>NC_092503.1:55727438-58608271 GCF_047511675.1 Marmota flaviventris
TTCATTTACTTAGCTGCCACAGGATCAGATGAAGACTTGACAAAGATCTCTTCTGAGAACATTAGAGACACACCAGATGAAAGGTGTGTCTAATGGCTTTGCAGCTTCCCTGATTATAACTTTCCCTGTCTAGTAGTCTCACAGTATAGGGAAAGAATCAAAGAGGAACTAAATTTTAGCAAAGTTGTTAAGGTAGCATATATGAATTGTTATTTTGCAAGAGAAGAAGGAACTCATTTGCATGTAATGTTACTATAGTTATTATGAGTGTATGTTGCAAATTATTAACAGTCTAAACTCATAGGCAGTCAATGGAAAAATAATCTTTCGGGGAGAGGACATATCTCTTTCTCTTTATACATGCGCACAGCGGGCGCACACACACATACACACCGTACATCTGTTTTAGCAAAGGAGGAAGGACTTGATGCATGGGTTAGGCAGGTTATGGCTATTGTAAATTAGAGCTAAAATATAAACATTATCTTATTTTACATACTGTACACCATACTTTGTTGAAGTCTTGTCAGCAAAGCATTGATAATTAAGAGGAAAATACTCTCAGTAAGGTAGCCAAAAGGGCACAAACACCTCCTGTAGTTGGTGTAGTTAGGACCATAGGGAATTGGACTGCTCAATTCTTTACAATTTTAATGACCCATTTTATACTCTGATTTCCTAATATTTTCTTAAATCAATATTCTAATCTTTTGTGCCATTTACTTTAAATTTTTTAATTTTTATTTTTAGTTGTAGATGAACATAATACCTTTATTTATTTATTTATTTTATGTGATGCTGAGTATTGAACCCAGTGTCTCACACGAGCTAGGCAAACACTCTACTGCTGAACCCCAGTTGCAGCCTGCACCATTTACTTGTTGAGTATATCTGAACTGTATGTTTAGGATGAAACATATCTAATAGTCCTAACATTTAAATGAGTTGTAATAGTGTTGGCAAACAGCAAGAGATGAAAAGGCAATCACCATTCACTATTTTTTTTTTCTTTACCTAAGCCACCCCATCAAGAAAAGTGTTACGGTTTAGATATGGTGTCCCCTAAAAGCCCATATGTGAGACAGTAAGATTGGGTTATATCCTTAACCTAATCAGTGAGTTAATCCCTCATGGGATTAACTGAGTGGAGACAGGTGGGATGTGTTTGGAGGAAGTGGTTCATTGGAGATGGGGATATGGGGTATATATTTATATTTGGAGAATGGAGTCTCTATCTCTGTTTTGTGATCATTATGTGAACTGCTTCCCTCTGCCACACTCTTCCACCATAATGTCCTGCTTCACCTTGAGCCCTGAGGAATGGTGCTTGCTGTCTCTGGACCTCTGAAACTGTGAAACCCAAAATAAACTTTTCCCCCTCTATAATTGTGCTGGTTGGGTCTTTTAGTCACAGTGGTGAAATAGCCGACTAAAACAAGAAGGGGAAAGAGAACCTAGAAGTACATACTCTTTAACAATTTAATTCTGAAGTGAGTAAATTTAAAAATCTTGATGTTGTTGAGCTAATAATCCTAGTACTGGGAACAGTGGAGCAAGAAGCTCTTATTTTTTACACTTCTTCTAGATTTTCTAGGATCTCTCTGTTGTAACCTCCATTTAGATAAATAATTTTCAATAAATTGATTCAGTGTTTATTGTAACTTATGAACATAAAACAATCTGAAACAGGGACCCTGTCCCTTAATGAGTTGACATTCTATTGAACACTAAATATGTTTACTAATATCTAACAGAATGATAAAACGACTTGTGGCTAATGAGCTATTACAGTTAGATATGACCTAGAATAGTAAAGAAACTTTCATGGAGAAATTGGGACTTCATTCAAGGATAGATGGATACAAATTACATGAGTAGTATTTTAGGGTGTTGGTAGTATATTATATATTTTTATCCTTCATGGTTTTATCTGTTTTTCTCAGACTATCATATTGCTATTAATATGCGGAACACTTTAAAAGAATACGCAGTAAAGTAAAATAAATCAACTAGAGTAGCCAAAACAATGTTGAGGTGGGGATAAAGCGGGAGAAACTATTCTGTCTACTGCTCCATCTTATTATACCTATATTTATTAAAAAACAGTGTGGTATTGGCAGAGGCACAGACAAATCAACAGATCAGAACAGAAAATCCAGAAATAGATCAACATGAATATGCCCAACTGATTCTTAAAAAGTATAAAAGCAATTCAGTGGAGGGAGGATACTCTTTTCAACAAATGATATTGAAATATTTGGACATCATAGGAAAAAAAGAAAAAATACCCTCAACCTAAATCTTACCCTGTGTATTTTCAAAAGTCATTATAGAGGGCTGGGGTTGTAGCTCAGTGATAGAGCGCTTGCCTAGCACATGAGAGGGACTGAGTTTGATCCTCAGCACCATGTAAAACATAAATAAATAAAGTAAAGGTATTGTGTCCATCTACAACTAAAAAATATTTTTTAAAAAAGTATAGGGCTGGGGTAGTAGAATGCTTGCCTAGCACATGTGAAGCACTGTGTTCAATCCTCAGCACCACATATAAATAAATAAATAAATAAAGATATTGTGTCCATCTATAACTAAAAGTCAATATAAATTGATCATTGTGAAATCAATGTAAAATAGATTTGAAACATAAAACTATAGAACTTTTAGAAGAAAACATAGGTGAAAATCTTTAGAACTTAAACAGTGCCAATCCCCTTAGATTGGCACCAAAAAAATTAATAAAAGGAAATAGTTGGACTCGATAAAAATTAAAAATTTTGCTATGGGAAAGATCCTGGGAAAAGGATGAAAAGATTAGTCACAGACTGGGAGAAAATATTTCTAAATCACATTTTTGAAGAAGGACTTATAGACATAATATGTAAAGAATTCTCTAAACTCAACAGTAAGAAACAAAGAGTACAATGGGAAAATGGACAAAGAGGTGATTCTATAAAGGTGGCAAGTATGCTTGTGGAAAATGTTCAACATTATTAGCCATTAGGGAAATGCAAATTAAAGCCATCGTGAAATACCACCACTTACACTATTAGAATGACTAAAATAAAAAGTACTGACAATATGAAGTCCTGGTGAAGATGTAGAGAAACTAGATTTCTCATGTATTGTTTTATAGGTAAAATTATATAGCCATTCTGGAAAAACAGCTTAGCAATGTCTCATAAAATTAAACATACATTTAACATACATCCCATACTCCTAAGCAGAAATAAAACTTATGTCTATATCAAAACCTATACCAGAATGTTTATTGCATCTTATTTGTAATAACCTCAAATTGACCAACCCACATGTCATACAGTGGTGAATGGTGAGCTGTGGTACATAGATAATAATAAAATAGTACTGGATAAGAAAAAGAAATGAGATATTGATACATGCAGCAACTTGGATGAATCTCAAAGGAATTATGCTAAGTAAAAAAAGTCAATCTCCTTCCTCAAAAAATTAAAAGTAGAATAACTATATGATCCAGCAATTCCACTACTATACACACACACACACACAAGACAGCAGAGTCTCAAAAGAGATATTTGTATGTCTACATTCATAACAGCAGTATTCATAATAGTCAAAAGATAGAAGCAACCCAAGTGCCAATTAATGGATAACCAGATTAACAAAATGGTATGTACATATAATGGAATATTATTCAGCTTTATATAGAAAAGAATTCTGGCACATGTTATAACATGGATGAACCTCAAAGACATATTCTAAGTGAAAATTATCCACTCAAAAAAACAATACTCTATGATTTTACTTATATGAGAAGCCAGGATAGTCAAATTCAGAGAAACAATAGTGTAGAAACAGAAAGTTGCCAGGGATTGGAGGGAGGGGAAAATGGGGAGTTGTTGTTTGATGGGTGTAAAGCTTCAGTTTTGCAAGATAAAAAAGTTCTGGAGATTGATTGCACAACAGTGTGAATTAACACTACTATATACATTTAAAAATGGTTAAGATGGTAAATTTCATGTGTATTTTATCACAATTTTTTAAAAAGCTTAAAGCATTTATAATAGTATATGATTTCATTTGTGCAACATGTCATTTTCAAAATGCCAAAACTATAGAGATGGATAAAATATTAGTGGTTTCTGGAGTCAAATAATGTTGGGAATAGGGATGAGCATAAATATAAAGAGGTATATTGTGGTGATGGAGCAGTTTGGAATCTTTTGATGGTGGTTACATGAATCTAGACAAGGGATGAAGTTGCATAGAACTATATGCACTTACAACAAGTGAATGCAGATGGAAAAAATGCTGAAAATGGAATAAGATCTATAGCTAACACTAAGGTAATTGTCAATTTTTTGTTCTTGGTATTGCTAACCAACTATAGAAGATAACACTATTGGGTGAAGCTGGGCGAAGGGTACATAGAACTCAGTATATAATATTTTTGCAATTTTCTGTTTATAATTATTTCATTACTTTGAAAAGCTTAAATATATATATATATATATATATATATATATATATATATATATATATATATATATATATAATCACTTCAAGTCAATAGAAATGTGGGGGTTGGGGGAGAAAGTAGGCCTGGGAGACTGGAGATTTGTATGTTCTAGTTTCATCTTTGTAGGCATGTAACTGTGTAACCCCAGCAAGTCATTTGATCTCTCTGGGCTTTAGTTTCCTGAGAAATGAGGTAAGGATTGATGAGGTGATTTCCAGTGATATTGCCATTTCCACACTTGTCTAGAAATTAGTGTTGTGCTTTGAGAAAACCTTTCTCAGTTCTGAGAGTGAACAGATTGAATGCAGATTAAGTGAGTAAAAGAAATCTATAGTCGTTTTTCCACAATTTAAAAATCCTGAAAGCTCAGAAAACAGAATGTTTTTGCAGACTCAAATTCAACCTGAACTGCTGTTAGATTGTTATCCCACTGAAAGTCAATATTTATGTATTTAATTACAGAAGTATTAATGCCTTTGATTACAGGGTGCTGCCCCAGTTCCTGCTGGAGTGTTGGGCTAAAAGGACCTTCCTAAAATCAGAAAAAAAATTGAATTCTGAAAAGACACTTGGTTCAGAGGCTTTGTTGAGTAATTGTGGACCTGTCCAAATTGGACAGTGATGTTGTAGGATGGTCGGGCTATGTGATTTAGCTTGGTAGTGTGGGGGAAGCTAAAGGTAGCCACAGTGCATCATTTTAGCTTTCTGCCTGTACAAATTGTGCCTTGTTGTTTCATTTCTTCCTTCCTAATTAAATCTAATTATCCACTTAGGCATTTTATATGTTATATATACGTAAGTGTGTGTGTGTGTGTGTGTGTGTGTGTGTGTGATATGTGTATATACACACATATACTTCAATCACTTACATTTCTGTATAGATCATTAAAATTAGTTTTAGCTTTTGTAAATCACTTCATATACCATCTAATGTCAAGAACTTAAATGCTTTTGATATCATATGGAGAGTATTTAATTGTTTAAAAGATGATGAGTAATATTTTCCACTATAGAGTTGGTTAAATTTTTGTGGTTGCTTATATATAGCTATTTCCACGAATAATGTGGCTTTATTTATTTTCATTGATTACTCTTGACAGATTTGGCTTTTAGGATTAAATTTTTGTTTAAATAATTTGCCTTTTTGCTTTTGCCTTTAAAACTCTGCTCTCTACTTCAGATTTAGATAGATGTGATTAATTTAGTATGCAGTTATAGGAGGCAAATTATGACAGTTAGCCTCTTTTCGTAGGGGGCATTGATTTCTTGGTAGAGACTTCTTGTTCCTGAGTTCACTATAGTTACTTGGCTACCTTAGAAACCTCATTGGTCTTTTCTACGTCTTAAAATTCTTCAGAGTTCTTTGAATTTATTAATAGAAATTTAATTTTAGTCTTTTCTGTTTATGAAAGACCCTTTCAGATTCAGTTCTGTAATTACTGACTGAAACCTCCATTATTTACAAAGAACTTTTTCTTTGATGACTAGGAGAAAATTATAAATTTCAATTCATTCCACAAATATTTGAGGTGCTCTGGGCATGGAATGTACAAACAGAATAAGACACAGTTGTTGCCATCAAGGAATTCATGAGAGACAGTATAGTGAGCATAACTGTGGATTCGACTGTTTGGGTTCACATCCTGGCCCTATTGCTACCAAGCTATGTGAGCTCAGGCAGTTTACTTAACCTCTCTGTACCTTAGGTTCTTCTTCTATAAAATAAGGACAACATAAATTTAAAAAAAATAAGGACAACATTCATACCTATATCATAGAGCTTAATGAAGATTAAATATGAGTTACTATAAAGTGCTTAGAAAAACAGTATTGAAATGCACATAGTAAATGTCCACATGATAGCAATTATTATTACTAGAAATTTGTTTTAGTTGGGGACACATGCACAGAATCAGAGTACTTTGATAGCAGTGCTGTAGTGTGTATGAACAATGTGCTGTATAGTCAGGGAGAAAAAGGTCTATCTGGTGAAATTGAAGACTTCCAAAGATGAGGTGGCATGAGTTGAGTCCTGTTGGATGAGAAGGTGTTGACTGAGTCTGGAAAAGAAATTAAGACACAAGAATTGCTTGGCAAAGTCTAGGGAAATTTATATTTTGGTTTAGGGTGAGATAGGATGAGACAAATAATAGGTTGGAATGTCCGCTTCTGTCATGATCGAGTGACTGATGCTAGACTTGCCACTCCACTCTAAGTAAACAGAAAACTGAACGAAATAGATAAAACAGCTATAATTCATTTTTATTGTTGAAGGGTATTCTATTACATGAACATAGAGCATTTTAATGAACAACTTAAATGAACATAAAGATTATTTCTAGTTTTTAGATACTGTAAATAAAGCTTCTATGAATGAAATGAAGTTGACTTAAAAGGTGAAAGAAAGGAAATGCTAGGACCAGATTTTTAGGCACTTTGTACATCATGTTAAGAAAATCTAATCTTGTCTTTAGGTCAGTAGAGACTGTAAAGGTTAAGCAGTAGAGAGACCTGAGCAGATGTGCTCTTTTGAAAGCTTACTTGGGCAGCTATGGAGATTGTGAATTGCAGAAAAGAAAAGCTGGGCAGGAAGACCTGACAGAAGACTGCTATGGTTTATTCATTTCTTCTTTCAGCAGCTAGTTAAGTTTGTCTCCTAATGACCAGGCACTGTGCTTATTATTAGGGTATGCAAAGATCACCAGATACTGAGCCATATCCCCCTCCTCCTCGACAGGATATATAGTCAATTAAGGGAAACAGATGTGTAAAACAATAAGTGCAATAAAATGTTTCATATGTGTTAGGATAAAAGTGTTTACAAGTGAAATGAGGACACAGAGAGTGGTTCATTGGGTAGGGACTAATGAATTAAGGAGAATAAATGAAATCACTTGACTATTAAAAATTGCTATGTTCTTAGGGATATGCACTTAGGCAGCAGTGGTGAAGACAAAAGTAGAAGGAATGAATTTAATGTTCTTTCATGAAGTGAGGTTGACAGAACTTGGTAACTGGGAATGCAAGAACAGATCTGAGGTAAAATATTGAGTATATTGAGATACCAGGGGAAGTATGTTTAGGTGCAGATATTGAGGGAAATTTTGTAGCTTTGTTGAACTTTAAGTGTTTGTGGCATGTTGAGATGTCCAAAATGCCTAAGGGAGATGGGCACTGGAGCTGGAATTGGAAATACCCAGACCAGGAAAGACTAAAAGCCACAGGGGTTTAGGGGTATGGGAGAGGGTATAGAATTATATCTGTATTGTTTTGTTGCAAGCAAATAAATTGATTTT
This sequence comes from Marmota flaviventris, assembly GCF_047511675.1. Classification (NCBI taxonomy): domain Eukaryota; kingdom Metazoa; phylum Chordata; class Mammalia; order Rodentia; family Sciuridae; genus Marmota; species Marmota flaviventris. The sequence continues at coordinate 55,735,230 of NC_092503.1, forward strand.
TGATTATTTAAGCAAGGAAGAGCTTTTCAGGCCTTAGGAAGAATGGAAATGGGAAGCTCTAGGGAAGTCAAAGTAGGATTTTATAGACAACCTGTCTACATGATGGTTGCATTGTCAGGAAGTTTTAACTCTACCTACCTTTCATCTTTGGATGGCTCCTAAAGTTTTTAAGTCCCGCAGTCCTGTGAGAAAGGATCTATTTGGCCTTCTTGCATCTTTTTAAAAAAAAATTTTTTTTAGTTGTGGATGGACACAATACCTTTATTTTATTTTTTATGTGGTGCTGAGGATCAAACCCAGTGCCTCACATATGGAAGGCAAGGGCTTTACCACCTAGCCACAACTCCAGCCCCTTTCTTGCATGTTAAACTGAATCCAGATCTGTTCCCTGAAGAGGTGAAAAGTGTGCTATGATTGCCTCTAGGGGGCAGTCATGGGCACACCTTTAGTCCGTTGTGGGGTAAACTATATTTCAGTCCTGCCCAGACCTCACAGAATAAGGGAAAGGAATTTCCATCTAGGAAAAGTGAGAGACCAAGGGAAACAGATTCTGGGCAGGGCACCCCTTGCTTGAATTTACTTCACTCCCTCTTCCCCATTCCACCAACTTTTTATCGTGTAGCCAATTTAAAAGATGCCCTTACTTAAAATGATGTAATTAGGTCTAGGACCTCTGAGTGATGTCTAATCTTCTAATTTTACTGTGACCCAATTCTTACATGCATAATTCGTGGGCTAAACAACGGTTTTCTCTGAAACACAACATATTATTGGCCCATGATGGCAAAGACTGCTGGTTGCCCTTTTCAACTTTTGTCTTCTTTTTCCACCTTCTTAAGAGAACCCTGAATTTATTTAGCGTGGCAGTGCTTCCAGCTAAGAGATTATATTTCCTGGCCTCACTTACTGCTGGGTGTGGCTATGTGATTAATTTCTGCTCTCCTCCCCACCCCATGTTGGTGGAATATGGAATTTCTAGGAAGTCTTCTCAAAGGAGGGGTCTATTATTTTCTGCACCTCTTTAATCTACTGCTTTGAATGTTGATGTCGTGGCAAGAGTTCTCGAAGCCGTTTTTGAATGTCACATTTTATGGATGATAGACTGGACAGTAGGAAGGTATATATCTTTGTAGTTAACACACAGGTCAGTATGACCCACTTTCTTTCACACTGCTTAAATTGTTTTTTGAATTTTTTGTCACTAGTAGTAATACTGGATCCTAGCTACTATACACATTAAATAAAATAATTTGGTTATTGTTGCAAGTGGCCATGACCTAAGCTGCCTGGGATTCTTTGCTTGATGGGTTGAGTCATAACTTCATCCTGAATGGTTAAGCTATTTCTGGCTCAATCCATTAGTCTTTCATTATATTCTAACATGAAAGCACCCCAGAGTGCTTCCTGCATTCCATCTGTACTCATTCTGGTTTCCACTGTATACAATATACATATACCCTGATGGTAGTTTATATATCATTCTATTTCAGCCTTTTGTTTTGCATTTTCTGGCATGATGAGCCAGGTAGCAGTTTCAGAGATACCATTGTTGTGTCTCCTGGTAGAAGTTATTCTTTCCTTGAGCAAGAAACCTTTAGTAACTTCCAGTCTTAGGGATAGGAAACAAATTTGGGAGATTATTAGCTGTAGTTGTGAGAAGTGCCATGTCTAGTACCCAACTGGAAAAGTGCTGGTTAAGCTCATAAACTGCATTCTGCAGGCTTCCAATGTGGTGACTCCAAGCTGGACCCTTGTCCACTTGTAATCAGTTGTTTCACTGTTGTGTGAGCCTGATGCTTGTGGAGGATGGGGAGAGTACATGGTTAAGAATAGAGCAGGGGCTGGGGATGTGGCTCAAGAGGTAGCGCGCTCGCCTGGCATGTGCCCGGTGCTGGGTTCAATCCTCAGCACCACATACAAATAAAGATGTCTCCGCCGAAAACTAAAAAATAAATAAAAATAAATAAATATTAAAATTCTCTCTCTCTCTCTTTAAAAAAAAAAAGAATAGACAGCTCTTGGGAACATCATGCTCAGTGAAATATGGCAGTTCATATGTTTTTTTCATATATGGAAACTAGAGAGGAAAAAGGGGTGGCTCTCGTGAAAATAGAAGGGAGATCAGTAGAGGAAAGGGATGGAGGAGAGGAGAGAAAGGGGAAATATTGAGGTATAAAATTGACCAAATTATGTGCAGGTATGAATCTATCACAGTCAAGCCCACTATTAGGTATAATTATAATGCACAAATTAAAAAACAGAAGTCTTGCTTTTGTTAGGAAGTGGTTTTATTCATTTGAAGCACTGTTGAGTGGGATATTATGTGAACACACAAGTCCACAGATTGTTGTGTTGGTAGTAGCATGATGGGAATCACATTCAGATCCAGAAATGTTTCTTCTGAAGACAAATTGGTTATCTTTCTAAGATGGAAAGGATCACTGGAGTCCATCCCTTATGAGGACCTCAAACGGTTCATTTGGAGGAGTGTACATTATAGGGACACTTAGCAGTGATACCACGAGTTCAGTCTTGGTGGGAGGAAACCCTTGTTGTTGAGCATATGTTTAGCCACCATCCCTGTCACCAGTACCTGTCACTTAGCCAAGGATGTTGTTGACCAGGCAAGGAAACTGGCTTACCACGTCTACAGGAGCCACCCTGTGCACCTGCTTGTTAAGAGTCTTTTCTCAGTGGGGGTACTTTTGTAGTCATGAGGAACACAGATGGTTTCAGGTCCTCTCCCATTTCCAGAAATTTATCTAAATTTCCCTGCCCCAAATGACCCTCTCACTAATCATCCAAACATGCTCCCTCTCAATCCTGATCATTCATTCAGGCGGTCTGTTAGGCATGCCAGAAATTGCCATGTAATTCCTGACTTCAGGCCACCTTTTCCCATTCAAAGTGAGCAACGATATGTGTAGCAATATGTCCTCCACGTAGAAAGGATTTCTCCTTTTCGTTAATTCTCAGGATCACCCCTGACTGGGGTTGTTGTGTAGCAATAGTGGTTTTAATAGGTTACCTCACAGCTGGTTCTAACATAGTATGCAGGTCTTCCTGAAACCAGGGAGGCATTTCCCACTTTTCAAGCTTTCTGGTCATACCGTCCTCATGAAGCCATAAAAACAGATTGAGGGCAAGGTGGCACAAATCACCTAGCAGGAGAACACTCCTAGAGACTGTCAGTGATTTGATATACAACTTAATTGTACCTGAATTTGGGTCTGTTAGAATTTAGAACTAAATGCATCCAATAACAACTAATGGTGGAAAGCTAGACTGCATGATCACTTAATGTTCTATTCAGTATCAAGTCAGCAGCAGTTTCTCAAAAAGAAACAGTTACTTCAGTTGCTTACTGAAATGGCCATGGACTTCTTACAGGTGCTGTATTCTTTGGGGCTTTTCACAGGCTCAGTCCATCATTATTTTAGGTTCAAACATCTTTTAAATTGTCTGTACAGTAAGAAAATGGGGAGAGGAGGGTAGTATGTACATTTGCTGTTCAAGCAAGGAGGGCCCTGCTCAGAATTTGTTATTCCTTTGTTTTGTAACAACATTTCACCTTTTCTTTAATTTCTCCTAGAAATGCAGTGATTTTGATACAGAATGAGAATTTGATCAGCCTGTACTTTATGTTTCTTATTATAAGTCCTTCCTCTTGAACCAGGAAGCTTCTGTGGAGATTCTGGCAATATCAGGGAATATATGAAAACTGGCACATGTGTGTGTGGGCTCTCATGATGACTACTGTGAGAAGAAGTTGAATATAACTCCACCTATATACCAGTGGCATTCTCAGTTTCTAAGAACTAATGTTAGCGTAAAGCCAATATGTAATAATCACCAAGAAGATTAGGTGTTCCCTTTTGCCTCCTCATGATTACCTGATTGAATGGCCAGAAATCCACTTGGGAAAAAGACATTCTAAAAGTGATTTGGCCTCCCCTTCATGCAAGGTACTTCATTCAGGGGTCTTGGATTTGGGTGAGAGTTCCTGAATCTCAGATTGGGTCATTAGACTTGGAGTAGTTTGTTTTGGTTCTTTAATCTTTTAGTAGGTTGTTTAGCAGGTTGCCTGTTGATTTGAATTCTTGAGTCCAATTAATCAAATATAGACAGGGATTTCTGCCTTTCCTAACAAAGCCTAAGATACCTAACATATTTATATTGCTGCCTGTTAGGATCACCTTGCCCCTTTGAGGAGTTAGTGGCCACAGCTTGGATTCAGTCTTCCTCTGGGTTCTTCTCTTTGCTTTCTGGGTTGAGGGGTTCCATTCAGTAACCATTGCTCCTGCTGAAGTGATTAATAATGATTGTGATGTGCCCTTCACCGATCTATTTCTTTGTCAAGAACAAAGAGAATCTTCTAGATCCAATCAGAAGATATAAGATCAGTGTGTTGTATGAATAACAGTTTCTTAAATCTGAATAGAGGAAAGCGGTGAGAGAATGCACCCCCCATAGGCTTCCCATATTCCAAATGACCTACCCCCAACAAGGCAGTCAGTACCAGCAGCACACTGGAATAGTAATTTAGATTCAGTCAAGCATCATCATTTGTCATAGTAAATCAATACCAATTTGAGTAGGTTTTTGTTTTCAACTTATTTTAGTTGTATAAGAACTATAACCATGTAGTTTTAAATCCTTATGTTTGTACATATTTAAATAACTTTTTAATAAAAAATAATTTAAGGCAATACTGATTACTTATTACTATTGTATTGACAAGAACTTTTCATCAAATTGTGTTATGTAATTGTCTTCTCTTTACTGTTCTCCAGGATTCACAATTTTCTTTTTCAAAAACAACTTAGAGGAGGCCCACTAGTTTAAAACAAAATATTCATTTGTGTTTGTGGTTTAAAGAGAAGTTTAATGGATGTTTTCCCAAATACAGCTACTCTAGAGTAGGTTTTAAAAATGGGTATCATATGTTAATACTTCAGAAAGTTGTTTATGATTTAATACTTATCAGAAGTTCTAGATAAAAGTGTATGGTTTTGTGCAGCTGGATTTGCTTTTCTTCCTATGACTTACCAAAGGCTCTTCATAGCCTTTCATTTTTTTCCCTATTTTTGTGTACTGAAACTTCATTTTCACAAATATTTAAAAATAGCTTTAAAAATTACTGTTCTCCTGGAATCTCCTGGAGTGTTATTTGCTTAAAAAAATATTTTTGTGTGTGTGGCCAACTGAATTGGTTTTATTTCCAATATTGTGAACCTAGACATAGGTCTAATGAATATTGTATTATACATTAAAATCTTAGTAGTTTTGTTTTGAATTTTTCAAACACTGATAATTTGCATGAACACACTCTATAGTGTCTAATAATTACAGGGGCTTTGTGAGGGGTGATTTCTATCTGTTTTTAAATATCACCAAATAAGTGAAATTTACTTTCTTCTTTAAATAAAAATGTTGTCATGAATCTTCTACTTTGTTGACATTTGTCTTTAACTTTATTATTTTTCTTTCTTTACCTTTCCAATAAGATTTTATTATTAGTTAATTCAGATTCAGGGTTCCAGGGTAGAGACTGACATTACCCAAATTCCCCTTTACCTTGGGAAGAGGTCCGAGGAGAAGTATGGTAGAATCAGTTCAGCTCTTCCCAGGAAATGTGCCTTCTGCCTAGTGATGGTACCAAGTTGAGACCTAGGATATGGGGCAGAGGGCCTGGTACAGAATCATTTGTACACAGAATCATCATCCACTTTTGTGGTCATTGCCTTTTTAAGAAAATTTATCTATTTTAATTAGGTATATATAGCAGTGGAAAACCAGGTATTTCCTCTAGCATAGTTCTTCTAGCAGTTCCTGCTGGTTCAGCTGTTAAAAGGGGCAGTCTTAAAGTTCTGGATAGCTCAATGTGACCCTTTACCCAGGCTGTTCTTTTTAATTTTTTTATTTTATTTATTTATTTTTTAATTTTTATTGTTGGTTGTTCAAAACATTATATAGTTCTTGATATATCATATTTCACACTTTGATTCAAGTGGGTTCTGAACTCCCATTTTTACCCCATATACAGATTGCAGAATCACATCGGTTACACATCCATTGATTTACATATTGCCATACTAGTGTCTGTTGTATTCTGCTGCCTTTCCTATCCTCTACTATCCCCCCTCCCCTCCCCTCCCCTCCCCTCTTCTCTCTCTACCCCCTCTACTGTCATTCATTTCTCCCCCTTGTATTATTTTTCCCTTTGTCCTCACTTCCTCTTCTGTGTAATTTTGTATAACCCTGAGGGTCTCCTTCCATTTCCATGCAATTTCCCTTCTCTCTCCCTTTACCTCCCACCTCTCATCCCTGTTTAATGTTAATCTTCTTCTCATGCTCTTCGTCCCTACTCTGTTCTTAGTTACTCTCCTTATATCAAAGAAGACATTTGGCATTTGTTTTTTAGGGATTGGCTAGCTTCACTTAGCATCATCTGCTTAATGCCATCCATTTCCCTGCAAATTCTATGATTTTGTCATTTTTTAATGCAGAGTAATACTCCATTGTGTATAAATGCCACATTTTTTTTATCCATTCGTCTATTGAAGGGCATCTAGGTTGGTTCCACAGTCTTGCTATTGTGAATTGTGCTGCTATGAACATCGATGTAGCAGTGTCCCTGTAGCATGCTCTTTTTAGGTCTTTAGGGAATAGACCGAGAAGGGGAATAGCTGGGTCAAATGGTGGTTCCATTCCCAGCTTTCCAAGAAATCTCCGTACTGCTTTCCAAATTGGCTGCACCGATTTGCAGTCCCACCAGCAATGTACAAGTGTACCCTTTTCCCCACATCCTCGCCAGCACTTGTTGTTTGACTTCATAATGGCTGCCAATCTTACTGGAGTGAGATGGTATCTTAGGGTGGTTTTGATTTGCATTTCTCTGACTGCTAGAGATGGTGAGCATTTTTTCATGTACTTGTTGATTGATTGTATGTCCTCCTCTGAGAAGTGTCTGTTCAGGTCCTTGGCCCATTTGTTGATTGGGTTATTTGTTATCTTATTGTCTAATTTTTTGAGTTCTTTGTATACTCTGGATATTAGGGCTCTATCCGAAGTGTGAGGAGTAAAGATTTGTTCCCAGGATGTAGGCTCCCTATTTACCTCTCTTATTGTTTCTTTTGCTGAGAAAAAACTTTTTAGTTTGAGTAAGTCCCATTTGTTGATTCTAGTTATTAACTTTTGTGCTATGGGTGTCCTATGGAGGAATTTGGAGCCCGACCCCACAGTATGTAGATCGTAGCCAACTTTTTCTTCTATCAGACGGCGTGTCTCTGATTTGATATCAAGCTCCTTGATCCATTTTGAGTTAACTTTTGTGCATGGCGAGAGAAAGGGATTCAGTTTCATTTTGTTGCATATGGATTTCCAGTTTTCCCAGCACCATTTGTTGAAGATGCTATCCTTCCTCCATTGCATGCTTTTAGCCCCTTTATCAAATATAAGATAGTTGTAGTTTTGTGGATTGGTTTCTGTGTCCTGTATTCTGTACCATTGGTCCACCCGCCTGTTTTGGTACCAGTACCATGCTGTTTTTGTTTCTATTGCTCTGTAGTATAGTTTGAAGTCTGGTATCGCTATACCGCCTGATTCACTCTTCCTGCTTAGCATTGTTTTTGCTATTCTGGGTCTTTTATTTTTCCATATGAATTTCATGATTGCTTTCTCTATTTCCACAAGAAATGCCATTGGGATTTTGATTGGCATTGCATTAAACCTATAGAGAACTTTTGGTAATATCCAGGCTGTTCTTTTTATGTTGTGTTTTTAAAAGGAATGCCATTTAGTTTCACAGAACTGATACTACAGTATATACAAAGCTTTTGTCAAGGACTGGGGATATAGCTCAGTAGGTGGAGTGCTTGCCTCTCATGTATAAGGCCCTGAATTCAATCCCCAGCAGCACACACACACACAATTAGCAAAGCTTTTAACAAAAGTATTTTGTGTAATTTGATTTTTAAAAATATTGTTTTTTCACATACTTTATATTCTGTAGTAATCATGATTTGATAAAAGTCATGGCTATATGACAACAGAGTATGCATGGTACAATTTTATGTGTACATAGAAAGGAGCTTCAGAAACAAATATCTTAAAGTGTTGGGAGTGGCCCCAACACTTTAATCTTACTTTGCAAATACTTAAAAATATACTTGGTCAACCTATGGGAAAAATGAGGTGGAAAACTTTTCCATCCTGGATGATTTTGCTATTTCATAGGATGAGTTAAAAAAAATGCTTTTGATTTTGAATGTTAGAATACAGAGTTCTTGGTTAAATGATCAGGGTAATATCTCTTGTCCCATAGAGGAAAATCCTGGGATCTTGATGGTTGAATTTCCTCCCAAATTATATTAGTTTTCTGATTATCTCTGTCCATTATCCAGTGAAAGATTTCTTTAAAATTCCTAGCAGATATTATCTTGCCACCTGTTTGTCCCTTCCACTTTCATTCAGTGCAGGGTTGGGAATGCAGACTGATTTTAATTTCAACTTGAAATTCTAACCAATTTTAGTTTAACTTAATTATGGTGAAAGCATGGTATCTATAAAGAGCACTATCGTTTTGGGGGGCAGTACTGTATGATGTTGTAGATAAGAACATGGGCTTGCAAGCGTAGCACTACCTGAATTTTAATTCCAGTGCTGCCATTTCTTAGCTATGTGAATTGCAGAATTCCTTGAACCTTGTTTAATATTAATTTATTCTTATCTCACAGAGTTGTAATGAGGATTACACAAGAACACATATTGTAAAATGTTTAGTTGAATTGCTCAATAAATACAGCTGCAGTTAACAGCTGTTATTTGTGCCTAATAGTAATTTTTCTGTGATCTTAGGTTAATTATCTTCCTTCCCCTTTGCCTTAGTTTCCTTTATAAAGATAGTTTTAGGAACCTTTAGATAAAAGTGTTCTGAAAGGTATGCTGCACTATACAAATGTAAGTTAGAAGTGGAGTATTATGACTACTTTATTAAAATTAGTAGCAGTTAAAGTTTTGTGGTATAATGGAAAAATTATAGTTTTAAAAGCATATAGATCTGGTTTCAGACTTGGCTTCATTTATTTACTATTTACTATTTGGACAAGTTATCTACATAGAACTTCAGTTTTCTCATCCTCAAAAATGGGAATAATAAGACCTATTTTGTGGAATAATAATGTGAGTCTCATTGAATGAAAAGCTTAGGCAATAGGGCCCAACATAGTTTCCTTCCTCCTCCTTAATTGGAGAATAGGAAATGTTCTTGGCAAAACAATCAACCTTTTTGAAGCAAAATATAGATTAATTTTGTATTAGAGTTCCTATTTTACTTTAAGTAAAATAGGATTGATTAATGAGTTAAGAAGTTGAAGAAAATAGAGGTGCTAATTAGCTTATGGTCTTAAATTAGTTTTTAGAACTTTTGACTGGGTGAGGTGGCACATGCCTGTAATCCCAGCAACTTGGGAGGCTGAGACAGTAGGATCACAAATTCAAGGCCAGCCTCAGGAGTTTAGTGAGACCCTTTCTCAAAATTTTAAAAGGGCTGGGAATGTACTTAGGCTGCTGCCTGTTTAAGGAGCCACTGCTGCTACTGGAATCATATAGGCCCTTAGATATAGTTAGGGGTTTAAGAGAGTGTTTAGAGATGGCAGTGCCCAGTCTAGCTTTGTGGATTAAAAAGCAAGGTGCCTGTCTCTTTATATGTCTATTAAATCTTGAAATTGCACTGAATGCCAGTTTTGTGAGATTTCTGGCAGACAGATAAATTCTTTTCTTTAATGTAGAGTCATATTACACTTTTCAGGAGTTTCCCATGTTCTGAAGGGCACAGTTTGGCTTGACCATGGTTTCCATCCTCTATAGTTGCTTCTCCTCCTCTCCCTGCTTTCCATTCAAACTGGAGCCAATGGAAATAAGCACCTGCATTCATACCAGGTAAGGCCCGCTTCATCACTAGAACTCAGTGTTGGCTCTCTTGCTAAGCATGTCTGATTTCTCCAGATGAAAGTGCCATTCCCTCCAAATTTCTGTATCTTCTAAAAAGATCAGAGGCTATGACACCACTGAACTGGCATTTCCTTCCATCCTCCATCTGCAGGTGTCAGCTGGTGCTGCTGCCTCTAGACTGTTCTCTACATCACTATTGGAGCTGCTTCAGTCACAGCTGCCACTTCGTGGATTAGCTGGCCTACCTGGCCTCCCTATTTTTGGATCTCTAATTTAAGTACAAGTGTTTCCAAGACTTTGAACTTTTTTTTTTTTAATTGTTTATTGTTGCTTGTTCAAAACATTACATAGTTCTTGATATATCATATTTCACACTTTGATTCAAGTGGATTATGAACTCCCATTTTTACCCCATATACAGATTGCAGAATCACATCAGTTACACATCCATTGATTTACATATTGCCATACTAGTGTCTGTTGTATTCTGCTGCCTTTCCTATCCTCTACTATCCCCCCTCCCTTCCCCTCCCCTCCCCTCTTCTCTCTCTACCCCCTCTACTGTCATTCATTTCTCCCCCTTGTATTATTTTTCCCTTTGCCCTCACTTCCTCTTGTGTGTAATTTTGTATAACCCTGAGGGTCTCCTTCCATTTCCATGCAATTTCCCTTCTCTCTCCCTTTACCTCCCACCTCTCATCCCTGTTTAATGTTAATCTTCTTCTCATGCTCTTCGTCCCTACTCTGTTCTTAGTTATTCTCCTTATATCAAAGAAGACATTTGGCATTTGTTTTTTAGGGATTGGCTAGCTTCAATTAGCATAATCTGCTCTAATGCCATCCATTTCCCTGCAAATTCTATGATTTTGTCATTTTTTAATGCAGAGTAATACTCCATTGTGTATAAATGCCACATTTTTTTTTATCCATTCGTCTATTGAAGGGCATCTAGGTTGGTTCCACAGTCTTGCTATTGTGAATTGTGCTGCTATGAACATCGATGTAGCAGTGTCCCTGTAGCATGCTCTTTTTAGGTCTTTAGGGAATAGACCGAGAAGGGGAATAGCTGGGTCAAATGGTGGTTCCATTCCCAGCTTTCCAAGAAATCTCCGTACTGCTTTCCAAATTGGCTGCACCGATTTGCAGTCCCACCAGCAATGTACAAGTGTACCCTTTTCCCCACATCCTCGCCAGCACTTGTTGTTGTTTGACTTCATAATGGCTGCCAATCTTACTGGAGTGAGATGGTATCTTAGGGTGGTTTTGATGTGCATTTCTCTGACTGCTAGAGATGGTGAGCATTTTTTCATGTACTTGTTGATTGATTGTATGTCCTCCTCTGAGAAGTGTCTGTTCAGGTCCTTGGCCCATTTGTTGATTGGGTTATTTGTTATCTTATTGTCTAATTTTTTGAGTTCTTTGTATACTCTGGATATTAGGGCTCTATCCGAAGTGTGAGGAGTAAAGATTTGTTCCCAGGATGTAGGCTCCCTATTTACCTCTCTTATTGTTTCTTTTGCTGAGAAAAAACTTTTTAGTTTGAGTAAGTCCCATTTGTTGATTCTAGTTATTAACTTTTGTGCTATGGGTGTCCTATGGAGGAATTTGGAGCCCGACCCCACAGTATGTAGATCGTAGCCAACTTTTTCTTCTATCAGACGGCGTGTCTCTGATTTGATATCAAGCTCCTTGATCCATTTTGAGTTAACTTTTGTGCATGGCGAGAGAAAGGGATTCAGTTTCATTTTGTTGCATATGGATTTCCAGTTTTCCCAGCACCATTTGTTGAAGATGCTATCCTTCCTCCATTGCATGCTTTTAGCCCCTTTATCAAATATAAGATAGTTGTAGTTTTGTGGATTGGTTTCTGTGTCCTCTGTTCTGTACCATTGGTCCACCCGCCTGTTTTGGTACCAGTACCATGCTGTTTTTGTTACTATTGCTCTGTAGTATAGTTTGAAGTCTGGTATCGCTATACCGCCTGATTCACACTTCCTGCTTAGCATTGTTTTTGCTATTCTGGGTCTTTTATTTTTCCATATGAATTTCATGATTGCTTTCTCTATTTCTACAAGAAATGCTGTTGGGATTTTGATTGGCATTGCATTAAACCTATAGAGAACTTTTGGTAATATCGCCATTTTGATGATGTTAGTTCTGCCTATCCATGAACAGGGTATATTTTTCCATCTTCTAAGATCTTCTTCTATTTCTCTCTTTAGGGTTCTGTAGTTTTCATTGTATAAGTCTTTCACCTCTTTTGCTAGGTTGATTCCCAAGTATTTTATTTTTTTTTTTTTGAGGATATTGTGAATGGAGTGGTTGTCCTCATTTCCATTTCAGAGGATTTGCCAAGACTTTGAACTTTTTGAGATGATTTTCTCCTTATATCCCTGTGGCCCAGCATATACTTAACACACAAAGCCTTCAGAAAATATTCAGAGAATTAAAATGAATGGAGTAAAACCTTTCCTAACCAGAAGTTCTTTCCCTTTTCTTGATCTTTGCCTCAGTCATTACTTTAGTTAGTTCATGGTGTTCCTCTTACTTGTTATTCTTCATGGGTCAAAGAGGGACCAGCATTTATTGAAGACAAAGCAAGAGAAAATGCACTTAATCTGAAACAGGTTGATTAAAATTATGTGGGGAAACTTTTCCTAGCTATAATAGTTGTAGATTACCACAAGATGCTATTGCATCCTTTTATTTTGAAATCTTCTATGCAGTCAGCTTACACCTTAAAGACCAAGGGCAATATAAAATTCCTTTTGAGTTTGTGCAGTGCACTAGTGAATAATCAGATGGTTCAAAAACTTTTGACTGTATTTAATATATAGTATAAAATGCATTAGTTTTAAGATTCTGTAGATTTAGAATTTGAAAATAATTCAAATCAGCAGGTGCATAACTTCTACAAAAAATATGGAATTTGTCATTCTAAAATTTATTCCTTTATCAAAACAACTGTCTCTAAATAGTGCTTTATAATGTTGACAAATTCATTACAAATGCAGAAAGCAACTCCTGTTTCATATGATTTTGATTTGTGAAAATAATTTAGATGTAAGCTATCCATAAATCATTTTTTAAGTAACAGTTCTATCTATATCTTCATATTTTGGCGTTATACACAAGTGTCATAAGTTTGAATTCTGGAACCTCCAAGCAGAAATATGAGAAAGGGCTCATTTAGAATGGAATGGCAAGCATTTCTAATAGGAAGGATTCTCATTTTGATTTCTGCCCTTCTGTTCCCACTGCCTAACCAAGAAGCATTAAGGGTTATTTAAGCAGTATAACAGTTCTTAAAAAAAAAAAAAAAAAAAAATGGATCCCTAATAGTAAAGCTCTTTTTGGCACTGAAAAAAATCTTGGGATAGACAGCATTCATATAATTGGTAAAAATGTCTTTGAATTCACGAAAGCACTCTCCAATCATGAACACAGGGTTTGGGAGTATTGTGAGATCAACACTGATGGAGTTATTCTCATGCTTTGAGAAGAAAGCAATCCACTTGACATCCAAGTGTCATTCCCTCTCTTTTCCTTAGAATATGCTTCAATAAAGATAATTTCTTATAAGTGATGGCTGTTTTATTTTGAAATACATGTACCAAAGATAGGAATTTCACTTTATATGCTTTTCTTTTTATAAGTTTAAGCAAATTTTGCTGTGGGGAGACCAAGAAGAAGCAGTGCCCTTCAAAGCCCTTAGTTTCATTCTCTCCTTTGTAGCTTTGTTTTTGTAAGACTGAGGACAAGTAGGAAGAGTAATAGCTAAGCATTGGAAGTAACAATGGTATCCATTAAGGAGTGGAATTGAAAGGTATATCTGGTTGCAGTGTCAGTAAATATATATTGACCCTTACTGTGTTTTAAAACTCAGTGAGGGATATGTTGAGGTAAAAAGTATTTCTATAAGAGAACTTGGAGTTTTCTTAAGGATATTAAATATATGAAAACTTTCATAATGATACCAGATAGAAGGGATTATAATTGTTGGTAATTGCTAAGCAAGTTTAGTTAAGCATTATAGGAGTTCAGGGCAAACCATTGTGGGCTACCTAAACCAGTGGCTTTATGGGAGAAGAATTTTAAGAAACTGCTTGAAAAATCAGTAGAATTTCAATAGATGAAAAACAAGAAGTTGTTTCTGTTCTTTTCTCTAACTAGAAAACTTAGTGTGAAGTCAGAAAGCACATGTTAATTAACTCATGTTAATTCTGAGTCAAAATCAGTAGTTAATCATGTGGGAGAGAAAGTTTGTCATAATTAGCCCAAGAAAACCTCTTGATGATTTCAGTATATTTTAAGTCCCCTTAATTCAGGTCTATAAGACAAAAATAAACAAATTTTAAAAGTCCTGGAAGTCTGGGAAAATGATACAATCTATGATATTCACTCTGAAAGCATCAGTATTTTATTATTAAGTTTAGACATTTCAAGCAGTTTAACTGCAAGTTTTTTTTAGAGAAACCTAAACTTCCAGCTAAACAGTAGGTCTTGGTGACTATGACTAGCAAATAAGCTTTCAGAGATTCTCAACTTAAGATGCAAGTTACCAATCTAAAGAGGAACAGATTTCCTATATGTCTTCTTTCTTTTTCCTTCAGAACTAAGGGAATTCTGTTTTTACTTAAGATCACATTAAGGAAGATACTATCATTCTTGTCATTGTATTCTCTACTCTTTTTTTCTGTTCAGCTTCCTTTCACTATAAGTGGAAAGTATTCTTGTTAGTATGTTGTTGAAAAATTAACCATTAAAAGTATCTGCACAGAGAAGTCCTTAAAACAGCATGGTATTGGCATCAACACAGACATATAGACCAATGGAACAGAATAGGGAACTAGAAGTAAACTCATGCATCTTTAGCAAAGCTGCTAATAGCATGCATTGGAAAGAGGATAATCCTTTTAATAATGGTGTTGGAAAAATATCCATATACAGAAGAATGAGACTAGACCCCTATCTCACATGTAAAAATCAATTCAAAATGGGTAAAAGCTCTAAATGTAAGGTCTGAATCTGAAACTGCTAGAAGAAAACGTTCAGGAAACACTTCAGGACATTGAAATAAGCAAAGATTTTTTGGATAGAATCCTCCAAGCATAAGGGGGAAAAAAAGCAAAAATATACACATGGATTTTATCAAACTAAGAACCTCTTCACAGCAAAGGAAAATCAGCAGGGTGGAGACAACCCACAGAATGGGATACAATATTTGTGAAATATACATCTGAAAAGGAGTTTAATAACCAGAATTTATAAGGAACTCAAGCATCCTAATAGTAATAAGTAAATAAATACATAAATATTTAGATTTTAAAATGGACATTAGTCTAAATAAACATCTTCCCAAGGAAGACATTCAGATGGCCAATAGGTAAATGAAAAAAAAGTTCAACATTACTAATCACCCAGAAAATGCAATTAAAACTATAATGAGGTATCACCTCATTCCAGTTAAAGTGACTACTATCAAAATGTCAAAATATAGCAAGTGCTGGTGAGTATGTGGAGAAAAGGAAACCCTTTCACACTGTTGGTGGGAATGTAAATTAGCAGAGCCATTGTGGAAAATGGTGTGGAGTTTCCTCAAAAAATTGAAAATCGTATGACCACATTATCTAGCAATTCCACTATTGGGTATATATATTCAAGGAAAAGAAGTCAATCTGTCAAAAAGACATCTGCACACTCATGTTTATGGCAGCACTATTCACAATTGCCAAGAAACGGAAACAGCCTAGCTATCCCTTCAAGAATGGAATTCTTTTGATAACATGGGTGGAATTGGAGGTTATTGTGTTAAATGAAATAGGCCAGACACAGAAAAACAAGTACCACATAATTTGTGGAATCTAAAAAAGTTAATCTCATAGAAGTCAAGACTAGAATTATGATTATAAGAGCCTGGGAAAGTTGCAAGGAAGGAGAAATGGGGAAAGGTGGTTAACAGTTACTAAATTATTAGGAGAGAGAAGTTCTGGTGTTCTGCATGGTGTAGTGACTGTAGATATTAATAATGTACTGTGTTTTTTAAAATTTTTAAGCTAAAAGGATTTTGAATGTTTTTACCATAAAGAAATAATAAATGTTTGAGGAGATAAATATGTTTACTCTGATTGGAACATTTCACAATGTATACATGTGTGGAAACATCAGATGGTACCCCATAAATATGTACAGTTTTTATGTATCAGCAAACTGCTGGCACCTCTTCAGCTTGCCTGTGTGTAGGAGTGGCTCTGTCTGAGGCTAGAAGGTGACAGTACTTGGTTGGAGTGAGCTTCTGAACATTCAATTTAGCAGTGGGTGGGAGGGAGAGTTTTTAAGGAGTAAGAAGTGGTTCCTAATGTTGAACAAACATCATTTTAAATCATTTTGTAGAAAAATTTCCTTTTGTGCTATCAGTGCAAGGCTATTATGTGTAGTGTTTAAGATGGCCCTGCACTGCTTGAAAGCAAAGGAGTAAATGGATAAGTTCTCGAGGACCCTCTGTTGTTGTTTTCATTTTTCCTCTGTGTCAGGGACTTGGGTTTACGTTTCTACAGCAACCAGTCGGGACTACATAATACGAACGCTCTGCGTGCATGTGGTGTTAACTCTGATGCCTTGTACACTACATGTGGCAGAGTTACAGTTGCTATGGAGATCAGTCTTTGGACACACTTGGTTGATAACGATGTCTTTCGTATGTGGATTTTGCTGCTGAAAGAATATGAGGTGATGCTATGGGTTGACCAAGGGATGAATACAACTCTCAGTAAATTTCTCTACAGCTGAGTATCTCACGTTTGAAAACTTTAAGTTATATATGTGCTAACACACATACTACAGAATGTGCATATTTTTTGTAAATAAGAGTTTTACTAGAAAATAGACGGAAAATATAACTGAAAAACATTATCAGAGGAATTTGATAGCCCCCTCTTGGATGATCTATATAGTCTGCTCAAAAACAGACCGTAAACATTCAAAGATGAAATATATTATATAATTTGAGTAGTTTTATAATAAGCTTAGTTGGTAATAGCAAAGTAGAGAGAGGAAGCAGAGTTATTGTGAACTGTTCTAATTTGAATGTAGGTTCTTGAGATAAGATGTAATAGCCTTTTTCTTGAAGAACTATCTCTGAAGAGTCTTTTTGAACTCTTCAAGAGAAAAATAGGAAGTAGAATGATTTTTATTATTTTTCTTTTCCTTTGACAAAGTGTCAGTTAAACTAATTCCCATTCTTAAATTTAAGCTAATACAGACTCTCACTAAGTATTTTTATTTGCATAGTTTTTGAAACAACATGTTGTTTTAAGTTGAATTACATTTCTGCTTTGGGTTAGGGAAATCTGTCAGTTCTGAGTTGCTATAGCAGAGCAGTAGTTCTCAACACTGGCTACATATTACCATATGGGACTTAAACACACACACACTGATGTTTGAGTCTAACAAAAATTAAATCAGAATCCTGAGGGATGGAAGAAGTCACGGCATTAAGTGTCTGTTCTCTCTCTTTCTTTAAGCTAACTCTAATACTAATATGCAGTCAGGATTGAGATCTACTGCAGCAAAGTATGTTCTCATGTAAAATCTTAAGTTTTGACTAAATTCAGGTATTCTAGAATAATCATTCCATCTCAGAATCCTTAATCACTTCTGTAGAGTTCCTCTTGCCACATAAAGTAATATTCATAAGTTCCAGGGATTAGGGCATGGATATCTTTGGGGGCCAACTATTAAGCCTACCGTATTACCTTAACACAATAATTATCAGTTTGATATTTCCCTTCCTAGTCTTCCTTATTATGCATATTTCTGTTTCAACATAATCATCATATATATACAGTTCTATACTTTGCTACTTAGTCTCCTTTACCCTCACTTAAAATAGCTAGGTAATATTGCTTTCATGATAGAACATATATTGTATTTTATATTATACGCTTCCTTATCCTGTTGGATTTTTGTGTTTCAGGTTCTTATTATTGATAGATTAAGCTTTGATAAATCTTTTTGTTTTTAGATAGATTCCATGATACAGCACTTACTGGGCTAAAGTTCCAAACATTTTTGTAGTGTTTAATTCAGACTGCCAGATTGCATTTTTTGTAGATGGACACAATACCTTTATTTTGTGGTGCTGAGGATTGAACCCAATGCCTCACAGGTGCAAGGCAAGCATTCTGCTGCTGAGCCACAAATCCAGCCCCACCTTTAAAAAATGTATATATATTTAGTTGTGTATGGACTCAATGCCTTTATTTGCATTTATATTTATGTGATGCTAGGATTGAACCCAGTGCCTCACACTTGCAAGGCAAGTGCTCTACCACTGAGCTACAACTCCAGCCCCTGGGTCATTATCTTTTTTTTTAAAATTTTTTATATTTATTTTTTAGTTGTAGTTGGACATAACACCTTTATTTTACTTGTTTATTTATTTATTTATTTTTATGTGGTGCTGAGGATCGAACCCAGGGTCTCGCACGTTCGAGGCGAGCGCTCTACTGCTAAGCCACAACCCCAGCCCCTGGTCATTATCTTTTGAAGAAGACTTTTACTAATTAGGGGAAAAAGCAACCCTGATTTAAAATGTAATTTATTTGAGTATTATGTTTCTATTTATTAGTTTTCTTAGTGTTTTTATTCATTTATCTCTCATGATTTCAATTATTTTATTAATCCTTATGAGATCTTTACATAGTGAGCTTATTGTCCTATGCTACAAGAGCTTTATTTAAACACAAGTCTTTAATTTTTAAATGTTGATATGTTTATTTCTTTGTGTTTCTTACTTTTCTCTATACTCAAGGTTTTTCCATCTAACAAAAGTTTGCAGTGAATATCCAGTTCTGTTTTCCCCGCCCTTCCTTTATGATTTAGTCCTTAGCAAATGGCTAACAAGCTACGAAGTTTGGGGACTTGTGGGTCCAGATCTAATGCTATAACTTATTGTACCAAAGCAAGTATACCAAATTAATTGGGTTCCATTTATACAATTTATCAAAATTGGAAACAATTTTCTGAAAGGACTGGAGAAGAAATCTAGTAATTGTAGCGTATTTTAGTGTAACCTAAGATGTTTGTTGCTTTTTGCTAGAAGGTTTATTCCTCATGCTGTCAGGTTGTGAGTTCATGCAGATAATTGAGAATTATAGTAAGCCATCTTTGTCCATGATAAACAGAGAGAATGCACTTTAATTACATTCTAATTTATTATCTGGTGAAAGTACCTTGCTAACAAATCAACCCGGATATGACTTATTGGATAGCCTTTGCACTTAGAGGAATAATCAGTCTGTAATCATAAACAACATGAACCGTTCATCTTCTCGATTGCTATCATATTTATTACCCTCAAATGCCTCTGCCGAGTCTCTTTCCTGTTTGTTTCCCATTTCATGGCTCATGGGCTCCCATCTTGCCTGCTGTAAGTTGAAATACTGTGCTTACAAATTTTTTTTTTTCCCCTCGAAATAAGGGTTAGGCACATCCCTGGGAGCAGACTTCTGTCTTTTTACCATAAGAATAACAAATATCTCCCCAATAACAGTAAATAAAAGAAAGTATCACCATAATGAACTAATACATGATTTATTCCCTTCTGTCCTGGTAGGAACTAGAACAGTTCTGATTTTATAAATAAATAAAAAACATTGCCCTGCAGAATAGCCACACATGCTTTAATATACTTTTGTTACTTCCCTTTGGTTCCAAAAAGAGGATATGCAAATTAAACAACAAAATTATCCAGCCAGTTTCTTTCATCTGAGACCACCTCCTGCAGAGAATTGATACCTGAAAGTAGATTTTACTAAGTGAAAATGCAGTTCTGTTACTGTGCTTTCTTATAATTCTACTACTTTAGACTTATGGCAGAATAAATTGCCTGTGGCACTAGTTCCACAGAATGATTTAGAAGTTTGTATGCTATTGCATTTTTTCAGTTGAACTGAATCTTTTTGAGGCTGCTTTATGTTGCATTGGAGTAGAGCTTTGTGTGTGTGTGTGTGTGTGTGTGTGTGTGTGTTGTGTGTGTGTGTACATAAAATAGTGTAGAACAACTTAAATTTATAACCAGTCTCCTTGATGAAGCTACAATAAAAAATTGTTGATTGCTTTGTCTATTTCAGGCATCCCCTTTTCCTTCTCCTCTATCACTGCCTCATTGCTTAGTTGAATCTACTGATCTTTCTTAATATGTTACACATCCACAGAGGATAATAACCTGATCTGAGAGTATTCCCTTTTGATGAACATCTAGAAGAGACCTCACCAGTGTTTTTGGTTACTACGTTGTCACAACAAAAGTGCTTATAATTGTGTAACTGGTATGTAGTAGAAGGGATCTGGAATTTTTGCAGTTTGGTGCCATGACTTTTTTCCCCCCCCTCATTCTTGGTCCAGATTATGTTAAATGGGAGGTAAAAAAAATATTGGTCTGTTTCACTACATTGTTTTTCCAGTAGAATGTTGGCTTTAGCATACAAAATTAGCATAGCTGGGCTTTGAAATTTTCTGTTCTGAAGAATTCTGCAGGAACTAAAAATTATTTTAAACTTATAATTTGTTCCATTAATAAGTTCCATTAGAGATTCTTAGCTTTATTAAAATATAAGTAATTAAATTGTGATGTAAAATCATCCATCCCTTCAACTTCCCCCTTCTTTTTTTAGCATTCTCTCTGAACCAGATAAGGTGTAAGATCCCACCCCTTAAATTAGAATAGTATGATTATGTCCCTTGAATGCCATGCCTCACCTCCTGTGCATTCTCTATCCTCACACAGTCCCAGGTTTCTGGAGTTTCCAGAGAATGACATAAGGTCATTCTCCTTATGACCCACTAGTTTGATTCTGACCAGGGTATTGTCCCTGTTTTTTTGATCCCTCTGTTCTGACCCCTCTTGAGTGCTGTCCCATTTGTGAATGGATTGGAGGATACCTGTCGTTATTTTTTACTTCCTTACTAGAAGATGCCCATATACTTTTGTTGGGACTTACCCAAAACAGAAACCACAATGAAGATGTTGAGATCAGATTTAGGGAAGGAGAGAGTAGTATCTTGACCAGAGGCAGAAGGAAGTATTTCTGAGCAGCTAGTGCTTTGTTTTGTGCATCCAGTTTAGGCAGTTGCATATTGTATATAGCTCTCTGGCCACGGTTGTGCTACACCGCTACACTGGCTAGTCCTCTGAAGTTGTAACCCGATTTGCTTTGGAGAAAATGTGCTTCATGTTTGCCATTCCCTGGGCTCTATCACCTTTCCTTGCTACTCTGGTTCCTGATATTTTCTTCTACTGGCATTATTTCCTGCATCTCTGCATTCTCTGTGTTAATTATTCAAAAATCAGAGTTCAAACATATCCAGAATTGTATAAACTCCAGATGGGTCAGAGATTTTAACATAAAAATATGAAAACATGGGAGATTTTAGAATTGTAACCTTAGAGTTATAAAGCCTTTCTAAAATTGTGACTCAAACCCCAGAGGTCAAAGGATTAATAAATTTGCTCTTAAAAAGCAAAGACAAAGAGAAATATAAAATTGAAGAAAACGCCACTTATATTGCATATATATGTATACACACACATATAATGCCATTTATATTGTGGACAAATATATATAATGGAAAAATGCGCAAAGGATATGTCAATACATAATTGACAGAAAAGGAAATATAGATGACTCAAACATATAAAGAATTCCTAACCTTACTTAAAAAAAAGGAGAATGACAAATTAAACCTGTATTACTTAGTAACTCATTTGATTGTCTAGATTTTGTATATTGTTGGTAGAGTGCAAAATTTAACAATGTATGTGTGAAAATTACAAATGCATTTAGTTTATGACCAAGCAATCCTACAATCAAGTTGGTTTTCTTCTCACTCACAGGGGACTGGTTAAATAAACTATGGTACTTTCAAACCATGGAATGTTATGCAGTTGCAGAGAAACCAGAAACAAAACAAGAGTAGATATATTAAGTGGAAGGATAAAAAGCAGGGAACATAACTGTATAACATACTATCTTTTGTTTTAAAATATATAGAAATGGATCTGCATGTCCGTGTATTCATATCAGAATACTTGCTCTACATGTAAGACTAAGATTGATTACCTGTGCTTGTGGAGGAAATCAGGTAGGTAGAGGGTGGAAGTAAGACAATATATGTTCTACTTTATCTTCTTTTGATTTAAAAATGCATAAAAATGTATTCAAATTGATCTTCTGTCTCCACTTTCTCTTACGTCAACTGCTTGTGTTGCTCTTGGCTTGAGACTTCTAATGTGAATGGTAGGACTCTGTGGTGCATTTGCTCAGGCTTACCAAGTAGCATGCTTCCCCTGGTCCTCCCTGCTTTGGACACACAGGCCTTTTTTCTGTGCCTCAGACTCTATTGTTGAATCTTTTCTCCCTTTCTTCCTTCTGCCTGAAGACTTTACTTTGTTAAAACTTTCTTGTCCTTTGATCTCTATAGATTGTTCCTTCTACAGAGAAGCCTCCCAGGATAAGCCACATGTTCCTTTACATGCAGTAATAGTAGCTTGTTCATCTCCTTTCTGAGACCCCAAATGCAGGTGTACATTCTTGAGATTTACTAAAAAGTAAGCCTCATGAGGGAAGGGACCATGTCTACTTTGGAGATATAAGTGCCTGTTTCATAGGGTAGTGAGGGTTCCATGAGATGATACATAGGCGCTTACATAGTGGAGCACAAAAACACGTAGTATTAGCTAGATTATATTGTTTTGTTTTGTTTGTTTGTTTTTTTTTTAGAAAGAAATGATATTGTTTGTGATTAAATTAACTGTATACAGATTAAGGAAGAATTCTGACTCTCCTTGGCCAGAGAAAAGATTGCCATTGGAGAACAGCCTTTGGAGGATTTCCTTTGTATTACTGTAGTCTTTTTTTGTGAGGAAAGAAAGAAAATAGCTTTTGCTCCTCTATTCTTGGCTCCTGTATCTGAGTCAAACTGTAAGAAAGCAGCTTTTTGCCAAAAGATTATTTCCCTTCCCAGTTCCATTTCTTTGAGTTATTCATTTTAATCAGATACTAGGCAGTTTCAAATAGATATTTCTTATTAGAATGTGGGAAATTAACATATACAATTACAATCTGTATTTGTCATATGAACCAAATTGGGTAAAATTCAGGAGAGAGGGACTGGGACTGAAGAAGATACAATAGACAGTTCACATTGTGGCACAGGAGACAGAATTGTTTTGAATCACTAGGGTCACATGCCCTCTCCTTTGTTTATAGAATTGCTTCAAAGAGTTCTAAAAGTTATACTCTAGCTGCTTAATATTTTCTTCCAACATTCTCAAGTTACTATCACCTCATCTTAGTTCCTGACATTTTGGAAGTTGGTGGATTATTTTAATGTGTACTTTAAGTGCCAGGTTTTAACTTTCTATATATTAAATAGGTATTAAGAAAATTGCCTTTTCAGTTTGCTTCTTTGGTTTCTTTATTTTATGTTACTTGAATGTTGCCTGCTGTTTTGCCCTCAGGGAATTGGAGCCTTAGATCCTAACTGAGATACACATTATTAGGAAGTATTGTTTCCTTCCCTTTTCCTTTATAGCTTTAAGAAGGATGTTGTGTGGAGCAGAAGGCATAAACTAGAAGCCTCTTGTCTATTTAGAGTTCTCAGATTCATTTTACTTAGCTTATTGACTATGTTGAAAATTTTGAATTTAAGCCACTATTGAAAATTCAGAAGGTATGTTTAATAGTGAAAAAGCAGTATTACCACATGGCAGCACTTCTGTGTGTGTGGGCAAAGCACTCTAGGTTGCTAGTTTTCATTCTCTACCTTTCACATCCATCCTCCTTGCTTGCTTCATTCATTTACATTCCTTACCTGGCCTCTGACATTTTAAGTATTTGAGATTGTGACCCTTGGTGTAGAGGGGTAGGACACTGCCAGGTTAAGAGTCAGGGAGGTTAAAAATCAGTAGTCTGCTGAGCTGATTGAGTTAAACATTCTCAGGGACTTCCATCCCTTCGGCATGATACCTCTTCTGTTAAATGAGATTTTTTAAAAAAACGGCAATAGATGTTTTGTAGAAATGAGTTTAGAACAGTTAGATAGCCATTCAATAAGCACTGTAGTACTACCAATCAGGATAGGTTTTACCTTCAAAACTGTTTTCTGGAGCTTCCTACAGTTCTTCTGATTGTCCAAATATGTCACTTTTTGGTTTAAAAAAATTGAATTTATGTTTTAAAATACTTTTTAAGTGAAAATAACCCACAACTAACAAATTGGCAAGTTGGTAAGTGGAATAGAAAACAAGTTCCTCACACCTCTAAAACTCAACATTTAAAAAAAATTATTGTATACAGCTGGGCGTGGTAGCACATACCTGTAATCTCAGTGGCTTGGGAGGCTGAGGCAGGAGGATTGCAAGTTCAAAGCCAGCCTCAGCAACTTGGTGAGGCACTAAGCAACTCAGTGAGACCCTGCCTCTGAATAAAATATAAAAAGGGCTGGGGATGTGGTTCAGTGGTTAAGCGCCCCTGGGTTCAATCCCTGGAACCACAAAAAAAAAAAAAAAAAAAAAAAAAAAAAAAAAAAAATTCACATTGTTTTGCAGCCATCATCACTGTCAATAATTTTGTTATGCCAAACAAAAACTCTCTGTATTTGTTGAGACAATACTCAATTCCTTCTCTTCCCAGCCCTGGTAACATCTGTTTTATTTTCTATCTCTATGAATTTGCCTGTACTAGTTGTCTAATGTAAATGGAATCATATGATGTTTGTTCTTTTATGTCTGAATTACTTAGTATAATGTTTTCAAGGTTCTATGTTGTGGTGTGTATCAGAATTTTGATCCTTTTGTGGCTGAATAATATTCCATTTTATGGATATTCATGTTTTATTTATCCATTTTCTATTGGTGAAACAAAACCCTAATCTTTTTTCTGTACTGCACACCTCTATCAACAGCTAAATAGGAGAACAGATTGTTTTTGGTTCGTTGTTTCCACTGGCTTCTGTTCTTCCGCTCAAATCTCTGGAGACTTACACTTTGGGATCACTTTTGGTCATTTGAACCCAAAGCAGTTCTGCTTCATTTAACCATGAGTGTAGCTATTTACAAATATTTCCCCACTTACCTGCTTAACTTGAGGAGTGTAATGATTTCCTACTTGGTTCTATTGGACTTATGATTCTCCTGTGATTAGACCTGTTTGGTGCAACTCCCTACATATCTGGAGGTTTAGCTTTCTGGTCTCCATTGTGTCAGTCACTAACTAGTTGTCACACTATTCTCAATTATCATTCCCTTGAGAGCCTTCTTTCCAAAACATTGCCCCCACCCTGGCACCAGTTCTTCCTCCACCTTTCTGGATTGGCCAGTCTGGATAATTGTGATCTTTCCTGCCTTAAAGCTGTTGGAAAGAGAGTAACTTAATTCCTTCCTACATAGTTAAATAGAGCTATATAGTGAAGAAAAAATGAGTTTAGGAATAGTTAACTGGGTCTAAATCAGAATTATATCTCATTTTGAAAAGTCAACTGATAATATTTGTTAACAGTTTTACTACCTTTATAATTTATTGATAGAGCCACAAAAGTTACTTTTATTACTTTTGCTGGGACTTTTGGGGCAGGATAACTGACTGATTTGATATCAACTAACTGTATTAGAAAAGAGTTGGAAGGTCAAAGGCAGATCCTGATAAATTGATAAAACTGATGTAGACTAGTTTATAATGTCAACTTTTAGTTTACCAAGAAAAAATTATGAAACAAAATATTATCTATAATCCCTGTTTAATAAAAGGGAAAACAAAAATGTTCTAACAGTTAATTGTAGGAATTACCCAGGAATAAAAGTTTTTTTTAAAAAATTTAACAGTGCATTATATTACTGTTTTTCTCTGCACTATTGTAAATTTGGTTGTGAATTAGTCTTTGGAGCCTTACTGGGATAGATATAAATGTTTCTGAAACTTACAGGAAGCAAAGATCATAATTGCTCAGATTTGCCAAGAGTGGAAAGAATAGAGGAAGAACTGGTGCTAGTGGGAGGGCAATGTTTGGGAAAGGAAATATTCAGTGAAGAAGAAGATCCATTTATTTTAGATGTGCTGAATGTCCAGGTTGCAGGTCAGCAAACAGTTTAGGTGTAGAAAGAGAGATTTAGACATTTTGCATTGGGAATGTAGATCAGTGGAAGAGTTTCTGACTAGTATGTGCAAGGCCCTGTATTTGATCCCAAGCACTGCAAAAAAAAAAGAGTGATTTAGATATTTTCCACCATGAGGTGGTAGTCTCATTCATGGAAAACATAGAAGATAGATAGAAGAAAGGGTAGCTTGTTAGAGGTTAAGGACATGGAGTCTGAAACAGCCTCTGGTTTGAATCCCGGGTATACTGCTTACAATCTGACTTTACTAGACAGTAATAGTATCTACCTAACTTTGTTGCCTTCAGAATTAAAGAAGTTAATATTATATAAAATGCCTAGAATATTGCTTGGCACATAGTAAAGGATGTATGTGTTAGCTATTATTGTTTGATAGTGGCTTAAATAACTTCTGTCTCTTGGGTGGTATGTATTAGGTAGTAGCAGACAATAGCTCCTGTTTAGAGTATGGATAACTTCCTAAAATCTTGTTTTTAAAATTTTAGGAGGGTCCAGGCCGGTAGCTCAGTGGCAGAGCACTTGCCCAGCATGTGTGAGGCACTTGGTTTGATCCTTAGCACCACATAAAAAAACAAAATAAAATAAAGTCATGTTGTTCATCTACAACTACTAACAAATTTTTTTAAAAAAAAAATTAGGGGAACTATGGAAGCAAAGAAGAGGAGATAAATTTAAATTCTAAGGAGGGGAGAGCCCTTTTCATGTGAACTAAGATGGCCAGTGGTTGGTTGGTTGGTTTTTTTGTTTTGTTTTGTTTTTCTGAGAGCACTTGCCAAGTATGGGCATATTCCTGTATCAGATTTGATCCAGGAAGATGGAATCCTCAGGGGAAAAGACAAATCAGACAATCTTTTAACAGTTGTATGAACTGGTTTGTGTAAATCTAGAGAAACCCAAAATGCACAGCTACCCACACCCCTCCCCTTTAGACATTTACCTAAGTATTGTATCAATGTGGGAGGCTGGGGAGGAGGCTGGAAAAACCAAATAGAATCTCTTGCTGTCTTATAGTGTTTAAGAGACTTTCTAGATTTTGAAACTTCTTGACTTCAGGACCCTTTTCCTATCTTAAAAATTATTGAATTCCATGAAGATTTTGTTTCTGTGGCTTGTATCTGATACTGTATTAAAAATTAAGATAAATTTAAAGTATTTATTAATTAAAAATAATCCACTTCATGGTTACATTAATAAACTTTATTCTTGAAAAATAATTAAAATTTTCATAAGACAAAACAAAAATGTTACTAAGTAAGTCTTTTTTTTTTTTTCTGGTGGTACTGTGAATGGAAACCACGGCTTTGCAAATGCTAGGCAAGTACTCTACCACTGAACTACATCCCCAGCCCTGCAATGTGTTATTTTGATTGGAATAAATGAAGAAAATCCATCCTCATATAGATAAGTAGCTGGAGAAAAAAAGGAGGAGTAATTTAATAGCATTTTTAGGTAATTGTGAATATCCTTTGATCCTATGCCCAAACTTGACAGGTGGTAGTCTCTTAAAGGTTAGTTGCTGTGTGAAATCTGAAACCACTTGATGAACTTTTTTGTACTTGATTACATTAAAATCCATTGTTCTATGCCAAGAGAGGGTAAAAGAGAAGGTGCACATAATCAGTGCATTATATATGCATGTACAGAAATGTCACAGTGAAGCCCATTAATTTGTACAATTAATACATGTTAATTAAAAAAGAAAATCTATTGTTCTATACTGTATTTTGAGAGAATCTTTTACCTATCTATAATTTTTGAATCATGCCCATGGTATTTAGAAATATGTTTACTGAGGTCTGTAATCTTCCAAACATTGTGTTTCATTATATGGTATTTTAGAAAATCATATTTATCAATCACCACTTACCTTACAAAAAAGTGGTTTAAGTGTAGGAAAGCTGTCAAGATTATATTGGCTGATAAAAGTTTTCCAACAATTTTAACTTTTGCCTAAAGGTTCAAATTTTATCATTGGCAACAAATACTGTTATTTTTATCCCTGAAGTTACAGGCTTACTGCATTCATTTTTGAGAGAAAATCTGTTAAATATCCAAGTTGAAAGACCATAAGTTGTCTCTCGGTTGTTCTTTCAAGTAAAAATGATGTTTCATGGGGGGTGCAGTGTAGATCAGCAAACCCAAACAGTTAAGTTTGCAACTTAAAAAGTTACACAAGACCTTTCCTTGAAACAACAACCATACTTTGGTGTGTAGCAAAATGCTTCACACTTACTTCCCATTTTGTAACTTTGATTATAAAAAGACATGTACTTACTGGTCAGGAGTTAATCAAACTAGTTATTTTTACGCTTTATTAAAAATATTTTTTTAGTTGTAGATGGACACAATATCTTTTATTTATTTATCTATCTATCTATCTATTTATTTTTATGTGGTGCTGAGGATCAAACCCAATGCCTTATACATGCCAGATGAGTGTGCTACCACTGAGCCACAACCCCAGCCCTTACTCTTTTTTAAAAAATTTATTTATTTATTTGTTCTAATTTGTTTTACATGACAGCAGAATGCATTTTAGTTCATAGTACACAAATGGTGCACAATTTTTTATCTCTGTACACAACGTAGAGTCACACTATTTGTGTCTTCACACATGTACCTAGGGTAATATTTTTATTCTTTTTATCAAGGACATTAAGGAAAATTGGTATTTTTTTTTCCTTACTGTGAGTACATGGCATTGAAGAATATAATTCTACAGTTGGTGCCACTGCCTCGATTCATGCAGAGGTTCTAACAGTTTTACACATCATTGCTTTTGCACCATCAGTGCCAGTGTCAACACAGTAAGAAGGGTAAATAATATCTTAGTATTATTATAGTTTTTATTTCATAGGTCCTCTGGAAAAATCTGAGACCCCTGGGGTCCACAGACCATATTTTGAGAACTACTAATCTGAGGAAGGGACCTGCATGAACAACTGACATCTTTACCCTTGAAACAGTTAAAAATAGTGGTGCACAGAATCTAACTAAAGCTTCATTCGAGCTCCCATCCTCGCTCAGTTTCTTTCTTTCTTTCTATCAGAGCCATTACTTTTATTTATCTATCTATCTATTTATTTATTTATTAGTTGTCAGTAGACCTTTATTTCATTATTTATATGCGGTGTGGAGAATCGAACCCAGTGTCTCACACATGCTAGGCAAGCGCTCTACCACTGAGCCACAATCCCAGCCTGCACTTGGTTCCTTTTGACATAACAAAGGACAGAGCAAATCTTCTTGGGAAATATGTCAGCCATAGCATCTATAGTTGTTTTATAGGTAATGTTTAATCTACAATCAAGTATTAGGAGAAAGGACTGTTTCTAGAGCCATAGGGAATAATAGGATCTGGACAATGTATACACAGCGACTGTCTTCACGTATTAGATAACAGGCAACACACACTGTGATTGCTGAGAATTGTCTTGACTTTCTGCCTAGAGGCAATTTCCAGATCTTGGTTCAAGGAAGGGAAACCCAAACAATATCCTGTGGTATTGCTGAGTGGTGTGAGATATAGATCAGAGTTCAGGAACGTCCTGGTGGCTAGAATGTATAGGGCAGTGTACCCAACAGGAGGGAACTCTGTAAATAAAGAGCACTAGTCCCTCTGAGTCCTGCATGTGGGTAGGGTGAAATTCCATGAGACTCAGCAAAGAACAACTTCTAGGAAAAACTAGGTTTAATAAGCTGTATGATTCCCAGAACTCATATAGAAGCATAAATTATTTGAGTTTTCATCCACCAGAGTGCAAAAACTTTATTTTATTACGTGGAATACTTAGGAGAGACTTTAGAAATGTCACAATTTATAGTAGAACTAAATTAGTTCTAGAATAAAGAATACTCTAGATCTACCCTAAACATAAGGCCCACATTAATCAAGTTGGTTCATGTGTAATTTAACTGCCAGATAGAGCAAACTTCAATCATTTTTAATGAATACAACAAAATCTAAAAGTTAACAGCATAATATCAAAATTATTTGGCATGATAAAAAAATTACTACACATATCAAGAAACAGGCAAAACATAACTGATAACGAAAATTTTTTAAAAAAGCAAATCCAAAAATAGCATTAATGATGGAATTAACATACAAGAATGTTGAAAAACTTCAATAAGTACACTCTATGTTCAAGTGATATAAAGGAAAATATGAACATTATAGGGAGAGAAATGGGAAATATAAAGAACCAAATGGAACTTCTAGATATGAAATAAAAGTATACTTAATGAATATCACTTAATGGGATTACAGACAAATTAGATACTAAAGAAAAAATTACCAGTGATCTTGTAAGAAAACAGTAGCTATCCAGACTGAAGTGTAGAGAGAAAGAATACTTAAAAAAAAATCATAGGAACTTATGAATAGATTGTCAACATTAAGCGATTTAAAATCTGAGAAACTAGAACACGAAAAAGTGGGGACAGGAAACATATTTGAAGAAATAACATCCTAAAAATTTTCAGATTTGATGGAAAGCATCCATTAACAGATCTAAGAAGCTCAACAAACCCCAAGCAGTATAAAGAAAACCAAGCAGGATACATCATGATCAAATTGCTGAAAACAAGTGATGAAGAGAAAAATCTTAAATTCAGGTGGAGAAAAAAATAGGCACACGGGGCTGGGGATGTGGCTCAAGTGGTAGCACGCTCGCCTAGCATGTGTGGGGCGCTGGGTTCGATCCTCAGCACCACACAAAAATAAAATAAAGATGTTGTGCCATCGAAAACTGAAAAATAAATATTAAAAAATTTTCTCTCTCTCTCTCTCTCTCTTTCTTTAAAAAAATAGGCACACTAAGTATAGAAAAACAAACAGTTACTACAGACATCTGAAATTATAAAAACATGAAGATAATAGGACATCTTTAAAGTTGGTGGGGGGAAAATCCTGTCAGCCTCGGTTGCTGTACCCACTGAAAATATCTTTCGTAAGTGGAGATGAAATACTTTTTCAGACAAATTAAAGCCAAGTAAAGGCATCATTTGCAGACTTGTTCTGTATGAACTGTTTAACAGTGTTCTTTAGACAAGAAGGAAAATGATATCCAGTGGAAACTGTGATCAACACATAAGAATGAATAGCTATGGAAATACTAAATATGCGGGAAAATACAGAGTTCTTTTTTAAAAAACATAATTATTTTTTTAAATTTTTAGTTGTAGATGGACACAACACCTTTATTTTATTTATTTATTTTTATGTGGTGTTGAGGATTGAACTCAGTGCTTCATACATGCTTGACAAGTGCTCTACCATTGAGCTACAACCCCAGTCTGAGTTCTTTTAATCATTAAAAATGGAAGATAATTAACTGTTTAAAGCAAAATAATAGCAATACATATTGTGTATACTTTTGTGTGTGTGTTTTAACATTTGAAGAAGCAAAATGAGGATATAGGGTGGGATGGGGTGATAAAAGAAGGATAAGCCTTCTCTTATCCATGGTGTTTTGTTTTTGGTACTGGGAATTAAACTCACAGTTGCTTTACCACTGAGCCATATGCCCAGTCCTTTAACTGACTGATTGATTGATTGATTTTTATTTTGAGGCAGGGTCTTACTAAGTTGCCTAGGACCTCGCTAAGTTGTTGAGGCTGACCTTAAACTTGTAATCCTCCTGCCTTAGCCTCTTGAGTCGCTGGGATTACAGGCATGCATCACCATGCCTGGCTTATCCATGGTTTTAGTATCTACAGTTTCAGTTATGCTTGGTCAACTGTGGTCTGGAGAAGAGTAAATGGGAAATTTCAGAAACAAATAATTCATAAGTTTTAAATTGTGTGCTGTTCTCAGTAGGGTGACAAAATCTCATGCTGTCCCAGTCAGTCCCATAGATAAATCATCCCTTCCACATATCAGTGCTATACACTTTATGTGTATATAGCATGTATACAGTTATCAGATTGGTTATCAGATTGACTGTTGCAGTATTCCTTTGTGTGTATGTAGAATTTGATATACTATTTGTAGTTTTAGGTATCGGGGGGGGGGGTCTTGAAATGTTTCATCAATAAAGGGAAATCACTTTACTGTTTATGATTAATATACTACACACAAAAGAAGATAATAGAATTTGAAGATGGATCATGATTAAAGTAAAAGGTGCATGCTGTAAATCTTAGAATGACCATTTCTGAAATAAGCTGCATTCTAAGAAATAATTAATCCAAAAGAAGGAAGGGAATGGGGGGGCAACGAACAAATGGGGCAAATAGAAAATAAATTAATGAACAGTAAAATGGTAGATTTGATTTAAACCCAGTTTTGTCAACAATTATATTAACTAAAAGTGGCCGAAATACTACAGTTAAAAGAGTAATTTTCGGAGATCCAACATGGCGGCGGGCGCGGAGAGATCAAGTCTCTGACCTCTTCAGCTGCGCGGGCATAGGAGTCGTAAACAGTCTAAATGCAGTTTGCTCAGGATCACTAGGCAATGCTGAGCCGACTTGGATCTGGGGCGAACAGTCTGGGCCTCTCAGAACACACACCGAGCCCGGATTGGCTGAATTCAAGCTCCCGTTCGCCTGCTTCTCGCAGACAAACTGCTGTGACTCAGCACTAAACGATCCCGCTGAAACAACTGGTCGGCCCTTCTGAACCTACGGAGGTAAATGCCAACCGAGCCTTCATAGGCAGTGGCCACAGGATTGAAACAGGGCTTGGGAGAGCCAGTCAGGACCCACCCGTTGCATTGGTCACCCGGCAAAGGGAAACGAACTGTCACCATTTGCATGGGATACCACCATGGCAGAGAACTGACGTCACCAGAATGCGGCGGAGGAGATAACTTCATTGAAACCAGCGGCAACAGGTGTGTAACCCCCTAGCCTTCCCTCTCCACACAGCGGGGAAACCTTAAGGGCCCCTCCTAGCTCTCCCGTAAAGGCCCCTCCCAGCTCTCCCGTGAGCGCGATAGCCAGACCGAGGGAATCAGGAGTGGTGTGGGACCCGCGGCGCGGAACTCCCGGCTACCGCTCCCACCAGTGCTGACAACTGAGGTCTCTTGCACCAGCTACCGCAGGCGTGGCTACCGGAGGGCAAGCAAAATTCGCTGAGGGTTCTCAGCCCCAAGCTCTACAAACTTAGGGTCTAAGGGAATGGCAAACAGGGAGAGTGTGCCCAGTCGTTCATGAAAACAGGGCTCCCGGGAGCAGCAGACCTGGCGTGTAGCCAGTATTGTGGTGAGTGTCACCGGTGAGCGGGGCCTGGCTTGAGGAAAAGTAAGTGATTAGACACAAGAGAAGGCCCTAGGCACTCAGGATTGGAGACCCGCCCAGTCTGGGAGGAGGAGCTGCTGCACAGTGATTGGTTCCCGCATATTGAGAGGAGAAGCTTGGCCTGGAGGGCACAGCTCCACCTACTGGAAGAGAAGTTAATCAAACTCTAAGACTGCATTTATTAATTTTTATTTAATTTGGGTTTTTTTTTCATTTTCATTTTTGTTGTTGTTGTTTTTTAAATTTGTTTTTTAATTTTTTTAAATTTAAATTTTAATTTTTTTTATTATTATTTTTTTAATTTTCTATTTTTTTCTTTTGTCTATTCATTTCTTTTCAACTTTCTTATTCCCCCTTCCTTGAATTCAACCTGCTTACTCTCATTCTCTTTAGTGACATCTTCCCTTCCCTTCTAATACCTTTCCTCCTAAGCATCAAATAAATTGATAGGAGTAAACAGTAACTCAGCAGTCAAACAGAACAAGAAGTAGCATGAGCAGCATGAAAAAGCAAGGAAGAAAAGGAGTACAAACAATGCAGGACAGCCTAAATATTCAGGAGGACTTAGAGTCATCAGAAAAATGGTCAAATAAAGAACTCAAGGAATACCTTAGACAGATGGAATGGAACCTTAAAGAGTATATGAGACAGCAAATTCAAATAGTGAAAGAACACATTGAAAATGAATTACATAAACAGATAAAAGAAGAAGTTAAGCATCTTTATCAGGAGATAGAGATTATAAAAAAAAATCAAAAAATAATTCTAGAAATGAAGGAAACTATAAACCAAATTAAAAACTCAAATGAGAGTATCACCAACAGAGTGGAGCAAGTAGAAGCCAGAATGTCAGATAATGAAGACAAAATATATCATCTTGAAAAGAGTTTAGCAAACTCAGAAAGGCTGGTAAAAAATCACGAGAAAAACATCCAAGAGAAATGGGATAACATAAAAAACCAAACTTAAGAGTCATCGGGATAGAGGAAGGTATAGAGATTCAAACCAAGGGAATGAGTAACCTGCTGAATGAAATAATTACAGAAAACTTTCCAGAAATAAAAAAGGAAACGGATATACAAATTGTAGATGCATACAGGACACCGAGCATACAAAATCACAGTAGACCAACGCCAACACATATTGTTATGAAGATATCCAATATACAGAACAAAGAGAAAATATTAAAAGCTACAAGAGAAAGGAGGCAGATTACATTCAGGGGTAAACCAATAAGGTTAACAACGGATTTTTCATCACAGACGCTGAAAGCGAGAAGATCCTGGAACAACGTATTTCAAACAGAAAGACAATGGATGCCAACCAAGAATTCTGTATCCAGCAAAATTAAGCTTCAGGTACGACAACGAAATAAAAATCTTTCATGATAAACAAAAGTTAAAAGAATTTGCAGCCAGAAAACCAGCATTGCAAAGCATCTTGAGCAAAACACTACATGAGGAAGAAATGAAAAACAATAACCAAAACCATCAGTGGGAAGTGCCTCAGTAAAGACAGAGGGCGGGGGGAAAGCTAATCATGGAGAAACAAACTAAATTAAAAAAAAAAAGATAAATAATCAAACATAGCTGGAAGTACAAACCATATATCAATAGTAACTCTAAATGTTAATGGCTTAAACTCTCCAATAAAGCGACATAGGCTGGTAACATGGATTAAAAAAACAAATCCAACAATATGCTGCCTCCAGGAGACACATCTGATTGGAAAACACATACACAGGCCGAAGGTGAAAGGTTGGGAAAAAATATACCACGCACACGGTCCTTGTAAGCAAGCAGGGGTGGCCATCCTCATATCGAATAAAATCGACTTCAAGACTAAGTTAATCAAAAGGGATAAGGAAGGACATTATATACTGTTAAAAGGAACCAATCACCAACAAGACATAACAATTATCAATATTTATGCACCAAATAATGGTGCTGCGACGTTCATAAAACAAATTCTCCTCAAGTTCAAGAATCAAATAGACCACGACACAATAATTATGGGTGACTTCAACACACCTCTCTCACCATTGGACAGATCCTCCAAACAAATGTTGAATAAAGAAACTATAGAACTCAATATCACAATCAATAACCTAGACTTAACTGATATATATAGAATATATCAACCATCATCAAGTGGATATACTTTTTTCTCAGCAGCACATGGATCCTTCTCAAAAATAGACCATATATTATGCCATAGGGCAACCCTCAGTAAATATAAAGGGGTGGAGATAATACCATGCATTTTATCTGATCATAATGGAATGAAACTGGAAATCAATGATAAAAGAAGGAAGGAAAAATCCTACATCACATGGAAAATGAACAATATGTTACTGAATGATCAATGGGTTACAGAAGACATAAAGGAGGAAATCAAAAAATTCTTAGAGATAAATGAAAATACAGACACAACATATCGGAATCTATGGGACACAATGAAAGCAGTTTTAAGAGGGAAATTCATCGCCTGGAGGTCATTCCTCAAAAAAAGAAAAAAAACCCAACAAATAAATGAGCTCACACTTCATCTCAAAGCCCTAGAAAAGGAAGAGCAAAACAACAGCAAATGTAGCAGAAGGCAAGAAATAATTAAAATCAGAGCGGAAATCAACGAAATGGAAACAAAAGAAACTATTAAAAAAATTGACAAACTAAAAGTTGGTTCTTCGAAATAATAAATAAGATCGACAGACCCTTAGCCATGCTAACAAAGAGAAGAAGAGAGAGAACTCAAATTACTAACATACGGGATGAAAAAGGCAACATCACAACAGATACTACAGAAATACAGAAGATAATTAGGAATTATTTTGGAAACCTATATTCCAATAAAATAGAAGATAGTGAAGACATCGATAAATTTCTTAAGTCATATGATTTGCCCAGACTGAGTCAGGAGGATACACACAATTTGAACAGACCAATATCAATGGATGAAATAGAAGAAGCAATCAAAAGACTACCAACCAAGAAAAGCCCAGGACCGGATGGGTATACAGCGGAGTTTTACAAAACCTTTAAAGAAGAATTAATACCAATACTTTTCAAGTTATTTCAGGAAATAGAAAAAGAGGGAGCTCTTCCAAATTCATTCTCTGAGGCCAACATCACCCTGATCCCGAAACCAGACAAAGACACCTCAAAGAAAGAAAACTACAGACCAATATCTCTAATGAACCTAGATGCAAAAATCCTCAATAAAATTCTGGCGAATCGGATACAAAAACACATCAAAAAAATTGTGCACCATGATCAAGTAGGATTCATCCCTGAGATGCAAGGATGGTTCAATATACGGAAATCAATAAATGTTATTCACCACATCAATAGACTTAAAGATAAGAACCATATAATCATCTCGATAGACGCAGAAAAAGCATTCGACAAAGTACAGCATCCCTTTATGTTCAAAACATTAGAAAAACTAGGGATAACAGGAACTTACCTCAACATTGTAAAAGCTATCTATGCTAAGCCTCAGGCTAGCATCATTCTGAATGGAGAAAAATTGAAGGCATTCCCTCTAAAATCTGGAACAAGACAGGGATGCCCTATCTCACCACTTCTATTAAATTTAGTTCTCAAAACACTGGCCAGAGCAATTAGACAGACAAAAGAAATTAAAGGCATAAAAATAGGAAAAGAAGAACTTAAATTATCACTATTTGCGGAAGACATGATTCTGTACTTCGAAGACCCAAAAGGGTCTACAAAAAAACTACTAGAACTAATAAATGAATTCAGCAAAGTGGCAGGATATAAAATCAACACGCATAAATCAAAGGCATTTCTGCATATCAGCAACAAAACTTCTGAAACGGAAATGAGGAAAAACACTCCATTCACAATATCCTCAAAAAAAATAAAATACTTGGGAATTAACCTAACAAAAGAGGTGAAAGATTTATACAATGAAAACTACAGAACCCTAAAGAGAGAAGTAGAAGAAGATCTTAGAAGATGGGAAAATATACCCTATTCATGGATAGGCAGAACTAACATCATCAAAATGGTGATATTACCAAAAGTTCTCTATAGGTTTAATGCAATGCCAATCAAAATCCCAACGGCATTTCTTGTAGAAATAGAGAAAGCAATCATGAAATTCATTTGGAAAAATAAAAGACCCAGAATAGCAAAAGCAATTCTAAGCAGGAAGTGTGAGTCAGGCGGTATAGCGATACCAGATTTCAAACTATATTACAGAGCAATAGTAACAAAAACAGCATGGTACTGGTACCAAAACAGGCGGGTGGACCAATGGTACAGAATAGAGGACACAGAGACTAATCCACAAAGTTACAACTATCTTATATTTGATAAAGGGGCTAAAAGCATGCAATGGAGGAAGGATAGCATCTTCAACAAATAGTGTTGGGAAAACTGGAAATCCATATGCAACAAAATGAAACTGAATCCCTTTCTATTGCCATGCACAAAAGTTAACTCAAAATGGATCAAGGAGCTTGATATCAAATCAGAGACACGCCGTCTGATAGAAGAAAAAGTTGGCTCCGATCTACATATCATGGGGTAGGGCTCCAAATTCCTTAATAGGACACCCATAGCACAAGAGTTAATAACAAGAATCAACAAATGGGACTTACTTAAACTAAAAAGTTTTTTTTCAGCAAGAGAAACAATAAGAGAGGTAAATAGGGAGCCTACATCATGGGAACAAATTTTTACTCCTCACACTTCAGATAGAGCCCTAATATCCAGAGTATACAAAGAACTCAAAAAATTAGACAATAAGATAACAAACAACCCAATCAACAAATGGGCCAAGGACCTGAACAGACACTTCTCAGAGGAGGACATATAATCAATCAACAAGTACATGAAAAAATGCTCACCATCTCTAGCAGTCAGAGAAATGCAAATCAAAACCACCCTCAGATACCATCTGACTCCAGTAAGATTGGCAGCCATTCTGAAGTCAAACAACAACAAGTGCTGGTGAGGATGAGGGGAAAAGGGTACTCTTGTACATTGCTGGTGGGACTGCAAATTGGTGCCGCCATTTGGAAAGCAGTATGGAGATTCCTTGGAAAGCTGGGAATGGAACCACCATTTGACCCAGCTATTCCCCTTCTCGGACTATTCCCTGAAGACCTTAAAAGAGCATACTACAGGGATACTTCCACATCGATGTTCATAGCAGCACAATTCACAATAGCTAGACTGTGGAACCAACCCAGATGCCCTTCAATAGATGAATGGATTAAAAAATGTGGCATTTATACACCATGGAGTATTACGCAGCACTAACAATTGACAAAATCATAGAATTTGCAGGGAAATGGATGGCACTAGAGCAGATTATGCTAAGTGAAGCTAGCCAATCCCTAAAAAACAAATGCCAAATGTCTTCTTTGATATAATGAGAGCAACTAAGAACAGAGCAGGGAGGAAGAGCAGGAGGAAAAGATTAACATTAAACAGAGACATGAGGTGGGAGGTAAAGGGAGAGAAAAGGGATATTGCATGGAAATGGAAGGAGACCCTCATTGTTATACAAAATTACATATAAGAGGTTGTGAGGGGAATGGGAAAATACACAAGGAGAGAAATGAATTACAGTAGATGGGGTAGAGAGAGAAGATGGGAGGGGAGGGGAGGGGGGATAGTAGGGGATAGGAAAGGTAGCAGAATACAACAGTCACTAATAGGGCATTATGTAAAAATGTGGATGTGTAACCAATGTGATTCTGCAATCTGTATTTGGCGTAAAAATGGGAGTTCATAACCCACTTGAATCTAATGTATGAAATATGATATGTCAAGAGCTTTGTAATGTTTTGAACAACCAATAAAAAACAACAAACAAAACAAAACAAAATTTTAAAAAATTTAAAAAAAAAGAATAATTTTCAGGGCTGGGATTGTGGCTCAGAGGTAGAGCACTTGCCTGGCACGCGTGGGGCACTGGGTTCGATCCTCAACACCACATAAAATAAAAGTGAAGATATTGTGTCCATCTATAACTAAATATTTAAAAAAGAGTGATTTTCAGGCTACATTTTAAAAAGCGTAAAGTCTTTGCCATCTACAAGAAACTAATTTTAAATGAAGACTAAGTAATGAAAAAATAAAACCAAACTAATTAAACACTAAGAAAGTGGCCATATTAATCTAAAACTAGACTTCTGAGCAAAGAATATTACAAAGGGTAAAAAGGTACACTTAAAATGATAAAAGAATCAGTTCATTAAGAAGATACTACTATTCAAAAATTGACAGCTGAAATAGACAAATTATAGTTGATTATTTCAGCACTCCCCGACTTGACATAAACTACATTTATAGAACATGCCTCCAAACAACTGCAGAATGAACATTCCTTTCAAGTGCACATGAAACATGCACTTGAAAACTCTCAATATATTGAAAAAGTTTTAAATCACATAATATATGTCTTGGACAAAAACAGAGTTAAGTTAGAATTTACTAACAAAGATATCTGGACAGTTCTCAAATATTTTGAAATTAAAAGTGGAAAATGGATAAACAAAGAGAAAAAATTAATAAAATAAAATCCCAATTTTCTAAAAGATCAGTAAACCCACCAATATCAGAAAGAATGTTAGTAAGAGTATGTAGAGATGGGGAAGTCCTCAGTTGTGCATATAATACTGTTTTGAGTATTAGACAGTGAGATAGGAGACAAAACAGGCTAAGGTTCAAGAAGGGGAGTTCCAAGGTTGAGATCTGGGTGGACCTCTTCTGGGGTTACTCCGGAATTTTCCTGACACTAGGATGAATTGGAGGGAATAGGGAGAGATTCCAGGCTGGAATTCAGGAGGCCCAACAAGTTACCTATATCAGTATTTCTGAACTGAAGATGAAAGGAAGAGGGAAAAATAATCTACTACCTAGAAGAAAATATGTTTGCTTTCCCTTGAGAAACATGCTTTGACTCTATTTCTGCATTAAAAATTTAGATACTATGAGAACCTTAGTTGTGGTCATTTTTCACTCTCAGATTTAAGCTAACGATTCATATTTAAGTTACTTTAAAGTTGTATTTATTAAGAAAATGAGAACTTTTCTTTTAGAATATTAAAGATGAACATGGAATTAAATGTCAACAAAAATGTGCAACTGCTTTGTGAATTCTCCCTTCTCCTTTAAGGTGATTTAAAATTGTGTGTGTGTGTGTGTGTGTGTGTGTGTGTGTGTGTGTGTGTGTGTGTATCTGGCCACTTTATTTCCTATGGGCTAAGTAGAAATAGGCAGTCAAAAAAAAAAAAAAAAAAAGACAGTCAAATGAAATCTACTTCAGTATAAGCACAGCTGCTGCCTTATGATTAGTTTTTTTTTCACACAGATAGTTATAAATTTAGCCAGTATTAAAGCATGTATACCTATGTTTGTTTTCATCTTGAATTTTGACTTTTAATTAGAGAAAGATTTTATTAGATATGTTTCAGTTGATGGGAAATAGTAGAGCTTAATTTGCAGATTGTTAAAAAAAAAGAGTCTAGAATTAATATTGGTATGAAATTCAAACTTCAGAGTTGGGTTATGCTTATTTTTAAAGAAACTCTTCTCATTTGAAAAGTGATAAAAGTACTTTTTATAAAATACATGCAGGGGCTAGGGTGGTGGCTCAGTGGTAGAGTGCTC
Organism: Marmota flaviventris; assembly: GCF_047511675.1. Lineage (NCBI taxonomy): Eukaryota > Metazoa > Chordata > Mammalia > Rodentia > Sciuridae > Marmota > Marmota flaviventris. Next base: position 55,776,252 of record NC_092503.1, read on the forward strand.
GCCTAGCAAGTGTGAGGCACTGGGTTCGGTCCTCAGTACCACATAAAAATAAATAAATAAAATAAAGGTATTGTGTCCAACTACAACTAAATTATAAACTGTTTTAAAAAATACATGCAAACATGTCCAGTGAAGAGAAATGCCTTGGTGGTTTTTTACCAAATGTTAAATGCTAGGCAATAGGTTCTAGGGTAATGTTTTTGTCATTTTTGCACTTGTTGAATTGCGTGGATTTTAAAATAATGAACATGGATAATTTTTTCAAACATGAAACATCCAAAAGTGCCTACACATAAGAAGCATAAGTTAGTATTTATTGAATAAATGAATGGCTAACATGAATTTCATGAGGAAACTAAGGATAATATTTGTTATAGCATATTAGGTTTAGTTATATTATGTTTTGATATATTGGACACTGAAAGTAATTTGGCAGTAATTCTAGTTTATTGCCCCCCACAAAGGAAACATGGACTTATACCATATTAGTATATCAGAAGTTCCTAAAACTCCCTAAAACACTAGTCCTTTTCATACTGCTGTGGAAGGGAGAAAAACATCAAGAATATTTGCTTTCAAATAAATAAATAAATAAATTTTGTATCTACTGTGTAATTTTTCCCCCTGCTGTGAATAGGAATTATTTTTTGGCAGTTGGAACTCTCTAAGAAGAATGTTATTAGCACTTACCACAGCAGACAAAGTTATACAAAGGGTTAATTTAAAAGTACAGTCTGCTTCTTCTAGCCAAGATAGAAGGAGGCTAGTCAGTTTTAGTATCTTCTTTTACTCTCTCTCGACATTAAAAGTCGTATTAAAATCTTCCGTTTGGTTTCTTTCTTATCTCTCATGGACTGTAAGATCTAGTGTTCAGTTCACCACTAGTCTCATGAGTAAGGTGGGATTTCTTTTTCACTAGCCATGTTCTTATCTCTTCCACATGAATAAAATATGTAAGCCTTTAAAAATAAAACTTGAATGGTATTAAAAAATCTTTTAATCACAAATTATCTTCTGCATTTGTTCTCTCTTATCAGTTAAAGTAATCTTATTTATAACATTTTTAAAATTTTTTGTGTTGCTAGCAATTGCAAAAAAAAAAAAAGTTAATTTCTTTTTTCATAGTAATGGGATCCAATTAGATTTTCATTGGTGACTGAATAACACAAACTCCTTTCTTATTTTCTAGATTTTGACGGGGATTAAACCCAGGACCTCCTGAACCTAGAAACTTCAGGACCACATATTCCATCACTGAGCTACACTCTCAGCCCCTATTCTCTAGATTTTTTTTTTTTTTAATACTGGAGATTGAACTCAGGGGCACTCGACCACTGAGCCACATCCATAGCTCTATTTTGTATTTGATTTAGAAACAGAGTCTCACTGAGTTGCTTAGTGAGTCACTTTTGGTGAGGCTGACTTTGAACTCATGATCCTCCTGCCTCAACCTCCCGAGCCACTGGGATTACAGGCATGTGCCACCGCACCTGGCTTTCTCTAGATTTTTAACAGTTACAGATGTTAAGAGTGAAAGTGGGGGGCCTGGGGTTGTGGCTCAGTGGTGGAGTGCTTGCTTAGCATGTATGAGGCACTGGGTTCAATCCTCAGCACCACATAAAAATAAATAAATAAAATAAAAGTACTGTGTCCATCTACAACTAAAAAAATTTTTTTAAAAAAGAGTGAAAGTAGGGCTGGGGCTGGAGTTCAGCTGTAGTGCACTTGCCTGGCATGTGTGAGGCACTGGGTTTGATTCTCATCACTGCATATAAATAAATAAAACAAAGTTATTAAAAAAGAAAAGATTCACCCTTCTTTTGTGAATCTTAAGTTGTTCCTTGGTATCACTGAATAATATTACATTGCAAGGATATACCAGCTTGTTTACCCTTTCCCCTTTTGAAAGACAGGTTGGTTGCTTCTAGTTCTTGGTGATTATGAAGAAACTGAAGTAAAAAATTCACACATAGGATTTTGCATGAATATAAGTTCAGTTCTTTTCAGTAAATATCCAAAAGTATTATTACTAGGTTAATTGGAAAGGTTATGTCTAACTTTTTAAGAAACTGCCAAAGTGTCTTCCAAAGTGGCTATTAACATTTTGCATTTCTATCAGCAATGCATGAGTTCTTGTTGCTCTGCATGCTCCTGTGGGGTGTGTACATATATAGGGGGGGTTATATAAAATTTTTTTTGGAGGGATATGAGGAATTGAACCTAGAGGCACTTTACCACGAGCTATAGTCCCAATCTTATTTTTTCTTTTTTATTTATATAAAAATAATGATGTCATCAATAATAAGTTAAAATTTTTGAGCAGTTTATTTGTATCATACCAGGATTTCTAGATAAAGTTCATTTAAATGAAAACTACTAACATTTCTCGAAATACAGGCTGCTACTTTAGTTGATCATGTAAGTGAGAATTCTGCTGGCAGGTCAGAGGCCATAGGTGCATCTGCAGGCCTGTCATCTCATCTCCAGAATAGCCAACTTATCTTTCCGGTCTTTTTCATAAGTGCTGGGGAGAAGCTGGGGAACAGTGAAGTTTCCAGATGTCAGGGTCTTATAAGTATGTCAAATCAGATCCTCTTTGGGAATGTCTAGTTCACAGTGGTCAGAATACCAAAGCAGATTGCAGTGATTGGTAGAAAATTAACAAAACTGTCAGACTTATTTGAGGATAAAGCAGCCTGTAGATTAAGTTTTTCGGTTGTTCCAATATGGTTTTCTTTTTCTCAGATGAAATTAATATATGAGATAGTCAGAAGAATCTTAGCTTTGGACTTTCCTGGTTTAATATTTACATTGCTTTAGGTACTCAGGAAATAATTTGAAGGCTTCCTTTATTACCAAATGTGATGTCTAAATGATCTTCATATTCTCTTCAAAACCGAGAAAATAACTTTCTGATGAAAGAACAAAAACTAATTGAGCCTTAATTTTCCTTTTTAGCCGAATGTGATTTAGTTAGCTTTAAAATTAAAATGTTACAACCAACACTGTGCCATGTCCTAATTATGAGATTACCAAGCATTTTGGGCAGGTTACTTAACTGTCTTAGTCTTAGTTTGTTCTTTTGTAAAATGAGGAGATTGAAATATTGGATTTTGGGATACCTTCCTATTCTGTATTAGGTTTTACCCTAAAATGAAAAATTGTCAAGTGGTGTTGATGAGTTAAATGTAAGCCTCATCCTCCCATGAGCCTTAGTAGAACACAGAACAATGTTCTGTAACGTGTTCATATACATTTAAATATAGGATCAACTTTGCTAAGAGTCAGCCAAGTATATGATACATGGCATTTTTGGTTGAAAGGTGACGCCAGCTAGCCATTGAGATGATATGATTATGTTAAGATTTGCATTCATATGGATATTGGACTCCTGCTGTTCACCTTGGCCTGCTATGGGACTCCTGGAGAGTTCCCATTGGTTGGGGAAGTACAGTAGGAGGGAGTTCCGGGGGAGGAACTTCCTCTGGGGGTTCCGGGAGAAGGCCGCGTGTGTGGATCAGCGATCTTGGGGGGGGGGGGGGGCGTACAGAACATTGGCGGCAGTTTCAAAAAATAAAGTTTGTTCCTGCTTGAGTGGCTCGTGATTTTGTGCCTAGCCAGACTGCGGCACAACTTGTCAATTTGTTTTTATTTTTTAAATTGAAATCTACATCCCCAATGTAAAACTGTTTACATTATAAACTTTCTGCATATATCTAATAAACAGAGGCTTTCCCCCGCCAGTACTGGGAATTGAACCCAGAGCCTCATATGTGAGAGGCAAATGCTCTAATCACTGAGCTACATTCCCATCCCTGTAGAATTCTGAATTTTTAAGTTTGCTGTTCATCATTATACAAATATTCTTTGTAATTTGTTTTGATTCTTGTATATGGGAACCTGGAAGAAAAGTAGATCATTATTTTCAATATCAGATTCTTTTCCATATAAATACATGAAACTAATTTATTAACTAATTAGTGCAATCTCAGTTTTCTTTTCAGGAATTGATATTATCAGAGTCATTTGTTGTCAACAAGATACCCCAATAACAGAAAAAATATATATACATTGCAATCTCAATGCAAACAATTAAATGGAACCCCAGTCTTTAAAAAAGCAGTTCACATCTATGTAATAAGAATTGTAATGCATTCCACTGTCATAAATAAATAAATAAGCAATTCACATTACCCTGGAAAGCAACTGAAATTTTTAAACATCTTTATTCATCCAGCCAACAAATTAAATTGGTTAACAAGGAAAAAAATACAAATTCAGAGGTTTGGAATTGATGTTTAATGAAGGCAACTACTGAAACATTTCTATTGATTTAAATATCAGTCTAACAGCCACTTGGTCTCCTGCCATTCATCATCCCATAGGCTCTCTTGGCCCCTCTGGCAACTCAAACTAACCACACTGCATCCCTTGGACTTCCCATTCTCCTTTTTGATGTTGGCTTACAGCACATGGCCACATTTATTGAATTTGTCCTTTAGCATCTTTCCTGTAAAATCAGAGAGGACATTTCTTACAAATGTCTGGCAGGCCTTCCTGGCCACCAATCTTAGTTTTTAAAAATATGTTTGAGTTGATTTTTGAAAAGAAACATTTATAGCTGCCTTTCTCAAAGCTGGTTAGAGAAAGAAGAGAATGAGAAAGAGGAAGCTAAATTTGGCTTCATTTAATGTAGTTAATGTCATTCCAGGGCATAAATTCTGTTTACTTAAACAGTTAGTTTGTAAGATTATTGAACCCTACATATGATTTCCTGTAGACTTGCTATTATACTTGTTAGGAAATTATATTTCTTATTCTACTAAGTAATCTTGTTATTTTGGGTCATGTATGTTTCCTGATGTACAATAGTATTTTCTTAAAGGTATAATTGGCCACACATGGACACTTGCAGGTTTGATCCAGGCCACATAGAGATGTTATTGTGATTTTACACCTAAAGGAGCATCCACTTGTGCTTGGCCTAAATGGTTATCTGTTTCTTTGTCCCAACACAGATTGAACACCATTAGAGACACAGAATGATAAATGGATTTGTCATTATGTCTTCATCAAACCAGTATTTGCAGAGATCTTTTTCTTCTTCATCCTTTTACATACCACCAGGAATAAACATTAGAAGGGCTGTGTGAAACTTCTCTTTGACCCCTCCCCTTTGTAGGAATTCCTAAATGCCACCTTCCTTCTCATAGTTTTCAGGGTTTTGTTGTTATTGTTTGTTTCCTGTAATGACTTAGTGGTGAACTGAATGTTTTATTCCTTTTGTTCTTCTCTTTTTTCTTTTTCTAAGATATTCAGCATTCAGGCTTAAAGTGTCAATTTTTATTGTCCTGTAATCAAAGTTAATCTACTAGGCATTATTTCAACTGAAACTTTCTTACTAAAAGGATGTACAAAAATAGCCCAACATAGAATATAATGATAGTTGGTCATAACAGTGATTCTAAAGCAGTGCAAGAAATCAAAATGTTTTCTGACTTATCACAAAAGATAATAATTTGGTCAATGTATTATGTATTTTGTTTCAGTTCATTTAACAAGTGCTAATCTATATATAGTAACTAAGTATTGATCAGATTACTGTATTTCCTGATCCAAGAGGACAGCAGGATGCTTATTATGTTCTGCTTTAACCCTTTCTGTAAAGGTTTTCTGCATGAAGAACATTTTTTAATTAAAAAATGCAGGAAGGTATAGTATTTTATTAGGGGTAATGTTCTGAAGATTTCTCAAATCTCTCCTCCTAAACAAACAGGTGAAACACTAAATAAAGAGATGAAATTCAGAGGTCAGTATTCATCTGGAAAGGCTCACTATTAAGAGTACTTCTTTCTGAACATGTAAATTCTTACTCTCCTTTTGAATATTGATTTGAATAAACATTTATTGGATATTTGCCATGTATAAAATACTTGATAGAAGAATGAAGGGAAATTGAACTATGATGTTGATACTTTTGTGACCTTCAAATACTTAATATTTTAATAATTCCTTAAATTAACAATTAGTCCTATATTTATAATTTTGGAGGAGGTTTTGCATGTCTTTATTTGTGGAAATCTTCTGAGAAATTTTCATCAGACAACTGAAAGGCACCTGGGGAACAATGATCTATTCAAAATTGCATAAGCATTGTGAGAGAAGAGAGAGAGAGAGAGAGAGAGAGAGAGAGAGAGCGCGCATGCACGCGAGAGCGAGCGAGCATGCACATATTTTAATAACAATTTTTATAATACATTTTACATACCATAAGATTCAGTCATTGGTTTTGGTGTATTTACAGAGTTGTGAAACCATTACCATTATCTTATTTTAGAATATTTCCATCATCCCCCGGAAAACTCCTGTATCCAATTAGTAACCGCTCCTTGTTACCTTCCATCTCTAAACAACTATTAATCTACTTTCTGTCTTTATGGATTTGCCTATTCTGGGAATTTCATGTAAATGGAAATATTTTCCATTTATGTCTGGCTTCTTTCGCTTTGCATAATGAAAGATTGAACTTTCAAGGTTCATCTATGTTGCATTGTGTATCAGTACTTCATTTCTTTTTATGGTAGAATAATACCTATTGTGTAGATATACCACATTTTGTTTATTTATTGATCAGTTGATATTTGGGTTGTTTCCTGTTTTTGCTATTATGAATAATTCTTCCACATATATTCATTTACAAGCTTTTGTGTGAGTACATGTTTACATCTTTTGTGTGTATATGTAGGATTAGAATTGTTGAGTCACATAGTAACTTTTTAAAAATTGTTTTCCATGTTGACTGTATGATTTTGCAATTAATAATTGAGAGTTCCAGTTTTTCCATATCCTTATCAGCTCTAGCTATTATCTCTTTTTATTTTAGCCCTTCTATGGGTATAATGTGTTATCTCACTGTGGCTTTGATTTATATTTCTCTAATGGCTTATGATGTTGAGCATCTCTTCATGTCCTTTGCCTATTTTAATTGAGTTATTTGTTTTTTAAATTATTGAGTTGAAATAATCAGGATACAAGTTCCTTATCAGATATATGATTTGTAAATATTTTATTCTATTCTTTGAGGTTTTCTCACCCACCCATCCTTTTGGTGTCCTTTAAAGTACAAAAATTGGGTTGGGGTTATAGCTCAATGGTAGAATGCTTGCCTAGCATGGATAAGGACTTAAAGTTTTGATGAAGTCCATTTTATTTTTTAATTTTATTTCTTGTGTTGTATCTTAGAAATATTGCTTAATCCAAGGTTATAAAGATTTACACCTATATTTTCTAAGCATTTTATAAATTTACTTTTTAGAAGAATAATCTATTATTTTTTTTTAGTTGTTAATGGACCTTTATTTTATTTATTATATGTGGTGCTCAAAATTGAACCCAGTGCCTCCAGTCCTATTTGGAATTTTTGCGTATGTTAAGAATTAAGGGTGCAAGTTCATTTTATTTATTTTTTGTATGTTGCTATCTAGTTATCCAAGCACCATTTATGGAAATATTATTCTTTTCCCAATATTGAACTCAGCCCAGTTATCAGAAATCAATTGAACATAAATTACATGCTTTGTTTCTAGATTCTCAACGTCTCTTCTGTTGATCTGCTTATCTGTCCTCATGTTGTCTTTATTATTGTAGCTTTGTGGTAATCTGTGAAATCAATAAATATTCATGTCTAATTTTGGTTTTTACATTTATTTTTCCTCATTGCTCATATCCTTTCAGTCACCAGTTCTCTTAATATTTCTTAGACTGGTCAATTCATGCCCTCAATAACAATTTGTTTGTTCACAACCTTAATTGTTTTGTTGTGGTATTGGTAGTTGTTAGCCACTTTTTTTTTTTTTAAGGCCTCTCAACTAGTTCTTTATGTAAATTCATGCACCAGGAGTATAAACTGCCAGAACTGATAGGAGCACTTAGATGATAGTTGACTAGTTGGAGGAGACTGGATCTGGACTGTTTTTGTTTGTTTGCTTACCTGCTGCACCTGGCATCATATAGACATCAGAGATATAATAATAAGACATCTATATATGATCTGTAGGCTTGCAGACCTTACATTCTAGTTGGACTAAACATAATAAATAAATTTTAAAATTAATTCGATGAAGGGAATTAAATGAAATAATTTTTATAAAACATAAATACTTTCCTGGTTAAAAGCTCCCCATTATTTTCAGAATAAAGTTCATATTCTTTAACTAGTTCTATTTGAACTTTTTTTCAACATTAGTTTCTAGTAAGTTCTCTGCTATCTTTCTTTATAAGTACTACATACAAACTGCATAGCGAGTGTTAAACCTCTGAAAAATGTATATGTAGATCAAAAGGATTTGTAATAACCCCTTTTTATCTTAACATATTGGCTTGTACATTGCCAGTATTGATTTATAAATTGTATTATACATTAATAACATGCTATAATTTTAATGAAATATTTATAAATATGATGAAGTATATTAAAGGAATGAATATATTGGCATCCTAATATGGAAATAAAAAAGTTCAACTGCAAGAGTTATTTCATAGTAAAAGCATTCTGATTGCTTTGCATGAAACTGGATCACAGCCTATTTAACTAGAATAGTTTTAATGAAGGAATGGCACATAATACAGTCTAATGATTAATGTTTCTCTCACATTTAAATAAACTGTTTAAGTTGTCTTTTACTTCTAGCACATTCCATTTTTTAATGTACACTAACTACTTTGGGAGAAAGAAATAGTAGAAAAATGAATCTGTACCTTTTGTGACTTCCATTTTCTGCTCTGGCATGTGAAGAGTTTAAAAACTGTCATTCCCATTTCCTAATAAGAAAAAAAACAAAATAAAACAAAACGGAAAAATCAGTAACTGTTCTTAGATTTACCAGATAATATAGGTCTGCTGCTCTGAAAACTAGAGAGACAGGTGAATTCAGAGAATCACAACTTACCAGAAGCATAAACTACCAGAACTGATAGAGCACTTAGAATATAATTGACTAGTTGTTGGAGACTGGATTTTAAACTCACAGGGACATCTAAGAAGGCCCCACACATTTCTGTGCATTTTATGTCCAAGTGGAGTATGGCCACCTTTATAAGTTGAAGACCTGAGAAAAATCCCATCATGCTTCTAGCAAGAGAAGAGGGAAAAATCATTTTGCAGTACTCTCAAGGGTGTTGTTTTCTCAAGTAATGAAGGCCTGCTCAGTGATAGAATGCCTTGGATTCAATCCCCAGTATCATACACACACACACACACACACATACCCCACCACCACCAACAAAAAACATATCAAGATCACCAAAACAAGGAAAATCTGAGAAGCTAATTGCTAAGAGGAGTATAAGGAAATATGATGCTAAGTATACTAAATGTTGTATGCTATTCTGGATGGGATCCTAGAGAAGACAGCTGAAAATGAAGAATTAGTTAAAAACTTATAAAATCTAAATAAACCTTTGACCTTTGTAAATTAGAAAAACAACAATAAATTACAAGTTTGTATTCTATGGAATACATTTAAGTGGTAATCAAAAGAAAATTTGTAGCCTCACACCCTTTTATAAATAAAAGTGACAAGTTTAAAAAAAAAAAAACTAGAAAACTAACAAAGTAAACCAGAAGGAAGCAGATGGAAGGAAACAATAAATATAAGGCAAATTTGATTTGAGGAAGAGAACAGAAAAGTAGATCTATTAGTAAAAAATTACAAGGTAGACTCTAAAGTAATTTCATCAAAATGGAAGAAAGCAGAAATTTACAAAATCAGAATTAACAAGAAAGAAATAACCATGGATACCAAAGAAATGTTTTTTAAAAGTACTCTCATGACCTCTATGCAAATAAATATGAAATTATAAATCAAGTCGATACTTTACAGTAAAAATACATTTTATCAAAATTTATCTCATTGAAAATACAAAACAATGAATATATGGATCAGTCTGAAGGAAAATTGGTATGTTAACCATATTAAATCTTCTAATTCAAAACCAGGCTGGGCACAGTGGCACATGCCTGTAATCCCAGCGGCTCAGGATGCTGAGACAGGAGGATCATGAGTTCAAAGCCAGTCTCAGCAAAAGCAAGATGCTAATCAAACGTGGTGAAACCCTGTCTCTAAATAAAATACAAAATAGGGCTGGGGATGTGGCTCAGTGGTCAAGTGCCCCTGAGTTCAATCCCTGGTACTTTTGTAGTATTTCTCCATATACTTAAGATCTTCATTTTTTTCTTTCATCAGTACTTTGTGTTTCATAGTTTTTGGTGTTCTTTTGTTTCTTTTCTCTCTCTCTTTTTTTGGTATTGGTTTCCAACTGTTTATTGCTTAAATATGGAAATAGAATTTAATTTGTATATATATTGGCCTCGTATCATGCCACCTTGCTAAACTCATTTATTGGTTCTGGTAGCTTTTTTAAAAATTCTTTGTAATGTTCTATATACTCATGACATTTACAAATAGGGACAAGTTGATTTCATCTTCAACCTGTATGTCTTTTTTAGTTTGTTATTTATTTTTGTCGTATGCTTGCTAAAATATCCCGCTTATTGTTGAATAGTGTTGGTAAGAATGGACATTTTCAGGACTGGGGTTGTGGCTCAGCAGTAGAGCGTTTGCCTAGCATGCAAGACCCTGGGTTCGATCCTCAGCACCACAAAAAAATAAAATAAAGGTATTGTGTCCACCTACAACTAAAAAAATATATTAAAAAAAAGAATGGATATTTTCATACTTTGTTCCAAATCTTAGGGGAAAATTCATATTTTCACTATTAAGTAGGAGTTTTATTAGGTTGAAGAAGTTCCCTTTTATTTGTTTACTCACTTATTTCATAAATAGTAAAAATTGCTAACTTTTACCATTAATGGATGCTGAGTTTTATTGAATGCTTTTTCTATGCATATTGAGATGATTTCATGGTTTTTCTTCATACATGTTAAACCATCCTCATATTCATAGTATAACCTTACTTGGTAATGGTGTACTATCCTTTTGTATATTATTGGATACGATCTGAGTTTTGCAACTGATTTTGCAGCATGAATTTTGCAAATAATCTCATGAGAGATGTTGTTTATTAGTTTTTTTAGGATTTTTTTTGGTGTGGTTTTAGTATTGGTTTTAGTATCAGGCTACTGCTGGCTTTATGAAACGAGATAAAGAAGTGTTTCTTCCCAATTTTTGTAAGCGCTGATATGAGTTCTCCATTATGTAATAGGGCCAGTGAAGGCAACTCGGCCCGAATATGCCAGTTTTTATTCTAATTTAATGAGCTTTTATAGTTAGTGTTTTTCAAGGAATTTATCTATTCCATCTAAATTATTGAATTTATAGGCAAAAAGTTCTATCCAGTATTCCTTTGTTACCTTTCTAAGTGAAGTATTTGGGGTTTGTGGTGATTTCAGTCATTGGGAATGTTTCTCACTTGTGTCTTATTTATCTTACTCATTCTGGCTAGAAGTTTATCAATTTATCTTTTCAGAGAATTTGTTTCTGTTTTATTATTTTCTATTTTGTTGATTTTTAAATTTTATTTTATTGTTTTTATTTTTGCTCGTTTTGAGTTTATTTTGCTCCTCTTTTTCTGGTCTCTTAAAATGAGAGTAAGATTATTTGAGAACTTTCTTCTTTGATGATACAAATTTAAAATTTTCTCAGAATTCCCCAAATTTTGATGTTACATAGTTACTTTTATTCACTTCAGAATATTTTCTAATTTCCATATGACACTTACTTTGTTCTGAGGGTTGTGTGGGAAATTTATGTTTATTTTCAGATATTTAGAGATTTCCAGATATCTTCCTATTACTGATTTCTCTCTCTCTCTCTCTCTCTTTTTTTTTTTTTGGTACCAGGCATTGAACCCAGGGGCGCTTAACCACTGAGCCACATCCCCAGCCCCTTCTAATATCTTATTTACAGATAGGGTCTCAGTGAGTTGTTGAGTTGTTTAGGGCCTCATTAAATTGCTTAGGCTGGCTTTGAACTCAGGATCCTCCGGAGCTGCTGGGACTACAGGTGTGAGCCAGCCACTGCACTCTGCCTGGTTTCTACTTTTTCTACTTTAATTCTGATATAACCAGAGAATATTCTCTGTATGATTTAATTGGTTCTAAATTTACAGAGATTTGTCATATGACCCAGAATGTAGTCTGTCTTGGTGAATCTTCCATATGCTCTTGAAACAAATCTTTACTCCTCACACTTCAGATAGAGCCCTAATATCCAGAGTATACAAAGAACTCAAAAAATTAGACAATAAGAAAACAAACAACCCAATCAACAAATGGGCCAAGGACCTGAACAGACACTTCTCAGAGGAGGACATACAGTCAATCAACAAGTACATGAAAAAATGCTCAACATCTCTAGCTGTCAGAGAAATGCAAATCAAAACCACCCTAAGATACCATCTCACTCCAGTAAGATTGGCAGCCATTAGGAAGTCAAACAACAACAAGTGCTGGCGAGGATGTGGGGAAAAGGGTACACTTGTACATTGCTGGTGGGACTGCAGATTGGTGCAGCCAATTTGGAAAGCAGTATGGAGATTTCTTGGAAAGCTGGGAATGGAGCCACCATTTGACCCAGCTATTCCCCTTCTTGGTCTATTCCCTAAAGACCTAAAAAGAGCATGCTACAGGGACACTGCTACATCGATGTTCATAGCAGCACAGTTCACAATAGCAAGACTGTGGAACCAACCTAGATGCCCTTCAATAGACGAATGGATAAAAAAAATGTGGCATTTATACACAATGGAGTATTACTCTGCATTAAAAAATGACAAAATCATAGAATTTACAGGGAAATGGATGGCATTAGAGCAGATTATGCTAAGTGAAGCTAGCCAATCCCTAAAAAACAAATGCCAAATGTCTTCTTTGATATAAGGAGAGTAACTAAGAACAGTGTAGGGACGAAGAGCAGGAGAAGAAGATTAACATTTAACAGGGATGAGAGGTGGGAGGGAAAGGGAGAGAGAAGGAAAATTGCATGGTAATGGAAGGAGACCCTCAGGGTTATACAGTGGAGGAGGTAGAGAGAGAGGAGGGGAGGGGAGGGGAGAGGTGGGGAGGGGGGAGGGTGGAGGATGGGAAAGGCAATGGAGCACAACAGACACTAGTATGGCAATTTGTAAATCAATGGATGTGTAACTGATGTGATTCTGCAATCTGTGTATGGGGTGAAGGTGGGAGTTCATAACCCACTTGAATCAAAGTGTGGAATATGATATGTCAAGAAATTTGTAATGTTTTGAACAACCCACAATAAAAAATTAAAAAAAAAAAAAAAAAAGAATGTGTATTCTGCTATTGGCAGGTGGATTCTGTATAAATGTCCCAAAAATCGAGTTGATTGATCATGTTGTTCAGGTCTTCTGTGTCCTTACTGATTTTCTGTCTGCTTTTGATTGCTGATATAGGAATGTTGAAATTTGGATTTGATATTTTCTCATTTACTTCTACCAGTTTTTGCTTCATATATTTTGAGGCAAACTAAGTTTGAAGTATATATAGGGCTTTTATGTCATCTTGATGAATTGTGTCTTGCAGGCACCCTAGCTCCCGCCCCTCCTTTTTTTTTTTTTAAATTAGCCTCTGGATAATGTATTTTTTCTACCTTTAATTTTAATATATGTATTTAAATGATTTTTAAATCTAATCATGACAATCTCTGTCTTCTAGTTGGTGTCTTTAGGCTACTTACATTTAATATAATTATTTATATTACATTCAAATCTACCACCTGGTTAGCAGTTTTTAATTTAATTAATCATAGTCTACTTCTAAATAATTTTGTGCTACTTTGCATATAATATAAGAACCTTCCAATTGTGTACTCCTAGCCCTTCAGTCCATCCACCCCCCACCCCGTTTTTTTTTTTTTTGTGGAGCTGGGGATTGAACCCAGGGCCTTGTACATGTAAGGCAAGCACTCTACCAACTGAGCTATATCCCCAGCCCTCAGTCCATCCTTTATTGTACTATTGTTATACATTTTATTTATTTATTTTTTTAAGATTTTTTTAATTGTAGATGGACACAATACCTTTATTTTATTTATTTATTTTTATGTGGTGCTCGGGATCGAACCCAGTGCCTCGCACATGCTAGGAACATGCTCTACCACTGAGCTACAGCCCCAGCCCTACATTTTACTTTTTATGTCTTTGTCATACATTTTACTCGTTATGTATGCTATACATTGTTTGTTTGTTTCTTTCTTTCTTTGCTCTGGACTCTCCTTTTAAACAATTTTTAAAAATTTAATAAAAAGTGAATCTTATATTTACCTTTATGTCTACGATTTTTAGAAGTTTGAAATTGGAAGTGTTCATAGACATGCATTTTTAGCTTCATAGATTCATAGACAAAGATGTTCCACATATAAATATGGATATGCATATGTAGGTCTCTCTCTCTCTCTCTCCCTCTCTCTCTCTCTCTCTCTCTCTCTCACACACACACACACACACACACACACACATACACACACCTGTTTTCTATCTCTTTTTGTGAAGAGAGCTTACAAACAATGATACTCTGGTATCACTAAGCATGCTTCATACCAGATATTGATTTCTAAATACCTTCTCTACTAGAAAAACCAGAACACCCTAGAAAATAACAGTCTTCATGGAACAGCTTTTTGTGACCAAAAGGAAGAAGTGCTCAAAAATGACGATATGTTCAAAGAACACAGGAACCAGTTTGAATGAACTGCCAATGACCAAATCTCAAAAAAAAAAAAAAAAAAAAAAATCAAAAGAGCAAAAATAATGAATTATAACTCATCAAACCAAATAAGAACCCACACATTCATATTGATATAAAATAAATAGGACAAAAGAGGTTATTTGTTAAAGTATAATGCCAGCTATATATAGTAAAAATAGAAAAATCACCATTTGGCATCCAGTATAGTAATCATTCTTTTTAAAGTTATGATCAATAGGTGTTAAAACTAACATGCACAGGTTTGGTCAGTAATAGAATATCTCAATAGTTTCAGAGTAGGTGCCCAGTAGATTCTTTTTAATTACAAAAGGAAAAATAGTAACTGGGGAAAACCAGCAAACAAGACCTAAACAAAGTTGCAAATCCAGGTCACCAATAGTGAGACAAGCTGACATCTGGTTCCTTCATACATGAAAATAATTGTTGTTGTTGTTGTTGTTCTGTGCAATTGAAGATATATCCCACACCCTATGAGTTTCTTTATGGTCAGAAGAGGGTGGGTGAACCACTATCACTCAAAAGTGTCAGACATGAGACTTTGCCATATGTGCAAGGAAAGGGTGAGATGAAGTTTATAGTCATAAGTTAGCAATTTCTAGGTGCTAATAACATATATTTGAAAAAGATTGCATTGTCTGTCCAGTGAAACCTTTCAAAGGTATTTTATGTATTGACATGCAGCATTGTTTTAGTATAGAGAGGAGTTTCCTCAACAGTATCTGCTTGAGACTCTGGGTAAAAAGAATAATTCTATGAAAAGATAAGACTCTGTTCCATGTATCTATTGTTAATATGCTACCCAGAGCTTTGTGATTTAAAATGAAAATAATTCATTTTGCTCACAAACTGTAATTTTGAGAAGCCCCAACAGAGACAGTGCATTTCTACCCCATCTGTCCTTGGGGTGGCTCAGCTGGAGGTAGGATGATTCACTTTTATGATGGCTCACTCACACTACTGGCAAGTTGCTGCTGGCTGTCTGCTGGAAGCTCAACCAGGGCCTTAGTTCCTCCCCAAATAGCCTTTCCTTGTGCTCATTAGACTTCTGCATAGCACTTGGGTGAATTTAAAGAACAAGCATTCTAGAGGAACAAGGAAGATACATATGGCATTTTTATGACCTAGCTTTGAGATTCATATAGCATCACTTCCACCATGTTCTATTTGTGGAGGTATTCTTAAGGCCCATCCAATTTCAAAAAGAAATAAGATCCTACCAGGTGATGGGAAGAACATTTGGTATGAGAAATATTGTTGTAGCCAAACTTGGAAAATATAATTTGCCACCACCCTCAAACCTGTTTTATTGTGTTTTGAGTCTGAGTTTACCCTGTCTGTGTTGTATGGAATCCCCAGCACCAGAATAAAAAGTGGGGTTCCATTATAACCACATCAGTATTTGGTCTCCTGTGATCCCAGTGTTAACAAAACCAAAGTGATTTGTAGTAATATTTCCAGAATTCAGGGTGTATTTGATTACCACTAAGAAAATAATACGAAGTAGTAAACTCGCAAACAAAAATTATAAATATATGAGAACATGACCTACCATAAATAAAAGTAAACAGAAGTGTTAGCACCTCAGGAACCTGAGATACGGAAAAAAATGGAAGGGGCTGTAATATATGTGTAAAATAATTAAAGAGATAAAATAAGGAATATTACCCAACAATAAAGAAAAGATACTATGAAAATGGCATAAGTCCAGCAAGTCTCCCTTAGGAGGAGTTCCCTACACTCTGTCATAAGCTGTGCACTATTGTGGCACTTAAAAACGCTTTGTTAATAGCATTTTATATTTTCCCCCAACTGATCTGTCTTATACACATGGATTTGGTAGTAAGTGGGCTTTATTTTTTGTACTTAGGAGGCCTGTCACATAGTAGATCTTCAGTGATTATCAGGCTTAAAAAAGACTTCACAGTTCTGTACTAAACTGCAAAAAGCAAAAGTCAGTTCAAACATACCAGTTGAGGGGAACAAGTTTTTGTATCTAATATTAAGTAATAACATTGGCAGCAGTACTTAAGAGTATTAGCTGCCTTTACTTGCTGTAATTGGTGATAATTTATAAAATGTTCACAGGACCCTCTCTTTAGAGGAGAACATCTTACTCATTTGCCTAAGGGGAAAGAGGTGTTTTCTTCTTGGTGTAAGTAGTAATCTGGACCTGGAAATGGAGCTGAGAGCCATGCTAGCACATTTACTTTTTCTGTCATCCTGAGTTAGAAAAAGCAGTGAGTTTGAACCCCAGAATTATATCTTCTGTGCTTTAATGAACTGTGATCTCTGTCAGAAAATAGTTAGGGGGATAATTCCCATCAGACCTTTATGGTGAAACATTGGTAACATGTAGCTTGGAAAGAAAATGATTGTTTATTTTCCCTTCCAGCTTTCATAATAACTTTATGTAGAAGTTACTGATGGAACTATTGAAGAAAAAATAAATAGACCCACCTTGAATTTCTAGTGGAACATGTAACAACACAAGCAACAGTTGGCAACAAGATAAGGCTACTAGCTCTCTAGATTTAGAATAATTCTAAAATGTAAATTTAACATGTCTTCCTGATAAGTAATTCTGATCATAATGATATAAAAATATTACAGCAGATAAGATACATTTTTTTTCTTAATCTCAACTCATTTTCTTAAGTTCTAATTCTTTAAGCTTTTGAAAGCCATTTTCACTTTGCTTTATAGACTAAGAAATTACACAGCATTACTCAATATACTTATAAAATGGATTACTAGATCTGTCAAGCAAAAATTAAGTATGTAGGTTTAGTTTTGGAATTCCCATAATTTCCAATATATATTGGGAAACAAAAAAAAGGGAGGCTTAGACTTTGTCAATTTGCATTCTGCTTTAAATTCACTTATTTGTTCAGAATCTAATCCGTTTTTTTTTTCTTCTTGCTAACATGGAAGGATTAATGGTTGGCATGAATTTTGTTATGTTAATGTTATGTTTCTTTTTGCCCCCCAGCCTCTTCCTTAAGGCTAAATGGAGTTCCCATGAATTTTCCCTAAAAGCTATCTACATAGAAATTCTTAAAATAGCTATACTTCAGAACTTTGTGATTCACTTGTTCTTATTGAACATGTTTCTTTAAACCACCAGTGTACAGTAGTTAAGGGAGAAACCAAGAGCCAGTATGGAAGAAAGAAAGAAAGAAAGCTGGTATTTGCAGACACCTTTGCATAATTATCTTGCCTTCAGCCCACCATTTGTTGACTACCCTTTCAGACTTGCGGAGAGACTATGATGAGAAGTCTACAGCATCAGGAAATGGTAAATGGTTATTACTTTCTACTTAACTGAATCTTTGAGCATAGTATCTCTAATGTATTAATTGCTCATAGTGAATTAAAAAATAAAGTCTAGGTCCTTGGTTTGAATTTTGCCTTGGTCCAACTATAAGCAAGTTCTTATTCCTGATACCAGTTTTGTTTTGTTTTTTAACTTATAAGTTAGGGGGGAAAATGCCTGTGAGAGTAGTTAGAAAAATTACATGAGAATAATGTATATTCTAGCATATGCCTGTATTAGAATAGGAAATCAATACATGTTAGGTCTCTTCCCTTTTTGTTAGATAGAACCTTTGAAAGACTGTTTAGTTGATTTGTAAATAATTCCTTAAAGAACTAGCATTTAAGGTATCCTAGATACTAAAATGCTTTAAGAACCGTATGGGGTTTCCCTGGTCTCTAGGAATTTTCTGTTGTTTCTTCATGATTACTAATTCTCTTACTCATGTATTTTTGCCAGTTTTACATTCCATGGGAATGTTTTCAATTTAAAGTGACATAATTCAGCATGCCACGAAGCATTTAGCATTTACTTTGAGAAAATCTATTCATCATTGTTTAGTAGATTACAAAGAAAACTTGAAATCAATCCATCAATTGATGTAAATGAAAACATGGGACCATATAACCTGCAGATAGCATCTCTGTCCTTTTATCATTGCTAAATTCAGTTTAAACTTAGACTTTTTCCTATTATTATTAGGGAGTTAAAAAAGAAAATATAAAATATTCTATTTCCTTTTCCAATATACCTGAATTTTAAATATGCTGATCCTTTGGTAAAAACAAATGGATATACTTCCCTAATATGAGTAACTGTGGTAACTTTTAAAATGGGCTTTTCTTACTGATATTTTATAGGACTGTCTCATATTCAGTATACTTTTCTTTAGCTTCTAGTGGTTGATATTTTCTTAAAGCATTTACTATAACTATATTTAAGGAGATAAAAAGGAGTGTTGCTCTGATTGTGACCTGGGAACCAGAGGCTCAGAGGTACACAGATTTTCTTAGCTTCATTAAAAATGATCTTGCCCTCTGCTACTTGGCAGAAGGTGATAAAATAAATTATTCTACAGTTGTTATCTGTAAGTTTAGAATTGATGTTTGCTAAATGGAGAAAGAACAAAGCTGATACTTGAATATTCTGCATCATAATCAGAGAGGGAGAAATTAAAATTCTTTAATAAGTACTTCCTTATCTTTGAAATACACTCCAACTATGCTTAAATGGCAGACTCAAAATTCAGCCTTGTAAACCACACCATGCTATCTTTGGAGATTCTTTAATTTTTCAGATGTTATTGAATGCAAAGTTCCCAGTGGAAACTGCAGATCAAGGAGCTTTGATGACATTTTTTGTGAAAATCAAAATCCGGTAGTGTATTAGATCTTTGCATGGTCTTGTTTTCTTCAAACTGACATGACTTTTGAAGGTGATCTTGTGCAAATGATTTAATGAAGAGTTGCTGATGCTTTCACTGAAACATATTCTAATGATCGCTGATAAGTAATCTCTGGATTATTCAAGTCTTGTTAGTAATGTGTGCTAAAAATACCTGGACCTCAAGTTGATGCTGCTATAAAGTTTTAGCAAACCTGTAGAAACTCTTGAGCATTAACTAGAACTGTAACTATAGGTTACAAGGTGATGTTTTCAAAGGTCTCTCTTGCCCCTTCATCACTCCCTCTCTCTAGTGATTCTGATTTTCTGAAGTCTGGCTTAACACGATGTTTTCCAGTTCCATCCATTTTCCTGCAAATTATATAATTTCATTTTTATTTATGGCCAAATAAGATTCATTGTGTGTGTGTGGCATATACACACAAATATTAAATATTTTTTGTGTATTTTTTTATCCATTCATCTGTTGACAAACAACTAGGCTGATTCCATAATTTGGGTATTGTTGGTTGTGCTGTTATAAACATGGGCATGCATGTTACTGCTATGGTATGCTGACTAGTTCCTTTGGATAAATGTTGAGGAATGATATAGCTGAATCATATTGTGGTTTCATTTCTAGTCTTCAGAGGAACCTCCATACTGATTTCTGTAGTGGCTATTCTAATTTACAATCCTACTAATAACAATTAAGAATTATTTTCCCCTACATCCTCACCAGCACTTACTGTTATTTGTATTCTAAATGATAGACGTTCTAACTGGAGTGAGATGAAAGCTCAGTGTAGTTTTGATTGGCATTTCCCTGATGGCAAAAGATGCTGAATAATTTTCAATGTTTGTTGGCCATTTATACTTATTTTGAGAAGTGTCTGTTTAGTTCTTTTGCCCATTTATTGATTGGTTTTTTTTTTTTTTTTTTTTGTAAGTTTTGGAGGTCTACCTATATTTTGGATCTTCATCCTAAGGGAAGAGTAGCTGGCAAAGATATTTTTTCCATTCTGTAGCTTCTTGCTTCATGCTCTTGTTTCCTTTGCTGTGCAGAAGCTTTCTAATTTGGTGCTATTCCATTGATTAAATCTTCGTATGATTTCCCTAGGTATAGGAGTCCTGGGAGAAAGTCATTGGTAGTGCCTATGTGTTAGACACTTTCCCTGTGTTTTCTTCCAGTAGTTGCCAAGTTTCTGGTTAAATTCCTAGGTCTTTGAACCATTTTTACTTGACTCTTGTGCAAGGTGAGAAATAAGGAACTAGGTTCATTCTTCTACATATGGATATCTAGTTTTCCCCGCACCATTTGTTAAAAGGCTGTTTTTTCTCCAATGAATGTTTTTGGCATCTTTGTCAAGGATCAGAAAACTGTATCTGTGTGGGTTTGTCTTTTTGTCTTCTACTCAATTCCATTGGTCTTTTTTCTGTTTTTATACTGTTAGGCTGTTTTAGTTACTGTAGCTCTGGTGTAATTTGAAATTGTGTATTGTGATGCCTCCAGTATTTTGGGTTTTGTTTTGTTGCTTAGAATTGCTTTGGCTATTCTAGGTCTTCTATTCTTCCATATGAATTTTAGGACTTTATTTTTCTAGTTCTGTGAAGAATGTCATTGGTATTTGATTGGGGTTGCATTGAATCTGTAGATTGCTTTTGGTAATATGATCCTTTTATTATATTAATTTTTGCCTACCCATAAACCTTGATGGTCTTTTCATCTTTAATCTTTCTTCTATTTCTTGTTTTAGTGTTTTATTAGTTTTTCTTGTAGAGGTCTTATCTCAAGTTATTCTGAGGATTTTTGTTTTTGTTTGGAATTGTTTTTCTGATTTCTTTCTCAGCATGTTTGCTATTTGTGTATAGAAAAGTTATTTTGAATATTAATTTTGCATCCTACTTCTTTACAAAATGTGTTTATCAGATCTAGAAGTCTTCTGTTAGAACTTTTATAGTCTTCTAAATATAGGATCATATCATCTGCAAATAGGGATAATTTTACTTCTTCCTTTCTTATTTGTAACCCTTTTATTTCTTTCTCTTACTTAATTGCTTTGGCTAAAATTTTAGTACTATATTGAATTAGGAGTGGGGAGAATGGACATTCTTGTTCCAGATTCTAGAGAAAATGCTTTCAGTTCTTCGTCATTTAGCATGATGTTGGCTTTGGGCTTGTAATGCACAGCCATTTTTATGTTGAGGTAAGTTCCTTCTATCCTTATTTTTTTCCAGGATTTTTAACATGAAGGGATGTTGAATTTTTGTCTAAGGCTTTTTCTATATCTGTTAAGATGATCTTGAGATTTTTGTTCTTAATTCTATTTATTTGGTGTGTTATATTTATTGATTTGTGAACATTAGACCATCCTTGCATCCCTGGGATGAATCCAAATCGATCATGATATTTGATCTTTTTGATATGTTGTCAAATTTGATTTACAAGTATTTTGTTAAAGATTTTTGCATCTATGATCATCAAGAATGTTGATCTACAATTTTCTTTTCTTGCTGTGTCCTTATCCAGCTTTGTTATCAGTGTGATACTAGCTTAATAGAATTAAGAGATCTTACTTGAGATTTTCTGATTTTTCCATGTCGGCACTCATAGCTATAGACTTTCTTCTTAGAACTGCCTTCATTGTGTCCCATAGGTTCTTTTAGGTTGTATTCCTATTCTCGTTGGATTCAAAATTTTGTAATTTATCCCCTGATTTCTTTGATGACCCACTCATTATTCAGAAGTGTATTAATAAATTTCAGTGTGCTTGTGTAGTTTTCATAATTCTCCTTGCTGTTAATTTCTAATTTCATTCCATTATAATTTCATTCTGATTCCTTGCATCTTATCATTAATACAATGAATTTTAAATATTGATCATATATCCTGAGACCTTGCTAAATTCACATATTCTATATGTATATTGTTAAGTCCTGAAGAATTTTCTACATAGATGATCAGCCTCAAATAAAAACAATTTTTTCTTTTTTCCTTTTCAATCTGTATACCTTTAATGTTTTATTGCACTAGCTGAAACCTTCAGTGCAATGTTGGATGGAAGTGTCAGGAACTGGCATCTTTACCTTGCTCCCAGTCTTAGGTAGATTTCTCATAGATGTTGCTTATTAGGTTAAGGTCCTTTTGTTTCTCATATATTGAGAGTTTTTATTGTGGTGCTGGATTTGTTAAGTGATTTTGTATATCTTTTGAAATGGTGATGTTTTGTCTTTTATCCTTTTAATTTAGACATTGTATTTATTGATTTTTTAGTGTTAAACAAATTGCATTCTTTGGATGAGTCTCACTTAATCACAGTGTATATAAGCCTTTTTGTTATGTTGCTGGATTAAGTTTGCTAATATTTTATTGAGGATTTTCCTGATATTTATGAAGGAGAGAAATGTGTTGTTTTCTTGTGATGTCTTCGTCTTTGATGTTAGGGTAGGATGAGTTGGAAAGTTTATTTTCTGAGTTTGTAAAGAAACCATATTTCTTTAAAAAATATTTGATGGTACTTGCCAGAAAATTCTTTCTAGACTGGACTTTCCTTTGTGAGTAGGTTTTTAATTAATAATTTAGCTTATTTATTGTAGGTCTATTTATATTTTCTATGTCTTGTCGAATTGGTTTTGGAAATTGTGACACTATAGGAATTTGACCATTTTATCCATATTCATTTGTTGGAATAATATTATTCCCATATAGTCCTTTTAATTCCTATAGATTCTGCACTGATGTCTACTCATTCATTTATGAATTTGGTTTCTTCTGTCTTATTTTTTTTAGTCAGTCTAGCTAAGGACTTGTAAGTTTTATTGATCTTTTAAAATAGCCACTATATGGTTGCATTGATTTTTCTTTATTGTTTCCGTTTCCTACTTCATTGATGTTCATTCTAAACTTTATTTTCTGTTTTCTTAGGGTTTAGTTTGCTATTCCTGTCTAGTTTCTTAAGGTGGAAGCTTAGATTATCAATTTAAGACTTTCCTGATTACAAGCTGTAAATTTCCCTCTAAATATTTATTTACTTACATCCTATAAATTTTAGTATGTTCTCATTTTCATTCAGCTTAAAATATTTTTAAGTGTTTCTGTCTTCCCCTTTTCATCCCTGGGCTATTTAGAAGTATGTTGTTTAATTTCTGAATATTTGATTTTTCCCCACATTTCTTTCTATTTGAGATCTTAACCTTAATTCTATTGTAGTCAGAGAATATGAATTTATCATTTCAGGTTTTTTAAAATTGATGGAGACTTGTTTTGTGGACCAGAATGTATAAAATATTCATGTATACTTGAATGTGTGTTTTGTATTCATTGTGCACGATAGTCTATAAATATCAGGTATATCAAGTTGGTTGATAATGATATCTATTAAAATTTTCTGTATCCTTGTTCTATGTAGTTGTTCTAAAAGTTATTGAAAATGGAGTATTGAAATTCCACATATTATTACTGAATTGCCTACTTTTCCTTTCAGTTCTTTTAGTTTTTGCTTCATTTGGAGCTTCTATTGTTTTATTTTATATATATATATATATATATATATATATATATATATATATATATATAAAGACTTTCAGATAAAAAATACTGTTGGAAACAATAAAGAATATTTCATAATCAAAAGTATGAAAATATAGCAATTATAAATGTGTGTGTATGTGTGTGTTTGTGTATATATATATATACACACATTTATAGCTTATCTAATGATTGATATGGTTGGATATGTCTGTTATATATGTCTGTTATTTTGGTACTTGTTTTGTATTTGTTTGTATCATTATGTTCCTCCTCTTATCATTTGTTTAAGTATATTTTAGTATGCCACTTTAATTTCACCTTTTTAAAAATTTTAATTTGTTATATATGACAATAGACTGCATTACAATTCATATAATACATAAAGAGCACAATTTGTCTTATCTCTGGTTATACACAAATTAGACTCACACCATTCGTGTCTTCATACATGTACTTAGGGTAAAGATGTCCATCTCATTCCACCATCTTCCTCCCCCATTCTCCCTCCCCCCTCCTCCCTCCCTTTGTTCTATCTAGAGTTCTTCTAATCCTCTCACACTAGTATTGGCTACTACTACTCCCCAACTCCATTATGAATCAGCATTCTTATATCAGAGAAAACATTCAGCATTTGGTTTTGGGGGATTGGCTAATTTCACTTAGCATTATATTCTCCAGCTCTAACCATTTACCTGCAAATGCTATAATTTTATTCTCTTTTAATACTAAATAGTAAATATGTTTTCCATTGTGTATATATGCCACGTTTTTTTTAATACATTCATCAACTGAGGCCCCTCAGTTGATGGGTTGGTTCTAGTTTAGCTATTGTGAATTGTGCTGCTGTAAACATTGATGTGACTGTGTCCCTGTAGTATGCTGTTTTAAAGTCCTTTGGGTACAGACCGAGAGGTGGGATAGCTGGGTCAAATGGTGGTTCTATTCCCAGTTTTCCAAGGAATCTTGATACGGCTTTCCACATTGAATACACCAATTTGCAGTCCCACCAGCAATGTATGAGTGTGCCTTTTCCCCCCCACATCCTCGCCAACACTATTGTTGTTTGTATTCTTAATAGCTGCCATTCTGACTGGAGTGAGATGAAATCTTAGAGTAGTTTTGGTTTGCATTTCTCTAATTGCTAGCGATGATGAACATTTTTTCATATATTTGTTGATTGGTTATATATCATCTTCTGAGAAGTGTCTGTTCAGGTCCTTGGCCCATATATTGATTGGGTTATTTGTTTTTTGGTGCTTAGCTTTTTGAGTTCTTTATATACCCTAGAGATTAGTGTTCTATCTGATGTTTGAGGGATAAAGATCTGCTCCCAAGACGTAGGCTCTCTATTCACCTCACAGATTGTTTCTTTTGCTGAGAAGAAACTTTTTAGTTTGAATCCATTCCATTTTTAAATTCTTGATTTTAATTCTTGTGCCAAAGGAGTCTTATTAAGGAAGTTGGGGCCTAATCCTACATGATGGAGATTAGGGCCTATTTTTTCTTCTATTAGATGCAGGGTCTCTGGTTTTATTCCTAGGTCCTTGATCCATTTAGAGATGAGTTTTGTGCATGGTGAGAGAGAGGGGTTCAATTTCATTTTGTTACATATGGATTTCCAGTTTTCCAGGCACCATTTGTTGAAGAGGCTATCTTTTCTCCAATGAATTTTTTGGCATCTTTGTCTAATATAAGATAATTGTAATGATGCATGCTCTGAGATGCAGCTGCTTCTAGGCCATGTCGTCAAAAAGGTAGGGGCTACTGCATGGGGAAGGCTATGGCGATGATGGCAGTGTCCCAAGATGGAAGTGGGTTAGGCTTAGGCTCCCAGGTGGCGGTGGGGGGCAAACTCGGACCTCCCCTGGACCTGGGTCCCCTGAAAGTGGGTATGGGCAGATCTGGGTCACTGGGCATGATGTCCTGCTGAAGTCTGCTGGTCGGAAGAGGCGGTCCTGTGTTGGAGGCTGGGCTCCAGTGGGTGTCTGCCAGTGGAGGGATGAACCCAGGCCAGTGTGGGTGGATCTGGGCTGGCCCTGGGCTCCCGTGGTAGTTAGCTGCTCGGAAGAGGTGGTCCTATGCCAAAAATAATTTTTTTCAATTGTTTTTTTGTTTTGTTTTGTTTTAATTTCATTGATTTCAGATCTGATTTTAATTATTTCCTGTCTTCTTCTAATTTTGGTGTTGGTTTGTTCTTCTTTTTCTAGGGCTTTGAGATGTAATGTTAGGTCATTTATTTGTTGACTTTTTCTTATAAGGAATAAACTCCATGCAATGACTTTCCTCTTAGAATTGCTTTCATAGTGTCCCAGAGACTTCGATATGTTGTATCTATATTCTCATTCACCTCTAAGAATGTTTAATCTTTTCCTTGATGTCTTTCGCAACCCATTGTTCATTCAGTAGTATATTATTTAAGCTCCAGGTGTTGGAGTACCTTTTATTTCTTATTTTAGCATTGATTTCTAATTTCATTTCATTATGATCTGATAGAATGCAGGGTAATATCTCTACTTTTTTGTATTGGCTGAGAGTTGCTTTGTGGCATGATATATGGTCTATTTTAGAGAAGGATCCATGTGCTGCTGAGAAGAAAGTGTATTTGCTCCTTGAAGGATGAAATATTCTGTATATATCAGTTAAGGCTGAGTTATTGATTGTATTATTGAGTTCTGTAGTTTCTTTTTTTAGCTTTTGTTTGGAAGATCTATCTAGTGATGAAAGAGGTGTGTTAAAGTCACCCAGAATTATTGTGGTTGTGGTCTGTTTGACTCTTGACTTTGAGAAGAGTTTGTTTGATGAACATAGATGCTCCATTGTTTGGGGCATATATATTTATAATTGTTATGTCTTCTTGGTGTATGGTTCCCTTGAGCAGTATGTAGTGTCCTTCTTTATCCTTTTTGATTAACTTTAGCTTGAAGTCTACTTTATTTGATATGTGGATGGAAACCTCTGCTTGCTTCCTCAGTCCGTGTGAGTGGTATGATTTTTCCCAATCTTTCACCTTCAGTCTGTGGATTTCTTTTCCTATGAGATGAGTCTCTTGGAGGCAGCACACTGTTGGGTATTTTTTTTAAAATAAAATCTGCTAGTCTGTGTCTTTTGATAAGTGAGTTTAGGCCATTAACATTCAGAGTTATTATTGAGACATGATGTGTATCCCCAGCCATTTTTGTTTATTTTTTGTATTTAATTTGACTTTGTTTCTCCTTAGATTAGTTTTTCCTGTAATATCTCCCTTTTCTGATTTTCATCGTTGTTTTTCATTTTCTCTTCATGGAATATTTTGCTGAGGATGTTCTGTAGTGCAGGCTTTCTAGTTGTAAATTCTTTTAACTTTGTTTATCACGGAAGATTTTTATTGCATCATCAAATCTAAAACTTAAGTTTTGCTGGATATAAGATTCTTGGTTGGTATCCATTTTCTATCAGAGCTTGATATATATTGTTCCAGGATCTCTTGGCTTTGAGGATCTGGGTTGAGAAATCTGCTGAGATACATATTGGTCTCCCCCTATATGTGATCCAATTTCTCTCTTGTGGCCTTTAAGATTCTCTCCTTATTCTGTATACTAAACAGTTTCATGGTGTAGATCTGTTGTAATTTTGTACATTTGATGTCCTGTAAGCCTCTTGTATTTGATTGTGAATTCATTCTTTATGCTTGGGAGATTTTCTGATATTATCTCATTGAAGAGATTGTGCATTCGTTTGGTTTGAAACTCTGTGCCTTCCTCTATCCCAATAACTCTTAGATTTGGTCTTTTGATGCTATCCTGCAATTCTGGATGTTCTGTTCATGATTTTTTTACTATCTTCACTATGTAGTCAACTTTATTTACCAGATTGTATACTTTATCTTCATTATCTGACGTTCTGTCTTCCAAGTGATCTAGTTTGTTGGTTATGCTTTCTATTGAGTTTTTTATTTGCTTATTGTTTCCTTCATTTCAAGAATTTTTTATTTTTTTTTTCAGAATCTCTCTTTTTTGACATAATCTTTTGCTACCTGTATTTGCTCTCTTATTTCTTTGTTGGTGTGATCAATAGACACCTGTATTTGGTCTTTTATCTCTTTGTTGGAGTGATCAATTTTTGCCTGTATTTGTTCATTTAGGTCATTCTTTAATTCACAGATCATTTAAATTATGAACATTTTGAAGTCCTTCTCTAATGTTTTATCAACTACTCAGCCCAAGGGTTCTGTTATTGTAGTATCCTGATTTGTTTGGGATGTTTTCCTCCCTTGTTTTTTCATGTTGTCTGTGTGTCTTCCTTTCTTGCAGTGTGGATCTGAGATATTACAGTTTCTACCCTATGATCTTGTAGTATCCATACAGATTATCTGTACCTCATCTTGATGTTGGTCTTCCAGACCCTGCCACAGTGGATGCTATTGCAACTATAGATGGTGTTGGCAATAGTGGAGGTAACTTGAGATAGCAGTGGAGGTACCCAAAGATGAATGCAACGTCTTTCAGAAATGGGGCTGAAAGGGTGGGCCTTACACTGGCTTTGGGATGCCTGCTCCGAGATGCAGCTGCTTCTGACTCCCTGTCTGTTGTCACAAGGTAGAGGCTACTGCATGGGGAAGGCTATGGGGATGTCTGCAGTGTCCCAAGGTGGAAGTGGGTTAGGCCTGGGCTCCCAGGTGGTGGTGGTGGGGGGCGTTGGAGGGGGATGGACCCTGGCCTACCTGGGCCTGGGCTCCTGCGCAGTTCAGCAGAGTCGGATCTGCAGTTTGGACCCGTACCTATCAGGCCTGAGCTCCGGGTGGGTGTGTGCTGGTTGGTGGTCCTGTGCCGGAGCCCAAGCTCCCATGGGGGGTTGCTGGTGGCCAGATGGGCCCCGACCTACCCTGGGCCTGGGCTTCTGCCCAGCCACCTTTTTTAAACTATATGATTTTGAGTTATTTTCTTGGTAATTGTTCTGAGGGATTATAGTATGCATCTTAGTTCATCATAATCTACTTCAGAATAGTGTTCATTTTAATTTTAGCAAAATATAGAAATCATTCTTCAATGTATCTTCATTTTCCCTTTATTGTTTAATATATTGTGGAACCAACTTAGATGCCCCTCAGTAGATGAATGGATTAAAAATGTGGCATATGTACACAATGGAATTTTACTCAGTAATAAAAGAGAATAAAATCATGGCATTTGCAGGTAAATGGATGGCACTGGAGAAAATCATGCTAAGTGAAGTTAGTCAATCTCAAAAAAACAAATGCCAAATGTTTTCTCTGATATAAGGTGACTGACTCATAATGGTAGGGAAGGGGAGCATGGGAGGAATAGATGAACTCTAGATAGGGCAGAGGGATGGAGGGGAAAGGAGGGGGCAGGGGATTAGCAATGATGATGGAATGTGATAGACATCATTATCCAAAGTACATGTATGAAGACATGAATTGGTGTGAACATACTTTATGTACAAACAGAGATATGAAAAATTGTGCTCTATCTGTATAATAAGAATTGTAATGCATTCTACTGTCATGTGTGTGTGTGTATGTATGTATGTATATATATATAAACATCTGTGTGTCATGAGCCCATGAATACATTATTGTAACTTTTGCTTTCTATAATCATATCTTTTCTAAGATTTAAGAGGAGAAATGAGAAAAATATATTTATAGAATCTTCTACATTTATTCATGTATTGGACTCTGTTTCTTCATGTGGATTGATGTTACTATCTGATATCACCTTCATTCAGCACAAAGGACTTCCTTTTATTTTATTTTTATTTTGGGGGTACCAGGGATTGAACTCAAGGGGCACTTGAACACTTAGCCATATCCCCAACTCTGTTGTATTTTATTTAGAGGCAGAGTCTCACTGAGTTGCTTAGCTCTTCACTTTTGCTGAGGCTGGCTTTGAGCTCATGATCCTCTTGTCTTTCCTCCCAAGACACTGAGATTACATGTGTGCGCCACTGTGCCTGGCTCCTTTCATATTTTTTTATAAGACAAATCTGATAGCAACACGTTTTATCTTATCCCAAATGTTTGTATTTTACTTTTGTTTTTAAAGGAAAGTTGTATGGGGTATAGAATTACAATTACCAAGCTTTTTCTACCTCAGCACTTTAAACATGATTCCACTGCTCTCTGGTCTCCATTGATGAGAAATCAACCATTATTGTATTGTTCTTCCTCTGTACATGATGAGTCATTTTCTTCTTGCTACTTTCAAGAAATTTTCTCTTTCAACAGTTTGCTTGGAATGTGTCCAGGTTTCTTTTTGTGTTTGTCCTATAAACTATGTCCAGTTGAGTAGCTTGATCCTATAAATCCTGGGTTTTTTTTTTTTTTTTTCTTTTTCTTGTTTTTGCTATGCTGACTATTGAACCCAGGGCCTCATGCATGCTTAAAAAAGTGCTCTACCACTGAGCAGTACCCACAGCCCCACATTAATGTTTCTAAAATCAAATTTGATAAGGTTTTAGACGTTATTTGTTTGTTTTTTTTCTCTCTTTTCTCACTCTTCCTTATCTTCTGAGGCTCTACTTACACATATATTAGTATACTTGATATTGTCTCACAGGTCTCTGTGGCTCTGTTCATTTTTCTTCAGGTTTTTTCCCCCTGTGTTCTTCAGATTAACTACTATTATCATATCTTTAAGTTCACTGATAGTTTAAAAAAAAAGTATCAGTATATATATTTTTTAACTATCTCAAATTTACTATTGAGCCATTCTAGTGATACTTTCATTTCAATTATTATACTGTTCATCTCCAGATTTTCCATTTGGTGCTTAAAAAAAATAATTTCTATACTTTAACAAGATTCTGTATTCACTGAGTTATTTAATTTTTTAAACATGATTTTCTTTACTTTTTAAAGCTTATTTATAATAGCTAGTTTGAAGTCTGCTAAATACAATATCTTAAAGACACTTGGAAATAGTTGCTAAAGACTGCTTTCTCATGAATCACATATTCGTGTTTCTTGCATGCCTCATTAGCTGTCTATGGAATGCTGGACATTTACGTGATAATGTATCTTAGTAACTCCAGTTTCTGACTTGTCCCTTCTCTTGGTAATCTTGGTGATTGCTACTTGCTTGTTTTGTAACTTGCCTGGACTAAACCTTTAAAGTTTGTATCCTGTGTGATGTGACATGCAGCTGCAATATCTGTGTGCTTCTTTTTTTTTTTGGTGGTGGTGGGGGGTAAGTCTGGCTTCCTAGCAGTTGCTCCTTCATCTGTAGAACTTAGTTATCAGCTAAAGATTGGTCAGGAGCTATGCTGAAACACCTTGAGCCAATAAAGCTTCCAGTCTCTCCTTATGAATCTGTGTGTGAAATGGAGGGCACATTCAAATTTCAGGCTGTTCTGGCCTTTATTTCCTATTGTTTCCTCTTATGTCTTACCTGCACACAACTGCAAGCTACATCACCCAGGGATATTTGAGCTTTCTCTGCTCTCTGTGAAAGGCACACAGCCTTTGGTCAACTCTAAATATATAGGTTCAGGCCTCTCCAGCTGCTGGAACTCCCTGTTAAATTCCTGACTAGTCTGTTAGTATGTTCTTTGCCCCAATCAGGTTTACTTATTCAGGCTTATGGAGCCTCAAGCCATCTCTGTTTACTTGCTAGAGATCATTATTTAACTATCAGTGCTCCAGATCAAATGAGCCCTGCCTTGGCAGAGGTGACAAAGCTGCTTGTTTTCACAGCCCATCCTGCTCTGACTGCACTAGTACTCTTAGCAGAGCTCAGGGATGGAGGTGGGCACAGCTCTGGCAACAGCATCACAGACTCATGCTGTTCATTTGGTTTTGGTGATGTTGAGGATTAAACCCGTGGCCTTGGGCATTTTAGGCAAGTACTCTGCCAACTGAGCTACATCCCCAGCTCTCACACTGCTCTTATCTAAAGTTCTATGGTTTTCATGAAATGTATGCTCTTGATTGAATTACTCAGTTCCAAAATTATTGCCCTTGATGGTTTTGTCCAGCGTTATGGTCACTTTGGGGGGGGGGGGGTGTTGTCAACCAGCTCATTTAATCATAATAATAGTTGGAATCCTCTATACATATGTTTTAAGGCACCAGTGATTTGGGTTGTGTTACATGTGTGATGCTATGTTTTATATTATTATCATATGACCATATTTTTATAATTAAATTTTTGATTGATTAGTCTTTGGGGAGGATTTCCATTGTGTAGAAATATAGATGATTTGGTACTTAAGTGAAATAATAGTTTAGAGAAAAGACATTTATAAAGTCAAATAGAAAATGTCAACCCTAAAGGTTTTCTTGAAACACAAATTAAAAATGAAATGGGGACTGGGGTTGTGGCTCAGCGGTAGAACACTCGCCTAGCATGTTCGAGGCCCTGGCTTCAATCCTCAACACCACATAAAAATAAATAAATAAAATAAAGGTACTGTGTCCAACTACAACTAAAAAATAAATATTTTAAAAAATGAAATGGACCAGAGAACATCAATTATTTCACTACTGTTTTTTTCTATAGCTTGGAGCAGCACATCGCCTGTTACATTTAAAGAATTCTTTATTAAATTAGTAATAATTCAATAATAATTAGATTATTCCTTTACTAAAATACAGACCTGTGTGAAATACCCACAATAAGTGCTTAGAATGCAGGATACTAATTTGTTTTCTTTGCAATTTTTTTGAAGTCGTTGAAGAACCTTTATTTTATTTAAATGCTGTGCTGAGAATTGAACCCAGTGCCTCACACATGCTAGGCAAGTGCTCTACCACTGAGCCACAACCCCAGCCCCTAATTTGTTTTTTACATATTTGAAATTTTTATTGTCATTTACATTGTGTTTACCTTCAATATTTAGAATTATTCAAGGAATGTAAAAAGATTTTGAGTTTATTAGTAACAGGTTTGATATCATTTGTCAGATTGGTATGTTTATTTTCTAAAAATGAGAACATGGTTTAAAATGTGAAGCACCAGTTTGTTAAAATTTTAATTTTTCACAGTGAAAGTTTTCCAAATAGGATTTGGATATTTATCATACATCATGAATATTATAATATATGTAAAGTATAGCATTAAATGTAAAATAGTCTGGCATGGCAGTTTTCCCAACTAAAAATAAGTTGTCCTCAATATGAATCAGATATCTCTATACCTCTAACACTGGAAATTAAATTTTCATGTAGTGTAAAATTCTGTTCCTGTTAAAGGAAATACTGCCCAGGATGTAAATTTAGATATAGTAAGTTATGTCCAAATTTCTAATGTTGGAGATATCACTATACTAGTCAAAACAAAACAGTATTAACAGAACTTTTCAGACTGTAGGCATCCTTTTGTAAAAACAGAACGACCGTTCTCTTCTTTTATATAATGTTGAAGAAACAAAAGTTTGTTGAGTATGAAAACTTGAGACCAATTGGTAATTTTTTAAGTGAAGTTAGAATCAAAATTAGCCTGATCCTCTTGGTGGTTATGATTCTCAGATTCATCCACTGTTCTGTTTTGTTTATTTTCAGTGTAGAGCCCATAGGTTCCTCTTGGAAGCATAGAGGGCACTGATGGCAGGCCTATCTCACAAATGATCCCTCTAGTGGGCCTGATTCTTTTTAAATTAGATCCTAAGCTAAGCCAACTCACGTTTAGTCACTGAGTCCCAAACATTTCCTGTCCATCTTTCTTTCTTGATGTCTTCTTCTAGAGTACTTTCCACATGCACAGTGCCCCACATTTCAATGAGGCATTGCCAGTAATGAATAGTTGTTCAGAGTTTTGTGCTTTCACAGGTGAAAAAGATGCCTGAGACAGAGAAAGCCAGTTTTTCCCCTTTATATATTGGGTAGATCCAGTGTTCACTTGCCACCTCAGTTATTTGGCTGTAGAGCTAACATTTTAGCACTCTCCAGTATAATAAATCTTCAGTATTATTGAGACCTTTGGAAAATATGAAATTTAAGAATGGTTTTATAACAGGGTTTGGGTTTTTTTTGCTCATAAAATTCATATACAGAGGATAAAAACAAAACTGTATTGTTTTAATACTTAGTCTTAGGCCTTTGAATAGGTTAAACATGAACTAATTAAAGGTCTTATTCCTAGACACCAGCTGGAATTGTAGTTCTGTGAAATTTGTGCATAAGAGAATGGCAAGTTATATTTTGAAAGATTTGGAGAAGTAGTACTAAGGGTTCTTTGGGGGAAGGAGGAGCAGTTTCTAATTTGACAAGTCTTAATATTAAAAAGATACTTATTTCTCATTAGGAATATGAACTCATTTTCCTCATTTCATATTTCTTTGGAATTTTTAGCAGTTAGTGACAAAAAACTATAAAATCAAAACCAGAGCTACATCATGACATTGAATATGTGATGTTATTTCTCTACTCATTTATTCTAATGTTCATAGTCTTATATCTGAAGCTATTTAAAAGAACACTAAAACTCCCAATTTGCTTTTCCTCTGGACAATATTTAATATGTATCATTAATCTGAAAATCAACTTAAATTATAGTGGTCTGCCTTATCTAGTGATTTCTAACCAAGGTGATTATGCCTTCCTAGGGATATTGGCAAAGTCTGTAGACATTTTTGGTTGTTAGAACTAGAGGATGCTACTGGTGTCTAGAGGTTAGGGATCTTATTAAATAGCCTACAGTATATAACCCCTCATAACAGATTGGTACCATTAAAAATACTACTGTAGTTTTAAGCATCATGATTCTTACCCCTTCATGTTTAAAACACTAGAAAAACTAGGCATAGTAGGAACATACCTCAACATTGTAAAAGCTATCTATGCTAATCCCAAGGCCAACATTATTCTAAATGGAGAAAAATTGAAAGCATTCCCTCTAAAAACTAGAAAAAGACAGGGATGTCCTCTTTCACCACTTTTATTCAACATAGTCCTTGAAACTCTAGCCAGAGTGGTCAGACAGATGAAAGAAATTAAAGGGATATGAATAGGAAAAAGAAAAACTATCATTATTTTCCGATGACATGATTCTATATTTAGAAGATCCAAAAAAATTCCACCAGAAGACTTCTAGAACTAATATATGAATTCAGCAAGTAGCAGGATATAAAATTAACACCCATAAATCAGATGCATTTCTATACATCACATAGAGCACTTATCTCCAGGATATGTAAAGAACTCAAAAAACTTAACACCAAAAAAACCAAATCACTCAATCAACAAATGGACAAGGAACTGAACAGACATTTCACAGAAGAAGAAATACAATCGATCAAAAAACATCTGAAAAAAATGTTCATCATCTCTAGCAATTAGAGAAATGCAAATCAAAACTGCCCTAAGATTTCATCTCACTTTAGTCAGATGGCAATTATCATGAATACAAGCAATTATAAGTTTTGACAAGAATGTAGAGGAAAAGGTACACTTATATATAGCTGGTGGGACTGCAATTTGGTGCAACTGTTATGGAAGACGGTATGGAGAGTCCTCAGAAAACTTGGAATGAAACCACCAGTTGACCCAGCTATCCCACTCCTTGGTTTATATCCAAAGGACTTGATAAAATCAGCATACTATAGTGACACAGCCACATCAATGTTTATAGCAGCTCAATTCACAATAGCTAAACTATGGAACCAACCTAGATGCCCTTCAACAGATGAATGGATAAAGAAAATGTGGTACATATACACAGTGGAATATTACTCAGCCTTAAAGAAGAATGAAATGATGACATTTGGTGGTAAATGGATGGAACTAGAGAATATCATGCTAAGTAAAGTAAGCCAATCCCCAAAAATAAAAAATCAAAAGTTTTCTCTAATAAGCTTATGCTGATCCATATTTGGGGGTGGAAGGATAGGCAAGAATGAAGGAACTTTGGATTGTGCAGTGAGGAGTGAGGGTAGGGACTGTGGGGATGGGAAGGATGGTAGAATGAGACAGACATTATTACCCTATATACATGTATGATTACACTACTGGTGTGACTCTGCACCATGTACAGCTAGAGGAATGAGAAGTTGTGCTCCATTTGTGTACAATGTGTCAAATTACATTTTACTGTCATATATAACTAATTAGAACAAATTTTAAAAATTAAAAAAATAAAAATAATTACCCCTCTCCCCCAAAAGAGTCATGAATCTCAATAATTTCAATTTAAAAAAATATTTTTAAAATTGTAGATGGACACAATGCCTTTATTTTATTTATTTATTTTTATGTGGTGCTGAGGATCAAACCCAGTTCCTCACACTTGCCACAAGTTCGCTACCATTGAGCCACAACCCCAGCCCCATCAATTTCAATTTTTTGATCATTTTTATTTCTACAGTGACTTTTCCTAGATACCTATAGAAATAAATCATGTTGTACCATCTTTAATCTCTTTAGTGTGGCACAAAGAACATAATCATTTAATACTTCTGAATTAGGAAGAAAAAATATCATTGTCTGAATATCATGTAAGTAAATAAGCCAAATTAAAAATAGAACAACTAAACATGGGTAAATCCACATCTGAAATAGCATCAACAACAATTTACCCACTGAATTTTCACATTATTCTTGGATGATAGATACTATTATACTGACTTTTTAAAATATCTCCTCATTAGCAATTCCCACCATGGGAAAATAATTTATTATTTATAGTTTTATATTTGCAGATAGATTATTTTAGGGACAAGTAAAACACATTTGAGGATTAAGTCTGTTTGGAATTTGAATATTCTGAAACATCTACAAGAAAGATCTTCCCTTACTGGAACTTCTCTAAATTCAGAAGCTCTCCAAGCTTCCCTTCCTAGGATTTAGAAATCTGTAATCTGAGATTTCAACATCTCCTAATTTTAAAATTTCTCTATGATATGTAACCATTAGTATCTGATATCAACTGAACAGACAGGGAAGTTTCCAAAAATTAAATACTAATTTTCTGCAAAGTCTTTACTCATAAATTAACAGTCATTCCCTTTGTTTATTATTCCCAAGACAAATACAGAAGTATGATCATATATGGATACTACTTAAATTGAATTTTCTTTAAAAGATTGACAAATTAAAAGGCAAAAGCTGATATATGAAGTTTTTTTCATTTTTTTTTTGGGGGGGGGGTGATACCGGGGATTGAACTCGGGCACTCAACCACTGAACCACATCCCCAGCCCTATTTTTAAAATTTATTTATTTTAATTTGTTATACATGACAGCAAAATGCATTTCTCATAGTAGACACAGAGCATAATTTTTCATGTCTCTAGTGACTCTACAGAAGGTAGAGTCACCCCATTTGTGTCTTCAAACATATATTTAGGGTAATGATGTCCATCTTATCCCACTGTCTTTCCTATCCCTTTGCCCCCTCCCTTCCCCTACCTCCCCTTTGCCCTATTCTAAAGTTCCTCCATTCGTACCATATCCTCCCCCATCCCCATTATGGATCAGCGTCTACATATCAGAGAAAACATTCTGCATTTGGTTTTTTTGGGGATCACTGTCCTATTTTGTATTTTATTTAGAGACAGGGTCTCACTGAGTTGTTCAGGGCCTCTCTCGCTGTTGCTGAGGCTGGCTTTGAACTTGTGATCCTCCTGTCTCAGCCTCCCCAACCACTGGGATCATAATCATGCGTCACCGTGCCGGAATTGAAGTTTAAATATACTATGAATCTTATGAGCTAGGGAACAACCAGTAACTCATCAGAATACAGAACTTGGTCTCATAATTTCTTGGATACACTTCGTCTCACACCTTTTCCATGATGAAATTGCAAAATAACCATGTGATTAGAAGATTTTTCCACTGATGGACTTACCTGTTACTTCTTTCCTACTGTGAAATGAATGGCATGACAGAGCAGAGGCAAGGAGGCATATAATGAGTTCTTAAAGGATTGAGTCAAAAAGGTCAGAGTTTCCACAGCATGGTGACAGCTTTGCAGATGCTCACATCAGGATAGCTGAAATAACAAAGACCAGCAAAGGTTAAAGCTGAGAGTACCAAAAGGCCTGCTTTGGCAGCTTTCTGCAATGCATCCCCATGAACATAGTAACAACTTATCCAAGGCCCCAGTGACTAGGGAGAGTGAGGACTATAGCCAGGAAATAGTACATTGCAGAGCAATGATTGAAATGCCCCTGAAGTAGGCCCCAAAGCTGAACACAGACAAACCTTTTGCTAGTCCAATGGAGAGATGCAGTCTTGGAATCAGAATGGCAGCTTGGTAACAGGTGAATGTGCTGTGTGTTCTACACCATCCTGGGATAGGTTGGTCCTGGAGAAATGGCAAGACATGAGCATTTTGACCATTGGAGTTTGATGGAATAGAACTTGGCCTCCCTGAGCACCACAGAGGACATTCAGTCTCAAGAGAACTGCCATCTTGCTTTTGAGCCTATTGTACTGATTTTATAGTATAGTAGTATTTTGACAGTTTTTGTGATCAAAATGTTGCTGTTTACCATAGCCAAATTACTTAGCTTCATGATACCTTGTTTTTTTTAAAAAAAAAATATTTGTATTTGTTCTTTTTAGTTATTTGTGACTAAATGTATTTTTGACATATTATATATATACATACATGGAGTATAACTTCCCATTCTTGTGGTTGTATATAATATGGAATTACATTGGTCATGTATTCATATATGAACATTGGAAAGTTATGTCAGATTCATTCTACTGTCTTTCCTATTCCCATCTCCTCTCCCTTCCCTTCATACCTTGTTATTTTGTTTAAAAAAAAAATGTGTGTATGTGTGTATGTATGTATTAGAGGCTGAGGATGTGGCTCAGTGGTACAATAATCGTCTAACATGTATGAGGTTCTGGGTTCAAACCCCAGCACTACAAAAACAACAACAACAAAAAAACCAGGGCTAGATTGCCCCTGCTGCACTTCCGATTTTAACATTCGAAATAGCTTTTAGTAAGATGTAAAGATTCCTCAAATTGCTCATTTAGCTTCTTAGTCATTGTTCACAGATGAGACAGTAAAAAATTAGAAGTTAACTACTGCCACTCATGCTTTTCAAAATAAGTAGTATAATATGTGGTGAAATGAACCGGATTTAGGGCAGGAAGTTGATGTGCATCTGATACCCTCCCCTGCTTTTTTAAAAGATGGATACTTGTTTATATCATTGTTTAAATTTGAATAAGAATTTAGTTCTTAGTAAATAAAGCTTGTTTAATTTTATCAAGACAGAAGCCTGTTCATTTATTTTTGCATTCAAATGGAGTTTAATATGAAGGTCTTCATTTTGGGACTTAGGGAATGTTGTATATAGACTTCAGTGTCCTATGATCAGGACCATAGAAAAATACTTTTATATTAAATTACAAAGCTAGGCATTGTTTTCACATGCTAATAGATGGACTTTAAATTTGTATTTATTTTTAATCTGTTGCCTAGTATTAAAATAAATTTGGATACCAGCAGCTCATAATAGTTAATAGCCTATATAAATGAGTCCCAAGACACCTGTTCCTTTATTGTTAATGAATCCCAATTATATGTGCAGGAAGAGAAGAGTTCCTGTTGATTCTTTGTCCTAGCACATCTCCCTGTCTCCTGTGTGCATATTTAAATGACATTAAGAAATGTTGTTTCCTCTCGTTTTCTGTCATCTCTAGAATTCTGCCAGACACACTTAGTCTCTTTAATAGGTTATTTGTTCCTAAATGCATTAGGGTGGTATTTTTCCTGTTTTGTGTGTTTTGATTTTTTTTTTTTTTAGAATTCAACCTCAATCATGTTTTATTATGGGATTTGATGTAAAATTATTGTGAGTTAATAGCACCAGATACACAAATAGCCAAATAAAGTTTCTCAAGGAAAGAATAAATGACTTATGGAAATTTTAGTAGTCTGTGGATATGTAAGAAAACAAACAAATGTAGAAATCAATTCCAAGGTCATTGTATGGTCATGTTTTATCCTCTGAGATTACTTAATTGTACCTCTTTGTATTTTCCATCACTGGCAATTTGGAGAGTTTATAATTATTTTTTTTTCCTATTTACTATTTCATATCAAGCAAATAAGTCAGTTGTCTTTTTGTAAGTAAATTGAAAGGAGAAAGCCATATAGATAAAGAACTATTATCACAAGCTACCAGATAATAGTTATTTTTCTTTATGTAGAATTTTGTTATGAACATATAGCTTGAAATAATGTTTGTGATCTATGTCATTGATGTCTATTCATTTTAGGGGACAGCATATTAATAGGTTTTTAAAACATGTTTAGAAGGAGTGCTATAGAAGAACGTAGGTGTCCTTTTTATCTTTGGAGTATTCCCTTCTCCCAAACCTGAATTTTCATTTCATTACTGTTGATGATAGTTTAAAGGTCATTCTTTTAATAGGTTGTTTGTTCCTAAATGCATTAGGGTGGTATGAAATCTGTGATTATGATATCATAGTATGATATAAGACTATGATATCTGTGAAATAATAAGTGAGAATTATACTGCTGATCATTTCAGTCAGTTCTTCAGAATATCTTTTAAGTGTCTGGAAAACCCAGCAGCATTTATTTTGTTCAGTGTGCAGAATACATCATAACCAGCTGACATACTATGAGTGCATCCTGAAAGGAATGAAAATAAATTACTATTCACAAATCTTCTTGGCGGTGACAATATTGCTAACAGGAACATTACCATTTGGAATAGTTCAGGTGGAAAGTTCTTTCACATCTCTGAACTATATTTTGTTGAACCCTTTTATAATTTTTTTTTATCATACCGAATAATTCAGCATAACAATGTCTGTTTCTTCAGTCTTATGCCCCTCTCTAATGAAACATTGAATGCTGTGTCCTGTAGAGTTGGAGCGGTGATTTGCAATCCCTTGCTCATTAGGGGAAAGAGAAACATGGGCCACAGTATCGGGTGTTTTGTTTTTTTGTTTTGTTTTGTTTTTAAACCATGGCAGCATCTTAGAATTATCTGAGGAACCTTTCCTCTGCCTGTGCTGGGGATTGAACCCAGGGCCTCATGCATTCTAGGCAGGGACCTACCACTGAGCTACATCCCCAGCTCCTGAAGGGTATGTTTAAAATACACATGCTTGGGCCCTACCACCAGAGATTCTGGCTAAATTGGCATAAGTTGGGAATGTATTGTTATATTTATTGCTCTTG
The DNA here is from genome assembly GCF_047511675.1 of Marmota flaviventris. Taxonomy (NCBI): domain Eukaryota; kingdom Metazoa; phylum Chordata; class Mammalia; order Rodentia; family Sciuridae; genus Marmota; species Marmota flaviventris. Next base: position 55,817,339 of record NC_092503.1, read on the forward strand.
AGGGGTTCTGTTTTGCTGAGAACCACTCTTAGATGGGCACCTCTTAGAAGAAGTTAAGCTAAACAAGAGCAATTAGTTTCTAAATAGTGTTCCATACTGAGAGTTCCACAGAAGGAGGCAAACTGAAGACCCTGTGAAAAGGGCTTCTAGTTTGCAGCCACTGAGGCAGTGATCACTTACTGGAGGTAGGCATGTTTGTTGGGTGGATGAGCTCGAGGATGGGAGATGCTGTAGCCCCACATGAAAAAGGAGATGCTTTCCTAGGCTTTCTAGGCTTTAATAATTTCTAAATTTACATTATGGCATAGTAGTTTATCTAGGATAATTTAGAAAACATTTTCCCTTTTTTGAGTCAAATGTAAACCTAGAACAGTATCTAAATGAAATCTTTTAATTAAAAAAAAAAATTTTTTAGTTGAGCCATAATATACGTCACATCATCTAAATTTACTTTTATAAATATACGTACTTCTTTTCTGAATTGCCAACATGGATTGTCCTGAACTGTGAAATACCTCACTTCCAATGAACTTAATTTTGCATAAGAAGTATAGGAAGAATGTATAAATGGTACAAATCAGCAAATTTAAAGATATATACCCGAGTAGAACTTTAAAGGAGGGAGAATTTCAAAGTACAATTTACCAGGGGCTGGGGTTGTGACTCAGTGGTAGAGTGCCCATCTAGCATGTGCGGGGTGCTGGGCTCGATCCTCAGCACCACATAAAAATAAAATAAAGGCATTGTGTCCAACTACAACTTTAAAAGAACCCCAAAATATTAAAAGTACTATTTACCAAATATTGTAATTGTATTAAAAATGGCCATTTATATAATTAAAAATAGTCAATATTGTACTGAATTTTTCAGAGGTAAGCATTCTTCAACCTTGCTTGGAAAATACATCAAGGCCTCTCAACTGAGCTTAATAAGGTTTCCTGGTGCCCTGGTGGAGCCTTAGATTCATGGCTAGTCCCTTGGAACTGATTTCCTTATTAATACGGGGTCACTGCTTATAATGGGTTGATAATACATACAGAAATTGCCTGTTCAAACTTTTACTACAAGATTAATCACATTTGTAGTTTTTTGGCTGCTTTGGTTTTCTAATAAGTAGTATCTAGCAACTTACCACATTGGAATTCAGAACACCTGTATTTTTAAAAGCCACTACTATATACATGGAATGGAATCTGATTTTTAAACAGTTTACAATTTGCTTTTACAGTCTATCATTTATTGTAAGGAGACTCTTCATGTTTCTTAATTTCTCATTTTCTGTAAGAAAAAATGGCAAAAGAATATAATTTTGGACATGATTCCAATTTTATTATCTCAGTCCATTATTTGTTCCTCATCAGATTCATATTTGTGGTTGTATGCCCTGCATGGCAAGTGCCGAGAAAACATTTGTACAACCATACAACGTTGTGCCAAGGAAGACTGTTGACTCTGGAATATAGTGACTTCACTGTTCAAGATATTCATGTGTTTATTAAAAGAGAGGAATAAAAACACCAGATACTAGTTAATTATATTCATTTGAATTACTACATCTTGTGATTAGTATATTACATTTTATTAAATAGTTTAAGTATATTCAATACAGTATTACAGCAGTTTTATTGATATACTGGCAAAGAAACAAACATGACCACTCTTTACCATCTGTTTATAATGCTATATAAAGAAGACCATGTTGGTTGCCATGGAAACTACATTTCTAAAACCACTTAGTGTTTGCTTAAATTCTCCAGTCTTTTAAAGTCATAAGCTTTTTCTGAGAAAAAGAATAGAAAAATACATTTTAAAATGTACAGTGATTTTTTTTTTCTAAAAGTCTTTTTTCAGTAAAATTCATTTATGTTTAAGCTGATATTTTGCATCAGGATTTCATGAATTAAATTGAAGGGCTCTTAATTTGAGAATCTTTGGTATTTTCAGAAACTGGGGAGAAAATGTTAATGCTATCCTATTGAGTGGTGCCAATAATCTTTTTATAGGCAAATACTTTGCTTTTTCAGAAAAAAACTTTTTATTGGTATAATAATAAAAAGGAGTCTGAAGAGTAACAAATGTAATCATACGGTATTTGAGGAGGAAAGGCGGCTGTAATGTAATTACAGTGGCTAACCATGTTTTGTTATTTCTGTCATATTAGCTAATATGAGAAAAATTATAGCAGGGGAGTACTTAGCTTTAAACAGAATGGTTCAGACTTTTAAAAGTGTGGCTATTAAATATACCTTGTTGTAAACACTAAAATCAATTGATATTGCTGGGAATCAATCACTATTCTAGGGAAGAAAGAAGTAAAATACATGCTTTTCTGTTGTTCTTACTAATCTACATACAATTAATTTTTTCTAATCCAGAATGATTGTGTACAATTTTGTTTATACAAAGATGATGTCTATGTAGACTAAAAAAGCCTTTTGCCATTTCCTTAAAAAAATTCTTTATTGTTCAATGTCTTCAAAATTATTCATGTTTTTGCACTAGTGGCAGATAAAAGAGGATTGCATCTATTCTAGCATTTAGTAAAGTCAAAAATCATTGACTGTATATATAACAGTAGTAATTCTGATAATAGTAATAACTAGTGCATGTTGAACACACAGCAATATTTTATATGCTATATGTTTATCTTTAGGCATCATAATAATCCTACAGGGTAAATCTTATAAGTATACACATTTTCTAAATCAGGATTTCTCAACCCTAGCACTTTGTGGTAGGGGACTACTAGGTATGTCGTAGGATAATCAGAACCAGCAACCCTGGCCCCTATCCTCTAGACATCAGTACTAACCCCTCAAGTTGTGATAGTCAAATATCTCTAGACATTACCAAAGTCCCCTGGCACAAGTGTGTGGGGGGTAATCACCCCAAGTTGAAAACCACTGCTCTCCGTCAACCAGCCAGATTATTTTTTTTTCTGTTAGACCTAGTTTGTACACGACCATTTGGTGTTAACATCTGTTGCCCCTACCACCATCATTTCTAATAGTTTCCAATTTTGTTCAGTTATTGGTGAGCATAATAAGCAAAATCCATGTATTCTGATAGCCCTCTTACATCCAGGATTTTGAAAACTGTTTTGCAGCATAATAAAACAAATGAGATGGTAATTAGCATAAGTTGTACTAAAATTACGTATCCAAAAAAGAGAATTTTTAGTAGAATTTTAGAATCCTCTACTGAGTTCAGTATATTAAAAATGGGAGTAAATAAATCCATGTTATTTGCATGTATTCTTCTATAAATGTCAAACTGAGGTTATTATTTTTTTTTACTACCTACCTAGGTAAGAATACTTTTTGTGAATCTTTTCTGCAGTACTGGAAAATTAGAAGATGGTCAATCCTTACAAAGTTAAAAAAAAATTTAGATAAACTTATAACAACTTAATAATAAGGCTTATTTTCTGATCTTTTTGAAAAAGAAGTGTTTTGCTGCATTTTATTATGAAAGTTTGCTTTTAATACAAAATATGTTTTTAGCAACATTTTAAATTGTGATATTGTAAAATGGAACTCAATAGGTCTCTGAATTGGTGAAGTTCACCAAATTTCTGATTCATGAAATTTCTTTCTCAAAAGTCTTAACCTATCAGTCCACTTCCCTAAACTCTCATAAAATAAATTATTTTTCTCTGACAGGTTATTTTAGAAATGTATGGCAATACATGGCTCCAGTTATGCTGTTTGGTAGGAAATTATTAGATCTCACTATTGTTAATTAAAGGAACATTTTGGAAAAATTCAGAGAGAGAATAATTGCTTTTTTTTTTTTAGATGTATGAGAATGTTAGACTCTTCAGATAAGTAATTGTGCAAAATGATCACACTGAAATTTTAACTACTATAATTTTTATGTAGGCAATAGTTAGCACAGTGAAAATATCATATTTTAAAATCAGATTGAATGGGAACCAGAGTATGCAGTGAGGACTATGTTTATTTCTTATATTATATAGCACTTTTCAGCTCTTGAATAATATGGAACAGTTAGAAGCATTCACTAGGCATTGATTTAAGTGTAAAATATTTGAAGGTGATTTTACCTTACTCAAATGGTCAGATTGAAATTGTGCTGTTATGGAACAAACTGAAATTGAGATGGGAAGAATACAACATCATTTCTGTGATCTTCCTGCCAAAGATACATAACCTGAATCCAATCCCAAATAAATGTCAGACAAACCCTTGAGAAAACTACTACAAGATAGGTGGCTTGTAATCTTCAGAATTGTCCAGGCCACAAAACTAAAAGGATGACTAAGAAACTGTTCTTGATTAAAGGGACCCAGAGAGTCATGGCAACAAAATGCAGTGTATAATTCTGAACGGATCCTTCATACCATAAAAGATACTATTGGGATTGGTGAAACATGTCAAGAGGTCTGTGATTTAAACAGTAGTGGTATTCCAGTTAGTTTCCTAATTTTTGATGGTTGTATTATGGTTATTAAGAGAATGTTCTTTTTTATAGGATTTATACCCTGTAGTATTCCAGGGTTATGAGCTACCAATCAACAACTGCTTTTTAAATGCTTTGAGAAAAGTTCTTTGTTATGTACTTGCAATTTTTCTGTTAGTTTGAGATTACTTTTTATAAGGGAGACTGGGGGAAAAACTGTAGGCTGTTGTTTACTAATGCTGGGGTTAGAATCATGTTGCTACCACTTACTTATTGCCTTTTTGGGTCTTAGTTTCCCCACCTATAAATTAAGATAAAAATACCTGTAAGATAAAAGTACCTTGTAAGCTTGTGTAGGGTTTAAGTAAATTAAAAAACAAATCTTTTAAAGTTCTTAGTAGTGCCTGCAATGAGTATCAGGTATTATATTATTTGGGTTTATCACTTTTACATTTCTAGAACACAGTGGTCATGATTGAGTTCCTAATGTATCAATGAGCAGTATTTAGAATCTTGGACTATTTACTAGTTATTTGTTGTGATAAAATGACCTTTGGATTGGTAAAAATGTTTCAGTATAGAAATCTGATCTGTTCCAAAAGTAAGTAAAGCTGGAGGATATAAAGGAAGGATTCTTGTGTGGGAGTGCCTAATAATAATGATCACAAAGTTGCAAGTTTGACCTGAGTTAATTTGAGCTGATCTCATAGACCTACAAATCTTACTAACCTCCTACATTGATAAACTCTGTTTTTTACCTACATAATTATGAGTTACTATCTTCATGGTTTTCAGAGACAGGCTGAAATACTAATTGCTTTTGTACTAATTGTTTACGAAAAAAAAGTAACTGCTCTGCTGTCTTGTTTATTGTTGTCTTAGCATAATCTCTGCCTTTTGTATGCCTTGTCCAGTCACCTGCCATCTGCTACTGTGGACCTCTGGACTGCTCTGATGCTGAATACCCTTAACTGTCCACACCCCACTTGATAAAGAACAAGGACTTTTTGTTACTTCCCCTAACTTCGACCTTTTTTAGCAGGAAGCAGTTTGGAGATGTAGTCACCCATTTTTTTCATAGCAATGGAACGCAGAAATTGACAGTTGGGAAGTGCAACAGTGGTCCACTTTATGCTTTGAATATAGCCCTTGCTGCTCTGCCACTGAAACTTATTTTTTAAATGGACATGTTTCTTTCTCTTTCTCTCTCCCTGCTCCTCTCTAATTTCTCTCCCCCCAATCTCAGGGAAAACAGGATTACCTTTTTTCCCCATTTTAGGCAGATTTATCTGACCCTGAGTACACACCCACCATAGGAATGAAGTAATCCAGACTTTGGGGATGGTACCAGAACATCTCAGAAATTACTATATCTCAAATTAACAAGTGGATGACAATTCCAACAGAGAACACATGGAATGTCGCCTTCGAATCACCTCTTTAAAAACCTCCTGTTCCTTCTGATGGGCAGAATTACAGCCTCTGGGAAGGAGTCCCCTGTGTTTTTCCTTTCCTAACAAGGCAATAAAACTTTTTTTCCTTTTTCTCAAAAACAAAAAAGAAAGAAATATGATCTGTTGTGCTACAGGTCAACACAGTGAAATAAATGTGAAGAAAGAAATAAGGAAATGTAAATACTGGATTTTTTAAAAATTGGGTAGTTATAGAGCTTAAAAATTATCCATAATACCTGTTTTATTTTTGCTTGATATTCCAGTGATTGTTAAAGACTATACCTATAAACAAAACCTAGTTTGATTGGTTCACTACTAAATTCTGTCTCCCTTTACACTCTGGAGTCATATCCATGCCTTATCATTACTTGTCTCTGGGAACCAAAGAACTTTAACAAATAACTAGTAATTAAGGTAGCAGCTTTTTACACAGATCATTCTGATTTCGAATTCTTTCTCTCCCACTTTTTTTTCCTAATTAAAAAATTTTCTTCAAAAAAAAATTTTTTTTGAGACAAGATCTCACTAATGTTGCCAGGCTGACATCAAACTCCTGGATTCAAGCCATCCTCCTGCCACAGCCTTCCCAGCAGCTGGGATTACAAGCATGCACTCCCACTGCCTGGCTTCCCACTTACTTTTGACCTTTGACAAGAAACTAATATCTCTGAGCATTAACTCTCACCTATAAACTGGAGGTGATATAGTGCGTGTGTGGTGTGTATGTGAACTATGTAGTCCATGGTACTCACTGTAAAAATATTAGCTTATTTCCTACCTTCCTCCACCCCATTGCATAATTACCTTACATCAAAAAATCAGTCAAAAGGATATGCAGGTAGATGTTCTCAAGTTCCATTGCCTTGTTTGTGGGGTGGGGTAGATTATGTGAGTTACCTTCTATTACTTTTTTCTCATTTCTAGTGAAATAAAGGGTATCATTTTCAGCTCATACCCAGCAACTTTTCAGGAAGGATAACTCAGAAAAGCATCCTAATGAGGCAAAGCTTGATGATGACAACAGTATTTTCATTTTCTAGACGTTGTAGCTATAATGCTGTCCTTTACTCTTTTTTTGCCTTTTAAAGACTATTTTAATATTAATTAGGACAAAATCTAGCTATTAGGATGGGAACAAAAAGTCAAACCTCATAAGTAATTAGGTTTCAAATACAGATTTTTTTGTGTCTCATTTTAATATATTTCTGGGAATAAAAACTGTTTAAATTATTTCTGTTAACTGAGTTGCCCTTCACTCAACTATTTCTGTAAAGAAATTCACATTCTGCCCAATTTTAAGAAAAGGACCCAAGATACTCGGAAAAGAACAAAGAAATTATGATCTTCTTCCCTAAAGTTGTGAATTTGTAGGCCATATTAGAGGATCAGCTGTCACAGACCACCAGAAGGGCACAGCGCCATGGGTAACAAGCTGGGCCTGTGCAGATCCTCGTTCAGTGTAACATTCCTTGGCTGTGGGCTAGACCCTGGCTACTCTTATAGTCTGTGAGGTTTTGTTTTTATTTTTTTAGTTTTGGTTTTTAACCTGGACAGCACTTTCACTGTACTGCAGACTTTTCTCAGCATCTATGTGAATGGGGGCTATTCAAGACTTCCCGTGGCCTTGTGTTTAATGAGCCCTGGTGCCCTGGCTCTGTGCTGCCTGGGACACTTGTTGAACATGCCTGAAGACCCCACTGCTGGTCTTGCTCTCAATACACCAGGCCTGGAATCAAAAGACATTTCAAGAAGGTGTTCAGGAGAAATAAACTTAATTTTTTTACATGCATCTTGCCCATAAGGCACTTTTGGGGCGTGGGGTACCAGAGATTGAACTCAGGGCACTCTACCACTGAGCCACATCCTCAGCCCTATTTTGTGTCTTACTTACTTACTGACTGAATTGCTTAGCACCTTGCTGTTGCTGAGTCTGGCTTTAAACTTGAGATCCTCCTGCCTCAGCATCCTGAGCCTAAGGCACTTTTTAAAGCCCTAATTTTTAGTCATATTTCCTGATTATTCTCTGAATTTTAATTCTGCCGTATTCTTTATCTCCACTTCGGGGTAATATGAACTCCAGTGATAGACATCTAAATTGAACCCCATGCTATACAGCTTTATACTTTCAGGCGGAATATATTATTAATCCATTAAACAAGAATGTATTGAATATCATTGTATGCCAGGCACCATTTTAAGCACTGGAAATTCAACTGTAGTCAAGTAGACATGCAGTAACATATTCTAGTCAAGACAAATCATCAAAATAAATTATATTCTATAAATATGTAGTATATCTGATGATAGTAACTGATAGGGAGAAAAAAAAAAGTATCCCTGTGATCCTCAGTATCCTTACCAGAAAACTGGATGACAGTTACCTCAAACAATTATTGTTCAGTCAGATGAGAGGGCACACATAAGAACTGGGGACACTGTGGTGAATTAGAAATTCTACCTCAGGGAGCTTCCCAGACTCTCTTTAACTTGCCAGAATAGAGCAAATGTTTTTTGAGACTTACATTGCTAAGATAACCTGTATGTAATTTATTCCTGGTATATCCTCATTAAATAGGTGCCATCCTGTTTATTAAGTGCCATGTAAATGAAACTTTAAAAAATTGGATTATGTTTTTCTGTTGACACACATAATTTGAAAGATGCTCCTATTATAGTAATCCTTCCCTTTCATTGCCTCTGTTGGTGGCTATTTTAGACATCTATAAGGTCTTAATGTTAATTGGGTGGCAACATTTGTGATTATGAGAGCTAATGGGTTTGAACTTAGGCAGCCAATCATGGGATCTTTTCTCTGTTGGAAACTCTTTACATGGAAAAAAGAACATAAATTATCTGTTCTGTCACTCCTGTTCCTTGTAGTTCCCTTTGTCTTGGCCTCCTGTATCTTGAATTTTGTTGACTTTGAAAAATAAATGAGATTTTCTTAAAAATTTTGCACTTCCGAATGTTGCAGTAATATGGTTTTATGTCTTATTTTTTCAGTAATGTTTTAAACACACTTTTCCTGCTAAAATCTGTTGTATTTGCTTTGCTGTTCCCCCCTCCCCCTAACATGCCCTTGAGGTATTATCTGTTTCTCTGTAAAGTATAACATCATTTTTCCCCCCAACTTGCTGAGTTTTGCTGGCTTCCATCTGCTATTGTGTCTTTTGCATTTGGCTTTAGTCTCTTAGTAATGTGTTATGTAAATGAAAATCGAATGACCTTCTACATTTTTGTCTTTTTCAATTTGTTCAAGTACAAATATTCTAGATTTTGTACAATTGAATCCCTTCATTAGCTAAGAGGACCAATACTTCAAGAGCTAAATACTCATTACTTACTTTGAAGCATTCTTTTTATAAAAACATAACTACTTACAAGAGTGAGTAAAACCATAGAAAATGATACAAAATTAATCTGAGAGCTGTTTTGTTGCTTTTGAGTGACAGAGTCTATTGAAACTGAGACTGTGCATTCAGAAAAGCACTCAGTGCTTAGGAAACACTCATTCACATCAGGTTGATTTATTCTTTGCACAAACGGGCTGTGGTAGTGGGAAGTGTAATTCACAGCACATTAGCTCTTAAGTCAGTGTCACTGCTTGAGTGGTAGTGTGAGGCTTGCATGTCTGCACAGTGTAATGATACCTGTATTCCAACACTCAATTTTTCTACCCCTTTGCCTCAATCCTAAATTGATTTTTTTAAAAGTGTGAAAAAAAGGGGTCTGTGCATAAAAATCACTATATATGATCATTTAAAGAGTTTTCAATATAATAAATATATTATTTTTTTAAATGGCCTCATTTCTTTCCATTAATACTTTAAAAAAATCTTCAGTTATCATTTCAGTGGGGAAAATCTTTGCCGTTGTTATTTTCTGGTGGTATGTTCAATTCCAAGGTGGCTGGGCACATCTAACTGCAAATGTGATCAATTAGTATTAGTATATCATTTTAAATATTTTTTATTTCAATCATATTTTAGTAAACTACTAGTGATTAGTAACCATTCTGAAAAGCTCCTGTCTTGATTTCCCTGTCTCAACAAACCTTATACCCTACCCCCATTCTATTTTCTCTTTTTTCCTTTTTCCAGGCACCTGTCGTCTTCTGCCACATGCCTATCAAACCTAATTGCAGCTTCGGGAGGACTTTGGTGAGGCAATTCCTTGGTCATGCTGTCCCTCAGGAATTTAATTCGAATGGGATGTGCATGTGGCCCTGGAGCCATGTCAATGACTGCTACAGCTCCCAGATTCTAAAGGCTGGTCACCTCAGGCCTTAAAAGTTGTTTCAAGTCTAGGACAATTTAGTCTCAGGATAGATATGGCAGTAATAATGCAATTTGGGTCATTTTGTCAATGGAAATTAACCTTCAGTGTTCCTGCTAATTTTATATAAAAATCTATGACATACAGACCATTTTTAGTCTCTCTCAAACTATAGTGCTTTAAAACAATTTTCATAAGCGTTTACTTTTTTCTTTTATAACTAATATTACCGTCATCAAATTGCTAAATGTGTGTGTTTTAAACATAACTTCTTTAACACTATTTTTAAAAATTTTTATCATTCTTAATTTTTTTTTTAAAGTTGGAGATGGACAGAATGCCTTTATTTGTTTATTTTTATGTGGTGCTAAGGTTCAAACCCAGTGCCTCACACATGCTAGGCAAGTGCTCTGCTACTGAGCCCACTTCTTTAATACCATTTAAACTTTGGCCCTCTGACTAAATCTTAGAAAAATTAAAAGTGAAGTATGGGAACCAAAAACATACCCAACCTAGTGCTCTGGGGTTCATTAAATATGAGTTAATTTTTTTTCTTACAATGAGAAACACACTTTATCTACCTTTAAAAATTTTTGTTTTTAAAAATACAAAGCTTTTTCTCCAGACTGAAAAAGAGATCAGTGAGTTGTATGCAGTTCGGAAAACAAATCACCCAGAAACTAAAAATCCACTAACACTCAGTACCCCTTGATAATATTTTACTTTTCCCTATTGTGTTTCTTTTCATTTTTAAAGAACACATTTCAAACACATAGAAAAATGCATGAACTTTCTGTGTATTGAGCATCTAAGAATGATACCCAGGTGTAAAATGTTAACTTTCACCGTATTTATTTCTAGTTTTTGACCTTGGGTTTCTTTGTTTATGCATGTGTGTGCATATTTTCAAACATAATCAAGATATTATTATGTATCTAGATTTATATTTTTTCTTTAACATTTTAAATGTTTTGTCATATCCTGATTTTTATTTTATTTTGTTTTATTTTTGTGATGCTGGAGATGAAACCCAGTTCTTCTTGCATGCTAGGTAGTCATTCTATCACTGATCAATAAATTTGCAGTATTGCTTTGTTGTAACACAAAATTTGTGTTTTTATGGCAGCACAATTCACAATAGCCAAATTATGGAGCCCCAACCCAGATACCCATCAATAGATGAATGGACCAAGAAAATGTGGTATATATACGCAATAGAGTTTTACTCAGCCATAAAGAAGAATGAAACTGTGGCATTTACTGGTGAATGGATGGAAGTGGAGAACATCATGCTAAGTGAAATAAGCCAGACTCAGAAAATCAAGGATTGAATGTTTTCTTTCTTATGAGGAAGCTAGAACAAAATGAAGAGAGGGGAGGGGATATGATATCATAAAGATGTAGGGAAGACCAGTGGAGTAGAAGAAGGGGATTGAGAGGGGGATAGGAGGGATGGGAAGGGGGGAATGTGTAATGAATTTAACAAAAACATATTATGTGTACATATAAATGTACATATAGTATATATAATGTGAATTCCACCCTTATGTATACCTATAAAGCACCAAATAAAAATAAATAAATGGTGTGGGGATATATATAGCTCAGTTGGTAGAGTGCTTGCCTTGAATGCACAAGGCCCTGGGTTCAATCCCCAGCACCACAAAAATAAATAAATAAATAAATAAACAGGTGAAAGGAAGATTAGTAGAGTAGAAAAACAGGGGAAGGCCTAGGGGCTCCAGGGACTGAAATGGAGTAAATCAGATTCTACGCATATATGATTTTGTCAAAATGAACCCAACTATTATATGCTGCTGTTCATATCACTACAATGCACTAGTTAAAAAAAAAATTGTGCCATTGTATGGACAGGTTTGTTTTTAAAAGGTGATAATTTAATTTAATTTTATATTATTTTCTAGCTCTTTTAATATATCATATTCTATGATTTAAACCACTGTTTTTCAAAAAACTGTAGTTACAACTCATCAGTGGGTTACAAAATCAATTTTAGCAGGTTGCAGTTAGAATTTTTAAGACAACTAAAACTAGAAAAGACCAGGGTATACCTCAGGTTCTTTGGCAAAAATTGTACGTATTTTCATCAATGTCTTTAGTTGTCTGCATGTAATTTATTTTATTTATTTATTGTGGTACTGGGGATTGAACCCAGGGGCCCTCTACCACTGAGCTACATCTCAAGCCCTTTATATTTTTAATTGGAGACAGTGTCTGGCTAAGTTGCCAAGGGTAACCTCATACTTGTGATCCTCCTGCCTCAGCCTCCTGAGTAGCTGGGAATATAGGTGTGTATGTAATTTACCAAAAAAAAAAAAAAAAAAAAATTAGCTAAAGGTCACAGTCATAAGCATTATTAGGCATCTTATCAATCTACCTACCTCATGTGTTTGAATTTAAAATCCATTTTAATGCTTTTTCTGGATAGATTTATTAGGATTGGACGTATGAAAAGTGGGGTAATAAAATAGTAAAACACACTCTATACCTCTGGGTTTTAGCACTGTAGGGAGTTCTTTCTCACAGGTGATTGTTTTCATTTAGTTTTACATTAGGGGGCTTTGAGCCTGTGTCAGAATGATGATCCCTTATTAAATGGTAAGTTGTTTATTTAATATTAGATTATAGCTTTATCAAAAGATTGTAGTTTAGATTATTTGTATAAGTTAGAATTCTGAATAAATAAATCTCAAAAGCATCTTCCCTTGCCCCAGTTCTTTCATATCACCTGTGCTCCTCATCTGGAAGTACCTTTGCCTTCTGTTCAAAGGGCAACATTCTCTCAGGAGCACAGCTGCAGTGGTGGATTCACTCAGTTCTCCCAAGTGAAAAACAAGGCACAAGGAACACTTCAATGTATTGAGTTCTCTCTAAAACTTAAGGAACAGGCCCTTTAATGAGATATGATTTTTACTAAAAGTAATTTTTTAATATAGTATTAAAATAAAAAATATCTTTCAGCATGTATTTTAAAGAATACACTGGGGGTATTTCTCTTGTTTAGCTATGACTTTTAAAGCAGTCATTATATTTTAAGAAGAGGGACTCAGAACTGCAGAGCCAAATGATTGAATCTGGCAAATGGATAATAAGGAGCCATGAGAAAGTTGGGCATAATAACAGGTCTGTTTGGGGGGGAGATGCATAAGATGGAGAGCCTACTGCCCTACTCCTTGAAGCTGTTCATTCACTCATCTTTCACTTTCCTGAGATCTTTTCTGTGTCAGTTACTCTGCTTAGGTGCAGGGTACCCCCAGATGACTATGCTTGAGTGTTCTCAAGGTTCTTGTAGCCTTGTGAGGGAGTCCTGTGAACAATAATTAAATAGCAAAGCTGTGAAGCATAAACAGGCCTGGACTGTCAAGTCCAGATTCTGTTTAAATCTTGACCAGTGTGACTAGTAATTATTGAACTTTTCTAATCCTTGCTAATTTTCCTCATTTGTGAAGAGAGATTGCTAATTACTTTCTGGGGTTTTTTGTTTGTTTGTTTGTTTTGTGTGTGTGTGTGTGTGTGTGTGTGTGTGTGTGTGTGAGAGAGAGAGAGAGAGAGAGAGAGAGAGAGAGAGAGAGAGAAAGAGAGAGAGAGAACAGTAGATACCTAGCATTATAGTATGTTACAGTTATTGTCTATGTCAGTGTTATTATCGCTTTTATTTCTGAGTGTGTTAAGTGCCAAACTAGAGGTTTATAATAAGTGCCCATGAATGAGTCAACTACTGCCTTCAGTTTCTGTATGCTGCACTGTTGGAATTCTCTGCCTCCATTGCCCAGGTGTGTACAAGCTTCTTTATCTGTGTCTTGGATACCCTTTTGTCTGTTTATAGAAGTAATGAATTCCTTTGTGTTGTTACTCACCCTTCCTTAGTCCCCTGAGCATAGGAATTCTCCAAGGTTCTTTTCTCTTCCTTTCTTTTCTTTCCCTTTTTATCTCTGCTGTCCCCCTCCATTCCCTGTTTTCCCTTTTCTCTTCTCTTCCCCCTCAGAAACTCATCCATCAATTCCTACCGTTTAGCCATCACTTCTGTGAAGATGCTTCCCAAATCTATATCCATAGCATTTCCAGCTGCCTGCTGGGTATCTCCATCTGGAAGTCCTTGCATTCAAAGTTACCATGTCCAAAACTGAACTCATTATTTCCCCATTAGCTCCTCTTCTTTCTCTACTAACTGCAGCATTATCACCTCCAACAAACAAGTTTGAATCTTAAATTCAGCCCTTGCCTTTCCTTTGCTTCTCCATTCCTTGCCAGTTCCTCCCTTCCCCAGTCAGTCGGCCAGAACAGCCTGTCCCATCTCCATGCTGCTGCCATCCTTCAGCTTTTCTTTTCCATCCCTTTTTGCCACTACCCTAATTTAAGCCCTCATTACCTCCCACCTGGGCTACTGAACCAGGCTCCTCCTAACTAATCTTCTCTCCTTCCTTCTGTTGTAGGGGACAGATGAGGCAAGGCACCAAAGATAGCAGGAAAACAGTTTTATTTGGCTGCAGCCAGGTTCAGAGGGTAAAGCTTTCACTATAATCAATTAATTGTCTGAACTCCGAGTTCAGGTAGTTTTAGAACTTTATGCCCAGCGGGTAAGGTGGGGGGCAGAAGTTCCTAGTCTGCAGAAGTTCACATAAAAGCAGCTTTTTCTTTCACTGTTTTGGGCAAGTTAACCCTTCAAGGACAACACCTGAGAAGGGGAGAGCTTCTTCTCCCCTTTCTTTCCTCCCCCTGCCAGCTGTTACCATGGAGCCCAATTGGTAGCCTATCTTAAAAATGTAGACATCTCTGTGAAGCCCCAGCTCAAGGCCAGAGCCCTTGTTAAAGGCTCTGTCTTTTTAAAATCACATTTTGCATTTGCAAACACACCTTAACAAACTACTATACTGGATAAATGTTTGTGAAAAACTAGTAAAGGGGCGTTCAGCATCTGGAGTGCTGATTTCTTCCAGGCCGGTGGCCCAGTAAAATAGAGCAACAGGAAAATAGGAAGTTTACTTACATTGAATTCTTTTGTAGAGACTCTTCTGCTGACAGTCCTAAAATCAATTATGGTGAAGATTTCTGGAGAAGCTTAGTTAAGATTTTCTGTGGAGGAGGTGGTGCCAGTATACCTTCTGCATTCTACTGCCAGAGTAAATGGTATTAGGCCCAGAATACCAGGTTTAGTGTTTAGCTCTAATCACACCATTGTCTTGCTGACAAATCATCCTTGTGCCTCCACATTGCCTGCAGACCCAAGCCTAGTCCCTTTGTTCTTTTTTTATTCTTTAATTTTTATTGTTGGTTGTTCAAAACATTACATAGTTCTTGACATATCATATTTCACACTTTGATTCAAGTGGGTTATGAACTCCCATTTTCACCCCGTATACAGATTGCAGAATCACATCAGTTACACATCCACTGTTTTACATATTGCTATACTAGTGTCTGTTGTATTCTGCTGCCTTTCCTATCCTCTACTATCCCCCATCCCCTCCCCTCCCCTGGGAGGAAGAGCATGAGAAGAAGATTAACATTAAACAGGGAGGAGAGGTGGGAGGGAAAAGGAGAGAGAAGTCCCTTTGTTCTTTAGACTATCTTTTCATGGGCTTATTCACCTGCATGTGTTGCCTGAATGGATAGCTCCACAGCTTTTGAACCTTTTCTCTCTTCTCCTTGTCACTGCTTATCCTGTTTCTTACTCCTGAAATAACCCTTTTCCATTCCAGTATCTCTAGCACCATCCCATCTTATATTCTCTACTCAAGGAAATTTGACCATGTTTCAGTTTCTACCATAAGGGCCACCTCCAGCAATAAGGAATTTTCTTTTTTCCTCTGTGTACTGATAACCTGTTTGTTACTCTACTGTCTTTGTTACCTTTTCTTTATAATATTAAGCACATATTCAAATATATTATGAGTTTACTATTATAGCTGTTTTCTTACAGCTCATATTTCATTGTGTACCCCTCATACTTTGTACGTTTGTGTTGAAATGAAATTTGAGAGGATATTTGAAAAAGTGCCATAGAAGTGATTTGAGGACTTGAGATACTTACAGGATTGAGTTAAGGAGGAAAAATGGTTAATAGTGTGGAAAGATATGATGAGGCACGAGCATCGCAGTCAGCCATGGAAAGCATAATGTGAGAAGGGAACGGAGCTGGCTTGCCTGAAGTTTCACCTACTCAATCTTTATGTCCACGAAATTGCCTAGTTATTAGGATATGTTCATCTGTTATAGATCTGGAGTAGAATTTTGAAAGAAGTGTTTTCCCCTCAATAGTCAGCTTACAGGCTTTCAGAATAAAATTATTTAAAATTACTGATATATCTACATAATCTAAATTCTAGGACAGTGTAGCACGCAATGTCCATTTGAATTGAATCAAATGTTATTTTAGGGTTAGACATCTCAAGATGTCCACCAAGTTGGCCCGTGTTTCTCATTGAATATTGTAAAAGCCTTCTATCTGGATTCTCACACCCACTTGGTTTCCTCCTCTCTTCTCCAGCCAAGTTGTTTTTCTACACTGAGGAGAGAGGATTTGGAGAGGATGATTTTTTTAAAAATATCTGATTATGTTTAATAAAATGCTGTTGTGTCTTTGTATTACTCTTTGGATGAAGAGCAAAACTGTTACTAAAGCCTGTTCAACCTATGTGGTCCAATCCCTATCTGTCTCTAACCTCCTTTCATACAATGTTCTCAGCCAGGGATATGCCCATTCTTGGGCTGTAAATACACTCCTCTTACCTGTCTCTTCCCACATCCTCTTTTTTTTTTTGAAGATTTAAAAAAAAATTGTTCTAGTTAATCGTGTTAATCATGACAGTAGATGCATTTTGATGCATCATACATAAATGGAGCATAACTTCTCATTCTTCTGGTTGTACACAATGTGGTATTACACCAGTTGTGTAATCATATATGCACATAGGGTCATAATGTCCGATTCATTCTACTATCGTTCTGTCCCCCTACCGTTTGCCTTCTTTACACTTCCCTCCACCCAATCCAAAGTACCTCTTTTCTTCCCTTGCTGCCCCCCTTATTGTGAATTAGCATCTGCATACCAGAGAAAACATTTAGCCTTTTTTTCTTTGGACTTAGCTTATTTAGCTTAGCATGATATTATCCAGCTCCATCCATTTACCAGAAAATACCATCATTTCATTCTTCTTTAAGACTGAGTAATATTTCATTGTGTTTATATACCACAGTTTCTTTCTCCATTCATCCATTGAAGGGTACTTAGGTTAGTTCCGTAGTTTAGCTATTGTGAATTGAGCTGCTATAAACATTGATGTGGCTGCGTCAGTGTAGTATGCTGACTTTAAGTCCTTTGGATATAAACCAAGGAGTGGGATAGCTGGGTCAAATGGTGGTTCCATTCCAAGTTTCCTGAGGAAAAACATTTCTTTAAATCTCCTGGAGGTCTCTTGCTCTCATAACCCTGTTCATCCCTAAAAGTAATTCATGTTGCATTTAATCATGATATTTTTCATTCAGACTGTTATCTACAACAAGGGAGACCACAGCTCACCATTGCTTGTCATTATGTCCTCCACTGCCTGTTTAGTACCATGCCTGACATGTAATCAGCATTCAGTACATGTTTGACTGAATAAATTTGAAAAACCAACTTTACCATTCTCTAAGCTAGCATTCATTGAGCTATTCAAAATGCTTAACCACATATGTTTCAAATTTGGGGGTTTGTTTGTTTGTATTTCGGAATATTTACATAGTCCTTAAATCTGAAACTTTTGCAACCTGTATGTGATTTTACCATCTTCTGGATATGCTCCTGTTTGTGGATGTAACTCCTTAAAGAGAGACACTGATAGTAGATAGATCAGTGTTCCCGGTAAAATATGACCTGGATTATATGAAACATATTATCTTTTTAAATTTAGAATGCCAGGAACTTTTTTATGCTGAGAAACAAAATTTCTTACTTTCTTAGGATCAGAGCTAATTTTTGAGTTGTGGGCATCATCAGTTTATCTCAGTACTTTTTAAAAAAATTTGTTTATTCTGATTTGTTATACATGACAGCAAAATGCATTTCTCATAGTAGTCACAGATTTTTCATGTCTCCGATTGTACACAAAGTAGAGTCACACCATTCGTGTTTTCATACGTATACTTAGGGTAATGATGCCATCTCATTAAACCATCTTTCCTATCCCTATGCCCCCTTTCTTTCCCTCCCTCTCCTTTGCCCTATCTAAAGTTCCTCCATTCCTCCCATGTCCCCACCCCCCAACCCCCATTATGGATCAGCATCCACATATCAGAGAAAACATTCAGTCTTTGGTTTGGGGGGATTAGCTTACTTCACTTAACATGATATTCTCCACCTCCACCCATTTACTTATAAATGCCATGATTTTATTCTCTTTTAATGCTGAGTAATATTCTATTGTATACTGTACTGTTTTTGAAGGTGTTAATGAAGTGAATGTCAAGAAGTTGCTTTTAGAAACAGTTATTTAATTAACTTAAGCTAGTATCCATTTGTTTTTCTTCCTGACCTTTTCAGTACATTGATAGTGATGCTTGCAGAAGAGTGGCGTAACTTTTGTCCTTCGGGAAGGGAGAAAAGTGAACAATATTTGTAGGAGATTCTATATGCAAGTAGAGTGGGGGAAGACGGATGGGAGGAGACAAGGAGTAAAAGGAAAGGAAGGAATTGGAAAAAAAAGTAGATCATAAAAAAGCATCAAAGAGAATGTAATTTACTGATAACTTGATCTCCTACCATATGCTTCACAGAGTTATAGGCTTTATCCCTGTTATCTCTTCCCCACCATGAGTATGGAAAGTAGACATTGTTACTCTCATTTTATAAAAGAGTTGACAGCCTTCAAGTAATACAGCTGGTGAATAACAAAAAGAATTTTTCAGACATAAGCCTGTCTGGTTCTAAAGCCTACTGTTCTAATTATATTTAGCAAATAGTTTTGTCCATGAGATGAAGCAGATATAGAGTCACTATTTGCATTATGATTAAGAGTGTCTATAGGAGCTGGGGTAATTAATTAAAGATATTGTATCAAACTACAACTAAAAAATAAATATATAAAAAAAGAGTGTCTATAGACCTTAAAACTAACTATTTGCCTGGTCAGAGCCTGGCTCTGTCAAGGCTCCACTACTTATCAGCTATGGTACCTTGGGAAAGTCACTCAATATTTCTGTGTGCTTCATTCTCATCTATAAAATCAGGATAATTGTGGTACTTTCCTGTTTGAGTTGTGAAATAATTTAGTTAATATATAGTAAAGCATGTAGAACAATTCCTGATACGTTAAAATACATAAAGCATTAGATAAGTGTTTACTGATGCTATTATTAATCCCCTGTGAAGGTTCCCATCTCTAAGAAGATTGGAGAAAATGTTGTCAAAATTGTTGCTAGACCTAGTTTCTCAGTGTGACTAGATTTGTGTTGTCTCCAAATTCACCTGCTAGGGTTCTTACTGTATCATCATATCCCTCGTCCCTGACCAGGCTCAACCCCAACACCCATCCACATCTACATCCACCCACACACAAAGCCTTACCTACCTCTTTTGCCTTTCTAGAATTAAAGATCTATTCAAACCTTCTCTTTAATATTTTAAAAGAAAGGATGCATAAAGATTCACTGTAGGTAATACCTAAAATGAGGACTTGATAGCCTTAGTTAAAATTTGCAATTACAAGCAAAAAATTTAGAACAAGATCCTATTTTACATTTTCTTGTTCCCCACAGGGTGCTTTCCAGCCTTCCTACAATTTGGATCCATAAGATTTAGGCAACTTGTTAAATAATAATAAAGAGTTTAGGACTTTTCTCATATTTTGTTTCTGCTGCAATGTAATTTGGTTACCTTAACTTCATTTTCCTAGGAAATGAAAACTTCTTTTTTAAAATTACTAACCTTTCTAATTACTGAAGATCACTTGCTTGGTTAAGGGTAAGATATACCAGTAAAAGAGGTAAAGTTGTTCTTTTGCAAAGAACCTGATTTGTCTTATTTTGAAACTAATGAAGCGTAAAAAGGGACCTCTTACAAATTTCTGTTCAGAAGCTTGAGAGGCAAAGATTTTTAAGTAATATATTAACTCATTATCTTTGGTTATGATAACTTCATTAACTTAAGTTGATTCTTTTTTCAAAACTAAGTCTTAATTCAATGAACAATACTAATTTTTAGCATTGCTTTTTTACCACATTCAAGAACTATACTTGTATACTATTTATTTATGCTATAACATAATCTATTTGATTAGTACTCACAAAGGCATTCTTCTACCTATTAATTTATCTTAACATTTTGCCCATTTTCTTTCATTTTAAATGATGCCATTTAGTCTTTTATGACAACCATTTGCAACACTTTAAAAAGAAAATGTGTTCTAGAAAGTATTGCTAGCCCCAGTTATAGCAGAAATTATAAAAGTTCAATCCTCATAACAAAAGAAATATGACATCCTAAATTAAAGCCTTATTATTGCCTAGAATGATGATGCTTTCCTATTAATAGGAAATGACAAGATTTTTGCTGATGGCATTCATTTCTATTTACTTAAATGCATTTTTAAGTCATTTGGATTTTTTTTAATCCTTTCATTCTCTAAACTTCTTTTCTACCATAAAGACAAATAATTTTTTTTACCATTCTCTCTTATTACTATCATCACCAAATAGTATTGCTTCATCCAAGCCATACAGTTTCTATTACAATTGCCATCAACTACCAAAACACTTTAAACTATGGCTTCCTGTAGAGCACTTACCTAGCATACATACTATACCTGAGTTTACCAGCAATAACAACAACAACAAAAGAGGGAGGGAGGGAGGGAGGGAGGGAGGAAGGAAGGAAGGAAAGGAAGGAAGGAAGGAAGGAAGGAAAGAGATAGTAGAAAGATCCAGAGAGAACTAGATCATCAAGCCTTATAACTTTCAAGTATCACTTTTTAAAACCAGACATGGATTTCTCTAGTCGTTTCTATGTTCCCTGCTTTCTCAGTTGAATTCCTTCCTCCCCATCCCTTTCTTTTCAATAAATCCCATTGACCAGTTTTAAAATTTAGATATACTCATAGCAGTTTTCTAACTTGGTCTGACTGATCCTGTGAAGGTATATTAATCCTCTTTTCCCTTTACTTGTTGGCAGGGGGCTTGTGCATGACAGCCGCCATAACCTCCAGTTGAGGGGCTTGGTGGTGCTGCTTATTTCGAAAGCAGCTGGGCCCAGCGGAGTGAACACTTCACAGAACTATGACACAGTCAGTGGGATCTACTCATGGTAAGAAGAAATAACTCTTCCAATATTGTTCTCTAGATTGTGTTTTCTTTTACTGAATACAGGTCAGTGGAAATCACTGTTTAGCCCTTTGTCACTCTCTGATTCAAAGACAGAGTAAAATATATTGTAGGTTTCTAAAAATGGATTTTTGCTGTTCCTAATGAGTCTAATAGTCTTGGCCAGCTCCGTGTATACCTCTCGTAAATTTCGCCACACATTTGTATCAAATGCTTTCATTTCTACCTTGAGCATTTAAAATGTTCTTCTCATTACCCCCCTCTCCCATAATGGACTGCTGCATCTCTGTAGAGATGCCTGTGTCACCTAATTGAAGATTTGTGATTTTTAAACCTACTCAGAGTGCTATCTAATTGTATAAAGACTAATGCTACTCCCATTTTAGGAGAAATAGTCTACTTTAGTGCTATTCTTTCTATTTGATTTTGAGTGGTTTTTTTAAAATATTTGTTCAGTTGTCAGTGGACCTTTATTTATTTTTTTATACGCAGTACTGAGAATTGAACCCAGTTCCTCACGCATGTGAGGCAAGCAAGCGCTCTACTACTGAACTACAACCCCAGCCCCGAAAAAGGGTTTTTACTAGGTTACTACAATAAGAAATTTTTATATCTTATACATTTATAAAAAGTAAATTTATAAACATGTTTCACTCATTTTTTCTGCATATAAAATAAATTTAAAATCTTTAATTTTTTTTTAAAAACTGCATATATTTTTAGTAAGAGTATATCAGCAATAATTTGATTTAATCCTAACAATATGCTTGGCATTGGGTTAACAGCTTGTATAGAAGTAACAATCTGCGAGTAAACTTTGGCATGTGAAGTTAAAACCACCCTAAAAACATGATGACAAGGAAGTTTTTCTCACAAAAAGAAGCATTTCTAGAAACTTTGACTTATGGCTAATTGACCTTGTTTATTTATTGTAAAATCAATACATATCTATGATTTTTTGTTACTTCTAGCAGTCTTATCCATAAATATTTTCTTGTATACTATTTCGAGATGACTATTACTTGCCATGTGTGAAGTCCAATGACCCTTTCTCATTAACAAGCAAGCAAAGAAAATTACTGGAGAGGCTAAAAATGACCACTCCTTTGGCCAGTATCATTTTACACATCTGTCTTTATTTGTCCATATAAGTGTCATCCCTAGAAAGGGTATCTGGAGATCACTTTCAGTTCTTACTCATTTGGAAATAATTTATATTTGTTTTATGCTTTCAGGTTACTAATTATTCTTATGACAGTTATCATTTGATCCTTATAATATTCAATAGCTAGGAGTTGTTATACTCATTTTTCTCTTGAAAACATTTTTAAAACTTCAGACTTTTTCAGGTGACATAGCTAGCAAATGGGGAAAGCGAAGTTCTACTTCTGGATCTCTTCTCTCTAAATCTCTTGTGTTTTTCCATCTTTCTGTTCTCTTTCACATAATTTATTTTACCTCTACAAGTTATTAATACTAGTTATTAAATTGGTATGACAAAAACGATCTTAGTATAAGGATGTCTTAAAAGCTGGGTTCAGTGATGCTTGTCTGTAATTCTACCTACCCAGAGGCTGAGTCAGGGGGATCAAAAGTTCAAGTCTAGCCTGGGCATCTTAGACCCTGTCTCATAATAAAAATAAAAAAGACTGGGGATGTAGCTCAGTGGTAGAGCACTTGCATGTGCGAGGCCCAGGGTTTGATCCCTAGCACCCCCCCCACACACACACACAAAATGTTTTGAAAAACTTACAAATTGAAGGCAGCTTGGGAAATCTTTAATATATGTACATTCTTCCCTGATACCTACTGGAATCGGAGCTCAACATTTTAGCCTTTAAACTTTGTAGAAACTCGTGGTTCAGATTTGTTGGGGTTATAGGAGAAAATACATAAAGATTTAGAATGAATACTAATAGCCCTTTGATCCTTGGAAAGCAAATGAACTTCATATCACCTAACATCCTTTATATCTGCTTATCATCTTGTATCTACTTGTATTATTTGGGTAACTACATATGTATAATGAGTACCAGCAATTATCTTTAATAACCTTTGGAAAGTACTGCTCGATACAGTATTTATTGGTTGCGTAAGTGAATCATCCTCATTTTATAGAAGAGATAACCATTACTCAAGTTAAAACTTGATGAAAATTTTTTAGGTAGAAAGTGGTAGAGTTGGATTAAAATCCTGTTTTTATTCTAAAGTGTGTAGCCATTCTACCCTTGAGGGGTTTTTAATCTATATGTACACTGTGATGTTACCCCATGTTTCTGATTTCTTATCCAGCCTCTAAAAAACAATTACATTGCTTCTGATCCTTCCCATAACATAAATTGGTAGATGATGGTTGTAATTTGAGCAATCTGAGTAAAAGAACTTTGTGAAAAAGAAGGTATATATTATGGACATAAAAATTTTCCAAATAACATAAGTAAGTTTTATACTGAAGTATATAGAATTCCCTATACATTTAGGGAATAGTTCTGCATATAATTCCAGGCTATTTTCTATAATCAAACTTAATCTAGTAAGCCATTGGTGTGTTTGGTTGTTTTACACACTTGTTAATGTGAAAAAGTAATTTGGTACTTTGAGAAACCATTAATTTGTTTCTCTACCCCTGAAGTCATTTGTTTGGTTTCTGCTTCCTTAATTGTTCAAGTGTAACTTTTGCTGGAGGCTTGTATCTATAATGCCACAGTGAATTATTTAACATTTGAGAGAAGTACTGATTTGGGAGCTTTTTAATTCACTTCCAAACTATTGGGATTTACATTGTTGGCCTTTTTCTCTCATAAACTTGACTTTGATGTCATCTAATGGGCCCTTAGTAAATCACCTAAGGGCCCAAAAGTGAGGTGTTTTCTTTTGTTTGGCCTAAGGATATAGCTGGTGCTGTGGATGTGTCTAGTGACTTGTCACATAGTGGCCAAAAGGGGTATAAGTTAGGCTAAACTGTAATAACTACACTTTGAAAAACAGGCAAGAGAACCACATTTATAAAAATGTACTATAAATATCCACCATAGCCTTTTACTGAGAAGACCATTAGTTTAGGTTTCATTTTACCAACCCTAACTTTTAAAATATTGATTGTAAAGCCACTCAAAAAAAAAGTATTACTAAATTTTCAAGTATCCCTAGCCATAATTGGGAAAAATGCTTACTATTTCCCATTTTATTAATGTAGAATATTTTTATTTTTGTACAAAAGATAAGATCATTATAATATAAAATACATGGTATCAAAAATAAACTTTTCTAATGTAACATGATTATTAAGTTTAAAGAAATTCAGGTGAATTTTTTTGACTAGTGGTCCAACTTTCTCAGTTGCTTTACAAGAACTGGCTTGGTTTTTTCTTGTATAACTAGCATTTGAAAACAGACCACAAACTAAGAATGTTTTCCTTCTACCTTCATTCCCTGAAATTTCCCAACACCTTCACTGTGGCAAAAGAGACTGAAACAAGTATAGTTCCTGTGTACCCAGCTAGGCACTCCCGGGATTATCTGAGTCTTATGACTGAGATGTAGCCAATATAGTATGAGTAGAAGTGATACTATTTTCTGACCATAAAAATCTTGCATTTGTAATATTCCTTAAGCATATAATCTTGGAAGTGACACATTTAAGATGAAAGATAACTGTATCCCTATACCCTAGTAACTCACAATGTGACCTTTTGGAAATAGATTTTTTTATAGAGGTACTCAAGTTAAAATGAGGCCATCAGAATAGGACCTAATCCAGTGTAACTGGAGTACTTATAAAAAGGGAAAGTCTGATCACAGACACACTCATATACAGGGAGGATGCCCTGTGAACTAAAGATGGCCATCTACAAGCCAAGGAGAGAAGCCTGCCTGGAACAGAATTTTCCCTCATAATCCTAGCAAACTCACATAGTAGGGAATAGAGAAGAAGAGATGAGATAGAAAAGAAAAGTTGAAATCAGGGCTCTGTTGTGGAGAAACAGTGGGGAGCCATTAAAGAGGCAGAGAATAGACTTGGAATCTGAAAATAGACTGCACCATGGACTAGCTGCTTCAGCATGTACTTCAGAGAATGATTTTTAAGAATTAAATGAGTAAGGACGGGAAGTACATCTCCCAGTACATGCCTAGCATATAGGGGATAAGGCAATGCTTCAACCCTGAACACTGTAAAAACAAACAAATGAATGCCTTAGCTGCATTAATATGTCTGTGCTATGAAACATAATTAGCTGATGCTTAGAAGATGATCCTGAGAACGGAGGTCCAAAAGATAGAAAATCAGCCAGTGAGTTAGGCAAGAGTTGAGAAGGAAAACACGGATTTGGAGGGTTGAGGGATTTTTGCTGAAAGGCTTGGTTAAAAATTGAACTATTCTCAGACCCATTAGGTCCTCTGATTTCATGCTTTTTTTTTTTTTTTTTCCGCCAAATTTCCCTAAGTCTGGCCCAGAGTTAAGGTCTAATTGTGTGCAGTCAAACAAAAAGTCCCATGGTCAAATAAGCATGAGAATGTCAGGTAAATAACAGTTAAAAAGGTTTCTTCATTTCAGAATTCTCAGGAGTTATGTACATTTGGTACATCCTGAACCTCTAAGAAGATATGTCCTTTCCTGATTATTTGACTTCAGAACCCTTTAACTACTCTCAGCAGTGCATCTTATGGAATCCTGCAGAAGTTCGGTAAATATTATTTTATTTCAGAGTACCTAACTTTGAATCCTAATGGGAATTTTGTGAGGTAGAAATACACTTTCACCAATGAGAAAACAGGATCATAAAAGTGAACTGACTTTCTGAGGTCTCAACATGAAGTGATCAAGTAGGGAAAGAAATATGTCATATTGATTTTTAAGTTGCCTGAGTTCAAATCCTTATTCCATCCATCACTTATTAGTTGTGTGACCCTAGACAAGTTAGGACAAGTTAGTCTCTCTGCTACAAAGCTCTGTTGGGCAGATTAAAGAAGGTATAATATGCTGGACGTGGTAGCTAATACCTGTAATCCCAGTGACTTGGGAGGCTGAGCAGGAGGAACAGGAGTTCAAAGCCAGCCTCAGCAACTTATTGAGGCATTAAACAACTCAGTGAGACCCAGTCCTTAAATAAAATGCAAAAAAGGGCTGGGGATGTGGCTCAGTACTTAAGCACCCATGGGTTCAGTTCCCGTACCCCCGGCCCCAAGAGAAGAAGGTATAATATTTAAAACACTTTAAACAGTACCTGTTATGGAGACTGTTTAGTAAGCATTGCCTCTTGTTATTCCAGATCCCTGTCATGTTGCTCTGTGTCCTTCATGAGATCCATCACTCTTTCAGGGCAGGTACTTGGCTTTGTGCACCTTTGTTGACCAGTGCCTTGGACATCATGTTCATTTAAATCTTTGGATGACTGGATCTTAGGTATAACATAAATGTTCTAAACCAAAACAAACATTTGAATCATATCATATGTTTTACCTTTTAAGACAAGTTATTATGTAAACCATGTTATTATGTGAAGTATTATATATAATGTAACTTTTTCTTTTAATTTTATTTTGTTTATTTTTGTGTGTGGTGCTGAGGATCAAACCCAGCACATCACACATGTGAGGCAAGTGCTGTACCACTGAGCCACAATCCCAGCCTGTAATATGACATTTAAAGAAAGGAAAAGTATTAGTGAAATATCACAAAAAAAATCCAACATAAAAAAAAATTGTGGAATATCAAGTGATTTTTTTTTTTCCTACCTGAGATTTTTTTTTTCCTACCTTGCTATGGTCTGAAGTAATATCCTACATAATACTGCACCTTGCTAGTGGAATTCTTAAATTGCATTAAATATTTATTTTCTTGATTTTTTTTTTAAATTTTAATTTAATTTAATTTTTCCTTCATGTTTGAACCTATTCTTTCTTTTACTACAATTTATTTACTCCCCTGTATTATCTGTGGTTTCCCTTCTGGTACCTATAAGGCTTGAAGTTTTTCTAATAGTTTGTAGACTGTTCTGGGTTTATGTTGTCCTTCATTCCATTTCCTAGAAGCAGCGGAGGGAAGAGAATAAGTTACTGTGAAGACTACTTTAGGGGTGGTGTACCCACTATTGTCAGAGTTGAAACAGAGCAACTCGCTGGGCCACATGGAAACTCAAGGCATACCTGCCAATTTTGAGGCAAGACCACTAAATTTAATTACAGATCTGCAATGCCCTGGGACACATATGTTCATTTAGGGAAGTGTTGCCACCTTCTTCTTGCCAATCTTGCTCTTTTTCTTTAAAGATCAGTTCAAATGTAATTTGAATATGTGAGAATGAAAAGTCAATATGTCATAAATAAAGTGATTGTTGGTATTTGTACTTTTAGATAGCCTGGTGTCCAGAATACAGAATGACATGTTAAATCATGGCAATTTTATTTGTAAACAAGCACTTTTATCCTAGTACTTATGTGACTTCTGGGTGGCACATGAGCTGATGAATAAGAATAAAATTGAAGGGGCTGGGGATGTCACTCACTTGCCTAAGATGCTCATAGACCTGAATTCAATCCCTAGCATACATTGAGACACATTCACACACACAGAAATAACATTATAGATTGAAAATTTTTATATTTGTTTGAAATATGGATAATAGAAAACTGTGTCTCTATGTGCTGTTAAACTGCACAGAGGATCATATACTATCCCAGCACACAGGTGGCAATTGGTGACTATTTGATCACGACTGACTTCTTATTGCTAGTAGTATTTAATCTTGGAGCAGGGAAGACCTTTCTAAAGAGGTCTGAAATTATAAATGACAAGATTAACATATTTGACTGCACAAGCAATAATTTCTTCAATGGAAAAAGTTCCCATAAAGTCAAAAGACAAATGCCAAAATTACAAAATTCTGCAGTATACATGACCAAGGGCCAAGTTTTAATCTACAAATCAGTAAGATCTTATAAATTAGGAAGAAAAGATAATATGACACAAACAGACAAAGGATATGAAAGGTTGGTAGCTTAGAAGTACATCCTGCTATTAGAATAAGAGTCCTAGAGTCTCTAGTATGAACTGAACTTTTATCTTTTGGCCTCTTTGATCCTATGATCCTAGGAAAATGTATAAACTGTGGATTTTTTTTTCTAATTAAGAAAAGCAGGGATAAAGCCAAGTGATATTTTACCATCTATGTTTTTTTACCATTAATTTCTTAACAATTGTGCTCACTAAACTTGGTATATTATTCAAAGTAATGGTATAAATTCTTAGGTAATTGTTGGGCTTTAAGAAGTTGTCACAAACCGCATTATAAATATGTCAGATCTAGAAAAAAATCAAGCCACTGATCTTAACATTACTTTTTCCTTAAGTGAAAATTAATCTAACTTGGTGTTAAAGGAAGTAGATGTAGAGTGTTTAGAGGCCTATGTGAAATAAATAATCTGAGGAAGGGAAGTAGAGAATATAAATAGCTGTGAAAAGAGAGGAAGGTTTTTGCTGCTGTTGTTGTCTCCCTATAAACTTGTAAATTTTGGCTGGACTTGGTCTCAGCTGTAAATATTATACTCCATAATTTATCATTTTAATATGGTACTAGTTAGCAACTGATGACTTCTAATTATATTAACGATAGGCTGTGACTATCAATCCTCACCTTCACTAGGCACATTCGAGTTGTCTAGTACTAAAAAATGCCAAACAAAATTAGCAAACAGTGTTTCCCTTGGGCATTGATCAGATCAAAAAACATCTTAAGAAATGAGACTTAGGGCTGGGGTTGTGGCTCAGTGGTAGAGTGTGCTTGCATAGCACTTGTGAGACACTGGGTTCGATTCTCAGCACCACATAAAAATTAATAAATACAATTTTAAAAGATATTGTGTCCATCTACAACTAAAAAATATTTTAAAAAAGAAATTAGACTTAGTAGGAACACATTGATTAGTTATTTAGGGCTCAATTACATAAATATGAAAGAAGCAATATAGAAATATGTAACATTCAAAAAATAGATATATTGGTTGTTGTATTTAAGATAACGTGTAATTGCATAAAAGAGTCTAAAAGAAAGCTTGTTCACCTGATAACAACAGTGGTTGGGAAGCTTGTTCACCTGATAACAACAGTGGTTGGGAGCAAATATAAGGAAATAATCAAAGGGAACTTTATTTGTAATATTTTAGTTTTTAAATAAAGAATGCATTTATATTATTTTGTATATTTTAAATTATCTCAAAATTATTTTGTACTTGTGAAACAATGAAAACCTATATAAAAATTTTATTGTATTGTACTATAAAAACCTTAGAAGTGAGGAGTATATATTGACTGATTTTTGAATGATTATGCTAAATAATTGAACTTAGTGTCAGCTGTTGAAAATAATTTCAAAAGATATCTCAGCTACTCTACGGATCTCAAGAAATGAAAGCATAAGCAGTTTGGTTTTGTATTCCTATTGATTGTATTCCACTTACAACAATAAAAATAAACTCCATACACAAATCTAGCAATATTACTAATTCATTACAAGCAGTACTTATTTTCTTCATTAACTTTTTATTGTTATTTTCAACTTACACAGCATGCACAAATGCAGCAATTATATGTTGAGCAAGAAGGGGAAGGCTCTTTATGTTCAATGTACTGTACATCAGAAGTCATTACTTCACCAGAGCTTTTAGAAAAACACAAAATAAGATCAGCCTCTTACAAAACAAGTATAATTAACAGCAAAAAGTAGGTGGGCTAAGCTACTAATCGACTCAGCTGAGAGTTCGTTTATTGTATATAAATAACATGATATAGATTAGCCTGCCTGACTACATCACAGAAAAAAAAAAACCTGCATAAATTGTTTTGTTAATGGTAAACTTTTTTAAGATCTTTTTTTCTTTAAGGAGGGTGTTAAGTTGACTAGTAAAAAGCCAAAGTGAGTGTCCAGTCTCTATTCTAACTCTTAAACAGTGCTTAAATTCTTAACATTCATCAGTAAATGTTAGTTCTTTGTGATAGAAGACCTATAGTCACTTAAATTGTCTAATGTGGTGTGTGCCTCCAATCCCAGCTACTTGGAAGGATGAGTAAGAAGGATCACAAGTTTGAGACCAGCCTGGGCAATATAGCAAAACCCCATCTTAAAAAAAAAAAAAAAGCCAGTGGCAGTCTGCTCTATAGCTTCATGACTTAACACTGATCCTTTGGGCCCAAACTCAGGGCACCCCTATTAGGAAACAGTGGGTTGTAATAGAGACACAAGTAAAGTGCCAGAGAACTGGGATGTTTCAAATCTGTAAAGCATTAGTTATTTGACCTTAAGCAAGTAACTTAACTCTGCTCATCTATAAAATGGAGGTGATAATGGGTTTCATACCAGGAGCTTAACTAATATGACACTAATGTGGACAACATTATCACTTTAGTGGTATGTAAATCTTTGTACATATCTAATATAACTTATCCTGACCACCTTCTGTCTGCAAGGTGCAGGACTGCACATTGAGGAAAATGTAAATATGAATAAGAAATATCTTTAACTTCAATGGCAAGGTAAGGAAATAATGTATGCATTCTTGATGCTATTGATACAATTTCTAGAATTTCATTGCTAGAGCTATATCTGTGTTCACTACTGGGTCCACCAACTGACCCATGTCCATAGTCAATTCCTTGGTTTAACTAAAGACAAGTAATCCATAACTCCCTTCATACAAGATGCTAGGTCAGAATTGGCATCTATAGGTGGTTTGGTGCCTGAGGAAGTCTTTTCTCACTATGCTCTTAAAGACTGCATAGATGGTTTGCACAGATAATAAAGGCAAAGAGGGCAGATTCTTGGATAGTTACCTCTATCTTTAGCATCCTTGCTCTCTGAATTTGCTAGTATTTTGAGTCAATGTTTCCTGTTTTGAGTCTTTGTTTTCCCTATTGCCTCCTTTTCTCAAGTTTTTACATGGAGTAGAAGATCTTAAATACTTCATTTGCATTCCATTCCCTACAGGATTAAGTATATATTCCTTGACATAGCAACAGAAGTAAGAAGCATGGTGTGGGATTCTCTTTGCCCATCTTAGAAAAGGGTACTTGCAAGAGCATAGCTGATCTTTTGTAATTGCCTAGGCTTGATCAGATAGGAAATGCGGCTGAGGGGGCCCAAAATGAGGGGCAAAATAATGATCAAGGAACTGGAGGTCATGATGAGTCAGATTGTAAGAGCAGAATTAGTAATGCAGTGAGACAGCTGAGAAGTTAGGAGGTTGTAGTTAGAGAATAGAATGCTTGAAGATTTCAGAGGTGGAACAGTTCTGAACGGATGTTTCAGTAATGCCTAAGAGTAGGTTTCATAGAGTACTGTGGAGGTCAACTTGAGTAGAAATAGAAAGTACATGGTGGGTTTCACATGATTGGATTCAACCAGGAGAGCAGTACTGATAAAAATGCCAAAGACTTCAATGAATGCAGAATGCCAGAAGAGGCTGGCTTCAAAGGAACAGTGGCTTTTACCAAGATGATGAGGAAATAATGTGAGTCGTAGTCCCACCTCTCAACTCCTCAGTTTTAGCATTAAAGTTAAACATAATTTACTCATGATGATAGAGGATTCATATATCCTAGGAAAAGCCATAACCTAGAGGGAATATTCTGTGAATTCTTAAAACAATCATTGTTTTGTAATGACTGATTTATGTACATGTTTTCTCAAGTAGGTCAAGTAAGTCTTCAAGAGGTCAGGGCCCATCATAGTCATCTTTCACCCTACCACCTCTTCCATCATCGAACCCTCTATTATATTTCAAAACTTCTAGGTACTTCTTAACCATCTTATAGTGATTTATTTGCCTATTTTTTCACTGTGCTAGATTTGTTCATTTGCTTATTGATTGATTCATTCAGGAAACATTTGTTGAGCATCTGCTGGGTACAAAACTGACCATAATATAGAAATATAGTTAATATGTAGAATAATAATACAGAAATATAATTAATATAGTTAACACATTTAGGGTTTTCTATAAGTCTAGTACTATTCAATGTTCTTTATATATATTAACTCATTTATTCCTCACAACATGGTTAAGAAAAGACTTTTGAGGGGAAACAGGTTTAAACAAATTTAGTAACTTATTCAATTTATATTGCTAACAAAGGCAGAATTGGAATTCAAACCCTATTTGACGTAGAATCCATGTTCTTTTCAAGATTAGGGAGCCTCTGGATTAAGTGTCCTAAGTATACTTTCTTACTCAACTCAACATCTATCCACAGCACTGAGCATGAATTTTTAAGTTCTGAGTTTGATGATATTGAATTGTATAGTTTGGTAAAGACCAAATTCCAAACTTTTTCTATGAATTCTTAAAACGATTATTGTTTTGGAATGACTAATTTATGTACATGTTTTCTCAATAAAGTAGGTCTCCAAAGCCCTAATATCATAATAGATACTTCAGTGCTCTTGTGTATTATTCTTGATTTATTTAAACAAAATTTCCTTCTGGGATTGAATATGGATCATGGTAGGCTATGTACATCTTTAAAAATTAAGAAAAAACTTTAATGTTTGTAGGTCATATCTCTTTTGCTGCACATTTCCTTTTACTGATTTATTCTTTATCTGTTGTGGAATATTAATACCTGTATACTTTCTTTGATAAAGGAACCACTTTTTAAAATCAACTTCTGAGCTAAGTAGATGTTCTGCCTAATGTTTTTCTTTTATAGTTGAAGAGCAAAATATATGTCATTTGTTATTAGTTCTAAAATGCTCATTGCTACAAATTTTATATTAAAATTATTATTTATACTCATTGGAGACACCATTTTAAGGCAACACTTGGATGATTATGTACCTACAAGATTTTCTACTGTCCATGGGTAATTTGTATCCAGCAGTAACATGGCACATGGATTTACACTCCGCTCCCCGCCACACACACACAGTGCACACACGTGCATGCTTCCTCCCCCGCTCTGTCCATATATTTGTGTGTGTATATATGTAATTACTTTCATTATTTATTGCAAATAATGATGGTACATATTTTTAGAGGCTGTGCAAAAAGAACCAACAAACTGAAGTGCAAAATAAGTTTCCACCCCTTCTTTCCAAAGCTGTAGTTAATCACTTGAACACTATCCAATATAGTAGAAGCTGGCAGACTTCTCTTTGCAGCAGTCTATGTAAAATGTTTATAATTTACAGCTTATTATGCCATGCAAATGACTGTGTTCCCAGTGAAGAAGAGTGAGAAAATATGGCTGTGAAATTATTTAACTCTCTTTTGTTAGTTATTTTCTGGCAATAGTAGAAGGATACTTTGCACTTAAAATGCATTTTTGTATTTAATTTTATACCATTCAATTCAAAACTTTATAAATAGGAATTTAGTTTTTATCTCTCTATATAGATAGGCCAGAGAAATTTTAATTTAACAAAAACAATAAGCTAATATCAGAACTGTTAGAGTATTTAAATGGAATAGTATTAGGGTTTAATTCAATTGATGGCTTCAACTTTGCAAAACCTGTTTCTGTTTTGACACACCTGCAGTGGTTAATAGGCATCTGTTATTTCCAAAGTTACCTTCTGCAAACTTTCATATTGTCTGTAGCACTTTGGCTGAAAGTTAATCCTCCTTAGGAGCAATTAGAGGGGTGGTCAAGGGAACTTGGACCTCTCTATAATCTGTTGAACATATCCACTCACTCTTAGTTCTCCCCTTAGCATTTTCTAATTTTATGGATTCCCTCCATTAGATTCATGAAGCCCTAAAGTCAGTACCATATAATCTCTTGTGGTCACCGTTACCTCTCTGCCTGGTATCATACTACAAGTTTATACCCAGTAAATACACCTTAGGTCAGCCAGGAAAGTAGTTAAGTCTGGCTTTTAGATGCCATGCCTTATAATGGACCTTCCAGGAAGGAGGTACCTAACAGAGACATGTAAAACCATAGGAACTGGTGTTTAAAAGTCTATCTAGACTTTTTCCTTCTAATTCTTCTACTCTATTTGGGAGGAGAAGAAATTTCTATTTGATTTATACATCCCTGAATATAAAAGAAAAAAATACATATTTAAATGTTTAAAACATTCAAAAATATGTTTAATTTTTCTGTTCTGGCTTGTTTTAGAATTCATGTAGAAGCTGACTTGGTAGCACTTGATGAGGTCCTATTAGCCAACCACATTCTTTTTAACTTACGCAAATCATCCAATATTGAGTATATTTAAATAAGAAAAATTTGCACCTGCAATTAATGTTTTTGAGAAATAATGGATAACTGTCTGAAAGAAAACAGGATTTTTATGTCAATATCAAGGCACTGCCATTTTTATTGTGATTGTTCTTTTCAAGGAATTCTGGGATCTAAAAACTTGTCTTTTATAACTTAAGAGGAGAATTTGTTTCCTTCTTCAAACCAATTTTTAAAAGTTAAGCAATCTTAACTTGCAGCAATCTTAAAAGTCATCTCAGATTGTGTCAAAAGTGAAGAATTGAATATAATGGTTTGTCATGTTTTCTTGGCTGCTGATTTTTGGGTAAACAGAAACCTAGAATGTGCTGGACCCAACCCGGTGGGAAGGAGAATGGGTGCCTAGTGCTGCTCTCCGGTGACCTCTTCTGGCCTCCTGTTAGATGTGTTGTTGAAGCCCAAGGCTACTTCTTCCTAGACTGCCTTAGAGAGAAGACAGTGGTCTGGGAAAGTGATGGGAAATGAGCCACCGGAGACTTTGTTATGATCATCTTCCAACCTCCTATACCCAGGACTAATTTTACAGTTTTTGTACCACCTTTAAAAAAAAATTCTGCTTGTGAATTAGACATAACTCTTCTATGTTTATATATGAATACACTACCAGTGAACTCCACGTCATGTACAACTATGAGAATGGAATCCTAATTCCATGTATGTATTTGTCAAAATGCATTCTATTATCATGCATATCTAAAGACAAATTTAAAATTTTTTAAAAGTCTGCTTATGTTTTTATGTATAAAATGATGACTAGATTTTGTTTTATTAGATACACTTGTAACTGCCAATCAGAGCATCTCATGACCATGAGATAACCACTGTCACATCATAATAATGAGTTTAAAATTAAAAGTTTTATTAACAGCTGTACCTTTTTCCTGGAGTGAATGGCTTTCCTTAGACATTTTTAAAGGGGGAAATAATCACATGTATGAAGAATTCTACATTCTGAAAAATCCTTAAAATTCTGGGCACCTCAGATTAGGAACCATTGGTCTAGATGGTATCATTAAACAGTAAGTGCTCCTTTAGTGTTTTGTTTTTGTTTTGCTGTAGAAATGGATTCACTCTATTAGATTCATAAAGCCCGAAAGTCAATACCATATTGTCTTTCGTGGTTGCCATTTTCTCTGTACCTGCTCTTGTACTGTAAGTTTATACCCAATAAATATGCCTCAGGTCAGATGTGAGTGAGAAAGTAGTTAAGACTGTCTTTTAGGTGGCCATGCCTTATAATGGGCCTTCCGGAAGGAGGTGCTAATTACTAATTTAGTACCATTTTTAAACAGTTAAAGATGACTCCTAATCAGAATTCAGAGTTCTACTGCATGCATATTCTTTTGCACCTTGGTAAAGTAATAAAACCTTAAGTCAAACCATCATAAGCTGAAAACCATCTATATATCATAGCCATAAATAGTAGCTGTACTAGAACAACTACTAGAATGATATTTCTGTTATTTTTTTAAAAAAAGCTTTTGAAGGTACCTTATTACACCTGAACTGCACTGAGTACCTACCAAAAAATTAAATCAATCTATCCTCTCAAAGTGTATTATCTCTTACAGGTATTTTGAGAACAGACACATATTAGGTATATAACATAGTAGAAAAATTAAAGTCGTTTATATCTCATGCTTTTGTTAGTTTAAGGGAAAGAAACCAGAATCCTTATCTCATTTACCTGGGTAAAGAATAAGAAGAATAACCAACAAAATTCAAATGTTAGTAATGGCAAGTTATCCAGTCAGACTTATAGTTAACATTAAGTGGTTAATATATTCATCTATTCTGAAATATGATTGAATTTATGTTTATGTAACCAGAAAATGTTCTCCTTAAGATATTTCTTTTAGCTGGGTACAGTGATGCATGCCTGTAATCCCATTGGCTCAGGAAGCTGAGGCAGGAGGATCCCAAGTTCAAAGCCAGTCTCAGCAATTTATCAAGGCTCTATCCTGTATCAAAATAAAAAAATAAAAAAGGTTGGGGATGTGGCTTAGTGGTTAAGCACCCCCGGTTCAATCCCTGGTTAAAAAAAACAAAAACATGATGCACATGATCTGAACTGTTCTAGAACATACTTGCTGATTTTATTTTGTAAAGCCTATCAGTAAAACTTCAGGATGTTTTCTAACTTGGATCAACTTTTGAAAGAGATTTCTTAGAATTGTATATTTATGTATATATTATATTTGATAATCTGAGGTTAATATTTCCCTTTCAGCCAATTCTCTCTTAATCACATTCTCAGGATCTCTCTCTCCTGTGGGTCTTGCTAGGTAGAATTCTTTAAGTCTCACACCAGATGTTACTTCTTTGCACATTCCTTTTGATTTCCTGTCCAGTCCTTTACTAATCTAGCCGTCAGCTGTTTGAGCACAGAGCTATGGTTTTCTTCCTTTTTTTTTTTTTCTTTTTCCTTGATGAATTCTCAGAACCTATCACATGGCCTGACATAATAGGTACTCAATAAATGTTCATTAAATGAAAGCAAGGGATTTTGAATACTCACTACAATTGTAGTCTGTTAATAAAATATGGTGAAATACCTTTGAGTATTATTCTTCTAACTCTAATGTATTTTAACATTTTATTAATAGTAGTTTGATCAGGCTTTAGAAGATCACTTTACTGCAATTATTAACTCTGCTGCTAATTCAGATGTTGTTAACCACTTGTCTGCTGATTTAGCAAAATCCATTAAGTAGCTATTATTTAGCAGTAGACATCTTAATGTTTGTAACTTACTCCAAGATCTGCCCTCCTGACCAGATTTTTTTAGTTATATCTGCAAATTACAATTCATGAAATAACAATAAGTGTGGGTTTGTCATGAAGATTAGAAACAAGGTTATTTTTTTAAGGAAATAAATATTTATAATAGTCCATGAGTTTATAACCAAGTTGTGCACAAAGGCAGTATAAAAAATGTTTAAAAATAAGTTGATGTAAATGAGGCATTTCAAAGTATAGGTTGGTGCCTCATCATTAACTTTAATTTTGTGACTTTTGTCAGTTGATGTCACAACCTTAGTGTTATTTTTAAAATAGTTTTTTTAAGAGTATTTAATTAAGTAAATGTGGTGTTTGCTTATTTCAAACAGTGTGTCTTTGTTCCTGTCAAAGCCATGTTGGCAGGGCATTGCTTTTCTTTTCCCCTTTGTTAATATTCTGCGTTAGATAATGGTCTCACAAATAATAGATTCCAAGGACCTTTGATCCACCATTACTGTAAAATAAAATGCAACTTAATTTTTTTCTGGGCATAATGGTTTTAACCTTGTGTACTAATTTGACTGTGCTTGTGGGGGCAGATCCTTAAATGAGACGCAAATGAAGGAAAAATTGCTAATGCTGCCACTGTATATCTAATGAGCACTGTGTAATAAACCATAACCTCTTCGACATTTCTCTGGAAAGCGGCGTGATTATTTTGGATGGCTAGCCCTTTGTGGATGGCTCATTACCGTCTGGCATAATATGTATTGATAGAGACTGTAATTGTCAACTCCTATTTGACATGCTGCCTCTAATAAATATGACTTGCATCACTGGAGCCCACTAATGGTTATATGGGAAACTGTAATTAATGGGAAAAAATATATTTGTAGGTTTAAAAAATATATATGTATGTAAAATGTCTATAGAAGATTGTCTGCTGTCTCATCTTCCTTCCCCCTAACCTCTTAGATTATTTGAAGCTTCCCCCAAGGATTGGTGCTCTTTTATTAATATAGGGTCCAAGATGAGATAAGATGTGTGTATGTATAAGAAGGAGGAACAAAAAGAAGCATCTCCATTGGTAAAGAAGTAACAATATGAAAAGCTTCATCTACCTATGTATAAGACCCTTAAGACTGTAGTTTCTACACCCAGGTTCAGCTCCTGAAATTAATGCTGTATAAATAGTCTTGACAGTCTCTTATGATTCACCTTTCCCATGACTTTTTCAGCTGTATTTTTCTAGCTTTATTCTGATAAATTCTATGTTCTGTAATAAGGGAAGTAAAAGAATACCTAATAGGCCATAGTAATGAAATAGTAATGAAATGTGAATCACAAGGATATTAAAGGTCCACAGAATACCTCACACAATATCTGGGGTTGAAGATTACAAAGATTGAAGATTGTAAAACATTCAGTTCTAGTCAATTTATAATTTCTGAAAACAATTAAAATGTTAAGAGAATAATATTTCTGTTGCCCAGTGTATAATTATAATGTATTCTGAACTTTTAGACAAATAAGTATAATGTTGGTTTATATGCTGTAATTCATGATTTTAATGAAATGGAATCCTCAGCATTGTACATAAAATTAGACATGAACACATATTTCTATTTCCTGGAGTAGAACTAGGAAATGATATGAAAATTAGGCAGTTCTCAGGTTTCTTCTTAGGCATGTCAAGTCTAATGTAATTTTCAAGCTAAGAAACTGGAGACCCAGAGAGACAAATAGAAATAATTGTGGGTAGAGAAGATCTCTGTTCTTCCACCCATAGTTTTGAGGCCTGGTCATGATCTAAAGTTCTTGACTTCCTTGAACCCCCGTGAGTACACTGGGACTAGAGGGCAGTACCATTTTCCTATCAGAGTTGTTGTCAGGATGGGCGGGGGAGCAGAACTGTGTATGTGTAGTGCTTAGTGTAGTAGTTTGGGCACCTAGTAAGCAATAGACAAATATTTATAAATATTTTCTTCTTTTTGCCCTTTTATTCTCCCTTGATCCTCTATCCTCCACAGATGACCACATTTCTAATCTAGTACATTCTCTATTTGCTGAAGAGTGTCTTGTCCCTGAAACACAGACTTTCAATTTTGGTAGGTAATATTAGCTACCACTTATTAGCAGCCAGGTCCTGTTATAGTTTTCTTACATGGATAAACTCACTGGTTCACAATAACCCTAAGAGGTGGGTACTGTTATTTAGCCCCATTTAACCAATGGGAAACACTGAAACAACGATGAAGTTAACTTGCCCAAAATGACATAAGGATTTGAACTAACTCCAGAGCCACACTCTTAGCCACTTATACTGCCTCTACCAGGCATCCTTTCTCATGTTCATACAGCAGAGAGAAAGAACAGGTTCTGTAGGGTTTTAAAGAGGCCTATACCCCACCTTCCTCTGTAGAGCTGAAATTGTCCTTATGTGACACACCTAATGTAGCTATTAGTGGTAGGAATGTATTTTGGGGGAAGAGGCTTGGCAAGGCATAAGAAGGGAGAAGCAACTCTGCTGTAGGAAGCCAGGGTAACAGGGAACTGATTAATAACTATCCTTGTGATAGAACTGCCCAGTAAATGACAAATACTTGCATTACCTGCATTCACCATGCTGTCTCCTCTGCAGGGGATAATGTTCCCATCTTTCTTCATCTGACTAACTTATGTCTAAGGTACATCTCTGCTGTCATGTTCTCTAAGAAATCTTTCCTGATCCAAGGCTGGGCTAAGTACTTTTTTGGTCTACCACAGTGCACTGTGCATAAGTCTGTGCCAACATGAGTGGTGATGGTGTAATAGCTTCCTGAACTGAGCATTGTGCTGAAAACATTTTACACGTTATCTTATTTACAGCTCCAGATCATTCCAAAAGGTCAATAGTGATGGCCCTTTTATAAAGATAAGGGCAATAAAGCTGAGAGATGTCAAATTATTTAACCAAGATCTACATAGCTGTAAGTAGCAGATCTGAGATTTAAAC
The DNA here is from genome assembly GCF_047511675.1 of Marmota flaviventris. NCBI lineage: Eukaryota > Metazoa > Chordata > Mammalia > Rodentia > Sciuridae > Marmota > Marmota flaviventris. Next base: position 55,857,759 of record NC_092503.1, read on the forward strand.
CAGGTCTTACTCCAAACTCATATTCATCTATTCTGAAATATGATTGAATTTATGTTTATGTAACCAGAAAATATTCTCCTTAAGATATCTAGATGTGGTAATGCATGCCTGTAATCCCATTGGCTCAGGATGCTAGGCAGTATATTTACCATATGTATTGATATTATCTGCTTTTATCTTTCTCATAATCAGATTAACTCATCAAGAACTACACTGTCTTATTCATCTTTTACCCCAAATCCTATCAAAATTGTACATTTGAGGTGAAAGAAACAGAATTACATATTAAAATGTACTTATTTTTGCTAAATGTACTTGAATTTTAAATGTGTTATGAAATAGCAGAATTAAATGTAATTTCTTTTGACTTAATACATTATAAACTGTAAAAATAATATACAGATGTATCTAGGAAGATATTGTGAACTAAATTGTGTCCTTCAAAGTTTACATATTGAAGCCCTCACCCCATTATTACTGTATTTGCAGATAGGGCTGTTAGGGTGGCAGTTAAGGTTAAACAAGGTTATAAGAGTGAGGTCCTAATGGGATAGGGCTGGTATGCTTAAAAGACAAGGAAGAGACAACACAGAGTTAGTTCTGTATCACACTGTGCAGGCACTGAAGAAAGACCATATGAAGACACAGTGGGAATGGGGCTATGGGCAAACCAGGAAGAGCCCTCAACAGAAAGTGAATTCCCCAGCACCTTGATCACAGACTTCTAGCCTCTAGAACTGTGAGAAAATAAATGTGTGGTTAAGCACCGATCTGCAGGTTGTTTTGTGTTATTGTTATGGAAGCCCAGGCAGTCTAATGCAGTAGGTTATTCTACACTTTCTTGCTTTAGGATTTAAATCAAATATTATTTGAAGAAATGTTCATAATTGATAATTTAACATGGTAAATATCCAATACCCATAGGTAGGGCCATATGACAGCTCAAAATATGCCATTAATAATAATAATAATGTTAATAACTTTGAAGAAGCATACATAAATAGAATTGCTTGTATTATTAGGAATTCAGAACAACAGCCTCTTATCATGAATCACCTGAGGAATAGCCCGGCCTCCTTCCCTTCCCACAGTAGGAGCACCACAGCTTCCCCACCTCTTTCCTCTCAGGATTGCTGGCCCAGTCCTTTCCCATGGAGGAGGGCTTATGGAAAGGCAAGATCTGAACAACTGAAGGGCAGTTCAATTAGGAACCATCACATTTTTTTAAAACTAAGGCCACAGAAAGCTGAGCAGGTACATGTTTATCTTTTAAGAAACTTTCCAGAGTGTTCTCTGTATCCCCTCCCCTGTTAGAGAAGTCTTTTCTGCATTCTTTTCTTTGGAATGAGAAGAAGACAAAAGGCTAAGTTTGCTTCATTTATTTCTCTGCTATCCTCAAACTGAATTAACTCTGTAAGGCCACTATGATTAATAAGTAGGCCTCTTTTTTAGTCCACAGCAGGGCACTTGTGACCAGCTGAAAGTGTGCTGGTAAATTAGGTAGTATAATGACTTGACATTCCGATAATTAACTGTCAGTGAATATTCTTCTGTGGTATCTAAGACCCAGCTATCAACTCACATTTCTTTGGTTTAGGTAACCTTACTTGAACAAAATGTAAAGTAAGAAGCATGTTAATTTTCTTTTGTCTGTGTGAAAATGACTTTTTGGAAGATAGTAGCAATTTAATCATTTTTTTCTTTATTTTTCCAAATCATTTGGAGAAAATTGGGGCTGTGGGGAGAAGATGGAGAATGTTCCTGGACTTTTCTCCCTTTCTGTGGTGTTATTCTTATTTCTTTTCTTGTCAGTCCGTATCTGAGAAGAGATACCCAAGCCCTAGTCCTAACCCTGTTCTCTGCCCATAATCTAGTCTGAATCTTCTGGCTGCAGCCACTCTCAGACGACTTCACGACAGCTGTCAACTCTGGTCATTGTCTGGCAGGGGCACTGAGCCCTGTTGGTACTAGAAGCTGCTGCCTACCTGGAGCCCCCAGAGCACTGTGGTGGCACCACATGTGACACCAGGGTAGGTGGGAAGCAGCAGCATCCTTGCTTTCAGGATCTTCATTCAAGAAGAGCCCAGCTTCCTGTCACCTTTCCCATGGGACTTCTCATTCCTCACACCAAATCTCCAGGGATCATCATTGTGTATCCCTAGAGCAGCTACACTGTGGCATTCATTCACAGTTACGTGCTCTACAGTTTTCTTATTAAATCTTTTTTTAAGTTTTTATATTTTTTTTAAATTTGTATATAACAGCAGAATGCATTACAATTCTCATTACATATTATACAGAGCACAATTTTTCATATCTCTGGTTGTATACATAGTATATTAACACTAATTCATGTCTTCATACATGTACTTTGGATAATAATGATATTATTATCCAATAATACCATGTATCTTATCTGATCATAATGGAATGAAACTGGAAATCAATGATAAAAGAAGGAAGGAAAAATCCTGCATCACCTGGAAAATGAACAATATGTTACTGAATGATCAATGGGTTACAGAAGACATAAAGGAGGAAATCAAAAAATTCTTAGAGATAAATGAAAATACAGACACAACATATCGGAATCTATGGGATACAATGAAAGCAGTTTTAAGAGGGAAATTCATTGCATGGAGTTCATTCCTCAAAAAAAGGAAAAACCAACAAATAAGTGAGCTCACACTTCATCTCAAAACCCTAGAAAAGGAAGAGCAAAACAACAGCAAATGTAGTAGAAGGCAAGAAATAATTAAAATCAGAGCGGAAATCAATGAAATTGAAACAAAAAAAACATTGAAAAAATTGATAAAACTAAAAGTTGGTTCTTCGAAAAAATAAATAAGATTGACAGACCCTTAGCCATGCTAACGAAGAGAAGAAGAGAGAGAACTCAAATTACTAACATACGGGATGAAAAGGCAATATCACAACAGACACAACAGAAATACAGAAGATAATCAGAAATTATTTTAAAACCCTATATTCCAATAAAATAGAAGATAGTGAAGATATCAATAAATTTCTTAAGTCATATGATTTGCCCAGATTGAGTCAGGAAGTTACACACAATTTATTTTATTTTATTTTTAAAGAGAGAGTGATAGAGAGAGAGAGAGAGAGAATTTTTTTAATTTTTTTTTTTTTAGTTTTCGGTGGACACAACATCTTTGTGTGTATGTGGTGCTGAGGATCGAACCCTGGCCGCACGTGTGCCAGGCGAGCGTGCTACCACTTGAGCCACATCCCCAGCCCCAATACACACAATTTAAACAGACCAATAACAAAGGAGGAAATAGAAGAAGCCATCAAAAGACTACCAACCAAGAAAAGCCCTGGACCGGATTGGTATACAGCAGAGTTTTACAAAACCTTCAAAGAAGAATTAATACCAATACTTTTCAAGTTATTTCAAGAAATAGAAAAAGAAGGAGCTCTTCCAAATTCATTCTATGAGGCCAACATTATCCTGATCCCGAAACCAGACAAAGACACTTCAAAGAAAGAAAACTATAGACCAATATCTCTAATGAACTTAGATGCAAAAATCCTCAATAAAATCCTGGCGAATCGAATACAAAAGCATACCAAAAAAATTGTGCACCATGATCAAGTAGGATTCATCCCTGGGATGCAAGGCTGGTTCAATATACGGAAATCAATAAATGTTATTCACCACATCAATAGACTTAACGATAAGAACCACATAATCATCCCGACAGACGCAGAAAAAGCATTCAACAAAGTACAGCATCCCTTTATGTTCAAAACACTAGAAAAACTAGGGATAACAGGAACTTACCTCAACATTGTAAAAGGTATATATGCTAAGCCTCAGGCTAGCATCATTCTAAATAGAGAAAAACTGAAGGCATTCCCTCTAAAATCTGGAACAAGTCAGGGATGCCCTCTCTCACCACTTCTATTAAATTTAGTTCTCGAAGTACTAGCCAGAGCAATTAGACGAAAGAAATTAAAGGCATAAAAATAGGAAAAGAAGAACTTAACTATTTGCGGATGATATGATTCTATATCTAACATACCCAAAAGGGTCTACAAAGAAACTACTAGAGCTAATAAATGAATTCAGCAAAGTGGCAGGATATAAAATCAACACGCATAAATCAAAGGCATTCCTGTGTATCAGTGACAAATCTTCTGAAATGGAAATGAGGACAACCACCCCATTCACAATATCCTCAAAAAAAAAACAAACTTGGGAATCAACCTAACAAAAGAGGTGAAAGATTTATACAATGAAAACTACAGAACCCTAAAGAGAGAAATAGAAGAAGATCTTAGAAGATGGAAAAACATACCCTGTTCACGGATAGGCAGAACTAACATCATCAAAATGGCAATGTTACCCAAAGTTCTCTATAGGTTTAATGCAATGCCAATCAAAATCCCAACGACATTTCTTGTAGAAATAGATAAAGCAATCATGAAATTCATATGGAAAAATAAAAGACCCAGAATAGCAAAAAGCAATTCTAAGCAGGAAGTGTGAATCAGGCGGTATAGCGATACCAGACTTCAAACTATACTACAGAGCAATAGTAACAAAAACAGCATGGTACTGGTACCAAAACAGGCGGGTGGACCAATGGTACAGAATAGAGGACACAGAGACCAATCCACAAAATTACAACTTTCTTATATTTGATAAAGGGGCTAAAAGCATGCAATGGAGGAAGGATATCGTCTTCAACAAATGGTGCTGGGAAAACTGGAAATCCATATGCAACAAAATGAAACTGAATCCCTTTCTATTGCCATGCACAAAAGTTAACTCAAAATGGATCAAGGAGCTTGATATCAAATCAGAGACACGCCGTCTGATAGAAGAAAAAGTTGGCTCCGATCTGCATATTGTGGGGTCGGGCCCCAAATTCCTTAATAGGACACCCATAGCACAAGAGTTAATAACAAGAATCAACAAATGGGACTTACTTAAACTAAAAAGTTTTTTCTCAGCAAGAGAAACAATAAGAGAGGTAAATAGGGAGCCTACATCATGGGAACAAATTTTTACTCCTCACACTTCAGATAGAGCCCTAATATCCAGAATATACAAAGAACTCAAAAAATTAAACAATAAGTTAACAAATAACCCAATCAACAAATGGGCCAAGGACCTGAACAGACACTTCTCAGAGGAGGACATACAGTCAATCAACAAGTACATGAAAAAATGCTCACCATCTCTAGCAGTCAGAGAAATGCAAATCAAAACCACCCTCAGATACCATCTGACTCCAGTAAGATTGGCAGCCATTCTGAAGTCAAACAACAACAAGTGCTGGCGAGGATGTGGGGGAAAGGGTACACTTGTACATTGCTGGTGGGACTGCAAATTGGTGCAGCCAATTTGGAAAGCAGTATGGAGATTCCTGGGAAAGCTGGGAATGGAACCACCATTTGACCCAGCTATTCCCCTTCTCGGACTATTCCCTGAAGACCTTAAAAGAGTGTACTATAGGGATACTGCCACATCGATATTCATAGCAGCACAATTCATAATAGCTAGACTGTGGAACCAACCTAGATGTCCTTCAATAGATGAATGGATAAAAAAAAAAAAAAATGTGGCATTTATACACAATGGAGTATTACGCAGCACTAAAAAATTTCAAAATCATGGAATTTGCAGGGAAATGGATGGCATTAGAGCAGATTATGCTAAGTGAAGCTAGCCAATCCCTATAAAACAAATGCCAAATGTCTTCTTTGATATAAGGAGAGCAACTAAGAACAGAGCAGGGAGGAAGAGCATGAGGAAAAGATTAACATTAAACAGGGACAAGAGGTGGAAGGGAAAGGGAGAGAGAAGGGAAATTGCATGGAAATGGAAGGAGACACTCATTGTTATACAAAACTACATATAAGAGGATGTGAGGGGAAAGGGAAAAAAATAAGGGAGAGAATTGAATTACAGCAGATGGGGTAGGGAGAGAAGATGGGAGGGGAGGGGAGGGGGGATAGTAGAGGATAGGAAAGGTAGCAGAATACAACAGTCACTAGTATGGCATTATGTAAAAACGTGGATGTGTAACTGATGTGATTCTGCAATCTACATATGGGGTAAAAATGGGAGTTCATAACCCACTTGAATAAAATGTATGAAATATGATATGTCAAGACCTTTGTAATGTTTTGAACAACCAATAAAAAAATTAAAATTAAAAATTTAAAAAAAATTATATATAACAGCAGAATGCATTACAATTCTCATTACATATACAGAGCACAATTTTTCATATCTCTGTTTGTATACATAGTATGTTAACACTAATTCATGTCTTCATACATGTACTTTGGATAATAATGATCATCACATTCCACCATCATTAATAACCTCATGCCCCCGCTCCTTTCCCCTCCAACCCCTCTGCCCTATCTAGAGTTCGTCTATTCCTCCCATGCTCCCTCTTTCTATCCCACTATGAATCAGCTTCCTTATATCAAAGAAAACATTCGGCATTTGGTTTTTTGGGATTGGCTAACTTCGCTTAGCATTATCTTCTCTAACTCCATCCATTTACCTGTAAATGCCACGATTTTATTCTCTTTTATTGCTGAGTAATATTCCATTGTGTATATATGCCACATTTTTTTAACCATTCATCTATTGAAGGGCATCTAAGTTGGTTGCACAATTTAGCTTATTAAATCTTTTTATGCACTGTATCACCAACTGTATCAAATTTTGAATCCTCAGGGCATGAATCATGTGTTAAACTACTTAAGAGAAAGTACCTGCACAATTATATTTTGATACTTACTTATTTATAAAACAAAACCACCTTTTTATATTTCCAGAGTCTACACTTGGTCAGAATTCCATAAGTAATTTTTTGATAATAATGATAATCAGACAATTGAGGTTAATACTTCTGTCAGTTTTCTCTTGTTCTTACACCTAAGTTACAAAATAATAAAATATTTAGTTTTTAAAGTTTTTATCTCCATAAGTTGACTCAGGAATAGGTTACTTTATGTGGTAATGAAATGTATATATTGTTTAAGAGGAACATATTTTATGTTGATGTGGTACTATACATAATCTAAATTCATGACTTTGCTATCATTATGTTCTGCTGTGTTTTTTTTGTTGTTGTTGTTGTTGTTGTTGTTATTGTTTTGTTTTGTTTTGGGTTTTTTTAAGTACTAGGAATTGAATCCAAGGGCATTTAACCGCTGAGTCACATCCCCAGCCCTTTTTTTATATTTTATTTTCAGGCAGGGTCTTGCTAAGTTGCTGAGGCTGGCATTGAACTTGTAATCCTCCTGCCTCAGCCTCCAGAATCACTGGGATTATAGGCATGTGCCACTGCACCTGGCTATGTTCTGCTGATCTTTGACTTCCAAATTGGTTTGTGAACCATTTGGTATCCTCAACCCTCAAGAAGACTTCTAATGGGGAAAAGCAGTGACTTCCTTGTCTTATTCCTACATTCCTACTTATTCCTTCTTTTTTTATATATTTACTTTTTAGTTGTAGTTGGACACAATACCTTTATTTTACTTATTTATTTTTATGTGGTGCTGAGGATCGAACCCATGTGCTAGGCGAGCGCTCTACTACTTAGCCACAACCCCAGCCCCAGCCTTACTTTTTTAAAGCTTACTTATAAACACACTCATTTATAAAGACAGGAGTCATCAATATTTTAAAAATAATTACTGTAAGCTGTAATTACTCTTTAAGCAAGTGAACTTGATAGGATGAAAGTCCAAGAATGCAGTGTGGTGAGCAGAAACTAATTTCCTTTAATTAATTATTGGACACAAGAATTAACTAATGAATAGGAAAAACAATTATGGTAGAGTGCCATGGTGTTTAAATGTGGAAATATATAAAGACATGAAAGACAATATAAAACCCTCAAAAAAAATGGAAAAGGGTTAGGCTGCTTGGAAAATTATAGAGACATTACAAAGTTTACTCAAAATATACGTAGTAATGCAGACAGCCACTCTCCCAGCTGCCCGTTTACAAAGTCTTATAAAGCAGAAGTTTCCCCTCTATGAGTTAGAAGTGTATCAGATGATCTCTAAGTTCTCCATTTAATTGTTTGAATGCAAACTTTTAAAGCTGCTGCCTGATATACTAGTTAAAACTGTGAGTAGAATGCTTGCTGATTGAATGTGTAGTTTTATTCATTTGCAGCATTCATGCATGGGAAGCATTTTCACACACCTTTGTCTCTGTTTATTATTTTTTAATCCTTACCATTCTTTACACTCCTCATGAATAGGACTTAAATATGTACATGGTGTAAAGTCATCACCAAGTACATTCTGAGCACTCACAAAATGAGATTGGCAGAACTGTGAGCACATTTGGCCATACTCAGGTATATTTTCATATAATTAAGTTAAATATGTAGGTTCTCAAGACTGGTGGTAAAGCACTTGCCTAGCATGTGCAAGGCCCAGGTTCAATCCCCAGCACCACCAAAAAAAAAAAAAAAAAAAAAAAAATATATATATATATATATATATATATACACACACACACACACACATACATACACACACACACATATATATATATATACATACATACATACATACATACACACACACACACTTTAATAAGCAATATTACCTGCTGCCGCAGTCTGGCTGGGCACAAAATCACGAGCCACTCAAGCAGGAACAAAGTTTATTTTTTGAAACTGCCGCCAATGTCCGGTACCGCCCGGGAAGATTTTTTCCACACACGCCGCCTCCTCTCGGACCACCGAGAGAGCTCCTCCCCCGTAACTCCCTCCTACTGTACTTCCCCAACCAATGGGAACTCTCCAGGAGTCCCGTAGCCGGCCTAGGTGAACAGCAGGAGTCCAATATCCATATGAATGCAAATCTTAACATAATCATATCATCTCAATGGCTAGCTGGCGTCACCTTTCGACCAAAAATGCCATGCATCATATACTTGGCTCTTAGCAACCTGCCTTTCTCAAAAGTGGAGATTAGCACTGAAGATACAGAAGGCCAGAATGAGAAGTCATGGTCAGACACAGAAAAATAGAAAGATACCCAGGGAGAAGAAGAAGGTGCAACCAAAAGTAATGTAGTCTTAGAGGTCTTTATGAAAAATCAGATCCTTATGCTTATCACTGTTTGGGGTGTGAAGTCAAAATTTGTAAACTTATTTTACAAATTTATCTTCTCTAAGATGGAAAGGGTACATTTTTAGATGTATCTGTTTATTATGCAGAATAAAAGAAACTTCACTAATTTGTTTATAAAATTTCTTTGACTATTTTGTATTTTAATGCCATGTAAGCACTGTTAATTGATTTTTTAACATTACTTGTCAAATACTAGTTCAACTTTTCTTTAAAAAAATCTTTCTATAGTGATATATCTTCATTCTGTATCTGAAGGACTACCAATAAATTATAACTACCAATAAATATATACATTTCATTATAGTAAGAGAATTTGGTTATTTTGTGCTACCTGATTTTTTTTTTTTGTCATTAAACAGAAATATTTTGAGAAACTTCTTCTTAATTGTTTTATCAGCTTCTTGGGTCAGCATAATCTGTAACAAAGATTAGAAGATAAGGATCATATTTCTAGTTACCAGTCTTCCCTTGAACAAGGTAGTTGGCCTCTTTGGATAGCTAGCTACCTGTGTGACCTTGGACAAAGTACTTAAGAATCTCTGGGGTAGTACCTTACTTGTAAGAGGTATTTAATAAACATTTATTGAATGAATAAAAAAGCCATAATACTAGACCCATTTGTCCAAAAAGACTTCATAGCTGGTCAGGGTGGGAGGTAAGGACAGACTGGAGTGGCAGGAAAGGATCGCCTATCACCAAGAGTCCAAAATTCCCTCTTGCCATAAGTTCATGTGCTCTGTGAGTGAGTCACTCCTGACCTATATTTATTAGTTGGGTTGTAAAGTTTTCTCTAAAGATTTACTTAAATAGGAATATGAGTTGATTTAAAAGCAGTAACAGTAAGCATTTACCATGTAAAGTTATCTTTCTAAGAAATATATTTGTATATAAATTTTTATATATATATATATATATATATATCCAACATCACTCTGTCTGCTGTTATTGCCATTTTAGAGATAAAAAGATTGGGCCATGAGAGCACTGAGCAAATTGCTCAAGGTCTGATAAGTTGCAGAACTGGTATATGAATTAGGTGGTCTGGCTCCAGAATCTATACTCTTTTTTGAAAAAAAAATTTTTTAGTTGTAGTTGGACACAATACCTTTATTTTTAAAATTTATTTTTTATGTGGTGCTGAGAATCAAACCCAGGGCCTCACATATGCTAGGCAAGAGCTCTACCACTGAGCCACAACCCCAACCCCTGATCTACTTTTTTAAACAAAAATAGAATAGGCAATTTAGCAATTAGAGGTCTTTATGAAAAATCAGATCCTTATGCTTATCACTATTTGGGGTGTGAAGCCAAATTTTATAAACTTATTTTACAAATTTATCTTCTCTAAGATGGAAAGGGTACATTAAAACTAACACAGTTTTAAATGACATTTTTTTGGGGGGGTGGGATCCTGTAATTTCAATTCTAGGACTATATCCTCAGAAGTGCTCCTACATATATATACAAAGATATGTGTAGAAGGATGTTCACTCCAGTATTATTTATGATACTACAGAGTAAGAAATAACCTAAACATTTATTACTGGAGTCTGAAGAAAATTATGGTACATCCATACTATGGATAAAACCCCATCATTAGGGGCTGGGGTTGTGGCTCAGTGGCAGAGCACTTGCCTGGCATGTGTGAGGCCCTGGATTCTTTCCTCAGCATCACGATAGATAGATAGATAGATAGATAGATAGATAGATAGATAGATAGATAGATAGATAGAAAGGTATTGTGTCCATCTACAAAAACAACAACAAAAATTTTTTTTTTTTAAATCATTAAAAAGTGAGAGATAGCCAGGTATGGTGGCACATGACTATAATCCCAGAAACTCAGGAAGCTGAGGTAAGAGGATCATAAATTTTAGACTAGCCTGGGCAATTTAGTGGAGCTCTGTCTAAAAAATTACTTCTTTCTCTTGAAATAAGCATTTATGGATTTTCATTACAGTGAACACATATCCAGTCCATATTAGAATTAAGTGATATAATTTAAAAGAATGAATGAAGATTGCTCTTTATAACATGTAAATTATGATTCATAGATTTTTTTTCATTATTTTATACATATGTATTATTTCCTTATATGACTGTGGCAACCTTTTGAACATTTTTGTTGCTTCTGTGGATCCAGACCAAAAAGATAGCTGGAAAAAAAAAAAGATGTGAATTTAATGATTTTTTGATGTATGCAGTGTGATTCTGAGTAATAAGGTAATTTGGATGAATAAATGAACTATATGCATTTATTTGCTTTTCAAAATGATTTGCTTAGAAGTTGTAAATATATACCCCAAGTGCTGAAAACACTTAAGGTATTTTTTGAAATACCTTATAGTTAGTTTGTAAAGAAAAAAAAAAGTATTACTTTCAGGCACCTAAAAAATGTGTCCTTTAGAAATATCACAACAGAAACTACAGAAGTACAGAAGATAATTAGAAATTATTTTGAAATCCTGTACTCCAGTAAAATAGAAAATATCGTAGGCATTGACAAATTTCTAGAGTCATATAATTTGCCCAAATTGAATCAGGATGATATACACAATTTAAACAGATCAATTTCAAATGACGAAATAGCAGACACCATCAAACAGCTACTAACCAAGAAAAGCCCAGGACTGGACAGATACAGCGAGTTCTACAAGACATTTAAAGTAGAACTAATACCAATACTCTCCAATTTATTTCAGGAAATGGAAAAAGAGGCAGCACTTCCAAACTCATTCTATGAGGCCAATATCACTCTGATTCCAAAACCAGGCAAAGACACATCAAAAAAAGAAAACTTGGGGCTGGGGCTGTGGCTCAGTGATAGAGCGCCTGCCTAGCACGTGTGAGGCTCTGGGTTCGATCCTCAGCACCACATAGAAATAAATAGATATTGTGTCCATCTACAACTAAAAAAAATTTTTTCAAAAAAGAAAACTTCACACCAATATCTCTAATGAACATAGATGCAAAAATTCTCAATAAAATTATGGCAAATCGAATACAAAAACATCAAAAAGATAGTGCACCACGATCAAGTGGGATTCAACTCAGGGATGCAAGGTTGGTTCAACATATGGAAATCAATAAATGTAATGCATCACATCAATAGACTTTAAAGATAAGAATCATTTGATCATCTCAATAGAAGCAGAAAAAGTGTTTGACAAAATACAATACCCCTTTATATTCCAAACACTAGAAAAACTAGAGATAACAGGAATATATCTCAACATCATAAAGGCGATCTATGCTAAGCCCCAGGCCAACATCATTCTAAATGGAAAACAATTGAAGGCATTCCCTCTAAAAACTGGAACAAGACAAGGATGCCCTCTTTCACCACTTCTTTTAACATAGTTCTTGAAACACTGGCCAGAGCAATTAGACGAAAGAAATTAAAGGGATACACACAGAAAAAGAAGAACTCAAATTGGCACTGTTTGCTGCTGATATGATTCTATACCTGGAACACCCTAAAAGTTCCACCAGAAAACTTCTAAAACTAGTAAATGAATTCATCAAAGTAGCAGGATATAAAATCAACACCCATAAATCAAAGGCATTTCTATATATCAGTGACAAATCCTCAGAAAGGAAAATGAGGAAAACTACCCCATTCTCAATAGCCTTAAAAAAAAAAAGATACTTGGAAATCAACTTAATGGAAGAGGTGAAAGATCTATATTATGAAAATTACAGAACCCTAAAGAAAGAAGACCTTAGAAGATGGAAAGATCTACCATGCTCTTGGATAGGCAGAATTAATATTATCAAAATGACCATACTTCCAAAAGCACTATATACAGATTTAATGCAATTCTGATCAAAATTCCAATGACAGTCCCCATAAAAATAGAAAAAGCAGTCATGAAATTCATCTGGAAAAATAAGAGACCCAGAATAGCTAAAGCAATCCTGAGCAAGAAAAGTGAAGCAGGTTTCATCACTATACTAGATGTTAAACTATACTACAGAGCAATAGTAACAACAACAGCATTGTATTGGTACCAAAATAGACTGGTAGACCAATAGTACAGAATAGAGGACACAGAGACTAACCAACAAAATTAGTTATCTTATATTAGACAAAGTTGCCAAAAACATACATTGGAGAAAAGATAGCCTCTTTGACAAATGGTGCTGGGAAAACTGGAAATCCATATGTAACAAAATAAAATTAAACCCCTATCTCTCACCATGCACAAAACTCAACTCAAAGTGGATCAAGAACCTAGGAATTAAGCCAGAGACACTGCACCTATCAAAAGAAAAGGTAGACCCAAATCTCCATCATGTCAGATTAGGCCATGACTTCCTTAAGAAGACTCCTATAGCACAAAAATTAAAATCAATAATCAATAAATGAGATGGACTCAAACTAAAAAGTTTCTTCTCAGCAAAAGAAACAATCTGTGAGGTGAATAGAGAGCCTACATCTTGGGAGCAAATCTTTACCCCTCACACATCAGATAGAGCACTAATCTCTAGGGTATATAAAGAACTCAAAAAGCTAAACACCAAAAAAACAAATAACACAATCAATAAATGGGCCAAGGACCTGAATAGACACTTCTCAGAAGATGATGTACAATCAATAAATACATGAAAAAATATTCATCATTACTAGCAATTAGAGAAATGCAAATCAAAACCACTCTAAGATTTCATCTTACTCCAGTCAGAATGGCAGCTATTATACATACAAACAACAATAAGTGTTGGTGAGGATGTGAGGGGAAAAGGTACACTCATACATTGCTGGTGGGACTGCAAATTCTTGCAGCCAATATGGAAAGCCATATGGAGATTTCTTGGAAAATTGGGAATGCAACCACCACCATTTGACCCAGCTAACCCACTCCTCGGTCGTACCCAAAGCACTTAAAAACAGCATACTACAGGGACACAGCCACATCAATGTTTATAGCAGCAGAATTCACAATAGCTAAACTGTGGAACCAACCTAGATGCCCTTTAATAGATGAATGGATAAAAAAATGTGGCATATTACACAATGGAATATTACTCAGCAATAAAAGAGAATAAAATCATGGCATTTGCAGGTACATGGATGGAATTAGAGAAGATAATGCTAAGTGAAGTTAGCCAATACCAAAAACCCAAATGCCGAATGTTTCCTTTGATATGAGAAGGCTGATTCGTAGTGGGATAGGGAGAGGGCGCATGGGAGGAATAGACAAACTCTAGATAGGGCAGAGGGATGGGAAGGGAAGGAAGGGGGCATGGAATAATTAATGATGGTGGAATGTGATGATCATTATTATCTAAAGTACAGGTATGAAGTCATGAATTGGTGTGAATATACTATGTATACAACCAGAGATATGAAAAATTTTGTTCTATATATGTAATAAGAATTGTAATGCATTCCACTGTCATATATAAATAAAAAATGTGTCCTTTATATTTGGCTTTGGAGACAGTTTACTATTTGTCACATATCATAATATTTTTTCATTAGGCGTATGTTGACAATTCTATTTTATATTGTTACTATTTATAATTAATTTCATGAACAATTCAAAACACTTGAAAAACAAAAATGAAAATCAAGAAAAATAGCCTCAGCTGGGTGCAGTGGCACACATCTTTAATCTCAGCAACTTGAGTGGCTAAAGCAGGAAGATAGCAAGTTCTAGGCCAGCCTCAGCACCTTAGCAAGGACCTCAGTAACTTAATGAGACCCTGTCTCAAAATTTTAAAAAAGAGTTGAGAATTAAATTATATTGTTATAATTGTGTGCATTTATTTAACAACAAATCTCATCATTAAGTATGACTATAGTGTACCAGTAAAAAAGGAGGAAAGAAAAAAAATGTAAATAGAAGATAGTATTCCATTTGTATGTTACAGAACCTTTTTATATTTTATGTTTCTTAAGTAAACACTTTTTGTAACTTAAGAAAACTGAAGACATAAGGTTATTATTGTGCTAACAATTGTTTTTTATAATCTACTTGGCCTCTCAATGTCAGCAACTTCATGGAAGTACATATTAATAGTATTCTTTGTGGTTTTCAAAACTTCTACCTGTAGTTGTGGAGTTCTGTTGATTATATTTGACATGTAATTTGACTTCCTCCCCTACAAATCATTTTAAAGACATACAGAGTTCTAGTGATTAGATATCAATTAGCATTTGCTGTGTAAGAAACCAATAAATTTTACTGTTTTAAAAGGAGTGGGTGGCTAGGGAAGTAGCTCAGTGATAAAATACCTCTGGGTTCAATTTCTAGTACCAAAAATAAAAAAGGAAAGAAAAGAAAAATAGCCTAACTAAAGAGTGACTTTACATGGGTTTGAAGTTTTTGTTTCTTTTTTCTTTTAGCGTGAAGGATATTGTAAAATTAGACTGTAGTAATGATGGCACAACTCTGTCAGTGTATTAAAATTCATTGAATTATATGCTTAAAAATGGGTGAAACTGATGACATATAATTTTTTTCTCAATAAAGCTATTTTAAAAAGAAAAAATAGCCTAAAAAGGTGACTCTGTTCATAATTTTTAAAGCCAGAGCTTTATTTTGAAAATAATTTCATGCATGGTAACAGGAGTATTATATAGAATCTGATTGCTTAAAATTTTTTTAAAAGATATTTCATTTTAAATCTTAATATTCAGATTATATATCTTTCCCTCTCCTGGATAATATTTGCTATAGAGACTCCCTTATTTTTTTTCTGCTGTGGATAATAATTATAAACGTGTGTATGTATGTATATTCAAGAATATCTATTGTGTGTATATATTCACTGGAAATCAGAGTATAATCTTTTTTTAAAAACTTTTTTTTTTTTTTACTATCCTGAATACCTAGCAAGGTAAGGATAGTGAAATGCCAGGACTAGATATTTATAACTGGTCTCCCCACCGCCCACACTGGGGGCTGAATTCAGGGAGACTTTCCCAGTCAGCTACATCCCAGCCCTTCCTATTTTTTCTTTTTACACAGGATCTCTCCAGCTTGCATAGAGCTAGTCTCAAACTTGTGATCCTCCTGCCTTTGTCTTAGTCACTGCGATTACAGGCATGTGCCACTGCATTCCCTGTAAAGACCACTGTGGTTCTCTATTTGAATATGATAATGCTCATCTTTAAGTGATTTGGTGTGTGTTTGTATTGCCGTTTACATATGAAGTGTTCCCCAAAAGCTCATGTATGAGACAATATAAGAAATTTTAGAGGGCTGGGGATGTGGCTCAAGTGGTAGCACACTCGCCTGGCATGTGTGCGGCCTGGGTTCGATCCTCAGCACCACATACAAACAAAGATGTGTCCGCCGAAAACTAAAAAATAAACATTAAAAAATTCTCTCTCTCAAAAAAAAAAAAAAAATTTAGAGGTAAAATGATTAGGTTATGAGAGTGTTAAACTAATCAGTGCATTAATCCTCTTGAATAGATTAACTGGGTGGTAACTGTAGGCAGGTAGGTATGGCTAGAGGAAATAGGTAAGTCACTGGGGTATATACTTTGTCCCTGGTGAGCAGAACTCTCTCTGTTTCCTGCTTACCATTTCCTGAACTACTTTTCTCTACCATACCCTTTCACCATGATGTTCTGCCTCACCTTGGGCCCAGAGCAATGGAGATGGCCATCTATGGACTGAGACCTTTGAAACCATAAGCCAAATAAACTTTTTCTCCTTTCATTGTGTCAGGTCTTTTGGTCACGGTGACAAAAAAAAAAAAAACTAACTAAAACAGTTTGTGTTTAAGTCATAACTTGAATTTGGATGTAGAACTGAAAAAGAGTTCTGTGAGGTTTTGTTTTGTTTTGTTTTGCATTCCCCACCCCCCTTTTATAGCCAGATTTTGGTACACATTGCTTGTTACTTTGTTGCCGTGGAAGCATATCCATTCCTTTTCTCTGCAATTCAGATCATATAGGAGAGTGGGTTACCTCCTTGGATGAATACATTTAGGTCTTGGATTTCAAGGCCTTTTACTCAAACTTTGCCAATTGTATGTGTGTGTGTACATGTGTGTGCGCACGCGCACATGCTTGCACTTACATGTTTCTTTTCATTTCTTGCTTTTCACATTCTGCAGTGTATTCTCAATAGAGGTTCCATATAATTTGTAATTTGCTTTGGAATGGTAAATGTGCCATCCCAATTTTCCTTCTCAGTTTATTTTACATCATATTAATTGTATTTGTAGTTTGATTTTTAAAAAAAATTTGCTTCCATTATATCTTTATCTCAAGTTTATCCTCTCATTTACCTTATAGCCACCCCCACCTCCATAAATACTGTTTATATATGCTTTCCTAATGCTTCTGGGATAATCTTTTATAGCAGAAAAAGTATATTCTAAATATACCTTAAAAGCACATTTCACTGGGATGGCACCTGTGATACCAGTGATTCAGAGGCTAATACAGGAGGATCACAAGTTTGAGGCCAGCCCGAACAACTTAGGTCCTAAGTTAGCAAAATCCTGTCTAACAATAAAAAAATAAAAAGGGCTAGGGATTTGCTCAGTGGTAAAGTGTCCCTGGGCTTAATCCCTAGTAACACAGATGCACACACACGCACACACACACACACACACACACACACCCAAACAAACAAACAAAAAACTTTTAATAAAGAATATAGAAAAACAATATAACCATACAATGTATACATTAAATCTGAAACTGGTGGAGATTGGGGAAAACTTTCTAGGAAACACTGTAATCTTTTTTTTTAATGTTACTACCCAATACCATTCCTGATTAGGATGGGGAGCCTTTTTTGCCTGTGTCCTATAGGAGGACCCTGCTGCAGTACCCTATTGAATATTCTCTTAGTTCCTTCTCTAGATCTCTGCATTGAGGTTTTTCTCTCTGTGTGATGTCCGATGAGTGTCCTGAAGAGAAAAGCACTTTTCTGGGAATTTCAAATTCTCCTATAACTCCCACAAAATGTTCTATTTTTTAATTTATTTAATACTATTCATACTTAAGAGGCATTGTATAGATGCTTCACACCCTTAGCATCTCCAGCTCTGTCATACCCACAGAACATCATCATTTAAAGAACAAAGGAAAGCCTCAGGACTATTCCCATGATATGCTCCAAAAGGAAAATTAAACTATAGTACAAATGGCCCTAAAATGTCAATGGCTCACAAAATAGAGTCTACTTCTTATTCATGGGTCTTATCCATGTCATTTTTACTCCATCCCAGCCCTATTTTGTATTTTATTTAGAGACAGGGTCTCACTGAGCTGCTAAGCATCTTGCTGTTGCTGAGGCTAGCTTTGAACTCTCGATCTTCCTGACTCAGCCTCCCCAGCTACTGGGATTACAGGCATGTGCCAGCACATCCAGCTGTCAGCCGACTTCTCAACAAACATGAAATCAAAAGCTAATACAATGATATAGTTAAAGTGCTAGAAGAAAGTGATCATCTCTCTAGAATTCTGTTCAGGGAATATATCTTTCTATAGTAAAGGAAAAATAAAACTTGCGATCCTCTTGCCCCAGCCTCCCTAGCCATTGGGATTATAGGCGTGTGCCACTATGCCTGACTACGGAGTCTATTCCTAACCTCATTTATAACATGGATCCCTTTGTCAGTCCAGGGAAGCCTAAGAACTTTACTCAGAATGGTGTAAAACACATAAAATAAGATAGTGAGGGAAACAACTTACATTGAAAATAAAGATGCTATTATTTTTCTATTCAAGTTTGTGGACCCTTGTGAGGAAATGGGAGGGAATGTGGGGATGAGTGTCCCCAGTGTGATGCAAGTGCTTTTCATAGACTATTTTATTTAACATCTTCAACATCCAAGACCAACGCTGATGAGCAGCCCCTATTTGGGACAGAAAAGAGACTAGGTGAACCATAAGGTGGTTCTTAAAACATTGGCTTAGAATGACATTCTTCACTCACATCTCATTGGCAAAAGAAGGTCACACACACTTGTGTTTAACAGGATAAAGGAACATAATTCTTCCATTGAGAGTGGTGGAGGTGGAGGTGGAGTGAGGGTGGAGTGGACATCAGACAGTTTGCCATAAAGGTACATAATCTGCTACACACCTGGTGCTGTTTTTTTCCTCTAAATTGTTCCAGTGTCACTTCCTTCCTTCTGACTCTTCAAAGTCAGGGAATAAAAGACCAGCTATTCCCAAGGAGAAATGCTGATCAAGTCTCCCTGCCCCAACCATGCTCTTCTGATCTCAACATTTAGCTGCCAAGTTGGTGAAATGGAAGAATGGACTCACAGGTCAGACCTTCCCTGCTAATAACCCTCAGAGTGACAGTAGGCAAATAGCTTGACCTCTTTAAGTCTAAATTATCTCCATATAAAATCTTAATGATTCCCACTTTATAAGGATGTTGTAGATATTAAATAAAATAGTCTATGAAAAGCACTTGCACCACGCTGGGGACACTCATCCCCACATTCCCTCCCATTTCCTCACAAGGGTCCACAAACTTGAATAGAAAAATAATAGCATCTTTATTTTCAATGTAAGTTGCTTCCCTCATTATCTTACTTTATGTGTTTTAAACCATTCTGAGTAAAGTTCTTAGGCTTCCCTGGACTGACAAAGGGATCCATGTTATAACTGAGGTTAAGAATAGACTCCGATTCCCTGAAGACCTTAAAAGACAAATACCAAATGTCTTCTTTGATATAATGAGAGCAACTAAGAACAGAGCAGGGAGGAAGAGCAGGAAGAAAAGATTAACATTAAACAGATACATGAGGTGGGATGGAAAGGGAGAGAAAAGGGAAATTGCATGGTAATGGAGGGAGACCCTCATTGTTATACAAAATTACATATAAGAGGTTGTGAGGGGAATGGGAAAATAAACAAGGAGAGAAATGAATTACAGTGGATGGGGTAGAGAGAGAAGATGGGACGGGAGGGAGGGGGGATAGTAGAGGATAGGAAAGGTAGCAGAATACAGCAGTTACTAATAGGGCATTATGTAAAAATGTGGATGTGTAACCGATGTGATTCTGCAATCTGTATTTGGGGTAAAATTGGGAGTTCATAACCAACTTGAATCTAATGTATGAAATATGATATGTCAAGAGCTTTATAATGTTTTGAACAACCAATAAAAAAAATAAATTTAAAAAAAAAAAAAGAATAGACTCCGTAGCCAGGCATAGTGGCACACGCCAGTAATCCCAACGGCTAGGGAGGCTGGGGCAAGAGGATCGCAAGTTTTATTTTTCCTTTACTATAGAAAGATATATTCCCTGAACAGAATTCTAGAGAGATGATCACTTTCTTCTAGCACTTTAACTTTATCATTGTATTAGATTTTGATTTCATGTTTGTTGAGAAGTCGGCTGTCAGTTGGATGTGCTGGCACATGCCTGTAATCCCAGTAGCTGGGGAGGCTGAGTCAGGAAGATCGAGAGTTCAGAGCCAGCCTCAGCATCAGCAAGATGCTTAGCAGCTCAGTGAGACCCTGTCTCTAAATAAAATACAAAATAGGGCTGGGATAGGGCTCCGTGGCCCTTTGCCCCTGAGTTCAATTCCAGCTCCCCCCTTCACCATCAAAAAAGAATAGAATCCATGTGTCTAGTGACAGTCTGTAGATGGTACCACAATTATTCTGTTAGACAAAGAAAATTGTTTCTTTAGGGAGGCAGTGGGGTTTGAGAGATAGCAAATGAATTGTGTTTTACCTCAGCAAAAAAAATAAATATATATAAAATATACTTTAATCAAAATTTAGCCCCATTGCTTACTAGTCATAAGATCCTGGGCAAAACAATTAGCATATCTGAGCTTCCATATTCTCATCTATAAAACAGGGTTACTAACTAAATTTGGTGAAGATTAACTTAGATGCTGTATTAAAAATCATTATGAATTGTGCATTAGCCTGTACAATGAGTACTTGCCTATAGTTTCTGCTGACTGTGGTTTAAACATACTAGGGAGCCAGTCTACTTTTGTACATGAGAAGACCTGGTAAAACATTTTGGGAGGTATTTAGGATTCGTCTTTTTGTCTCTGGATATCTTGATTGTTTAGAAAGCAGCATAAAAAATCTAACTTAAAGCATATCATGTGTAGCCTATATCCTGATAATCTTTTCATAGGCAATAGATCCTTGCCTCTTTATTCCACTTTCCTTTCACATCTCCCAGCTTCCTACATATTTTGCTGTCTAAATAGAGCCTGCCAAGGTTCCCTCTTCTGTCCGTCACTGCCTGTTGTTATGCAGCTGGAGAGGTTTTGCAGAATGACATTTCCCTCCTGCAGTGCTTACTGTGGCCCATTTAACATGCAACCCTCACATCTCTCCTAACCCCTTTTTACTTTCTAAAGGAGGAAAAACTCAAACCCCAGCCTCTCATGAAGCAATTCTGAACACACAGAGCCCTGGCACTACACACTGGGGCCAGCACTAAACTTCAGTAATGATTCAGATCTCCCTTGTTTCTGGATCATTCTCTAATATTCCCAGATAAAAATCTGTTTGTCTTCTTCATTCACTGTCACACATCTTTCCCTCTATCCCTTCTAAAACCAAGGTATTTATGCCAATTCCAATTCACCAAATATTTTTAGCTTTCTCATATTCTAATTTAGCTCAGCAGCATTTTCTGGTATACTATCTGTGTTGTCACTGGATTGTCATTTCTCCCAGCCTGGTTGTGCCTGAAGCAGTTTCATAGCTAAATGAGGAACCCTCCAAGAAAGGGGTTTATAATGAAAATGGAAACACCAGCATGCTCTTTGTAATCACTTCTTTAATTCTCCACCTGCCATACCATGGAGACGATTCGTAATTATCAGAGCAGAGAACTGAACCTCCTGTACCAGGGCAGAAAGAATGAGCTCTCTGGGAGGGCAAGTGACAGAATCTATTCTCCAGTGGGGCCGGGGGACAGATATTTTGGAAAACTGTGACACAGAATCTGATATATTTGTATAACCTTTTCATGTAGAACCGTGCTACAGTCAGAAAGCGGTTTTGGTTTCCTTCATTAAAAGCTTATTAAATGAAGAAATGGGACAGTGGTTTTGCTTCGGTAGATGGGGGTCAGAGAGGCGGGTCTGATCTCCTCAGGATATTAATGTCTGCCTTCAGCCAGGGGAAATGAGCCGTCACTTGAGTTAGAGGCAGCTTTATGTGCTCATCACTAGGGATTCCCATATGTCCAGGGAACTGCAACAGTAAAAAATGGCAGAGCTTGGTAGTAGAGTGCAGAGGGCTCTCATTGGAATTCATGTCAGGAAGCTCAGCTCATTCTGCCCAGAGCAAGTCTGTTTAATGTTGATCAGCTGTCCATCTGATAAACTGAATTGATATGGGCATTCCCTCCAAGGGCTGCCCTGACAGTGACAGCCGTAGCACCCAGATGTCTTGTTAGGCCTTTTTTTTTTTTCTTTTCTTTTTCTGCTCTCAAGTATTTTTAACCCCTTTTGTGATACCCAAACCCAAAAGTACTCTTAAGACCTGAATAAGGATGCCTAGCTAGACTTTCTGTTTCTCTAAAGAGAAGATCTCAGTGTAGCTATTTCCAGAAACCAGATACTATTAGTTAACTACCTTTCTCCTCTTCATAATAGGCCTCTGATTGACCCACAGGATAATTATATGTTGACAGTGTCAAGTTTGGCTGAGTTATTCCCAGGGTCTTTTAAATGTTCCTAAAAGTAGCAGTTTGCCTGGGTTGGTTATGCTTTGTTAAAGTAATTTCATAGATATGTTCATTGATCACTAAACTGAACTTTATTATGTAATACAAATTTCATTTTGGTTGGCTAATTTCTGGAGGTAAATATGGTGACTTCTTGCTGGGTCTCAACATTCCTCTGCTCTTGCAAGCATGACTACCACCACCTAAGGTAACTCACCTCTGTATGGTAGGTATGGAGGGAATTAGTTACATAACACGTCAATACTGAGCTTTTTCTTTTGGAAACAAATGAGGGCAGGGGAGGAATAAATAAACTGTGTTAAACTTTGATTATTTAAAAATTATATTCTGGAAAACTGCCAGCAGTTTTAAATTACAGCATTTAAATTCTTTACATGGGAGAATTTTGTTTTAAAGGTTTTTGTTGAAGTACTACTTAAGACGTTTTTGTCTTTTTCAATGTTGGTTTTCCCCACTTCTAGATCTTGTGTTTTCATGGAATGGCAAGATTCTAACGGTCTCAAGTATCTAATCTCTTAGAAATGAGATCAGTGCAGAGACTTTTTATATTCTGCTTCTTTTCTGTATATGACAGCGTGTTGGGTGAGCTTTCCTAAAAGGGACACTAAGCCTTCAGTGCCCGAAGTGAGTGCTAACGTGTGGTCAGTGCTGGTCGTTCTTTTCAGCCTTTGAACCTGTGACTTGATCACTACATGGGGTTCACCTTTACTACCGTCTGCAGCTCTGTCATTTTGCCTTTAATGACTGAGATTTTTAACTTCATTATGTTGTTTTTTAAGTCAGAATTCTCATTTCCAAATTCCAAAGTGAAATAAGATTTATTTTGAATGCTGTGATTACAGCAAACTTCAGATTCAAACTTCCATCTTAACCTAGGTTATCAACATGAATAAAAGGCAAATGGAAAGATCCTTCTGTTTCTTTAGATTATTGCAACTTAAATTCAACGAATCTCTTGGGACTTTGAGTCTAGTTTACTTATAAAATATTAATGTCAGTATTCAACAATTAGTTGAAAGTGATCATCACCATGAAAGATTTTTCCCTGGCATGGATTTGCAAAAGTATATGCTTTTTTTTTTTTTTATGTTGCAGTGCTAGAAATCTAACCCAGGGACTCACACATGTTAGACAAGTACTCTAAAGCTTGATATTTTTGAAGTGTGTTTCTGGAATTCTTTTGTTCTTATGTGCTCCTAGCCCCTGCCCCCCACCTCCAGTCTTTACCCTTATGGAACTTTCATTCAGTGAGACCATGGGTGGAAAAGCAAAGCAAAGTAGGTAGCATGTCAGATGGCAATAAGTCTGTAGAAGGAAAAAAGCAGGAGACAGTGATGAGGAATAGTGACGGGGGGCCAGCAGGTTGCTCTTGTCAATGGAGTTGTTTGGGAAGTCCTTACTTATGAGAGGTACACTTTTGCAGAGACCTGAAGGGGATGAGTGACAAAACTTTGTAGATATATAAGAGAAGGACAGCGCAGACAGAGAAAAGGGTAAAGACCCTGAGGCAAGAACAGGCTTGGCATGTTTAAGGAATAACAAGGAAACTGGTGTAAGAGAAGGAGGAGTGGATTTGGAGGGAATGAAGTCAGTGAGGTAGAGGATAGAGAAGCTGTGGCAGATTAGTTATATTGGACCTTGGAGTTCATTATAGAAACTTTTGCCGGTGAGTGAGATGGGGAGGGTTTTTGAGGAGGGTTTTGAGCAAAGGAGCAATGAACTTGATGGTTTCTTCACTTTCCTGCTTGTCTCACTTCTGCTAGCATTTTACCAGTCACTTCAGTTTCACATCTAAAAAGTGTCTTCTAACTGAAGCATCAACTGCTGCCCAAGGTTTCTGGCCTGCTGGTCTACTAGCCTTCCCTGTGGAATTAGGGATTGTCAGTCCACAGAATCACATGAGCCAGTTCCTTGAAATACATCTCTTTATATTTATCTGTGAATTTATCATTCTACTGGTCTGTGTCTCTGGAGAACTCTTGTGATTAAAAAAAAAAAAAGGAAATTCTATTCATCCTGCATATTCAGTCACACAGCAGTAGTGGTCTCTACCCCCTTATCCACAGTTTTGCTTTCTAAGATTTCAGTCGGCCAAAGTCAATTGTGGTCTAAAATTACTCAATGAACATTTTCAGAAATAAATAATTCTAATGTTTTCAGTTGCAAGCCATTCTGAGTAGTGTGATGAAATCTTCTGCTGTCCCACTTTGAAATAACCACGATGTGAGTCATCACTTTGTCCATGTATACACACTATATATGTTACCTGCCTGGTAGTCACTTAGTAGCCATCTTAGTTATCAGATGAACTGTCACAATATTACAAGTAGCCCTTATTATTATTAAGCATTATTCAATTAATCCTTATTTTACTTAATATTGGCCCAAAGTGTAAGAATAGTGATGCTGGCAATTCCAATAGACCAAAGGGAAGCTATAAAGGTCTACTTCTAAATATCATCTCACATCAAGAAGAAGAAGGGTGAGTATAGTACAATGGGATATTTTGAGAGAAACTGCATTCCCATACTTATTATTATAGTATGTTATAATTATTCTATTTTATTATTAATTATTGTTAATCTCTTACTGTGCCTAATTTATAAATTAAATGTATCATGGGTATGTATGTATTTATAGGGTTTGATAGTATCCATGACTTCAGGTATCCACTGAGGGTCTTAGAACATATCTGACAAGGATAAGGGTGATATCCAGTTCTTCTATCAAATTATCACTCTGTTCATGTTGTCACTTTCGAGTACACATTCTAATCATGAAACTCCTAAATTACTAGTAAGGTAGAAACAACTTTGTGACATTATGGGTTGGCAAAATGTCACGTAAAACCAGGGATAAATTTCTTACAGAACTATTTAAACAGAATAAGTTTCCTCATATAGTCATCAGCTCCTTGTGACTGGAAATATTCATACTGGTTGAGTGATTTGCTGAGTGGGAGCTTGATCTAGAGTTCTCTGAAGTCATGCTGTACTATCCCCATCTTTTCAACATTCTGTACATCCTGGATTATGCTGGCATATTCCATTTCTTGAAATATAAATTTCATCTGAGTCTTCATGCTGAGCTCTTCAATGGTTCCACACTAGAATTTATAAAAACTTGAATTCCTTGCTATATTCAAGGCCCTCTTCCATTCACAACAATAGTTTCATCTCTGCTCCTCTCCTTTAGATGGGCTAACCTGCCATTGTCTAGCAAACATCCCATTCTTACCTACAAATCTCAATCTTTGCTTGTTCTGTATTTGTAACCTTTAAAAAGCTTAAATATTAAAAAACAAAAATTGCTGTTTAAAAGTTTATAATCTCAGCATCTAACTTTGCTGCCTCCCATCTGTTTTCTTTCCTTTCTTCTCCTTGTCCTTCCTTTTATTCTCCAAAAATTAACTCATGCTATTCGTTCATCCATTTATTCATTCAACAAATAACAAACACTTACTCTGTACTAGGTACTGGTATACATACTTGAGATACAGTAATGGAAAAAAAAAATCATAGCCTTCATGGAGTTTACCTGCTTCAGTTTGTTTTATATACTTAGCAAAATACCATGGACAACTTTCTAAGTCAGTAGATGTAGATCTGCCACATTCTTTTTAATTGCTACTTAGTATTGCATTAGTGAACATTTAGATTGTTTCCAATTTTTGGCTGCTAACCAAGCTATGTAATATATGTTAGTAAAAACAAACATTTATGTATATATAAAATTTTGCTATTATTTCAGTGAGATATCATAAGTCAAGGGTATCCACATTTTTATTTTATCAGATATCATATTTTCAGTTACCAGGAATTGTAGCAATTTAAAATCCAACAGTGGATCAGAGGAAATTTTCCCTATTAGTGGTTGCCTTCAAGGGTCAGGCTGTTCAAGTGGTTTTAGAAATGGTAGAAACTGATGAAATGATGAGCATAGTTCCAAAGGCTTCCAGATTCTGTTTATTTTTTTTTTTTAATATTAATTGCCAAAGAGTATGCCTATGGACTTCATTTGTCTTAGAGCATCACCAAGACCCTATACCCACACTCACTGAAATGGTATCTTCTTAATCTTTTTCATTTCTTCAAAGCTAACAAATTAAAAATATTACTTCACTACTATTATAATACTCCTTTCCTAAATTATTTGAGTTTGGGCATCATTTTATATGGATTTTGGACATTTATGTTCCCTTTGGAATTACCTTTTTGTCTCCTTTCCTATTTCGCTATTAAGCTGTTTATCTTTTCTTATGAATTTTGTCCAATTTGGACAAATTCCACACATTTTTAATATAAATCTTTTGTGTATGTTGCAAACACTTTTCTTCCTACAATAGCTTCATAAGAAGTATACAATCTAAAATAGCAGGTCATATTTTTTTCCAAAAATTTCTTTTTAATTTTAAAATTTATTCTTCTGATGTGAACAAAAAAATTAGTTTTCTGGTTTAGGGGCTAGGGCGGTATCTTAGTGGTAGGACCCTTGTCTCACACATGTGAGGCACTGGGTTCAATCCTCAGCACCACATAAAAATAAATAAAGATATTGTGTTCATCTACAACTCAAAAAATATTTTTTAAAAAAATTAAGTTTTCTGCTTTAAAAAAAAGTTTCAGGATTCAAAGAAAATTACTGTATCCCGGGCCTGGTGGCACAAGCCTATAATCCCAGTGGCTCAGGAGGCTGAGACAGTAGGATTACAAGTTCAAAGCCAACCTCAGCAAAAGCGAGGCACTAAGCAACTCAGTGAGACCTACATAAAATACAAAATAGGGCTGGGGATGTGGCTCAGTGATTGAGCGCCCCTGAATTCAATCCCCAGTACCAAGAAAGAAAGAAAGAAAATTACTTTAAATAAATGATTCTTGCCTACCATTTTAATACTTTTAGAAAGACACTAAATTTTTGTACATGTTGTGTTTGGGATTTTGATGAGTTTTCAAATGATATGCAGTGAGCCCATGCGTTAGAACCCAAGAGCCTTGGGCATGAATCCAGTTCTGCTGTTTACTATCTATGTGAACTTGAGCTAGTTATTTAGCGTGTCAGCCTTGCTCCCTTCTGTGCACTGGTGATATTGCTTATCTCAAAGAGTTCTAGTTTTACATTATTTGACTTATTAATAAGTTAATTGAGTTATTCTTCCAAATATATTTCACTCAACACCTAATATATAGTACTTAATTGGCTCAAACTGATTAATTTATTAAGTAGTAGCTATAATCACCACTAGGCATTTTTTAAAATAGGGTATTTGAAGTATTTTCAGATGAAATGACATGATATCTGGTATTTACTTCAAAATAATCTGAAAGGGGAATGTGGGTGTAACTTAAACAGGGTTAGCCTTAAGTTAGTAATTCTTGAAGCCAGTGTCAGTCCATAGAGAATCTATTATTTTTATTCATGTATGTTTGAAAGGTCTCAAAATTAAAAAAAATTAAAAGCATCTTTAGAAGCTGTTGAAAATAACAAAGTGTAAACATTTTTTTTTTATTTCTAAGTAGAATACTATGTAAATATTATTGTCTGTACTTATCTGTATTTTCTTAAACCCCTCAGAAGGAAGAAAGGGAAAAAAAAATAGAGAAAGAGGTTCTGTTTTTGTTTTCTTTTTAACCTCTTTTGTGTATGTGGTAAAACACAATTGACCCGTCTACTATTTTAACAGCAACTTAAATGTAAAACACTTACATTATTATAAGTTATTATAAGAAACAATTTTTAAAATATATTTTTAGTTGTTATAGACCTTTATTTTTTTCATACGTGGTACTGAGAATCAAACCCAGTGCCTCACACATGCCAGGCAAGTGTGCTACTGCTGAACCACAGCCCAGCCCATAAGAAACAATTTTTAATAATTAAAACTATTCATCCGCAGACATGGCTCCTATAAGGTAGTCATCACTCACACCTGGAAGGGGCTGATTGGAAGCTAACTGACCTCTGGGTCACTTCCAATTATGATGCTATAAACCTGACTTTAGTTTATACCATTTCTTTTCTTTTGAAAATATGATAGCAGTCCCCTGTAGCCTTTATAAAAATTATTTCTAAGTAAAAAGATATTTAACAAATATTTATAGGCTAGGAAAGTAGATAATATAATGTACAGTGTAGTGTGAAAAGAGGGGGTAGGGAGATGAATGGCTAGAGAAATAATTACAGTAAAATATGATTAATGACTGAGCTATATTCAGAGGCCTTTAAGCACAGAAGTTAATTCTGGAGAAGTGAGGGAAAGCTTCACAGAAGAAATGACACATGAGCTGATTCTTAAACCTTCTTTAAACAAAAATATATTGGTTACTTACTCTACAGCAGCAAAAGTTGTATGGCACCTTCATACTGTGGACCTCTGTAGAGATATAAAATAGAACAAGGAGGTTTTATACTTGTAAAAAACATGGAACTCTCTGACAAGTAATATTAGGTGAATAAAATCAGAGTGCAGGGATGTGAACTTAAAATATCTGCACCGTAGTTGTGATACAATTTTTATTGACTGTATCTTTCAGGAATTTATTTGGCTGCATATTACAGGACTCTAACAAACAGTAATTTCAAAGAGTAGCTGAAAAGTGTTTATCTCAGAAAACAGAAAGCTGGGGGTGGGTAGCTCACTGGTAGAGCACTTGCTTAGCATGCACAAGGTCCTAGGTTCACTCCCCAGCACAAGAAAGAGAAAGAAAAGAAACAAGAAATCTGGAGGTGTGCTTATCAGCAGGTACAGCCCTCAAATGAGTCCTTGGGGGCTCAAGTTTCTCCTTTCTTCCTGTTCTGCCATTCTCTCATTTCTTCCTGCTCTACCATCCTTAGCTTGGGGCTATCTTTAGGATCCTTGAGTCTCTATTGGGCCTCTAAGCAGTTGGGCCATATTCTAGACAAGAAGAAAGGGTGTGCCCAAAATGCCAAAGGTACACACTAGCTGAATCTGTCTCTTTGTCTCAGGAACTTAGTAGGCTTCTCAGAAACCCCACCTAGTGGACTTCTGTTCAGTTTGATTGGCAAGAATTTGTCACATCTAGGTGCAGATTTGGGGAGGTTTTTTTTAAGAGAGTGCATTGCCACTCCAAAGATAATCAAAGGTATGTTGGTGGTGAGGAAGGGAAGAAAGGGTAGGTAACTGGCAAGGTCTGCCATTCTTTTTTTTTAGTTTTAAAAAGCATGGAGCGCCTGATAGGTCTAGCTCACACAAGAGCTGGAGCTGAACAATTAAAAAATGGCCCCAGTGGTTTATTTAAGGTGGTACAACAAAGTCAGGGATAAGGTTTCAGGGGCGGAGCCTTGCTTCATGGAAAGTCTGCCATTCTTATTTCAGAAGTTTATGATGCTAAAAAATTTGCAGAAATGTTAGAGGAAAATGAAGAAATCAAAAGCAGATGAAGTTGTTTAACATATAATTGAAAGTGATTTGCTGGAATTTCTTTCAAAAACATTGATTAATTTTAAGTTCTTTTTTTTTTAAAAAAAAATTATATTTAAGTTGTAGTTGAACACAATACCTTTATTTTATTTATTTATTTTTATGTGGTGTTGAGGGTTGAACCTAGGGCCTCGCATGTGCTAGGCGAGCACTCTACCACTGAGGTACAACCGCAGCCCCAATTTTGAGTTCTTTTAATGTGGTCATTATTTCTTTTTTATTCTTTATTTTTTAAAAAATATCTTTTAGTTGTAGGTGGACACAATGCCTTCATTTTTATTAATTTATTTGTATATAGTGCTGAGGACTGAACCCAGTGCCTCATCCATGCTGGGCAAGCGCTCTACCACTGAGCCACAACCCCAGCCCAGTAATTATTTTTTTACTCAAATTGCTTAACACAAATGATATTTATTTGTAGCATTTTTCCAAATCACTTAGATGAGATATACCAAAGAGGAATAAAATATAGATAGATAGATAGATAGATAGATAGATAAAATGGTATGATGATGTTTATTTAATATGATTTTTTAATCCAGTGTATTGAAAGTTCATTAGATTGCTTAAGGTAGCTTAAAATAGTAATAAGATAATGAGAAAAAAAATTCTCCCAGATTTTTTCATACTTTCACTGCTTCTCTGCTGTATACTAAATAGGATTCTTGGATAATGTGATCAAGAATTATTTATCTGATAACAAAATCTGAGAAGTTGAGAATATAATACTGTTACAGAGCTGGGGCCTTCCAAGAAACTGAGGCAGCACAAAGAACTCCCCCTTCAAACCTGATTTTTGCAACCACATCAGATTTTAGAAAATGTCATTCAAAATAAGAGGAATAAGTTTATTTTTTATTTGTTTTTTTAAAAGAAGACTTTTTTTATAACTTTATTTTTTAATTTTTTTTATTTTTTATGTGGTGCTGAGGATTGAACCCAGTGCCTCACAGGTGCTAGGCAAGCGCTGTACCATTGAGCCACAACCCTTGCCCAGAAATGAATTTATTGAAGGGACAGAAAAAGGAAAGGGGAAATTCTCAAGGGAGAAAGTGTGTCCTGTCAGAGAGGAGAAGAACAATGTCCCTTTCCTGCACTCCAGCTTTATTGGGGATCCCAAGAAGTTTCCAGAATCCCACCCAGGTCTACCTCTTGACTTTTGACTGGCAGCAAGATGATATCAGTCTTTCAAGTCCCCACTGTCATGGCAACTCTAAGTCATCTTGGCACATGCTGACCTTACATTCTTAAAAGATTTTATGGTTAAAAGGAACTATCCTTGTTTCCCAGAATTTCAGGATCTGGTCACAAAAGTCGCCTGGATTCCTCTTATCAGCATTTCTGCATTTCTCCTGCAGTTAACAGGTAGTTTGCTGAGGAATCTGGCATATCCTGTCCACTTAGGTCGGGCAAGGCTGCAGGTAAATTGCTTCTTGGAAAAGAAAGCATGTGGGGATCAACACAGTGGGCCCATTTTATAAAATAATTTTTTTAACTTTGTGTTCCTGCCATTTCACATCTGTCTGTCCCCTATCAATACTAGATAATGGAATTATAAAACAGATTTTAGATGACCAGCCACTTTATTTCTATTTCTTACAGAAAAATAACTACCAATAATAGCAGTAGTTTTGTGTCTTTTTTAACAATTAGCTGCTACTCTGGGGGTTTTGTTGTTGTTGTTGTTGTTTATTTGTTTGTTTTAATTGATGAATCTTAGAATTAGGGAGCAGGAAGGAATTTGTTTATCTAGCACTCTTCTTTTCAGTGATAAGAAAACCAAGGGCCTGATTATTTAAAGAGTTTGCCCCTAGCTATCTCATGTAATAGGCAGAAGTAGAAATGTCATTGAGATTCCTGACTGGGCTAAATCAGTTGATTTGGTTCTGAGCAAATTATTTAGAAACAACTTGATTACTTTATTCAGTTATTCTGCACAATAAAAGAGCCAAACTTGTTCTTAATATATTTTCTTCTAGTAAAGTTTCTTTCCATAGTACTTAAAAACTGGGGGTGAAAACTGGACAGATTTTTTATGAACATTGGTAACTTTGGCTTATTACCCCTCTCCTTCATTTAATATTTGGGAAGTAAATAGACACTTGAAATTATCATTGGTCACTATGACAAAGTGACTCTGAGTTCCAGCTTTCTCTTTTTCAAACTCCATGTTCTCAATCAAGTATTTAACCTCCCCAGACCTGCTGTAATTAGAATCATAAGTAGATAATATACATGAGTTCTTTTTGTAAATGTTGGGCCCTATACAATCTGATGGGTTTTCACTTTGAGTATTATCATTGTTTTTGTTACTACTGACTGTGGCATTTAAAAGTTGCTATTAATTTAATGAATGCTCTTTTATGCTTATAGATGTCTTTATTAAAAGCTCACAATTACTTATTTTCTTCCTCAGGGTAATTCAAAACACCTACAGCTTCTTGCTTGCCTGGTGATTACTTTTCTTTCCCAAGCTAAGCCTCAAGAGAGACTTATCCAAATGCTTAACCCTTTTGAGTTTTATGCTTGCCCATAATTTATTTGTGTGATTTTATTTTTGAAATGTGACAATATGGATTTTTTTTTCAGTGAATGGCTTTGTAAACTAGAAAGCATTTTGAAGATAGTAATAAGATGTACTTTTTATTCCTTTCTTTTAGTTGTTTTTTAAAGGATAATTTTAAATGTTAGCTCTGCTCTTAAAAAATGTTTTCTGTTAACTTCTCAATAGTCTTATAAGCATCTATCCTTAATGATTTTCTTGGGGATGTAATGAGATTTTAATCTAACCATGAATTTACTTTTTTCTTAGAAACTGTTTCACTCACTGGTTCATCTCCTTTCCATATTCCTGCAGTTTGTAATCAAGTGCAATATGTCTGTTGGGTCATCTTTACATTCTCTTTAATTTTTTAAACAAAGGAAATGAACTAGAGATATTTTTTTGATATTACCAAGTTATTTGACTCCTTTATTTTTAATTATATTTTTATATAATTATTATTTTATAGTTGTTCAATAAGTACTATATTTGAGAGAAGAGGGGCAAGTGTTTGTTATTTGATGTATTTATTCTTCTCCATGTCCAAAGGAGGTTTGAGGTCAAGCCCTTTGGTCACATTTGCCTTGGACCTTTGTAATATCTCTCTACTTTTACTATCCACTTTTTCAGATTTTTTCCCACATTACCGCCTTCAGGATATTCTTCCTAAATTATTAAAGCATATATATCATCCCTCTTCTCTAATAAAATACAGACCCTTTAACCTGCTCTAACCTACCTCCAGATTCCTATTTCTCACTTAACCCTCATGCTTTTTTTTTTTTTTCTAACCAAACTGACCTCCTCATCCTCACCACATTTTCCAGCCTTGCCTTCCCTAGGCCTTAATTCCTGGTCTTCCTTATTTATGGGTTCCTAATGCCTGCTGTTGTCTCTGCTCTTTCTCTCCAGCTATGGAAATCCTACTTTATTGTTCAAGGCCTAGCTCTCATTAGGTTCTTTGAGGTGTATTTGGGAGGCAGCCTAGGTAGTAGAAATAGATTGGATTTTAGGGTCTCTTTTCCATTGTTGCATAACAAACCACCTCAAACTTATAGTAGCTTTTTTTTTCCCCAAAGGGTCTTTTTTTGTTTTATTTATTTATTTAAGTTAGAGAGGGAAACAATGAGTTGCTAAGGATCGAACCCAGTGTCTCACACATGCAAGGTAAGTGCTTTGCCACTGAGCCACAACCCCAGCCCCAAACCTTAGTAGCTTAAAACAACCATTTTTTTCTCATAATTCTGCAGGTTGACTAGACTGTTCCTCTGCTGATTTCTCCTGGGTATATTTTTGTGGTCTGGTAAAACAGCCAGGGGCTTAGCTGGGCTCCGATGACTATACTTCTCTCCATGTTGTTTTTCATCCTCTGGGAGGCTGTACTAGGTTTCTTAACATGTAGTCTCAGGGCAGCATTCCAAGAAGGCAAGTCCCAATGCAAAACACTTACCAAGCCTGTTTGACCCAAGTCTGCTGATGTCCCCTTGGCCAGACAAATCATATTTATCAAACTTAGAGTCAATCAAACAGGAGACTACACATGGCATGGAAATCCAAAGAGATGGTTTATTATTGGTAAGCTGTCTGCCCCTGGCTGCAGTGATTCATATTCTTTCCATGGGCATAATGTGCTGCCTCCTAAGATCCCTAAGACTCACCTATTTCATGGCATCGAGTTCAAAGTCCATGATCTCATCATTTGCACTAGGTCTAGATGTGGATGTGGCTCCCTGGATACAGCTCCTCTTAACTCAGGAATCTAGAAACTAAAAAAATAAGTAGTCCACCCCACCACTGCCACCTCATATCCAGTATACAACATTGAGGCAGGAACAAATTAACCAGTAGTCACAATAGTCACTTAATTTTTTAATATTGATTTTTTAGTTGTAGGTGGGCAGAATAACTTTATTTTATTTTTATGTGGTTCTGAGACTCAAACCCAGTGCCTCACACATACTAGGCAAGCGCTCTACCTCTGAGCCATAACCCCAGCCCCCAACTTCTGTTTTTTAAAAAGGAGTAATGAGGGCTGGAGATATAGCTCAGTTGGTAGAGTGCTTGCCTTGCATGCCCAGGCCCTGGGTTCAATCTCCAGCACCATTTAAAAAAAAAGGAGTAATGAGAGGTACACAGTAAATATTGGTCCAGAGCAATGCTGAAATTCAGCTGGGCAGTGAGCAAGGAATGCTTCATGATTAGGGCCGAGTCCTACTCCCTAGAATTTGTTTCCTAATCCACCTCTTTGTGGCTCTTGACTCTGCTCTCTGAGCTATCTTCCCTTTTTAGTAAAAACTGGCTCCTATCTATAGCTGACTAGCTACCAACCTGCTTTTTGTCCAGAAAGCTGGAGATCCAGAAACTCCTTTTCCCCCTCATCTTAAACTCTGTTACTTTTAACCCAAACTCATAACTTCTTTAAATTTTTTTTGAGATTCTGATTGGCCATTCTGTACCCTAAAAGCCATATTCATAATTCATTTTTGAGACAGACCTCTGAACTTTGAACTGAGAATGAGGCTGCAGTGGGGCAGTACCCTTAAAATTCATAGATGCTCTTTTGTCTGAGAGTTCTCCCAGTCACCACTTTCAGTTTTTTGGGTCTTTACAAAGGGTCTTATGGCCATGCCTTTGATTTTATCTTTTTTCTAATATGTTTTCTTATTTTGGGAGTCTTTTTCTAGAAGTACTGAAAATGTTAACAGCTTTATTTTCAGCTTAGAAATTCTTTGCTCCTTTGTTGTTCCTCTAAATTGTGCTTGAAAATTGAACGATTCTGTCAATATCTCATTTATTTCATACATTTTATCTATAATGATAATTACAGCATTCTGTCTGGAAATCTTATTAAGATCCCTAAGTTAATTAGATTCAATATCTATATATGCATATAGGTATGAAGAGGTTATCTTTCAAGTTACTCCATGTACAAAATGGTTTTCCCACTTGTTTCACTACCTTATAGCACAGTATGTCCCTTCTCAGTCCTCTAGGAGCAATTTCCTCAATGTCTTTTCAGCCCATACAAAGGTTTGCCATTTTTTCACCCTTCACTTCTAAGACTCAAAGCTATTGATATGTAGTTTAAGTTTTGATTACAACAACACCTCACTATTAGATATACCAGTTTCTGTGTTGCATATATATTGTTGCATAACAAACCACTCTATATTTTAGTGATTGAAAATAACCATTTTTATTTCTTACCATTCTATAAGTTGACAGGGTGGTTCTTCTACATAGGGTCATGTGATTCCTGTGACTGCCTTAGATAAACCTAAGCTTGTCAGTTACATGAGCATTCATTAGGCTTTGCTTGCATCATGTTTGTTGATGTCCTATTGACCAAGCAAGTACATGGCCAAGCCCAGGGTTAATGTGGTAAGGACTGCACAGGACCATGGACCAAGAGATATAGTTCACATGGGGCCATTTGTAATGGTTAAAGTCCAACAGATTTCCAGTTTACATTACTTTGTATCCTTGGAAAGTCATTTCACTTGTGTGCAACAATTTTTTTATGTGCATAAAGGGGTAAATAATATCTATAATAGGGTTGTTATGATATTTTAATTTTAAGTAATTACTTGTTTATTTATTTTTGTACTGGGGATCGAACCCAGAGCTTCATGCATGCTAGGCAAGAGCTCTACCACTGAACCAATCCCCACCCTCTAATAACTACTTGTTTTTTGTGCAGTTATGAGAGTAATACTTTTGTCATTGTGCAAAATATACAAACTGTAGAAAATTATTTAAAAGAAAGCAAACATCTCCTGAAATTCCATCTAATACAATACTATACCAGGAGCTCCTCAGGGCCTTTTCTGTCCTATTTTCCATTGTAAGGATGTGTGTGTGTGTGTGTGTGTGTGTGTGTACACCTTTCTCATCCTGAAAGGTAAAGTCCCTGAAGGAAGAGAACTCAACTCTGTAAATTCCATAACTTTGTATTTAGGATGATAATGCACATTAAATACTTAGCCTAATATCTGGCACAGATATATTCCCACTTAAATTGTTGTTCTGTTGATACTACCAAGGATTCTTAGAAGTCTTAAAGTTATGAGAATGAGAAAAGTATCCTGAGAGCAAAATATCTAAATGGAACTGTGGAGGGTGGCTTCTGTCTGGGGAGTCCAGTGAATTGTGAGGTAGAGTGTAGGAGCATTATAGAGAAAGACGTTGTCAAGATCTACTTATAGATCCCAAACTACTCAATGGCAAGGCCTCTATTATGAATTCTTAATTAAAAAGGAATACCCCCTTCAAAGAATAATCTAGTAAATGTTTTATTGTTGAAAACTTGAAGCCTGACATTAGTAATAAAAATTATATTCTTGATACTCAAACAGATTTTATCTTTATGTTTTAGTCAAAGAAGTTTGGCAGAGATCACAGAACTTATCCATACTGCTCTCCTTGTACATCGTGGGATAGTAAATTTAAATGAATTGCAGTCTTCTGATGGACCACTGAAAGACATGCAATTCGGAAATAAAATAGCTATCCTAAGTGGAGACTTTCTTCTAGCAAATGCATGCAATGGACTAGCCCTGCTACAGAACACCAAGGTAAAAAATGTAAGAGTTTGCTTATACCTGGATGGCCTTCAGGTGGTTCTTGGTTGGGAGATGGAGCCATAGAGGTCTCTACGCTCTGTGCCCAACTCCCCAATGTAGATGTTCAGTAAAACTTTGTTGACGATGATGATGGCAGTGTCAACATCAGGGAAAACTGGTAAATGCTATAAGTCAGTTTTGAACGTAATTTTTATTTTTTTGTGATTACAGGTAAAATTCATTAATTATTATTCCAAATAAAGAATATATAAATAAATTAAATATATTTTTAACAAATTTTAAATTATTAAAATTAAATTATTAAAAAATATTCTAAATAAAGAATATATAAATAAATATTATCTATAATCCCACTACCTAGTTAATATTTTCATGTATTTCTTTGTAGTCATTTGTTGGCTATTCATTTATACTTTTATATATAGGGATCATTTTTATAATATACAAGAATGTGCTTGTATATAAGGTTTTTTAATCCTATGTATTGCTTTGCACCTCTTATTATAATGTGGGTATTTTCCCATGCTATTAACATTTTTCAAAAAAAAAACATTTTTCATACATTTTAAATAATTGCATAATATTCTTTCATTTAGATATTATGTCATTTATTTAACAAATTCTTTAGTGTTCAACATTTAGTCTGCTTCTTATTCATCACAAATAGACCTGCAGTAAATATCTTTTCACATCAATTTTCTCATTCCTGATTTTCCATTATAGATTGTTTCTTTTTTTAATATTTATTTTTTAGTTGTAGTTGGACACAATACCTTTATTTTATTTATTTTTATGTGGTGCTAAGGATTGAACCCAGGGCCTCACATGTGCTAGGCGAGTACTGTACCACTGAGCCACAACCCTAGCCCCTCCAGGTTATTTCTTTAAGATAAATTGAAAGGGTTTAAACATTTTCAGAATTCTTGATACATATTGTCGCACTGCTTTCTGTAAAGGAGAAATATTCTTTATATATCAGGTTTATGTTTGACTACAAGAGAACATTGGCCTGTGTATGTGTGGGAGGAGATTCTTTATTATTTCTCTCATGTAAAAACATCCAGAAGTTGGTATGGTGATTCTGCAAAGTCAAGGACCCAGGCTCCTTCTATCTTACTGTTCTGCCCTCCTTATCTTACCACTTCATGGTCTAAGACAGTTGCCATCATGCCTCACTCCAGTCAATAGGAAGGAAAGAGGAAGAAAGGCAAAAATGGACAGATCTCCTTTCCTTGAAGGTCACCTGAGTGTACATCTGGTTTGCTAAGAACAGTCTCAGTGTAGGACAGCTTTCCCCAAATACCATCTTGTTTGGCTTTTGTTCTGAATTTTCCATTTTTTAACAGGGATTTATTATCTAATTATTACATTAGAATAAGACACAACAGGTTTGATAGATTTCCACATTGTACTTCTAGCCTCTGCTTAATTTTTGTCTAATATAAACTAATTGTACTGTGAAACCCTTACACAGTGGACAGAGTTCTCATTTTAAGGTGTTATTAAATCTGAAAGACAACCAGCAGTAAGTAACTCATCTCTTTTTCACAGCCCTTTTAGACACAGTGTAATTAACACCTCCTCATTGCAGGGCAATTGCTGATCCCACAAAATACACTTAAATACAAATGTCTAGACTGAGATAACTCCTTTCTGTATTAAGTCATGAGAGAAGTTATTTGCCACTGCTGCCCTAGTTAGCTACTTGGTGTTATCAACCAATTGTACCATGATCCATGCATGGACTACAAGTCACAAAGCTGCCAGGTAGCCAGGCATGGTGGCACATGCCTGTAATCCCAGTGGCTCAGGAGGCTGAGATAGGAGGATCATGAATTGAAAGCCAGCCTCAGCAAAAGCGAGGTGCTAAGCAACTCAGTGAGACTCTGTCTCTACATAATACAGAATAGGGCTGGGGATGTTCCTCAGTGGTCAAGTGCCCCTGAGTTCAATCCCTGGTACAAAAAAAAAAAGCTGCCAGGTACCACTGTGTAAGCTCAGTGGGAAACATAGGTTTGATGTCTATAAAATATATGTGAGAAGTCAGAACTGGTCACTTGTGTTGTACAGCAAGTAAAAAGTAGGCTGAGCATGCTTGCTTGTATAGTGGAAATCTGGTAACTATTTTATATTTTTTACAGCACTTTGTTTTTATAAGTCCTTTTAGCAGGAGTGAGCTGAAAAAAACTAAAAATATATGTTTCATTTTTTTTAAAGTACTACATTTTTGTGTTTGGAGAAATTTGATAAGGAACATGTAACTTGCACAAAATGTTTGTTGACATTTACTATCCACTTTAGAGGCCATAGTGATATCACTAACCACATGAAAATGAGAATCAAATTTGCTAGAGAAGTATCAGAATCTGTGGAAGCTGGTAGTTAATTTAAGACCACTGCCTAAAGATGATGATCTAACACATGCAGCACAGAAGGTATATATACCTGCCACTCTAAGAGACATAATTTGTGTAGATAAATAAATACTCTTCTAAGTTAATGTCATTCATTTTCAACTATATGGTTTTATGTGCACATTGGAAAGGGAAGCATTGGCAGAAGAACTTAGTAAATAGTTAAATAATTTCAGTTTTAGTTCAGTGTTGTCAGGTGCTTCCATTGTTAAATCATTTAAGTTAATTCTAAAAATGATTTGGATTTTTTTTCTTTCTGTCCATTCATGGGATCAAAGTAAAATTTTTATGAGTATAATCTGCCAAAGATAAACCCTTTGTGAGTGACAAAGGCACCAAAAACATTCACTGGAGAAAAGATAGCCTATTCAATAAATGGTGCTGGGAAAATTGAAACTCCACATGTAACAAAATGAAATTAAGCCCTTATCTCTCATCCTGTATGAAACTCAACTCAAAGTGGATCAAAAACTTAGGCACTAGACCAGAGACCCTGTGCCTAATAGAAGAAAAAGTAGGTTCAAATCTTCACCATGTCAGCTTAGGATCTGACTTCCTTAACAAGACTCCTAAAGTGCAAGAAATAAAATTAAGAATCAATAAATGGAGTGGGTTCAAACTAAAACTTTCTTCTCAACAAAGGAAACAATAACATGAAGAGAGAGCCTACAGAATGGGAGAAAATCTATACCACACGCACCTCAGGTACAGCATTAATCTCCAGGATACTAAAAATCTTAACATCAAAAAAAAACCCAAATAACCCAATCAATAAATGGGCTAAAGAACTGAACAGATAGATACTTCACAAAAGAAAAAATACAATCGATCAACAAACATGAAAAAATATTCAAGATCTTTAGCAATTAGAGAAATGCAAATCAAAACTACTTTAAGATTTCATCTCACCCTAGTCAGAATGGCAAGAATGTTTGTATTATCAAGAATACAAACAACAATAAATGTTGGTGAAGATATGGGGGGAAAAGTACATGCATACATTGCTGGTGGGAATGCAAATTTGTGCAACCATTATGGAAAGAAGTATGGAGATTCCTCAGAAAATTTAGAATGGAACTACCATTTGACCCAGGTATACCACTTCTCAGTTTATACCCAAAGGACTTAAAATTAGCATATTACAGTGACATAGCCACATCAATGTTAATAGCAGTTCAATTCACAATAGCTAAACTACGGAACCAACCTAGATGCCCTTCAACAGATGAGTGGATAAAAAATGTGACATATTACTCATCCTTAAAGAAGAATGAAATGATGGCATTTGCTGGTAAATAGATGGAGCTAGAGAATATCATGCTAAGCAAAAAAAGCCAATCCCAAAAAACCAAAGGCCAAGTGTTTTCTCTGATATACAATAAGTGGTAGGGGCTAGGGAAGAATAGAGTTACTTTGGATTAGGCAAATAGAAGTGAAGGAAGGGGAGGGGGTATGAGTATAGGAAAGATAGTAGAATTAATTAGATATTATTACCCTGTGTACATATATAACGGTACAACCAGTGGGATTCTACATCATATAGAATCAGAAGAATGAGAAATTATGCTCCATTATATATGATGTATCAAAGTGCATTCTACTGTCATGTATAACTAATTAAAACAAAAATATTTTTAAAAGTTCAGTGTTGATAAAATTATGAGTTTATAATAACAGTACAAGTACAAAATTTGAAGAAGCACAGTATTTGTGGTAAAATCAATGTTCTTACTGCATTAAGAAATCTATGGAGTAGCTGGAATTGTTTATGGCACACATATAATTCATAGTTTCATCCAAACATGCATCAATATTCCTCTAATTGAAATAAAATCTATTGCTACATCAAAATTCACGAATATCTCTATTGTTAGAGTTTCTGAACTATAGGATTTGGAAGTATAAAAATATACCTTACTGGGCGCAGTGGCACAAGCCTATAATCCCATTAGCTCAGGAGGCTAAGACAGGAGGATTGTGAGTTTGAAGCTAGCCTCAGCAACTTAGTGAGGCACTTAGCAACTCATCAAGACACTGTCTCTAAATAAAATATTAAAAAGGGCTAGGGGGCTGGGGATGTGACTCAAGCAGTAGTGCGCTCGCCTGGCTTGCGTGCGGCCCAGGTTCGATACTCAGCACCACATACAAACAAAGATGTTGTGTCTGCCAAAAACTAAAAAAATAAATATCAAAAATTCTCTCTCTCTCTCTCTCTCTCTCGATCGCTCGCTCTCTTTCCTCTCTCTTTAAAAAAAAAAGGGCTAGGGATGTGGCTCATGGTTAAGCAACCCTGGGTTCCATACTTAGTACAAATAAATAAATAAATAAGTCATTAAATGTGTGGTAGCATTTTGTTCAAAATAAACTGGTAATCTAAAGTATTCAACAAATGGGACAGCAAATAAGGCTTTTAGAGAAAAAAGTTTCCATTGATATTTTTCCCTACACAAGCAAGGAAGGGGCTGAACAAAATGGTAACAATAATTATTCCACTTCTACTTATTATTTTTTGATATTCAATTAATCAGTATTGTGAAGAAGTTTTTGCCAGGCTCTTTGGCGCATGCCTATAATCTCTGCAGCTCAGGAGGCTGATGCAGGAGGATCACAAGTTCAAAGCCTGCCTCTACAATCTAGCAAGACATTGAGCAACTCAGCAAGACCCTGTTTCTAAGTAAATTATTTAAAAAAAAAACAAAAAACATGAGGACATGCTCAATGGTTAAGCGCCTCTGGGTTCAATCTCTGGTACCAAAAAAAAAAAAAGGATAAAGAAGAAGAAAAAGAAGTTTTTCTTATTTATTTATTTTGTCCTACTTGGAATTGATCCCAGAGCCTGAACAACATCCCCAGTTCTTTTTTTTTAATTTTCTTTCTTTTAATTTTGAAACAGGATCTCACTAAATTGCCAAGGCTGGCCTGGAACTTGTGATCCTCCTGCCCTTAATCTTCTGAGTAACTGGGATCACAGGCTTGTGCTCCGTGCCCAGCAGTTTTTCCTATCTTAATATATGAATGTTAGGGGCTGGGGCTGTGTCTCAGTGGTAGCACACTTGCCTGGCATGTGTGAGGCACTGGGTTCGATTCTCAGCACTACATATAAATAAATAAAATAAAGGTCTATCAACAACTAAAAAAATTATATATATATATATATATATATATATATATATATATATATGTTAATTTTTTGAAATTTTATTTTTTTTTATTTTTTGTAGTTGTGTAGGGACAGGAGGCCTTTATTTTATTTGTTTATTTCCATGTGGTGCTGAGGATCAAACCCAGTGCCTCAGGCATGCTAGGCAAGTGCTCCGCTACTGAGCTACAGCCCCAGCCGTGAAATTTCATTTTTAAAAATAGTTTTTAAATAGAACTAGTTGAGTTTACCAAAATAACAAACTTGATTATTAGTTAATAAATACATCTTTTAAAAAGTCTAAAATTTTAGTTATATGGTACTTCTAAATTATAATATCTACATTTCAAGGACATTTCTCAGAAGTTTTACAAGATCCTTCTGCTTACATTTCACTGGCCATGTTTCCAGCCAAAACTCTGGAAGACACAGAGAATAGACACTGGGAGACACACAGCATTCTTCCCTACATTTCCATCATATTTGTACATTTTGGGCTAGCACATATTTTTGAGATATAACTATTGATTTAAAAGAATAAAATAATACCTTTAATATGTAGTTTATATTCATGTGGGGAAAAAGTTAAAGAAATGAACTTGTCATATGAAGCATAATAAATTATCTCAAAACAGAATCTCAGATCTCCCTCTCATTGGGCATTCTTTTTATTTCATTCACCTGAAATTTGTATAATGTTATATGGTACTTAATTCTCTCCAACACTGGATTCACATGTTAAGGGAAGGATGAGTGCTTTATTCTCCCTAGGAGTCACTGACTGTGTAAGGCATCTTTCCTCTCGCATACCTTCTGTGGTCTGTGAGTAAGGGTGGGCCTTGCCTAAAGAAGGAAGAGGCCTTTTTGAAAGTGCGGGTCTGGTAGCATTTCCTGGTGCCTTGAGCTATGTGTGAGCAGCTCTAGACATATAAACTAGTCAGTCATCATAGATTAGACACACATCCCTGATGAGTTATTCTGGACCAGTTGCTTAATGATCCATGTTTTAGAAGTTTAGCCTCAATATGGTCCCAGCTCAGGAAAGAAACTAAGGCTCATTGTCTTTAGACAAACTCCTTCTATTTTGTCTCACATTAGCTTGAACTTACTTCAAGCTATTTTGATGAAGTCTTTTATAAATGTGTTTAAGATGTGATTTAATGTATAGACACATTCATGACACCAATAGGCACTTGTTTGAACCTCTTCCCTTTACAAGAATATTTAATGTGTTCCTTTTTCTTAACTACCTCATGCCGGTCATACATTCTCTCTTTCCCTGTGGTTCAAGTTCAGTGAAAATGGAGGCTTTACTCCCATCAAAATCAAATCAAATTCGCAGTCTGTGAAATCCACTCTTGGTGTTTTGCATTCAGAAGCATCACTATAAATGTTCCAGAGTCTAAGACCTCTACCATCTGCTCCATTAGGCACTGGATTTCAGTAGCACTACTTGATTTACAAAGGCTGGGGCTGGGAATGGGGCTGGGGCAGAGGCTGGGGCTGGGGCGGGTGGGGGGCTGTGGGGGAGTGGGGCTAGAATATCCAACAACAAATCAGCTTGAAGCTTCTGCTTGAAATAAGAATAATCAGGCACCTCCTCCCCTCCAGTGAGCGCTGTACCTTCTTGGTCTTTGTGTAGGTTTGTACCTTTAGATTTGCATTTTATCAATCTTCTTT
Source organism: Marmota flaviventris (assembly GCF_047511675.1). Taxonomy (NCBI): domain Eukaryota; kingdom Metazoa; phylum Chordata; class Mammalia; order Rodentia; family Sciuridae; genus Marmota; species Marmota flaviventris. Next base: position 55,902,362 of record NC_092503.1, read on the forward strand.
GGAGAGGATTTTTTTTTTCTCCTTGTTAGGCAGCGATGTGGGGTTTTTGTTTGGTTTGGTTTGGTTCCTGTATTTATAATTATGTGTTAAATTGAGGCCTTTATTCTGTACCTTCTTTAAAGCTCTACAAGGTCAATTTTAAAAGGTGCTTCACCAGCACACTTTTGGTGAAAGACTGAGTACCATGTCCAGGGTCCATGATTGATTTTCTAAAAATCTAGGCTTTATCTTATTTTGATAATAAGAGATGGCATCAAAATCATATGAAGAGTATTTCAAACTGAGGCAATAATAAGGGATGACTAAAAGGCTTGAAAAATCAAGAATTCTGTTTGATAATTCCAGTCTCCCATATTCAGAACCAGTTTATTTAATTTACTTTGACAGTGTTTTCATGAGAATGGTTTTTCAAGGAAGGTTAAGTAATATCTCAGAAGAGGACTTATTTTATTAAATGAGTCTCCCATAAACTTAATTAGATTAACTTTAATACTATCTTAGAATTGTTTTTGTGGTTTTATTTTGGTTTTAGTTTTAAAGGAGGAAGTGGCAATAAACATTTCTTTAGGCAGTATTAAGTTTTCTTATCTCTACATATGGTTAATGTCTTCGTATAGTTCGATTCTATTTAATGATATTTGAGTTTTCTTTTATAAGAAAGAAAATTTCAGTAAAGCAACATAAATAGACATCACAGCATTGAGGGAGCAGGCAGAACCTAAGACAATTTCTGTTTATAATGTCACTGTTTTTTCACAGTGACAGCCCGCTTTTTCTTTGAGAGTATATATTTAACTTGGTAATTAAAATTGGCATATTTGCAGCAACTTTAATATTTTATGACTTATTCATTCTACCAATTTTCCATTTTCTTGTGCTGCTGGATTCTTGTCTGAATTTCTGTATTATATGTTTATAACCATACTTCTCCAGGGGCAGACCATTAGATGAAGGGTTCTGTAGTCAGATGAAATTCAGAGCTGTTTTATAATTGCCAAGGGTAAAATTAGCAAAGTCAATTATTCTCCCTTTGGCTTTTCCCTAAAGATATTAGGGGTCTTCAAGGTAATTGCCTTAGGTAACACTTAGATTTTTAAATATCTTCAAGTATAGAAATTGGTATATTAATCCTCTGGTAATTGTCTTTTTAATATTATAGCTAGAGTCACATAAGTGCAAATTAACAAGATTTTGAATTCAAGAATAAGTTTAAAAATTAATGCTTAGATTTTTATTCAATTATGGAATATAAGGGCAACTTTTTATACTAGCACCTCACTGAGTAAAGACCTGGACTAAGAAAATTCAGAATGCTTCTTTTGTTGTGTTTTTATTTTTGTTTTTAGTACTGGGGATTGACCCAGGGGTACTTAAACCACTGAAGCACATGCCCAGTCCATTATTATTATTATTATTATTATTATTATTATTATTATTATTATTAAGACAGGTCTCTCAAAGTTGCTTAGGACCTGTTAAGTTGCTGGGACTGGCTTTGAACTTGAGATCCTCCTGCCTCAGTCTCCCAAGCTACTGGGATTACAGCCATGTGTCATGTGCCCTGCTCAAAATGCCTCTTTTTTTAAAATATTTTTTTAGTTGTTGATGGACCTTTATTTTATTTAGTTTCATGTGGTGCTGAGAATTGAACCCAGTGCCTCACACATGCTAGGCAAGCGCTCTACCACTGAGCCACAACCCCAGCCCTCAAAATGCCTCTTTTTAAGCCATAAATTGACTGACTCTTTTGAGATAAGTTGTTCTATATGTGTTTATGTAGAATATCACTGAATGTTACAATGGTATGGTCATGCCAGAATCTAAAACTTTAGTGTTTGAGCATCAAATTATCACTGAGACATGTTAAATAATTGGGAGGCGGGGCTGGGGATGTGGCTCAATGGTAGCGCGCTCGCCTGGCATGCCTGCAGCCTGGGTTGGATCCTCAACACCACATACAAACAAAGATGTTGTGTCCGCTGAAAACTAAAAAATAAATATTAAAAAAAAATTATCTCTCTCTCTCTCTCTGTCTCAAAAAAAAAAAAGAATAATAATTGGGAGGGAAAATCATAAAATTGAAAAGCACTATAATTTAGAAATCTAGCTGGACATTATAAGTTTTCTCTCATCCCATATTTATTTAGATTGCATTTGTATTTTAGAATTAAGCCACAGTGCAAATAAGACTATGGATTACTATTTGTCATCCTCTTTTTTGTTTTTCAACAATCTTTTATTTTACATGTTTAGTGATACACCTAGTATTTAAAGAATTGAACTCACCATGTTATTAGTATTTTCTTTTTAATTTTTGTAGTCATTTTCATTTAATGGACTTGTGGCTGTACATCAGATGGGAGACTGTGAATCAGCCTGGGTCTTGTCTAAAAACCCAAGAGCATTGTCCTGATGTCACTCCTGGGGGCTATTTTATTAAGCATTAGTGATTCATATTTCTAAATAACCGGTGGCACAGATGTACTCCTTACATAGCTGATGTATTTCCTTATGCTAACTTTGTTTTCCTAAAGGCATAAATATGTTGTTTACAAGGAAGAATTTTGTTTGTGTAAATATGCTCAATTTATGCATATAAATCTCCTTTTATACTGTATATATATATTTTAATAAAGAGGCTGCTTTTACTTGATGTTTGTCTTATCTGTTATATTAATTTTACTTTTCAATTCATGTTGAAAGTGAAATCCTAAAAACATGCTTACATTATATAACTTTAAATTTTTCTCTATCACATTTATTTAAAACAGGCATTATTTTGACAGTGTGTATGTAGTTTTATTTTTTATTTTTGAGACAAGGTCTCATTAAGTTGCCCAGGTAGCCTTGAATTTGAGATCCTCCTGTCTCAGCTTGTGGAGTAGTTGGGATTACAGGCATGCACCACTGAACCAGGCTGATTCCCAGCTTTTCTTCTTCCTTGTGCTTTTGGAGGGGAGTCAAAAGGAGTGATAGGTTTGGATCTGATTAATTCAGATTGTCTGTTGTGGGGTGCATTTGTGTGTGTGTGTGTGTGTGTGTGGAACTGGGGATTCAAACCCAGGGCCTTGTGCATGTGAGGCAAGCACTCTACCAACTGAGCTATAACCCCAGCCCCATTGTCTATGTAGTTTTGCCAAGCAGTATTTTACTTATAGAAATTATCAATCCTTTTTATTTTAATTTTGAGACAGGGTCTTGCTGAGTTCCTTAGAGCCTCACTAAGTTGCTGAAGCTGGTCTCAAACTTGCTCCTTTCCCAGAGCCTCCCGAGTCAATGAGATTACCAGCATCTGCCATCACACCTGGGTCCAAATTAATATCTTTTAGTCTCTTTAGCTTAATACCCAAGATTAATACTCTTTACTACATATAACACACTCAACTGTAGATTTTCAAGACTAGAATAAATGGGTGCAGAAGGTAAATGAGGTGTCATGTATTGTAACAATAAAAGAGCCTATCTCCATATCAATTTAATAGAAAAGTCAAAATGCCATCATAAAATTACTGTGGTCACATATTAAACAGACTATATTCACTTTGAATCTGCTAGATCTTTAAAGTACAAGTGATAAATTATTAGTGTGTGCAAAATGTACTAGAAATAAGAAGACAAATATGTCTTTTAAAATTTATTTTCTCATTAAAATCTTGAACTTTGCCCAATTTGATGCTACAAAACAATGGACTATAATTTCTCTTTGGCATAGGAAGGTCAAATGCCATCCTACAAAATGGACACTTCTCTGAGTGTCTGTCAGTCTGGAAACCTGACAATAAAGAAGAGCAAGATAAGCTTGCATGTTTCTTCCATATGCCTGGCATTCAAAAACATGCTTTTAAAAAAATTTGTATCCTGTAGAAACACATCTTCTGAAATAGTCAGGGTTGAACACCATACATGGTTGGCCAAACTGGTTATAGCAATCTTATAATACATTTAACAACTTTAATTTTTGCAAGTTCCATATCTACTTTCCAGAAGTAAATTTAATTAAATAGACTTTTCCCCCCTCCATTTTCACTAGGTCAAATTACTATTTCTCTAAAGCCAGGGGAATGGGGAAAGTCCTATTTTCAAAAGTCAAGCTCTCCTTTACTCTTCTTTTGCCCTTCTAGTGATTTTACACAGGGAACTTCCTGAGTTGGTAGTTTACAAAAGTACTGGGTGATGAACGGTGGATTCCTTCCTCTGCATTCTCAGCAGCCTGGCCCAGCATCTCTTATCTCCACCCATCCTTTCTTCACATGGTGCAGATCTTTGTCTCTTACTGTTCACAACTCAGTACTAATTTCACCTTGGTCAATCTCCAGAGTGCATTCACATCCTTTTCAGCCCTTTTCCTCCAATTTTTCATTCTTTGTTTTCTTACCTTTTATTTCAGAAAAATTGTCAACCACCTTTTTGCTTTTTCCTTGTTCCTTTCAAAAAGAAAAAGGAAGCCAAGAACCTTTACTTGGAGTTGAAAAACGTCAGGGCAAAGCTTAGTATACTCTTGCGTGAAGAAAAAGGAATATTATATAGTTAGAAATGAAACTGAAGTAAGAAAGAACCAGTGTCTCTCTCCGCATCCTCTTATAAACCAAATTTCCTACTAACTGTCAATATTTAAAGATAATTTAGCAGATGTTCTCTATTTTATTTTTCCTCTTGTGTTGGTAAATTGCAGGTATTTTAAGGTGTGGTTTTCTACTAATCTATTTTTACGTAAAGTATATGGTATTTCTGACAGTATGAACTGATCAAGCTTTTGTGGCTGCCTTTATGTAACTTTGCTTTGCTTTGTGGACCTTGTTTGTAACCTTGCTAATTGTTGGGAAAATGTGGTACAAACTCCAAACAATTAACTTACAGATGAAATTCCAAAATACTGTGTATTTGTAATCTGGTACCTGCTGTATTAGACTAATAATGAATTCTGACACCATAAAAGAAATAAGAGTATTCAAAAGACCACTTTTCATTAATAGCCACATATAGCTCAGTGGTATTGATATAACTTTGGTCTGAGTATTTCCATTATTTTCTTAAATCTTTAGAGTTTAAATACTTAGGGAAAAAATTCACTCGAAGCCAGAGTTGGCTTATAAGGCCTAAGCCCAGGAGCAAATTTATTTATTTAACAATAGTGATTGGGAGAGCCCTTTTTTGGCAGCTAATGACCGACTGGAGGACTTGTGTGCCCAAGGCAAAGCTGAAGGCCATTAGCCCAACAGGTCATTAACTGACAAATGCCTGACCCTGAGGTCATTTCTGATATTGTAAACCATGAAAACATTAAAGTGGGTTTGTTGGAAAGTATGGCTGTGCCAAGCAAGTTTCTTTTTAAGCAGTTTAGAAAATGCTTTAAATTATTTGTTGTCATTCATGTGGTTTCATTGTCTTTGTTATGGAGCCATTTTCACTGTGTGTGATAGATCAGCCAGAAATTGGGAAAACACAAAATATCATATGTCCAGTCTTTTGTTTTTAAAGAACAATTACCTTGTTTAGAATATCAGATTAACTATTTAATTACTAATAGCTGCACTCTTGCAGGTCACTTGTACTTTCATAATGGGTTGAGTTACATAGCACTTACCTATTTTATACTCTTAGAAAAGACATAAAATACTACAAAGTATAGTGGAATGAACACTGAAGTATCTAGCCTTGGCCTTTTCTTTTTCTTTTTCTTTCCCGTTAGCCATTAACATGTGAACCCTTATTTTACTCTCAGAATTACAGGTTCAGGTCATTTATCTTTTTCTCCAAACTATCTAATGTCTTTTTTTTTTTTAAGAGAGAGGAGAGAGAGAGAGAGAATTTTTAATATTTATTTTTTAGTTATTGGCGGACATAACATCTTTGTATGTGGTGCTAAGGATCAAACCTGGGCCGCACGCATGGCAGGCGAGCGCGCTACCACTTGAGCCACATCCCCAGCCCCTATCTAATGTCTTAATGTTCCAGTTTTTATCATTGAAATAAAAAATTCAATAGAAAGTCTTTCTTAAAATTGCTACCAAATACTTTTAAAATAATAACAACATATCTTCAAGTGCTTACTACATGATAGAAACTATTTTAAATGCTTTATGTATGTTAACTGGTTTATAATGTCTTCTGAGGCACAAGGAAAAGGTCAGTAATTTCCCTGAGGTAATGCTGCTAATAAAGAGTAGGGCTGCTGCCTAAATACAGGCAATCTGGCTCCAGAATGCTTATGCTTAACTAAATAGAAAACTAACAAACCAACAAAGAACCATGATATTTTACAACTCGGAGTCTTATAAGAAAGAGTCTAACTTGTACATTAAACTAGATCCTGGCTAGAAAATGGAATGATATGCAAAGAAAAAGTAATCAAGAAAAATTATTAATAAAAGCAAGTATGTAATAGAGAATTCAAAATCTTTGGACAAGTCAGAGATAAGATTTATGTGCATATTTCAGCAGTCTAAAGCAACATTCCACATTAGTGAACTCTTTCCATAGTAGATTTGTGTTGAGAAACTTATATGGCTTCATTTGTGTAAGTACTTTAAAAGCCTTAAGGTAATATACAAATGTAAATTTCTGAGAATGATCAGGCAAAATGATAATTGTTCAAATTTATTTTGAAACATTTCCGGTTTACACTCATGTTAAGCAGTCAAGATACCAGTTTAAAACCGGGGGTGTAGCTAGGCGTGGTGGCTCATGCCTTTTACCAGCAACTCAGGAGGCCGAGGCAAGAGGATCACAAGTTCAAGGTCAGCCTTAGCAACTTAGTGAGACCCTGTCTCAAACTTAAAAAAAGGCAGAAGGCAGGCTGGAAATGTAACTCAGTGATAAAATAACCCTGGGTTCAATCCCCAGCATAACACCATCACCACCACCCCCAAAAAAATCCAATTGTATATTTTCACAGTTTGAAAATTTTTTGACCCAGGGATATCCCTTATTTGATTCAAAGGTACAGTGCAGCCAGTCCCAAATTTCTAATACTTCATTTTATTGAAGAAAGGGAGCAGGGAAGGATTATATAACTTTCTAGAACACAGTATCAGAGGGCCAGTTATTTTTTAAATTCCTTAAATCATGGAGTTTTAAGAGCTGCAAAGGTATTTGGGGGAAATACAATTAACAGTTTCAGTCAAGATGTGTAGATTTTAGTGCACATGATTCATACTTTGATTTTTGTTCTTGCCTTTAGAGTACAAACCTTGGGATGTCTCTGAATTACAAACATCTGCCTTTTAGTGCATCCCAATTTGAATAGGAGCTGATTGAGCTGAAAAGTGAACTGTTATCCAAAAGACATGGCAACCCTGGAACTTGGAAGATATACTCATAAGTCCAAGGAAGTTACTGAAATTCCTAGCCCTATGGCCAAATGTTGTCTTAAGCCAATTTATTTTTTAATCTACCAGGATCGAAACTAAGTGTCAAAAACATTAGTGATTTAGACCCATAAGATTAAAAATGCACCATAACAGAATATATCCCAGAGTGTCCAAGAAAGATTCCATCTTTGTCTTTCTGTTTACCTTCAGTTAATTGACATGTTTTTGGTATAAAGTGATAAAGAAAACAATACCTTTTAAAATATATTTCAGAATAATAATGTTTAAAAATTTTCAAAAATTTGGGGGAACTCACATGAAACTTAGATGACTAACCAAGGCCTGACATGTATGATATGTATTATCATTTTGATGGAATAGGATAGTCTTTCAAACCACACATCACTTCCTATTCATTGGTGAGTGTGTAGTCAATTTAGTTAGTCACTATTAACACTTTTTGGAAATGGAACACAATAGAAAGTACAGGCATAATGAAATTTTGTTTTATGAAATTTTAAACACACGTGTATATACATGTGTTTATGTGGATGTCATGAGGGAAAGTGTAATCCTTACTGTGGGTTGCAATTTTTAAATTTCAGAAACTCTTGTAAGACCTAGTTCTAGCCAGCAACAGCCTTCCAGTTGTCGTCATTGAGAGGGCCCTCAGATGAAGAAGTTGTGAAGGCAAAATGGAGATTTTTAGCCACAATGAAAAAAAGTTGATCAATGAAATGTCCTGAAAAATACATTCAAAACTCAGTAACAGCACCACTAAGTAACCGAAGTACTGAGAATATGGTGTTCCAAATACAGACTTTGTATTCAGGAATTCCCTTATAAGATGAAAAACAAAGCAGCTAACTACAATGATAATATCAGAATTACTTTGTTTTATGACTACTACATTCAATTCTCAGAATCTAGTTACAGTTATGAATAAAAAGTATATATAGTTGCATATTTAAATATTTTTGATCATGGAGCTTATTGTTGACAAAATCCAGATACTGCTTACCTAGATAAGCAAATTGAGGTCCAAAGAAGTGACATGGCTAGCCTGAGGTCGTGCAGCTCACCTGTATATTAACCTCCAAGTGATCAGAGACAAATTAAGGGCCTTTATCTTTACAAGATCAATGAGTGTGTTGTTTTAAAAAGAACAGCTAGTATAATAAGCATATATTGCAAATGATGTAACATATAATAAATTTGCTTATTAGAGTTTGTTTACACATGATCCCATAGTGGTATCTTAACTCCAGATATCTTTTCATATATTAATTAAAGATTATGATTTAGTAAGTTTACTCCCTATGTCAAAATACACTCTACTATCATGTATATATAAAAAAGAACGAATTAAAAAATGTTTTTAAATTATGATTTAGGTCTCTCTTGGGTAATATCTTAAGGTACAACTCTGGCCTGATGGCACTAGTTTCATTAGTATAGTGCCAGGCATATAGTAGTCTATTAGCAAGTGTTTATGGAATATATGTACTGACCAATATAAAATTAAAACTGAGCACTTTATATAAAATTAAAGCTTAATACTTTATTTTCAACCATTTTCCTGAACTTGTGGACCTATTTCTTTCTAGTTGTACCAGTGGAAATTTTATACTTTTGTTTAGTTCACTGAATTTTCCCAAAACCTTTTTGACAAATGTTACCAGTAGTTTATAAACCAATGTATCAGCTGTTCTAAATTAAAAATTAAGATTATCAATTTGCTTACTTTTTGCTGCACCTGTCCTATGGTAGTGCCATTTCTATCTCTGCTGTCCCGCCTTAGCCAGAAAGAACTTCCAGCTCAGTAGAACAGATTGTTATCCCTCCCACAAATAAGAAAGGCCTTACACATTTGGCAGCATTGAAAAGGCTCCCTTCAAACAGCCAAGTGAGAAGCTTCCTCCAGAACTCCTCTGAGTTAGTGGTGTGTTTATTTCAACAGACCTTTCATCCTTTCCTTCATTAAACCCAGTCCTTGTCTGATGGGAAGGAGAGGAGAGCCTTTCTTTCATAGACTTCAGCGATGGCTTCATCAAAGCCACTCATTTATATTAATCAGCTTGCAGAGTGGGGCTCATCTGGGCTATTTGTGCCCAGGTGGTAGCTGAGTGGATTTCCCCCTTATTTGGCCATTGCTGCTCTTCCCCGTGTTCTTCAGAGGTTGTTTCTCCACTGAGGCTGCCAGGCTAGAAGCCCTGGCTGAGCACTGGGGACCAAATCCACCTGGAATGAAATGGTTTACTTAAACCAAGCTTATAAATGATGAATTTCAAATGTCAAGTGCCATTATTGATCTCCATGGGAGAGTGCTACACCTTACCTATTCCCTCTCTGCCTTACCTTGTCTGTGCCAACCTGTCCATCTTTATGTGCATATCTCCATTTGTGCAAGAAGGAACTAAAGAGTGACACTAACTGCTCTGATTACCCTTAGCAGTCTATTTAACAGCCACTATCTGTAAAAGGATTTTTCTGTAAGATGTTTTCTCAGTAATATAGTTTCTGTGGCTTAAAAAGAAATCTTAACAGTATTCCTTCAAATGCCAAAGCTCTTTGAAAAGGACATATTTACACTAAATTCATCCCTCCCAAGATGTATATGAAAATTTATTCTTCCCCAAGAGTGTTTTTACTTTTGCAACTGCTTTATACATTGCTGTCTGTTCCTGAGGTGGAAGAAGGGAATGTGATAAATTTGTGTATAATTAATGCCATCAGCATTGCAGATGCACGCTCACACGACTGTTAACTTTGCTAGCAGCTGTTAAGAGTAGTAAAAGCTGAGGGGCTCCGGGTTCATTTGCCTCCTAAATAGAGTGATGGATCACATGTTGTTTTGTTACTCCACACTGTAGTAAAAACTGTCATTAAAATAACCTTTCAAGGACAAATTTTTCAAAGAGGATTATAAATGTTTAACGATCACCACCATTTTTATACACTAAGTAAATGAAGTTGCAGAGTAGCCTTTTTAAACGAATTAAAATACAACTATGCTACTTTACTACATCAACTCAACTTATGCTGAATTGAGCTTTAATTGAGCCACATTCATTTATAGTTATCATTTTTCTGAAGATTTAGTTGTATTTTACTTTTGAGATAGGCACTTTTTTGCTCAAACCAAAGTAGTCTGGTATACTAGCTAAACATCGACAGTGCTGTTGAATCTTGTCCATCTGTCAAATGCTAACTGACAGTACCTCCTGAGTCATATTTATTGAGAAAGACACAACTTGTCTGCACAGAATGCCTACCACCACTTACTGATCTTATTTTTGCTAGTCCAGAAACTATTTACTGATGTATTCTATAAATCAATTTATGGGCACAACTTAGCTTGAAGGCACTCCAAGACTAAAAACAGGATGTGCTCCACCACTCAATCTCCCAAGGAAATAATTTTTTTTTCTGGTTATAAAAATGATACAGTAAGCCCTGCACAGTGGCACATGTCTGTAATCCCAGCGGCTGGGGAGGCTGAGATGGGAGGATCATGAGTTCAAAGCCAGCCTCAGCAACAGTGAGGTGCTAAGCAACTCAGTAAGACCTTGTCTCTAAATAAAATACAAAATAGGGCTGGGGATGTGGCTCAGTGGCCAAGTATCCTGAGTTCAATCCCTGGTACCCCCAAAATAATAATAGTAATAATAAAATAAAATCACTACAATAAAAAGGGGGTGAAAATGTAATCCATGGTATATTTAAACAATTGTGAAATTTAAGCAGTTATAAATTTATTCAAAGAGGTCAAAGAAATGTTTTTATTAAAAATCATCTAGAATTTGTCACTTATACATTATCATTATTATTATTTTGTTGTCTCTCAAATTTTTTTCTTTATATATATTAACACACAGATTGACCTCATTCTTATTCTAAAAATACCGATTATACTACTCTTACCTTGTAGCCTGCCTCTTTTTTTTGGGGGGGGGGGGGTAACTGGGGATTTAGCCCAAGTCAATTTGCCATTGAGCCACATCCCTAGCCCTAGCCCTTTTGAGACAGGGCCTCACTAAGCTTCTGAGGCTGGCCTTAAACTTAGGATCCTCCTGTCTCAGCTTCCCAAGCCTCTGGGATTATAGGTGTACATCACCACTCCCAGCCCAGCTTTTTTTCCATAAAAATGTTACATTTATCTTTGTATAGCAATATGAGAATATTTTTGTCATTGTTTTTCTTTTCTACCCCCCTACTTCTCTCAATTTTTATATTTTGTGAAGACAACTTATTATAACTCAGGCCTTACTCATCACAACATCTATTATGATGGTAGTCATCATCTTAGTATTTCAGTCAAAAAAATTAAATTATAGTTACCCTTGCCAAAAGATAAAGTATGAAGCAATTATATATTCCTTTGAAATTGTTAAATTTGTCCCTTAAATTACCATTTAAGAAATTCATTGCAAAGTTCAGTTAGATCTGTAATTGTGTTAAATTCTGAGGCACCTGGGTCCTATCTATTCCTTATCTTTGATGAGAAGATGGTGAATGAAGTGGGAAAGATCAACAGTTTGCTTGAAAATAGCAATTAGATACACAACTGTTCTTTTACTTCCTTCCCCATGTTGCAGCCTTTCCCCTCCTATAGCCAACAAAGAAAGGTGGCAGGAGAAGCCAGCTCATGTGAAGGGTTGCTGCTACTGGTTCACTGGACTCTAAATTATTATTCAAAAGATTGAGGAACAGTGTATGGCACTGATGTAAAGTCCAATTTAAACATGACACAGAAAACATTTTTGCATTTGCACACATAAGCAAGCAATGCTGCTGTTGCAATGCCAGAAATGAAGAAACATCTCCTGCTTAATTACTTGCTCAGATGGCTAATCATTATGACATTGATGGTGACATTTCTCTAATCTGAAATGTTTGGGGATACAATAATAAGTCGATATCTCAGAAATATCTAATTTTGGTTAAAATAGTCTTCCATGTGTTCTGTTGTTGAACTAAAGCCCACTTTCTTCCAAAATATTTGGGTATACAATTTTTAAAACACTGTAATCTTGGTTTCCATGCTTTACGTTTCACCTTCCCAAGATTTATATTAAATAATAATATTCTGAGTAATAATATACAGAAGAATTATAAGTTAACACTCAGACTTATGTTTCAGCTTCTCTTTAAATGTTTTACATATTTACTCATTAGAGATGGAAGCAATAAGACCAACTAGTGCCAATATTTATTTGATGCTATTTGGCAGTTAAGCCTGATGTCATTCCTAATCAGTATATTTAACTTATTCCCTAGCATTAGAGCCCTTCAAGGATCAGAATTCAGTAATGATGCCTTTAATTGACTCTACTAGGCCTACTTTGCTAGCTGGTAAAATGGGCTACCAGTCATAATGGCTTAAAAATGGAAATCATTTTATTATATTTCTAGGTATTGGAACCAAGAGGTGTTGGGTTTAAAAAGAAAAAAAAAATGTTTAGCAACGAAAGTGATCAGTAGAGTTTAGACAGAAAGAAAGGTCCATGTGAAGCTGACAGATGAAATAAGAGTATGAGGGGTTGTTGTGAAGCTCAGTGGTAGAACATTTGCTTTGTTAGTATGTGTGAGGCCCTAGGTTCAATCCTCAGAATGAAAGGAAGAAAGGAATGGAGGAAGGGAGGGGAGGAGTAAAAACATGAACAAAGATTTTCCATCAAAGTTTGTGAAAAAAACTATTTCCTAGTCTAAATGTCTGATCATAAACACTGAGAACTGCATTTCTAAAAGCTTAGAATTTTAGAGCCAGAAGGGACCTTAAGGAATCATCTTTTCCAACTTTCTTCACATCATACTTGAAGAAAACCAGATCTCAGAATCGATTTGCTGCCGCAGTCCGGCTGCAGCAAAATAACCGGGGGGTGACGAATAACTTGTGCAGATGGATACAGCAGGAGTAGGAGCCGTTTATTGCAGGACAGGAGCAGTATTTATACATTCCACACAGCTTATCTAATTAGCATAAACTAGATACATCAGTCAACCAATAAGAAATCTCCACACTTAATGGCTCGCTGGTGTTACTTCACAAACCACTCCCTCTGGCATTTTGCCAGGCGCCATCTAGACTTGTTTACAGACGCTAACAATTCTCTGGCAAAATGCCAGGCGCCATCCTGACTTGTTTACAGACCTTAACAATTTGCCCCAAATCTCAGAACAAAAATGGCTAACATTGAGACTCTTTTAACCTCTTTTCTTTTTCTAGTAAAAATCATTGGCTTGCTCCCTACTCCTGATGGACAGAAGTTCTTGAATCTTTCTCTTGGTTGCTCTTGAAGAAATCTAAGGAGGTTGGGGTTTTAGACCTCTGGATTCTCCTCTGGCTGCCATGATCCTACTTTTTGTAGCTTGAACAAATCATTTCTCCAGATTTTGATGTGGGGGAAAAAAGTTACTAAATGCTTTCTCATCTTTAAATACAACAGGTATATATAAGCAGGTGATTGTCTGAGGTAGTAAACCAAGTAATAAAAAAGGATCAGATCATTAAGTGATCTTACTACATTTTGAGTGACTGGTAGCCCTGTGTTCTTTCTAGAAATATTTGCAACTTTAAAGGATAATACTTAAACACCATTTATTTGGTATAAATTTTTAAAAATGAACAAACATTTCAAGAGTGGGAATGTATATGTGAGACCCTAGGGTCAATCCCCAGCACCAAAAAAAAAAAAAAAAAAAAACAATCAATGGGTAGGGATTTATTGGTGCCCTGGGTAAGTCATCCTGGCCTAGGATGCATTCAACACCCCTAGGCTATTACTGTTTTTCATAATCTCTTTTCTTCCTCAGTTTGTTAACTCTTAAGAAGTCCCAAACTTTCTCCTTAATGATTGTCATTGGCCATAGAGGTATTTGGAAGATTTCTGCTTGTAAGTACAGATCATTTATAATTATGAAGTTATGAGTCAGATCTGCCTATATTTGCTAATTATATTAAGAGGAAAAGAGAGAACAAAATGTTTTTGTTGCTTCTGCCTGGTCTGGAATTTCAGGGAAGTAAAGGAACACTCTGGTTATCCAGAGCCAGATTGACTGTTAAAGTTCAAGCCATCATTTTGACATTTCATGTTGGACTTTCTTTTTGTAAATCCCTCTTCACATTACTAGCACTGGTCTTAGAGCTCAAACTGTTTCAAAACCATAACATTTCTTAGTGAGTGATTGATCTGTATTATGTGTCCAGCCATCAGGGGAATCTTGGGATGTTGCTTGTATAAACTGTAATCCAATCTGATGCTGTGCCTTTAGTTACAGTCTTTCATAGACCTATTGGCGATACTCAATCCTCCTGGATTTGGGAATAGGGCTTATCTGATACCTTCAGGAGGAAAAAAATCCATTCATTTTTCTCTCTTCCCCACTTAAATAACTCAACACATCTGGTAACACTGTAGGATCATTGTCCTTCCAGTTCCTCTGCAGCTCATATTGCTACAATATTTCTTAAGTATTTAGTTACCTAAAGAACAATGTGATTAAAATATAAAAGACTTTGTATAGGTCTTACAAATTAACCCATCTCTAGAGCTAGAAAAAAAATATGCCTTTAATCAGCAAAATTACCATATCGACAGCCCTGTATGTGTTAGTATGAACGTAAACAGAAAAATGTTAATGTGTTAAAATTTTAAAGCAAGTCTTTTTACAAATTAATGTAATTTGCCTCTAAAGAAAATGTTTATGAAGTGCCAAATACCTGAGACTGAAGTATCCTTTGGCTTAATAATGTCTTCAATTACAAGAATGATAAAAGCTGAAACAAAATCCTTTAATTCAATCAGGGCTGAGCTAAATTTTTAGGAAGCAAAGAGTGGAAATCAGATACAGGACTGCATAATGTAGGAAGTTAAATATACCAGATATTAAGACTTCGTAAGAAGCGGATGGGGTTTCCTTGAGGAATGCTTGTTTGAAATGGCTGTGTTGAACATCATCATTAATACCACTATTTTATTATCTTGTGTTAAGATGTTTTATGCAAACAAACTGTTAACTGTGCCATAGTTCCAGAGAGACCAGTTACTGTTTTCTGCTTGTTTTACATTCTGGAATAAGTTCAAAGCTTTTGATTTTACTTGAGTCTTGAAAATAATACAGGTTTGATGAATATGATCTCAATATTGTGGCTCTGTAAAAATTTTCAGTGTTTGCAGAACATTTGACCCAGGGGCCCTACACCACATATATCCATAGTGCATTTTAAGTATTACAGAATGAACACATTTGAAAGATTAACCATTCTCTTACTGCTGCTTTTCTTTCTGTATTAAGTATGAGAATTAGCATAGTAATGGCTCCCAGAATGGGAATACTGAAAAAGTATCCACCTGACAGAAATAAACATGCAGAAAATAAATTGAGTTAGGATCGAATTTGTTATCTGAAATTTAAGCTCATGTTCAAAATGGCTATTACTGGATTTTCATGTACATTAGTTAAATGCTAAGCTTAAAAGATTTTGGGGGGGGCTTGAATTATAACTGAAAAAAAAAAAATTGGATCGCAGCTTTAATATCCAGGTGGGCAGTGCCATTTGCCAGGATCTTTGAACATAAGTCCTGTTTTTTGTTGTTGTTTCTCTCAAGCACAAATCCTGCCTGCCTTACTAAAAATCTTCTGAAGGATGCTGAGGTATAAATGGTGATATATTTTCTTAGTGTCTCTTCTAATTTTTTCTTTGTTTTTTTAGGTTGTGGAACTTTTAGCAAGTGCTCTTATGGACTTGGTACAAGGAGTATACCATGAAAATTCTACTTCAGCCAAGGTAAGGATTTCAGAGTCATTGTAAAAACCTTAGGTTAGAAATGCTCATGGCAAAACTAGAATTGAAAAGCTAAAAATGTCAATCTTGTTTTATGTTTAAACTGCATGTGACTTCTTTTTTTTTTTTTTTAATAAGATTAGTGTTTTGGCTACAAATTCATGACCATACACTTAGTACAGGCCAGATTTAGCCAATTAAAACAACCTCTTCTCCTCCGGATGGATTTGCAGTCTTTTCAATCTACAGCAACCCAGTAGACATGGGAAGCTTGTAGCTAGCAGGTAGCCCTGTCCCTGATGGGCAGGCTGGAGAAGCAACTTGTGCCTATATGAATGGGCCGAGACTTTCCCCTGAGGAAGGAGCTCCTGTATCCCAGAAGAGTGGACCATGAGCCCAAGAATATGGCTGGCTGTGAGTTGGGGGAGGAATGTCTTTTATATACAAGATCCAAAATTTACTACATTATTAGATTCTCTGTGATGAGAAGTAGGATGGTTGCATAGTTGGATTATTTTAATTTTCTGGGTCTAGAATTAAGGGGGGGGGGTTGACTCATTTAGCAGAACATCTCAAAAAAGGTTAGGTTTTATTTCCTTAAAATGCAGTTATTTCATTTCAATAGGAGATTAGGTATGAAGTAATTGCTTCATTGACCACCACCATCATTTACCAAGCTATATACTATTTATAAGGGACTCCTCTCTCAGTGTTTCATTATTCTAACTTCTTTAACTTCTGCATTAGCAAGATTTCACTCACTGCAAATTAGAAAAAATATGCATGTATGCACATATGAAACATTAACATTTCCATTTGAAGAAAAGAGACAAATTTTACTAGAAGTGAAATGTAGAGCATGAACAAGTTGAATTTAAAAAATTTTAAGTATAACCCAGGGACTCTGTATGGTTCAGAGAGTGGTTAGTGAAATATGAAGAATTGCACCTTGAACATCTGCTAACATTTGATTCAGGGAACCACAGTTCCCAATAGGCCCATCTAATCTTACCTAAGCAGCATATTGATATGTGGGGGCCTCACAAGATTTATAACCACAGTGGACCCTCTGTGGGGTTTTTCAAAGACAAGCATGGTTCTCTACTTTGACTGAGGGTCAATGTCATAATGTAAAATGGGTGACTTCTGGTACAGTTTCATTTATAGAAAGTCGCCTTGTATGTAACATGGTATGATGATAGCTAAACAAGTAACATTGTGGTAAGCCATTTGTCTGTGTTTCTTCCTTTAATCTTCATAAAAATCATGAGCCATAGATCCTACTACTACTCCCATTTTGCAGATAATGAAAACTAAGGTTTAGAAAAGGTTTTCCCAAGACCACACAACTTGTAAACTGGGATTTGAACTTCAGACCCCAGGTTCTTAATCTCTTGTTCTACTGCCTCTCTACCTTAACTGTACTTTATTTGGTAGCCTCCATCTTCCACACCTGAAGTCTCATCATGTGTTGATGACTGACTTATTTGAGAGTTGAGGCATTGCTTTCCCTTGGGATACTTCCAAGGAATTCAACTTAGTTCAATAAAAGATCTTAATATTTTATGCTTAAATGCCTAATCTTTAAGTGAAAGTGTTATGGTTGGTTTAGGCTCTTAATTTATCCACTCAACATTTATCTACTATAATTAGCCCAGTTCATTAATAACTTTGTGAACATTTGTTAAGTACTTTTATATGTCAGGCAGACCTAATAAAAACAACAATAATAAATGATTAGATAGCACTTTACAATTTACTTATGCTTCTTTGTTCACAATCACCTAGGCTGAAAAGGGAGACATTTGTCAGTAATTTCATTTTATAGAGGAAAAGCCTAAAATTCAAAAATGACGAATGGCAGGAAAGCACAGTATCTGAAAATTGTTAGAATTGTTAATGTTTAAGTGTTAGATCTGAACCAAGTGTTTTGATTCCAAGTCCATGCTTTCTCAAATATAATCTGTTTCCTCCTGCAAAAGAGAAAAGAGAGAGCAACAAAGACTTTGAGGGAGTTGCTCATACTGGGAACAGCCACTGAGAAAGCACCATTTGCCGACTCTCTCATTAGTTAATAAATTTTACTCAAAAGAATCTGTAGTGGGGGCTGGGATTGTGGCTGTGTGGTAGAGGGCTCGCCTAGCACTGGCGGGACCCAGGTTCGATCCTCAGCACCACATAAAAATGAAGGCATTGTGTTGTGTCCATCTACACCTAAAAAACAAATAAATATTTTTTTTAAAAGAAAGAAAAAAAATCTGTAGCAATGCTTTGTTCATCTGGCCTTTTTTCCTACCACCTCCCTGAACAGAGTCTTTTAAAACATTTGAGTCTTTATTTAAGCAATGAAGTTTCAGAATATAGTTAAGCCATTTTAAAGCACCATTCTTTTTTAATAATGGAAACAAAAATGCATAGTTTAACCACAGCAGTGAGAATGCTTCTTGCTGCCTTCATTTATGCCCCAGGTTCAATTTAGGTTAACCACATTTCCCTTCCTAACCAAAAAATTTCTGCGTCATCCCGCCACCCCTGCCCCCAAGCATGCTTGCCATTGCAATGACTTTTCAGAATTTGGTTTTTCTAACTTGGTCCAGGAATTGCTTCAGAAGCAAAGTGAGGGAGCACTGCCCCCACATGGAGTGCCTTCAAGGTTTTCATATTAGGACACTAACAGGGTAGCAGCCACAAGCAGAGGTCATGTGGGAAGGGAGGCCAACTCTGTGGGTCTCTGTTGCACAACCTCCATAGCCTGGGGCCAATTCAGTACACAAAAGAATTGCTTTGGATTTAAAATACACTGGAAACCATTCCTTCTCTCTAGGGGTAAGAGGACACAATAGCAGTCTGTTTTCTATATAGCAACTTAATGCAGTGATGGAGAAGTGAGTAGTAGGAAACTAGGTTTCTGTAGAGTGGTATCTACATGCCTAAGGTGGATACATTAAAGCAAAGTGAGGGAAAATGGAACTAGATACATTAGAAATCACCTTCTCAAACTGTTCGTAAGTTTATGATTACTTAATTCTCTTTAAAGTGTGACAATTTATGTGATTAAGTTACCAATACTTAACATTGTAGATAAATTGTAACCATGAAAACATGCAGAGTACTTTGTTCCACCCATTGAAAAAAATATTTTTATTTTTGTATTTGCTAGTTTATGAACCATTTTTTCCTTAAAATAGAAATTAGCTGTCGTGCTTTTTTCAGCATTTATCAGAAAATATTTTCCCTCTGTTTTTAATAAGGTAACTACTTGAAGAAAGAAACAGGTTAAATAGAAAAATTGCACTTTAAACTGTCATTTGCCATTCTAAGGGTTCCCCAGATAAGCTCTGCCTTATGTATAACACTCATGTATTCACCATACCTGCTAAATATATTACATTTTAACAAAATTGACTTTGGTTCCACTCTTTAGTAACTGAAATCTTTTCAAAATTATCTTATTGTTATAACTTATTTGTTGGTTAGAAAAGCAAATATATGTTCATTAAATGAAAAAGTTAAAACATAGAAAAAGGATGAAAGGAAAATAAAAATCATTTTATATAACCATCTTCCAGAAATGAGTAATGATATATAAAATGATATGGTTCTCTCTAGTTTTCATTCGTATTTCTCACATTTTTGAGATATTGCTGTATATATATTAAATTTATTATCTCATTTTACTTTATTGTCATTAGAATTTTTCAAAAATATTAATGCCTATTTAGTATTTCTTAATTCTAGTATACTATATTGAGCCATTCTATAATTTTAGATGCTTTGTTTATATTTTTAACTAACTTACATAATATTGTGATAACAACTTAGTATATATATCTTTGCTTTACTTTTCACTGTCTTTTAAAATCCTGAAAGTGAGTGCGTGCGTATAATCTCAGTGGCTAGGAGGCTGAGGCAGGAGCATCCCAAGTTCAAAACGAGCTTCATCAGTTTAATGAGGCCCTAAGCAACTAAATAAGACCCTGAGTTTAATCCCTGGTACCAAAAAAAAAAAAAAAAAAAAAAACACTGAAATTGAGATTCTTGAATTTAAAAACTATGAATATTTTCATATGTATCCTTTTACAGAAGATGATTACTTTCCTTAGGAAAGCCTACTATATAGTTAGCCTGTGACTGTCATCTCTGAGAACGTGGATTTTAGGCGTGTTCCCACCTTTTTCTGATAAGAATGACCCAGGGTACCTATACTGTTTCTGTAGACCATGTGGTTTATGCCAAACACCTGCTCTCTTTCTGGGAATTTTGGTACATGCTCTGCAAATGCTGCCTACTTGACCAGCACCAATAAAAATCATGAGCATTGAGTCTTCAACAAATTCCCCCAGTAGACAGAATGTCTTGTGTATTTTCACAACTAATTGGTAGAGTTAGGCACATCCTGTGTGACTCACCTGATGTGACTATGCGATTTCAGCTGATGGGACTTTCCCCTTGCTGGTTTTACTTTGGATTCTTTCTCCAAATTTTTTTAAATCTTAACTTTTAATTTTGACTATATGCTGGATACCATGAATCATCCTAACAAATCATAAAGCCTGGGGGTAGTCTGGAGGACCCAAAGTATAACTATTTTCTGATACTTTACTGTCTATTTCCCACCCATTCCTCTTTGCTCCTAAGAAATCTAACTAAGGTCCTTTGCAAAGGCAGTGTCTGAGTCAAGTTAGTGTTAATAAGGGGAACTACGCACCTCTTCCCACTCTTCAGAGGTTGTGTCTCATAGACTTGGCCCAGACCCAAGAAAATGAGAGGATTTTAAAGAATCAAATTAACCAGAGAAAGAATTGGTTTTAAAGTTAGTGAAATTGTAAGCCATGCGCAGTGGCAAACACCTGTAATCCCAATGTCTCTGGAAGCTGAGGCAGGAAGATCATAAATTCAAGGCCAGCCTCACCAACTTAATGAGGCCCTAAGCAACTCAGTGAAACTCTGTCTCTAAAATAAAATACATTAAAGGGCTGGGGATGTGGCTCAGTAGTTAGAGTGTCCCTAGGTTCAATCCTTGGTACCCCCACCCCCCCAAAAAAAAAAATCAGTGAAATTATGGGGCAAGATAACTTCTGTCCATTTATTTGTCTTATCTCCCTTTGACTCTGAGATAGTTTTCAAGTACAAAAATAAGATGATTCAGTTCACTAGAAGTTATGAGTTGTCTCCTACCTGTAAAGCCCTATGTCATCATCTAAAATATACTTAAAAAGGTGAGCAAAATGAGTTTTTGCCCATTGAGAAAAATGACTGTAGGAAAATGTAAACAACAAGTCACATCTGGTTGGGAAAATCAGAAAAGGCATCAAGAATGATCTGATATTTGAGACAGAGATTAGAGGATGGAAGGATGTCTGTTGAAGAAGGTTGACACTCTAAACAAAGGAAATAGCATGATGAAAACAAAGGAAGCATCATTAAGACCAGAGTTTCTTTCATGTAAGAATTTTTAAAATAGTGGCAATAAACAATGCAAAGATAGGCATACAGTGAAAGACCTGTAAGGCCAGAATGTAGAGTAAATGCCATATTTAGGAACTAGAAAGGAATTAAAGGTGTTTAAACAAAGGAACATGATCAGATATCTTTGGAACTGTTAATTCAGGAGTGGTCTTTATGATGATTTACTGGAGATTGCAGGAATTCTTCCACTTTGACATCTTGTTACCCTTATTTTATTTTATTTATTCTTTTGTGTATTGTGTTGAGATCGTACCTAAGAAATGGTTGCCTAATCCAACATTACAAAGATTTTCCCCACTTTTTAAAAAAATGTTTCAAAGTTTTATATTTACATTTATATCTTTGACCCATTTTGAGGTAACTTCTGCATATGGTAGGAAGTATAACATATGGAATATCCAGATGTTTCAGCACTATTTGTTAAAAAAAACTATCTCCTCCGCTTAGTACCTTCATGTCTTTGTTAAAACTCAATTGGATACATGTGTGGGTCTGTTTCTGGATTCTCTGTTTTGTTTTATTAATCATCTTTCTGTCAATATTACACTGTCCTGATTTTTGTAGCTTTATACTCAATCTCAAATTTAGGTAGTGTAAATCTTCAACTTTAGTCTTCATTTGCAAAGTTGTATTAATTATTTTAGATCCTTTTTGTTTTCAAATGAATTTTAGAATTAGCTTAACAATTTCCACAAACTAGGCTTCTGGAATTTTGATAGAGTGAAGAATATGGGTCTTTATTATTTTTGGTTCGTTGTAATGTCTTTGTCTGGTATGTGTGTCAAGGCAGTGCAGGCCCAGAATGAATTGGGAAGAATTTTTCTCTCTTCTTTTTTCTGGAAGTTTGTATAGAATTAGTATCATCTCCTCCTTAAATATTTGTTAGACTCACTGTAAAGCCTTCTGGACCTTTCTCTGTAGGAAAGTTTTGTTGGTGGTTATGGTGGTTTATTTTTCATATTTATTTATTTATTCCTTTATATACTTGGAACTATAAATTCAATTGCTTTAATAGTCATAAAACAATTTAAGTTATGTGTTTCTTTTGAGCAAGCTTTGGCAGTTTATGTCCTGCAAGGAATGTATTTATTTCATCTAAGTTGTCAAATTTATTGGCAGCAAGTTCTTCACAATATTCTTTTGTTGTCATGTTAATATCTCTAAAATTTTAAGCAGTGTCACTTCTCACTCCTGATGTAGGCCATTTGTGTCTTTCTTTTTTTCCTTAGAGATTTAACAGTATTGATTGCAGAGGACCAACTTTTGGTTTCACTGACTTTGTCCCTGTTGATTTTCACTCTGAGTTTTAATATCTCTTTTCCTCTGATTATTTTGCTTTTATTTCCTCTTCTTTTTACTAGATTTTTAAGTTGGAAGGTTAAATTTTTCCTAGTTTTTAAAGCAGAGATCATTAATTTGAGACTTAGTTCTAAGTCTTTTCTGGCATTTGGTTCTTTGAATCTCCCTCCAAGTGCTACGTTAGTGGCATACCACAAATTTTCAATACATTGTCTTTTCGTTGTCATTCAGTTCAAACTACTTACTGATTCCCTTTTGATTATTTTTTCATTGACTCATGGTTTAGAAGTTTAATTTGTTTTCAAGTATTTGGGGCATTTTCCAGATGTCCTGTTATTGATTTATTATGCCATTGTGGTCAGAAAACATATTTTGTATGGTTTGAGTTATTTAAAATTTATTGAGTTGTTTTATGACCCAGTGTATGATCTATCTGTGTAAATGTTTCATGTTAACTTATAAAGAAATATATATTATGTTGTTAATGGAACATTCTATAATATCAGTTAAGTCATTTTGGTTGATAGCATTGCTAAAGTCTTCTATATCTGCAAGTATTTTCATTCTGCTTGTTTCTTTAGTTACTTAGATAAGGGTATTAAATTCTGATTTTAATTGTGGATTATGCTATTTCTACTTGCAGTTCTACCAGTTTTTCCTTCATATGTTTTAAAGCTCTGCTATTAGGCATTATTAACCTTTAGGCTGATTATATTATTTTGATGATGTGGTCCCTTCATCACTATTAACTGTCCTTTTTTGTCCCTGGCAATGTTCTTTATATCTTTTTCTCTGTTATGTACTTCATCTAATAGTAACATATTCACTCCAGCTTTCTTTTCATGAAAATTATTATAGTTTTTATTTTTCCATATTTTTACTCTTTTATATTTAAAGTGTTTCTTTTTTTAAAAAAGCATATTTTTTTAATGTGGTGTCAAAGATCAAACCCAGTGCCTCATGCATGCTAGGCAAGCGCTCAACCACTTAAGCCACAACCCCAGCCCTGAAGTGTGTTTCTTTCTTTCTTTTTTTTTTTTTTTAAGTTGTCAATGGACCTTTATTTTATTTGTTTATATGCAGTGCTGAGAATCAAACCCAGTGCCTCACACATGCTAGGCAGGTGCTCCTCCACTGAGTTACCACCCCAGCCCCTAAAGTATATTTCTTGAATGCAGAACTTAGCTAAATCTTGTTCTTTCATCCAACTTGTTTCTGCTTTTAATTTGTATGTTTTTATTTCATGTGTTTATTGATGTGGTTGGGTTTAAATCTACCATCTTGTTTTCCATTTGTCCCATTTATTCTTTCTTCCCTTTTCTGCCTTCTAATACATGGTTTTTCATAAAACCATCTTTTTTTCTTTTTCTTTTTTTTTTGAGAGGGGATAACACTATTTATTGCCCAAGCTGGCCTCAACTCCCTATCCTTCTACCTCAGTCAGCCTCCTGAGTACTTTCTTTTTAATCTTTAGCTATAACTATCCGGTATAATTTTTAGTTGTTGTGTTTGAACTTATAATGTGTATCTTTAATTTATCATGATCTACTATCAAGTGATATTGTGTCTTTTCACAGTAAGAATCTTACAGAAGTTTATTGCTATTTCTCCCCTCCAAGGCTTCGTGTTATCACTGTCATACATTTTAATCCCATGTATATTATAAATTCCACAATACATTGTTATTATATTTATTTTGTTCAATACTGGGGATTGAACCCAGGGGTGCTCTACTACTGAGTTATACACCCAACCCTTTTTATTTTTTATTTTGAGAGAATCTCACTAAGTTTCTCAGGCAGGCCTCAAACTTAGGATCCTCCTGCTTTAGCCTCCCAAGTCCCTGGGATTACAGGTGTGTGCCACCACACCTGTCTTTATTTTTATATCAAACACTTATTATACTTTACAGGGATTTATATTTTGTAAAGTCCTTTATATTTACTGATACAGTTAATATCTTTGCTGTCCTCATTTTGATACAGATTTTTCATGTGATATTATTTCCCTTATTCCTAAAAGATTTCTTCTACCATGGTAGTGCAGGCCTGCTGAAGATTAATCTTTTTATATTTATATGTCTGAAAGATATGCCCACTGAATATAGAATTCTGTGTTGCTGGGGTTTTTGTTTTTGTTTTTGTTTTTAGTACTTTAAAATATTGCTCCATTATTTTCTCACTTTCCTTGCTTCCAACAAGAAAGCTACTATCATCTTTATCTTTGTTCCTGATTCAAAATTGGATTATGATGTATCTTCATGTCTATTTCTTCATATTTCTTCTGCTTGGGGTTCATTGAGCTTCTTAGATCTATGAATTATTGTTTTCATCAAATTTGGAAAAATGATTAATCATTATTTCTTTAAAGACTTTTTTGTTTGTTTCTTTGTTTTTCCTTTTCTCCTCTCCTATAGGACTCCAGGTACATAATAGACTGCTTTAAATTTCCCAGTGCTCACTGAAGCTCTATCCTTTTTTTTTTTTCTTTGCTTAGAATAATTTTAATTGGTGTGCATCCAAATTTGCCAGTTTATGTCTTCTGTATTTCTATTTAATATGCTTAGTGTCTCTTCTAGCATCTTGACCATATGGAATATAGTTATGAAAACTGTTTTAATGCCCCTATCTCCTAATTATATCATGTGTCATGTCTGTGTTGGTTTCAATTGACTTATTTTTCTCCTCATTATAGTTTGTATTTTCCTGCTTTTTTGCATGCTTGGTTATTTTTGATTGAGTGCCAGACATTGTGAATTGTATTTTGTTGCATGCTAGATATTTTTGTATCTCTGTAAATATTCTTGAGATTAATGCAGTCAAGTTACTGGAAATATGTCAATCCTTTCAGTGTTACCTTTAATCTTGTTAGGCAGGACTAGAGTTGCAATTAGTCTAAGGCGAATTTCTCCACTTTTAAGGCAAAACCTTTCTGAGTACTCTACTGATATCCTGTGAATTCTAAGTTTTTCCTCTCTGGTGTAACAGAACTATTTCTAGCCAAGTGTGAGCTCTGGCGATTATTTCTTTTGCTCCTTCTGAGTGATTATCTTCCAAGATTTTAGTAGTCTCTTTATGCCTATATATTGTAATACACTTGGACCTCCATATCCACAAGTTCCACACCTGTGAATTCAACTAACTGTAGATCAAAAATATTTGGAAAAAAGTTTCATCTGTACTGAACATGTCATTCTCTCAAACAATACAGTATAATAACTATTTGTATCGCATTTACATAGTATTAAGTATTGAAGGATTCTTGAGATGATTTAAAGTGTATGAGAAGATATATGTAGATTATATGCAAATGCTGTGCCATTTTACATAAGAGACTTGAGCATCTGCAGGTTTGGGCATCTGCAAGAGCTCCTATGACCCTCAACTTCATATACTGAGGGATGACTATACTCAGCTAAAGGCTTTAGGGAGACCCTGTGTATATCCAGAGCTCTCTATGCAGCTGTTTATACTGTGTTCTCTGCACTGTGAATTCTAGCCCCTTTGACCTGTCTAGACATGGAGGTTCATCTCTTCCATTAAAGGATACTGTCAGGCTCCACTGAGACCTAGGATTCTCTCTAGGCAATAAGATGAAAAACATTTGTGAGATTCACCTCATTTATTTCCCATCTCTCAAAGACTACTATCTTTCATTGCCATATTTTAAATGTCTTATGACTCTTGTTTCGTATATTTTATCTAGTTTGTTTGGTTTTGGTTTTTAACAAATATAAAATTTTCTCTCTGTAAATTTTATGGTGCCTTTGTGTTGCTGTACCCTAAGTGTTCATTTATTGTGTCTGTTGGATACTTCAGCCAAAGTGAAAAATCAAAAATGACATCAATGTTTTGTACCTAGTTGACCTGAAAAACATGATGATAGAGTTGCCATAAAAGATGATAGCTTTTAGGGCTGGGGTTGTGGCTCAGCGGTCGAGTGCTCACCTGGCACATGTGAGGCCCTGGGTTCGAACCACAGCACCAAATAAGAATAAATAAATAAAATGAAGGTATTGTGTAAAAAAAAAAAAAGATGATAGCTTTTAGAGAAATATGGATTAGTTTAAGGTCAGATTAATGTTGGAGTGCTGTCAGATTCTCCAGATGAAAGAGTCAAGAGTTCCAGAAAGGTAAAGTGGGAAATCATCTTTGTAGACTGATAGGTAAATAAGTTTTTATAAACAAAGACCCAAAATTTGGGAAGGTAAAAATTGGTGAATATGTAAAGAAGGTTGAAATGGCTGTCAGAACTACCATGCTTTCCTGTAATTGAACTTTGAATTTGACATTGTTTCTTTTCAACTGATACCAAAAGAAAAATATGTTGTGTTCTGTGTTTGCATTATTTGATTATTAATGCTATAGATAATTTTTGTATAGAATATTTTTCTCAAAATTAAACATGTACTATAGAAAATGAGCTTAATCAAATTATGTGCATGTGCAAAAATGGCATAATAAATTCCATTATAATTATAATGCCCCAATAAAATTTTTTTAAAAAGCAAACACAGGAGCCAGAGGTATAGTTCAGTGGTAGAGCAGTTGCCTAGCATTATGTGCCAGGCCCTGAGTTCATTTCCCACCACCACAAAAATTTAAAAAAAAAAAAAAAACACATGCAAACAGAAGTATATGTAATGGGTCCTAGTGTAAGAAAGCTACCTGCAACATCAAATAGCCAGTTCTCTCAGCATCTGTCTGCCCAGGAACCAGAGGATATATAACTCGTATTTTTGTGAAGATATCATCTCTCAGAAAACAGAAAATTTTTGTCTCCTGGTATTCCAATATAATAAAGAGACTGAAATTAAAAAATCTAAATAAAGTATTTTTTCATTAGATTCTGATTGTTATTATGAATTCTACATTGACCATAAAACTAAATTAGGTAGTGCTAATAAAGTACATATTACTAAACTTATATTTTATTTCTGCTTTGTTCCACACAACATACTAAGTGCTCCTAAAGCATTCAAAACAAAGATACTATTAAATTTTTTTTTTAAACTCAGAGATGCCCTCAATCATCTGGTTATATGTACAGTTCAGAAGAAAACATGCATAAGAAACCACTGGAGAACACCCATAAGACCACATAGTAAATTATATGGTCTAGGCTATATATGAAGGAGAAAGTGCAACATTAAGGATTCGCCATGTTTCAGAGGGACTTCTGAAGGAGATAGTTTCTAAGTGGAGTCTTAGAAGCTTTAGTAGATAGCTAAATTGTAGAACCAACCTAGATGCCCTTCAGTAGATGAATGGATAAAGAAAATGTTGTATATATACACAATGGAATATAATATTACTCAGCATTAAAAGAGAATAAAATCATGGCATTTGCAGGTAAATGGATGGAGTTAGAGAATATTATGCTAAGTGAAGTAAGCCAATCCTAAAAAACCAAATGCCAAATGTTTTCTGATATGTGGATGCTGATCCAAATTGGGGGGTGGTGCATGGGAGGAATGGAGGAACTTTAAATAGGGCAAAGGGGAGGAAAGGGAAGGGAGAGGGCATGGAGGTAGGAAAGATTGCTGGGAGCCATTAGCCAAGTAGGTATGACAATTTCCTTGCCAGCGTACCCCATGTTGCTTAGTGGAAGGACTCGTGGAAATAGGACATTTTGCAGTGACATTGCATGTAGGTGACCTTGCTCAAGGACCAAGGCGGATCCGGGTTTAGGGTGTTCCCAGTTTAGGATGATCCGGGTTTAGGGCGTTCCCAGTTTAGGACTATCCGGGTTTAGGGTGGTTCCAGGTTTAAGATTATTCCTGCTGGGAATAGGGCATATCCCGCTGCCTGAGTTCCCCTTGAGTTCTCACGGGATTCAGACAGTATTTTTTGGGAGACAGAAGCCCAGTGGGGGTGGATTTGGGCAGAGAACATGGATTTCCCCAGAACGTGATTGTAGACCGCTGGTGTGAGTTCGGGAATAAAGAGTTGCTGTTTGAATCTACAAGCTGTGTGGTGGCTCGTGATTTTGTGCCCAGCCAGACTGTGGCAAAAGATGGTGGAATGAGATGGACATCATTACCCTAAGTACATGTATGAAGACACGAATGATATGTCTCTACTTTGTGTACAACCAGAGACATGAAAAATTGTGCTCTATATGTGTACTATAAATTGTAATGCATTCTGCTGTCATGTATAACAAATTAGAATAAATAAATAAATTTTTAAAAAGCTGTAGTAGAAATAAATCAAGAGAAAATGTTGCTTATTGGGGTCAGAAATTGGTGTTGAGCACTGGCTGGGGAGTCAGATTCGTTTATTAATTCGTAGAACTTTCGAGCATGTGCTGTGTGGCAAGCCCCAGAGATACAAGTGCTTAGTGAGCCAAAGTATTTGTGTCCTGAGGGAGCTTTTATCTCAGTGAAGAAGCCAACTGTAAGTGATCACACAAGTAACTGAACAAGAGAAATAACTGATAGTTTAAAAACTAATTGCACAGCAAAAATCTAAATAGGGAGAAATGGTAGTGAAGGATGGAGGGGTTACTTTAGATTTGATGTTCATGGAAGGCCTTTCTGAGGATATAACATCTAAGTTGAGATCTGAAAGACAAAAAGCAGTCAGCTATGGGGGAGGGAGAATTTTCCAGGAAGAGGAAGGAACTGAGGCCAAGACCTGAAAGAGGAACTGGCATAGTTTGTGCAAGGAATATGAAAGGTGAAACATGGAAGATGAACATAAAAGTGGTTAGAGTTCAGAGAGGTGTTACGAAAATGCATGTGATACACACATGAAAGTGCTTTGAACATAGGCTCAACTAAAACTAAAGAAAGAAACCAGCTGGGTGTGGTGGTGCACAACTGTAATCCCATCTGCTCTCCATGCTGAGGCAGAAGGATTACAAGTTTGAGGCTAGCCATGGCAATTTAGCAAGACCCTATCTCAGAATAAAAAAAGCTAGAGATCTAGCTCAGTGGTAGAGTGCTTGCCTAGCCTGCATGAGGCCCGAGTTCTGTCCCCAGCAAAGCAAAGAAAGAAGCCTATAACTTTGTTTTAAGATTACCTTGTTACTATTCAAGGACTGTTCATTCAACTAATGTTATTGAGTGCCTATTATGTTGTAGCAGCTCTTCTAGACCAATCAGGTATGTGTACTGAGAGCTGAGATGGAGACAAAAGTATAATGGAAGCTGATGCTGGGGCCTTGGTGGGGAAGGGTGATCATTTTAAGGGGATAAATAAATCAGTGGATAGAAGATTTGTGTTGAGGAGTTTGAATTTAAAATATTAAGAATTAGGATATTACCATGGGATCTTATTCAGTAAGAAAATCTGTTATAAAAATTATTACAAAAGCTGTGAATAGGATAAATTGGAAACCAAAGAAATTAGAAGCAGAGAGACCAGCTGGAAGAGAGTTGATATAAAACAGGTGTGAAGCAGCAGAGGCAACTGTTGGCAGTGGAAACAAGTGTGGGGCAAGGACCCAGGAGTTGAGCAAGTATCCTACTTCTCAACTTATTGATTTACAATTTATGTATCGTATTTTATTATTCTCTTACTGTGTGTTTTGTGGAATTGGGTCAATGATGACCATCTTTTAACCTGTGCTTCACATATTACAGTCTTTTTTTTTTTTTTGATGCAGATAACTTCTAAACAGCATTTCCCCCCATAAAATTAACTACATCACACAAAAGTATGGTTTCAAAAGTAACAGGCAGTAATGAGAAATACAGGATATTTACACACGATCATTTTAGTCTCCTCGCATAATATAACATTTCTAATCTTTTATGAGATGTCCCAAGGTAGAACAAGTAGGCAAGCCATTCCTGATTTCCTGATCCACAGAAATTGGTGAGACATAATAAATGTTTATTGTTGCTTTAGGCCACTGAGTTTGGTGCAATTTGTTATATAGATATGTAGATATGTAGCCGTAGATAACTAATGTACACATCCACATCCTTTGCCATCTGACTGCAGTGCCCTTCTGCTGTGGGAGCGTCCTGTGATGTACTTTCATGTCCTTTAACTCTGGGCTCAGCTATTTGAATTGCTTTGGCCAGTAGAAGGCCCTCTTGAGTCTCTACTATCAGTGAGAGAAAAACATGCCCTGGCTAGCCTGTAGGTCCTGGAAGAATGAGATAAACTGGAGTGGACCCTCTTGAGCCAACCCAGAGATGTGTAGTAAGCTGTGGAGCCACCAGCCTACATGAGCCAGTTGCTTCAAAGCCCATAAACAATAATAAACAATTGTTGTTTGAAGCTATTGGGTTCAAGAATAGCTTTACCAGTTGTAAACCATAGTCAGTGTTAGACATCTGTGGGGATTTGGGTGTCTAGGCTAAGCCTGTCATTAGGGAGCTGGTTTGAGGAGTTTAACCAGAGGCTTCTAGCCTGAGGACACAAGTCCTACCTTCCAGTGGTAGAAAGCATTAAGTAACCTGAATGTCAACCCTCTCCATGTTGTACATAGCAAAAATTTAGTACTTAGGCGAGTTTCAGAAAAGCCATATTAGAACTGTTCATAATATGACAGTATTTTTTTAAAGTTTTTGCAGTTTATTAATCCTTTTCTGAAAAATCTACACAAATCCCTACAAAGTCATTGCAAATCTGTATACCTTCTTTGCAAGCAGCTTTGCAAACTCTTCCCATAAAAATGGGTGAAGGAGAACAAGTGAGGTTGACTAGACAGAGGGAATTAGTGTGTTTGAGTTAAAAGAAGCTAATTTATCTGACCAATGTGGAAAGGTGTTCATGTTGAACTTTTTATTTTATAGATTAGAAATAGGAAAAGTTTAGAATCAGGCAGAAAACCTGTAACACATGATGGCATACTCCAGCAACTTGGGAGACCAAGGCAGGAGGATCAAAAGTTCAAAGCTAGCTTCAGCAACTTAGCAAGACCCTTAGCAACTTAGTGAGACCCTATCTCAAAATAAAACATTTTTTAAAAAAGGCTAGAATGTAGCTTAGTGGTAAAGCTCCCCTGGATTCAATCCCCAGTTCCAAAAAGAAAAAGAAAGGTTTATTTTCCTTTCTTTGAAGTTAAAAATATTCTGTGTGTGTGTGTGTGTGTGTGCGCGCACGTGCTCGAGCGCACCCGCGCATAAAACCTGTTTTAAAAAGGAAATGTATATTTTAAGAGGTTTAAAAGTGAGACAGTGAATGCTGTATAAAAGCATTAAGACACTCCAGGGTGTATTTCATTGGTCCATTTACCTACAGCCTGTCCCTTACATTGTACCCAAGGCATGTATTAACGAGCTAATAAAACATACCACGTCATGTTTTATTGTTTGTTGGGCATCTGTTCTAGCTTACATCATTCACAGATCCAAGACTTTGAAGATGCCAGTAGTGATGATGATAATAAATATCTGTAATTTTATTAGGCATCCTTTTTTCACAAGGTAAAAACAATGTTAAATCATTTGTTAGAAATGAAAATGTCAAATTTATTCCAATTTTAATACTATTGAGAGTCTTTTAAAATGGTTTGTTGTAATTATGAAGTGTATCAAACATACAAAAGTATATATGAGCTGGGCACAGTGGTGCTCACCTGTAATCCCAGTGGCTTTGGAAGTTAAGACAGGAGTTCAAAGCCAGCCTCATTAACTTAGTGAGGTACTGAGCAACTCAGTGAGACCCTATCTCTAGATAAAGTATTTTAAAGGGCTGGGGATGTGGCTCAGTGGTTAAGCACCCCTGGGTTTAATCCCCCAATACCCAAACTTAATTAATTAATTAATTTAAAAGTTTATATAATACATACAATTTAAAAGTAAAAATAAAAACCCCTGGCACATACTAACACATTTAAGTAGTAGTATATATTTTTTTCTTTTTTTATCTTGCAATACTAGGAATTGAGCCCAGGGCTTCCTACATACTAGGTAACTACCCACAAGGTACATCCCCATCTGTTTTTATTTTATTTTGAGCAGGGTCTCACTAAGTTTCCCAGGCTGGCTTCAAACTTGCCATCACCTGACTCAGCCTCTCATGTAGCTAGGAGTACAGGTGGGCATCATCACGCTCAGCTATAATTTTTTAATTCCACAAAATGTTTTTACTTAAAGAGGTTCAAAAGTGGCAAAGGTGTTGTGAAGCAAATATACTAGAAGTTAAATGTTCAAGTATTAAAAATGCAAAGATAGTGAAGATCAATATAGATATTGAGAAGGAAGAAAAGCTGTTGGTAACTGAGAAAGCTTAGTATGCAAAATAGCCCATTTGATTAAGTAGACCCTCCAGTTTAGAGTGGATCTAGTTGCTGTATGTTTTTATTTGTTAAATCTTTAAATTGAATTTATACACCATTCAAAAGCACTCTAGGTCACTCACTGTCAGCTATCACAGCAAAACATCTTAAAAGGCAGTTTATTTGCCTGAGAGATGAAACACCGCTGCTAAGCATGTAAATTGTTTAATAGAATCCCATTCTGATCAAAGGACAAGAATAAACTGTTCAGAAAGTGAAACCCAAGCCTTCAATTACCATCTGTCTATATGCCAGTAAGTCCCCATTTTATCTCCATCCCAGATCACTCCTGAGTTCTAGAGCTAAATAGCTGCTTACTCGGTATTTCTACTTGGAGGTCTACAGGCATTTCAGACTAAGCACATCTAAGACCAGATATATGATGCAATCTTCCAGAACCACTCACTGTTCTCTGTCTTCATGAAGAGCATCACTATTCCTCCAGATTTCAAGCCAACAATTTGGGAGTCCTCTTTAACATTTCTGTTTCTTACCAGGCTCACCCCTGGGGCTGCCTTCCTCCATTTCCTATGTCACCACTATTGCCGGAAGCATAACTGAGAGGGAGCAGAGAATGCAGTTGCTCCTGCGCACTCTTTTCAAAAGCAGACTCTATTGGTTTAAGAAAAAAAGGGCTAAAAATTCAATGACTCCCCTCCTATCGTCTCCCATTCAGTGGTGGCAATCTGGGTTCCTTTCCCTTGAATTTTAGTTGGCTTAAGAGCACTCAGCCAGTACAATACCACAGAAATAGTGTTATGTGACTTCTCAGACTGGGTCATAAAAGGGTGTCTTATAATATTCCCTCTCTTGAAACACAGCGCCCCCTTGGAAGTAACCACCATGCTTTGAGAAGCCACATGTAGACATCGTGGGTAGGTGCTCTAGTCATCAGTCCCAGATGGACCTGAGTGATGTGGGGGTTAAGAAGCAATCTTATTGGAAGTGGATCCCTGTAATTCAGCCATTCTGTATCCCAACCAACCAAATCATCCCCAGCTCTCTGAATCATCCCCAACTTATCTGGTCTTCCAAATTGTGGCCCCAGACATCGTAGAGCAGAGATATGTCATCTTCATTGTGACTTGTCTAATCCTGACCCACAGAATCTGTGAGCATAAAAAAATGGTGGTTGTTTTATGCCAGCAAGTTTTGGGATGGTTTGTTATGTAAAAAATAGATAACCAGAATATGGATTTTTCAACAAATTTTAAGACAGTATATTAATATGATAGTTGTTAAGTCCATGCTAAAAGACATGGGGAGGAACAGTATAAATATGCTTTCAAAGTATCATGGATTGAATCCTAAAATATAGTTGTATTAGTCAACTTGAGCTTCCATAAACAACATAAAATTCCTTCTTTTCTTCCTTCCATCCTTCCTTTCTTCCATCCTCCCTTCCTTTCTTTGTGGTGCTGGTCATAGAACCCAGGGCCTCATATATATTAGGCAAGTGCCATTGAGCTACATCCTCAGTACTTTTTTTTTTAGTTGGACACAATACCTTTATTTTTATTTATTTATTTTTATGTGGTGCTGAGGATTGAACTCAATGCCTCACACGTGCCAGGCGAGTGCTCTACCTCAGCGCAGCCCTTTTTATTTTATTTTGAGACAAATTATAAGTTAACCAGGCTGTCCACAAACTTGCGATCAGCCTACAGAATAAATTTATTTTCTTACAGTTCTGGAGGCTAGAAGTCCCAAGAGAAAGTTTCTAACCAATTTGGTTTCTGGTAAGGGATTTCTTCCTGACTTGCTAACATCACCTAGCTGTGTCCTCACATAACAAAAAGCACTAGTAAACTCCTTAGTATCTAATAACAATCAAGGACATTCGATAAGAACAGTAATCCTGTTAGATCAGGGGTCTACCCTTATGACCTCATTTAATTGCTTTCTTGCTTTACACAGTCACACTGAGGATTAGGGCGTCAACATTAGAATTGGAGGGTGGGGGCAGGGACATACTCATTCATCTGTAACAGTAGTCAAGAGTGGTACCTTTATAATTCTTTTTGTTCATTTGTTTGTTTCATGGCGCAAGGGACTGATCCCAGGGCCTTATGCGTGCCCAGGCAAGTGCTCTACCACTTTGTTCATGCCCTCACTCCCCTGCCATCAATGGCACAAGCTAAACTGACTTTACCCTGCATCTGCTTACCCTGGTGTTAGATGCTGGCTGCCCGCCTGTGGTTAAGATGCCTTCATCTCTTCTCAGAGATACTCCAAGCAACCTCCTCATTTGCTAACCTGTAGATAGTCCGCCTGCTGTAGTTTGGATCTTGAATTTCCCCCAAAGGCCCGTGCATTGAAGGCTTGGTCCCCAGGCCATGGTGCTTTTAGGAAGTAGTGAAATTTTTAGGAGATGGGGCCTAATGGAAGGGACTTAGGTTGCTTGGAGTGTACCCTTCAAGGGGATACTGGGACCCTGGCTCTTCCTCTGCCTCTCTGCTTCCGGGCCACCATGAAGTAAAAAGCCTTCCTCTACCACGCGTTCCTACCAGGATATACTGTGTCACCACAGGCACAAGCAAAATGGCAAAGCAACCATCGACTTAAACCTCCAAAACTATTCCTCAGTTTAAATTGATTACTCAGGTATTTTTTACGGTAATGGAAAGTTAACTAATACACCTCTAATCCTAGTCTGTTCTCCACACTGGCAGAGATTTAAAAATACTGATGCTCCATTTCTACTCCCCACCCCACCCCCATCTAATGACATCCCATTGCTCTTGTGGAAGGGGGGGACAAAATCCCAGAAATGAATGAAAATACACTTTAGCCTGACCCCAATGTGTCCCTCTAGCTTCACCTTGACATACTCCCCATCGCTATCTGGATTCAGCCTAGTAGCCTTAGGTATGCCATTTTCTTTTGTACCTACAATCTTTGTAGCCTGAAATACACTGGTAAGACAGTCTCAAATTTGGCTGGTCAGTATGTACATCAGAAGATCTTTTCTAGAAAACAGTTGGGTAGAATGTTTTAAGGGACTTTAAAATGTTCAGGTCTGTTGACCAATTAATTCTCATTGTAGACTCCATCTGTAGTAAGTAAGCATCCTCTAAGATCATCACCAATGAATCCTACCTCTTAATATTGCTCATGTGATCACTGCCAACATTGTACTAGGGTTGATCTGTCAACCAATTGCATATAGCAGAAATGATGGTATGGCACTTCCAATATTAGTTTATAAATGATTATGAAGCTTCCTTCTTGTATGTGCTCTTACTCTTCTTGGGTCACTTACACCAAGGGAAGCTAGCTATGAGATCATGTGAGTAGACCCACAGAGTGGCCTGTGTGGCAAGGAGCTAAAGCCTATGGCCAGCAAGCACTTACATGAGCTTAGAAGCAGATTCTTCAGCCCCTTTATATGACAGTAGCTACAGCCACCTTACTGAGCTATTCCTGGATTAATGATCCTCAGAAACTGAAATAACAAATTTTTAAAAACTATTTCTTTAGTTGAAGATGGAAACAATACAGTATCTTTATGTATTTATTTTTATGTGGTGCTGAAGATTGAACCCAGTACCTCGTGCATGTGAGGCATGTGCTGTATCACTGAGCTACAACCCCAGCCCATAAATGTTGTTTTAATACAACAAGTGGGGAGGGGGGTTATTATAGATCAACAGATAACTAATACACTATCGTGAAAAAATTCTCCTAAAATGTTTTAGTAGTTGTTAATGTTACCATGTACAGACTTCCTGTAATGTAAACCTTTTCATCTTAGGAAGTGAATTCACTGAAGTGTTTTCAGGAGCAAAAAAATTGAAAACTCAGTAAAATTAACACAAAAGTAAGAAAAAAAGATGGTTTACATGCCAATTTGATAGTATCAAGATCCTTTTCTATCTCTTTGATGTCTTTAATGTCATATTTATTATCAGGCTGGTGGCAGTTTAGCCTCAATGGCCCTCAGTATGTCTGATTAAGACTGTGCAATCTCCAGAAGAGACAGTTTTCATTTTTACCTGGGTCTCTTGAAACTTTCTGGTAGATTTCTTTCATATTTCAATGGCTAGATTTACCATACACCCATTTCTAAATTAATATTTGGTAGGAACAGTAAATAATAAAATAAAATAACTAATAAAATAAGGATTTTGTTAGTAAAGGGGTAGAGAATTCTGCCCTGTCCACAGTAAGGAGGGATCTTGTTTCACTTTTTGAGCAGTGCATATTGCTCTTGCACTCAGTCCCCACTGGCCACCATGTTAACCTCATTCCTACTCAACCCATCTAAATTGTACATGTGATCATGTCGTTTCCTACTGAAAACAGTTCACAGTACCTAATTGATATGATCCAAAGCTCAGGGCCTCTTACACCCCACTGGCTTTCTTTACCTACATCTCCCACTATATATTATTTCAACAATATAGGCTAGTATTGATGCCTCGAAATCATCCCCTGTATTATCTTCCTAGCCAATTCCAGTTTGTTATTCAGAAACAGACTCAGTGAAGAGTCATCACTAAAGCCTCTTTTAACCCTGTCTCTGGACTTTTCACATACCCATTTGCTTTATAATCCCCTGCTGAACTTATCCTAATATCAAAAATTAATGCCTAATTCTTAAATCCACAGTGTCTGGTATGTACTAAATAACCACAAAAATTAGTGAACTGCATCGATTGTACATTCCCACGGTATGTCAAGCACCAACCTACACTATGCATTTTCAAACAGGCTATTTCTCTTTAGTGCTGTCCAGTTAGTTTATCTCAAAGAGTTACTCAGATTTCCCTCTGCCACTACTATACAATCTGTCCCAGAAATATCTCCTGCCCTGTAGCTTTCAAACCTCCCCCCATCCCAGGCGTAGTACCTACTAGTGGTAAGATTTCTTGCTGTAAAATAGAATTCCTTCCTCCATCCAGACCCCTCCTCTTCAGCATGCTTGTTCCCCATATAGCTTAACAAGAACTGACTGGTGGAGAGGGAAGGAAGGGGCCGATCAGCGCTAACCAAGGAGTTCTTACATTTTAAATTCCTTGTCAACCCTTCTGTCTAACTCACGAGTAAAATTTTTAACAGCTCTATTCCTTGAATAGAAACATTTAAAAAGAGCCTTTAGTAAATCTTACTAGCTTTTTTCCCCATGATTTACATGGGTGTCAAGCTTCCAAATTGTTATTTTATTATCTCCTATTTGACTGCAATATAAATCAAAGCAAAATATTTCATCCTATTAGATGATGTTGTTAAAATACTATACTTTTCCCTCTCCCTCTGGATTCCTGAAAACATATTTACCTATTGTTTCTTTTTTCTCGTATGCCCATGTCTCTTCAATGAATATTATTGAAAGGTTTAATTTACAGGTTTGAATGCCTTTTTGATGCGTTGATGAGATATGTCATTTCCTCTTTAACACAACCTACTCTTAAACCATAAAAATATTAAGCATTGCATATATTTCTATTATGTGTTAAGCAATAGAATCCAATTGCTATACATCTGAGACTCATCTCTGCTACTTAATAGTACTGTCTGATCTTGATCAAACTACATTCTTGACCTCCTTAACCTCCTTATCTATTAAATGGGAATGATGATGCTTAAGATTTTTGAGGGCTGATATGATAAATAATGCAAAAGTATCCTCATGTAATTAGCTCTCAGGAAATATTAGATTCCATTCTTCTTGCTTCCTTCTAATCCCTAATTGTAGAGATTTATTGAAAGCTTCCTATGCTTGATTTATTTATTTATACATGTATATATATTATATAATCTTTATGTGTATATATAAAATTAATTTTTAATTTAATTTTAATTTTATATATACATGTATAAAGACTATATACAGGGGCTGGGGATGTGGCTCAACCAGTAGCGCGCTCGCCTGGCATGCGTGCGGCCCGGGTTCGATCCTCAGCACCACATACAAACAAAGATGTTGTGTCCGCCGAGAACTAAAATAAATAAATAAATAAATATTTTTAAAAAAAAGACTATATACATGTATATACGTGTGTATATACATAATTTTATATATGTAAAATGATTTTTTGTTGTTGTTTTGTGGGGGGATACTGGGGATTGAACTCAAAAGCACTAACCACTGAGCCACATCCCCAACCCTGTTTTGTATTTTTTTAGAAAGAGGGTCTCACTGAGTTGCTTAGGATCTCACCTTTGCTGAGGTTGGCTTTGGGTATTTTTTTTTGAGGGGGAGTTCTAGGGATTGAACTTAGGAACTCTCAACCACTGAGCCATATCCCCAGCTCTATTTTGTATTTTATTTAAAGACAGGGTTTCAGTTGCTTAGCACCTTGCCATTGCTGAGGCTGGCTTTGAACTTGTGATCTTCCTGCCTCAGCCTCCTGGGCTTCCGAACTGCTGGGATTACGAGTGTGCGCCATCAAGCCCAGCTTGTAAAAGGTTTTAATAAATTTTTATATATGAAAATTATATATATAATTATATAAATATTTTATATGATTTTATATATGTATATTTATATCTATGTATATTATACATATACAAAATATAGTGTGCTATATGTATATAATTTTAATATATGTATATATAATTTATGTATATACATAAAAAGACTGTTTTGGCTGTCTTCTGAAAATATTTGAAAAGAACAGTTCAAAGAAAACATTTGAAATAGTGAAATGTGTGAGGGCAATGGATGTATAGCTCAGTGGTAGAGCACTTGCCTAGCATGTATAAGTCCCTGGTTTTATTCCCAGCATCAGGAAAATAAAAATAATGAAATGTGGCATTAGTGAGATCTAGTCACTTATCCAGCCCAAATTCAGATTACATTTATAAAGGCAGTGGCCCAGAGTATGAACCTGAAGTAGAGAGCAGGGAAACAAGAAATATTTGCATTGCGTGTATTTGTGTGTGTGGTGTTGGGATCAACATGATCACACGTGCTTAGCATGTGCTCCAACACTGAGCACATCCCCAGCCTCTGCATACTTTTCTAAAAGTACTTTTATCTCCATGGATAACTAGCTGCTGAGTTCCAAAACTCTTCTCTTCTGATCATGTGAAAGGGAGCAATTTGGCCCGACAGGTTCTTGTTAGCTTTGATATCTTCCCAGGCCAATTAGTTTGCCTTTATTCTGTGGCCATGGACCTGACCTTTAATCCCAGACAGCCACTTTCACAAATGTACTTTGGTCTCCTATGAATACATACAAATGCATCACCACCAGGAAAAAAGCAACTCAAAGTATGTGTTTGTCAGGCAATAAAGTAGCAAAGTAGCATGTTACATCTGAGTGATACCACCAATGCCACCCTCTTGGGCAAACATCATCTTATAAACTTCAGGTTTATGGTTTTTTTCCCATATTTAAACCTGCTTTACTTGAGCAAAAAAGTCATGAGACCTTTATTTTTCTAAATTATTGAAGTTCTGATAGTCATTCAATAAGTATATTGACTTACCTTCCTGAAAATAAGGAAATAAGTCAAAAGTAAATATTCACTGACTATATCATTTTTTAATATATAATAAATTTTCAGTAAAAACTGCATGTATTCTAGAGAATTGGATGATTGAGGCAGGAGGATTGTAAGTTCAAGTCTATCCTCATCAATTTAGTGACACCCTAAACAACTTAATGAGACCCTGTCTCAAAAAATAAAAAGGGCTAGGGATGTGATTCAGTGGTAAAGCACCCCTAAATTCAATCCCTAGTACCAAAACAACAGCAAAAACTACATCTATATAACTTGATGCTGTATGCATATTTAAATCTCATTCACTCTGATTATTCATTCATTTCATACCAATTCTATATATCTGGAGAGTAAAAAGTCTGGTATAGATGTGGTTATCTTATCTCCATATTTTACATTGTACATTAACTTTCCCTTTGTTCCTAAAAGAACAGAGCATGTTCTCTTAGTATATACATGACAAGCTGGTAAAAATGAATAGGGGGATTTTGTTTCATTAATAACCAAGTTCACAATAGGTAATAACTTAATGTTCAGGGAATAACATTTCTGATTAACTTAGGAACAGAATTATTAACTTATGGTGCAATTAACTGGTGGCAGTAGATTTCAGGGGACTATAAATTAATTGTTTCTTGGTTTCTGAATTTCTTAATTTTTTTCTATGATCATGTGTTACTTGCATAATTTAAAGTGTGAAAATTATGAAATAAAATCTCTAAATTCCCGTAAGAAATATATAATGAACAAAACTGAATCTTTGCTCATCAGAGATCCTGCAATTATTATTCTGAAATGGAATTATCTATATATCCTGTATGAGGATATCTACATTTGTATATTTATTTCTACATATCAATATGTAGGTATATATACCTATATATATCTATATACAATCTGTCCTTGAACTGTGAGCTTCTTGAGGATAGACTATTAATCTTCATATCTAAATTATTTTACAAAGATCCCGACCCATGATAGAACCTTAATGTTTGTGTATGAATAAATGAAGTTGATATACCAATCATTAAAAGTTAAATGATGATCATGTAAATTTTTTAAAAGTTAAATTAACTATTTTAGAACACGAAATGGAAAATATTATCTCCATTAGCTCTTTTTAAATATTTTTATTAATCATTGATGAATCTTTATTTTATTTATTCATATGTAGTGCTGAGAATTGACCCAGTGCCTCACACGTGCTAGGCAAGTGCTCTACCACTGAGCCAAATCTCCAGCCTTACCTTTTTTCTTTAAGCTTTATTGAGATGCCTTTTACATATAAAATTCACCAACTTCCAACATATAATTCCATAATTTTTGAGTAACTAAAAAGTGATATGACCATCACCATAAGCCAGTTTTCACACATACTTCTATATGGTCTCTCATGCCCGTTTATAGTCCCCAACCTCCAGCCCTGGACAACCACTAACCTACATTTCATATAAATGGAATCATGTAAAATATATAGGTCTCTTGTGTCTGACTTTTTTCACTTAACATAGTGCTTTTGAGATTCATCCATGGAATAGCATGTAGTGGTAGCTCCATTCTTTTTATTGCTGAATAGCATGCCATTGTCTGAATATGTCTACCCATCAGCTTTTAAAATTAAAAAAAGATAAACAGCTACTTAGAAATTACTACAAATGGGCTGGGATTATAACTCAGTGGTAGTGTGCATGCCTAGCATATGTGGGGCACTGGGTTTGATTTTCAGCACTGCATATAGATAAATTAAAGAAAGGTCCATCAAGAACTAAAAAGAATTTTAAAAATAACTACAATAGGTAAACTGGGCTCTATTCATTCAGCAAACATTTATTGAAATAAATATAACTTTAGTGAATAAAATAAAAAAAGATAACTAAGACTAGCCTTTGGGGAAATAGCTGTGTAAGCAATTATAAAATTTGAAGAGAATTAAGTACTCTGTTAAAATATAACTCAGGTAATATTCATCAAAAGAAGAAAATATTTGTGGAGATATTTTGATATTTGATATTCCTCAAAGAAATTATATTTGTACTGAATTGATTCAATTTCCTGGCAAGGAATGTGAGGAAATGATATTTCCTTTGTAGAGAATGATATTTTAAAATTTGTACAAATGCAAAAGTATATATTCTACTTCAGAAACAACCAATTGTCCTGTGTGAATAAAATAGGGAATATTTTGGATAGGAGATGGAACTAAGAATTGCTGCTTGCTAACTTAAAAGGAAGGCCTTAAGCCAGGCATCAGAGCTTACGCCTAGAATCCCAGTGACTTGGGAGGCAGACTCAGAAGGATGGTGAGTTCAAAGCCAGCCTCAGAACTTTGTGAGGCCCTAAGCAGTCAGCCAGCCTCAGAACTTTGT
This sequence comes from Marmota flaviventris, assembly GCF_047511675.1. Taxonomy (NCBI): domain Eukaryota; kingdom Metazoa; phylum Chordata; class Mammalia; order Rodentia; family Sciuridae; genus Marmota; species Marmota flaviventris. The sequence goes on from NC_092503.1 coordinate 55,945,285, forward strand.
GAGGCCCTAAGCAATCAGCAAGATCTTGTTTCTAAATAAAATATAAAAGAGGGCTGGGTGAAGGACTTAAAAACAGCATACTACAGTGACACAGCCATATCGATGTTTATAGCAGCACAATTCACAATAGATAAACTGTGGAACCAACCTAGATGCCTTTCAGTAGATGAATGGATAGGGAAACTTTTGTGTATATATACACAATAGAACATTACTCAGCATTAAAAGAGAATAAAATCATGGCATTTGCAGGTAAATGGATGAAGTTGGAGGATACAATGCTAAGTGAAGCAAGCCAATCCCAGAAAACCAAAGGCCGAATGTTTCCTTTGATATGAGGAAGCTGACTCATAATGGCGATGGGGGGAAAGCAAGGGAAGAATGAAGGAACTTTAGATAGGGCAAAGGGGAGAGAAGGGAAGGCAGGGGGTAAGGCAGTAGAAATGATGGTGGAATGAGTTAGACATCATTAACCTTAAGTACATGTATGAAGACACAAATGGTGTGGAAATACTTTGTGTACAATCAGTGACTTGAAAAATTGTGCTCTAAATGTATAATATGAAATGAATTGCTTTCTGCCATCATGTATAACAAATTAGAATAAATAAATAATTTAATTTTAAAAAGAGGGCTGGGGATGTGGCTCAGTGGTTAAGCTCCCCTGGGTTCAATCCCCGGTACCAAAGAGGGGGAAAAAAAAAGGAAGACCTTAAATGTAGTGCTATGAAGTTTATCTTGATTCTATGAGTAGGAGTGAGACATTAAAGGAGAATTATTTCAATTCTTCATTATGACCAAATTAGGCAGGATAAAGGAAAGTTGGCATGAGGGCAATTCAGGAGGCTGAGGCAGGAAGATTACAAATTTGTGGCCAGCCTGCTCAACTGAGTGAGACCCTTTTTCAAAATAAAAGACAAAAAGGGCTTGGGTTATAGCTCAGTAGCTTAGTAGTAGCACCACCCTGGGTTCAATCCCCAATGTCTCAAAAAAAAAAAAAAACAGTTGGGGGGGTGGGAGAGAGAGTAAAGGAAAGTGAAAAGAGGGAGAGAAAGAAAGACATCGAAACTCTGATGCCCCCCTCTTATATTGACCTTGTGATTGTATTTCACCCACTCAGTTAATTTTCCATCTCAAAATCCTGAATTTAAATCCTTATCCTGAATCTAATCACATCTGCAATGTCCCTTTTGCCATGTACAACAACATTTCCTAGGTACCAGGGATAAGACTGTGGACATCTTTATGAAGGAGGGAGATTTATCGGCTGTTTCTTTGATAATCTTCTAACCTTGCAGAAGGTTGTATAGTTATTTGTTTGGTTTTGGTTTTGCCATTTGGAGTTTATCCTAGTAAATGATATAAAATGCAGATTAGACTTTATTTTTTCCAGATAGCTTTTTATAGTAAATGATACCTACCCCACCCATTTACTGAGAAGTCCAACTTTTCCTTAAAATATAGTGAATTCCTATATATAATTTGGTTGCTTTCTGAAGCTTCTATTTTGTTCCATTGTCCGTGTGTCTAAAAAGTACATGTTTTTTAAATTACACAGGGTTTTTAGTATGTCACAGTATCTGGTAGGACTAGACAAAATTTGCTCTTCCTTTCCACCCCTCCCCCATGTATACATACAGTACCTTGCTCTTCTGTTCTCAAGGTTTTCCCTACCATTTTTGTTTGTTTATTTTTTTCTACATGAATTTTAGAATCAACTTGCCTAATTTGGGGTGTTGTGGAGATTGTTAGTTTCATTGGAGAACTATGAGGTTAGTTAGCTCTTACTGTCTTTGAACATCATATGTCTTTACAGTCATTCAAGTTACTTTCCCCACTCCAAGTACTGGGGATTGAACTTGGCATTTTACCACTGAAGTATATCCCTGTATCCTGCCCCCCCCCCTTTATTGAGTCAGGGTCTCTAAGTTGCTGAGGTTGGCCTTGAACTTACAATTCTCCTGTCTTAGCCTCTAGCTGGAATTACAGGTGTGTGCCACAGCACTAGCTCAAGTCACTTTTGTTCCTTCAGTAGTATTGTAACATTTTCTTCATAACAATTTTGTACATTTTAAGTTTATTCCCAGTTTTTAATCTTTCTTTTTGTATAATGGAAGAGAAGATACTGTTTGTAATACTCTCTGATTAGTTTTTATGTATGAAATCTATGGTTAATACATTTATTATGTTAATTACAAATTATTAATTTTAACACCTCTCTCTTACTCAATTATCTTGTTTGTAGTATTTTTTTAGTTGAGCCTCTCGGTTTTCCCATTGCAGTTTATATTGTCTTCAAATAGCAATAAACTCTTCCCTGCTAATCTTTATACATCTGTCTCTTTCATTACATTGTTAAACAGCAGCGGTGTTGTGCATTTCTGTCTTATTCCTGATGTTAGTGAGGAAGGCTCCTATTTCTCCATAAGTATTTGCTGGTTTTGGGCTTATACACACACGCACACACAATCCCCATCATGTTAAAAGAAATACACATCAGTTCCTACTTTACTCGTTTTTCGCACTCCCTGGATTAAATCCCCAGTACTAGGGATTAAACTCAGGGGCACTCGACTACTGAGCCATATCCCCAGTCCTATTTTGTATTTTATTTAGTGGGTAAGAATAGGAGTTGAATTTTATCAAGTGCCTCTTTAATGTGAATGGAAAAATACTGTGGTTTACATACTACTACATATTAACTTTTTATATATTAAAATACATTCTCAGGCCAGTCGTGGTGGCTCATACTTATAATCCCATCAACTCAGGAAACTGAGGCATGAGAAGACAAATTCAAAGCCAACCTCAGAAAATGAGTGAGGCCCTAAGCAACTTAGTGAGACACTATAAAATCAAGATTCGGCATCTTTTAGTTCTGTTTTGTTGCATTAGCCAGTTTTGAATAGCTCTTTTCCTAACTCTTTTATTCATCAAAAACAGAAACAATTAAGTTACTCCTAAAATGCTTTTAATCTTGGCTTTTGTTACATTTTAGGAAAATTATATCACAGATGATATTGGAATATCAACTTGGAAGGAGCAGACTTTTCTCTCCCATGGTGCCTTACTAGCAAAGAGCTGCCAAGCTGCGATGGAATTAGCAAAGCATGATGCTGAGGTTCAGGATATGGCATTTCAGTATGGGAAGCACATGGCCATGAGTCATAAGGTATTTGCACACCCTTTATCTTTTGCCATACTTAAGTAGCTAAAGTGATATACAAAAAAACCTTTTGCCATTTAATAAGCTACTTTTATATGTCAAAAAATGTTTGTATGCTCAAAATCTGTCAGTCATAGATGGTGATTGTATAGTATAAACAGTATGATTGTTAAGTACTATATAATTTTGACAGAAGTCCACAGTTTACTTAAGCCATGTTGTTTGTTTGTTTTTTTGTTTGGTGTTTTTTGTTTTGTTTTGTTTTGTTTTGTTTTTTTGTTTAGTACTGGGGATTTAACCCAGGGACAATTTACCACTTAGCTATATCCCCAACCCTTTTTATTTTTTTATTTTGAAATAGTCTCACTAGGTTGTTTAGGGTCTTGCTAAGTTGCTGAGGTTAGCCTTGAACTTGCAATCCTTCTGTTTCAGCCTTCCAAAGGCCATATTTTTGATGTTTGTCTTTTCTTTCCACCTGAAAGGGTTTTTTTTTTTTTTTTTGGGGGGGGGCGGGGGGGACAGGCGGGACTAGAGATTGAACTTAGAGGCACTCGACCACTGAGCCACATCCCCAGTCCTATTTTGTATTTTATTTAGAGACAGGGTCTCACTGAGTTGCTTAGCACCTCACTTTCACTAAGGCTGGCTTTGAACCTGTGATCCTCCTGCCTCAGCCTCCCAAGCTGTACCACCATGCCCAGCTGAAAGGGTTCTTGAGAGAACTCTTAAAATTATTAAATAACATATAATATTCCCATTGACAGAATGGGAGAATATTTGTTTGTTTGTTTGTTTGTTTTTAAGAAATATTTATTTATTTATTTATTAGGTGTAGATGGACACAACACAATGCCTTTATTTTTATGTAGTGATGAGGATCTAACCGGGCTCCCGCAGGTACGAGGCGAGCGCTCTACTGCTGAGCCACAATCCCAGCCTGATATTTGTTATTTTTGATACCATTGCATTATAGCTCCTTATGTAAAATAAATTATGGGAAGTTATAAAATATGTTGAATAAAACTGAAAGCTTCAATTTTAATTGCTGATTCTTTTAAATGGTGTGTGTGTGTGTGTGTGTGTATATATATATATATATATATACACACACACATATAAAATAGCCTAAAACTAGCTATTTATTTCTTTCATATATATGAATGATTTAAAATTTTCATTTAGTATATATTTTTAGGTGTTAAATAGCTCATAAAAGGGAGGGGGAAATATATATATATTATAATATATATCTTCCAGATGAGTTTTTTTGCATATTTTATTAAATGTAATTTATTAAGTAATTATATTTATTAAACCTTTATCTAAATCCTTCCTTTTAACTTAATTAAAATAAAGGTTGCTACCAAATAAAAAAGAAATAAGACTGGGTGTAATGATGCACACCTGAAAACCAGCTGCAAGGGAGACTGAGACAAAAAAGGAAAAAAAATGAATGGGACTTAGGATGTAGTTCAATGGTAGAGCATGGACACACCATGCGAAGGCCCTGGGTTTGATCCCCAGCACTACCAAAAAAAAAAAAAGTATTAATGGAGAAAATTAATTAATTCTAAAGAATTGTAAAGGTTAATGTTAATAATCCAAAATGTTCTTTTGTTTATTAAAGCTTGCTAATGTGCATCTTAAAACTTCATTTTTTACTGCATTACTGGTGCTTTCTGAATATGACTAAAACATACTATTATGTATACATTTTACTGATAGAACTATTTTAACTACTCCTTTTAGATAAATTCTGACCTCCAGCCTTTTATTAAAGAAAAGACCAGTGACTGTGTGACTTTTCATCTAAACTCAGCTCCTGTAGTTTTACATCAGGAGTTTCTTGGAAGAGATTTGTGGATTAAGCAGATCGAAGAGGTAAAGTAATATTTTTCCTATTTTAGGTACTGTTAGTTGATTTTAGAACATAATATCTATTTCATGATGATTTAAGGGTATAGATCAGCCATAAAGGAGCATATTTATTTAACAGACAAAACTCTTTCTTTATAATCTACATTTTTAAAAGGTAAAATATTAGTTAAAAGTTAGAGACTACACTCTTGTGTTCTCTTATTATCTGAGTTCTTCCAGTACTGCAGTACAACACTAGTGCCTGTGGCGAATGCTAATTAACGCAGGGGATATTTTTTTCTAAAGACTTCAGCAATCGGGCTATGGTAATAGCACCACCCTTTAGCTGACAGCAATTTCCCATCTGTGGACTCTAGCACAAGCTGCAGAATTCCAGGAGCTCCGTCTGTCAGCTCATTGGGTTATTTTAAAACAAACTTGGACCCTGAACACTTGTTCTAAGGCATTATCAAAGAAAAAACAGCATGATGAAGTGGGAAGGGTAAAGGCGTTTGAATTAGGTAAATTGCATACATTTTGGGAGGGTCTGGGGATGTCAAACATGAGGAAATTTTTTGGTTTTATTTTAATGCAGAAACTCTGGTGCAGAAGTTCTTGCTTTTTTATCCAAAGTCTCATGGAATTTATTTAACTTCGTGGTTGTAATGGGTTGGATTAATCTGAGGCTCTGACTAGGAAACCAGGCACAGCCTGAGGATGGGGAAAGTGGGGGTAGCTGCCATATTTATAGCAGAGAGCCTACATGAATATCTGCATTCTGAAAGATAACATTTCCCCTCCCTCAGTCGTCTTTCTGCATGGACTCTCAAAATGCTGGCCGCCAGATTAAAATCCCTCATATTTACCAGATAGAAAATTGGGAGTCATTTCTTAGGAAACTGTCGAATTCTGGAGAAAAGATCTGCAGATAGGTGTGTTTGGGGTCCTCTCAGTAAACATGCATATCCACAAGCTTCCCTATAGCCATCCCCTACCAAGTGACAAGCCTCAGTGTATCCACATGAACAGAATCTCCAGCTGACTCACTTGAAGCAGAAAGGTAACATAGGACCACAGGACATTGAGAAAAGACTCTTCTGTAAGAAAAAGTCAAAAGCAAACTAATGAAAAGGGAACCCAGAGGAAACAAAAAATATGAGGAAAGAAAGACATTTCTAGAAACACTTAATATATGCTTAGCAAGATGTTAAACCCATGAAACAAAAACAGGTAACATATAGAAAAAGACATAGAAAAGGACAACCCAGCCTGGCACATTGGCACACACCTAAATCCCAACCACTTGGGAGATTGAGGCAGAAGGATTGAAAGTTTGAGGCCAGCCTGGGCAACTTAGCAAGCCCCTGTCTCAAAAAAAAAAGAATGGGGATGTAGTTCAGAGGTAGAGTGCTCTGGGGTATAATCCCCAGTGCCCAAAAAATAAACATCCTCAAAACAAGAAATCAGAATTTAAAAATATAATTGCAGGGTTTTTTTGCGGGGCGCGGGGGGGAGAAACGGGGGGTTGGCTACCGGGGAATAAACTCTGGGCACTCAGTCACTAAGCCACATCTCTAGTCCTATTTTGTATTTTATTTAGAGACAGGGTCTCACTGAGTTGCTTAGTGCCTCACTTTCATTGAAGCTGGCTTTGAACTCAAAATCCTTCTACCTCCCCTGCCTAAGTCACTGGGATTTTAGGGGTGCGCTACCACGCCCAGCAAGATTTTTTTTTTTAATCAGAAGGAACATGAAAGACACAAATGAGAAAATCTTTCTGAAAAGTGAGCAAAATATGAAAATAAGAAAAACTCTTTCAGGAAATCTTACATGATCTTGCATGTATTAAGAGTCTCAGAGAGGACTGGAGTTGTGGTTTAGTGGCAGAGCGTTTGCCTACCATGTGTGAAGCACTAGATTTGATTCTCAGCACTACATATAAATAAATAAAATAAAGGTCCATTGACAATTAAAAAAATGTTTCAGAGAAAACTGAAAATGGAGGTGAGAAAATTAATCAAATTTTCGGGGCTGGGGTTGTGACTCAGTGGTAGAGTGCTCACCTTGCATGCATGCAGCACTGGATTCGATCCTCAGCACCACATAAAAAAAATAAAATAAAGATATTGTGTTCATCTAAAACTAAAAAATAAATTAAAAAAAAGAAAATTAATAAAATTTTGAAAGTACACAGAGCATGATGGAACATGCCTGTAATCCCAGCTACTTGGGAGACTGAGGCCCTGGCAACCTAGCAAGACCCTGTCTACAATTTTAAAAGTGTTGGGGATGTGGCTCAGCAGTAAACTCCCCCCAACCAACCCCCCAGGTTCAATCCTTAGAATCTTAAAAAAACAAGTAACTTTTTTTTGAGGGGGAGGGCAGGGATTGAACTCAAGGGTGCTTAACCACTGAGTCACATCTCCAACCCTTTTTATTGTTTGACATGGGGTCTCACTTGGTTCCTTAAAACCTTGCTAAATTGCTGAGGCTGGCTTTGAAACTTCCATCCTCCTGCTTCAGCCTCCCAAGCCACTGGGATTACAGGCATGCACTACCATACCTGGCTATTAATAAACTTTTAACTTTTTAAAAAAGACATTTTTACAAAGAAACATTCTGAGAACTGAAGGCTGAAGTGCCATAGTTTCCAGATTGAAATGGTGGTAACCTAAATAATGAATTTTAAAAGATTCAGACGGGACTTGGGGTGATAGAGTCTATGCTTAGCATGCGTTAAACCCTGGGTTCAATTTCCTAGTGCAAAAAAAAAAAAAAAAAAACGTGAAACACACCAAGTCACATCATCATCAAAGTTTAAAAGAATAGGGATAAAGAATATCTCTAGGAAAAAAAAAAAAGAAATTTTCTTTCAAAAGAGCAAGGATCAGAATGGTATCTCAGTTGTAACACTGAAACCTTCAAGACAGTGAAATAATATCTTCAAAACTCAATGAGAAAGTTGGGTGCTGTGGTGCACACCTATAATCCCAGTGACTTGGGAGGCTGAGGCAAGAGAAGGATTGCAAGTTTGAAACCAGCCTCAGCAACTTAGCAAGGCCCTATCTCAAAATAAAAAATAAAAAGCGCTGGGGCTGTGACTCAGTGGTAAAGTCTCTATGGATTCAATCTCCAATACAAAAAAAAAAAATCTAAAAAGGAAATTGCAATTTATAATTTTGTGCCAGCCATGTCATCTTCAAGTATGATATGAAGACTTTTTAAACTCATCTATAAGATTCCAAAAAACTTACCTTTCATGCACCTTTGTTTCAGGGAGCTGGTGAGTATTCCATAAAGACAGGGGAGTAACCAAGACAGAGAAAAAAGCCAAGGAGTGTAGGAACTATGGGATTATACATATGCATAAGGCCTGGGAATTACCAGGACAATGTAAAAGGAAGAGTTACAAATAATAATAAGGCCAACAATAATAGCATTTACTGTAAGTCAAGCACTGGTCTAATGAATAATCTGAAGTAGAGAGATTAAGTAATTTGCACACAGTCTTACAACCAGCAAGTGGTGAATCCTAGGCAGCCAGCTATAAAATCTGCATTCTTAGGTAATGTGCTGCCCTGTCATTCCAGCAAGTCCTAGGCTGATGGCTATATACCCAGTCTACACTGGGACAAGAGGACAGAGATCTCCTGGAGAAATATCTTAAAGGGAAAAAAAAAAAAAATGGAACTGATAAGTCACCCAATGTGGTTGATCATATTGCAAATCAGGGATGAATTAATTATAAATACATAGAAAATTAAATGTTCAGCCTGGCATGGTGGCAAACGCCTATGATCCCAGCAGCTCAGGAGGCTGAGGCAGGAGGATTGGATTGTGAGTTCAAAGCCAGCAAAACCCTAAGCAACTTAGTGAGACCCTATCTCTAAATAAAAAATAAAAAGGGCTGTGAATGTGGTGCAGTAAATAAGTATCCCTGGGTTCAATCCCTGAAAAAGAAAGAGAGAAAAGAAGAGGAAGAGATGGTGAGGGAGGAGGGGAAGAGGAGGGAAGGAAGGAAAACTAAATAATAACTGTCCCAGTTATTATTGCTAGAACAAAACTTAGCTACCTACAATAACCATTTTATTTTGTTTGTGGATTCTGGGAGTTGTGAATTTGGGCAGAGCACACTGGAATGACTTGGCTCTGCTTCATGATATCTGGGGCCTTAGGTGGAAAAATTCAGGTGCTGGAGGTAACAACAATGCTGGGGACTAAAATCATCTAGAAGCTCTTTCACTCATAAATGGTACCTAAGCTGAGATGCCTAAAAAATTAAACTGCTAACCATCCAGAATGCTCATGCATGACCCTTCTTCCACTTAGCTTGGCTTCCTCACAGCATGGCAGCCTCAGAATAGTGGAATGTTCAGAACTGTAAACAGATATTCTACCATGCAAAGCAGAGGCTGCATCTTCCTTATGACCAGCCTCAAAAGTCAGTGCCATTTCCATGATCTCTTATCAAGACATGGATAAGCTTACCCAAAATCAAGTGAGAAATCATAGACCTCACCTCTTTATATAGCAAGAATGTCAAAGAATTTGGAGGTCATGTTTTAAAACAGACATACTGTATATGTATAGAATAAAATGAAATAATTGTATAGAATAAAATGAAATAATTATTAGATGTAGTGAAAAATTAAAAATGTATAAGAAAATGTAATCATAATATTCTATATAGCTAAGATAATAATATTTATAATAGCATAAAATATAAAACCTGGATATTTTAAGTAATAAATGAATTTAATTTATAAAATGAAGCAAATGCCTTTTGGAATTGGGAAACATTTCCAATTTTATTCATAAAATTGTTAATCAAAATTGCAAAAGTAGATTCATTGAGCCAAAATGAAAGGGAAATGAAACATTCCAGAGACATCTTGAAAGTTCCAAGGAACACATGCTAGGCTAGAAGTCTTTAGTTAACCCATGATTGCACAACAGGTTACATTCATTTTTGCTTTTTCTCAATAAGTGATTCCTTATATTTGCTTTTCTTGAAGCTTATTGAGTCTTGGCTTTGAATTCAAGAACTTTTCCCAGTCTCGTCCAGTTTTAGCCTGGTGATAATCACCCTGCTCCGTGCATGCCCATGTGGACATTTATGTCTGTAGCCTTCTCACACTGGGTGCCTCAATGTAGATGACATAGTTTTTCCTGTACATGTGGACTAGCTTGTCAATTTGTTGACCTTTGTAGTGTCCTCAAACCACCCAGACCTTGTCGTCCTTACAGATGGGCAGGAATGGACACTGTACTTTTGCCACAGCTCCTTAGGGAGAAGGGAAAACATGCTCTTCCTGCACAAGTGCAAAGGGACATTGAAGTGCCTTTTGTGGTTTTTGCTGCAGTCCAAGGTCATGAAGAGGTTGAACTTCATGGTGACTATCTGGCGCCAGTTGGGCTCCTAAATACTGAATATTGATTTAACCAATATTAAACCAATTGAATCCAACCAGTTGAGTGGAAGGAAGATAGAAAAAGAGTGTTTGGTCATGTAAGAGATCTAAATATTCCATTTGTGTAGAATCAATAGATGTTGAAATTTTTAAAATTAAAAAGACAATATTTGAAGATAAATAGCAGAACAACTAGCTGAAGTAAAGGATATGGATAGACAGAAGGGATCTAGAGACTACTATGTTATTTTCTTAGAAGTCTTGTCCTGCTTGACTTTTTTAGTATCCTTTTTGGGATTTGTTTTGTTTTTGTTTTTATGGTGCTGAGGATCAGACCCAGTCACACATGCAAGGCAAGCAAGCACTCTCCCACTGAATTAAGCCCCCATACCTATCCCATTTGTTTTCATTTTAAAACTTTGAAATTAAAAATATAATGTAATTACACTTCCAGGAGTCAATCCTAAGAAAAATCTCAAATATGTAAGCAAAGACTTGCATATTTAAAAATCTACTAAAATGTTAATTATGAAAGGCAGAAAATGAAAAGTGACCCATTTAAAAGTGTAAAAAAGGTTAAGTGAAGTATGGTACAATGAAATATAATACCACTATTGAATATTATATTATTGGAGAGTATTTGTGTGTTTTTTGACAGCTGAACTGAAAGTATATATACAGATGGTGCTACTAACTCTAATTGGGTTGCATTAGAATACGTTGCAGATTTACATTTTGGTAAAAAAGATCCAGCTGAATGTGTTAAATGACAGCTAGCAGCTCTCCCTTGGATATTCACTTATGTAAGTGTGCACATAGGGATAACATAGATACAAATTTTAAAGCAAAGATACATGTTTAACTGCTGTGTTTCTTTGCAAACTTACGAAGTTGTAAATATAGACAAGAGCAGTCCACAATTTCCTCAGCAGCTGGTGAAACATCCCAAAAATTATTATCTGCATCTGCATTTTAGATTCAAATGGATATCCATTAAAGAAGCCCGTATCTTGGCCAGTAACTCAATAACTCAAATAAATCAAATACACCTAGTGTGGAGGTCAGAAAACCCTGAGATGTTTTGTACAAAATGATGTCCCACCCTTCAAGCTAGATCCTGTAGTCATTTCTAAATCCTCAATCCTTCAGGAAAGACTGGTAGTTTATTGCCACCCCCAGGCCTGCTTTGGTTTGCACCAATGACTTCAGGCCCTTCTCCTTATATCTATCTACTGATAAAGAGAAAATGGATTCATCGAAGCAAATAAGTAGTAAATTAGTTTCTGTCAGGGCAACATTCTTCAGATAAAAGACTCTTCCCTATGCCTCTCCCACCCATCCCCAAACCTCCCCAACCATCCCACATTGAACCCAAGGCCTTTTCTTTTAATTTATTTTTTATTAGTTCCAATCAGTTATACATGACAGTAGAAAGCTGTCGATTCATCATACACAAATGGAGCACAACTTTTCATTTCTCTGGTTGTACACATGTAGAGTCACATCACATGTGCAGTCATACATATACCACCTTCTCTACCCCCATGCACCTTCCTCTCCCCTCCCTCCCCTTGGCCCAATCAAAATTCCTCCATTCTTCCCACCCCCCACCCCCCATTAGGGATCAGCATCCACTTATCAGAACATCGGCCTTTGATTTTTGGGGATTGACTTATTTCACTTAGCACAATATTCTCCAACTCTATTCATTTACCTGCAAATGCCATAATTTTATTCTCTTTTAATGCTGAGTAATATTCCATTGTATATATACACCACAGTTTCTTTATCCACTCATTTATTGAAGGGCATCTAGGTTGGTTCCACATTTTAGCTATTGTGAATTGTGCAGCTGTAAACATTGAAGTGGCTGCGTCACTGTAGTATGCTGTTTTTAAGTCCTTTGTGTATAGACCAAGGAGTAGTATAGCTGAATCAAATGGTGGTTCCATTCCAAGTTTCCTAAGGAATGACCATACTGCTTTCCAGATTGGTTGCACCAATTTGCAGTCCCACCAGCAATGGATGAGTGTGCCTTTCCCCCTACATCCTTGCCTAAAAGGCCTTTTTAATTTTTATTTTGAGACACAGTATCATTGAATTTCCCAGGCTATCCTTAAACTTGCGATCCTCCTGCCTTGGGCTTCCTAGTAGCTGGGATCAGAGGTGTGTACCACTGTGCCTGGCTAAATTGAAGACTACTTGAGTTTATCTTCTACATTGAAATATATATGTTTTGTAAAGCTCTGTATGATAATGATCTTGTTCTATGAATGCCTTGGAGACAGAGATAGGGAATACAATTTGCAAAGCATCTGACACATTCCATTCTAAGTCTCAAGGTTACTTCTAGTACCCTTTCCAATTTTTGCATGTTATTTACCTTTCTGTTTATTTTTGTGACCCTTTCCTCTCCCAGTTTTAAATTTGATTGTAAGATCCTGAGGGATAATGGCAAATTTACCTTTGAATTACCTTTAGTGCTTGGCACAGTGGCTTACTTGAACTAATAACCCAATTAATATTTATCCAGAAGAGTGTGCATGGACCAGGCATGGTGGCCTATGACTTTCGTTCCAGTGATTTGGGAGGCTGAGGCAGGACCTCAAGTTCAAAGTTAGCCCCAGCAACACAGTAAGACCCTGTTTTAAAATTTAAAAAATTAAAAAGGCCAAGAAAGTAGCTGAGTGGTAAAGCACCCCAGGATTAAATCCTCAGTACCAAAAGAAAGTGTGTATTACTGACCTTCACTGGGTGAAGCTATTTGGTAGCAGATCTGTTTTGTCAAATTAAAAAACTCAAGTTAATTATAGTAGAAGTGGCTCATAGAGAACAAGGATTTGGAAGACTTGGATTCTAGTTTGGGCTCTGCCAACTTATGTGTAACCCTAATCACATTTTCTCATATACTTTTTATTATTTTCTGTAAAATGATGGCATTAAACTAGGTCATTTCTAAAGTCCCTTTCAGCTCTAAGATAAACTTAAGAAATTGATCTTTTAGACAGGAGTAATTAGAATAATTAGAAAATTATTCATCTCTATTAGAAACTGATACAAGTTTTGACACTGAGAAATAGGAAAACCTTGATAGAAATCACTTATGATTTCTTACTATCAGAATGTAAAATTACTTCCTGCTCTGCCCAGACAGGTTTCTGTGTGTCCTGTCTACTCTTTTGATTTCCTGCTTGGAGACAGTGAGAATTATTGATTAGACAAGGAAGCAAGGAGATCACATTCTCTTAGTACCCGTTCAACATCATTGTGAAGCTAGGAGGAAGAACACCTCTGGGATTTTTCCTTTCAGGCCCAGCCACCTCTTCTCCATCTCTCAAAACACCTCCCCACAAACATTTTAAGATTAGATCACCCTTTTATCACAATCTTAGGCCATGGGCACATGCACACACATGTACCCTTCACAAGAGGCAGTTAAGAACACAAGGCTGGACCCCCAAACAGCTGAAAAATATTTGTTGAGCATTGTCTCTATACTAAATTCAACAAATCCCTCCTTATCTTAATTTTAAATTTAAATTTGTAGTTGCTGAAAAATAATGATCAGGTAAAAATACTGTTAGTGAATGGGTGATTCACCCTGGGGAGGTAAAGTCATTACTCCGTTTTCATTTTGATTCCTAATAAAAGAAAGTAGAATCCTTCAGAGAACCACCAAGCTCTGTCTCTCACAGGGAGTCCAGGGGCTATTGTAGGTCAGCAAGCTTTATTTTTAATGATCCTTCTGGTTTTCTGCTGCCATTATAAGTCACCTGAAGAAATAAGAATTACTATTATATTTTCTTGGCTATTCTTGAAAGTACTGAAATGTCACTTAGGCTTGTGACATTCTGACACTGTCATAACCAGCTATAAAACACCTTAAGTATATTACATATTACCATTGCTATGCTATTTCTCACTTGTCCCTATATATCCTGCTATTGCTCCTTATTCAAAACGTAAAACAAAGACAAAGCTCGTGTGCACAACAATAACACATGGAGATTCTTAAACAAAAAAGAACATACACATTCAGAAAGTCCACATTAATACCACAAGTGGTGTTCTTCTAGTTACCTAAGGCATTTTGATTCATTTCAAAAGGAATAAATATTTCATTCTCCTCTACGATAGAAGGTGTACATCTCAGGCACTTAAAAGAACCATATGTATACTGGGTATGGTGGTGCATACCTGTAATCCCAGTAGCTCGAGAGGCTGAGACAGGAGGATCACGAGTTCAAAGCCAACCTCAGCAATGGCGAGGTACTAAGAAACTCAGTGAGACTCTGTCTCTAAATAAAATACAAAATAGGTCAAAGTGCCCCTGAGTTCAATCCCCAGTACCAAAAAAAAAAAGAACCATATGTCTAATCACAGACTATGAAATAACTCTAGGTATGTCCTAAATTAAAAATATTTCTTAAGGTTTTTTGATAAATAAAGTGCTTGACTACAGAAGATACAGCAATAAATTGGAGCTGGGATGCAGTCCATGAGTCGAGTGTTTGCCTAGCATGTGCATAGTGCTGGGTTTAATCTCCAAAGAAAAAAAGAAAGAAAAAGAAGAAGCATGGCATAGTGGCACACACCTGTAATTTGAGCATCTCGGGAGGCTGAGGCAAGAGGATCACAAGTCATGGCCAGCCTTAGCAATTCAGTGAGAACCTTCTCAAAAAATAAAAGGAGCCAAGGATGTAGCTTGGTGGTAGAGCACCCCTGGATCTAATCCCCAGTACTGCCAAAACAAAAAGAAGAAAGCAGCAGTAAACTGCCTGAAGTTCATCCATGGTGTAATCTGTGGGTTAGGGATAAGAATAATACATGAATACTAGAAGTTATGCCATTTGGGGAGCTCAGAAGATGACAAATTTGCAAACAGTGGGGAAAATCAGGAAAGGGTTTGTGAAGTAGACAACATATGAAGGTCATGTAGGAGGAAACTGAAAGCTTAGGCAAAGGAAGACATGAAAAGGTAATTTGCTGGACAGGCATTTAGTATTTTCAAAGAAAAGCAAGTTTTATGATTTGAGTGGGAGCAGTGCAAGGGACAGATGAAGAATTACTCAGAAATAACAGGTATTCACAATAGCCAAAAGGCAGAAACAGCCTAATTGTTCATCAACTGATGCGTGGATAAACAAATGTGGTGTATGTATATAGTGGAATAGTGCGATATCAGTGCCTGCTTCAGCCTGGGTAAACCTTGAAAACATTATGCTAAACAAAAAATCAGACACAAAGTGTTACATTTTATATGACTGAATGTATGTTAAATGTCCAGAATAGGTAAATCCATAAAGACAAAAATTATATTAGTGGCTGCCAGGGGCTGAGGGATGGGGGAAATGGGGAGTGAACATTTAATGGGTATAGATAGCCTTTTGAGGTGATAAAAAAAATGTTCAGAACTTGATAATGGGGAAGTCTGTACAGTATTGGGAATGTATTAAATGTCACTGAATGTTGCCTTTAAACTAGTTAAAATGATCTTGGCACGGTGGTACATGCCTATAGTCCCAGCAGATCAGAAGACTGAGAAGGATCACAAATTTGAGGACAGGCTCAGCAACTTAGCAAGATTATGTCTCAAAGAAAATTTATATATATATATATGTTGTGGATAAACAGAATACCTTTATTTAACTTATTTCTTTATTTTGATGTGGCGCTAAGGATCAAACCCAGTGCCTCATAGTTGTGAGAGGCATGGGCTCTGCCACTGAGCCACAATCCCAGCCCTCAAAGAAAAATTTTTAAAGGGGAAGGGATTTAACTCAGAGACATTGGGTTCAATCCCTAGTACCACTGCTGGGGGAGGGGGGGAGCTAAAATGATAACTTTTAATGTTATGTGAATTTTACCTGAATTATAAAAGAAAAAAGATTCTGGGATGTTTGCCTATGGAAAATGAACTTGATTCCAAAATCATGAATCAAGCAAGGTGGGGCAACTGGGAATGACTGTCTGGGTACAGGTAACATGTCAACCCTGACCCAGAGATGACAATTTTTGCTGGCATCAGAGGCCACCTCTTCAGAGGCTGTGGCACTCAGGTGGCCAGAAATGGTAGAGTTGGTCATGCTGGCGAGGGTGTGCACATTCGGCCCTGGGATAGGCAATTTTCCCAGCTGACCAGATCCCTGGAGATCCAGATCCAACCTTGTGGTTCTAGATTTTTCTGGTACTTTTACCTTGACTCACATGCTATGCTGGGTCACTTTACATATTCAGATATCTCTCAGTGGACAGATTAGTTATCCATCCTGATGATGAAGACTGAAAGTGTAGACTCAACTCTTTACAAGTAGGAACCAAGTGAGAATTTCAAGAATTATAGACTCAATATTGTACATTAAAGTTATAAATGAAAGTGGTTTGGCCAAGGAAAAAAAAAAGTCATGAAGCAGATGTTGAAAGTGTTTATGTCTAAACTGTGTTTGAGGGAGCTCAATTTGGCTACCTTATGGGAGAAAAGGAACAGGGAGATTCACTAGAGACAAGAAGATCAGTTAAGATGCTTTGGGAAACCTGTTAAAAACAGGAGGAAATGTCCCAAAGGGTTGCTCCTAAGAGTTGGAAGGTATGGAAGTTCAGTATAAAATTCTTTTCAGAGAGAAAATATATAGGACAGGAAAAACTGATATACAAGATGGAAGGTATGAACTGGGAATGGGATAGTCAGAGACCAAAACCAAAACTTTGAAGTTGAATAAAAGAAGAAAAATGCCATTAATAAGAAAAGAAAAATAAAATGCCAAAACTGGTTTAAGTTAGGTTTTCAACATGGTGTAAGTGTACCATCTGTTGACAGCCATTGCCTTGGGACCTTACTACTGGAAGAAACTACTCTGTTCTGCTACCAAACTGATTTCCTTGCTTATGGCCTTTCTGAGATCTGGGTAGATTTTTTTTCTTTTTTCTTACTCAAGCTTTGCAATCTTAAATTTCATGTTTCTTCCAGATTCCAAGAAGGTATAGCAAGAAAAACAGGTTGCAGGGGCTGGGGATATAGCTCAGTTGGTAGAGTGCTTGCCTCGCTTGCACAAGACCCTGGGTGGTTCAGTCCCCAGCACCACAAAAAAAAAAAAAAAAAAAAAAAACAGGTTGCTAAGAAAACCTCTGAGCTCACAATGGTGAGCATGTAGAGTGGGAAGGCCATAGTTCTGAATGGTGTTAACGTCCTTGCAGATGCTCTGTGTTCTATTCTTAGTAGACAAAAATGATTAAGATAGCAAAGAGAAGCCCTGGCTTGTACCTTTATGTTCTGGTACCTTTCCAGTTTTTGTCTCTGGGAGCCTAACAACAGAAGGCTTGCTCCTACCAATCCAAAACTCAGTGGTTTTTGCTCTAACTTCAAAGTTAGTAGACTGCTGATTGGTTACCATTTTTTGATCTGCATACACTATACCCAAATTATTCTGCAAAGAGGGTAAAGGTATCCTTCCTCCCATTCTGTGTCCCCCCAACACCTCCTTTTTTACATATAAACTCAACTCTCCCTCTAAATACCAGTGGAAATAACCAGAGATGTATTTTTAGGAAGACCTGTTTTCTTTTAAAGGAGTCAACATTTCTGCCAGTGTCAAAGCAAAAGACCTTTAAAACATGATTGTTTTGCAGCCATCAATGTAATCTTTTTTTTTTTTTTCTTTTCACATAAAATAATCAGTTAAAATAATTGGATGAATGCTTAGTAGGGAACTGGACACTCACATAGACTCAAAGCACCCAACAGATTACTTAGTAAATATATAGGGAAGCAACAAATGAACTTAGTTTCAGTAGTAATGGGACAGGCTGATACTTAGTGATTCCTGCTGTAATCAAAAGAGAAGTATACAGTATCACCTGTGTAGTTGTCTTGCCAAAAATATTTAACCTGAATCTCATCAGGAAAAAAAAAGACAACTGACCTGGACTCCTTCTAAAAATGTCAGCATTATGAAAGACAAAAAGGTAATGGTATGAGGGCTATTCTAGAATAGAAAGGGTTAAAAAGATGATATCCAGAGGCAATGTATGATTTTTAATTCAGTCTTCATTTGGGATCAGAACAGTTCCACAGGACACTATTGGTTCAATTTATTTATTTTTTTAATATTTTTGTTGTTGTTGTTGTTGTAGATGGACACAATACCTTTATTTTATTTGTTTATTTTTATGTGGTGCCGGAGATGGAACACAGTGCCTCATGCTAGGCAAGTACTCTACCACTGAGCCACAACCCTAACCCCTATTGGTTCAATTTAGAAATGTGAATATGAATTGCATTTCAAATAATATTATGATAAAGGGCAAACTTGTCAGATGTGAGAATGGGCTTGTTGACATCATTATGTAGGAGCATATCTTGTTCTCATAGAGTATTTAGGGATGATCATGATGATGTCTTCAATTTACTCTTATTTTTTTTTTTTTAATAACTTTTTAGTTTTCGGCGGACACAACATCTTTATTTGTATGTGGTGCCGAGGATCGAACCCGGGCTGCACGCATGCCAGGCGAGCACGCTACCGCTTGAGCCACATCCCCAGCCCTTCAATTTACTCTTAAATAACAAATTGTCCTATCTAAAGAGAGATGGATGATAAAATGTTAGCAACCAGTAAACCTAGGTGGAGGGCAAATGGGTGTTCATTTTATTCTTTTAACTAAAAAGTTGGGGGAAGGGAAGTAGTTTGCCTTGGAGGTTTAAAAAGAAAATCCTTAAAAGTGACTTAATCCAAAATTTAGCTGGTAACATTTGGGAAGAATAACCTAATAAGTGGAAATGATCAGCCTCTAGCAATTTCCGGACTCCCGGCTGTTCGAATATTAGTTTTCTGCATTTAGAAAAAGGTGTCCCCATATCCAACTTTCAAGTCCAGATAATAGTAGTTGGAAATTGGAAACAGTTCATTTATGTCATCCAATCCTTCTTTGTTACCTGACTTATAAAAAAGCATTTGTTTCTTAAAGTAAAAGACCACATTGTACATCCATTACTTACCAACAGGGAATCTGTCTGCTTTTGGTCTGCAGAGCCCGGCATATAAACCTTTGGAATTAATCCCTTTGTGTATCCTCTCAATCAGAGTGCTGGCCCTTTTTTGCTTTTGTAGGGAACATTGTTTTACAGCGCTCGCCATGGCTGTCTGAAGAGGCCTCCAGTGTCATAGCACTGGCATGCTCCCTTGTCTCTTCGCACATTTTTTTAAAGATAAAACAAGGTTCAAACCACACATTCTCTGTGAACTGCTAAAGACTGGGAAAATTTACTTTCTTTTCTCATGACCTGGATTGACGAGAAGCACACCTACAGGAGGCAAAGAGACGAGTGAATCCCTTTTAAAGACCTTCGTAATGAAGCCCTCGGGGAATTACCGTGTACGGTAGAATTTACAGTGGTTTCTGGAGACGAACTGTGTAGCAGGAAGAGGTACAGGGCTGCTGCTGTTGGAATACAGTCTGCATTTATTTTATATCAGCCTATTTTGGGTCCCAGTAAGAAAGTTATTTTAATACTATCTTGCTCTGCTAGAAATATACATGATAAGTGGCAGATGTCAGAAAGGGGGTGGGGGAGTTACAGTACTGCATTCTCCTTGACACTTAAGGAGTTTATATAGTTGTTCTCTTTTAGCCTTTGAAGTCAACACTGATGCATATAGAAATGTAAGTTGGAAAGGACATTAGATAGTGACCAGACCAATGATCCTCAAACAAGTCAGAATCCCATGGATAGGAGTTTGGGAATCTGCATTTTTCACAAACTGCCCAGGTGATTCCAAGACAGCTAGTCCAGTGTGGAGAGAGCCCAGCACTTGGGAACTTCTGGTCTGATCTGGAACTCTTACTTTATAAACAAAGAAATGCAGACCCGTTTAAAAAAAAAAAAAAAATTTAAAGGGCTGGGGATATAGCTCTGTTGGTAGAGTGCTTGCCTCATGTGCACAAGGCCCTGGGTTCAATTCCCAGCACCACACACACACCAAAAAAAATTAATCCAATTAAGGCCTAGAAAATGTATCTTCTGGCCCCTACCATGTTCCTCTTCCATGGAGGTCACAGTGCCTCTTGGAGTGGTCACAATTAAGATCTTAGGCACTTACTTTTCTCAGAAGACAAGGCCTTACTGCCTGAGGCTTGGAGGGGTACATCCTGAAGTCCTCCTGGAGGTTTCCTGACTTCCATTCTAGGCCCTTCTTATTGCATCTCGAGGCTGTCCCAGAGCAAGCACTGAATTATGCTAAAGTTGCTAAATTGTTCTTCTCTGTCTTGTCCTTTCATTGTTCACTTTTCATAGAATATTCAAAGTGGTTTTCTATAGTTGGAAGCTTAGAAAATATTCTTTATTCAATATGGGCAAAGTTATTTGTAAGGTATTGGCTAACGGCTCCACATTAGCTGTATCATCCCTTTAAACCATAATGTCTAGTTTTCCTATGAGTAGTGTGAGTGAAATGAATTTTGCTTCATAAGTTTCTTGAATAGACAGTTACATAAGTGAAACATATGAAGAAAAGACATTCATCTAGGCATTCAGTCATTCAGATACTGATCTCAACATGAGATAGTGTGAATAAGACAAAAAATTTTCCTGCTTTCATGAAGCTTAAGTTCTAGAGAAAGATTTCTTTGAAGCCTATCTAAAATATAAAATAATGCAAATAATTAAAATAATATTATGCAACACTCTAGAATATAAGCTCCATGAGAACAGGGATTTCTTCTCTTCTGTTTTTGACTATATCTCTAGAGCCTCAGTAGTGCCTGACTTAAAGACCAAGCATGTTGCAGAAGTGCTGTTGCTGAATTTTGGTCACAAGCCATCCATGGATTATTCATAGGATCAAGGCTAGTACATGTTTGCACAATATCAAAGTGAGTGACTAGGTCCTAAGCAGGGCCTACAGATATGTTCTGGGCTACTCCTGGCTTCAGAAGTTACCATGGTGAGGGAGGAGATTTTCGGTATAGGCAAAATAACTTCATTCTGGGAAACGATGCCCATATACAAATAGACAAATAGAAACTATCTGAGCAGAAAAGAATAACCTGGTTTTAAATTTTTGGTAAGAATGGATTCCTTCCTATGTTGTAATGCATCTCAGTACTAAGTTCAGACTCTTTTCAGTCCACTAGAAACCCTATATCCCTAAAAATCTTTAAAGAGCAGACTGATGACTCTGAACCCTTTTGTAAATAATATATTGATTTTGAGACTTTCTGTCTCATTGAAATGTTCAAATCAAAATTTCAGAGAGTTTGGTGATGGTGTCAATAGCTGTGGGTGAGCAGTGGCTAACTGCAATTTCTTATTCTGAAAGAAGAAAAACAATGTAGGCATCTGTGGATAAATTTTCAAAAGGTTATAAAGAAGCAAGAAATATCAGACAATGTAATAAACATTTCCTTTTCTGTCAAGGGATATTCTGCCTAGTTTAATTACTGGGATAATGTAATTTTGGACTCAGGAACAAAGTGGTTCTAATATCTAACCTGTTTATAAAGGTGAAGTGCTCTTGTTCTGTGTAGAGGTGACAGAAGTTTTATTCTGAAGTCTGCAAAACACAATTTGACCTGCCAGCAAAGGTTAATACATTGTTATCTCTATTAAGATTTGAAATATTACACATTTGTATGTATTGTTCAATAACAACTAGAAATATTCTTAAGTCAAATTTGACCTCCCACAGAATATCTCTTTCACCTCCTTCCTCACCCTACCCCCTTGCCTCTGGGGCTGGCAGTCAGACCCAAGCCTTCATGCACTAAAACTAAATGCTAAGCACTAAACTACACCCCCAGCCAATACCTCCTCTTTTCTTTCCTATCCTCATCCCTAGTATGAGTGGGTGGATTGGTGGGGATCTTTCAACCCACAGCAATGTAAGAAAAATTACACCAAGACATGTGAGAAACAATTGACCCCACAGATTACTTACAAATTGAATACGACTCGGACATCTGTCTACGGAGTGATCTGATAGTTGTGTTAACCAAATGGTCAAATTAATAGCAGTACCAAGAGTGGGTCCACCTGACATTTTCTGCCATCTGAACTGATGAAGTCTGTAATATTCCACAAAGTGTTCTTGCCACAAATGTTTAACCTAGATCTGAGCAAGCTTCCCCAGAACCAACTATTCAGTTTACAAGCAAAACAGGGAAGTTGAATAACACAACAAAGATAAAATAAGAGAAATTTTAAATACAGTTATCCTGGTATCCTCAAAAAATCATGAAAAGAAGTTAATGGCTTTTATTTTCATTTCATGAAAAGGGGTGGGGGGCACTAGTCCAATTTAAAAGGCCAAAGGAGACATATAAAACAGATCTAATGGGTCAATCTTGATTTATTCTGTTTTGTGGGGAGAAAAGATACGAAAGATATTCCTGGAACCATTAGGGAATTTGAATATGGATTACATGTTAGATGATATGACCATTTTTTAGTTTTTGAGTCAGATAGTGGTCATGTGATTATGTATGAGCTGTCCTGTGCATACAAGATATGTGCTGTAGCGTGTAGGGGTAAAGAGTTATGGTGTCTGCACCTGTCAAATCCTAATGGAGTCCTTATGTGCTCCTTGAACTGTTCTTGCAACTTTGCTTTATGTTTGAAATGTATGTGTGTATGTATATATGTATAATATATATCATATATATTTAGAACATAATATGATATACACATATTAGGGAGAGATCACTCAATATGTGTGTGTATATGATCAACGTATGTATACACTGAATTGAGGAGGTGGAGAAAGGAGAAAGAGTTGACTTTTATTCTTTGATAAACAAAAGTTATAAAACACTAAATAATTTTTAAAGAACTAACAAATTAATTTTCTATTTTAGGCTCAAGAAAAAGGAAGATTAAACTATGCTAAGGTAGGTAGATTTTTATACATGCTATATAGTTTTATACATTTCTATTTGGTGTTTGGTGTTTGTTTACATTTGAAAGATAAAAAGAGGCTCATTACATTTCAAGCTGAGGAACATTTCCTATTAAGTAATAGTCATTAGTAAGTAGAATTAGATTTACTTAACAATAATTGTATCTCTGAGTGAGTGCCTGTTATATTCCAGGCACTGTATTAGGTATTGAGAATTCAACAGTGAACCAAATAAAATCTTCCCCTTCAGGACATTTACAATCTAGAGGGGGGAAATGGATAACTAAATAAACAACTAAATAGATGATCATGATGTCAGGTAGTAGTAATTTCTATACAGAAAAATAAACAGTAAGATCACTAATTATTGTTAGGAAGAAAACCATGGCCTATGATGAAAGACAACTTTTGGTGCCATCAAGAATCCCCAATAGGCCTGGGGATGTGGCTCAAGCGGTAGCGTGCTCGCCTGGCATGCGTGTGGCCCAGGTTCGATCCTCAGCACCACATACAAACAAAGATGTTGTGTCCGCCGATAACTAAAAAATAAATATTAAAAAAATTCTCTCTCTCTCTCTCCCTCTCTCACTCTCTCTTAAAAAAAAAAAAAAAAAAAAAAGAATCCCCAGTATCCATTTTGTTGCTATAAACAAAATGCCTACAGTGGGTAGATTATAGGTGATAAAAGTTTATTTGCATATAATTCTGGAGGCTGGGAATTCCGAGAGCATGGTGTTGGCATCTGGTGAGGACTTTTTGCCCCATCATAACATGGTAGAGGTCATCACAGGTTAAGATAGAGCGAGTATGCTCTCAGGTCTCTCTTCTAATGCCATCATGGGGGTCCCATCCTCATGACCTCATCTAATTCTAATTACCTCCTAAAGATTCTACTTCCAAATATCATTAACATATGAACTGGAGAATTAAGTTTCTAACACAGGGACTTTTGGGGAACACATTCAAACCACAGCATTTGGGAAGTGCTATACAAGACAGACTCAAACCCTAACAGGCACAAGTTCTCCCATCACCTGTAGAGCTTGTGAAGACACACACCTAGGTACCACTGAATCATACTTTTACCAAGAATAAAATCCCTGATGGGGTCAGGTGCAGTGGCCCACTCCTGTTATCCCATCTTCCCAGGAGGCTGAGGCAGGAGGATAGCAAGTTCTAGGCTAGCCTGGGCAGTTTGGACTCTGTCTTAAAATAAAATTTTAGAAAGGGCTGTAGGCCAGGCATAGTGATACAAGTTAGTTATCCCAGCTACTCAGGAGGCAGAGGCAGGAGGATCATAATTTTGAGGCCAACATGGGGCAATTTAGCAAGACCCTGTCTCAAAATAAAAAGAGGATGTACCTCAGTGGTAGAGCGCCTAGTGTGTACAAATCACTAGGTTCAATCTCTGATAACCCCTCTCCCCCCCCCCCCAATAAAAAGAAAAGGTCCTGGTGAGAACAGAGTGGGACAGAGCAAGCTGGAGTGATTTCTCCCCAGAATATTCTGACCCAGAACCCTAGCCAAAAGCTGCTGTAGGGGTTCAGATGTCAGTGTGCCAGTGCAGGCCCATGAACACACTTGGGTCACAAATAGAACATTTAGTCAATGTTAGGCATACATTTGTCTGCATGGCGAAAGGAACATTCTAGCTATCTGATTTATACAACAATCAGGAATATCCAGAAGGTGAGCACACCTGCACTCCAAAGACAGGAACAAAGAAATATGACCCAGAAAAGCTTTGCTTGCCATGGAACCACCAGAATCCACATAAACCTATCCAGGGTTGACCTGGAACCTTCCACTGATAATTCCAGAGGTGCATATCCATGGTTCTGTGCCTTTTACTCTCCTTTCCTCACTGCAAAGGCATCTTTTATCGGCCTCATAAACTTTTTTTTTTTTTTTAATTCAGGGGAACTTAACCACTGAGCCACATCCCCAACCCTTTTTGTTTTTTATTTTGAGATAAGGTCTCACTAAATTGCTTAGGGCCTCCCTACATTGTTGAGGCTGACTTTGAATTTGCAATCCTCCTGCCTCAGCCTCCCGAGCCACTGGGATTACAGGCATGAGCCACTGTGCCCAGCTGCCTCATAAACTTTTGCCTCCTTTAAGAAAAACTAGAGGGATTGAGGATGTAACTCAGTGGTAGATTGCTTACCTAACATATGCAGGACCCTGCCTGGGTTCAATTCCTAGTACCAAAAAGAGAGAGAGAACAAACACAAACTCCACACCAACATTCTCTCCCACTAGTAATACCCCACACTGGAATAATACACTGTTTCTATCCATTGGCCTACACCAACACATCATTCTCACCCACAGTCTATAGTTTATACCTGCTCTATCCTTGGTGTTGTACCTCTGGTCCTTTTTATTTATTCTGTCTCCTGTTGTTGACTGTCATCCCACCAGTCAACCATGTGAGAAATTGCTCCTACCTCCTCATTCCTGAATTCCATGACCATGTATGTTCTTTATTTTCTTGAATCTGATCTTTCTTCTTTTAGGGTGGGGTGGGGTAGGGAAATGGGATTTAGACCCAGGGGCACTTTACTACTGAGCTACATCCCCAGTTGTGGTTGTTTTTTGTTTTGTTTTTGTTTGAGGGTTTATATTGTTGTTGTTGTTATTGTTTGTTTGTTTGTTTGTTTGTTAATATCTGAGTAAGTTTTGTTGAGTCTGGTCTCAAACTTGTAATCCTCCCACCTCAGTATCCCAGATTGCGGAGATTATAGGCATGCCCCATCATGGCCAGCCCAGTCTTTCTTTTTGATCTCTCCTTCATTGCTCATGTCTAGTCTTTGCATCTGAATCACTGAAAAACCTACTGCCTGATCTCAGTGCCTTTCTTTTGTCCCTACAGATTTATTATCAGACAGAATATTTATCTAAACTACAAGTCTAACAGTTTTGTTCTCCAGCTTAAATACCTCTGCACTGGCTCCATGTTGCCTATATGGCATTCAGCTTGCTAGATTTACATAGACAGGGCTGTGGTAGCCTAACCCTACAGGGACTTTCCAGCTTTATCTCCCATTCTGCTCCAGCAAGACCAAATTACATAATACAGACTATTTCTGTTCTCTGTGCCTTTACTCATGTTGTCCACTATGCTTGGAAGGCTCTTCCCTTTTTATCTGGTCCCCTCTGCTCACCTATAATGGTTAATTTAGAGTCATCTTCTCTAAGGAGGTCTCTCTATTTCCCAGGCTACATTAGGTGTTTCCTGACTTCATTAATACACTGTGCGTCTCTGACATTACACTTTCTCTGTATTACTATAATGATCCATTTATGAAGCAGACCATGGACTGTGAGCTCTTCAAGGATAGGGACAATGTTCTTCTGGCCTATGTAAACCTGGTATACAGTACTTAGCATTTAGTAAGTGGTGAATAAGTGACTGAGGAGAGGGCTTGAATCAGAAAATTAAAAAATGAAGAAAGTTGGGAAGAAGTAAACTGCAGGAGAAAATCTGGCGTAGGGCTTTATAGCTCAATGCAGAGAGGAAAGGAAAGCTTTTGACACACATTGCAGGTATCAGCAAGGTTAAGAAGATTACTTAGGAAGGTTGTAATAAACTAGTTTGCAGATAAACCCTAGGATTTTACTGTGGTAGTGAAAGGAAATGAATATGCGAATAAAAGGGTTGTTATAGTTAAAGCTTGGTCCCAGGGTTTCATGAACTGACTTCCAGACCACTCACGTATAATCGAATCAAGCCTTTATTGAAGCACACCAGTGGTGGCTGACCAGAACATAAAGCTGTTCCCCTGATCAGCCCCGAAAAATTGCATGGGCACTCCTTATAAGCCTGAAAACCGCAAAAGGGATGTTCAGGGGGTCTAGCCAATGCAAGCAAGCCAGGTTACAGAAGCGGGACAATGCAGTCAAGTGGAGGGAAGCCTAACCAATCACAGTTAGCCCAGTCACCCCAGTTACAGAAACAGAGCCCCATTACCCTAGTTACAGAAACAATACCCCATTAGGTAGCTCCGTGTTCTTAAAGGTTTCTATAGCAAAAGGAAAAGAACATCTTGCTCCAGTCATGACTCTTCTACTTGGCATGGTTGTTTTACAGGATGAAGTCATAAAACAAAATGGAGTCACATTTGCTCCTACTATCACATTCCCCACTGGTTTTAGTAGGTTTGATGTCAATCTTGCACATCATTAGGCCTCAGATTTTTTTCCATCCTTCTGTGTCTAAAGGACTATACTGGGCTTGCAAGACCATAAGTCTGACCTCATCTACATTCTTTTGTAAGAGGCAGGGTCCTACAGTAATACCAATCAGGAGAAGGACTAGGGGCCTAACTATGGCTGAAATGATGGTAGTTAACCAAGGGGACCATGAGAATAGGTTTTGGAACCAATTGCCTGAAGTTTCTAGTGCTTCATCTTTTTCCTTTAACCTGTTTCTCACAAGCGCCAAACTGTCCTTTATTATCCCAGAATGGTTTGCATAGAAACAAGTTTCTCCTGGAGCCATACAAAGTCCTCCTTGTTTCAGAAAGAGACCATCTAGACCTCATCTGTTTTGTAAGACTATTTCTGTCAGAGAGTCTAGTGAAACCTCTAGTTTGGAGATTGACCTTTCTAGTTTTCCTAAATCTATATTTATTTGATGGCTGAGGGACTTAAAATTTTTAGAGCTTGTGATAAGACCTGTAGTTCCTAAAGCAGTAGATCCAGCTATTCCCAAACCAGTTAGGAGGGGAACTAAAATGGGGGAAGCCAGTCTATGTTGATAAATCAGTGGGGCCTGGCCTTTTAATAAGTCCAGGTGTTCTTTTCCCTTTACTCCATCAAAACAGTAGGTTACATAGTTCAGAGTTATTGACAGTTTGGAGATTTAGGCAAGGAATTCAAAGTGGAACCCGGGAAGCACAATTTTTGGTGAACAGGGAGTTGTCTTACTTATAAGTTGGGTTGTGGAAGCAAGTGTCTCTTTCTGGGAGATCACCCAGGGTGATCTTGGGAGCAGTTTCCAGGTACATCTTCCTGAGCTAGACATGTTGGCAAACATCTATATTGACCATAATTTTTCCTCTAATATTAGGGACCTCCAACTGCCATAAGGGAAAAGGGCGATGACCGTTCTTGCTACTTCCAGCTGAAAGGGGGGGCGATGTGCAGTGGGCAAGCAGTTTGGAGTCCCTTTTTAGAAACTGAGTGGGTCAAGGAGTCCATGGTAAAAATCTGGCTCAGGAAGAACAGGATGTAAATTCACCTGGGGTGGGCACTTCTATGAGAGAAACAAAGACATGAGTGCTGAAGTAAGACTAATACAAAATACCAGTTGTAGCATCTGGAACCTGTCCATGAATATCATGAAAATGACAGAAATTAATAATTGTCTACCAGGAGGTGGAAGAAAGACCTGAGAAAATGTCCCCATAACAAGGCCTAACAAAGCCTAATAAGGCACTTTTTTAGGGAACATAGATCTTTAACATTGTCAGAATTTCTATCAGGAATGTAGACACAACATTTAGTTAAATTAGTTAATGTCATCTGATTTTTGTAAAAATACCTTTTTGGCATGACCACTGTGTTCAGTAAAGATCCTTTTTTGTTACTTAAGGCTAGATAATTATATTAATAAACATTGATTACATCTACCTGTGTAGGAAGTTAGGAAGATCTGTAGGCCTTGAACTGACTAAAAACTTCTGGCAGTTTTTTTTTTTTTTTATTGATAGTTATCAGGCATTTTTGCCTAAGAATTTTTCTTTTGTTGCCTCCAGTTTCACTTATTTTGGGGGATGCTCACACTAGTGTACATTTGAAGTTACATTAAAATAACTGTTGTTTCTTTTTAAATGCCCAGGAATGGCTGTGCTTTGGTTTTAACTGTTTTTGCTAGGTGTTTAAGACCAAGCTGGTCAAACTGTCCTTATTCCTATCTGTTGGTAAGAGTCAGCTGAGTTTCCTTGGAGGACATTCTTGGGGAACTTGTGAGCAGCATTTTAGCTCTGTTAGTGTCATCTGCATTAGGATGGGTCAAGGTCTTGCTGACCATATGGCTTCCCTTGGAAGCATCAGGCATGTCTCCTTTTTAAATGACCCTCCTCTTTTGCAGCATGTACACTCATTGGCTTTCTGTTCTCCATTGGTCTCATTAATCTCCCTTATCAGGAGGTTATGTGGCCTGGAGTTGCAAAGCTTTCCCCCTGTCCTGGGTTTAGGCTGACTTAGAGGGCAAAAGCCAAATATTGGTTTCTTTGGTCCCTTTATTTTAACCTTAATATTTAAATTTGGCCTTAAACATCCAGCAAGTCAGTTTTACCAGTTTTAAAGTAAGAATGCTGGACTTTTAACTTTAATGTTTATAACTTTACAGTTAATTTTGTATAACACAATATCCTTATGTTATTTATCAATTTATGTAATGTTGAAGATCTGCCTGAAGGCAGAAGATGACACCTTAGCATCTACTCTATGATCCAATCACTGTACACCAACAAGGCAGCTTGCAGACCCAGAGACCCCATTAGATTTTGACTATAAAAACTCTCTCTTGCCAGGTCCTCCTCTCTTGCTCTCTCCTTTTTCTCTCACTTTTCCTGTCTCTCATTCACTTTTTTCCTCTCTCTCTCTCTCTCTCTCTCTCTCTCTCTGTGTGTGTTAATCAGACACTGTCACAGTAAAGGTCTCTTGGTTGCTTTGAGTGTAGTGGTCACTTTTTTTTTTAGATATAATGAAAATACACAGTGAAATTAACAATAATAAAAGCATATTTAGCTTGTATATAATTTTGAACCTTGGCTGAGTTATACATTGTATTTTTTATTTGAGATCACAGTAATCTTTTTAATAAATTAATTTTTGAATATAACTTTAAATTAACTGAAATCTGGCCTACTTTGAAGTTATTTTGACATGCTGTAAGGTGGGAGGCAGAGCCTTATCTCAGGTAAGGCAGGGCTCTTCACAATCTTAGGTAAAGTGTTTTAGTTCTAAAGCTGATCTTTGCTCTCTTTTTAGATATCATTTTATAAAGTTTACATATATTGTTTCCTGACTCTGTATGAATGTTAGCTAGCACAATATGACATATATTTGAAACATTAATTAAGGAAAGGCTGAGAGCCCTTAACATTTTTTTTTTAATGTGGAAAAGTGGCAGAATGTTTTATAATATTTAACCTTTAAATAGATTAGGCTCTCATTACTTTTTAAATTTAGGGTAAAAGAAAACATAAGATTTGGTTACAAAACATCAATTGATATAAATAAATCTCCAATAAAATTTATTATCTTTATAAGTTTAAATTATCATTACAGACAATTTTAGTTTTGGAGAATTGATAAAATGTTTCTTTAAACCTTTTACCTTA
Organism: Marmota flaviventris; assembly: GCF_047511675.1. Classification (NCBI taxonomy): domain Eukaryota; kingdom Metazoa; phylum Chordata; class Mammalia; order Rodentia; family Sciuridae; genus Marmota; species Marmota flaviventris. Next base: position 55,975,964 of record NC_092503.1, read on the forward strand.
AAGACTTGTATACCTGAAAGATATGAACACATTTAATCTGTAAAGAAGAGTAATGTACCACACTTTTATTGATGTTTTTATATTAACCAAGGTTAGCTTTTAAAGGAAAATCTAGACTTTGTAATGTAGGACAATACTTTAAAATAACAGTTGCTGTTTAGCCACAGATGTAAAAACCTTAGTTTCTCCAAAATTACTTGTTCTAGGGCATAAAACTTAACAGACATAATGTAATTAATATTTTTAAAAGTTTTTGTCAATTTAACATATAAATATATCAGTACATTATTATTTGTCCTTAGGGAACAACCTTGAATAGTTTTAATTATTTGTGTTACATATATAACCAACTTAGTTACACATAAACCTTTTAATATTTGTCTTTTATTTATAGACCTTTATATTACTTAATTAGACCCTTTTGTTGCTTACTTATATGTATTATAATTATACTTTATCACATAAAGACTTTTTACCTGGAAACGTTTTTCATTAAATATATTTTTATATTTAGAACTTTTTAATAATTTTTTTAATCCATTGACCCTTTTTTTTGTTTGTATCTTGAAATAACCCTTATAAATTTCTGAATTTAGATAAATTAATTCCTTTTAATAATATGAAATATTTGTTACTTACAGTACTTTAATTGAAATACAGTTGAAACCTCTTGACTCTTTGTATGTAGAATTATACCTGTTGGGGCTTTGTAATTTAGAGTAACCTTGTTTTTATAATAACACAAAATGATTACAAATTTTCTTTTTAGTTTACCAATTTATGAAAACAACAACATTGTTTAAGTATTTTACCTTATGGAATTTAAGGAGTTAAAAGTACTTGATATTATATTTAACAGTCAGCATTTTAACTTTGTAAACCAATTAGATATCTCTAACAAACAAATCCATGATTAATTTTATATACGTTTAGATGAAATTTACATATCGTTTTTTTAAAAAATAAGCTATCACACAAGTGTATTGAATAGTATTAGTAATCTTTTGTTGTTGTTGTTGTTGTTGAATAAAAAATCCTAGAGACAATGGATATCAGACACATTATAGACATTAACATTTTAACAGCTGTTTAACCATCTAGAAACAAAACTGTGCATTAGTAACTTTAAAGACATTTGTACTTTTATCTATTTCCCCAATTTAAATTGAACCTTTTAAATTATATTAACCAAAAGTATTCGGATCCATTTTTAAAAAATTTTAATTTGTGAGCTCATGTCAATTTTTTGTACCAAATACATGTAGACATGACAATACATGTAGACAGACAGTACATCGGTACACCCACACAAAGCAAACAGACAAACAAAAACCTTGTAGCTTATTTTTTAAAACCTATTATATTTGAGAGTTAACCCTTATAAATTGGCCTTAGAATAAAGCAGAGTGTAATCGGAAAAACATATTAACCTAGGCATATTGGATCAAAATTATGAGTTTAACAAATATAGAATTTTAAAAGTTTTTCTGACCTTTTTCCTGAGGTGGTCCTGTTCATGAAAGCTGAAAAGAGTTGAGGGAACATAGACAAATGAAGGGGGTTTATTTTTCTCTGGAGGAACTTCCCAAAGACAGTTTCATCGGTCTCCTTGGGAGAGTCCCCCAGGTTGGGGTCCCATTCTAAACTGGTTTTTCTGGTTTCTTGGATAGCGGCCACCAACTTATTTAGCCTGACATTGAAAAATCTTTAGACCCTTTTTTTAATAGTTGGGAGTTATTCATGCTTGTAAATACTGAGAGACAAAAGCCAAATTTTCTAGACAAAATTATGTTTTTTGTTATATAATTTAGGAATAATAATTTTATAAAACACTTTAGTTTTAATCTGTCCTCTATAGGAACTGACATGATTTACCCAGTTGGCCACCTGGCCCAGTTCCTAAATGAAGGCAATCTCTAGAATTCTTTTTTTTTTTTTACCTTTAGCTTTTACTTTTGACAATTCTTTTAGTCCTGTTGGCAGCACCTTACATTTTAATGCAAGCTGTAGTGAGCACAGTTAAAACCGTTTTAACCATTTTTTTTTTCATTAAAAACAGAGGTAGAAATTAACACAGAACACAAAGGGAACAAACAAAAACAAACCAACAGACAAAGTCCTGAAAATTGTTAAGAAAACTAGTTTAAGGGGTCCAGGTAGAGATCTCTGTAGCGCTTCCTTGTCTCTGATGTCGGTGGAGCGAAGGAGTCCTGATGAAAGAAGAGCGGTTATGAGAACAAGAAAAGGGCCCAGCACAACACACGGACAGATACACACAAGACAAAGGGCCAGCCAAAGACACGGGACAAATGACAAACAGCAAGAAGACGGCTGGAGAAACCACAAACAGCAGAACAGACACAGGACAAGCAACAATCGCTGAGGTCGCATAGGGAGACCTCTAATGGGGCAGAGACCCCGCAAACAGAACAAACGGCTGGCGAACTGACACTGGACAAATAAATGACCAACAGCAGAAGACACTGGAGAAATGACAAACAGCAGAGCAGACACAGGACAAGCAACAATTGCTGAGGTTGCACAGGGAAACCTCTAATGGGGCAGAGACCACGTCTCGTCCTGCCCCCAGACAGATGAGGCCTCCCAGGGAAGCCTCCAGTGGGCCCCAGATACAGATGAGGTCTCACAGGGAGACCTCCAGGGAGACAGTGACAATGTCTCATCCTGTCCCGGGGAAGGTGTAAGCGACTGCGTCCAATCTGACCTTTTCCCCCAGAGAAGAGTCGACTCACCAGAACTGACAGCTGGCAGGAGGCTTTTCAGAGTGTCTTAGGATGGATTGGAGTTGTCCTCGGAGTGAGGCTGAGGAACGTCTCTCAGGAGCTCCCCTCTACTCCGGGCCGAGGTCCAAAGGCCCGACCTTGGAGGCAAATTTGGCGTGAGGGTAGGGAAGAAATGAATCCAGGGCGAGCCCCCAAATGTTATAGTTAAAGCTTGGTCCCAGGGTTTCATGAACTGACTTCCAGACCACTCACGTATAATCGAATCAAGCCTTTATTGAAGCACACCGGTGGCGGCTGACCAGAACATAAAGCTGTTCCCCTGATCAGCCCCGAAAAATTGCAAGGGCACTCCTTATAAGACTGAAAACCGCAAAAGGGATGTTCAGGGGGTCTAGCCAATGCAAGCAAGCCAGAAGCGGGACAATGCAGTCAAGTGGAGGGAAGCCTAACCAATCACAGTTAGCCCAGTCACCCCAGTTACAGAAACAGAGCCCCATTACCCTAGTTACAGAAACAATACCCCATTAGGTAGCTCTGTGTTCTTAAAGGTTTCTATAGCAAAAGGAAAAGAACATCTTGCTCCAGTCATGACTCTTCTACTTGGCATGGTTGTTTTACAGGATGAAGTCATAAAACAAAATGGAGTCACATTTGCTCCTACTATCACAGGTAAAGAAGAAGAACATTTTGTTCAAGAGCCCTATTGAGCGTTGATGCTTAGTTATGACTCAAAGAACATTTCTGAGGTTTCTTATCACAGAAACCCTTTGACAATGGAAGAGAAGATTTCCATTGGAAAATGGAAAAGAAGAAAATATGGTATACAGATAACAGCATTTCTGGGCCTAGTATGGCTCCAGCACCAACTCACTGCAAAATCTGGTATTCGTCACTTAATCTCCTTGATTTTTCCTTAATTTCCCTCAGTATAAAAGGAACAGTTGAGAATACTGCTGTCCTACTGTCCAGCCCATTCCAATATATATTTTTGGGGGGGAGGGGGGCTGTTGCTGGGGACTGAACTCAGGGCCTTATGCATGCAAGGCAAGCACTCTACCAACTGAGCTATATCCCCAGCCCACCCATTCCAAACTTTCATTAGGCAACATTCTTTTTATATATATATATATATATATATATATATATATATATATATATATATATATATATATATTTATTTATTTTTTTTAGTTTTAGGTGGATACAATATCTTTATTTTACTTTTATGTGGTGCTGAGGATTGAACCCAGTACCTCATGTATGGTAGGTGAGCCTTCCACCACTGAGCCACAACCCCAGCCCAGTCAGCACCATTCTTATCCTAAGTACTGCTGAGGTCCAGACTCACTTCTTCATCTGCCCCAGCCATATTTATATGTGTAACATGTTCAAGGCACCACGCTGGTGCTAAGACCACCACGAACAAGACTACCAGCACCACAAGCTTCCTTGATTCAGGCCTCCCTATTTAGAGCAGCCACTCCCCCTTTGCCCTGTCTTTTCCTTAACATTTGTTATGATCTAAAATTTCATTTTTGTTTAATTGATTGTTTCTTCCTTCTTCAGTACAATGTAAGAGCTTGAGAGCAACAGCCTCGGCAGCCTCCTTCATAGTTGCCTCACACTCCCAACACAGGCTGACACCGAGGAGCACTTGACAAATGCCTAGACATAAATGTGGCTTTAGTGTTATGGTAGGAGAAGAACAGGACGCTAAGAGGTCTGGGATCAATGACTGTAGGCTCAAATTAGCTATTTTAAGAATATATTGGTGAGCCAGATGCAGTGACACACACCAGTAATCCCAAAGACTTAAGAGGCTGAGGCAGAAGATTCACAATTTTCAACACCAGCCTGGACACCTTAGCAAGACCCTGTCTCAAAAAATAAAAAGGGCTAGAGATGGAGGTCAGTGGTAGAACATTCCTGGGTCCTACCCTCAGTACTGCAAAAAAAAAAAAAAAGAGCTGAGAGTGGTGGCGCATGCCTCTAATCCTACTATTTTAGGAGGCTGAGGCAAAAGGATGACAACTTTGAGGCCAGCCTCAGTAACTCAGAGAGGCCCTTAGCAACTTAATGAGACCCTGTCTAAAAATAAAAAAGGGCTGGGGATATAATTTAGTGGTAAAGCACCCGAGTTCAATTCCCAGAACCACAAAAAAAGAGAGAGAGAATTTATTAACTGCATAATATGGTCCATTCTAATATGGCCTAAGTTTGCCTTCCCAAGTACACAATGACTATATTTCTCTTACCAGTAAATAGAAATCTACCCCCTTAAATTTATACTGCTATTCTGATAATTAAAGACATAACACAGCTGGTCAGGACTGATTTAGTAATTAATCCAGACCTTGCCATCCTTGTACAGCCTTAAATCCAGGTAACATGGGGGGAAAGATTATGTGGAGTAACAGAGAAGTCTTCAGGGGGCAGCTTACAGTATTGTCTCTTAAGCAGTGCATTCTGGGCCCTTGTATCACATATCATGACCCCAGGTCTCCCCGTCTGTTTTGTGTGGTCTCACTGCTCATGATGCTCACGCTAACTAATGCAGGCATCATACTTGGTGGCTTAGGGTTCCCCTGGTAGGTGATCTGTAAGATGATATTGGAAAAACTCAGCAGCCATTTCAGTAGACTGTGGTGAAATTTATTTGTTGCCAGAAACGTTTTTATTTCCGAGAGATGAGTATTACCCAAAAGCCAAATTTGTCTGAAAAAAATTTTTTTCAAAAAATATAGAAAATTATTTCAGTTGTGTGCTCTAGCTTTATACGCCGTCACATTTTGTCAGTCTCACATGATGAGGAAGTCGGGTAGAGGTAATCGTTTCAAAATCAGTCTCGCTGAATCTCCAGAATGTCTGTCACATTCAGCAAAACAGTGGACTCGAACACTCAGATAAGAAGTTGAATTACTTTTTAACTGAGTTCCCATTGCAGTGGATCCTGGATATGAATGCTTTACACTGCTTTAGTGGCTTTCATCCTAAAATATCAAACACTTGACAACTATTACTTCCTAAAGTCTCTCCTTTCCTCTCACGATAGTGAACAAAGCTCCCCACTTTGTCAGCTACCCACTGCTGAAGCCCTCCTGCTGGGATGGTGGACAAGGATGGAAGCCATCTCACTGTATAAGGCAATTCTAGCTTCTAATATGGAAAAACAAAGAACATCTTATCTATTTAAAACTGAAAGAAAAAAAAAATTTATTTAATGGAGTATATTCACCAGAAGTGAATTGGATGCTAATGGTTTTGTGCTTGTACACAATGCTTAATTACAGTGACCTGTCTGCAGCCCTGGGTGCTCTCTTAGATTATCCCTTGTTCCTTATGCTACTGGCCCCAAGATGAAGCACTGTGGATTGAGTTCAGTGCTAGAGGGAAGAGTGCCACCTATTGAATTGTAGGAATTCTTGGGTGTGCTTTGGAGACTGACGGAGAAGCCTCTCAGACCACGTTCACACTTGGTTTGCTATGGTAACTAATATATATGTCTAAAAGAAAACGAATATGTTGACTACTCTTGCTTAGAAAAACATCTACAAACGTCTGTGTATTTTCCCCAGCTGGAGCCGAGCGTATGCCTGTAGTTTAGCCTACTGCTACTTGAAATAACCATGCTGCTAAAAGACTGAGGCAGATGGTATTTTTACCACTTCAGGCAAAACATGGCACCTATGGTTCAACTCTCTACAATTTTAATTTTTTAACATTTTCAAAATGGCTTGTTTAAATACCTCCATCACTGAGACATAGACTTTTTCCAGTTTCTTTTTAATAATTGTTTCAGCTATACAGAAATGAAAAAATATCACTTGGTCAAAACCAGGCCCCACTCACCGTTGTGGAGTCTGCCTTCTGTTCATTCTTTCCCAAGTGCCTAAGACTGTGCTTCAACTGGACTTTGACATTCATGCTAATTTTGCCACACTCTAAATGGTTTATAATAGCTTGCTTTATATTTATCTTTGCTTTACTTGGCATTTCATATCACTTGCCCCATGACTCAATACAGAAAAGTGAATTTTGTTTTTTAAGTGTCTTCTTAGGAGGTTCATTCTAAGAACAGAACAGGGCTCAAGGTTAAGCTCTCTGTAAACAGAGATTGCACAGATGTTCATTCTGCAGGCATTCAGTTCCCAAACAAGTGCAAGAGAGATTATTTAGGAGGATGGGGTTTTGGACTCACATTGTCTCCTAGAATTGGCTCAAGGTTCCAGGGTGGCACGTTCTTCTGGCTCTGTCCTGCTGTGCATCTCAGGCATCAGCGCCAAGCAGCTGCTGCTCTCCTCTACTTAGCCCACCCCAAAAGTTCTTGCACATTTTGTTTTATTACAAATGCATTTGCTTTGACTACATATTAAGATTCTCTTCTCACCAGCAAACAGTGATGTCTATAGACATCTGAACTTGCATGATCACATGTCATCACTTCCTTTAAGAAGACAAAGAAGGGGCTGGGCTTGTGGCTCAGTGGTAGAGTGCTCACCTAGCATGCATGAGGTGCTGGGTTCGATCCTCAGCACCACATAAATGAGATATTGTGTCCACCTAAAACTTAAGAATAAATATTTTTTTAAAGAGACAAATAATATTTCCTCTCATGACATGATTCTCCTGGCCAAGGTTTGCCCTGTTAGCCATTTCTTCTTTCTGTCTTACATCAAAGCTTCAACCATTTTGCTGCATACTGAGTCTACAATGCTACTTTTTTGAACCTCGAGTATAGAAAAATGTTTTCTAAATGTTATTGTTCTTTCTTTACAAAGGCAGAATCACTTTATTTGTTTATTTATTTATTTATTTATGGCAGATAATTTTTGCAGCTCGCTTTCCCACAACCATAGCTAACTGGCTTTGAGAATTTTTCACATTGGCACATTTAGAGACCAGATGTTGCTGTGTTTTCTCTCCCCTGTACCCTTTTCTTGGCCAGATGCTGCCTCTCCTATCCTGGGATTTTACATTAGCTGCTTTGGTAAAATATTCCATTCGATATCACTTTAAGCACTAAATCATCTCATTTCTTCTGGCCTCTTGAAGATGTCCTAACATTTAGCGTTTCTGTTTTAGTGGTAACTATGGAGACTATTCAGAAGCATGGGCCTTCCCCTTTCCTATCTTGTTCCTAAAGAACTTGTGGTATAGTAGATAAGATGTTTATAGCAGAATTTAAAGAAAAAATCAAAATGCCATTATGACACGGGTACAACTGTATAAAATCTTATATGCTCGATAAAGACTGGAAGACAACATGTAAAAATGTAAATAAAGGCATTAAAGTGATAACATTTAAGCATGTTTTAAATAAGAGACACACTGTACTTTTTAAAGATTTCTATTTTCTAAGTGTAGTCTCTGATTTGAATTGGAATTTTTTCAGATTTTGACCTAAGCTGGTGAGAACTGAAAAATAAAGTGTCTGAAATCATGTTTTATTGAGGTAACCAAAATTTAATTCTAGTCTTCTAAAGAATTAATTGCTTCTATGGCAATAGACAGAAATGCACATTTGGGAGATGTCATTTTTGTACACTGTGAATTTCTGTGCTGGGCCTGCAGGAGTAGTGGAGGGGCTAGAGGACAATTCAGGAAGATGGAAGCCTGTTACACTGAACATACATTGTGAATGTTGATCTTGTGTCCCGCCCACAGGGAGAGGCACCAGAAGACCGGTCAGAACTGCCATCTGACATTTTTAAATGCCCCACTCCTATTTCCTTAAAAATTAGATTAAACGAGTTATTTTTCTTTTGGCAGTCATATTTTGGAGAAATGTTTTTCCTTACAGCAATAATGAATAAATCTCTTTCATCTATTTTTCAAAACAATTTATTTAAGTCAGTTTTTGTAACTACTGCTTTGGCTTCAGATCTCCTGCAAAATGCCATTATTGATGATAAAAAATAATCACTGGTCAATTTATGCCCATAGCAAAGCATAGAAGCTTTTGTATACTATATGGAACCTTCTATCAAAAACAAATTCTAGCTGGGCAGAGTGGCTAATATCTGTAATCCCAGCTACTCAGAATGCCAAGGCAGGAGATCAAAACTTCAAGGCCAGCTTCAGCAATTTAGCAAGTCCCTATCTTAAAAAACGAAAAGGCCCTTAGGTTCAACCCCCAGTAGTACACACATACACACACATAAACCCTAATCACAGATGAAATAATCAATATTTTAAACAGAGTTATGTCTTATTATGAGTCCTGTGGACATTCCTTCCTTCCCCATCATTAAGCTAGCTTTTTTCCTCTTTAAGTCTCTGAGTATATCATTTAGCATTTGTCCCCAGTGACTATCATCTTGCTTTGATGATCTATTCCTCTAATTTCTTAATGATATTTTAAAATTAGATTCTTGTTCTCTGAGGTGCTAGCAATCCCACACACCTCAGTGGCATCAACAGATTTAATGATCATAATCTCTGATCCCTTGTGGATCATGAATAAAATTATTAAATGATTTCAATGATAAGCCTCTTTATAACATCATAAAATATGCCACCCTCTCAGTTGTTAGCCCAAATATCATTGATACAGTTTGAATATAAGCAATTATAAATCTCTTATTTTTCTTCAAATTATAGTCCTAGCTGTTGATCTTCGCTTTAAAATGTTATACATACTATGTTAAATTGTTTAGCTCATAGCAAAAATATTAGTGGGACAATTGCTACTTTTTTTTTTTTCCTGTTGGTACTGGTAATTGAATCCAGGAGCATTCTATGTCTGAGCTACATTATCAGCCCTTTTTTATTGCTGTTGTTTATTTTGAAACAGGATATCATTAAATTGCTGAGGCTGGCCTACAACTTGTGATCCTCCTGCCTCAGCCTCCCAAGTAGCTGAGATCATAGGCATGCACCACCTTGCCCAGCTCCCATTCTTAAATTAACCATTTTTATTTACTTGCCCCTAAAAAAATCATTTATGTACATGTTAGCTAACATTTATCAGGAAGATAAAACAGATTTAGATTACTGGTGAAGACTGTCTTGATTCTAAGCCTGAATAATGTCTTGGTTTGCTCGCTTTTGAATCCTGAGGGTTTATTTGGTGGCACGTTGTAAATATCCAATAAATATTTGTTCAAAAATTGTTAAATGAATAAATGACCCAAGATATCCCACATGTTTATGCCTATACCCTATTCTTCTAAGTCACAAGGCATATTTGACTCTACCTTTGTTCCTATTATTTCCCACCAAGTACATATGTTGATTTATTTATTTGTTCATTTATTTATTTGTGGTCCTGAAGCTGGAACCCAACATCTCTGCACACTAAGCAAGCACTCTTCCACTGAGCTCCATCGCTAGCCCTCTCCCCAAGTGTGTATTTAATCAAGTGGCTACATCCTCAAAGCCTCGCCTCCTCTGGGTTGAGACAAAGATTGAATTGGGGTAATCTTTGGAATCTCAGCCTAGAAGCTAAGAATGCCCTCTAGGCTGGTTGTGTGGGTGGATGACTGCACTGTGGGATTGCTGGATTCAATTATCACTCCCAGTTTGTAGTGCCAAGAGCCACCTGTGCACAGGGAGAGCCTCGGTGCCTTTATGTAGAGGATGGAGCCTTCTGACCCCATGAAAGAGCCTGCTTAGTCCATTAAAACAGTTGTTAAGTAGAACTGAAGGGAGAGCTCTTTCCTCATCTTAAAATACAGAGGAGAGGCTGTGTTTTCCAAAGTTATAGTTTTTTAATAGTTAAGATAAAAGAGGCACTTCTGTGTTGCTACTGAGTATAGTATTATAGTCATTACCTAGATTTATGTTTTCAAGTTCATCCTTAATTTTACAATCTGTGTTTGTACAGAATCAAGGATTTTTGAAATTTCAGGCTCTCTGGTCCATCAGAAAGCTATGATATCTTTTGTGGTCCATCTGAAGCCCTTCCCCCAATGTGTCCTGTGCAGGGTCTGCAGGCACACTCAGCCTCCCCATTACCACATCAGAGTACTGGTCCTTGGTCATATACCTTAAATATCTTTCCTGCAGTAACAAGGTTGCTGTGCCACTTGATTTTTCAAGCAAATTATGGAGATAACAGTAGAAAACACAGGACTTGCAGTATAGCTGAGTGATGTGTATCCCTTTCTCCCAAGTGCTTGACTTGCTGGCTTGAGGAGAGGTCTTGTCTAGTCCAGAGCATAATAAAGCCAAAGCCATACTCAGAAGATTAGTGAGGGCATAGCACAATGATGCCCCCTATGGAAGATCACCTGTTTTATCCCAAAGGAAATCATGCTAACCTGTATCTTTGATCATTCCTGACAAGATTTGTGGATACCTATTCAGGTAGATTGTAGGCCCCTGTGTGCTGTGCTTTAAAAGACATGACACTATATATATGTTTTTCAGTGTGCACTGTATTCAAGACACTAAGAGCTTCATCAGATGGTTCTATCAGATTCTTTCTCTGAATCTCCTCAGGGAACCTAACAGTGTTCATGAAGCTATTATCTCACATAGTCAAGATTCTCCCCAGGCGTTTGACTCCCCATTGTGTGTTCTTCACCACACTGCTTTTCAAGGTGCTTTACATATATAATACAAAAAGAAATTCTGTGCAGGCTCTGGCCTTCTAAGCATCCAGAAAATGGTGTGTGTTACTCTATAATGTAAAATAGTTCTGACCTAATAAATGGATTTATATTTTCTGACCCCATGCAATAATTATTGTGACTTTTTAAAGCTGGTTAGCATTTTTCACTCTTCTCAGAAAGTTTTATAGATATAACCTCTTAAAACAAGTTCTGATCACCATCTTCTTAAAGGAGGCAAGGATCCAAGTCAACAAATACATCTTCCATAACACTGCTCTGGAGAGACCCTGTACATCTGCAGGAGTTGTTCATCTTACAATGTCATTACACCTCTGTGGCACCTAGAGTAACTTTCTCACCCCATATGCCAATTCCTGTGTTTGCCCCAAGTCTGATATATATATATATATATATATATATATATATATATTTTTTTTTTTTTTTTTTTTTTTTTAATTTCATTGTCATTATTCTTAGTTATGTAAAGTTTTTCTGTTGTTTGAGGTGCTTTCTGATGAAGTCATGAAAGTGTTTGAAGTTCATCTTACATTGTGCTAGGATATTAGTAATCTAGGGTCATGTGGGGGTGATAGTTTGGGGCCAGTGGTCCCCAGCTATCAGTAGCCGATTACTAAAGCAGATGAAAAATTGGGACATGAACAGATTAAAAGAAATTTATACATAAAATGTGAGTTCAAATAAAATTATAGAAACCTAAACTCTATCTTACGTAGTTTATGTATTCCTCAAATAACCCCCAGAACTATGATGCTTACATGATGTGAATGCTGTTATCCCAAAGTATCCTTTTTAATTAAATACCAATGTAGTATTTGTCTTCAGATTACAGAACTATTTATTCCTCCTAAAAAAGTTACAAGCAAGGGCTGGGGTTGTGGCTTAGCTGTAGAGCATTTGCCTAGCATGTGTGAGGCCCTGGGTTCAATCCTCAGCACCACATAAAAATAAATAAGTAAAATAAAGGTATTGTGTCCAACTACAACTAAAATATAAATTTTTTGTTTTTAAAAGTTACAGGCAAGAGTGGCTCATTGCTGCAGTCTATAGCCTATGACACGTTTGCCTGTTGAATTTCTATTACACAGTTTACTATTAAGCTCAACAGTCCCAGTTGTGTTCTTTGAATCACAATGTGTAGAAGGAAGTTCCTCTTTGGAATATGATACTGAAATAAAAAATGAACTTTGAACCAGAATATTGATAAGCTGATGATTATTTATAAAAGCATGAAAAAAATTTGGAAGACATGATAACCAAGAAGCAAGGATTGCTTTTCCTTTAGAATTAATCCTGAATTGAACATAATTTCATATTACTAACCTCAAATTCACAATCTATTAAATGTTGATGGCATTTTATAAATTCAGAATTGAACTATACATCTTGTCACATTTTGGGGGGGGGTTGAAATCAATACATTTTATTTATAACAACATTTTGGACTTTATAAAAATGAGATTAGGATTTTTGTACTTCTTCCCACCCCACTTTCTCCAAATCCCATATTTAGTTAAAGTCCCATGAAATAGGGTCTTGATAAGTTGCCAAGTCTGGCCTCGGATTTGCAATACTCCCACATCACATCTTGTCACATTTAATTTCATTCTAAAATCAGGCTCTTCTGTCTGTTCATGCCATGATTTACAAATTGATCTCTGCTCCTTAAAGTAGCATACAGCACTATGCCTGAATTTTTCTCTGCCATGGGTCAACAATTTAGGTCAATTTTGATTGCACCAGTAAGAATTGTTATATACACCAAGTCATATATCCACATAAACATACATACGCAGGCATGTATGTACATGTATACGTGCATTTGTATATATTGTTGGTCTATTATATTTAGTTAGAGATGTATTTATGACAATTTGCATTAAATGAGTTGTTGGGTTATTTTTCAGCTCTTTGTGTGTGGATTGTAGGCCACTGCATGGATTCATAAATGTACTTAGCAGAGAGATTGATCCCTGAAAAGTTCCCAGCTCCCAACAGGAGGCCACACACCATCCAGACTGAGACTAACAGGTGTGTGTAAGAGAGGGAAAGAAAATTCATACCAAATTTGTCTTTATCATTTTTTTTTCTCTCCTCTTATAGGAAGAGAGATAAATTGATCAAAGGCCTAGGGATAGCACTTGACTGGCATGTGTGGGTTTAATCCCCAGAACTTCAAAAAATAAAATAAAATCATCACAGTGATTTGGGACTTCATTTTTTTAAAACAGGCATGTTTCCAATGTATTAACAATCAGAGACTTGGAATATTTAACATACTTTCATGAATCTTTGTGATGTAGTCTGTGAATGTTTATCCTAAATCCAGGTACATTATGTGAATATTGCATTAAGTTTTACAGTGATCCCCATGTTCCCCTCTTTTCAGATCTTACCAACTGGTGGAACACTTCATTCATGTCAAAATGATTTCACATACATTCTCTTATTCTTCACAATAATTCCATATGGTATAAATATTATTTTTCTGGCCAGGAATGGTGGCACACACCTGTAATCCCAGCTACTCAGGAGCCTGAGGCAAAAGGATCCCGAGAGTTCAAAGGCAGCCTCAGCAACATAGCAAGGCCCTACGCAATTCAGTGAGATCCTGTCTCTAAACAAAATACAAAATAGGGCTGAAAATATGGCTCAGTGGTTAAGTGCCCCTAGGTTCAATCCATGGTGCAAAAAAAGAAAAAAAAAAGGAGGGGGCGGTATTTTTCTAATTTCTCTAAACTGGAGCTTAGAGAAGTTTCTCTGCCTAAGGTCACACCTGTCAAGGTCTAGAGTTTTCCTATCACAATTTGCCCAGTGCCTTTTTACAATCCTTTTCAAATTATTATGAAATACAACAGAAACAAATTAATCAGTGGTCCTGTTAGTAGAGAACATCCCAAAGGTGTTTCCCCATTACAAGATTTCTTAAACATTCTCATGTGGCTTCAAATGAAGAATTCTGTTCCAAGGTACTTGGAGAGCCATTATCTTTGGAAACAGTCATTTTTTCCTTCCCACAGTCTGCATCCTATTTCCTCCCACCTCCATGAGCTTTGGGTCCCAGGACATTGCAAGGAAAATGAAAGTAATGTAACCAATATCATGTGATCCCATACAGTTATGCAGAACTATTTAAATTCCACAAAAGAATAAATAGAAGTTGTTAAAATGTGGGCATATTAGTTCATATTCTCCACAAGATAGGAATTTTACAGGCCATGTTACATAAGAAAAATACTAATATTTCCTTAGAGAACAAGAAAAATGTTAAATCATAGTCCAAATCATACTTGTCATTTTGAGCTCACTAATCCTTTACCAGTCAGTCACTTAAATATGGTATAATGAGCCCTGGGATTGAATTTCAAAATGAGTGAAAATAATCTGAGGCAAACCAGGTATAGTGGTGCACACCTGTAATCCCAGCATCTCTGGAGGCTGAGGCAGGAGGATCATGTGTTCAAAGCCAGCCTCACCAAAAGTGAGGTGCCAAGCACTCAGTGAGACCCTGTTTCTAAATAAAATATAAAATAGGGCCAGGCATGTGGCTCAGTGGTTGAGTGCCCCTGAGTTCAATCCCTGGTACCTAATAATAATAATAATCTGAGGCAATATTTGATCCTGTCATTGTGTGACACCATGAGTACCATTGCTGTAGCTAGTGTTTTATTCGTTTTTTGCAGTACTGGAGATTAAACCAGGGCCTTGGGCATGCGAGGCAAGCAATGTACCACTAAGCAACAGCCAAATTGTAGTCAGTGTCTTTGGCTGAGAATTTCAGTAAAACAATTGGTTTTTATCAGTTAAGGATTAAAGTTAAAATATATTAGTTTTATTTGTGACTGAGTGATATCAGGTCTTCTTCAATGCCATTTTTTTGGGGGGGTTGGGGGGTACCAGGGTTTAAACGAGGAAACTCAACCACTGAGCCACATCCCCAATCCTATTTTGTATTTTATTTAGAGACAGGGTCTCACTGAATTGCTTAGTACCTCGCTTGTGCTGAGGCTGGCTTTGAACTCTCAATCCTCCTGTCTCAGCCTCCCAAACTGCTGGGATTACAGATATGTGCCACCACACCTAGCAGAAGAAACAGAACTTTTTTTTTTTTTTTTTGTGTGTGTGTGTGTGTGTGTGTGGTTCTGGGGATTGAACCCAGGGCCTTGTGCATGCAAGGCAAGCACTCCACCAACAGAGATATATCCCCAGCCCCCAAGAAAAGTTTTAATTGTAGCTTTTCCTTTTATACCAAGTCTTGCCACTCAGAAATTATCAAGATTTTTCAGTTGAAGCACTATGTGCTAGAATCTTGTGGTTGAATGAACTCTTGGAGGCATCCTAGTTCCACTTTCCTTGGTGGCTAAAATAATTTCTCTGACATGTGGCCATCCAATCACTGAGGATTCTGATTATAGGGATCTCACAGCTTGTCAAAAATAATTATTCTGTTGTAGACAACTCTAGTCATTTGAAAACTCTTTCTTATTTGTAATTGAAATCTGCTTCCAGAAACTTTACCATGTTGCTCTTTGTTCTGTCTCCTGAAGCATATCAGGCTGCCTCTTCTTCCACTTAATTGCCTTTTATATTTGGAGATGGCCTTTGTAACCTTTATCAAACTTTTCCTTTAGGTTAAACATTTCTTAGATGATACGTTTCCAAATCCTTCTTCATCCAGTCATGGACCCAATCTATCATGTCAGTGTTCCTTTCAATCTACACATGACACCAGGACAGAACATAGTTGTATTTTGTTGTTGTTGTTGTTTTGTTTGTCTTGATGTGCTACAGATCAAATCTAGGGCCTCATGCAAGATAGGGAAGCACTGTACCACTGAGCTACATCCTGAACCCTAAACATAGTTTTTTAAACATGAGTCGATTGTCAAGGGGACAGTGAAGCTAAGGGTATGGTGTCACATACCTATAATCTCAGCTACTCAGGATACTGAGGCAGAAGGATACCAAATTCAAGGTCGGCCTGGATAACTTAGCAAGACCTGTCTCCAAATTAAAAATAAAAAAGGCTGGCTGTATAGTTGAATGTGCAAGGCCCTGGGTTCAATCCCCATCAACTATTGCCAAAAAAAAAAAAAAAAAAGGAAGAAGAGGAAGAAAGGCAATGAGACCCTCCCCACCTGTGTTTTGGACATATACATCTGTTGATGCTTTAAAAGTTTGCATTTGTATTCTCTAGTATCTGTACCACAATCTTGGCTTATGTGAAGAGTGCGGTTATCAAAGATTCTGAGCATTTTTTATGTATTACTGCCTGACTAAAGCTTATACTTTTACTTTTTTTTTTTTTTTTTTTTTACTATGGATGGGATGTTTTATTTTGAAACAAGATCTTACTGAGTTGCAGTTTGGTCTCAAACTTGCATTCCCTGCCTCAGCTGCCTAAGTAGCTAGGATTACAAATCTATGCAACCACGCCCAGTTTATAATTACTCTTTTAAACCCAGATGCATGTTGGGAGTGGTAATATATGCCTATAATCCCAGCAGCTCTGGAGGCTGAGGCAGGAGAATTGCAAGTTCAAGGTCAACCTCAAAATGTAGCAAGACTCTAAGCAACTTAGTGAGACCCTGTCTCAAAATAAATAATAAAAAAAGCTAGGGGTCTCGGGATGTGGCTCAAGTGGTAGCGCGCTCGCCTGGCACCACATAAAAGTAAAATAAAGATATTGTGTCCACCTAAAAACTAAAAAAATAAACATAAAAAAAAAAAAAGCTGGGGATGTACTCAGTGATAAAGTATCCCTGGGCAATTCCCAGTACCAAATAAATAAGCAAACAAACCCAGATGCACAACTATACAATTATTTTTATATTTCACTGGCTATTCTTGTTCAACATATCAAAACCATTAAAATTTTGATGCTATGCATTTGTTAACCATCTCTCTTAGTTCTATGACATCTGAAAATTAAATTTTAATATGTATTCCTTCTTTATCTTCATTCAAGCAATGCATAGAAGTGTGATAAGGGGAAGAAATCGAGTATTGAATTGTGGCAACACAACACTGGAAATTCCTCTCTGTTCAATGTAAATCTGCTACTAAATGTTTTCTAGGAAATCAGCATTTCCATGTTCAAATCCATATTACCATACTCAAATCAAGATCTTATTTTCTCTGCCTTATCCACAAACGACTAAATTTCCAAAACCCAAATATATCCTATATTTGTTATTTCTGAAGCTAACAGCCAGGTGACCCCTTCCCCCCCGCCAAAAAAAAAGTGGGGGGAGAAGGGCTGGGAGTACAGATCAGTGATGGAGCGCATTCTTAGCACGTACGAGGCCCTGGGTTAAATCCACAGCACAAAAGAAAAATGAGAGCGTTTTGTCATGGCTTGTTCATGTTGACCCACTTATCCTGAGGCCACCATCACCATGGCCTTTTTTTCTAGAGCTCACAAACCATCTGTTTCATAATCCTTCCTGGAATTTCCCCCTAAAATGTCTATAAATTTGTTGGTCTGTGTTCCAGAATACACCTTTTCTTTTGTCCTGTGTTTGAGGATGTGAGTCAGTTGAATTGCTCACCTCTGAGGCTTCTCACGGTCCTTGAGTAGCTGGGAAGGGCATTTGTGTGCGTTCCAGGCATGCAGGAGCAGGACGGAGTGTGTGGACGCCTCTGTGAAGGGGCTGTAGATGGAGAGGTAGTGAAGAGGAAGACAGAGAGGGGAAGGGACAGAGAGGAAAGCCTGGCAGGAGCATCCAGGAACAGAGCAAGAAAGCTGGCTTTGGAGAGGAGGCTCACTGGGTGCCACAGTGATTTGTCCTGGACTATGTCATGTTTGGAAAAGGAGTGTGGGTGGTCTTGGAAAGGAAAAGACACCAGAAGCTAAATGAAAAATGAAGCCAGGCTGGCAGCTGCATCCAAGGCCTCCCTGACAACCTGTAATAGGCTATTTGAATGCACGGTTTGTCCTTAAAGGCCCCTGTTCATGGAATTTATTGTACTTTTTACAATTAATTCTGTCTCTAGTTAGATTCTAACTCCACTCTGTCTCCTCTTAATAATATATTCTCTTTTGCCTGACACAGTGGCACAAACCTGTGATCCCAATGACTCTGGAGACTGAGGAAGGAAGATTTCAAGTTCAAGTTCAGCCTCTGCAATTTAGCAAGACTCTGCCTCAAAATGAACAGGGCTGCAGATGTAGCTCGGTAGTAGAGTACCTCCTGATTTCAATCCCCAGTACAAAAACATAGTAATAATAGTAATATATTATCTTTTGAAAAAAAAATGGGTATACTTGTTCTTGAACTTAATTTTTAAGTTCTTGATTTTTGTCATCATATCCTCTGCACCCACCCCATCAAGCTTTACAGGATTCTGGGTTTGGGTTTTAGCCTTCCTGACAAGTTTGTTTGTGAACATTTTTTTTTAAATCAGGAACAGCACTTTAAAAACACTTGTGACAAGTGTCCTGGTGATTATACAGACTTTGACGTAGATATCCAGCACAGTTTTTACAGCTTTGTACCTCTCCTTTGTCAACACCTTTCAATCAGGCAGAGTAGCCTGTCTTCATGGTGGTGCTTTGTACTGAGTAGGTGTTTAACCAGGGCTCTTTTTATACCCAGTTGCTTTAAAATCTAATTCCTGAAAGAGTGCATTTGCAGCCACCTATTTTGGTGTCTTAAATATTAATTATGTCTGTTGTAGGAATTTAGTTTTTTAGAGGCACTCTGGAACTGTTTCCCCTTATGATCTCTTGTACTCATGGCATTCTTTCACTAAATTTCCCCCCCCTGGCTGTAGTGAGGATTGAATCCAGTGATGGTCTTGAGTCAAGGTCTTGCTAAGTTGCTGAGGCTGGCCTCAAACTTGCAAGACTTAATTTTGCAGTGAATATTCCTCATGTAGAGTTCAGATTTCTAAAGCCATGCCTGTTACCCCTTTCCTAGATTCTAATACCAAAAGGATGTTACTTTAAAAAAAAAAAAAGAGAGAGAGAGAGAGAAAACAAGATTGCAATCACCTTTACACCAAATTATGTTGTCACAATTAAGCAAAAAGTACTTCTTCTATCTTCTGATACTTAAGATTATCCATCAGGAACACCAAGAATTTGTCAACTACAGAATGCAGAATGGTAGTGTCAGCATATGTTCAGAGGTTGAAGTACCTTACCGCTGATGCATCTTGCCTTTCTGCCCACTTTGCGATCTTAGGGAAGCACCGTCCACTCCTACCACCTGGTTAGACTGGCTCCCATTTGTCTCCTTTTATCTGTCCATGTGTTTTCAACCATGAAAAAACTTTAACATTCTGTTTTGGTCTCCGTTACTCTCTATTATACAGTTTCCTCAGAACAAGATCTACTCCATGTTCCAGATGAGAACATCTCTGTTTTCTCTAAGTTTTCTCCAAATCTATTCAAGTGTTGTAGATGGGAGCCCTCTGGGTGTGCAGCAATGAAACCCAGACTGTTTCACAAATCCACTGTGTGGGCTGGAGGTGTGGCTCAGTTACAGAGCTCTTGTCTGGGTTCTACCCCCAGCACAGTAACAATAACAACAAAAATTCACTGTGGATTCTTGCCCACGTCTTTTAAGCTCTCTCATCCCAGTATCCTCTCCTGCAAAATTAGGTGAGAAGATAAGATTGTGCTTAGGGTTTTACCCAAATCTTAGTCTTTCTCTGGTTTCCCTGGACAGAAGTAACTGCTGCCTCCACTTCTTATAGCTACTTATAACCCATGCCAGGAACTTTTCTTTAATATTTTATTGTATTATGTTATTTATTTATTTATTTATTGCCAGGAATTGAACCCAGGGGCACTTCACATATTG
Source organism: Marmota flaviventris (assembly GCF_047511675.1). Classification (NCBI taxonomy): domain Eukaryota; kingdom Metazoa; phylum Chordata; class Mammalia; order Rodentia; family Sciuridae; genus Marmota; species Marmota flaviventris. The sequence continues at coordinate 55,996,091 of NC_092503.1, forward strand.
AACCACAGCCTTTTTTATTTTGAGACAGGGTCTCACTAAATTATTTAGGGTCTTGCTAAATTTTTTTTTTAAGAGAGAGTGAGCGAGAGTGAGAGAAAGAGAGAGAGAATTTTAATATTTATTTTTTAGTTTTCCGGCAGACACAACATCTTTGTTTGTATGTGGTGCTGAGGATTGATTGAACCCAGGCCGCACGCATGCCAGGCGAGCGCGCTACCACTTGAGCCACATCCCCAGCCCAGGTCTTGCTAAATTTCTGATACTGGCCTCAAACTTGTGATCCTCCTGCCTCGGCCACCAGGCCAAGCTTCTTTAATATTTTTTAAAAAACTTTAAGTTTTCAGAGCCATATGATTTCCTTAAAAAGATCTCATTTATCACTCAAGAGGTATTTCATAAATGTTAAATAAAAACACACTTAACTTTAAGTACCTTGCATCCTTTTTTCTTTTTGTTAATATCTTTAATTGGATCCTCTAACGGGGGATTTGGACTTAATTTATTTTAAGTGATACTGCACTTATACATCTTTCTGTTGATTTAATTAGAGATTTAATTTTATTAGTGCCCCAAATACTATCTCAAAGAAATAAAAAACAGACTTTCACATTTATATATATATTTTTATGTTATATGTCCTATGGCTAAAGTGTTTTTCAAGTCATAAGAGCCTACCAGCACATTTAGCCACATCCCCACATGGAAAGCTCTATCAGTTTGGGCTTTTAACAGCTAAAATGTAGGTAAACCCAAAAGTGGAAAGATATTGTTTTGTTTTAATTGTGGTCCCCCCCACACCACCAGCTATTAGAATCAAGGTCATGGCTTCATTCCTTAATGTTCCACTTAACCCTCTCTGATTCTATAGGCTTCTTTCTGTCCATTTTAACAGGTGGTACTGGGATATGGGATACAGCAACTATGTTTTTCCTTGTGTCTCCAGGCCCTCCAGTAATCCCAAGTCACAGAGGTGTCCAATAAATGCTTATTGAATTGAATTTGATCATTGCAAAGACAACCAGTTGAAAGTGTGTTTAGACCATATAAACCCACCACAACTGTTTTAAAACACAGTAGCCAGGTGCATTAGCATATTCCTGTAGTCCCAGCTAGTTGGAGGCTGAGGCAGGAGGATTGCTTGAGCCCAGAAGTTCAAGACCACATAGTAATATCCATCTCTAGAAAAAATATATACAGAGGGCTGGGGTTGTAATTCAGTGGTAGAGCACTTGCCTAGCATATGTGAAGTGCTGGGTTTGATTCTCAGTACCACACATAAATAATTAAAATAAAGGTCCATCAATAACTAAAAAAATTTTTTTAATTATGTGTATGTACATACACACACACACACACACACACACACTTCAATATATATATTGAAATGACCTGAGAAGCATTTTTCAGGTTTTGTTGACTCCATCTCTAGGGGTGGGGGCCTAGGCATCTGTATTTTAAAGTTCCCCCAATGAGTCTCATGGTCAGCCAAGTTTACGAACTCTAGCTTAATTTTTTCATTACATTTGCAAAGGACAAGATCATTATCTTCAATATATTCAAGATAGACCTATTACTTATTCTAGTTAGCAGTAAAATGAATTTGTTTATTTGCTTTATCCAAAGGATTTCCTTTGAGCCAATAGTTTACATTTAGTGGGTGGAATGTTTACAAATATCAGTGAGGAATTGCACCTTTCCGTGAAGGATTAGATTACAAGTGAGTGTGGAGTGAGCACTTTACTCATGGAAGCTATCAGGCCCTTGGTATGAGTCTGCTTTTGTGGATTTGAGTATGGACTGAAGTAAAATAGTCATTATTTAAGAGAATGTTTTTTAGGACTTGAGTAACTGATGTTCTCCTGGCTGCTGTTTTGCACTAATCTGAATTATCCTTCATTATAGAATCAGATTTTTGAGGAGGTGCTGAGGATAAAACCCAGGACTTTGAGCATGCTAGGCAGGCACTTTACCACTGAGCTACACCCCCAGCCTCTCATCATAAGATTAAATACCCTATTAGCCACCATCAAATATTCAATTAAGTTGGGCACAGTGGTGTTCTCTATAATCCTAGCAACTCAGGACACTGAAGCAGGAGGATTGCAAATTCGAGCCCAGCCCTCAGCAATGTAGCAAGACCTTCATCTAACTAGTAAGACACTGTTTCAAATTTTTAAAAAAGAAAAAGGAGCCAGACATGGTGATTCACACCTATAATCCCAGTGGTTCTGGAGGCTGAGGCAGAAAGATTGAGAGTTCAAAGCCAGTGCAAAACAGCAGCCAGGAGAACATCAGCAATTTAGCAAGGCCCTAGGCAACTCACAGACACCCTATCTCTAAACAAAATACAAAAAGGGCTGGGGGTGTGGATCAGGGGTTAAGCTCCGCTGGGTTTATCCCCACTATCAAAAAGAAAAAAAAAAAGAACTAGTGATATAGCTCACTGGTAAAGCACCCCTAAATTCAATCTCCTGTACCAAAAAACAATAATAATAAATAAATACACACACACACACACACACACACACACACACACACACACACCCCTAGCATATACAGATATATTCAATTGAGCCAGGTTGAATTAAGTTCATAGAGGAACAAACTAAATGAAATAATCAAAATGTAAATCATTCTGTAACACAGCCTGGTTCTTTAAAAATGACGGTGTCGGGTTGGGGATGTGGCTCAAGCGGTAGCACAATCGCCTGGCATGCATGCGGCCCGGGTTCCATCCTCAGCACACATACGAACAAAAGATGTTGTTCCGCCAATAACTAAAAAAAATAAATAAATATTTAAAAAATTCTCTCTCTCTCTCTCTCTCTCTCTCTCTCTCTCTCTTTAAAAAAATGACAGTGTCGTAGCAGAATAAAAGAGATTAAAGTGTTTTTGCAAACAAATGTGCGAACTGGGATTAATCATGGCTTGAAAAAATGGTTAAAAATTTTTTGGAAACCAATTGAGGATATTTGCATAGGGACTATATTAAATAATAGAGAATTCTCTTTTTTTTGGGGGGGGGGTATTGGGGACTGAATCCAGGGGCATTTTACCACTGAGCTAAATTCCCAGCCACCCCCATCCCCAGCCCTTTTTAAAAAAAAAATTTTGAGACAGGGTTCTGCCAGATTGTTTAGTGTATCGCTAAGTTACTGAGGCTGGCCTCAAACTTGAGATCCTCCTACCTCAGCCTCCCCCATTGCTGGGATTACAGACAGGTATGTGCCACCATGCCCAGCAGTTCTCTAACTTTCCCAGTTAACTTTCTTAGTTGTGATAATAGTATTGTGATTGTATAGGAGAATGTTATCTTAGGAGATAACAAGTCAAAAAAAGGATGAAGCATCCTACACCCAGTGATATGCCCAAACCAAGTCCTAACAACTCAGAGCCAATCAGCCTTCATCATAGAATCAAATTTTTGAGGAGGTACTGTTGTTAAAGATCCAAGAATTTTGTGATCCCTAGACCCTGGCAGATTGAAATCAGAGAATGGAAATCTGCAAATATACAACTAGGGCTTCCCCCACCACTATACTCCTGAGAACTAACTTACCAGCATACCACTTCCTGCACCTTATTTTCAAATGGTCCAGAGGCACATGCATACATGCAGATAGAACAGCAATGACAAATCTTAACAACTGTTAGTGGCATGGTAATGCACACCTGGAATTCTGGCTAGTTGAGAGGCTAAGTCAGGAAATTTGTAAGTTCAAGTCCAGCCTGGGCAACTTAGCAAGATTTCGTCTAACATAAAAAGGGCTGGGAATGTAGCTCAGTGGTAGAGCATTTTTCTAGCAGGGCAAGGCCCTGGGTTCAGTCCAGCAGTATGGCAAATAATAACAATGTAACCATGGTTGAGTCTAGGTGGAAGATACATGGTTTTTCATTGTATTAGTTCAGGAGTCAGCAGACCTTTTCTGTAAAGGCCAAAATGTAAATGTCTTTGGTTTTGTAGGCCATACAGTCTGCAGCAGTAGCTCAACTCTACAGCTCTGCCCCATAGCACAAAAGTAGCCATAGACAGTACATTTAATAGACATCGTTATGTTCCAGCCAAACTTTATATGCTAAAACAGGGGACCAAATTTAACCCAGGGCTATAATCTTACATCTTTTCTGTTTTTAAAAAATACTTTATACTAAAAATTAGAAGAAAACAAAAGTACAAATATCTTAGTCTGGTTTTCAGAACTTTCCTGGGTCCCCTGATACTTAGCCCTGGAAGCTATGCCTCACTAATCTGTTTTCATTTTCTGGACACTCTGCACTCTTTGGTCTCCTCTGTGCCCTTGCTCAGGCTGTTTTCTTCCCATATCTGTTTATTAACATTCATGCCTGAAACCACACTCTGCAAGTCTTTCTAAGAGTCTCCCAACTAAAGTCAATCCCTCATTCTTCTCAACAGCTTAGTACAACCTTGGTTTGCTGCTTTTCATAGTTTGCCCTTCATTGGTTCTGGATCCATAAACTAGAGAAGGATCATTCTACTAGTACTTTACAAATAGTAGGTGCTCGATTAGTACTTGTAATTTGAGCATCTAATCTAGTAATGCAGATGTCCTCATGCTTACAGTTACCAACCTAGAAGTGTAGAATAGAAGAGAATGTTGGATTTTCCAATTTAGATTTGGCATGCATTCTGCTGTCATATATATCAAATTAGAATAAAAAAGAATAAAAAATAAATAAATACTATGTAAAAAAAATATACCCTAAGTACGTGTATGAAGACAGGAATGGTTGTGAATATACTTTGTATACAACCAGAGATCGGAAAAATTGTGCTCTACAGATGTGTAGTATGAATTGTCATGCATTCTGCTGTCGTATATAACAAATTAGAATTTAAAAATTAAAAAAATACATACTATGAATAAAAATAGATTTGGGGAGATTAAAGAAAATGAAAATAGGGGAGTGTCCTATCTATCTGTCTCTCTTATCTATCTATGTCCAGGACTGCTCTGATCCAAGTCCAGCTACCTTTGAGGCTATTGGTTATCAAGTCAAAATAATCTTGATCTGAGTGGATTCAATGGCTTTCTTGGCCATAGCTAAGGGCTTAGAGGGAGAACTAAGTCTCCTGAGCATCTGCAGTGATTTAGACACTCTCAAGCACTCTGTGTCATGTACCCTACTCCCAGCAATCCTACAGAAAAACTGATATTATCCTCATTTAGAACTGAGAGCAGTGAAGTGGCTTCCATCAGATTGTAAAGCTGGAATGTGAATTTGAATCTTGCTGCCCCTGCTACCCAACACCATTTTAGTACCTCCATGCATTCAGTGATTGGCAAGAGACCAGAGAAACCCAAGCTGGAATAGTCCCAGAATTCATATGCAGTTGAAATATCTGTGGAGTGCTAGGAACCTGGGGTTTAGTATTAAGTGCCTTTGGATGAGACATCAGTTTTGCCACTCTCCATCTATGATCTTAAGTCACTGAGTTTCTCTAGACCTATGTTCTCTTGACTGTATAATTAGAGGAATAAACCAGCATATTTCTTTTTTGTTCATATTTAATGCATTATGCAGTAAGTAACATAAAACCTCATAAAGAGTAGATAAATGAATAGAAAATTGAAATTCGATACTGTATAATAAGGCTGCACTCCAGATGTGTCCAGGGTACTCTGGAAGCCAAGAGGAAGAGCAACACCTAGCCCCTCAGGGCCACCATGGTAGCTGAGTATATTCCACCCAGGTAGAATTTGGGGAGCTGAGGGGGTGGGGGAGGGCAGTCCCAGGGGAGATGATAGGTGAGAACTGCAACTAGATGCCCTAAATACATGATGAAAGGGTACAGGGGAGGATATTGAAGCTAGGCTAGAACTAGATTGGGGAAGAGATGTCACTGTCTCCTGAAAAAGCTTGGACTTTTAAGGCAGTGGAGGGTTTTAAGCAAGGTCGAATTTTTATTTTATAAATCTCTTGGCAGTGTGCCGTGTCGGATGGGGTTCAGGGGCGCAGAACTGGTGGTAGGAAGACTCTCTAGGAGGTGACTGCAAAAAATAGCCCAGGCAAGGGATGATGAGAGCCTGAACTAATGTAGTGGCAATAGGAAGGAAGCGTAGAGCATAAATCTGAGAGCTCCAAGGGAGAAGGACCGACTAGGACTTATTGACTGTATCAGTGAAAATGGCTTCAGATGATCTCATAGTCTCGGTGGCTTAAGACAACAAAGCTGGGTCTCTTGTCCACACTACATGTCCATTTCAGGCAGAGAGGCCCATGGTTTAATCACTCAGGATTCAGGCTAAGAAACAACTCCAAGTGCCAGAAGGAGAGCCCTAAAGGAACTCTCCTAGACAATTCAACACTACAGCCCAGAAGTGATGCACATCATTCACTACTAGACTAGAACTTAACTCCTGGCCTCACTCAGTCTGTGGAGGCCAGAGAGTTCAGTCATAGTGAGCAACCCTAGAATTGCCCTTGATCTGGGGACCCAGAAGGACCCCATTCCTTACCTGGGGAATGAGATAGACATCGGAAGAAGATGGAAATGGGGTGGAGGAAAGTAGACAGAGCAAATAGTTGAATTTTCTCCACCTCTAAAGTGTAACCATTTCATTGGTCTTTTTTTGTGATCAGAGAGAGGGATTGGAGTGAACTTCCCCTGTCAGCAAGAGTTAATCATTTACAAAGGTTGTGTTGGTTAATTCTTCCCAAATAAAAATTTTCAGCTTTTTTGTTTTGTTTTGGAGACTGGGGATGGACCCAGGCACTCTACCACTGAGCTACACCCCCAGCCCTTTTTATTTTTTGAGACAGGGTCTAAGTTGCTGAGGCTGGCCTGAAACTTTTGGTCCTCTCATCTCAGCTGCGGTTGCTACGATTACAGGCGAGTGCCGCTGTTCCCAACTCGTTGAAGTTGTCACATTCAGTCTAATAACATGTGTCTTTCTTGAATTTTCATATGGTCTATTGTGTTCACATATGGTGTTAAAAAGAAAGTTATGAACCAAGATGTTAGTGAAGGCTTCCTCACATAAGAATAGCAGTCATCGAATTTAAAATCCCAGGGATGTAAATGCCCTCCGCCTTGGTGAGTGCCCTCGCAGCCTGGCACATTTCAGCTAATCCAGGGGCGGGACTGGAGGAGGTGTAATTAGGCTGATTGGAGCCTATTGTGCTGCTCTGCAGCGCGGCGCGGACAGGAGCAGCCTCCGGGAGTGTGAGTGCCTCAGGATCACTGGGGAATGATGTCCTCTTTCCTCAAAATAACGGAGCAGAAATACTGAAGCTACACTGTTTCTCCCCTTCTTTGTTTTTCCAACACCCCCCCCCCCGCGCCAAATTAATTGTGATCCTTATCCCGAACCCTAAAAACTGACTTTTATTGTGCATTTGTTTCTTAACAGTTGCGAGAAACAATCAAAGCTGGCAAAGGTGTGACTTCAGCTATTGACCTGTGTCGTTACCATGGAAACAAGGCACTGGAGGCCCTGGAGAGCTTCCCTCCCTCGGAGGCCAGATCGGCTTTAGAAAACATTGTGTTTGCTGTGACCAGATTTTCATGACACCAAATTAAAAAGACCCTATTGTTCCTTAGCTGAAAAACCTAGGGAATGAGGTGATTGGAAGAGCTTTTGTGAGGAAATATCTAAACGTGTTTATGACTTTAAAATATACACATTTTCCTCCTTCCTTTTATCACATTGCTAAAATGAATACTGCCTTCATTTTGGAACTGCTACAAACAAAATTAGAAGGAAAAAAAAAAGGTCAAGCAGTTTTCACTTGTCACGCCAGAAGCACACTTGAGGCTGCAGCAGCAGAAATAATTAATGAGATTCGCTCCTGTGACCTCAGCAAATGGACAGGAAATAAGTCCTTATTGATTGGACCGAGCCACGGATGGCGCCAGGGCGGTGCCCTGTGGTTTTCCTTCTAGAGAGGACAGAGCAAGCTGGAAGCTGCAGGTGTCAAGAGAAACACTCTGGATCCCAGCCAGGAAGGATTGTCAAATCAGAAACCACTGACCCATCTGTCAAAATGGAGAAGAGTTCAGTGAATTAAGAAAAAATATGCTTTCTTTGTCATCTTGCAATTATGTCTCTATTTATAGATACAATATGAATATTTCGAGCATCATGGTTTTTATAAGATTTGGGGGTAGGAGGGAAATTGCTGAAAAAGTTGCCAAATATTTAAAGTAGGAGATTAAATGTTATCTTGGTATATTAGAAATTGTCTATTTTTCTTTCTTGAACATCAAATTATTTTCAAACACATCTCAAAGAACCAAACTTTTTTTTTAAATGAAAAACGAGTTGTTCACCAAGTAAAATGTATGCATTTGTAATACTTTGGTTTAGACAATACCTTTAATTTTTACAAATTTGGGAAATGTAATTGTTATATTAGGGAGTTCATTGGTAAGCGTGTTCTTTTACCCTCAGAATGTCAAGTTTTGGTGTTGAACCACAGACATCCAATTATAGAAAGAACATAAGCAATCTCGCAAGCCTGCAATCGGACGCTGTCTCTGTATGGTTCACAGGAGATGATTTTTGTGGTTTGCACGCATGCAATGTGAGAACACCGTTGATAAGAAGGCTGAGTTTACATAAATGATCTGGACTGAGACTCAGCTACCTTTCTTCCTCATGTGGTGTAATTACAGCCCTATCTGGAGACAGCGAGCACAGCAAACAGATTTGATTACCTACTTCACTCAAACACTAAGGAAAGTTATTTTAGTTAAATTCCTCCCCCTCAACACCCAAAAGTTTGATCCCTGCCCAGCATGTGGCATGCAATGAACAGAAAATGTAAGGCTACAGAGGTTAAGATATTGTTTTATGAAATATTTTAAGTGGACTTAAAATATTATAATTGTGTGGTTTCTACTGCTGCAATCTGCAGGCCTATAGATTGTGAGTAGCATGCTCCACTCTCCTGTTTGAACTGTCTTTTCTCACTGAGTTGGCTTAATTAGTAACTACAGCTACCATGCTTTAGATGAGACTGGGTTTTAATCATTAACTGTGCCAGGGAGGAGGAGTGCCTTCGTGCTAGATGCACAGGAACCTCAGGGAGCTGCAGGTTCCGGGAAGCAGATGGACAGGTACTGCAGTGCACAAGGCAGGACCCTGGGGCTTTTCCGATTCTGGCTTAGATCTGGTATGCTGTATACCTTGAACAAGTCACTTCCCTCTCAGCCTCAACTGCCTCTTCTGTAAAATTAGATTTTATGAGATAATTTATGAAGTCCCTTCCAGGTTTGTTTTATTTTCTAAAAGTTTACCATTTAAGATTGTCTCGATAGCAAACATGCTGTAAGAGATTCATAGAGGAGGAAAAGCAACTTGCAAAGAGAAGCTCTGAGGAAATGCAGAAAGCTTCCCCTTACATGACATGGTCCCTAGACTCTTGTGTTTCAACACTCACCTTTCTGCTCTCTTGGGGACCTTTCGTACCTCCCGTTCCATTCCGTTTACTTTGCCATCTGGACTTCTAAGCTCCTGGATGCCCGAGAGCAGCAGGCCCACCTTACAGTTAAGGGACCAGAGCTCTGCCTTTGCCCCCAGGGGTGCCTTTCTCCTCAGGTCACACGCAGCGGTTTTCACTTCCTCAGCATCCTGGCAACTGTTTGTTTGTTTGTTGTAGGACAAACCCACATACTAGGCAAGCACTCTACCACTGAGCTACATCCCCAGCCTTTTAAATTTTATTTTGAGGCAGGGTCTCACTAAATTGTCCAGGCCAGCCTCAAACTTCTGATCCTCCCTCCTAAGCCTCCCTAGTCACTGGGATTGCAGGCATACACCACTGCGCCCTGTTCTTGACACCCTGCTCTTACATGTTGACAAATCTACTCTAGAGTATGAAATGTGGAGTAGCCTTACTCCATGCGCATTCTTCAAGGATATTTATTTATTAGTTCACACCAAGTTTTTATAATTTCAGCACCTCTAAGGAGAAATTTTGGGCACTAAGACATTGCTTAATCACACCTCTCAACCTACTGCCTAGGTATGGCTTAGTGGAGATAATGAATAGAGAGAGTCAATGGCTCTCCAATGCCTCCTTTACCCCTGCTCAATCCCTTCCCCATCCTGAGTTTCTTACTAGAGGGAAGAGTTCATTAGCCTTTGTCCTGCTTCCTCCCACCTGTTACCCCCAAACTTAGAGTTGGTGCCTCCAAACCTTACTTCAGGCCATGAACCTAACTGCACTCTCCTCCCTATCAGCTTTTTCTTTATTAGCATAATAAATGGTGTATTCTGCCAGGTCTGGTGGCCAACACCTGTAACCCTAGTGGGAGAGGGGTGTGGGGGTGGGGGGGATGAGATAGAAGGATCACAAGTTCAAAGTCAGCCTCAGCAGCAACTTAGCAAGGTCCTAAGCAACTTAGTAAGACTATCTCAAAATAAAAAGGACTGGGGATGTGGCTCAGTGATTAAGCATTCCTGGGCTAAACCCCGTTACCTCCCACATCCACCAGACAGAAAGAATAAGACTTTTCTCCTTTCCAAAGACCTCAGGCCTGTTTCCTCCTGTCTCCTTCCTGTCCCTGTTCTTGAATCTTAGGTTTCTTCTCTATGAATGTGCCCAGGTCTCCCTGTACTTAAAATCCCTCACTTTTCCCTATATATTCTTCCACCTGCACTTTCTCCCTCCTAATTTTACCAACAAACCTTCTTGCAGTTTACAAACTCCTTAACTTTACAACTGGCCATTCACTCCTAGGTCCCCACCATCTCGCCCATTGCTTGGGCTTTGTGTACTCAGAGAATGCTTGAACAAAGACATCAGGTGCCTCTGCACTGCTCTCCTGAGATGGCTTCTTCAAGATCACTGATGGTGTCCCCTCAGACCTCCCCGTCTGCAGCATTTCATATTGTAGCTGGCCCCTGGGGGCTCATGGATCCACTTTGGTTCAGATTCCCCTTCTTTTCTCTGAATAGCCTTCTTGTTCTTACTCCTATAGCCATTCTTTTCTAAAAATATCAATTACGTTTCCCCCAGAAATTACAAAGCAGTTTCCTGTCCCACTAAATCTGATTTATTTTTTCAGTGCTAGATATGGAACCAGGACCTTATGCATACTAGGAAAGCTCTCTACCTCTGAACTACATCCCCAGCCCCTGAATCTTTTTTTAAAATTCTCTGAGTTAGGGATGGCTGTATGGCTCAGTGGTGGAGTGTTGGCTTAGCACACATGTGTAAAGCCCTGGGTTTGAGCCCCAAGGACCACGTACACACACCAAAAAAGCACTCCCAACAGGATGCTCATTTACTTCTTTCTCATTTCCTATCTTTACTGCTGATCTCTTCTCAAATAAACTGTTTTTGGTTTTGTTTTCTTTTCTTTTCTTTTCTTTTTGGACTGGGTTCTGCCTTCCCATTAAGGAGATTATAGACTTCTCGAGGTGACCTTAGAAGAAGTGTCCCCATGGGAAGGCCAGCACTGCTATCCATCCTCCCTTTAGCTAACGCCCTGTCCTCCAGCTCTGAAGTGCTAGGCTCTAGGCCTCTCCCCTTGGGTCAAAGTTCGTCTTTAATACAAATTGCTTTCTCATGATAGAAAGAGACTCTTTCTCAGGATTCTACTCTTCTTTTTTGGAGATGCCTATCTTCATGGAAAAATAGCATCTAGCTTTTATCTAGTGGCTCTGCTCACATCTAGGATTGACAGTGTGTGCATCCTTCTGCACCCTGTGAACTTATTAATAAGCGTGTTGGATTGCCACTGTCTTAGCCATTAGAGTAGCTTGAATTTCACTTGATTTTTTTTTCTCTTCAAACACACCTAAGTAAATAATCAACTTACAGAAATCTTGGGGGGGGAAAAAGTCATTCATAATCACCACCCTAAAATAATCAGTATTATCAATTTCATTTCAGTATTACCGTTTCATTTGTATTTCTTCCAGTCTTTTTTTGCCATGCAGATTTTTTTTTTTTTTTTTTTTTGCATGTTGTAATTACAGTATAATTTCAACTTTGGGTCCTGCTGTGTTCATGTAACACATTATAAACATTTTCCCATGATGCTGCAGCCTTCACGACTATTATTAATGAGTGGTTTAAATGTTAAACGAGGCATCTGAATTTCTATTCCTGGTTGTTTCTTCTGGTGTAAATAAGTATATTAAAATGGGCTAACTTTATAAGTCAGCCTCCAGACCCACTATTAAGAAAGTCTTTGACTTGGAAAAATAGTGCCTCTACAGGTTCTCCGTGGCACAGGTTAAAATTGTGGAACAAATCACCTTAAAATTCTTCAACTTGAATTATTAATCTTCTCAGCTGATACAGCCTTAGTGAGGCCCAGTTCTGTAAGATAATGCTTAAGATGAATTCATGCCTCTTTGCATTTTCCTCTTGTTTCGATATAAGTTCCCAGCCAGACGCACTTCATTATGATGACTTCTTCCTTCACATTGAGGTTCAGTCAATTTTTTTTTTTGGTGCTGCAGGGGCAATTAACCACTGAGCCATATCCCCAGCCCTTTTTTCTATGTTATTTACAGACAGGTTCTTGCTAAGTTGCTTAGGGCCTAACTTGCTGAGGCTGGCTTTGAACTCACAATCCTCCTGCCTCAGCCTCCTGAGGCGCTGGGATTATAGGTAAGCACCACAGCGTTAGGCCATCTTTCTTTGTCTTGTTTTGTTTTGGTACTGGGGATTGAACCTGGGGGCACTTTACCACTGAGCTACGGTTCCAGCCCTTTTTATTTTTGAGACAGGGTCTTGCTAAATTGCCCAAGGTTGGCCTTAAACTTGTGATCCTCCTGCCTCAGCCTCTGAAGTAGCTGGTATTTCAGGTGTGTGCCACTGCATGGGGCAAGTTCTACATTCATTTTAATGTCACATATAAGACAAAATAAAGTTAGGGTTTATATTAAGGGGCTTCGGGCTAAACTTCTGTCTCATGCCCATATCCCATTCCACTGAAGTCTTTTTTAACCTTCTAGGCTCCCTCCCAGCCAAGTCAACATCTGCTCATCATTCAGACTCTGTGTGTGTGTGTGTGTGTGTGTGACTAGTCATCGAACCCAGGGCCATGTATGTGATAGGCAGTGCTCTACCACTGAGCTACACCCCTGGTCCCAGACCATTTTTCTTACAGAACCTCAGAATCCTTCTTAACAAGCACCTTAGGCAGCCACTCCCTCCTCCCCTAACCCTGTATTGGGAACTGAACCCATGGTCACTCTACCACTGAGCTATATTCCTATTTTTAGACAGGGTCTCCCTAAGTTGCCCAGGCTGGCTTCGAACTTGTGATCCTCCTACTGCGGCACCCAAGTTGCTATGCTTACAGGCAAGGGCCAACACACCAGCTATTAACATATCAAAGTCAGCACACAAGTCAAAAGCTATTTGCCATCTCCGTTCAACTAGCTGTTTGCTTTAACCTATATTTTACCATTTTTTAGTTAAGTATTTGAAATAAAATCAGTAGCCCTAAAAATAAAGATGATTTTATTTACTTTCCAAATGTTATATCCTTCATATTCCACTTTCTCTATATTGCATATAAATTATCTTGATAAAGATAATGAAAGGAGTCATATAGTAGGCTGATTTTTAAGATGTCAGTATCCATCACATTATCCAAGTCCACTGGACTAGAGGTGATTATATTTTTTTTTAATTTTTTTTCAAAGAGAGAGAGAGAGAAATTTTTTTAATATTTATTTTTTAGTTCTTGGCGGACACAACATCTTTGTTTGTATGTGGTGCTGAGGATTGAACCCGGGCCGCACGCATGCCAGGCGAGCGCGCTATTGCTTGAGCCACATCCCCAGCCCGAGGTGATTATATTTTGAGCAACCTTGTCCTCCTAATAGCTGTTAGCAAAAATTGAGTATCTTTTATTGTGGAAAAATTCTTTTGAAATATTTTTATAAAACACTTCTCATGTAACCTTTGTAATCATTATTTCCTATTTGGGAAAATTTAAAATATGTTGCTTTTTCATGATGTAAGAAAGGCCTAAATTATATTTAATTAATATTAAAACACTAGTGTTGATTTTATTTATTTATTTATTTTAGATTCTCATCCTTTTTCTATATGTATATGAATGCGAGATGAATAGATGGACAAGGGCAGTTAGAGCAAATCTCTTTTTTCTTAAACCAATAAACATCTATATTTTTTTCCCTAGTGTCCCACCTATCAACTTTTTGTGAGAGGCTGGCATGACAGTAACCTTCATTTGTATCTAGCTATTGCTAAGCTATCACGGTGGTATCAAGACACTCGAGCAAACGCAGGTGCTTAAAACAAATGTGTAGGAAGAAAAATTTGTCCCTGGTCCCCTCACCTCTCTGTCATTTGGTTGAGTAGTTTAGCATTAAATCCATCACAGTGGCTTCAGAGCTCTAACAAAACAAACATGCTTGAAAAGCAAATTATTGCTTCCCATGAAAATATAATGATGTCTGCAAATTTTATATTTGTAATTTACAGAAGTCCTCACTAGTCTTTGTACCCAAACCTTGTAATCATTGAGATAGCCTGCACAGTAACATTTATTGAATTTTTGCCCTCTAGCCATATAAAACACCAGCAAAAATACAGCCCTATTAATCATAATTTTTATGTTCATACAATCAAAATGAATGGCACCTTTTTGTTCTAACTCAGTAGTCAAGGTTTTTCAAATTTCAAATCCTGATGGATGATTGTAGCAAAAAGATCTAGTGTGAGGTTTATCTTTTTAAAGTAGTACAAATATAAACAGCACTTTCTAATTTTGTATTTTAGTCTCATGACCTCCTTTGCCTATCCACATGTACATGATAGATTTTTTAATCCAAGGGGAACAGCTCAATTTTCCTAAAAGCATCCATTGGCATTATCAAAGTAGTTTTATAGACTGAATCTATTGCTTGTTTACCCAAATAGTAGCATACATGTCTGTTTTTAGAAAGCTTTATCATAAGGCTTTTTATATGATTGGATTCATAAACAAAGCTATGATTAGGAAATAAACCACTTTCCCCTTTGGCTAGTTCTAATGTAAGCCTTTCAAACTGAAACATTGTGTTTGAACACTTTTTCCATTCATAGCACATGCCCATCAAAAAAGCACTTTCTGTTTGCAGTATGTAGGGTGAACTATCTGTAGCCTAGTTAACAATGCCAACTAGAGGCAGTGAAAGGTGTATATTTCACATGCAAATTCCAAACAATAGTTTCTACAATTGCATATTGTTGTTTGCTCTATTATGTTCAACATCAGCATTATAAAGTTGAGTACAGGAAGAAGAAAATAAATATTCTTTTATCAAATTAATTAGAAAAATAAATTAAAGGGTATAGGGCTGGGGGTGTAGCTCGGTGGTAGAGCACTTGACTAGCCAGTGTGAGGCACCACATAAAAATAAATAAATAAAATAAAGGTGTTATGTTCATCTACAACTAAAAAAAAAAAAAAAAGAAAAGAAAAAGAAATTAAAGGGTGCAAAATGTAAGTAGCCCTAGTTTGTAATGGACACTTTCACAAAAAGCAACTTTGATGACCTGTCATAGAACTATTCAGAGGAAGACGCTGTGTGATACAGGTTCTTTCTATGTCACCTCCAAATTTGTGTTTTGCTACCTCTTTGTTTTACCAGACTGATTTCCCTGACTTGAAACCACTGATAGAGAAAGAAGGCAGAATAAGTTCAGTATCACTATGTACAAAACACTGTCTTGGGGACAAAGACAAACTCAAGAGTGACATTATTAGTGTCTTCCCACCATATTTAGGCTTCTCAGGAGCAGGTTACTTTTGAAAGCAGTGGAATATAACAAATAGAATAAAAACAGATCTGGGTTCAAACCCTAGCCTCTCTATCCAATGCGATGTGAGGCAACTCCCCCAAGTTTCTTCTTTTTTGATTTATCTTTTCATTTTTCTTTGCAGTGTTAGGGATTGAACCCAGGACCTGTTCACCCTAGGCAAATGCTCTACCACTGAGTTACAAACCCCAGCCCTTTTGTTTTCCTGCAGAAATGGAGACAGTCACGCGTGATGGTAAAAGAGCTACTAAGTGCACCTGTCACAGAGTGACCATTCAATAAACGCCATTAAAGGAAATATGCTTTTGTAACAATGAAGCAAGCAAATAAAATAGAGTGATAAAGTCACATAGATTACAAATTATAATTGTAAAAACATAGGCTATAAAATAGGTCTAGAGACTTCTTTCCACATACAGGAAAATATAAGGTGAGAAAGGGTCAAGCACAGTGGTACATGATGGAAATTCCAGCAGTTTGAAAGGCTAAAGCAGGAGGATGACAAACTCAGGGCCAGCCTGGGCAAGTTCAAGGCCAACCTCAGAAATCTAGTGAGACCTTGTTTAAACAAATAAATAAATGTAAGGGCAAATGATAGATGATGTAGCTTATTGGTGGAGTACCACTGGGTTCAAGCCCCAGTCCAAAAAGGGGAAAGAGAGAGGGGGGGGTTAGAGCCCACCCTGGAGTGTATATTTGAAAAGCAGTATTTAAGGGACAACCAATACATGTAAAGATTACCATCTAGAAAGTAGTAAATTGAATGGGAAGAGTAATCACACTGCACACACTCTTGTAAACCACCTGTAAAAAAAAACACAGGGTCTTGAAATAGAATAGGGCATCCTGCTGAATCAGGATCTCTAAAGGGAATTGCAAGAATCTACACTTTTTATTTTTTGAAAGAGACAAGGTCTTGCTATTCAGGTTGGCCCTGAATTGGGCTCAAATGATCCTCTTGCCTCAGGCTCCCAATTACCTAGGATGACTGGCATGGGCCCACACACTTATCTTATACATTTCCAGCTAGGCAAGATGGTGTACCCCTGTAATCCTGTGAGAAATCAAATCCCCAGTTGTCCATTTTCGGAATATATTTGGCCTTAATTGGGATGTAAGAGCCAAGTGTAGCCATTTTAACTATAGTCCTTCCCTTTGACCACCCCAATTGTAAAATTAGCCAATCCCATAGAGGGTAACCCCGAGCTTCTCCTATCAGAGAAAGGGGCAGTGCTGCTTTAGGGGCAAAATCAGGCAGACAGCCCAGCTAGTGTGCTTGCTTGCCAGACTTTGTTCCATAGCACACCCTTATGCTGGAGTAAAATTTTCCTTGCTGAGCTATTTTCATGGCACCCTAGTATTTCTAACAATCCCAGAGACTTGGGAGGCTAAGGCAGAAAGTTTGCGAGTTCAAGGTCCATCTCAGTAATTTAGTGAGGCCCTAAGCAACTTAGCAAGACCCTGTCTCAAAATAAAAAAATTAAAAGGGCTGAGGATGTGGCTCATTTGGCTAGAGGTCCTCTGGGTTCAATCCCCAGTAGAAAAAGAAAAAAAAAAAACCAAAAAACATTTTCCAGAAGCTTCCTGGTAATTCTCACACACATAATCCACTTTTAGATCCATCAGGGTAGATGATAAATTTCTTAGACTCAACTGACACTAATTCTTTGTGACGCAGCAGACAGACATGAGCTTTGAAGTAAGACAGATTCCAGGCAGACCAGATGCAGAACCAAATATAAATCAGGAAAAGTTATCCTATGGAAAGCAGAAGGAGGAGGGGAGCATAAAATATGTAGTTAATGTAAATTATAAAATAAAATGTAGTTAATGAAAATTATAAAATAAAAGGACAGAAATAAGTACCTATAATTAATTATAATTAATATAAACTAATTAAATTCCAATTTAAAAACAGACTCCCAGGACTGGGGATATGGCTCAGTGGTAGAGTACTTGCTTAACATGTGCTAAACCCTGGGCTCAATCCCCAATATAAAAAAAAAAAAAATTCCTGTACCCAAGGAATTCTTTAATGACTATTAGGCGTAATGATAAAAATATCAATATCTGACCTATAAAAATGACAATTTTATATTATTTCACCTATACTTTATATATTAAAGGGATTAAATTAACTAATGTATATAAAGCAATTACCCATTGCCTATCTTAATCTCCATTGGTCTTCTGCATAGCAAGCTGGCAGGGAATTCTGGGAGTGCAGCCGTCCTGTCTAAATTCATGCCAGACTCAGATGTGATTTGACATCATCTGATGGTGGCAGTTGGCCCTATTTTAAATATCATGGGGGACAGTTCTGAGTCTAGAGGCAATAGGATAGCATTGGTGATTCTAGAAATGGCCCAGTTAGTTCACCAGATTCAGCTTCAAGGATAGCAAGGACCAGGGCTGGGGTTGTGGCTCAGTGGTAGAGCACTCGCCTAGCACTTGTGAGGAACCAGGTTCGATCCTCAGCACCACATAAAAATAGAATAAACGTATTGTGTCCAGCTGCAACTAAAAAAATAAAATACTTAAAAAAGAAAAGAATACCAAGGACCAAAAAGACTCACCCTTGGGGCTGGGGTTATGGCTCAGCGGTACAGTGCTTGCCTAGCAAGTCCGAGGCCTTGGGTTCAATCCTCAGCACCACATAAAAATAAATGAATAAAATAAAGGTATTGTGACCATCTACAACTAAAAAATAAATATTAAAAAAAAAAACTCACTCTTTCCCTGCTTTAAAGTCTTCAGCCTCTACTTCAAGACCCCTAGCATAGAACATTCACCCAATCCCCAACCCCTGTGTTTTGTTCTCAAACCAAGGCCACACAGGAAATGGGAACAAGCTACTAATTCTGCATTCAATTGGAAATTATATATTTAATTTTTTAAAATTGTATACACGTATATAATTTTTATTTATTTATTTTTAGCTGTACTGGGGATTGAACCCAGTATAACACACATGCCCTGGAAATCTCTACCACTAAGCTACATCCCCATCCCTTATTTATTTTGTTTTACTTGGAAATTGGGCCTTATTAAATTGCCCAAGCTGGCCTCAAACTAGCAATCCTCCTGCCTCAGCCTCCTGAGTAGTTGCAATTACATGTGTATGCCACAAAGCCCAGTTTAAAATTATATTTTTGATGAATGCATTATTATAGGGTTTAACTGTGCTTATCAAAGATTTTCTGAATGCTTACAGCACAGTAGCTCTATGTTTTTTATTTTAAAGCTTTTTATTACTGTGAGTGTTTTATGTGGCTATAGTGCCTTTATTAGGTTGAAATAAAATTAAAATTTAAACAGGAAAAGGGGGGCAAGCAAAGGTCAAAAATCCCATCCAGAGAATATTAACCTGATTGCATGAAAGCCACAACATTTTAAATTAACCATTGCCTTTTGTGAATGATCTCTAGTTACCCAGTAGACTAAGACATTCTTAGTTTGTATTTTTATGTGTTAAAATTCCTTGGTATGTTGGGCCACTCTTTCCTTGGTTGCATGAACAAACATGTGGCCCTGTTCCAATATTGTTCAGTGATCCCCGTGAACACACAAAAACTGGACTTCTTTTTTTTCTTTTGGTGGTACTGGGGGTGGAAGCTAAGAGTGCTCTATTACCAGGCTACATTCTCATTTGGACTCTTGATCCTCTTCCCTGCTCCTGAGCTGCTGGGATTATAGGCCTGCCCCACCGCTCCCAGCCCCATCCATTTTTATTTTGTCTTATTTTTTTGGTACTGGAGATTGAACCCAGGGGCACTTTACCACTAAGCTACATCCCCAGACCTTTTTATTTTTTATTTTGAAACATTCTTGAGACTGAGACTGGCCTCGAACTTTCAATCCTCCTGCCTCAGCCTCCTGAGTCACTGGGATGACAGGTGTTGGCCACTACACCTGGCAAAGCTAGACTCTTGGAAGCTGCACAGAGGGGCAAGGCTGTTGAGGGACAATGGTCAGTTATTGGTTAGGCTTCTGTTTCTCTGCCAACCCTCTTCCTGGTTTCCCTTCAGTTCTGACTTTCTGCTCCGTCCTGAGTGTGAGTCAGGCAGTCTAAGAGACCAGCTCTGCTGAGGAGAGGTTTTGGATCAGGGATTTCTTGGTTTGTAGCTTGTATGAAATAGGCACCAAACTGACTGCCAGGTCTTGAAAGACGTGTGGCACAGGCCAGAGGAAGGCTTCAATCTGTTCACCACCTGCCTCTCTAGCCTTATCTGCTCTTTCTGTCCTCCCCTCCCCCTAGCTTTAAGGCTCCCTGGTTTTTGCTCAGGACTATTTATAGTTTTCCATATCTTGCCCACAATTTTCTGCCTTAGCTGCTGCCCCTGGTCTTCCCTGCTCAGAATGCTCTTTCACCCAGTCTCCGTGGGTCAAAATCCTGCTCAGCCTCCTCCTCCAGGAAGCTTTCCTGATTTGTTATGGTTCCTTGCTCACCCCTACTTGGGTCTCTCCTCTGATGCACCATATGTTTCCAGGGTTCGTGAAGTTAATTCTGAAAGCTCTGTGAAGACAGGCAACTTGATCATCCACACACACACACACACACACACCTCTCTCTCTCTCTCTCTCTCTCCCCGGGACACCAAAGCCAGGGACATCCTGCTACATCCCCAGTTCCTTTTTATTCTTTATTTTGAAACAGGGTCTCACTAAATCATCCAGGTTGGTCTCGAACTTGTGATCCTCTTGCCTCAGCCTCCGGGGTAGCCAGGATCACCGGCGTGTGTCACTTTGCCTTGCCATTTGTATAATTTTGAAATCTTTTGCCACCTTAAAACTGGCCGTGCCCTGTTCCAAAGAGTTCTGCCACCTGCAAGAGTGCTCGGCCCTTTATGTAGGTACTGAGAGGTCGCTCACCTCTCTCTAAATGGATGTGAGCCAAATTCTATCATGGCCAAAACTCCCTGAGAATATGGGCACATTCACTTCCTCCGGTGCAGCCGAGAGATCCCTTTGATACCTGAGGTCATTTACTTACTTACCTAATGTCAAGACCTAACAAAGGCACTTCCCACAAGTTCAGCCTTCACTTACTGAGAGTCAGGAGGGCAACAAAAGCCTTGGGAAGAATTTCCATAGCTGTCAAAGGGCTTCCTCTCTGTGCTTCAACTTTGTAATATGAAATGTTATCAAATTGTTGGATGTCAACTTGGATGTAACATTTTATTATATAAGCCATTTGAAAACTTTAGTCTTGCCACAAAGATAACTCAAGATACACCAAACATTTGATTCTTGGACACTCACAACATGCAGTATGTGTCTGCCCCCAAACTTAGGAGTTTCTCTTTGCCACCATATACATATGACACTTGTTTATTCTAATGCCTTTACTTTTTAATTCTTAAAAAAATTTATTAGACGAAAGGAACCTAAAACTTGTAAAATTTATAATACAAAATATTCAGAGGAAAGAAGCAGATCTATGTGGATTATTTGATTCCTCTGGCCCTCTTTTCCCTCAAACTCACCCATTTTCAGGTTCCAAAGGGCAATTATTCCCCCTTCACCATGCTGACTAAATAGGTCAGGAGGGTAATAAGGTCATTTATTTGAAGGATTTTCATCTGGTATAGTCCCAACTTGCCCTACTCCTGACCACTCAAATCAGTACCATACTGAGAGCAGCCTCTCTCTCTCTCTCACCACCAAAGAAAATGATGAAACAAAGGTAATTTCAGTGAACTTTCTGCCCCCAAATTTATCATCTTTCCAGAGCACAAAGGTTATATTACTTTAGCTCTTTAAACCAGTAATGGCTCAATAACAACATTAGTGCTTTAAACCAGCAGTGGCTCAGTAATAACTAGTATCAGATGTTTACTATTAGCTCGGTGGCTAAACCTTCAAAGTGTTAAACTCCTTTTGGAGTTTAACTCCAAAAGGAGTTTAACACTTTATTACATATTTTATTACATATTTTTAAAAGTATATATGTAATTGAATTCATGAATTTCCCATGGCAGAATCAAGAAAACAAGGTACTTTACTAGTAAAAGTGAATGTTACACCATAATATATTATTATTGTTGTTGCTGTTATTTTTAATATTATTTTTTGGTAACAAGGATTGAACCCAGGGGTGCTTTACCACTGAACTGCATGCCCAGCCCTTTTTATTTTTAAATTTTGAGTCAGGGTCTCACTAAGTTGGGGTCTCCCTAGTTTTTGAGGCTGGCTTTAAATTTGTGATCCTCTTGCCTCAGCCTCCAGAGTCGCTAGGATTGTAGGTGTGTACCACCACACACAACTCATAATCTATTATTAATTAGATGCTGTGTGAGATAAAATGGAATATTTGATTAATTGGCTAAATTTTTTTTTTTTCCTAAAAGATTTTCCTAGTGCTTCCTTAGAATCCCCAGTATGGGGAAATTCCCAAGCTTTTATAAATAACCTCATAACATGTAGGTTTAATATGTGGGGCAGGATAATATTTCTGCAATATCTGTACTTTTATTTTCCTGGTATTTTCTCTTTTCCTGCCACCACGTAGATATTCCCACCTGGGTTCAGTGTTGGGGAAGGGCAGGGAAGGGCTGAGAGCTGAAACAGCCAACAAGCTTTTGTTTCTTAAAGCTTAAGGCCCTAGAGAAGGGTGCAGGTGGCCTGAGGCAGGATGTCTTGAACAGAAGCAGAAGGGCCCTGGACTGGGTGCTGGCTGAGCAGGGCCACTGCATGAGCTTCCCAGCAGCCTGGCTGAGAGGCAGGACTCTGTCCAGAGAAGATGTGGTTGTCAGCTGTGGCAGGTCCCACTCACAAATTGGAGACAAAAGGGATGGATGTGACCTGCACACAGGCTTTGTGTCTATGCCTGTGAACTTCAGTCATTTCATATTAAACACCAGTAATTTGGGCTGAGGTTACTGCTCAGTGATAGAAAGCATGCTTAGTATGTACAAGGCCCTGGGTTTGCTCCCTAGTGCCAAAAATAAATATTAACAATAATATTTATAACCTAGGCAATTTCACCTAAAAATTTGACAGAGTGTTTCCCTAGCATGCATGAGGCCTGGGTTTGATCCCCAGCACTGAAAAACAACAACAACAACAAAAAAAAAAAAAACAGAGATAGAAGATTGAAGAAAAAAAGATAGTCTAAAGATGGGCTTGTCTTGAAAGACACCTGGAAGCTGCTGTGCTTATTGGAAGAGTGAAGAATGCTCTTGTGGTTTACTTATGACCTCTCCTTACTTGCTCCCTGCAGGCATTTGCGTCACATATCTAGGCAGCCTTGCACAGAGATGACCATGTCCCTGGTTGGGCCTGGCAGAGTCAATGCCACAGGGCATGGAGAGCAGAAAGACCTTGGCTCTACAAGAACTCCATGTGGCCAGAGGCCTGGAGGGCAGAGGCTGAGAGGACTCCAAAAGGAAGGAAGGGACTCAAATATAAACTATAAACATAGTTATTTCATACACAAACACTTGTGCACGCTGCTTCTGCTTTCTCACTGGCATGGGGTACTTGGCCCAAGATTCTGGGAGCCCTCAAGTGCACACAAGATGGAGGTTTCTCGGGGCTGGGGATGTGGCTCAAGCGGTAGTGCACTCGCCTGGCTTGCGTGCGGCCCGGGTTCGATCCTCAGCACCACATACAAAGATGTTGTGTCTGCCGAAAACTGAAAAATAAATATTAAAAAAATTCTCAAAAAAAAAAAAAAAAGATGAAGGTTTCTAGAAGGAGGCTGAAGGAGGACAGCAGAACTTGTTTTTCTTTTCTTATGAGTTAGGTGAGAAGAATGGACATCAGGATTGGGGTTTGGGAGCTGGGCACCACCTGTAATTCCAAATTACAGCCTGGGCCAGTTAGCAAGACCCTGTCTCAAAATAAAATAAAAAGAACTGGGGATATAGCTCAGAGGTAGAATGCTCCTGAGTTCAATAAAAATAAATAAATAAATTAATAATAATAATAATAATAAAGTGATTTGGAGCCTATTGTATTTTAAACGTGTTTGAAAATTATATCGTGATATAGTGGTATTTGTTTAACTTTCTGGGTAAAGTCAGAGTTTAAAGTGGGTTCTGCCAGGCACATGCCTGATATCCTGGCTACATAGTAGGCTGAGGCAGGAGGATTAAAATTTCAAGAACTGCTTGTGTGACTTGGTGAAACCCTGTCTCAAAATAAAGTATAAAGGGCTGGGGATGTAGCTCCATGGTAGAGAACTTGCCTAGCATGTACAGGGCCTAGGTTCAAACCCTAATACCCAACCAGGGAATGGAGTGGTGTTCTATGGGTACCTTCCAGACAGCACTGAAGCTGATTATATGAACTTCTGTGTTTTTGCTGTGTTTGTGGGCTGGGGCTGCAGCTCAGTGGTAGAGCACTTGCCTAGCATGTGTGAGACCCTGGGTTCTATACCCGATACCACAAAAAGAGAATAGAAGTGTCTTTAGGTTTTATCATTTTTATTATTTGTTGTATCAATGAGGGAAAAAAAAAACCCACAAACCTCTGCCAAGTGGTGTGTGCACCAAGAGGATCTCAAATTCAAGGCCAGCCCAAGCATTTTAGCATAATCCTATCTCACAAAAGGTGGGGAGGGTCTGGGTTGTGGTTCAGTGGTAGAGTGTCTTCTTAGCAGGCCTGAGGCTCAGGATTTTAGTCTCTGCACCACACAAAAATAAATAAAGGTATTATGTCCATCTATAACTAATAATATTAAAAAAAAAAAGACTGAGAGCTGGGGGTATAGCTCAGTTGGTAGAGTGTTTGCCTTGCATGCATAAGGCCCTGGGTTCAATTCCCAGCACCACACACACACACACACACACACACACACACACACATAAATAAATAAATAAATAAATAAAAATAAAACATTAAAAAAGACTGAAAGACTGGGGATATAGTTCAGTGGTAAAGTGGTAAATCACCAATATTGAAAAAAAAAAAAAAAAGAAGTTAGGGTTTGAACCTAGAGGCCTGTGCATGCTAGACAAATCCCCTAACTGTTGTGTGCTTGGGCTAGTTATTGTTATTTCAACAGTTCACTCACCACATATATTACCAATACAAATACAAACCAGCTGCTAAAAAAGAAAATATACTAGCTGCTAACCTTAGGCCAGTCATGGTACCAAGGCCACAGGTAACTGCCTCATTTTTAACCACCCAGTAGGGTGGAATGAACCAGGAAATACAAGCGAAAAGCTTAAGCTGCTTCCCGAGGTCACAAACAGAACATATGATTGGCTGGATCCTGGATCCAACTCCAAATCTGCTGGACTTCACACCCCGGGCTGCAAACTGCACTGCTAGCAAGTGCCCCAGCATTTGCCACCACCTGCTGTCTCAGACAATGACAGGAACTGAGGGACAGCAATATGAATGTAAATGGCCAAGGCCCCCAGGAGCAGCAAAGTTAAATTAGTCACATCCTTTAGGAGAAAAAAGGGAAGGCAAATTCCTGCAGCACTTGGAACGTATTAGGTCTTCAATAATTATTCATTAAGTTGAGGAGTGAATTACAATCCACGGAATCTCTCTGGACATTATTTTTCTCATCTGTGTAAAAACAGGGTGACATGGGGAGGTGAAAGAACTTTTCTGCTTCTCAGTTTTGTCATCAAGGGCAAACAGGATGCCAAATGTCATTAACACTACTGTTTCAGACTGAAGAGGCCTTTGCTTGTGGCAGGTACTTTGAGAAACAGTGGTGCTGCCCTCCAGGAGCTTACATTCTAATAGAGAGAGACAGATTAAAAGGCAGTTCCAGCTTTGTGGGAGCAGGGTCAGTCTCTGCGTTAGTCGGCTTGGGCTGTCTCAGGAAAATATAATAGCCTTGGTGGCTTAAATAGTAGAGGCCAGCAGGGCTTGTTTCTCCTGAGGTGTGTCTGCTTGGCTTGCAGAAGGATGCCTTATCACTGTTTCCTCCCATGGTCTTCTCTCTGTGCAGGCACACCTCTTATATCTTTTCCTCTTTTTGTAAGGACATCAGTCCCATTGGATTAGGGCTTCACCCTGTAATCTCATTTAACCCCTATTGCCTTCCCTTTTTTTGTGTGTGTGTATGGTGTTGGGGATTAAACCCAGGGCCTTGTGCATGCAAGGCAAGCACTCTACCAGCTGAGCTATACCCCTAGGCAACGCCCCACCCCATTGCCTTCCTAAGGCCCTTATCTCCAAATAAAGTAGTACCGGTGGGTGGGGGGGAACAATTCAGTTCCTAGTAGTATCTGAGATAGGGTAGAGTAAACTGCTATGGGAGTGCACAGCATGGGCCTCCAACCCACAAATGGGAAACCCCAGGCCTCTTGAGGAAGGGATGGAAGCTCCTGAGTACTAAAGAATGAAGCTGGGTACAAAGGGTGACCTTTTTTTTTTTTTTTTAATGGGCATTGAATCCAAGGGCATTTAACCACTGAGTCACATCCCAGCCCTTTTAATCTTTTATTTAGAGATAGGGTCTCCCTGGGTTGCTTAGGGCCTCACTAATTGCAATCCTTCTGCCTCAGCCTCCTGAGCCATTGGCAGTACAGGCGTGGGCCACCATGCTGGTCGATGATCATTTCAATGCAACTGTGGAGCATAAACAGTCCTTGGTGATTTTTGATTTCTCTTCTTTAACCTTTTTTTGGTCTTTGGTAGGAATGTTATAGAAAGAAGAACCCAAGTGGGGTATAGTGTTGCATGTCTGTAATCCCAGCAATTCAGGAGGTGGAGGCAAGAGGATCACAAGTTTGAGGCCAGGTTCAGTAACTTAGTGAGACCCTGTTTCAAAATAAAAAAGGGCTGAAGATGTAGCTCAGTGGTAGAGTGAGTGCCTCTGGTTTCGATGCTTAGTGTTATAAAAAACAAATTTCTTAAAGTGTGTGGGAGGTCTTTGCTGGGGGTATAACTCACCAGAAGGATACCCTGCATTCAACTCCCAGTACTCCAACAAACAAAACACCCCAAAGATAAAAAGAACCCCAAAACACTTTTCCAAAGGGCAATGAGCCTAGCCAGATGTGTAGGTGCATGCCTGTAATTGCAGCAACTTGGAAGACTCAGGTGGAGGATCTCAAGTTCATAGGTCAGCCTTAGCAATTTACTGAGTCCTTGATCAATAGAGAGCCCTAGATTTAATCCTTACGGGGGGAGGGGATAGAAAAAATTAGAAAAGGAAAAGAAAAAAGGCTAATGAGTGTTAGGCAAGCCACTCTTTCCTTTTGCCTCAGTTTTCTTAGTGGTAAAAGAAGGCAAATCTATTATTTCTCAGGTCCTCATGTGTCATGATTCTAGGGAAATCATTAAGCATATGCAGTTACCTCTTAAGATATTATGTTGCCACTGAGAAGCTTGGAAAATCGGGTAATGAATACTGTAGCCAAATACCTTATTTAGTTTTGGGACATTATTATGCCAAAAGTTAATATTATTCACTTCTTTTTCTGCTTACTCCATAACAATATGTAGAGAAAGGGGGGATTGGTGCCCAGCGTACACCCAGTGTCTCACACCTGTTTGGCATGATTTAGCTGCTTCAGGTGACTTTTGAACTTTTTTGGGGGGTGTGTGTGAGATACCAGCGATTGAATTTAGGGGCACTTGGCCACAGAGCCACATCCCCAGCCCTATCTTGTATTTTATTTAGAGACAGGGTCTCACTGAGTTGCTTAGTGCCTGGCTTTTGCTGAGGCTGGCTTAGAACTCATGATCCTCCTGCCTCAATCTCCAGAGTAGCTAGGGCTATTGGCATGAGCCTCTGTGCCCAGCTTCTGATAGTTTTTTAATTTTTAAAAAACTCTCACTTAGCTAGAGCAGTATAAGTCTCCTTTTTCTTTTTCTTAATGGGCTGATTGCCTGGGAAGTCTGTCTCCACCAGCTCCAGCTTCCTGCCTCTTGGCTGCAACGGGTGGCTTGCTTGAGGGCCCCTGGGCACCCCTCTGGGCATAGGGGCCCTGGTGGCCACAGAGCCTCCAGGCAGTGCTCTGGGCTCAGAATGAACTAGAGTTCAGATTGGCATTTGTTTTCTCAAGGGCTTGAAATTTTGAGTGGGACTGCAGCAGTTTTTACTTTCCCTAATATTTCTTCTTGCAGAATCCTACTGTGTAAACCCAATATCCACTAAAATCAGATCCTAATGGCTGTGTTGGGTGCTTAAAATCTCAAGCTGCTATAAATTATTAAATAGTTCTACACATAAGAAAAAATGTCCATCTAAAATTCTTCAGCTTTTCAGTCAAAATTTCATTTTGGGGATTGGGCAGTAGCTCAGTGGTAGGTAGATCATGCATTTATCCTGTGTGAAGCCTTGGGTTCAATACCCCAGCATCAAAAAACAAAACAAAACAAAAAAACCGAACAAAACAAAAACCCTCATTTTTCCCCACTCTGGGGTCACAGTGTATCTATCATCTTCTTATCTGTCCCTCAATCCACTAAGGGTAGGTGGTTTTTTTGTTTGTTTGTTTTGTTTTGTTTTTTAAGAATAGAAAGGTTGGGCTGGGGTCGTGGCTCAGTGGTAGAGTGCTTGCCTAGCATGCGTGAGGCACTGGGTTCGATTCTCAGCACCACGTAAAAATAAATAAAATAAAGGACCATTGACAATTAAAAAAATATTAAAAAAAAAAAAAAAAAGAATAGAAAGGTTAAACCTCAAGGTGTGTCTTCTTTATACAGGGTTTTTGTTATTACTGTTTGTATGGGGGATTGAACCCAGGGGCACTTAATCACTTGAGCCACATCCCAAGCCCTTTTTATATTTTATTTTGAGACAAGTCTCACTAAATGGCTTAGAGCCTTATTAAATTGCTGAAGCTGGCTTTGAATTTGGGATCCTCCTGACTCAGCCTTTCGGAGCTGCTGGGACTATAGTTGAGCCGCCACTGTACTGGGCCACAGGTCTCATTTAATAGAGCTAACACAAGCTCCCTCGCCCCTCTTTTTCCATCTTTCTTTTCTTTTGTGAGTATTCACAGAATCTGGATCTGCCAGCTACTTCTGTTTGAAGTTGAAGACTTGGCAAAATTATACATCCAGCAGGCAAGAAATAAAGTGGAAATGTCTCACAAGTAATGATAAAATCTGTTAGGTTGTTTTAAGACTTAACTACTGAAAAAAAAAAAAAAGTCCCCTAAATATTGTCTTGGCAACTATAAATATATTTTAGCAATGATAAAAACCTTTACAGTATTGTTAAAAGATATCTGCCATATATGTATATGTATTTGTGTCATTTTTAAAAGTTGTGTAATTTTCCATTTAGTATTTTTATGTTTTACATGGCCAATGTCCCTCTTGTTGCAATTACTCAGGTAAGATTGAAAATGAGGGCCTTAAACTGGGTATGGCAGCACAACCCATAGTTACAGCTACTGGGGAGGCTGAGGGAGGAGAATGGTAAATTCCAGGCCAGCTTCAGCAATTTAGCAAGACCTTGTCTTGACATGAAAAATAAAAAGAGGTGGGATGTAACTCAGTGGTAAAGTATCCCTGGGATCAATCCCCCATACAAAAAAAAAAAAAAAAAAGCCAAGCACCATAACGCACACTTGTAATGCCAGCAATTTGGAAGGGTGAGGCAAGAGGATCAAAAGTTGAAGGCCAGTCCTAGCAAGATCTTATCTCAAAATAAAACGAGTGAGGATGTAGCTCAGTGGTTGAGTGCTCCCTGGGTTCAGTTCCCCATCCCCCCCAACCCCCGGCGCCCCTCGAGGGTAGAGCGCATGCTTTAGCATGTGCAGGACCCTGGGTTCCACATCCAGCACAGAAAAACAAAACACAAAAGAGTTCCTCATGCAGGTCTCCAGGCACATATCCTTATGAACTATCAACGACTTCTTAAAGAGTCGTACTGGGCAAAGATTTTACTTTAATTTTATTTTAATTTTTTAATTTTGAGACAGGGTCTTACCAAGTTTCTGAGGCTGGCTCTAATTTGCGATCCTCCTGCCTCTACTTCTCAAATCGCTGAGATTCAGTGAGGCATGTCGCTCTGAAATTTTGCTTTTTTTTTTTTTTTTTTTTTTTAAATAGCACTAGTGACCGAACTCAGGGGCGTTTACCACTGAGCTACATCCCACCCTTTTTTATTTTGAGACGTGGAGCTAGGCGTGGCTGTTCACTGCCCCTAAGCCCAGCCACTGGGGAGGCTGTGGCAGGAGGATCCCAAATTCAAGGCCAGTCTTGGTAATTTAACTAAACCCTCTGTCAAAATAAGAAGGGCTGAGGATGTACCTCAGTGGTAAAGTGCTTCTGGGTTCGATCCCTAGTTAAAAAAAAAATTTTATATATATATATATATAAATATATATATATATATATATATATATATATATATATATATATATATATATTTTATATATATATATATATATCTCCCTGGGATCTTGAGACAGGATCTCCCTAAATTGCTGAGACTGACCTTGAACTTCCCGTCCTCCTGCTGAGCTCAGGAGTCTCTAGAATTACAGGTGCATGCCACCAAGCCCAGCTTTTACTTTTTATATTTCCTTATTCTAATTCTTTATTCCTTATTCTCCTCTTCTGCCATGTTTATTCAAAATTGTTGGTAGGGCATTATTTTTATCCAATGCACTTTTATAACTATTATTTTTTTCTTTTAGATGATGATGATGATGGTGGTGGTGGTGGTACCGGGGATTGAACCTAGGGGCGTCCCATTACTGAGCTACACTCCCAGCATTTTTTTTTTTTTTTAAAGAAAAGGTCTTGTAAAATTGCTGAGGCTGGCCTCTAACTTGCAATCCTATCTCCACCTCCAAAGTAGCTGGGATTACAGGTGTTTGCCACCACTCTCTGCTTAGAACTATTATTATTTTAAGATTCCAAAATTAGATACTTTCTAATACATTTGTTTTCACCGGTCTCCATTGCTTTCCCTTACTCTTTATTTAAAAAAAAAATCAAAAGAAACAATTTTTTTTTTTTACATAAATATCAAAACCATTTGAAGGTAAGTACTTTTATTTCCCAGCTACTAATGTCAGTACATTTCTGTTGATGATTGTTTGGAATAAACATGCTTTTACAATAATACCCAAGGTCAGTGTAAGTGTCCTGATATGTTTTGAAATGTTAGTTACATTAGTTAAGGAAGGCTACTTGCCTGGGATACTATTTATTAATAAAAATATTGTATTTGCAAAATCTTTTGTTTCTAACAATAGGAATAGATATGTTAATTTCTATTGTTTTATTACTTAAATACCTGAGTTGTGCTGTGAATGATTGGCTAAAGATATATCCCTTTTCATTGTACATTTCACCTTATCTTTCTAAAAATTTAATAGGGTCATTTTACATTCTTAAAGCAGTACAGTAAAATAGTTTAAATGCAAAATGAGCTTAAATGCTACTCAACTCTTCTACTGGAAAATCCTAGAAAACAACTAATGAAATGCAATTTATACTTTTAAAATTCTAATTATATGTCACATTAAACTGAAGGTGAGAATAAAACTGCTGCATCTGTTAACTATGACAAGGGATGTGTTATATCATACATGTTATTTAACGTGCAAGTGTAAAAGTCAAGTTCCCTGCAGAAATCCAAGTGCCTCCACTTTGTCTTCAGGGAATGTATAAATTAACCATTCTCAGTCGTCCTCCTCCCTTCCTCCCTCCACCCTATTTTAAATGTAGATAGGGCGTACCAAGTCTTTTGAATTTGAAGGGCTGCTATCTCGGCCCCATTCTTTTCATCATCCTGTTTTGAATGACACTGAGCACGTATAGATTCTTTTATAAAAGCACCCCCTGGATGCGGGACTCAGTCCTCCAGGCTGCTGGCTAATTTTGCATAGCAATTAGTACTGACTTCTCCAAGTCTGCAATCCAAATACAGCTGAGAACGTTCAACAGAGTTCCTCAAAGGTCCTAGATAACCGAACCCTGTGCCTTATGATTTCAAATCCGAAGGGGAGGAACTTGCATAATTACTAAATTCCCAATTGGAGTGGTCTGGAGGAGGATATGGTAATCCAAAACTATACGTTAATTCAAACCCTCGCCGCGACTGGGCAGCAAGGAGCTAGCATATGCCTTCTTTTAAAATCTATTCTACCTATTCAGTGACCGCGCAGGGCTGGGCCACATGGTCCTGTCTTACAGCCAGTCAGCTGTGAGCAGCAGATGGGATCATTTGCATTTTTCTCTTCTTCGATCGGCAAATTAAAGGATTTTTAAAGAAAATTTACATTCTCATTGTTTGCCTAAGATACTAACGTGTCCTAAATGTTGAATTGGGTTTTTCTCTCACCTAGTCACTGAGATTTGAGAAAATACCCGAGGCGTAGGTTTCCTACTTATCAACTTGGAACCTACAATCCCGGAGTTAGGAGTAGACAGAGTCAGTCTTTACTGAGTTAGTGACTAGTGTTTTTGTTTTAAGAATTCCACGTAGATATCCCGTGGGTTTGTGTTGGTGGCGCGTGAGTCGGAACGCGCATGCTTCTGAAGCTTTCGTCCTTAATCTCAAACGTAAAAACTTCGGGTTGCAAGTAGAAAGCAGATTTTTAGCTCTTAAGGCTTACAACTGAGGCGGCCAACCCGCTGGGGGAGTGGCCCCAGCCAGGGTTTCCCAGCGCCGGGGTCGCTCTCCCGCGTCCCGCCGGACTCCATGCCCGCTCCGCGGGACCGAAGGGGGCACTGCGCCCCGATGTCTTTGTGCTGGCCGCGGCGCGGGAAGACCGGGCCGGGTGTCCAGAGCCACGGCCGAAATGCAAAAAATCGGGAGAAGTGCGGACGCGAGCGTGAAGACGTTTCGTACTGTTGTCGTCCCGCGGGGGAAAAAAGTAGAAGGAGGCATTTCGGGCCAAACTGTCGAGTCTGAGAAACCACGTTTTAGAGAAATGACTCACGGGGGTAGAGCACACGGTGTGCAAAGGACATTGTTCGCTAGCGCCTGTCCGGCGCGCCGTGGGTGCGCGGCCACCGCCCCCCGCCCGGGCAGCCCGCGCGGGCCCACGTGGAGCAGCGCGGCGCTGGCCGAGCGCGCCCGACCGCTCGGGTCCCCGGAGTGCGCGCCC
This sequence comes from Marmota flaviventris, assembly GCF_047511675.1. Lineage (NCBI taxonomy): Eukaryota > Metazoa > Chordata > Mammalia > Rodentia > Sciuridae > Marmota > Marmota flaviventris. Next base: position 56,028,850 of record NC_092503.1, read on the forward strand.
CAGCACCCCGCCGCGGCCGTTCACGCCCGAGCGCCACCGCTGGTCCCGCGTGTGCCCCGCTGAGGGGGAGGGGCGGGCCGGGGGTGGGGGCGGAGGGGTTGTGGTTCCACTGCAGCGGGGGCTCCTGTGTCCTTGTGCGGAAATGACACACGGAGTCCCGTCACGTCACGCGAGAGCGCAGCGCACGGACACACACAAAGAGAGGGGAAAATACACGGCGCCCGCCCGCCCGCCGCCCCCAGCAACTCCCCGGGCCGCCCCGGCCAGGCCCTCCGCGCGCGGCCCCCACTCCCGGCCCCGCGCCCTCCCCCCGCACGTGGCGCCCAAACTCGGCGCGGGCCCGCTCCGCAAAGTACAGAACTCGTGTCCCAGGTAAGTGCGGGGCGGACCGGGCCGGCCGCGCTGTGGCGGCTCCGGGGCAGACAACCGGAGAGTGGCTGCAACATCCATGCCGGGGTGGGGGCGGGAGCAGGGGAGGGGACGCGAAGGGGGGCTGCCCTGAGCGCGCCCGCCCGGAGGAGCGCCCACCCCCGCGCAGGGCCGAGCCGCCGGAGCGGGAGCCCGGCGCCCACGGGCTCGCCGCGCCCATTGTGCCGCGCGCCCCTTTGTGCCCGCTCGGAACGCCGTGGCTCCATGGCGTTCCGGGGAGCTCTGGCGCTGCGCGAGGGCGGGGGAGACGCACAGTGGAACGGTCCTCGCCGCCGCCTGCCCCACTCGCGCCGCACTCCAGCCCCGCACCCCCGTCGGCCGCCGCGATGGAGCAGCCGGGGTCGCCGGAAGACTCTGCGGAGCCCGCGGTGGCTCCGCGTTCGCGCTCGGCGGGCCGCAGTGGGGGACAGCGCGGCGTGTGGAAGGGGGTGTCTGAGCGGGAGCAGGGGGCGGGGACTGAAGGGAACTGTAGAGCGGGGAGCTGGAGGCCGAAGAGCCGCCGCTTGGAGGGACGCTGCCTCGGGAGTCGGCTAAGGGAGCGAGGCAGGCCGGCTGCTGCTGCTGTTGCGGCGGCGGCGGCCGAGAGCGGAGAGGGACAGGCCCCGCCGCTAGGGGGCGCGGCGCCCTCCCCGGCCGTTCCACGGCGGTCCGCGGTTCCCGCTGTCCCAGAGCTGGAGGCGGGCCCGGCGCCCTGGGTGTGCACCCCGGCTGGCTTGAGGCCTTCCTGGCCAGCCGCGGAGCGACAGCCTGCGGCGCTCGCAGACCCTGTGACTGTCCTTTCCCTCTCTATGGTGGACGTGATTTCCCACGCAGACTTTACCTTCGCTTTCACTGGGAGTTATGTAGCGACTATTTCGAGGACTTTGTGCGCTAAGATGTACAGACACATTGTCTATTTTTCTATGTATTTTTATTTAAGGGAAACCAAGGTGCTGCTACTAGTTTGATTGCTCTCTCAGGTAGCTCATCTGGGAAGAATATTGGTCGTGGAAGCCAACCAGATAAGGGTACTCAGAAATATTGAATTTCCCCCTCCCCACCCCAGCCCACCCCCGTACTAGGGATCGAACCTTTGAACGTCACCTTCTTAAAGTAACTTTTGAATGTTTTGCTACAGATGTTACAGGGTTGCGGGTTGAGTGCCAGAATGCTAAGGCTGCAGGAAACTGAGGCAAGGAAGAGAGCCTTTCAGGCTAGCTTGGTATACACAGAACAGGGATGGAAAAGATTGTTTTGCTGTCCTGTGTCCCACCTCCATGGCACAGTTTTACTCCTTTTTTAAAATTGTTATGTTTAGATAACTGGGGATTGAACCCAGAGGCAATTTACCCCTGAGCCACATTCCTGGCCCTTTTTATTTTTTTATTGAGACAATTGCTGAGACTGGTTTTGAACTTGCCGTCTCCTGCCTCAGCCTCCCTAGTCACTGGGATTACAAAAGTGCACCACAGCACCTGGCGCAGTTAAAAAGAGTCAACTCTTTGTGTAACTATCCATCCTTAGTTTCTGGGTTTATATTACTATGCAGGATCCCATCGGCTTCCGTCAGTACTGAAATTTGGGTAAGATTATTTTAACTAGTCACTGAACCAGTATCTGATAATTTAGTAGATACTCATTAAATGTTTGCTAAATAAATGGAGAGATCTTGTATTCAAGAAAAAAGAGATGTGGTGAGAGTGGCCAGTTCCTGATGGCAAGTTCACCACTATGTTTCTGGCCCCTGAAATTCACAGATTAAACCAGAGCCTTTTAAATCTGTTGCATTCAAAACTACTGCCAGCCAGGTGCCATGGTTCGAACCTTTAATGCCATCGACTCAGGAGGAGGGCAAGTTTGAGACCAGCCCTTAGGCTCTAAGCAGCTTAAGAATCTTGTCTCAAATAAATAAAATAAAAGAGCTGGGGCAAAGCATCCCTGGGTTCAGTCCCCAGTATTAAAAAGAAAAACTTCTGTCACCCAACATGGACTTTACTAGAGAAATCATCTCCTTATTGGAGTAACTTAATAGGAAAGCTTTATGTTGTTATATCCTGACCCATATACACTCATATACAGCAAGAAGAGAGGCCAGTTAGGACCCAGAAGACAAGATAGCTGGCCTGGCCATAATCTGTTGAAGTGTGCCACATTGACACACTGTCTTTCTTCTTGGTGCCCCCTGCTCCCCATGAGCAAAGCCATGGCAGAGTGACTAATAATTAGGAAAAGGATTCAACCCTGATATAGATTGGATTAGGTGAAAATTTAATATCCTCCAGGAATGTCCCATATCCTACTTGCTGGCCTTGAACTTGGGTTACTCCTGCCTCATTCTCTCAGGTCACTGGGATTACAAGCCTGTGCCACCATGCCCAGTTTAGATTATAATTTTTTTTTAAATAAAATTTAAAGAAAAAAAAAATGCACACACTGAAAAAAGTGAATATTTATGTGCTGCAGTAGCATCCCCTTGTTCTCAGTTGCTTTCCCCCTCCGTACCTGACAAGTGCTGTTCTCCTTGTCCTGAAACTTCATCATCTCTCAAAATGACATTTCCACCCAGAGCTCTTGTGATTTCTGGAATCAGCTGCCACAGGACCCTGCACATTCCTGGCTAAGAGCTCTCTGTGTGCTTGCATCAGGCTTCCAGTGTGTTAAACAAGAGAGGTGCTTTCATCTGGGTTAGTACCTAGCATGTTTGTGTGTCAATTTTGTCCAAAAACCAGACTTTTATAAATTATTGTTTTAGAGCTGATGTTTTCCCAACAGCTGCTCTGATCACATGCCCTTCCATTTTCAATTGAACTTGAAATATACATTTAAAGTCAGCCATCTTAATTTTTTACTTTCTAGTGAGGGACACCTGTATTCTTTGCTTGCCTGATTTTCTTTTATCACTGGCCACTGAGAGACAGTTGCATCACAGTCAGTGAGGGTGTGGATTGTTTAATTGAACAAATCACTCATAACCTTTTCTTGTAAGCAAGGGACTGTTGGTTTGCACATAGAGCTAGCAAAGTGAAGGACCATGGCCTGCCTGCAGCCATGGGCACAGGTCACACGAGACTGTTTCCTGAACTCGTTAGCTATGCGGGCTCAAGACAAAAGACTTGGGAAAAATGGGCAGTACTGATGAAATTTGGCTTACACCTCAGAAAGTTAGTCACCACTGTCTAGTCCCAAGGTGGAAGCTGGGGTGTGCTCTCCCCCATTCCCACCTGAGCCCAACTTCTGGATGCCAAGGTTGATTCATTATGAGGCCAAGGAGAACCAAAGTGGAACCTGTTAGCTGAGGAAGATATCATGTTTAGTCAGGTTCTGAAAATGCAGCGGCCAAAGGGTTAGACACCAAATTGCAAGCAGGCAGGCAGACAGGAGTGCGGGTTGTACTTTGCTGCCTGCTAAAAGATGAGGTTATGCTTGAATAAGGAAGGCACTGACAATTACAGCTTTAGAAAAACTAAGGGGGAAATTGCCCTGGTTTTGTGAGGACTGGTATTTTTCAAACTACATTTGCAGATGTGTCTAAAAATAAAAACAAATTGCGAACATGTCCTGCAAGTCCCATGGGCACGATGCCAACTGCCAAGAGGGCTGGGTTCTAAATGCAACAAGGCTCCCAGCTGACCTGAGTGCCCGGAGCTCCAGCCCCACAGAGTGGATGGCATGGGAACATTCCTCCAGTCCTTGGGGAGAGCAATTGATTTGATTTCACCTCCCCCCCAGTATGTTTCTTCCATATAAAGGAAAACTTTTGTAAACCTTTAAGCCATTTTATTTGATTTTACAGTTCTTTAAAGAAATGTATCATTAAAATGGCACTTTAATTTTTTTTTTTTTAAACTTTGTAATAGGTCATGCAGAGTGCTGTGTGCCAGACATTTTTTCTTTGGTAATTTTCACAAAAACTCCATGAGGTTGAGGTAGATACGTTCAGCTCCTGTTCATAGAAGAACAAACCAAGGCTTGGATGGGTATGTAAGAAACTCACCCAGTTTTAGATGTGAAATGTAATTCCAACTGGGTTAAAAGCCCTTTTTAAAAAACCAGGTTAAGGGCTGGGGATGTGGCTCAAGCGGTAGCGCGCTCGCCTGGCATGCGTGCGGTCCTGGTTCGATCCTCAGCACCACATACAAAGATGTTGTGTCTGCCAAGAACTAAAAAAAAGATAAATATTAAAAATTCTCTGTCTCTCTCTCTCTCTTTAAAAAAAAAAAAACAAAACCAGGGTTTTAACCTAGTTTTATCTGACTCTGAAGTTTAGGAGGGAATTCCGTTTTATTCAAGGGCAGCTGCATTGGTTGGCTGACAGCTCATCTAGCTAGTTTATTTGCTCTCACAACTGAGCCCAGGCCACAGATGGCTGCCTAATCGCAAGGGGAAAACAGATCTGGGTGCTGCTGCCCCGTTCCTCAGTTCCAGCTCTCCCTGGAAAACTGGAAGGAAGCTGTCATCCTAGGAATCCCCCGACTCCTTTTCCTTCTTCTTGGTCTCGGCAGCATCCCCTTAGTGAGGACAGATGCTGGCCCCTCTTTTTCTCCATCTGCCCAGTAAGAGGGCCCATGTGAGGATTGCCTGGGTTAACATAGGTAAGACCCTTCAAGCATGGAGCCAGCTACATGAATATTAGCTGCTGTCCTCATTTTCTATATTTATTTTTAAAAAATCAATGTGGCCTGTAGCAGAGTCATGAAATTATGCAATGTGGTAGTTGTGAAAGAGTTGAAGTAAAGTTTTGGTCTTTGATAAGACTTTAAAACCCTTGAGTTTGTTTTATTAATGACATCTTGAAGATGACTTGAGCATATTCTCTGTGCTTTACCTTTTGTGTGTGGCAGAGGCTATACATGCCACAGTTCCCATTGTCTCCGGGTCCAGTCACATTCCTGTTCTGAGGCTCACATTCTCCAGGGAATCTGGTAATGAGCATTTGCTTCACTTGACATCTGGAAACAGGTCTGGGGTTGAGGTGGATTTGCCCCTGAGTGGTCTGAGGTCACAGTTGCGGCCGGGCGGCTCTTCCCCGACCTGTACTTCAGCCCATTGGCAAGTCCCAAGCCTAGCAGGCGGATGTTTCTGATTTAGCAGGACAGATTCCTGAGTCAGCTGTCTGGGATTTGAACCTTAAAGTTTCAGGAAGCCCAAGTACTTCCCATTTCTGGGCCTGCCGCTTGTCCTGTGTGACTTGGGGCCAGCCACAAGCCTTTGGCAGCTCTGATTAGCCTCACGCTGCTCTGACAAAGGGCCTGGTCTGGCTCTTCAGAGAACTTGATAGAGGAGCGTAGAGGCCACTCCAGCCAGCCGCCCGTGCAGGCACTGGAGAATGTGTTCCTGTGGAACCCATGGGTCAGTTGGGGAAGAGACTGTTCCCGCGAGAGTCAAGGGCTTTGCCAACTAATTGCTCCCCTAGGTGCCCCAGTTCAGGTTACTATCCTCTTCCTTCCTGTGCTCAAGGAGGCTCCCTGCAGTCAGATCTCTGCGGGACTCCCTGCTCATCCACCTGAGGATGGAACCTGTGTCCTCACTCATGCTATGCAAGCCTTCCACCACTGAGCCCTAGTTCTTTTTATTTTTTAGCCTCAGTCTCCCAAGTACCTGGGATTCCAGGGTGGGTTGTACCATATGTCAGACTTCATGGTCATCTCTGTCAGTCAACTCATGTTTAAAAAACTGTTCAGTCCTGGGTGCCATGTGTGGAAAAGGGCTTTGACAGGCTGGATTAGGCCCAGGATTAAGATGAAAGATTTAGTCCGGCACGGTGGTGCGGGCCTGTAATCCCAGTGGTTTGGGAGACTGAGACAGGAGGATCGTGAGTTCAAAGCCAGCCTCAGCAAAAAGTGAGGTGCTAAGACACTTAGTGAGACTTTATCTCTACATAAAATACAAAAATAGGGCTGGGGATGTAGTTCAGTGGTCAGGTGTCCCTGAGTTCAATCCCCAGTAACATCCCCCCACCAATAAAGATGAAAAATTTGGAAACATATCCTCTAAGAAGTGTGTGTGTGTGTTTTGTTTTGGGTTTTTTTTTTCTTTCTTTCTTTTTTTTTTTTTTTTTGTGGTACTGGGAATTGAACCCGGGTGCTACTGCTGAACTATATCCCCAGTCCCTTTTATTTTTTATTTTGAGCCAGGGTCTTGCTAAGTTTCCCAGGCCAGCCCCTCTAAGTTCCTGAGCCTGACCTCAAACTTGCAATCCTCCTACTTCAGTCTTTGGTATTACAGGTATGCAGTACTGTATAGCTAAGCGGGAATATATATATATTTAATTTATATTTATTTAATTTTTTTTGCAGTACTTGGGATCAAACCCAGGAGCCTTCTAACTCTGAACTATATCCCAGGCCTTTTAATTTGTTTTGAGACAGAGTCTTGCTGAGTTGGCTGAGGGTTGGCTCAAATATTCCATCCTCCTTCCTCAGCCTCCTGAGTTGCTGGGATTATAGGGGTATGTTATCATGCCTAGTGGATTATTCTTCCATTCTTTTCTTTCTTTCTTTCTTTTTTTCCTTCCTTCCTTCCTTCCTTTTCTTTTCTTTGGTACCAGGGATTAAACTCAGGGGTACTCAGCCACTGAGCCACATCCCCAGCCCTATTTTTGTATTTTATTTCGAGACAGGTCTCACTGAGTTGCTTGGTTACTGGTTTTTGCTGAGGCTGGCTTTGAACTCATGATCCTCCTGCCTCAGTGACCCGAGCTGCTGGGATTACAGGCATGTGCCACCGTGCCCTGTGGATTATTATGATTCTGATTTTTCATTTTTATAAATTTCTTTTTCAGTGTCAAAGAATTGCTTTCACACTGTAGAATATTTGGAAAGTATAAGGAAAGAATCATCCATAATCCTCCTAATTGGAGGTAAAATTAACATTTGGGCATATTTCCTTCCAGGTGCTTTATGGCATTTTTTAATTACATAGTTGAGATATCCCCAGTGAACTTTGAAGTATGTTATTATTGACTGGGTAGCCCTAAAATGAACAATTGATTTTGAATCTTTATGCGTAATTTAATGCTTAGCTCTTTCTTCCAAAAGAGGTTTTGTATTTGAAGTCTTAACGCTTCAACTTCCTAGCTTTGTATAATGGAAAAAACAATAGTGATTAAAGGCCATCTCAATCCAAGTCACATTCATTTTTTCCCCATTTTCTTTGCTTTATTTATTTATTGCAAATTATCAGTAATTAGTAACTCTAATATTTATGGAGATCTCCCAAGACTAGGATTCCTGTGCTCACAGTGCAACCCAAGAGTTGGGCTTATATTCAGTGTTAAACTAACTGGCCCAGGTCCTTTGCTCTCTGGTCTTTGCTCATTGCTGTGACTCAGGGTCAGAAGTTTCGTTTCGAGTGGGTGAGGCTCTGTAGGTGATAGAAATATTTGGTTAGAGTTTTTGAAATAAATGTGTTGAGGGAAAGCAAGTTCTGTCCTGATTGACATTAACAGTTAATTCCTAGGTAGATTTTTTCCCCCTAGAATTACATTTTTTTCTTTTTCTTTTTTGGTACCAGGGATTGAACCCAGGGGCACTTAACCACTGAGCCACATCCCTAGCCCTTTTTAAATTCTTTTACAATTTTGAGACAGAGTCTTGCTAAGTTGCTGAGGCTGGCTTCGAACTTGTGATCCTCCTGCCCCAGCCTCCTGAGCCGCTGGGATTACAGGCATGTGCCATTCTGCCCAGCTAGAATTAGCCTTGATTAACATTCTTTCTCCTCAGAGTGGGAAAACGGTCTCATAGTTCTGTGTTCGAGTTTAGAAATATTTGCTTCCAGATCACAAAATTTGAGTACTGGGCTGCTCTGCACAGCTGAGACACACAGCCTGTATTTGCTAGAGGTTGAGTTTTGGTTGTTGTAGAAATCTCAGTGCACTGTCCGCTAACCTAGATAGTTCTGATTGCTGTTTTATCTTCTGTCACTTACTTATCCTTCACTTACACAGCAGTTCCCATGATTCCATCTTCAACCTCTGGGTCTTCCTGTCTCTGCCTCTGTTGATTGTGATCCCTGTCAAAAACATCCATAGTTGATTGATCCCCCACAGAGGACTGACCTCATCCCGCATTGGACTGGTAGCTCCCTGTGCATCACATAGCAAGCCATGGAGTGCTCTTGTACATAGTGCTTACCTTCCTGAGCCTTGGGTCCTACACCTATGAGAGGGAACTCCATTAAATGTTCTCTGAGGCAACCTCTCTGCCTAAAATCCTGCCTTCCTTTTAACTTGTAAATTAAGAGTGACAAGAGTTTCTACCTTTCAGGGTTAGTAGGATAAGTAAGTTTACCATAAAGCTCTTGGTACAGCACTTTCCACACCATATTGGCTGGTATTTTTACTGAGTCTCCACTGAGTGTTCATAGTACTGTGCGGGTGTACAGAGGGGTCAAAAGGAAATGGCTTCCAGAAACTTGCCTTGTGTGGGGAGGTTACCCTCTGTGGACACCTGTCACTGCCTGAGGCCTGGTACTGTGTGCCCCACCAACTAGCACATTTTTGGTTTTCAGCCTTCCTTGGTCTCTTCCCAAAGAGACTACTCAATCTCCAAATCCCTGTCTCAAGATCTGCTCCCTTCACCACCACCCCATACTGGGGAATTGAACCCAGGGGCCCTCTACCACTGAGTTCCACCCCCCAGCTCTTTTTACTCTTTATTTTGAGACAAGGTCTTGTTAAGTTGCCCTTGAGTTTGCTATCCTCCTGCTTCAGCCTCCTGAGTAGCTGGGATTACAGGAGTTGTATCAGTGTACCCAGCTTCAAGATCTGTTCTTGAGTGAACTCAAACTAAAACAAGTAGTGATAAAGACATTTCAAGGCCAGGTGTGGTGATGCATACCTGTATCCCAGTGGTTTAGGAGGCTGAGGCAGGAGGATTGCAAGTTCAAAGCCAGCTTCAGAAACTTACTTAGCAAGACCACCCCTCTAAATAAAATATAAAAAATGGGCTGAGGATGAGGCTTAAGGGGTTAAGGAACCCTGGGTTTAATCCCCAGTACCAACAAAAAGCAAGAAACTTTAAATGAAAAAAGCAAGAAACAGGGTTCTCAAACAATCTCAGGATCCCTTTAGACACTTAAAAATTATTGAGGTCCCTGAAGAGCTTTTGTTTTCATGGTTTATAGCTATCAGCATTTACCATGTTGAAAAACTAAAGCTGGCCTACTATTATGTAATTAGTTAAAATCCAATAAACAATATAAAATAATGCCAACTTCACAGGACTAACCTGCCCTAGGTGGCCTAAACTTCCATGTTTTTCTGATATTAGTAAAGTTTTGAAAGCAAACAAATAAAAAGAAAGAAAAAACTAAAGCTGGAAAATACTTAAATATTTATTAACCTTCTGTAAAAAATTTTTATTTTAAAAATTTATTTATTTTTGGTACTGGGGATTGAACCCAGGAATGCTTTCCCACTTAGCTATATCCCTAAGCCTTATAATTTTTTTTTTTGTTGTTGTTGTTGTTGAAATGGGGTCTTGCTAAGTTGCTAAGGGCCTCTCTAAGTTGCCAAGGCTGGCCTCCAACTTGGTGAGCTTCCTTTCTCAGCCTCCCAAAATATCTGGGATGACAGACATACAAAAACATGCCTAGTGCAAATCTCTTTTAATATCTGGCTTAATAGAGGACAGTTGAGGGCTGGGGATAGAATGCTTGTCTAGTGTGCAAGGTCCTGTGTTCTATTTCCCAGTACCAAAAAAAAAAAAAGAATTTCTATACTTCCTCTTTATTCAGCCTCTGAAAAACTCCCCTACAGACCTGTGAAAGAACAAGAGTACAAGGGCAGTAATATCTAGTGTTGTTATGAAGGTAGTTTTGATCTCATGATCTTGTTATGGTAAACTGACCCTCCAAAAATAAAAAAAATAAAACTGCCTTCTTTGTAGTGAGAATCAATTTCTATGATGTTAATACTGCACCCACCATGGCCTGTTTGAGACCACCCACCTGACTAATGGTGGAGTCTGGGAGAGTCACAATATGGGTGCAAGCCATGTGAGCTTGCTGCTGGCAACCCTTTTTAAGAACTGCATTTTGAGAACCATTGATAGAGACAACTGTGGAAGGGCTGGAGAAAGTGATCATGTTTGCCTCCAAAACAGTAACTCAGTGGTTGTACAGGGCACTTTTAAACTCAAAATCCATTTGAATTTTGTTCAACTTAACATATTGTACCTGAATATGTACAAAGAATATTTACAAAGAAAAAAATACTTTAAGTATCTTCCTTTTAAGATGAACTCTAAAAGTGCAACATGTCCTATAATCTGTAACTGTTTGGGATTTTTATTTCTTTGTGGCATGGTTTGTTCTAAGCCTTACATTCACAGTTCTCCCCCCTCAGCTTCCCTACCAACCTCAAGCCAGGTGCCTGTTGATGGGCAGGGTTCAGATTCATCCCTGTTCTAGCATGAGACACAGGGTTACCACAAGTCCTGCAAGTTACTGTATCTTTGTAGCCAATTTAAACACCTTGTCCATTGTAATTTGATATTTGAGTGGCTAAAGCATCCTGTTATTTCTGAACATTTGGAATTACCCTCCCTTGGTGCTTTTTGTAAACTGAAAGCTTTCCTGCTGACCTACTAATCTTCCCCAACCACACACCCTAAATGGAAGATTAAGGTTTGCCCTTCTCACTCCATGTAGGATGGAGACTAGAAGACATTTTAATAAAATTATTTCTCTGAGCTCTGCAACATTTTGAACCTTTCTGTGTTATCCACAGTCACCTTACCTAAGGCTTCTTTCTAGGCTATTTGTTTTAAAAAGCAGGGAGGCACTGAGGAGTGTAGATCAGTGCTTGAGCACTTGCCTAGCATGTGCATGGCCCTGGGTTCAATCCCCAGCTCCTATGGGGGAGCGGGAGTGGGAGCATTTTCATTAACTAAATAAGGCATGGGGGAAGGCTGGTGCTGTTTGAGAGTTAACAGCATCTTGCAACCTGTGGCATTTTAACAAGAAACAGCTGCTAGCTGCATAGGTCTTGGTGATTCTCCTCTCCTCCTCCATTCATTTAACTCTTCCCTTGGCTTGTGCAGAGTTTTTTGAGGGATATGGAACCCCCTCAGGTAGGAAACTGATTTTGGGGGATGTGCATGGTTAGAGTGCCCCACAATTTGAGGTTTGTGCTGAGAAGCATAAGGTTTTGCAAAGGAGAGAATGCTGGGACTAGAGATTCCACACAGTCCACAGGCACAGGTGACTAATGGCAGCAACCTGGCACGGCAGGAGCAGTGAAGCTGAGCTGCAGAGGCTGCTCGCTGCGTGGCTCCTGCACAACCTGCAGTTATGCAATCGAAAGGAATGTCTGTGGCATGCCAGGCATCTGGGTGCTCCGTGTCCACCCACGAAGAGCAGAGCTTGTGACCCTCCACTGAACAGGTGACCAGCAAATGGAGGTCGCTAGGCAATACTCAGCTCCTTTCTACCCAGCTGCAACATTGTTGCTGAGCTGTCTCTGTTCAGGGATGCAGGGAGTGACCTGCGTGCCCTGCTGCAGAAACTTTCCCCCACTGTGGGGTGGAGTCTGTTTCCCAGCCCCCCCACCCCCCAGCAGACTGACTTTCCAGGTAGCTTCCTTGTGGTGAAAGGAGACTCATGTGTCCCCAGCTGCTGCTGGACTAAGCGACCCGAGTCTGGAAGCGGGCCCTGTGTTCATCGAAAGCACCTTACCAGAAGAAGAATGAGAACTCTGTTTCCTCCTCCGACTGGCTGACGGAGGTACAGACAGACTCGCTTTGAACCCTGGTTCTCACTCAGTTGCAGAATGACACAGCGAGTTTCTTGATTGGTGAAGGTGGGATTAAAATAGCTCAGGAAGAGGCGGAGGCACAGTGGCCACTGGGGCTTGGTGCTGGGCATGCAGCTCGTGGGCTGGGATGTTAAAGAGGACCCTGACTCACTCCTCCCCATAGCGGCCAGAGGCAGCTGCAGGTTTTCCAGGCCTTGCAATTGGGAGACTCCCCACCCTCTCAAGCGCATGGCTATCTGCCTGTGTTCTGGGTTATTTCTGTGCTAACCTAGCATCTGCCACTAGTTGACAAAAGAACACAGAAATGTTTTCCAAAGCAGATGCACTCTGGGTGTCTCGAAAGCCCAGGCAGCCCGCAGCCCCTTCCCCTCACCTCATCCCTAACCCTTCCTAGCTCCCCCACAGCTCTTCTCCCACCTACAGGTGGCTCATATGTCTGCTCTTTCTTTGTCAGTTTCAGGAGGGCTCACAATTGAAAGGTGCCAAATTGCCTGGTGTAATGTCATTGGTGGTGGTTCAGAACATAGCTTCCTGCTCACCAAGTCCCATTGCATAGACTCCACCCAGCACCTGCCTCCCGCCTGCACACTGCTCTGTATGTGACTGGCATCAGAGAAACATGGGTGGGCAAGTGTAATGACAGATGAATCTCAGCTCCTGGGCTTGTCTGCTGTGCTCTTTCATCCACTCCTGTTTTCTAGGGTTAGTCTGGCCTTTCAATGCTTTTCTGCTTAGCCAGAGTCTTTGCAGTATTTTTGCCTGTTTTCCCTCAAATAAACTATCAGCCGTGTTCTCCCTTTTCTGTCAAGAATGTAGTTTGTATATAGTGTACCTGCCTCACTCACTCCTCCCCATCTGTTCTGCTGCTCTCGCCCCTGCCCTTGATTGGAGGCAACAGGTTATGTGACTGTGTGGCAGAGTTTGCAAGGGCGTTTGGCAAGCTCAGGGCACTGGGCTGGCCTCAAGTGTTTTGCCTGATAGGCCCTCAGGCTGGGCCAGGAGTCAGTTCTGAGTTTCTGCCTGGCATTAGCAGCCCTCTGGTCCACTCAGACACACCCAGAATCAGATGCAAGGTTTATATCTGGAAATACAATGGAATGAGTCACTAAAGCTTGACTGCTGGTAAAATAATTGATGAACCCTTGAAGTTGACTTTTTGTTTTCCTTCAATATCACTTTGTGTATCCATTTTTTTTTCAGGTAGGAGATTATTTTAAATTTCAAATATATCTTATTTTCTTTTTTAGCCTCTGAAAATTAGTAATACAGGGATGAAAACAATCGTGTCTAACTCAGGGTTATTGTGATCCTCTGAGAACAGGGCTTCACCTAATAGGCACTACATATGTGTTGCTGTTATTAGTGACTTTTACATAGGTCACCTAGATACAGTCTCTGTTGTCTCCTGCATCCTGCCCTATTAAACAGGACAATATATTGAACATACACCATTCCATAACTCTCCCTTGAATGGTTTACTGGATGATGTAGTTGGCATCCCTCTTACAAAAAAGTCTCCAGGGATATTCCTTGGTCCTATTTCCTTCTATCTTTTACCCAAATGAGAACTCTGCGTTTGCAGCCACCTTAATCAGTTGTTCAACAACAACTCCCCAATGTCAATATTAAAGGTTGCAGTGTACCTTTTTTTTCCAAATGTTGGTAACTCATTTGTACCTTATACTTAATGATGTTGTTAGTTCCATCCTGCCTGGGGCAGTGGGAGTCAGGGCTGGCTCTGCCTAGACAGAGCACCCCCCACACATCCTGCCTCTTGCCCTCACCTGATCTTTTGAACCTGATTGTCTATAGAGTTCTGAAGCCCTGCACTGAAAAACCCTCAGTGTCTTTCTGTCCCTGTTGTGGAAGGAAGGGCTAGGCTAGCATCATCCAGTAAAAATATAAGGGGACCCCATATGTAGTTTTAAGTTTCTTATAGCTATGTTTAAAGACTAGGTGAGGTGTTTTTTGTTTTGTAGTATAAAGGATCTAACCCATGGCTCATGGCTTTACATTCTGCCCCTTTTCACCAGCCTTTTCCTTTTCCTTTTTTGGAGATACAATCTCACTAAAGGTCCAGACTGGCCTTGAATTTTAATACAGTTTTTTTGTAGCCCATCAAGTCTGATATACTATCATTTCAATGTGACCAATGTAAAATGATTATGAATGAGGTGTTTTACTTTTTTTTTTTTTTTAAACTAAGCTAAATCTGAAATCTGGTATGTATGTCACACCTGGGGCATGTCTCCATTTGGGCTGGCCACATTTAGAGTCTTCAGTAGTCACATGTATCTAGTGGCTGCCTTCATGGGCACCATAGGTCTCTCGGCTACTTGAAGTGCTGAGACCTCAGCTCCATGTGTTGGGGCCCACAGTCTCTCTTCTTTCGTGTCATGGCTAGGGTTTTATAAGCAGGGGCTAAAAGGTGATCATCTAAATTGGGGTCTTTTGCAGGACTTAATTTGCTCAAGTAATATTCCCCTGGTTCAGTAAGTGGCTCTCAATGGATGCTTGAAGACAGGTTTCGCCCACGTGAAGTCTTGGAGAGAGGCTCCCTGCCGGCCAGGCCTGACTGCTCCTGAGCATCTGCAGACAAGATTAGGAGGCCGGCTCTTGCACAGTGCTACATGACCTTTAACCTCCTACTGCACAGAGCCGGGGCAAGGGAATTTCTCTGTGGATAGGGAATATTAAGAAGTAAATCAAGCAATAAATGAAGGCTTTGTGTTTGTGTTTTTATTTAGTGGAATAGAAGATGAACTCAGCTGAATTCGGTGAAGATGTAGAAGAAGGTAAATAAACGTTTCTCATTTAATATTTTTGAATAGGTCATATATTACATACTCTAAAAATGTAGAAGGGAATATAATGTAAAGTCTCCTACTGCCTGCTCCCATCCCCCTCTACTCAACACTTGTTATAAGTATCTTATGTATTTTTTAAAAGTGCAATACAGTTAATATTTAGTTCTCTCCATATCCCACCTCTCCCCCCAAAAGACTTACAGACCAATTTTGAACTTAGAACATGGTTTTGTTGTGTAGCACTAGTTTAGTAAGATAGAGATCACTTTGCTGGAAAGCACAGGTATATGACTAGATAGATGTTATTCTCTGAGTGACAGTGTCAGTGGGTGATCCTCAAACACCTGTGGTTCAGAGAACCCTGCCAATCTCTCAGTGGCCCTAAGTCCTATTTCTTCTCTGCACAGTTCTAAAAAATAACACTGTGAAGGTGGAGACGGAGGCTGAAGATGCTGCCCTGGACTGCTCACTGAATTCCAAGCCTTCAGAGAAGCACCCTCTGGACAGCGTCTTTGCCGCCCTCCAGGACTCCAGCAAACGAAAGCAGCCAGGCAGCGAGGGCCAGCCAGATTCTGTCCCCAGCGTGAAGAGGAGGCGGCTGATACCTGAGGTGAGGGCCCAGCACCTTCCCTCTGCTTGGGCTCTAGCCCTCTCTGATCCGAGGCCGAATCTCTCTCTATTCTTGGGCCTCTGGGCTATTGCTAAACCCTTGGGCCCAACTGACTTCAGTTCAGTTGGAAGTTTTGTCTGTATCTGGATTCCTTACAGGGAGAGGGGTTTCTTCACAATGCAACTGCTTTTGAGTTCTTTCTTTTGCTGTGCTCCGTGAGGGCAAGGACCTTGACAGCAAGGGTGGTCAGTTCAGCCCAGCCTCCCACAGCTTTCATGGTTGACTCCTTCCTGGGAAGGTTGAGGGCTTTTTTTTTTCTTTTCATAAATCTATCTTATGTCCCAATACTGTTAGGGAGCTTGTTCCCTAAAGAACTTTTCAGTGAATCTTTCTGGAAGTGGGGGATTCTTTTACATCATACCTGTTACCATGTAAGTTATCTGTTTTATGAATTTGCTTTATTTCTTCGTCGCTTGCTGATTGTATTGCACTTGGCTAAATGCTGAGAGATAGAAAATGGAAATTAACATGCTGGCAGCCTGCTGTTCAGGCGGGAGACAGGGACATCCATATGAAGTGGTTTGCACTGAGGAGAGAGGCAGCATTGGGACGTCAGCTGGGTATTTGTCTTAGGATGCTTCAGTGGGGTTGATGGAGCCTCTCCACGGTCCAACAAATATATCTTTAATTCTTAGGAAAACATTTTGCCAAACCCCCAACCCAGCTCCACATCTCCTCCCTGCCTCTCCCCTCCTGCTGGCCACATTCAGTCTTTGGGAGACCCAGAGAAGCATATTAACTTCTGCGTCTGTTCACAGAGAATCCAGGTTTTCAGTGCTCCTGGTCATTAGTCAGAGCACCGTGGGGTATCAGTCTGGGACTCTTGGTTTTATTGGTTAATTTCAATTCCCTATTAGATATTAGGGCAGATCTAAATAATTTGGAATTCATGCATTTTAGGGTCTTGTTTAGGCCTCAGTAACTAAAAATTATCCTTGTATTGCAACAATGGTGAGACTAAGATTTTAACCAGGATTTATTTTTATTTATTTATTTATTTATTTTTTAAACCATTTCCTTCCCCATCTTTTTTTTTTTAAGAGAGAGAGAGAGAGAGAGAGAGAGAGAGAGAGAGAGAGAGAATTTTTTAATATTTATTTTTTAGTTCTCAGCGGACACAACATCTTTGTTTGTATGTGGTGCTGAGGATCGAACCCGGGCCGCATGCATGCCAGGCGAGCGCACTACCGCTTGAGAGCCACATCCCCAGCCCCTTAACCAGGATTTAAGTATGCATGTTTATATTATGTAAGGACCTGCATTCTACCTTATGGAACACTGAGAGATACATTTTAAAAATTTAATCGTATTTGTTATTTTGTTATCTTTCTAACAACTTTATTGAAATATAACTTGCATACTATACTATTCCCCAATTTAGGTTTTGTGCAACTCAGTGGTTTCTAATACAGTCATAGAATCATGCAGCTATTACCACGGATTCATTTTTCAATTCGTTTTCATAACTCCAGGAAGAAACTCCTTTGCAGTCACAACCTTTCCCATACCTCCAACTCCTGACAGCGTCTAACCTACTTTGAATCTCTATAGATTTGCCTATTCTGAACATTTCATTTAAATGGAATCACATACTATATGGCCTTTCCTGTTGGGTTTTTTTTTTTTTTTTTACTCACCATAATATTTTCAAGATTCATCTCTGATGTCGCATTCGTACTTCATCTCCGTTGCACACCCCCTGGTCCCCCTTTTTTTTCCTTTTTACAGTACTGGGGATTGAAGCCAGGTCCTTGCATGTGCTAGGCCAGTCAGTGCTCTACCTCTGAGCTATATCCCCAGTGCCATCCCTGTGCTTTTTTTTTTTTTTTTGGTGTGGTAGAGGGGATTGAACCCTGGGGTATTCGTTTCTAGCCCTTTTTATTTTTTATTTTGACACAGGATCAAGCTTAGTTTCCCAGGCTGGCCTCAAATTTGTGATCCTCCTGCCTCAGTCTTCTGAATAGCTGGCGTGCACTATCCTACCTGGTTTAAGAACTTCTCTTAACATTTCCTATAAGGCAGGTCTACTGGTTACAATTCCCTCATTTTTTGTTTGTTTGAGATACAGTACATATTTCTTCTTCATTTTTGAAAAATAATATTGCAAGGCACAGAGTTTTGAGGTGCTCTGTTTTTTCTTTCCACTTTCCGTTTCCCTGCGCTCCCTTGCCTTCGTGGTTTCTGAGGACAAGCTGGATGTGAATCTTACCTTTGCCCCTCTTTGGTTTCTCTCGGGATTAATTTTTCTTTCTTTTTTTTTTTGTATTTTGCAAACAATATGTCTAGACATAGATATTTTGGCATTTTCCTTGGTTTTCTCTGAACTCCCGAATCTTTGTTTAGGTGTCTGCCATTGATTTGGAGAAATTCTGTCATGGTTTCAAACATTTTTTCTCTTCCTGGTATTCCTATACCTGTATGTCACATCTTTTGTATTGCCCCACAGTTCTTGGATTCTCTTCTCTCTTCTCTCTCTCTCTTTTTTTTTTGTGTGTGTTTGTTTGTTTTGTTTTGTTTCTTCTCCAACCCTTTTTCTCATTGCTTCAGTTTTGGAGTTTGCTGTTGAGGTATCATCAAGTTCAGAGAGTCTTTTCTCAGCCATGTCCAATCTGCTAAGACCATCAAAGGCATTATTCATTTCTGTTATAGGGCTTTGTTTTTTCTCTAGCATTTCTTTTTTGTTCTTTCTTCAAACTTCTACTTCTCTGTACATTGCTCCTTTGTTCTTATATTCTGTCTACTTATCCATTAGAACCCTTGACATACAAGTTATAGTTGTTTTAAATTCTTTGTGATAATTCATTCCATCATCTCTATCATGTGATTCTGCTTTTGTCTTCCTGTACCTTTTATTTTTTCTTGATAGTCAGATCTGATGTACTGGGTCAAAGGAGCTGTTGTGATAGGCCTTTAGGGGGTGGTGGTGAGGCAAAGGAGGAGGGGATTCGCTACCCTGTGGCTGGGTCTCTGTCCTTTAGCAGACCTGTGCCTCTGGACTGTAAACTCCACTGGTTCTCCTGAGTTCCTCTGCTCCTCCCTGGGCTGGGACTGGATGGCTGGTGTGGGCTGGACTTGGTATCTCCCTCCCCACAGGTCAGATGGTCTCAGATAAAACTTCTTCAGGGTAGGCTCTGGTTAGTTTCTCCTGAGGGCACATCTCCTTAAGTATAGATTACTTGGAGTATTTCAGAATGCTTCTGTTTTCCCTGACCCTCCCATAAGGCTTGGGAGAGTTTTTCTCAGATAGTCACACTGAGAACGTGGTAGAGCTCTTGAAGGTAAAGCCATAAAAATACGGAGGCTCTCTGATGCCTGGGGCCTCTGGAGTTTTTAATTCTTGGACTTGTCCACCCAGAGCCTCCAGCAACGTATCCTTACAGATCAGGCTTCCCTGCCCAGCTCTGATTGCCTTGGGGGTCTCCAGGGTTGGGTGTCTGGTCTGGGCAGTTGTGGTTCTCTGTATTCATTCACCTCTCTCTCCATTTTGGGGTCAGCAGCTGGACCTCACCTGTCTTATGGATCTAGGAAAATTGTAGATTTGTGTTTGTTTATCGAGCTTTTTACTTGTGAGGATAGAGTGGAGACTTCCAAGCTCTTTACATGCAGAACCAGAATCCTGAAACCACTTTACTCCTTTTTATGGCTGGATAATATTTTGTTGTGTGGACACATTCATCAGCTGATGGACATTTGGGTTTTCCATTTTTTGACTTACGTGAGTAATAATTGAGCAAGACATTTTAAAAAATCTATAATGCCCAGGGGAAAAAAGTTACATTTAAAAAATATCTGAGCCTTTTTTAATAAAGAAATAATTATAAATATCCCACCCTTGACTCTGGCAGTCTATACCAGCCCCTTGCTGTATACCTGTGAGCTAAGGAAGGGCTTCATGCCTGGATGGCAGTTTCTAGTGAATAATGTCGGATTGAAACTCAGCTCCCAGGGCTGGGGTTGTGGCTCAGTGGTAGAGCGCTCGCCCAGCACATGCGAAGCCCTGGGTTTGATCCTTAGCACACATAAAAATAAATTAATAAAGGTATTGTGTTCAACTACAACTAAAAATTAATATTTAAAAACAAAAACCAAAAAACCCCCCCATCTCCCAGGTTAGGGTTGCGGTTCAATGGTAGAGCGCTTGCCTAGCATGTGTGAGGCACTGGGTTCGATTCTCAGCACTGCATATAAATAAACAAAATAAAGGTCCATCGACAACTAAAAAAAAGTTAAAAACAAAAAACTCATCTTCTGATTGCTTGTTTGAAAAATCATTGAACCATTTGCTTTTTCATATGTCTTATTTTAGATCATGATTTATTATCTTTTTTCCTAATGGTTGATATTTAGGTGTTTTCCAGTTTTATAGTCTTACAAATAATGCCACTGGGACCTTCCCTATACCTACTAAACCTAGTCACTTGTATGAGTGTGCCTCGGCTAGAATCCCAGAGGTTATTCTGATGGTGTTGAGAAATTTGAGGAGGAGGAAGTTTCAAGGAACACTTGAAAATATTTTCCTCATGTGTTAGGTTCAATCAACAAAGCAAAACAAAACCAGCCCATTTTTATCTTTCATGTTACATTTCTGCTTATGCTCAATTCTGCAAACTCACCAGAAGGTTGAAGTAAAGCTAGAGTTCCGGAAATGGAAGATAATGTTGAGTGTATCAGTTGAACTATGAAACAAACCACCCAGGATTTAGTAGTTTAAAAAAATTGCCTTTTTTTTTTTAAACATCATTCTGTGGATCAGCTGGTGGTGGTTCTTCTGATGTGGCCTGATGTGTTTGGGTGGAGTGGTCTGGAATGGCCTATCTGGGCTGGGGTGACTGGAGCTTCCCTTTGTGCACATTCTCCCCCTCTGGGAAGCCAGTCTGGGCTTGTTTACAGGATGATGAAAGAGTTCCTAGGGGCTAGGGAGGGCCAGCTCTGGAACCTCTGCTTGCATCACATTTGCAAGGGGCCTGCAGGTCAAAGCAAGTCACATGGCCATGGCCAAACCCAGACTCAAAGGTGGACAAATAAAATTCTATCTGCTGATAGAAGAAGCAACCACAGTGCAGAGGATGGGAAGGAATGCCGGCCCCATTGCCATGGCTGATTCATCACGGTGAGGAATGGCGAGCTCTCAACCAGGAGTTCTGGCCTTGTGTAGGCCAGGTGGGCCTTTGTGGGTGGCCCGGGTAACCCCACTGCTTTGTTGTACAGATAATGTTACTCTTCATTGTTGTCACAGTGGGAGCATGGAGAAGGGAGCTGCTTCTTATTCTTGGGGCAGAAAGGGAAGGAAATGTTTTTATAATTAGCATTTTAGTCCAATTCTTCAGTACAAAGCCATTCAGAAGAGCTCTGGGTTTATGGTAGATAGATTTCTGGTGTCATATGAAGGTTCCAGATAGTGTACTTGGACAGTGGGGTGGGGAGGGCAGGAGCTTCAGGCATCGCTTTTTTTACTTTTTTTTTTTTTTTTTGGTGCTGGGAATTGAACCCAGAGCCTTGTGCATGCAAGGCAGGCACGCTACAGACTGAGCTATGTCCCCAGCCTCAGGCATTGCATTTTGACATTCTTGGGGAAAGGGAACCAAGAGTGGATTTAAATATTTCTGCTATGACTTGTCGGGTCTGCTTGTGCTCCATGGTCATGTGTGGTTGCTTTTCAGAGCATTGACTATAGAAGGCAGTTTACATCTTGGAGTGGAAAAGATATGTTAAGGCCCAGATTTTATTTGGGTGTTTTACCACTTTATTAATTTCTCTTAGCATATGTGAAATAAAGACATCCTTCCTTGTTCTGTACATAAAAATCTTTTTTTTAAAATTTTGTTTTTAGTTGTAAATAGACAGAATGCCTTTATTTTATTTGTTAATTTTTACGTGGTACTGAGGATTGAACCCAGTGCCCCACGCATGCTAGGCAAGTGCTTTGCCACTGAGCCAAAGCCCCAGCCCCATAAAAATCTTTTGAAATTATTAAACTCCTTGTGGAACGTTTAAAGCAGTATTTTCTTTTTAGAAGTTTGTACAGGGAGACATGTCAGTAAATCAATAGTCTCAGAACCCTGGGGACTTTAGAACAATCCATGACTTTCACGAAATTATCATATGTGTTGATTTTTCAAAATAGTACTTATCTAACACAAATAGAAGAGTCCTTTTTCATTGTCCCACTGAATCTTCTGAGCCTTCTTCTACATGGTGGCAGGGCTGAGGCAGGGTGTATGTACTGCCTTATTGGCACATTTGGCACCTGGTAAGCCAGAAGAAGCCTGGAGGCTGAAAGGAGTGATCATCAGAATGAGTGGGAAGCCGGGCATGGTGGCTCTTACCTGTAATCCCAGCAACTGAGGAGGCTGAGGCAGGAGGACTTCAAGTTTGGGGCCAGCCTCAGCAACTTGGTGAGACTCTGTCTCAAAATAAAAAATAAAAAGGACTGGGGGTATAGCTCACTTGTAAAGTGTTCCTGGGTTCAATCCCCAGCACCAAAAAAAAAAAAAAAAAAAAAAAAAAAAGAAGAAGAAGAAGAAGTAGTAGTGGGTAGGAGGTGCGGTAACTCTGTTAGTACAGCCCTGTTCCCTTTCTTCTTTTACTTAATTCCTATTACAAGGCAGTGAGGAAGGAATTAATGTGTCCTCCAGGCAGATGAGTCAACTGAGATAGGTAAGTTAAAACCAAGTGCTGGAATGCCAGGGGAACAGCCTTGCTCCTGGGGTCTGGAGGGAAGACTCTGGCTCTCTGCTCTTTGGCCTTCTTGTCACCTTCTCTGATTCATCTCCCCTTCAAGGTAACATCAGTAGGAACAGAGACTCTGGAGTCAGATAAGGGGGCATCTGGTTCTGTGACCTCTGGGCCTCAGGTGCTTCCACTGTATGGGATGATAGCACTGGTCACCTCCCTGGCTTCTTGTGGAGTGGTGAGGTGCTCAGGAGGAGCCTGGTGTGGCCTGCCCCACCCTTCACAAATGTTTATTTGCCTTCTCAGAAGCCCTATCTCTAATCCCCACCCTGAGGCCAGTATTCACCCACCTCCTTCCACATTTATTAGAACAAAACTGGCATGAGACTGTC
Source organism: Marmota flaviventris (assembly GCF_047511675.1). Taxonomy (NCBI): domain Eukaryota; kingdom Metazoa; phylum Chordata; class Mammalia; order Rodentia; family Sciuridae; genus Marmota; species Marmota flaviventris. The sequence continues at coordinate 56,051,554 of NC_092503.1, forward strand.
AAGGAAGGCCATCTGATGCCCTCCAGGATGCCCCAGGCCTGAGCACCACCATGGTCAGAGCATAGAGCACCTGTTTTCTCTTTTCCACTCCAGGGCAAGAGGGCAGAGGGGCAAGGATTTGAATGGTAGCCCTGACCCTAAGGTGCTCCACATTCCCACTTCTATCAATGTTGACAGCTGGTTTTTTGAGTGACATTTAGTACCATACTCAGACAGAAAATAAAACCTCCCTCAAAAAGTCTAACAAAAGGCTGTGTGAAGACTTATTTGGCACCTCCCCTGATGAGAGTTGCATAGCCAAAGGCAGCAGATGTGGGAGGTGAGTAGCCAACGTTTTCATTGGGAATTATCTTTTTGTTCACAGAAGTGGAGGCAATGTTCAGGAGCTTTGTGCCAGGCAGAGGTTAGCCCTGTTCTGTGTTTTTTTGTTTGTTGGTTGCTTTCTTGTTTTAATCTCAAAATGCTGTTGTGGTCGAGTTTTCCATTGGAGAACAGAGATGCCATCTCGCTCATACATGCAGTGCCAATACCCTGAACACCTCATAAGTCAGTGACTGTGGGATGAACTGGGGATTCTTGAGAACGTGCAGAGCAACCACAGCAGGCAGGTACTGTGGCCATTCCCATGTTTACAAGGCTTGGAGAAGTTGGCACCACCAAGCCTGCTGCATTTCACGCTGTGCACATAGCACTGAGGCCTGGGGGGCAGAGAGGGGAGTTTGTAAGGCACCTGAGGAACCTTAGATGCAGTATTATTCCGCAGTCTTCCTCTTTTCCCTTTTTAGCTGTTGCTTTAGGGTTCCCCCACCCCCCATTCCACCCCAGATTCTTATTTCTTTGGCATCTTAGCACATTCTTCATCCTCACCATATACTGTTGGCAGGGTAAAGACAGCCCGCCCAGAGGCTAAGGGCCATGAGAGGAGAGACTGCATCCCCCTCGTTTCCCATGTGCCTAGGCCTTGCACAGTCCTGCCAGGTGCGGAAGGCTGCTCACCAGCTCCAGTGGTGAGGCCTCCTCCAGCCCTGTTGCTGACTGCATCTAGGAGGGAGAGGAGGAGAATTCTATTGAAAATGAAAAAGGTTAGCATCATTCTCAGTGCAGTTGTGCCAAGAGGACGGTGCCAGCCCTCTTGCTGCCTTTTCTCCTGGCCTGCCCTTGATAGCACATTAATTCCAGATGCCCTTCTTCCCAAGGCATGCTGCTTTCTTGGTGTTCCACTTTGCTGCCTCTCTGGGCACCATTTAGCTCCTCATCAGTCATTGAACTGAGTTCAGTGACTGCTCTTGGATCTGAGGGCCTGATGAAGATGTCTAATACAGCCTTTCTGTGGTGACCCAGTCCCTGGGATGTCGCTGGGCATGAACACCTGGAATCTCCCCTAGACTCTCTACTTAACTTGAATTGCAACATATTAGCTTTCTTTTCCATCCCATTCTCTGGCTGAGAAATGTGGGCATTCCCTTGTGAGTCCACGGATGTGCCTGGTAGCATGAAATGCCCTGATCGTGATCCTGGCTCGATGCTGGCATCGCAGAGCCTCCACTATGCAGCAGAGTCCCCATATGGTTGGAAGATAAGCCTAGGAGAATTGGGAACTGTGTCAGCCAGACACCCAGTGCCAAGTAGCACAGATTTAAAGATTTCTTGATACTCCTAGACAGCTGAGCAGAGATTTTTATCATCGGCAGCAAGTGCAGCCAGCCCATCGTCGCTTTGGCAGCATTTGTGGAATTAATTGGAGCACTGAGTTGACAGGACACCAGTGTGGGGCTATCTCAGAACCTTCTCTTTGGTACTTGTGTTGTGTTTTATGTTGAATTGTGTGTCCAAGGTTTCTGGAAGTGCAGAACATTGCCCTCTACTGGGACTCTAATATTTTTTATTAAAACAGTTTAGTCAAAAATGTTGATGGGGACAGTAGTGTTTCTAACATGCTCAGTGCAAACGGAAACATTTGTATTAATAAGGCTGGATATTAGGGGATTTCCAGTTCAGATATACTCTCGTCTCCTGCGCGGAGTGGGAATGTAGGGGAGTCCAGAAACATAAACTGGTTGTTGGAGTTCAGCCAGTCCCCCCAGTAACTTTTACCAGTACGTATTTTCCACGTTAGGTAGTCATTAGGGCAGGTCTCTTCCTACACAAAATCCTATTTTATTTATTTATTTATTTTAAATTTTTTGTTTCTGCTTCTTTTTTTGCAGTACTGGGAATTGAGCTCAGGGGTGCTCTATCACTAAGCTATATCCCAGTCATTACTATTTTTTTTTTTAAATTTTGAGACAGGGTCTTGCTAAATTGCCTAGATTGGCCTCAAACCTGCCATCCTCCTGCATCCAACTCCCCCAGGTCTCTGGGATTACAGATGTGCCACTGTGCCTGGCATGAAATCCTGTTTTAAGTGTACCATTGGTACCCCTTGTAAAGCAAACATTCCTCTTCTAAAATTACTCCTAAGGTGGTTATAATTTTAATTATTGCTATTACAAACTGAGATCCTCTATATTGGTAAAACCACATCATAATCTCATAATCCACAGAACCTCCAAAATTATTTTGATGTGATAGAACCTATCGTGAACAATTGCAAATCTAATTTTGTCTACAAAAGTTAGCAAGAAGGACAACTCTGATTTTGTTAGGGCAGTGCTTTTCAGCAGTACCCATAGTTATAAATCCAGTTTCAGAGTAGTACAGCTCACATGTATTTGTATGTAAATGTATAGATACACAGAGAAATGAAGTAAAACTTTGTACAATGTACTGTTTTCCTATTCTACTTTTTTTTCTTTCTTCTTCCCTTTAATGTTTTTACTTCTTTGCTCTCTCTTTCTTATGCTAGTCATGACTTCACCAGATCGATTTTATTATATACCAACCCACAATTCAAAACCCATTGTAAGCTGGGCATGGTGATGTATGCCTGTAACCCCCAGCAACTCAGGAGCCTGAGGCAGGAGGATTGCAAGTTTGAGGCCAGCCTCAGCAACTTAGTGAGACCCTGCTCAAAGTAAAAAAAAAAAAAAAAAAAAGAGAGAGAGAGAGAGAAGAAAAGAAAAAGAAAGGGCTGGGGATGTGGCTCAGCAATTAAGTGCCCCTGGGTTCAATCCCCAGTACAAAAAAACAAACAAACAAACAAAAAAACCCACATTGCATTATGAGTAAAGCTTTTTAGCTCTCTTGGCCTCTTCTTGTTTCTGGGGTATATGTGGGGTTTTTTTTGTTGTTGTTGTTGTTTTTTTGCTGTTTTTCCTTCTCCTTTCTTTTCTTTTTTTCTTTTTTTTTGAGATGAGCACTGCATTGCCTGGACTGGTTTCAAGTGATCCTCCTGCCTCAGTCTCCCTAGCCGCTGAGACTTCAGGTGCTTGTCATCATGTCTGGCCTTTTTTTTTTTTTAAATAATAATTCTCTGCTTTCTGACAGATAGCAGCACAAAAGAATTGTAAAGAATTTAAACTCCCCTCTCAGCTCAGTTGCCAGGTATGTCACCACTTCCCAGCCCTCCCGGGAAACAGACCTCAGGAGAAGGGAAGAAGGGAAGTGCCTTCAGTAAGAGCTTGACACTGAGTGCACTAGGGAAGTCCTCTGGTGACTGGTTGAGAGGAACCTTTACCAATTAACAAAAGGCCCACAGTGTTACACACCTCTGCTGTGGCTTATGAATAGCATTGTTTAATAGTAATCCCGTTGTACCAGGGACTAGGGGGAGGCTGAGGTGGGAGTATCACAAGTTCAAGACCAGCCTCAGCAACTTAATAAGACCCTGTCTCAAAATAAAAAATAAAAGGGACTGAGGACATAGCTCAGTGGTAAAGTACTGAGAATTAGTTCCCAATACCTTCCCCCCGCCCATTATAATTCTATTGTAGTGATAGATATTTGTTAAGCACTTACTGTGACCCAGCCTTGGGCTCAGTGCTGATGGGCAGTGTTTCATTTTAAAGCCCTTACTACCTTCTAAGACAGATACAGATAAGAAGTTGAGACATGAAAGGAGACACAGAGGACAACGTAAAAATTGAGCTGAGCTCCTATCCAAACCTTCATACCTCTTTACTATCATGGTTTCATGAAGCCAGTGGCACTGTTTTATTATTATTATTATTATTATTATTATTATTATTATTGCAGTATTGGGGTTGGAACCCAAAGCCTTCTGGTATGCTAGGCAGATGCTCTACTACTGAGCTCTACCCTGGCCCCCAGTGTTCCTTTCCTTAAGCAGGTATTTGAGAGAGGTAGAACACCATGTCCTACTTTAGCCAACCCTGTCTGTGGTTGACATTCAGTGACCTCTTCTGTGCCCTGGGCACTTTGCTAGGCAGTGCAGATAGACCAAGAATGACATGGTCCCTTCACGCTTTCCCATGAGGAGGAGGTGACTACAGGAGGGAGCAGGATGGGTTGCAGGCCACCCATGCCAGGCTCTCTCCATCCAAGTATGTCCCTAGCCCTCTGCTCTTGGGAAGGGGGTGTGTGTGCAGAAAGATCATGTGGGATGGATGGTACCGACCCTTCCTTAGCCTCTACAGATCCACCATGAAGAAAGTATTGGCCAGTTCCTTGGAATAGTTAAAACACTTTTGAGAATCCTTTCATGTTCAGATTCCTAAGAGAGTGTAGTAGACTTTATTTGGAATGATTGTAATCAGTGAAGAAAACAGCCTTTCTTTACTGTGAGTCAGATGATTGTTTTATCTAAGTGAATGTCCAAAAAAAAATTTTTTTTTTTTTAAAGAGAGTGTCCAGAGCTGGGCATGGTAGCTTAGAACTGTAATCCCAGCTACTAAGGAGCCTGAGGCAGGATGATGGAAAGTTCAAGGCCAGCCTGGGCAACATAGCAAAATAAAACAAAAAGATAAAAGCAGATCCAGGAAGTAGTTCATTAATTTAAGTGAGAACCAAAGTGTAAGAGTTCAGAAGACTCAAATTCTTGTTGTGTGACCCTGTGGTCTGTTTTGCCCTGGGTCCCCTGCTCTCCTGGCTAAATTGCTTCCCTGCCATTATAAACCCCACCTTCTCAGCTTGTCTCTTTCCCCAACATTTGGTTAGGCTACAGAGAAAACACCTTATGTTCAGATTTGTGTGGGCATTAGTTACCTGAACACTTGAAAGTGACTCTAATCTTCCTGGGTGAGGTGAACCGCGGGCAGACACTGTCTGCCAGGCTCTTACCACTCCCAGAGGACCCACAGTACCTGGGAGGATATATCCATATGTAAAAAGAATATCAATTTTAATTTGAGCCTCAGTGCCTCACAGCAGACCCAGAGATTTCAGTCTGTATTCTAACAGGAACCCAGGTGATTCATGTGGATATTAGAATTGAAGGCGCACTGGGCTAGGCCACACTAACTGTATTTTTCCCAGGTGTGGAAGTAGCATCCTAGGGTGCACTTTGTTCTTGTCCGGTCTCCACTTGCCTGAGGCTTGTGGAAGCCTGGGCTTTGTGCTTCAGTCCTGCACCTCCCCTGACACCTACCAGTGCTCACTAATTAGCTCTCCTGCTTAATTAAACCCTCACAAACATTCCAGTAAGTTTCTGGGTCAAATTCAGCATTTGTGGAAAAAAAAAATAGGTTTATTAGGAAACATAGCTGAAGTACGACTAGTACCTTTTAAAGTATTCAATTTGATAAGTTTTGACATGTGTATAGTGTGCCAGTACACCATCACCTCAATAAGATAATAATTATAATTATATCCATCGCCTATTGAAGTTCTTTCATGTCCCTTTGTATCTTTCCTGCCACCCTTAGGCAACCACTGTTCTGCTTTCTATCACTATAGGTAAGTTTGTACTTTCTAGAATCTTATATAAATGGAATCATATGGTATGGTTTCTTTTGTTTGTGGTTTCTTTCATTTAGCATAGTTATTTTGAGATCTATTCTAACTACTCTGTCTACTATACAGGTCAGTTTATTGCTTTTTATTGCTGAATAGTATTCTATTATTGTATGAATATAATAGTTTATTTATATACTTGTTGATAAAAAGTTGGGTGGTATCCAGTTTTTATCTATTTGCAGATAGGACTGCCTGGAATACCTGTGTACAGGTCTTCAAGTGGATATGTGCTTTTTATTCTTCTTGGTAAACAGATACTGAAGAATGGAATACCTAGTTTATATGGTACATCTAATGCTAACTTTTTTAGAAACTGCTAAACTATTTTTCAAAGTGGTTATATCATGCTGTCCCCATCAGCAGGGTATGAGAGCTTCATTTCCTTCCATCGTCTGCAGCACTTGGTATTGCCTTTTTAATTATACCAAGTCTGGCCTTGAATTTGCATCCTCCTGCCTCAGCCTCCCAAATCGCTAAGATTACAGATGTGTGCTATGGCTCCCAGCTGTTTGTAGTTTTTAAATTATTAAAAAGTATTTTGGTGGGGGAGAATGAAATCTTCCTTCCTTCCTTCCTTCCTTCCTTCCCTCCCTCCCTCCCTCCCTCCCTCTTTTATGTGGTGGGGAGGATTGAGCCCAGTGCCTCACATGTGCAAGGCAAGTGCTCTACCACGTAGCTACAGCCCCAGCCCAGTCTTAAAATTTTTTTGAAGTATTTTTTAAAGGGCAGAAGTTTTTATTTTTGCTGAAGTCCTGTGCATCAGTTCTCTTATGGATTGTGCTTTTGGTGTTCTAAAAATGTTGGTCTAAAACAACTGGTCACAAAGGAATTTTCATAAATTTTCTTCTAGGAATGTTAGAATTCTAGGTTTTTAATTTAGGTTCATGATCCATTTCGAGTTAATTTTGTGCATAGTCTGAGGCTCAAATTAAAGTTGATATTCTTTTTACATATGGATATCAGATTATTCAGGATCATTTGTTTTTTGTTTTTTTTTTAAAGAGAGAGATTTTTATTTATTATTTTTTAGTTTTCGACAGACACAACATCTTTGTTTGTATGTGGTGCTGAGGATCAAACCTGGGCTGCACTCATGCCAGGCGAGCCCGCTGCCGCTTGAGCCACATCCCCAGCCCAGGATCATTTGTTGAAAAGACTATCCTTTCTCCACCAAATTGCCTTTGAATCTTTGTAACAAATCACTAGTCCTACAAACAGAGAGAAGCAGATCTCTTAAAACTTCTAGAGTCTAAAAACCACTGAGAAAAATAGTAGGAACTTTGGGTTCCCAAGTGGTGATGCAGCTTGGCCTCAATTATTGGGATCTTTGGAGATCCTCATTCCCAAGTTCTCCCTCCCATCCCTTGAAGAGTCCTCTTCTGGCCTTGCCAGCATCCGTGCTCTTTCTCCTGTTGGGCCCTGTGGACAGGAAGTGCAGCACTGATGTCCCGAAGGAGTGTGCACCTTCCAGCCTGAGCCCTTTCTCAGGGATTGGAGAGAACAAGCAGGTTTGGCCCTGGCATGCAGTTGTGTTACTGTTGTGTGTTAATGGTTGGGGGAGGGGAGCATTGACCATAGCAGACCGGGTGGCTGGCCTGAGTCCAGCCTAGTAAGTCAGAGCACCTGCCTAACACTCTAGGAAACGCTTTCTGTTTTCCAGGCACTCCTCGCAGGCATGCGGAACCGCGAAAATAGCTCGCCCTGCCAGGGCAACGGAGAGCAGGCCGGCCGAGGCAGGAATGTGGGCTCCGTGTGGCCGGGGGAGGAGGAGCCCTGCAACGATACCACCACCCCTTCCTACAAGAAGCCTCTCTATGGCATTTCGCACAAGATCATGGAGAAGAAGAACCCTCCCGTGGGGGACCTGCTCAACACCTATGAGCTCTTCGAGAAGGCCAACGCCAGCAACAGTCCCTCCCCTCTGCGCCTGCTGAACGACCCTCAGAAACGGGACTGTGGCGGGGCATCAGGAACAGCCACTGACGGCGACCCCAACATCTACTTTCTGATCCAGAAGATGTTCTACATGCTCAACACTCTCACTTCCAACATGTCCCAGCTGCACAGCAAGGTGGACTTGCTCTCCCTGGAAGTGAGCCGCATCAAGAAGCAGGTGAGCCCCTCCGAGCTGGTGGCCAAATTCCAGCCACCCCCCGAGTACCAGCTCACCGCTGCTGAGCTCAAGCAGATTGTGGACCAGAGCCTATCAGGCGGGGACCTGGCCTGCCGTCTGCTGGTACAGCTCTTCCCCGAGCTCTTCAGCGACGTGGACTTCTCCCGCGGCTGCAGCGCTTGCGGCTTTGCAGCCAAGCGGAAGCTGGAGTCGCTGCACCTGCAGCTCATCCGCAACTACGTGGAAGTCTACTACCCGTCAGTGAAGGACACTGCTGTGTGGCAGGCTGAGTGCTTGCCGCAGCTGAACGACTTCTTCAGCCGCTTCTGGGCCCAGCGGGAAATGGAGGACAGCCAGCCAGGAGGCCAGGTCACCAGCTTCTTTGAAACTGAGCAGGTGGACGCCGGCCACTTCCTGGACAGCAAGGACCAGGAGGAGGCCCTGTCTCTGGACCGCAGCAGCACCATCGCCTCAGATCACGTGGTGGACACGCAGGACCTCACCGAGTTTCTGGATGAAGCCTCTTCGCCGGGTGAGTTCGCCGTCTTCCTCCTCCACCGGGTCTTCCCCGAGCTCTTCGACCACCGGAAGCTGGGCGAGCAGTACAGCTGCTATGGCGACGGTGGCAAGCAGGAGCTGGACCCGCAGAGGCTGCAGATCATCCGCAACTACACGGAGATCTACTTTCCCGACATGCAGGAAGAGGAGGCCTGGCTGCAGCAGTGCGCGCAGCGCATCAACGACGAGTTGGAGGGCCTGGGGCTGGAGGGCGGCAGCGAGGGCGAGACGCCGCGGGATGACTGCTACGACTCCTCCAGCCTGCCCGATGACCTCTCCGTGGTCAAGGTGGAGGACAGCTTCGAGGGTGAGAGGCCGGGCAGGCGCTCCAAGAAGATCTGGCTAGTGCCCATTGACTTTGACAAGCTGGAGATTCCGCAGCCGGACTTCGAGGTGCCAGGCGCCGACTGTCTGCTCAGCAAGGAGCAGCTGCGCAGCATCTACGAGAGCAGCCTGTCCATTGGCAACTTCGCCTCCCGCCTGCTGGTGCACCTCTTCCCGGAGCTCTTCACCCACGAGAACCTACGCAAGCAGTACAACTGCAGCGGCTCCCTGGGCAAGAAGCAGCTGGACCCCGCCCGCATCAAGCTGATCCGCCACTACGTGCAGCTGCTCTACCCCCGGGCCAAAAATGACCGCGTCTGGACTCTGGAGTTCGTGGGCAAGCTGGACGAGCGCTGCAGGCGCCGGGACACGGAGCAGAGGCGCTCCTACCAGCAGCAGCGCAAGGTCCACGTGCCAGGCCCTGAGTGCAGAGACCTGGCAAGCTATGCAATCAACCCCGAGAGGTTCCGAGAGGAGTTTGAGGGGCCCCCTTTGCCCCCCGAAAGGAGCAGCAAGGACTTCTGCAAGATCCCCCTGGACGAGCTGGTGGTCCCCTCACCCGACTTCCCGGTGCCTTCTCCCTACCTGTTGTCGGACAAGGAGGTGCGCGAGATCGTGCAGCAGAGCCTCTCCGTGGGCAACTTTGCCGCCCGGCTCCTCGTCAGGCTCTTCCCCGAACTCTTCACCGCCGAGAACCTGCGGCTGCAGTACAACCATTCAGGGGCTTGCAACAAGAAGCAGCTGGACCCCACGCGACTGCGGCTCATCCGCCATTATGTGGAGGCCGTGTACCCCGTGGAGAAGATGGAGGAGGTGTGGCATTATGAATGTATCCCCAGCATCGACGAGCGGTGTCGCCGTCCCAACAGGAAAAAATGCGACATCCTCAAGAAAGCCAAGAAAGTGGAGAAGTGACGGGCCTGTGGGCTGCCCAGAGACTTGGGTTATGAAAGGCTGAGCGATGGGCACCCTTGGGACCGAGTCACTTTGGAACATGTGTATGGTATCCACAGACAGGCACCTTATGTCAGTGGGGAGTGGCTTCCTACATTTGCACACGTAAACACCTACTCACCCACCCATGAGAAAGCAGCCTTGAATTTGGTCTCTTGACTTTGTCCTGTATTCCCTGGTGGCACAGCCCGAGTTTGGGAGGAGCCAGGCTGTGAGCAGAGGGACTAGCCGAGTAGGTCCTCTCTACTTGATTGTGCCCTTTCCTGTCCCTCACAATCCAAAATGCAAATTCAGCAGCTTCTGTTCCTCTCCCCACACTTTTCATCTTCCATTTTTAACTTTTTCTTCTTTTTTTAATTAAAATGAACCCCTTTTAAAAAAAAATCATTGGGCTCTTTGGGGGCCATTTTACTTAGAAAATCTTTTTAAGTATTTGAGATGAAGTACTGTAAGATAATTTCAGTTGCTGGGATTTTAAAAGATGATTCAGAGATTTATGAATTTTTTAGAAGTGCCATGTTTGTGCATGATGGGTAATCATAGCTTCAGGTGGCATAGAGACTGATTTTACTGACCTCGTCTACGACATCTGATTTTGGAGGAGTCTCGATGCCCCTTGGATGGCAGTAGAGGTGATGATAGGGATAGCATGAAGTCCTTTCTGACGATGTGTAAGTTTTTCCTTCTGCTGTGGTCCCCGGGAAGGAGATGTGCTGCGCGTCAGTAGAATGCTGTGCTCACTCTGTAGATGAGAACACTGGATGATGATATGAATGTAGATAGACCTGGAAACACACATTCACACAATGTCTCCATTTGAGCTGTGTCCTTCCATGGCCCCCTATTCCCTCTCCACACATGGGTGCTAATTGGAGGGGCAGATTCATTTTCTTGGAAAATAATGTGTGTGAGCATTTGGCTTCTTGTTTGATTGCAGGGTGGGCTTCTTTGAGTTCACCAAGAACTGTTTACTTTCTGTGCGGGTATTTGTACAAAATGCAGGTCTGGGAGCTGTGTGGTGACTTCCCCCAGACCTCAGCAATAGCTCCTCCCATTAGCATGGCATCCTTATGCCTCTGGGCAGGCCCAGGCCTGGGGCCCTCTTGAGGATACCCCATATTGAAAGGGCACAGGTCATCTCAAATGGGACTCCCATGTCCCTTCCCAGGTCCACTCAGAACTTTCCCTTTGGGTCCTCTAGAAGGTTCTACTATCTTAACCTGGCCCATGCCCTATCTTCTAGGTGTGCATCTCTCCCCTCCCCACTGATTGGGAAGGTCACACTGCTCCAAGCCGGCAGTTTGCTCTCTAGGGGCGCCAGTTGGGAAACTCCCCAGCCGGTCACGTCTTTAAAGACAGAACTTTTACTTGCCCTATGTTGGGGGCCAGATGCTGAAGAAAGAAAGGAAGCAGTCTAACCCAAACTGGATGCATCTTACCAGAGACCTGGGAAATCGACCCACACAGGATAGTCAAAGCCTTGTGGGAGGTTACAGATTTAATACCCTAATGGTTTAATATTTTGCTACCTTAAAATGCAGATATAATAGAAATAACCTGTGAATTTTCCTCATATAGTTAAGAACTTTAGTTCCAGTAGCTATATGACATAAATTTTGCCTTCGCTCAGTAGACATTTGTTTATATAACAGAATTTTGAGCCACTTAAAAATGACTCTTCAGTATCATTTACAGATTATTTCTGTTAAAACTGCAAACCTGAATTTTTGGAATTGAAAAATGCACAGGGACTTAGTGACTCTGTCACACGCACCCATACACACAAACACACACACTTCTCCTTACTAGAAAACTTAAGTGAGATGAAGGGGACCTCAGTGAATACTCGTTTGCCTTTGTGCCTGTGAAGGAACTGGGGCAGCCAGCAGACTCACTTCCCTGCTCACTTGGGCTTTTCTTTCTGCCTTAGTCTCTCCACTACATACACACGTGCATGCGCCCTACCCAAAGATGGCTGTGGCACTCTCCTGCAGGCCCCACTAGTTGCGGGGGTCCCATGGAATTTTTTTCTGGTCTCTAGGATGTATCCAAGAGGATTCCAAGCCATGTGAAAATTGCCCTGCTTTCTAGAGGGTGAATGTGACCCTGCAACTTCAGAAGCACAATCAATTGTTAATTTTTGAAAAGTTCCTGTTTGCTTAACATTGAAGTCAACAGGTTCTAGAAATTAAATATGTCTCTTTGTTACCTAGAGCATGTTAAATTTTTGGAAACTGTATTTTGGTGGTTTCCATAACACCCTTCTTGTGTAACTCACCCCCCGACCCCCAATATCCTACAGTCCCTTTCAGTGAAGAGAGGTGGACACACTCTGGGAGCGTTTCCTGTCCCCTGGATTGTGTTCTGTCTGTATGGTGTCCTCACTTCTGCATCCATACAGGTGGCTCCGGTGGGCATGTTTTTTTTTTTTTACATGAAGCAATAGAAGTACAAATACTTAATTTTTTCAGAACTTAATGTGTTCCATAAAATCTGTTGGCATCACCCCATCCTTCTCCCCATCTTAATTCTTTGGTTTTTACTTGTTTGTGTTTTGGATTATTTTCTGCCTTGTATCCCAAGGACTAAAGAATTAGCACAGACACATTCTGACGTTAAGTAAAATAGTAAGTCACGGTAGGTGGTAGTGGTCATGGTTTTCTCTGTTAGTAAGTTGTTGAAGAATGTATGAAGATAGTCATGAATGTACTAAGTGTTCGGATCCTGCTTCAGTTCACATGGCCGTGTCTACATGACGACAGAAGTTTGACAGGGAATCAAGTGGTGTCTGTGTCACTAGCGCTAGTGTGCCCCTCCCCCTTCAGTGTTGGCTCCAAACCTTGCTTTCCTTTCAAGTTAGGGGGCATATCAGCAGCAGTTATCAACCAACCAATGGGATCTACTTAGTGGTGACTGGATTGGCTGTTAAAATGGTGAGAGTTGGTAAGCGTTGCTGCCTGACCACACCGCAGCATGGCCACTTGGGTTCCTGTAGAGATGGCCTCAGTTTCCACCTTCCCCCCCCCCCCAAGGGTTCTTGAGACCCCTGGTTGGAGGTCATTGAGCTCTTGCCCTGTCTGGCTGTGGTGACGATTCTGAAGTGGAGTTGGGGGCCAGGGGTGTCCCTGCTGTTGGGAACATTTGCCTCTAGTAGATCCAGCCTTAATGTTTTCTGACATCCTAGTGAGAGCAGACCCTGCACAAAGCGGATATCAGAGTTAATACTGTGAGGAGACAAAATAATGAGAATAGTTTTACCAAAGATAATGAAATATCGCATAATGTCTGCATATTACCATTGAATTGAGTGCATCTTTAGAAAACTGAATGTAACAAAAACCCACGACATTTTTGGAAATTGTATGCTCTCTAGCAACTTTGTGTGAATTTTTATACAAGCACTGTTTTATGAGTTATATAAAATGTTTTAAAAATAGAAAAATTCTGGTCTCCTAACATCTTATTTCCTTAAGGCACTGGCCTCTTAGAACATGACTTGGTCTGTCTGTCTTTCTGTGTGACTTCCTGCCCACCTCCCAGGGAAGGGAATGAATGTTCTGGGGGGTTCAGCTCCTCGGGCTTCCACTCTCAGGGTGTCAGGGGTACATCTCGGGGTTTCAGTTTGGCCACAGCTGAATGACTGAGAAGTCACCAAATAAGTCCTCCAATCCAGCTTTTACACAAACCACTTCCTGGCCACAGTGGGAAACTCATTTGACCTTTTTTTACCTTTCCTGGTTAGGTGCCAGGCCAGTCCTGCCAAACTAGCAGAGCTTCACATAACTTTAACCTCTTTTTTTAATTCACTTTGGATTAAATGGGATGTATTTCATCAAAGCTAATGAGTTATTAAAAACTAATTGATAACAAAAAATGCATGATTTTTTTTTTTTTTTTTTTTGGTACAGTGATCAGACCCAGGGGCACTTAACCACAGAGCCACATCCCCAACTCTTTTTTTGTGTTTTATTTAGAGACACGTTCTCTCCGAGTTGCTTAGGGCCACACTAAATTGCTGAACTCTCGATCCTTCTGCCTCAGCTTCCTGAGTGTGCCTCACCATGCCTGGCGAAATGCATGGTTTTTGATAGCAAAAACGCATGTTTTCCCTCATGTTCTCTTGTCCTCGGCTAACTATAAATGAATGATCTTCAATATTTTATAGTAAAAATAAGCCTGAGGATCACAAAATGTAAACAGAATGTGGCTCCTTATTGGAGCCTTTTTCTTACTGTGAGTGTGCTTCTTTCGGGGGTGGGGAGTTGTTTGTTTATGGTGCTAGGGTTTAAACTCAGAACCTCATGCATCTACCCCAGAGGTACACTCTCACCCTCTTATTTCTGATTTGATAGCTCCAAAAACTATTTGACTGACATATCTGTGCTTTAAACCTTGTGGGCAGTCATCCTGGTGAACGCATGTGTGTGTGTGTGTGTGTGTGTTATTGGAAATTGAATACAGATGTTGCTCTACCACTGAGCTATACCCCTAAGTCCTTTTAATTTTTTTTTTTCCAACTTTGAGATAGGGCCTAAGTTGCTGAGGCTGGCCTTCAACTTGGTGATTCTTCTACCTCAGCCTCCTGAGCCTCTAGAACTGCAGTCATGCCCCACTGCCCTTGACTAAGGAAGGCTAAACATTTTTAAAGTCCCTTCTGGCTGCAGGTGTCTGTTTTCTACCAAAAAGAAAGTCTGAAGTAATTTAATAGATGAATGCATACCTAAGAGCTCTACTTTTCAGAAATAAGAACTCCATTCCAGGTTAATTATGAGCTTTGCACTAGCAAGATGCAGTGAACTTTTAAAGGAAGCTTCCAGGGAGAGCTGAAATCCACAGTCCCTGGTGGGGAGGGGAAGGAACGTTCACTGTCTGCTGGCTGAAACGTCTGCACCAGACACACAGTTGTACCTGGAGGATGCATGTAATCCTTTGCACAGACCTGTGAGGTAAGTTTCGTAATTGTCCCCTGATAAAAGGTGAGAGCCAATACCCCCATAGTATTTAGGGCATCTCAACCAAGGCCCACAAAGGCTTGGTGTTGGGAGCACTCTTACCTCTGTTTTGTGGTAAGAAAGCAGGGAGCAGTGGGTTTCCTGCCCAAGTTCACACAATTGGTGAATGGTACCAGGATTTGAACCCACACCACACCATCTTGGGTGCTAAATACCCGCCGAGCCACAACACCCCAATATTCAGATCCCCAAACAATTTCAAGTCATTGGTTGGCCTCTATCACCACATCCTATTAGCTCCCTCTGGTCCGATGTGAGATACAGATGTGCTGGTTTTAGAATCGCCCTGGGTGAAATCATAGGAGTGATTGTGGACAGACAGGCATGTCCTGGAATAGCAAGGGAGTAAATTTTTTGCAATTGTAAAAGTAGTGGTTGTAGATCAGATACCTTGGGAGAGGCAGAGACAGGCAGGGCAACTCAAAAGAAGAGGCTGAGGGAACCAGGAGTCTGGTCCTGCCTGTAGTCTAGCTGTATTCTCTTGCCTGAGGAGGATATGCAATAATATATGCCAGAATTTGTCCTAGTTGAGGCAAAGGGGCTGGGTGGCCATTGTCCGAGGTCCTTCTGGGAAAGGTAGTAGCTGGCAGGGTGGCTCCCTTCAGCCAAGGGCAGTGCTCCAGAAGGGGCCACCATAGTGATGAGTAGCTGACCTTCAGCAGCCAGGGGGTAGGCGTGCCTGCAGAGGGATCTCCACGGGATTCCACCAGCAGCCACTATAGCAATGTCTCAAGGTTTATCTGCATCAGAATCCCAGGGGGCTTTTTAAAACATTGCTTGCTCCATCCTCCAAAAGTCTGATGTAGCAGATATTACCCAAACAGAGGGTACTTTGTGAGCAACAGGTCTGAGTCCTGTAATCCCAGTTACTCAGAAGGCTGAGGCTAGAGTGAGACCAGCCTCACAATTTTGCAGGACGGGCACGGTGGACTGAGTTTGTAATCTCAGTGGCTTGGGAGGCTGAGGCAGGAGGATCACGAGTTCAAAGCAGCTTCAGCAATTTAGCAAGTCCCTAAGCAACTCAGCGAGCCACTTGTCTAAATAAAATATAAAAAGGGGCTGAGGAGCCTGGGCTGTAGCTCAGTGGCAGAGCACTTGGCTAGCATGCGTGTGGCACTGGGTTTGATTGTCAGCACCACGTAAAAAGCAAATAAATAAACTAAAGACTTGCTGTCTACAACTATATACAAATAATTTAAAAGGTGGGGTGCCAAGGCTGTGGCATCGTGGTTAAGTGCTCCTCAGTTCAATCCCCAGTACCAAAAAAAAAAAAACAACAGAGCTAGGGATTGTAGCTCAGTGGTAGCACCATTGCTTAGCATGTGTGAGGCCCTGGGTTTAGTGCCCAGAGCCACACACAGGAAAGAAACAAGATCTGAGCTGAAATGAGTGGTTTCCTATTGTCTTCATATAAAACTCTTGTTTAGCTAATTTAGCTTGGAAAATGAGTTTTCAGCTTTTAAGTCATTGGAAAGAGTCAAGTTTACAATGCTTCAACAGCAGGTGTTATGGGCACCGGCTGAATACAATGGCATTTGATAGAACATTCAGTATGGAGAAGGCTATTGATTTTAAGGAAGAAGAATTAACTTGTTCTTCAAAACAGTCTGTATTGGGTTTGATGGTGCACATCTGGAATCCTGGCTAATCCAGAAGCTGAGGCAGGAGAATCACAAGGTCAAGGTCAACCTCAGCAACTCAGTGATATCCTGTCTCAAAAAATTACAAGAACTAGGGACATAGCTCATAGAGATCCCTGAGTACTGGGCACTAGGTTTAATCCCCAGTACCAATAAGTAAATTAAGTCTTTGTGATGCAGATGATGAACTATGACTTTGACAGAAGTGGAGAGCATGCAGTGCCACAACCTCCCTTCTAGGAGCTCTTGCAATGTGACAACTGTCAATTCAGAAGTGACCATGGATCCTTAAATAACAAGTCCTTAAATTACAGAAATGCCTCCTATTTTTTGAGCTCTATAATGGGGTCAGGGATGTGCTAGGAAATTGCTTTATGTTATTTCATGTGCTCTTCCAAATAAACCCATTTTACAGATGAGAGAACTGAAGCTTCCAGGTTTGATACCGTGGCCAAGGTTATCAAACCTACTAGAGCGGGCAGAGCTGGGGGAGGCTGACTCCAAGGATTATGCTTTTGATTTCTATGCTGCCACTCCTGTACAGAGTGAGCCAATTTCTTCAGCTCTCTGCCTTACTGATCCCTGTTATTTAACATGGGGTTTTGCTAACTGTCCACAGTTGGTCTTCTGGTTCTACCCTAGTGACAGTGAGTTTGACTTAGGAAACATTTTTTTTTCTTCTTCTTCTTCTTGTTTCTAGAGTTGGGCAACACTTCATTCCATAAAATAGAATAAGTATTCAGATGAGCCAAGCAAGGGAGGTTGGTTTTATAGAAAAAGGCTGAAGAAAGCAAGAACCAGGAGACATTTCAGTGCTGCAGAAAGGAGAATAAGGAATGCAGTAAGGATCATGTCTGCCTCTAAAGGTGGTTCATTCATTCAGCAAATATATTTGGAGAACTAGCTACCTACTGGGCACTGTTCTACAATTTTAATGACTCCCAACCACATGAGTTGATACTTGAGCCCAATTGAGCCCATTGGAAAGAACGTTCTGGCAGTAAATAGCAAAAACCTGACATCTCTTGCCTAAAGCTGATTTTCCAGGTGCATGTTGGTCTAACCAGACGGGAACCCTGCTTCCTCCCCTCAGTGCAGACAGCTGCTGGCCCTGCAGAGAGGATCTGCTGGCTCTGGCCTGAGGCACACCTGCAGGACGACTTGGTTTCCTGACTCCCCTGCTTCTCACAGAGGGAAACAGTTGCTAAGTGTGCTGAGTGCTGACGGCAGGGTTCCTTAGTGCTGGTCTTACTGGTATTCAGCTTGTGCTATTTCTGACACAAGGCATTAGACATTTGACTCCTTAGTTTTGACAAGCCAAAATCTTAGCACCGGCACAGGTCCACGCATGAAGAGGCATATTCTTCAGCACATGTAAGTCCCATGGGGATGGGTGCCCTCACTTCAGGCAGTTAATACAGATTGTGTTGCTCAAATCCAGAGGGTTGGCCCATTTCGTTTCAGACTCACCTTTGGTTCTATGTGTCTAAATTGAGAATTAAAAAATTCCCCTACAATCCTAAAGAACAATCTCAGTATGTTCTATAAAGAAGTGTCTGATGGTGACTTCTCTGAGTGCAGCCTTGGAAATGAATGTTTCCTTCTGAGCCTCTAAACAGAAAGTGCCCATTTTATTATTTATTTATTTGTTCATTTCTTTATTTTTGCAGTACTGGGGATTGAACCCAGGGGTGCTCTACCACTGAGCTACATCCCCAGCCCTTTTTATTTTGGGGGACATGGTCTCAAGAAGTTGCTGGGGCTAGCCTCCAATTTGTGATTCTCCTGCCTCAGCTTCCTGGATTGCTGGGATTCCAGGAATGGGTCACTATGACTGCCCAGAAAGTGCCATTTTAGACACCCATTATTCTTCCCTGGCTGCAGTCTTTAGGCCTTCAGTTGTCTGTCTTGGGGAAGATCTAGCCAGCTTTTAAGAATAAAGTCTCAGGCACAAGTGCACAGTGGTGTGCTCCTGTAACCTAGTGATTTATGAGGTTGAGGCAGGGGGGTCACAAGGCCAGCCTTAGCACTTTAGTGAGACCCTGTCCCAAATTAAAAAGTACAAAGGGCTGGGGATGGGGGCTCAGTGGTAAGGTATGCCTGGGTTCAAATACCTGTACCACAAATAAATAAATAAAATCTCAGGATAGGCAGTCCTCTGAGTGCAGTTGGCATCTCTAGGATGGAATCAGTAAGTATATTGGGCTGACTATGGTGGCACACATTTATAGTCCCAGTAGCATGGGCGGCTGAGGCAGGAGGATTTTGAGTTCAAAGCCAGCCTCAGCAACTCAGTGAGGCCCTAAGCAACTCAGCAAGACCCTGTCTCCAAATAAAATTTAAAAAGGGGTTGGGGGACTGGGGATGTGGCTCAAGCGGTAGCACGTTCGCCTGGCATGCGTGCGGCCCGGGTTCGATCCTCCGCACCACATACAAACAAAGATGTTGTGTCCACCGAAAACTAAAAAATAAATATTAAAAAAAATGCATTCTGCTTTCATATATCCCAGCCATATATACCTAATTAAAATAAATAAATTTTAAAAAGGGGTTGGGGATGTGGCTCAGTGGTTAAGTGCCCCTGGGCACAATCCCTGGTATAAAAAAAAAAATAAAATAAGAATATTGGGATGTCCTCAGGACCACCTGCTTTTGATGGACATACCCAATCTTTTAACCAATAATAATGAGCAAAAAACTTAAAACAAAAAAGGGGCAGCGAGCATGTCTTGAGGAAGCAGTAAAGTGGCAGGCTAGGAGAGCGTATCCTATTTTAGAGCACTTTGAGAAATTCCAAGCAATAAATCGGGCCATTGCGGCTGTCAAAGGGCTGGGAGGGCTAGTGTGTGTAAGAAAAAAGAATTTGGGAAGAGCGCATGTTACAAATAACTTCTTCACACCTGTATCACGCTGGCAAAAAGTGAGCTGGATGATACCATGGGCCAGGTGAGGCGACAGGACTGCTGGCACTTTGGTATGGGTCTGGTGGAAGGCAGCCAGTCAGGCATCCTGGAAGGCAGCAGCACTGTTATTTGTGATGAGGGGAGGAGGTGGGTGCAATCTGGGACAGTGTCCTTAGGGGAGCAAGGAGGTAAAATGTGGTAGATGCACTTGGAGGTAGCAGTGATTAGATGTAGGTACAGTGCCGCGGACAGATCTTAAAAACCATTCGGAGTGAAAGAAGTAAAATACGAAAGGAAACACATAACAGTGCACTTAGGAAATCTTAAAACACTTCTGCAGAACAGCAAAACATTTCACAAGAAGGAATACAAACAAAAATGTCCACATTAAACACAGTAAAATGGTCAGCAAAATAGGGGAGGAGGGTATGTGGAAATACGCAAGGAGGGAGAAAGTGCCAAAGGACCAGAGGGTGGACATTGGTGCCAAGGTTTTTCCTAATGGAAAAACTCTTGTGTTGTTGGTAAATGTTTAACAACTGCTTCTCCAAGGGGAAAAAATTAACCCTGATTTGAAGTGTTTGCCAAGTTCCAAGGTAAAAGCCTCCGGTGGCTGATTGGAGCTGTCCACAGGACTCACTGAAGCAGAGTTTGGGAGATGCAGGTGCCTGCTCTGCTCATGGGAACTCATCACTGTCTTCACTACCTCTTTGGAGATCTTCAATAAGTTGTGGATAGAAAATTCTCTGATAGGAACTTTTTGTAATGTTTTGAAGCCAAAATTCTCCCAAGATAAGGTAAAACTTTAGTGAAATACTATTTCACTTGCATGATACGCAATGCATACCCTTTTGGAAATTTCACGGAACATACACCACCCCCACTCCCCAGCTGAAATCTCTTTTCTTCTAGTTTCTTGAAAAAATAGTAGTTACGTCTCTGTTTCCCCAACTATTAATGTCTAAACAAATGACTGGAGAATTATCTCCAAATGTCTATTTCCTGCCCCTCCAAAATGGTTAAAAGATAAACTATTGCCTACTCACTTATGTAAATGTTACTTGACAGGAAGTGTCATTAGCATGGTGTTTCCTAGAGAAGAGATTTCTTTTGGAAAGGATAATCATTATTGGTAAAAGAGAAAGAATGGGCCTTTTCCAAAACAATTTTTTAAATTGTTCATCTTTTAAAAACTGCATACATCAGAAGCATTTTCAGACTTTCCTGGAAAGCGAGAACTACATATTTTTAAAACCATGGGATGGGTATATAGCGCAGCACTATAGCGAGGTCCTGGGTACTAGCACCAGCACCAGCACCACCAAAAAAAAAAAAAAAAAAAAAAAAAAAATATATATATATATATATATATATATAAATGCTATTATATATAAGGCTATATATAATTTTTTTAAATATATATCCTTTCTTATCCTATTAGAACAGGGCCTCTGAACCTCACCACTGTTGACATTTTAAGTCAGATCATCCTTTTTTGTGGGGGCCATGTGAACATTACATTGTAGGATGTCCCACATCCTTCCTCCATGCTCACCCATTTGATGTTTATATGTATATATATATATATATATGTGTGTGTGTGTATAAATATGTATTTCTTTTTTTAGTTGTAGATGGACATAATACCTTTTATTTATTTATTTATTTATGTGGTGCTGAGGATGGAACCCAGCGCCTCACACGTGCTAGGTGAGTACTCTGCCACTGAACCACAACCCCAGCCCCACCCATTGATGTTTACAGCACTAGCTCCATCACGAAATCACGAAAACCCAAAATGCCCCAGACATTACCCAAATGTCCCCAGTGGGGAAAAATTACTTCCAGTTGAGAACCACTGTGTTAAGAGTATGTCAAAGTATTTTCTTTAATCTTTTCATTATGTTGGTCACATTTTCACTGAGGGCTTGCCAGAACCACATTAAAAGGCAGCTGTCATTTGGGTCAAGTAATGAGTGAGTAACAGGAATTCCCTAAATCTTTATGAATTGCTCGTATGTTTCTGCTACTGTTTCATAAATATGTTCAGAGCCCTGTGCTGTGTAGACAACTATGCAAGAATTAGTTTTTGTCATGTGTTATGACCATACCCCATTCTCTGTCAACAGATGTCCTTATTTAGTTTGATTCTTAAAAACATTATTTGGGAACGGGTCAAACTTGTCATGTACCTAAGCTGAGGTGCTATTTACTAAATGCTCCCATCAACCTTTCAGATGGCCATTCCTGCTCAACTCATCTCACCTTGTTTAATTTTTTTGTTTTTGTGGGGGTGGGGTACCAGGGTACTCAGGGGCATTAGGCCACTGAGCCACATCCCCAGCCCTATGTTGTATTTTATTTAGAGACAGGGTCTCACTGAGTTGCTTACATCTTGCTTTTGCTGAGGCTGACTTTGAACTTGTGATCCTCTTGCCTCCCAAGCTACTGGGATTACAGGTTCTTTAATGTTTTGACTTTCTTTCTCCTCTGGAGACACAAAGAGAGCACTCAGTATCTTGGTCCCCATTTGACTGATGAGGAAAGTGAGGCTGAGAGAGGGTGAGGTAAAACTATGATCAAAGCAACCCAACTGGCTAATGGCAAGGGTGGGCCTAAAAACCAGGACCCTGACAAACCACTAGATTATCCTACCCCTTGCCATCTAGGACTTTAGGCCTCTTAGGCTTCTAGTCATTTTCTAAAAAGAATTCAAGAGAGGGAGATGGACTGGGAAAAGAGGATGAGAAAAAAGTATAGAAATATCATTGCCTAAATTATAATTGTAAGCTATGGAAATTATGGAAAAGCTTACACTGCACAATATATATTATTTCTTCCCAAGAGTTTTAAGTTTTCAAATAAAAATCAAATTTTCCTGAGTCTTCTAAAAAAAATTAAAAATGAGCTGGTGAAAGACCTCAGACTCATGGGCCCAAACATCCATTGCTTTGGACTACAGACGTTTCCATTCACTGTCAGCCTTGATTCTCAGGAGAGCAAACAAAGGAGCCCAGATGCTAGGCATGGTGGTGCACGCCTGTAACCCCATGGATTTGGGAGGCGGAGGCAGGAGGATAGAAAGTTCAAGGCCAGCCTGGGAATTTAGTAAGGCCCTCAGCAACTTGGCAAGACCCTGTCTCAAAAAATAAAAAGGGCTGGAGATGCACCTCAGTGCTAGAGCTCCCTTGGGTTCAATCCCCAGTGCAAAACAACAAAACCCACACAGCTAGCTCTTTTGATGTGACTGACTGTTCAGTCTCTCCCTGTGGAGCTGACCTTTCCTAATGGTAGGAAATAGTTCCTGAGAACCTACAGACCAGACTATTTATGCAGATGCCCTCTTAGTGGATGACATAGAGTATACGTGTCCCTCTACTGCTACTATATTCTGTATAGGTTTGGTTCCTTTTGTGACATTTTCCTGAGAATTAGAATAATTAATCTGTTTGGTTAAACTTTCTCTTTGGTTAAAAACTGTTTATTTCCTACTTTCACCTGAAAATTAAACCCTCTGCTTATCACCCTAAAATAGGGGTCACTTTTCCTGTAAAGGGTCAGATAGTAAATATTTTAGGCTTGGTGAACCACATGAGGTGTGTGTGTATGTATATATAATTTTTTTTTTCAAAGATGTAAAAAGGAACATTTTTTTTTTTCCTCCAGAACTGGGGATTGAACCAGGGGTGCTCCACTACTGGGCTACATCTCCAGCCTTTTATATTTTTTTCTTTCGAAATAGAGACTTACTCAGTTGCCCAGCCTCATCTGGAACTTGTGATTCTCCTGCACCAACCTCCTGAATTATTGGGATTACAGGTGCATACTATGTCTGCCTGGCTTGTAGAAAACATTAACTTAGGACCATCCTACAACAATACTCTGCCTGCCTTAATTTGATGCATTCTCTAAACAATTTCAAATGGGCCCTAGCCTGGATGGAATTAGTTGTAACAACTTCACTCATCCAGATTTCTGAAGGAAAACTAGGGCCAGTTGTGTTGGTAATTTAGGAAGCAGGTGAAGAAAGGGACCTCCCAAAGCTTCTGTAATAAACTGAAGGGCAACCTTTCCTTTGCTGGTTTTGCCATAAGAAGCCTGAGCCTGGGGAAGCTGGCCCCAGGGCAGGGGAAAATTTCAAATAAAAATCCTAGGAAACAACAAGGCAGTTTATTTCATAATGACTCGTGAGGTAGGTAGTGTGGGAAGCAGGAGGCAGGTCATTAAAGCCCTCTGTGGGCTTTGCTCCTCCAGAACATGCCTCACTCTGGGCAAAAGGTTCTCTCCACCATGAGGGGGAAAGCAGCACAGATCCAGTCTGGAGAGAAACACTGGCCAGGAAGTGTCTCCTAATCTTCACAAAATGCTCTGCAGATTCCTCTAATGGTAAGAGAACTTTATTTTAGTAAAAAGTCCCCCCCCCCTTTTTTTTTTTTTAAATGTTGGCTCCTTCCCCCACCATTAGAAAGCAGCTTCATGGATAAAAAACAATCCATTTATTTAGACATACTTTTCTTAGGCAATGTTAACTTTTTCCACCTTCGTAACACCACTCGGTATTTTTCACTTTCAGTCTTCTCTTCAAACACTTTTTTCAGGAGAATCCGCATCACTGTCTCTGTTTCTGCTTCTTTGTCCTCTCCAATGAGAAGATCCAATGTATCTCCTATTTTCACCTGAAAAGAATAAGAAAATGAACCTTCATTATATTTCAGGACACCCAGGCCTATGCAGACATCTGTTTTTCTCCTTGTGATCAGGTTATCATTGTCCAGGATGGGCAGGTAAGAAAGGGCTTTGACTCCTCTGAATCTGTCACCCTTTCCTGTGCCTTAGAGTGAAAGAGCCTCCCCAAAAGGGTGCCTCACCCACAGGGACTCAACACCAGCCAGTATTCTTCAGAGCTAGACAACTGGCTGCCTGTGGGTGGGCAGTTTCTGTGTGTGGAATCGTTCAAATATGTTGATTGGATGATTTAGGAAATATTTGAATGGACATATTTTTTTTTTGGGATACTGGCAAGATAAAGAAGGTGGAACACAATCTTTGTGCACAGAAATTACCACATGTACTGGAAGGATAATTTCCAACACCACGCTTCAACTTATTTATTTATTTATTTTTTTTTGGGGGGGATACCAGGAATTGAACCCAGGGACATTTTACTTCCCCAGTCTTCTTGGGCTGGCCAAAATGGCTGGCTTTGAACTTGCAATCCTCTTGCCTCAGCCTCAGGAGTCACTGGGATTATCATCATATTAGAGACTGAACCTCAGGGTAAAAAACCTTTAGTAAAAGCTATATTATCTCCAAGTCCTTCTTTGAGACAGTCTCCCTAAATTGCTGAGGCTGGCCTCAAACTTATAATCCTCCTTCCTCAGCCTCCTGAGTCACTTGAATTACAGGTGAGGCCATGATACTGGGGATTTAACCCAGGGGCACTCTAGCACTGAGCCATATCTCCAGTCCTTGCCCTGAATTTGTAATCCTCTTGTCTCAGCCTCCTGAGCCACTGGGATTACAGGTGTGCACCACTGCACCTGGCTACTTTCATTGATTTTTTAATCCAGGTGACTTACATAAAATGGAGCTGGGGCAGTGTGTTGGAAATCATTCACTATGGACAACAGTCAGCTGCAGAGAAAAGGAAGTAAAGAAACTGCTTTTCCAGTGTTAGCTGGCCCAGGGCTGGGGATGTGGCTCAGTGGTAAAAGCACTTGCCTAGCACATATGAGGTCCTGAGTTCAATCCTCAGCACCAACAAAAACAAACAAAACACACCAGTGTTAGCTTGCCCAAGTGATGCCATACAATCACAGAGACAAGCCTCCACCCACAAAGGTAGCATTGGATACTGTGGGTCAAACCCATTCTTGCCAAGAAGGGAGTTTTGGCTTGAGCTCCTCAAGGCACACCCTAGGGCAGTCCTGCCCGATCAAAGTCCTAAAATCTCAGGTCTGTGCTGAGGGTGTGAAGAACCTGTGACAGATTACTGGGTCCAAGTGGCTCAGGATCTCACGGAATCTTCCCAGAAGCTCAAGAAGGGACTAAACAGACCCAGTTGCCAGAGCCTGCTAAAAAACTCCCAAACACTCCCAATGGTGGGGAACAACCCCATGTGTGGTGGTCTATACAGTCTACATGGCTATTTAACACCTATTAGAGGGCGTCAGTTAAGAAGCATGATATTGCTGGGCAGCATGTCACACACATGTAATCCCAGCAACTGGGAGGCTGAAACAGAAATATCACAAGTTCTAGGCCAGCCAGCAATTTAGCGAGGCCCCAGTGAGACTTTGTCTCAAAATGAAAAGGGTTGGAGATGTAGTTCATTGGTAAAGTGCCCCTGGAGTTCAATCCCAGTACCAAAAAAAAAAAAAAAAAAGACAGCAAAGGAGTGGGGCTGTGGCTCAGGGGTACAGCACTTGTCTAGCACACATGAGGCACTGGGTTTGATCTTCAGCACACATTAAAAATAAATAAAGATATTGTATGCATCTACAACTAAAAAAATATTTTAAAAAACCCACAAGATGTCCAATGCTGACTTTTGCCTTATTTTTCAATTACATACTCTGCAGCAGACACAACTTCAGACAGTCAAAATATTTGTACCTCATCAGGACAACCCCATATCTATTCTCCCACCCACCCAAGTCCTCTGCAGGTCCAACTTTGATGTTCAACATGCACATGCCTACCTATTAACCACCATTCTACACTGGTCATTCTGGGAAGCACACAGTAGCTAGATGCAAAACTCTCAAGGCAGGGGCCAATTTTAAATCAATGACTTCTCCCTCTGGGCTGAGAAACAGACTCAAATTACAGTCAGGCATCAAGACTGCTTTCCCCTTGAATGAAAGGGATGGAGGGGGGATGGGAATAGAAAAGACAGTAGAGTGAATCTGACATAACTTTGCTATTTTCATATATGAATACATGACCAGTGTGATTCCACTTCATGTACAACCACAAGAATGGAATTCTAGTTAGAATGTTATATTCCATTTATGTATAATATGGCAAAATACACTCTACTGTCACGTATATCTAAAAAGAACAAAAAGACTGCTCTCTCCTTAACTATGAAGAATGGACCTACATAGGCATCATCTGGAGGGGCTCTGCCCTCCTATAGTTCTGTTGGGTTCAATCAGAAATGTAAGACTTGGGCCAGCTCCAAGCTGGCCTCTAAATTTGAGGCCAGCCGTGGCAACTTAAAACTCAAAATAAAATAAAAAGAGCTGGCAATGTAACTCAGTGGTACAGCACCCCTATGTTCAATCCCCAATACTGCCAAAAAAAAAAAAAAAAAAAAGAAAGAAAGAAAAAGAAAAGAAAGAAACACAAGGCTTGGAAACTGCTTACCTCTTTTGGTATAAATTTATTTCATTAAAATTTATTTTTAATAAAAAAATGCATGTGATACAAAAGGGTATACAAATAAAAGGCAATATTCTTTGCATCCTTTCAAAGATACATGGTTCAGTTATTGTGCAGTTGAAAAGTGAATCCCTGAATCCCTTTGGTGGCTTCCTTCTGGGGCAGAGAGAGGCTAGGGATGTTTCTCCTGTGCCCAGATGATCAGGGGGAGAGGTGAGTTTAGGAAGACATCAACCCCACATTTGGGCTCCTCACACCCACTATTTGTCAACAGCTACTCAGCAGCTACAGCAATATGGATCCCACCTATTTTGCAGCTCACAGAAAAGCTTTGTCCAGCTGTAGGCAGCCAGGGTTGGAGCTGCAGCATCCGGCAAGCGCCTGACCCTCTGAGGCCAGCAGCCAGACACAGGCTCTGTGGAGCAGGCCAAGGAAGGCGAGGCATTCTTTATTCCCCTCCCAGGCCCTGTCCTTTAGCAGACACAAAGCAAAACTGGCTGGGATTACTGGCTGTTCCAAATATCTACATTTCAAATCTCCCCTTAGCTGCAGTTTCTATGGCTACCAGGCCTCCTAGTAACAAGGCAGCTGAGTGTTAATGCTGGTCTCTGCCTTTGCTGACCCTCAGGAGAAATCTGGAAGGCAGTTGAGACAACAGAACACCCATGGCAGAATGAAGCAGCAGCAATTAGGCCTTAGTTAACAATATCTCAAAGAGGAGGGAGAAAAATAGGCTTGTGGGGTTTGTAAATGAGGCCCCAGCAGAGAGGCAGGGTGTGCAGGGAGTAATCATTCCATACTCCAAGAACAGGTCTTGCCTTTGGAATACGGTGACTGAGGAGAAAGCAATTAAGGGCAGAGCAGGGCCTATCTGGAGCACCTGGTTTTCTGCAGTTCACTGAACAATGGCTGACACGCCAGTCTGAACCTGCCGACTCAAGAGCTCTCAGAGGATCCTGGGCCTTGTGGGGAAGCGGGTTGCTGAGACAAGCATGGGGGAGCTTTCCCTCCTTCTGCCCACATAGCTGCAAGAACCTGTATCTCAGGGAACAAGGTCTGCAGGATGCCTCAGTGCTCACCCCAGTGCAGGTCAGGACAGTTACTGTTTCCCATCCCAGGGCAACAGGAGGTAGCTAAGGTCCTCCAACCCCAGGGGGATTATGGAAGATGAAATAAAACCTACCTCCAAAAGTGTATCTAACTTCACTGAAATATTTGTTCCTTATAAGAGATGACATCTTCTAATATCTCATAGGTGTTATGTTTCCAAACTTTTAAAAAAGGGTCTTTCTCTTAACCCTTTTAATGTGTTTTGTTAACTTTTACTAACAGTATTTATTTTTTCCAATTATGTGACACATACTTATGGTAAAGATTCATAACATAAAAGGCATGAAGAAAATCAACACAATCCATAACGTGCCAAAGATACATAACAGTAATGAAAATATTTTAATTCCAGATATATATATATATATATATATATATATATATATATTATATATATATATAAAATATGTGTGTGTGTGTGTGTGTGTGTGTATATATATATATAATTTTTTTTTTTTTTTTTTGGTGGTACTAGGGACTGAACCCAGAGGTTTTTATCACTGGACACATCCCCAGCTTTATTTTTTATTTTTAATATTTTTTAGTTGTCAATGGACCTTTATTTTATTCATTTATATGTGGTGCTGAGAATTGAACCCAGTGCCTCACACATGCTAGGCAAGTGCTCTACCACTGAGCCACAGCCCCAGCCCCAACCAGCCTCTTTTTAAAAATTGAGACAAGTCTTTTTAAGTTACTTAAGGCCTCACTAAGTTACTGATGCTGGCCTACAACTTGTGATCCTCTTGCCTCAGTCTCCCGAGTTACTGGGATTATAGGTGTATACCACTGCACCCACCTACATGTAACTATTTTTACAATTTGGGGAGGGGGTACCAGGGACTGAATCCAGGGATCCCTAACCACTAAGCCACATCCCCAGCACTATTTATTTTTTTATTTATTTTTGTGTGTGGTGCCGGAGATTGAACCCAGGACTTTGTGCATGTGAGGCAAGCATTCTACCAACTAAGCTATATCCCCAGCCCACTTTTTATTTTGGAGCAGGGTCTTGCTAGGTTGCTTAGGACCTTGCTAAATTGCTGAGGCTGGCCTTAAACTTATGATCCTCTTGCCTCAGCCTCCCAAGCCATACAAAATATTTTTAAGCCAGGCACAGTGGTGCATTCCTGTAACCCAAGCTACTGAGGAGGCAGAGGCATCTCAAAAAACAAATGTATCAGCCAGACATGGTGGTGCATGACTATAGTCTCAGTGACTTGAGAGGCTAAGGCAGGAGGATTATAAGTAAGTTCGAGGTCAACCTGGCAACTTAGTTAGACTAAATAAAAAGGGCTGGGGATGTAGCTCTGGGTAGAGTGCCTCTGGATTCAATCCCCAGTAGCAATACAAAACAACAAAACAAAAATCCCAGGTATGTATGTTGTGTGTACATATGCATATATATATATTTTTTTCTCTTTTCTTTTAAGGTCAAGAGTGTTAGTGGCAGTGCTTGGCTAACATGCACAAACCCTTGAGTTTAATCCCCTACATGACAAAAAAAAAAAAAAAAAAAAAAACAAGCAAACAACCCCCAGAACACAAAAATAATAATACTGTCAGAAAATACAGACCATCTTTTTCAAGCTGCTGTACACACAGAGCAGTGTACCCAAGCAAGAGCTCAGTGGGGGCTGCAGAAGTGAACAGAATGGAACATCTGCTCAGATAACATCAGGGCAAAGAACACCTCTACATGGATCAAATGTTTCTTTTTAATCTAATTATTATGATTCCATGGAGGCTAACATTAATACCCTGGAAGTTTAATTAATGGACTGTTGCCAGTCCTGATGGTAGCTTATCCCCAAATCCTCTTCATCACAAGGTCATTAAGGCTACAAAGGAGAAAGTGGTCTGTGTGAGTGACTGAAGCCTGTTGTTAACGCCCACCAGCTGACCAGAACTACAGAGGACCTCAAGAGAAGGTATGGGAAAACAGGGCAGCCTTGAGTAGTGGCAGAACAATAAACAAAAATTTCTGGCTGTCATTATAAGTTTAATGTCTCACCGTTCTGCTTTTCTTCCATAATTTTTCCCCATTAAGTCTGAGTTCACCTTTGTAGAATGCATCTTCCACTTTGCTATTCAAAAAAAAAAAAAAAAAAAGTCAAAATACTTTAAAATATAGAAATATATTCAAAATAATTATACAGGTTTGAGAGAAACACCTACCGTTAATATTTATTCTGACGATGCCCCATAAAATCTGCATTTTGAGTGCTAGGAAAGTGAAACTCAACTTTGTCTGTATGTATCTAAAACCGGGAGACCAAAGGGCACTTCTGAATATATGCTGAACTACTGCAAAGATTTTCTAGTACTGTTGGGCTGTTAATTAGATGAAGCTTTGTGTATCTGTCAGTAGGGATTAAACCCTTGGTCTAATACAGGGCTACGTCCCCAGACTCCTCCCTCTTTTTTAAAAAAATTTTGAGACAGGGTCTTGCTGAATTGCTAGCCTGGCCTCAAACTTGTGATACTCCTGTATCAGTCTCCCGAGTAACTAGGATTACAGGTGTGCATCACTGTGCCTGTCTATAGGAGGTTTTAGCATGCATACCAACCTCTATTCTCCCAGTGCAACAACTACATGGCTACAACTTGGTGATTAGCAATACTCAAAGTGAGTGGACACTGAATTCCCCTCAGGCACCTGCTCTACACTCTGAGAGAAAACCCAGGCACTACATTCATATCAAGACAATTAAGAAACCTTAAGGTTGAGGAAGTGCCAACCCAACAACTGCTCAACTCTCTGAATTTAAACCACTGAACAACCAGATCAGAGGATGCAGACAAAAATTTCCTTTTGATGATCTGACTCCAGGTGACTGATAGTTGGGGTTCAATTTAATAATAACAGCAGTAACTACTACTCTGGGAAAGGAGATGTCCTGTTATGAGTTTGCCAGATTTTGGAGAACATTCAACAAATTCTGATCATCAGCCAAGAGGGGGACCAATGGGCCCAAATCTTTTTGAGACTCTTAAGCTTCATGAATTAAAAAAATTATGCCATTAAATGAGGTCTTAAAGGTACAAATTACATAAGGAAATCTTTCTGAATGTATTCATACCACAATTCTTACCTTGTATGCAGTATGCACACAATCAATCAATGATTGCTAAAGGAATGAGTGACAATGATGGTCACTGTTATAACCAGTCTAGCTGAGGGAATGAGCATATTAAAGAAATTCTGGGGGCTGGGGTTGTGGCTAAGTGGTACAGCGCTTGCCTAGCATGTGTGAGGCATTGGGTTCGATTATCAGCACCACAAATAAACAAATATATAAATAAAGGTCCATCAATAACTAATAAAAATTTAAAAAAAAAGAAATTCTGAAAGTTACAGTTACTATTTCTATGTATTACAAACACATTAAATTTTCTTCATAATATGTAACATATATTGAATACTATGTGCCAGGCACCATTATAAGTGCTTTGGATAGATATTTAATCCTAGCAATTAACCTCTAAAGGAGGTTCCATTATCCCTGTTTGACAGATAAGGAAACTGAGATATAGAGAGTTGAAGTAACCTGCCCAGGGTCATACACAGAACCAGGACTGAAACCCCAGTAGTCTGGTTCAAGAGCCTGTATTACTAACCACCACAATATACTTCTCTTGTTGATTCTGAAAGGTACCTTCTCACATTGTAGTGAAATCCAGGTGCGTTTTTATGCTTGCTATATACATCTAATATGGTGATTCCTTTTCTCCTCAAGAAGCTGTTATTAAATCAATGGTTCATCGTATACTCAATTGTGCCTTAGAATCAAGGAAATATGGCACATGGGAATTGCAGACAGTCACTTGACTTCTTAGGGAATCAGTTTTCTCATCTATAAAATGAAATAGTTGAAACAGGTTACCTATAAGGTCCTTTCATATCTGTGGTTATTCTTTACCATAAATACAGGCTGAGTGATTTATGATACTACATTAAAATAACCAGATGACAATTGGGTTTATAATAAAACATACATCATACTCACTTTCTCCCAATATCAAGGCCTGTCTTCAGGATAACATCATACCGAAAAGACTGCACAACTTTCTCCAGGTCTTTGTAGTCTTTGATTACACTAGGGTCATCCTCCAGCTCCGCTTCCTGCTCACTCCTGTCCTCATGATCACCCTCCTCATCAGAGTCTTCTTCATCCTCTAATTTTTGCACAGTCTTTTTAGAGGATTTTTTAGACCTTATATTACTTTTGAGTCTTATGGAAAATGGAAAAATATATTCTGGAGATACCAAAAGCCCTGGGAGTCTCAAAGGGAAGATACTATAGAGAAGTATTTTATACTTTGATGTATTTAACTTGCTACTAGAAAAATACAAGTATCGATTCCAGGAAGCACAGAGTTTATGTGAAGAAGGTGTCCCTTGAAGAACATTCCAGAATCCAATCCAGGCATCTGATCTTCTTAAAACACCAGTGAGCAATCTGACACTAGTCATAGCCATGGCACATGTAACCTGAAACAGATAATAATTTAGTTTTATTTCACAAGTGCAGCATCATAAATCACACCCACATGCTGTGAACACTTTATATCTAGTATTATACGTAGGCTTCCCTATACAAGGCCATATTAGTCTGTACCTGCCAAGAGCAGTACCATACCATGGTGCAATTAGTATGCTTAGCTCCTAGGGTTGTCACAATGGTTCAATAAGACACCAACATGTGTGAAAACACTGGTTCTACTCTTTTCCTTCCCTCCAATTAGCTCTGGGTACTGTCTGCTACTGAAAAATATTATCAATAATTCTCAATGACTTTTCTTTTGTTAAAAGAAAAATTTTGAGAAACTGTTTATTAATATATACTATATCCTTATAATATTCATATGCCAAGGAAAGAGCAGATCATGACTTCATGAAACCCACAATGAACCTCTAAATGATTTCAACCTTCAACCCCGGTGAATCAGAGCTAGGAATAAACAAATGGGATAGACTTGATTTTTACTTCTTTTTTTTTTTTTTTTTAAATGTTGGGTTGGGGAGGGACCAGGGATTGGACTCGGGGGCACTCAACCACTGAGCCACATCCCCAGCCCCTTTTTGTATTTTATTTAGAGACAAGGTCTTACTGAGTTGCTTATCGCCTCTCCATTGCTGAGGCTGGTTTCGAACACACAATCCTCCTGTCTCAACCTCCTGAGCCGCTGGGATTACAAGCATGTGCCACTGCTGCTGGATGATTTTTACTTCCTTTAACATTTTCTTCCCACTGTTTGAGGCATTTGCTAGCAGAAGGGGCAGAGACCCACAAAACTAGATAATCATTTGCAGAGATACTGAGATGCTGATATGCTAGAGATCAATCAATTCCTTATCTTCACCTCAAATGCAGCAGAAATCATACTATGATGGTGGCAGACCTCCCTAAGCACACCAAGATTGTTTTAGGGACCATGATTTGGTATTAAGAGAAGGGTTTCCACATGGTTGATATCCTCATACTGTGAGTCTGTAAAATGTCTTTGTGCCAAGATTATACTTAGGTAATGACTTCTTTGATAATGGTTCTCTTCAGGTTTTCTTCCATTTATTACATTTACTTCTGTTTATTTCATTAATTCCATTTATTTCATTTATTACAAGGCTGACAACAATAATTATCTGTATGGCTCACTCAAAAATACAGAGCTAGCTGGGTGCAGTGGTGCACACCTGTAATCCCAGCTGCTTGGGAGCCTAAGGCAGGAGGATCATGAGTTCAAAACCAGCCTCAGCAACTTAGCGAGGCCCTAAGCAACTTAGTGAAACCCTGCCTCAAAAAATAAAAAGGACTGGGGATGTGACACAGAAGTTAAGCATCCCTGGGTTCAATCCCTGGTATTGTACCAAACCAAACCAAACCAAACAAATAAACAAACAACAACAACAAAAAACAACCAGGGCTGGCTACTTTCAGTTTATAGTTAACATTTTGGGGCCTTATTTTCCTGGCATAATGAGTAGACAACATAAACTTGACTTTATTATTCTAAGCCTTAAATGAGAAAAATAAGCAGGCTGAACTTAAGGGCTATTTTTCAACATAATTATAATTTGGAATAATTTTTAAGTGCTATTAAATTCATATTCTAAAATAATTGTAGGGAACTACTTAAAGCACCGTCAAGAAAAATGTTTCAAAAAATTACAGGGCTAGGGAGTATAGCTCAGTGGTAATGTGCTTGCCTTGCATTTCATGGTTTGAGCCCTGGCACCAGTGGGGAGAAAAGGTACATTTATACATATTCTAATTTAATAGAAACTGAACAATACTCATTTAAAGAAAGAAATTTACATTTTATAAAAGTAGAGATAAAGGGGATCACTAAAGATTTTTTTTCTTTAACAAAAGCTACCTTCACCTACTATAATACCAGAGAGAATGGAGTTTTAGGAGCAGGGGACTAGGAAGAACAGTCACTTCAACTGAGGGGAAGGAAATGGCCATCACTAGGGTTAGGAAGTTGAGTCTCTATGTCAGTTCCTGGGTGTCACATTCCCTATTCTAATGTCCTAGCTTTAGCTGAGTAATTCCAATGACTCAGAAGGCTGAGGCAGGAGGATAACAAAGTTCAAGGTCAGCCTGGGCAACTTAGGGAGACCCTGTCTTGAAATAAACAAATTTTAAAAAGGGCTCTAGATGCAGCCCAGTGATAGAGGACTTGCCTAGCATATGTGAGGCCCTGGGTTCAATTTTGTACTAGTTTCAATTCCCAGTACAAAAAAAAAAAAAAAAAAGTCCTAGCTTTATACTACACTGTTGTTTTCTTTGAAGAATGCCTGGATATGATGCCTTAGGCCCACATCAGATGGTCACATTTACCTACAAGAGGCAACCTTTACTAGCAAAAAGTAACTATTTAAAATCATACTGACATGTAAATAAAACACATTTTTAAATGTCAAACTAAGTTTTACCTTTGTGTTCATTAGCTACTTACTCCCTCTGTGATCTGCTTCTCTTTCCAGCAGGCAAATACTGCCTACTGGATGTTTAGATAAAATATATGAAAAATATAAAACTGAAGAAACAAATTAATCTATTTTTTGCTGGAAATGATGACCATTTGAAGATGTTAGCCAGTGGACACTTGGGCCTCAAGGGAGGAGCCTAAGAACCCAGAACTGGTCAGAGGAGCCCTAAGGTGGAAGTAGGAAGTCAGAGAGAATCCAGGGTTCCTTATATTTCATTTGAAAATAATATTCCATTGCTGAAAAGGTTTGTCCTTTTAGCATGGCCTCCATCTCTTCCAGATTCCATACAAGTTCCTCTCATCCTTTGCCAACCCCTGCACCAGACTCTAGTTGCACAAATACTACGTAATTTGCCATTTTCTAATTAGTTCATGTGGACTGTTTTATCTCCCATCCTCAAAGGGGAGGGAGGGCAGAAACTGTGTCATATTCCTCACTCCCACCCCCTTTCTGCATAGCACTTTTTTTAAAAACTCAATAGTTGCAGATTCATTTTCTAGAAATGACTGAATATCCTACCCATTACCACATCTAACCTGCATTCACTCATTTGCCCATATATCCAAGGGCCTAACCAGACCTAGGTGTAAAATACCCACCTTGCCCTGATGGTAGTGCCATTTAGTTACAATGTGGGCAAGTAATTTATTTATTGGCTGTCAGAGAACAGAAATAAACATAGGTGTGGAGGAGAGGAGACTAGACCCTGTAACAAGTTGTGGCTCAAGGAAATAGATGTCTAAGGCACATTCTGCAAAGGTGACCTGAAACAATTATTTTTTTTTTTTACTTTCTAGTGGACCATTCTATCAGCATTTCTATTGCTATTTCTCTCATTCAAAAACAATCAAATAAACAAAAAAAGCAAATCTTTTAACTTTACTACTT
Source organism: Marmota flaviventris (assembly GCF_047511675.1). NCBI lineage: Eukaryota > Metazoa > Chordata > Mammalia > Rodentia > Sciuridae > Marmota > Marmota flaviventris. The sequence goes on from NC_092503.1 coordinate 56,087,295, forward strand.
CCCAGCTACTACCTTTTCTTGCTCTTCTTTACATAAAATTCCTCAAAAGATGGGTCCATAATCTTTCCAATTCCATTCCTGTCATTTCCTAAATTCAAAAGGTCATTGGTTAGTCTTCATTTTACTTCACTTCTGATCACTCCCTCTTCTTTATTTGCTTCTAGGACACCTCACTCTTGGAATTCCTCCTATTTCACCAAGAGCTACTTCTCAAAACTCCTTTGCTAATTCCTTTCGTTTTCCCTGATATCTTACTATTGGAGGGCCCAAAGGCTCAGTCTTAGTCCTCTTCTTTTCAGCTTTTAAGTGTACTGTCAACTACTTTTTTTTTTTTTTTCTTTTCTTTTTTGGCATTGAGGATTAAACCCGGGGACACTTTACCATTGAGCTATACCCCCAGTCCTTAAAAAAAAAAAAAAAAAAAAAAAGTCTTGGGTCTCACTAAGTTGCCCAGGCTAGACTCAAACTTGGGATCCTTTTCCCTCAACCTCCCAGGTAGCTAGGACTACATGTATGTACCACTCTGCCCCACTCAGCCAACCTGTTTTGACAAATGCATCAAAACACCAAGTATTTCCATGGCTTTAAGTACTACCCTTATAACGAAGTACTTCCTAATCTATAACCCCATTCCAAAACTCTCCCCCTAATTCTAGACTTGTATATCTGCACAAAAAGAGTTAACATAACAAGCCTGAAATTACTATCCTTAGAAAGGCCTGCTTGCAAAATTGTCTGAGAATTCGGACTTTAAGAAAGTTCCCACCATACCCCAAACTGATAGGAATGGTGCCAAAATTGTACCATTTGTTTTATGCTAAATACCTACTTTTTTTTCTGGGAGTCTGTTATAATTGTTGCCATAGAAATTAAGCATGTCCTGTGTCACTCTACTGCAGAGGACTTTTAGAGAAAATGGTGCCTAGTTTCCTCCAGACTTTGCCCTATTTGTCTTTTCTCTTTGGTTATTTTGCTTGGTATTCCTTTCCTGTAATAAATTATAGCTATGAGTATGATTATATGCTGAGTCTTGTGAGTCCATTTAGTGAACAGAACCCCCAATACAAAGTCCAAATGTCTATTTGACATCTCCACAAGAGTAATAGGCACCTCAAACTTAACTGGTCCAAAAACAAACTCCTCATATACCCCCAGCCCCAGACCTGCTCCACCTATAGCCCAGTTAATGGTAACTCCATCCTTCTAATTGCTAAAAACAAAAGCATCTAGTCATTCTTGATGCTTCTCTTTCCATCATATCCATAATGTTGGAAATCATGTTGGCTGTATTTTTTTTTTTAAGAGAGAGAGAGAGAGAGAGAGAGAGAGAATTTTTAAAAATATTTATTTTTCAGTTTTCGGTGGACACAACATCTTTATCTTTATTTTTATGTGGTGCTGAGGATGGAACCCAGCGCCCCGCGCATGCCTGGCGAGCTTGAGCCACATCCCCAGACCCTTGGCTGTATTTTCAAAACATGTCCAGAGTCCTACCACTTCTTACTACTTACACTGCTACTACAGATTCAGCCCACCATCACCCATCCCCAGGTGACACAAAGGCTCCAAGGAAGTCTGTTCTCCACAATATGGCAAGAATGATCCTCTGATTCTTTTAAAAAGCTGTCAGACCAGGGGTGGTGGCCTATATCTGTAATCCATACCTACTTGGGAGGCTGAGGCAAAGGATTACACTTTTGAGGCCAGCCTGGGCAACTTAGACCCTATCTCAAAATAAAATATAAAGGGCTAGGGGTGTAGCTCAGTGGTGGATCACAGTCCTGGGTTACATCCCCAGTACCACAAATTCTTTAAAAAAGTGATTCAGACTATATTACTTGTTTCCTCAAATCCCCCCCAAAGCACCCAAACCCCTCATCACCTGCCTCTTTCACCCTTTGCTCGCTCAATTATAGACAACTGGCCTTCTTCATACTCCTCAGATACAAGGGACTGTCTTAGCTCATTTTCTATTGCTACAACCGAATACCACACCCAGGTAAGTGAATACAGGTATTTATTTAGCTCATCATTTCTGGAGGCTGTAAAGTGCAAAAGCATGGTGCTGGCATCCCATAAGGACCTTCTTGATGCATGGTTACATGGTAGAGGGCATCATGGCAACAGAGCAAGAATACGGAGAGCTCTCTTTTATAACAAAAGCACTTCCTCAAATAACCTATTAACCTATGGATGGACTACTCCATTCATAAGGGCAGAATCCTCATGACCCAATCACCTCCCAAAGGTCCCACCTTTCAACACAGCTGTACTGAGGATCAAGTTCCCAACACATGAAATTTGGGGCCACATTCAAACCATAGCAGGGAACTTTCTTCCAGCTTTGTGAAACACTCTTATTCCGATTATCTGCAAAGGTAACTCTCTACCTTCTTCAAATCTTGATTCAGTGTCCCCTCAATGAGGCCTACCTACTCTTTAAATAGTTTTAATTGTAGATGAACACAATACCTTTATTTTATTTTCATGTGGTGCTGAGGATCAAACCCAGTTCCATATGTGAGGCAAGCACTTTACAACAGCAGCACCCTATTCCAATTCTATTCCATCTTGCCCTCCCCAAATCCCTTACCTTGTATACCTTGTTCTCCCACAGCACTTATTACATGCTACCATGTAATTTACTGGGTGTTTTTTTGTTTGCCCATGTCCCTAAGATGAACACTTCAAAACAGTAGGATTCTTCACCCCTATTTCCCCTCCTCTGCTGCATTCTAATAGGCGAGAATAATGCCTGGCAATTGTTAAGCACTTAATTCAAAAGGGGGGCTGAGGTTGTGGCTCAGTGGTAGAGCACTTGCCTGGCATGTGTGAAGCACTGGTTTAGATCCTCATCATCACATAAAAATAAAGGTATTGTGTCCACTACAACTAAAAAAAATTAAAAACAAACAAACAAACAAAACCTTGTGGAATGAAAGTAGACCAGGAGAACTGGTATATTAGAAATGAACCCAGAAAAGAACACACAGAAGGACTGGACTGATGGGCAAGGGGCTACATCTCTAAGTTTGGACCATCAAAGTTTGAACCCGACCCAGACAGCATGAAGCCACAGAAAGATCTTAAGTAGGAAAATGACCGAATAGGAGCGTACATTGAAATATCTCTTCAGCTGTGTGGATGTAGAGTAGAAGCATGAGTGCCAACAAGCCGAAAGAGGTAAAATTTGTGAACTAACCTATGTCTGCAAGAAGAGCAATGTTAGGATACAAAGGCAACATGTCCTTGACCTGCAAGAAGCTGAAATCGCTGCACAGGACATGGATCAGTCGGATGGGGAAACCCGTCTAAATCTTGTGACGATTACTGTAGCTTAAGGTTACTGTCCCTTCTACAGACCTCAGAAGCTGAGGGCTGAGACAAGGTCGGATTCCCCTCGCGCCCTCCCCATCCTGCAGGCTGTGCACCTTTCCAACTCCCCAAGGTCAGAGGAAATTGAACACCCACGTCACCGGGTTCCGAGTCTGCGTCTGAAGCCAGCAGAAGCGCCCCGGCCCAGGAGCCGCGACGCACCCAATCCCACAGTCCTCGTGCAGCCCCAGAGCTCACGCGGCGTCCGCAGGTTGTTCGGACTCAGCAGGACGCAGGAGACTCTTGCGTGGACCTGGCAGGAGTGTGGGCGGGGCACAGAGGGTCCCAGCGTAAGTTTCACAGTGAAAGAGTGAAGCAACAGAGACCCGCACGGGCCGGGGGCGCGGCGCGCCAGTAGGGGCGCACTTACCTGTACGTCAGGGCCGCCGCTCCCTCCCCGCGGCCGCGCCGACTGCAGGTCCCCAGTCCAACCCTCCACCCGCTCCTGCCCCGCCCCTTCCCCGCCCCTTCCGCCTGCGAGACCAGAACAGGCCGGAAATGACGCGTGGTCAGGGCGATACTGGCGTAGCGACCCCTGCTGGAGGCCACGCCTTGGAGGACCCCACAGGAGCGGCGCCCTGAAGACCGCCTCAGGCCTAGCTGATCCAGGCTGCAGCGCCGTGTGGTTCCACGTGGCTCAGAAAAGCTTAGCTATAATGCAACGGTCCTTTCTCTGGAGTTGCCAGCACCTTTGAGAGAGTTATAAACGTTGTCTCCAAATAAATGTACACACATTCTAGAACGTGGAAGTTTAGAACATCCTTTCAAGAATAAAGCGAATGAAAGGATAAACTGCACCCCGGTTTGTCCAGTTCACTTGTCACCTATTGGTGATTGGATGGCCAAAAAGAGGATGTGTGTGTGTGTGTGTGTGTGTGTGTAAAACTACGCCTGGCTAGTGTATCTATGGAAACAGCCCTTTTGAAGTAACAAGACGAACCAGATTCTAAAAGAAGAATTTTCATAGAATACCTGTTTCATAGTTTTATACCTGTTCATATTAATGCTTTTGGGAACACGTGCATCTCAAAATAGAAATAGATTTTTCTTTGTTTTCAGGAAGTCCTCTGTTAATTGTCCTGCGCAATAGCTTTGCTACTTATATTTTCTTTTAAAAAAATATTTTTTAGTTGTAGTTGGACACACTATCATTTATTTATTTATTTATTTTTATGTGGTGCTGAGGATCAAACCCAAGGCCTTGAACATGCTAGGCAAGCGCTCTGACACTGAGCCACAACCCCAGGCCCAAGTTAATATTTTCTTTTACGCAGCTTCACACAGTGGCTACTTCGTTGCATTTGTGCAATAAGAAACAGCAGTTGCAAATTGTTTCAAGTGTAGGAATGATACAAATTGACATGTGTCAGTTCAGTTATACTGGAGACATACTGAGAAATGCACAGTTGCAGTTACTAGTTTAAGTCATTTGTGAAACATTACAGATACATTGTTAATAAATGTGCCCGTAATGGGGTTAATCATAATTATTACAAACTGACAGAATTGCTGAATAATTATGGTGAGAATGGAAGAAGAGAACACAGTGATGTTGAATTATATACAATCAAATTGGTCACTGGCCTTTAAAAAAATAAATAAAAATTGGGGAGCTGAGGTTGTGGCTCAACGGTAGAGTGCTTGCCTAGCACTTGCGAGGTGCTGGGTTCGATCCTCAGCACCACATAAAAATAAATAAATAAAATAAAAGGTATTGTGTCCAGCTACAACTAAAAAATATTTTTTAAAAAACATTTAATTAGATGAATCAAGGTAGTTTTTAAAACTTAAAAATGCTAATCATAGTTAAAATCTATGGTGAGATTAACAAGCAATGTAAAGTATAGTGACTTTAAAAACGTTTTGCATTTCTTTATAGTACTCCCCCTGCCTATCCTACTCCATTTCTTTTTACTATGGGAGAGAAATTCCCCCATAGGATTCCTATGTATTTGGTGCCTTAGGGGATGTGGTTTTCACAGGTGTAGACCACCTACTGAACTAAGATCCCATTTTAGTCACTAGCACTGCACTACTTCAGACCAGAAGATGCAGAAAATTGATCTCTTGGTTGAGCCCTAAAATCTGGGATGGAACACTTAATTTGGTATAAATATTTATCTTATGTAGGGTTTGGGCTATGGGTTGAATTTCACTTTCTTTTTTTTTAAGATGGACACAATATCTTTATTTTGTTTATTTTTATGTGGTGCTGAGGATCGAACCCAATGCCTCACATGTACAAGTCAGTTATAGCTCTACTGCTGAGCTATAACCCCAGCCTCAAATTTCATTTTCTCATATGAAATCCACACAATTACTTTCTAAGCCTGATGTGGTGGTACATACCCAGCTATCTGGGGAGGCTGTCCAAGGCCAGCCTGGACAATTTTGCAAGACTCTGTTTCAAAATAAAAAATAAAAAGGACTGTTGTAGTACCCCCAGTACTACCACCAGCAACACACACACACACACACTGCACGTATACACACTTTCTACCTGGAGTAGAAAGTTCTCTTTTACTGCCTCATCCTGTTTATCCTAAACCTCAAGTTTAGCTAATCACCAAAAAGTCTCAAGCCTCCACTGGTGCCCTGAATGTTCCATCCCTTCTTACCTTCTCAAGGAATTTATTGTGGTGGTGGTTTTGTGTGTGTTGTTTTTGGGGTACTGGGTATTGAACACAGGGGCACTCTATAACTGAGCTGTATCCCCAGCTCTTTTTTATTTTTGTATTTTGAGACAGGGTTTTGGTAAATTGTGGAGGCTGGCCTCTAACTAGCCTGCCTCAGTCTCCAGAGTTTGCCCCAAATTTGGAATTTTATCAAATAATTTTTCTGAGCTGGGTGTGGTGGTGCACACCTGCAATCCCAGTGGCTTGGGAGGCTGAGGCAGGAAGATCATGAATTCAGAGCCAGTCTCAGCAATTTAGCAAGGCCCTAAGCAACTTAGCGAGACCCTTTCTCAAAAATAAAATAAAAAAGAGCTGGGGATATGACTCAGTGGTTAAGCACCCCTGGATTCACACCCCAGTACTAATACTGCTACTACTACTATAACAGTGGCCCAGGTTATGCCTTGCTTCTCTAAAACTGACATTTTTTCCCCTTCTTCCTGATCCTCTCCTCCCTGATTTTCTCCTCCCTGATCTCTCCTTCCTAATCTCTCCACACAATCTTGGGGAAACAGAACATGTGGAATGTAGCTTTTGAATCACCTCAGGAAAAAACAACAATAAAACCTGTTCCCCCTGATGGGGAGAATCACAGACTTTGGAACCTGAGTCTCCTGTGTTTCTCCTTTGCTAGCAAAGCAATAAAACTTCTTTTTCCTTTTTCTCAAAATTGTGTCCTCATTGTTGGATCAGTATCTGGGATAAGGACTGAGCTTTTGGTAACACCACTACTAATTAAAAAAAAAAAAAAAAAGAATCAAAAAACCAGCATCTTGCTCAGTATTTTATGAAACAGCAAGAGCAAAAAGGTCACTCTCACTTTTCCTCTTCTCCTGAAGCAGGTCCTAAAACCTAAAGGGAGGGATGGATCTGAGAGAGAGAGAGAGAGAGATCTCCGTATCTCCTGTAACTTTTCCTTGAAGCAGGTTACAAGATCCTCATTCAAGAAGTGCCCTTCCTATACCCTAAGGATAGAAACACCCTTATCTCTGAAGACACAGACACAGCAAAAAACCTGAACACACCAGCCTTGTAAGTCCCCCTAGCTATTGCCATCAGGTCAATACCCCTTTGCCCACAGATGCTTCACCGTGTTACCATGCCTATCCACTTCATCATCCCTTGCAGAAAAAGTACACAGGTGCACCCTTTTCTTCAGCTCTTCTTTTCTTTATGAAGGTCCCATGTCAGGTAAAACTTACATTAAATAAATTCGTGGGTGAGGATGTAGATTTGTGGGAGAGTGCTTGTGTAGCATGCACAAGGCCCTGGGTTCCATCCCCATTACTGGAAACATAAAAAATAAAAAGTTAACAACAACAACAAAAAGCAGTGTGTGCTTTTCTTGCATTGTCTGTTCTTATTGCGGTTTCAGCCATGAACCTAAGATGAAAAGGAAACATATTTCCCCCTACACTTGATTTTGTGTGTATGTATGTTCACACATGGGAAGATTTTAAACTACCAATTCAATTATTTTGAATGATAATAAACTAGAATTGATAATGCAGAAGTGTCCCACTGTCTTTTTTTTTTTTCCTTTTCTTCTTTTCTTGTGGTGCTAGGGATCAAATACAGGGTCTTATTGATGTTGGGCAGGTACTCTGCTACTGAGCCACACTCTGAACTCTAGGTTTTCTATTTATTCTTTAAGTTACAGTTTCCATGGATTATTCCATTATGTGTGTTTTCCAGTTAAATAAAATAAAATTGTTGCTAATATTTTCTCACCTTTTACATCTCTTTCTTTTTTTCCCCTTCTTTTTCTTGATAAATCTTGCCATAGGTTTGTCCTTTTTTTTTTTTTCTTTCTTTTAGTACTGGCCATTGACCCAGGGGTGTTCTGTCATTAAGCTACATGCCCAGCCCATTTTATTATTTTTTAAAATTTTGAGACAGGGGGCTGGGGATGTGGCTCAAGCGGTAGCGCGCTCGCCTGGCATGCGTGCGGCCCGGGTTCGATCCTCAGCACCACATACAAACAAAGATGTTGTTTCCGCCAAAAATTAAAATAAATAAATATTAAAAAAATAATTCTCTAAAAAAAATAAGAAACTGCCAAATTATTTAAAAAAAAATTTTGAGACAGGGTCTTACTAAGTTGTCTATGCTGTACTTGAATTTGTGATCCTCCTGCCTTAGCCTCCTGAGTCACTGGGATTAGAGGTATGTGCTATCATTCCTGGCAATAATAGTCTTGTTTGTTTGTTTGTTTATTTATTTATTTATACATACATACATACCAGGGATTGAACCCAGTGGTGCTTAACCACTGAGCCATATCCCCAGCCCTTTTTATATTTTATTTGAGACAGGATATCATTAAGTTGCTCTGGGTCTTGCTAAATTGCTGAGGCTGGCTTTGAACTTGTGATCCTCCTGCCTCAGCTTCCCAAGCTGCTGGGATTACAGTTGTATACTACCACACTCAGCAATAATAGTGTTTTTAATACCCAATTTACAACTTTCAAAAATCTTCATGATTATATTTTTATCTATTTTATTATTTTTGTGTGTGTAGTGCTGAGGATAAAGTACAGGGCCTCTTACATGCTAGGCAAGTGTGCCACAACTCCTTCCTTTTTTTTTTTTTTTTTCTTCCAGCACTGGGGATTAAACTCAGGGGCACTCTCTCACCATCATGCCAATACCACTCATTAGATGACAGTTGAGATTGATGGTATAGATTGATTCATAGCAAGTAAGCTAAATTTGTTGAGCACTTACTAACTATAGGCCACTGTGACTGACAGTCAACTTGGGATGTGGAAAACCTGTCCACTTCCTTTCACACAAATATCATGAATCTATTGCGTATTTTACTTGTGACTTAGTCCCCCTAAATTGTACAACCCTAATAATGCTCCCTGTTATAAGGACCTTAGAGTCAATAGGGATAAAACAATGCCAATAATAAGCAATGAAACAATGACCCAAAATATGAAACCATGAAGAGAAAGTCTCAGCCCCAAATGTTTTTCTTAAGTACCCAGTACTGTATCAGGGGATATGTGAGCTTTCTTCATAAATGTACTTTTTATCTGTACTGTATTCTAGGCTGAAGGATGGACCAAAGATTAGAGCTCACTAGTAACATGAAAAGGTTAAGTTCTTTGGCCGAAGTATCCTTGTTCTTTGAACTATGTGGTTTGCAGTGTCCTCAAGGGCAGCTTTTCGTGTTTTGTGTAATTATGGTTAAGGCCCGAAGCTATAATTTGTTGGACTTTTCCATGAGCGCTCCTTTTGCCACCATTCATTCTCTGCTATTCCACAATTTCTAAGATCCATATGTGGGTGCACATTGTACAGGTAACCAGGAAACATTCAAGATTTCTGTGGTTGTCATTGTTATGATGATGATCTAGAAGAACAAAGGAGGATTTGCATTCATTTATCTATCATTGTACTTATACTAAGTTGAACCATATGAAATTGCTGATGTTTGACCATTTTTAACTGACAAAGCTAGCAATTTCATGACTCAATCTTGTATAATTAGAGCTTAAATGGAAGCTAATCCTATGTCATGGTCATGAAAATTCTCCTTTCTGCTAAGGAAAAGAAAAATTGGAGAAAATTAAAGTAATTGTGCCATACGTTGATAAACCTTAAAATTCAAGGCTACTAACTAACTTAATGTTGAACTTTGGATCTGTCATTAAAGTGTGACCACAAAACAAGCCTCTCCCCCACCCTTATGTCCAAAGGGGAAGAATAATGGCAGTGTTTCCAATGCTTGTACACTGTTAGATGGGCTTCATTTTGTTTTAAACAGCTGGGAAGATAGATAGTGATATAGGGTGTGGGGGAGAGTGCAAAATCAGGGTCACAGAGAACCAAGTTAAATTCACTTACTCACTGTCATCCAGTTTTAATTGTTGTGTTGTCACCGTAAGGGGTCCAAGGAGGTCTCTCCAGAGGCAGAGGAGACCTCTGTTTGGACTTTCCAGGCTCTCAACATGTCACAGAGAAGAATTTAAGAGCATATCAGGTTTTAGCAAAGCAGAAGAATTTTATTAGAAAGTAAAAAGTGACGATAAGCGTTCTCAGAGCAGAATGTGGGCTATCTCAAGAGAAGCACTTTTGGGATCTCAGGCTGCTCTTTTAAAGGCAACTTTGCAAGGGGTGAACATAGGAAGGTATGTGGGAATGGCAGCCTGGCCAGCTTAGCACTATGATCATAATCACAAGACATTTATGATGGTCTGGTCCTTTCCAAGATCTTCAGGTTGACATCTCTCTTCTATCTAATGTTTGGAATGTGCCTATCTTATAGATTTCTTAAAACACATCTCCTCTGTTTGATCTAATCTGAAAGTACACCTGTGTAGGCTAACAGTACATTGTTATTTAATTAAAATAAAGTAACTTTGCTGGATGGTGCACACCCATACTTCCAGCAATTTGGGACACTGAGGCAGGAGGATTGCAAATTTGAGGTCAGGCTCAGCAACTCAGTAAGACCTGTCAAAATAAATAATAAATAAATAAATAGCTGGGAATGTAGCTCAGTGGTAGAGCACTCCTGGGTTTAATTCCTAGTATGACAAATAAATAAAATAAAACATAGAACAAAAACAAAATAAGGTGCTTTTCATAGAAAAGTGTGTTTATAGTAACTACAAGATTTGTAGACTTCTCAGGAATTTATGAGGGACAGGGCTGGAGGAAAAATAGTTCTTGGGAGTCTGATCATGGGACTTTTAGATTTATGGCTACATCCCCAGTGCTGCAGAAACAAAACAAAACAAAACAAAAACCAAAAGAAAGAAAAAAAAATCAGATTTATGGCAACATTCTCTTTTTCCTTCCTCCTGTCCCCTTTCTACCTGTCTTTATTCTTCTACCCTACCTCAATATGAAAAATCAAGATTGTTGTCTGAATAATCTCAATTGAAAATGGGGCCAATGTTCTAGAATACAAACTCCTCAAGCTGTTAATGTCACCTGATCCCAGAACAGCCTTGTGGTTGGGTCGAAGCAGCCTCACCCTTGGGCACCATGTGGTCCTAGCACCCACCTTCCTTTGCGTCACTTTGTATGTGTATTGCAATGAAATACACTTTCTTGGAAATTTAGAGATTGGATGTTTGCAACAGAGTCCATGTTTATCCATGTCCTGTGTACTCCATTTATGTAGTACTTGAAGTTATTTATTTATTTTTGTGGTATTGGGGATTGAACCTAGGGCTTTGTCCACTCAGCTACATCCCCGGCTCTTTTAAAAATTTTATTTTGAAATAAGTTGTAGTGGCTCACATCTGTAATCCCAGCCACTTGAGAGGTCGAGGCAGTAGGATCACAAGTTCAAGGCCAGCCTCAGCAATTTGATGAGGCCCTAAGCAATTTAACAAGACCCTATCTCAAATTTAAAAGAAAAAAAAATCAAAAAAGGGCTGCAGATGTAGCTCAGTGGGGAAAAAAAAAAAACCTCTGGGTTCAATCCTCAGTACCCCAAAACAAATCTAAACAATTATTTTGTGACAGGGTCTTGACAAGTGGCCCAGGCTGGCATTTAACTTGTGATCCTCCTGTCTCAGCCTCCTAAATAACTGGGATTATGGCATATGCCACTGCCTCTGGCTAAATTTGAATTTCAGGTCAGCAACTTTTTTTTAAGAAAATGTCTTATTTGGCTGTGTAGGCTGTACTCAGATTCCTGGACACAAGTGATTTCCCACTTTAGCCTCCTGTTGTAGCTTGGATTACAGGTATAAATCACCACATCTGGCCCAACAAATACTCTTTTTTAGCGTAAGTATGACCCAAATATTGCATGGGACATATGAATTCAAATTTAACCAGATAGTCTGTATTTTATCTGGTCACCCTATCTGTATAATGTGTTCATTACAGTGCTTGGCACAAATAAAAGCTATTTCCAACAAGGATATTATGAAAATAGAAACAGTTCTCAAATTGCATTCAGCAGATTAAGTGATCACTAATATAAGATAAATTGTAGTGTTCTGGCTGGCTGTTTACCTCTGTATTTTTTTTTTTTTAAGAAAGAAATCCAAGGGCCAAATGGGAAGATTCCCCCACACCCCCCAGTACTGACTAGTTGCTGAACATAAATCTTCCTGTTCAGATACTGGGAGGTGCTGGGGGTGGGAGCCAGGAAGTCAGGGTCATTACTTCTTCTTCTTTTAACCTCTTTTTTTTTTTTTTTTTCACCCAACAACTGATATCTTGAGGCTGTTTCCCAACTAGATTTTCCTCTTGGGAAATATGTATGTTGGCCAATCTATGCAAGTATTCTATTATTATCAGTAATCTTTCTCAAGTCAAAAGGGATGAACAAAATACAAAAAGAATGTGTAGGCCTGGCTCGGTGGTGCAAGCCTGTAATCCCAGCAGTTTGGGAGGCTGAGGCGGAAGGATCATGAATTTAAAGCCAGCTTCAGCAAAAGCAAGACACTCAGCAACTCAGTGAGACCCTGTCTCTAAATAAAATACAAAATAGGGCTGGGGATGTGGCTCTGTGGTTGAGTGCCCCTGAGTTCAATCCCTGGTACAAAAAAAAAAAAAAAAAAAGAAATTTATAGAATGGTTACAGGCATGCAAGCATGGGTTGTGGAACCAGAGACCATGGGTTCAAATCTTGGTTCCATCACTTATGAACCACTGTGACCTTGGCTATGTCATATTACCCCCATGTCTCAGTTTCATTGTGTAAAATGAGGGAAATAATATAACTATTTTTGAGCTAGGGGTATAGCTCAGTGGTAGAGCATGTGTTTAGCATATGCTAGGCCCTGGGTTGATCCACCAGCACTAAATAAATACATAACAAAATATATTTATTTATTTATTTTTGGTACTGAGGATTGAACTCAGGGGCACTTAAGCACTGAGCCAGACCTTTTTTTGTATTTTATTTAAAGTCAGGGTCTCACTGAGGCCTTGCTGAGTTGCTGAGGCTGGCTTTGAACTCATGATCCTCCTGCCTCATTTTCCCAAACCACTGGGATTACAGGCGTGCACCACTGTTCCTGGCACAAAACATGTATGAAAGAGTATGGTGAGGTACCAATGCGTTAACATATGTGAAATACGTAGCAGTATAAGGCTTATGGTAAGTAATATACAAAGATTAGCTTAAAAAATGCTCAACATCTCTAGCAATTAGAGAAATGCAGATTAAAACTACTCTAAGATTTCATCTCACTCTAGTCAGAATGGCAATTATCAAGAATACAAGCACAATAAGTGCTGGTGAAGATGTGAGGGAAAAGGCACACTCATACATTGTTGGTGGGACTGCAAATTGGTGCAACCACTATGGAAGGTGGTATTGAGATTCCTAAGAAAACTAGGAATGGAAAACCATCATTTGACCCAGTTATCTCACTCCTTGGTTTATACCCAAAGGACTTAAAATCAGCCTACTACAGTGACATAATGACATCAATGTTTATAGCAACTCAACTCACAAAATAGTTAAACTATGGAACTAATCTAGGTGTCCTTCAACAGATGAATGAATAAAGAAAATGTGGTATATATACATAATGGACTACGACTCAGCCTTAAAGAAGAATGAAATGAAGGAATTTGTCAGGGAATGGATGGAGCTGGAAAATATTATGCTAAGTGAAATAAGCCAATCCTAAAAAAAAAAAAAAAAACAACAAAGGCTGAATATTTTCTCTGATATGCAGATACTAATTCACAAAAATGGGATGGGGGGTTGGCTAGGGGAGAATAGAGTTGCTTTGGATTAGGCAGAGGAGAGTGAAGGGAAGGAAGGGGTTTTGGGGGTAGAAAGAATAGTAGAACGAATCGGACATTATTACCGTATGTGCATATACAATTACATGACCGGATTGATTCTACATCATGTACAACCAGAAGAATGAGAAGTTATATTCCATTTATATTTGATGTGTTAAAGTGCATTCTATTGTCATGTATAACTAATTAGAACATATAATTTTTTTTAAAAAGATAGAATGTAATAAAATACACTAATAAAAATGTAAATAGAGAGGAAAATATGTGCTACTCAATGTTGGCTGACAGGTAGTACACTTCGAATACCCTTTGGTGAACTGGACAATGTTGTCAACCTTACCTGGCTTCTCTGTGAAAATATAAACTCTTCTTTGATGAACCATCAAGGCAGAACTTTGTCAAAAGGTTTTACATATTTATAGATTTTTCTTCTTGACAGGAAACAATAACCTGTTTAGTATAACGGCTTTGGACAAGTTTTGGTGGCAATGAGCATCCTGGCAGGTGACTGTGATAGTACTGTCCCTCTGTGTACAGTTGTGCTCTAAGTCATCATGCTCTCCATCACAGGACCCAGTCAGGTGACTGGAATCAATAGAAAAATCTTCAGGCATCTGCTCTGAATCATGTTGCTAGCACATACTGCAGTGGTAAAAGCAAATGAGAAAATTAATTTTTTCAGATTTTAATTAAGATAACTACATGTGGCTATTAGCTATTATATTGGACAACATGACTTCAGATTATCATTAACCAGCAACATAGTGGGGGGAATTCTACCTTACTATAGTTTTTCTGTACAAAAAGTAAAAAATAAAAAACACAGTCACTTAGAAAATGGCTAATCTTAAGAATGCCCCTTGATCTTTCTATTTCCTTTTTCCCCTGTATATACCCAGCAGGAGGAACCAGATGATGTAAGACTGACAGCTCACAACATATGAGCTTCACTGTGCTGGAAACCCCTAGAGCTCTAGACCTCAAAAAGGAGAGAGAAAAGGTTTCATAACACCAAGCAGTGTAGCCTCAAGCCCTTGAGTTCTACAGGTAAAGCCACTGGGTGGGTTGTAGCTTGGGGACAGGTAGCTTGTCTTTGCATACTGTTTCCTGTGTCAGAGATAAATCACCAGCTTCCTTTCCTTTTTTTTTTTTTTTTTTGGTGTGTATGTGTTTGTGCCTGCAGAAAATGAGGCTTGTAAAACTAGCTGGTCCAATAAGCATTACATAATGCCTTTACAGTCATCCATTGATTAAAATATCCTTTCAGTCAGTACAGGTGCTGCTATACTGCAAAGCCCACAAGAAGTTTCTGTCCAGAGAAGATACACTAAAGAACGGATCATTTTAATGCTATAAGTGCTTTAATATGTACCGTGATTTGCAGGTTCTGCAGAAACAGAAGGAGGAAAGACGTGGTGGGCCAGGCAGAATTTGGTAAGACGTCACAGAGGAGGTGATATTTGAATTAGGGTTTGAAGGATGGGTAGACTAAGGTAACCCTGGCCACATGAACAGCATGCATGAAGGCACAGGGGCCTGCAATGGCTGGAGTGCTGGGAACAGTGAGATGTGTGCCATGCTGGTAGAGGTGTAAGTGGATTGGGGTGGTTAATTAGGGACAGGTGGGAACAGGTGGCTTGTACTTTACTAATGAGGTTGAACTTTGCTCTGTAGGTGTTAGGGACTATTTTAAGTAGTTTCCTTCATACAGCTTTCATTAATTACATACCATGAAGAACTCTGGTGTGTTGCACAGTGTCATCAATGTCTGTGAACCGCTTAGCACTGGACCTGGCACATCCGGGGTAGTTAAAACCTTGGTTTTGTACACATTGGTTCCTCTTTCAGCTTGCTTCTTTTCTCTGCTCTCCCACAGTGTATTTCTGTCTCTAGGAGTGACCAATTTCTCTTCTCATTTCCCTGGCTGTTAAGTCTGACAAATCTCGCCCTCCTATCCATTAGGGGTTCATTGCCGTGCTCTTTACAACAGCAGTTAAAATGTCTACTTCAGTTTATCTGCTTTCCCTCTTGGCCGGAGTTTTTCCCATTCCTTTGTGATACATGACCTTTCTGCCTGTAACTTTACAAAGGAAAGTCTCTGGTCTATCTATCACTGTCCCTGACCTCCTGTCATAAGACAGCATTATAAATGAATGATTTTCAGGAGTCACTTCATTTTTTAAAGGGCACCTCTTATTTCTGAATGATCGCAGAGATTTTAGTTGTGAGTAAATGTGTCGGGCTGAGATGGCTCTTAATTCTGATGGATTGATAATAGGCACCTAATTCATCCTAAGTCACAAACACGCAGGGCAGGCGTACAAATGGAGATACATTCCACATGTCTAAATATTTAAAAGCTATAAATCAGGCTAACGACGGTTGAAGCATGCTTTATTCTCCTGCATTAATAAATACACTTTTACGATAACAAAATGAAGCATGTTTAAAATGATTGAGGTTTTGTTTTTCATTATAACAGTTACTCACATGTTTTTTTTTTTTTTTTTAACCAGGGATTGAAGGGATTGAACCCAGGGGTGCTTAACCACTGAGCAATATTCCCAGCCCACCCCCATCCCCTTTTAATATTTGACTTAGAGACAGAATCTCACTGAGTTGCTTAGGGCTTCACTAAATTGCTGACGCTGGCTTTGAACTTACAATCATCCTGCCTCAGCCTCCCAAGCCACTGTGTTTACAGAGGGTGCCACTGCTCACAGTGTCATTTGTATTTCAATGGCATTTCTCTCCATGCACAAACCCCACCACAGTCATAGAAAGAGCTTGCTGGGACTGGCTATGAATGAGACACCCAGATGCAGCTCAAGTTTGGGGAAGACAAGAATTCTAAAACTTTATAATGGACCTAGATACAGGGTAGGACCATTAAAATTAACTCAGCCTGGAGGTCAGAGAGGGCTGCCTGGACGACATGGCACCTCTGTTGATCCCAGTCAGGATAACCAGGTTTCCCAGGAACTGGGAACAGAATGAACAGAGGTAGGAACTGTATGTTACCTTGAGAGAACAGCAAGATATTCAGTGTGGAAAGTGATAATGTTTATATGACAGAAAGTTGGTGACCTATCTAAGATTACTAACTTTAATTATTGCATATATCTGGGTGTTTTGTCAATGGACTACTGTTTGGATAAAACATAAAAGAACATTTATAATTCACAAATGTTTTTCATAAATTTATTTTGTTTTCTTACCTTTACTTCAGAATCATTATGTTGTTATAACTAACATTTTTGGCAATGATTTAAAGAATTGGCAAAGGAGCCAGGCAAGGTGGAACATGCTTGTAATCCCAGCTACTTGGAAGGACAAGGCAGAAGCATCTCAAGTTCAAGGCCAGCTTTAGCAACTTAGTGATACCTTAGGCAACTTAGTGAGACCCTTTCTCCAAATAAAAAATAAAAAGGGCTGGGGATGTGGCTCAGTGGAAAAGCACCCCTGTTTTTTGTTTGTTTGTTTGAGGGGTTGTTCCCCCATAAACTTTTTTTTTTTTAAATTTGTTCTTTTTACATATACATGATAATAGAGAATATTTTGACATATTATTCATACATGCAGTATAATTTATTCTAATTAGGATTTCATTCTTGTGGTTGTACATGGTGTGAAGTTTCACTGGTCATTAACTCATATATGAACATAGGAAAGTTCTGTCTGATTCATTCTATTGTCTTTCCTATTCCCATCCTCTCACTCTTCCCTTGATTTCCCTTTGTCTAACCCATTGAACTTCTGTTCTGCCCTCCTCTCCTTTTTGTGTGTTAGCATCCACATTTCAGAAAGAACATTCATCCTTTGTTTTTTGGGATTGGCTAATTTCACTTAGCATGATACTCTCCAGATCCATCCATTTATTGGCAAACGCCATCATTTCATTCTTTAAGTCTGAGTAATATTCCATTGTGTGTGTGTGTGTGTGTATATATATATATATATATATATATATATATATATATATATGTATATATATGTATATATATATATATATATAACATTTTCTTTATCTATTCATCTATTGAAGGGCATTTAGGTTGGTTCCATAGCTTAGCTATTGTGAATTGAGCTGCTATAAATATTGATGTGGCTGCATCACAATAGTATGCCGATTTTAAGTCCTTTCTGTGTATACCAAGAATCCATATGTTTAATCCCTAGTACTAGTACCTAGTACAAAAAAAAAATTAAAAAAGAAGGGCAAGGGGCTAGGGTTGTGGCTCAGAGGTAGAGAGCTCACCTCACACGTGCGGGACCCTGGGTTGGATCCTCAGCACCACATAAAAAATAAATAATACAGGTATTGTGTCCAAGTACAAGTAAAAAGTAAATATTGAAAAAAAAAAAAAAGAAGGGCAAGCATATGGCATAAGTGGTTCAGCTGAAATTTGAGCTCAGGTTTGCCAGGTACCTCAGGTTCTAGGTGAGCTAAAAATAACACCCACATTATAGCCAGGGTGATCCCATCTTTTTTTAAAAGAAATATTTATTTTTTTTTTTTAGTTGTAGTTGGACATAGTACCTATGATCACATCTTAGGTTCTAGGACAAATGAAAAAGTACCACCACCGGCTAATATACAACCAAATTAGCGTTCACATACAGTTAAAATGAAACAAATTTCAGCATGGATGACCCCATAAATTTCCATTTGTCATTGCATAAAGATATTTTTTGAAAAACAGGCTATATAAATAACAAATCACAGTGAAGGACCCTAAGATCAGTCAGGAGGCTTCATCATATCTTCATTTAAGTGTTACATAGAAACATTTCCAAGATTGCTGTTTATGTTGAAATATGCAGTTGCTTTTCTTTTTTCCTAGGGTGTTAATAATTTCAAGGCAAAGTGAATTGGCAAAGTTAGAATAAAAGATGGGCTTCCTCTTGTGATTGGATTCTGGTGGTTTCTTGTAGTAATTCATTTGTTGAGGACTTATTGTGTACTAGGTACTTTAGAAGTCACTGGGGAAACAAAGATTAACAAGATGTAGCCAATCCCTCAAAACCAAAGGCCTCCTGTTTTCTCTAATGTGGGCGCTAATTCACAATAAGGGCTAGGGAAGAATAGAGTTACCTTAGATTAGGCAGATGGGAGTGAAGGGAGGGGAGGAGGTAGGGGGTAGGAAGGATAATAGAATGAATTGAACATTATTACCCTATGTGCATAAATGACTATACAACCAGAGAGATTCTACATCATGTATAACCAGAAGAATGAGAAGTTATACACCATTTATATATGAGGTGTCAAAGTGCATTCTACCGTTATGTATAACAAATTAGAACAAATGAAAAACAACAACAACAACAACAAAATGTGCTTTCTTCAGGAGCCAGGCTGGGGAGAAGATGGCAATCTGTGTTACAGAATTATGCAGGAAAGCAAGGTACTGGGGGGTAAAGGGATGGGTGCGTCAGAATCGCCCTAACCCCAACTATAGGGTCAGGCATGGCTTCCCAAGGGACATGTGATGGCTCATCATATAATCTCTGTGACTCAGGCTGAGGCAGGAGGATGGTAAGTTCAAGACTAGCCTGGGCATTTAGTGAGACTCTGTCTCAAAATAAAATTTAAAAAAGGGCTAGGGGTGTAGCTTAGTTATAGAATAATTGTTTAGTATGTGCAAGGTCTTGGGTTCAGTCCTCAGTACTGCAAAGAGGAGAAAGGAAGGAAGGAATGAAGGAAGGAAGGAAGGAAGGAAGGAAGGAAGGAAGGAAGAAAGGAAGGAAGGAAGGAAGGAATGAAGGAAGGAATGAAGGAAGGAAGGAAGGAAGGAAGGAAGGAAGGAAGGAAGGAAGGAAATGCATAGCAGTTATCCCAGAGAAGAAGGATCTTGGCTTAAATTTTTTCTCTGAACCATTTTATTTATTTAATTAATTTTTTTATGGTGATGCTGGGCATTGAACCCAGAGCATGCTAAGTACTCACTCTACCACTGAGCTATACCCCACTCCCTAGAGGAATGAAATGATCAGATTTGTAAAACTGGGCAAAACTGAAGGCTGAAACAACAGTAACTACGTTAACATAATAATCTTTGCATGAAATCTTGAGGAGGGTTGGAGCTGTGGCTTCATGGTAGAGTGCCTGCCTAATATGCATGAGGCTCTGGGTTCTATCCCCAGCATGTCAGAAGGAGGTATATCAACAAGGCTGAGGGACAGATTGAAAAAAAGAAAATGAAGTATGTTAGGATTAAGTTTGGCTATACATGTTAGAAATCCCCAAATAAAAATTTCTTAAGCAAGAGAGAAAAGTCAGGCTGGGGGCGGAGCTCAGTGGTAGCATTTGCAAGACTCTGGATTTGATCCCTAGCGCAGCAAGGAAAAAAGTTGCATAAAACAATAATAAGTTATTTTTTTTTAGTACTAGAGATTGAACCCAGGGGTGCTTAACCACTGAGCAACATAACATCCCTACTATTCCTTCTTATATTTTATTTAGAGACAGGGTCTCATTAAGTTGCTTAGAGCCTCGCTAAATTGCTGAGGTTGGTTTTAAACTTTTGATCCCCTGCTTCAGCTTCTCCAGGTGCTGGGATTATAGGCATACATCACCAGGCCCAGGTCTTTCCTTCCTTTTTTTTTGGCAGTACCCAAGGGTGCTTTGCTATTGAGCTACATCCCAAACCCTTTTTAAAATTTTTAAATTTTGAGATACAGTCTCACTTAAATTGCTGAGGCTGGCCTCAAACTTGCAATTCTACTGTCTCAAACTCCCAAGTTGCTGGGTTTACAGGCATGTGTTATCATACTTGGCTTAGAAATAACACATAAATTCTCTATACAAACACACAATTGCTTATGCCAGTGTTTGGGCACCCCATAATTCCTCAGATCTCTAGATTTATTGTTATAAAATGGTGTTTTCCAATATGATAGCTGCTAGCCAGTGACTATTGAGCATTTAAAATGTGACTGGTCTGACTTGAGACATGTTGTAAATATAAATGCAGGGTAGATCTCTCTCTTTTTTTGATGGTGCTAGGGATTGAATCCAGGGCCTTGTGCATGCAAGGCAAGCACTGTACCAACTGAGCTACATCCCCAGCCCTACACTGTGGATCTCAAATGCTTAGATATGTGGTAGACAGACTGAAAAATGACTCCTGTCACATACATGGGTGCACGCCTGTGATTCCAGCTACTTGGGAGGCTGAGGCAGGAGGATTACAAACTTGAAATTAGCCTGGGAAATTTAGTGAGATCTTATCTTAAAATAAAATAAAAGGGGCTTGAGGATGTTGCTTGATGTAGAATGTTTGCCTAGCATGTGCAAGGTTCCATCCCTTATACCCCAAACCCCAGTCTCCCATTAATTCTTGTCCCTGGTATTTACATGCTTGTGGAATCTTTTCCCCTTTGAATTATAGGCAGGACCTGTGGCTTGCTTCTAACCAACAAACTGTACAAGGGTGATATGATGTCACTTCCATGATTGCATCACATATGAT
The DNA here is from genome assembly GCF_047511675.1 of Marmota flaviventris. NCBI lineage: Eukaryota > Metazoa > Chordata > Mammalia > Rodentia > Sciuridae > Marmota > Marmota flaviventris. The sequence continues at coordinate 56,108,557 of NC_092503.1, forward strand.
ATGACTTGCATCTTGCTAGTGGGCTCTCTCTATTGACTTTTTCTCTCTTGCTGGCTTTAATGAAATAACACACTATCAGGAAAGACCCACATGGCAAATAATTTGAGTGACTTCCAATTGGCAGACAGCTTTGAAGTATCAGCCCTAGTCTGATAGCCCACAAAGAATTGAGTCCCACACACCATGATGTGAACTTGGAAGTGAATCCTTCCCTAGTGGAGCCTCAGATTGAGAGCCACTGCTCAGCTGACGCTTTGACGGCAGCCTCGTGAGAGATCTTGAAGCAGAGGACTGAGCTAAACTATACTGGATTCCCAACTCACAGAAACAGCAAGGTAATATGCTGGGGATCGAACCCCGGGCCCTGTGCATGCAAGGCCAGCACTCTGCCAACTGAGCTATATCCTCAGCCCCAGTAATGTGTTCTTCAAGCTGCTAAGTTTGTAGTAATTTATTATGCTGTAACAGATAACCAAATCAGTACTGTATTATACAATTTTCTGTAGCTAATAACACCGTATTAGAGATTGAGCAAGTTTTAAGGAAAATGGATTTATATTGGCTCATAGTTCTGAAGATACAATGTCCAGCACCATATCTAGAGATGACCGTCTTTGCTGGCAGAGTCCCAAGGTGGCGCAGAGCATCACTTGACAAAAGACAGGGTGGTATTCATGAGTGTGTGTGTCTTTTCTGGTCTCTTTCCCTTTTCTTATAAATCCACTAGGACTCAATCCTAGGGAATTGAATCTCTAATGACTTTATCTAATTCTAAATCACCTCTCAAGGTCCACCTCTAAACACCACAGTCAGATAAAGGTTTTACCATCTTAGTACCTCACAATGGGGATTACATTTTAACACACAAAGCCTTGGGGGTCATGTAAATTAAGGTAAGATAGAAGAACTAAGAAATAGTTAAAAAGGAGGCATAGCCAAGCGTTGTGGCACATGCTTATAATCCTAGTGGCTTGGGAGGCTGAGGCAGGAGGATGGATGTGTTTATCTACAACTAAAAAAATATTAAAAATAAAATAAATGTCTGTCTATGCCTCTGGCTAGTGTGTGCTGAATTTTTCCCTCTTGTAGGCCAAGAACCCTGGTGGTCTCGAGTCCATTCCCCCTTTTCTCCAGGAACTCCTCGGACTGTTTTTCAGAGACACATTTTCTCTTGTGACAAAACCATATCTTGGCCATAGCATGAACCAAAAAAGAATGCAAAATGTTTCAAGAATGGTTGATTATTTATTATTATTATTACTATTTTTAATTTTCATGGTACTGGGGATTGAACAGGGCTTCTCACACGCTGGGCAAACACTCCACCACTGGGCTACATCCCCAGCCTTTAAATTTTGAATATTGATGACATGCTTAAATGATATTATTTAGAGTTATTGGTATCTGAATTGTCAGGGACTAGAAGGAAATTCTCCTTCAAAGATTAGCCTGACAGCCCCCTGGGAGACATCCTGCCTGGGAGGCATCCTGCAGCTACTTATCTCACCTGAGACATCCTGCGGCCACCTATCTTCCTGAAACCTATCTTCCTGAAACATCCTGCGGTTATCTCACCTTGTGCAGACATCCAGCAACTGCCGATAAGAGAGCTTCCCCATCCCCACCATATAAATACCCCTGTGTGAACAATAAAAGTTTGCAGCTTGATCAGAACTTTTGTCTTGCTGTCACCTTCTGTGTCTCTTGTCCCTTCATTCCTCCCCATCTAGGTTCGCTGCCCACGTTGATGTGTCCTGCCGGACGGGACATTTGGCGCCCAGTGTGGGGCTCGAGCCTTTGACTGAGGGGGAACGCCGTCCTCCGGGAAGACTTGGCCAAGCGGGAGCGCGAGATCGCCTCGGCAGACACGACCGAGAGACAGATCCAGGAGGAGAGTGAGGACGACGCAAGGTGAGTGACCCACCATGGGACAAGCAGTTTCGTCACATGAGTTGTTTTTGTCAGGCCTCAAGGAGGCCCTCAAGACACGGGGGGCACGTGTTAAGAAAAAGGACTTAAAATTATTCTTTTCATACATAGGAGAATTGTGTCCATGGTTTCCCCTTGAAGGGACCATCGATGGTAAAAGATGGCTTAGAGTAGGAGACTGTTTAAAAGATTATTATGAATCCTTTGGCCCAGAAAAGGTGCCTGTTCCCACCTTTTCTTACTGGAACCTAATTAATTAAAAAAAAAAAAAAAAAAAAAAAAGCTTAAAAAAAAAAAAAGAGAGAGATTTTTTGGCCTTTATGTTCTAGAAGTTTGTGCTAGGAGAGTGAGAAAAAGGGAGAGAAAATGTGATGTTTACCTGGAGAGAAATAAGTTTCAATTTTCCACTGTTTTTGTCAATACTCAGAAAGTATGTACGGACCTTTTTACTACACGATTGTCCTATGAATCAGAATGGCTATAACTCAGCCGCTGGGGACAAGAGACTTTAGCCGCTGCTGCTTGCTATGGGGTCCTAGCCCCTGCGGCCAACAGTGCTTTTAACCCTTGAATTACTTGACCTAAATGCCAAACACAGACTAACTTAAGATCTGATGGTAATGCTAGCGTTTGCTGCTAAAAAACCTTTGGAGCACCCACGTGCCACAGAAAAAAATGCAGGATGTACACGAGCTGCAACCGCAGGTCGCAGAGACAGAACAAGCTGCTACCGCAGTAAGATCTTGGCCAGGTGGGGGAAAATGCAGACAAAATCAAACAAAATGCAATCGGCTAGGAAAACTTTTGCCCCGAAAATGGGCAGCGGACTCCATGTTGTTTGCATCACCATGGTAACCATGGGGTGCCTGGCCAGAAGAGAGGGCTTCCTGGTCCCACCTCCCACACTTTCGTGTGCTTCCGATTGGTTCTTCCACAGTCACTCAGACAGGACTTCTAGTTCCGCCTTCCAGCCACTAATCTGTACTACTGTGTTTCAGATTTCTACTGGAGCTGTTCAGAGCCTGTATTTTTAAGAATGCCTACCTGTAAATGCTAACGAAAGATATCTTTTTCAGACAAAATTTAATTCCACAGCTTTCTATGTTGCAGCCCTAAATTTAAGTTAGTTCTGAGTTAAATAACCTGACTTTTCTCTATAGTTGTGTTACTAAATAATGTTCTATTGATGAGAGATCAAACATGCTTCTTTATATTTTACTTTTAATTTTGGAGGTTATGAGGATGCATTTGCTCGCCACAGGAACAAAGCCGGCAATGTTCCTGTGATGACCAAAAAATCCTTATTCTCATTCCTAACTATAAAAAATAAATATGTATACTCAACAAGGATTTTATTTCAGTTACATCAAGTGACGTCACATAGAAGAGTGCACTCCTAGTTAAAAATAAATTAAAATGGATCCAAATATTTTAAAACCACGTGGTTACATAAAATTAATACAATTATAAGTTATGTTCTTATTCTTAATATATATATTTTTAAGATATTTAGATAATCTATATTTGTTAATCTATAAAATAATTAGCACATGCCTAATTGATTAGTTCATATATATTTGCCTAATTGTTTTTCTTCAACAGAAAACCCATAATTTATGTTTTATATTTACATTTATCAGATACTCTGCCTTTTCAGTTACAGATATTTGAGATAAATGTGTTTACTATAAATTTGCTTTTAAGTGAAAATACAATCTTCAAGTAGTTTCTAATTCTCAAAGTTACTGTTCAAACTCATAAGATGATAATTATAATTATGTCTACAAAATAGACATAGGATTTTAACTATATTTTCATTGATATTTCTTATCAAAGTACAATAATTTGTTTATAGATTCTAAGGTTTTCAGAAATTGTTCCAAGTATAACAAAAAAAAAAAAAATTCTAAAAGAAAAGGATGCTTCAACAAAGAAAAAGCACACATGGATCCTAAAAAGAAAGAAATCATCTTTGGGTAAAACAAGGTCTTTATATTCATATTTCAATGATAAAAGTATTTTCCTAAGTAAAAAAGATTTTTATATTGTTATCTAAACAGATGATGTAAAAAGTTAGAAAGATTAAAAAAGAGATTTATATATACTAAACTGACTATAATTAATTTAAGGGTATTTCAGGCTATTTTTCCTAGTTTAACTATACTAATGTGAGCTAAGATTTTGTCCATATTTTGACATGATAAACAACCTATTAAAATGTAAGTTTATTTCTTTAAAGTAAGATCCTTATTGCCTAATAATTCTTACTGTTTAAGACAAAGATTAGTTTTGGTAAATAAATTCACATTGTTGATTAAACATTAAGTATATTGAACTACTAACTTAAATCCGATTTTAACAATTGTCCTTAGAGACTAAAATCAATTGATTCTAAGACACTGAGATACTAATCTCTACATATTTTGTTTGTTAGATAATCATAAAAAAAAAAACACAACATTTTATTAAGACTAAGGTTCTCCAAATTAAAGTTATATATTAATTTTAAACAATAAAGGTTACAAACTTAAAAAAAATTCATTGATATTATATAAGTTCTCTGACTAGATCTATTGTCCATAAAAAATACAGTAAGATTTATATACTGCTCCCTACACAGGAAATAACCTTAATCATATTTTTAAAAGGCAATTAAGAGATACCTATTTAAAGGATAATATTCTAAAATATAAAGATTTTGGGATCGCCTTAACCATGCTTTATTTGTCCTTAATTTTCTTACCCTAGACAGTGAAGGCCATTCGGCCGCAGACAGACACTGGCATCCCTAGTCCAATTCTGTTCGCCCACCTGTAATGTGGCGCGATCCCCTTACAAATAAATGGAAAGGCCCAGATCCTGTCCTCATCTGGGGACGAGGCTCAGCTTGTGTTTTGGACCAAGAGCAAGCAGCCCCAAGATGGTTACCAGAACGCCTGGTTAAACAGGTTAATGACTTACCTCAACCCAGGGACGGAGGCCCTCCCCCTGAGGACAAATTTTCCTCTTTTGCAGATGCAGCCAACAATCTGTGTGAGGATCCTGCTTAAGGCACTTCTGCTGAACAGGTTTGTATACGGAGGCCTTAGCCCTCCACCTTCCAACATCAGGGAGTACCTTTTTGGCCCCCCCTGCGAATGCAGGGGAGGATCTTGGACTCAGGCTCCCACTAGTTGGACCCAGATTGCTGACTGCGTGACTAAGGTGGCTTACCTCCATGCCGAGTTTGATTTCATCAGCCTGAATGGGTATGTGTTAACAAGCCAAAGATTATTCCCCCCAGTACAAGTAAAGCTCTCCAAAATTGTTCTGCAACTTGTATGCATACCCAGGCGATGCATGTCTCTTGTTATGCGTCAGCCTCAATTTGTGTTAACAAGCAGGGAGAACAATTTTTTGAAGCCACCCTAACTAAAACTCATACAGCAGAGGGGACCACTATTCATTATACCCCCCTCCTCTTTGACCGGGGAGGAGAAGGCATATATACCAAGTTACAGTCAGCTGGGTGCCAAGGCACTGTTGGTAAACCCTCCTGCTGGCCCATTAAGGCCCCTACAGGGGTCTCTGATGGTGGAGGACCCACTGATGCTGTCAAGCATCTTCAGATAATCAAACTTTTGAAACCCCAAATCCCTGAGCTCACATATCATCCCTTAATGCTGCCTAAATCCCAGATCCCAGATTTAGATACCAATACATTAGATATTTTGGAAACTACCTTCTCCTTGCTTAATAATTCCAACCCCACCCTTGCTGGTGATTGCTGGCTCTGCATGACAACAGGGGCAATCATGCCTATGGCAGTTCCTATTAATTCTATCATAGACAATGATAATAAATGCCAACCTGGATTTCCTTTTAAAGTACAGCCTATAGGCACTTTTACATCATGTCTTTTAGGCGCGATGCAGAATAATACCTATGATATTGATGTTGGAGTTACTTCCTTTGGAAATTGCTCAACAGTAAAAAATTATTCCTCACCCACCCCATCTCTTTGTCCCCCCAATGGCACAGTTTTTATGTGTGGAGGAAACTCAGCCTTCCCCAGGCTTCCAGCGAATTGGACCGGTGGCTGTGTTCTTGCCTTATTACTCCCTGATATAACTATTGTCCCAGGAGATGAACCTCTACCCATTCCTAGCCTAGACACCTTAGTCAAAAGACACAGGCGGGCAATACAGGCCTTACCACTCCTTGCCAGCCTTGGAATAACAGCTGCTGTGGGCACAGGTACAGCTGGCTTAGGCACGGCTATACACTCTTACCGTCGCCTATCTCAACAACTTATAGATGATGTACAAACTCTATCAGGAACTATTAAAGATTTACAGGACCAAATTGACTCCCTGGCAGAAGTGGTCCTTCAAAACAGACGAGGCTTAGATTTGCTGACAGCTAACCAGGGAGGTATTTGCTTGGCCTTATGGGAAAGATGCTGCTTTTATGCCAATAAATCAGGCATAGTACGCACTAAAATTAAGCAGCTTCAAGAAGATCTAGAAAAGAGAAGAAGGGAACTATTTGAAAATCCCCTCTGGACTGGGCTTAATGGATTTTTACCCTACCTTCTTCCCTTATTAGGCCCTTTGTTGGGTTTGCTTTTAATGGTGTCCATAGGACCCTGCATTATAAACAGGCTGGTACAATTTATTAAAGAACAGATTAATATTTTGGCCTCTAAGCCCATACAGGTTCACTATCATCGTCTGGAGATGGAAGACCGCGCTGCCAACATTTGAAAGGATGTTCTACCCTTCTTTCAGGCTTATTTCTTAAGTTTACATCCCCACAGATCTCTCTTTCTTATATAAAAGTATAAGTAACAGCTCTGACCAACCATCTTCTGCCCTTGCCATAAGGGTTCGCTCTTCCATGGGCCCCTCTGCTTGGGGGAGGACTCACCCATGGAGTGAGGACGTTAGGCCATAATGACAGAGGGTGCAGGAAGGACTGCAGGAGGATGGATCCACGGATCCCAAAACCCAAGACCTCTGAGTGACACGCTCTGGTGCATGGCGGTTGGCATGCTCCCCCCTCAAAGCCGTCTCCTCCAAAAACATGCCAAGGCCACCACGAAATCTCCTAGTGAAGATGCTCGCTCAGATCAGGAGATATTCTAAGGCCTTCTAGAGGAACAGAGCCTCTATCACCCCCTAAAAACATGGCCGGTAAGATATGGTCAAATATTTTATATAAGAAAGTGGGAGATGTCAGGGACTAGAAGGAAATTCTCCTTCAAAGATTAGCCTGACAGCCCCCTGGGAGACATCCTGCCTGGGAGGCATCCTGCAGCTACTTATCTCACCTGAGACATCCTGCGGCCACCTATCTTCCTGAAACCTATCTTCCTGAAACATCCTGCGGTTATCTCACCTTGTGCAGACATCCAGCAACTGCCGATAAGAGAGCTTCCCCATCCCCACCATATAAATACCCCTGTGTGAACAATAAAAGTTTGCAGCTTGATCAGAACTTTTGTCTTGCTGTCACCTTCTGTGTCTCTTGTCCCTTCATTCCTCCCCATCTAGGTTCGCTGCCCACGTTGATGTGTCCTGCCGGACGGGACAATTTAGAGTTATTGGTATCTGAATCTGTTATCTGTTGCTATAAAAATGCTTGAGACAGGTATTAGCATTACTAGTGAGTGACACACACCTGTAATCCCAGCTACTCCGGAGGCTGAGGCAGGAGGATCAGTGTCACCACTGGGCCAAACTTCTAGCACATGAATCTTTGGTGGACAAATTACATCCAAACCATAACTTTAGGTTAAATAAAATATTTTATCAAAATTAATTTTATCTATTTCTTTTTACTTTTTTGTGCAGCTAATAGAAAATTTAAAACCTGTGATTTACTTTTTTTTTCTTTTTTTAAAAAATATATTGCACAGCCCAGTATAGAACTCCAGGGAGACAGAATACAGCTCAATGGTAGAGTACCAGACTTGCATGCACCAGCTCTAGGTTCAGTCGCCAGTACGGCAGTGTTCCAGGGAGACAAGAATTTCATGTAGCCAGGTAGCCCTGCGTGCTAGGAGTCATATCCTTAGCATTAGCCTCTCATTTATTGAGGCATGCTATTGAAACAGAAAGTATTCAATCTCTTCTGGAAAAGAATGCTCCACCTTTTTGGAAAGAGGTGAAAGCTGTTGTATAATTTGTCCCCAAAGGTGAAATCTGCTTAGTTTTTTTGTTTGTTTGTTTGTTTGTTTTTTTAAAGTAGTGGTACTGGGAATCAACCCAGGGTCTCATGTGCTAGGCATATGCTCTACCACTGAGCTACATGCCCCAATTCTTTAGACTTCTTAGTTTTGGATGCTGCCTTCAGGGTTTAATTTGTTTCAAATTAACAGAAAGTGGCAGATGCAATTAAAGGGAAAAAAAACAAAAAACCAAGCAACAACTTAGCACAATATTTTGAAGTTCCTTATTTGCTATGGCAGCTACACATTTAGGGAATAAATGCTAATTGTTTTGAATTATTTGTTTATGCATTGTGTCTATGTTTGCCTCTTTACTGATTAATTCACCACAACTTATGAAGCATCCTTTGTGGCTAATTAACAAAGTCATAATGCCAGGACTAGTGATCCTGAACCTAAGGCGGCTCTTTCAAACCACACCCCCTCTGGAGGCTCCCCCTGGGCAAATTCTCCCACCAGGCTCCCCTAGGAATTGCTGCTGTCAACATGATTGATGCTAATGGAGGTTGCTCTAAACTTTCAGTGGGTTAGGACAGAAAAAAGTGTTGAAAATAACTAGAAGGTAACAGAGACATTTAAGTCCCCTGGGCAGTAGAACTAGTTGTGCCTTTAAATTAATATTTTAAAATATTTGTACTGGGGCTGAGGGCATAGCTCTGTGTAGAGCATGTGCTTAGAATATTTGTGGCCCTGGGTTGTATTCCCAGAACCAAAAATAAATAAATAAATGAAATAAAAATAAAAGGTACCTTAACTTCCTTCTTTCCCTCCCTCCTATACTGGGGAGTGAGCCCAAGGGCACTTAACCACTGAACCATATCCCCAACCTTTTTTTGTATTTTATTAGAGACAGGGTCTTGCTGAGTTGCTTAGGGCCTTGCTAAATTGCTGAGTTTAGGGCTGGGGATGTAGCTCATTTGGTAGAGTGCTTACCTTGTAGGCATCAAGGCCCTGAGTTCAATCCCCAGCATCAAAATAAAAAAAAAAATAGGAAAGTAAATTGCTGAGTTTGGCTTTGAACTCAAACCTTCCTCCTGTTTTAGCCTCCCAAGCCACTGGGATTACAGGTGTGTACCACTGTGCCCAGCCCATTTTTTAATTTTTTATGTTGAGACAAGCTTTCACTAAGTTATTTAGGGCCTCACTAAGTTGCTGAGGCTGGTCTTGAACTTGATACTCCTGCCTCAGCCTCCTGAATCTCTGGGATTACAAGTATGTAACATTGTGCCTGGCTGAGGAGGATTTTTTAAATTAAAAAAAAAAAAAATTTGAGTAGGGTGTTTTAATTGATACATAATATTTGTACATATTTATGGAATACAGTGTAGTAATTTGATGCATATACACAATCTATAATGATCAAGTCAGGGTAATTAGTATTTCGGTCTCCTCACAAATTTATCATTTCTTTTTGTTGGGAGCCTTCAAACTCCTCTCTTCAGCTTCTGTTTTTAAAAAATTGTTTTTATTTGTTCTTTTTAGATATTTGTAATAGTGGAGTATATCTTGACATATTATACATACATGGAATATGACTTATTCTATTTGGGATCCCATTCCTGTGGTTGTACCTGGTGTGGAGTTTCACTGGTCACGTATTCATATATGAACATAGGAAAGTTCTGTCCCATTCATTCCTATTCACATCCCACCTCCCTTCCCTTCATTCATCTTTGCTCAATTCAATGAACTTCTATTCTTCCCTTCCCTCCCATTGTGTGTTAACATCTACATATCAGAGAGAACATTTGGCCTTTCTTCAACTTCTTCTTTTCTTTTTTTAATAATTGACTTTAAAAAATATTTATTTGTTCTAATTAGGTATATATGACAGCAGAATGCATTTCAATTCATTGTGCATAAATGAAGCACAACTTTTTATTTCTCTGGTTATATCTTCCACTTCTTTATAAAATATTTAATAAAGTGTTGTAAATGATAGCTACGCCCCTATGCAAAACCCTAGAACCTATTCCTTCTATTTTGGTAACCATCATCTAAACCTTCTTCTATCCTCCCTCCCCTCCCCCAGTTTTGTTACCTTCTAATGACACCTCTTTTTTTTTTTTTTTTGTGTGTGTGTGTGTGTGTGTGTGGAGGGGTACTGAGTATTAAACCCAAGAGCTCTCTACTGCTAAGCCATAACACCAGCCCCCTTTTATTTTTTATTTCAAGAGAAAGAGTCTTGCTAAGTTGCTGGGCCTTGAACTTGCCTAGCATGTATGGGGCACTGGGTTTGATCCTCAGCACCACATAAAAATAAAATAAAAGTATTGTGTACACCTATAACTAAAAAATAAATATTAAAAAAAGAGAATAATGAGAGAAACTTTTTTGTTTTAATTTGGAGATCTACATACAAATGTATGGCTCTCGGTTGAGAAATCTTTCAGCCCTGCTAGTTAAATTCATCTGTCCTATTTTAATAGCTGACTAGAACAGAATGCTTCTTCCTTAGAGTAACATGTTAAAAGTAGATTGAACAAGATGTAAGTCAGCATCTGCTTTAGATATTGGTGAGTGGAATCCTGAAGAATCATGTTAAGAGATTTAGAAAGGATTTCATGAAGTCTGAAAGTGCAGTCCCTGTTTCAGGCTCCATGTAATATTTCATTAAATGCACCATTGTTCTTTGGGGCTATGAAAACACTTTATCCAATTTTCCAGGCTACTTAAAATCTTACTATTCTCTGGTGACAGAAGAGTCCTTCCTGCTTTAGACCTAGTAGAAGGTGAAAGAAAAGGGATGGGGGTGTAACTTGGTGGTTGAATGGGCTTTACATATGCAAAGTCCTGGGATTCCAGCACCAAAAACAAAACACAACACCCTTACCCTTACCGAAAGACAAACAAAACAAAACAAAAAACCCTAAGAAAATCAAAGAGACATAGAAATGAGACTAGAAATCATATGGGTGTAAAATATACATATAATTCCCTACTCTTCCAATTTCATTGTTTCCAAGCAGAGGACCACTGAGGGTCTGGCTGCAAATGGCAAATGATGTAGGACTTTCGTGGTCTGGAAACTCTTTTCTGTGAGGTGGAAGTGGGATTTCATTCCTGTTAGAACTTAATTATCCCAATTAGGCCTTGCGTCTGCCTCCTGCCCTGGGGTGGGCGGGGAATTTTAGAAAGGTCCTTTATACAGAAGGAGCCCACCCAGCTGAGGCCTTTCTCTCAGGCCAACCCAGCCTGTTGGAACTCCCTTATCCCCAGCCTCGGCAATCTGAGGCAATGGCACGGAGAAAAAAATGTGGAAACCTATGATTTTTCTTTACTTTTTCTACAGCTCAGCTCTTCATTTTTACTGAAGTTTTTTTTGTGTGTGTGCTGGGGATTGAACCCAGGGCCCTGTACATGTGAGGCAAGCACTCTACCAACTGAGCTATATCCCCAGCCCCCTGAAAGGTTTTCTGTGTGTGCTATCCGGACCTGAGGGAATGTGGTCTCACAGTTGTCACAGGCTGGGTGAACTGAGGCACAGCTGTCATTTCTGTTCATGAACCTAGGAGTGATGGAAGGAGGGCTCCTGAGACACGGTAGGGACACAATTCTGAGGTCCCAGAGACTGAGTTGGTTTTCCACATATTTGCTTTTGCGGGAGCTGGGGAGGGAAAAGTCATGAAGGCATTCACTTGTTAATTTATTTAAATTATTTGTGGATAAGTAATGGTACCAGCTAGTATAACAATTAAAAAGTGCATTTCATTCCTGTGCCCTGGCCATCTTATTTCCTCTTCTCAGTGGCAAGAACTATCATTTTTCATGTCTCTTTGGAAATATTTTCTTTGACTTTTTAAACACAGCACCATACTCTATACACTGTTACATATCTTCCTTTGTTTTTATTTAAGAGTTCATCATGGAGATTTTCCACTCCTTGACATTTTATGCTCTTTTGCACTTTTTAATGATTTCATAATATTTTATAATCTTGATATGCTATCATTTCCTCAGCCAGGCCTCTCTTTTTGGGTAATTTGGTTTCTAATCCTTTACTGTTACCAACAGTGCTGCAACAAATCCTTGAATATAAATCTTTTTGCTTTTATGCAAATTTATCTGTAGGCTAAATTCCTAAAACTAGAATTGCCAGGTCAAAGGGGAATACAATATTAACACTGATAGATATCAAGTGTTCTTTCCATAATCCCATCTGCATGGATGGGAGGGCCTGTTTTCTCATATCCTTGTCAACACAATGGACACAGGAAATTTAAGTTTTGGCCCAAGAGATTAAGAATTCCTTCTTTTTCTTTCATTTCCTTAACAACAACAACCCCCTCTAGGATGTTTATGGGTAAGTATTCCATTTCTCAATTTGCATTTAAAAATAGTCTCTTCACTTTGCTTTCTTGTTGATGAGGCTTAGAAGCTGAGAGAATCTGAATGACTATAGAAGGGAAAAAAATGAACTTATTGTAAAAGAAATTCATTGTGATTTCTTAGCTTCCTAAGGCTTCAAATATTCAGGGCTTTTTATAGTCAAGACAAAGGAGAGATTTTTTTTTTTTTTTTTTTTGACAGTGAGTGCTGAGGGTCCTTGTGGCCAGCAGGGGGCATCACATCCTCACTGAGAATCAGGCTACAACTCCACCCCTGATTCAACAGGCTCAAACTGGGACTGAGAACCTCAAAAGTCACAAATACAAATTTCCTTTGTTGCCTTCACTGTCACTTCATGGTTGGAGCAGGCTGGAATGGGGAACGAAGCTGAGCTAAAAGACCAGGATAAACTAAAATAGTCAATGCTAGCTAAGTGGCTACGTGGCCTTGGGCAAGTTACTTATCCTCTTTGTGCCTCAAAATGAAAACTTTACTAATGCCATCCGCCTTACTGACCTCACAGATGCACAAACGAAATGCCACATGAGAAGGTGCTGGAAAAAGCAGCAAGTGCTATTACACTTGAAAGAGCTAAAAAGCCATGATATAATGAATATGGCAATGGAAGTGGCAGCTTATTGAGTCCTAACTGTGTACCAGACACTCTGCTAAATATACACATTAACTCAGTTTACATCATACCCTTGTACAGTAGGTATTATTAGATCCATTTTGTACATGAGAAACTTGAGGTGTTGGGAGGTTGAGAAGCTCATCCAGAGTCAGGTGTTAGAAAGCAGTGGAGCAGGATTTAAATCCAGGTCTGTCTTCAGACTCTGCTGTTCTGGGTCTTCATTATTTCTCTCAGTTCAGCACTTGGAAATTTAAGTATTGCTCTTGCAGTATTACTTAGAAGAGAACCAGCATGAAAAAAAAAATCAAGGTGCATGCTATCTCATGAAAAAATATGAAAGCCAAGTTATGCCTTTCCACACGTTAATTTATGCAATTGGCTTCAAAATCATTACATGAGATACTGTCTTGATAAAATGGAAGTTGAATGAGTTTAAAAAAAAAAAGACTTCAGGATAACCAGTAAGGGTCTCTATTTAGTTTAGTGGCATGCACTATTATTGGCTAAGAGAAAAGTAAAGAAGAACTATGGAAAGCCGGGAGAAGAGGAGGAAGAATTGGAAGAAAGAATTTCAAAAAAGAAGCCAAAAGGAGAATTTTCATGTAGGTTTCTTGAGTTTCTAGCTGCATAGGATAGATGGGGGATCATTAAAGAGAACTTCTCAACCTGGGCTAAGTCTCCAAGGCATAGAATTGCCAAAGTCCTGGGAAACACCCGTTGTACAATGGCCAGGGGGAAGTTCTTTGAAGATGGGAATGGGGGTGGGTGGGTTTTTCTGTGCACTATACTGTCTCTTTAGCTGGTAAGGAGAAGGTTCACAAAGTGCAGTTCCTGAGGGCCTCACCAATTTTGGGTATTATTTATAGCATGATATTTCTTTAATGAATCACACAACTACAAAGAAGGTAAGTACCTCCTAGTTCCTGACTCCTTTGGTGGAGGAGTAAACATCAAGTGAGAGCTACCTCAACTTATATACACGATGAGGTTTTTAATAATGGTATGTATTCTCATCTCCACTTTACAAATGAAAAAACTGAGGCTTTTCGCCTCAATTAAAGTAGTGTAGATAACATTTGAATTGGGGGAGCCTGGCTTCAGAAGCTCTATTCTCTCTCTCTCTCTCTCTCTCTCTCTCTCTCTCTCTCTCTCTCTCTTTATTGCAGCGGTAGGGATTGAACTCAGGACATAGTACTGCTGAGTGACTCCACAGCCCATCTCATCATGTCAATACCAAGAAGGAAGTGAAGAGAGGGGAAATAGGAGCTGAGAGGAGAGGGAAAGAGGAGGAGGAGTGGGGTACCGGGAAGGCTAGAACAAAATAAAAGGCTCTGATAAATATCACTAGCTAGTTCAACAGGTACACTTTGGAGGATCGCCTCTCTAGGCACGGTCCTTGGAATAAGGTACTCTTGAGTCACCCAATAGTCTTTTCTTCACCCTGAAAGAGGAGTGGAGAAACTGGGAATAAGCGCAGCATTTCTATACAATGTGGTAACTGTTAAACAGGAAAGTCCACTGGTGCTCTACAGAAATTCCTGTGTTGCCAAGCACATCCCAGAGGTGGAAAGTTACTGAGTTACAGTGACTGGCTATTAAGAGGCAGGCTGATTCCGTCTCAGACCAACTACTGCAGATTCCATTGTCACTTGGCTTCCATAAAACCAACCTTGTTTTTATGAGACTGTTCTGCAAAAGTGAACTTTAAACAAAGTCGCACCCATACTAGATCTGGTCTGTTTTGCATCAAGGACAGTAAAACACTTGCGCTAAACCTTGAATAAGGATCAAGTCCCACAATTAACAAAATATTCCACCAGTAAAATTATTTCAACTTTTGTTTTAAAGTTTTCACAATAGAGTGGTTGGAAGAAATATCCCACTAAAATCTGCAGAATGATGACTAATCTCCTATTTGAGCCAGTTCATTAAATTACTTAATGACGACAATGGAAAAGTAAATGGCTTTATCCTGAAAGCTTTTGCTCTTTAAAAGAATGGCGAGCAAGTGCGTTGCAAGGAGATGAAGGAAGTGAGTTCCCAGGAATCAGCAGCAGCGAGTTCTGGTGGGAGTTCCAGGGAGGTTCTTGCTCCAAGGGTAGGACCTGGGAGTATGGCCGTGCCCAAGGGGTCAAATCCTCAGGGTGGGCTGTTTCCTTCTTGCTTTTGCTTGCCTGCAGCTGCAAGCAGGAGCGCGAGGGCCCGAAACCCAGTTGTTTGCTTGTGTGGGGTCTCAGGTTCGCGCCCAGTGGGCGGTTCCCCAGCTCCCGGGAGGACTCGGACCCGGGATGCCCCGGGGAGCTCACACCGCCCGCGAGACGTGAGACACTCAAAACCCAAAGCTAGTGGCTGGGGGAAGGGGCGGCTGCCAGCCGAGCCCACACCTACAGCTGTGCGCCCGAGTGCCGCCTGCGAGCTCTGCGGAGCAGCCTGCAAGGGCTAGCGGGAGGCGGGTCCCGGGTCCTCTTGCCAAGCGGACAGCGTCAGGGCCCCGGACCTGCCAAGCCCTCGCAGTCCCCCTTCCTCTGCAATGGGGCGTCTTAGAAAACCCAATCTGAGGGGATCCCAAGCTCCGACTGGGGCCCTGCGCATTCGGGCTGTGGTGGGAGGCGGGACTGGCGACTACCCCGAGGCGCCCGGGGCCCCGACTTTTGTTTTGGGGAGTAAGATGGCAGGTCCCGGGAAACAAAGGAAACTTGGGGCGGGCCCCGAGAGCGGCGTGTGTGGTTCGCGTGTTCTCCCCGGGTCCTGTGTGGGAGTCGCCCCGTGCCTGTGCGAGCCTGCACGCAGCCCGTTTCGGGAAACAAGCCTGGTGCCAGAAGCCGGCGGCGCCCGCCCACCTGCCGCGGTGGCCGCCCGGGGACATCCCGGCCCGTGAGGGCTGGGGCTGCGGCGGTGGCTGGGAGGGGGCGCTGGGGAGCCCGACGGGGGGCGGGGAAGGCGGGGAGACGGCGGGGGAGGAGGGGAGCACGGGTGGGCGGGCGGTGCACGTCACCGCTATTGTGGCTGTCCCGGTATATAAGGTCCCGCTGGCCCGCCGCGCTCCCCACTTTGCCTGCGTCCTCCCGGAGCCGTCCTATCTCCCCGCACCTAGCATCCAGGGAAACACACCGCGCACCGACGGAGCGGACATGGGCAGAGCGATGGTGGCCAGGCTGGGGCTGGGGCTGCTGCTTCTGGCACTGCTCCTACCCACGCAGGTGAGGTCCTGGCGTCCAGTGGGACTTGGGGGCCGTGCTCCGGGCTGGGGCGGGATGGACCCCCCTACTTCGGGCCGACCAGGGGGAAGGGCGATGTGGACTCCCCTTGTCCTTTGTGAGGGCCGCCCCTGTCTCTCCCACGGAGTGTCTTCGAGCTCCCAGTGTACCACACAAAGAGAGGAGGGTCCCCTTCAGGGAGCACTACTGATGCTCCATCTTCCACCGTCGGAGCTAATTAGGGGATGCCGAGGAAGCCCCGGCCATCTGGCCCTACCGCCCACCCCAGTCCTGGGAAGCTTGGGTTTGAAGCCTGGGTAGGGACCCTTTCCCGACGTTGCGCAATTTGCAGTGCAGTCTCACCCGTGGCCCATCCCTGGTAACCTTAGGAATCCGGTGTTAGTCCAGATTGACTAGCTCTGGGGAGGCGGCGTGGTGGGACGTTTCTGTCTTGCCAGGCTTTGTCTCTGTCCCCGCCTTGTTCCCAGATCCTGTATCCCGGGAACCGACCTCGCCCTTAGCGCAGGCACCGAGAGGGGTGCTGCACTGCCCTAAGGGTGACTACACCGCGCCAAGAGCGAGACCTAGGGCTGAGCCTGGGAGACCCGAGTGGGGGCGAGGGGAGACCCGAGTGGGGGGCGAGGAAGGGGATATTTCTCTCGGGCATCTGGGGCTTGGAGGGCTTGGAAGGCGCAGCTGGGTGTTTTTTTCACAGCCTTTGATTGGCATTTTCCCCGAAAAGTTGGGCGCGCCGGGTCCTCGGTCCCTAGACATTCAGTCTCCAGGCTCACCTGGGAGCGCAGCCCGTGAGTGTGAGCGCTCTTCGTCTTCGCCGCCGCGGGCCGGGTAACTGTACCCTATTGTCTTGCAGCAGGTCCGCTGCGCTCCCTAGCCTTTCTCAATTCCCCCGTGGGGGAGGGGCGCGGTCGCCAGAAACGGACTAATCTCCCTCAGCCCTGTCCCATCTCCTCTGAGCAGATCCCCCGCCCCCCCCAACCCCGCCGCAAAAAAAAAAAAAAAAAAAAAAATTAAAGAGGGAGGTTTTAGGCGAATAAAGCTAGCTTAGCAGGAAAAAATTTTGTTTAATGCAAATTTCATTAATTTTTTTTGGTGGTGGTGGTATAGAGGACCCTTAGATTTTCACATTGGTGCTATGGGCTCAATTTAAAAAAAGTCACCTGCTGTACTAAAAAGCTCTTTGTATTCATAAACAACAAGCTGCCTTCTAGGATCCCACCAAGGTCTGCAAAACAGGCGCAGTGTTTTAAGAAACTTACCATATTAATGCTTTACAATAGTGGGAGTGGGGTTTCCTGATAGGACAGATTCAATCTCACATACAGTAGCTTTCCAATAAATATACTTGACTTGATCAAGATTTTTTGTTCTGATGGTTAGTCTATTATGGATACAATTTGTACATTTCTTTAGTCACTATTTGCTTAATGGCTTTCTGGGTTTTACAACAAAAGGAGCTAGTGCTGATGTAGGAGGGTTTTATCTTTGGATTAATAGGCAGCCGAATGTACATGTGGCCCAGACTCTTGCTTGGTGCCACGTCCTCCCTCCTGCCTGTAATTGGAAGCCCTTGTAAACCCTCCCTTGCAGCGAGAGCTGAAAACTCCCGATCTGCCTTTGTTCCATGACAAAGGAGAGATTATCACGTGCCCCACTGGACTGTGCATTTCCTGGCTGGAAAAATCGGTGGTGAATGATGCCACTCAGATGTTGGGACACTGGGGGAACCTTGGTTGTTGGCCACAGCACTGAGCTAGTGACCAGGCACTGAGCCTGCTGCTGGTGAAATTTAACACCCATCTTTCTGTGTCTTTGTGTGTGTGTGTGTGTGAAGTCATTCTGACTTAATGGTGTTTTGACTGAAGTCATTCTGTCTTAAAAGCAAGGATTCATTTTTTTTTCCCCAATTTAAAATAAATACCGTGATGATTTAGAGGTGGGTTAAAATTTCAAGAATTCAAAGGTATAGATAAGATACCAAATGTCCTCTTAAGTTAAAGACTAAGATACTCAAATAAGATAACCAGAGTCCCCCTCAAGAAATGGGTTTATGAAAATTACCTACAGATTAGGATGGATAGTGACCCAATTAATTTTAGTACCATAAATCTCAATTATAATATTTTAAAGGCCAATTTTTAAAAGCA
Source organism: Marmota flaviventris (assembly GCF_047511675.1). Lineage (NCBI taxonomy): Eukaryota > Metazoa > Chordata > Mammalia > Rodentia > Sciuridae > Marmota > Marmota flaviventris. The sequence continues at coordinate 56,127,022 of NC_092503.1, forward strand.
ACTTTAAAATGTCCCCTGCAACTTTAAAATGTTCCCCTTTCTAGGGAAATAGAGGAAACATTTTTGTAATGCCAGGAAAACCATACAATTTCGGAAACAGGATTAGCTAATTTGGTCTTTTATTTCTTTGTACAGAATTGAAAATGGTGACACTTTTGGCTTTGACAATAAAAGTTCTAATAGTTATTAAAGAACTTTTGTTATTCTTTCTGCTGCATTTTCTCTAGGCATCTATTTTAGTTCATTTTGAAACTAAAGAGAATAATCTTGGTGGAACTGAGCAAGAATTCAGAATGTAATGGTGTGGGTAAGAGAACAGTGGCAGGAGGTGTGGCTCAGTGGTAAAGCACAGGTTTAGCATGCCATGTGAGGCTGTGTGCTCCATTTCCAGCACCATTAAAAAAAAAAAAATCACCTACCTTAATTGTACGTTGGAGTATATGTGGAGGTAGTTGTAACAACTGTGGAAACTTATCAGTTTTACTTTTTATATATTTTAGATTTATTCAAACCAAACAGCTGTTGTGACACTTTCAAGTAACTCCTCACAGAGTACCTCTGCTGCTCCCAATTCAACTAATGCTACACCCAGCACAGGTGGCAGTGCCCTGCAGTCAACAGCCAGTCTCCTTGTGATCTCGCTCTCTCTTCTACATCTCTACTGTTAGAGACTCAGGCCAAGAAACGTCTCTACTTCCCCATCTTCTAAACCCAATCGGAATGGCGACTAGAAGTCCAGTGTGTCAAGGAAGAAGCTGGTCTGCATCAAATCTACCAATTCCACACCTGATTTTATTGGCACAGAAAACGTTGAGAATTCCAAATTGATTGGTTTGAAGGACATGTGAAGGGTTTCACAAGTGATGAATGCCAATATTAAATCTGCTGGAGTTTCATGTGCAAGATAAAAAGAGATAACATCCAAAATTGAGACATGATTTCCTTGAATGAGACAAAAGAAATATGGACATTTAAAACTCTATCTTGAAAACAAGAATAGATTTTGTCTAGAGATAAAGGATGGAATGTGGAATGGAGATTTCAGTTTTTATTTGGTTCATGAAATCTATAAGGCCATAAAACAGTTAGGTAATATAAAAAGCTTCCATGATTCTATTTATACATACACTAGAGGGAACTTCCAGGTGTTTCTGTAAATCCTCAATGTATTGTTTCAGCAGTACTAATTTAATGCTGATATATTCTAGAAAAAGTTTCACATTGTTAAGCTATTTCTGTTCCTTTGGGAACTGAACTCTTTCCTCTGTGGTTTTTGGATTTGACATTATGTTTGAACTTTTATGTAGTAATTGACATGTGCCAGGGCAATGATAGATTGGAATTCACCCCAAATCCAGGCATCATGAGTAAATCTTGCTTATCCTCTCAAAGTCAAATGGTAGGCATCTCCCATCTCCTGTTTTCATTCAACAAGAGTGCCAGATTCCTTTAGCTAAACTGATTCCAAAGAGTAGAATTGCATTGACCTCAACTAATTTCAAAATGTTGCTTTTTATTTCTACATCTGTTGAATACTTTTCATAATTGAAAATGGTCCGCTTTGAAGGTAAAATGGCACTTGAAATTAGAAAGGCAACTATGTGAAGAAGCCAAATTTATAAATCAGCATTTGGGAAGTGAAGACTGGAAGCTAGCTTGCATATTAAATTCACAAAAACTTTTATACTTTTTCTGTAAATACTTTTTTTTTTTAAAAACTATGGATCAGAATAGCCACATTTTGGAACACTTTCTGTTATCAGTCAATATTTTTAGGTAGTTAGAACCTGATCCTAAGCTTAAAAGCAGTTTTGATCCTTTAAATCTTTTACAACTGCCTTGAAACACAGAAACCTTTTGAAAAATACACACTCCCTAAAATCTTTTGTTCGCATGTTCACACACTGATGCTTACATGTTCCAGAATCTAATATGGCCACCATAGTCTTGATAACCCAAATCATTTTTTCTCATCTTTAGAAACCTACACGGAACAACCAGATCAAACAGATCTAAAGCTACTGTGTGTGTGAATGAACATTCCCCTTTGCTTCATACCTGAATGCTGTACATCTATTTGGATTGTATATTGTGTTTGTGTATTTATGCTTTGATTCATAGTAACTTCTCATGTTATGGAATTGATTTGCATTGAACACAAACTGTAAATAAAAATAAATAAATGGCTGAAAGAGCAATCTCTTGAATTTTAAGTTTTTTTCTGGTACAAGGAATACTTTTGAGCGGTCATGGTTGTATGAGTCTGTTATTTTCAACTATTAGAGATTTACTTCAGTATTTTTCCAATTAAGTAGAATACTGCAGTTTGTCTATTTCTGCATTGCCAACTAGCAGTGGATTTGGGCCAGAGAATTCCATCCAAATGTCAACACCTTCTTTTCCCCTTCCACCACTGGGCCCTTTCCTCTTCTCTACTGTTCTCCTTCTGTCTCTAAAGTCAGCATCTTTAAGGCAGCACTCCTTACTCTGCTATCCGATGGCAGCCACATGGCAGGGTACTGATGATTGAATGCTGAACTTGCCAGTTGAAGACAGAATCTACATGATGAATGGTGTATGTCAAGTAGTTCTCTGAGGAAAACCCCGAGGTGTCAGGAGCCAGGGCCATTGGTGAGAAATGGTGAGTATTCTTGGACATTAGAACTGACCTCTGACTGACAAGATAGTATAGAGGATTTGAGGGGAATTGTTGGTGCAGGTCTGAGCCACTTTTTCCATATCTTCCTGGAAGTCCACAAACCATTTGGTTTTCTAAATTGTTACTCCCATCTGCTCTGTTCACACCCTTAAATTCTTTTGACACATCAAGTGCATTTATGGAGTCCCAGCATCTTTATTGTGGTTCAGGGACCATCAAAAAAAGGCATACTGGGACTCTGGGGAATAAGTGGAAGCTACAGTCCTCAGATGGACTGTCTTCAAGCAAACCTCAGTTCTGAAAAAAGGGTTTTCAACTGATGATATTAGGCCCAACTAGATTACCTAGGACAGCTTTCTTACACAAATCATTATTTATAAAATTCTTGATGGCAGCATGAAGTACTAGATCAGTGTTTGGTTGAATAACTGGGGACTTAACCTAAATCAACATGTAAACTGACCATCCCAGTCCACTTTTTTTTTTTTTTTTTTTTTTTCAGTTTGGCACCTGTACACATCTTTGAACCATACTTGATTATCAAATAAAGTATGTGCCTGTCATGATGGAAATTTTCCTGCATACAATTTAAAACACCTTCCCCAGAAGAGGATACAATCTTTGGGTTGTGTTGACTTCTCAGTATGCTAGAACTTGCAATGGAAACTAACCATTGTTAAGCCATTATTAATATCTTAGGTGATATGATAAATAAGAGGGAAGAAAGAAAACATAACTGCCTTCTTCCAGGGTCAATCTCATGTTTCTTTGCTGTCAGTAAGCATCTCAGTTGGTCATGGTTCTTAGCCTGGTGGGGTGACAAACTTTTGCTGAATTTTTTTGTAGATATCCACTGAATTTAATCACAGGACATGGTAGTACTAAGAGAGATGCCCTAAGAGATCTGTATTTTGAACACATTCTTCCTTAGCCTCCTTTGTGTAGTAGTGAACCAATTTTTCCTTGGTAATTAGGATCAATTCACGAATACAGAAACTCCCTTTGTCCTTGGATGTAGAGGCTTGAGGAGCCCTAAGTGGCTGGGTGGCAGTCTCAGTTTCTAGTTCAAATGGGAGAGTCATTGCTTCTCCTGGTGAATGCATTCTTCCCTGGGAACCAAATCCTCTGGACCAGCAGAGCATAAGTCTTGAATAGGAAGTAAAAATGCTGCTGGTGAATCTCTATGAGCAAGAGTGACTCACCCACTTCCATTTTCACCCCTTGATTCCTAGCCCTGTGAGACTCAACCATGGGAGAAATGGCACCATATTTAGAGCATATATTGTCTTCTGGAGGACATTGTCCTAATCGTGCAAGGTATTGACCCTACCTAATGCTGTAACTTGGACTTTCAAAAGGTCCTTCTGGCTCAGGATTGTGGCTCAGTGGTAGAGCACTTGCCTAGCATGTGCAAGGCCTGGAGTTCAAGCTCTAGCACCACAAAAACAAATAAGCAAAACCGTCAACAAAAGGTCCTTAGAAAGGCTAGCTGCTTATCTCATGTCAAGTGAACTCCTTTGTCAGAAAAAATGATGTGTGGATTACCATGATGGTAGATAAAGGATGGGTGAGAGTTTTGCCAGAAGCCTTGTATGTAGGGAAAGAAAATTCATATCCAGAATATCTACTCAAGTAAGAACATTTAGAACCCCTCCTTAATGGAAGTGACTCAACCTTCCACTGGGTAACTGATCACCAGCTGATCACTCTTGGGGATAGTGCCTTTTAGGGGACTATTAGTCCCTGCTACCCTAGATTGGGCACTCAGCAGTGTATGCCACCAGGTTGGCCAGGATGAATATAAATCCATGTTGCTGGCTCCCTACCACCATGTCCACTTTGTTCAGAGACTATTAGTCAATGAGAGGGATGGCTGGAGAAAAGAGTTAACCGGACTCCACAAAATAGGTTGTTCTATCTACTTGATTACTAAAATCCTTCTTTACTGAGGTTACCCTTTGGTGAGCATTTATATGAGGTACAAATATTACATTTATTTTTATATACATCCCTCTATCCATATATCTTTCTTTGTCACCAATTTTCAAATGTGTCTCTTCTAAGTCCATACAGCTAAATCATTGGCCACAGCCCGTGAATCAGTATAGACTCATACCTCTAGCCATTTCTCCTCCCAGACCAATATGAACAACCAGGCTGGATACAGTGGCACATGCCTGTAATCCCAGTGGCTCAGGAGGCTGAGGCAGGAGGATTGTGAGTTCAAAGCTAGCCTCAGCAAAAGCAAGGCGCTAAGCAACTCATTGAGACCCTGTCTCTAAATAAAATAAAAAATAGGGCTGGGGAGAGCTGGCTCAGGGGTAGAGCACTTGTCTTGTACACATGAGGCACTGGGTTCAATCCTCAGCACCACATAAAAATAAATAAATAAAATAAAGATTTTGTGTCCAGTACAACTAAAAAAAAGAAAAAAAAATTGGGCCAGGGTTGTGGCTCAGTGGTAGAGTACTTGCCTAGCATGTGTAAGGCACTGGGTTTAATCCTTGGCACCACATAAAAATAAAAACAAATAAAATAAAGGTATTATGTCCATCTACAACTGAAAAAATATTTTTAAAAAAAGGAGTGGCCCTGAGCATTTGGCTACTTTTCCATGTAACTGACTTGTGTCTCTATGGCTTGTGTACTATTTTCATGTGACAATGGAATGCTGCTGTACACATCCAACCCAATGTGTCTGGTGGGTTACATAACACCCAGCTCATGATGGACAGCTCAGATTATGTGGTGGCCCATGATTAGGATTCAGGCTTTACTAAAGTTCAGTAATGAGCCAAACACTCTTTATCAAAAACAGTTGTTATCTGCACAGGCTAGCAGGGCTTTCCTTTGAAATCTAGAAACTGACCATCACATCAACCCCTGATCCAACATAAACTTTAGAGAATATTGACATGTTTATAATCTTTTAAAAATAATGATCAGTACACATGGAGGAAAAAACATAATTATTTTTTTAACTTTTTTTTTTGCACTGGGGATTGAACCCAGGGATACTTTGCCACTGAATTACATCCCCAGCCCTTTCAATTTATTTTGAGACAGGGTTGCTAAGTTTTTTAGGGCCTTGCTAAGTTGCTGAGGCTGGTCTTGAACTTGTGATCCTCCTGCACTGTCCCCCAAGTAGCTGGGATTACAGGAATGCACCATGGTGCCCAGCTCAACTTTTCTTTGAAAATGACTTTCAACTAATCTGGGCTGTTTCATTTATCAGAAAAAAATTCCATTTCAGGATTATACTTAGAATATTTACACTTAAATATTAGTCATGTAATTTATGACTGAATTAAGTAATAAATAGCCATTGTATGAGTGTCTCTTCTACTGTGTTTACTCTTAGTAAATAAAAGCACCAGTGTAGATGGTTAGTTGAGAAGTTAGTTGAAGCACCAGGCCATAAAGTTAAGATGAGAAAAAATCTATTTAGAACTAAACATTCTAAACACACACATCCAATGCCACCACTGTCCTTAAAATAGAACTCAAATATTTAGGTAGCTGAAAAGTATGTGTTTTTCATTTTTCAGAGACCTCATTTGGGGTTGTCTTGGCTATTTTTGGATTCCTTACTCAGGATAAAGAGAGTTTTTTTTTTCTTCTTTTTCCTAATTGGGTATAAGGATGCTCTTTGGAACACCAAAATCACCATCAGGGGTTGCTTCTTGGTTTCTCTTCAAATTCTAAAAATCAATGCTTTTTAAAGAAACGTTAGGAAGTCTCCATATTTATGATTGTGCCAAGAAATCTCTCTGTGAGCCTGAAGGGTCTGAAGTGGTTTAACTGACAGGCCTCTTAGCCACTGGCTGGCAGGAGGGTTGGTGGAAATTTAACACATCCAGAATGGAACTCATTACCTTCCTTCCTCAGAACTGCTGCTTCAGTCGTCAGAGCATCACCTGCCAAGGCTCCCTCATTAGGAGCCTGTGAGCTGCCTTCCGCCTCTTCCCATCCCCAATCAGCTGCAAAATCCTGTCACTTGTAAGTCAGGTGTCTGGGCCTTCTACTATCTACTCCATCCCCATTACTGTCTTCCTCCAGCCTGCATCATCTATCGAAATTACACTTCTTCCCCATCCATCGCTCCTCCTTTCTCTTTCTTATCTTCTAAAATGTAGATCTGCTCATTTTGCTCTTCAGTTTAAAATTTTGGCTGGCTCCCCTTTACCTACAAGAGGTAAAAATAGAAATTCCATTCATGGTGCATAAGGCCTTTTATAATCTGGCCACAATCCAAATTCTTAGCTCCATCTTCAGCCTCATGGGATTACTGGTTATCTTTTGAACCAACATTTTTTTTTCATACCTCTGTGACTTAACTCATCTACCTATCCATTCAATTAACAGTTAAAGGTGTGAATGGTAGAGACAGGCTGCCTCAGTTGGACTCCCAGCCCAGATGCTATTAGTAAAAGAGACACTGACAAAAGTTCTCTGTGACCTTGGAGTCTTATAAAATGGGCTTGATAGTAATGAGCCTTATCTCATTAGAAATTAAGTGAGTTAGTACACAGTCTTGGAACAGTGTCTAGAACATTGCAAGTGCTTGATAACCACTGGCCAACCTTATCTTTTATTAAGGTATAAAAATTGCATTGACATGTCTGTGAGCTTCTGAAAGGCAAGAACTGAGTCCTAATCATTTCTAGGCCTCCTGTTCGTGACAAAGTAAGTACTCAATGTTGAGTAAGTAGACAACAGTAGTACTTTAGTCCTGGGGAAGCTGGGAGAAAGGGAAGGCAGAACTTTGCTACTAAATTAGGACCTGGAGGGAAGTAAGAGGGGGTGGGTGGGACTGTTTCTAAATAGGCTGGCCTCTCAGGGCCACTCAGTTCTCTCATTAGATAGGCAGCCTCCTTATCTATCTATAGCAGTAGCGCTCAACTCTGACTGCATATTAGAATCACTTGGGAAGCTTTTTAAAATTAGTGATGTCTGCCACTTCCACCTGCCTAGGAGATTCTGATTTAATTGGTCTGGGTGGAGTGCAGTCATCAGAAGTTTTTAAAAGCTCCCCAGATTATTCTAAAGTACAGACAAGTTGAGAACAGGTCAGAGAATGGATACATGCCCCTTTGCTCTCTCAGACCAAGTAGCTGGCAGGGCCCAGTCGACTGAAGCACGAGTTTGACCCCTGACTTCAAATCCTGGGCCTAGCAGAGGCACTCACAGCAGGGCCATGCATGGAGATAGGTAAGCTCAGTTTCCTCCAGTTCATTGTTTGGATTTTTACCCAAACTCAAAGAGGCGTTGAACAAGTACCTCTGTCTGTATTCTTGTTGGAGAGCAAGTACTTCCTCTCTGAGTCATTTTGCAGGCTGTACTCCCTTAAGGTGGTGAATAACCCTCAAGTTGTACAGTTAAAACATACCATTTCACCTGAAAGATGAGTAGGATGGTACCAGATTGGAGAGTGTGATAACTACCTGCAGTGCATTTTTTTTTTTTTTTTTTTTTGGTGCTAGCGATTAAACCCAGGGCCTTTGTGCATGCTGGGCAAATGCTCTACCATTGAGCCACACCCAGCCCCATGGTGGGTTGGTTTGAATGGATACATGGATTTTTGCTAGAGTCATTCTTGTCCAGTGCCTGAGACTTCATGATTCTTGGGGATGAGATACAAGTCTAAACATAAAATTCATTTATGTTGCATATATACCTTACACACAGCACTTCTGAGCTTCTAGAGGATTGTGCTTTGGGGATATTTTTTTCAGTTTCAAAAGGCTGAGATTCCATCCCACTTAAAAAAAAATCCCATTGATTCAGAATGTTATTATTTTTTTTTTCTTTAGACTTTTGTAAGCTTGCTCTTCTACCCGTGGAAGTTGGGCTCAGTGCTCCCAAGCTGGAGCTCACAAAAATTAATGTGAAGGCACTAGAATATTCTAGGAGATATCAGGTATTCATCACATTCATTCATTCTGTTACTTCCTTGCCATTTTTGCACCCTACTGTATTTTTTTTATATTTATTTTTTAGTTGTAGTTGGACACAATGTCTTTATTTTATTTTTATGTGGTGCTGAGGATCGAACCCAGAGCACATGCTAGGCAAATGCTCTACCACTGAGCCACAACCCCAGTCCCCACCCTACTGTATTTTATGAGCACTTGGAAGAGGTTTCTTTTAATGATAAATTAGCGCCATTGACTGTCTAATTGGCAGTTGCTGTCTGTCTTAAATGTGATGGTGACAACTTTAAACTGTTTGGTTGGCTTATGAAAGACCACTAGTGGCTCAACCTTTGTTGAGACATGAATGTGAATGCAATCAGGAAACAGGCCTTCCCTGTATAGTCTAATTATTACTACTGTTATCAGCAAGTATTCAGTTTTGTATCTACTTATTACATACCAAGTATTTTTTTTAATATCCAAAATGGGAGCAGAAGTGCTGAAGATCTTGGATTTAAAAAAAAAAAATTTGGAACTTAAAAAATTAGATAAGTAGCCTCCTTATCTATCTGACTGAATATTAGAATCACTTGGGAAGCTCTTTAAAATTAGTGATGTCTGCCATTTCTACCTATATATTGGGGATGAGATACAAGTCTAAACATAAAATTCATTTATGTTGCATATATAACACAGGCTGAAGGTAATTTTATACAATATTTTTCACATGCCTGCATTTTGACTGCAACCTGTCATGTGAGGTCAGCTGTGGAATTTTCCACTGTGGCATAATGTTGTCACTCAAAAAGTTTTGGATTTTGAAGTCTTTTGGATTTGAAATTTTGGGTTAGGGATTCTTAACCTGCATTTTCTTATTTGTTCAATTTTTTATTAAAAAAAGAATTTTGGGTCAACTTGGGCATTATATTATACAACAGGTTACAAATAGATGAGGAATTTGAGGTAGAGGACAAACAAGAGTAAAAAAATCCCATGAATTCATGGCGTTGGCTTCAAGGATGTTTGGCGTGGAGTCCTGAATAGCTTCTCTGGCCAATGGCAGAAAGGGGCCATGATTAGAAATGGTAAAAATTGAAGTTAAATAGTGCATTTAAACACAGTATGAAACCAGACGCCTGAGGAAAGACACTCATACAGGTCCCAATGAAAGGGGCCTCCAGTAAAATAGGGTCAATGTTGTTGGCTCTATCCCTGCAGTGAATGCAACAGCAAGTTTCTGATGTTCATTTCTTATCATATGCATCAAAACAAGTGACACAGCAAATAATAATTTAGCAGAAGTAATTTTGCCAGTGCTAAAATAGCACTGCTAACCAAATATGCATCTCTAAACTTGAAAATTTATAAGAAAGAATCCTGAATATTTAGAAGAATAAACAATATCTTCCATAAATATTCTTTCTTGAAACAACTTTTTGATCTGGATTGAGCAGAAAGTAATAGTGGCAAACAGCATATACCAGTCACCACTCTAAAAACTTCTACATATATTCACTTGAGTAATACTTGCAACATTTCTGTGTGGTCATTGCCATGACCATATGATCACATTTTCACGGATAAGGAACTACAACAGAAAGATGTTAGGTAGCTTGCCCAGGGTCAACTGGTGGTGAGTCCACACCAGGTGACCCAATTTTCTTGGTCACTACAATAGAATTGACTCTGTGAGAATTTGGGATTATCTCTGAGAGGATCATCCAGTATGGCTCTTCCATTTACTGTTAAGCATAAATGTATAAGCTTTTAAATGTTTTTTTTTAGTACAGGAGTACTATACCAATGAGCCATATCCTCAGCCCTTTTTATTTTTTATTTTAAGACAGGGTTTCACTGAGTTACTGATGCGGATCTCAAACTTGTTATCCTCCTGCCTCAGCCTCCAGAGTTGCATGGATTATAGGTGTGTACCACTGCACCCCATAATGTATAAGCTTTGGCAACTACTTAAGCCTAGGGTAAAGCTAATATATCATGAACATGAAGGAGTCTGCTCAGGGCTGAACAACAGCTATGTCATACAAGCAGATGGTATACTGTGGGCCGGATTTAGGTTTGTTTCAGAAAACAATTTCAGATCTTCTTCAACATGCAACAGAATTGGTGCAGCAGGCTGCAGAGACCTATAGTTTTTAAGTAGGATATGAAGGGACCCAGTGAAGGGGATAGGGAAGGTTGGGGGGAAGGTGGCAAAGGAAAGAACTGAACACACTGTGTTCCCAGCTCCTCCCCTGCCAAATTGAGTGCTTCTGTGATGATCTATTTCTCTTCTGGGGTTTTTATGTTTATTTTATTTTATTTGGTATTTTTTTATGTTTATTATTTGCTTCTAGGGATTGAACCCAGAGGTGCTTTGCCACTGAGCTACATACTCAGTCCTTTTTTATTTTTTATTTTGAGTCATGGTCTTGCTAAGTTGCCCAGGCTAGCCTTGAATTTGTGATCCTCTTGTCTCAGCTTCCTAAGCCACTAGAATTATAGGCATGTACCACTGTGCTCAGCTATGTGTAAATTTTAATTAAGTAAGAATTTTCATGGCAAACAAGTTGAAAATCACAATTCTGTACTGTCCCAGCCACAATAATTTTTAATCTCCAAATTCATTTTTTCCTTCTAATTATGAAATCATTATATGTTCATTATGAAAAATTTGGGGAAAAATACAAAGAAGAAATTATAAGTCTGGTGATAACTACAATTTTGCATTTTGATGTATAGACTTCTAGTCTTTTTTCTCTACATATTTATGCAAATGTTTGTACATGAAAACATATACTTCAGTGAAGTGGGTTTTCTAATTTTCTTTTTCATTTAATAATGTGTATATGATTAACCATTTCTGCAACTTTATTTTTCAGTGCTGGGAATTGCAACAAGGGTCTTGTGCATACTAAACAAGTGCTCCTGAACCCCACTTTTAATAAATTCTTAGGCTAGGCATAGTGATGCATGCCTGTAATCCCAGTGGCTCAGCAGGAGGCTGAGGCAAGAGAATTGCAGGTTCAAAGCCAGCCTCAGCAACTTAGCGAGGCCCTTAGCAACTTAGTGAGACACTGTCTCAAAATAAAAAATAAAATGGGCTAGGGACGTGGTTTGGTGGTAAAGTGCCCTGGGTTCAATCCCCTGGTTTAAAAAAAAAAAATCTTAGGAATAGGAGGTTTGTGGATATTCTGTGCCCCCAGATCCTTCCTTCAGGACTGAGGGACTCATTTCCCCTTTCAGGGAGTGTTGACTACTGACAGCTCATAACTAATTCCCTCTCCAGGACCAACCTTTGCTGAAGAAAATTACCTCACTCAAGATAATGTCCTATCCAAGGACAGTTCAAGTCCACTAGCTCTAGGAGGAGGCATCAAGGCCTCAATCCTGCAGCTCTGAGGAAGTCCCCGCCCCAGCTCCAGTTCCATGGGTCCAGTTGAGGTCTTTGCTGGGACAGTGTCACAGCCCAAGGTCTCCTTCTGCCCAGCCCTGCTTCTCTCACACCCTCAAAAGCTGTTGATCTCAAGGTATTACCCAACAAACTTCCTGCACCCAAATTGCTGTCTCAGCATTTGCTTCTTTAGGCCCTGAACTGAGATGAGATGTTGCATACATTTTATAAAATAGTTTAAAGACAAGAGAAATGAATTGTTGTGTTTCAAATCAGCGGGCATATCTGAAGAGTTTACAGAAAGCTGGAGTGGTTGTAGCAGAGAGTGAAGAGGAGAGGAGTGTGCCATGAGGGTGGAGAGTTTGGCAAAGGCCAGATCGGCAAGGACTTGGCAAGCTGCTGTAGTTGTATTAGTGACCTGGCAGAAAGCAATTGACACATTCAGTTATGAAACTTAAGGACAGTTGAATAAGAAGCCTACTTAAGAGGTGTGGGCGGGGCCTAGTAAAAGTGACAGGATGAACATTATCTTTGGGCTCACACCAGCAGGAAGTCAACAGTAACCAAAGTTTGGAGGAGCAAGCAGCAGCAGTTATTGGAATACAGTTGGTCACTGTGCACACAGGTCTTCTAAAGACAGTTGTGGCCTTCAGTAGAGGGATACACCCAAGCTGAGGTGACCGGACAGAGAAGTATCCAGTGGAAAATCACCTCAACTTTACCTTCTTTCCATCTCTAGATCTTTTATTGGTGCCTCCCATTTGTTAAATCATATAGGTGACCCCTAGGGACCCAGCAGACAGACTGATACCAAGTTAACAATGGACAAAGTTTTGTAGCACTGTCTGGCTACAAGGTTGATCTTTATTCAACCCTGGCCTAATGGTGGTCCTATCCTAGTGAAGCTGGATTGGGTCTCTCTCCCGCTTTTTTATGTTGAATTCCTGACTTCTAGTGCCTCAAAATGACTATTTGATGATAGGGCATTTAAAGAAGTCATTTCAGTAAAATGAAGTTATTTGGGTGGGCCCTAATCCAATATGACTGTTTCCTTAAAGAATAGAAGATTAAGGCTGGGGTTGTAGCTCAGTTGGCAGAGTGCTTGCCTAGCATGTGTGAGGTATTGGGTTTGATCCTCAGCACTACATAAAAATAAAATAAAGGTATTATATCCATCTACTATAAAATATATATGTATATATATATATATATATATATATATATATATATATATATATATATCTATCTGTCTGTCTGTCTGTCTATCTATGAGTAATCTGGGTGCAATAGCACATGCCTATAATTCTAGCTACTGGGGAGGCTGAGGCAAGAGGATTGCAAGTTCAAGGCTCACCTGGGCAATTTAGTGACAGCCTGCCTCAAAATAAAATTTAAAAATGGGCTGGGGATAGAGCTCAGTAGTGGCGCACTCCTGGGTTCAATCCCCAGTACTGAAAAAAAAAAATTACGACATATATCTGCACATAGCAAAAGTCAAGTGAAGACACAATATAAAGGTAGTCATCTACAAGTCAAGGCGACAGATCTCAGAAGAAACAAAACCAGCTGACATCTTATCTTGGACTTCTAGTCTTCAGAACTGTGAGAAAATACATTTCTATTGTTTAAACGACCCCAGTCTATGTTATTTTGTAATGGCAGCTCTGGCAAACTATACAAATGGGAAATCATTGAAGGTTTAGGGATAGAGTGATGTAATTAGATCTTCCTTTTGGAAAGAGGACCTGCCTTGAGAATTTATTGTAAGATGCCAGGATAGATGTAGGGAGACCAAACTGGAGGCTATTTTATAATCCAGATGTGGGATGAATAATAACAGTTGAGTAGAGAAGCAGATTTGAGAGATATTTAGAAAGTAAAGTCAACACTCCTTGACAATGGGTTATGGATAACCTGAATGAGGGTGAGCAGGCCATAGAAAGATTTATTGATCAAATTTGTTGAATATCTACCTTATGCTAGGTTCTCTCTCTTCTAGACACAGGGATTTGGGTTGTCTTCCAGTGTGCCCAAATGAATGGATGGCAATCTCTTAAATGGGACACCCTCGGCGAAGGTCAGGTTGGGACACCCTTGGAGAAGGTCAGGTTTTTAGTTAGTCTCTTACCAATAAACATTTAAGTGGTTTCCAAATGTTTTATGATATTGTGTGTGTGTGTATGCACACACTTGCAAGAAAGGACATGTCAATTTCCATTCCTACCAGCTGGTAGTAATTTTAGCTTAAATATTTTGTGAAGCAGATGTTACCACTTACCCATAATCTAAACACATAGAGCATATAATCCATAGAAGGCCCACCTTTGAAAAATTTTACGTGCTGTACACTTTCAAAGGTAAATTATTTCAAATGTTTTCCTAAGTAAACAAGTAATCCCAGAAATGGGCTGTTCTGTAGATTTTCAATTAACATCTATAAAACAAAGGCTTGGGGTTTTAAAATGTTTACTCATCAGGCACTTTCTCTGCCACTTGTACTTTCTGGCAATAATAGTATGCTAAAAGTGTATAGGATAATGTTCTCTGTTTTCTCTGAGAAGATGTGAAAGTTCATTTTTTTTTTTGTTTGGCTCCTAAAAAAATAATTCTCTGACTTTTTCCACTGCTCCATGTCCTGTGATGCTGACTGTATCCCTCAGATGCCCTTGACCTCTGGCTACTGGTTAAGTCAGTAGTGGGAAGTACTGGAAGGTATTTGGAGGGTTAGGGGAGAGGATTGGAGTATTTACCTCCTGGGCAATAGTGCTTCAGTTTAACCATGATGGTCCTTTCTGTGTTCAGTTCCCAGGATCCTCTTCCATGGAATCGAAATTCTAGTACTACTTTGGAATCTAGGGAGGTCAAGACTTCTCATTGCTGCTAGACTGTAGGCTTCTGCTTCCCCTAATTCTATCAACATTTTGGCAAGTAGTTCTCATTTATCGCTCTTCAGTTAAACCTTCTGGTGTACTGTTTCCAGGGTTCTGCCTGTTATGGGAAATGTACAGTTGGTCCATCTTGAGGTTGAAGTTAAATTCAGGAGGTAGGGGACCATTCCAAATATCCTAGTTGACCCTCTCACAATATCATATCTGACCTCTCTCTTGATCTCTGGGATATGTGCAATGGTCCTGCAAGGTGGTTACCTTTGGGAATGGTTTCCAACGAGCCTTAGTATAGTATGTTCTGCCACTTAGTGTAGCCCATAGCTGACTCCTGCCCAGATTTAGTCTGGCAAGGATATGAACTAGCTAATGGAAGTTTGGCCAATTTCTCTCCAGTATAATATACATATAACCATGGATAGTTGAACTATCCTGAAACTCACTAGCTCCTCCTGTAGAATACAGACCTGAGAAACCAGGCTTTCCATTTATCATGGAGTCTTTGCTTAATTAACTTAAAAGCAACTAAGCTTTCAAGTAAATTTGATTAATTATTATCCAGAAAGGTCTTCACAAGAAATAATGGCATAAATTTATACCCTGACTTTTTTTTTTTTTTTCAGTACTGGGGATAAACCTAGCAGAAGCCTACCACTGACCTATATACCTGGCCCTTTAAATTTTTATTTTGAGACAGGGTCTCGCTAAATTGTCCAGACTGGCCTTGGCTTTGTGATCTTTCTGCCCAACTGCCCTAGTAACTGGGATTATAGGCATGCACCACCATGCTGGCTATACCTTTACTTCTTTCTTTTGGGAGGGTCGCGGTGGGTACCAGGGATTGAACCCAGGGGTACTTGACCACTAAGCCACATCCTCAGCCCTTTTTTGTATTTTATTTAGAGTCAGGGTCTCACTGAGTTGCTTAGTGCCTCATTTTTGCTGAGGCTGGCTTTGAACTTGTGATCCTCCTGCTTCAGACTGCCGAGTGTTGGGATTACAGCTGTGTGCCACCATGCCCGGCATATAACCTTACTTCTTTTTACTTTTTTTATTAGTTGTTCAAAACATTACAATGATCTTGACATATCATACATTTGATTCAAATGGGGTATGATATCTTATTTTTCCACGTGTACAGATTGCAGGATCACATTACCCTTACTTCTTAAAGCAACTTTCTTAAAAAATAAACAAGCAAATAAATTAAAACTTCATAGTAGCAAAAGAAATTATCAAGGATTTTAAGTTGGTCCTTCAACAATTAGGTTTGTGTTAAGGGATTTATTTATTTATTTATTTATTTATTGTACCAGTGATTGAACTCAGGGGTACTCGACCACTGAGCCACATCCCTGGCCCTATTTTATATTTTATTTAGAGACAGGGTCTCACTGAGTTGCTTAGCACCTCATAGTTGCTGAGGCTGGTTTTGAACTTGTGATTCTCCTGTCTCAGTCTCCCAAGCTGCTGGGATCACAGGCGTGCACCACTGTGCTCAGCTCCTAAGAGATTTTTTTTTGATGAGAGGATTTGTGTTTTGGATAGGGATATGATAAGAACAACCAAGGGGAAAAAAAAAAAAAGGAAAACAACCAGATAAAACCCTAGAATTTAAATACTAGATTTATTTTTGGGGTGATGGGGAACAAGTGAATGCAGAAAAACACATGGGCTCTTATAATCACCTGTATTTTTGTATTCACATTGGTCTCAAATCAATATACTTTAGAAATGCCATACACTACCAGATGCAGTGGTGCATACCTGTAATCCCTGCTACTTGGGAGACTGAGGCAGGAGAGTCACAAATTTTAGGTTGGGATGGGTTACAGTGAGACCCTGTCTCAAAGTAAAATATAAAAAGGTAAGAGTGGGGAGCTTGGGATGTAGTGCAGAGGTTTGATCTCCTGGGTTTGATCCCCTACACCCTCTCTCCTCCAAAATCAATCAATCAAACAAACAAACAAAGAAAATCATACACCCTTGACATTCCATGGGGACTTCTTTGGTCTTATTCTCCTTTCCTAGCTTCTAGAAGCAGCTAGTATGAAGAATTGGAGGGCTGGGGCTGTAGCTCAGTGGTAAAGCGTTTGCCTAGCATATGTGAGGCACTGGGTTTGATCCTCAGCACCACATACCAATCAATAAATAAAAGAATAAAAAAACCCGAATTTGATATGTACCAATCTATGCTGTTAGTACATATAGTAATTTATTTATCTTGACTTCTATTAGTATTTGACTATACAACTGCATTTCAATTTACATATTTAATTTCCTGGTGATGCGCCTATAAGTTTTTGTCCCATTATGTTCCCACAAACAGTACACATCTCATTATGCATGCATTTTTCAGGGTTTTTACCTAGATATGAAGTTGCTGGGTTATGGGGGTATGCTCAGTTCAACCATGGCAGGAACTGATTACTTAGTCAACTGATTTATTGGCAGTGACTTCAGTGAGCATCCAGATTGCTGCTTGACGGATTTCTGAGGCTTCTTAGCAAAGTCTGGCATTTGTTAGACTCAGTCATGCTGCTTCGGCTCTACATACATGCCCATGTACAGTAGAATGACTGAATAAGGTCAAATGCAACAATGAGACTGGGCAGAACTTTGCTAATATTTTTGTGATGTATTAGTTCTGTGCAGCATTTGAAAGTAATTTAAAAACCTAAGAAATATGAATGTATCTTGCCCCTTTAATTTATTCGAGAAGTTTCTCACCCAATGCCAGAGTGAAACAACAACACTTTTATGCACTTTTGGCATGCAATCACCAAAACTAGTCTAAATAAATCCTCAGAAACAGATGGCACAAAGTCCCTAAAAGTGACTTTATATTGGAACAGAAGCATATGTGGTCAAAGAGCAGACAGTCTTAACTGTTTTCAGTCCCAAGAATTTTCCTGTTCTTTTGAACAACTTTACTGGGTTTTGCTTGTAAATGGGGACCTTTATCAAAGTCAGTTAGTTCCTTGGATCAAATTACATAAGACTCTATCCTGCATTCACAATGGCACTTTTGTGTCTATAAACCCCAGTACGTATTTAAACAGACGTAAAGGGAAACATTTACCTGCTTTTCAGATGGCTTAGTGTTTGGATTTTCTGACAAGAAGTTGGCGTTATTTCTCTTCTATTCTGATCATGTTCCATGCTAAGCAGTTGCTCTAGAGACAGTTTTAAAATAAAGTATTTGTCATTCAATCTAAAGTGGAATAAGATTTTGTTTATGTGTGCGGTAGCTCTTTTCCTTTTCCTTGGTATTGGGGATGGAACCCAGGGGTAGTTTATACTACTGAATCACATCCCCATCCCTTTTTATTTTTTATTTTGGGACATGGTCTCACTAAGTTGCTTAGGGGCTTGCTAAGTTACTGAGGCTTGCCTGGCACTTGCGATCCTTCTGCCTCAGCCTCCCCAGTCACTAGTATTATAGGTATGGGCCACACCACCTGGGTGTAGCTCCTTTCTTAAAGTTCCCTTCCATATTTCTGCTTGTGTTCTTCTTTCATTCCTTATTTATTTTTGCAGTGCTGGGGACTGAACCCAGGGCTTTGTGCATGTGAGGCCAACGTTCTCCTACTGAGTTAGACCCCCAGCCCTCTTCATCTAAAAGAATAGGAAGTGGATTTTATTCAAATTGTGGTTCTTATTTTAAAGTGGAAATATTTTCACTATTTTGTTTCTGCCCTGAGACAGAAACCAGATTGCTTCTAGTTGAGAGTTCTTGGCTAGCCAAGGGAATCCTTTCAGATTTTAGGATTGGGCACACATGATTGGGCCACTGGATTCTTTATGAGCAGCTTCTGGGAGTGAAATGGAGCTGCTGAGAAAATGTGGAACAAAAATTCCTATATGGAAAATTACACCACAAAGAAATGACTTGTAATTTAAGATGTGATGTCACCACCTGATTTCCTGTAATTGCATTTGTGATTGACCTTCTATGAAGATCCTCTTTGGTGTTTTTAAGAGCTCTGTTCCTTACCTCCTTCTCCATTATTAATAATAATTCCAAATAAGTGTGATTAATGATCACAAACTATAAAAACAATTAAGAAGGACATCTAGGAAACCTTGCTGCATGTTCTCAATATTTGTCCTTTAGAATAATTCTTTTTTTAAACTCCCTCTCCTCCCACAGAGAGATGTTGCCCAGTCTGGTCTCAAACCCTGGATCCCACTGCCTCAGGTTCTGGGGTTACAGGCATGCCCCACTGCACCTGGCAAGAATCACTCTTGAATGACTCAGCATGATGGCAAATTTCCCAGACAATAATAATAAGGTGAAATCTTGAAATCAAAATTAAAAAACCCACCTTTTTCCCCCCATAAAATTTTTTTTGAAATGGTAGTGTGAAATATGCATAATATTTATAGCCTCAATAATTTTTGAGTGTATAGTTCTGCAGCATGAAGTGCATTTACATTGGTTTATAACCATCATGATTATCCATGTCCAGAATTTTTTCCTCTTGTAAAATGGCAACTCTACCCATTAAACACTAATTTCCCATGCCCCACCACCTACTTCCCACCCCTGGCAAAAGCCCTTCTACTTTCTTTATAAATCTTGTTTTGTTGTGTTTTTCATGCTAGGAAGGGCCTCACACATGCTAAGCATGTATTCCACCACTGAACTACATACATCTCCAACCCCATGTCAAATCTTCTATACCCTTTGTTTGTTGAAAATTTCCCATTATAATTTTGGGTTTTTCTTTTGAAACAAGGTCTTGCTTTGTTGCCCAGGCTGGTCTCAAGGGCTCCTCCTGCTCAGGCTCCTGAGTAGGTGAGACTGTAATCTTCAGCCACTGAATGTGGCCACCATCTCCTTTCTGTCTGCATGATGGTAACTACTCTAGTACCTCATATAAATGGAATCATATAATATTTGTCTTTTTGTGACTGGCTATTTTACTTAGCATAATGTCCTGAAAGTTTATTGTTGTGGTTTGAATTTGTGCCCCAAAGTTAGTTCCCAAAGCAAAGCTGTTCAGAGGTGGACCTGTAAGAGGGGATTAGGTTAATGCTGTTACTGTGGGAGTGCGTACTTACCACAGGAGTTGGCTCCTGAAGAAAGGATGAGTTTTGTCCTCTCCCTCTCTCATGTACGTGCTTCTTCATCCTGTGATGCCTTTTACCATGTTAGGATGCAGCAAGAAGGCCCTCACCAGATCCAATCCATTCATCTTAGACTTCTGGGCCTCCAGAACTGTGAGCCAAGTAACTCTTATTGTTCCCAAATTACCTGGTGGTATTTTTTTTTATAGATATGCACAATAGAGTAAGGCAATGTCTCGGTGCATTAGAATATTCTTCTAAGGCTGAATAATATTCTACTATATGTATATGCCACACTTCATCTGCTCGCCCATTGATGGGTACTCGAGTTGCTTCTATCTTTTGGCTATTGTGAATGATGCTACTGTGAACAAGGACATAGAAATGTCTGTTTGAGTTCTTGCTTTTGATTTTCTCGTGTGTGTGTGTGTGTGTGTGTGTGTGTGTGTGTGTTTGCTGGGGATTGAACCCAGGATCTGTACAAGTAAGGCAAGCACTCAACCAACTGAGCTACATTCCCAGCCCTTACTTTTGGTTCTTTTTGGTATATACCCAGAAATGGAATAGCCAATTTTCATATTAATTCTATGTTTAACTTTTTGAAGAACTGCTGTACTGTTTTTATAGCCATTGTATCATTTTATATTCCTATCAAGAGTGCACAAGGGTTCCAGTTTCTACATGGCTTCACCAACATTTATCACTTTTTAATATAATCTCTAGCCTAATGGATGTGAAGAATCATGAAGAGTCACAGAAATCGTGTGTGTGTGTGTGTGTGTGTGTGTGTGTGTGTGTTGTGCTGGAGATCAAACCCAGGGCCTCAGGCATGCTAGATGAGTGTCCTACCCATGGACTAAACCCTCAGCCCTGAGTCATGGTAAATTTTTAATATCAACATATGTATAGGTTGGTTATCCTCTTGAAAGACATTTAGCTCGTTTTTACCTTTTCACTGTGGAAACAAAGCTATGAGAAACAAAAATCTTCATATAAATATCATTATGATTCTGTCTGCTTGTCAGCTTGTATTATATTACCAAAAGTTGAATTACTGGATTGAAGGTGTGTATGTTTATAGTATTTCCTGCCATCTATACTTCAAAGGTTTCTAATTCTCATACATCACCAAAAGCACCTATTGCCAATATTTTTTTTTTTAAATTTTATTTAAAATAAGTGATATCTCATTGCTTCTATTATATTCTTTGTTTTTTTTTTTTTTTGTACCAGAGATTGAACCCAGGGATGCTTAACCACTGAGCCATATCCCCAGTACCTCTTCTCCTTTTTAAATATATTTTATTTAGAGACATGGTCTCGTTAAGTTGCTTAGCACCTTGCTAAGTTGCTGAGGCTGGATTTGAACTTTCGGATCCTTCTGACTCAGCCTCTGAAGCCTCTGGGATTATAGACATGCACCACCAAGCCTCACTATATTCTTTGGTTTCTAATAAGGGTTAATATCTTTTTATCTTTTTACCTCAATCTTCAATTACATGGATTTGAAAATTGCAGGTGAATGGCTTCCCAAGGAAAACTGAGGTATTATCACCAAAAGAAGGATGAGTACATAGTATGCGGGCAGAAGGAACATATTTAAAAAAAAAATTATATATATAGATGGAACTTTATTATTTATTTATTTATATATGATGTTGAGAATTGAACCAAGTGCCTCACACATGCTAAGCAAGTGCTTTACCACTGAGCCACAACCCCAGCCCCCAGCAACATGTTTTTATTCTTTTAATTTTCTTAATTTAACATTTGAGTCATCTAGAGTTTATTTAAACTATAGATGAGTTTATTAAAACTCATTGTTTTTCCATATGGTTAAATAGTTGTCACATTATTTACTGAGTAATGCATTTTTCCTCCACTGATTTGAAATGCCACCTTTTAAAAAATATTTTATTAGTTATTGATGGACCTTTATTTATTTGTTTACATGTGGTGCTGAGAATTGAACCCAGTGCCACACATGCAAGGCAAGCCCTCTACTACTGAGCCACAACCCAGCCCAAAATGCTACCTTTATCATATTTTAAATTGTACACACATGACTCTTTTTGGAGTATTTATTTGCTTCTATTGATTTCTCTGTGAGTCCTTGTTTTAATTACTATCGCTTTATGGCATATTTCAGTTGCTAATAGGAAAAACCTGCTTGATTTTCTTCCCCAAATTTCTTGCTATTCTTACATGCTTAGTTTTCTAGAGTAGTAGCTCTCAATCTTGGCTTCTGTTCCTGGTAATCACCAAGGGAGCTTTTATAAACACTGATACCCTCCAGCCCCTCCCAGAGGTGCCAGTTTAATTGCTGTGGGGTGGGACCTGGGAAGAGAGAGCTTTAATAGCTCCCTAGATGATATTAATGAGCTGCCAAAGTTGAGTACCAAGATGAACTTTAAACCATTTTGTTCTAGTTTTATTATGATTTTTGATTTGTATGCATTGAATTATAGATTAATTTAGACCTAGGTGACATCTTTATATTACTATGCCTTTCTACTTGACTTAGTCATCTTCTTTGGTTAAAAAAAAAAAAATCAGAAGCTGGTTTTGGCTGATGCTATGGACTGAATTTTGTGAGTTTTTTTGTTTTTTTGAACCAAGGATTGAACCGAGAGGCCCTTGACAACTGAGCCACATCCCCAGCCCTTTTTATTTTTTGTTTTGAGACAGGGTCTTGCTAAATTGCTGGGGCTGGCTTCAATCCTGCACCTCCTGCCTCAGTCTCCCAAATTGCTGAGATTTTAGGTATGTGCCACTATACCTGGCAGTTTTCCCAAAATTCACATGCTGAAGGCTAAATCTCCAGGGTAATGGTATTAGAAGATGGGGCCCTTTGGGATGAAATTAATCAGGTCATGAGGGTGGAACCCTCATGGGTAGGATTGGTGTTCTTCCCAGACAACTTTGACCTTGAACTCAGCCTCAAGAACTGTGAGAAATAATTTTATTGCTTAAGGCACTCAGGTTTATCAGTGTTTATGATTATTTGTTCTAGCAGCTGAACAGACTGCAAAGGCTGCCTTAAAGGAAAAGATAAAATGAAAGAGCTTCTGAAGGACTTGGGGTAACTCATGGTGAAGGAAAGCGGAAGAACCAGAGGTGGAAATAACAAGAACCAGAACAGCTGTAGGGTTCTGGAACCAGAGGAATGTAATTCTTGTGTGTGTTCTTCAATTCATCAACTTTCCATTTTTGAGGTGTTTCCTTTGAATTTTGGATTTAAAAAAAATATATCTATTTTTTAGTTGTAGGTGGACACACAGACTTTTCTTTTATTTGTATGTGGTGCTGAGGATCGAACCCAGTGTCTCAGACATGCTAGTCGAGTGCTCTACCACTGAGCCACAACCCCAGTCCCTGAATTTTGGATTCTGACAACAAATTCATTGGTGGTTGGGTAGCGTGTCTAGCCCTTGGTTGAACTCTGGAGGGCTGGACACTTTGAGTGATAGTCTCAACAGGTTGCACACAGTAGGGCAGGAAAACCAGAGAGAGGGGACCAGTTGCTGTTTCAGAAGCCAGAGCCTGGATGTTTAGGAGGACAAGCATAAGTATGACAAAAATAACATAAGTGTGACAAGAAGGCTTGTGGAGCACACCAGTGTGAGCAAGATGTTTCCTTTATTTATTCTTCTTGGTGTTTTATAGTTTTTTTTTTAATGTGCATTTTGCTTATTTAGCTAACTTCTAAATTTTTCTTTTTTTAGTTGTGGATGAGCCTTTATTTTTATTTATTTGTTTATTTTAATTTTTATTATTATTATTTTTAATTGGTCTAGGGATTGGACTCAGGGACACTCGACCACTGAGCCATATCCCAGTCTTATTATTTTTTTTTTTAAAGAGAGAGAGAGAGAGAGAGAGAGAGAGAGAGAGAGAGAGAGAGAGAGAGAGAAAGAGAGAATTTTAATATCTGTTTTTTAGTTTTCGGCAGACACAACATCTTTGTTTGTATGTGGTGCTGAGGGTCGAAACTGGGCTGCACACATGCCAGGCGAGTGCGCTAGCGCTTGAACCACATCCCCAGCCCCCAGTCTTATTTTTTGTATTTGATTTAGAGACAGGGTCTCACTGAGTTCCTTAGCACCTTGTTTTTGCTGAGGCTGACTGTGAACTCCCTCTGCTCAGCCTCCCAAGCTGCTTGGATTACAGGTGTGCACCACTGCGTCTGGCTATTTATTTATTTTTATATGTAACTCTGAGAATCGAATCCAGTACCTCATACATGCTAGGCAAGCACTCTACCACTGATCTATAACCCCAGCCCAAACTTCTAAATACTTTGTGCATTTTGTTTACATTATGATTTTTTGTTTTATGTATATATTATAAATATGTACACACACACACATATATATATATACATGTGTATGCATGCATACATGTAAATTTGTATGTATATAAATATATAAATATATTTTTAAGCCTGGGTATAGGCCAAGTGCAATGGTCCATACCTCTAATCCCAGGGACTCAGGAGGCTGAGGCAGGAGAATCATACATTCAAGGCCAGCCTCAGCAACTTAGTGAGGCCCTAAGCAACTTAGTGAGACCCTCAAAATAAAAGATAAAAAGAGCTGGGGATGTAGTTCAGTGGCAAAGTGTTCCTGGGTTCAATCCCTGGCTTAAAAAAAATTCTGGTTATGATTACCATGTAAAAAAATATTCTTTTAATGTTAATTGACCACCTAATCAAACTCTCGATACTTCTAATATCTTTTCATTTCATCTGTTCCAAAATTTCAGATATACAGTTATACAAAATTTCAGATATACAGATATACAGTTTCTGAAAATGAAAAGTTTGTCTCTGTATTGCCAATATTTTATATCTTTTCCCCTTTTTAATTATTTTGTCTAGATTTCTACAATAAGATTAAATAATAGATTACTTTGCCTTGTTTGTTGTATTCATGGAGATGGCTCTTACATTCTATTATTAAATATCATATTACATTTATTTTTTAGTTGACAAATTAAAAGTGTGTTTATTTACCATGTACAACACAGTATATTAAAATATATATATATATATATATATATACAGCATGGAATGACTAAATCAAGCTAATTAACACATGCATTACCTCATGTATTTATCATTTTCTATGGTGAGAATATTTAAAAACTATTGTGTTAGTGATTTCCAAGAATATAATGCATTGTTATTAAATGCAATCACCATATTGTATAATAGATCTCTTGAACTTAGTTCTCTATATCTTTCTTTGGGGGGGTACCAGGGATTGAACTCAGGGGTACTCAACCACTGAGCCACATCCTTACTCCTATTTTGCATTTTATTTAGAGACAGGGTCTCACTGAGTTGCTTAGGGCCTCACTAAGTTGCTGAGACTGGCTTTGAACTTGTCATCCTCCTGCCTCAGCCTCCAGAGCTGCTGGGATTATAGGTGTGCGCCACTGCACCCGGCTTGAACTTAGTTCTCTTATCTACTGAAATTTTATATCCTTTGATCAATATTCCCCCACTATTACAAATACATAATTGATTATTTATGTATATTATCTAGCTGTGTGTGGTGGCATATGTGTATAATCCCAGCGACTGAGGAGGCTGAGGATAGAGGATCCCAGCTTCAAGGCCAGCCTCAGCAATTTAGGAAGAACCTATCTCAAAATAAAAAAAAAATATATATAAAAGGCTGGGAATGTGGGTCTGTGGTAGAGCATCCAAGGTTTCAATCCTTGGTACCCTGCCCCTGCCCCCTCAACTTAAACCCAGATAAGATAGGACCTGAGGCAACTAGCTAGCTTGCTGTCTTTGGTTTTAGGGTCCACACGGGTGGGCAGCAAAGCTCATCTGGTCAAATGAGGCTGCATCCTAAAGCTTTCTTCAGACTGTGAGGAAAAGGCTTAACCTCAGTTCTGGTGATGGAAAAATAAACCTTCATTTAAGTTGAAATATTTATTGAGATAATTGTAAACTCATACGCAGTTATAAAAAATAATACAGAGAGATCCTATGTACACTTTGCCTAGCTTTTCTCAATGGTAATATTTTGCAAAATAAGAGTGTGTCATAACTAGGCCAGGTGCGTTGGCACATGCCTGTAATCCCAGCAGCTCAGGAGGCTGAGGCAGGAGGATGGCAAGTTCAAAGCCAGCCTCAGCAACTTAGCGAGGCACTAAGCAACTCAGCAAGATTCTGTCTGTGAATAAAATACAAAAAAGGGCTGGGATGTGGCCCAGTGGTAAGAAGCCCTGGGCTCAATACCCAGTACCAAAATAAATAAATAAATAAAAATTATATTACAACTAGGATGTTGACATTAATCCATCAATCTTTTAAAAATTCTTATCTTTTTTTATTATAGTTAAATGCAATTTTTTTTCTTTTTTTAAAATTTATTTATTTATTTATTTATGTGGTGCTAGGATAGAATCCAGTGCTTCACACATGCTAGGCAAGTGCTCTACCACTGAGCCACAACCTCAGCCCGTAGTATTTTTTTAAAATGAATATTATTTTAATTTACAAATCATAATTATATACATTTATGGGATTCAATGTTACATTTTGGTATATGTAGGGTGATTACATCAAGCTAACGAACATATCGTATCCATCACCTCATTACTTGCCATTTTTGGTGGTAAAACATTTAAAATTCGTTCTTAGTTATTTTGTTTTGTTGGTTCTGGGGATTGAACCCAGGGGTGCTTAACCACTGAGCAACACCATCCACCCTTTTTATTTTGAGATAGGACCTCACTAAATTGCTGGGGCTGGCTTTGAACTTGTGATCTTCCCGCCTCAGCCTCTTGAGTCGCTGGGATTATAGGCACCCATCACTGTGCCTGGCTGTTCTTAGGTATTTTCAAATATACAATACATTAGTATTGACTATATTCAAAACTTTTTCTCTTGTCTATCTGAAAATTTGTATCCTTTGACTACCAACTTCCCTTTCCCTCCCTCCTCCACCAATCCACCAGTGTTATGCAAGTTTCCTCAGTTTTACTTGCATGCACTGGTGTGTGTGTGTGTGTGTGTGTGTGTGTGTGTATTTAGTTCTATGCATTTAAACTTTTTTTTTTTTTCTTTTTGAAGTGCTAGAGATGGAACCCAGGGTCTTGTGCATGCCAAGTAAGCATTCAACCACTGAGTTATACCTCAGCCCCTTTATACAATTTTATCAGTTTGGGTACCTATTTTTTCTTTCTTTCTTTCTTTTTTTTTTTAAAGAGAGAGAGATAGAGATAGAGATAGAGATAGAGAGATAATTTTTAAATATTTATCGTTTAGTTTTCGGCAGACACAACATCTTTATCTGTATGTGGTGCTGAGGATCGAACCCAGCGCCTGGTGCATGCCAGCGAGCGCGCTACCGCTTGAGCCACATCCCCAGCCCCGGGTACCTACCTTTATAATTAAGATGCAAAACAGTTTGGTCATTGCAAGGATGGTTTGTGTTTCCCTTTTATAACCACACCCATTTCCCTCCTTTCCCATCCCAGTCCCTAATCCTTGGTAACCATTTACTTATCTGTCTTCCATTTCATTGGCTTTGAAGTTTCCTAATCTAATGTTGTCCTTTCAAAATGTGTTTTAAGTGGAATTATATAGTCTGTAACCTTTTGGGATTTAGTTTTTCTTGCAAACACAAATTCCTGGAGATTTGTCCAGTAGTTTATTCCATTTTATTGCTGAGTAAGATTCCATGGTAGATATATGATTCCAATTTTTTTTTTTTTCAAAATGAACTTCTTACACCAATGCTAGAGACCAACCCTTGAGAAGAGACTGCCTTAGGAGAACAGCTTGCCAATTCAATGGCTTTGGTCTGCAACCAGAGCACATGGTAAACACGTTTCAATTAATATCAAAAAACTAAAGAGCGCCAGGCACAGTGTGCATGCCTGTAATCTCAGTATCTCAGGAATCTGCGGCAGGAGGATAGTGAGTTCAAAGCCAGCTTCAGCAATTTAGAGAGGCCCTAAGCAACTTAGCCAGACCCTGTCTCTAAATAAAATACAAAAAAGGGCTGGGGATGTGGCTCAGTGGGTAAGCACCCCTGCATTCAATTTCTGGTACCAAAAACAAAGACAAAAACAAAAACAAAAAAACTAAAGAGCAATGGTTGCTCTTTATTTTGTGTTGTACCTCTGGCCGAAACTCAGACTGAGAAGTAGTCATCACACTGAAGCCACAGCAGAAGACTGAAGCTTGATAGGTTGTCTTGGTTCAATGCCTAGATAAGAGGAAAAGCAAAGATATCATCTCAGAACCTCCTAAACCCTCTGGATCACAGTTTTCACTTCAGAGAAGAAGGGAATGTTGTTCCAGGAGAGTTTAAGTGCATTGCTTAAGGGCAGTCAGCTGTTTTTTTTTTTTTTTTTCCTGAGCCAATGTTACAGTCCTCTGGCCCCTTGAATAAATGACTCAGTTTAATATTTTGTTTTGCAAATGGAGTCCTGGCCTTTTAGCATGATTGAAACTGCGCAACCAACTTCTGCTTGGAGCCTGGGGGTGGGGGAGGATTTGGTAATCCCTGCACTGCCTCACCTGACTGTGCCACCTGTGACATTCAACTTGGCCTTACCTGGTCTTCTTGATGTTTCTTTCTGGGAGTTTCTATTGCAATATGTGCTCTGTGGGCCCAGTGATAGCTGGTCACAGTTTACTAAGTGGATAAAGCTCTAACTTTGGCTTTGAAGTGTCCTAATCTAAAAATTTGGACTTGAATTCTTAGACTAAGACTTCTGCATGTTTTTGTTTTAACCTTTATTTATAGATACAGGTTGGCATGTTTTATATGTATGTTTATTATTCACAGTCCAATCATTCATAGTTCCATTATGAGTAGTTATTTAAACTGCTGACCTCAGTGTAATCCCATAAAAATTCAGAACATTTCTGAAATTTGCAAATAAAATTAAATATAGCAATGAACATAGATAGCAATGCAGCATCTCTTTCCTCTAAGGAAATGAAGCCAGCTCTCTGCCACATCTGAAGAAGACCTCTGAGATAGACACGGGAGATAAAAAGATGAAAACAGCTCCATGCCCACCCTGTGTTCCACACTTTGCACACACACTACCTCTTTTGATACACATGAGAGACTAAAGTTTAAGTGGTTCAGCCAGTAGTAGTAAGTGTTTGAGCCCCCAGGTCTGGCCTGCTCCAAAGTTCCTGCTCCTCACCACCAGCCTTTGTTGCCCTCCAGGAGAGACACTCTGCAGGGGGCTACAATCTGGAAGAAATGGCCTGTGTGTTCTTGAGAGTCAGTCACACACTGTATTAGCCGGAAGTCTTTCAGTTGCCAAGAGCAGACACTGGGCTGGAACAGGTTTAAGCAAAACAGGTTCCCATGAAGAGCAAGGCAGGGAGGTGGCTGGGGCTACCAGTCCTTCCTCTGGTTCTGTGTGTCAGCCTCCTCCTCTTCTCGCAGGCCCCTCCTTCCCACAGCAGGAGACATGGCTGCCAGGACCTTCACAACCGCAATGACCCACCTGAGACCTGAGCAGCAGAGAGCTCTTCCCAAACTCAGCTGCCGCTGGATGAAGCCCTGGGGCAAGACCAATGGTTCTACCTTGAATCAGGTTCCTATCCCTGGTCTGATCCCTGACAGTATAGATACACAGATTGGATACACAAGTCACATGCACACTTCTGGTTTGGGGGTATCGCTGGTCCTCAGAGAAGGTGGGAGAACAGGTAGGGTCAATAAAGACCATAAATAGGTGTGCATCAAGCAGTGTGAGTAAGGCTTTGGCTTTGGTTCATAGTAAATACTTTGGATGATATGCACACTTGGTTTTCAGATGATGGATACTGTGGATCTCATTAGAGATAAGAAAGTCATGAATTTTAGGGAGGCTGCTCTAATGCAGTCTCACAGGAGGACAGCATCTTCACAGCCCCTGGGCTTCAAACTCACTTTCTGTAATACTTGCTTTGCTTATCAGCTTAGGGGATTCCTACCCATCAAACATACTCATCCAGGCTACTGTGACTCATCAATGAATTCACAGTAAAGGAAATAACTTCTGGTCACCAGATCCCTTGTACTTACCTTCAAGCTGACCAGGATGAGCAATCAGAATGAAGCAGGCATTGTGGCAGATGCTTGTAATTGTATCCTGAAATCCCAACAACTCAGGAGGCTGAGGCTGGAAGATTGAAAGTCTGAGGCCAGTTTTGGCAACTTAGCCAGGCTGTAGGCAATTTATTTTGAGATACTGTCTCAAAATAAAAAATAATAAAAAGGGCTGGTGATGTAGTTCCATGGTTGAGTGCTTGCCTACGATGTGCTAGGGCTTGGGTTCTATCCCCAGCCTCCAAAACACCCCAAACAAACAACAACAAAACCCCACTATTTACCCTTAGATTTCCAAATGACATGTTTATACTGATATTTTCTTTCTTTTTTCTTTTTCAGTATGGGGGATTGAACCCAGGGGTGATCCACTACTGAATGACATCCACAGCCTTTTCGTTTTTTTGGGGGGGGAGGGGTACCGGGGATTGAACTCAGGGGCACTCAACCACTGAGACACATCCTTAGCCCTATTTTGTATTTTATTTAGAGATAGGGTTTCACTGAGTTGCTTAGCACCGTGCCTTTGCTGAGGCTGACTTTGAACTCACCATCCTCCTGCCTCAGCCTCCTGAGCTGTGGGGATTACAGGCATGTACCACGCCCCTGGCAGCCCTTTCTCTAATTTTTTTTTTTTTTTAATTGTAAGACAGTGTCTCCCTAAGTTGCCCAGGCTGGCCTCAAACTTGGATCCTCATGCTTCAGCATCCTGAATCACTGGGTGCTACTGTGCCAGTTCTTGGTATTTGAATTTTAGATCTGTATTGACTTTCTTCTATAAGAGATCTCAGCTCTTTTGCAGTTTATATTTTTACCTTATAATTCCCTTCCATCTGCCCTCTCAGAGAGTTAACATACTCTTTCTTGGTTAAATCATTACTTGGAGTTTACATTATTACAGCTATAAGAATGTTATATGCAAGTAGTAAATACAACAGTTCTTTCCTGTACATTTTTTAAAATTATAGAGTATTAGTAGCTTATACCTTTAAGTAGTATTTTTTTAAAGGTACATGAAATATAAAAATTTTAAAAAAGTAGGAAATATGAACTTTTCTATTTTTTACATCATGCCTGATTGATAGAAATTCTGGGTATAATTGTAGTTTGGGAAAGAATTTCCCTTCAAGTGGTAAAGGCATTGCCCCTTGTTTTCTAGGTTCCAGAGAAGTCTGCTCTCACTCTAATTCCTGATTCATTGTGTGTGACTTGTTTGTTTGTTTGCTTCTCTTTAGAAGATTTTAGAATCATCTTGTTACTTTGGTAGGATGTGGGCTATATATGTATGTTTTGAATAAGTAACACATTCACATCATTCAAAATTCAAATGTGTATAAAAGGGTATGAAGTAAAATCCTTCCCCCATTCTTATTCTCTAGTAATATAATCGCCTTCCCAAAGGCAATTGGTGTTAAGTATTTCTGAGGCACATCTTCCAGAGGAATTCTGCGTATAACAGCAAATATACATATATATATATATATGATTGACATCTATTCCATCTCAACTTAGAGACTCCTTTTACAAAGAAATGTTCAATTACGGGGTTTGCTTATAGGAAGAAACTGAATTATATATATATAATTTTGATACAAATGGTAACATATGATGGCAGATTGTATTTTCCAAAGATAGTTCCCATGATATATTCTATCTTACCTTTCTATTGCATTATGAAATCAATACTTTTCCCAGTATTAATTTCATAATGATTAATTTCAGCAATGATGGCCATGTTTCTCTCTCCTCTCCATAATGGGAGGACTGTCTCCTACAATAGAATATGGTGGTAGTGACCCTTTGCCAGTTTATTGCCTCTTGAGACATTTGCTCCTGAAATCCTACTGTCATGCTGTGGGGAAGCCCAGGACATAGGAAGGAGCTATAATAGATGATTTGATTGACAACATCAGCTGAGGTCCTGGCCAACAACCAGCATTAATTACCAGATGTGGGTGAAATAACAGGTTACATCAGCCGCCAGGTGTCAAATCACTTCTATGTCATTTTAGTCGAGGTCCCAAACATGGCCAAAAAAAAAAAAAAACCCAAAACAAAACAAAACAAAAAACTGTCCACTGTGCCTCATCAGAAAATCCTGACATACAGAATTTGTAAGCTTTTTGTACAGACTGTGACCCTCCTGCCTCAGCCTCCTGAGCTGCTAGGTTTACAGGCATGAGCCACTATACTCGATTTAATTTTCTTTTCTTTTTTTTCATGTTTCCCATAGTTCCTGAAAAGTATTTCAAGCTTTATCTTCTAATTTGTTTATTAGTGTCTTTTCAGTTTGGAAATAATATTTTAAATTTCTAAGAGTGATTTCTTGTTTTTAATTGTTCTTTTTCATAGCATTCATTCTTAATTTATGAATGAACTACATTTCTCATTAATCTGAAGATTTCTTTTTAAAAAATATTTTATTAATTGTTGATGGACCTTTATTTATTTATATGCAGTGCTGAGAATCGAACCCAGTGCCTCACACATGCTAGGCAAGCGCTCTGCCACTGAGCTACAGCCCCAGCCCCAAGATTTCTTACACTAGGTTTGGGGTACAGAAAAGTTCATTTTATTATAGTTCTTTAACATGTTTCTGTTTTGAAGCTTTATATTTAAAAAACTTTTTAAAAGAGAAAAAAGAATTAAATTTTGACACGTTATACTTTCACTACATAAGTGCCTCCCCCTCCCTCTTATTTCAGTGTTTCTCTAAGTAGCTGCAATTTTCTAACTTCTTATTTTTGTATGATTACTGAATTTCCCTTCACCCATCTGAGATCGTATTCTTTTGAGCCTTTAGTGACACCTCAGAGCCTGCCCACTTGTGACATAGTTAATAACCCAGCTACTTTAGAGATACAAACATCCCACACCATCTCTGTCCCACCACCTTGTTCAATATCCACAGGGAAGCCGCTTGTTTTGAATCCCTGATTTTGACCTCTCTCTAGTTCACTACCTTAATTCTCTATGAGTGATTTGGCCAGAAGAGTATGCACTTCAAAAAAATGTTTATTGGATAAGAAATAAACCACACAATGAATTTTCTGGGTATGCTTCTCAATATTTGTATATGATTTTCCTTTCTCAATTCAGTAAGCACTTTTGGAAGACATATGCACAAAGAATATCAAATGGGGGGTATTTTAGGGAATAATAAATGTATTAGCGTTAAGGGCCAATGCTTTTTAAAAAAAACTTATTGATGCGTTATAGTAGTACATAATGGGTGGGAAGGCCGTTATTTTGAGATCTTTGTTGTTTTCATTAAGACAGATTTATTGCTGCACACTCTTGTAATCCCAGAGACTTGGGTTAGCTGAGGCAGGAAGAATGCAAGTTTGAGACCAGCCTCAGCAACTTAAAGAGACACTGTGTCAAAATTAAAAAAATTTAAAGGGTTGGGGATATAGCTGAGTGGTAAAGCACCCCTGGGTTCAATCCCCAGTACCCCCCTCCCCGCCAAAAAAAAGAGAAGGCTCCTGTATATTCCTGATTTTTAAGAATAATAAGAAAAACATGAAATTTCTTATTAAATTTTCATGATCATCAGGTAAGATTTCTACCATAGAATAGTAGGTTTATAATGTTTATGAGCTTTAGTTAATCAGAACCTTGGGGAAAACGTTTGATTGACATCTATTCCATTTCAACTTAGATACTCCTTTTACAAAGAAATGTTCAATTAAGGGGTTTGCTTATAGGAAGAAACTGAATGCTGAGGCTTTTTTTTCAGAGTAAGAAAAATTTTCCCACATCAATATAACCTGAACCCAATCAATATTTATTAGCAGATATAACAAACATTTATTTGTGACATATGGCCTTTCAAGCTTCAAAATGGTTATAATTAAAAAATCATATGGTTTAATATAACCATTACAAGGGAAATAAAACATTAAATCCTGAATAGAAGGAAGAGAAATAAATAGAACAAAAATGCAGGCTAATGTTCATATCCTGAGTCATCTATAAATTTGACTGTGAGTTTGCTGGTCCTTAAAGAATGAAGGCATAGGTTATTGGTTACAGAATTTTTTTTTTAATTATTAAAAAAGTTTATTTAACAATCAGTTCAAGAAGAATATGTACATGGCTTAGTAAAACAGGCTCTTTGGAGAGGGTACATTGATTTCTCTGCTGAACAGTTATTTATGTTCATTCCAAGGCTTCTAACATGATGATACTATCTTCTTGTATTACCACATTCTAATATTGTTCTGTTGCCTGCTAGTTGCCATCTCTACACATGTATTGTAAGATTCACAAAGGGACAAAAATCTCTGCAATATTCCTTGGACATGTTTGCTACCATTTAATTTCAATGACAATTAAGCGTACTCTTCAGACTCATAACTGCTTTGAAATGGAATTGGCAGCCTCCTTCATGCGACCACGGACAGTTAAAGTATCTCTATACTGCTTTCCATATTGGCTGCACCAATTTGCAGTCCCACCAGCAATGTATGAGTGTGCCTTTCCCCCCACATCCTCCCCAACACTTATTGTTGTTTGTATGCATAATAGCTGCCATTCTGACTGGAGAGAGATGATACCTTAGAGTAGTTTTGATTTGCATTTCTCTAATTGCTAGAGATAATGAACATTTTTTCATATATTTGTTGATTGATTGTATATCCTCTTCTGAGAAGTGTCTGTTCATATCCTTGGCCCATTTATTGATTGGGTTATTTGTTTTAGTTAAAGAATTATTTTTTTTTAAAGTTAAAGAATTCTTGACATAAATTAAAAAGGGACAATTTCCTTGGGACAAAATATTTCATGTCTTAAAAGTATTTCAGTTTAAAAAATGATTGTGGGACTGAGGATGTGGCTCAAGCGGTAGCATGCTCGCCTGGCATGCGTGTGGCCCGGGTTCAATCCTCAGCACCACATACAAACAAAGATGTTGTGTCTGCAGAAAACTAAAAATAAATAAATAAATATTAAAATTCTCTCTCTCTCTCTCTCTCTCTCTCTCTCTTTAAAAAATGATTGTGTAGATCATTAAATAAGAAAATTATTGTGTAGATCATGACACAAGAAACACCTATTTAACAATGGCTTTTGAAAGATGAATATTGTTCATATAGGTAATTTTTATATCTTTCTTCAATAAAAACCTAGAATATAGTATTTAGATTTTGCAGAGGAGAGTTTCTTTGTGGTTTGGAGATGGACACTAGACCAGTCTGGATCCTTGCAGAAAAGAAAAGGTGTTTTGAGTTGATAAAGGGACTCTTTATAAAGGTGTGTGCAGGGTGTAGGGAAACCACAAGGGATACCTCAGTACTGTGAGGCTAGTAGCTATTATCTTTCTAGCCTTAAAAGGGATGAGAGAAAGGGCTGTTACTAGGATGAATCTTGGAGACAGAGGCTGGGCAGAGAAGGCTGGCTGATGGAAGTGGTGACCTTTAGTCAAATCATGAGCCCAGCCTGAAGCAGCCCCACAGACAGCCAGGGAAATAAAGAGCTTGAAGTCTCCACCACTTCCTCTAGTTCATGCTGGTGCTCATCATGGATTGACTTCTATTAGACACCAAGGGCAGGCACAGGGAATCTCTTGCTTGTTAGCTTGCTGATGCATAGAAAGGGCAAAGAAGGTATGCCAAGAGGATATATTGGAGACTTGGGAAAATTTGTAAAGTTTACTCCCTACCTGGATTTTGATAAGCGTCTGTTCTCTGGGTGAAGCAGAAAGGGACATGCCTTCCTGCCTTTCCCACTGCCGCTTGGTAGAGAATCATTGCATTGTGCTGAGAACTGGTCAGAGTGTTAGCTGCGTGTAAGGGAAAAACAAGTGGAGAAACAGTGATCTAGAAGATTAAGATTCTCTTAAATGTGTTCTTCTCTTAAATGGATTTTAGATTGGAGCTGAGTCATAGTCTGGGAATGGAGAAGTTTGATATAGAACTTGAAGACAGTCCCTCAGCTTGGAATATCAGATGGCTTATGAATCATTGTGTACAGGAAAATAGGGTAAGCTTTGGGGAAAATAGGTTACTTTCTCATGGCCTGTGGGGAAATTTCACCCTATCTGGACACAGATCCTTTTATAGGGGTCCCTGAATACTATGTCTAGTGATGTGACATAAAAATGTTACTTTGATTGCTCCTAGGCAAGGCCTCTCCAAGCCCAGACAGTGTGTGTCCCTGTAGCAGCAGCAATTATAATTACAACCAGCCATATAAAGCCAGCCGCATTGCCAATGAAACCATTTAAAATATTGGAAACTATATTCTAGCATTTATGGAATCTCTGGCCTAATCCCCAATTTGTTCTCTTCAATTTGAAAAATCCACCATTTTAAAATGAAAATGGAGCCAAGTATAAAAATATAAAAAAACTTTATATTTTTTATACTTGAACTTTCTATAAATCAAAATATTTCTTTTTCTTCTTCTTGCACCAACACATAAATATTTTTCAAACTTAATCATACAAATGGAAGACTTTTGGGTTCCAAGGCAGCAATGAGGAATGAATGGAAATTGTTGCATTTATGTTCTGTATTGTACTTTTATGCTGATAGGAAAAGAAGTGACTTGTTGAGAGAGTTATTACCTGAGAGAGTTATTACCTTGTGTGTATTAAAACAACACTTGAAGGCAACTGATTTTAGATAAGACAAAATAATCAGTATAGCCTGTGATGTTACTTTAGCTTAAATCCAGGCTACCCTAACGCTCAAACAGAGATAAAGAGCTAGAGTAGGATGACTGTTCTCATTGAAGTCCTAACTTCAAATATTGTGAGGGTCTCCAGAGGTTATCCAGTCTCTTTGCAGCCTTTGGCAGGATTACAGTTGAACCAGCTCAGGCAGATGGCAATCCATCCTATTTCTAAAATTGCCCATTCCAGAAATTTGATATAACTCTTGCCACAGTTCTTTCTATAAGCTCACTTTTCTTTAAGTCCACAGGGAATATATGCATACAGTAATGAAGAGCATATGGTAATTTGCATAAGCCCGCCATTGTGAAGATGATTTGTAAACAGTACGGAATCATGCACCAATCCCTATTCCTTCTTCATTTAATCTTACACATCCTCTGCCTCTCGGAATAGCCTACCCTTGTTTTTCCCTTGATTTCTTCTTCTTCTTTTTTTTTTTTTTAGTGCTCCAGGATACTCAAAGTCCTAGGAATAGAAACAGTGTCTTGCCTTGGCCCACAGGAGAGTTGTCAGGACCCTGGACAGGGGCCCATGAGGCAAGGCAAGCATTTAGTGAGGGTACCACTTTCCAAGAGAATGTGTTGATGACTTATACTATGTTGGAGAGTCTTCAACACTCATCCCCCTTCTCTTTCTAGCTTTCTGTTTTTTTAGGTAGATGAGTTTAATTGCTTCAACTTTATGGTGCAGGCGGAACAGCTCACATTGCCATAATCTATGAGACATGGGGGGCATAATCGGCGGAGGCTGATAGGAGGTAGACCTGTTTTGGCCCGCTGAGGTTAATTCCGCGGTGCTGGGGCTCAGGACGTAAGGACAAAATGCAATATGAAACAAGGGGACAGCGGAAGAGGTAACTTCTTCTTCTCCTTTCTTAAGATGCCCCAATTTAATATTTCACAAAGGATTAATGCCTTCCCCCGCAAGTCAAAATATGTCATTATGCCTTTCTGTATGACTTCTGTTTTCCTGGTTAGGAAACATTTGTTCTAACTTTAAATCCATTAAAAATTAGCTCTGCAGCCTCAGCTAAGTCACCTAAAAATCTGTACCTAATTTATGGGAAAATTTTTAAAATCACCTATTTTTTGACCAAACAACCCAGATATAGAAATAATCTAACAGGTGTATTTGTGCATGTACAAGTGACACACACATAAAATTACTCATTAAAAATCTAGAAGCAATCTAAAAATCCATTCATATAAACTGTTTAAACAGATTACAAGTGGGGCCTAGGTGTCTATCAATGGATGAATGGATAAAGAAAATGTGGTATATATACACAATGGAGTCTTTAAAAAAATCCTTATTTGTTCTTAGATATACATGTCAGTAGAATGTATTTTGGGGGCTGGGGTT
This sequence comes from Marmota flaviventris, assembly GCF_047511675.1. Taxonomy (NCBI): domain Eukaryota; kingdom Metazoa; phylum Chordata; class Mammalia; order Rodentia; family Sciuridae; genus Marmota; species Marmota flaviventris. The sequence goes on from NC_092503.1 coordinate 56,165,068, forward strand.
GTGGCTCAGCAGTAGAGCGCTCACCTAGCATGTGGGAGGCCCTGGGTTTAATCATCAGCACCACATTAAAAAAAATAAGTAAAGGTATTGTGTCCAACTACAACTAAAAAATAAATATTAAAAAATGTATTTTGGCATGTTATACATATGTGAGTATATCTTATTCTAATTAGGATCTTATTCTTGTGGTTGTATGTGATGTGGAATAACCTGGTTGTGTATTCAAATACAAGGCCAGGAAAGTTATGTCCAATTAATTTTACTGTCCTTCTTATTTCCCTTACTTCTCCCTTCTCTTCATTCCCCTTTGTCTAATTTAATGGACTTTTGTTCTTCCCATCCCCACACTCCCTTGTTATGGGTTAGCATCCACATATCAGAGAGAACATTTGTTTTTTGTTTTTTGGGGACTGGCTTATTTCACTTAGCATGATAATCTCCAGTTCCATCCATGTATCTGCAAAAGTCATAAAGTCATTCTTTTTTATGGCTAAGTAATATTTCATTGCATATATACACCACATTTTCTTTGTCCATTCATTTTTCAAAAGGTACCTAGGTTGGTTCCATAGCTTAGCTATTGTGAATTGAGCTATTATAAACATTGATGTGGCTGTGTTACTCTAGTGTGCTGATATTAAGTTGGGTATAAACCAAGGAGTGAGATAACTGGGTCAAATGGTGGTTCCATTCCAGGTTTTCTGAGGAATCTTCAGACTGCCTTCCAAAGTGGTTGCACCAATTTGCAGTCCCATCAGCAAGGTATAAAAGTAACTTTCTCCTCACATCCTTGCCAACATTTATTATTGCTTGTATTCTTGATAATTGCCATTCTGACTGGAATGAGATATCGTCTCAGTGTAGTTTTAATGTGCATTTCTCTAATTACTAGTGATGTTAAACATTTTTTCATATATTTTTAAACTATTCATATTTCTTCTTGTTCAGTTCCTTTGACCATTTTTTGATTGTGTTATTTGTTCTTTTGGTGTTAAGTTTTTTGAGTTCTTTGTATAACCAGGAGATTAATGCTCTGTCTGATGTGCAGGTGGTTAAGATTTTTTCCCAATCTGTAGGCTCTCTCTTTATGTTTTTGATTGTTTCCTTTGATGTGAAGAAGCTTTTTAGTTTGATATCATCCCATTTATTGATTCCTTCTTTTTGGGGGCGGGGGGTTCTGGGGATTGAACTCTGGGGCACAAGACCACTGAACCACATCCCCAGCCCTATTTTGTATTTTATTTAAAGACAAGGTCTCACTGTGTTGCTTAGTGCCTCACTTTTGGCTGAGGCTTTCTCTGAACTCATGAGCTTCCTGCATCAGCCTCCTGAGCTGCTGGGATTACAGGCATGTGCCACTATGCCCAACTCCATTTATTGCTTCTTGATTTTACTTCTTGCACTTTAGGAGTCTTATTGAGGAAGTTGGTTTCTAAGCTGACATAATGGAAAGTTGGGCCTTCGTTTTCTTCTAGTGAGCACAGGGCCTCTGGTCTAATGCCTAGGTGCTTGATCCATTTTGAGTTGAATTTGGGGCAGTGTCACACAATGGAGTTTTATTCAACTCTAAAGAAGAATGAAATTTTGTCAATGGATGGGAACTTGAGACCATTATGTAAGCAAAATAAGCCAAACTCAGAAGGTTAAGTGTCATGTGTTTTCTCTCATATATGGAAGCTAGAGAGGAAAAAGGAAGAGAAAGGGGGGAGGGAAGGGATTTCATGAAAATCAAAGGGAGATCTGTAGAGGAAAAGGACCAGAGGCTGGGAAGAAGGGAGGGAGTGGGGAAGGGCTGGGGAATGCTATTGGCCAAATTATATTGATATATTGTGTGCATGTATGAATATGTAACAACAAATACTTATGTATAACTATAAAACACCAATAAAAATGTGGAAAGAAAAGAAAAAAAGGACTGGGGATATAGTTCAGTGATAGAATGCATAAGATCCTGAGTTTGATCCCCATACCCCTTGCCGACAGGGACTCATCACATTTGTATCCCTCGTACCCAGCATGTCACAGGCCTCCACAGATGCTCCCCGAGTTCTTACTAAGCAGCTACTCTTATCACATTCTGGGTTAGGTGGCAAGGACTCGGCAGGAACTAAACAGGTGACTCCTGTCCTCACGAGAGTCACAGTCCAGTGCCTTAGTAACTAAACAAGGCAGATGAGCTCTCTTGGTTAGCAACGATCTTGTTAGATTTTTGTTTGTAACAATCCAGACGAGGTCAAGGGCACTGTGGAGAAAGCCTGAGCCTGCTCTGGGTAATTACCTCCAGACCCAGGGATGGGCTGAGGACCTGCCTCACTGAGTAGCAGGCTACCCCCACGTATATAATAAATAAATTACAAGTGTCTGCATCAACTAGTATAAAATCAGAAGCAAAAGAAAGTTTATCACATACTGATGTAACAGATCTCCTGGACATATCATTAAGAGAAATGAAAGTGAGGTTCAGAATAATGACTATAACAAAATATTTTTGTAAAAAGAAGGAAAATCATATTTAGCTTACATAAAATACAATATTCCCAGGAGTGTATGTAGGAAATATGGAGTAGCCATTGCTTCTAGGAAGGGAAACTAGGTGGACAGAGGTGAGAAGTGAAGGGGGATTTTTTCACTGTATATATAAATCTGTACTTTTGGAATTTTAAATAGTATCAACTATCCAAAAATGAACAAATGAGGGTTGGGGATATGGCTCAGTGACAGAGTATTTGTTTAGCATGCGTGAAGCCTGTGAAGTTTGATTCCCAGCACTAAACAACAACAACAACATTTGATTAAAATACCTTATATATAATCAGAGATATGATGAATTATTGTATAATGGTGTATTAAGAATTATAATACAAAATAAATAAATAAAATAAAAATAAAAACTAGCTCTGGAAAAAGAAAAAAAATCAAGTGAATAATCTGTGACTCAGTTTCCATATAACCCTACCCATTTGACTATCCTGGGAATAAAATAGAATTATGTATGGAAAGTTGCTTTGAAAAACGAACGTTTTTCACATACAGTGCTAATTTCTAGTATTTTAGTAACGCATGAACACCATTTTTCCCCCCCTTCTTTTTTATTAATCTTTTCAGCGCTGGGGTAGAAACTCACTCTCTCTCTCTTTTTTTTTTTTTTTTGGTACCAGGGATTGCCTAACCACTGAGCCACATCCCCCAGCCCTTTTTATTTTTTATTTTGAGACAGGGTCTCATTGAGTTGCTTAGGTCCTTGCTAAATTGCTGAGGCTGGCTTTGAACTTGTGATCCTCCTGCCTCAGCCCTCCTGAGGCGTGCATCAGGATAAACCCACAATATCAGTTCTATTTTTCCCCCCATAAGAGTGCCAGGCTCATGTGTGGGCACTCTTAAGTTCTCCTTGTGCTTCATAAACTTTGGAATTTAGAGCAGAACATTATATGGAAATAATGATAATAAAAAATAAATATTTGTGGAGTATTTTAGAGTTTATCCCTGTAGCACGGCTCTTGTGCAAAAGGAAATTCATGCTGTGCTTCCCCCTGTTCCCTTTCTCTGCAGGCTGCTCAGTATTTTTGTTCTTGAGTAACCAGTGCTTCATAGGTACCTAGAAAGAAGGTGAAGTGTGCTCAGGATGGCTGAGAAGGGCCCAATGAGAATAGTTGTAACTTGTAGAAAACTGCCATGTCTGAGAAAAGAAGGGAAAACAGCTGGGGCATTAAAATGCTGGAGTAACTCACTGAGACACTCAAGTAGAAATTTCTTTGTTTAATATTTAGAAGGAAGAAGTACTATACTTTCTGGGGGAAAAAAGTCCTTTGGGTCCTGTTGCAACACATTAAAACAAACACATAAAACACCAGTTTAGACGGGTTTCTTGTCAGCTCTATAGGAAAGGAGATTGGAAAGGTAGTATATAGTAGCACTTAATATCTCAAAGGGCTGTATTAAAAAATAAATAAATAAAAAAGAAACCAGCTTTTCAAATTCCAAGGGGTCCCCTGAGATCATCCCACACCTCATTAACACATGAACAGGCATGAGACTTGGAACCTCTTTGGGGACTTCTGGCCTAGTCTGGTAAGAAAAATGTTGAGAGATTTGTAGGTCTTTGTGAAGTGGACCACAGAATATAAAGATGAAACAGAGCACCTCAGTTTGTACCAAAGGAGATTATACAAGGGGAAAATAAACCCACAATATCAGTTCTATTTTTCCCCCCATAATGAATGTTTTTCCTTTGCACAGTTTATGCCAAAAAATTCAATTTATTTTTCGAATGTCTTTTTTCCTCCTTCTTCTTTTCCCTTCCTTCCTCTTGGAACTCTTCCTCTTCCCTCTTTTCCTACTCCCCCTCTTTTACCCCTACCTTATGTCCTCTTCTCCTGTCTTTCTGCTATAGTAGGAGATGGCAAACTTTTTCCGTGAAGGGCCAGAGACTTAAGTATTTTAGGCCCTAAAGGTCAAAGTGTCTCTGTTGCAACTATTTAAATTCGCTCCTCATAGTGCAAAGGAAATCAAGGACAAATGGGTGCGGCCATGTTCCATGACCCTTTATTTACAAAAATAGGATATGGGCCAAATTTGGCCCTTAGGCCATGGTTTATCTGCCCTTCTTCTATGTTGTAATAGTTTAAATAAAATTCACTGAAGAGATATAATTGTCACTAAGTGTTTGGGACAACCAGGGAGCTATCTGGAAGAAAAAAAAATTTACACGCATACCTCATACTTCTTCAAAAAACTCAAAGATTTAGTGATAAAGTGAAGGAATAATGATAATAGAAAAAAACATAGGAAAATTATTTTAACACATCAGAATAGGGCAAAACCTTTTGTTAAATAAAATTATGTTTCAAATGATAGATACAACTACACTAAAATGTTTACATAGAAACTACTATAAACTAAGCCATAAGGCAAATGACAGGATGGAAAATATTCATGTCATTCTGTGCAATTCATGTCACAGGTAAGAGGCTAACCTCCTTAACATGTGGATTCCTAAAAATCAATAAGGAAAATAAATAACCAACCAATAGAACTGTGGGAAAATGTTATGACTAGAGCCCACAGGAAATAAAATGCACATAATTATTAAATATTTCTGAAAGTTTTAATTGACACATAATGTTTGTACATTTTGATAGAGTACAGTATGATGCTTCAATATGAGTATACAATATGTAATGACCAAGTCAGGGTAATTGGTACTTCTATCTCCTCAAGTATTTATCATTTCTCTGCTTTGGAAAACTTCAGATTCTTCAAGTTATTTGGGGATATATCACAAATTGGTGTGGATTATAGTTACCCCACTGTATTATGGAGTACTAGAACAATTCCTCTGATCTAACTGTATTTTGGTACCTGTTATTTAACCTCTCCCTATCTGTCCTCCCTTCTACCCTTCCTAGCCTCTGGGACTTCTATTCTGCTCTCTTGTTCTATGAGATCAACTTTTTTTAGCTTCCACATGAGAGTGAGAATAGGGGATATTTTTCTGGCTTATTTCACTTAATACAGTGTCCTTCAGTTCTAGCCACACACCTGAACTGGACAGGATTCCATATTTTTTTATGGTTGAATAATATTTCATTGTGTAGGTGTATATTTTCTTTATCTATTCATCTATCAATAGACACCTTGGGTGATTCCGTATCTTAGCTATTGTGAATAGTGCTATAATAAATATAAGGAAGCAGGTATCTCTTTGATATATTAATTCACTTTCTTTGGATGTATACCCAGGAGTGGGATAGTTGGATATTACAAGAGTTCTATTTATAGTTTTTTGAAGATCCTCTATACTGCATTCATAATGGTTATACTAATTTGCATTCTCATCAACAGTGTGAATATAATAGTCCTCTTTCTCTTCACGTGTAATAGCATTTGTTGTCTTTTTGATAGTAGCCATTCTAACTGGAGTGAGATGCTATGTTCTTGTGGTTTTAATCTTTATTTCTCTGGTGTACAGTGATATTGAGCACTTTTCATATACTTATTGGCTATTAATGTGTCTTCTTTTTAAAAAAATATTTATTTTTTAGTTTTAGGTGAACACAATATTGGCACCAAAACAGACTGGTAGACCAATGGTACAGTATAGAGGACACAGAGACTAACTCACAAAACTACAATTATCTTATATTAGACAAAGGTGCCAAGAACATGCATTGGAGAAAAGATAGCCTCTTCAACAAATGGTGCTGGAAAAACTGGAAATCCATATGCAACAAAATGAGATTAAGCCCCTATCTCTCATCATGTACAAAACTCATCTCTAAATGGATCAAGAACTTAGGAATACAACCAGAGACCCTGCGTCTAACAGAGGAAGAAGTTGGCCCTAATCTCCATCATGTGGGATTAGGTCCCAGCTTCCTTAATAAGACTCCTGTGGCACAAGAATTAAAATCAAGAATCAATAAATGGACTCAAACTAAAAAAGTTTCTTCTCAGCAAAAGAAACAATCTGTGAGGTGAAAAGAGAGCCTACATCTTGGTAGCAAATCTTTACCCCTCACACATCAGATGAGCACTAATCACTAGGATATATAAAGAACTCAAAAAGCTAAACACCGAAAAAAACAAATAACCCAATCAATAAATGGGTCAAGGACCTGAAGAAGATGATGTACAATCAATCAACAAATACATGAAAAAATGTTTATCATCTCTAGCAGTTAGAGAAAAGATTTCATCTCACTCCAGTCACAATGGCAGCTATTATGCATACAAACAACAATAAGTTGGTGAGGATGTGGGGAAAAAGGTACACTCATACACTGCTGGTGGGACTTCAAATTGGTGCAGCAGTATGGAGAGTTCTTGAAAAATTGGGAATGGAACCACCATTTAACCCAGCTATCCCTCTCCTTGGTCTATACCCAAAGGACTTAAAACAGCATACTATAGGGACACATCTACATTAATGTTTATAGCAGCACAATTCACAATAGCTAAATTGTGGAACCAACCTAGATGCCTTTCAATAGATGAATGGATAAAAAAAAATGTGGCATATATACACAATGGAATATTACTCAGCAATAAAGAGAATAAAATCATGGCATTTGCAGGTAAATGAGTGGAATTAGAGAAGATAATGCTAAGTGAAGTTAGCCAATCCCAAAAAACCAAATGCTGAATGTTTTCTTTGATATAAGGAAGCTGATTCATAGTGGGATAGGGAGAGGGAGCATGGGAGGAATAGACAAACTCTAGATAGGGCAGAGGGGTAGGAGAGGAAAGTAGGGGGCATGGGGTTATTAATGATGGTGGAATGTGATGATCATTATTATCCAAAGTACATGCATGAAGGCACAAATTGGTGTGAATATACTATGTATACAGAGATATGGAAAATTGAGCTCTATATATGTAATAAGAATTGTAATGAATTCTGCTGTTTTATATATATATATATATATATATATATATATATATATATATATATATATAATGAATATTTATTTTTTAGTTTTAGGTGAACACAATATCTTTATTTTACATTTATTTTACATGTGGTGTTGAGGATTGAACCTAGTGCCTCATGCCTGCTAGGCAAGCACTCTACCTCTGAGCCACAATCCCAACACTATTTATATATCTTCTGTCTATTAAATATTTTTAAAGAATGTTCCACACCATTCATAATAGGTGATACAAAAATTTAAACAGAATTTGAAAACTTTTTCACATATAATATAGGCAAAAGTCCAGATATTTGATAAAATACTGGGTTGGCATGACACTCCTTTGTATTGCTAGTGGAATATAAATTGGCATGTCTATGGAGGGCAATTTGGATATACCTATCAGTGTTGGAAATGCACATCTCTCTTGATGCAGCAACCCACTTAAAAAATTAGCCTATATATATAATTGGTCATATGCAAAATGATTGTTTCAGCCAGCCTTTTCATCACTGTGACCAGAAGGCCTCACAAGAACAATGTAGAGGTGGAAAAGTTTATTTGGAACTCATGGTTTCAGAGGTCACAGTATTGATGGCCAACTCCATAGCTCTTGGTCCAAGGTGAGGCAGAACATCATGGTGGAAGGATGTGGAGGAGGAAAGCAGGTCAGGATATGGCAATTAGGAAAGGAGGGGCAGTGAGAGAGCAGGCTCTATTCACAATAAACAAAACATACACCTCAAAGGCATGGTGCCAGTATCCTCCTCCAGCCTTACCCTACCTGCCTCTACAGTTACCTCCCAGTTAATCCATCAGTAGATTAATGCATCGATTAGGCTAAGCCTCTCATAACTTGGTCATTTCATGTCTGAACATTCTTGTATTGTCTCACATATGAGCTTTTGGGGGATACCATATACCTAAACCCTAACAATAATGTCTATACAATGTTAGTCATTTTTATACTTTTATACCAGCATAAACAGGAAATGACATATATGTTCACCAATAATGAACTGACTAAATCTTATAGTATATCTGTGCCATGGAATACATATAGCTGTAAAAAAAGAGTAACCAAAAAACCAACCAAACAACAACAACAACAACAACAACAACAACAAACAACCCACCACTCTGTTTTGGTATGGAAAGATCTTTGACATATATTGTTAGGAAAAAAGTTATAGGAGAGTATGTGTGGTGTGATTCCAACTTTATTAAAAGGAGGAAGCATTATATACATTTGTATCTGCTTATAAAAAAATGTCTCTGGAAAGATATGTGAGAAACTAGAAACTGTGGTTCCGTGTCTGAAGGAGAGGTGGGAAGAATTGTTACATGTGTGATAGAAGTAAGGAAACTTTTCACTGCATCCTTTTTTATTATTTTTGATTTCTGAACTATTGACACTATTATTAACATTAAAAATATAAAGTCAGTAAGAATCACTGAAATAACTTGGTCTTATAAATGCATACAATTGGCTATTTTTAGATACATGAAACATTATAATAGTTTGGGTCATGCTAATAAGAAAATTGGTATGTAGTAAATTTTTTTTTTATGGGGGATACTGGGGATTGAACCTGTGGCACTTCACCCTTGAGCCACATCCCCAGCCCTATTTTATATTTTATTTAGAGATAGGGTCTCACTGAGTTTCTTAGCACCTCGCTTTTGCTGAGGCTGGCTTTGAACGGGCGATCCTCCTGCCTCAGCCTTCTGAGCTGCTGAGATTACAGGTGTGCGACACGGCATCTGGCTGGTATCTAGCACATCTTGAAATAGTTTCTCCTCTGTGTGTGGGAAGAGGACCATGTAGGAGGATAAACTGTCTTTCTGTATAGTTCCCTGATTAATCAATCAGAGTAGACACTTAGAAGATACTTTTATTAGTCTGTGTGATATAAAGAAGGATTGGGCTGTCTTGGGAGTTGCCCATTTCTGGGCTTGTTCAAAGCATACATGATGCTACAACTTGGGGGGCAACTGTAGAAAGGGTAACAACTCTGACAAGTCAGTCTCTCTATTCTAACTCTGGGATTCTATAATTATAAATATAATAAGGTGCCAGGCATGGTGGTGAACACCTATAATTCCAGTGACTCAGGATGCAGAGGCAGGAGGATCTCAAGTTCAAGACCAGTCTGGGCAAACGAGACCCTGTCTCAAAAATAAAAATAAAAATTAAAAAAAAGGACAAGGGATGTAGCTCAGAGGTAGAGTGCTTGCCTAACATGTGTGAACACCTGGGTTCAACCCCTGGTGCATCAAAAAAGGAAAAGAAAGAAGCTAGTTTGGGGATTACAAAGAACTAATGTTGGTGGAAGGACAGCCGAGGATCCTTGGGGTGGGGCATTGAGATTAGGAGGAGGGTCCAAAGCCAGGGATATGGAGATACTTTAAATTAAGCAGCCCTAATGGGTATGGGGGATGGGGCAGGCTTCAGCCTTTTGCTGGTAGCATAGAACAGAGCACAACACAACACATGGCTTTCCAGAACACTATGCAATGTGCAGATGGGAAGCAGTCTTTTAGGAAATGGCTAGAAATCATTGACATTGATTTTCAAATCGTCCATGGCTGGTAAAACACCTGGCAGATAATGCTTTCAAGCACTCTAATTCGAAGCCTGCTTTGGCTGATATTCACATCTTAGTTGGATTTAACATCTAATAGAAGACACTTAGTAAATTTTTGATAAGAACAATCCTGGGCCAAATACAGTGCTTTTGCAGGGAGCATGTGGAAAGAGGACAGAGGTGGTCTGGCAAATGAGCAATTAGTAATCCTTCCCCTACATGCTTTCTTTTTTCTGTCTCATCCTTTCTCTTTTCCTTTATGTCTGTAGGCCTTCTGAGAAAAGACTGAGTGGTCCGTGGGGAAATAATGCCCAGGGTGCTCAAATCTGAAACAGGTTTACACAGACACGTTTATTCTTACTTCCTCTCTTGTTCTCAGTGTGAGGGAAATAATGGTCTCCTTTCCAATAGTGTAGAATTAGCTGGTGAGCAGAGATGTTCAAGTTACTGACTGGGGTGCAATTAAGTACCAGGCATATTTCATGTAGGGTCTGGGGAGTGCTAAAGGAGATTTTGAGGAATTATGGAATTATGATGGTTAATGAAAAAAAAATTTTTTTTTGGTAGTTGTAGATGGATATATGTGGGAAGCCACTCCTGAGCTATTTAGCATCTTCATTTGGCCTTAAGCCAAGGAGACTTTGGTCTGGCTTTGCATGCTATTTTGTGCCCCTTCCACTTAATGGATTACACAATGCATGTGACTTCCGCCTTCTCTTGGGTAGGAAGTCAGCTCTTAAAGTTTGGGAATTGGGCGTGACCCATCAGGCCTGGACAGCCCACCTCCTGGCTTACTTGGTGAAGAACATTCTATGGATAACCTTTGAAGATTCCCCATATATAATAAAGCTAACTGGGGCTCCTGCTCTCTCTCTCTCCCCAGTGTGGAAGCTGGACCTCTCAGGTGTAGTGTAGTGTGGTTTTTTCATGGCTTCTTTTCCTTAGCTTAATTTCTCAGCCAGCCTGCTTTGCGCAGAGAAGACCAAATTCCATCCCCTGCACAGGATGTAGGAGAGAGATACAATACGTTTATTTTATTTATTTATCTTTATGTGATTTGAACCCAGGTCCTCACACATGCTAGGCAAGCACTCTACCCTTAAGCCTGAAGCACTCTACTCCAGCCTTGAAGGTTAATTTTGTGTGTCAATTTGGCTGGACCATGGTGCTCAGATATTTGGTCAAACATTCTGGATGTTTGTATGAGGGAATTTTTTTTTTTTTTTTGTTATTAACATTTAAATGGGTGGAGTTTTAGTAATGCAGATTAGCATCTATAATGTGGGGGAAACCCATTCAATTTTCTGAAGGTCTTAATAGAACAAAGATTGACATTCCCAAGGGAGAGAGAATTCTGAGACTCCATTCTGCCTGCCCAACTTCTGTATTTTGGACTTTTGAGTCTCCATGAGCCAATTCCTTAAAAAGTTTTCTCTCTCTCTCTCATTTTATTGGTTCTGTTTCTCTGGAGGACATGGAATAATATGTTTCCATTTCCTCAATTAAGCTCATTTAAAATAAGTGTCATTGGAAATGTCATAGTATTTTGCAAGTGAAACTACTTCATTCTGTATTATGGACCCTCTGAATTTCAATTTTGTTATCTGTAAAATTAGAAAAGTATGGTAGAAATTGTTGGTCACCCACTAAAATCCATCTTCCCTATTTCGTCGGCATATTACATTTCCTGCACCCCTGGACACGTGACTATGTTCTTTCCAGCGGACTGTGATAGTAGGGAATACGCCACTTTGGGGCCCACATCTTAAATGGTAGGTGTACTTTACCTGTGGCATCTATCCATTTTTGCCAGGGATAGATCTGTGACTGAAGCCAGAAGTAGACAGGCAGTCAGAATAGATAGGTAAATCAAGTCAGGTCAGATTGAGGCAGGCCAAATTTGAATGAGTCCTGGGAAGTTGGAAACTGGATTGAAATGTTAATTCCTTCAGAGCCCTTCCTCTACTCTTATCAAGAATCTGCCCCAGCTCCAAACTGTTGCTAAGGTTACCTGTCCCAGGAATTGCCCTTCCCTACAGAGAGCTATAAAGTTGTTAATTATTGTGTCCTGGGCTGCATCATCCCGCCCTTCCCCCTTCTGCCCACCTGTTTCCCACCTTTTGGCCATCCCACCCAGCATTCCTGGGCCTAGTCTTCTAGGAAGAAAGGAGAAAGATAAGGGGGAAAAGGCAGGAGAACAGAGGAAACCTACGTCATATAAAAAGGACAGAACACCTCACTTCTTGGGGTACCAGGATACCAGCTATGGCCTCCTTCTCCCTTGAGGGAGAAGTCTATGTTACCCCTTTTTAAATAAACCCTGCTTTATATGCTTGTTCAAACTTCAACATTTGAGAAAGCAGAACTCATTACTGATGATTGGTGATATCATGACCACTCAGCTTCAACCATAAAAAATCTTGAGGAAATGGTAGAGCTGCAAACAGAAGAACCAGACTCCCTGAATGACTGTGTAGAGCAAAACTATGTCATTAAGCAGGAAGATCACCTCAACACTGTTTGTGAATGAGAAACGGACATTGGGTTAGGGTTGTGGCTCAGTGGTAGAGCTCTTGCCTAACATGTGTGAGACACTGGGTTCAATCATCAGCACTGCATATAAATAAATAAATAAATGTCTATCAACAATTAAAAAAATAGAGAAGTGGATATCTTTGCTTTTGTATTTTTACTATCTTTATTACAGCAGCTTATCTTTGACCCCAACATAGCATGGTAACAACTGTCTTAGCTCTTTCATGTGATTTTTGTGGAAATCAGATGAAAGAAAATGGCACAAGGCTGGGAGTGTGGCTCAGTGGTATAGCACTTGCCCAGCACACATGAGACCCTGACTCTACCCACCCCACCCCGACCCCCAAAAAGGAAGGAAGAAAGAGAAAAAATGGCAAGGTTCTATACAAATGTTCATAGTACCATCTCTACTTAATTATTTAACATTAAGTTTTCCTCTGGCCTCAACAGCACTCTGTAAAATGGGGACATTGGATTTTATGATATCTAGAGATTGTTTTATTCTTTATCTGACTAGAAAGATGCTGCTTTGGGATAAAGGATTACATAAGAAATATAAAATGGCTAACAGGTTTTGTTGATCACCACCAACTATGCCTTGATCATATTTAAGAACTAAGAGCTCATGTTCAAAGTGGGGAATAAGTGGCTATTGAAAGCAACTGACACACTAGATAAACTTCATTTAATAACTCACAAGCTGGTGGCAATCCCGGAAGTACCCACGTGAGTTACAATATATCAAATATCATCAGTTGTCTAGACTTTGCCAGAAAACCAGGTTAGAGTGACAGGATTTATGGTTTCATACTTCTATGAGGGCATAAAATACACTAAACCACATTAGTCTGCTTAGAGCCAAATATTAACTCTTAGCTGATTCTTACTTTACACAAAACGTTTCCATTTCCAAAGCGTAATATTGTGTATAGTAAGTCACGATGTGTGTGTGTGTGTGTGTGTGTGTGTGTGTGCGCGTGTAAAGGAAGGCTACATATTAGAACAAGCCTACATCTGAAAGAGATGTGAGCAAGCATTTGAAGAAAAAAGAAGAAAGAAAATGATTGACCATTGTAAATGTGTAGGCATGGCCTCAGAGCTCTGTTTAGGTATTGTGGGATGAGAAAATGGAATCTTTTTTGTCCCTTTGTATGGGCAGAGCCAGGTCTGATGTGCCAGAGGAAGTGGTTTATTAAATATTTTGGAAAGAAATATTTTCACAGTCTCATTCCTGCTGCTTTCATTTGGTTATCAAAGCCTAATGCTGGAAAAGGAAAACCATTAATAGTCCCCATTAGGAAATGTGAACCATTAGGAAAAGTCCCAGGGGGGACTTTCAGTTGGGAAGAGCAGTGCCAGGGACTGAAATCCAGCTGTGACTGAGTCTGAAATGATGAGAAAGGATATCCTGGAAAACAACATTTGAAATCGTACAACTAGCAATAGCTAAAGTGTAATGCAATTGAATTTCTTTGGAATCATATACACCAGCCATTCTAAGTAATTCCCAAGGCCAACTGCTTCCTTTTGACCATGGCATCTGCATCTCTCAACAATGTTTTAAGCAGAAAACCATCAGGAGTCATTTTGGCAGGAGAGAGGGATCGTCCGAGGTGTTTAATGACAGAAAAGATTGGCGCTTGTTTGTAATATGTAAATATTAGTGGTTCAAGGCACATTTGGGAATTTTCTTCGTAGTAATAAATGTCAAAGAGAAATGTTTTTCCTTTATTATTAGGATCTTACACTAATATACTCAAATACAAAGCTGTCTTTGCCTAATGTGAAGGAGAAAAATAAAACCAAACGAAGTGAGTAATTAAACAGGGGAAAGGAAAGGAAAACGAGACTGAATTTTACTATGGTTTATGACATTCTCTTTGGGCTGAAGAGGATTATCTGTTATGAGGATTTTGTGCTGTGAGGAGTTGATGACATAGATTTGTGACAGATGAGAGAGATGGGGACAAATATGCTCATTCAGACATTTCCAGTTTCTTGTTCAATATCTCTCTTGCTGAAGATGAGGGAATAGAAAAGATGGTAAAGGAGAACTGAGGGGCTGGGGATGTGGCTCAAGAGGTAGCGTGCTCGCCTGGCATGCGTGCGGCCCAGGTTCGATCCTCAGCACCACATACACATACAAATAAAGATGTGCCCGCCGAAAACTAAAAAATAAACAGTAAAAAAAAATTCTCTCTAAAAAAAAAGGAGAACTGAGTATCACAGCTCTGTATGAAGGATTATAAAAACTGGAACAAAATAGACTCTTTCACTCTCCTTTTCGTTTTTAGTTGTCAATGAACTTTTGTTTTTATTTATTTGTACTCAGTGCCGAGAATTGAACCCAGTGACTCACACATGCTAGGCAAGCGCTCTACTGTTGAGCCGCAACCCCAGCCCTCGCTTGGTTTTGAGTTGATTTGATTTTGGTAAATTTGAGTCATTGTATTAGAGTTCTCCAGAGGAACAACCAATAGGATGTGTGTGTGTGTATTATATATATATATATATATATATATATATATATATATATATATATATGCATATATACACATATATATCTTATGAATGTATATAGATTTATTTGTATGTGTTTATGTATTTCTTTTCTTTTTTGGTGGGGGGTACTGGGGATTGAATTCAGGGGCACTTGACCACTGAGCCATATCCCCAGCCCTATTTTGTATTTTATTTAGAGACAGGGTCTCACTGAGTTGCTTAGTGCCTCATTTTTGCTGAGGCTGGCTTTGAACTCATGATCCTCCTGCCTCAGCCTCCCAAACTGCTGGGATTCCAGGCGTGCCCAGTTTCGTGTTTATATATTTATTGTAAGGAATTAGGGAAATGGTTTGGGTCATTATGGAGGCTGAGGATTCCCAAAGATCTGCAGACACAAACTGGAGACCCCAGAGAATTGATGCTAGAGTTCTAGTCTGAGTCTGAGGAACTGAGACCCAAAAGAGATGATGGTTTTAATTTCTAGCTTGAGTCCAAATTTGAAGGTAGGAGAAGACCACAGTGGCCCAACTCAGAGACTGGCAGACAAAGAGCAAATTCTCCTTGATTCTGCATTTCATTCTATTCAGACCTTCAACAGATTGGAAGAGGCCCACCTTCAGTAGGGAGGGCAATTTGCTTTATTCAGTTTACCCAGTCAAGTGTTTGTTAATCCCACCCAGAAACACCTGCACAGATATACCACAGAGGGGTGTTTAACCAAATATCCAGGCATCCAGTGACCAACAAGATGACACATAAAATTAACCATCACAGTCATGTTATGCAAATAATGAATTCAGGATAATTTTAGGAACCTAGTATATTCCATGATCACCTGGGACCTTCAATTCCTCCCATCCCCCAAATACTCATCAGAGAGAATAGAGGTGGATAAAGAAAAGAATGGTAACTGTTTTACTCTTTGCCTTCTCCTCTTGGTGTCTTGACTTCCAAGATGTGTTCTACCTACTGTGACCCAGCAACAAACCATACGTTATCATGATTATTAGTAAATTGGTAGCTCTTTGGGAAAGCAATTTCACAAAATGTATCAAAAGCTTAAAGGTGGGTATGTTCTTCGAGGCAGGAGTTTTTCAGTTCTAGCGTTCTCTGTCCCAAGAGATGGGTAGATCTTCACCACAGCTTCTTTTCTTTGATGGAAGCTGTAGGTGGCCCACAGTGAGCATGAGCCCAGCCACTGCCCCATCATGCAGTGCATCAGTGCCTCATTCACCTACAGGACCACTGGTTGTTTTCTGAGAAAATCTCATTTTTAAAAGCAGTTACTTCCTTTGTCTATCACTGCACAGAGGTGAGATTAGGATTTTATTTAGGCATCGGCCTTAGATTATTCAATTTGCTAAGTTAATACGCAATATTCTTTGAGGGATCATAGGAAAAATTTTCTTTCAGTCCTCTGTTCCAGAAAGAATACTTCTTCTCATAAACCATAAGTTTGTTTTGTCTTCTGGTAAGTATATGTCATGTGGCTGGTATTGTTTTACTCTTTAAAAAAGAATCTCAGATTCTTACTTCCAGCAAAATGTAGCAGATGCTTTTAGTGTCTGAGCACATCCTCTTGGAATTCACTGTGTCTTTGTATGGTATATTCAATGACAAATGGTGATTCCTACTGGGGCCTTTTTCTCCACCTGCCTGCAGGGTAGACGGGAAGTCTGGAGAGCTCCTGACTCCAGGAGCATCTCTTCGCCAAAAATGGATGGGATAACTCTGGATGTTCTCCACTGTTGCTCAAGAGTGGGATTAAGCCTCTAGTTGCCTGCGGTGATAAGTTCAATAACTTTTTTGGCTCCTTTTCTTTCCTATCTTATTTCTCCACTTTGTTACTGGTATTTGCTGTCTAATAAACTACTTGCACTTCAATTCTGATCCCAGGGCCCCAGCCTGAGATATCAAGTGTACATCATCTTCATCTAGAAGAAATAGTTCCATTATATAAAATGGTTCATGGTTGAGACCAAATCTTTTAGGGTCTGTCACCTTGGCGAGTGGATATAGCCTGGGGGATAGTGACTCTCCAATGTCAAAGGATAGAGTTGAAGCTGGGTGTGGTGACACATGCTGTCATTCCATCTACTCAGGAGGCTGAGGAAGGGAGGAGCACTTGAGCCCACAAGTTCAAGACCACCTGGGCAATATATTGAGACCCCATTGAAAGAAAGAAAAAGAAAAAGAAAAAGAAAAAAACCCATAATAGATGGAGTTATCATATTGCAGACCCAGCACAGGAACCAACTTGTTTCCTCATTGGCCAGGGCATCAGCACCATGTAGGCAAGGACACAGAACCTTCCCAATGTCATGTACTTGACTAGAAAACAATGGTAGTTCTGGATTGATCAGGTCTTTCAGTTACTTGTGCTCCTGGAATTGAAATGCTTGACAGATTCTCCATGGATAGTGATCCCTTTTATGTGATGTGATCCTTCTGTTCCCTACTCTGGCTCTCGCTGAGTGGATCAGTGTTGGAAGCAAATCTATAGATTGGCCAGCATTATGTGACCTGGCATGATCAGGTTAGTTGGACCAATCAGGATATCCCCCCAGGGAGCCTGAAACAGGAGATGCTGGGGGCACTTGCCTAGGAGCACTAAGCAAAGTGACCATGAACCAGGTCTGAGTCAGGCAAACAGGGGCACGTGAGGGAGCACACAGACAGGCAGGGGAGCTGACCTATAGAAACTGCAGAGAAAAGTAGAGATGTTGAGAGTCCAGTTCTCAGAAGTTTTAGGCTTCCTGGGACTTCCAAGTCCAGTTCCTGGCCATGTGGATTCTTACATGAAGCAACTACTCTTGAAGTAAATCCGGTAGATCTCTGTACTCTGCACAGATGAGTTTTAATCTCTTTTACATTATTTGTATGAGTGCCTGTATAAAGATTCAACTCAGATGTGTTCCCTTAACTTTTTTTTTTATAAATTCAGAAGCAAATATAGAAAAATCATTTGGCCTCTTAGGGCCACCTGTACTGCCAGAAGCAAGGTTTCAGTAGCTAATTGGATATTCAGTGTTGTGTTCTTTTTTCAAGTTGGGCATTGGGATTAGTTTTGCTAAGTTTCTCTTTTTCCTCTTTTATGACTAGTGCTTTTGTGTCATATCTAAGAAATATTTGCTTAACCATGGAGACACAGATTTTTATCCTATATTTCCTTCTAGGTATAGCTCTTACATTTTGGTCTATAATCCATTTTGAATTATTTATTTATTTGGTATATGGTATGAGGAAAAGTCCAGGTTCCTTTTTTCCCAAATGATTTTACAATTGTTCTAATACCATTCACTGAGAAGATTATCCTTTCCCCATGGTGATGGTTAATTTTGAAAGTCAACTTGACTTGAGTAGAGGGATGACTAGAGAACTGATAAATTCTAACATCTGGGCATGTCTGTGAGGGTGTTTCTAGAGAAGATTGCCATATGAATCAGAGAACTGAGTAGGGAAGATTTACCTTCAGTGTAGGTGGGTAAAGTCCAATTGGCCGGAGGCCTGGATGGAACAAGAAAATGCAAGGAGGGGGAAACTCATTCTCTGGCTCCTCCTTTTACTGCTGCTACGGACACCAGACTCCATGTTCTTAACCTTGGACTGGGGGGTGCACCAGTGCCCTTCCTGGTTCTGAAGCTTCTGGTTTCTTGGACTGAGCCAGGCTAATGGTCTCTGAGTCTCCAGATTGCACCTGGCTTATTGTAAGACTTCTCAGTCTAATAAATTCCCTCATATATGTGCATATTGTTTCTCTTTCTCTGGAGACCCACCACCTAGTGATTTAGCACCTTGCTGAAAATCAATTGAGAACATTTCTGGTTCTGTTTCTGAATCTTCTCTTTTGTTTCATTGGTCTGAATCACAGGTTGACAAAGTGTGACTCAAGGGCCAAATTTGACCCCACTACCTGTTTTGTAAGTAAAGGTTTATTGGACAGTGTGGACAGCAGGCTGTGTCCTACTCTGAGTTACTCCATGATGAACTTAACAGCAGTTTTCAGGCTGTGCCTAATGCTGTTACTCCATTTATAAAGCAGTAGTTTGCACCATGTACTCCTGTTTGGAACAAGCGCCAAGGTAGAATGACTGTGCTCCTTGTTTGTACAAGTAAACAACCACCATCTGCTCAGCAGGACCATAAGGCACAGACTGATAAATAAAATAATTGTACTAGTAAAAAAAAAATGACCACCAGTGAGTGTATCAAATTGAATCAGAAGCACGTGGATACATGGGTGTATCCACCCCAGATGAGAAAAACCAGGCCCATGAGCTTATCCATCTCACCAGAGGTAATGCCCTTCCCTGCGCCCTATAAAAGGAGAAGTACCTCAAGACTGGTTGTGGCAGTACAGACTGACTTGTCATCAGACGGTGCTGTGAACACATCATGAGGTCAACAGGCAAAGAACCTTTGACTCTGCCCCTGGGCTTTAGCTCCGCTCCATCTTCCTACTTGGTAGGACCACTTCAAACTGCCTCCCTTCCAGGCCCCTGCCCAGAATATGCTCTGCCAGGTACTCCGAACAGGTTCTTCAGCTGGTCCATAATCTTATCCAACCACCCGCAGTGACTCTTCCCCATATGCTCTCTGCCTTTGCTCTCGGTGGAGCCTCCTAATACTCTATGGGCACCTTGATTGTTTCTTGGCCTTTCTGATATATATCATGATATATATATATATATATATATATATATATATATATATATATATATAATAGAAAATATATAATTATATATAATGCATGACTATACATTATTATTACATATAATTTCTATTATATATAATGATATATATATATATATATATATATATATATATATATATATGATTGTAAAGTGTGGGTGTGACTTGAGTGTTATAGATATTAGTAATTAAGATTGGAATACATAAAACCTTGTTTGCCTGGATTATGACTACCAAGTGACTCATGTATTTGGTGAATTGTAACTAATGACAGTAACATAGCTTGTGAATTCATTGTTATTAAATAAATTCTGAATTTCAGAAAGACACAAACATGTCCAGTCTATGTCCAGTCTAGGCATAGCTCACTCAAGGCACTTAGCCAAACCCATTTATTCTTTTTTAAAATTTTTAAAAATTCTAATTTGTTATATATGACAGCAGAATGTATTATAATTCACATCCCACATGTAGAGCACAAATTTTCATATCTCTGGTTGTATAAAAAGTATATTAACACCATTCGTGTCTTCATACATGTACTTAGGGTAATAATGTCCATCTCATTCCACCATCTTTCTACCCCTATACCTCCCCTCCCACCCCTTTGCCCTATCTAGAGTTTATCTAATCCTCCCAACCCAACATAATCTGCCTCCTTATATTAGAGAAAGCATTCGGCATTTGTTGTTTTGGGATTGGCTAATTTCACTTAGCATCATATTCCCATTTATTCTTTTTTAAAATATTTATTCTTAAGTTTTAGGTATGTAAGGGTCAAGCGAAGCGTCGGAGCAAGAGACCACCAAGTGACCACTCATGCAATTGGCAGAAGGGGATTTATTGAGGATCCGATTCAGTGCGCTGAGGCTCCAGGCTCACCCAGGAGGGGAAAGCAGCCCAGAGCCCCGAGCAGGGGCTGAGCACTGCTTAAGTACACTTTTTTTGGGAGGGCGGGGATTTTACATACATCACAGTCTCCTTTAACAAATCATTATACACCGCGGGAAAATCAAACAACAACTCCTAAACATGATTAGTTCATTCATTGGCAGGAACAGGTCAGGC
This sequence comes from Marmota flaviventris, assembly GCF_047511675.1. NCBI lineage: Eukaryota > Metazoa > Chordata > Mammalia > Rodentia > Sciuridae > Marmota > Marmota flaviventris. Next base: position 56,185,862 of record NC_092503.1, read on the forward strand.
TGGAGTGATAGGTCAGTTCTAAATGGGGTACACATTCAAACTGATTGGTTTTAGGGCCTAAAGGACTACGTGACCAGTTACACAGAGTCCCGAGTTATTGGACAACCAGGGAGTCAGTGGGAATATTTACTGGGCAGTTCCAGTATTGTCCTAACAGCTACAGGGATTTCAGGTTTTGCAGGTAGCATAGAAACCTAACAATACCTAATCCTTTACATTTTAACTCAGACCTTGCAGCTTAGAAACTTTACAACACCCGGTCTTTTACCCTTTAACTTTTACGCTTTGACTTCAATTTCTTTTACCCTTACAGGTAGACACAATATCTTTATTTTATATTTATGTGGTGCTGAGAATTGAACCTGGTGCCTCCTTCATGCTAGGAGAGTACCACTGAGCCACAACGCCAGCCCCCCATTTATTCTTTTAAAAAATATTTTTATTAGTTATTGATGGAGCTTTATTTATTTATTTGCTTATATGTGGTGCTGAGAATCAAATCCAGTGCCTTAAACATGCTAGGCAAGCGGTCTACCACTGAGCCACAACACCAACCCTCCCATTTTTTTTTAAGTATTTTATGTTAAGGTCTGTAAACAAGTCTGGATGGTGTTGGGAAAAGTATAAACGGCAGCCATACCCGAGAAAAAAAAAAAAACCCAACATGGCGCCTAAGCACCTCTTCTTCCTACCTTCTTCTTTTCTGCAGTGGAGCGAAAAGTTCCCGCCCGTGTGAACTCTCCTGCCGGCGCCAATTTCAAATCTGGCGGGGAACCTTAGCCCCAATGAGAACTAATTCCTGGGCTCCGGAGCTGATATCTGAAAGAACTTGCCAATAAACGGGTTGCCTGCCATTTATCTAAGCCCTACCATCTCCCCCTTAGTTCTATATAAGCACACTGCTTTTTGCAATAAAATTGGAATTCTCCCGGCGAAGTGTCTTTGCGTGGGGAATTCTTTCAGATGGCGCCTGGCATTTTGCCAGAGGGAGTGGTTTGTGAAGTAATGCCAGCGGGCCATTAAGTGTGGAGATTCCTTATTGGTTGACTGCTGTATCTAGTTTATGTTAATTAAGATTGTTGGGTGCAGAGCAGGCTGAACTGTGTTGTCTGCTGGGCAGGCTGAACAGATGTTGGCTGCAAGATAGCCCATGCACTCAAACCCCCCTCTATCTGGTCCTTTATCACCTGTTTGCCTCAAGTCTGAACATTCAACCCTGCTTAAGGCTGAACACTTAACCCCACCTTGTGCCAACAAGGCAGCTTGCAGACCCAGAGGCCCCATTAGATTTGGGCTATAAAAACTCCCTCCTGCCAGGCCCCCCTCTCTCTTGCTCTTTCTCTCTTGCTCTTTCTCTCTTTCTCTTGCTCTTTATCTTTCTTACGCACGCTCTCTGTCTCTCTCTTGCTCTTGCTCTCTCCCTGTTCATCTCTTCTCTTTTCTCTCTCTCTCTTTCCTTTCTCTTTGTTGCACTGCTGCAATAAAGATCTTTTGGTTGCTCTGAGTGTTGTGGTCACTTTCCTTTCAAAGATAAGCTGTGGAATGTATATATACCCCTCCTGTCCTACAAAAAACGGCTCCTACTCCTGCTGTATCAATGTACACAAGTTGTTTGTCACCCCCCGGTTATTTTGCTGCAGCCGAACTGCGGCAATTTTCTTTTGGGTACTGGGGATTGAACCCACGGGCACTTTACCACTGAGCCACATCCCCAGCCCTTTTTATATTTTATTTAGAGACAGGATTTCCCTGAGTTGCTTAGGGCCTTGCTTTGGCTGAGGCTGGCTTTGAACTCATGATCCTCCTACCTCAGCCTCCTGAGCCACTGGGATTATAGGCGTGCACCACTGTGCCTGGGTTTATTTTGTTCTTGGTGAGTGAGAATTCTGCTTCTTAATTGTCCTGTCCTGAGCTGCTTCCCTCCACCACACCCTTTCACCATGATGTTCTGCCTCATCTTGGGCACAGAGCAATGGAGTTAGTCATCTATAAACAGAGAGACCTCTGAAACTGAGACCCAAATAAACTTTTTCTCCTCAGAAGTTGTTCTTGTCAGATCTTTTGGTCACAGCAAACATATTTACTAAAACACATGCAGAGACAGTGTATGCTCATTGAGGATTAGAAGACTCAACATTGTTAATATATCAATTCTCCCCAAATGGGTCTGTAGATTCAAAACAATCCCAAATAAAATTACAGAAGATTTTTAAAAAAATTGACAAGTTTATTTTAAACCTCATGGAAATGCAAATGATATAGAATAGCAAACAATTTAGAAAAGTAACTAGATTGGAGAACTTACACTATTTGATTTCAAGGCTTATTATAAAGCTACTGTAATCAATAATGGTATGATATTGCAAAATGCTAAGATGTAGAGACACCAAAATTTTTCTGTAAAGGGCCAAATAGTAAATAGTTTTTATTTTGTAGTCTCTATTTCAACCTTGCTTTTGTAGCCTGAAAGCAGTCATAGAAAGTACTTAACAGTACCAGGCACTGTGGTGCGTGACTGTGACTCCAGGGACTGAGGGGCTGAGGCAGGAGGATCATCAGTTCAAAGTCAGTCTCAGCAATTTAGCAAGGCCCTAAACAACTCAGGGAGACCCTCTCTCTAAATAAAATAGAAAATAGGGCTTGGGATGTGGCTCAGTGGTTAAGTGCCTCTGGGTTCAATCCCCAGACCAAAAAAGAACAAAATAAAAACCCCAAAGTCATATCCCCAGTAACCTATTTCCTCCAGTCACAGCTTACCTGCTGACTGTTACCACCCAGTTAATTCCTATCAGGGGATTAACACATTGATTAGGTTAAAACTCTCATAACCCAATCATTTAATCTCTACACTTTCTGTCATTGTCTCACACATGAGTCTTTGGGGAACCCCTCATTTATAATCCATAACCGCATGTATTTAGGTCATCCTTAATATCTTAGAGAAATATTTTGAAGTTTTTAGTTTACATATCTACATACATTTGTCAAATGTATCTATAAATATTTCACATTTTGTTGTTTTACTCTGTTGGTTTTTAATTTTTCAATTGTACCTTATGTCCCACAGAAATATAAGTAATTTTTATGTATTGACTTCGTATCTTCCATCTTTGCCATATTTACTAATGTTATGTATTACTAATTAGAACAAATTAAAAAAAATCAGTCCCTTAGGATTTTCTACATAGATGATCATGTCATTGTGAATACTGGAAGTATTATTTTTCCTTTCTAATCTGGATACCTCTTCTTCTTGCTTTGTTTCTGATCTTCAGGGGAAAATATTTAGTCTTCCACCATTAAGTTGGATGTAGGCTTTTCTCAGATGCTGTCATGTAGAGGAAGTTCACTTCTAGTCCCAGATTTCCTCATGAATGGTGCTGACTTGTGTCAAATGCTTTTTCAGCATCTATTCAGATGACCAGATGGTCCCTACCCTCGTGTGTTTTCAGTCTGTTAGTAAAGACAGACACTAAACAAGGAATACAATATGCCAAAGAGGAAAATCCAGGACTCTGAGAAACTACAGAGGCCTGCCCCAGCGCAGGGTCAGAGAAGTGAAGAAAGTGAAGTATAGGCTCTTGATTTAACATCTAAGCAGCCATCTTAAATATTAACCGCCATCTTTTGAGATAAGTTTCGCTCTCCTGTACTTCTTCTTACCCAAACTCCCCCCATCCCCATTAGTGACCTACCCCATGGTACTATAACCCTGAGCCAATCCCAGAAGGAAAGGATCTCTTGACTCTGGAAAGCCCCATGGTGCCATCGACCTAAGCCTATCCCGTGCTATTCCCACCCACATGGCTCTGATGCAAGTATCCCCAAGCCTATCTCATAGTGCCACAGCTACACCTCCAAACCCCTACCTCACAAAAGCTCAACACCTAAACATCTCAGGGCTTCTCTGTCCTATAGAGAGATGGCTTTTATTTGTCAGCTCTGACAAATAAACTCTTATGTGTTTAATTTTATTTTGCATTGCTGGGGATCGAGCCTACTGCTATGAGTGCTGTGTCACTGAGTCACACCCCTTGTCCCAGAAGAGAAGTTTAAATTGAGTCTAAAAGAGAAGTAGGAACTGCTAGATGATCAGAGTAGGAGGGAAAGGAAACGGAAGTAGACCGAGTTTTGTTTTGGTCAGTTTTTGAGAACACACACGGCAGCCTTGTGAGCTATTTTCTCAGTGGTAATGGAGAGATGTTCTTGTGTCAGTCTTCCACCAGTCTGTGGAGCTCTTTGAGAGAACCATCTTTTGGAGATAGAACTTTCTGTCAGCAGTTCCTTTTTCTTTCTCATGGAGAATGAGAAACTGTAGCCAGTTTGATTTCCTTTTCTTTTTCAGGGGCCTGGAAGCTGAGACAAACCCAAGACCTGCTTAAGTAACAGAGAAGTACCTTTTGTGCACATGTAGGCTAATTTTTACCCTGGTCAGGATCTTTTAAAAAAAATAACATTTTTCTGTGCCTGAGTTTATATTTATCACATATATTTTTATATCCTATAAACCACTTAAATATGGAACAAAGTAAGAAGACAAAAAAAAAGTTATAAAGAAATAAATAGAGCTAGTGTGGCAATGCATGCCCTCAGTTCCCAGCTACTCAGGAGTCTGAGGCAGGAGGATCACAGGTTCAAGGCCAGTCTGAGCAATTTAGCAAAACCCTGTCTCAAAATAAGAAGAATAAAAAAAAGGTGTGGAGGGACTGCAGATATAGCTCAGTGATAGAGTGCCTCTGGGTTCAGTCTCTAGTACTGCCAAGAAAAAGAGGAGGAGGAGGAGGAGGGGAGGAGAAATATGAAAAGGAGGAGAAAACATGAGAAAATCAGAAAGTTTCCCGAAAGTTCCAAGTGTGTTATTTTTCCTGACCCCTAACCCATGCTTTCTGACTTCCTTTCAATAGGACATTTAGATGACTGTATTTCTCTTCACCATTTTTGTTCCATAGCATGACACTAAAAATTATTCCCCATTAGGCAAATTTAACCTCTTTAAAGGTTTATCTTCCACCAGAGTCCCATGAGAACAATCAGGACCAGACTGTGTTTTTTTTTTTTTTTGAACTAGGGATTGAACATTGAACATTACCACCGAGCTACATTCCCTGTCCTTTTCAGTTTTTATTTTAAGGCAGGGACTCACTAACTTGCTTAGGTCCTTGCTAAATTGCTGAGACTGGCTTTGAACTTGTGATCCTCCTGCTTTAGCCTCCCAAGCTGCTAGAATTACAGGTGTGCATCACTGCTTCTGGCTTCTATCATCTTTTTTTCCTCCCTTTCTTTCATCTTAATAGTAATTTGCTTTTATGAAGACTGTAGGACTTATGCTACCCATACAGAAATGAACCTCACAGGGCATTTTCTTGCATTTTGTACCTCTCATTACAACCCCTGTGACTCCGCAGAATCAAGGTCCTATATCTTAGGTGCAAAATGATGGTAGTTTTGTTGTGATAACCCTGGAAGCTCTGTGGTTAGCAAGGCAGAGATGCTAGAACCTGGAGAGGGTGCTTGGTGGGAGAGTGGGTGGGTGGGGAGGGTGATTCTTGCATTGCTGGGTAACATGAACTGGGTCCTTGGTGCATTTTTTGTAGAGGGCCTCATGTAGAGGGCCTCATCTACCCAGTCTTCCGAGGTGTGGATGGAGTGGCTTATTTTCTGGGTGTCTGCCTCATCCTGAAACTTGTTGACCCTCTTCTCTAGCCTGGCTCTCCCTCCCCAAGCCAGTGAATATTTGAGTTTGGTTCCTTCTACTCAGAATCATGCTTCAAAAGTACTTGTGTCTAGTGACTCCAGCCAAAGAAAGCAAATGAAGTCTTTCTGTAGCAGTTCTTCTTCATAGAACCTATGTTTACCCCATCTTTGGAATACTCAGTCTTTTCTGCCAATTCCTAAATAATGTTTGTGCTATGTGACACTCTAAATTAACAGCAATATTGCAAGTGGAAGAGAATTCCCGAGGGGAATTCTGATTTCTTTACTTTTTGTTTGTGCTATGTTTTGCTTTTTAAAAACACCAAATTCCTTTCCTTGGTAACAAACTCCCATCGCTTACTGTTCATTAATGGCCAACATTGGAGTAAAAATGGAGGCTTTGCTTCAGAAGACTTGGGGAGAAAGATTCTCATAAGAAAGATTCTCAAAATAAGTATAATGCAGCCTTCACTCAATATTTGTTGAATATTGAGAGCATGTACCCTGGACTAGCAGCATCTGGAACTAGAGGGAAGGGGACTCCTGGGGACTGTCCAGGTGACTCTTCTGTGGGTGCCCCATGTCCTATTTGTGTTCCACTGAAATTTGGTTAAACGCTTAGGAGGACATATTTAAGAACTAAGGGAGATGACACAGGATCATGGGTAGACTTTCTCAAGTCCAAAGAGGTGAGAACACTTCCTTTATTTTAGGCTGATGGTGTATTTGTAAACATGAAGGAGTGACAAAGCAGGGTTGCAAAATATCCCTTTAGCAAACACACTCCCTCCCCCACAAATACAATGTTTCTTGTATAATATCCTTTGACAATAATGTGAGAGGCAGAACTGCAGGGACAGTGAGCCCAGGCCCAGTGTTCTCCCTTCTGCTCCTCTCTTCTTTCTAGTTCCCACCCTCTGCAGCTGTCATGATTATGTCAGGCTCTGAAGAAAAGGAATGGAGAATTTGGTAAGGTTTGGTTGCCAGGAAACTACATTGTGTGTAAAATTAGTCTCCAGGTTCTCTCTCTCCCTCCCAGTAGGTTTTGTTCTCAATTTATTTATTTATTTGAATAGGTATAATGTTCACATGGGTCAAACATCAAAAACTATTAAAAAAAACCCATAAAACAACAACAATAACAACAAAAACCTCTCTCCCACCCATCCTCCTCAATAAACAACCACTGCTATTTCTTTGCTGATCATCTCTTTTGAATATTTTTTAGTTCTTTAAACATATTTTATTCCCCTCACCTTTTTTGTTTTGTTTTTATACAGTGCTGGGGATTGAACCCAGGGCCTCTAGTATGCTAGGCAAGGCCTCCGCCACAGAGCTACTTCCCTAGTTTTTTGCCTTATCCCACTTAAAAACAAAAACAAAAACAACAACAACAACAAAAAGCTTGATTTACATACATATTTGAGGTATGCCTCCTGCGCTGACTAGATGAGCTGGGTTCAAAAGAGCTGGCTGCAACATTAAACTAAGAAAACATGAAGAAATCATGCAACACAGGGACATGAGTTTTTCAGATGGAGGACAGGACTGCTCTGCGACCTGAAGGGTCCTCTTCCACGCTGGAAGGCAAGAGAGCGTGCACCTGGAATCTCTTTATTTTTATAGGGGGGACACACAAAGGAGTTTCAATGGAATGTTCTTCACCTTATAAGGTAAGGGATAAGGTTTCAAAGGTGGAGTCTTGCTTCATGACTCTTGTGGTCAGCAGATTGATTGACATGTTGGCAGGTCACACCCATCTCAGGTGCTGTGTGGGATCACAAGCCGAGCAAGAGGAGAGGTGCACTTGAATCTCGCAACCCAATCAGTGTGCAATGCCAGACCTGTCCCCTCAATGCTACAATGCGCATAGCCCCCCCACACAGCCCATGAATGGCTCACAACCATGCACTTATATTTTTATGAATGATTGTGTCATATTGATTCTTTAAGAATTCCTTTCTTCTCCTCCTTCTCCTTCTTCCTCTTCTTCATAGGTAAAAGGGTATTGCATTGTATGGATTTACTGTAGTTGTTTATTCATTTCTCTTTTGATAAACATTAAGCAGTTTCCAATCTTTGGTTATTATGGACGATGTTTCGTAAATCACCTTTGTATAGCCAGGCACGATGGAACATGCTTGTAATGCCAAAGACTTGAGAGGCTGAGGCAGGAGGATCACAAGTTCAAGGCCAGCCTGAGTAGCAAGACTCTGTCTCAAAATAAAAAATTAAAAAAGAAGATCTGAGGTTGTAGCTCATTGGTAGAGCACCACTGGGTTCAATTTCTAGTACCTCAAAAACAAAACAAAAATTAATAATAACCCTGTATAATGTGTTGTTTTGTCATGTGTGGGCACATGTGGAAGACATTTATAGTATCAAAGTTTATATATACCACATCAGATAAGAACATTTCGTTCAATAACAGATGACATATATGATGGTAGTCCCATAAGATTATATTACCTGGTGATGTCATAGCAATTTTCCTTTGTGTAAAGATACTCTATGATGTTATTACAATAAAATCACCTAACAATGAATCTCTTGATACATATCCCCTTCATTAAGCAGTACATGACTGTGTTTGTACTTTAGATAATACCCTAAGTTACTCTTTATAAATGTTGAACCAATTTATACTTCTACCAACAATGTGTAAGATTAGGATTTTGGTATTTAAATAAGTGAAAAATAACATTTCATTGCAATTTTCTTTTCTTTCCAATGGCTTTAAAAATACTTAAGAGCTACTTCTTATTATTTCTCTTAATAAGCTCTTTGTTTACATATTTGTTCCTTTTTCTATTGGGTTGCTGATATTTATTATTGATTTGATTTTTTCCCAACCTGTCATTTATCTTCTGATTTGGTTTATTTTGGGGGGAGGTGGCTGGGGATGCATGTTTACACTTTAAAAAATGTTTATGTAGTTAAATGTATTAATCTTTTCTTTAAGATGTTTGGATTTTGTGTCATAGTTAGAAACCTAACTGGGTGGTGGTGGTGCATACATATAATTCCAGCTACCCTGGAGGCTGAGATAGGAGGATCACAAGTTTGAGGCCAGTTAGGGCAACTTAGCGAGACCCTGTCTCAAAAATAAAAAGGGCTGGGGACATAGTTCACTGGTGCTTTCAGTCTCTAGTACCACTACCACCACCACCAAAAAAAAAAAAAAAAAAAAAGTGGGTGGCCCCAAAGAATATATATATATAAAAATAAATCTCTACATTCTCTTCTAACATGTTTAAAAGTTCATTTTTATAGTAATATTTTTTTATTAGTTTGTAATTTATCCTGTGTAAATGTGCTTCCAGATGGCTGTCCAATTGTTCTGATAGCACAAATGGACTAGTCTCTTTTTTCTCTTAAGCATGACCTAACAGGGACACTTCCTTATTTATTGTGGCAGGCTCATTTCTAAGCAATATAGGATTTAACAAAGCAAAGTCCCAAGGCCATCCTCCTGTTTGCTGTGACAACAGCTGAGAAGCCTCTCCCACACACCTACACTATCCCACTTCAGAGACGGCCTCCTGCCCAGGAACGTGCTCACAGGGGACCCCAGTTGTTGCCCACCTAGCCCCCATCCTGCTCTGGCTCAGCTCTACAAATAGGGAGTGCAACAGCTCAGAACCACTGCACTCAGGGGTGGAATTAGGCTTTGGGCCTGAATAAATAATTAGCAATTGGCTGCCGAGAGAATGTCCCTGATGATTGCTTGCTCTGGAATTTTTCCGGGTGGCACACAGAGTTTTATTACCCAATTAAAATACAGCAGATTAAGTAGTGCAAAAGGAAGATGGAGTGGGCAATAAATATGCTGTGGAATGGGCTGTGGAAGGCCCAACCCGAAAGGCATGAATTTATGGTTCAGGAAGAATTGAGAAAAAGAATAATCTAGTTTTGCCAAAAGGAATCTCTAAGCCAAGCATATTCTTCGAGGGAGACTGAATGTTTGCTTTGGGGAGAAGGGATGGGGTGGGTGTCCGGGGCATTGGCAATGGGAAAAGAAAGGTAAGCTTTCTAAGTTTTGAGTGACAGCTGAGATGGAAGGGAAGATAACCAGAGGTAGCACAAACCTGCTCTCCTGGTGAAGTGACAGCCTTTTGTAATAGACCAACACTGAAATGGATACTTGGGGATGTGGCGGTGTCCATCATTATTTATTGCTGCATAACCTGAAAGATCATGTTGTAAAGCAGCTTTGAAAAGTCAGGGAAACAGGAAGAGGCAAGATTGTCATATTAATTACACCACAAAGTCCAAGGGTCCCCGTGTGTTAGTTTCCCAGGGATGCTGATACCAAGTATGTCAATTTGGAGGCTTCCACAACCAAAATTTATCCACTCATAGCTCTGGAGGCTCAAAGTGTGCAATCAAGGTGTCGTCAGGTTGGTTCCTTCTGAAGATCGTGAGGAAGAATCCGTTCTAGGCCTCCCTCTGGCTTGTGGATCACCACCTTCTCCCTGTGTCTCTCTATATTCTCTTCCTCTGAGTTCAAATATCCGCTTTATTTAAGAACACCAGTCCTATTGGACTTTGGGCCCTCCCTAGGACCTCATTTTAACTTCATGACCTTTTAAAGGCCCTACCTTCAATAAGATCATACTCTGAGGTATTGGGAGGTAGGACTTCAATATATGATTTTTGGGGTGGACATAATTCAACCTATAACACTACCTTGAAAATCAGCAATTTTCCTATTTAAGTATATTAACAACCCCTATTCTCCACACCCAGAGGTTAATCTTTTTTGCATTTCTCATGGAATGAATATTTGGTGCTGAGTTATAGCTTGTTGGTGAGACCCTGTAACTGCACATTAGATGCATTTGGTTTCATATATATCTGTGTATATATATTATATATATATATATATATATATATATATATATATATATATATACACACACACACACACACACACACACACACAAACATATATATATGTATATATATGACAGTAGGGTGTATTTGATATATTATACATACATATATAATATATGTATGTGTATTTACATATGTATATATAACTTATATATACATATACTAATTATGCAAGTTATGAGTATAACTTATGCTAATTAGGATCCCATTCTTATGGTTGAACATGATGTGGAATTACTCTGGTGATTTATTCATATATGAGCATAGAAAAATTATGTTCACTTCATTCTACTGTCTTTCCTATTCCTATCCCCCCTCCCTTTCCTTCCTTTCCCTTCATCTAATCCAGTGAACTTTTATACTTCCTCTCTCTATCCTCTCTTGTTGTGGATTAGCATCCACATATCAGAGAGAACATTCGGTCTTCGGGTTTTTGAGACTAGGCTTACCAAGATATTCTCCAGTTCTATCCATTTACTGGCAAATGTCATAATTTTATTCTTCTTTACAGTGGAGTAATATTTCATTGTGTACAGATAGCACATTTTCTTTATTCATTCATCTGTTGAAGGGCACTTAGGTTGGTTCTATAGCTAGGCTATTGTGAATTGAGCTGCTATAAACAATGATGTGGCTTTGTCATTGTAGTATGCTTCTTTTAAGTCCTTAGGGTGTAAGCTGAGGAGCAGGATAACTGGGTCAAAAGGTGCTTCCATTCCAAGTTTTCTGAGGAATCTTCATACTGCTTTCCAAAGTGGTTGCACCAATATACAGTCCCACCAGCAATGTATGAGTGAACCTCTTTCCCCACATTTTTCCCAATATTTATTGTTGATTGTAGTCTTGATAATTGTTATTCTGACTGGAATGATATGGACTCTCAGTGTAGTTTTAATTTGCATTTTTTTAATTGCTAGAGATGTCGAACATTTTTAAAATATATTTTTTGACCATTTGTATTTCTTCTTCTGTGAAGTGCCTATTCAGTTCCTTTGCTCATTTTTTGATTGGGTTATTTATTTATTTGTTTATTTAGTGTTAAGTTTTTTGAGTTCTTTATATATTTTGGAGATTAATTAGATGTACTTGGTCTTGATACTCAGGGAAGAGGCAAAGTGGGTTGTCTTTATTTTGAGGGTGAGGAGGTAAACATTTCTCCTTAGAACAGATGATGAGACCCCTGAGAGGGTGGACATGATCAAAGCACAATACATGTATGTATGCAGATGTCACAATGAAATCCATTAATTTGTGCTTAATGAGTATTAATAACAACAACAGAGATTATCATGCATAAAGAAGAAAGAGATCTCTGAGTTTCCCTTTCCACTTTTCCTAGAGCTGCCAGATACTGAGTTTGAGATCAACTGATCTGGTACTCACACCTTCTGAAAGGAATTTATGAAGCATATTCATACATGAGTCTATACATATATCCAAGATTTTTGTTGAAGTCATCCAGTTGTCCTCATCTGGTCTGGAGCTTTGTGCCTGCTGCATTTCCAATCATTGAACAACATGAAGTGCGGACACTGTGTAAGGTTGATTTTTGGATCAATTAATGTCTTTAAAGACAACATTAATGTCTTTCCTTTGTCCTGCAGTAAAGCAGATTTATAATAAAGATAAAGGTCTGGGTGTTCCAGAGCTTGCATCTATCAATAGGAGTAAGACTAGCTCCTTGTAGCACAACTCACAATATATGTATGTTGCTTGCATGATTAGTCTAGAAGCCATCTTAGATTGCTTGTAGGTGTAAACTGATCCAGTTCATTCATTCATTCAGCAAGTACTTATTGAGTGACTGTTCTGTGCCAGTTATTCTTCCAAGTGATAGAGATAAGTGGTAAGAGTACCTCTGTGCCTGGGTCATCTCAGGCTACCATGATAATCACAATATGGATAAGATCTAAAGTGCTTGCAAGGTTACCTAAATGAGAACTCATTTTTCACAAGTTTGCCCATGACAAATATTTTTAAGCTCCCCCACTAGTAATGAGTAATAGTTTTCATTAATTCATCACTATTTAGATCCAGAGAGGGAGTTCAATGTACTGTTGAAGAAGGCAAGGATTTGCAGTCTGCTACCTGTCACCAAATAGTTCACTAAACATTTGTTAAATATATGTGCCAGGCCCTGGGCCAGGCATTGAGAGAATTAGATAAATTGGATACACAGCCTGAGCTCTCCAGGAGGGACAGACAGTTCAATATCCAATAGTAATTTCAATATCCAATAGTAAGAGCTAATTTCAATAACCAATAGAAAGAGCAGGGGTGGAAGGGCCCTGCTCCTTAAGCCAATGGGTGACCAGTGAGATTTACCTGGAAATTTGCAATTAAAAATATGTTATGGAAGTCTAGGAAATTTTAAGTCAATTCATCAGGATATGATACAAAGGAGCTGTCCACTACTTCCAGTCGCTTCTCTTCTGCTCTCAGGATTCTAAGAACTGTCCTCCTCTCTTTGAAATCATTTGTGGCAGCTGTCATAGGCTAAATGTTTTTGTGTCCTCCCACCCCCTAAATCACATGTTGAAATCTAATAATCATCAATGTGATGGTATTTGGAGGTGAAGCTATTGAAAGTGATGAGATCACAAGGACAGAGACCTTATGAACAGGACTAGTTCCCTTATACAAGAGACCCCAGAGAGGCCCCTTACCCCTTCTACCATAGTGAAAGTTGACTATCTATGAGGAACATCCCTTTAATAGACACTGAATCTGTTGACACCTTGGTCTTGAACTCCCCAGTTTCAGAACAATGTGAAATAAATGTCTGTTGTTGATAAGTCACTCTTTATTATGGTTGGCTTTAGCAGTCTGAATAGACCAAACAGTAGCCTATTTAATTGCTGTATGCCCACCAGCCTACCTGATTTGAAGTAGCAAGGATGGGTCTATCCCGTTCACCACTATTCCCTAGGACCCCAATGGGCTTAGCAATGAGATGACCTAGTGGATAAACTAGTGGATAGATGGATGAATGAGTCTTTTATTAACAAAAAATACATTATTCATTAAGTTTATTTGCAAATTTAAAAAGTGTCATAAGAGTACTACTAAGAGTATTCTTTCTTTCTTCTTTCTTTTTTTTTGCAGGGGTGTACTAGGGATTGAACTCAGGGACACTCAACCACTGAGCCACATCCCCAGTCCTATTAGGTATTTTATTTGGAGACAGAGTCTCACTAAGTTGCTTTGCACCTATTGTTGCTGAGGCTGGCTTTGAACTTGTGATCCTCCTGCCTCAGCCTCCTTAGCCGCTGGGATTACAGGCATATGCCATTATGTCTGGCAAGAGTGTTCTTTCTTATTCATTTTAATGATGTGGAGATTAAGCCCAGGGCCTCATACCTGTTAGGCAAGTACTCTACCACTGAACTTCACTTCCAGCCCCACATCATTTATTTTATAAGGAGAGTTGGTAGGAAATAAGATTTAGATTAGAAAAATCCTTCTTATAGTTGTTTTTCTGGGAAAAAAATGTACTAAACTAGACCTACTCTATTTTTTTCTCTGACCCAAAAACATATATAAGATTTCTTAAAACAGAAAGATAATTTGTGTCTGGGAATCTTTAACTTTAACAAAGTAATTGTATTTTGCCATTGTGAATATTTTATAAATACATAGAAAATTAAATTTAAAAAACACATTTTATATATTTTCTTCCGATGATTTTTTCCATGTCTAGATTTTGATTTCTTTATAGTCACACTCATTTTAAATAAAATTCTTAAGTGTGAAGAGTAAAACCCTGGGAACCAGCCTGATCTCTCTCTAAAATGCCTTCTAAAGATTTTTGAAGATTTATCTAAATAAGAAAGTTAGGCAATATAATTAAATGAGCATAGTAACTGGGTCGATTCATGGTGATAAAATCCCTCACACAGTGAAAATAAAGCCTAAAGTGATACTCAACAAACAGAACATAAACTTGGGCAGTTACGGCTGATACTAGGAGGTGAAGAAGAAACTGGAAGCCCCACTGGGCCTTTTAAGTGTATCAAAACTAAGAGCCAACCTGGCTAATCTGTAAGAATCAGCAAAAGATTCCCAGACACTAAAGGGAAGCCTCCAAAGAACGAAGGTATGCTGGAGGAGTTAATGATTTCTTTGCATCAAATTAATACATTAAATTGAATTAAAATAAATCCTGGAGACTGGCAGCATTTATTTCAATGTCAGCAGGGAATCAGAGAGCCAAGAATGTAAATTGTTTCCCAAATTAAGTCATTTGTCATGGAAAACAGACTATGTTATAAATTTAATTGGTTCTACATTTTCCTTTGTCAGCCAATATTGAGTAAAAAAAAAACAGGTAAGTATATGACAGAGAACCTTCTGAAAAAGAAAAACAAAATCCCAATTTGGTGTCAATAATGGGGAGGGGTGTTGGAGGGGACTCCATGGATTATTATTAGGACTAACTAATTTTCTCCACAGGTATTGTTTTATAGTCTTCACTTTGCCCCGTGTTATCCTCAATCTCATTGTAGGTATGGGCTCTAGAATAAGTACAGAAGGCAATATTAATGGTCTGTGGTAGGGACGTGCAAAAGTGACCTCAAAGTTCCACCCTCTGCTCCTCTCTTGATTGGTCATTACAACATAGGGACCTCAAGTTCCCGACCTTTGGCAGGGGGGTCTCTGCCTGGAGATTCCCTAGGCTCCACCAACTCTGCCCTGTTTAAGCCACTAGCTCTGATATATGCAGCCATCATTACCCATCCCTCCACCACCACCTAATTCGCCCATTCCCTTTTGTGAGAAAGAACACATTTTGTTCAGCTCATAACTTACAATAATTCCCACAATCACAATGGCAAAACTGTTCATAGAAGCCAGTCTTCCTTCCGACAAAGATACTCTCTCCATCAAAATCAGGAAATTGACACTGATAGGTCATGTTGGAATAAAGGTTTCCTTCTACCATTTTATGTTCCTGTGCTGGGAGCCTATGAATGAACAAGAGGCAGATTAACAAGGGAACAGTTTATATATGTGGGAGCTTTCAAGCCAAGAGTATCCCTGAACATCTGGAGAGAGGAGTTTGTGTTATCACCTTAATAACTGCGATGCACTGTTTAGAACTTCAAAGGATAGAAGGTTTGGATGTTTTAGTTTTTGTTTTTGTGCTAGGTATTGAATACAGGCCTTACATGTGATAGAAAAGTTCCAAAGGATGGAAGGTTGAATGAGGCTTATTCACACAATTATTTGGAATATCCAGTGCCCAAGGTCAAGTCTCCCTGACTGGGGATCTGGGGAGGAAGGAATTGGGGTCAGAGGGAGCATCTGACTCTCCTAAATCTCTAATAAAGAAAGGTAAGATTGATTTCGGCATTGTTTGTTTTCACTTTGAAGTAATCTTTGTAGAACCCACATGGGTTACCAGTCTCCTCAATTACTACCATAAAATCCACAGTTCCCCATTCAAATTTTGCTAGTTGCCTCAGTAGCAACCTTTAAAGCAAAAGGATCTAATCTGGAACTACTCATTGCATTTTGTTTTCATATCTCTTTAGTTTTCTTCAATATAGAAGAGTTCCTTCATCTTTGACTTTTAGGAGGTTGATATTTTTCAACAATAGAGGGTAGTTATTATGGTAGAGTTTAATTAGTGGGTTTTTATCCATCCATTGAGGCTTCCATTCAGGATAGGTATGAACTGATCATCTATAATACACTAAACTCTGTCAGGCTGGGGTATGTAGTGCACAAGATGGTGGCTGACCTTCCGGTGGGAGAAACCCTAGAGCCTCCACAGTGTTGTTTTTTTTTTAATTTTTAATTTGTTTAAATTAGTTATACATGACAATAGAATGCATTTATGCACTTTGATATAGGCACAGATAGGATATAACTTCTCATTTTTCTGAGTGTACATTTTGCAGAATCATATTGGTCATGTAGTCACATATATGCATACAGTAATAATGTCTGTCTCATTCTACTGTCTTTCCTATCCCCACATCCTCTCCTGTCCCCTCCCATCACTTCCCTCTACCTAATCTAAGGTAACACTATTCTTCTCTAGTGCCCCTTGCCTTATTGTGAATTAACATCCGCATATTAGAGAAAACATTTGGCCTTTGATTTTGTGGGATTGGCTTATTTTGCTTAGCATGATATTCTCCAAATCCAACCATTTACCTGCAAATGCCATAATTTTACTCTTCTTTAAAGCTGAGTAATATTTCATTGAGTATATATAACACATTTTCTTTATCCATTCATCTATTGAGGGACACCTAGGTTGATTCCATACTCTAGCTATTGTGAATTGAGCTGCTATAAACATTGATGTGGCTGCGTCACTACAGTATGTTGATTTTAAGTCCTTTGGGTATAAACCAAGGAGTGGGATAGCTGGGTCATATGGTGATTTCATTTCCAATTTTCTGAGGAATCTCCAGACTGCTTTCCATAGTGGTTGCACCAATTTGCAATCCTACCAGTATTTAAGAATCCAGATATTGATACAGAATGTCTGGTTCAGGTACCAGCTCTATTGCTCACTTCCATTGAATCCTGGTGAAACCAGAGTTTCTTCACTTCTGTTGGTGGATGTGTCTGCATAAACCACAGGCTTCTATAGCCAACATAGCCCATTTTAGTGTTACCAGTTCATCAAGGCAAGGTATGCCTGCCCGTGTCAGCTCCCAGGGCTGCAGCTGGTAAAGCTGGATTCTTCTCTAGTACTGTTGAGTGGCGTGTTGCAGTCCTTAAGCCTATTCTCTCTAGTGTTGCCACAGACCCCAGGAGCTCACTCCCAATCCTTTCCAGGTTCTTGACTCACAAATTCAAATAATAAAATTCATAGACAATAGAAGGCAAGAGTGAGATAAGTAGGATTTAGTCAAGTGTCAAGAACAGCAGTGCGAGAGGGGACCTTAGAGTTGGTTGCCACTTGAGTGTGCTAGTCTAGAGGTTTTTATATCTCTTGGGTCAACACTAATGGTCCAAATTTATGTTAATCAGATTTTAGAAAGTATCAACTGTTGGTTAGCCCTGCAGTCTCCATTTGAGTCTTCCCCCACTTCCATTTTCTCGCTGCTTATTGGACCTGGCCTGGCTGCCCCAGGGTGAGAGGTTGGCAAGCCCTGGCTCACTTTGGCCCTGTCTCTGCCCCTTAGGCCCAGGCCAGCCTGGTGGGCTCCACGTGGCTGTTGTGCTTACTGCCTGTGTTCAGCTGATCTGGGCAGCTGCTCTGCTGCTGGTTCTTCTAGGATAAGGGCTTGCATTCACTGAGCAGGTACTTAACCTTTCTAAGCCTCACAGAGAGAGGGAGGTACACATAGAATAGATATTTGTTTAATATGAGTCAATACCAGCATCTCTTTTTAAATATCAGTAATTTTTGCCTGAAAATTGGGCATTGTGTGTGTGAAGGTGTTCACTGGGCATTATTTCCCATTATTTTTTTAAAAAAGGAAAGATTATGACACATTACACAGGAAAACCAAATCCCCCAACCAGTTTGTGAAAACAGAACTAAAGTACACAAAAACAACTGAAGGGGATCAGGATATGCCAACTCCCAAATTGGCCACTTTGAACTGAAATGATGTTGAACTGAAAGCATTTCATTTCCTGAAATCCTTATCTGCCTAAAAGCAGAGGTTTCACAAAAGACCCAACTGTCACAGATCCCTCCCAGGTGCAACTCTAATCCTTCCCTGAGTTGAGAAGTCAGTTCCATACCTGGATAGACATTGTAACAAACTATCATATCTCTCATCTGTTCTCCTGAGGGCCCATTTATCTTTCAAAAAAGTCCTTTATATTTTTGTAAGTGTCCTTTCTCCCCACTTCCCTCTTCTAAGAAGTCATTTGTTTACTCAGAAGTGCCCCTTTGCCCTCTCATCCTCCATGAAGAGGTATATAAGGGCTGGGGATGTAGTTCAGTGGTACGGAGCCTGCTAGCATGTGTAAGGGGGTTTGATCTCTAGCACTACCAAAAAACAAACAAACAAACAAACAAACAAAAAAAACCTCAAAAATTAAGTCTAATTTGAGTTTTTGAGTCACATTTTTCTGTAAATTTCCACAGACTTACTTGCAAAAGTTTGTTCAAGTTTTTTTTTTTTTTGGTTAATCTGTCTTTTGTGAGTTTTAATTTGTGGGCCCTAAGGAGTTAACGTAAAACAATATTTAAAAAGTTCATCTTCTACATACCTGTGTTTCAGAAATAATGATTTCATCAGGATGCAGTGTATTTAAAACATTGATTACCGGAATATTGAAACAGTTACTTTATGTGCAGTACCATTTCCTTTATTGTAATAGCTATTTTTATTCTTTTAATTTCTACCCCAAATTTTCTTCAAAACTTTATCCACTTGTCTGGTCCTCACTGTACAGTGCTAGGCAACAAAACAAACAAACAAACAAAACAACAGCAGCAAAGGCTCAATATGGAAAGCACTAGTACATGCATTCAGGACAAGAGCCGGTGTGGAAGCATGACGCACCCTGAGCAGGGGGCTCTGAGGTCACTCAGCTTCGGCCACATCCAAAGGCCACATTTCCCCCCATTGGATACTCACTGTGTTTCAAAGTGTCTGTGACTGTTGCTGCTGTTCTCCCATTGAATTTGAAAGATAACTGGAAAAAAAATCCTTCACATTGTTTTCCTACAATATGTGGAAATTTTTGAAGGTCCAAGTATAAAATTTTCCATTTATCCTAAAACAAATAAATGAACTCTGTGGAGAGATACATACATTCTATGAAGTTTGGGTCTGCAAAAATACAGGGGTTGTTTCTGCGAGATACTTGGCAGGCTGTGCTAGCATCTATAAAACACTTGGGCCAGTGTCTGGCATGCAGAAAGTATTAGTTTTACTTTACCTTTATGAATAAAAACATTCTTCTGGAACAGGCAGCAAGAGAACAGGATGGAAATATCATTGCAGACTGAGAGGTTTTCTGAAAGACCAGATACCATGATAGAGATTAACAGGGGAAGGACCTTCTTCAGGCTGGTGGTCAAGGAAGCCTTCTTCGGGGAGTGATATCTAACTGCAGACCTAAGATGAGAGGAAGCCAGCCATAATGGGAGCCAGGGCCAACATTGCAGGCAGGGGCAAGGCAAATACTGAGGAAAATGTGAGATGGAGCTGCCAGAAGTACAGGGATTGGAGAGTGGGGAGTAGGGAGAACTCTGTGAGAGGAGGCCAGAGAGACAGGCAGGGCCCAAGCCAGGTGGAAGCATGCAGGCCACAGTATGGAGTGTTAGTTGTATGCTAAATCCAATAAGAAACCATTTAAGTGGAAGAGGGGACATCATTTGATATACGTTTTTAGATCACTTCTGCTGAGGGTTTTGGGATCATGGAGATTTCAAGTAGAAGCCAGGAAAACAGTGATGAGGACACTTGATTAATTTAGATAAGAAATGAAGTGACATTGAAGATAGAGAGGAGACTTCAGAGATGAAAACTATAGAAGGAGAATTACTGGAGTTGGTGTTGGGTGAGAGAAATAGATGAGTCAGGATGATGCTCATATTCTTGGCTTTGAGAACTGTAGCACAGAGCTACATCCCCAGCCAATTGGTACCAAGTGTGTAGAGAAGAAAAACGAAATATAAGGAAGTTGAAAAAGTATCTCTAAATCCTGGGCATGTATACACAAACACACACACACACACACACACACAGATGATATGCTATGTTCCCTGCATCCTTTCATAATATCATTATTTATAAATGGCAGTATGGCTACAAAATGATGAGGTGGTCTAGAAGTTAGAAAAAGGCTGAATTCTGATTATTTGCTTCAGCCCCTTATAGAGTAATTTTTGCCTGAAAGCGGCATTTGCTTTGGTCCCACCTTTTAGTTCCTGCTGTAATACATGGTCTTTTGTTTGTTATGCCTTATTGTTTGAAAGAATGATATTGTGAGCTATTCTGGTAATACAAGCTAAATATCAGAGATTTTTTTTCCCTTCTCTGTACCACAAGAAACTTGAATTTACCCCAGTAACACTGAAGGTTTAGTGTAAAAACAGGAGAGGGAACCGGCTTCCTCATTAACTAGCTGTGGTTTCTTCATTTGTGAAATGGTTTGGGGGAGCATGAAGGAGCAGAACAAGAATTAAATTGGAGTATAATGAGCTGGATGTGGTGGCACATACCTGTAATCCCAGTTACTCAGGAGGCTAAGGCAGGAGGATTGGAAATTTGAGGATAGCTTCAGCAACTTAAATAAAATAAAAAAGGGGTGGAGATGTAGCTCCATGATAGAGTACTTGACTAACATGCATGAAACCCTGGGCTCAATCTGCAGCACTCCCCCCCCCCCATAAAAGTATAATAATAAAACACTGTAGGTTGTATTACAGAAACAAATAACTCTGAAACTCAGTGGCTTTAGTGGCTTCCACAACCCAAGTTGATTAGATGTGAGCCAAAATATATTTTTCCTTCTGGAGACCCGGGGTCCAGTGTTCCATTTTGTGATTCCCTCCAAGATTGCGGAGGAAAGGGAAGAGAGGACAAGAGGTCTGTATAAATATATTTTTAATGTTAGGATTTGGCAGTGGTCACGTCACTTCGGCTCACCCTCCACCAACGACTACTGAGTCCCACGGCCCCAGTAAAACTGCCAGATAAGCTGGAAAGTGTAGTTTCCTGTGTACCCAATAAGATAAAAAATAGAATGGAATATGGCTATCACCGGAAAGCTAAAAGGTGAAGGGTGGAAGGTAGCAATAAATGGGTAGATACAGGTGCCTTCCACAAGTTGGAAAAATTGAAACAAGTTAGAAAAATTAAAACAACTTCTGCTGTTTGACGACATGGGGCACACTCTCTGAGATACCTTTCTAGACAAAACGGTTCTGGAAGGAGAAAGCAGGATCCTCCTCAGTCTCTCTGAGCTTCACTCTCTACCAACCTGCTCAAACCCATGTTAGCCGCACTGGACATTTGCTGTTCCTTGAATATTCTGGTTATGTTCTCACCTCTGGACAGCTCTTGTGTGAGGAATGCACTCTGCTGCCCCTCAGGTTCTCAGTGATGCCACTCTTGCTCCTTCTGCCCACTGGATGGTGTACTCTTTGAATTGTTTATTGTTTGCCTTCTCCCGTTCCACAAGACTGGAGATTCTTTTTTTTTTATTTTTAAAATTCTTTTTAGTTATATAGGACAGTAGAATGTATTTTGACATATCATCCATGCACGGAGTCTAACTTCCCATTCTTGTGGTTGAACATGATATGGGTTTCACTGGTCATGTATTCATATATGAACAGAGGAACGTTCTTCTGATTCATTCTGCTGTCTTTCCCATTCCTGTGTCCCTCTCTTCCCATTATTCTCCTTTTTTGTCTAATCCAGTAAACTTCTATCCCTCATCCCCACCCTGCTTATTATGAGTTAGTATCTGTATATCAGAGAGAAAATTCAGCTTTTGTTTTTTGGGGATTGCTTTATTTCACTTAGCATGATAGTCTCCAGTAAGGCTGGAGATTCTTTAGGATTATTATTATTTTTTAAAAGAGAGAGAGAGAGAGAGAGAGAGAGAGAGAGAGGGGATTTTAATATTTATTTTTTAGTTTTCGGGAGACACAACATCTTTGTTTGTATGTGGTTCTGAGGATCGAACCCGGGCCTCACGCATGCCAGGCGAGCGTGCTACCACTTGAGCCACATCCCCAGCTCCTAGGATTATTTTTTAATGATGTGTCTCAAGCACCTTAGACATACGAAGTATTTGTCAAAAATGAATCAACTATACCCCTGACAGACTAGCTCCTAATGAGTTAAATGGCCCAGAGGCTTTCCCTAAAACAACTGCTGTGAACAGAGAGAATTCTTGTGCATCAGGAAAATTGAAATTAGAGAGGGAAATCAGTGGGAACATTTAAAGTTTTTTTTATGTTGCTGATTTTATGTTGCTGTATTTTATGATATGACCAATGGTGTTAACATTTTTTAAACCATAATTTTTAGTTTTTAAAGTAATTATTTGGGAGATTTCTCTTTCTTTTTAAAACAAGTAAGCTCTGTCAAGAACATAAGCGTCAGTTTCGGCTTAAGAGAAAAACCTTTAGTTGAAGATAAAATAGACACCAGTACCTCCAGTCGATCTGTCACCACCTGGTCTGTTTGAAGAGGGACGTGTTTGGACAGTGGTGCTTAATGAGATCATTTCTGTTACTGCTTGTGAAAGGTTTAGCTTTGCCTTGTTCTCCTTTGGGGCTTAAGAACTTAGAAATTTTAGAATGCTTTTTCTAAATACAGAGTTTTAGTTGCTTTGATTGGGTACAAGGGGACAGAAAAAAAGGCCATTGAAATAATTTTAGAGCTGTATTTGAACCAGCTACTGAATCTTTATGAAAACAGAAAATCCATATGAAAAGAATCAACATTTTATTCATAAATTACGTTTTTATGGTCATGTTGTGGTGGGGTCTGTGGTTGTTTTGAAACATCACCTCTGCTCTAGAAACACTAAACATTCACTTTCAATGAACGCACAAATTCTCAGATCTGCATCCACTGCTAGTCAGTCTTGGCATTTGGGTGGGATTTGTATTTGTTTAGTAATCCCTTAACTTCCTCTGCCTGGAACAAGAACTCTTTCATCTTCTAAGTCTAGGTGCAGTTGACATTTTTGCATCAGTCAGGTGCATTACAGAAGATTTGGGGAAAATGGCTAAGAGATGAATCTTCGGCACAATGGTCTGGTACCTCTAGCTCTAAAGCCTTCTTGAGACACCTAATTTGCTGTTGAGGGCGAAGCACAGAGAGTTGCAGCGTTTAGTCAGTCAGTTTATTCTACGTTGGGCATTACATCAAAATTAATGGCATCACCAGGTCATAGTCATTCATTTTAGTATATTCAAGAACAGTAAGACACTTATTTATAATTTTGCTTCAATTTGTAATTTTTTATCCAATAACTGGTGGATTATCTCCCTGCTGCTGCTTCATTGGAATGTCAGCTATAATAAATAGCTCCTCCACAGTCTAATTACTTTGTCACAATAATCAAGAGTTTTTGTAGGCAAATTGATAAAAATGAGAATAAGGGTTTTTAACTTATGCTGACTCTGATTCTGTTGCCTCACAGCTTTGGGCAGAATTGTGCACTTCAAAAATGCTACTGGAACCTTCCTAAGATGTTTTATAACCTTACCAACCACTGTAAGGGCTTTTCCATGAGATGAGAGTTCTGGGGTCGGCCATTTGTGATGGTGGGGAGACTTACCTTACATTCTAAATCCTAGCAGATGAATGGAACTGTTGGCCCAAAAAAGATGGCCCAGGAGAAGTGGGCAACTTATCGCATGAGGGTTTTAGGTGGAACAGTACCTGCTTGCCAGGATAGAGGATTATTTCTGAAAGGACCTCTAAGGAAACATATCCCATGTTTCTTTAAGTAATTAACTCCTGTGTAAATAGTTTCCATTTTATATTTGCTTCCTCAGCAATAAGAGAGAGACCTAATTTGTTCCTATTGGTGCTCAGAAAATAATACCTGAAACTATGGTGCTTTGACATGCTGACTATTTTGGACTGAAGAACATTGGAGGGCTTCAGAACCAAGGTCTCTCTCAGGACGGGGCTGGTCCATTCAATAGTTTTGGGGTAGTTGCTGTGTAGATGACAGGATGTAGCTGGGACCTTCTATTTAGGATCATTGAAGTCAAATGAAAGCCTGTGTGTTAAGGTCACCAGCAATTAGGGGAAGGGACATTTTAAAAAGTTATTTGACATATAAATAAGAACTACCAGAATTGTTTTGAACTCTCCTACATTTATTTATTCAGTTCATCTTTTAGGTGATTTCTTTTGCCTTGTCTAACAGCCTAGATCCATTATAGCTGATTCTATAGGTGTCTCTCATTAAAATGCAAAAGGGCTTATTTCTTTGCTATTCCACTATGTCTAACAAAGCCTCAAAAATTCAGGAGAGTAAACCAGCTATATAACACCATTCTGGAACCTGTAGTTGGCACCCTCAACAAATGAGTTAAACCTACCCAACAAGTTTATCCTGTTCCCACAGGGTAATCAGGGCGAATGTGAGAATTAAGAGAGTTTGGGACAGAGACTTCAGGCTTCTCTTTTGGAATCACCACATCATGGTCTCCATTGCTTGGATCACTTTCTTGGTCTTGCTGAAAACTCTGTGTATGCACATATGTGATCAAGATGGATGCCACGGGAATGACCTTCTGGTTGTCTGGGCTATGTTAGATAATGCCACCAATTTCTTTAATGTAGTCCAGAGGTGAGCCAGTGTGGAAAATAATGAACTTATTTGCAAGATGTGCCTGTATCTGCCCCTCCCTTTTTTTAAAACTCTCTTGGATTTGATTTATTAATCCTTTCAAATCCAGTGTTCACGGGCTGATGGGAACCAGCTGGTTCATCAGCTTATCAGCCAGAGCTTTCCCTGACCCTGTGAAGGGGGAGGTGGTGGCTGTACATGCACCATTCCACTCACTCAAGCGCTCTCAGAAAGTTAATCTGCTCCAGCGTCCAGGTTCCTATGTGATCCCCTCTTCTGGCTTTGCAGAGGCTGGGCAGCTTTTATTCCGTGGTAGCTGTTAGGATTCTCCTCTGGCCTGGGATGGTCAGGATGTTTTAGGGTCTTTGGGTTTGTTTGGCTTCCTTCTTAGGACCATTTGGAGTTTTAATATAGATGCTTTGGGCTGGGGTTGTGACTCAGTGGTAGAGTGTTTACCTAGCACCTATGAGGCACAGGGTTCGATCCTCAGCACCACATAAAAATAAATAAATAAATAAAGATATTGTGAAAAAAATGTAGAGGCTTCATTTGACCCAGTTTTCAGTCAATTCTAGGAAATGCAAGTCTGGTTGTTGCCAGGATAGAGGATTATTTCTGAAAGGACCTCTAAGGAAACATATCCCATGTTTCTTTTTTGTTAGTTCAGACTAACAAAAAAGGCCTTTTGCAAAGAAATGGAGGAAAAGGATAGGGAACACATTTGATTTGTGTGTGTGTGTGTGTGTGTGTGTGTGTTTTGCACTGGGAATTGAACCCAGGGTCGGACCCGTGTTTGATACATGCTCTGCAAATGAGCTACATCCCCAGCCTTTTACATTTTATTTTGAGACAGGATCTCCCTAAGTTGCCCAGGATGGCCCTGAACACATTTAATTTAGGAAAACAGGTATGTCTTTAAGAGAATGAAAAGACAGACCACAGGCTAGGAGAAAATATTTGCCAAACACATAGCTAATAAAGGATTGATATCCAAAATATACCAAGAACTCAACATTCAACCATAAGTAAGCAAAAAAACTCAATTAAAAAATGGGCAAAAGACCTTCCCAGATACCTCACCCAATAAGATAAATGAATAGCAAATAAGCATATGAAAAGATGTTCCATACTACATGTCATCAGAGAAACACATATTAAAACATCAGCAAGATACTACTATATATCTACTAGAATGGCCAAAATGCAACATACTGCTACCACCAAATACTGGCCAAGATGTGGGGCAACAGGAAATCTCATTTGTTGCTGGCGGGATTGCAAAATGGTATAGCCACTTTGCAAGATAGTTTGGCAGGTTTCTTGAAAAAGTACATATTCTCTTACCTAACCATCAGTAATTGTGCTCCTTTATGTTTACCCACACGAGTTGAAAACTTATGTCCACACCAAAACCTACTCACATATTCACAATTGCCCAGACCAAGATGTCCTTCAATAGGTTAATGGATGAACAAAATGCAAGACATCCATACAATGGAATATTATTAATCATTACAAAGCAACAAGCTGGGCTGGTGGTGTAGCTCAGTGATAGAGCACATATTTAGCATTCTTGAGGCCCTGGATTCAATCCCCAGCACCAGGAAAAAAAAAAAAAAAAGCAATGAGCTATCCAACCATGGATAGCATGAAGCAGCCAGGCACAGTGGTGCACGCCTATAATCCCAGCGACTTGAGAGGCTGAGATAGGAGGATTTCAAAATTTAGTGAGGTCCTAAGCAACTAGTGAGACTATGTCTCAAAAATTAAAAATAAGAAGGCCTGGGGATGTGGCTCAATGGCAAAGTGCCCTGGGTTTAATCCTCAGTACTTTTTTTTTTAAAAAAAGTACTTTAAACCTTAAATACATATTGACTACATATTGCTAGAAAGAAACCAACCCCAAAATGCTTCACATGATAAAGTTTCAACTATATAAAATTGCAAAAAAGGCAACAGTATGGGGATAACAGAAAGATCAATGATTCCAGGAGGTTCAGGGAGGAAGGGAAGGATGATAGGAGAACGGGGGATTTTTAGGCTTAATACCCTTTGTGTATAACACTCTAATGGAGGATACATGTATGCATTTGTCCAAACCCATAAAATGTGCAACACAGTCAGCCCTAATGAAAACTATGCACTTCAATTAATGATAATCTATTAGTATTTGTTCATTGATTGAAATCAATGTACCACCTAAGTGCAAGATATTAACAATAGAGGTATTGGGAAAGGAGAGGATATATGAAAACTCTATAATTTCTATAAAACTAGAACTGCTTTATTTTTATTTTTTTTTTCTAGAATTGCTTTAAAAAAGTTTACTAATTGAAAAAACCCCACAAAGATGACTCTGAAAGAGTATGGGAGGAAGGATGGCGTGAGAGGAGCCAAAGAAAGTGAGGCCAACACAAGCTAAATCTTTCACGTCACCACGAGGGCAGATTTCTGATGTGGTGTTTTCCTGTGGCATTTCACAGAGTCTGGTGGGCTGGGTGTGGTGGTGCATGCTGTGATCCCAGTTACTCAGGAGGCTGAGGCAGAAGGGATCACAAGCCTGGGTAATTTAGAGAGACCCTGTCTCAAAATAAAATATAAGCAGGGCTGGGAATATAGCTCGGTGGTAAAGCATCCTTGGACCAAAAAAAAAAAAAAAAAAAAGAGTCCAGCAGGTGAATTTCAGTTACTGACCAGTTGAAGAGCAGCCCAGTGTTCACTGAGTACTAGTAATGGTATCACAGACTGCCATCACAGGGAGGGAGGGGAAGAAGAAAGAGACTTTTCAACTGAGTTTAAAGAACAGGAAGTAGAAGAGTCCAGTGGCTTTTGTAGCCTCTAGCATTTGAACAGCTCTTCAAATAAACCTTCTGAAGTTTGGAGTTGTAGCTGGAGCTGCCAGATTTGAGCGACCTTGAAATAACAGTGATGATGAGCTTTGATGTGGTGGTTTTTGCTGCATTCACAATATTTAACCTGTGTGTGTGTGTGTGTGTGTGTGTGTGTGTGTGTGTGTGTGTGATGCACATGCATGGGGGGTGGGCAAGCTGAAGCTTTTGGGAACCAGAGAGATAAGAAGGAAAGGAAGAGAGATCATTGTCTCTGATTCCTTGAAATGGCAATCTTACTCTGACCTGGCTTTTCTTTTAAAAATTATTTTTAAAAAAAACCACTTGTGTTTCTTAATCAGCATGTCTTTGCACTTATATTCTCTGAGGCTACATCTTGTTTCTTCCTCTTTTCACCCTGCCATCCATCCATGCATCCATTCATCCATCCATCTGTGCATCTGTTTATTTATTTAGCAGTACTGGGGATTGAACCCAGGAGTGCTCCCCCGCTGAGCTACACCCCCTGTCCTTTTATTTATTTATTTACATTTATTTATTTATTTATTTGGTATCAGGGATTGAACCAGGGGTGTGTAACCACGGGCTACATCCCCAGCCCTTTTTATTTTGAGACAGGGTCTCATTCAGTTACTAACAGCCTTGCTAAGTTGCTGAGGCTGGCTTTGAACCTGGGATTCTTCTGCCTCGTCCTCCCGAGGCACTAGGAGTACAGGCTTGCACCACCGTGCCCGGCTTTATTTTTCATTTTGGGACAGGGTCTCCCTAAGTTATGTAGGCTGCCTTGAACTTGTGATCCTTCTGCCTCGGCTTCCCAGGTAGTTAGGAATACAGTTGTGTGTATCACACCCAGTCCTGTTATATGTTTTTTTTTAATATTTATTTTTCAGTTGTAGTTGGACACAATACCTTTACTTTATTTATTTACTTATTTTTATGTGGTGTAGAGGATCAAACCCAGGGCCTCGCATGTGCCAGGTGAATACTCTACTGCTGAGCCACAACCCCTGCCCCTTGTCATGTGTTTTAAGAAAGAAAATGCTGTCAATACATTCAAAATCTTTCCTTTGTTGTCATAGTGCTATGTAT
Source organism: Marmota flaviventris (assembly GCF_047511675.1). Lineage (NCBI taxonomy): Eukaryota > Metazoa > Chordata > Mammalia > Rodentia > Sciuridae > Marmota > Marmota flaviventris. Next base: position 56,214,646 of record NC_092503.1, read on the forward strand.
TAGTCCCTCCCCTCTCCCCAATGTCACATTTGTCTTCTTTGGGATGAATAAATTCTACTTGGTCCTGTTCCCCAGCTTGACACAGCTCCAGGGTTTTAGGAAGACTCAGCCTGAGATGACCCAGATATTTTAAGGGAAGTCAAAACAACAGTCATCAATTTTTTTCCCCTGAAGGATCTCAAAATTTTTATTATAACATTAGTGGCAAATGTTGGTGTTTTGATCCAGCATAGTGAGTAAAAATTTTTAAGCTTGAGAAAAAAAAATATTCTGCACTCAATTGCTTTGGAATCTATGTGTTATCACCAACTTCAATCTATAAATGAACAACCAGACTTGCATTTCCTAGAATTGACTAATTGTCTCCATCTCTCAGTAGACTTAGTTCAGGTTGTGCTTCTGCTACATCCTTCCAGTAAGGATGCAGCAAAGGCAGAGAAGAGACTTTCTTCTCTATCAGAGGCCAGAGGTGTGAAAATAAAAATTCATTTCCCTTTGGTGATAGAGGTAGTCTATCAGATAAGTAGGATGAGAAGTCCTTGCATGATGCACTCCCTTTCCCAAGCTGTTTCAAAAAGTGGGGGTGGCGTGATGAGTATGACTCAATGCTCAGGGACATCCAACGATTTCAGGTACTACACCATATTTTTAAAGTTTGCAACATACTCTTCCAGGGAAATGTGCTGCTTGGGATTCTCATCTTTTAGTGCACTGTCATTGGCACCAAAGAAAATTGTAACTGCTACTGTATCGTCCAAACTGTTCCCTTTCCTGATTAGTCTTGGAAGAATAATTTTGGCCTTCTGGTATCGTAACCTGACCAGTTTGTCTGCCAATGATGCTCCCCATCCACCCTGCTGAAAAGAAAACTGGGCGATGGAGTCCCCTAAAAGCAACACTTGAGGCCAGGGCAGAGACCCATAGTATTGCAGGCCTGAGTGATTGGTTTTCACACTTTGTACTTGACAATTTCAAAAGGCCAATGCTACTTTCTGAAAAATAGAAACCTAGCCTTTGTCCCCACAAAATGTGCCTCCTTGAGAATGCTACTCAACCTGCCCAAGCTTCAAGGATGTTATGCATAATTTTACCGGCTGAAAGGCAGAGGACCCGACGTTTGTTCTCCACACATCTCCTCTGGGCTGAAGGTCCTGTGAGTATTATAACATGAGAAACACGACCACCAGATTGATAGATTGCAAGGTAGATTTGGGGTCCTATTTAACTTTTGCAAGGTAGATTTGGGTCCTGTTTTCCTCAAATACCTGCTGCCCACAACATACAATTAGCAATTTTAATAGCCATCGTTTACTGAGCAACTTATGGGCCTTATCTGCCTGGGCCTCAAACTTGTGCAGCAGTGGTTATGAGGAGAGAAGGGAGAGTGTGGATTTCCATGCGCAGCCAACGGCCCACCCAGGGACTCCAACTTTTGGGAGCAGGTAGCATCTCTGGGTCAGCAAGCTCTCCCTGGGAGCTAAAGAAGAGAGGAAGACCAAGTCTTTGAGATCTTTATCTCTTCTTTTACTGCCCTTCTGATTAAGCCACAGTACATGCGCAACTTCCAGGCAGAGACAGCCATTAGAATTCAGTGTTACTGAAAAACATTTAAGTATTGACAACATTTCCTCTAATGCACCTTCGGATGGGAGCTGCTGAGCTGAATCGAGCTGTTTGGGTTATGGGTGGAGAGGAGCACTAGAAAATTATCTACACAAGGAAGCAGGAGTATGGGGAAAGGTGAGGGGGACTTGGGGGAATGGCTGCCTTTATTTTTTTATTTTTATTTTTTGGTACCGGGGATTGAACCCAGGGGTGCTGAACCACTAAGCCACATACCCAGTCCTTTTATTAATATTTTATTTAGAGACAGGGTCTCCTGAGTTGCTAAGTGCCTTGTTCAGTTGCTGAGATTGGCTTTGAACTCATGGTCCTCTGCCTTGGCCTCCCAAGTCATTGGGATTACAGGTGTGCACACTGTGGCTGGCAGCAGCTGCTTTCATAGCAGGACAGAGTTACTAAAGAGGATTGGAGGATTCCCTGTGCATTGAAGGAATGTAAGTCCTCCTTGCAGGCTGTTCTCTCTGACCTGATACCTCCAGGAAATATGAAATGACTCCGTGACCTTTTGCCTTTAGCGTTTTTTTTAAAATATATTTTTAGTCGATGGATCTTATTTATTTATTTGTATGTGGTGCTGAGAATTGAATCCAAGGCCTCACACATGCCAGGCAAGTGCTCTACCACTGAGCCACATCCCTAGCCCCTGTCTTTAGGCTTTTTTTCACTACCACTTGGTGTAAACATGGGCCTTGAGGAGGCCCAGACTTAGGTTACATTGGCAGGAGAAGCTTTGCAACGAGTGAGATGTTATGGTGTCTGTGTATATTATTTTTCATCCATGGTTCCTGGCTCATAACTCCCTCCCTAATACGCCATAGAAACTAGGATTTCTCTTCCCCAAAGCAGATCATAGAAACTCTAATCTTCCCCTGCCTTTCTGTTTAAAGCTGGCTATAAAGAAATCCTCAGGCCTGCCTTGTCTGATAGTAAATCAAAAGACCCTCATTTCAGAAGGGGAGCTGCCTTATACTTGGAAGGAAGGAAAACTATACAGAAAGCCTGAGAAGAATCTGGACAGGCCTCGCTGGGTTTCCCCACTCAGCCTGTTAGCATAGATCAGACCCTTTTGTCTAATTCCATTTCTACACAGTTGTCTTGCTTTAATTGTGTCTATGCAATGTAGTTTCCACCGAAACTCAAGGAACAAGGTTAAAAAGCTTCCAGAGATCTGAGCATGGGCAGGTTCCTGAGAGTGGTGTATCAAAAAGAGCATGGGAGGTCCATAAACCTTCTCCACCACCTTGCTTTATGCATCTTTTCATTTGTATTCTTTGCAACATCCTTTATAATAAGTTGGGAAATGTGGGCTATGGATGTAGCTCAGTGGCAGAGACCTTGACTAGCATGTGCAAGATGCTGGGTTCAAACCCTAACATTGTTAAAAAGTTTTTAAAAAAAGAGTAAACCAGTAAATATGTTATTATAAGTTTTGTGAGCCTGTCTAAGAAATTAATAAAATTTGAGAAGCAGGTTGTGGGAACCCTAACAGATAATCAGTCAGACATTCAGTTAAAACAACCTAAGTGGGACTTGCGACTGGAGTCTGAAGGGTAGTGGGGGGAAATCTTGGGGACAGAATTCTCAGCTTGTGGGATCTGATGCTGTCTCCAGTTAGATGGTGTCAGAAATGAGTTGAATTAGAAGACAATCTATTCGCTGGTGCAGAATAGATTGTTCACTTGAGGTGAGCAATCACGTGTGGTGTCAGAAGCGATCTGTGTTGTGAAAGTGCAGCGAGAGAAACTGAGTTTGAGAACCAGAATCAAGCAGCTTTTCAGACAAAGGATCTTGCTGCCAGGAAGGATTAAGCATGGGACAGGCAAAGAGTCAATAAGCAATAAAGCCTTGCAGATTGTTTGAAGGGCAGGTCCAATAATTTCTTCCCTAATAAAAAGACTACAGCTGTAAGTCTGAGCATTTACACAGAATTTTCCCATCCATTGTTTCATCTTTGTTCCCATGAAAACCCCATAAACTATGCACAGTAAACTTAGTATGAACCCCACTTAGAGGACATGAAACCAATGTTCAGTGACCTGCCCAATTCACAGAGCTAAGAAGGGCAGGGCCTGGGCAGGGATCCAGCCTGACTCAATTTGTCCTCATTCTTCCAGGCTCCTTGCCATCCCGGTCATTTACCTCCCTGCCTCCCCTCCATTCTCTACCATCCCAGACTTCAACATGAAAATTAAGTTTTTCTGTTGCACTTGAATTTTCAAGTCCAAGTGCAACAGAAAACACATCATGGCCAGAGAGCCCGAAAGCCCTTTTGTATTTTGCATATATCTTGTTTGGAGAAGTACAGTCTTTTAATATTTAAGGGACTTGGTCTCTGTAGATCTGGCAAGATGTGACTTAGTGATACATCACAGACATCCAGGAAGTAAACCATAAGATAAATACCTCCCTCTCCTCCCTCTGCCGTCCTTACGATCAAGTTGTCATGGGAAAGTAACTGGAGGTGTAGTCCCCTGAATAAGTACAATATTACCATGACATTTGTTCCAAACTACGTAAAACAAAACACTTCATAACCATCCAAGTATATTTGGAACTCCCCACGCATGTTCAAGGTAAGCATTTTGGTTCAGGTCTGTTTAATGTTTCTATCAGAAACTTGAGTAATGTGAGAAGAATGTTCACAGATTGTTGAGATGACAAAATCTGGAGACATGACTGATTTCTGCATCACAGAGAGGAGAAGCAGCAATGCTAGCAACTGAGGCTTCAACATCACACGTGGCTTCTGTGTGTGTACAGATAATCCATCCAAGCCACGGCTCTCATCCGGGGCCTGCTCATTTCCAAGAAGAGTCCTGTTCTTCGTATCATGACCACATTCTGGACCTGAGTATTGTTCAGGAGCATCACCGTCTCTAGGAGCAGTTTTCCACAATTCCAGGTTGTGCTTTCTGCCTCTTTCTCTTACACCTGTTCCGAGCTTGTCTTCTCCCTGTTTCCACCCACTTCCTTTCTCTTCTGCATTAGTGAATGTCACCACTTCCCACTGGGGCACCATGTCAGAAACTTGAACTTGCCCTCCTTTTCCTCTTATAACCCCAGAATGTCAGAGTGGATCAGAATACGCCACCCCAAAACATGCCACTTTGGCAGAAGGTTTGTTTTGAGTTGAAGGTAATAAGGCAGCAAATGCAGAAAGAGTTCTGTCCCCTCTTCTTTTCTGCTCAAAAGCAGGACACAAATTTCCCTTTGTGAGGGAAACTAATAATAGATAAGGGTTATTTTAGTAAGGTTGGTTTGTGCAGACCCATCTTAGTCTCCAGTGATAAGCGATGTCCTCCTAATATAGGGCTCCACTTAGGGCTCAGGCAGAACCTTGAACTTCACCCTTGATGCCCTCTTTCCCATAGAACCTTCAATTTCACATTAGCCATAATGATAATCATGAGCAACTTTCACTGAATCTTTGTTATATTCCGGGCACCATTTGAAGAGCTTCAGGTGTATTAACCCATTTAATCCCTCATAGCTACACCATGCGGTAGACTTTGTTACCATCTCCCTTTGATGGATGAAGGAGCTCAGAGATGCAGCTAGGAGTGGTCAACTGGAATTTATGCCGGAGGCACGAAAGCCCCTTGCCTCTATTTGGGACATTTCTGTCAGGTCTTGTCATCTCCAGTGCTTTCTGAGGAGCTCTGTGCTCTGAACTCTTCCCTCAATTGCCCTTTCATCTCACCTGTTGTACCTGTGATATTTGTTTTTTCTTATCTTTTAACCTGTAGAGTATAAACTCAGAGAGCAGGGATTTCCTTGTTTATTGTCCTATCCCCAGTAAAGGGCCTCGTTCCAACTAGATGCTTAATAAATATACGATGACTGAATAAATGTCTGAAAAAATGTCACGAGGAGATGATTAAGGATTCCTTAGTGTAATTGAATTGTATAGCTGAACAGGAACTTAGAGCTTAGCAGTCCTGGGGGTATTGGGCCTGGAAAAAGCAAATTTAGGAAGGATATAAAAGTGTCTTCAAATATTTGAATAGCTGCCAGTGGGAGAGAGGCTGTCCCTTGTGCTCCTGAGCCAGGAGTATCAGTATCGGTCTAGAAAAGGAGGTGGGGGAGAACGAAAAAAGTTGGAGAGTTGAAAACATGTTGCACAGAAAACTGCAAAAAAAGAAAACTCAGCAAATCCTTCTGTCTGATGGGACTTGTCACTTGGTAAGTGACAGAGTAAAAGAGACATGTTTTGGCCAGGTGGAAATTTGAGTCATAGGAAGGCTGGGCTTGGCTGACAACAAGAAAGAATTCTCCGTCTTTTGAAGGAGAGGGTTACTCAACAGAACAGAGGTCACACCCTTTTCCTGATTTTGGATGGAGTCTGATGTTGGGTTGTGGTGTGGGACAGAGGTCCCTCAAGCTTCTGCATGCTCTCAGAGCCTGGGGTGTTTTCCCTGTTCCCTCAGTCTTCCCCCTGCTTCCAGTTCTCTCTCCAGAGTCATTTGGTCCTTGAAGAAACAGACTCTTTGTCTCTGGGCCCCTGAGCTTCTTCCCAAGTCCAGATAACATGGCCACAGGTATTGGATGTGGAGTGGACCTTCAACTTGCCCTTCTGGCAGAAGGCTCTCACCTTCCCTACCCTAGATTTGGAGAGTAGTGGCTGCTGATGCCTCTTTCCACAGCTCTGGAAGTGGCCTCGGTGGAAGGAAGGTACCTTACTCAGGCCGAGGGTTCAGTCTCCCCATGGGGCCGTCCCAATCCCATGACAGATTTCTGCTGGAAGCACCAAAGCCCCTTGCCTCCATGTGGGACATTTCTGTCAGGTCTTGCCATGTCCAGAGCTCTCCCTGGGCTGAGCCATTGTTGCAACTGCATCACCTGCTGTTCCTCCCTCTGCCAGTCCTGCTTCCCTCCTTCCTGAGGGGAGTTCCTGAGAGTACTAGCCAACCTTATTCCTCTCCTGAGGATGTTGTAATAGGCATCACAAGCTGGTGGCTTAAGACAACAGAAACATTTCTGTACAGTTCTGGAGGCTAGACGTTTGAAATCAAGTTGTTGGCAGAGCCACGTCCCTCTCTAGGGGAGAAGTTCCCCATGCCTCTCTCCCAGCTCCTGTTGTTGGCAGCAGTCCTTGATGCTGCTTGGCTTGCACATGTGGCATTCCAAGCCACCTTCATCCAATGGCATTCTCCTTGTTTTTGTGTCGTGTCCACATTTTCCTATTATACAGATATCAGTCACGTTGGATTGAGAATGGCCCACCCCACAGCAGCCCACCCTAATCCACTATGAATGCATCTTGGCTGTATCTGCAACTACCTTGTTTCCAACTAAGGCCACATTCACAGGTATGGGAGATAGGACTTCAAACTTTCTTTTAGGGGGACACAGTTCAGTCCATTCTAACAAACTACCTGCTTGCAAGTCTCCCTCTCAGGATCTGTTTTCCAGGGAATCTGATCAGTGGTCCTATCTAATCCCTAGTTTTCTCGTGATTTTGAATTCTAGACCATCAGCCCTAGTTGACCTTCAGCTTGTTCTCTTCTCTGCGGTGTCCCTTCTTATTGGAATTCCCTTCCACCAGGATATCAGAATGTCTTGTCCCCTTCTGTCATGGCCTTTGTTTTTCCTTCTAAGTGCCTTATAGGTAATAACCACTCTGGGTGGTCTCAGAGAGCACAGCCCATTTTGAATCAGCATTCACAGACACTCTGATTTACACAGCATGCAGCTCATTGTCATTGACCCATCCACTGATACGTATTCATTTCTATCCATAGGTATGTCTGTCCTTTGCAGGGACATCAGAAAGGGTCTATGCATGCCCTCCAGAGTGAGAGTTAAGGTGTAGGATGGGGATGGGGGCATTTGGGTGTGCCAAATCAGGGAGTAAAAACTATTTTATTTAAAGACTCAAGTTCTTTCTTTCTTTCTTTTTTAAATCATCAGAGTAATTCATGTGCATTAAAGAAAAGTTGGAAGATAGGGAAATACTATAAAAATAATTATTTTTTATTTTTAATTATTCCCTCAAACACAATAATTTTAAACATTTCTCTATTTTATTTTTTTATGGCCAAGATCATATACCTTATATTCTGCTTGTTTTCATTTAACACTATGTCAAAAGTCTTGATAACTTTATTGGCTATGTAATCCCCAACAAATGCACAGGCTGCAATTTATATAAACCATTCACCTGTTGTTGGACATTTAGGTTGTTTCTACATTTTCACTTTTTTTTTTTTAAAGAGAGAGAGAGAGAGAGAGACAGAGAGAGACAGAGAGACAGACAGAGAGAGAGAGAGAGAGAATTTTAATATTTATTTTTCTTAGTTTTTGGCGGACACAACATCTTTGTTTGTATGTGATGCTGAGGATCAAACCTGGGCCGCATGCATGCCAGGCGAGTGCGCTACCACTTGAGCCACATCCCCAGCCCCGTTTTCACTATTTTAAATGGTACTTTTGTGAATCTCACTGTGCCTAATAGTTTCTTTTTCTATATTTGAAATTTCATTAATATTGATTCCAAAAGGGTGTGATCAAATAATATGAACTTCCCCCAATAATCTTTCTTTTTCTTATAACAACATAGAACATGTCATTGTGCACATGTTGAGGGGGGAAATGGACTTTCTATCCCCAGAAGCTTCCAAGTTCTATCCTGCCTCAGGATCTTTGCACCAACTGTGTCTTTTGTTGGGAATACGCTCCTCCCTGACTTTCCCACAGTTGTATCCTTCTGATCTTTCTGTCTTAGCTGTCACCTCCTTAGCTAAAAGTTAACAGTAAAGAGGTCTTTTTGACCTGAAATCCAGAGACATCAGTCACCTGTCTATCAGATCATTCTGTTTAAATTTCTTTTCATGATCGGCATCTGAAATTCTTCTTGTTTATCTGCTTATTTTCTGTCTCTCCCCATGGTAGCAGAATGGACGCACCACAGACACTTGTGGGGATAAAGCACTTTTAGGTTACAGGGCTGCCCCCTCCGGACCTCTTCAGGGGGGGGTCTGCAGCACTTACTGGAGTCAGGGAGGTAAGTCGACCTCCCCTTTCCCACTTGTGCGTTTGCTCTGGTCACACAGAAGCTGACTCACTGGGAGAAAGATGAATGGATTGGGAGAATTTTGCCCACTGAAAAAGAAATGTGAAAAGAAAGAAATGTAGCATATGAGGAATGGTTCAAGGTATTATATTGGTGTAAGTTACATAGCGTTTTCTTCAAGGTTAATTTAAATTTAACTTGTAATTTTAATTAAAGGCTCACTAGTTTCTTTCAACAAGGTTTGTAGTTGGGGGTCATTAACAAACAGGCTTCTTGGTTTTGTTCCTCTTTGTTGAACCGCTTTGGTCAACACCTTTCCAGGTGTACGGAAAGACCTTTTTCCAAGTAAACTAAAGATACAATCTGCATTCTATATACTGTACCAGGTCTGTTCAAAGATAAATACTAAATGAGGTAAGGACTCAATTTTAACTGCTTAATAAATGTTTAAGCAGTATAACATTTACTAAAATGTCAAATATTGACTAAAGCCAAGGTAAATATTACTTAAATTAGCAGTATATCTGGGAAGTCATAGAACTGAAGAAAACAGATGGTGATTATGGAAAAACTTAAGAAGACGTTTAAAACTCTGACTTGAGAATTGACATCCATTAAATAAAATTTTAAAAAAAGAAAAACTCTTTTGAGGGCTGGGTCCAGAAGGAAGACTATAGCAAGGATCTAGTGGGAAGATTGATTTCCTTACAAAATTCCCTAACTGGTCATATTAGACATGCTAACTCTCTATGTTTAGTACTTGCATGTTTATAAAGTCATGTGAGTTTCTTATCCACATATCTGGGCTCCCTTAAATAAAATCCTTTTTTTTTTTTGAAATTCAAAGTATTTGGAGGAGTGTAGTACTAGGACTATTCAAAGAAATCATCAGCCCAGCTAAAAGTTAACAGTAAATTGGAGAGTCAAACTGACTGCTGCTATTGTCAAAGATGAAGCTGGACTGAAATCTTGGCATTTTTGTCTGTCTTAAGATTTCGTGAATTAATTCCATGCTTGGCATAGTATCATGGGCATAAGGAGCATTCAGGAGCACTGGTTTAAGGAATAAATGGCTTTATATGCATTTTGTGTAGATCTCTGACCTATGGAATCAAGCCATATTTTAAGGTTTTATATAACTCATTGCTATACAAGTTCTTCTCTGCCAAGCCCTCTATTTAAGCCACACTTGTCCACTTATTGTCCTCTGTTCTTTTTGCACATGAGGCCCTCCTCTGCAGCCTTTTCCTCTCTGTTCACCCCAAATTGTATCCATCTTTCAATATGGTGGGTTAAACCTGAGACCTTATGAAATCCTCCTCAACCCACAGTGATTTATACTATTAATTGGTACCTTTGGGACTCTTTCATTCCTTGCTGGCTTCCCTATATCAATCAGAAGAATCATGTGCCCTTAATATGTCAATTCAGCTTCCAGTCACCCAGAACCAGTTACCAAATATGGCTGTATCAGTTTCTTAGGGCTGCAGTAACAAAATGGCACCATACACGAAGTAGCTCAAACAGCAGATATGTATTATCTCACAGCTCTGGAGGCTAGAAGATGTGGGCAGGGTGGTTCCTTCTTGATCTTGCAGGAACCAGCTGTGAGGGACAATGTGTCCCATGCAGTACTTCTTGCTTCTGCTGCTTTGCTAGCACTGTTTGGCTTGTGGATGCAGCATCCTGATCTCTGGCTTTATCTTCATGGAGTGTTCTCTTCCCTGTGTGCATGTTTGTCTGTATGCAATTTTTTTTTTCCTTTTTATAGAGATATTGGTCATATTGGATCAGGGTTCACCCCGAGAACCACATTTTTAACTTGATAACTTATATAAATGCCCTATTTCAAAATTAGGTCACACTTTTGAGATATTGGAAGTTAAGAATATAGCATATCATTTTAGAGGGAAGAGCAGCACAAGTGAGAAGAGCCCAACACAAATCTATCTCGGTGCATCAGAGCCTTTGCCCTGGTGGCTTTGGGTTGAGAGCTCAAAGATTTTTCTCTCTCCACAGTTTCTTTGTACCCATGGATTGTGCTGCCTGGATAGTGGTTTTATGTTTCTGTTGCTTTAGGGGATGAAAGCTGTAGGGCGACCTTCCTGGGGCTCCAAAAGTGATTTTGAGTATAATTGATTTTATTTATAAACCTCAATTTTATTTATAAAGATTAACCAATATTGGACCATAGAATATAAAAACTAAGAACTTGAACTCTGGAGCAAGACAGCCCAGGTTCAAATCCCTGCTCTGCTCTCTTACCATCTGGGCGATCTCAGTCAAATTCCTTAAACTCTCTGTGCCTCAGGATCCCCATCTATGCAGTGGAGATAATAACTCTAATCTAATAAAATTGTTGTGAGGATTGAGTACACACAGCCAGGTGCAGTGGCACACCCCTGTAACCTTAGCAATTCAGGAGGCTGAGGTAGGTAGATTGTAAATTCAAAGCCAGCCTCAGCAATTTCACGGTCTCAAAAATAAAAAAGGCTGAGGGTATGGCTCGGTGGTTAAGCACCCCTAGGTGCAATCTCTAATACCAAATCAAACCAAACCAAACAAAAAGATTGAGTGCACATAAAGCCCATAGCTGTGTGTAGTACATGGATAGTGTCTGGTACGGTTGCCCTCTGTGTGTTCCTGCTTGTGCTTATTGCAATGTATACAAAGGCGAAGACCTAGTCATTGTCCTTTAGAGCATATGGTCTGAATGAGCACTCCACTGCCCTGTGTCAGGGACTAAAATGTTCTAACCCCTCTATTATTGATATGTAATTTGTCTGCTTTGTAATTGCGCCTAAAGGGAGGAGCATCTGCTGGGACGAACTGGGCAAGGGATCCTCAGCCAGGACCCTGTCCAGATCCAGGAACCTCATGGGAGCTGAGTCATCATCACTTGCCAACCAACAGCCCAGCTTCCCCTTGCCTGTGGCAGGCTTGGCCAGCTGGTCCCTCCCTGGGTGCCAGAGAACTCATTTGGACAGCATCGAGGACTGTATTCACCTCATCCACTACTGCCCAGTAGGATTCATGTGGGTCTGTTTAAGGCTTGATTTGGGGTCTGAGTGGTCACTCTAATTGGCACTTATCCCCCCTTCAAAGCAAGGTAGGAATCTCGTACACTAAGTGGGGTTCTGCAGGAAACTTTGTGCAGGAGCTGCTGCTGATCTGGGATAATAGTAGTTGGTGACAGCCTTGCTGAGAAGAGCTTGGAAAGAGGCACAGGCTTGGAATCAGGTGGCCTCAGAGAAACTGAACAGGGCAATTGAGGGTCCAGGCACAGAAGGCTTCCCAGAAGAAGTTCTTAGGTTGAGCCTTCAAGAGTGAGGAGCAGTTTGACTGGCAGGTGGTAGGAGGAATGCAGGCTTGATTTTAGGAGAACTGCAGGCACTTCAATTTGAGGGGAGTTTACAGAAACAAATGGGCAGAGGTGAGGTTAGGAAGGGATCAATCCTTGGGGCTGGTAGGTCTAAGACCTCTATGCTTTGGTAGGTTTTTTTTTTTGTTGTTTGTCTCGTAGTTATTGGGACCTTTGAAAAACTTATGAAGTAGCCCCCCAAAACCCTTTTTATATATTTTATTTTATTTTTATGGTGCTTGGGATCTAACACAGGGTCTCATATGTGCCAGGTAGGATCTTTACTACTGATCTATGCCCCCAGTCCAACCTTTGTAATTTTGATAGATAACACAAGCTTCACACCATGTGAAGATGAAGGCAGAGACGGGGTGATGTCTCTGCAAACCAAGAAACTACCAGATACTAGAAGAGAGGTCAGAACAGATCCTTCCATTGCACTATCAGAGGGTTCATGTCCTTTCCAATACCTTAAGTTTGGACTTTTGCCCTCCAAAATTGTGAAAATTTTGTTTGAAGCCACCTAACTTATGGTACTTGTTACAGCAACTCTTCCAAACTAATAATGGCCGGTGAACATTCAACCGGAGCGGTCTAGGAGACTTACAGGTGTGGAGTTGAGAAGAAGCGCTGCTCCAGTGATGGAATCACCTGTCTTAACAGTGGTGGACATGCATCCTTTCTATCTGACCATCATCCCTTCTTTTGGATAAATATTTCCACTCAGCGTGGTCTCAGGAGACTGCCATCCTCTCCAGCTTGTAGTCTACTGCAGGAAAAGAATTTAGCAAATACTCAAAGAGAAATCAAAGTAAAGAGATAGGAGATGGTCAGAGAAAGCATGTCCTGGCAGTAGTGAGTCCTGGTTTCCAGTTCCTGGGGCCCAAATTCGTATAGATCTCCTAGGAATTCTGTGACCTACCTACATTATTCAGTATCCTCCTGAGCTATGCGAGGACTTTTATTCTTCATTTTATTCTGAGAGTTTGAGGTATCACCTACCTTCAAAGGAATATAAGCGTTAATCAAAATCATGAGAGTGCTAAGGCAGTCTATGTAGCATTGAAAAAGGAATAAGGTGAGAACAGAACATGGGAAACCCTGGAGGGAAAGAGGTTAAGAAAAACTAATAGAAGACACACTATATAGCAAATCGGGGGGAAGGGTGATGTCTGATTATAGAAGGGACCATACAACAAGGAAAAGAAGTGTCTCACACAGTAGAACTTGGATTAAGAAAAGGGTGAAAATGTAGCCAATGGATCTGTCCTCTAGAAAACAATATCAATTATCCGTTACTATATAATGAATAACCCCCAAGCATAGCAACTTAAAAAAACAAATACTTATTATCTCACATAGTTTCTGAGAGTCAGGGTGTCTGCTTCCCATTGTTGTGACAAAATACTGGAGATAATCTATAAGGAAGAAAGAATTGACTCATAGTTACATAGGTTTCAATACGTAGTTGGTTGGCTCCATTGCTCTTGGACCTGTGGTGAGGCAGAACATCATGGCTGGGAGCATATGGTGGAGCAAAGATGCTCATCTCATGGGGCCAGGAAGCAAAAAGAAAGAGAGGAGGGAGACTGAGTCTCAGTATGCCCTTCAAGGACACACCCCCAATGACTTCACTTCCTTTCACTAGCCCTACCTCCTGAAGATCCCACCACATCTCCACAGCACTATCATCTTAGAACCAAGTCTTCAACACACGAGACTCTGAGGGACATTTAAGATCCAACCCATAATAGTCAGGAATCCAGAAGCAGTTTAGCTGGGTGGTTCTGGCTCTGGGCTTCTCATAAATTTGCGGTCAAGTTATCACTCAGGGATTCAGCCTCTGGATTAGTGCTAGAAGATCTACTTCTAAGATGACTGGTGGCTGGGGGCTTCAGATCCTTCCTAGTGGACCTCTCCCAGGGACTACTTAAGTCACAGCTGTCTCTACATAAATAATCTAGAAAGTATCAGAATCTTTTTATAACATAAGCTTGCAGGTGATAGCTCATCTTCTGGGCCATAGTTCGTTCACTAGAAGTGATCCACCAAGTATATACTACTCTCAGATAAAATGAATGATACTCTTAAGGGAGAAGAATCATAGAATTTGTGGGTACAGATTTACAACCACTTCAAAAACTTTGAGTGATTTCTGCCAGAACCATGTCAGGGAAGTGGATAGAGTGAAAATCTAGCTCAGTAGTGCATGGGGAAGAAGCAAAGTACATCCCTGTTTCTAGAAACTTGCTCTGAGGAAAAGTTATGACTTTATTATTGCAGCAGGAGGGGTAGAGGAAATAATTTTAATTGTTAGTAAAAAAAATTTTTATTTGTTAACATTGGGTCTGTTATCTTTATATATTTACAGTCCTCCAAAAATTAACAGGGTGAAGTCAATATGAGTTAAATAAGTTTAGGACTGGGAATGCACTTTCCCACAGAAACCTCTTCCACAGGAAATGAAGCAACCTCATAAAAATTTATAAAAACTTATTCGCTGAACATGGTGGCACATGCCTATAATCCCAGTTACTCCAGAGGCTGAGGCAGGAGGATTGTAAGTTTGAGGCCAACTTGGGCAATTTAGCAAGACTCTGTCTCAAAACAAAAAATTAAAAGGACTGAGTAGGTAGTTCAGTGGTTAACCCCCGTGAGTTCAATCATAGTGCCACAAGAAACAAAACTAATCTATTTAATCCACATTGACTCTACAGCACAAGATTGTGCCAGTGTTACTGTAGAATTCACCACAAAGTAGAGCTCCCTTTTGTATAGGATCTGACACCAGGTAGAACCGTAAAACCTATTTCCACAAGGATCCCTCAAAGCCTCATTATGGGGAATGACCAACAACACAGAACCCATTTCAGGTAGACCTGTTCATGATAGACCTCATGTTTCTGGGTTTCTGGGGAAAGTCTGTGGTCTACCAATATCTATCCCTAAGAAAATGTCCTTTCAGTGTTCCAGTAAACCATTGACTGGAGCACATCTCTTATCTTATAGGCTCCAAGTGCTACATTCCTGGGCTTGGGTCCTTGGTGGGACTGTACCTTCACAATGAGGAAGAGAAATGAAGGTGCAGCCTAAGAAGAAGGAAAGAGGACATGGGAAGTAGTATTGACATGATTTGAAAACTTTATGAGCCTAGCACTTTTGAGTCTCATTATAGTCAGGAGAAGTGGGTCCATTTTTAAAATTGAAGAAACAGAGGCATGTCTGCATAATATTGACCAATTGTAGAGACACTTAGTAAAATAAGTGTTATAAGGAAAGCACTTCAGTTGGTGGTGTGAGGGAACCTGCTCAACCCAGCTCATGGGAGCTGATTGTGATGTGAGTTCCCAATACTGTATCTGGTAGCTTGAAATTGTTCACAGCATGATATTGACACAGAACATGGAGCCCATTTTTTTTGGGGGGGGGTAGCAGGGATTGAACTCAGGGCCACTCAACCACTGAGCCACATCCCTAGCCCCATTTTTGTATTTTATTTAGAGACAGGGTCTCACTGAGTTGCTTAGTGCTTCACCATTGCTGAGGCTGGCTTTTAACTTGCAATCCTCCTGCCTCAGCCTCCAGAGCTACTGGAATTGTGGTGGACAAAGCTTATATATATTTAGTTTCAAGTGAACACAATATCTTTATTTTTATGTGGTGCTGAGGATTGAACCCAGTGCCTCATGCATGTTAGGTGAGCACTCTACTGCTGAGCCACAATTCCAGCCCCACTTGTTTTCCTTTATATAGAATTTTATTGCATGTTTTCCTATAAAGTATACATTTTTATTATGGCTGTCTTAATTTTATGAAAAGAGGATAGGTAATGTTGTATGTAATATCTTGGCACTTAACTTTCTCAGTTATCATTCACGAGACTGTTCAGATTCATCTGATTGATTGGTTCATTCTTTTTGCTCGCTGTCTAAATGTTTTACCAAGAGTATTTTGTACATTTTAATAACAATTTGTTTAAATATTTAAGGATTAATGCAATTATCCAAATGAATATCATGTGTATTATAAATAAGATTTACATAATAGCTCAGTAGGAAGTGATACTGCCCCTTACGTCTTCTGAACAATCTGCATATTCTGGATGTTCTATGTTCTGTCCTACACTTTGTTTTTCTTTCTCTTTCTGATTTCTAATCAATTACTCAAGCTTAATGGAAGTATTATATACAGTAAAACATACCAGGAATAACTCGAAGGGCAGTATAACAACATTCTTCGTGAGTTGTATAAAGTTCACATTTTAAAGATACCAAGGAACTTTTCAACTTTCTACTGGAATATGCTTTGTGAAGCATTATTGATCTTACAGCAATTGAGCATCCAGTACTTTCCCCCACTTCAGTCTACCACAGTTCCCTAACCTACCCACTCCCTCCTACCAAACCAATAGTAATAAATTTTTCAGGTCACAAAAATTATCTTAACTCTTTCATTTGCCATTTAACATGTGTATTTGGTGAGGTACACAGGAATGTTCTTCATTTGTAATTAAAAACAGCATTTGACAGTGTTTTATACAAATCATTACTGAAGAAATGGTTCCTGATATAGATGGCAATAGTGAAGAGAACTGTCTGGAAGGACTTTCTTGGGCCTCTAGACTTTCCCCAGAAACCCAGTTGTTGTAGGCCCAGTCTCATGACCTTCACCCAGGGAAAAGCCTGAGGCCTCCCCAGGCTCCTGAGGCAGCTGTGCTCTGAGGAGACACACCCATGAGACATGGAGACTTTCTGGTTAATGCTCAAAGGTGAGAGCTGGCTCTCTTCCCTTAGAGAAGGCATTTAGGATGGCAAGAGATAAGAAGTTTCTAGGAAGAAAACAAATGGAAAATGGTGAGAAGATAAAGGACCTCAGATAAGAAACAAATGAGAAAAGCATTTTTCTGCCAACATGGTGAAAAGTGAAAGAAATAAGTCAGCTTGCTTTGTAGCCAGGATGAAAAGCAACTAGGCAAAAAGAGGTTTGGCTTTTGCCATAGAGAAGGTTTGTAACAATGAGGGAAAACTCAAGGGTAAGCCATGATATTGGTCCAGGGATGTCAGAACAAGGTCTATGTAGATGATCAGAAAGGACACCTGTTCCTGTGGTGGGATTTCAGAGGCACCCTGAAAGCTTTCTCACCCCCAAGTGCCCTAATTGCTTAGTTATCAACCTTCACAAAGGCCTCAGGCTGAGGGGGATGGTGGGGCAGAGATCTGGCCTGCCCTCCACTGACTAAGCTCTGCCCACAGGCTGCTTCTAGCAGGAGGGGGGGGAGAACACATTTGCAAGGGGTCATTGTGCCCAGAGGAGGCCTCTTTCTGATCACTGTAAAGCTTCCCAATTCCTGAAAGATAATCCATAAAGATCAGGCCATCCCTCCCACCCTGTAGGGGCACCTTTGTGCCCATGGAAGCCTAAGCAGGCAGTCTAGTCTGGTGGGCATAGTGTGGAGATCACGGCATAGCGGAGGCCATGGCTCTACCACTGAGCTATGTCCCAGCCTTCACTATATTTCTTGTTCTCTGCATTTATTTCTCCTTTAACTCTCTGATGTTTAGTAAAGTTTCATTAAAATCTCACACAGTGGGGCAGCTTCTCAGAGCGTTAAAGAGTAGAATATGGGGTCATGTTGGAGCAAGGGAACACAGAATGAACGGAGGCTTGTATCATCCTGACTCTGTCTGCCTGCAGATGGTCCCTGGACATTATTTTTATTACAAAAGGGTTATTCCAAGCCCCATCTTCAGAAGGAATGCCTCTTTCAGGGCTCAGTGGTGCTGTGACATCTTGTAGAAAACTAGGAGAAGCAGCAATCAATGATTTCACTCAAAGGTTTCGGGGAAAACTTTTTAAATAAGCAGATACATCACAGAGCAGAATACAAAATTCATAAGGATTTTAAATATACAATACAGATCTAAAATAAAATTTAAAAAAAATGAAAAAAAATTTAAATTAGATGGGTTCAGTGGCACATGCCTGTAATCCCAGCTGCTCCAGAGGCTGAGGCAGGAGGATGGCAAGTTCAAACCAACCTCAGCCAGCCTCAGTGAGGCCCTAAGCAACTCAGTGAGGCCCTAAGCAACTCAGTGAGACCCTGTTTCTAAATAAAATGCAAAATAGGGCTGGGGATGTGGCTCAGTGGTTAAACGTCCCTGGGTTCAATCCCCGGTAATATAAATATATATTATTAATTACTATATATAATATTGATATTATATATTAGTTAATATATAATAAAGTTTATTAATTAATATATAATTAAACCTATTAATTAATATGCGTTAATTAATATGTGTATTAATTAAATACATTTCTATCTTCTGGAGGGCAACCCCCATACTTACTCTCAGGTTTTCTTGGAATAATCAGTCATTTGCTCTTTTCTGCTTTTGAGAAAATTTCAACAGAAAAATTTGAGGAACTTTAAAGGTTCCCACAGAAGGAATGAGGTAACCAGGCAGTGAGAACTGTGGAGGACAAGGTTCTCAAGCTCAGTTTGCATGTCTGGAGAGATGGGGCTGGATTATTGAGGTCAGCTGACTGAGATCCTGAAGGGATCCAGCACCTCCTATCAGAGCAAGTTCTGAATTTAAGTGAGTAGTTATGGAGCCAGGTTAGTCCCTGGGACTTCACATGTAGCCTGGCAACTTCAGAATGAGAAAAGACTTATATTCCTTCAGGGCCAGCCTCCTCTTCTTACTGGTAGAGGTCCAGATCTTAAAGAGATTAAGTGACTTGCCTGAGGTCATACAGCTCATGGCAAAGACAGGACCAGAACCTGCGCCTCCTACCTCTGAGTGCTCTGATGGTGACGCTGGAAGCAAAACTATCTGTTCTTTTGTTCCATCTCCAAAGTTTAGGATAAATGTGTTCTTAGTTATTTTTTATTCCTAGGTTTAAATAAATCATTCAAGGGTAAAAGTTTCTTTGGAATGCAATAGGTAGCGGTCCAAGCATGGATAAAAATGAGATCGACACTGTCTTTCCTTCCTCCCTCCTTCCCTCCCTCCCTCTTTCTTCCTTTCTTTCTTTCTTTCTTTCTTCCTTCCTTCCTTCCTTCCTTCCTTTCTTTCTTTCTTTCCCTTCCTTCCTTCCTCTCTTTCCTTCTTTCTTCCTTCCTTCCTTCCTCTCTTTCCTTCTTCCTTCCTTCCTTCCTTTCTTTCTTTCCCTTCCTTCCTTCCTTCCTTCCTTCCTTCCTTCCTTCCTTCCTTCCTTCCTTCCTTCCTCTCTTTCCTCCTTCCTTCCTTCCTTTCTTTCTTTCCCTTCCTTCCTTCCTTTCTTTCTTTCTTTCTTTCCCTTCCTTCCTTCCTCTCTTTCCTCCCTCCTTCCTTCCTTCCTTCCTTTCTTTCTTTCTTCTCTCTCTTTCTCCAGGCATTCATTGCTTGCCTGTTACATGCCAGACCTGATACCAATGTGGAAACTATGAGGATGAATTCTTTCCTGTCCCCAAGAAGAGTGGAGGTGAGGCTGGGACAGGCCAGCGGCAAGCCATCACAGTGTCATGATGAGCGCTGGGAGGCCGCATGGGAAGTGCCTGGGAAAACACAAGGAGATTATCTCCCCGCGACAGGGAAGTGGGTCAGGGGAATTCAGAGGTGCCAAGTGATGAAGTAGGAGGGATATACTTAGCGGACTAGAGCTCACCTTTTGATAACCAAGTTCACTCTGCCAGAATTCTCGAAATACTTCGAAGAACTTTGGCAGCATGCTTTTGTGCCACGGGGCACATTGCCAGGTGTTGTATTCATTGGCCTCTGGTGGACCACACAATGGAAACACTTGTAACCTTTGGAGAGAGGGCATTATGCTGCTGTCGTATGTGGCAAGCCAATCATCCATCACAATTTATCCTTCCCCATGTCCCTCTTCTCTTGTTTAGGCTCTTCCAGCCACATGGCTTCTTCTTCACTGTTGTTCAGACACGCGGAGTACACCCCTGCCTCTGGACCCTTGAACTTGCTCCTCCCTCTGATCACTTCCCTAGTGGAACCCTGTGTTCCTTACTCTATTCCAGTCTCTGCTCGAATGTCCTTTCAGTAGGAAGGGCTCTCCTGACCATCTCAAGAGAATGGCAACATCAGTGTGCCGTGTGTTGAACGGTGGCTCTCCCAAAACATGCACCCACAGACGAATCTCCAGGACCTGGGAAGTGACCTTAGTCACAAAAGGGTCCTTACAGATATAATTAAGATGGTCTCATCCTGGATTGTTTGGGTAGGCTCTAAATCAAATCATTAGCATCCTTATAAAAGAATGATGGCGGAGAAGCCGTGTGAAGATGGAGGCAGAGATTGGAGTGGTGCAAGCTACAGGATGCAGGAACACTGACGGCCATCAGGAGTGACGAGGCCTGGAAGGTTCTCTCCCAGAGTCCCTGGAGGAAGCACGCCCTACCAATACTGTAATTTTGAACTTCTGACCTCCAGATGTGTGAAAGAATAAATTTCTGTTGTTTTTATGCCACCAAGTCTGTGGTAATTTGTTATGGCAGCCACAGGAAATTGACATACAGGCCACCCTGTGGCTCTCTATCCCTTTTACCCCCACCCTTTTCCATTAGCACCTGACATATATTTTATACACACACACACACACGTGTGTGTGTGTGTGTTCTAATCTTCAGTATAGACCAGGGGCTTTGCTTTTGTTCAGTGCTGTGTCACCAACATCTAGACTAGTGCTTGGCACACAGTAGGTGCTCAGTGGTCACTGAATGAATAAATGGGTGAGTTGTTGAAAGGGATCCTTTCCAGATACTGGGAGTTACTTTTAAAAAAAAAATTTTTGGTTGTATATGGACACGATATCTTTATTTATTTTTATGTGATGCTGAGGGTCAAACTCAGTGCCTCATATGTGCAAGGCATGCTCTCTACCACTGAGCTACAGCCCCAGCCCTGGAGTTACTTTTTGCATGACTGAGGAGACAACACAATCTCAGTTCTGGTGATAGTGTGCTCAATGGGGAGAGGCCTGGATTTAAGTCATGGCTCTACCACTTACAAGCTGATGATATGGACTCTGAACCTTAGTTTCATTAACAGCAAAGTAAGGCTGTTCCCATCTTTACTGTTCAAGGTTGTCATATGAGGTGAAGGGAATGGTATTAATGGAGTGGCTGGCTCAGTGCTTGGGGAGTAGTACTCAGGATAGGTCCCTTTTCTTTCTAGTTCTAAACTTGCAGTGGAGGCAAGAAGACCTATATGAGATGTGACTTTTTTTGTTTGTTTTGGTACCAGGGATTGAACCCAGGGTCGCTTAACCATGGAGCCACATCCCCAGTCCTTTTATTGTACTTTATTTAGAGACAGGGCCTCACTGAGTTGCTTAGGGCCTCACTAAATTGCTGAGGCTGGCTTTGAACTTGCCATCCACCTTCTCAGCCTCCAGACCTGCTGGGATTACAGGCATGTGCCACCATGCCCAGCTAAGTGTGACCATTTTCTCTTGCATCAACCAGCAGTTTCCTCAATCACATTCTCCCAGGGACAGACCTTGCCATTCCTGATAAAGGTAGGATTTGCTTAGTTAAATATAGCAAGCCTTATGATTCTCTGTTGTGAGTCGATGAACTCCATGGCATGTTTGATTTCCAATTTTGGACACTAACTCTTACACTCGCTTCCTCCCATCAACCTTTGTATTATGAAGAGCAAGGTAAAGACCACTGTTTCTATGTGCAGCTTTGTGGTGTTTGCTGGCATCCATCAGTGTTAGAGGGGATGGCACCAGCTTTTCCCTGCTGGCCCTGTAGGGATAGCCAATTGTAAACTTTATATGTATTAGGAGAAAAAGTCAGCTTTTTGTCACTGCGTCAAAATATCCAAGAAGAACAACCTAAAAGAGGAAAGATTTATTTTGGATCAGAGCTTCAGAGTCTTTGATCCATGGTCTCTCAGCTCCCTTGCGTTGGGTTTGAAGTGAGGCACAACATCATGGTGGGAGGATATGGCCAGGGAAAGCTGTTCACCTCCTGGTATCCAGGAAGCTGAGACAGAAGAAAGAGCCAGGAACCAGATAGCGTCTCTAAAGAACCCACTTCCTTTAACTAGGTTCTATTTCTTATAGTTTCTACCACCTCTCAATAATCCATTAAGCCATGGATTAATCCATTGATAAGACCAGACTCCTTATGATCCAATCACCTTCCCAAATATCTACCTCTGAACATTGCTGCATTGGACATCAAGCCTGCAGCACAGGAGTCTTTGCAGGACACTTCATATATAAACCATAACACAGATAAAAAATTGTTTTTTAAAAAAATCATATACACAATACATATACATAGAAATAGGCACAAAGGAGCCCTCTCTTCTCAAAAATATTGGTTGGAAATACCTACAATATTAGAAATGTTAGCAGTTATTATTCCAGGTTCCGGGATTGTCATGGCTCTAATTTTTTTTTCCTGATACTTTCCTTCCTTTTCCAAAATGTAAATTGAAAGTGTTTCTGCCTTGTTTTTCTATCAGATAAAACCCAGCTTTGCGTTTGAGATTTTCTTTCTAGAACGGGCCCAGAATATAAATGCTAAGGTTAGCTTCAGTTCAAGCAACTGGGGATTTCCTTGAATCTTCAGTCTGATCTCATGGAAGTTGTGTTTGTCATTTTTTTCTTTTTCTTTCCTTAAACAATCACACAGACACCAGACTTCTGTGGCAAAGAGGGATAGCAGAGCCACGATTGTCGTCAAGAATCTTAGCCAGGATTTTTCTAGCCGGCTCCTCATCATTGCAATTTTGTTGGTTCCTTTGAAAAGAACTTTTTCTTGAGGTCTAAGGCAGACTTAATTTAAAGCATTGATCTCATCACACTTTTTTAGCTTCTGGTTAAAAATAGAACATCTCTTATAATTCCCAAGGAAAATCAGTTCTGTCAAATCTCATTGCTAATTCATAAAGGGCATTTGACTGTTCAAATGGAAGACTGTGGGCATCCAATGGATATTTCCAATGCTGTTGTTTCTTAAAGGAGTTTAACACTCATCTTTGTCAATGGAGTGGACCAGAACCAGTTAAACCTAATCCAATGGAGATAAATTTGATTTTGCATGAATTAGAGCAGCATTTGCAAAAAAAAAAAGCTCTTGACAGAATGTTCCATTAGTATCCAGTGTCAGCCTGTTTTTGCTTTTCTTTTAAGGTTAAGAAGAAAAGGGTTTAAATCACACATTGTAGGCAAATGTTATGTGCTTTAATGTGGAGGGAGCATAAGTTGTTATTATGATAATGTTAATAACGCTCTTCATGTATTACATTTCGGTTGACATTTAATCCTAATTGAGAAAAACCTAAAATTAATCTTTGTAAGAAACAAGACCAGAGTAGCTAATCAGGTTTGGAAGTGGGACTAATGGTACTATAATCAGATTGATGAGCTGTTAAATATCTGATGTGAAAACCATGTCGTGAAGTGATAAGAAAGAGTCTGTGCAAAAGTCCACTTGAATTTGCCCCTTGTCTTTTATTTTGCAGTTTGTTCAAAAGACTTATTACCTCAGCTTCAAAGCTCAGATCCAAGATATTTACCAGCTGGTAACTTTTATTTTTTAATTAGCTCAGCTTTCCCTAGGCAGACACAAAAGGAGTGGGTGGGGGGAAGAATTATTCTTTGCTCTCTATCTACCCGGGGTAAGATGTTACTGGTTTTATTTAGGTGAAAGGATGAACCATGAAGCTGGTCACCCATGACAATGATACCACACTTTGATGACTCTGATATTTTATAGCTAATTCCGGAGTCTGTTTATGGTTGGATTGTTTCACGTATGGGATGTGGAATAGAGAGAGAGAGGGTAGCAATGAGACTGGGAACTTGGTAGGATGGAACACAGTTGAGTATCAATTTTCCACAAAGATTAAATTCTTCCCACCATCCTTAGACTGGGAAGGGCTGTGTCTGAGGTCTTGTTGTCTGAATGTCTAGTCCCTAGGATCTGTAGAGATCCTCACAGAGGTATGAAGAATACAAGTACTAGTTCAAGTTTTTCTTGTATTCCTTAAGAGACAGAAGTCAAAGATAGGTATCCCATGGAAAGCCTCTAGGAAATGATATAAAGGACCATCCAGAAAACCCTAAGACCATCCAAACCCAGGACAAAGGATCGTCAATGCCATCAATTGGATGACACTGATGGAGTTAACAGCCATGTGCTCAGTGCTTCTGTCTTTGTTCCAGAGCAGGTTGTTGAAGCAAAAGTGTTGTAACCTCAGATTCAAGTTTTTAAAAGAATATTGGGGAAGAAAGAATTGAGAAGCCAGACTTTATTAAAATTAAAAATGTCTGCTCCGAGAAAGACATTGTCAAGAGAAAGACTCATAAGCCACAGATTAGGAGAAAATATTTGCTAAACACATGTCTGATAAAGGACTGTTATCCAAAATATACCCCAAATTCTTAAAAATGAATAGTAAAAAAAAAAAACACAAACAACTCAATGACAAAATGGAGCTACGACCTTAACAGAAGGGAATATATATATATATATATATATATATATATATATATATATATATATATACACATACATACACACATGTATATCTTAATGGCAAAAATGTTCAACATGTCCTTAGGGAACTGCAGATTAAGACAATGCCATATCATGACACATCTATTAAAATGACCCAAATCTAGAACACTAACAACACCAAAGGCTGGTAAGGAGGTGGAGGAGCTGAAACTCATATTCATTGATGGTGGGAATGCAAAATAGAACTGTCACTTTGGAAGACAATTTGGCATCTTACAAAAGCAAACATTGTTTTACTGAATAATCCAGCAACCATTTTCCTTGGTATTTACCCAAGGAATTGAAGATTTATGTCTATATAAAAACCTGCATTTAGATTTTTTGCAACTTTTTTCATAATTGACTATGATATGTCCAGAAAATGGAATGCGAAATTCCACATAAAAAAGAAAAGAGCTGTCAGCCTCTGAAAGACATGGAGGAAGCTTAAAGGCATACTTCTAAATCTATGAAGCTAATCTGAAAAGGTTACAAACTGTATGATCCAACAATATGACATTCTGGAAAAGGAAAAACTATGCAGATAGTGAAAAAAAAAATCAGTGGTTTCCAATGGTTAGGTGGGAGAGATGGGAGAGTGGTGAAAAGGCAGAAAGATTTTGCAGGCAGTGAAACTATTCTGTGCGATACTGAAGTAGTGGATACATGTAATCACATCCTAGTCCAAATAGAATGCATGCACAACATCAGGAGTGAACCCTAATGTAAGCCAAGACCTTTAGGGATGAACTGATAATGATGTGTCGAGCAGGTTCATCAGTTGTAACAAATATATCACTCTGGTGGGGAATGTTGAAAATGGGAGTAAGTACACATGCGTAAGGGAAGGTGGTATAGAGGATCCCTCTATCCCTCCCACCTAATCCCTGGAAACCACTGTGTTTTTTTTTTGTTGTTGTTTGTTTGTTTGTTTTTTGTTTTAGTTTTGCCTTTTCTAGAATGTCCTTTTGTTGGAATCATCCAGCATATAACCTTTTCAGATTGGCTTCTTAGATTTAGTAATACACATATAAGTTTTCTCCACGTCTTTTCAGGTATTGACAGCTCATTTCTTTTTGGCATGCAAAAGAAAAATAAAGAATACTGAAGCGCTGAGTATAAGTTAGAGAGCTATCTATAATACTCAGGTTCAATATTTGGATATGAGATTTGAGGCTGAAGACTTGGAAAGAGTAGAAAGAGACGAGATAAACTTGGACAAGAAATAGGGTCACTGACACAGCTCAAGCAATATGAAGGTCTCACCCAGAAGAGGATTCTGTGTACAGTTTGTATGTGCAAAATGCACATTCTGAAAACATCCAAAGATGTTCATGGCATGACAGCCAACATTGCTTTCATTTGGGGACTGGGAGAAAGGCATAGTTTAAATATATGGGATTTAAAATATTCCCTTCTACCCTCTACCCCCAGCAAGTGAAAAATTGCAAGAAGGGCTCATTTTAACTGAGAATTTTGAAAAGAGGTTTAATACACTGAAAATAATGTTAACTAACATTCATTAACTGGATAGTGGGGCCCCTGAAAATACTGCTCAGTTGCCCACAGTCATTGGAGTCTGAAGTCAGAGATTTAATTTGTTCTGTTTATCTTGAGCCTCTTTCAATGATCTATGCTGGTGCATTTCTTAACAAAATAATCTGCTGCTCCCTGAGCTTCTCTGGCCTCCTGGCAGGGGAAGCCTCCTTCTTAGTAAAGCTCAATTGCCCTTTCTTTCCCTCTTGGTTACCTCCCCAACCCTTAGTCCTAACTTGCTGAAAGTCACTTTCTATAGTTCACCTGCCAGGTGTACATAATGAAGGGTCACCTTGTTCTACAAGGTTGAGTTTTCTGCTTTGAGAGTGCTTCACTTTGTAGAGTCTGGTCCAAGACAAAACTGCAAAGGTGTGGGTGTCCCAAACTCTGAGCTCACTGTCTAGTTTGGAACTCTTGAACCTTGAACCCCCTTGAACCCTCTGCCCAATCCAATAGAACTGTCTTCTACACCAACCACCTGTCTGGACTCCCACTCAAACCGTAACATTAAGGGCAGGTCAACAAAGGACTTTATTTACCCAGCATCTCTGAAGAAAGATAAATCCACAGGTGTGTCCTTCAGCAGAGACCACAAACTCAGGGTGAAGAATTCATGACAATCAGTTCTGGCCAAACCCTTCTTCCCATGCATGTAGTCTATGACTCCATTAGGTCTTTTTTTTTTTTCTTTTTTATATCCATTAGATATTTTTAAAGTGTTTTAAAAACATTTGAAGGGAATAAATGTCTGCTATAAGAAAAAAAAAAACATAGGTAAAATAAAATGAAAGTTTCTGTTTCCCTTTCTCTCCCCTCACCCCATCCTCCCAGAAGAAAAGACAGATGGCATTTGAAATGAATCTTCTGGGTCTTTTCGTGCGATATGAATGAACTGCAATTTGGTCTTGTGAGTGCTGATCAATAGATCCAAAAACACTGAGTCCAGAAGCTTCTTGGACAACCATAATATGCCATTGGCTTTTTAATATCAAGGCCTCTGAACATGGATGTTCAGTTCTTTTTATATTTTTTCTTTTGCTTCTCATTCTTATCTGAAAATGTGAAGTTCTAACAAATATGTTTAAAGGGAAACTTCATTTGATCCAAAACTCACACCCATCAGAATTCACAGTATTCAATGATCTCCATTCCTCCTCCACACTCCCATCTGTATCCACACAGCCCACTGTTTAAATAAACTTAGCTAAGACTTGTCAAAGGCAGGCTCTGGGTTTCTCATTTCTTTTTGTATTTTTTTTTTTTTTTTTAGACATTGATGGGCCTTTATTTTGTTCATTTATTTATATGTGGTGCTGAGAATCGAACCCAGTGCCTCACACATGCTAGGCAAGTGCTCTGCCACTGAGCTACAACCCCAGCTCTGGGTTTCTCATTTCAATTTGCCTTGTGTATTAAATACCTTTTATGGACACCTAGAAAAATAATACTGATCATAAAAAAGGGACAGTAATTTCCCCCTAACTCCAAGTGCGCAAAACTTCTTTTGAAATAACTCTTTGGAGGATTTCCTCATTTGGTTGCTGCAGAGCGGCCAAAAATGCAATTTTTCTACAAGCCTCTTCCTTTGCTTGGTCTCTAGGCCTCAGTGGAAGGTTCCTCAGAAGTGGCCTCTTTCTGTTATCAGGAGAGACTCAGCACTTCCGTTTTCCCAAGGGTCAGAAGCTCCCCAGAGACCACACACCCAGTGTCTTGGCTGAAATGAAATCCTCATCCAGGTTGGGGTGGCAGTATGGTTTCTTTCAAAGGGTAAGACCCAGGAAGATGGGACATTTCTTGTTTCATGAGAAATTATTGAAAAGTCTTTTGAAAATTGTGACAGCAGATGACTTACTCTAGAGTCCTGACCTTAGGCTTTCAGAGCAATACAGTCCAGGAATCCTCAAGGCAGGAGAATCATCCTGGAGAATCTCATGGAAGATTCCATGGGAAGTGAGAAAAAAGTCTTGGGAGAGGCTCCACGGCAGTCCTGGAACCTTAAGCTTTGTAATTGTTGAAGGAACCTGAGAGTTTTCTGGCATCACTTCTCTGTTGGATAAACGGGAGAGGGAAGGTACAGACAGGGGAGCCCGTGATCTCCACAGAGCTGGAACAGAGGCCTGGGCACTTTTTATTATGTCTGGCAACTTCTCTGTTTTGGATGTCTCCAAATTCATTTTCCTTTTAGTTTTTGCTTCAAAATTATACATATTACTTCAAAGTTATATATATTACTTTTCCTACATCACTCATTATGAACATTTTTGTTTACTTGCCCCCCCACAAGTCCAGGGTCTCCTAGAGTTGCACAGGCTGGCCTTGAACTCAAGGGCTTGAGTGATTTTTCCCTCATCATCTGCCCAGGCTGGGCAACTTAGCAAGACCCCGTCTCAAAATAAAAATAAAAAAGGCCTGGGGATGTAGCTCAGGGGATGAAGTGCCTCTGGGTTCAATCCCCACAACTGGAGTAGGACCTGGGTGGGGGTGGGGAGGCATTATTTTCTTATTCTTTATATCAAACTAAATTCCAGATGGACCACAAACTTAAGTGTAATAAAATGAAAGCATAAAAATATTAGAAACAAATATAAAATAATTTTAAAATTTAATAATATCATGTTAGATCTAGACTTTCTAAGACCATTTAGGACATCATATTTTATATATATATGAAAGAAACTAAGAGTTTAGCTCAGTGGTAGAGCACTTGCCTAGCATGCACAAGCCCTTGGATTTGATCCCCAGCAGCACTATAATTGAAAAAAAGAAGATGTGTGTATGTGTGTGTGTGTGTGTGTGCACGTACTCGCACATAGGCATCTGACAAAGGGCTACTTTACTGAAGATATTTTTAAAAGTTTTACAACTAAATAAGACTTTACAACTAATAAGGATTTACAACTCAATAGGAAAAACAGAGGGCAAAGGACATCTGGAGAGGCAGAAAAAGAAATACAAATAATTTGTAAGCTTAAAGAAAATGGCTAATTGCATGATTAATTAACTAAATGCTAATTAAAACTTAACAGCAAGTTAATATTTTTCACCTATTAGATTGTCAAAAATTATAGAGTTTTTATGTTTTAATTATTATTTTTTGGTGCTGGAGATTAAGGCCAGGGCCTTGTACGTGGCTAGCACTCCTGTTCTGCTGTAGAGCTATACCTCTGCACTCACAGAAGTTGTTTTTTTTTTTTTTTTTGAGATAGGATCTCACTAAGTTACCCAGCCTGGATTTAAACTTGTGATTCTCTAGCCTCAGCTTCCCAAATAACTAGAATTGCCTATGAGTTCCACCACACCCAGCTCAGAGTTTTATAATAAATAATTTTAGTGAGGCTGCAAGGAAAAGAAGTGTGTGTGTGTGTGTGTGTGTGTGTGTGTGCTGGGAATTGATCCCTGGGCCTCATACATGCACAGTAAGTGCTCTGCCACTGAGCTATATACTCCCAGCCCAAGAGATACTCTTATACATGCTTGGGAGACATTAAATTAGTGTAAGATCTTCTTTGGAGAGAAAATCAACATGATTGATAAAATTTTAAATTCAAATACACTTTAACCTAGTAATTTCTTTGTATAGAGTTAATCTTGGAGATTTATGTGCAAGGATGTTCATTACAGTATTGTTATGCCAAAAATTGGAAATCAGCTAAATGATTTTCAAAAATGAGTTGGCTGAATAAATCACTCACCTTCCCATGGTAGACTATTTCAGGATATAGCTCTAAACTCCCTCAGCTGTGAGAGGACCCCTGCCCAACAGTTACTCATAGCAAAAACTGGAGAGACAACCCAGGTGTATTTCAATGGGGGCTGAGGTAAGTGGATTGTTGTATGGACCTACTGTGATGGGGATCTTCTCTAAGAGATGGTGATGGAGATAGATGACAGCAGGTATCACCTCCCAAAGGTCTTAACACCTAATCTTATCACTTTGAGGACCCAAATAAAGCATAGCCACAGTCCTGGAAGGAAATGAGAAAGATGGTGACTGTGCCTGCTTCTAGGGAGAGGAACTTGGTGTCCAGCATAGAAAGGAGAGAGCTGCTTTTCATCCTGTGCTTGCTATGGTCTACAAGCACTGCCCAAATTCCTACACTGAAACTTAATCCCCATTGTGGTGGTGTTATGGGGTGGGGGCTTTGAAGGGCATGATTAAGTCATGAGTCTTTTTTTTTTTTGTACTGGGAATTGAACTCAGGGCACTTAACCACTGACCCGCATCCCCAACTGCTTTTTAATATTATGAACAGGGTCCCGCTAAGTTGCTTAGGGCCTCCCTAAATTGTTGAGGCTGGCCTTGAACTTTTGATCCTCTTGTCTCACCCTCCCTACCTGCTGTAATTATAGGCATGTGCCACCACACCTGGCTCATGAACTCTTTTAGTTCCATTATCACTTCTTCAGAGAGGCTCACTGCCCTCTTGAAAGTAGTCCCCATGTCACTTCCCAAACTTATTTCATTTTCTTCAAAATGCTTACAACTACATTTATACTGCTTATTTTCTTGTTTCTTTTATTTAATTTTTTTCTGCCCCATTTGAATGTGAGCTTATAGAGCAAAACATTATCAGTTTTTTCAAACCTTCTAGCACTATATGATACCTGTGTGTTTAACTGAAGGAAAGAGTAAAGAGGATTATCTTTTTTAAAATTAAAAATTAATAATAACAGTAAATGTAACAATATATATAAAGAAAAGTAATCTGAAAAATATGTACTGTATTGTTGACAATAGGTGTCTGTGAGGGATGGGAATACAGTGTATACTATGTTATATATGGTTTGAATTTTGAATAATGAACATGTGTTGCTTTCTTATAATTATTTAAAAAATTTTTTATTTGTTCTTCTTAGTTATACATGACAGTAGAATATATTTGACATATTATACATACATGGAATATGACTTTCCATTTTTGTGGTTGTACATGATATGGAGTTACACTGGTTGCATTCATATATGAACATAGTAAAGTTATATCCAATTTGTTCTACTATCTTTCCCATTCCTTCTCCCTTCTCTTCTTTCCTTTTTGTTTAATCCAAAGTATTTTGCATTTGTTTTAATTGCAAAATTTAGCTAATCACAAAGAACAGGTAGGGCTTGGGGAGATGACAGTCTAGTTCTACACTTTCCAATATGTCAGTGGCTAGCCATGTGTGGTTATTGAGCACTTGAAATATGACTGCTGCCACTGAGAAACTAACTTTTAAATTTCATTTAAATTAAATTTAAAAATTGATATTTAACTACTTAATTCAGTTATTGGAACACTTAAATATGCTTGGAACAACTTGTGTATGTGCATCTACTTTTTTCAAGTCTAAATTCTTTAACATCTATATTCAGATCAAGTTTGCCAGTGAAAATGTCACATCTAAATTGAGATGTACAGAAAGGCTAAAATTCACACTGGATTTCAAAAGATTTAGTACCAAAAAACAATGTCAAATATTTCATTACTAACTGCTTCTGATTATATGTTGAAATTGTTAGTAGACACAGGTATGGGCTGCTCACCACTTGAAAGCCAATATTCAGGATAATATTTCAATATTCAGGAAGGAATCAAATTTATTCAAGGGAGCCTGGAACACGGAGGAGCTATTGTCCTCAAAGCTCCATCTAGGGGAACTCAGTGTACAAAGGGTTTTTACAGAGAGAGAAAGGAGCAGCAGTGAGACAATTGGCAGGAAGGCCATGTGCTGAGCCTGGTCTTCATCATCCAGGACATATGTCTTTTTTCTTTTTCACCTGTGGTCAGAATATCGCAATCAACCTCAACCTCCTGGGGCTGGGTCCTGTATTTTCTTAGTCTCTCTCTCTCTTTCTGTGCTTGGATCAAATCCAAGGCCTCACATGTGCTAGGCAAATACTGTACCACTGATCCATAGCCCAGCCCTAGTTTTTACGTTTTCTTAATACAAACATATGACTTTTCTGCAAGTTAAACCTCAAAGCAGTTTATGTGCTTTTAGTTGAGGCACAGAGCTACAGACTAAGAAGAGGGTGTCATATATTCTGATGTTATTTGAAGGTTACCAGATATTCTGGGTTCTGTGAATCAAAAGATTATTTAGCAGTTAACATCATTTTAGATTTGGAATGCAGAGCAAAAGGGAGAGGACATAATCCTTTCAAAAAAGAATGTGGCAGGCAAGCAAAACCAAGGGCAATTCCCAAAGGAGTGGCCCTTATTATAAAGAAATGATATTTTGGATATATGAGGTTAAGTGAAATGTTATTAAAATTAATTCTTACCCATTTTCTTCAAATGTGGCTTCTAGAAAATCACGTAAGTGGCTCACATTTTAATTCTGTTGGATGGTGCTGATCTGGATGGTATGGAAGTTGGAAGAGGGGAGAGTTTCAAGAAACGGGGAGGGGAAGGGAAGCTTAACCCAGAGAAGCTGAGACCCAGGTGACTTTTAAGGTATGTTGGTCTGTAGGACTTGCCCAGTAAATTCTCAACTGCCAGAGAACCAGGAGCTTATGGGGAGTCTGGGGTTGGCCCACCAAGTGGAAGGACTGACTTACATGTGGATGATGAGGCCCCAGCATCACCCCTAGGCCCTGGGCTGTCTGGCCAGCCCCTGCACCTGTCTTCACTTGATGTTCTGCTCAGCTGCTACCCGAGTTCCCTGGGCTCTGCTCAGACAGCAGCAGCTCCACCAAGTCTCCCACATGTGGCCCAGCCTCCCTTCCCCAGGCACAGGCTTTCTTGGCAGTGGACATTCTGGAGTTAGAAGGAAATGGGATCCTGATTACAAGAGGTGGCTGCTTGTGGGCATCAGAGGCACCGCCCGGGCCTGTACCAGGTTCATGGCTCTTGCAGCAGGACAGGGAGACATGGAGCAACTGCCTGGTTCCAGGGCTCCTATAAATTCTTAACAATTAGCCAGATGCAGTGGCTTACCCCTGTAATCCTGGGGACTAGGGAGGCTGAGGAAACAGGATTGGAAATCAAGGCCAGCCTTAGCAACTAGCCAGACCCTATCTCAAAATAAAAGAAGAAAAAGGGCTGGGGGTGTGGCTCAGTGATTGAATGCCCTGGTGTAATCCTAAGTGTTGAAACAAAACAAAACAAATCCTATGGCTGACCCCAGAGAGCTTTAGATTATATGGTTTATATTTATTGATACTTACCATATTAGAAATTTTAAATCTCATGATCTCTTCTGAGGGGTCCTTGGACTACACTTTCAAAACCACTGTGACAGGTAATAAATCTGACACTTGGTAGGTGGTGACAAAACCAAGCACATAAACTGGGGCTCTTGCCACTAAGATGACACCCTTTCTTTTAAAGTAGTCTGTGTCCCAGTGAAAGGCTATAGTCTGGTGTCTCCTCTCCCCCACAGACCCCACCCTTTGCCTTACCTGCCAGTCTACCTGGGCCTCTGGACCTGTGTTGACTGTGAATGGCATTCAAGCTTTGGAATGTAGTTTCACCCAGGCGCCTCATTTCCTGGCCCTGAAGGCAGGTATGTGACACCTGGCTGGGGTCCAGAGCCCCTGCCCCTCCTCGGATAATGCTGATGGATTTGTGGGAGGTACTTTAGACCTGAGGCTATTTGGAAATGAGATTGGGGGCTGGCACTTTTGAGGTTCTGCTGGGCAGCCCAGTTAGGAAGCGGAACCTAGGAAAGGCATCCTGCAGGGTTAACCAAGGGGCTTGGATCACTGGCCATCATGGGCACATAGGGTCTGTGCTGCCCAGCCAGGCTCCTCTGCCTCTTGCCTCTTATCTACTTCAGCGCCACAGTATCCCCTGCAAGTTGGTGGCATTACAGTGGGGGTGGAGGAGACATCTCTAAATATCTGGACGAAGTCTGGGAGGAATGAGACCCTCAAGAGGTGGGCTAGGAAGAAGTGTACCTCTGACTGAATCTTACTCTGGGCACTTTGCATGCATTGGCTGATTTAAATCTTACTACACTGGGAGATGGCTATTCTGATTTTGTAGACAGGTAACTGTGGCTCAGAGAGATTATCTCACCTGCCCATGGTCACACAGCTAGTAAGCTGAGAAGCCAACTCTATTCTGTCTACCTCAACGACCACTGTTCTAACCACTTAGCAGGACTGTCCAGAAGCCTTCACCAAGAAGGCTCCCTTCAAACTTTGCTTCCTTGCCCCCTCGATTTTGGAAGAAAATCTCCAAGATATCTAACCTTTTGAGAAACCTGGCAGAAAAATGTAATGGATCAGGAGTTGGGACACATGATTTTCTTTGAATTCTTGATGAAGTTTCACTTGAGATAATGCCATACAAAATTAATCAAACCAGTCTCACCCTTCCATCATTACTTCTGGGCCACTTAGTGATTCAGCTGTGTATGAGATGTGAATATATTCAAGTCAGAGATGTGACCCAGGAAATGTTAAATCCACAGATCTGAGGCCACGGGCTGGCTCTAACCTTCTGTGTGACCTCAGCAAATCACTATCAAGGTCAAGTTTCATGGGTTCATCTGCAAAGAGGTTTGGACTAGTTTTTTTGTTTTGTTTTGTTTTTGCTTTTTACTTAAATTTTCCATCCCCCAAAGAAAATTCCCTGAATGAATTCCCAAATCCAGCTTGGATTACAAATTCCATATAAAAGCAGAAATGGAGATCCACCTTGGGCTCTTCTACCCGCCAACCACCTACCTACTCTGCGCTTTTGGCAAAGAAGGGCTACCCCTTCTCTTTTCCGGTCAGGCACGTCTTCCTCCCTTGGCAGAGGCATGTCCACAGCTACGGCCCAACACACTGGGCTGTTTTCCCTGTGGGCAAGAAGACAGCGCCAACTGCTTGACAGAAGATGGGGTGGCGCTGGGGCGGAACACAGAGTGGGTTCATTTCAGGAGGTTGAGGGAAAGTGACATTCTGGGTGAGAGAGAGAGAGGGTCATGTTGGGAAAGGCCTCATTTATTGGGGACCTAAAATAGGAAGTTTAGGCCCCCTGAAAAGACCCTGAGAGTTGGGACAAACCTGGAGGGAGAGACCTACAGTTGGAGGGGCCCCTGGGCCTGTCAGAGGATCCAGGGACACCGTGGGGATTAGGAGGCTCTTTAGGGCTGCCTTTGTGGGGGAATCCTCCTCTCTTCCAAGCGGTAGGTGGTACTTGTTGATGGACTTATTGATCAGGTCGCTTCCCTGCTTTGTTCAATACACAGTTTTAAGTCCTCTGGGAAATAGCTAACAGCAGAGCTCAGCTACAGGAATCAGGCTGACCCAGGTGAACGTTGGAGTATGTGCCCACTGATATGTCCTCTGGGCCTCAGTTTCTCCACCTGAACAACCAAGCCCAAACAACCTACTTGGTCACAGGGCTGTAAAAAATGAAGAGGTACAGGAGACCCTCATTATTCAGGGCTTATTGGTTCCGAGAGACAGCTCCTCACAGGTCCCCACCTCCCCCACATTTTTTGTATTTTATTTAGAGGCAGGATCTCACTGAGTTGCTTAGGGCCTCACTAAGTTGCTGAGGCTGGGTTTGAACTCATGATCCTCCTGCCTCAGCCTCCCAAGATGCTGGGATTACAGTCCTGCTCCACCATGCCCTGCTTACAGATCTCTCTTAACATGGGAGACACATGTCTTAGGAAACAGTGAAGAAAGCTTGTCATAGGGACCTTACCTTGAAAAACAAAATTTCAGTTTCATCTCATATGGAAGTATTTTCTCTGTTATTGAACTAAAGGTAAAATCAAGTCTCGTCCTGATCCTTAGAACAAACCCGAAATGTTGATGATGGGAGTTTTGATTGTTTCTCTTGGCATCATTGTTTTCTGGCCAACTTGTTCACGGGTATGATACAATCCTTCACTGCATGTTTAGTTTTTATAGTACATGCATAAACAAGGTCATTTCTTTGCAAAATTATTCCAGGGCTTTATCCGTTTTCCCAGGGGTTTCAGCTCCATCCTTTGATATTCAAATGATCCCTTTTGAAGCACCTATCACCCTCACCCTCAGATGTTCTCTTCCATTGTTAACTGCGGTAACTTTCTCGGGTTTTTATTTGTTAATAGCTTCATATGTCTGATTTTAACAGTTTGCCAATAACTCTCACTCACTGCACAAAACATGTGTATTTCCAGAATGTGCCATCTCTTGCATTTTTGCACGCACAGTATATGAAAAACAGGAAGAAGCATTATTGACTGTGACTTCAGGGGTGCTGGCTAGTGCTAAAGGAGGAGAGATGACGGAGGACGGGTTGAAATAGGAACAGAGTCAGTTTCTTTAGTGAATATGTTTGTGTTATGATGACTTTTCTTTGTGCCGCCTCCTAACTGAAACTTGGGTAGTGATTGCTCACATAAGAAAGACCAAAGGAAAGTGCCCATCTACAGATTTAGACAAGGAAGAACCAAGAGGTTTAGCCTAGTGTACTCTGATTGATCCGTAGTAGCTGTCTAAAGCATGGTGTATGGAAAGAAACTCTTTGGCCTTCCTAGACAAGAGTACTGTGATTGATTAATAATGTCAGCTGGGATATGGGAGGGATAAGTGGCTGTATATGTGCTACAGAGCTGACAGAGCCCACTGTAAATATGTGCAAATGACATATTATTCTCTCTAAACATGTGGCAATGTTGGGAGGGATATAAAAAATGAAAAAAAATATGATCATTACTCAGAAGATGTTTATGATCTGAGGAAAGATAAAAAGAAGCATGAGAAAATTCGGTATAATGGCACACACCTGAAATCCCAGTGATTTAGTAGGCTGAGGCAGGAGGATTGCAAGTTTGAGGCCAGCCTCAGCAACTCAGTGAGACCCTGTATCAAAAAATAGAAAGGACTGGGGATGCAGTTCAGTATTAAAGCACCCCTGAGTTCAATCCCCATACCAAAAAAAAAAAAAAAAAAAAAAAAAAGAAAGAAGGAAAGAGAAGAAAAAGGAAAAAAAAAGAAAGAAAAACCAGAGTTGGTTGAATTTGAATATTTTATTCTGATGGCTACTTGGCTGGTCAGATGGTCAAAAAGAAGCCATGATAACATGCATGAACTTTTGTTCTGATTATTTTTGCTTTTCTCTGCTACTTTGTGTGGTAGAAATATAGGTATAAAACAAGGGAGAGAAG
Source organism: Marmota flaviventris (assembly GCF_047511675.1). Taxonomy (NCBI): domain Eukaryota; kingdom Metazoa; phylum Chordata; class Mammalia; order Rodentia; family Sciuridae; genus Marmota; species Marmota flaviventris. The sequence goes on from NC_092503.1 coordinate 56,251,780, forward strand.
GAAACATACTATATCTTGTTATAGCTTTGGCTTTGGGCTTAATTTCAGTCCCAGTATTTATTGTGTGGTACTAGAAAAATTACTAAACTTGTCTAGATGTCCTTCTTTAATCCGCAAAATGAGAAGAATAACCGAGGCCACCATATTGGATTGTAACGAGAACTGTGTGTGTAGCAATTGCCCCCTGGAAATACGGAGAGCAAATATCTTTCCCAGGGAAGGGGTATGATGTCCAGTTAAGGGAGACATTTGCAAAGTGCCAAGAGTTTGGATGTCACCTAACTATGGGGTCATCCAGATGACACTGGAGCCAAGGGATGTTGAGGGATGGAAAAGAAGCTGCAGATTCAGTTCCGTTAATGCTCAGGATCCTCAGCTCTGTCCTTCCTGCTTCTCTCCAGGAATGCCTTGTTGCTCAAGCAACAATTCCATCTCCATTAATTATCTTAAAAGCTAATCCGAAGATACCAGGAAATGCAGCATTCTCCGCATGCCTAACCTTTGCTGAACTCTCTTAAATGCTTTTGTTTGAGAGAAAGTTGTATTAACTCAAATCTATTCAATCTTTCAGTTTCAGCCTTCTCTGTTTCACCCATGCTAAGGGTATACTTATCCTCTGGGCCTGGGAGGGAGCTTGAAGTACTTTTAAAAAAAGAAGAGCTGGGAGGAGGGGCAGTAGGAGAGTTGGGGAGGGGAGAGAGAGGGAGAAGGCTAATTATTTTATAGCTGGGAATCAATGGGGTATTTGTTTTACCATCTCATTTTGAGATTTTTCATGTTGACATGAAGAGTTAAATTTGGGGGGAGGAGGGATCAGAAGCAAAGGAGAATAAAGACCGAACAAAGTACGATATATCAATAATGACTTTTGCAGCCCAAAGGGTGGTAAAATAAATGATGTGTGAACACTGATGACTGCCCTAATATAAACTGTAGATGAGTAGTACCCTTTGTGAACCGGGTTCACTTGTAATTCTGCCTTAAAAGGTGAGAATATAGATTATGGAAGGGATGGAAGGGACAGATTGCGTTGGGGTCATCCAGGTGGTGGTATCAGGTTTGACTGTCTTCTGAGGGACAGACCTGACACCTACCAGCCTAGCATCTGGCTATTTTCTAGCTGTATAACATTGGACTATACATCTCAACACTTCAGCTTCCTCAACTATAACCCAAAGATAATAATAGTGCCATTATTAGTCAAGCCAAGCTAAGCTATGCAGCTATGCTGCCACTCAATGATGCATAATTATAATTAACACTCAGCATTTTATAATTTACTATCTCTGCTTCAGGAAATAAAGGGACTTTCCCAGGGCCACACGGAAGTACAATAGCCAGGACTCAAGCATGGCTTTGTCTACTCAAAATCCCTTTCTTGGTTTAGTACACCTCACTGATCTTAACAGGTGGGAGTCATAGGCACCAGGAACAATTGCTGTTCAACCAGACCCAGAGTGAGGTCATTATCTTGGATGCAGCCTCTTTGGAAAAGTGAGCAAGAGGGAAATGACTTATAGGACATACACAACCAAGCACAACTTTTAGAAAGTGCCCATTACCTTTTGTTCACTGAAAAAATAAATTTTTCTTTCTCATTGTGGAGGCTTCCTTTGCATAATCTACATTTTCAGGGGCGTGGCCTTGTGTGGATAAAGGGTAAGAATGTATGGCAGCATCTACAAGGGAAGGGCACTTGTTGTCCTTTTAGTCCTGAAGTGGAAACTTGGCTCATTTCCACCGCATCCTTCATTTCCACCTAAACCATCTTTCTGTGGCCCAAGAGCCGTTGCTAGTTCCCCTGCCTAGAGAGTAGAAGTGGGCACTGAGATGGCTATAATCCATCTAAGCCAGCTCCTAGCTACCCAGTCCTTCTCAGTGTTTCTTTTCGCCTAACTTGCTGTAAAGCATTGCTTTTAAAACTTGAATGTGCATGCAAAGCTCCCAGGGATCTTGTGCAAGTGCAGAGTCTGTTGAGCAGGACTGGGTGGGGGCCTGAGATTCTGCAATTCTACCATGCTTCTGGGAGATGTCAGTGCAGCTGGTCCTGAGACCACACCTTGATTACAAAATAGATCTTAACCAGCTTTTCTTCCAGGGGAAGATGGAGCATCCTGAAGCTATATACTCCTAAGAGAGATTTTTTTTTAATAAGAAAATAATAAACTCTGCCAGCCATGCACAAATAATTGACTAAAATGATCCACTCTTTTAAAATTTTCTTTTTTCCAGTGTCCAGATAATGCATTTAGAGTCAGCTGCCATGTCAAGAATTTTTTGCCCGACTCTTTCAGCCTGTGTTTTATTTCCACACGTTCCCTTTGGCTTAGTGCTTCAAATGAAGGTCTCTTACAAAGCAGTGCCTCTAATCTGATTTTCAAATTAACCATAGGCTGCTTGGTGGATAGAAAAGGAGTCTGCTGGGCACCACAAGACAGAGGGCTGGTATTCTCCTGTCTGTGCCTCACTGTGAGCTCTGGCCTTGGTAGCTGGCTGTAGATGTGAACTTTGGCTCATGGAACCATGATTTCCTGACCAGGGGCTAGGCAACTCCTCCCCCCCGCCACCCCATATTGGCAAATGAACCCAGGGATGCTCTACCATTGAGCCACCTCACCAGCTCTTTTTTTTCTTTTGAGATAAGGTCTCCCTAAATGGCCCTGGCTGTGTAGTTGGGATTACAGGCATGTGCCACCATGCCTGGTGACATCTTCTCCGTTTAACACTGGTGACAACTCCATCCAGCTCCTGACAACCCAGGATCTTCACACAGCTTTCTCTCCCTGGTTGTGTCTGTGAATCAATGAGCTTTGGCTGCCAGCGGGTGCCTAGGAACTTTAGCCCTCGTGTTTTTATATATTCATTTCCTTCCCCGCAGATCTAAGCAACTACTGGCCTGTTTCTGTCAGTCAGACTCTGGCATCCCTTTGTGGGGAATGTGTGGGAAGTTCAGTTACTTTGACGGTAATTTCTTTTACCTGCATCCCCTCCCCTCTCGCCCCAGCTGTGCACAGTTGAAAAGGCAACCAGAAGTTAGAAGACCCTCAGAGAGAACTCTGCAATATGGCTTTATGGACATAAGCCAGATATGACTTTCTTACTGAGTCTCAAAGCTACCATCAAACGCCTTCCTGCCACTGTTCGGATGATATTCATTGTGCAGACTCGGGAAGCTTTGTGGGTCTCAGTGGTGCGCCCCATAGGGTTGGAGAAGGAAGGCTATGACAGGAACTCGCCATTTCGTCTGTCTGCTCCTAGCACAAGGCTGGGTGCCATGGCAACAGCTCAACTCTGAAGACCAGTTCACCAAAGGCCTTCCTGCGGGTCAGCAACATCCCTGATGGACCAAGATAATTAAAAAAGAGTTTCCTGTCAGTCACCAAGACCTGTCACTTTCTCCAAAATGCTTTCTGTGTGCAGCTCTCCCCCACCTTGGCCCTCCCTGCTTCCACTCGTTCCAACCTTCCTCTCTGTACCCCTTGTCCCTGTGCCTTGAGGCTTGTGCCCCTTTAGCATCTGTTTACAAGAAAAATCTTCCTCAAGTGTTCCTCTCCTCGGTCCATTCCTCCACTTAGAAACCCCCCATAGCTCAGGAGCTCGGCATTGCCTCTGAGAGGAGTGTGAATACTCCTGCCCATTTTGAGGCACTGCAGTCTCCTGATTCGACTTGTCATCGTGCCGTACCACAGTGGCAGTTCAGGTGAGCCTGTTTCCCTGCTCTCTTCCCCTCTGAGACTGGTCATCAGCACTCCGGGGTGTGCCCTCTGCCCAGTTTTTTTTTTCCTTCAGATACTCTCAAGGCACCTTGTCCTTTCTGGTGCCCTGCCTGGTTTTCATTAATGGACCAATTTATAATTTTATTTGTTGTCCAGTCCTCCTCAGCCGATCCCACCTTGGGAGGGCTGGGGCATGGTGTGAATCTGATCCAGTTGCCCTATCACAATACTGAAGACTGGGGCGCTGACACAACGGAAATAAATTTTCTTACAGTTCTGGAGGCTAGAAATCTAAGATCAAGGTGTCAAGAAGCAGGTTTGGCTTCTCTTGAGGCCCTTCTGCTAGGGCTGCAGATGGCCGCCCTCTCACTGTGTCCTCATATGGTCTCTTCTCTGTGCACCCCTGGTGTCTCTGTGTGTTCAAATTTCTTCTTGTAAGGACACAAGTCGGATCAGATTAGGGCCCAGCCTAATGGCCTCATTTTAACTTAATCACCTCTGTTAAAAACACCTACCTCTTTCTAAATATGGTCACATTCTGGAATACAGGGCTTCGGGCTTCAGCATATGAATTTTGAGGGACATAGTACAGCCCTTAACAGGCCTATCCTTCTCTCAGTGGTGTACCCAGCACCTAGCACGTCTGGCACATGGGAGTGGACTCAGCAGAGGCTGGCTGCTGGAATGACAGTGTGGTGGAAGCTGTTGTCTCTTTCTGAGGTGTCCTACCCCCAACCCATGGGTCCTTTGAGGCCCGGGTCCAGTCCTACCTGAGAGGCCTTCCCAAGCCCTGACTTTCTTCTCTGAACATCTCCCGTCTAACACCCCCACACAATCTCACATTGCCAACTCCGTCAGGGGTTTTAGCCTTGACACCTTAGCTAGAATAGACCACTGGGGCTGTGCTGCATACAGCAGGTACAAAGAGGCTGCTCTACTACAAACCCTCTTCCCCCCAAGTGAATAATGGTTTTTTCCTTTAGGAATAATCTGGATCTACCATTAATTAAATTCGCCATCAAGTAGGTCCTCGAGCAGACAATAGTCAGGTCCAGGGAGAATCCCCCTAAAAGCCATTGGGCCCTTTAGAGTAGAGCTAGAATAGAAAGAAACCATGAGCCGGGTGCAGCGATGCATGCCTATAATTCCAGCAGCTTGGGAGGCTGAGGCAGGAGGATTGTAAGTTCAAAGCCAGCCTTAGCAACTTAGCGAGGCCCTGAGCAACTTAACAAGATCCTATCTCAAAATAAAAAATAAAATGGCTGGGAATGTTGCTCAGTGGTTAAGCACCACTGGCTTCAATTCCCAGTACAAAAAAAAAAAAAATACAAAAGTTATGGGTTTGGGAACTTTAGCCCATAAACCCTAAAATTAATCATTGACCAAGATGGAAAACTAATCCTCAATCTTTGACAAATAATGGATTGAAAACATTTTATTCCCCCAAGGCATATCAAATCTGTGTGGAGATTTTTGTTGTTGTTGTTTTGTTTCAACCCTCATTCTCATGCCAGGCTGGGAAGAATGTCTTCTGAGATTTAAAGAGTTAATCCCTAGTTATATGCTGTACACATTCTTGGGCAACTAAGTTATTGACCTGGCTTGTAAATCATTCATAGATTTTTCAGGGGTATCCATATACTTCTGCTGGCAGCGTACAGTATCCTGGGCTATTTGTAGAATGGAGATTGAGGTCAGGGACAGTGTGAAAAATTAAGAATAACAACACTTCCTTTCCTCCTTGAACTTTAATTGCCTCTTTAATAAAGCCAAGGCTTTCTTCCTTTGCCACCTGCTCGGAGGGCTGCGGGTAATTGCCAGGAAGCTCTAGTTTCACCCCCGCCATTCTCTGTGCCATGTCACTCAAAGATACCAGGTGGTTTCTATTTCATCCAGGAGCCAAGTACCTGGGACCAGCCATCTTGCGTGTAGTCCCTCTGGGTTCCAGCCAGGACTGAAGGAATGCAACATCTTAACATTTTAAGTAACTCTTCTAATCGGATTCCTGAGGGGCTGGATAAGAAGCCAGCCTCCTTGTTCAGTGGGCCTCCAGCGAGATGGTTAGCGGGTTTGTGGTTAACCAAGGCCAAACACCTGTAAGTAACAAGGTAGGGTTTAATGGCAGTGGCGTCCGTGGGGGCTGTACCTCTGGGGTGTCTAGTATCAGCCGGGCCTGCCCACTTTTAAATGAGAGGAGAGGCCCGGTCAGGTCTCACCGGTTGTGAGGTTCAGGTTCAATGCCTGTGAAAACAGACACCAAAATAATCAAAGAGCTGCATTCCTGTGTCTAAGTGGCAGCTAATCCCCACTCCTTTGAAGGCACAGAAACCACAGAGACAGTCAAACCCTTAGGAGATTTAGCTGTCTTGTTTGTCCCCAAGTCCTTCAGTTCTCAGAGCCCCAAAGCAACATGACGATATCTCAGTCCATTTTACAGATGAGGAGATGAAGGCCTGATAATTTATACAGACATTTTCTTTCCTTATCCTATACCAAGAGGGTTTTTTTTCCCCCTAATTAGCTTATAAAGTCTTCTTCAAACTTTAAATTAATAAAAGCTGGAAATAGAGTATTGTATTAAATTTCAAACAAGAAATTAATAGCGAGAGACTTTTAAAAGTAAACAGTTGAATATCTAAGATGCCGGAAGTTAATGTTATAATTTACCAACACTAGAGGCAAATGTTTCTCAAGTTGTTCAGTCAACACAATCTGGTTCCCAATCGGTTCCAGTTGAGCATATCTGAAAGCACATTTTCTCCCCTGGGAAAACTCCTGGAATAGCTGGGCAGCTCTTCCTGCTTCAGAGTTCCCTCTTCTGTCCCTCAGGTGTGTAGTGGAGCATTGAGAGGAAACCAGGGAAGAGCTCTGTGGGGAATGTTGAATGAGCTTTGAGTGCTTTACAAGCCTCTTAGAAGACCATGTGTTGACACATGGTGCAATTGGCTACCTGTCCCCACACAGAGGCCTCTCAGAGTTTGAGATTTCAAAATCAAACTTCTCAGTTAGAGAAGCTCAAAGCCATGCATTCACCAGCTACCACCTTTCTCACCAACCTCAATTTTTACTTTTGGAGAACATGCTAGAATCAAGCACATTCCAAATTCTATTCTTGCTTGTTACCACTTCTGGCCAGTTGCTTTTTATTATAATTTCTTTAAATATTCACAAATACCTACCTGGTAGGTTTTATCATCTTCAGTTTTCAGATGAAGAAACTGAAGCTCTGGGCAGATTGGTGGCTCTCTCAAGGTCCTGTAATTAGTATTATCACTGGGGCTTTCCTAATTCCATGGTAAAAGCAAAGTACAGGATTCTATAATTTAGAACAAATCAAATCTTTCTTTTTTTTTTTTTTTTTCTTTCTTTTTTTTGGTACTGGAGATTGAACCCAGGGGTGCTTTATTACTGAGCCAGGTCCCCAGCCCTTTTTATTTTTCTTTTTGAGACAAGGTTTCCCTAAGTTTCTTAGGTCTTTACTAGTTATTGAAGCTGGCATCTAACTTATGACCCTCCTGCTCAGCCTCCAGAGTCTCTGGGGTTCCAGGCGTGCACCGTCAGACTCTGCTCAAAACAATCTCTTGACTGTAGTATAAACCACTGCATCAGGGACTTCACACTGAGTGTAGACTTCTGTGCCTTGTGTGTATGTGTGTGCGGTGTGTGTGTGTACGTTGTTATTGCCACTTCTCATAACTTTCCCACCAGGGTACAGTCCTTGTCCAGCTTGGGGGTAAGGTCTCTGGCTGAAGCTCCAGGGCCCTGTCAAGGTATTTGCTGGGCAGAGCTGTAGTGAATTGCTTGGGGGCGGGTAGGCGGGAAGAAGGGGACTTTTCCCAGAGCAGGTGCATCTTGCCCTGGTTTTACCAGTTCAAAGAGAGGTGTAGAAGCTTTATGGAGGGGAATCTTTATGGAAACAGGCTTACAAAGCTGCCTATATGTGAACAATGCCACTTCAGGCCGCTGGCTCCTGCTGTTCTCTCTCTTCACATCATTTTGGCCTCCATACATTTGAAGGGGCATCAGCCCACAGGTCCTTATCAAGCCTTTTTCTCCAGTGATTTCAGTGCCTCTTCTAAGTGAGTGGATAAGTCCAAGTAGCCCTCCTTCCTCATAGGTCCTTCCCTCACACAGCACCAACCTGGAAACTAAAAATCCACCCTATAGTAAATGCACAAGAACAAGATTTTAGTTAATGTTTACTTTTTAAAAATGTTATAAACCTGACTTCAAGGATCCTAGAATACTGGTATAGCCCTAAGAGTTGGCATAGTACCTAAGGTTTACGAGGGATATATTATGATGCTTTCCCATGCCAGAGTTAGGGTGTAGCCTCTGTATGAGGGAAGAAACATTTTTATATGACCCTCCTGCAAGTTATCTAACATTAGTCTCTATTGTTCACACTTACTTCATGATATTAAAATTAAGAAATATAATTGTAGATGTCAGTATTGTAGATGCCTGTTTTTACAATTTATTATGTTATTTTTATTTGTTGCTCTCATTATTTCAAGTTTTATGTTGCATCATCTTAATTTTAAAAGCATGTGCTGTTTAATATCCTACATTTTCTCTTTTACAATAACAACAACAACAACAACAACAACAACAACAACACATCAACCAACAGATGATGGCTGAAGGATGGGTATTTTATGAATGTGTGGCTCTGGATTCATTTGTGCCTCTGAATTTGTTCCCTGTCCCTGTTGTTGGTATAAATGAAGTTCCTTTATCTCTGTTCGGTGGAGTAGGTTCAGCAGAATAAGGGTAGTTACTGTGGGAGTGTCTGCTGCCTTCCTCTCTTTCCTAGATAACCAGAAATAATGCCGTAAGCGCCTGCCCAACTTTTGGCCTCTTTCTTGTCCTAAAGAGGAAGTGCTTTTACTTCTTTTGTAATCAGTGGGAGAGGATATATATCAATGTTCATAATCAAGGGGTGGAAAGAAGAGAGGAAGTAAAATGACCAGAATGCATGTGTGGGGAGCTTAGACAAACACCTGTGGGGGTCTTTGATAAGGATGCCTCAGGATACACAGGAGGGAAATGGGTGGAGAACAAGGGGAATTCATAAGTGTTCTCATGGAACAGGTATTTTCCTTCCCTTCCTGGTGTCTAAGAACCTCAAAAAAAGTATTAGAGTCTTTGAAATTCCTTGTTGTGGAGGACTGTATTCTTTTGACTCTGCCGTCAGCCTGAGACTGAACCATGTGGATTGTAGATTTATACAAGTTATGTCTGGAAGTGATTCCTGAGTTCCCTCCATTTCTGGAACTTTCCACTTGGTTGTTCCATTTCCAGGTACAGTGTTCTGAGGACACAGCATCAGGATTTGCTTATTCTGAGGTGAATCATAGTGATTTTGCGGTGTCTACGGTAAACCTAGACGTAATTTATCTCTAGTTTACTTAATTAATCTGATAAATCTGAGAGTAACTGCTTTATTACCATGAATGAGGAAATTTCCAGATGGAGTTTGTTTAAATAGTGAGGGTACAGAGAATGTCTCCAGTTGTATTGACCAGAAAGATATCTATCAGAGAAACCTCAAAATGTTCTAGGTTTGTTTCATCTTCCTAGCCAGGGCATCCGAAGGAGAGCATGATTGTCTATAGAAACGTAGTCAGAACAGTTTTTTTTTTTTTTTTCAGAGAATAGTGATTTTTCTCATGTCTTTCAAGTTGTAATTTTTATTAGAAAAATCACCAAAGTCATAAGTTCTCAGAAAGAGGTGATGCTATATTTATTTATAACAAAAATATCTTCAATAATTTTTTTCCTCTGTGTGTTTTACTGGAGAAGGTTTTTTTTTAATATTATATATTATTTATCCATTCAAAAATTCATTCTCAGGCAATGTTCACCAGTGAGGCGTCTATCAAGAGTGTTCATGGGGTCCTGGAGAGGCGTGTACTTCCCTGACCTGACAAAGCCTGCAATGGGACTTCTGTCTCGTCCTTGTGAAAATGGCGCCCTCTTAATTTGGAAGTGACACTACCAGCCTTTATGTTCACCCCAGTTTTCCTCTCATTCACTGCAATGATGTTTGTCACCTCAGCAAGACATTTATGAAAGACAAGTTCTAAGTGATTAACAAACTAGAGGTGGTCATAGCTTCCCCAGTTCTTTTAAGAGAGAAAAGGGAAACTTGTTTGTATTTCCTAATGTTTTCTCTGCACTATTTTTAATCATTGAATCAATTTTTGTCTCAAAGGACTCATTTCCTAATTCTCTGGCTTTTTCTATTATCCAAGGTATTTTTCTTCTCCTATCTTCCCAATTGTTTTAGTCTGTTTTGTATTGCTATAACCAAATACCTGAGACTGGGTAATTTATGAAGAACAGAGGTCTAGTTCTTATAGTTCTGAAGGCTGAGTCTTCCAAGATCAAGGGGCTGCATCTGGAAAGGGCCTTCTTGCTGCACCACCCCATGGCAGAAGGTGAAAGGGAGAGAGAGTCCAAGAGAGCACAAGGGGGCTGAGTATACTTTTGTAAAAGCTCACTCTTGTGATAACTAATCCACACCTTTGATGACAACATTAGCCCACTCATGAGGGCTCTCTGCCTCTTTGGTAGGCTCTGTCTCCCAACACAGTTGGATTGTGGATGAAGTCTCCCACACTTGAACTCTGGGGGACACATTCAAACTCACAGTGCCAATTCATCCCTGTACCTTGGAATATAGCGGGGGTTATGCTGAATTTTTAGTAGTCCTTCAAAGACCACCTAATCCAGGAAGTTTCCCCTGATTACCTTGGGCTGGATGGAAGGGACCATGCTTTCCAAGACTTCTCAGATGCCTGTTGTGTTTTTCTGTATGTGAATTTTCTCCCTTGAGAGTGTGGTACCTGGATGTCGACCACGTTCCTTCTCATTAGGAAGTGCTGTCCAGGTAGGCAAAGGTAGGAGCTGGGGTTATGAGCACCTGCCAAGACCAGGGAAGTAGCGAAGGCCTGAAGGACCTGCAGGAGGTCAGGGGTCTGTGTATCAGTATGTGTACCGTGAACATGAAACCAGCGGGTTCCAAGCAGGGATCTGAGTCAGAGCCTCAGAACTTGGAGTTTGGAGTTTGGGAGATCAAGTGAAAGGATATCGGGATCAGGTTCAGGGGGAGAAAAGAAAATGCCTAAGTAATTTTCTTGAACCATACCTGGTATGTATTTGAGTCTAAGTGGGGCACATTGTGTGGGGCAGACATTTCCGAGAAGTAAAAAATAACTAGTTGGCTGGGCACGCCTGTAATCCCAGCAACTCCGGAGGCTGAGGCAGGAGGATTGTGAGTTTAAAACCAACCTCAGCAACTTAGTGAGGCACTAAACAACTCAGTGAGACCTGTCTCTAATAAAATACAAAAAAGGACTGGGGATGTGGCTCAGAGGTTAAGTGCCCCTGGGTTCAATCTCTAGTATAATAATAATAATAAAAAATCTACTTGGTTGAATAAATAAATGATTAGCATTTGTAAAGATGTTTTCTCTCCGAATAACAGTCAGGACATTTGAATGCAGAGTTGAAGGACTTAACATTACTGAGGATTTATTTTTCAGGGCAGAAAATATGTATTTCCATGCATCTTCACGAGGCATTTTTATTTCTTTCTCATCTTTTACCACTTTAATCAATACACAATTAAAACCTGATCTTCTGTTCAATCAAAAAAAAAAAAAAACCCAAACCCAAGTTAAGTTGGTTATAGCTTCTCTGAAGTAATCAATATTAATTCTGTATTAGTCAGGGTTTGATCAAAGATGCAGAGCTGCTGTGAGTGATAGGAATAAGGGATCTAGGAGCCTTATCTTTGCCTTTATGGAGGCTGGGGGAGGCAGTCAATGGGTGTCCTTGACCCTACAGTGTCTGGTGTTGAGCCTGAAGTCCTCATGGGTCAGCCAGATGGACATTTGAGAAGGGTATGGATAAGAACAAGGTCAAAACAACGCAGAGCAAGGACAAACAGGGACCCACAAGAGCTAACTGGAAACTGTGTCTCTCTTATCAACTCCAACCTTGATTCTTCTGTGACCTGCAGGAGAAGCTGGCATTCTTTACCAAAAGCTTTGCTTGCACCTAGCCACCTAGCCCAGGATGCAGAGAAACCATTGGAGGAGATCTGGTGGGAGCTGGAGGAGTTGTGGGTCTGGTGCTGTCCTATACCAACAGGCTGGGCCAGCACATCTGCTCAGTGCTCCCCCAGCACTGGCTGTTCAGGGTGTGAAGAATACAGCTACTTCTTCACACCTACCTTCCAAATCTTATGCAAAATATCTCTTGTGGCCAACTCTAACCTAGAACAATACAGGAAAAGGAATTCTTGGAAACACAGTTCCTGTTTATCTCAGTGGTTATGGTTAAAAATCCACCACAGCCTATTTCTTGTTGATTTGGCATTCACATGCACTTCTTTTAATCATGTTTAATGCCCAGATAGACAATCGCAGCTTTTTGCCTAACATGATGCAACATGTTACCCTCTCCTGCAAGAGGTCATGAAGCTCTTCATTTTGGGATGATAGTTCCTGTTCTAACTAAGTTGCAATCTTTTGCTATTCTATAACTTAAATTTCCTTAGCAAATGTATAAATATTCACACCAAGTTAATTACCATTAATACTTCTTACATTAGATGGTAGAGGAAGGAGAGAGGATTATTACCTTCTTTAGACATCAAACACTTTTAAACAAAGCTAGACTCAATGTTTTAGTCAGCTTTTTCATTGCCGTGACCAAAAGACCTGACAGGAGCAATTAGAGGAGGAAACATTTATTTGGGGGCTCATGGTTTCAGAGGTCTTAATCCATGGATGGCCAACTCCATTCTTTGGGACTGGAGGTGAGGCAGAACATCATAGCAGAAGAGTGTGATGGAGGAAAGAGGCTCAGAACATCACACCAGAAAGAAGAGAGAGAGAGAGAGAAGGAGGGAGGGAGGAGAGAGCTCTGCCCAATAAGCACAAAATATACACCCAAGGGCACGCCCACAATGACCCATCTCCTCCAGCCACACCCCATCTGACTTCAGTTACTACCCAGTTCATCCCTGTCAGGGGATGAATGCACTGATTGTGTTAAGGCTCTCATAACCCAATCATTTCACCTCTAAACCTTCTTTCATTGTCTCACACATGAGCTTTTGGGTGACACCTCACGATCTAAACCATAACACTCAGTGAAACTTTTATTTTGAATGAGATTATGGATGTACTAAACTGATGACTTATTCTTTGAACTCAAGTTGGCTATTTCATTGTGTGTGTATGTGTGTGTGTGTGTGTGTGTGTTGGGAATCCACTCAGGCCTTGCACACTCTAGACAAGTCCTCTACCTCTGTGTTGCCCTCCCAGCACTTTTTTTCCCTTAAATACTGTCTAATGTGTCCTGAAGGAAATGGGGTTTTCAAGCTAAGTCTAAATTGTTTAGACTTGCAGTTTAGCTTGCTCACATCTAATGAGTTTGCAGTGAGGTCCCCCAACCCAGGTATCTACTTACCTAGGAGAACCGAGAACCATGAGGAAGAACTATTGAACAGAGGCCCCCTGAGGAACAGAGGTAGAAAAATCAGGAGGAAGGGCATTGTTTAAATCAGTATTCTGCAGTTATAACAGAATGCCCGAGAGTGGGTGATTCTTTTTATTTATTTATTTATTTTTAAATTTATATATGACAGTGGAATTCATTACAATTATTACACATATAAAGCGCAATTTTTACTATCTCTGGTTGTATACAAAGTATATTCACACCAATTTGTGTCTTTATACATATACTTTGGATAATAATGATCATCACATTCAACCATCATTTCTAACCCCATGCCCCCTCCCTTCCCCTCCAACCCCTCTGCCCTATCTAGAGTTCATCTATTCCTCCCATGCTCCCTATCCCTATCCCACTATGAATCAGCCTCCTTATATCAAAGAAAACATTCGGCATTATCTTAGCATTATCTTCTCTAACTCCATCCATTTACCTGTAAATGCCATGATTTTATTCTCTTTTTTGCTGAGTAATATTCCATTGTGTATATATGTGTATATACATTTTTTTTTATCCATTCATCTATTGAAGGGCACCTAGGTTGGTTCCACGGTTTAGCTATTATGAATTGTGCTGCTATAAACAATGATGTGGCTGTGTGTGTGGGTAATTCTTAAAGAACAGAAATTTACTGGCCCATGGCTCTGCAGGCTGGAAAGTCAAGATCAAGGGGCGATATATGGTAAAGGTCTTCTTGTTGTGTCATAACATGGTGGTAGGATCACATGATGAGTGAGCTTCTGAGAGCAAGAAACAGCCACACTTGCTTTTATAATAAATCCACTCTCAAGATAACAAATCATTTCCTAATCCAAACTCCTGCAATAATGACCATCCAGTCACAAGGGCAGAATCCTCATGACTTAATCTTTCTACCCCCATCTTTCTTTTCCTTTTCCTCTCTAGCTTCTGCATAAGTCAAATATCTGAGTTTGACTTATTATGCTTAACGAGATGGTCTCTAGTTCTATCCATTTTCTTGAAAATGCCATCATGCACTTTTCTCTATGGCAGAATAAAACTCCGTAATGTATATATACCACACTTTCTCTATCCATTCATCCGTTGATAGACACCTACTTAGCTCATACTTCCGAAACTGAGTTGGGCATTAAGTTTCCAACACATGAATTTTGGGGGACCGTTTGTTGCCCACATCCTGCACGGGTGACAACAAAAAGACCACTCAGACACAAAATACCTCTTTTGGGAGTCAGGGACGGCTCTGCGACCTCAGGGGTCAGCTCCCACACTGGAGGGCAAGGGGAGCAAAGGAGGCTAGAGGCAAGAGAACGAGCACACCCGAAACCCCCCTATTTATTGGGAGAAGACATTATTTGAAAGGTGGAGTCTTGCTTGATGGTGTCTTGTGGTCAGCAGATTGATTGACATCTTGGCTATGTGGTGCTATGTGGGATCACATATGAGAGGAAGTCACACTTGTGTCGCACAGCCCAATCAGTATGCAATGCCAGACCAGTCCCCTCATATGCTCAAGTGTACACAGCTCACACACACAGCTCAAGGATGGCTCACAACAACCATTCAAACTACAGCAGGCAGTGTCTGCTCAGCCCAGCCCAAGGGCTTATATCTGGTCTCCAAAGACAAGGAATCTGCAGTCAGGAAAAAGAGGGTATATATAATTTAGGCAGATGCAATTCTGCTTTGGGACTCATGTGGCAAAAGATGACACTGAGCTGGAGAATGGACAGTGTCCTCATTTCTTACAGGACATCCAGTCACAATTATGTAAATGAGTGACCTCACTGCCCCATTTGACCTTTTTAAGGTTTCTTGACTTTGGTAGATCCTGGAGGCAGCAGCCTGGGCAGTAGAGCACAGGTCTTAGGAGAGTGATCTCAGAGGAGATCATACTAAGCTTCCCTAGGTAGCCCATAGAAGTGATAGCACCAAACAGGCTGGGATGGGAAAGACATGCCTTAGATCTCTTTGTGAGGTTCTTCCTGGGGACTCAAAAATTACTGGGGGGTGGGCAGAGGTAAGGATGGGGGCAAGGAATGAGGTGGAATACAAATTTTTGGTGATGGGACAGTTCTGTATCTTGATCGTGGTTGTGTTACATAAATCTATACAGGTGATAAAGTTGCATAGAAACACAAATGAGTGTGTGTAAAATTAGTGTCATCTGTGGGTTGCACCAATGCCAGTGTCCTGGCTTGTACCAGATGTTAGCATTGGGGAAAACTAAGGGTACACAAGACCTTTCTGAACCATTCTTACAACTTCCTAGGAGTTTATTAGAATGCATTAAACAGTCAAAACAAATATTTGGAAGACCACTGAATCAGAGTCTTTAGGGCACAAGTGTTAAAACTCACCAACTTGGGTGCAAATAAACATGATGAAGGACCATCATTTTGGATGAAAACCTTAGGGTCAGATTTTTGAATTTTAGAAAGGAAATATCGTGCATATACTATATTATGTAATATCTCTAGTGATTCTGGGTCAGAACTCTATAATTAAACATATTTCTTCAGCAAGTATCTTACCACTGGAGATACATAAGTAAAAACAACAATAATAACCAGTGGAAACAGTTGAAGAGAGTGTTCAGTTCTTTCAATATTGTAAATAGATCTTCTTTGAACAATAGTTTGCCATAAGACCTAAGGAAATCGAGGAAATAATCAGAGAAGCACGCACAGATTTATGCATAAAGATGTCTGTCCACATTAAGATGGGGAACAATAAGAAGTGATTTAAGAATCCAACTGAATAAAGTAACTGATCAGGTTAATTATATCATAGATTTATTGTGGAATATTATGTAAGTGTAAAGATGGTGTCTTAAAAGAATAATGATATGGTAAATTCTCATTATATGACAGTTGAAATGAGTTTAGAAACTATGTATTCATTTTTTTTTTTTCATACTAGGGCTTGAACCTAGAAGTGCTTTTTGTTTTCTATTTTGAGATAGGGTCTTACTAAGGAAATACTCTGTGTCCATTAAGTCAAGCACAATAATTAATGTAATACTATAAGGGTCACTTAGGGTATAAGCTAAGTTGATGAGGCTGGCCTCAAACTTGCAATCCTCCTGTCTCAGCCTCCCAAGCTGCTGGGATTACAGATGTGCACCACTGAACCCAACTCAGTATGATTTTATTTTGATAATAATAGGTTTTCTCTCTCTCTCTTTCTCTCTCTCTCTCTCTCTTTGTATGTATGTGTGTTTTCCAGACTGGTCTTGGACTCCTGGGCTCAAGTTAGCCTCCTGAGAAGTGGGACTACAGGTATACACCACTGTATCTGACTCAATTAATTTGAATTTTTCATTCATTTATTTATTTTATTCGTGGTCTTGCTATGTTGCCCAGGCTGGCCTTGAACTTGTGTTCCTCTGGTTTCAGTCTCCTGAGTAGCTGGGATTACAGGCACATGCACTTTTAAGAATAAATTAAAATGTTAATAGTGAGTACATCTAGGTGGTGGGAATATGGGTAATTTTTATTTCCTCTTTTATACTTTTTATTTGAAATCTTCTACAGTGAACAAGATGCTTTCAACTTTATAAATAAATGTTATTAATTTTGAGATATGCCAAGAAATGGTGCATACAAAATGTGCAGATAACTAAAATATAGTTGAATTATATTATTTAATTATGACTTCAGGCTTTCGAGGTGTTTAAATAATAGATTACAAACGTTTTAGGGATACACCTTATCAATGTAAATATATACTGAAATGATAACAATGAGAAAATCCCTACCAAATCCATAGACTTTTCTCATGACAACTTTATTATGTATGTGTTGGGCTGTGCAACTTATTTTGAAATTTTTTCTGTTTCTAGAATTTGAGGAAAGTACTGTGTCTAGTAAGTCAAGCATAATAATTAATATGATACTATAATTAATTTTTATTGAAAGATGTTGGGTGCTTTGACTCCCCCCCATTTAATCCCTAGAGCAGCTATGAAATAGATGTCATTCTCCATTTTACAGATAAGGAAACTGAGTTCCTGTGAAGTTAAGGTCGCTCATCTAGGCTGTCTGACTTCAGAGCCAGGACTTTTAACACTGCAGTCCTCAGGGAAAAGGTTTAGATGGAGTGGCACAGGGGACGAGGCTGGATGTAAAATACACTATGTAGGGGGCTTCACCAGGGAGACCTGGGTAGTGGGGGGCACGGTTTGCCTGAGGTGCAAGGCCTCTGTGGGAGAGCAGCTCCCAGAGGAGAACGGGGTGCACACCGGCTGTGTCATGACTTTGTCTTTTGGTTCCAAACAAATTCCTGTTACACGACCTGCTCGAAGCAATGGCGGTTCCAATTGTGGGAGGTCTAAGCAAAGGTTCTAGAACTTCATCCTTCTGGGAATCACACACCGCAAGCTCTTGGTATTCTGCAGAGCCCTCTCCCTGATTCTGGGATATGGCTTCCCTTTTCCAGGGGCCGCTTGGCGGCCTCTCTCAGGATGGGATGGGCATTATGCTTAGCTGGCTTCTGTCCTTCTGCTCCATGGAGATTCACTCCTCAAGGGCAGGTTTTCTGTTTTCTGCAGGTGTTTTGTAGCGTGCCTGGCAAACAGCCTGCCTGTCCTTCTGGAAGGGAAAGAATGGGTTCTCAGGGGAAGGGCACCTGCTGTGTGTGGTTCAGGAGAACAGAGAGCTGGCCTTATCTCCAGTGACAGGCCATCTAAATGAGGGACTTCAGGCAGCCAACCCACTGTGGGCTATTCTCTCAAGAACCTCTGCCAGCTTCTGCTGCCCTGGACCCTGGCTCTGGTGCAAACATGTCTGTTGTCTCAGTGAGGCTGCTGAGCAGCTCTTCCTCGCCTCTCTACAGGGCCTGACTACATCTCTGTGCGTTTGTTCATAGGCATCCATCTCATCAAAACACACCTCAGCAGTAACAGATACTTAAGTATCTATCTTCCTGCTAAAAACCAACTATATTTCCTGGTGGAAATGGGGCACCAGGAACAGAGCTCCAATGTGGGAATGGAACTGGGACCAGAAATCGAGCTGCGTTGCTGAGCAGGCGGCTCTGACAGGAGAGGGAAAAAATCTCCTTCTTCCTGTGGGCGGAGAGTCTGGGGGCCTGGGTGCACCCAGGTTGTCTGTGGAAGAATGAAAGATGTTATTTTGAGAAGATAAAACCTCTATAAGAGAGCAGATACCCCTCCCCTCCCCTGGTATTATGTTCCTTATGGAAGGGAGGAAGGAGAAGGAAGAAGGAAGAAGAGGAGGAAGAAAGCTTTCAACCACATGCTCTGGCCAGGCACCATGTTGGCCTTTAAGAAAATATATAAAACACTGCATGGTCCCTAGCTTGTAGAAGTCCCTTGGTCATCACAGATATTATCATTATTATTAACATTACTACTTAATTCTCACCACACCATAACACAACAAGTATTTTTATTTCCTTTTTTTTTTTTTTTTGGATGACAAAATTGAGTTTCAGTAAAGAGAAGAAAATGATATAGGTGGGGTCAAAATGTAACATAGCCTGACTCCGAACCCCGTGTCCAAGCCTGTGGTAGTGAGAGGGGAAAGTCACCTTCAGTGTCTGGTAAGGCTGCAGGTGGGGCTGGTAAAGATGGGGTTGTTGAGGGCAGCAGCCAAGTCGGGATGACACATGGCATTTTTGCCAGAAGTAGTGGTTGAGAAGTGACGCCAGCGAGCCATTAAGATGATGACTTTTGAGTTCTCGCGGAGTTCTCATTGAGTTCCGGTTGAGCTCTCGCGAGGATTCCTGAAGAGTTCGCATTGGTTGGGGAGGTGCCGGAGGAGGGATTTCGGGTTGGTTGTTCCTGGAGGAGCCGTGTGGGTGGCGTTCAGGAGAGTTCCCGGAAGCGTGTGTGGAGTGTGCTTGTGGAGTTCAGAAATAAAGTTTGTTCCTGCTTCAGTGGCTCGTGATTTGTGCCCAGCCAGATTGTGGCATGGGGTGAGGGTGGAGTGGGCACGGGGTAAGGATGGGGAGATGACAGAGGGAAAGAAGCTCCTTCCCTGGCAAAGCTTCCTAGGGCTGAGCTGCTACCAACTTGGGAACAGGGGACCAAGGTCGGCCAGAAGCAGGGCCCTCCCAGCTGCTCCTCAGGCAGAGGTGGGAAGAGGGTGTTGGACATCAAGGGAACAGCAGCTACTGCAAGAGACATAAGCAGCCTTGGCCTCTTGTGGGTTATACCTGGGGGACCCAGGTAAGCACAGCTTCAGAGTTTTCACTCAGCTCTGGTGCCCCAGAGAGTGAGGTGGGGCTTAGCTCCGAGCAGGTCTGCTGATGGGTGCTCAGCCAGTGATGATGTTTATTTGTCAATATTGTTGCCAATATTCTGATCACTTTTTTTTTTAACTTTTACACTTTTAACCTAAAGGAATGTAGAGGAACACAGAATCAAAATAAAAGTTGATTGTCTTTCCAGAATTAAACATGTCAAAACTCTCAGACTTGATCTGCCACTGATGTTCTGACCACATGCCTCTATTGAAATTCCTCTTTGAAAGGAAAGTGGCGTGTACTGTTTATTTTATTTTTTTCCAGCTGTGGAAATAAAAAAAATGATTCACTATGGAAATCTTGGCTGATTCTTGGCTGATTTGTTTACTGATAAATGATTATCCAGGGTCAAGGAAGGGATCCAGAAATCAAACTGCAAGATTAGATTCCTCTGTACGCAGACCATTGTGCTAAAGGGTTAGGGATTACTACAAGGGATGTCCAGTGGAATTGGACAGAAGACAGGAAGAAATGATATGAACACATACAACTGTAACACAGATAGGACCTACTTGCTCAAGCCATGGTATGACCAGAATAGGATCAGAGACAAGAGGAAGGACTTCTTGAAGGGGATACTCATGCCATGTTTTGGGAAAGAGAACCCCAATCTAACAGGGATAAAGGAGCCAGGTAACTTGCAGGTCTTGGAGGAGAGCAAGCTAATGTTGAAATCTGTCTCATTTTTAAAAAAATCTTTATTTTTTAGTTGTAGGTGGACACAATATCTTTATTTTACTTTTATGTGGTGCTAAGGATCGAACCCTATGCCTCAGGCCTGCTAGGTATGCGCTCTACCATTGAGCCACAACCCCAGCCCCAAAATCTGTCTCATTTTTAATGATACTCTAGTTCTTTTTTTGGTAATAGGATTGAGCTCAGGGGTGCTTTATCATTGAGCTACATTCTCAGTCCTTTTTTTTTTTTTTAATTTTGAGACAAGGTCTCATTAAGTTGCATAAGATCTCGCTAAGTTGCTGATGTTATAAGCCTCCTACCTCTCAGCCTCCTGAGTTGCTGGGATTACGGGCATGTACCACCATGCCTAGCATTGAGGGATTCTTGAAAGTGGGATTGTGTGTTTCAGGTGGATGAAAGGGTTGGTGATAGAACTCACTAGCTTGTGAGAATGAAGAGGGAGAAACTGTTTCTTCAAGAGTAGAACCCTAGGAAGCTGGGAAGACCTTAAAGAAATGGATTTGGTGTCTATCTAGGCTGTAGATTAGCCTAACAGAGTTCCCGCATCCCAGTGTGGACTGAGAGCAACAGAATGGCTCCCATGCTTCTCAGAAGGAAAGGGAAAGAGTGGCTGGTTTTAATGGACCTACTGGGTGGGAGCAAGGCTGCCATCTGCATGGATGGATGTCCAAGGCAATGTGACAATGGTGATTTGAGTAGATGCCAATCCAATGTGGACAAATGACTGGGGATTAGAGTCACACACACACACACACACACACACACACACACACACCTCTTAATGCCCCAAAGAGATAATCCTGAATGGATTGAGACAAAACTTTTGACTCCTTTGGTGAAATGAAGGATGAAACAGAAGTTAAGTGAAGCTACAAAAAAAAATAATAATAAAGAAAAATTTTTCCATCCATAAACTAGGATTTATATCTGCTACTCCCAAGTGCTAAATGATAAAGATTGTCTTGGCAGTTTATTTATGTGGGGTTTTAATAGACTTTAAGAAGTATGAATTGAGATCTAGGATTTTGAATGTCACAAGTTTTAGTTCTGATCCTGCTTTTTGAGCTCAGTGTTGCATTCGCATTATTTCCTGAGAAAGCTGAAGAACAATTATTAGAGGAACTCAAGTTTATATGAAGAGCAAAGAGTTGGAAAATCAGCATGGGATGGGTCATGGTCAGACTTGCCTGTGGAAAGCCCCTAAGTGAATGTCAACAGAAAGTTCTTAGCTCCTGTAACATAAGAACAGATAAAGGGAAGTTGCTTAACATGTAGACCTGGCACAGAAAGAAAGACATTGTGTAAATACTGTGCAGTTAGTGTCTTGGAACCCCCAATCCTAAATCCTACGGAGTGAATAATTGCCTGAAACAGTGATGTAAATGATCTCTGGCAGCCGACTTGCCCCTGTGTTCTGGGTTCCTAGGGCCTGGTAGATTCCTCATGCTATGGGTTGCTGCCCCTTGGGTTCTCCAGGTTAGGAACAAAGGCTGAGAGGCTGGTTGAGGGGCTGGCTTTAACTGTAAGGCTGTGTTTGTGGTCACTTACTTTTTAATACTCCTGCATGAGTAATGTGATGTGTATGTGAACAAGTTAATCCTAATCTGCTTTAACTCTTTAGGATGCATTAATTAGTGGCTAAAACACAAGTTAGTTCTAGTCTGTATCAACAATTTAGATTGCTTAATTCGTATAAAAAAGTGTTAGAATAATTCTCGATTTAGTGGCACCTGCATTTTTTTTTTTTTGGATGGGAATTATCTAGTAAGACTAATTGCCTTGTATAACTAAGGAATAAAAATTGGCAAGCCCAAGAATTATGCTATCAGTGTAGAGACCCCTGATGTGATATTAAGGATAAGACCACTCCCTCCTTGACTCCTGCCATCTAACCGTAGGAGAGTCCACTCTTTATGTTTGCTTCCAGAAAGCCTGTCCCAGCATTTGCAGGCTGGGGTAAGAATGCAGAGGAGACCCATTTACCATACGTCTAAATATTTAGAAGCTGCCAATCTAGCTAAGAAACTGTAATATAGAATATGTCCTACCCACTTCCTTTGAAGAAAATATATATTCAATGGGACCCAAAATAGCAAGTTTGAATCTAGAATTCTTGCTTCAGAGTTTAGCCAGCTCTTCACCTCAAGTCCCTCTTCTCTGTCCTCCTCCCTGACTCTACCCTGCAGATTAAAGACACTCCGATCTGTATATCCTATTCTATATGAGTCATGCCTCAGGCCTAGGAATCCCAACCATGGAACTCTAATAATTGTCCATCTCTAGGTTTCAGGCCCTGGGAAGAGTACTGAAGTGGGCCCAGGGCCTTTGGGTAGGGAATTCTGGGAACCTGGGTTCTGAAGATTGGTGTAGAATGTGGGGTATGGGCTTTGGATGGACACATCCTCTAACCCCTGTGTCTCATAACCCTGTGGGGAGAGTGCCCAAGGAGGGCCAGAGAGAGACCCTTTAAAGGACAACAATTTTTTTTTTTGGCTTGGGGTTGCAGAGTATTACAGGAAGAAGAGAGAAAGAGAAGTCTCTTTGAGCCAACGAGTTGTTTTAAGATTAATTTTATCTGGTATTCAACATGGGTCCTGCATTTGATTAAATTTGTCCTGTGCTAAAACTAGCTTTTATTGCAATGGCCCTGCTTGGTGGCCAGCTTGTCAGGGTAGGGACACATAGGCCCTCCTTGTGTCCAGCTACTGATATTTTCTATGGTGGGATCATAACTTTCTAATGCAGAACCTGTCACGGCCCAGGAGTTCCATTTACATCTGCTTATGTCCAAGCTGGACTTGGCATGTGCTGAATGGGGCCAGTGGGAGCCTCTGTCTCTCCTTCCCAAGTTGAAAGTGAGAAAGTGAAGTTCTTTATTTAATTTTATTTTTTTGGTACAGGGGATTGAACTCAGGGGCACTTAACCACAAGTCACATCCCCAGCCCATTTTTATATTTTATTTAGAGACAGGGTCTCATTGAGTTGCTTAGAGCTTCACTAAATTACTGAGGTGGCTTTGAACTCATGATCCTTCTGCCTCAGCCTCTTGAGCTGCTGGGATTACAGGCATGCACCACCATGCCTAGCTAAAGTGGAATTCTTTTTCTTTTTCTTTCTTTCTTTCTTTTTTTGTGGGGAGGTGCTTGGGGTTGAACCCACAGGGGCACTCTATCACTGAGCTACAACTCTTGTGCCTCATCCCTTTAAAAGAAAAATTTTTTATACTCTCTAAGTTACTGAGACTGGCATCAAACTTGCTATCCTTCTGTCTTAGCCTCCAGGGTCACAGGTATTACAGGTGTGCACCCCCACACTCGGCTGAAAGTGCAGTTCTTATGTCAATGGTATAAATTCATGAGCCTAAGGCCCTTCTCTCAGCCCACCATGAACCCCTCAGCAAGACCCTCTTCCCACTGGTCTTCAAGCCTTAGGGGGGTGGTGTTATGGTAGACTCATCCAGCCCCAGCTGGTATGCTGAAGAAGTAAGACTGGGCGAATATGAACCCTCTAGTGTAAGCAAGAGTTAAATTCCCCTTATTCCCTAAATGGACTTAGTTCTCCAGGCATAACAGGGAGCCTGTGTCCCAAGTCCAATTCACCCTCAGGTATCAGGGGCAGGAGTCCTTCCATCCATCTCCTGGTGGCCGTCATGGATCGCTCTTCTCAGACAGGTCGAGCTTCTGTAGGCCTTGGTGGAGCTGAAGAGTTTCCTTTCCCCTGACATGAGTTTAACTGAGCTTCCACTTTTGAGTCTACGCATCAGCTGGTACTCAGTGGACATGTGGTTTATAGATGTATAGATATAATTTAAATCAGGAACACCTCTCCTCTGCCCCACACCCACACACCTTTTCAGGAAGCTAGAAAAGATGCAAAAAAGCCCAGGGAGAAGGAAGTTGTTAGAGTGAGCTTTCCCCAATTGCAATGTCCTGCAGCAGCCCAGGGTATCCCTGATCTTAGAGATGGTTCCAGGTCTTCTAGAGCTCACTGTGCCCAGAGGTGAATGCAGCCTGGGAAGCAGCTAGACAGAAAGATCCTCCATCTGCCTGCTGCTCTCCTGAGTGTGGGTGTCATGAGGCTCACAAGTTTGTCGGGGATCCTTGCTGGTGGTGCATGCCTGTAATCCCAGCGATTTGGGAGACTGAGGCAGGAGGATGCAAGTTCAAGGCCAGCCTCAGCAACTTGGAGAGACCCTGTCTCAAAATAAAAATAAAAAGGGGCTGGGGATGTAGCTCTGTGGTAGAGTGCCCCAGGTTTCAATGCCCAGTACTGCAGAAAACAAAAACAAAATCCAAATTTGACAGGGAGGACAAGTGTCTAAATTGTTGGAAGAAAGATAAATTCCTTTATTCTTATTTGCATGTCTCACACTGGCAGTCCTGACCTTGGTGAGTTATAAGAGATTACAAGGAGGTGGCATTGTGCGTGAGCAGCTGCTCAGCTACAGAAGCAGCCTAGCCACATGGTGGCCTTTTCTCTTCCGGAGCTCACCACACCTTCCTCTTTTTCAAGCATCCACATCTATTCTCCTGCATGACACTTTCTTCCTTCCCCAGCCACCTGGGTCAGCTCAGGACTCACAAGCCTATCTCCTTGGGGCTCACTCTTGCACCCCTGTTTTGCCTGGGTGAATCTGCCAGGGAGCCGTTAGCAGAAGGCCTGTGGGATGAAGATGCCCGAGGACTGTCACTCGTCAATAAGAGGAAAGGATGCTGCTGTTACAAAATACCCGACACCAAGGAACTGAAAACTGATGGAAATTTATTTCTCATAGTTCTGGAGGCCGGGAAGTTCAGGATCAAGACGCCACTAGGTGTGGTGTCTGCAGAGGTCTGCTCTCTGCTTCACCATGGCACCTTGGGCGTTGTGTCTTCACGCAGCAAAGATGGAAGAGCAAAAGGGAACACACCCGTGTGGAGCCTCTTTGGTAAGGGTCGCCCTCATGAATGATCACCTCCTGAATGACCCACTTCTTCCTTTTTGTCGTTGTGCTGAGGATTGAACCCAGAGCCTCACATGTGCTAGGCAAGTGCTCTACCACGGAGTCACATTCCCAGAACTTTTAATTTAATTTTGAGACAGGGTCTCCCTAAGTCACCCAGGTTGCCCTCAAACTTGAAATCCTCCTGCTTCAGCCTCCTGAGTCACGGGGATTACAGGTGTGTGCCACCATTCTCAGTTGGCCCCACTTCTTAATACTATTACACTAGAGATTAAGTTTCGGTATAAAATTTAGAGGGACATAAACATTCAAGACATAGAAGAAAGGAATGGGGGCCGTTTTTCAGGAAGACCTTTTGGTAGATTGTTTTGATTAATCATGGCAGTCTCATGTGGACAAAGTTATGAAGAAGGTGGAGTGTACTTCAGCCCCAGCTTCCTTTCCTGAAACAGCTTTCTTCTCTGTATATCCCACCCCCACCCCACCAACTCTTTCCTGTGAAAGAGTGCTTTACCCTCTTTGGGGATGTTTATCGTCACTTATGGAGTTAGTGGAAGGCTATCCCATAAGTAGGAATTTCAGGCATGTGCCAGCTGATGGGGAGGATCGGGATAGAGAGCATTTGACACTACAATCATGCCTGGCATTGAACTTCCTGTACCACTAAGTGCAAAGTTTGCTGAGTGGTCAAAAAAATTTTTTTTTTAACCTAAAGATATTTTTTGTTGTTGTCAATGGACCTCTAATTAATTAATTAACTAATTAATTAATATGTGGTGATGAGAATCAAACCCAGTGCCTCACACATGCTAGGCCAGAGCTCTCATCACTAAGCCACAACTCAGCCCCGATCTAAAGATTTTTGAAAACTCTTTTTCAACATTGTACTCTGAGATACTAAACTATGGGTAATAAATCATTTTAAAATATCACCTAAACTTTATATATGAAGGAAATGATTCCACCCTACCATGACAATTTAACTTAGCTAGGTCATCTTGCACTACTTGTAGACTATTTTTAATGGGTCATCTTGTATAATATTACTTCTTAGCACTTGCAGATGGAGAATATTTAGCTGAAAGAAACTTAAAAGTCCTTTATTCCTGGTTCTTGGGTAGTACTGATGTCCCTTGGGATCTTGTTAGAATCGACTCCTAGGCCCCCTGTTGCACCTGATGAAGCAAAGTCTGCATCAGCAGGATCTCCCATGTCATTTGTATATCCACTTGTCTAAGTAATAAACATCACCATCTATTGGAGCAACCTGATACAATTAAAAGTCTTCAATACCCGGCCTCTACTCCCAAGACTCTTTTAACATGTTTGGAGTAGAGCCCAGTGAATGATGTATTTTTAAAACATTTCCCCAGAAACAGCCAGATTTTGAACCATCAATCTAGTTCATCTTCTTTGTTCTACTGGTGGGGAAAATGAGGCCTACTCAAACAATCAGCAGGTTGTTTGAAATCCTCCTGCTTCAGCCTCCTGAGTCACGGGGATTACAGGTGTGTGCCACCATTCTCAGTTGGCCACAGACACCCACCCAACAAAACAAAAAACAAAAAAACTTATTATTATCCCATATGATTGAAAGACTATGCTTGTGGAATTTGTTCCAAGAAATAGAAGGGATTTTGCTTGACAGAAACTGAAGCTTGGTGGTAAAACAAAGGAACCAAAGGATTTGAAATCAGTTCTCAAAAGCTTACCAGGAATGCAGAAAAGAAGATGGTGCTCAATCCAATAAATAAAAACTAACTGAAGGAAAGGAATTTCTGAATTCCTTTGCATAACTTATGTATGTGTTGAAACTGTTTCTTCCTTGATAACAATATAGCATCGTATTTCTGTTTCCTGAGCCTGCCCTATGAGCAAGAGAGTGCCAACCCTTTTCTCAATGACCTTTGTGGCCTAGAAGCCAGTGCTTTACACACAGCAGGAATTGAAGAGCACTTGAGCCAGGCCTGTAATCCCAGCTACTGGGGAGTCTGAAGGAGGAGAATAGCAAGTTCAAGTCAAGGCCAGCCTGAGCAACTTAGCGAAGCTTGTCTCAAAATGGAATAAAAAGAGTGGGCTAGCATGTGTGAAAACCTGGGTTCAATCCCCAGCATCACAAAAAGAAAGGAAGCAAACAAGCACTGGAGAATCGGCATGCAGGGAGGGAGGTATTGATTGCTCAATATGCATTCTATGGACTGGATGTTGGTGTCTGAAAACACTTAGGTTGAAGCCCTAATCCTACAATGTAATAGTATTTGACCTCTTCCATGTAATGGCACTGGACCTTTGGCAAGCAATTAGGTTTAGTTTAGGTCACACAGGTGGAGCCCCCATGATGAAATCCGCACCCCCCCCCCCCCCCAGGTCTCTCTCTCTCTTTCCCTTTCCCGTGTGAGAATACAGCAAGAAATGAGCCATCTGCAAATTAGGAAGACAGCCCTAACCAGACAGTGAATCTAATGTGACTATATTTGAGACTTCCCAGTCTCCAGAACTGTGAGAAATGGTTAAGTCGTGCAGTGTGGTCTTTTTGTTACAGCAGCTCAAGTGGACTGACACCGTGCATTATGTTGAACTCAGTGGTAGGTAGAAGGCCAAGTTTATACAGCCCCACCATAAGGAGATGTATTGTCTAATACAGGAAATAATACATAGTCTCTTAAAAATATGTTCAAGATTACAAGACAGTATGGAATAAGGGCCAAATGAGTGATGTAAAACCAAGGTTCCAACCCTGTTATACCCAGTACCTTCTTTTTGCAATAAATAGGTTCAAGTGGCCCCTTCAGTTTCTTCAAATAAAAATCACGAACAATTAACTTATACATGCACAATATAACTAACTCAAAAGCAGTATAATGAATTCTTTTAACTCTGATATAAAGAAAAATTAAAATGATTTATAATAAAATAATGTATTTTAATGTATAAATGTTCAGACATGGTTATATCAAAAATCAGAAGAAAGTGCTTAGATATTGAGTCACTGTTATTGAGGGGCTGGGATTGGAGATCAGTGGTAGAACATGTGCTGAGCATGTTCAAGGCTCTGAATTCAATCCCAGTACTAGAAAATAAAATAAAATAAAAATAAAAAGATTAAAAAAATTTCACTGCTATTGAGACAGCTACAAACGCAGACTAAACCAGACTGGCCTGGAGAAGAAGCTACGAGCAGTACGAACATGGATATCGCTTTTCCAAAGTGGTGAACAAAGGTAAAATTCTGAACCAGACAAAGCATATGTTTCCTGGATTTTCAAAAAGTTGAAATTGTAGAAAATCCAGTATATATTAAGTCTGTGCAAACAATGCTTTGTGTCCATATGTTAAGAACAAAACAAAATTAAAAAAAAACAAATTCCAGATTCAGATAGCTAAACATAGAGGTTTTTTGTTTGTTGTGTTTTACCTACCAAAGTAAAAAACAAAGAGTGCCCAGCAGTACTTTAAAAATGTCATATGGGCTGGGGATATGTCTCAAATGGTAGCGCACTCATCAGGCATGTGCGGGGCGCTGGGTTCGATCTTCAGCAGCACATAAAAATAAAATAAAGATGTGTGTCCACCGAAAACTGAAAAATAAATATTAAAAAATTCTCTCTCTCTCTCTCTTAAAAAAAAAAAAAAAGTCATGTAACACATGTGCCAGTTCCTCCTTATATATGCTGCAGGCTGTCCAGCATCATCCCTTCTCATGATGCCAGTAGTGCCTCCTCCCAGTACCCACCACTGTGACAGTCAAAAACCCTATATACAATTCTACAATTACAAAACTCCTGTAGGGAGTAACAGGAGACTCCTACTGAGAGCTACTGGTGGAAAGGTAAGTGGGAGCACAGCAGAACTCTCAAGCTTCCATGGTGCCCACAAATCCCCTGGGGATTTGAGAGGTCTGGGGTGGGGGCACTGACAGTCTCCATGTGTATCACCACCCTAAGTGATGGCCCTGCTTCCTATCCCTGGACCACGTCTGGAGAGATCAGAGAAGATATAAACTTGGGTTTGGGTGTGTGTGTGAGTGTGTGTGAAAAGATTCCGCAGAAAACAAGGGAACACAAACAGAGCCTTGAAGTAAGAATGGCTGTGTTGCTGATGACATTCCCGGGGCCCTGCTGTGGGGAGGAGGCAGGCACTCTGGACCAGCAGGGAGGTAGCAGTAGCCTGCCATGCCGGAAGCAAGTAAATAGCCTTGAGCCAACAACAGCAGCGTTACTAGACAGGCGGGGTAAAAATAACAACTCCCTATCGGGGTTGAGACTGCCAGAGCCTGGTGAAGTTCATTTCTTTCAATAAATCCAGCAGCTTCCCCTTTGATAAATACTGTCAAGGCTGGAACATGTGGTGCTAACAAAATATGGTTTTAATTTGGGGCCCACTGCACTCCTGGTTAAATACTGTGTGTGTGTGTGTGTGTGTGTGTGTGTGTACAAAAGGCAGCCTCACAGCCAGCCAAGTTAATATGCCTGGCCTGAAAGTGGCTAAGCCCGTGAGGATTCAGTTATACAGATTTTGCTGCTGTGAAAAGCAACCTAATCACCATCATCAATTTTAATGCTCCAAGACTTCTCATGAACATGGAAGCTTTTAAAGTTCAGCCATTTGTGCATTTGCATCCAGTGCCGAAGCAACCCCACATTTGTTTTCCTGATATTTTCTACCCCTTTTATTGTCATATGTTGTTTGACATTCAGAAAATAACACGCTGTTTTAATCAACAACTCAACACTGCATTAAAACTTGATGGTCCATAGCTTTGTAGCAAAGGGAGGTGGGGGTGGAGAGAAAGTCGGGGGAGGAAATGAGAATCAGAGTTTAGCAACAGACCGAGGCTTGTTCTGGTGGGATTCAGTCCTGGGAATACAGAAACACTCAGTGTTTTTGTCAATAAGTCAGACTTGGAACAGGCCAGGGAAAGAAACTGGCTAAGCGAGTTTCTGTATGGCCCCTGTGGTGGACACTGCTGGTAACTGGACCTCAAGGCCATCATGAATAATGAAGAAGCCTGCTTCTTCCCCAGTGTAGGTCACAGGAACTGTACAAGGCAACCACCCAGCAAGCCAAAGACTCCAGCACCTGGCCAGTAATCTTATCGGGAAACAAAGCTGAGAATGAGGTCAGCAGCAGGTGTCCTCAGGGCGGTGGCCTACAAAGAAAGGGAAGAGGTTGGGTAGGGGATGGGAGGGTGAACCTTTCTGAATGTCGCTAAAAGAGACCTTGACCCTTCAAGAGACCGACTCCTCAGGAGGGTGCTTGGGGGAAGTAAGTTGGGTCATTTCATAAAATGAGCAAGAATCAAATAATTTTCTAAAAGGAGTAGGAGATTATTCCAGAGGGAAGATGTGTACGAAGAGAGCTGGTAGGAAATCCTCTTTGCATGCTGCATTTTAAAATTTGTTGAAAATATATTTCCAGGACTTGGGGTGGGGCTCAGTAGCTGAGGGTTTGCTTGGCAGGTTACAAGGTCCCATGTTTAGTCCCCAGCACTGTGTTTCTCTTATATTATGTACTCAAGAGTTGACAGAAAAAGCCTAAAGTCCTGTGAACAATAAATTCCCAATTTGTTGTCATTCATCAGATCCTATGAGAGGCAACCTAAAGCCCCCACTTCCTCTTTCTTTCCTTCCTTCCTTCCTTCCTTCCTTCCTTCCTTCCTTCCTTCCTTCCTTCCTTCCTTCCTTCCTTCCTTCCTTCCTTTCTTTCTTTCTTATCTTTCTCAGGGATTGAACTCAGGGGCACTCCACCACTAAGCCACATCCCCAGCCCTATTTTGTATTTTATTTAGGGTCTCACTAAGTTGCTTAGTGGCTCACTTTTGCTGAGGCTGGCTTTGAAATCAGGATCCTTCTGCCTCAGCCTCCCAAGCCACTGGAATTACAGGCATGCGGCACCTCACCCGGCAGGAATCCCTACACTTTGAATACTAATTCTTCTTTTCTTCCTTTCTTTATTTAATTTTTTTTGATGGCAAAAGTGAGGCATGTTTATTGTAGAAAAACATAAGATTGTAAAAGTTCAGGTATTATTTAAAAATTGGGATGGTCCTCTTACTTATTAAGGGAAGGGATAGTCCTCTTACTTTCTCTAGACTACATAAAACTACCAGGTTTAAGGTGAAAGGTGCTTAGCAGCAACCAATGAGGACTGCATGGATAGGGAGATTCCAGGTATTTTCCAGTGGTTGCTGGTGTCCTGTATGTTTTCTCTGGTTTTCTAGAGGGGGAGAGTAAAGGCGGTGTCCTCCCCACCCCAAATGCTGTTGCTCATTATTAAGCCCTGGGGGCTGCTGGTCCAGGCCAGGGGAACATTCTGGGGCATGGCTGCTTGTTGACGCTGGCTTCTTTTTTTTCTTGGATTGCTTCCTCACTAATGGAAGGATTGAGAAGACAGCCTGGCAATTTATCTGGAAAAATAATTCGGACTTCTAATGGCATAGAGATTGTGTACCATTAGAGAGGGTGGGGGAGAGGATTGGTTCCTGTGTATTCATCACAGTGATGAAATGCTATAGGGACAAGAGGTCAGTGGGTATTTAACCTAAACCAAATTTAGCAAGTGGAACAAGCCTCTAATTGGAGGCCTGGATTCCACATTAAAAGCCACTCTCCACCTGATACCTTTTTAAGATACCGCTGTGATATCTAAATTTCATGGATTTCACTTCTTGCTAGTCCCCAAGCACACTAACCAGGAGGCAGTGATATACAGCACAGTACCTGCTCTCTGCAGCTCTGAGCTGAGGGGCTAAGTGGAAAAAGAGTCAGCATTTCTCTTTTAGGCTCTCTGCCTAATTTGTAAGCATTTAACCCCTTCCAGGGCCCTGGCTTCCTTTCTCCTCCGATACCCGCTTTAGTGAGCTTCTGTCATTTCTGCCCCAATGTGTCTCTGCCCTTCTAGTAGCTAAGCACCAAGATTTTCATCAGGGGAACTTCTCCTCCCCCACTCTCAGTCCCTGTGGGTTGGATGAAATCAACACCCCTCTGAATGTGGGGTGAAGCACATGAGCAAGCATAACCTAATCCTTTCATCCTATTTCATGCCTACATGATTGGTCCAGGCAGATCCTATGAGAGGCAATGATATTTACCCAGGTACTTCTGGGAAAGAGGTTCTTACTTGTTCCTCTATATTGGATACTGGAACGGATTCGGGGCTGAAGCATCTTCCATTCCATTGGGGGCCACAGAAACCTGGGATTAATTCTA
Organism: Marmota flaviventris; assembly: GCF_047511675.1. Classification (NCBI taxonomy): domain Eukaryota; kingdom Metazoa; phylum Chordata; class Mammalia; order Rodentia; family Sciuridae; genus Marmota; species Marmota flaviventris. The sequence continues at coordinate 56,284,132 of NC_092503.1, forward strand.
ACAGTGGCATAGGCAGATCTGAAAGCTAGCTGGGAACAAAACCAGACAAAATCTCTGTGTTCTGATAATACTTTATGAGCACTAAATCCAGCTGTGTCTGGAGCTGCAGAATTTTAATCAGCACTAGTTGATAAATTTTCTTTTTGCTTAAACCAAAATCATGGCAGGAGTTCTGCTGTTTGCCATCAGAAGACAGTTGCACCCAAGAACTTTCTGTTCTTTCTCATTAGCCCTATCAAAAACTACTTTCATGGGCTGGGGATGTGGCTCAAGCAGTAGCGCGCTCGCCTGGCATGCGTGCGGCCCGGGTTCAATCCTCAGCACCACATACAAACAAAGATGTTGTGTCCGCCGAGAACTAAAATAAATAAATAAATATTAAAAAAAAAAAACTACTTTCAGGAAAGGATGACCCACTCTAAATTATCAACTATAGATAATACTTTGAAGTATGACTCTTTCAAGAAAATTTTCAGTTGTCAGAATTGATTCAGGAAATATTAAGCCCCACTGATATTTTGGTGCAAAGAAACATGGCAGAATATGCTAGAAATAAAGGGTGGCCAAGCTTTCCCAGCAAACGCAGTGTTTAGTTTATAATTTTGTGGCCATTCTGATCAGTTCCAACTTGTGATGATGGCAGAGGAAATTGCATGTGACTAACCCTCTTGCCAAAGACAATTATAAATTCTGGACCTCAAACAAAATAATTACAACAGAATATGTTTGAAACTCCTGGAAAACAACTAACATCATTTGGTTCTACAGACAAAAGTTGGAGAAGACATGACCCTTACAAAATGGAATGAATGACACAAGGCAAGATACACATGTCAGGCTTTGCCTTGGACAGCTCTGGCCACTTCCCATGGTGGAGAGAATCTGAGCTCATGAAGAAATTGGCAATCGATTGAGCTGAAGAATCAGGTAGGAGTTTGAGGAAGAAATCTCACAAAGATGGGAGCCTCAGAGCTGGAGCCCCTAAATCTGAGCAAATTTTCCTCATTCCTGAACTCTGCATATGCAGGGTAGATGCACGGAACCTAGGGAAAAATAACATTGGGAGACTAGAAAGTGCTGTTACCTGGCATTAGGTAGATGGAGTTTAGAGTTCAATTCTCACCAAGTTACAGAGGCCTGGAAAACACGGGAGGCTTTTCACTGAGGCAATAGGAGAGTAAAGACTACTCAAGATTAGTGACCCTACTCTAAGAATAAAGGTAGAACCGAAATAGATCTACCCTTTGTTAAAACCAAGTCACCGGAGATGCATTATTCAACAAAGTAACCTCTAGTACATGGCCTTTGAAATTCAATTAGAATCAAAGATTTGAAATGTAGTTCCTCATTCACAGTGACCACATACAACATGCTTATAGCTAACATGTGGTTAATGGTTATTGTATTGGAATGCATAGTATCACCACAGAAATTCTGGTGTTTCATCAAAGGATCAAGATACACTATGCTAGTAATTTAACTGCTTGAGAGAATAAAGGTCAACTTTCTTTAGAGAAGGATAGCCGGATCCAAAATTGTCTTTAATTTCTCATTTCAAAATTTCAGAATACAATTTAAAAAGTTACTAAATGTTCAGTTAAGGAGGAAAATATAACCTATAATGAAAATAATAAAAAGACAATAAACACAGACCCGCAGATGACCCAGATGTTAGAGTTAACGGGCCTAGTAAACTATGACAAATATGCTAAAGAATCTATAGGAAAATACACATATTGTTGGTGAAGAAATGGGAAATTTCAAGAGAGATATGAAAACTAAAAAAAAAAATCCTGGCACTATAGATAGAATATCTAAAATTGAAAGACTCTTTATGACGTTAGGAACTAATGCAATAATGAGTATGCTGTATGAAATTGTTAGTGAACAAGTGAACAAGACAGGTCAATGGATATAATGTAAGTATAAAAAGTAAAATTAAAAGAAAAAGAAGAATGAGGCATCAGTAATCTGTGGCACAATATCAATCAGTCTAAATATGGGTAATTAGAGTTCTGGAAAGAGAGAATGAAGTAGAAAAAGTATTTGAAGAAATACTGGCTGCAGCCAAGTGTGGCAGCTCACACCTGTAATACCAGCAACTCAGGAGGCTGAGGCAGGAGGATTAAGAATTCAAAACCAGCCTCAGCAATTTAGCTTAGGCCCTAAGCAACTCAGTGAGACCCTGTCTCTAATAAAATTTTAGAAAGGGCTGGGGTTGTGGCTCAGTGATTAAATGCCCCTGAATTCAATCCCTGGTACCAAAAAAAGAGAAGAAAAGAGAAAAGAAAGAAATATCAGCTGCATTTTTTTTTTTCAAATTTGATCAAAAACAGCCTTTTCAGCCAACTTCCAACAGGATGATTTCAGCCATTTAGATGTCTCTGACCTCAAACCCAGGCTAACCCCCTCACTGACAAGATACAAGGTCATATGTAGACCAAGAACTTTGTAAGTACGAATGAGCCTGAGGTGAGGACCCAAGTATTTGGAGGCAGTGCTGATACTGAAAACTCTTCCTGGGGTTTGGCTGACTGCTGAAAACAACCCTAGTGTATAGTCTCCATTCCTAATGACATGACAGTCTCAGGCCACCCTGAGATGGGGTCTTCAAACATTTCTAAAATATCAAGTGGATTTGACTCCAGCTTACACTAACTTGAACTAAACGTTATAGTTGGCTGGAGAATAACAATGATTTCTGGGAGCCGGAGAAAATGGGGGGAAGCTGAAGAAATCAAGGAATACTAACCCAAAGCACAGCTAGGACTCAGGCTGAATGGGATGAAGAAAAGACTGACAGAAATTACCCTCAAGGACTCATAATTCCTGCTGGGACCCTATTTAATAAGATCAGACCACTTATGAGCATGTGTGGCACTTTTAATGCTTCCTGTGGCAACAGCCACTGTATCAAAGTGACTTGAATATAAGGGAAATTTATTACTTGGCAAAACTGAAATTCCAAAGGCAGAGTAGACTCCAGAGCTGATTGAGTTAGCAACTCACCCATCTCAACCAGGACCCATGTTCTTTCCTTCCCGTTCTGTTCATGTTGTGAGTGGTATTACCTTAAGGTTGATTCCCTTCAAGTTTCAAGAAGGCTGCAGAAGGACATGCTACCTGTGTCTGCTTGTTCATATCTAGAAGAAGCAGCAGAAAGCAAAAGCAATCCAGTGGGAAGGCTTTCACTTTAACCTCGTGTAGCTAATTTAAGTTGTACCTAGAGCAAAAGAATTTTAGAACAAGTATGGATGGGTAGGGTATCTTAAGTCAGTTCTTCTACCCAGATTCCTAAGGTGGGTCTCCAATATTAGAGGGGTCCTGGCATTTGGTAATTCAAAAGTATTTATCCCTTAGTAGCACTTAATTACATTGTCATTTATTTTATGTTAATAAAGAACAAACTGACAGGTCCATGGAGTTGCTCTTGAAACTTTTTCTGGTTGCCAACATCATGGGGCTTTCTCTAGTAGGAGATCTTTCTTTAGGCCCTCAGGAGAAAGCAGGAGCTGGTGGACAGCAATTTGTGCACTGAGGCAGTTGGTAAGCATTTTAGATGGTAGATGACATTAAACATATCACCAATGATAGACTCAATCCACTACAGCGCCATCCAGAAAATATCATGGGCTCTAACAATAGCAACCGCCAAAAACAATAATAGCAATGCAAAATGAAAGAGATGACCCTGAATTCGATGAGCTGAAAATTATGGGAAGAGCTTTGACTGAAAAATCTCCAGATGGCTATAACAACTTCTTCTCCTCCTCCTTCTCTCTTTCTCCTTCTGTCTTCCTCTTTCTCCTCCTGCTTCTCGTTTCTTTCTTTCTTTTTTTTTTTTTTTTAAACTGGGGATTGAACCCAGGGGCGCTCAATCACTGAGCCATACTGCCACCCCTTTTTGAATTTTATTTTGAGACAAGGTCTTCCTGAGTTCCTTAGGGCCTAAGCTTAGTTGCTGAGGTTGACTTTGAACTTGCGATCCTTCTGCCTCAGCCTCCTGAGCTGATGGGATTACAGGCATGTGCCATGGCGCCCTGCTTGCTATAACTTTATACAACAAAGCCAACCTGTTGTGTAGTGAAAATAGTTATTTGATTGTGTTTTCCACACTCAATTAGATTTGCATTCTAAGTTGGCCGATCTGCTATGGGGCATGAGTATGCTGCTCAGGAAATAGGAAAAAGAAAACAATGGCAAATACTGATGGCCCATTCATCAATATGAAGTCACAGCCTGTTGTGTAAGGATTAGAAATGAGGTTAGCATGAAAGATGAAAGAAAGAAGATTTGCAGGGAAGTTAAGAGGAAAACTGGGAAGTTTAGTTTTACTATTGCACACTGACTTCTGAATTTGTTTACTCTCTAAGCATTTGTTTACTATCTAAGGTGCAGTCTTGAAAGTTCAGTCCTATGTCTTCTCTTTTATTAATAACAGCCGTCACTACACTGCCTGGGGACCTTGGAGACACCCTGGCTGTCTACTAACCACACTGGTTGCTCCAGATATGCTTAGAATGGGCACAACAGAGGGTGGATATCCCAGCCAAAGGGAAGAGGGATTAGAACCATGCCGAGAAAAATCAGTGAAGAACAACACTAAGCACAAGGTCAAATGATGAGATGAGAGACACACAGAAAACCATCCCAGGAGCGCTGGCTTAAAGCCATCCTCTGGTGGGAGGGAGTGGGGGGGGGGGTTAAAACTCCCATGTTTGGCAAACTAGAAAATAAAGAGACAAAAGTAAATATTTTGCCAGATTCAGCAAACAGCAGCTGGAACTAAAGAAGTCCCAGGACAGCCCTGAGCGTAGAGAAAATACTGCTGGTTAGGCACTGTTCTGCAGCCAGACCACGCACAGACACAGAGGGTCACCAGAGAAAGTGGAGGGCAATTAGTTGGTGTACACAGAGGCCTTTGAAAAGCAGGAATCCTGCTTTCTGAACACAGTCATTGATTTTGAAATTGTTCTAATGGCAATTCTTTTCACAAGCTGTGACCCAAACATGTTCCAGTTGACACCTTCCCTCTTTATCCCTGGCCAACCCTGCTGCCTCTGTTCACATCAGGGTGCCTTGGTATATCAACCCTGATGAGCTCTCCTCTGGTACCTGTCTTCCACAGAGAACCTCCATCTCCTTGCCTGAGTTGAAGCTTGTCTTCACTCAGAGAGCATCCCTTCTCTTGCAGCCCTAAGAATTCTTCTATATCGTATTTACCCAAGATCAAGAAGGAGAGGTCACATCCTCATTCCCTGATACGGCCTCCAAACACTCCTCTGAAGTTCAAGTGCTGAGTTCTTGTTCCCTGGCCTCCTGGACACTCCCTCTCAGAAAATATTGCCTCCTAGCTCTCACACCTCAGTCTCATCTTCCTCCTGGGAGAAGTCACTGTACCCATGGATGACCCAGTCAAAATTCTGGCCTCTCCATTCCTTTATCTCTTTCATACAGCACCCACTTCTTGCTCACACCCTGGACTTTGTCATCTATCAAATCTCCCACTCTGACTATAGCTTCCTGTCATTCTAGTCTGCTTGCCTACCTGTTCTGTACCTCCTCATACTGAGCCCTTAGTGCCTGGGCCACGCTTCATTTCCTTATCCATTAACCCCATCCATCTTTGTTTCTATGTGAAGCCACTTTAGATTCTGTGGTCCATTATGTCAATCACTATCTTGTTGATACCCTAAACTTACTGGCCGGTTTACTCCATTTTTTAAGTCTTCTCTTAGGCAGTATGGCCAAAAAGAAATCCCCAGCATAGCAATCTTCTCCTGGTCATTGTTGCCACTGACCCTCAAACCATGTCCAACCCAGGGAATCCCACTGTCCTCTTGGGTCCCACCCCTCAGTCTCTAATGACCATTTCAAACTTTCTTCACTTCTGACCTGATCTCATCCCTCCCTCTTGGCACATGCCTTTTATTCCCCCGAAGGCAGGAACTACCTCACTTCCTGCTGCCTGTGCCCATCCTTTGCTTTATTCCCCCTCCGGACAAAATGGAAGTGATGCTCTCTTCCTGCAAAGTCAAATCTCTTCCCCATCCCATGGGTGCAGGCTTCTCGGAGAAGGAATGTTACCCAATATCTTCTTCTGTCTTTGACCTGTTTCTCTGTAATGGGGTCTTTCCAGCATCATCTAAGCATGCTCTAATCACTCTCATTGTAAAATCTTCCATTCCTGGACCCCAAAGTTTCTTTCCAGAGTTCTCTTTTCTTCTGCCGATTGGAAGAGGGGCACAGTCCTTGTTTGCCTTATTCATCACCCATTTGCTCTTTGGCCTCTTCCTGCTGACTTCCTCTACTCTCTTCCCAAACCCAGTGACCCTAAATCTCATGGCACTCCTCAGTTTTCATATCCCGTGACCTCTCAGCAGACTTCAACAAAAGTGACCTCCCTTGTTTGGGCAGAAGTGTTTTTTCTTGGAACCAAAGCCACCACACTCTTCTGGGTTTGCTCTCTCATCCTTGGCCCTTTCTCTGTCGCTTTGCCAGCATCTCCTCTTCTACCTGACCTTTAAATGATGGAATTCTCCAGGCCAACCTTTTCTCACTCTGTTTGCTTAGACCGTCTCATTCACTTTCATGGCTTCCTCTCTGCTGAGAGCTCACATTTGCCCAAGCTTTTCTCTAATCTTAACCATCCAAGCACCTGCTTTGTGGGGGTACCTGGTACTCAGTTGGGTTACAACTGACTCCTGGCCTTTCTTACTGTGCTGAAGAGATTTGCACATTCCCCTCCAGATCCATTCTCCACCCAAGAGGCTAAATGGGTTACTCTATTCACCAGCTCTCTTGCCTCTGGCTTCCACCTGGGTTTGGCCATTGGGAATCCTTGGTGGGAGATTAGAGATTGGAGCAAAGTTTATTCCCCCCAGCTCTCTTTCTCTCTCTGTGGTTGCCACAGGCTGTCTGAGTCCCCAGACTGAAGGTCATTGTTCCCCTTTATGGGGCTTTCTCCACATGACATCCTCCTGAAATTGAGGGTGGCTGTACTCTGTTGTCCTAGCTCCTGGTTATCGTCTCTGCCTGGTGATTTCTCTATACCCCATCTACACCATTGTAAATAGTTTCCTCTTTAAATTATCCTAGTTTGCATATACCACCTGTTTCTTGCTGGCACCTTAGGTAATTGAGAAAATTGCATCAGGAAATAGAGCCTCAAAATTCTGGGATTGAGTCAATGATGTTTGCAGAGCTAAAGGATAAACTTTCAGGGAATTAGAGAGGTTTGAAGGGTGGAAATGGACGCTACTTAATCTGCGAGCACAATAATATCACACTAACTCAAGTGATCAGTTGTTATAGCACAAGATAAGAAGTAAACAGAGGCTAAGACATTGGGAGGTCAAGTGTCTGTGACACTTGCTCTGTCAAAGATAGTGATTTTAAAGACTAAGGAGGTACCCAGCTGCTTATTCAAACTGCAGAGAGTATATAAGGGCAAAAACATATTAAGAGCTATGAATACATATTGAAGAACACCCCTATAGAGTCCAGTGTCCATGGCAACTTTGAGGGTCTCTCAACAATTTACAGTTTTTACAGTTAAAAACAAAGCCACAGGCCTCCTTTCAAGAGTTGCAGAATTGCAGGGCCAATTAAAGAGTTAACCTTTCTAGATCTCTAATGTTAATGAAAGACCCTGGTGGAATGTTGAGGCTGGGAACCAAATTCTCCTAAATACTTTTTTTTTTTTTTTTGGAAAAACAAAAGCAAAATAAAAAACATTTTCAGCGACTCTTTTTGGAGCAGTTGCCTCAAGAACTGGTGCCTGTTCTCAGATCTACTCTCTCTCTTTGCCTTGCCTCCAGACCTGTAGCAAGAATTAGATCCCAACATAGGCCCGAAGAGAACATGAATATATGAGACCTGCTCCGGGATAAAATAGCCCATCTACTGAATGACCTTGCAAGAATGTGATCCTTCTGGTAGCCACAGAAGGATATGCAGGGGGAGAATCTAAGGGTGTTAGACCAAGGAGGAGGACATGTTAGACTCCATCAGGCTGATTTATAAACACGCGACATCATCTAGGATTCTGGATTGGCTCAGGCACCAGGGGGTTATGTTTGTAGTCTGCCAGATTGACTAAACAAAGCTGGGAGACAATGATGACCTGTGGTTATTTAGGTTGAAGTTTTGTTAACTTTTCTGGCATATAGTAGAACAGTGGTTCTCAAAGGTGGCTTTTTGGGTTATCAGCTCTGCCTGGGAATTTGTTAGAAATGTAAATTCTTGTCAAACCTCACCCCTTGACTAAGCCCAAACTCTAGGGATGAGACCTGGGACCCTGTGCTTTCCAAATAAACCTGATGCACATTAAAGTTTGGGAGCCTGCAGCTCAGAAGCAAATATTTCCATCCTTAAAAATCACCTGGGAATCTTGTTTAGATGCAGATCTGATTTGGCAGTTCTTGAGTTGAGCCTGAGATTCTAAAGTGCTCTCAGGTGACACCAGGATAATACCAGTCTGTGACTACACTTTGAGTAACACGGATGTAGGAGAGGAATGCGTCTGGGAGATCTGGGAAGTGGGAATATGCAAAATGGATCTATTGCAGTCCATTGAGCCACCACCTACCCACCCGCCCTGGAGAACCTGAAGAGCATTTCAACAAGTAAGAGGAGCACCAGATCCTGAAAGGGCTGAGGTGACTCTCTTTGAAGGCCAGAGATGACAGTGGTGATGGCGCAGTGGAATGGGTTTCCCTGATCTTACTGGGACCACCAGCAATAAGGAAAATATAATTTCCTCAGTAAGCCATGGGGATAGAAAAAGAATCAGAGTGTTTGACATGCAGGGATCTGTAGCAATGGTTAACCAATCTCCAGATTCCTTGAAATGAATGGGCAGCTTACTAAATTACTTTATATATTGCTTTATATATACAGGTGAAAAATTCATACTCTGCTGGACAGAGATCAAACTTGCATCTTCACAGTGGGGACACAGGGCCTTTTCTCCAGCTCCTAGATCTAAGCCAGTTCACCAAGCCAGGGCTCTGTGAAGAAAGGATTCTGTAACTTTCCCAAAGCCTGGAGGGACCAGTGACCATTTATCAGGGTGACTGGGTGCTGGGGAAAAGGAAATAACCATCTCTTTAATGGGGAGGGTGTTAGATACTGAGTTTTATAGGACACCCTACAGACTAGAAATGGCATTTGGGTTTACTTCCAGGATAGGGACTAGAGAGCATAGAGTCTTGACTTGAATTCATCTAATAAAGGGTTCAGTGAGATTCCAGACTGGTGTGATCTCCTGTTCCAGAAGGTACAAATGCACCATGTGAGGAGACATACTTTGTAAGGGCAGAATCCCCATGTTGGTTCCCTGAGGACTATTCCTGTAGGAAGGACCAAGGAGAACCCCCTCACTTTTTCCTCAACCCAAATGGAAAACCAAAATGACATTTTATTCTTATCACCATTGGTCAGCCCCCAAAGCATACCTCTCCAGCTTCCCTCTTACTTCCAGGCCACTGCATTTCTCCGCATAACTCTTCCTAGAATGTTCTTCTCCATGCCATCCCACTCCAGGCCCATTAGCCTTCTACACCCTTTGCTCCTCTTTGAAATTTTTCTTGCTTGGTTGTCTTCAAAGAAATTTGCCTGTCCTTGGTCCAGCCTGCTTGAGACCCAGACTCTAGACCAATGGGTCAGCTTCCATTATTGGCGTATTGAACCTCTCCTTTGAAAACTAACCAAGTGGGCTGGGGTTGTGGCTCAGTGGTAGAACACTTGCCTAATATGTGTGAGGTACTGAGATCAATCTTCATTACTACATTAAAAAAATAAAATACAGTTATTGTGTCCATCTACAACTAAAAATATTTTTAAAAACAAACAAACAAACTTAGATCACAAAAGTAAAACATGTTAGTTGTAGACCACTGAAACAATATAGGAGAATATAGACCAAAACCAAAGCCTCCCTTCCCTTCTTCTCCTCCGAGGTAACCAGCACTTTCTATTTACCCAGACATGCAAGCTGGTATGTGTCTTTGCTCATTGCAAATAGAATCATTCTGTCCCTATGATTTTGTGACATGCTTTTTTCACTTAACAGTGTATCAAAGAGTTCATGTTACATCATATGGCTCTACCTTATATCTTTATTTGGTTTTGAAGTCTGATCTTATTTATTTGTTACTCTTAAAAATTCTCACTTTTGATTGGACTTGGAAGTAGAAGCTCTCAGGGAGGACAGTCTGTGTCTCTTGGCAATCTGTCCTTGGCATTTTTATTGGGCTTCCTTCATTCTCTTGACCAAAAGTTGAGCATATTCTGCAACCTCTTCCTTATTATTATTATTTTATTTTTAGTACGCTGTTTCTTCAGAGCAATGTGCCAGCATCTGTGTAGCAGGACACCTGGAGCAACAAGACACTGAACATTCTATGCTTTGGTCCTAGGTTTCTTACTGTCCTTATTTTAGGGTTTTCCGGCAACATATTGGTGAGCATCATCTTCTTTAGAGAGATTGAAATTTGTGGATTCTTCTAGCTCTTTTGATCCCTAGACAACTAGGCACAGTAGTATTTATAGGTCCAGGAATACCTTTCTCTCCATTTGTTACAATAACAAAATTGAGAATGCTCAGATTGGTATCCACAATGCAACCCTGCACAGATTTGTACCTTTTCTCTCTATTTCTCCTTGGTCTATCACAGGAATGCCCCTTACTCAGTATCAGGTGAACTTATCCATGGGTCAAGATGCCCTGCTACATGGGAAAATCTTGTTTGTCATTCCCACCACTGAATTGGACCACATAAGCCAACCATAACATCAGCAGAAATGTCTGTGGCCATATGCTTCTCTTAAAAAGTTCAAAGTTTGCATTTACTTGAATGAGTTTCTGGCAATCAGTGGCCTGGAAGGAGACATTTAGCTTCATCTTGGAGCAGGTAATCATCCACAAGTTGCCATAAAATAGAGCCTTTTATAAATTAAACTTTTTATTGTGAGGTAGTAGATTCACATGTCATTTGTAAGGAATGATACAGTAAGATCACATGTAGTTTTTCATCCGAGTTCCCTCAGTGGTAGCATCTTGCAAAAACTATAGTACCCTATCACGGGGTATGAACATTGGTATAATCTGCTAATATTTTCCAGACTCCCCCAGTTTTACTTGAGCTCATTTGTGTGTATGCTTAGATCTATGCAATTTTTATCACACATGTAGGTTTGTATATGGACCAGCCAAAACATAGAGCAATTCCATACCATGAGGATCCCTTGTGTGCCTATACCATACCGGGGCTAGGGGTGAAGTTTGGTGGCAGATCACTCAGCTGGCATACCTGAGGCCTTGAGTCTAAGTTCACAGTATCATAAGATCAAACAAAAACAAAACAAAAAAATCCTACATACATTATAGCCTCAACTGCTTTCCTCTTCCCTTACGCCTGACAACCATTCATTTGTATACTTTGGGGTATTCAAGAACTGTTATATAAATGGAATCCTACAGTTTGTAGCCTTTTAGAACTGTTTTTTTAAAATCTTTTTCACTTAGCATAACTTTTTGGGCTTTCAGCCTAGTTGTGTGCATCACCTTTTTTTATTGCTAAATGGTATTCTATGATATGAAGTTACCATAGTTGATTTTAAACCACTCAACATTTAAGAATGTCAGAATTGTTTTCAATTATAAGAAAAGTGCTATGAACATTCATGTACAGTTTTCTTGTGAACATACGTTTTTGTTTTTTCTGGAATAAATGCCTGAGAGTAAAATTGCTGGGTGGTATGATAATTGCTTATTTAGGGGGAAGTGAGGGTCTTAGTCTGGGTTTTTTTTTTTTTTTTTTTTTTTTTGCCTAATAACAAAATATCCCATACTTGGTAAGATATAAGGAAAGGAGGTTTATTTTGGCTCACAGTTCTGGTCCAAGGTTAAGGTGTCACATATGGTCATGACCTTGCCAGAGACCTGACACAGGACATCAAATGGTGAGAGACAGAGAGCATGCATGCCCGTCTCTCTTCCTTTTAAAGTCACCAATTCCAATCAGGAGGGTCCCACCCTGGTGACCTTGTCTAACCATACAGTCAGATTATGGTTTTTACCCTGACAAATGAGATTCAATTTCAACATGAGTTTTCAGAGGGATCAAACCTGGCAATGGACATGCTCATATTCTGCAGATGTAGGTATAATGTAGTACAATGTTTTAGGAGTGTAAGTTGGCAGTACTTATAAATTTTTTAAATGCATAAAACTTTTGCCTCAGTCTTGCCTCTAGAAACCTATCTTACAAAAATATAGTTGTATAGTTATTAAAAAGGATAAGTACCAGGATGTTCATGAAAGCATTATTTGCACTAGAAAAAAAAATGCAACAACCAAATGTTCATATGGCACTTTGTTATAGCTTTTTAAAAAATTTATCTTTATTTTCGCTACTCGGTTGGTGGTTGGTTGAAAACTGTGATATTGTTTGGATTTGAAACTCCTCCTGTAGGAATTAGAGTCATACATTTTCTGTACAAAATTTTTATCTTTATATTTCTTCTGGTCTAGCCATGTTCTTTGCACAAAATACACAGTTGAGTGGTTGGTCTTTTATGAATTTGGGAGCAATTTTATAATGTCATAGATGTTAATTTTGTATCTTTTGGTCTGCTGCTTGACCTTTGAGTCTAGAACTTTTAGACTTCAGTATAATCAAACCTGTCACTATTTTTTTTTTCTTGAAGGCTTCTTGTATTGTTTGGGAGAAGTTTTCCTTCTTTCCATCTTGGGTTTATTCCTATTTTGAGTTATGCCATCCATATTAGTTTGTATGCTGCCTCAAATTCTTTTTGAAAGAAGTAAGGGATACATTGATCCTACCAATAAGTAAAAATGCTATGTGAGACATGCGAAGTGATTTTTATTTATTCCTAACTGTCACATTTCTTGACAAATATAATTCTTGCTGTGCTGCATCTATTTTCAAGTGATGCCGCAAGGAGTAATTATATCATAACTTTAAAGGATTATGAACACCGAAGGGAAAGGTGCTGTTTAAACACGCTGCTAATAATGTGTTTGCACATTTTCAACCTGCTCAGGTTACATTCACGTGGACCCACAGCATGACTGGTACCGTTCCTCTGAGAAGGACAGAGAATGAGAGGAGGTCAGGGTATTATTCCTGAGGTTTGGTTTTAGTCAAGGACGTCACTGAGCTTGCTCGGGACAGGATGAAGAGCTCACCATCCAGCTATTTGTAATTGACCCCAGCTGTGTTGCCTGGTGGTGGGTGCAAACTGAAGCAAAGTACTTGGTCAGAGAATTAGCAAAAATATCATTTAGGAAAATTCAAAAGTGGATTTAGCACCACCAACCAAAATGAAGTCATTTGGAAGAACCAGAAATGAAACAAAGAGATGAAAATGGAGATTTAGTACACATGTTGTGTATTGACAGTTTCTTGGAAGGAGCAGTCATAATTTTTGATCCTTAAAAGCTACCACATATTAAAGCAATTTAAGTAATTTAGACATGTTTGTCACTTACCACAAAGAAATAAATTATAGTGGGCCCTAGACGGATGACTAGAAAGCCAATTCACCTAAGATGGAAGGCTGTTGAAGGCACTCACATTATGTAATCAGTACGGTATGTTGGGCCCAGTGGTTTGGCTAACCTAGGGAAACTCTTGTTTCAAATGAATGCACATTTAGTGAAATTTGGTATAATTTTCCCTCCAGAACTACCCTGCTCAATTATGGCAAAGTAGATTCCGCTAATCACAGGCTGTATAACTTGGAGGCTGAGAATGGTTTTTTTGGACCGAGATGATTTTTATTACATGTGTGTCTGGTCTTTGGTGGAGCATTAGGGAAGATGTGTCAGAAAAGTTAACGTCATTTCTTTTTTTACTTCCTTCATTTAAGACTATATGTAAGAATTTCTGTGATCAAGGAATTGACCCAACTTCAATGTTAATTTTATCAACCTTCTTTATTTTAACAGAGGAGGAAATAGAGGAATAAAGGTTGTAACTTGCTCCAGGTCAGGTTGTTGTCAAAGACAACCCCTAGACCAGTTTTTTTTTTTCATTGTACAAAATGCATACTCCAAAAATCCAGGCTGACTCATTTCAGGTAACTCATACATTTTTCCAAACTTTTCTAATTTCCCAAATTTTCATAATTTTTTCCTAGATTTAAAGTTACATCAAGTAATCAATTGTCCTTACTCTTTCCGTATCACCAGCTCATGCCCTCAGTTTTTGCGGGTGGCTTTATAATTCGGAGCAATGCAAAATGGACTGGAGTCTCAAGGAACTCTTAGTTAAAGGCAGGTCTGTCACCCAAGACTGGGAAGAGTGACTGAATTGAGCATTTAACATCCCCAGGCCTCAGATGTGTCCTTAGCCCTTTGAGAAGCTTAGAGGTCATGGGCATTGTGTTTACAGATCTAGGGGACAAAGGGCCTGAACAAGAAAGCAATATTTATGTTGTGATCTTTTCACCACTTTTACCCAGCAGGACCCCCTCTAATAGGTTTTACCACACCTGAAGAAGATCCTGGTGTAACTCCAGGGATAATCTTCTCCTCCTCCTTCCTCTTCTTCTGCTTCTTCCCTTTCCCCTCCCCCTCCCCCTTCTTTTTGGTGATGGTGGGGAACAAATCCAGTCATCATGCATACTAAGCAATTGCTGTACCACTGAACAATCTTGTCCAGTTCAAATCCATTTGAGAACAGGTTCACAAATTAGCTGAGCTTTATTGTTATGTCAAATTCCCTTTGCGGCCAGGCACAGTGGTACACATCTGTAATCCCAGAGGCTTGGGAGGCTGAGGCAGGAGGATAGAGAGTTCAAAGCCAGCCTCAGCAAAAGTGAGGCACAAAGCAACTCAGTGAGACCCTGTCTCAAAATAAAATACAGAAAAGAGCTGGGTTAAGTGCTCCTGGGTTCAATCCCCAGTACAAAAAAAAAAAAAAAGTCCCTTTGCTTGCTCACCCTATAGGCTCTGACTGGTTTTCTTTCATCTCCTCTTTTGCTAATAACATGTTTATATGAACTTAATACTGTTGAAACAGGGCCATAATGAACATGTGGCAATTCTTTGGCTACTCAACATCCATTTCCCTTCCTGATGGCATTTTAGTTCTTTTAGGGAATTATCTCCTTCCAAAATACAGCTTTACTGGGGTGTCAATTTAGATGCCTGCTCTCTCTTAGACGCTCTTGAGGTGAGAATCCACCTCTTCCAACTCTTGAGGGTGGTCATGAGCTGACAATTTTTAATAAAATTAAATGTCTATATGAACTATAACCTAATAATCCCACTGTAGGGGGATTAAGAAAAACTAGTCACATATTCACAAAAAAACTTATACAAGAATGTTCAGCTGGGCATAGTGGCACACGCTGTAGTCCCAGTGGCTCAGGAGGCTGAGGCAGGAAGATTGCAAGTTCAAAGCCAGCCTCAGCAATTTAGCAAGGTCCTAAGCAATTTAGTGAAACCCTATCTCAAAATACATTTTTTAAAAAGGCAGGGAGCTGGGATATGGTTCAATGGTTAAGCACCTCTGGGTTTAATCCCCAGGACCAACAACAACAATAAGGAATGTTCAGAGCAAGACTGGTGTGGTAGCACACACCTGTAATCCCAGCTATTTGGGAGGTCAAGGCAGGAGGATTGCAAGTTCACGGCCAACCTGGGAAATTTAGTGAGACTCTGTCTCAAAATAAAAAATTTTAAAAGGGTTGGGAATGTTAGTGGTACAGCACTTGCCTGGTATATACATGACACTGGATTCAATCCCCGGGATACTATCCCTCAAAAGAATGTTCATGAGGCCTGGGGTTGTGGCTCAGTGGTAGAGCGCTTGCCTAGCACGTGTGAGGCACTGGGTTTGATCCTCAGCACCACATTAAAAAAAATATATGAATAAAATAAAAATTTTAAAAAAGAATGTTCATAGCAGCTTTATTCAGAATATTCAGAAATTGGAAACAGCCTAATGCTTATCAACAGAAAAATAATATAGAAATTATAGTGTATTCATGCAATAGAATACTATGCAATGATAACAAAGGACAAGTCATTGACATATGTAACAACATGTATGAATCTCATAAGAAACATTATAAATCAAGGAAACCAGGACATCACATGACTCCATTCATACTTGAGAATAAACAAAGTTAATCTATGGTAATAGAAGTCAGAAAAGCAGTTGTCTTCAGAGGAATTTAGTCCAGGAAGAAGTATAGAGAGATTTTGAGGGAGCTAGAAATACATCTAATCTAGGTGGTTACCAGAGTTGCGGGAGTGTTTACATATTAAGTGTTTACACATTAAGCTGTGCACTTAAAACTTTCATACTTTATTTCATCTATTTTATAGTTCAATAGAAAATACAGAAGATAAACTAGGGGGTTAGGATGCAGCTCCAGGGGCAGAGGCAGAGCGTGAGATCAACAGACATATACCATGCCCTAGGATTGCCCTCAGCACTGAAAAAAAAAAAAGGAAGAAGAGAGAAAGTAATTATATGGAAATCATCCTTTCCATAATTTAAATGTATTTTCTTGATTCTGCACTCAAAGTTTGATTTATATCTCAAGCCCAAGAGAAGAGTTTGAAAGCCTTTTGTATTTTTCCCCTCCATTCAAGGCATTAGGAAGCCAATGTGTTTTCCCTTCCAGGAGAACTTTTTTGTGTTCAAAGGAAGATCATTAGGAGTAAGTAATGATTAACACAAGCAAATGACTGGCTTAATAACTGAGCTTTCAGGCTTCAGCAGAGGAGGTATTTCGGGTCAAAAGAGGGTTAAGAGAAACTTCCAGAGTATAATACACTGTTTGGGAAGTGAGTGGTAAAGTCTCAGTAAGTATTTCTGCTAACCCACTGGAACAGCCAATTGTCTTTGGTATTCTGTCCCTATGATAGAAAAACCAGTGTACTTATTTTTATCTGCTGGGGCCACTTCTTTCCCCGCAAAATGGTGGTGTGGGATGGGGGGCAGTTTCCTGGGGCAAAACAGGAAGCTTTTCTTCCCTGTTGTTAACCAAAGCAGAATGCAGGAAACAGAAAGTCAAGAGCATGGTGCTGAAGTGGGGATGGAGGTGGGAAAGCATCTGAGAAAGCGGGTATGGGAGTGCTGGGGATGGAGCTCAGAGGCAGAGCACTTGCTTAACATGTGTCAGGCCCTGGGTTCTTTCTCCAGCAAGCAGCAGAACAAGGGTGGAGGGTGTGTGGAGCACGGGGTAGGAAGGACTCACAGCTGGAAAACCAGACAGAAGACACAACAGGGACAAAGAGATGGTAGGGGAAGCCCACAGAAAGTTAAAAAAACAAAAACAAAAACAAACAAGAGATGGCCCAGTGGAGGAGACCCAGAAGCAGGCAGCACTGCACACTTGACGCCTGCAGTCTGTGAGTCTCCTTGACGTTAGTCTTTGTCTGTTTTGTGTTGCTATAACAGAATACCTAAGACTAAAATCTTACAAACATTAGAAGTTTCTTTGGCTAATGGTCTTGGATACAGGGAAGACCAAGAGCGTGGGGCTGGCATCTTTCAAGGATCTTACTGATATGTAATCCCATGGCAGAAGGCAGAAGGTCAAGAGAGTTAAGAGCAAGAATGCTTTTTTAACAAGCCCACTCTCAAAATAACTAACACACTCCCTCCCTTGATAACAGCATTAACCCATCCATGAGGGCTCTGCCGATCCTCTCTTATTGGGTCCCATTTCCCATCACAATTGCATTGGGGATGAAGTTTCCAGAATATGAACACATTCAAATCATAGCACCCTACAAGGGACAGCTGGGCAGGAGAAGTGGATTCTTGGCTCCTTTTAGTCTCCAAGCCCTTCCCTCCCTCCTCTGTGTCCACAACAGCATAGTACTTTATTTATACAGTATAGCATAGTAGTTTTCTTAAAGCCTCATCTGATCACATTATTTCCCAGCTTAAAATTGTTTTATAGCTCAACATTATCTCTTCAAAAGTCCTTAATGTGACCTATAAGAGCCTTTCATGACTGGTCCCTGCTTACTCCTCTTGCCTCATCTATTTTGCAAATAATGAGTAACTGTGTTTGGTAAATTTTAGTTTTAATCTTTTTCACTTTAAGAACTCTCCGAGGGTATTGGTTGTATTTATACAACCCAACTGCAGGAGGATGCTGGGAATGAGTGCCTGTCAGCCTAACAGATGGCCCAGCAGGAGCTGACTCCTTCAACCAGGACTGCCTAGACCACCACCTGCTGAGTGGGGACAGCGAGTCAAGATAACCTAAAGGAGATTTGAATCAAGAAATTACACTACCATCCTATGACATGTGTCAGGGGCTGTGGTTCTGACAGAAAAGTCCTCTCTTTCATTTTCCAAATCCTGGCCACCTTTCAAGAGTCATTTCAAATATTACCTCTGTTATAGCTCTCTTGGGCTCAGGAATAATGTTTCCTATTTTGGCAGCATCTTTGTTTATGGGCATAAGGAATTTGGTACCCAGAGGCAGACAGGCCTTGGATGGTCACACGAGGAAGTGCTAGTGGTCCATAGGCCCACACAAACTTAAGCTATTTGTCCAGAAGCTAGTTTCAGAGGTTCATACAAATTTAGGCTTAGTTCTTGCTCTAATCGATTGTCCAGCCTCTTGCTGGGATTTGGGAGCACATAGTTCATTCAAGGGACAATAGCTGAAATTAAGTGAGAAGTCCTATCAGAATGTCTCTGGATGACCAGTTCCTTTAGAGCAAGAACCATCAAGGGATATAAAACGATGATTGAGGTCCCTGAGGAAAGCCATGGGCAAGAGTAAAGCAGGGTGTCGGGGCCTTAGCCTAGAATAGGAAAGTGAATCAGATCCCAGTCATGCAAACCAAGTTGACCCATCAGAGAGGTGAAAATTCTGTGGGTCTCCAGGTGTGAGAGGCCTGGTGGATGCTGCATCAGTGAACTATCAAAAAACTATTGATTCAGCTTGACCAGCTGCTAGATTAATGTTGTTAATATCCCAGTCAATGCTCAAGAATTAAGTGTGGTTGAACTTGAGGGAGAAGGGGACTAGCTGTGAGCTGCACCTGCTCCCAGCTGGGGAAGGCAGGGTTTCTACTTCCTTTTGGGGGCCCACCAAGGCCTTCCCATGATATTTGCCATCACCTCTCTTTTGTTTGTATTCCCTACTATAAATAACCTCTGCAGCAGGTAGCACAGGGCCAGGCACACACATCAGTTGACAATGCAGTTGGATTCAATGGCACTAAGCTCCTAGACACTGTGGGCCTTGGTGTGTACTATGCTCCCTAAGCCATCTCTTTCTTTTCTTTCTTATACCTCTGATCAATACTCCTCTTCCTCCATGTGTATTAAAAGGTATAAATAATCACTCTGTATTCTTACTGGGAAGTAGCCTGGGGCCCACTAAGAAATGGAGTACAGTTCCTTGTACCCCACATGTGTCTTTCTCTGCCTTCACCCCTCAGTTAAAAAAAAAATCATCTATTCCTTCCTCCTTTCTGCCTCAACATCAGTGGAAAAACGTGATCTGGTTGTCATGGAGACCAGCCACTGACTTCAGAGAGCCTGTTTATTAAAGATGAAAGTAATGCATGCCTGGCTGATCTGAGCAGCTGTCAGAGAGAGATTCAGCTGTTAGTAGAGGAAGTCACTAATTTCAAGGCGTGATCACTCATTTAAGAAAGAGAGAGCGAGAGAGCCCCTTTTCATTTTCTGAGCAGAGCTGGGCAGTGGGGTTAAAGTTTGACCTGGGCAAGCATTTCTTGTTCAGGTTTTGTTTTGTTGATTTGGTGACCTGCATGGTAACTAAACTTCTTTTTCCTTTTCCTTTGTATTGTAAATATATAGCTTTTCAGTGGTGTGACTGATCAGTTGGGCTTTGTGGGCTGGCCCAGGAAACCCAAAGCCTCTGGTGACGTTGTTTCCTTTGGAAAATGTATTCTGGATTCCAAGCCACCTACCTACAAATGAGATTGTCTGTTTATTTGTTCAACAGTTTCCACCAGGTGTGCGAGAGGAAAAGTGGTGGAGTCAAGCAACACAGAGAGAAATGAATGAATTTTATGTGCACGTGCACTTGGACAAGTGGGAGAGAAACAGTCCCCTTTGAAGGGAGGTGATCAGTTAGGGGGGAGACCCACATGAGTTGTGTGATCTTAAGGGGTCCATTTGATTTTTTTTTTTTTTGCTCTTTTCATTTGAGAGAAAATTGAATTCTGAGATTTGTTATTTTGATTCAACAAGATTTTCTAAAATCAATTAAGCAAATTGGGACAATTTGTCCCAATAGTGCCCCCAAAGTAGGGCTTGAACACAAACCAGTGGCATGGGAAGCTGGCAGCTGACCCTCATGCACAGAAATGAGGTTCCAGTCCTAGTCCAGCCAAGTCTCTCTTCCTTTCTCACCTCAGTTTTCCTTATCTGAAAATTAAGTAAAGAGTAAGCTGATCTTTCCCAATTCAAAATTTTCTTTTGTTTTTAGTAGAGATTGTCAGTGCTGGTTTCCATAAACAGAAAGCGCTCCTAATCTTGAAGACCCGATGGAGAATTAACCCTGGGTCTAGGTCAGTGTTCCTTAAGCAAGCACAACCTGTGCCTCTGTCACAGATGTCTGAGGCCAGGGTAGTTCTTGTTTCCAGTTAGTTTCTCGGCATCAGTGTCCAGGCGTTGACGTGATGGTCTGGGCAGGAGCTCCTGTTCTGCTTTTCCCAAGCTGCCTGGTGCTTGGGAATGAAGATGGAGAATACAGCTAGGGAACAGGAAAGGGGATTGTCTGTGCTTTCAAGACGGGCTGCATGCACAGCCCAGAGCAGCCTGAGGCTCCAGAAAGGAAACTGGAGGGCAGCCGTCCTCAGAACTGCCACTGGCCATCCCCCAAAGCATTTATTTTTCACCCTCTCCTTGCCTAGGTCAGGTAGAACTGCTGTCGTAACTCAATGTCGTGCCTTCACCTTTTCCTGAATTTGTCCTGAAAACATTTCTACCATAACATGTGCACAGGTCTTGGGTTTGCAAATTGCACTGAAAACAAAAAACCAAAACAAAACAAAACACAACTTAAATCTCATTCATAGCTAAGGCAGGCTATAACCCGCACGCACACACACACGATTTTATGGTAATTGTGCAAAGTGATAGATGAAAGGGAATAATATTCATTTATTTAACAATTACTCACTATAGGCACTTACTATGGTTCTGGCACTTGTTCTAAGTCTAAAGCTACCCTCAAGGAGCATACATTAATTTTTCTTAAAACCACACTTATGGAAGTATATTTTTATACACAATAAAATTTGCCCATTTTTTGGAGGGGGTACTGGGGATTGAACTTGGGGGCACTCAACCTCTGACCCATATCCCAACCCTATTTTATATTTTATTTAGAGACAGGGTCTCACTGAGTTGCTCAGCGCCTCGCTATTGCTGAACCTGGCTTTGAACTCCTGATCCTCCTGCCTCAGACTCCCAAACCGCTGGGATTACAGGCGTGCACCGCTGCACCTGGCCAAAATTTGCCCATTTTAAGTGAACAGTTTGGTGTGTTTTGACAAAGGCACTGGTAGGCCACCACCACAATCAAGAAATAGAACATTTCCATCACCCCTGAGAAGTTTTCGTGGGCCACTTTGTATTAACTTCCTACCCCTCCCCCAGTCACTGGTAATAATTGATGTGATTTGTGTCACTATACTTTTGGATTTTCTAAAATGTCACATAAGAAGCAGACATTTTATTAGTGAATACAGCCAAATAAAGAAATAGGAATTTGCATTCTCAAGTGAGGCAAGAGCTTTGAAATGGGTCTCAGGCTGTGCTATTGGAGCATGTGTGTTAAATATCAAGAAGGGGTTTCTAAGCCGGGATCTGAAAGCCTAGCAGCCGTCCAGTGAGGAGGAGAGAGAGTACAAAGGCCACAGGAGAGACTGCAGGGCCGGTTCATCTGGGACTCAAAGTTCTCATAGCTCAAGGATGAAGTAGGAGGGGATAGGAGTGGCAAGTCAAGAATCTGAAGAGAGAGACCAGTCCAGACAAAGAAGTTCTTTATAAGCCTTGTTTGATCTTTATTGCCTGTCAATAAAGATCTTTATTGCCATTGAAGGACCTTAAGCAGGAAAGTGACAAGATCTGATCTGCATTTTGGAAAGATCCCCATCTCCATGTGTAGGAAATAGATGGAGGACAATGAGGGGGTGGGGCCCCCATGAAGAGTCTGTGCATGATCCAGTGAACGATGCTGGGAACTCCACCAGGGTAACGGAGCAGGTTGGAGGGGTGGGCAGAGGAGACAGTGGGTTCCGAGAACCCCTCTAATGACTTGATGTCTGGGTAGGCATTGGGTGCAGGGTTCTAGAGCTCAGGAATGAGATTCCCATTGAGCTTTTCTTAACTGTAAACTAGCTTCCAGTTCTTTCATGAAATTGACCTAGAAAAACCTCAAAGGATTTGTCCTGATAGTGGAACGTTTTTCCTATGAATAGGGTTTTCTTCCTCTACAGTTTGGTCTAGAGATACGTGTCTCCATATTACAGAGCTTTGGAAAATCGGGGAAAATTTACCAACTTCAGGAATGTTGCCTTCCCTCCTTCCATCTATTGGGTATCTTCTCATGAGGGAAGGGAAATGAACACACCAGATCTGAGCTTTCTTTTCGCACATTGCCCAGGGGCCTGGATGCTAACTATTTGATGACACTGATAGGTGATGCTTGGTTGCACTTACAAAATCACACCCATAGAAATGTTTCAGCATACAGTACAAATGGACTAAATGGCCAAAGGGAAATCTTTGAGGAAAAGAGGTCTGACCTCTTTTGTCCTTTAAACAGAAAGATATTAAGGAAGCAGATTTAGTCTGGATTCCTTAGAGAAACAGAACCAATAGAATATATGCAGTTTATAGAAATATTTATTAGAGGTTGATTCACAAGGTGTGGAGGGAAAGAAGTCCCACAATCTGCTACACACAAGCCAGAGAACAGGAAAGTCAGTGGTGCAGGACCCATTCTGAGTATGAAGGCCTGAAAATTCAAGAGGACTGATGTCTAAGGACAGGAAAAGATGGATGCCCCAACTCAAACAGAGCAAATTCACCCTTCTTTCATCTTTTTGTGCCATCTTGTCCCTCAGAGGGCTAGATAATGCCCACCCACATTGGTGCTGACCATATTCTTTTCTCAGTGTACACATTCAAATGCTAATCTCTTTCGGAAACACCATCACAGACACACCCAGCAATGTTTACCAGTTATCTGGGCATCCCTTACTTCAGTCAATTCAGCCCATGAAGGTAACATCACAAAATCTCATTATTATTATTTTTATTTTGTTTTGTTAAAGGAAGAGTGGATAAACCTAATCTTAGTTGTTCACTGGGGCAAAGAAGGGCTGAGCAACAGATGTGACATTATTTTGGTGTAGTGCAGAACTATGTGAAAGGAAAACTATATTGTTACTCTCCAAGGCCAAGGAAGCTACAATCTCTAAGAAACTCACAGAAACTCCTCCTAAAAGAAAACAAACATGGGATTCTGTAAGCAATTTCATTCCTTTCAGGATTCATAATCTAAAATTTAAAAGCCCATTCCTTCATCCTTCTTACATATGTTTGATTGGAGGAGTGTGTTAGTCACTTTTCTGTCACTATAACAAAACACATGAGATGATCAACTTATAAAGAGAAAGAGGTTTATTTTGGTTCATGATTTTAGAGGTTTCAGGTTATGATGGAGCAAATTCATTGCTTTTAATTTAGGCCTTTGGTGGGGATGCTGGATGGCAATGTCAGGGAGGGCATGGAGAAGCAAACTGCTCACCTCATGACCCCCGGAAGCAAAGGAGAAAGAAGAAGAGGCTGGGATTCCACATTCCTCTTTGAGAGCACAACCCTAATGACCTAATGATCTCCCACTTATAAGTTTCCACCTCCTAAAAGTCATGGCAACTCCCAATAGCTCCATCTTGGGGACTATGCTTTCAACACATGGTCCTTTGGGTTTATCAAAGGATCAGTGAGGTCCCAGTCCTCAGGCCAGGCTTTTCCTGGATACCTATAAGTGAAGGGATCACAAAGAGAAGTGAATCACAAATCTTCTTTCCAATGGCACATACCATTTTCTCTCATCTCGACAAGAATTCATCTAGCCATGGTGATTTCATCTAACATGTGTCCAAAATCTCAAGAGGACATCCTCTAAATGATCTGTGCCGAAAACATGCCTCTCCCATGTCCCTCCATAACCAAGAGCATGAGAAAGGACACTCTTCCAGCTGCATGAAAAGTGTGACTCGTGAACAGTCATCTTGCCTGGCTGAGAACTCTGGGATATTGTACGTGTGATTCTTTTTTTCTGCTTTCCTTTATGCTGACACTCATAGCTGGGCCTCCTGCTTATTAGCCTTCTGAGGCTTTAAAAAAATATTTTTGCTTTCATTATAACATAAGTTACCTTCTTCTTGTATCTACCACTGCATTTTCTGAAGAGGTTATGTCAAGGGAAATTCAATACCCACTCTTCTCATTGTTCGTTCGTTGGCTTGCTCACTCATCAAAAGACCACAGCTATTTGATACTTCAGAAGATTATTTTCCCCCTTAGGTGATGTGTCAAGGGAAGGGGAGCTGGCCCCGGAGTCAGGTGACTGGGTTCTGTTCCCAGTTCTACTGTTGACTCAATAAATGCCCTTGGGCCAGTCTCTGAGCCTCTTCATGCTTCTGTCTCTGGGGATGAAATCTGCCAACTGCATCATGCGGATTTCAACCTCATTGCCCTCTGTGATAAAAATAGGAGGGGACCAGGTGTCCACGTGGCCTCAAACTGATGGAAAAAGGATGACCATGGGACCTCAAAGATGTCCTTGACGGCTGGGGCTGTGGCCCAGTGGTAGAGTGCTTGTCTAGCATGTGTGAGGCACTGGGTTCGATCCTTAGCACCACATATAAAAATAAGCAAATAAAATAAAAGCCTGCTGTCCATCTTAAAAAAAAAAAGATATCCTTGAGCTGCAAATTCCATATTAGGGTCAGGTTACAGCAGTGAACCTCAGACATTTGTCCAGTGGCCTGTAGGATAAATTCTAGCACTTGAATTTTTCCAGCCCAAAAAAGGAATTGTATCAGCCTCCCACTCCTGCATATTCTGCCCCTTTTCACCCACTTCTCTCTATTCCTTTGCCATATATTCACCACTGATTGTTAGGATTTGCTTGGCCATTTACCTCCTGGACTGGAAGCTTCTTAAACGAGGGGATTGTGTCTACCTTCAGATAACACCATCCTTCAGTACCAAGTATACACCTGGCAAGCAAAAATTATGTACGCAATAATTGTCAAATGGACAAGTGGATTAATGCCACTCAGCCTTGATAGAATATTCCACTTCTGCATCATTGTGGTTGTCATTCCTGGCCAAGATGTGGTGGGATCTGATGGATCCCATCGCCCCATAACCCTTCTTACTATTGTGTTATAATGAAAGTAGGTCTCAGTCCAAAGGCTGTCACACATACATATTTAATAGTAAGAAGATCCAAAAGCATTTGTTCAGCTAGTTCTATAAAGGTCAGTGAAGTTCCAGCTCTCTGACCCTCTGTCTGTTCTGTCCATTCTTCACATGAAAGGTTCTATTCAATGACAGAACAATATTCTAGAGACCAGATGTTAATTAGTACCAGGTAAGCAAAATTGTCTAGATTTATGTCTGAGCCCAAGATAAGTTTAGAATCACACTTCTGACATCATTCTAAGAGACAATGACTAAAGGACTATAGGACACCAGGAATCTTACACCCAGCTTATGTTAGAGTGAAGAGTGTCCTTGGTGTTTTAGCCAATTAAGCTATCTTGAACACCATTAGATTCAACTGTAAAAGTCCATTTTTAACATTCTTTCTTTTTAGGTACTGGAGATTGAACTCAGGGGTGCTTAACCACTGAGCCGCATCCCTGGCCCTTTTTATATTTTATTTAGAGACAGGGTCTCACTAAGTTGCTGAGGTTGGCTTTGAAACCTTGATTCTCTTGCCTTAGCCTCCTGAGCCGCTAGGATTATGGTTATGTGCCACCACACCTGGCCATTTTTAGCATTCTTTATGTAAATTAACAGATCATCAATTTTACCAATGAGAAGCCATTTTGCTAACTAGCCAAGTTTCTGCTGTTGACCCCAAATAAAGATAGTTATAACAGTTGAGGCGATCACCTAAATAAATTTTTCATAGTGAACAAATGGAAGCAAACTTAAAGAGCAATTTAAAAGACCCGTGAGGGTTTACTCTTTGGAAATGAAGGAAAGAGTGGCTTGGTCCTGCAGGGCTTTCCTCTTTGCATGTTCTTACCAACCCTCAGGGGAGATTACCTAGATGGCTTCCCCAGGTATATCACTGTGGTCTGCATATGGGAATAATTTACCTTCTGGATTTCCTTACAATCTCTTTATCTATACAGGTAATTCAGACTCAAGGGGGATGATATCAGATGGGCCTAGAACATTTTGGTTTTCCTCCAAAACCAAGTTTTCTTACCTTCCTCCCTTGGTTCCTGCTAAATACTTATGTCAAGGTGAGATAAAGAGATATCTGTGCTGAATTTTCCAAGTCCTCACTCATCCCTCTGTGTTCCTGCCTTCTCTAGCCTCTCAGCCTTAGATGGATGCCCTGTACTACTGACCCACCCTGTACTTGCCTGGAACACAGCCATGTTGTAGGTGGTGGTCTCAAGTTATTTGTACCACTATTGATCCACTGATCATTGGTGTTATTGTGCTTAATAAATACCCCAGAGTTGTATGAATGTATGTTTTCCTACACACACACACACACACACACACACACACACACACACACAAGTCTGCTTGCACCCCACTGGGATTGGTGATTGTCTCTGAATTTCAGACAACTTGGAGATCCTGCCTAGCTCTAGTTGTTCTTCTTCATAGGACTGGAACCTACCCCAGGCATGGTACATCATTCACTGGCTCTTAGTGGACCCATCATCTGGAACAATGCCTTCCTGTCTGGTTGGCTGCCATGAAACCCTTTGGTTACAACACAGCCTCACTGTACTAATTCCTATGGATATTGACCTCTTAGTTACCCCTGGAAGAGCAAGCCCTGATGACAAGAGGTTCCTTTAACTCCAATGCTATCTGGTTATGGATACTTTTCTTTCTCTGCCATCTGTGCTTCCAAGTTTTCCTAGTGAATTTGGCTTATAGTGTTATAATAGTGTAGGGTTAATTAAAAAAAAATTTTTAATTGTAGATGGACACAATATCTTTATTTTATTTATTTTTATGTGATGCTGAGGATAGAACCCAATGCCTCATGCATGTTAGGCAAGTGCTCTACCACTGAGCCACAACCCCAGCCCAGTAGGGTTTAATTTTTATATCTCTTCCATAGTATCCACGTTACCTGTCATTCCCACTAGTCCTGGGAGGGGAAATCCCAGGAGCAGCTTTAAGTGGTGGTGCTTTGCTCTGTATGACCCTGCTCCTAGAGAAGATTGGTTCAGGGCAGACACCTAACCAAAAGGCAGCCAATCAGTAGGTTGTTCAGTAACTTACAACCAGGCATGCACGTGATCATGTGCACACACACACACACACACACAGCTGTGTTAATCCCCATTTCTTTCTTGGAAATTTCAACAGGGAAATGCCAAGAAAAAAGACTTAGTAGAATGCTTAGAACCAAGCATGTAAGAGTTGGGGCCTTAATAGATCGTAACAGGTCCCAACTGCAAAAGATTGTAACTCTAAGCAAGAGGTAATAGAGGAGAGAAGAGTTTCTGACTAAGGGAAAGGAAAGCTCACAGGAGACAGAGTTGGATCAATGATGGAAGCCAATAGCCCAATTATGATGGCTATCAGGCTAGTGGTAGAAGTTGTTCCATCTGTCCCTCCACCATTCTGAGAGCAGCAGTAGCTTCCCCTCAACACAGCCATCATGACAGAGAGAGGTCAGCTTGAACCAGGGATTGGTCAGCAAACTTTTACTATCAAGGGATGGACAGTAAACATTTTAGGGTTTGTGGTTCTTAAGTCCTTGTTGAAACCATTCATCTGTGCCATAGTAGCACCGAAGCAGTCAGGGACAAGATGTAAATGAATTAAGTATAGCTGTGTTCTAGTAAAACTTGATTCAGGGGCACAGAAATATGAATTCTTTATAGTTTTCATGTATTATTATTATTTTAATTTCTTTTTAGCTTGTGGGCTGTACCCAAGCAGAGGATGAAAGCATGGATATAGGTTTGGGGTTGCTGCTTCCTGACCCACCTGAGTGCTGAGGAAACCAGGTGTAGAACAAATAAATGCCTTGGATCAGTGTGGGGGCTTCTAGGGTGGGAAAGACTTGGGTCTTCCTTCCCAGGGTAAATTCTGTGAGTCCCCTGGAACTTCATGTCTCCCATGGCACCAGAGCAACAAGGGTTGCATGGACAGAAGGAGCTGGCTGTGGACAAGCACCTTCTAGGGTGAGGGCAACCCAGTCAAAGTGCCTGAGCCTCTGGTGGAAGGGCATGTACAAGAGGCTGGTGGACAGCCGTCAGATTTGGAGAAGAGTAATTTGGGAGGAGACACCTGCCTGGGTGCAACAATCAGAGACCATGGCAGGACAGAGTTCCCTTGGCAAGTACTGCAGGGGCACCAGCAAAGATTTTGAGATCAGACCCTCTTCAGAGAAGAAGACTTTCTCCAGGCTCCCTTAGAACTGTTAAGGGGCAGGAGTGAGGGGGCTTGTTGTCTACTTATGCTGGCCTTACCAGGAGGATTATATGCAGAAAACACTCCAAGATCCTTTGGTTCCAGGACTAAAATGGAGTGGATCTTCTTGGCAGAAGAATCTGCCTTTCCTTAGAAGACTTTTTTCTTTTCTTTTTTTTTTTTTTTTTTTTTTTGAGATGAGGTTTCACTATGTTGCCCAGGTTGACCTTGAACTCCTGTGCTCAGTCAAGCAATCCTCCTGCCTCAGTCTCCTGAGTTACTGAGACTACAGGCGCATGTTGATGTTTATATCTGCAAATACGGAGGGATATTTAAAAGCCACACTCCTCTCTTCCCATAGAATAAAGGGTCTTCCCAGACTGGCCACAGTGTGCCTCACCACCCCAGGGGCTGTACATTTTCTCTGAAATAGAATGTCACAAAGCAGTGCAGGTCCTAACCAGCCCTCCTGTCACCCAGGAAACAGGAGGCCACAGTGAAAGGTTCCACAACCCAGAAGAGATCTCTGAGTGGTGCTGTAGTGTCAGGGATTATTCCAGAATCCTCTCAAAGTGTTCATTGACATTCAGAACAAAAGGTCTGGAGATGATACCATAGGCCACGATTGTCTACCATTGATTCTTTTTCACGGGAAGCAAAGCTTTTGTTTTCTTTATGTCTCAATTTCTTTACCTGCCTGACTGTAGTTATGTTACATTTCTTTGTTTAATTCTCCAAGCCCCTGCTTAACAGATTGTTTTTCTAATGCTGAAATGCAGTCTGCAGAGACTAAAAGTTACATAGTGGACATACAATTTATCTAACCACCATAGTTTGATATCTCAAGGGTAAAATAAAATGCAACTATTTCCATCAAATGGAACTTAGGAATTCATGATAACTTTTGCTTTAACTTTTAAAGACCTCTGAATAAATTATCAATGTCTGGCTTTTTCCCCTTTCCCTGGGTCATCTTTTCCCTGGGTCATCTTTTCCCTGGAGGCCATCACAGTCTCTGTGCAGAGAAAGGGCACAAGAGCACTCAGGCATTGGTGAGAGGGTTTCTGGCTCACCACTATCCTCTGCCTTCCTTTGGCATCAATTCACTCGAAACTTGGCATGTTTTCCTTTTAGTCATGTGTTGGCATCTACCATTCATGCTCCAAATCCCACCATGGCCTCCAGTCACCAGGCCCACATGCTCTCATTTTCTTGCTCCCAGTCTCTTTGGCTCTGAAGCCTGCAGTGCTTAGCTGCTTTCTGTTCCCCCTTTTGGGGAGTGAGGAGTGGGGGTTCCCTGAGTTGCTCACATCCTGGGCCCCTTGCTCAGCCCTTGTTGGTGCCTTTTCAGAAGAGGGCTTCTTGGATCTGCTTGCAGAGCCCCTGGCTAGCTCCCAGGGAGGGGAACCATGGTTCTCACTGAGCCTAGTTCCTCTTGAAGAATATGGGTTTTTATTGCCCCAATAAATAATGTAGAGTAGATGGCAAGGACAGGGTTTGAGACCCTCTCAAAGACATTCTTTAATGTCAGTCTTTTATAATTCTCTCTTCTCAGATGTACTAGGTCTTGGATTCTGTTACTTAAAATAGAAAGATGTCAAATATCCTTAAATTAATTTATAAATTTAGTACAATCCCAATAAAAAATATAGCTGTAGGCTGGGCGTGGTGGTGCACTCCTGCAATACGAATGGCTCAGGAAGCTGAGGCATGAGAATTGCAAGTTTAAAGCTGGCCTCAGCAATTTAGTAAGGCCCTAAGCAACTCAGTGAAACCCTGTCTCTAAATACACTACAAAATAGGGCTGGGAATGTGGCTTAGTGGTCACATGCCCCTGAGTTCAATCCCTAGTAACTACACACACACACACACACACACACAAACACACACACACACACACACACGTAATTTTGAGGGGGGAGAAACTTGATATGCTTATTCTAAAATGTATAGGGAAAAATAAGTTCACCAGTAGCTAAATCAATCTTGAAATGGTAGAATAAAAAGAGGGATACTGCTTCTCAGAGGCTGAGACACCTTACAAAGTTGTCTGATTTTTGTTTGTTTGTTGCAGTACTAGTCATTGAACCCTGGGCCTTGTGCATGCTAGGAGAGAGCTCTACTCACTGAGCTACATCCTCAACCTTTTTAAAAAGTTTTTATTTTGAGAAGGGGTCTAAGTTGCCCAGACTGTTCCCAAACTTGCAATCCTCCTGCCTCAGCCTCTTAAGTAGCTGGGATTATAAGCATGTACCATCATACCTGGCCAAAGTTGTTTTTCATGTGGCAGAGATATGGAATATAGAGTTCACAGGTGGACTCTGTTTACCTTTTGCTCCAATTTGGATCTATAATGTTCCCCTCAAAGCCTATGTATTGAAGCCTTGGATTACTAGCCAGTTGCATTATTGAGATTCCAAGGTTAAGGGTAGAATCTAGTGGGAGGAAGTTAGGTCACTGGGAGTGTGTCCTTGAAGGGAATGCTGGGACTCTGCCCCTTTCTCTTTTTGCTTTCTGTCCACCATGAAGTTAGGTCTCCTCTGCCACTTACTCCTACCAGGATGTACTGTGCTGCCACAGGCCCCAAAATAATAACCAAGTGACCATGGACTTATACCTCTAAAACTGTGAACTAAAACAAACTTTTTTTTTTTTAAATATTTATTTACTTTATTTTTCCGGCAGACACAACATCTTTGTTAGTATGTGGTGCTGAGGGTCGAACCCGGGCCGCACTCATGCCAGGCGAGCGCGCTACCGCTTGAGCTACATCCCCAGCCCACTAAAACAAACTTTATAAGTTGATTTTCTCAGTTGATTTTCCCACTATCATTCTCTAAACAACCCATTCACCCCTATTAAACTGAGGTACCAACAGTTTAATAGGGGGTGAATGGGTTGCTTAGGGAATGATAGTGGGAAAAGAGGCAGAGAAAGAAAGGATGAAGGAAAATAAAGTTGAATCTCTACCTAACCCACATACAAAAGATATTTCCAACAGATTAGAAAGCTAACCACAAAAGATAAAATTATAAAGTTAATAGAAGAAAAGAGTTATAACCTGGGACAAATAAAAAAATTCTTAAATGAGATTTTAAAAGTACAAACTAGAAGGCAGGTTGATAGTTCTGATTACATCAAAATTAAGGGTTTCTGTTAGAAAGTGACACTAGAGTTGAATTAAATTTCAGAAATAGGCAACAGATTATGATGTCTGAAAGTGACAAAGGATCAATAATTAGAATATACAAAGAACTTTGGACACTCAACAAGAAAAGACAGTACACCAAAAGAAAAATGGGCAAAATATGCAAGCAGAAAATTTACAAATAAGAAATGTAAAACCTAGCAAGAATATGCAATAAACTGCAAATTAGGAATCAAAGAAATGCAAATTAAAGCAATGAGGACAGATCACCTTCCACTCTAAGGCTGTCTTGTCATAAGGCTATTACATAGCTTTTAGCCTGGGGAAGTTAGAAAGCTGGATAATGCCAAGTGCGGGCAGGCGTGTAGGGCTAAGAGCATCTTCCTGACACTGGTGACAGGCAGGTGGGAGAATGATCGGGCACAAGCTAGTGAGATAAAAAATACAGGACACCTGATGACCCAGCATTTCACCCATATGCCTTAAAAAATCCTCACACAGTCCATTGAAGGGATATATGTAGGAGTTGGGGGTTGATTCAGGATTTGTGGAGCATGGCGTTAAAATAATAATTTGGGGAACCCTGATGTGATAATGTGATATTAATAAGAAGTATATATTTGGTCTTGGACACTGGTTTCTGGCTAAAACCCTAAGATCCTTAGAATCTCCTTAGTGACAAGTGTCTTTTTGTATGTGAATGAGATGACTGGTGGCTAGGGGGCCGCAGGGAGACTCAGGATGGGGGCTGGTCATTGGAAAAAGCAAGTCATGGTTAGAGGGTCACTTCCCTTCTGACCTCCAGGGAATGCAGAAGAGATGAAAGTCAAACTGATCCCCAGTGGCCAATGATTTAATCAATTATATCTACATAATGACACTTTCATTAAAATAATATATTAAAAACTCCAAAGTGCAGGATTCAAATGAATGCCTGGATTGCAAAACAGGTGAAGGTGCCTGGAAAAGGCATGGGGGCTCCTTGCCCCTCCCCACACACCTTGTCCTATGCATCGCTTCACCTAGTAGCCATCTTTAGCCTCTAATTTCCTTTGTAATAAATAGGTGATCATGGGTAAAGTGTGCTGAGTTCTGTGTGTCACCCTAACAATTGGTCAGACCCAAGGAAGGATCATGGGAACCCCAATGTATAACTGGCTGGTCAGTGTTGGCTTGTGATTGGCATCTGAAATGAGGGTCTGATGCTGTTGCCATGTAGACAGAGTCAGAATTGAGTAAAATTAGAGGATACCAGCTGGTGTGGCTGTGTGAAGAAGGAAGCAACATCTGGGCAAAGAAGTTGTTTTTTGTTGTGTGAGCACAGCGGGAGAAAGTAGTTGTTGTATCTGTTTAAGAAAAAGAAAATAATTATGAATAATACGAAATTAGGTACAGAGAGTTCCAAGGAGCTTATGCAAGTGAGGACCCCAAAGCTCAACTTTATCAGCCTCTTGGTGAATTTACCTCTGCATGTGGCAAGCTCCACTGTGAGGTTGTATGTAGAGAGTCGAAAACCTCTAAGCCAATTTGGTTGTCACATCTCTTGGGCACTTTGGAGTAGATAATGGGTGATATAATTTCAGCATTTCCTTTAATAATAAGACATTCACCTAAACTTTACACACACACATCAAAAAAAGTGTGAGCTGGGGCATAGCTCAGAGGTAGAGCACATTCTTAGTATGATGTGCAAGGCCCTGGATTCAGTCCATAGCTCAAAACCAAACAACACACACACACACACACACACACACACTCACACAGAGGCACAAACACACATACACAACAAAAAAGCAAACAAAACCTCAACTTCCCATAATGGGAATAACTAACTCAAAAATCTCCAATAGTGAAGGCTGGGGGCTGCTAGTATAAACTTACGAATGGATTTATTCAAAGTATAGTCAGGAAGTCCCCATGCCTCTGGCATGGAAGGAACTTATTGAGAGAGAATATTTCGCAATACTTCCCAGTTTGTTTATTTTCAGACACGCCTGTCTACTGCGGAGTGCTTGAAGTAAGAAGCTGTGTGAGGTTTGCTGGGGTGTGCTGGGGCCTGCCCCACTCTGGGCTGAGGGTCAGCCTGTGCCCCTGGGCAGCATGCTAAGTTTACCTGCTTCAGCCAGCTTTCTGGGAGGTGACTGTCAGACTCTCTGTAATGAGAGAGAGTGGAAGCTGGAAATGTTGGGCTCCCCTGGGAAGCAAGGTACCTTGAGAAAACGAAGAAGCCAGAGGACCATCAGTCTCCACTGAGGCCAGCTCTAGCAATGGCTACTGCAGGTCAGAATATGCCACCCCTAAATATGCCACTTTGGCATGAAGGTTATTTTGAGCTGAAAATGATTGAGAAGCAGCAGACAGCTAGGTGTGGCGGCACATGCCTGAAATCCCAGCTTTTGAGGCCAGCCTAGACAATTGAGTGATGCCCTATTTCAAAATAAAAATATAAAGGGCTGTGGATGTGGCTCAGTGGAGATTGATTATCTAGCATGTGTGAGGCCCTGGGTTTGACCCCCAGTGAAGGAAGGAAGGGAAGGAAAAATGGAAGGAAGGAAGGAGGGGAGGGAGGGAAGGAGAAAGGAAAGAAGCAAACACATAAAAACTCTCTGCCCCTCTTCCCTATGATTTGCCTAAAAGCTGGCTTGGACTCCTAACACCAGACTCTTATCATCCCAGAGACAGAAGGAGGCAAACCTATATAACAAACTCATTAAAACAACTCTTCCCTTCCACGAGTTTCTCCCAAGTATCTACCTCCATGTAGTTTGCTGTCCTCAGAAGCCTGAAGTCCTTTCCCTTTGTCAGGTCACTTCCCTACAGATTTATTGCTTTGTTAAGAGGCTGTAAAAGCCCCAAGTTCACCCCTGGAATTGCTGGTCACTGAGTCTTTCCTGTGTGTATGTGTGCTGACATGTCAAGAAACTGTTTTTCTCTTGTTTGTTTGTTTTTGTTTAGGCTTTTTTTTTTTTTTTTTTTTGTTAGTGTTATTTGCAAGGCCCCATCTTGAGAACCCAGGAGGCAGAGGGAAAGAGCCATCTCCTATTTTCTTCCTTACATGAATGTAGGGCAGGAATCAGGCAGGGCAGGCTGGTGAAGGACGCCAGCTGCCTAGCAGGGACAGCCCACACCGATGAGCGGACAGGGACTTAGCTACGTTTCAGTGACTGTGGCTGGTGTGTACCTGGCTTATTTGATATCCAGAATAGACCCATTTCTGTGAATCCTCATTTGTATGACAAAATTATCTTTAGTAATAATCATAAAATAGCACAGATAATAATGATATGACCAGAAAAGAAACATTCGGTGATCTTTTAAATTGAACTTCATATATATAGTCATGCCAATAAGGAGTAAAAATAAAATAAATCCTAATAAAATAAAGAGAATGGATTATACTTTTATAACACATCTGTGATTTTTGAAAAAGGAAAAAAAACCATATCTATCTATCTGCTGCCATACAGGATGATAACATTACAGTTCATAGCAAATAAGAATAATAAGAGTAAGCCAGGCACGAAGGCACAAGCCTGTAATCCCAGCAGCTGGGGAGACTGAGGCAGGAGGATTGCAAGTCCAAAGCCAGCCTCAGCAATTTATTGAGGCCCTAAGCAACTCAGTGAGGCCCTGTCTCTAAATCAAAAGGGCTGGGCAAGTGACTCGGTGAACCCTGCGTTTAGTCCTTACTATCAAAAAAAAAAAAAAAAGAAAGAAAGAAAGAAAGAAAGAAAAATAAGAGTAATTTCTATTTAAAAACTAGTAAAATGTTTATGTAAGAACTAAAATTTGTAGTTGCCAATCGCAACAGAGGGGAAGTAGGAAGGGAGTGCTTAAAGGGTACAGAGTCTCCTTCGGAACAATGAAAATGTTTTGGAACCAAATAGAGGTGATGGTGGCACAACATCAAGAATGCACCGAATGCCTCTGAGTGCCCTTTAAAATGGATAATTTTATGTCATGTGAATTTTACTTTAAAAAGGTTAAAGAAAAAGTATAGCTGGGAATTCATGCTCTATTTCACTACTAAATTTCTGAATGCAAATGAAAACTCCAAATGGTTACCTAGAGTGAAAGTAACTCAATTCCATGTCTTTCCTCTTGACCACTATTGTGTTTCTGTCTGCTTCAACTCTACTGTTGAAACACAGATATGTGAAGTCCCCAGGAGTTGGACAGATTACTGTCTTGGTGAAAACCCGGAAGGATTCTGACCTTTCTGGACTTTTCCTGCTGCAGTGAGACTGTGTGAGGTGAGGGTATGATTGGGAGTTCTGTGTAGAGAACAATGCACAGCAATGAAGAAGGAATACAGTTTGGAACTCTGATGCATATGTATATTATTAGCTTAAAAAATCACTACAGAAATTAGAATTTAGACCCAAGAACTATTTTGTGAAAGAAGAATATTTTATCTCTGCCATTGTGCACAATCCACTATTTGTGGTGACAGTTAAAGGCAGCACTTCTGTTATCCCAGCAACTCAGAGGTGGAGACAGGTGGATCTCAAGTTCAAGGCCAGCCTCAACAACTTAGCGAGGCTCTTAAGCAACTTAGCAAGACTCTATCTTGAAATAAAAATATAATAATAAAAAGGACTGGGATGTAGCTCAGTGATAAAGCGCCCTCTGAGTTCAATCCCCAGAACCAAAAATAAATTAGAACAAAACAAAACAAAATAAAAGCAGGTTTTTTCTTTTTCATTTTATAGACCTAGGGATGGAACCCAGGGCTTTCCTCATGCTAGGGAAGCATTGAACCACACACTCCATATTACCTTTATTTGGTTTTATCATTGCTTTTCAATTGTCAATGGATAATGCTCTCCCTTACTGCCTGCACCTGTGACAGACTATGTCCCTGGTTCACACCCCTCACACATACCTTGAAACACTACCGGTTGTGGGCATTTACCTGTATAGGGGACACCATTGAGTTGGTTGTACTACCTTTCAGGGAAGACATCACACTGTCCTTCCAACCTTTCCTGACATGACCGCCTTGGGAAGGTATATTTAGAGAAGCCATGTTGGAACAGGTAGAAGAATACAGTAGGGCCCTCTCCCTTTTATCAACCGTCTCTCCTTGTGGCCTCAGTTACTTGTGGTCAATTGTGGTCTGAAAACATTAAATGGAAAGTTCTAGAAATAAGCAATTCTTAAGTTTTAAATCATGTGTCATTCTAAGTAGCATGATGGAATCTTGTGACAGCCTACTCCATTCTGCCTGAGACTTGAATATACTTCTTTGTCTAGTATATCCACACTGTATATACTACTTGCCCTTTAGTCACTTTGTAGCTAATTTAGTTACAAGATTGATTGTACAAGTATTGCAGGGCCTTTGTTCAAGTAACCCTTATGTTACTTCATAATGGTCCCAAAGGGCAAGAGTAGTGATGGCAGAATTTGGATATGCCTAAGAGAAGCCATAAAGTGCTGCCTTTAAGTAAAAAAGAGAAAGTTCTTGATTTAATAAGGAAAGAAAAAATATTTTGTGCTGAGTTTGTTAAGGTCAATAGTAAGAACAAATATTCTGTCCATAAAATATCAAGGAGGATAAAGTTCATGCTAGTTTTGCTGTTCCTCTTCCAACTACAAAAATTATAATCACTGTGCAGGATAAGTGTTTAGATAAGATGAAAAAGGAATTACATTTTTGTATATATATAAAAAAATAGTATATTATATAGGGTCCAGTATTCTTCATGGTTTCAGTAGCCACTGGGTCCCCCTAGAATGTATCCCCATAGATAAAGGGAGACTTGTGTGGTCCGCATCTCCATATTTACACCTTCCACAGGGCTACCTTAGAAAACCAAGCACCAGATAGTGGCAAGAGTTGGGGAGAGGGCACGTGACAGATTTTTAGAGCCTATTCTTACCCTTTGCAGAGAGAGTTAAGTGGATCCCACTGTAGATAGGAGCATCCATGAAGACTGCCTGCAGTGGTCATCTGCCCGAGGGGGTCAATAGAATTACAATAGTGTGATCCAGGGCACCAAGGAGGCTCCCCTGGCCATATTGGATGAGTTCAAGAGGCCCAGTGGCAAGAAAGAACAGCATGCTTGCCAGTGCTCAAGACACAAGCCCACCTTGTTGAAGGCTACCATAGTGTGTTGTGAGTGTGTGTGTGTGTGTGTGTGTGTGTGTGTTGAGGGAGATAATTTGAATCTGTTGGGTGTGGCCACTGTTGCTTCACCTTCCTGGGCGCCTTCCAGGATCAGAGCACAGGTCTGGTAAGGAGCTTAACCTGCAACTGCTGATCAGGACTGGATTGTTAACCAGGACTAGAGAAGTACAGGCATCCTTTGGCATCTGTAGGAGATTGGTTCCAGGAACCCCCGTGCCCCACTCCGCCACCAGGGTACCAAAATTCCTGGTCGCTCAAGTCCCTTGTGTAAAATGGTGCAGCAGTTGCATATAACCTATGCACATCCTCCCAAGTCATCTAGAGTTTAATCCTAGTGTGGAGAAGATGAGGAGCCAGATAAATGCAGTCTTCAGATAGAACCAAAGGGACTACAGTGAGGCATCAACCAGCACCTCACCAAGCATGTAGACAAGAACATCGTAAAAAAGATGACACCTAAGCTGTATCTAAAGGATGCTGCAGAAGGAGCCAGGAAGGAGGGCTGAGAAGAAGGCACCTAGCAGAGGGAAGAGCATGTGCAAAGACCCAGAGGTCCAAGAGAGCAGGCAAGGAACCTGCCATGTGTGGTTCCTGAGTAGGGTGTGGGTAAGAGGCTGACTCACACAGGGTTTGTAACCCCCTCTGACTAGTCTGTTGAGGGAAAGAAGGAGCCATTGCAGGGGTTGAAATAGGGGTCTGCACTAGAGAAAGCAGGTTGGGGCAGAAAATACAGGTGGGAGGGTCGCCATAAACAAACCTTGGTTCAAAAACGGCTGGAGGAAAATTCTCAGATTTATTTCCTCTCTGCTCTATACTTTGAATTTTATTTTATGCAGCAAATTTACTGGTACTTTTTCCTCAATCTAGATAATTGCTAAGTGTATGGTTTTTGCCAGTATAAAAAGAATCTGTTCTGTGGTGCAAACCACTTGAGCAGAATAATCTTCAAACTTTTTGTTGTCCTAATAGCCCCCACCCATAGAAGTTTGCAAGATGTGCTGAATTTAGCCCTATGCTAAGTCTTATGGGCTAGTGACCGTAAGCCGAGGCTGAGGAAGAGAGTGGTTCCTGCCCTGCAGTCCTGAAAGAGGTGCAGCCAGCATTGCTTCCATGGGCTCAGCAGCTCTCTGGGTTGCTCAGAGGGCAAAGGGTCCTGCTGGGGCAGATCATGATAAAGCAGTTTAAAAAGTGAGAGGGAAGGAAGGGATGATCCTGCTTCCTGCCGGTTCTGCACTGATGGTATTAGGCTTATGAGATGAAAAATAAGTTTCCAGCCTACAAAACTCAAATTCACTGAAAAGAAGAAGAAGAGAGAGAGAGAGAGAGAGAGAGAGAGAGAGAGAGAGAGAGAGAGAGAGAGAGAGAGAGAGAGAAAACTCACCTTGGCATTGCTTTAACAAACTTCAAGTAGACTCTACATCCCACTGGAACAATCTAGAATGCATGTGTTAATTTCTTCTATATTTCAGGTCACATTCTCTGGCAGCCCAGCCCCACTTGGCAATAACACATTTGAAGAGAGACTACTTGGTGCCTTAGGCTTGTCATAAAAAAAGGAATAAAATTTAAACAGGATTTGAACTTGTAAAGACATTGACATTGCTGGTTCAATTCAGATTGGCCCTCCTCTGAGTATTGTTCTCTACTCAAGAGTCACTTCTGGGAACCCTGGTAGCTGTCCAGTGTCTTCCAGATTTGGTTAGATAGACTTCCATTGCTCATCAGGGCTCTCCATAAGTTTCTCTTGGATTTCCCCTCAGCGGGCTGTAAACTTTGAGTTCCGAGTTCTAGCTCAGTCTGTAATCTTACTGGAAGCCTTGTGCTTGTTTCTGTTTCTGCATTCTATTAGGATGTGTCTTTGGCAACATAAAGAATGCAAAACTAACGGAATGCATTTCTATTCTTACACTCTACTTTGCATTCTTGTTTATGAAATTTCCCCACTGCCTCCCTTCTTTTCCACCTGCCCAAATATGTCAACAATTCAGATTTGGATCTACCCTACTATACTGGTGGCCTCCTCTTCTACTTGCCAAACAAGACCTCAGGGCTGGTTAGGAGTCCAGCTCTCCCCTACTCAGCAATGGTGTCCTGACTCCAGGTCAAGGTAAGTTCCGATGACTAAGTTGATCAGGGTCACCGTGACTAATTGAGGTGAACAATTAATTATAGGGAAAGAGGGTCTGCCTGGAGACCTCTGGCAAGGCTTCCTCTTTCTTTCACTGATTCAGGACATCGCCACATGGGTGCTTCACTTGGAACCTGTGTAGCTAACTGCAAGCAACTGGGAAAGCAGCCTACAGACTAGAGTGGCTAAGAGGGAAGACGGAAAGTACCTGGGTTGAAACAAAGCATCCATCATTAGGTAACGTGATGCATTTCTTTTTTGTTTAAGCTAATTTGAGTTATGTTTTCTAACAGCCAAAGGTTCCCTAAGTGATCCAGGAGTTCCTAACCTAAGGTACACAGACTGTCAAGAGGTGTGGTATAGAATTCAGAGGTCCATGAAAATTACATATTAACTGCAATTTAGTATTTCCTTCAATGATGAATATAGGCAACAGGCTTAGCAAATTAGCAGAACCCATGGCTTACAGGAAGTCATGGATAGAAAGCAAGGACATTTTCATATTATATTTTGGTTGTTAAAAGAATCTTGAACAGTATTTTCTTTCCCCATGAATGATGGTTCATGTTATATTACTTGCATAAATCAAATCTCCTCCTGTAAGCTCTTTGATCGCCATGTGGCATCCATTTCCTTGTCCCCAGTAGTACCTGTACAGCACTAGTCACCCAGTAGATGCTCAATAAATGCTTGTATGCTTGTTGACTTGACTTTGCCTCTGAGCATGACCCTAAGGGAAGTGGCTTGGAAGGGGATGGTTGTCTCTTGTGGCATCAATTGACAGAGGCCACAAACATTCTAGTTCTCCTTAATCTGATTTGCAGGCTCAAGGGCCTTATGAATGAATTTCTCCAGAGCAAGATGTATTATAGTTGAGCAAAAGTTTAATGTTTAGGATAACAAATATAGAAATAGGAGGGTTAAGACGAGAAGAAAAAATAAGAAATCTCCCTTTCGGGAGGTAAGGAGGAAGAGGTCTTCCTGAAAGCTAAAATCAACCTCCCCATTTTATGTAGGGATGCAAGGTCATCCAGGCCTTGTCCAGAGTCTAGCCCTACCTGTTTTCAAATGCTAACCTCCAGCTAGAAAAATAGGGAGAACCCTAGAAGAGGAGGCTAAGGATAAAACAGGCAAAAGGGAAGCTCCCTCTGCCTGTCCTCTGTTCACTAACAATAGGATGATGTGCACAACTGACATGTGCTGTCCCCACGTTCCTGACCACAGCCCAGTGAAAGGGTTCCATTCACAAGTTACAGATGAGGACACAGACCCAGAAAGGTCTAAACACACACCCATGATGGATTGGTCAGGGTTGTCCAGAAAAGCATAGCCAATAGGATCTGTCTCCTGTCTCTTTCCATCTCCTACTGATTGTGTGAATGTGTGTAAGCATGCTTGTGTGTGAAGAGAGAGATTTATTATGAAGAATTTGCTCACTTGCTGATGGAGGCTGAGAAGTTCCACCGTCTGCCACCTACAAGCTGGAGACCCAGGAGAGCTGTTGGTACAATTCAGTCTGAGTCCAAAGGCCTGAGAACTAAGGGAGCTGATGGTATAAATCCCAGTTTCAGGGCAGGGGAAAAGGAGAATGGATTTCCCAGCTTCAGAAGTAGGGAACTTTGCTTCTGCTCTCTTTGAAGCACTTTAGTTTTGGATGTGACCCTTGAAATCTCTATTGTGATTCTATGAATAATTAGATGTAAGTGACCCTTATTCTAAGGGTTCTTTGTAAAAAAAAAAAAATAAAAATAAATTAATTTAAAGAAGGAAGTTGTATAGATTTTATAGTCTGGGTACTGAATTTATTCAGCCCATCAATAAATGTTAATGATTAAAAAAAAAAAAAAAGGAAAGGAGGAAACAAAAGAAGCCATCTACTGAGTCCTCAGACTCAAATTCCAGAAGTAATGTTTAATCTGGGCACCCCGTGACCTGTCAAGCTAAAACACAAAATTAACCATTACACCTAACTTGTTCAGAGAATATCTCCTAAAAGAGCCATAACTCCTAGAGCCCTCCATAATGATGGTACAATCAGTAGGGTGTTGA
This sequence comes from Marmota flaviventris, assembly GCF_047511675.1. Taxonomy (NCBI): domain Eukaryota; kingdom Metazoa; phylum Chordata; class Mammalia; order Rodentia; family Sciuridae; genus Marmota; species Marmota flaviventris. Next base: position 56,326,284 of record NC_092503.1, read on the forward strand.
CTGAGGAAGGTTAGTTTCATAAAAAGCTATCATCTAATGTACAGTTCAAGTTCCAGTTTCCTCATTCTAATAATGACCTTCACGCACACACACATATATTTTAAATTTTCCTTTCAGCTAAGATCTAGTCAAGGACCACACATGGCATATAATTGTCACATCTCTTTAGTCAGTTTCCTAGCAGCAGCAGCAGCAGCATTTTGGCCTAGCATTATAATGATATTTTGTAGAACATCCTTCAATTTGGATTTGCCTAATTGTTTCCTTATGATTTGATTCAGGTTAAACAATTTGGGGCAGGAATGTGGGTAATCCACTCTTTGACTAACTGAGAAGATAACCGGTGTTGACTGCTTCTGGATCCTTCTAAGTGTGAGGAGAGCCACAGAACCCATGTTCTTGGGGACATCCTGTTTATGAGTGAGTTTCTCAAATACATACCAGTCTGGGGGATCCTGTGATTTTTGACTGTCCTACATTACCCAGACAGTGCCTGAACCTAGGGCCTGAGGTTGGGCTTGAGCGGTTGCCAGAGGATTGCTGTGGGTGGAGGTGGCAAGGGGCTGACAAATGCCCTTGCTGTTGTCACAACACCCAGAGAAAATTTCTCCTTCCTGCCTGGCGGCTCCCAGCCCTGATCCTGGAAAGGCTCACTAGGGAGAGGAATGGGGCCAGGCACCTTATCAGGTGGGCACAGGAGAAATGCAAAGATCCTTAGTGAGAATGGGCTGCTTTTCAGATCAAGGCCATGAAATCATAGAGACATGAAAAGTAAATCCAGCAGCAGTAGTGTATACTTTGAGGATTTTGCTGTTGTTTGTTGTATGTTTGTCTTTGCTTATCAACATTCTGGAGCTTTAAGCAAAATTACAAAGGACTTATTACTGTTTGGCGCCTTTAAGCCTCTCTCTTTCTAAACTCCCATAGTTGTCCTCCCTTAGACCCCTAAAGCTCAAAACCCATCAGAACTGTTTCGGTTTCTTTGTTCACACTGAAGTATAAAGGGCTAACCACACTTTAAATAGTTATTTCTCTTTTTTTTCAACATTTTTTAAATTGTTGATAGATCTTTATTTATTTATTTATATGTGGTGCTAAGAATTGAACCCAGGGCCTCACACATGCCAGGCAAGTGCCCTACTGCTGAGCCTCATCCCCAGCCCTTAAATAGTTATTTCTATAAAGATACCTGTATTGGCATTTTGCCAGGCTCAACCACCAATGAACGAGATGTGGCTTAAAATGGCTTTACATGTGCCAGATGGGGAAAATATATGAGTTTATGTATGGATGTTCCCTAAAATTCATTTACTTGTTCAATAAATATTTAATGAGGCCACTATAGCAATAAGGGATATATATAAAAACAAGGGAGGAAAAGATTCACACAAATGGGGAAAATGTGGCATGGAACATTAAATGTCATGCCTGAAATTACCAAATTTATTTCTTCCAATCAATCTATAAATAATTCAGATGTTTATTTCATGATGTGCCCTTCACTATGCAAAGAACCATAGAAGATACTGAAGAGATGTAACTTGGCCTGTGACCTGAATTTGCAATCTCATTTTTGTAACATGTACACATGAAGCAATCTAGCAATGAACTGAATATTTGTACGCCCCCCCCTGCAAAAAAAAAAATTGATGCCAGCCCCCATTGTGATGGTATTTGGACATAAGACCTTTAGGCAGTAATTAGGGTTAGATGAGATCATGAGGGTCGGCCCTCATGTTGGGAATAGTGCTCTTATAAGAAGACAACCTGCTCTTTCTCCCTGAGGGTGCACAAAGAGGTCTTATTTTGGCTTGTGGACAGTCATCATGACGTGTGATGGTGACTGTTTACAAGCCAAAAGAAGACCTTTTTGTGCACACTCAGGGATTATCTACAAGCCAGAAGAAGAGAACACAGAATGAAACCAACCTTGCTAGCACCTGACCTTGCACTTCTAGCCTCCTGAACTGTGAGAAATAAATTTCTGTTATTCAAGCCACCTGGTTTATGCTTTTTTTTGCTATTGCAGCCTGAATTGACTAAAACACTAATGAAGCAAAATAATGAGAATTGTAAATTAAACTCTGATATAAAAGTTAGGAGTTTTAGTAAAGAAATAAAAGGCCTTAATATGGGATCTTTACTGCCTCTGCTCACACACCAGATACTGGCTTGGTTTTATTTTTGGAGGAGGCTGCATATTTTTTAAATACCCCAAACTACAAAAAGTGTTGTTGCAAGCCTCTGTGTACTCATTATCCAGACTTAAAAAGTTAGCAATTTTTAACTTTTGTTTCACATATAAGTTCTGTATCAAACAAGAACAGTATCTTAGATGAATTTGAAGTTCTTTGTGTTTCATTCCACAGCCTCACCCCAAAGGCTTCTTTTGTTCAATACAGTCCTTGTGAGATTCATTGGTATGGTGTGAGGCAGTGATTTGTCCACTTTCAGGGCTGAATGATGTTTCACTGTGTGGCTGGACTAACCGTGTTCATCCATCCTATGACTGATTGACATTTGAGTTGTTTTCCTTTTTTTAGAAGGAGAGTCCACGGAGGCATTTTATTATACGTATGTTTTACATTCCTAGAAAAAGAATCCCAGGATTTTTCCCCCTGTGTGTTTTCATCTTGCTTCTTTGTGGTCCATGATGTGAGATGAGATTGTCAATACAATGAAACCAAACTGATGGGATGGGAGCAGATTTTTCTGCCATTTTTCTAGGTCTTTGAGCTGCACATCAAATCTGAGGCTTATCACTCCACACTTGTTTAACCTGCCTGTGAGGTTGACAACAATTTTCCCAGCTCTGTAATCATAAGTGATTTCAAATTCGCCAATGTAACCATGCTTCATCAGCACAGCACAGTTAGAAACCGGACAATGACTTTGGAGAACTACCTAATAAGGACCTGGCGTTTGCTTCTATTTTCAGCATTGTTGATGCTCTTGAGAGCATCAGCCAGGACATTCCTGTGCACCATTATGGCGGCACGAAAAGATGGAGGAAAGAGCTGTTTTCCTTTTTTTAATTATTACAAATAATCCTGCTAAGAATTTTTATACATGTCTGTGGGTGACCAAATGGGCCATTTCTCTTAGGTATGTAACTTGGAATAAAACTATGGTATCACAGTGTATATATATGTTCAGTTGTAGTCAATAGTACCAGTTTTCTAAAGAAATGGTACCAGCCAGGCATGGTGGCACATACCTGTAATCCCAGTGAATTGGGAAGCTGAGGCAGGAGGATTGCAAGTTCAAGGCTGGCTTGAACAGTGTAGCAAGACCCTGACTCAAAATAAAAAGTGAAAAAGGTGGACATAGCTCAGTGGTAGAGCATCCCTTCAATTTCTAGTGCCCCCATAAATTAAAAAATTACATTAAATTAAATAAAGTAGTTGTACCAGTGGCTCTATATCTTTGCTAATACTCAGCAAACACCTTTTTAAAACTTTATCCTTTTGATGGATCTATAGAAATATCTCACTATGGTTTTAATTTCACTCTCTGATGTCTAAAATGGTTCAGCCTCATTCACATATTATTAGCCATTCAACAAGGAGCTGACAAATGCCTGACCTTCCCCCATTTTTTTCTTATGTCATTTTTCTACTCGTTGATCTGTAGGACTTTATGTGGCTTAAATATAGAATATTTGTTTAAAATGTCACAATTTATCCCTTTCTGTGGTTTGTTCACTTAATGGTGTCTTGTTATAAACAGATTCCTAATTTTAGGTGGTTATCCAATTTATCAGTCTTTTACAGTTAATTCTTTACAATTCCCGATTAAGAAATCCTTGCCCATCCCAAGGATAGAAAATTATCCTTTCGTTTTTATCTAGAATCTTTATTGCTTTTTTCCCTTTCGGAATTAGATCCACCATCCACCTGCAACTGATTTTTGCATATGAAGTGAGACAGAGGACAAGTTTTGCTTATTCCCCATATAAACATCTCATTGGCCTAACATCATTTATTAACACAACCTCTCTTTTTCTACCACTCTTCAGTGCCACTTATATTATAAACAAGTGTCCATTCCAGCATGTGTCTGTTTCCAGACTCTTCCTTCTGTTCTTTTGACCTGCTTGTCCTTGGGTCTTAACTGCACTACTCTGATTCATCCTCAAAAGACTTGGGAAGCTGGGGTTTCTGCACATCAACTCCTAGTACTCACTGATTAAAGTTTGCTCCTGGGGACATTGACTCTCCAGGACTTCTACTCTTCTCCATCTGTGCACAAGCCAAAAACAGTCCTATGACAGGGAATGTCTTCAGGGTCTCCTTCTCCACTCACAAGTTTCTTGTGGGCATAGGACTGATTGGTTATTGGCCAGATTCCTAAGGGATACAGTTCTTTGCCACTTAGGATTACTCAACATGGCCACTTGCAGTCAGCAAGAGAAAGGAAGGCCCTAGCAACAGCCACTCCATTTTATGGAACACATGTGCACAGAGTCACACTTACCTAGCTTCATTGACTTCATTCCACTCATATCACAGGTCCCACACTACTGAAAGTGGAGGGCATCACACAGGAGTGAGGATACCAGGAGGCAGAAATCATGGAGGCTACCTTAAGCCTGCATCTGCCACAGCAGGCCTGGGAACTAATCACCAAGTCATAGGTGACCACAGGCTGTGCCAATTCGATGCTGGCAAGACAACACCAGGGTCTGCCATGTGTGTCTATCTCAAACCTCTCTTAAATTTCAGACTTGTATATCAACAGGCTGCCACATCTTCTCCCAGACAGCTAACAGGCATCTTGTTCTTAACATGTCCCAAGCTGAACTTCATTCTACTCTAACAAACAGAAAACATCCCACATTCTTCCTGTTGCAAAAACCCCAGCTCTGTCTTTGACGCCTTTCTTTTTCTGATAACTGTTGGTTTTGTCCCCTTGATTTATCTAGAAACTGACCACTTTTTACCACCTCTCCCACCACCCCAACCTGTTCTGATCCACTGTCATCCCTGGCCTTTTTATTTGTTCTATATCCCCTGTAGCCTGCCACCAGAGTGATTCTGCTTCCATATCAGTCCACAGCAGTTCTCAGCTCAAATATCCTCCAGTGGTTTTTCCCAAGTTTCTCAGAGTTCAAGCCAAAGACTTTTGATGCATGTGTCTGGCCCCAGCCTCCCCCCCCTCCCCCACTGCCCCACCCCTGGTTCCATGTTCCTTTCTGCTCTGCTGCAGCAACAGAGGCACCCTTGCTGTCCCCTGACCAAGCTAAGCACATTCCCACCTCAGGGGCTTTGCATTGGCTGCTCCCTCCAGAAGACACTCCCTGGCCTTTTCTTCTCCAATATAAAACAGCAGCCTCCCTCCTTTCTCCACTTCATTTCCTTCTGTAAATAATATGACAGATCACGGATGCATGTAAGAACATATTCCTTCTCTTCCCCCACTGGAGTGTGGTAGCTTCCATGAGGTTGGGGACATGGTCTCTTTTATTCACTACTGTATCCTGTAGTCACAACCCAGAACAATGCTTCACATGTAGGTAATTCTCTATAAAAACTGTTAAAGGAATGACTGCTACACCCCGAAAGAGACCTTAGAGGTCCTCTAGTCCTGTCTCAATTCAGAGAAGGGACCAGCTGTTACGCGTTGAGTGAGCACTTGAGCTGGGACAGGAACCTAGGTCTCTTTTTTATTCTGACTCATTGCTTTTCTTATTCCACTAATTCCTCTATATAGAGGAAAGTTCAACACCAGCAACTGATCACATTTAGTAAACTAATAGGAAATTGTGCTGAAGGTGTTCCTGAAGATTTTGCCAAGTGAAACTATTCTGCTTTTTTTTTAATCTATTAATTTATTATCAAGCAAATGTCAACAGTGAGTAAAAGGGAACAAAGCTCGAGTTGTTATAACTGATGAAGGAGAAGATTATTGATCAGGTGAGTCATCGTCCTGTCCCAGGGAACAAAGGTCTGAGCTGTCTTCAAAGGTAAATGATTCTGGGGAAAAAGCAGCAACGACAACAATAACTAAGTTTTCTAGGAAAATAAAAAGTATAAGTGATGCACAGTAAGAATTTAACAACAATAACTAGTAATAAAATGAGACAATTATTAAGAGAAAGAGAAAACTCAGTTTGTTCCTTGGATGAACAGGTGAGGAATGGCTCTTAACTCTGTCAATGGCATTTTCCACGATGTTCTTTACTGAGCAGTGGCTCCATGAGCTACTTTTAAATAACCAGTGTCTGGCCTGTAAATCCCAGGAAGGGAGTCTCTCCTCTATGAGTGGCTTGGGCTTTTTTTGTAGAGAGGGTGTATGTGGAGAAAGATGCCCCCTCCCCCAATCTTTCTCCTATTCCTTCCCCTATCTCTTCTCTGACTCTCCTTTTTAGCAAACTCTGCTTTCCCGAAATAATTTAATTAAGCTAAAACAACTTCCTAGGTTCCTAGGTTGTTCTCTCCTCACCTTGTTTTTAACTGCCTTTCTTACTCTTTTCAAACATATTTTCTGAAATAGACATTGAGATGGAATGCAAACCTGAAAATAATAATGTAATTTTATTGGCATATTTCTATAATTTCTTCTGCAATATGTAGGTAAGAGTGGTGGACAGGTTTAACATGTCAAAAATAATTAATTTGGCTTTTAGTTGACAAATAAAAATTATATTTTTCATGTACAACATGATATTTTGAAATATGTCTACATTGTAGAATTGCTAGATTAAGCTACTTAACATATTCATTATCTTATATACTCGCCATTTTTGTGATGAGAGCACTTAAAATTTATTCTTAGCGATTTTCAAGAATATAATACATTGCCCCTAATTATAATCACTGTATTTCAAATCATCATGTTTCAAATTTGTAGGCAGAGGATGCCAGAAAGTTCTCTGTGAATTTAAAGTGTAGACACTATGATATGTATGATATATATGTAATATATATCATATGTATATACATAAATGCACATTTGCTCTAATAATCACTCCAGGGGGCATGGATAGCCTTTGAAGGAACCGAATTAGGAAAGCACCATCTAGACATGATTATGGAAACATTATAACAATTGTTATAAAGTCTATATGAGAGGGTGTATCAATTAGCATAAGTGATGTAAAGAAGGTTTTCCTTTAATTGGTAAAGAATGGTCCAGTTATGAGGTTAGACAGAAGACTGTACTAGGTCCCACCATCCTGGTGTGGGAGAGCACACCTTTGCATCGAGTCCAGGAGCCTCACACTTTGGGCAGTTCTCCAGGGCCAGAATCTATCTGTACGACGGCTTTGCAATCTGATCCTACCAGAAGCCCACTGAGCCACTGCCAGAATATTGTAATGTCTGCTTCCTTCTCATGCAAGGTGCTTATTAGTATGTGAGTGTGGGGACTTGACCAAGATGAAAGGAAAGTTTCCATGATGATTTCCATGCCTGTTTTCTAATAAAGTTTTGTAGGCTTGGCAGAAACTGACCTAAGACTAGTTTTCATCTAATAATGAACCACCTGGGGCCAAGGAGTTGGTAGAAAGGAATGTGGAGTCTCTACCCTCCTCTAATGCCAGTTATTTGGCACAAGAACCTGATAATTACTGAACAATCAAATTGACTTAGGTCAATTCTCATCCCATATACTTGACCATATTTTATTTTTATTGCTCTTGGTGAAGAGGAAAAACAAATAGGTCCTAGTTTAAGTGAAGGGTAGCAGATGTAAGATTGTCTCAAACTCGTCTTTTCATTGATTTAAGTATTCTGACATTCTGGACTTCTTGGTGCCTTTCAGATATAAAATGGTAGGACTAGGTTTCATAAGGTGATAACAGCTATTTTTTTTTAAGAATTCTCTTAATAGTTAATGAAAGAAAGGACGGGGGAGTCTAGGCCAAAGCATCAAAATATCGTGTCTGCCCTGATTTTGGCATAGAGGCCATTGGTACCTGAGGACAGGGTGGAGTTATGGAAGGAAGAGAATGAGAGGAGAATTCTCTGCAGGACACCCCAAGAAGAAGGCCAAGAGCAGCCTCCTGCAAGAGTGGTTTGGGCTGAGACAGAGTGGGACCCAGAAAAGCAGTCATGACCCAGCCGAGGAGGTCAGGTTTCCTAAGAACCAGATGCAGAAGGGCACCCTCAGTCACGGGACTGAGGACGGTGATCTCTGTGCCGACCGACTTTATGTTTTTAAGGAACCAGACAGCTCCAAAATGCAAAGAGATAAGTACCTTTGCCCTTATTCTGTTCCCTCCCATCTGGCCACAAAACTAAACACATACCTAGAGTCAGCGGGGAGGGAGGCCCAGTGTTCTGTCTTCTGGTGTGTATGAGTGTGGAGGATGAGGCAGCTACAGACAGGTTTTGTCTTTCTCTTTTTTAGTTTGAAACATTTGGGGCCAGATGAATTAGAATAAAGCAAACATAATTATATTAACTTCAGAGATGGAAAATACCATGTATGTTAAATTCTATAACCTTTCATGAAGGAAATTATCTATGTTGATCTGATTACACTTCTGATCTACTTGCTATTGTTTAGAATAAAAATGTTGGTTGGTTTTATGATTCAGTACCTTTATTGGAAAATATTTTTAAATAGATATTATATATAAATGGATATATATATATATATATATATATATATATATATATATATATATAGAGAGAGAGAGAGAGAGAGAGAGAGAGAGAGAGAGAGAGAGGGAGAGAGAGAGAGAGCATGGGATACTAAAATTCTGTAGTATAGAGCAAAATACCATGGTGATCATTAAAAGACACCTCACTTTAAAGATAAAGAAATTGGTATTGAGAAAAATGCTGTTGGAGAAAAAAATTACACAGCTTAGCCAAGGTAACATATTTGGTTGGTAATAAAGATTTATTTAGAACCTAAAATCTCATGAACATGTATTGCCCCAAGTACTTATTTTGCATATAGGTGATATCTATAGATAATAAGTGCCCACTCTGGTGGAGAGAATTTTAAATCTTTTTAAAAATTGTAGTATTAGTCATTTTTGTCTTTATCAAATTTTTTGTCTTTCATTCTGATCATTCGTTCATCATTATTAATCACCATCTACTTTATTGTTTTCATACATTGATTCAACCTAGTTTGTGCCTAAATTTTCACATTTCTGGGTCATTTCATTTTAGGTGTTAGCGAAGATACTGAAGAATTGAGATCAAAGAATCTTGGTAAACATTTAATATAATCTCCTCATTTTAAAGATGAAGGTTGGTACAGTTGCACATGCCTGTAATCCCAGCTACTCAGAAGGCCAAAGCAGAAGAATTGCAAGTTCAAGGACAGCCTCAGCCACTTAGTGAGTCCCTAAACAACTTAGTGACATCTTGTCTCAAAATAAAAATTTTTTTCAAAGGGTTGGGGATGTTGCTCTGTGGTTAAGTGCCCCTGAGTTCAATCCCCAGTACCAAAAAACAAAACAAAAAAAGACCAGCCTGGGCAACATAGAGAGATCCTGCCTCAAAAACAAATAAATGATACCACTTATTCAAGGTTCCTGAGACAATTAGAAGCAAAGGTACATTTAGAACTCAAACCTTATGACTCTTGGGTTTGGGTACACTGCTCCTAATTTCCCTCTGTTCTATACTTTAGAATTCAGACTCTTCCTTTTCCTTTTGAGTGGATATAGACTGCTTTAAATTTTGTGCATCAAGATGGACTGTTCATATCCCTACCCCTTACCTTTTCTCCTCCTCTCACACCTTGTGGCATCTTTGGTGGGAATTAAAAGGAGACGGGGCGGGGCGGGGGGGCACATTTAATAAAAGTCAAGTAAGAGAGTCAAACAAGAGAAATTTTGTTTTAGATTGGCTTGTAGATAATGCAGTCTGAGGAATCTGAAAGACACAAAAACATTAAGATAAGATAAATGGTCCCAGGTGGGAGGCCAGGACCCATAGGTAAGGCAGAGAATAACAATAGATGAAGGGGATGCTAAAGGTAGAGTCATGAAGGAGAAACTTGAGAGAGACAAGAGATCTTGTACCCAACAGAGGAGGAGCCTGTGTGAATTGATAGGAGACTCAGCATTTTCTTTTAGGCTTCATGCAGTCGATCAAATATCCTAAAGGTTATATAAGATTATACATTGTACACGTATAGCTATAGCCCTAATCAAAGGGTACTTAAAAAAATGACAGGAGGCCATTGTTCTGGTCCAAGCTCCTGAATAGACTAGGCTAAAAATCAAAATGGAGTCACTCATGCTAAGGTTCCAGTCACCAACATGAACCTAAGCTGTTCCTGTGAACTTCTGAGAAATCAGGATTAGTGATAACAGCAAAATTTCTCAAATAGACATTTCAATTGGCATGATACTGACATCCTCCACTTTAATTCTTATACAAAATAAAATACAAAATAAGTAATCTGAGTACAGTGGGATGCCCTGGGTAAATCCTCAGCACCAAAAAAAAAAAAAAAAAAAAAAAAAAAAGAAAGAAAGAAAGAAAAAGTTTAACTAATTAATTATTTTCCTATTATTCTATCTCCCTGACCCATCTTATAAGGATTGTAACTTTAAAATAACCAATCCAGACTGCACAGGCACTTCACAGAAGAAGAAATACAAATGGTCAAAATACATGAAAAAAATGTTCAACATCTCTAGCAATTAGAGAAATGCAAATTAAAACTATACTGAGATTCCAACTCACTCCAATCAGAATGGCAATTATCAAGAATACAAGTAACAATGAATGTTGGCAAGGATGTAGGGGGAAAGGTACACTCATGCATTGCTGGTGGAACTGCAAATTGGTGCAACCACTCTGGAAAGTTTTTTGATTCCTCAAAAAACTCGAGATGGAACCACAGTTTGACCCAGTTATCTCCCTCCTTGGTGTATACCCAAAGGACTTAAAACCAGAATACTATGGTGACACAGCTACATCAATGTTTATAGCAACTCAACTCACAATACCTAAGCTATGGAACCAAACTAGGTGCTCTTCAATAGATAAATAGATAAAGAAAATGTGGTATATATACACAATGGAATATTACTTGGCCATAAAGAAGAATGAAATGATGGCATTTGCTGGTAAATGGTTGGAAATAGGGAATATCATGCTAAGTGAAATAAGCCAGTCCCAAAAAACCAAAGGCCAGATGTTCTCTCTGATATGCAGATGCTAACACACAATAAGGGGGTGGGAATAGAAGTTCATTGGATTAGACAAAAAGGACAGAAGAGAAGGGAGAAGAGATGGGAATACGAAAGACTCTAGAATGAATCGTACATAACTTTCCTATGTTCGTATATGAATACATGACCAGTGAAACTCCACATCAGGTACAACCACATGATGGGTCTAATTAGAATAAGTTATAGTCCATGTCTGTATAATATGGCAAAATACACTCTACTTTTATGTATATCTAAAAAGAACAAATTTTAAAATGTAATTTAAAAATCAAAATGACCAATCCACTTTTTCTTTCAGTTTCTGCTTTCTTCATCCCTTTTCAATTTATAAAACCAACCCCTTCTGCTTTACCCGTCAGAATACTTATTCTACTTTATGGAATGAGTGTTATTCAATTCTAAAATTGAAAATAAGATCTTTCAATTAAATAGCTGTGATTTTGCTCTTTGACAAGAGTACGTTGAAAATGTGGACATAATAGCAATACTGTTCTGCCATTTAGATCCCCTCATGGCCAATCTCAGCAATCCTAAAACAGCTCTTACTGATATGCCAAGCTGACAGGAGACAGACAGACATGGGTGATGGGAATTGGAGGTTAAGGAAATAATTCTATAAAATGGGCCCATCGTGCTGAAGTCCACCTGCTTTCACTTTTAAAAAGCAATTTACCTGCAGCCCTGCCTGGCTTAAGTTTGTAGGATATATTACATTCCTTAGCAAACTACCTGTTATCTCCAGGAGAGATGTGGGCTCTGAAATGCTATTAAGAAGAACACAAACTTACTCTGAAGGAGGGGACTTTGTGACCCTTGCACAGACCATATCCCAGAACTCAGGGAGATGAGGATAATTCCCACTAACCATAAAATCAATAAGAATAGGTTCCAATTAGAACCAGTCAGCATGGGCCAATGACCTAGAGTTATCATGGCAGTGGGGACTTGAAAGTCTGAAGTCATCCTGTTCTCATTCAAAAGTCAAGAGGTGCATCTGGGCAGGAATCTCTGGAAACTTCCCTGGGACCGCACCCCCACAAAAAATATTAGAGAGAAGAAGAGGCATGCTGCTGTCCCTCTCCTCTCTGAAAGGACCCACTCTCTCCCTTAAGAGTATCCCCTTTACTCCTGTCTTGTTCCTTCTAATGAACTCCAGCCTGTTCATCTGAGCGACAAGTCTAAAATCTTTCTGGCATGATTGCAAGAATCCAGGTTTGAAGTAGAGGCCTCCAGGCTAACTCAGTTTCCTAGAAGGTGCCAGCGTTGTAGCAAAGCTGTTCCATAGAGTATCAACTTAAGAAAGGTCAAGTGAAATGCACAGGATGTGTAACTGGAGTGAAACTGTGGTACTTTATTTGTTTTGCTCAAGTCATGCCTGATTTCTGAACTGTTTCAACTGATATAAGCAGGATATGGTAATGTAGTAGAAAGGTTGGAGATTTGGGCCTCCAATAGATCTGATATTTAGGCACAGATCATTCCTTCCTAACTGAGGACAAGTTCTCTTTAGTGATTCCAATTCAAAGTTTTCTAATTCTAAAATCATAGTAACAGTACTTGTAGGGCAGTGGTGAGAATTCAGTAATACGGGTAATGCACTTAGACAGTGATTGACATGCAGTTGTCAATAAATGGTGGCCTTTATTTTCATGGCACTACACAGTTAAGGAGAGAAGGAAGGGAGATAAATGTCTGGAAAAAGAAAGGGCAGGAGTCTTTTTCTGATTTTTGAATGGAGGTGGGTGGGGGGAGAGCAGAGATCAGGTAGGAAAAATGAGGTGGTGGGAAGAAGGATGGAAGAAGACAGGAAAAGGATTGGAAAAAATGAAGGATAAGATAGAGAAGAAAACAGGCCAAGCCTCCAGAAAGAAATGCCATGAGCAGGATGGGGGTACATCTACCAGCCCTCCGTATTGTCTGTGCACCAGCAGCCAAGGCATTGCCTGAGAGCTTGTTAGAAATGCAGACTCTCAAGGCCCTCCTTGACCTGAATCATGATTTGCATTTTAACAATATTCCTAGGTGACTCCTATATTCATTAAATCTGCAGAATTGATTGTATTTTTTTCTCTCCTGGGGGTTGAGCAGATTCAAATCAACAGGAAGGCCTCTGGGGCTTTTTATTATGATCATTATTTTTATCTCTAAATGTATCAGGAAGATTTCCTAACTAAGTGGGTAGGATCCAGGATGGGACACTTCTTTGGGATTATGACCTGGACAGAGGATCTTCAAGTCAGAGGCAGGCTGTGGGTTCTGAAGAGATTCTTGGAATTTCTCTCCTGGATCCAAGGTAACAGATGTGTAGGAACCGGGGAAGGTGGAGAGGTGAATGTTTTTCCTCTGTTGAGGAAACAGGAAGAGGTTTAGGGTTGTCCTTCTAGACCCATCTGGCAAGTGAGGCAGAGCCATGGCTGGCACCCTACTCCCTGCCCATTCAGCTCCTGGTGCCTACTTTACCTCTGGACAATAGAAACACTTTTGTCCATGGCCTGTATATAGGTCCTTCATCAGAGGTGCCTTGGAAAGACCAATGGAATAATGCCCCTGGGCAAGCCACTTGACCTCCCTGGCCCTGGGCCCTGACACATGATAAAGGTCTAAAATTGTGAAGTGAGGTAGCCAGGATTTCCCAGTGTCGTAGGGACTAGAACTGTGGCTTTCTGATGACCCTTTCTCCCAGACTGCCCTTCTAAGTCCGCAGTCAGTCGGGTGACGAAAATGGGAGAATGTCACTGTGGATGTGAAGAGCGTGGTGTGGGAGAGCACTCCCCCCATCTGACAGGGAGAGTTGCTATTCAGTCCTGCCAGTTGCCATGAGGGATTTGAGCCTACCATGGCCAATACCCCACCCCAAGGAAAACAAAAAGTTCAGGTCTTTATACTAAATATTCTGATTTTTAAAGGCTGACAGTGAATTCATTAAAAACAAACAAACAAACAACAACAACAACAACAAATCCGCTGCTCATACAAAACAAATCTGAGGGCTGATACAGTTCACAGGCTGCCAGTATGTGATCTCTTCCCTAAGTCTTTCAAAAGAGGAGGATTGAAATTTTTATCAAACAAGGCAAAAAATTCTTGAATTTGCTGCTTGTCCCAGCGTGGTAAGCCCTGGTGATGCCTTCTCAAGGGAGATGAAAAACTTCTCAAAGGACACAGTTTGGATGAGACATTGTGATCTCACCCCTTTCTATCACAGCTCCATGTGAAAATATAAACGCGTTCAACAAGCTGCACGTACTCTGGGAGGGAAGCGCCTGTCATAATTAGTTGATTAATCACCTCCAGTCTCTTGTCCTGTGCTGATACATGAGTAAATGTATGTTCAGGGTATTGATCACATCCAAGCTAGGATTCCTCTGAGGCCATCACCTGAAGGACACGGTGACCACAAAGTTCTGCCTCCAGTTACTGCCTTTTGCAAAGTGATCACAGGGTGCACAGCCGGGTGTAATTCAAGCACCTCTTCCTGCAGGCAGTGAGTGGTTACTGCTGATCTACAGTAGCTGTATTGCTTTCAGCCCTAATGGGCATCTTTACTGAAACAGAAACCTAATTCCATTTAGGTTAATAATATGCCCACTCAATCTTCCTTTCCAGAACCGGCATGATCTTGACACTTTCTGAGTGGGCACTGCACTGGCAGTGATTCCTCCTTGCAGGTAGGTAGCTGATCAGATACTGCAGGGTTGGGAAAGACTTCCATTCTTAGTCTAAGCCATTTTGATTTAAAAAAAAATTTTGGTTATGAAAATGCCGTAACTTATCTCTCATGCAGTGGTGTTAAAAATGTGGTGTAGACCCACAGTAGTTGGCATCTGTCTCCCCAGTGCACCGGTCTGATGCTTGGGAGTGAGAAAGCTGGTTTTCAGGTCTTGATCCTGGACTCCAGCAATTTACTCCCACTTTGCTCTTTCAATCCAGGCTTCTCTTTGTGATTAATGGATGTGGAAATAATTCATATGGGCCAAAATTGGATTCTGGGAATATGATGTTCTGGATGCAATTTCCCTCTTTCCCACCATAAACTCCAAAAGTTCTTACTCTCTGGAGTCAAACAGCTGCTAACTCCTCTGGATGGCTGAGTGAGGTCTTGGGCCACAGGGGTGTTTAATCAGCTTTTCATTACTGTAACAAAATTCAAAATCAAGTTAAAGAAAAAAAAGGTTTCTCTTAGCTGTCCATGATAGGTTTCCCCATTGTTTTGGGTCTGTGGTGAGGCAGGGCATCATGGCAGGAGTGTGTGACAGAGGCAGCTGTTCATCTCACAGCGATCAGAAAATGAAAAAGAGAACAAGGTCAGTGTCCTAATAGTCCCTTCAAGGGCACAACCCCAATGATCTCACTTCCTTTTGCTAGGTCCCACCTCTTATATGTTTTACACCTTCAATAGTGCCACGGGCTGGGGACCAACTGTTTAACTTGTGAGCCTTTGGGCTCACAAGATATTAGATATTTCATATCTAATTATGGCAAGTGCATTTCATCATTGGACAGAATGGGTGAGGGTTTTTTTCCTCCTAGAGGGCTGGGTAAGTGATTTGAGAATAATGTCAAAGGTGAAGTAGAGAAATCATCAAATCCTTGAAAGAGTTGGGCTATCAAAGCTAACGTCAATGCAGACCCAGTGTAGCTTTGCTGGTTTTCTTACCAAGGCCAAGGAAGAGATGAATGGGGGACTGGGTACTCGATTCGGAAGCAGGGGCAGGGCAAAAAGGTGCTGAGCAGGATGCTGGCAGCTTCTGCAGCTCAGTCTGTGAGGACTGCGATCTCTTCACTTTTATCATCTATGTGCCTCACATCACTTAGAACACATAACCACTGTTCCCTGAGACCTAATGAGCCCACATGGGAAAATAACATCCCATTTACAAAGGGCCAGCAGCCAGAGTCAGGATAATCAATTAGAAAACACAAAACACATCCCAGCAAAATAGAGCCATAAGAGGAGTGTCTGAGTGGGGAAGGACAAAGAAGGATGGGCGCTTAAATGGAAAACCAGCAACATCTCTAATGGAGGGAGAGAAATAAACAAGAGTCCAAGGGTCTAAGGATGGGAGGAGGAAGAGAAAGGAAAATGATTCTAAAGGTCCCTTCTTGATGGAGTAAAGGGGCAATCAGGAGGAAGCTGCAGCATCTCAGTGGGGGAACTGGGGCTTATTGGTGGGGATGATGCTGGTTGGGTATCCCTTATCTGAAATGCTTGGGACGGGAAGTGTTTCGCATTTCAAAATGTCTTCAGATTTTGGAATATTTACATATATATAAGGAAATATCTTGGGGATGGGCCCTAAGTCTACTTATAGCATTTATTTATGGTTTATAGACACCTTATACAAATAGTCTGAAAATTTTTTTTAACCACATTTTTAGTGTCCCTGCATCTTGAATGTGACTGTCACCTGAGTTCAAGGTGTGCAATTTTCCTCTTGTGATGTCATATCGGTGCTCAAAAAGTTTCAGATTTTAGAGCATTTCAGATTTTAGATTTTCAGATTAGGGATGTTGAACCTGTAGTTAACATTGTGTTTTCAAATTCTACTGGAGAAGTATGTGTCAGAATGGAACAAGGAAGGGAAAATTTGCTCAGTGACCAAAAAGAAAATAACAAAAGAGAAAAAAAAAACAGAACAAAAAATTATAGGAAAAAATAATTTGGAAGAATATAAATATCAATCCTAAACAAAATGTGAGGACTGAATTCTTTAAAAGACAAACTATAACTTTGGCTTAAAAATTAAAACCTGTATATGTAAGAAACACATCTAAAACATAGTTTTAAATTTTTCAGCCAGGTGTGGTGGTACACACTTGTAAACGCAGTAGCTTGGGAGGCTGAGGCATGTGGATCTCAAGTTCAAAGACAGTCTCAGCAACTTATTGAGGCCCTAAGCAACTTAGTGAGACCCTGTCTCAATATAAAACATAAAATGGGATGGGGATGTGGCTCAGTGGTAAAATACCCCTGGGTTCAATCCCTGGTACCAAAAAAAATTTTTTTTCAAAGTAAGGTTGAAAATCAAGAATAGGCCAATCCAAGCAAAAAATTAAACACAAGTAGAAATATTACTACTTCTATTACATGTGGTGGAATATTAGAGGAAAAGCATTATGAGAGGGTTATTGTGTAACAATAATATAAAAGACATTGTTTATTAAAAAAAAAAAAAAAACCACAGGCCTACAGGATGCATGCCTCTAATCCCAGTGACTCAAGAGGCTGAGGCAGGAGGATCACAAGTTCAAGGTCAGCCTCAGTAACAGCAAGACCCTGTCTCAAAATAAAAAATAAAAAGAGACCTGAATTTTAACACAGATAATTCCTGTTACTTAAACTACTCCAGAATACTCTAGGCTTAGTGGTAAAGCTCCCTGGGTTCAATTTCTAGGGCCATAAAAAATAATAATAATAAAAAGTAAAAGCCTACAGGTAGCAAACAAAATAAAAGCCAAATCTAAAGCAAAAACAATCAGTAATACAATATTTTATATATATATATATATATATATATATATATATATATATATATATATATATACACACACACACATATACATATATCTCTCTATATATAAAATGGTAGGAGACTTTTATATATTCTCCCATGATTCAAAAAATTTAGTAGATTAAAAAAAATTAAGACTAGAGGGAAATGAACAATATGATCAGTAAAATTGATTTAATGACTATATTTAGATATTCTGTTCCTCAGACAATATACATTTTTTTGTGTGTCGATGAAACACTAAGCCTTGCCCCTGATAATACAGCAACAAAAAAACTGAATCCTGTATCAGTCATGAAAAAAATATATATTTTTAAAGAGGTGAAATCTAACAGATCAACTGATTGTAAGTCAACAGAACTAGTTATATATTATAAAATGACAAAAATACTTATTTACATGGCAATTAAGAAATATTTACTAGACAGAAAATGGATCAAAAAGAAAATTTAAAGCAAAATTGCAAGCTACAGAGAGAAGAAAGGAACAGCTAAGACTAAACCTAGGGCACATAGTGAAATCTTGCTCAGAGGATAATTTATAGCTTTATATAAATTCATTTTTAAGGAGGAAAGATAAAAAATAAAGGAACTAAACATTCATCTTAAGATATTTGAAAAAGAGCAATAACCAAAGAGAAAAGGAAATTAACAAAGATACAAATTTACACAGAAAACTAAAAAAAAAAATAGAAAGGATAAATCAAAACATGGTTCTTCAAAAGACTAATAAAATGGAAAAATACAACCAAAGTCTGCTAAGAAAAAAGAAGAAGAGAAGAAAGCTATCCAAGGATTGAAATGAGATAGGAGATAGAATACACATAAAAACTAAAAGAATTTTTTATAATATCTTTATTTTATTTATTTTTATAATATCTTTATTTTATTTATTTTTATGTGGTGCTGAGGATCTAACCCAGCACCTCTCATGTGCCATGCAAGCGCTCTACCACTGAGCCCCAGCCCCAGCCCCAAATTAAAAGAATTTTAAGAGACTGCTACAAGAAACTTAGGACCAACATATGTGAAACCCTAATGAAAACAGATGATTTTTTTGTAGAATATAAATTAATAAACCGATGCAAGAAGTAGAAAACCTGAACAGATCGATTGCTGCAGAAGTGATTGGAAATGCAATTAAAAATCTTCTCAGATTGACTCTGTAACCATGTTTATCTGAACTTTAACACAGATAATTCCTGTTGCTCAAACTACTCTAAGCTATAGAAAAAAAATGAAGGGCAACCATTTTGTGAACCAACAAAACTGTAATACTAAAACCTGATGAAAGAAGAATAGAGAATCAAAACTGAGCATAATGGTGCACACCTGTAACCCCAGTTGCTCAGGAGGCTGAGGTAGGAGGATCGCAAGTTTAAAGCCAGCCTGGGCAACTTAGTGAGGCCCTGTCTCAAAATAAAATGAAATAAAGGGCTGGAAGTATATCTCAGGGATAGAGTATTTGTCTAGCATATGAGAGGCCCTGGATTCAATCCCCAGCACAAAAAATAAAAAGAATAGATAATTATAAAGTAATCTTACTTATGAATGGATGCAAATTTGTAAATGAAATTTAACTTTGGTTAAATTTCACATAGTGATAGAAATATTTACCACTATCTTCTCCCAAAACCGTAATAAAACTACAGCAAAATTATTAAGGAGGCATAAAGCTGAAGGACAAAAGGAACAGGAGTGACGGGGCTTAGTACATGTGAGGTCCTGGGTCCAATCCCCAGCCCCTTCCTCCACTACCACCCCCAAAAGAAAAAAAGCAGAAGAAGCAATGGCCCCACAATTTTGGTAGTTTGAAAACAGACATACAAATGAAAACTGGCAGGGCAGACCATAGAAAGCCGGAATGCAGACCAGAAGTGAGTTCGCCCCCAGAAAAGTTCAGAACTTACAGGAATCAAGTGAAAATGGGGGTTCCAAGAGGAGACGAAAAACAGGAAAATTAACAAAAAAAAAAAATCTATACAAGATGCAGAGTTGGGTGCTGTGGTGCACACCTGTAATCCCAGCAATTTGGGAGGTTGAGACAGGAGGATTAAAAGTTCAAATCAGCCTCAGCAATTTAGTGAGACCCTGTCTCAAAACAAAAAATAGATAGATAGATAGATAGATAGATAGATAGATAGGGCTGGGGATGTGGCTCAGTGGTGAAGCACTCCTGGGTTCAATCCTCAGTACCAAAAAAAAAAAAAAGGCTCCCAACCTCAACCTCACTTTACAAATACAAAGTGGCCCTCTACCTTTTCTTGGCAGAAGACTCTGGAGAGGTGGAACTAGAGGGATGCTGGACCAGGCATGCTGAAGCAAGGAATCTAAATGAAAAATCGATATTAGGTGGAAGATTAATTACAGAAAGGTGGGGCCCTTGTTGTCTTCTGTGCCTTACTTACTGCTTTACTAGAAGCCATGTTTATCCCTCCACAGAGGGAAAGGAAGGAATTCTTGTGTGACCTGACCAACCCAGAAGAAAAAACCCCTAAAGGTACTGACAGTTAGAAACCCTCAAGGAAACAGACAGTGGTGCAGGGAGATCAACCATTAACAGGTTTCCCCACACTTGCTGAACTCCCAGTGATCTGTTTGGTGCATCACTTAAACATAAGCAGAAAACCAAGGATCACAGACATGTTAGGAAAGGTAATGTGAAAGAGAGAGAGAGAGAGAGAGAGAGAGAGAGAGAGAGAAGAAAAAAGAAGTTTGTAGAGGGAAAAAGAAAAAAGTAACTGGGTGTCGTTATGCATGTCTATAATCCCAGCTTCTTGGGAGACAGAGGTAGGAGGATTGCAAGTCTGGGCAATATAGCAAGAACCTGACCCTGCCTCAGGAAAAATAAATAAATAAATAAAAAGTTAAAAACAAAATAAAACAACACAACAACAACAACAAAAACACAGAAGGGTGAAGCCAGAGGATTGATAAGCTCAGAGAGAGATTTTAGTGTGCTATGCTGCTGTCCCCACCAAGTAGTGGAATTTTGCCTATGTATGGCCCACACTCTAATGTAGGTAACACAGTGAGGCCTTAACTTTTAAAATAAATTTAAAAAGAAAGAAAGAAGAAAAAAAGCTGCCAAATTTTTTTTAGAGAAATCTTGGGGATTAAAGTAGTAGAAGAGAAAGATTTGTATAAGAGTTGGAAGTATTATTATATTTAGCAAAGTTTAGGACTACCAGTTTAATTTGAATTTCAAACAAGCAACAAATTACTTTTGAGTATAAAGATATCCCTTGCAAAACTTAATTTGAAAGAAAACATTTCCTGGGTATCCTACTTCAGGGGGTGGGAAGGTACTGGGGTTTGAACTCAGAGGCACTCAACTACTGAGCCACATCCTCAACCCTATTTTGTATTTTATTTAGAGACAGGGTTTCACTGAGTTGCTTAGCACCTCACTTTTGCTGAGGATGGCTTTGAACTCAAGATCCTCCTGCCTCAGCCTTCAAAGCTGCTGTGATATAGGCATGTGCCACTGCCCCTGGTTATTTTTTATCAGCACCCTACTTAGAAGATGAAATTGATAAAGAAAACATACTGAGAGAAAGCAAGATATACAATTCAAGAATTAGTTAAAGAAGACTAATGATAAGAAGTTCCAAAAGGGAGAATAGAGGTAATAAATTATCAAGGAAATTTCCCCAAATGAGGAAGTCTATCCAGAGCCAAACTCAAAGGATAAAAATTCCCTGTCACAAAACACAGCATTGTGAAATTACATGGCACTGATGACAAAATAATGAAAGATCAAGCCACATACAGAGAAATGAGAATGGTAAGATATCTCTGTAGGAAACATGGAGTGATGCCTTTTGAATTCTCAGAGAAAATTGCTTCCAATCTAGAATTCTATACCCAGCTAAACTGGCCATCAAATATGGAGACAGAATAAAAAAAATAAAAAAACCTTTTTTTTAGGCCTCAGGATCTTAAACTCTAACTTCCGTAAGCCTTTTTGTTGAAGATATTCCATCAAAATATGATAGTAAACCAAGAAAGAAGATAAGAACTCAGAAAGAGAGAGATATGAAGGAAATCTCTGAAAGAATGATAAAGGGGAATCAGAAGATGACAGTTGTACCACAGGCCAAGAGAATCACCAGTCCTGATTGGAGCAGTACAAAGGCTCCAAGTGGGATATCTACTCCAAAAAGAGAAATTTGATAGAATATATGATGTCTGAAAGCATTGAAAAAATGAGATATTTTTAATTCTGTCAGGGAATTTGGTTGTAAGTTAGTGATAAATATAGAGGAAAATCAAGAAAGTAAAAAAAAATAAAAGTGTGAAAATTATTATTGCTAGAGAAAAACCAAAAGTTATACAGGAGGAAATTTATAGAAGTTCATTGCATGACTTAGTTGGGAATATTATTTACACAGTCATAATAATGTAAACTGGATATTAATCAAACAAAAGTATGATATAACTACATGGCATGAGGAAGAGTATGAGTCCCCGGGGGCATGTGGGTGTCAGTGTGTGTATATGTAGGGTATGTGCAGGAAAAGAAGCCAAGTTCTATAATCCAAAAGTTTGTACATAATATCAAATACAGAAATATCAAGAAAGAGCAGAATAAGTATACCATTAAAGAAGAGAAAAGCAGGACTGGGATTGTGGCTCAGCGGTAGAGCGTTTGCCTAGCGTGTGCGATATCCTGGGTTTGATCCTCAGCTCTACATAAAAATAAATAAATAAAGCAAAGGTATTGTGTCCAACTACAACTAAAAAATAAATAAATAAATAAATAAATAAAAAGGAATAGAAAAGCAAATATGTAGGGAGGAAGCAAGGACTAATATTTGGTGTTACACATTTTCTGGAAAATTTGACTTTTAAAAACTATTTACCTTAATAAAAATAAAATTAACCATTCTAAAAGATAACAAATTTTATTTTGAGCAATATACTCAAAGAATAGCAATCATGACCAATGCAGGATTTATTCTGGGAATTCCAAGATGAGTTAATATCAGAAAATCTATTGATATAATTCATCACATCAATGAACCAAATTTTGAAAACACTATCATATCAGTGTTGAAAATATTCTGTAGAAAATTTAATGTGTAATTATACATTTCTAAGTAAACTAGAAACAGAAGAACATTTATAAAATATATAGAAGACTACCAAAATTAAGAACAAACATTCCAAATGGCTGAAGGAGAACGGTAAGAGGATGTTCTTGAGGGGTATCAGCTTCTGCAACATGAGGAACCTTTTCCTGTGAAGTTATGAAATGTAAGCTCTATCTTTTCTGAAATTCCAAAATGTGCAGGGCCACATGTATTAGAATCACTTTTTAGAGTCCCAGGAATCTACATTTCAAACAAGAGCTCTAGGTCATTCTGTTTTATATTAACATTGAGAATGTTAATATAAAATATAAAATCCAGTGGAAGTGACCAGAGTATTTGAAATGAGAAGCAACAGAATCAGATTTCCAAAGACCTTCTCCCCCCCACCCCGCCCCCATTCTGCTCCAGTCTACCCTTCCCTGAGTCATTGCAATGGAGGCTCCATAGAGTTGTTTTTATAAATCGACTGCACTGTTTCCTATGGAAGAGTTGGGTCACTTGACTCCCATGCCAGAAAAGTTAGTGGAAATGGCCTGGTTCCTGGAGCATCATGCATTATCTGATTCACAGAAAACAGCAAGATAACATATTTCTGAGGCAGGGAGAGGAATACATGCTGGGTCTCATTTGAAAAATCTTGAAACTTGGATTTGAAAATGTGTTTGTTTGTTTAATTCCGTAATAACAAAACTTAAAATAGCTCTTAGAGGTAGTCAGTGCCAGTTTTGCAAATGTTGAAGAAAGGAAGTAGGATAAAGGAATTCCTCTGGGTGGATCTCAGAGCCTCCCTGGAGCCATTTTCTTTCAGACTTTGGTGACATCAGTCTAGAGATGCAGATAGGCTTTCTGGAGAGATCCTGGGGAGTTAACAGCCAGAGGACTCTCAGCAAACTTAAAATAACATGAAAAAACGGTCCTTCTCACAACCTGGGTCTAAAGAACAAAGGAAATGACTGAGCAACCCACAGAAGCCTTCCCCAGCCCTGGGAGACTCTGAGCACAGAAACATAGTGCTTCTTAAAGTCAAGCATGTGTAAGAATCACCTGGAAGGCTTGTAAAAATGCAATTGCTGAACCCCTGGCCAGCATTGCTGATTTTGTAGACTTGGTTTCAGCTTGAGATTTTGCATTTCTAACAAGTACCCAAACAATGGTGCTGCTGCTACTCAGTGGAACCACACTTGGAGGACCACAGCCCTGCAGTAGGCAAAGGAAAACCTCTCATCAAGATCTTCTTTGCCTCGGCCATGACCTTGTGACCCTTCTGAGGAATAAGAAAGAATGCCAGTAGGAAGGATGCTGGGGTCACACAGGTTTTCAGAGGTGTAATAAAACAATTGGCTTGAGGCCAAGAAATAGACCTAGGGCTACTTGACTAGATGCTATGCACCTGTTTGTAGCACTCAAATCACAAACATCTCATGAGTGCCTATCATAATTATAGCTACCTGCTCTGACTTGAGCATGGTTTGTTCCCCAAAACTCATGCAAGACGTTTAAACTCCACATTCATGTGTTAATTATACTAAGAGGGTGGAAACTTAATCCAACAAGGGTGTCTAGAAGTGAGACCTTTGGTAGGTAATTACGATTACAGAAGGTCATTAGGATTGAATCCTGGTAGCTTTATTATAAAGAGGTAAAGGCTCTAGACACACAGATATGGAAATGCCACTCCTATCTCTTCTATATGACGTTCTGTGCTGCCTTGGGACTTTGCCAGCAAGTTGACCATCACTAGATGTGCCCCCTAGACCTTGCATCTCTAGAACCATGAGCCCAAATGAACTAGAGATTGAATCCAGTGGTGCTCTATCACTGAGTTTCATCCCCAGCACATGTTATTTTTTAAAATTTTGTGATAGCATCTCACAAAATTGTCCAGGCTGAACTCAAACATGTGATTCTCCTGTTTCAGCCTCCTAATAGCTGGGATTTCAGACATGTGCCCCCATGAGCGTTGCTAAAATGAGCCTATATTCTTTATAAAGTAACCTGTCTCAGGTATTTTGTTATAGTAACAAAAAGCTGACTAATACACTACCATTTATTGAATGCTGTCCATATGCCAAACACTTCATAAACATTTAATGTTCACAGCAGCCCAATCACTACCTCTACACTAATCTTGCTAACATATTCCCCATATTCCCAAAGGTTGACCCTTTGGCCTGTGTATCTTTCCTTTGGCCTGTGTATCTTAAGTTCATGGCAGAGGTTCCTATAACAAAATATTAATAAGAGAAAAGTATAAAATTGTACTTAACACAAGTTTTACATGACATGGGAGCCTTTGTTAGGAAATGAAGACCTGAAGGAATGGGTATTTTTTGTGTGCTAGGCTTGATGAAGAAGTGGGTAGTCATGGTGAAGTATGACTGGCCAATGTATAGTGTAATGATAATGGCCTTATGGTCACTTAGCTAGGCTTCTTTGTCTAGATTGCTCTCAGTGTCTCTGTTTCTTCAGAGATACGGGTGTTCCTTTCCTTTGGGTGTAGGGTGTACCTCTTAAATGAGGGTCTTGGGACCTACTTCAGGGGAAGACCAGAAAATCCTTCCTAGGTTTTAGGACATGCTGCAAGGGAGTTGGGGGAAGGTAAGCTGACCTAAATGCTTCTTCTCTTTTCTGGAATGCCAACATGCCCCCATATTTTGAGGTAGTATGTCCTGAACCCCATCATCTGGAATGTGCCTCTCCCATAGCTCTAAGGGCTTAGCACAAATACCCACTTGTCAGAGAATCCTTTCTGATCACCCCATCCAGGATCTCAGCCACCATGGCCACACTTCCTGCCACACTTTGTGCTGTTTTCTCTCCTGGGCATTTGTCACGAACATTCTACATATTTTGCCTGGTTTGTTTATTATCTATCTCCCTCATAAGCACCCAAGTACAAGGACAAAGACTGTGTCATTGTTATGACATAGTCAGGTACATAGAGCCTAGATCTTTCTAGTATGCAGAATCAGTCATTAATGGGCAACATAAACAAATGAAACTTTGAGAGGGTCGAGCCTTGTTTTGCAGGGACATTCAGAATTTGGTGACATGATGATTAGAGCCTATCAGTTAAAAAACAACACATCTGGATTGGTTGAAGCTGCTTACATATATGGGAAGAAAATAAGTAGAAATTAAAACAGAAGATGAGAATTGGGGGCAGGGTTGGGAGCATGCTGAGGGGAGAAGCAGCTCAATTAGGACACCACTTACTTTGGCCCTGGGGGGCAATTCTCCCTCAAGGCCAAAGGTGGCTCTGAGCCAGTGGGTGTGTCCCTTTGGCTCTTATTGGGTACAAAATACAGCTGCTGTAGTCAATACAGGGAGAATCCTGCCCAGCCCAGGCTCTGGAAAGCAGGATTCATTTCTGAAGCACAAAAAGTTTGTTGAAAGAGCAGCTTTCAAATAGTCAAACCATCTGACTCTGGAGGGAACTAGAACCAGGTGTCCACCAGGAGGTGGGGGTCAAAGGGAGGAATCTGCATAGGCACCAGCTTCCAGCCAGCTACCAGACAATCCTGAGGCAAAAGGAAGGATCTAGACCTAGGGTTTAACTGTGCAAACAGACTTAGTTGGGTTGGCCCCATTATCTGACAGAGTCCTTGCCACATGGAAAAATTAAACATTTCTTCTCTCAGCACCTGGTTCTAACAGACAGCCTGGAGTGTTGACTACTTGGCAATGACATAGATTCATTTGTTAATGAACTCCAAGGACAGTCCACGTGTCCTGGCCAGCATGGCCCATCTCTTATTTGAACATAGAAAAAAACCAGGGCTTGAGCTCTTGAGTTCATTGTGCACACACAGACAGGTGCTCTGTTATGCTTCTTAGTGCCATACCATGTGATCAGAGAGAAAAAGGGATATAAAATAAAAACCAACAAACAGACTTCATCCACAGTGATCAACTGACCAGCCACGAGATTGAATCCAACTTAATGCTACAAACAATAGTTGCAGAAATCAACCTGGACTAGGAAATCCTCTTTTCTAAATAAAGGCTGAGAAGAGAATGTGACGATTGGGTTTCCCAGGCTGAAGTTTCTCAAGGCATGGAGTAGGGAATTGATAAACCTTACTTCCTTCTCCAACAGGAAGCTGGAAGGATCTACTATGTGCTATTAAGTGAAGACTGTGCATTGTGTAACAGCAGTCCCAGGGCAAGCTGTGAGGAGCCTGAAGAAGGAGGTGTCAGGCTAAAGCCTGGGTCAAGGGTAGTGGAACTGCTGATAAAGTTTACTTAACAAAGGATTTCTAGCATAATGCTAAGTGAAGTTAGCCAATCCAAAAAAAAAACAAATGCCGAATTTTTTCTCAGATGTACAGAGACTGATTCATAGTGGGGTTGAGAGGGGGAGCATGGGAGGATTAGATGAACTCTAGATGGGGCAGAGGGGTGGGAGGGGAAGGGAGGAAGCATGGGGGTAGGAAAGATGGTAGAATGAGATGGACATCAAGTACATCTATAAAGACACTAATGGTGTGAATATACTTTGTATACAACTAGAGATGAAAAATTGTGCTCTATATGTGTAATATGAACTGTAGTGCATTCTGCTGTTATATATAACAAGTAAGAATTTTTTTTAAAAAAAGGTTTCTAGGTCAAATATATTTGAGACCTGTTAAGTTGAACCAAATTAAACTCATCTATTGCCTGTGTTCTTTCATAGACTAATATGCACTGGGCATCTACAAAAGAGGACGAGGAATAAAGTGTTTCTCAAATATATGACTACTGGTGCCTTTTTATAGAGCACCCATATTAGAAAAAAACTGCTCTAAACTCGTTATCCGCATGTGCACATGCTGGGGAAGAAGGCTGTGGTCTGTGTCGCATTTAATAGGTAAATTCATTAGGTTGGTAGGGAAAGGTTTGTTCACAAATGGATTAACAAGTTCTTGAAATGGAAATTAGATTTAGGTCCCCTTCCAGACAAGACTCGAGGGTGACCTTCCTGGATACACCTCACAAAACTTCAAATCAGACCTGCTGTTAGATCCTCGTTTTATTTGTGTGTATTTGCTTTAAAGGGCTGTTTGCAACCTACCCAACTGATTTTACTGATCTCTAAAGGGTTGGAATCTGCAGTTTGGAAAACACCAAACTCTATCTAAACATAAGCATATTAAAATGTTTATACCCCTCTTTCCAAAAAATTCTTTGCTCATTATTTTATGAGATAAGAGAAGAGAAAAGTGGGAACAGGAGAAGGTTTCAGGCCATGTTTTTCTTTTAGGAAAGGTAGTAAGTAGTTAGTACTGTACCTTCTTCATGCAGTACAGGATTATAAGTAGTCCCTGGTTTGGAAAGAGAACAGAGAGAATTATGGTAAAAACTGTCATTAATATGCTGCTTTCAAATTTTACATGTAATTTCACATTCTAATCTTATTTTTCATATGAACAATTCACATCTAGTCTCTCTGTTGGTTCTAATGGGGATCATAGATGAATCCCCAGAAAATGGGATTGATAAGGTCTGCAGCACACCTGCAGTGCCTCTGACAGGTATAGGGGAGGACAAATGTCTTTCTTTTCCATCTCAGGTTCATGGCTGAGGCTCCTATGACAAAAGACAGATTAACAAGAGAAAAGCATACAGATTGAGCTGATATAAGTTTTGTGTGACACAGAAACATTCAGGAATAAAGACCCAAAGAAAGAAGGAAAGCTGTGTATTTTTATGCTAGGTTTGAGGAGGAGGTGGAGAGTTGTGGAGCAGGATGATTGGACAACAGGGGTTTGGTGTACAGCTGATGATGAACTGCGGAATTTAGCAAGGTCTGTGTGTTTGGCTTCTTCTCCATGCTGCTTGTCTTCAGAGATGAGGATGTTCCTTTCCTTGGGGATAGGAGGGCATATCTTGAATGAAGGTTTTAGGATGTGCTTCAGGAGCAAAGGGCGAGGGAGAGGTAAAAGAAGAGTGAGCTTCCTGCTTCTACTCTTTTCTCTCACATGATCTGGTGCCATGTTTTGGTGTAGAGTGTTCCAACCCCATCAAAGACAGCTACAGGGCAGGTTGGTCTCCTATAGATGATCTTTTCCTTGCTTCATCATGAGAGTCTAAATGTCAGCCCCCTGACCCTGAACCCGGGCTCAGTTGCTGACGGACAGGAGACTCCAGACTCAGGAATCCACAGTCTCCTGCTACATGAAGAAAAACAGGAAAAATTAATGTTAAAAAAGTTTCTGTTAATACTTTTTTACCACATCAGAAAAGCCCTGGTCTTGACCTTGGGGTACGGTTTCTAAGACCAGTAAAAACCTCCTTCTTACCCCTTTGGTGCACCAAAAGAGCATGTCCAGAGCTTTTTTTTTTTTTTTTTTTTTTTTTTTTTTTTTAATCTAGCAATCAAATGTGATATTTTACAAAGTACTGTGGTTTTTCAAGCCTTCATTTCAAAGGGTCTGGAAAATATTTGTATTTTCAGTTTTCCTTGTCCACAGTCTTCTCTTTTTGATTCACTTGGTTTCCTTTTGTGCATGTTGACTGTGGAGTTCCTCCTTATTGTCCCTTGGAGTAATATCTGAAATATAAAATGCAGTCTTGTTTGGAAAATTAAAAGGAAAATATAAGGGCAGGTAATGGGGCTTGAGGAACAGCAGGGGGGACATGGGGTGGCAGAGGCGCCCAAGGGACTGTAGTCCACTCAGAATGGTAAATGATTTGATGTAATTTCAAGACAGAAAAAAAAAAGTGGATTTTACTGCCCTAAATCAATTTAACTGTTCAAATGATTATTTCTCCCCTGGTGTTTATAAAGATATGGAATGAAAGGAGGCAGATTCAAAAGAGTTTTCAGAAATTATTAAACCCACAAAGTCTGTTTGGATTGTGCCTGATGTTAGGAATCCTAACCGATCAATTTTACAGTCTGCACAAAATGGACAGGAGAGCATTGTGGTATAGAGGATGGCGTTGAACATGCATCTGTGATTCTGGCTCTGCTGCTGACTCTCGGGGTTACCACAGATGGGTAAGTCATCTACCTGGCCAAGTCTCAGTTGCTTTCTTTTTAAATGGGAATCATTCACAAATCTACTAACCACAAAGGGTTATTGTCAGGATTTATTTAAGTAATGTACAAAACATTTACTTAAAAGTCTGTTGTATGTGAACACTCAATTTTTTGTTATGAAACTATATGAACAGAGTTGCTTTGTTTAAGCCAAGATTTGGGCCTTAGCAGAGAAGTGTCATGAAAGCTATGTAAAAGTGGCCAGTTTGGTAGGCTTTTTCTCTGAATCCCAAGCAAAGCAAATTTCAGTCTAGAAGAATTTGTCCTCAACAGGAGACCTTTGTGATGTTTAAAGACATTTTTTGTTGACATATTATAGATTCTCCTTGATTTATGATGGGATTACATCTCAATAACATATGAGTTGAAAGTATCATAAGTTTAAAAATGTATTTAATATACTTAACCTACTGAACATTGTAGGTTAGGAAAGGTAGTAAGTAGCTAGTATTGTAGAACATGGGTTGCTTCCCCTCCTGATTGAGTGGCTAACTGGGAGCTGTGGCTCACTGCTGCTGTCCAGCATCATTGGAGAGTATCATTCTGCATCATTATCATTAGCCTGGGAAAAGATCCAAGTTCAGAGTTTGAAATACGGTTTTTACTGAATGCATAAAGTCAAATCATAAGTCAAACCATCTTAAGTCAGGATCTGTCTGTAGTATGTGGGGGTGGAAGTAGGGCTCCTCGCATCTAGTGGACAGGTCCAAGATGCTGCTTAACATCCTATATCACACAGTACTTTCCCCATAATAAAGAGTTATTTGTCCCCAAATACCAATTGTGCAGAGGTTAAAAACAAACAAACAAAAAATTGACCAAGCATAGTCCCTTTAATATGTTAGGTCCAGCAAATGCAGATATTATCCCAGCGGTTAGCACTAGAGTCAAAACCCTGACATTTAACCACAATCTATCCCAGGCTCTCAGTGTAAAGAGGAGTGGGTGGAAGCCCAGGAGGCCCACAAGAAAATGAGACCAATGAGAGCCTGGGTTCAACTCTGATGGATTTAGTTTGGTGGGGTGAGAAAATAATCTGGGTCCTGATATTAGAGCACAGATATGTTATCAGTCAAGGAATGACTTAGGCCCATTTGAAAATAAATATACACCAGGGTGACCCTTCTGGAAAGGCTTGTTTTGACTCAAACCAATTCACTAAATCGTGTTATGATTTTCCTGGATTTGTGCAAATCAAACCCAAAGATTTCCTGGATTCTTGTTGACAAAACCTCCCAAGAGGGAACTGGATCAGAAGGTCTTGGCAACTTCCTACCTTCAATTTGAGATCAAAGAATAATAAGACAAAAACAGAGAAATGGGCTGAGAAACATTACCATCAGGGTGTAGCCATTTCCCCTGTCATCCCATAAGCAGGTATGTGTGTCTCAATTAAATGGAAGATAGATTGTTCTGTTAGTGAGATGGAAAGCTATGCACTTGAGAGCCACTCCTTGCTTTTATCCAGCAAAGAGGACACAAGGCAGCAATTCAACATCCAGAGTGCAAATGGTAGCCCAGCGACCCTTTTCCCTGCAGCCTCTGGGGCATCAGCCTGATTGTGTAAGAGCCAACCCTCGGCTTGGTGCAAGGGAGGTTGGAGGATGGCATGTCTGACTGGAAGAGCTGAGTAGAAAATCCTTGCAAAATGGCACATTGACCTTCCCATGTCAAACCAGGAAGGCTGGAGTGCCACTTGAACTGCCATTAGTGCTTATTTCTATTTATGAAATCATCTTGAACTTTTTTTTTCCAAATTTAAATCTCTGCTGGAGCTTCATAAAGCGTACATCTTCTCCAATGACAATTTAAATCTGAAAAAATTTCCAAAGGAAAGAAAAATTGAATAAGCCTCTTGGTTTGGGGAGAGGGTGGACAGTAGCAGCATAAGGAATATAGGACCTTGTCACTCTTTGAGTAGGCAGGCATGAGTTTATGAAATAATGTTTCAGAATCTCCATAGGAAGTGAGTAAAAAGCACCCAGTTGTCCCATCTGAATGCTTTGCTACAGCTAAGAGTGCCAAAAACTTTGATTATAGGATCACTTTTGTGAGGAAGGGAAGTTCAAGCGATCTTCGTAATGTTGGTAAAAGTGGGTTCAAAAAAATATTTCAAAGCTAGAATGCTCCTCAGAGCACAGAAACTCTTGGTCATCAGAAATCATGGGCAAGAAAAATGAGAAATTATACCCCAATGATTCAAATGTATGAATTGCCAAGATCATTGTAATGTCATGTGTAGCTAATAAAATAAAATTAAATTAAAGAGCAAAAAAGAAAAGTAAATTGGCCAAGAGAGAGATAAATGAGTTACAGTAGATGGGGTAGAGAGAGATGATGGGAGGGGAGGGGAGGGGAGGGGGAATAGGAAGGGGATAGGAAAGGCAGCAGAATACAGAATACAACAGACACTAGTAAGGCAGTATGTATAAACGTGGATGTATAACCAATGTGATCCTGCAATCTGTACACGTGGTAAAAATAAGAATTCATACCCCATTTGAATCAAATGTATGATATATGATATGTCAAGATCATTGTAATGTTTTGAGCAACCAATAAAAAAAGAAAAAAAAAAAGAAATCACGAGCAAGCAAATGACTTTAGAATAATCACTTTATTTTGAATAGCTCCCCAACAGACTATGATATCATAAAGACTCCTCTCTTCAAAGCACTTTGCCACAGAAAGGCTGAAACAGAACCTGGGTATCAGTATGGCCAGAAAGAAATCAACCTGTGACACCCACATGAGCAAAAAGGGCAACAAGACAGAATATGCAGTGGTAGAGAGAGCCCTGGCCTGTGAACCTGAAGACCAGGCCAGCTTCCTCCTGCCTGTGTGATCTCAGATGTCTCCAAACCCTTTGAGAACTCAGTAAAATGAGGATGGATGATGGCATCTGCTGTGTGCTTCCCACTGGGCTGTGAACATTTGAGAGAGCTTCACGAATCGTTGACTCAACAACCAGTGTCTTACTGTTCTCGTCAAAAGGTAATGAGTTAGAATCAAATTGTATCCTATTAAGGAAATATGTTTATAACCAGATTACTTCCTGAGAACTTCATGTTTCCTGGCATGGTCTTTCATTTCTCTCCTAACATAAAATCTGTCAGGAAACCTATGTTTTCCTGAGTAGAAAATTGCATAGCCAGTAAATATATTTTAAAACCTTTTATGATCTCCTTGGGTCATCTAGATGGGATCTTTTGAAGGGATTCCTAGACAGATTTTTTTTAAAACTATAAGGGACAGAAACCCATTCAAATTAGTACAAACAAGACGGAGTTATTACAAAAACAAACAAACAAAATATTTTTAAAAACCCAGCAGGTCATCTCCCATGCGCCTCAATCAAAGTAGAGGCCATCTTTGTGTAAATGCCACCATAAGCCCATAAATCATAAACCCAGCCCAACAGATGCCCCAAGCCCCCAAGTCTATCCGACCTTACTCTGAAGTTTCTGTGTCTCACTCTAATCTCTTTCCTTCTTCCTTCTTCTTCCCTACAGTACAAGTGCTATGCTGTTTTCTCCACCTCAGCTTCCTTTTTAGCATGCAAAGTTCAGAATACACATGTCACTAAAGCAGTAGAGTGACAAGCACTTTTGGAAGTGTACTTATACAGAGCCAGCTTTGGACGAGTGCTTAATCTCTCTGTGCCTCAGTTCCCTTATCTGCAAAGTGGGGATATTATTCCCAATCATAGTGCCTGGTCCATGATGCTGAACATTAGCCCTTATTATTATTAATGTTTGGGAGAATTTATGAAACTGAAAAAGAGCAAACATAGGATTGCATAATCCAAACTCAGTATCAAATGCTAAACTAAGATCATGTGTATTGAGTTTTTTAAGTAAATTTCCAGAGAAGGTGATTTGACCTAGGTTTTGAAGTAAGTGGTTGAAATGACTTGGTAGAGAGAGATGTTTTGATTTTCAATGGCTTTGTAACAAATCATCCAAAAACTAGTGGCTTAAAACCATAATAATGATTTATTTACTCATAGTTTTCATTTGGGGAGGGCCTTGGCAGGGATGGCTGTCTCTGCTCCATGTGGCATCTACTGGTTGGACTGTCTAAGGTTACCTCTTTACCTTCATGCCTGACATGTCAGGTGGAGCTGGTCAGGAATCTGTATGTGCCTGTGGCTCTTCCTTGTGCCGCACTTGGACTTTCTATCATCCCGCTTGTCACAGGGTGGTCATCCTTCTTACAATGTATCCAGCTTTCCCCAAATACAAAAGAAGCAGCTTCCAGACCTTCTCAGTATTTGGGTTCAGGAGTCCCAGAATGTCTTTTCAACCAATTTGTATTGGTCAAAGTAATCACAGGACTAGTCTCAAGAGGAGGAATGTGTTAGCTTTCCATCACTACAACAAAGAGATGAGATAATTGATAAAGAGAAAAGGCTTATTTTGGCTCACTGCTTTATAGGCTCAAATCTGTGATTGGTTGTCCTCATTTTTTAGGCATGAACATCATGGTGGAAGTGCATGGTAGAGCAAAGCTTCTCGCCTCATGGCTAAAGAGCAAAGAGAAAGGAAGAAGAAGGAGCCAGTGCTGCACTATATTTTCCAAGGGTGTACCCCCAATGACCTATACACCCACTGGGCCTCATGTCTTGTGTGTTTGGATTCTTGTGTGTTGGGAGGTCCTACCACCTCCCAACAGCACCACTTTTAATTCATGGGCCTTCTGGAACATTTGAAATCCAAAATATAGCAAAGGGACTGCAGAAGAGTGTGAATATCAGAAGCATGGTTCATTGGGGCCACCCATGGCAAGAGGTTAGCACAGTCTTAGCCACAGAAGATGGTAGATGCAAAAAACCAAAACAAACAAAAAAATCAAACACTAAAAACAAACCGAATCAGCACAGATGGGCATGAGCATGCGAATTTTGAAAAGAGACTGACTTAGTTGTTGTTTTGAAAGATAGGATAGAATCTGAGCGTTTATTTGGATCTAAAATAGTTCTGGGCTGGGGGTGTCGCTTGGTGGTGGGACATTTGCCTAGCCTATGTATGGCCCTGGGTTCAAACCTCAGCAATGAAGAAAGAAAAGAAATGAAAAGTTGTATCAGATACCATATAATATAACATACAAAATTTCAAACTAAGGAGGAACAACACTGCCCCCCCCCCAGTATCCCTGGAAATTTGAATAATTTCTTCCTTCAACTTCAGAGCAAATTCATTTGTTGAACTCAGTCAGGATTTTTTATTTTATTTTATTTTAAAAAGCATAGATAGAGATTTATTTAGGAAAGTAGATACATACACAAGGGAATCATGTCAGGATTTCAAATTGGCATATGACAGTGACAAAGGCTCTGGGTGGGATATTCAATAGGAAATTTATTCCCAGGCCTGCTCTTGTCATCTCTCACTGTCAGAATTTTTCCTCTCCATTTCCCCATTTCCTGAAGCAGCAAAACCCTTAGTTTTCTATGAACTGATTATTTTTCATGTGAGTAGATCCAGAAAATTTCCCTAAGAAATGGCTTTGGCTTTGATCTTGAGTATTTATTTGTCTTAGTCTGCTTTCTGTTGCTATAAAATACTTGAGACCACATACTTTGTAAAGAATAGTTTATTTGGCTCATGATTCTGTCATTTGGGAAGGCCAAGTATATAGTATATAGTCCTAGCATCTGGTAAGGCCCTTCTTACTACATGATACTTGGGGGAGGACCTCAAATGCTAGAAGGCTAGTTCAAGTTTCTTTCCCTTGTTACAAAACCTTTAGGGCAATGGTGTGTGTGGGGGGGGTCCCACCCTGAAGATATCAGTTAATCCTAATTACCTCCCAAATGGCCCCACTTCTAAATCCAATTAACTTCTAAACTAGGGGATTAGGTTTCCAGTATATGAACTTTTGGGGACATATTTAAATCATAGCAATATTGTTTGAGGAGCTATTCTCTGCTCTGTTGTAGGGTGTATGGGATTTTGTATAGGGATGGGTCTGAGGTTGGTGTGGGATGAGTGGTATATATTCATGGTGGTTTCATAGTTGGGATTTGCAATTTATGCACCCATATATCCCTCTCCTGTCCCAGAAATGGAAGGTTCAGCCTTCCCTTCTGACATTCCTTCCTTCTAGCAGGATTCCCATTTTGTTAGCTTTCTTTCACTATAACAAATACCTGAGATAATGAACTTATGAAGAGAAAGGTTTATTTTGGCTCATAATTTTAGAATCCACAATCAGTTGACCCTGTTACTATTGGGTCTGTTGTGAAGCAACACACCATGGTGGTAGCTCAGAGCAGGGCAAAACTACTCACCTGATGGCTGAGATGTGAAAGAGGGCAAGAAAGGAGCTAGGATCCCACTAACCCCTTCAGGGCTCACCTCCAGTAACCTGAAGGACTCCCACTAGGCCCCACCACCTCCCAATAGCGCCACCTGGAGGACCAAACCTTTAACACACAGACCTGCAGGAGACATTTAAAATCAAACTCTAGCACCCAGGGAAGGCGTCACAGTTATGTTAATTAACCCAAAGGACTAGTCCAACTTCACATCTCCTTGCCAGAAACTGTGCTAGCATGGGGGAAAATGCCAAGAAACCAATCATACTGAGCTGGAGCTGACCCTAAGTTTAGAGCTGTGAGAAGTCCAAGGCTCCTTCCATCCACCAAGTCACCTCTTCTTTATAAAGCCCCTGTCTCCTTTTGCCATTGTCTCTGCCTCCTCAGGGGACAGCTGTATCACTCCCCTTGGACACTTAGCTCTTTGGAGATTCCATCCCCACTCTCTTTCTTCATTCCAACCCCCAGATATCTCTGTGGTGCCTTCAAAATGTGAGATATTTGTTTCAAAAAGCACATGATTGTATTTTAAAGTAGTATGAGTTGCAGGGTTCATTAATGAAGACATCTCACTTAACTAGAATGTGAGTTTGATCATGGTTAATCCTCAGTGCCTGGCACAGAGTAGGAGCTCAGTTCATAGCTGTTGAATGATGCATGAATATCACCCTGCAAGTAATCGCACCCTGCTTGGTATTTTCTATTTGGTTTCCAAAGTTTGTCCTTTGGGACTTTTCTCCTATCACAGACTGTATCCAGGGAAAACAAGAGCTGAGTTTCTTAGAAACAGCTCTGTCAACAGCCTCTCCCCACCCCACCTCCTCTGCCAGAAGTGGTGAGGCAGTAAACAGCTTTTATCAGAAAACTGGCACTTGGAAAATGTAAAAGCAATTAGGGATCTGTGAAATGCCTCAGGAGAGCATTATTAGGGAGTTAGAAGGGAGAGTACACACATATTGGACAGGACCTCTAAGACATAACCTTTTGGAAGACAGCATTGATTGTAAATAGTCAAGCTTTAAGTTTAATCGTTTGGCAGTTACTGAACTCTATATACATCCTTTTTTTGTTTTGTAAGATGTTGGATTGAAGGGAATTATCAAGGGGAAAGTCTAGATATTTCTTCAGGGGCGCATTTGATGTGATATTCTTCTGCCTTGTGGATTAATCTCTTCCAGCTGCCATAACAAAGTACCAAATCCTGGGTGACTTAAACAACAGAAATTTAATTTTCTCACAGTTTGAGAGGTTGGAAGCCCAAGATGGAGGTGTTGGCAAGATTGAGTTCCTCTGAGACCTCTCTCCTTACATATGGCCACCTTCTCACTGCTTCTTCATATGGTTGTCCCTCTTTGCAGGCCTACCTCTGGGGCTCTCCTTAGGACACCAGTCCTATTGGATTAGGGCCTTCCAGATGATTTTATTTAACCTTACTTCCCTCTCAAAGTCCCTTCAGCATAGGGATTTCAGAGAGCCACAATTGAGTCCATAATACTTACTGTTCGTGTTGGATAAAAAATAGCATCCTTTCTCCCCTGCATGTACTCTTTCTGCCAGTTTCTTGAATTGTTAAACCAGGAATGGATTGCAAATAAGTGTGAGGACGTGCGGGGGA
Organism: Marmota flaviventris; assembly: GCF_047511675.1. Classification (NCBI taxonomy): domain Eukaryota; kingdom Metazoa; phylum Chordata; class Mammalia; order Rodentia; family Sciuridae; genus Marmota; species Marmota flaviventris. Next base: position 56,364,001 of record NC_092503.1, read on the forward strand.
CATCAGAAGGAAATGTGTGAACGTGCCTGCCACTGTAATCATCTGTAGTCCAGTCATTTTGATTCTTTTCTTTTTCTGTTTGTCAGAAGATAAGAAATTAGTTTGGGGTGGGAGAAGACATTTATTTAACTATTAACATTCTTTTCAGAAGTCTTGGTCATGTACTACTGTAAAAACCCAGTGGGAACTATCTTTTGGTTTTATTTGCATTAGGCTGAATTAGTCTGAATTTTTTGGAAACTCCTATTGAACATGCCTAGACACCTGTAAATATAAAAATATTAAGTTCGTTAAAAGTAAACATTGCAGTATGGAAAAAAAAAACCAGTGGGGAGGTTACATTATAATATTTCCATCGAACTATAAGACAAGGAACCAGCCTGTGAGTTCTAGCTCCTCCCCAGTCTAGGAATGCATAATATTTCTAGTCTTTGGTCTTGGAAGGGTCTTATGTACCATCAGAAACCAAAGCTATTGACAAAAGAGAGACTAGAGAAGGCTGTTATGTGACACATCAAACTTGCTAGGTCTGGGCTTGATTGCTGCATAGCTGGCTACTGGTGACCCTTAATTGACCTACAGAAATGACATGATGGACTTTGCTTTTCAAAGGAAAGAGATCATGTCAGAACCTCTGATATACTAGTTCAATGACAGAGCACTTACCTAGCATGCACAAGGCCCTGGGTTCAATCCCCAATATTTCAAAAAAAATGGAATGAGACAGTGGATAGGACATATGCTATTTTTTTATAAGTTTTCCTTCCTATATTATATACATTTTCTAAGGGACATACAGTAGCCTAGAAGAATATATATTATAGAAACAGATCATCCATGTTTTCTTGAAATGACAGGATTCCAGATGTCTTCTTTTAATCCACCTGAATTTTATAATTTTTTAATAAAGAGATTGATATACTTAGTAATAATTTAAAAGTTCTCTTTTGTTCAAAGATGGGAGAATTTTCAATTAGCTATTTTAGTCTCTCATTTATTCCCTAGTATTTGACAGGATATGAATACATTTATTCAATGAATTTGCTCATCAATGCCATAGATTAGAATTTAATGAATTATCTATGTCAATGTCACAGATGAAAATGACTAGAAGGGATGATATTGGCATAGCTGTGGGAAACATTTTCTGTGTCACTAGGGTTACAGGGGCTATGAATTTAGCTCCAGGTCATGGTTAGACTTCTTTTTCTTTTTCTTTCTTTCTTTTTTTTTTGATGCACAGCAGACTGAACCCAGGTCTCACATGTGCTAGGCAAGTGCTCTATCAACTGAGCTACACCCCCAGCCCCATATAGCTACACTTGCTAACATCTCTCAAAAGGAAGAAACTTCCTGATAGTTTAAAATTGATTGAATCTTATCAGCCAATATCTTTTATTTGAATGCAATTCTTACTTTCTTTCATTATGGGAACGGGAAATGGCATCAGTGAGAAGTGATATGGTATATTTTGGCCTTTTACATCAAGAACTACTTAATAATCTAGTTTTGCAATCATTTTATCTATAATAAATGCTACAGTGACTGAGGCTTACATTTCCTTTTCAGGCTAGCTAAATACTTTTCTCATCAAACAATAGCAAATGAAATTATTTATAAAATTGAAGCAATTATTTAACATTGTTTATAGAAAGTTATCAGGTTTTGCCTATTGACTTATTTCTCTTGTGTTTTTGAGAACGGTGGAGATTCTCCATAAAAAAAAAGACACATCTGAAAATGTCAGGGCAGTATGTATATAATTTTCAACCAGATTTAACTTTTATAAAGGGAAGCTTTAATTCAATATTTAAAAACATTGTTTACTAAAAAGGAAAATAGCTTGAATTAAAGTCAGAAAAAAATCTTAGACAATAAATTTACAAATTGTTCCTAAAAGTTTACTTTAATTTCTATTTCATCCGAGTTCACGAAACTTCACCAATCTTATCTTGCAAAGGTATGCAAAAGTCTTTCTTGTAACCACATGATTGATTCTTTCACTTAATTTTTTTTCCTTCACAGGAAATGTATTAATTTCCCAAAGTCCACTGAAAAAATAACAAAGCTAAACCTATATGTTTGTTCTTTCTCTCTCTCTCTCTCTTTCCTTCCCTCCTTCCTTCCTTCCTTCCTTCCTTCCATCTTTCTTGGTAGGAGGCAGGGGATAGATTAAACCCAGGAGCACTATACTAGTAAACTACATCCCTAGTCCTCTTTATTTTTTATTTTGAGACCCAGTCTCACAAAGTTGCTGAGGATCTTGCTAATTTGCTGAGATTGGCCTTGAACTTGTGATCCTACTGCCTCCGTCTCAGGGTGGCTGGAATTACAGGCTAGTGCCACTATGCCTGGCAATTTACAGGTTTTTTTTTTTTTAATTTATATATGAGTGGGATGCATTACAATTCTTATTATACATATAGAGCACAATTTTTCATCTCTGGTTGTATACAAAGTATATTCACACCAATTCGTGTCTTTATACATGTACTTTGGATAATAATTATCATCACATTCCACCATCATTTATAACCCCATGCCCCTCTCTTCCCCTCCAATCCCTCTTCCCTATCTAGAGTTCATCTATTTCTCCCATGCTCCCTCTCCCTATCCCACTATGAATCAGCCTCCTTATATCAAAGAAAAACATTCGGCATTTGTTGTTGTTTTTTTTTTGGTGGGGGGGTTATTGGCTAAAATGGGCCAAGGACCTGAACAGACACTTCTCAGAAGATGATATACAATCAATCAACAAATACATGAAAAAAAATGTTCATCATTACTAGCAATTAAAGATTTCATTTTGCTCCAGTTAGCATGGCAGCTTTTATGCATACAAACAACAATAAGTATTGGTGAGGATGTGGGGAAAAAGGTACACTCATACACTGCTGGTGGGACTGCAAATTGGTGCACCCAACATGGAAAGCAGTATGGAGATTTCTTGGAAAATTGGGAATGGAACTACCATTTGACCCAGCTATTCCTCTCCTCGGTCTATACCCAAAGGACTTAAAAACAGCATACTACAGGGACACAGCCACATCGATGTTTATAGCAGCACAATTCACAATAGCTAGACTGTGGAGCCAACCAAGATGCCCTTCAATAGACTAATGGGTAAAAAAAAAGAATGTGGCACATATACACAATGGAATATTACTCAGCAATAAAAGAGAATAAAATCATTGCATTTACAGGTAAATGGATAGAGTTAGAGAAGATAATTTATAGGTTTTTAATGCTGTTTTCTACTCTAGAACAATTTCTTTCTTTGGTGCTAAGCACATGCTCTACCATTGAGCTACATTTTTATCTACAAAAAATATTAATTAACTTCATAAAAAATAGTTTTATTCCATTTAAATAAATAAGTGGGTTTATTCATGTGTCAAGTACTTCATACAAGTATTATAATGTGTGTGTGTGTGTGTGTGTGTGTGTGTGTTGCTGGCAATGGTAATAAGGTCAATTGAATCCAGGGCTTCACACATGCTAGGTGAGTGCTCTACATCTGAGCTACACCCCAGCCCCAAGTGTTATACTTTTAATTGAGATGCTGTAACAAAATACCAAAATACAATATATATACAAGGTAAACTTTCTGTTGTCACATGGCGCTTTTAGAGAATGACAAAGTCTTTTCTCTGGAAGGAACAGTCTGAGTACAAACTAAATAGTCTCTATTCTATGTTCTTAGACTCAGAAACCCAGTAAGTCACCAATAAAGAAGATTTTAAGTAGCTATCTTGCCGCAGTCTGGCTGGGCACAATCAGGAGCCACTTGTCAAAAGAAACTAACTTTATTTTTAGAACCACACACGGCAAACAAAACAGCCTCTCAGGAAAAACCCTCAGAGCCCCAACTGCCACCACCAGCTTTCCACAAGCCTCTCTCTCCAACACAAGCCTCTCTCCACCTCCCACAATCCTCCTGCTCTTGAGGCCGATTGGCTGGGTCACATGGGCGGAGCCAAAAAAGTCCCCCAATGAGCAGCTCCCTGGTCTGAAAGGGCAGGGAAACAGCCCAATGAGCATCACCGCAGAGGAGCCAATCAGCTAGATGTTGCTGGGGCCGCTGTGAGCCAATCATCAGCCGGCAGCTGGAAGTTTGCTGGCAGCTGGAAGTTTGCTGGGGCCCCTTTGGCTGTGGCTCTCAACATCTCCCCCTCTCTGTTTAAACAAAAAGCATGTGGCTTAGGGACCGTGCCGTGCCTGCCTTAGGTTGTCCAATAGTACATATGGTCCTTACCCGTTAGGTTGGTACCATTGCAATTGGATCTTACCCGTCACTAACTACCGGTCCAGTATACAGCCACACCTGTGGAGAGGTCTTTGTACCAGCAGGGGGGGTGAGGTTCTTTGCCTCACCTCTGTTGGCCCCCAAATTTTAGCTGGACGATCATGACAAGCAGAAGGGAAGAAGATACACCAAGCCAATTGACGGCTTCTTTTGGAAAAATTGTACCACCGATGACATCATCAGCAAAAATACCCCAACACTACCACAAGTTGCTGCACCAACAGATAGTTCACAATGCATACAGGTGAGTTCACAATGTGTCCAGGCAAGTTCTGCAAGCAGTTCAGTGATGGCTATTGCAGAAGCTGTAGATTGGTTTTATCTTTGACTTCACCAGCACTGGGATGAAGATAGGAATTCTGGCAATAATGGCTAAAGAAAAAATTATGTAACATTCCAGAAGGCACTAAAAGAAAACAATTTTCTTAACAATTTACATTATCTTTAAGAGAATTATTAAATATAATGAAAAGGAAAGGTGAAAGTAAACAAACAGATCTTTTAACCTCCTTTTTTGTTTACATATTAAAACAATCCTCAACAGTTGTTAATCCAATTTAAATTAAACCATTTAAATCATGTGAATAAAAAAAATATATTTGGATCCATTTTTTTCATGAGCGCTCATCATATATGATATATGGACATACGTACATTCAAACATATAACACAAAACACAAGTGTGCACACATAATATAATACATACAACACATAACCTAATAGTAAAGGCCTTATAACTTTTTACAGGTGAAATCTCCATTGCAATGTTTAAAAACTCTATAGTCAAAAAATAGAACTGATCATCAAAACATTAACCTAGGTCTGTATGAGCTCAAAAAACAAAATAGAATGTGGGAAAGGGCAATAATAAAATTGATATTGAAAAAAGCATCCTGGTTCTATCGCAGATGTAAGGATAGCCAAACTGGAGTTTTGGATATCAGCTGTTATGGACTTGAGTCAAATATCTTCTTTTTGGTCTGTAGAAATCGCTTTAGTTAATCTCTCTGGAATCCAAATCGGCTGATGTTCTCCCTGTGGAAACACACAAACAGGCCCCCGACTCCAGACAATCACTGGGTCAGGACCTTGGTTAATCTCTCTGGAATCCAAATCAGCTGCTGTTCTCCCTGTGGAAACACACAAACAGACCCCCGACTCCAGACAATTACTGGGTCAGGACCTTTCCATTGTCCTGTTAGAATATCCTTCCAAAGTACCTTGGGCTTATGCACATTTTTTGGACACATATGCCTTTCCGCAGCACTAAGTCCTGATGAATCCAAATTTAAAAAGTTTAGAGTAAAACGGGTTATTTTAAGTTTATCTTTGGGGAATATATACCCCTTCCCAATTCCGTCTTTTTGCTTTAATAAGTACATTTTAATAGTTTGATGAGCTCTTTCAACTATGCCTTGTCCCTGTGGATTGTATGGGATTCCTGTTATATGAGTAATGCCAAATGATGAGCAAAATTGTTTAAAAGAGGTAGAAGTATAACCAGGGGCATTATCTGTTTTTAACTGTTTTGGAATGCCCACAGTGGCAAAATTTTGTAAGCAATGAGCTATAACATCTTTAGTTTTTTCTCCAGCATGAAGGGAGCCCATCAAAAATCCAGAAGTATCAACTGTAACATGCAAATATTTTAATTTTCCAAATTCTGGCAAGTGTGTGATGTCCATCTGCCAAATATGGTTAGGTATCAATCCTCTAGGATTGACTCCAAGATTAACTTGTGGTAAAACGGTCACACAATTTTGACATTGTTTTATTATTTGTCTAGCTTGTTCCTTAGTTATTTTAAAACGCTTTTGTAAAGTATTAGCATTGACATGGAACCTTTTATGAAAATTTATAGCTTCTTCTAGTGTAGAGAAAATATGTATGTCATGTGTAGTTTTATCTGCTAAATCATTGCCCAAACTAAGGGCTCCAGGCAATCCTGTATGTGCCCTGATATGTCCTATAAAGAATGGATCTTTTCTGTCCCAGATTAGACTTTGTATAGTGGAAAGCAAAGAGAAAACAGTAGAGGAAGGGGAAATCCTACCAGCATCTTCAAGGGATACTATAGCGTTAACTATATACTGACTATCGGAAAATAAATTAAATACAGAATCTTTAAACATCACAAAAGCTTGTAATACTGCATTAAGCTCTACCTTTTGAGCTGATTGTTTGGGTACTAAAAATGTAAAAGTTTGATCAGATGTAACTGTTGCTGCTGTACCATTATTTGATCCATCAGTGAATATATTTGGAGCATTCATGATAGGTGTTTTTCTTGTCATTTTTGGAAAAATTACAGGATGCGATGACCAAAAAGACAATAAAGGATTAGATGGTAAGTGGTTATCAAATGAAACATTAGATTTGCACATGATTTTGCCCAAGTATTTAACTCATTAGCTAACTCATCAATTTGATTCATAGTATATGGAGTAATAATTTTATTGGGAGAAATTCCAAACATTCCCTTTGCTGCTTTTATTCTTTTGAGTATTAATTGTCCTACAGCCTCAGGATACCTAGTAAGAATAGTGTTAGGAGAATAAGATAAATGTATCCGTAATAATGGACCTTCTTTCCAAAATACTCCTGTAGGAATATTTTTTGTTGGTAGTACAATAAATAATAAAGGCAAACTTATATCAATTCTATCCAAATGCATATTTTCCATATATGTTTCAATGATTTTTAATGCCTTTCTTGCTTCAGGCGTTATCATTCAGGGTGAATTTGGATCTGATGGACCTTTAAGGATATCAAATAAAGGTCCCAACTCTCCTGTTGGTATACCTAAATAAGGCCTTATCCAATTTATGTCTCCTAATAACTTTTGAAAGTTGTTAAGTGATTTGAGTTGATCTACTCGTATTTGAATTTTTGGTGGACGGACCATGGTTGAGGATAATAGAACTCCTAAATAATTAATTGGAAAATTTAATTGTACTTTATCTATTGCTATCTCTAGATTATAATTTTTTAATAAGTTTGTAAGTGTGGCATAACATTCTAGCAATGTGTTTTTAGCTTTGTGTGCTAATAATAATACATCATCCATATAGTGAAATATTTGTAGTTCAGGATTTTGATTTCTAAGTGGCTAGATTACTTTGTTAACATAAATTTGACACATAGTTGGGCTGTTAGCCATCCCTTGATGGAGTACTTTCCATTCATATCTCTGATCAGGACCTTCATGATTCAGTGCAGGGATAGTAAATGCAAAACGTGGACTATCCTCAGGACGAATTGGAATTGAAAAAAAACAATCTTTAATATCTATAACTAAAACATACCAGGTTTTTGGCAAAGCAGACAACTGAGGAATCCCTGATTGAGCAGGTCCCATAATAACCATCTCATTATTAATGGCTCTTAAATCTTGCAATAATCTCCATTTACCAGATTTCTTTTTGATGACAAAAATGGGAGTATTATGGGGAGATACAGAAGGTTGTATGTGTCCTTCCGCTAATTGTTGTTTGACCAGGTCATGGGCTGCTTGTATCTTTTCTTTAGTCAGGGGCCACTGAGGAACCCATACTGGTCTTTCTGATTTCCAAGTAATTTTTATTGTCTCAGTGGCCCTTTCTGAAAATCCAACCCATGTCTGTCTGTTCCTTGATCTATTTGTATTGGTGCTGCTATACCTTGTTCTTGTTTTTCTAATCTTTTTCCTTTCCTAAAACCTTGTCTAGTCATAATAGTGGGTGCATTTTGGTTGATGTTATTTGTTAATGTCAAACCTAATTGATCTAGGACATCTCGTCCCCATAAATTTACGGGAAGATGATCCAATACATATGGCTGTATAGTTCCTTCACATCCTTCAGGATCCTTCCAATCTAATACCATTGCATTTCTATGGGGATTAGTCGCCACTCCTAGGCCTCGAAGCGTTTGAGTGGCTTGTTGTAATGGCCAATGTTTTGGCCATTCTTGACGAGAGATGATGCTAAGGTCTGCACCTGTATCCAGTATCCCATTAAATTCATGTCCTTGAATATTTAGTTTTAGCATGGGGCGAGAATCTAAATTTAAAGAAAGCATAGCCCAATCTACACCTGTGGAGCCTAATCCCTTGGAACCTCTTTCTACAGTACGACTGGAAAATTTATCATGTAGGCTGGGTATTATTAGTAACTGTGCTATTCTATCTCCTGGTGAAATTACTGATATACCCTTTGGAGAACTGGCTATAATTTTTATTTCACCTTCATAATCGGGATCAATTACCCCAGGACTTATCATAAGTCCTTTTAGAGTAGAAGAGCTGCGTCCCAATAATAAGCCTACTGTTCCTTTGGGAAGAGGTCCTTTCACCCCTGTGGGAATGATTTGAACTCCCATCTCTGGAGTTAGTACTGCTCTGGCGGAGGCGCAGATGTCCAACCCTGCGCTCCCTCTGGTTTGTCTGACGAGGGATCTGATGGACAATGTGTCCTGGGCACTACACTGATGGGGTTGCTGGGTTCCTCCAGTGCTCCGTATATTTGTGGTTTTGGGCCCCGGAGCATTGGGCCTCCCTGTCCATTTTTTGGCAACGGAGCCTGATGCCTTTCTCCATGATATCGTGGATAAACACCTGGTCCTTGTTCGTTTTTTGATAATGGAGTACCCTCTATGGTGGTTTGAGAACGGCATTCATTAGCCCAATGTCTCCCTCTACGGCATCGTGGGCAAATACCTGGTATTCTACTCCTTTGATACCTAGTTTTGTTAAACCCTCCTCCAATGGGGCAATTCCTTTTAAAATGTCCTGTTTGTTCACAATTGTAGCATGTTCTTGGCCTGGCATCTAAAGCTTGTTTTACTGCAGCTGCCACAATTTGCCCTTGTTCATTAATGTCTCTGGCATCTAAAGCCTGTTTTACTGCAGCTGCCACGACTTGCTCTTGTTCATTAACGTCTCTACATAATTTAATATATGTGTTTAAATCTTCATGTTTCCATGGTCTAATGATATCTCTGCACCAACAATTCGCTTGCTCATAAGCCAGTTGTTTTAATAATGGCATTGCTTGTTCTGTATTCCCCAAAACTCTGGTAGCTGTTTGAATAAGCCTATCTACAAATTCAGCATAAGGTTCATTAGCTCCTTGTATTACCTTAGATAATTGACCTTGTAAACCTCCATGTCCTTGTAAAGTCTTCCATGCCTTAATTGCATCTACAGCAATTTGTGCATATACACCAGGATCATATGCAATTTGTTGCTGCTGATCCTCATAAGGTCCCTTTCCTAACAACATATCTAGATTTCTCTGAGGATAACCAGCTGCTGCATTTCGCCTAGCCGTCTCCTTGCAAAATTCCTCATTGGCAACCTTCCATAACAGGTATTGTCCTCCATTTAGCACAGCTTTACACATATTAGCCCAATCTGCTGGCGTCATGTTCAAGTTGTTAATGGATTCGACCATGCTTACAGTGAAGGGTGCTTGAGGACCATAGGTTGTTACAGCCTCTTTTAGCTGCTTCACTGTTTTGAAATTTAAAACATGGTAAACTCGCTGCCCTCCTGCCTCAAATACAGGGCATGTTAATATTTGAGATCTTGTCTCAGGATCCCAACTATCAACTGCGGGGGTTGGGGGCCTCCCAGCATATGGAGGTGGCCTTGTTAGTTGGACACTTACGTCCTCTGGTGATAGAAAGGTGTTAGTAGCAGTCTCCTGTAGAGGTGGTGCTGTTGGTTGGACACTTACACCCTCTGGTGATAGAAAGGTGTTAGTAGCAGTCTCCTGTTGTAACTTTCCCCCTGATGGCTTTTTCTGTTTTACACTTTCTTTCTCTGTCTGACTAGCTTGAGAGGCCTTCTCTTTTACTTGAATTTTTTCCTCTGTCTGACTAGCTCGAGAGACCTTCTCTTTTACTTGAATCTTTTCCTCTGTCTGACTAACTTGAGAGACCTTCTCTTTTACTTGAATCATTTCCTCTGTCTGACTAACTTGAGAGACCTTCTCTTTTACTTGAATCAATATGTCTTCTCCTTCCTCTACCATTGTCTGAACTGAAGGCTTTGGACTAAGCAAACAAGATACGAACGTCCACAATGGCAATGTGCCAACTGGCAGAGTCCCTGGGCTTTTCTTTTCTATTCTTTTTAAATCTTCACCATGATGGTTCCATTGTGATATATTTAACAACTCCTCCTTAAAAAGCCATGGGCTACATTTTTGTATTGTATCAACATATGCCCTGACTGCTCTTGATTTTACTGGGATGCCTCCTTCCTCTAACAATTTACTTAACACTCTTTCAGTTTGTTTTTTACTAATTTCTGATCCCATATTTCTACTATAATACAACCCAACAAGATAACACCAAACAAAACCGAGATAGAATGAAATAAAAATGGAACAATAAAAAATCATTATAACCTTTCTCCCTATCTGTTCCTCAGACGCAAATAGTTTTTCCTCAGATGTGAGCGGTTTTTCTTCCATCTCACTCATCTCCAGGGACAGGCAACTTAAAACAAAAGTGAAGCAAAACAAAAGAGGAATCTTAAAATGGCTACCCATCCTCTTGCCCTGCCCTCAGGGGCGAGCAGTTTACCTTATCACTTACCCTCAGTCGCTCCCAGTGCGAGCCACCAAATGCCGCAGTCTGGCTGGGCACAACCAGGAGCCACTTGTCAAAAGAAACTAACTTTATTTTTAGAACCACACATGCCAAACAAAACAGCCTCTCAGGAAAAACCCTCAGAGCCCCAACTGCCACCACCGGCTTTCCACAAGCCTCTCTCTCCAACACAAGCCTCTCTCCACCTCCCACAATCCTCCTGCTCTTGAGGCCGATTGGCTGGGTCACATGGGCGGAGCCAAAAAAGTCCCCCAATGAGCAGCTCCCTGGTCTGAAAGGGCAGGAAACAGCCCAATGAGCATCACCGCAGAGGAGCCAATCAGCTAGATGTTGCTGGGGCCACTGTGAGCCAATCATCAGCCGGCAGCTGGAAGTTTGCTGGCAGCTGGAAGTTTGCTGGGGCCCCTTCGGCTGTGGCTCTCAACACTATCTTAAGATTTTGAGTAAATGCATCAAGTCCTAGGACATCTAGCTTCATTTTAAGCAAACTCCACTGTCCAGAACAAGCCAATGAGAAATGCCAACAACTCAGAAAAGTCTGGTAAGTTTAAACAATAATGTATGGAGGGGTAGAGAGGGCTGCCAAATGTCCTGCACAGAAATTCTGGTCAATTCTTATAAAGACAGCTATTATGCAGCTATTTTTACATGTCAACTGTAGTTACTGCTGTCTGCAGCTTTCATTTATGGGTTTTTAAATTTTTTAAAATAACTGCTTATCTTCAGAACAATTATGTACAATGTTATGAAAGATACAAAGTCCATTTCTAGCTGATTTCACCTGCATTGTGTTTAGTTCTTTGGTTAATATAGTCTTTCTAACACTAAACATTTGCCTATGCCAGTATTAGAGACAGTAATTAACATACTTTTAACAAATATAAATACAGATGTTGCCATGTGAGTTCTGGTTAGATGAACCAGTTAAACGATTATGTTTGCTATCTCTCCTTGAAGAAATAACTCTTAGATGACAGTGAAAGATTTAAATAGGCATAAAATCACAAAAACAAAAGGAATGGGAGAAAAAAATGAGGTAACTTTAAAAAACTGGAAGCTGGACGCGTTTGCACTAAATGATTTGAGCAAGGTTTCTAGACATGGTGCTACTGACATTTGGGGACATATACATTTTTTTTCCTATTCTTTTCTGCAGATGTGCCGCAGTCTGGCTGGGCAAAATAACCGGTGTGTGAGTGACAAGCAACTTTTGAAGGTTGATACAGTGGGAGCCACTTTATTGCAGGACAGCAGAGGTATATATACTTAACTAATTACACACAGCTTATCTTAATTAACATAAACTAGATACAGCAGTCAACCAATAAGGAATTCTCATCATCTTAATGATTACACACAGCTTAACTTAATTGACATAATCTAGACACAGCAGTCAGTCATTAAGGAATCTCTATCATCTTTTTTTTTTAATTTCTATTGTTGGTTGTTCAAAACATTACATAGTTCTTGATATATCATATTTCACACTTTGATTCAAGTGGGTTATGAACTCCCATTTTTACCCCGTATACAGATTGCAGAATCACATCAGTTACACATCCATTGATTTACATATTGCCATACTAGTGTCTGTTGTATTCTGCTGCCTTTCCTATCCTCTACTATCCCCCCTCCCCTCCCCTCCCCTCCCCTCCCCTCTTCTCTCTCTACCCCCTCTACTGTAATTCATTTCTCCCCCTTGTATTTTTTTCCCTTTCCCCTCACTTCCTCTTGTATGTAATTTTGTATAACCCTGAGGGTCTCCTTCCATTTCCATGCAATTTCCCTTCTCTCTCCCTTTCCCTCCCACCTCTCATCCCAGTTTAATGTTAATCTTCTTCTCATGCTCTTCATCCCTACTCTGTTCTTAGTTACTCTCCTTATATCAAAGAAGACATTTGGCATTTGTTTTTTAGGGATTGGCTAGCTTCACTTAGCATAATCTACTCTAATGCCATCCATTTCCCTGCAAATTCTATGATTTTGTCATTTTTTAATGCAGAGTAATACTCCATTGTGTATAAATGCCACATTTTTTTTATCCATTCGTCTATTGAAGGGCATCTAGGTTGGTTCCACAGTCTTGCTATTGTGAATTGTGCTGCTATGAACATCGATGTAGCAGTGTCCCTGTAGCATGCTCTTTTTAGGTCTTTAGGGAATAGACCGAGAAGGGGAATAGCTGGGTCAAATGATGGTTCCATTCCCAGCTTTCCAAGAAATCTCCATACTGCTTTCCAAATTGGCTGCACCAATTTGCAGTCCCACCAGCAATGTACAAGTGGCATTACTTCTCAAACCACTCCTCTTGGCAAGTGCCAGGCGCCATCTTGACTTGTCTGTGGCTCTCAACACAGATGCATGATAGGATGGTTAGCAGCATGCTTGCCTATACACTGAATGCCAATAGCACCCCCTTCCCAGTTGTAACAATCAAAAATGTTCCCAGTTACTGTCAAATGTTCCCTGGGGAAATACTGCCCCTGTTAGAGAAGCACTAATTTAGGGAGTAAGAAAAATCATGAAGTATCCCTAGGGAAAATCCAGAAGTAAGCTTATGCTGGTGAAATAACCTCCCCAAAGCTCAGGAACTAGAGAAAAAAGAAAATAAGACCAGCTAAAACTCTGTAGAAGAGGCAGGCTGAATCTTCTGTATCCCCTCTGCTAGAGAGTCCTTCTTTGGAGAGGCCGAGTTTTGGGGACTCCAGACTTGAAGGCACAGTTGAGGGTATAGGTTCCACACTGAACGTATTATATGGAAATCTAATGTGTGAGTGGGATCCCAGCTTCTTGTTCCACTCAGCTCTAAGAACACTGGTTCTCAGGTGCCTATTTTCCAGGTAGGAGACTGGAGCATTCTTCCAATTAAAAAAACAATACAAACAAACAAACAAAAACTGACCAAATCACCTAAAAGAAAAAAGATTTATTGTTATTCAAATTAAGTGAATAACCAAATGACCCTAAAACCGTAAAGTTCATGAATCATCTCTCCTTTCCTTCTCCACCATATCTTCTAATCAAAGGTTTTCAGGGCCTCACATAATATGCAGATAGCCAGCCAAAGAAGGCCAAGCATTGGGAGAAAGCCTCCAGTAAAAAAGGAAAAAAACAAGGAAGAATAAATTTAGAGAAAAAAGCCCAGCATGATAGTGCATGTTCCTATTCCCAGTGGCTCCTAGAGGCTGAGGCAAGTTCAAAGCCAGCCTTAGCAAAAGCGAGGCACTAAGCAACTCAATGAGACTCTGTCTTTAAGTAAATACAAAAATAGGGCTGGGGATAAGGCTCAGTGGTTGAGTGCCCCTGAGTTCAATCCCCAGTAGGAAAAAAAAATTTTTTTTTAGAGGAAACAAAAATATTGTGGGAAGTTCATGAAAACTTCCAACAAGTTTCATGTAAAGTTGTCCTTTCCGGGGATCTGTTTTCTATAGACCCTTCTCCTCTGGGTGGGACATAGAAGCAGCCTCTTGTGTTGCAAAAGAAAAAATCCTTAATGAAGGAGGAGGCCATGAAAAAGAACACAGGTGACAGATTGAATGGGTGTCCCCTGGCCAAATTGAGAGCAATTTGAGCATAAAAATAAATGGTGAGAGTATGACATTGTAATTCTTGATTAAAATTGGAATCCATGAGTCCACAATGGCATAAACAAATCAGGCAAAGAGAAAGAGGTCATCAGTGGATACTATGTCCAGTGGGTAGAGGTTTGGTGAGGAACAGGTACCAGCAAAATCTCAAGATGTTCTCCATAAAGTACCAGTCATGTACAAAGAGAGAATTGCTGACTTTACAGTGGGAAGAAATTGGCAGACTCAAAGTAACAAGTGATAAAGGTTAATATCACCAAAATGGGATGGGTTGACATTATATGCATGATGTGATGTACTAAGAAAAGGCACAGCATATTGTTGTAGAATTCCCTGCAAAATCTATGGCTCTAGACTGGTGATGGGGAAACATTGAACATGTAGATGGACAATCATTCTATGCAGTGAAAAGCGTGTACTCTGAAGATATTAGAGCCAGGGAAAGACCGCAGAAACAATGACCTATCAATGCAATGATGATTCCAAATAGGAGTCCTAAACCTTATAAGAAAAAGAGGCGTTGTTTGGACAATTGGTAAAGTTTAAATGGGTCTGGCAAAGATACCACATCTAGCACAGCTGCTATAATCAGAGCTACTTCTTGGCTGAGTTTTTTTTTTCTTGTTTTTGTTTTGTTGTGCTAGGGATCAAACCCAGAACCTCATGCATGCTAGGCACTCTATCACCTATCTACACCCCCAGTCATTGATTGAGTTTTAAATAGTCCACTGTTGCTCTTCAAATTCTGTTTTTGTTTGTCTGGTGAATTAAATGGAGATAATATAGGGTCCACTACTCTCTACATTCTTCAAGTTAAGGGTGACACTAATTTTTGCCAGACCCTCAACAATGCAGTATTGTTTTTTTATTTCCCTTCTTGATTGTGTGGGAGTATGTGTGTGCATTTGATGGGGTGTTCGTTTCAGAGACTTCCCCTTGGCCATCTTCATTTCCATAACTTTTACCCACCAGGCCAAGGAAACAGTGTGGGATATGTCAGTTTTCAATATCAGAGACCAGAAAAAGCTATGGATGGGTCTGCAGAGTCAAGGGACTCACTGTCACAAAGGCCAGAACTCCATTCCTCACTGAACTCCATTGCTCTGAGTCCAAGATGAGGAAGAACAGCATAGCAGCAGAAGGGTGTGGTGAGGAAGCACTGCTTCATTCATGGTGGCCAGGAAGTAGAGAAAGAGAGGGAGGGAGGGGGATGCAGGGAAGATGAACCTTTCCCAGGCCGTGCCCACAGCGACCACCTCCTTTAGCCATGCCCCACCTGCTTACAGTTACCACCCAGTCAGTCCTTTCAAACTAGGGGGGACTGGTTAGGTTACAGCTATCACAATCCAATCATTTCACCTCTGAACATTCCTGCATCAACACAGGAACCTTTGAAGGACACTGTATATCCAATCGTAATAACAACTCTCCTCAGGTCAAGCCGTTGCCCGTCGCTCACACTCTACCACTCATTACAATAATTGTATCCATCTGGCTTCTGATGGTTAGGTACTAACCTGGACTCTAGAGTAAGAGAAGGTGCAGATGGGTGGGAGTGGGTAGGAGATATCCTATGATCTTCATTACTATCAGGAGCCCAGTTGTTAAAAGACAGAACTTCATCCCTGGTCTACAGAGGGAAGTTTTCACAAAATTCTTAGAGCCGCTCTTGTCAGCTCGTTCCCTATTACTCTGGTCAATAATGTTTGCTAAGAGCCACAGCCAAGTAATATGATGCATTGGCATTTTTGGTTGAAAGGTGACGCCAGCAAGCCACTGAGATGATATGATTATGTTAAGATCTGCATTCATATGGATATTGGACTCCTGCTGTTCACCTCAGCCTGCTACGGGACTCCTGGAGAGTTCCCATTGGTTGGGGAAGTGCGGTAGGAGGGAATTCCGGAGGAGGGACTTCCTGTTGGGGTCTGAGAGAACGCCGCGTGGGGCGGTCGGCAATCTTCCTGGGAGTATACGGGGCATTGGCGGCAGTTTCAAAAATAAAGTTTATTCCTGCTTGAGTGGCGCTTGATTTTGTGCCCAGCCAGACTGCGGCATATTTACTCTGTTGTCCCCCCACCCCTGCATAGAGATGTCATCTAGCTCTTGAATGGTCTATCCACTTTGACCTGCCTGCTTCTCTGAGCCTTGCTGTCTGTCTTTTGCCATCTGCCAAGACAATTCTCAGAATGGACCATTGCTTTCCCCTGGCTTCTTGGAGCCATCCTAACAATATGTTTGCACCATCTCCTGTGGATCCTTGTCACTCACTGAATAAATCCAATAAATAAACATTTCCAATAAACATTATCATTGAAAGTAATGCTTTGCCTGCCTTCATCCAATGCCCTCAGAAATCCTGTGCCATGTGTCTTCTCCTGGCTCCTGCCAGTATCTGCTGCAATTCTTTGTCCCTTTCCTCTCCAGTTAAGTATGTTGTGACTTCACCTAGGGATTGGCCTAGAGGCTGGGATAGGAGGTTGGGACAGATCTGAGGGGCCACATGTTTTATAGAGGTATGGCCTCTGCATTGTCTTTCATAAGAGGAGAGTACTGGCCCAAACTTCAGCAAGGATGTAGTGCTGGCTCAATTCTGCAGGCCTCCTCAACCCAGATGCCACCGTCCTATCATCAGCCTCCTATTCTTTGTCAACAGGGCCATGACCTGGGCATAGCAAACTTGCCTAATTTGAGAGATTAACCATTTTTGGAGCTACCCTCATGATAAGTTCTGAGTCTGGTTCTCAGCTTTCTCTGTATCTCTGCTACTGGAGAAAAGAGATTTATTCTGTATAACCAAAAAGGCCCTCTGGCTTTAACATTTAGCTTTGAAAGTCAATTAAACACTCTTTGTCTTTAATTATCTTTTTCCAAAATATCAGTTGAGCATAGCAATAGTCACTTTTATTATCCTTGTCGTTATTAATTCCTCCACATTGCTCTGCACCTTTTATGATACCCAATTAAAGCATTTACTATCACCAAAGCAGGTTTAACATTTGTGTTGTTGCCTTGTGCTCTCCCCCAACCTCCATTAGTGACATCTTCATTGCTGACAAGATGGCATGGGACACAGCTCCAAAATCCCATCTTACCATTACATTCTCAGACCATTGCTGGTACCAGATTTTCATAGGTCGGATTCCTCAGCAAGAAAGATACTGGCATGGAGGAGACTGACTAGGGAATACTCTGGGGATCAGTACTCATAGTAGAAAAGGAAAGGCAAGGAAGTAGGACTGGGTAGAGAGAGAATGTGGCTGATTACACAGGGAGCTCAATAACTGGGCTCCCTCCAGAATTGTCCCCCACTGCAGCAAGGGCCTCCCCAGCTCCCTGTGTCCTACAGTCATTGATTGATGGCCACTCTGGGAAGGGGTCTTGACCATCTCTGAAATTCCCAAGCAGGCAGATGATGGAGAACTGCCTTCCAACAGCACTTCAGTGGCTGTGGGACTACTCAGGAGGGACTTGGTGGCTCATCCCAGTATCCACCATAGCATACGTGTAGTACAGGAACACTCAATTTGATCTAACCAGAATGCATGCTGTGATTGGGAAAAGAAATGTGTGTGTTTGTGTATGTATGAGGTCCAAGAGTATAAAAGTGAAAATCTTCTTTTTACATGATTAGTTCTCAAAAGTGGTTCCAAAAAGAAATTAAAATAAAAATCTACTATGAAACAAGCTGTATAAATGTTTACTCAGGCATTTACTCAGGCATTCCTGTCTTCCCTTTATGAACAACCCCACTTTTTCTACCCACCAAGAAAATGTTATATTTCTAAAATAGTTTTTTTCCAATTAGATTTTAATAGCAAAGAAAAGCATTTTGCATTGAGTTTTTACATTTTTGTCTTTCTGGACGGAAGCTAAACTATCAATCCAGTGCTAGACCCCTGACAGTGAAGATGAAAAGTATTCACTAGTTGTCTCTTTATTTTTTTAATTTAATAAACTTTTCTTTTTCCAAATGTGTAATCAGTTTGACCTGTTGATGCACCTCCACCAGCAGCTGGGCACCTCCACCCTGATGTTTTCAGTGTAAATTACTTGAGCTTTGTGCTTCCAAACCAGTTTGATGAGTCCTTTAGTAAGAAGCTGCTGAGGGCTGCAGTGGGGACTGTGACACTTCTGTCTGTCGAGACAACAGCTGGGATTATAAGCTTATATTTGGAGTTTCCTTATAGCAATGGTCAGAAGTAGCTTTGTGGGTGAGTCACACAGATCCTTCTTGATGAGCCTGTTGTGAACTTGGCCTTTGGTCTTCTTTTGGGCCTTGGCCCAGATTTGTTCATTGAGTCTTTTTCTTGTCTTACTGTCCTGAGTTGTTTCCTGATCCTTCTTGAGTGGGACTGTGAATCTTGGAGGGCAGTTGTGACCACTGCAGCCTTGCTAAGATGTTGGGCAAAAAGCAGTTACCTCTTTTTTAAAAAATATTTATTTATTTATTTATTTTAGTTTTAGGTGGACACAATATCTTTGTTTTATTTTCATGTGGTGCTGAGGATCGAACCCAGTGCCTCACACATGCTAGGCAAGCACTCTACCACTGAGCCACAACCACAGCCTCTTTTAAAATAAGGAATGATAATAGTCAGTTTAAAACTGTTGGATGTCTTCCAAATTCTGTTCACATCTTCAGTTCTCATAGTAATTCGACAGTGTCAATAAAGCAGACATTATCCCATTTGGTGGATAAGGAAACTGAGGCTCAAATGGGCTGTGCTTCAGAGGTAAGATCTGTATATAAATACTGGACAATGAATTCAATTAACAACAGAGTTCCTTTGTGTTTTAGTTAGTTGTCAGGAATCTTAAAACAACTGCTGATAAAAATAAATTATTTATGGTAAATTGCATTAACAGGGAAGGTATTTACCCAAGTGTTTTCTAGAGTACTTTTTGTTAGAAAATAAGCTTGTTCTAGAATAATTTCATCTAGTTTCAAGAACTTTGTGTTAAACAGTTATTCTGCCTTTTAAAAGATTTAAGTTGTTGGGCTGGAGTTGAAGCTCAGTGGTACAGCACTTGCCTAGCATGTGTGAGGCACTAGGTTTTATTCTTAGCACCATGTAAAAATATATAAAATGAAGATCCATTGACAATGAAATATTTTTAAAAATTAAATTGTCAAACAGTGAGTGGTGGAATTAGACAATTCCATTTCTATTGGTAAATGCTATATGACTTTTGCTGGAGATTGTTTGGTATAAGTTTAGAACCTTTAAAGCAAAACAGAAGTGGTGAGGAAGATGGAGGAGGTGCCTGGGGCTCAGCAAGATCTTAGCAATGGTAGTCGCAGAAAGCACCATCTACACATGTTCCTCAGTATCCACGGGGGACAGGTGTCAGGATCCCCCCAAATCATGCTCAAGTCCCTCCTACAAAATGGCATGGTATTTGCACATAGCCTATGTACATGCTTCTGTAAACTTTATCTCTATAATACCTAAAACGATGTAAATGCTATGCAAAATAGTTATGCTGTATTGTTTAGGGAATGACAAGAAAGAAGTCTATACACATTCACTACAGACACATTCTTTTTTCCAAATATTTTTGATCTGTGATTGATTTACACCATGCTTGATTGAATCTGGAACTCATGGATCCCAAAAGCTGACGGTATACTATATTCAGGGGAGAGCACTGGGAACAGTTGAGATCCACTCTGAGAAGCACTCCTCTATGGAGCATTCTCTGAACTCATTCAGCAGTTGGTCATTTTACCCATTTTCATTTTTGCACTATAGGCTATTTTTGCCCTTTGCTTTTGCTATAAAACAAAGAACCCATTTTTTGTTTGCTTTCTTTTTTGTCTTCTTTAAATAATATAAAATCACATCTGAACAAGCACTAAGTGCATTAATGTCAGATCTCCATTACTTGCTGAACACTTATTAAGTAGACTGCCAAATTCTAGCCTTCCAGACAAGTTTATTGCACTAAAGCCTGAAATCACTGCCCATAGGCTTTTAGCAGCTTATATAAAAAACTTAATGAACTTGGGGCAGGGGTAAAAATAAGATAAGGAAGATATATAATTTTTTAAAAAATAAGTTTCAGGGTTTGGTTTTTAAAATAAACTATTTGACTTGTTTTTAAAATAGTTAATTCATATATATTGTGTAAATTCAATGGCACAAAAAGTGATCGCTGAAAATCAAGTTTGCTTCCATGACATGATATATACTCTTTGGTTTTTGACCATGGTTCTAGGCTTATGGCTCCCTCCCCGAGACAACTGTGGGTACTAGAATTTCCCTTCCTCAAGGCAGGTCATAGAAACTCTTTCCCCCAAGTAGTCTTGGAGCTCACTGTAAAGAAATTCTCTCATCTATCCTTGTCCAATGGTCGATCAGAAGAGAAACCACAGGGGTCCTGCCCCATGCCCTAGAGGAAAGGATGCTGCTGCCCAGAGGGACAATCTGAATAGACAGGCTTGCTGAGTCCCTACCCCCAGAATTCTCAGCAATCATTCCTACACAATGAAGTCTCCATAAGAACCCCAAACTAGAGGGTTCAGAGATTTCTGGACAGCTCAGCACTTGGAGGGTCCAGGAGGGAGGAGTGCCAAACCCCTGCCCCCATTCTCTGCCTTATGTAACTAAGCCCTCAACTTGTAGGATTGGACTTGGTCTCTAGTGCCAGAACTGACTTGAAATGGAGGACACTCAGCTCGAGTCTGCTGCTGCTGAATTAATGGCTTGTTTGCTACGTGGGGAAAACTCCCATACATAATGACTCAGAAGTCTTTGTATTGTGGAGTGAGAGTAGAAGAAAAATAAGACACTGGTTTTCCCTAACACATCTTCTCACTATGCCCCAGAGCTACCAGTTTTCCTCTAGAGAGGAAACAAATTCCTTGTATTTCCCTTTCCAGAGAAATCTTCTGCCCAAGCCTGCACATAGATTCTACACAAATGTCAGCTTGCTACATCTACTTTTCTTCAATCCATATCAGAACATAATACAGCTACAAAATTTCTTTCCCAATGGCTAAATGGTATTAAATGGAAGGGATATGCCATAATGCACTAAATTATTAAAGTGCACTTAGTTTGTTTTTAATCTTTGTTACGAGCAATGCTGTAACATCCAGTCTTGTGCCCCACAATGATATTTAGGGCAATGACAATCAAATATATGACAATAATCCCATAGTTATATTGTCTAGTAATGTCATAACTATCTTAGTTTGATGATGGTTACAGAACAAAAAAAAATTGCCTAACAATGTATTTCTCACAACATCTCTGTTATTGACATGTAGATTTCTCTTATGTTTTAACCTTTGCTACACTGGAATTTACTTTGGAGTAAGCAATGAGGTAGAGATCCACAAAACTTTTCTACATGGCTACCACCTTAGTAACAGAATAATTCATCTTTTACCACTGATTTGAAAGGCTTCTGTTACAACCAAAATTTGGGGGAGTTGGAGTAAACTTCTGAAATTTTTATTGCTTTATTTATGTCTGCCTGTGGAAATATTTTAATTATTATTGCCTTATAACATGTTTTAATATCTTTTAGGGTATTTTCCCCTCTTATGATTATGATTTTTTGGAATTTTCCTGACTTTTACTTTATTTTTTTCATATGGCCTGTGCACAATTGATTTAGATTACCTATCCCCTCAAATTTCAAGTGTCCATCAAGGATTTGAAATGTGGCTAATGTTGCTAATGAACCAAATATTAAATTTTATTTAATTTATTTAAATAGCTAGATGTGGCTAATGTCTACTGTGTTAACAAGGTAACCCTAACAGGTTCTTGTTTGCATACATATTGATTTCTGAACATGAATTTTGTAAGCAGCCAATTACTCAAGTTTTCTATTAATTGTAACCCTTTTTAGTTAATTCTCTTGGCTCTTTCAGGCACAGGCACACAATTATATAATCAGAAAGTGACAACTTCTTTCCTTCCAACGAACATAACTGTGTGTGTGTGTGCACGTGTGCGCGTGCAGGCATGCACTGGGGATTGAATCCAGGACCTTGCACAAGTTTGGAAAGTGCTCTACCACTGAGCTACACCACTGGACCTTTTAAAATTTTTATTTTGGGACAGGGCCTTCCTGCATGGCTCAGGCTGACCTTGAACATATGATCCTCCTGCCTCAGTCTCCAGAGTAGTTGGGATTATAGGCATGCACCACCAGCTCAGTCCCAATTAAAGCAACTTCTTTTTATTTATTTGTATCTTTTAGTCTGATTGAAACAGTGGTACATTAACAACTTCATGAGATTAATTAAATCATTCAACAAACATTAATTGCCTTTTAAATTTTAAGGGACTTGAAAGAGACAAAATAACTAAGAATTTTTTGTTGCCTTGAAGAATTTGTATGTAGTGTGGTAGATAGGATCATCTCAAAAGAAAATGTAATACAAACCAGGCACGGTGATGCAGGCCTATAATCCCCACTACTCAAGTGACTGAGGCAGGAGGATCATAAGTTCAAGACCAGGCTTGGCAATTTAGCAAAACCCTGTTCTCAAATAAAATAATAGAGTTCAGTGGTAGAGCACTTGGCTAGCATGGGTTCAATCACTAGTACTACAAAAAAGAAAATGAAAAAAATAGAGAGGTGTTAATACAGTGCGATAAAACCCATGACAGATATATGTAAGGTTACGGTTCTTTGGGGAAGCAATGGCAAAAGAGAGAAGAGTTCCTAAGTGGTGTGTGTGTGTGTGTGTGTGTGTGTGTGTGTGTGTGCGCGTACGTGCGCGCACGCAAAGGTAGAAGAAGAGTCAAGGATTTTGGACAAAGGAGATGACAACTGATCTATATGTAAATATATTAGTATTTTTCTTTTTGCTTAGTCTTTATATGTGGTATAGACATTTGATAAAATATTTATACAAGATTGATCAAATATATTTTAAAATAATATTTATGCTTGGAAACACCTTACCATTGAGGCTCTCATAAAAATAATACATGAGGGGGCTGGGGATGTGGCTCAAGCGGTAGCGCACTTGCCTGGCATGCGTGGGGTGCTGGGTTCCATCCTCAGCACCACATAAAAAATTAAAAAAAAAAAGATGTTGTGTCCACTGAAAACTAAAAAATAAATATTAAAAAAATATCACATGATAAAAATAAAAGTGATATTTTAACTAATATTTCAAGTTACCTGCTTATAAGGATGGCAGTTAATTTAGCTGGTAGGTTAATTTCAAAGTTAATTTTATAGCAGTTTTAACTTTTCACTAGTAATTATTTCACACTGGAAATTCATTATGCCTCAAAACATATGATCTTTTCTCAGTAAAAGTGCCTTCACACCAGGAGGCTTTATATTTCCTACAGAGTTGAAGGGATGAACTTAAATTTCCTTTGAAATACTTAGCTCTATTGTTTCTTCTAGAAGAAAAAATTCTAATTAATCATCTAGCAAAACAAAAAGCCAGTGTGCATTGAAACTCTTTGACACATGATGCTAAACCTCTCTTTTTCTAATATCATCTGGGTCATGATCACGAAGGCTCTAGTATTATAAAAACTCTAGGTTAAGATCAGTTTGCCAAGTGATTTACCAAATTATACACATACCTGTTTTTAAAATATCAATTGCTTATAAACCATGTACCAATGGGCTAAGGCCTCGGTGTTCAGTGTATTTGGAAGATGGATGCATCACAATTGTTAGGGGTTGTAAATGTCCACCAAGTAGAAGGCCACGGACTGGATTGAAAACGGTATGATTCTGTCATATCTGTCAAATTTATCAAATGAATCCCACACATTTTCTTTATTTACTTTTTTTTCAGTGCTGGGAATCAAATCCAAGGTCTTGACACAGAGGACAAGCATTCCACCACTTAGTTATATCCCAAGTTCTCACATTTCTTTACAGTGATCTTTCTAGGCTGGGTTGAATGTTATTATTGTTTTCCCTGTCTGTAAGTTAAGGATTTTTTTCTTTTCTTCTTGGTGCTGGGGATGGAATCCTGGATCTTATATATCCTAGGCAAGCACTTTGCCACTGAGTTACACATCCAGCCTCTTTCTCTGTAAATTGTGGATTTTCAATGGAACTAAATAAAATGCTTTATTTTTTTACAGAAATATTAATTTTTCAGGAATTTCTGAACACTAGAGTACTTCTGAAGCACTCAGCTTCTACATAGGGCTTACACTAACATGTAACTGGAGTTGTGTCTGTGAGAAGTGTGAGGATGCCAATGGATCTCACTTCCAGGCCCAATTTCTTCTTGTTCTACCTGTAACTCTTCCTTGATTTCTCTCTCAAGAAAGCAGACCAGTGGTAGAGCACTTGCCTGGCATGTATAAGGCCCTGCAAAACAAACAAATAATAAACAGAAACAAAAGAAGAAAGACCAGCAAACAAAGAGACATAGGAAGGATGGTATTGGTGTGTTGGTCAGGATAGGCACTATGCTATGCTTTATCAATATTCCCTCCCAAATTTCAGTGGCTTAAAACAAAAGCTTTTAATTGTTTTATTTCTTGGATGCTAGCTATCCATTGGATTGACAGAGAAGCTCTGTGAACTTTAGTGACTCAGGAACTTGGGCTAATGAGCAGCCACCATTTTGAACATTGCTGGAGACAAGAAAATTCTAAGGCATCAACCCAGACTCTTAGCTTACAACACATGGGCTGGAACGAGG
This sequence comes from Marmota flaviventris, assembly GCF_047511675.1. Lineage (NCBI taxonomy): Eukaryota > Metazoa > Chordata > Mammalia > Rodentia > Sciuridae > Marmota > Marmota flaviventris. The sequence continues at coordinate 56,389,145 of NC_092503.1, forward strand.
CCCAAGATCCCATCTTACCACTGAGGCTCTGAAAGTGGAGAGAACTCAAATTATCTGATAAAGGAAACCAATGATTACTATGATTGTATTGAAAATGCGGAAAGAGCAGTTTGGGCAAGAGCAGAGGTGACCTCAGCACAAATGGAACAATGAGAATGAGAAGAGAGCACAGTGTCGGCTGGTCTGTGCTATTCACACTTCCCCCTTCAACTCTTTTCCAATTCAATTCGATTTTATCAACATTTACTAAAAGCTTCAGAGTGCAAAATACCTGCTTATGTAAAGGTGGAAGAAGCAAAACTGTGGATATCACTTTTCTTTTGGATGTTACACTCAGGCTACTTTGAGGTTACCTTAAGAAAAACCAACATAGATGGAACAGTGGCCTCCAAATCAAACTTAAGTAGGAATAAGCATTTGGATTATAAAAATAGTGTGGATAGGTATTGGGTTGATTGGTACTTGAAAAGTTAGATTCCTTCCTCATATCATTTACTAGCATATACCACTTGAAAGGCAAGAGCCACAAAAGCAAAAATGGATCAATGAACTTATTCCAAAGAAAAAAACTCTACCAGCTTTTAAGAAAAATCTTTATCTCACAGAATGAGAATAATTGCAAACCATATATCTGATAGGGGATTTATATTTGAAACACACACACAACGCCCACATTCCTCAACTTAAGATGGGTTTACATCCTGATTAAAGTCATTGGAAATTGGAAATATTGTTACATGGAAACCTAACTTACTGAACATCATAGTTAGCAACACAGTCCTTAAATCATGAGCCTGCTTTCTCTTTCATCCTCTTGTTTTTTGTGGTGCTCAGGATAGAATCTAAGTGCTTTACCACTGAACTATATTCTAGCCCAACTGGTTTGCTTTCTTGAATGGATGGTAAAGAAAGAGTTTCAGGTAGCATGAAGAAATTGGGCCTGGAAGTGAATTCACATCTTTCTCTTCACACACCCTTCTCATAAGCATAATTTCAACTACATGTTAGGGGAAGCCTACCACTTGTATAGAAGTTAAGCTTTCCAGACAGAAACACTCCAATGTTTGCATGGTGGAGTGGGAGCTGCAGCTCACTGCCACTGCCCACGCTGCCCGGAATTGAGAGAGAGGAAGAGGGATGGGGACAGGGACAGGGGGAGCAGGGGAGAGGGGGAGAGTGAGAGAGCACAAGTTCAAGAGTATAGTTCCTATCGCTAGCTCCAGGAAAGTTCAAAATTAAAAAAAATATTCAAAATCAAAATTTGGTCTATCATCTATTGAATGCATATCATCTTCACAGCATCATAACATTGAAAATCATTAAGAGGAATTATACTAAGTTGGGAGCCATCTGTATTTAAAAACCTCTTAAATGCAACAGTAAAAAGACGACCCAATTTTAAAATGAGCAAAGGAATCTCTGAAGAATATAAATGTCTGGTAAGCACATGAAAAGATACTCAACTTCATTAGTCATTAGAGAAAAGTAAATCAAAACCACAGTGAGGTGCTACTCATACCCCCTGGGATGGGTAGAATCATAAAGCCAGACAACAAAAAGTGTTGGCAAGGATGTCAACAAACTGGGAGTTTCATATATTATTGGTGGGAATGTATGATGCTACAGCTTGGCAATTCTTCAGAAAAACTAAATATATGGCCCAAAGGATATAGCTCAGTAATAGGGTGCTTGCATAAGGCTCTGAGTGCCATCCCCAGCACAGAAAAAATAAAAAGAATAAAAGATACAGAGTTACCATGTGATCCAGCAATTCCACACCTAAGTACCTATCCAAGAAAATGAAAATGTGTTCACAGAACACTTGTATACACAGGTCTGTAGTGTTAGCAGCAAAGCCAGAGAACCTGCCTGATTCTAGCTGGCTGGATTCAATTGCCCACCTGCATAAAAAACAAGCAAATGATGTAAAAGGAAAAATGAATTTAATGCAGTTTGGACAAAACTGGGGAGAAGATAATCAATCTCCACTGGTCTTGAAAAAGTGGTTATAACTCATAAAAAGAAAAGCTGGGAAATATACACATGTAGACTTAGCTAAGCTGTGTAACCAGAGAAGAGGTCACAGTTCCTGTTTTTCAACCCTTGCTGCCACCATCTATACTTGGTGGGCAAGTTTTTTTTTTTTTTTTATCTCCCATTGAGAAAATAACAACTAGTAAATTGTGGGAGCAAACAACGTGGGACTTTTAATTTCATTGGGGCACTGTTACAACAGAAGCATACTTTTAAAAAAATATTTATTTTTTAGTTTTAGGTGAACACAATATCTTTATTTTATTTTTATGTGGTGCTGTGAATCGAACTTAGTGCCTCATGCATGTGAGGCAAGCACTCCACCACTGAGCCACAACCCCAGCCGAGCAGCATTATTCTTAATGGTAAAAGCTTGGAAACAATCTAAATGCCAATCAACTGATGGTGAATAAACCCAGTGTAATATATGTCCACATTGGAATATTACTCGGCCATAAAAAATGAGAAATTGATATATGGTACAATGTGGATGAACCTGGAACAAATTGTGCTAAGCAAAATAAGCCAGGCACAGAAAGTCACATGCTGAATGATTCCATTTGTATAAAATTTCTGGAATAGGCAAATTCATAGACACAGAAAGTACATCAGAGGTTGCCAGGAACCGGGAGGAGAGGGGCATGGGGTGTGACTGTTGATGTGTATGGATCTTCTTTGTGGGTTAAGGGAAAAGTTCTGGAATCTAGTGGTGACGGTTGGACAACTGCTAAGTCTGACACCAGTTTTATCAATAAAATACATATAACTACATCCATTTATGCACTGTTAAACAACACAGGAAGGTCTTTGGCATGGGTTCCTTCTGTACCCAGAGCTGCTAAATAAGCATATAAGAACTTAACTCAGAAACAATTCTTACAATAAACCTGATTTTAAAAAAGACCCTCAGCCAATTGCAGGCAACCAGTCAGCTAGTTCTGTATCTAGGGATCTCCCTTCAGAACATACTCCAATAAGGTAGAAGCTTCACCATACCAAGCCCACATAAGGCAAAAGCCTCACTGGAGGCCATCAGGTAGGTGATTTCCCGACTTTGCTTCTGGGTTCAGCCTATGGAAACCCAATGCTCTGCTGCAGGGGGAGTCCTCCAGACCTCTTCTGGTTCCAAGTGCTGCTTGATTCATGAACTGTTCTTTCCTTAAATAAATTCGGTCAAATTTATTTTGTCTAACTAACAAGTGATTTTTATCTTTTCTCTAATCTTTTAGAACATGCCTTTGTAATTAGTAAAAGAAAACCCTGATAAAACAATTTAAATCAAATTCAAAAGCTGAAATCTTGCAATTCCCTAATCATCTTTTAATGATATACAAAGTTATATATAGAATAAGCAAAACTAAATTGTGCTGGGAAAAATTTCTGGAAGAGGTGGTTTCCTCTGGAGGGACAAGGGAAGAGATGAATAGGAGAGGGCATCGGGAAATCTGCTGGGGTGACAGAATTGATAGGGCTTTGGGTTACCAGATGAGTGCATCTGCCAAAACTCAGGGAATGTACGTTTAAGATTTGTGCACTTTACTGTATATCAATTTCACATAAAAACCCATAAACTTATTGAATTCAAGTTAATAATAGGAATGCCATACTAGTTAGAAAAGTGTACTTTGAGGTACATATTTAAATAATAAAGTAGGTTAATGGATGAATAGAGGTACAGTTACATGATGAAGCAAATATTTTAAAATGTTAATAGTAGAATACAAGTGGTGGGTGTGTGGGTGTTCACTGCATTATATGTGAAACTTTTGAATAAAACATTGGGGAGAAAGAAACCCAATATAAAGACTTCATTATCTACCCCTTGATTCCCCAAACACCATCTTACTTAATTGCCTATTCTCCCTATTGGCATTTCCATTGGTTATAGAATTCATCTTCAGCACCTACAAATTATTCTTGCTTTCTTTCCCTTTTTATTAACGGTAACATCATTCATCAAGTTGTGAACATTTCCCAGGATAAAAATCATTCTTTACTCCCTTCTTTCTCCTGTATCCTCCAATCCAATTAAGCTCTATTTTTTTTTCTGATTTTCACTTTTAGTATCTCGTTTCTTTTACCATTAGCACTATCTAAATTCTGCACCAATTACCTGCATTCTAGTGGCTGTTTCCATGGAGAAATAAAGTAGCATCCTAAGAAAATAATTTGCACATAATTTTAAAAGACGTAGATTTTTTACATGCTTGCCTTTAGAATGGTTCTGATACTGTATTAGAATTAGAATATCCGGGATTCTTGGTAAGTCTTCAAGTTCTGAATTCTAGGCTTACTTCCTTTTAGTTTGTATGCTAATGACTTGAAACCAGTTTTGGATAATTTAGATGTGTGAACTTATCATACAAAGCAGAATGATAAGTATTATGTATGATTAGCTTCTATAGACAGTCGGTCCTGCTAAGTGAACTTGCTAACATTGTCAGTTATCGTTTTGGTGAGTAGGTAACCTGCAGGCCCATCTTGCAACTAATTTATCTAGGAAGTCACACCAAGGAGTGAAATTGCTTACAATTAGATGTCCCCTGGGTACTTCATTAACTTCTTTTCCTTGATGGATATACAAGTGGGCCGTTGGTAACATCTACCTTACAATTTTCCCTTATTAAAATAATTACAGCTGAGATGCAGTATTTGGGAGCCTTAATTATCTGACTGCATGTTGGAATGAAACTGATTTTTATGAGGAATAACTTGGCTCTGTCAAAAACATTTTCCTGTCAGGCACAGTTGCACACAACTGTAATCCCAGTGACTCAGGAGGCTGAGGCAGGAGGATCTTAAGTTCGAGTCCATCCTGAGCAACTTACTGAGACTATGTCTGAAAAGAAAATTAAAGGGCTGGGGTGGTAGAACACCCCTGGCTTCAATCCCCATTACAAAAAAAAAAAAAAAAAAAAAAAAGTTCCCCACAGAAATATGGTGTGGCGATTTTTGAAGACACTACCTTTTATCTTTTTGCAAAAACTTCCTATTTTCTTTTTGTGGCACTGGGGGTTAAACCCTTGCTCAAGCCAGGCAAACGCTCTACTGCTTGAGCCCAGCAGGGTCTATGTTCTTAAAGGAGCCAGTCAATCCCACGCTTCATTTGATTGTCAGAGTCCAAGTGCTGTTGAAGACCTCCAGATCGGTAGCCTATTTTTTAAATCAAAAGTTCATGGAAAATACTTAAAAAAAAAAAAAAAGTGCAGTCCTGCAGTTCTTTCAGATATTTTAAACTTTATCTTCAAAGGAAGCCAAATCACTGGGGAGGTTGGTCTCTAGAAAAGCATTTAGTAAATTACAGGAGTGTCATATGCTATTAGTTTACCATAAGATCTCTGTAAGAAAATGAGTTAAATTCATGATTGCATGCACTGATGTATAGTTTCAAGTTATTGACTGCCTGTTTTGTCCAGGATCATGCCAGGTACTTTGAGAGCACCATTTAAATTTAATCTTACTCCATGGAAGAGATGTTACCTTTATTTTACAGATGAAGATACTAAAGCTAAGTTACACAGCTCACAAATGGCAGTAATAGGATTCAAACTCAGGTTTGTCTGATTTTTAAATCTAGTGAGTTTACCCCAGTAGAAATGCCCCATTTTATCACACTACAGCCTTAGCATCTGCATAGGTACCTTCACAAGCGTTTTTGCTTTTCATTTTTGTCCTGGTTTTATAACCAAGAAGTATAAATTTCTTCCTCGCCTTTACTATTGCTTTGCTTCACTGATTTCCTCCAACTGTTCACTTTTATACCTTCATAATAACATTTTTAAGAAACTGCCTAAAATCCTTGTGGATTTATATCCCATGGAAGTATAAAGAAAAGTAAATTTTAAAAGCCCCTATAAAACGCTGTAGTAATTACTTTTACCTATATTATTTGCTTTTATCAAAATTTCAGTTTCTGTTCTAGTGTACATGCTGCTTCAGTTATGAACAAAGGAAGGCCTTCTTTATTAAACTGCTTCTGATGTTTCTGAACACAGTGAATAAACTGTACCCAAGGCTTACTCAACATGCATTCGGCTTGGTATAGACAATTATATCTGAAGAAAAGAAAGGAGGTTAGAGTAATTAATAAATAAATGTTTATAATAAAAGCTAGTTTTAAGATTGTGTTATTTGTCACTGGGTGTAGGGGGGCACACCTGTAATCCCAGAAACTATGGAGGCTGAGGCAGGAGGACTGCAAATTTGAGGCCCACCTTGGCAATTTAGCTAGACCCTGTCTCAAAATTAAAAATAAAATAAAAAGGCTGGAGATCTAGTTCAGTGGTAGAGGATCCCTGAGTTTAATCAGCAGTAAAAAGAAAAAAAAAAAAAAGTATTTTACTCCCTGCTTCAAATGTGACAGAATGTGACAAAGCTTGCTGAGCCTACTGATTGAAAAATTGGAACCAACCCTCTTCTTTTCACTGTCCTTCAGGTTATTCTAAAATTCTGAAGATACTTGCTTATGTCAGAAGTTACAATTTATTTCCTAATAGAAACCTTTTTTTTTTTTTTTTAAAGAAACTCTTCTTCTGTACTATCCTGCTTTTTTCTAGATGGCCCAAGCTCATTGTCATAACAAAGGATGTGATGTCAAATAGGGAACATTCCATCTCCTGGTTTCAAGTGACCTTCTTGGTAACAGTTCGCCTGGCTTTACAGGGAACACTGGTTTTCTCATTTGCTCCTCTGACTCTATGTGGTATCAGAATGCCAAGTTCTGTGACTGCACCACATTTTTTTTACCCTGGCATAACTTTTTCTCTTTTCTGTTTGTCTGCTTCATTTGGTCTTATAAACAATGATTCATCTTACACTTGAAGCCACCTTTACCTTCCAGAAGCACTCTGTTGCTGACAATTTCAGGGGTTAATTAGGTGAGGCACAGAATTTTTGTCACTTGAATTTCCAGTGACTTAGCAAAATGAGGTCTATTAGATTTAGGGTCAAGATGGAGGAGAGACACAAATTAGGTATTTTTCATACTAGTTTGATATTATTACATGTGAACAGTCAATGTTGCACTTCCCTGTTTACAGATTCAAATCATCAGCTCAAATTGAGATATGGGAACAACAGTAAATATTCTTTGAAGAGTTTTCATTTCAAATTACACATACATTAAAAATAGATTGGGACAAAGATTATTTGTTTGCATTTTACATCATATTAACTCCTTCAACTAGATGGCTTCCTCAGTGTCTCAGGGGGACTGGCTGTAGGATCACCAGATTCCAAAACCAACGGATCTCAAGTCCCTTATATAAAATGTCCAAGATGCTTATAATCGACACAAACCACCCTAGGTATATTAAATCATCTCTAGATTATATGTCCTAATACAGTACCTACCTGTCACTTTATCTGCATGGATTCAGTGAAGTACTCCATGCAAGCCAAAGCTTTCAAGTTCAGCTTTTTGGAACTTTCTAAAATTCCTTTTTTCTGAGTATTTTTGACCCATGGTTAGATTTACCTGGAGAGGAGGAACCCATGGATATGGAGCGCCAACTACAATGTAATTTTCTCTGTTATAGACTTCTTCTTTCAGGGATTTGGAGTCAAAATTAGTAATATAGAGAACCCAGCGTAAAAAGTGTGTATATGTGTGTGTGTGTATCGGATCATTTGATAGTGGGAGGATCTCAGGGAGGGGAAAACTATTAATAAGAAGTTACAGGCAGATCAAATTCCTTTGATAAAACATTCTAGTGGTTCTCTTATTTTTTTCCTCATGTACTTTATATTTAGAAAAGAATTTTTTCTTAATAAAGTGACTTTATTAAATAATTCAGTTTTCTACATTTATCAAAAAATATGTAAGTGCCAAGTCAGAAAGTCTGATCAACCTGAGATGACAGCGGTGTCCTAGCAAAAATAAAGATATCTAAAAATGAAGCTTCATAGTGAGTAGACATTGGTTTCCATTAGATTTGGACAAATACTGAATACAAATCTTCATTAAGTCTCTTTGGGCTCAAGAGAAATAGAGAAAATTTATAAAGACAGTCAAGAGGATTAGGAAACTATGAGGAAGAGAGAATCTGGGTAAAGCAGGCTCTTGCCAGGGCCTCTTTGGCATCCTCACCAGATGATCTGCAAGTGTTTCAAATGATATGTTAACTTACATATTTTGAATCTTTCTCACTAAAACCATGCTCCGCCATTACCAACTTTCTAGTCCAATATGGTCTGATAGATTACAACAAATGTTTCTAAGACCTCAACAAGCTCAGGTGTGATCAGTAAATAGAATAAACTCAACACAGCACGGAGTTGTTCTGGCTCCTAAGCACAGGCTCTGGGATAGCAGAAGTAAAAATTTAACGGTAAGAAAGAAAGGGAAAAAAATTCTCAGTCACTTTAGTTCTATTCTTAGAGAAATAAACGGAGTGTCTGCACCTGGGGCTCCTCCCTAGACAGGCATCCCCCAAAGTTTTGCATGACTCTGGGTCCTGGTGGGTTGCACTTCCTCCTATGAGCAGAACTTCTCTCCCACCTGCTTTGTACAGTACTCAAAAGAAAATATATTGCTTGATTGCTTTTGTGTGGTTTTTAACGCTCCCTCAAGCAGCCTCTACTGCTTGAGGAGAGGTCATGTAGGTTATCTCCAGAGGTACAACTACCGTTTTTGTTAGTGCTTTAGTTATAAAGATACGTGTTTTGAGAGGTTTTTTCCTAAGCTTATTTTTACTATAAATTCTGTTCTTTTTAATGAACATTTTTGCAGAATGTACTGTTTTTCAGGAATATATATCTGGCATTATAGTAGAAATCCTGTACTTTATACTTATCAGATATTTAATAAATGTAGACAGATTATTATAATTAATTAATTACATCAGAGGAATTTTAAAAATGATTCCAGGCAATGACTGTGTTGACAATGAACCTAATTACAAGAATTGAGCAAGATCATTTGATTCTCTTGAGTTAGAATCTTTAAGTCATTTTAATTTGCATGATACATTTATCGTTACTGTTTCAGAGAAACAGAAGCTAACTTTTCATTTTCAAGGCTTAATGAACAATTATCCATGAGCTGCTGAAGTTGAATAACAGGAAACTGTACTTGTTTTTCAAACCATTTAGCGACTGAAAGAAGCTGCTGATCACAAAATGCACGTCCAATAAACTGCAGTCCTATTGGCAACCCTTGGCTTGAGAGGGCCATAGGGACATTCACTGCAGGTAATCCTGAGGAAAAGAAGAAACCCATTAGTTGATTAATTCTCCATCTTAAGAAACAGAGACATCTTCTATTTTCTAGTGCTAGGAGGTAAAAGCAGAATAAAGTTTAAAAAAATAAATACTATACTCTGTATTTTGCACAATGCTTTGTTTACTTAATAATGGGTCTTAGAAATCATTCTTTCAGTTTATAGAGACCTTCATTCCTTTTTTATACCTGTATAGGATTCCACTATGTGGTTTTGCCATAATTCATTCAACCAGTCTTCTATGATTGGGCATTTAGGTTGTTTTTAATATTCAGCTATTTCATATAATGCCCCAGTATATAATAATTGTGTACATGCTTTTTGCTATTCTTGAAAGTTTCTTAGATAAAGAGGGATTGCTTCATCAAAGGATAAATGAATATGTTATTAGAAATTCCACTTCAAAGTAGCTGTTCCAATTTGAATTCCCATCAGAAAAAATACGTCTTCTTTGCCTACAGTCTTGCCAACAGAGTTTGTTGTAGAGCTTTGGAATTTTTTCCCATCCATTAGATAAGAATGGTAGTCTGAATTTAAGGTTTGAAGCAGAAAAAGTACAAGATCACAGAATATCCTGTTATGCCATTAAAAAAAGTTTTTAAAAAATGGGAAAGGGTTTAAAGAACACCTATAACTTGAAGGGATCCCTATTGGCCAAATTTAGGACAATTCAAGTATCAAAAACAATGACAATAATTGTTTATAATACATTCAGTTTTTTAAAAAGAGGAAAGCTCTTATATAGAGAAGTCTGCTAGTTAATAAATGGATGCTAAAACTGGGTTCAAGGTTATTGGGGAAGAAGATATTCACATGGTCCCAAGAGTATCACTTCATAAGTTGCTTACAAATCATACAAGGAAAAACGTACCTTATCTACTTAACCAAGTGGGACAAAATGATAGTAACTCTTTCCTGATATGAAAAGTGTGTACTGTTTGTGCCAAAAATGTTTAACTTGACCCAATTAGAAAGAAACAATGTGACGAAATCCAGATTGTGAATGGGGTATCCTATAGGACAAGTAGACTGAACTCTTCAAAAAAACAAAAAACTTATTAAGAGAAAACATTTTAAAGATGGATGATTTCTCATTAAAAACTAAGCAGGACAGAAGAAAGTGGCATGACATTTTCTTGTGCCAAAGGTAAGAACCAGTGAACCAGAATCCTATTCCTGCAAAAGAGTCTGCAAAAGTGAAAGGGAAATTAAGACATTTTTGCAAATCTGAGACAATCTGCTGCCATCAGGAACTATCTTAAAAGAATGGCTCAAACAATTTCTCTAAACAGGAAGAATGTGTTAAAAGAATCTTCATACTTTAGGAAGGAAGACTAATTGTAGACACCAGAAATATGGGTAAATAAAATAGACTTTCCTTTTTCTTAAGTTTTCTACATGTTTGATGATTGAAAAAAATTATAACAGAGCCTGATATGGTTGTAAAAACATCAGACATGGGGGGTGATGCTCTAGATTTTAAAAAGATTATCGTAAACAAATACAATATGACCAGGGAAAAAAACAATACATGAAATATTTTTTTGGTACAACTAAGAAAATGTGAATAAGAAGTATAATCAGATTATTACTGAATTGTTAGTTTTCTGAGGTGTGTCAATGGGTAGAATGTCTTTATTATTAGAAGATTCATGCTAACTTATTTAGGAGTGAAGTGTCATGATATCTGAAACTTTCAAAATGATTCAGTTAAAAGGTGTGTGTGTGTGTGTGTGTGTGTGCAGACAGAGAAAGAAAATGAGGTAAAATGTTAACAAGGATGAATCCTGGAGAACGGCATATCAATGTTCATTACATCATCATTTTTCACTTTTTGAAGGTTTTAGTATTTTCAAAATAAAAGTTAAAAAATACAAAGTATATCGGTTCAGGTTTGTGTGTTTTTGTGTGTATATATGGTTGTGTGCATAAGAATGCATGCACACACACTTCTAAGTATTTCAGAAGGATAGGCTGTTTCTTTATGGGAACAATCTAGCTAGAACCTAAATTGAAGACCAGGGCACCTGCCTAAGAATTTGAAGAAAACCAAAACACTCTTGAGGGACTCTCACCTGCCATATTTACAGCCTGTGTAAAAATATCATCCTGGGCACTTCGTGTTCTGTTGTCTTCTTTGATAAACTCCAAGTATGGTACTGCCTCACGCAGGGTGGTGGGGGTTAGCAAGACATCCACTCCAGAGTTAAAAACATTCACAAAATCATTGGCAATGAGGCGCCTCACCTTCTGTGCTTTGATGAAATAATTCTCATAGTTTCTGTGGGGGAAAAAAATGATACTTTAAGGACTTCGTCATTTTTTAAAAATCATTTCTCTTATATTAGGCTTCTTAGAGAACCACTGGTTTCTTGGCTTTTATGAGTGAGCATCATTAAGATTCTTAACACATAAAGGTGAGTTTTGTTCAACTCTGCTGTTTCTTTGAAAATTTATACATCCGGCATTTAATCAATCAGAATTCACAACTAGGTGCAATTTCACACATATAATCACAAAATATCAGTACTTCCAGAGACATTGCTAAACAAGAACATTCATTTGGGGGTGAAGAAAATCAGGTGCATAGCCATTAAATAAATTTCCAAAAGTCAGAAAGCCAGGCAGTGGTAAAGGAGATAAGAACACAGGTCTCTAGAGGCTCACCCAAGCTTCTTTCTATTATAATGTCTCATTTCATCTATTGTAAAATGATTCATTATAAGGACTCTCAAGTTTTTAAGATTCTTGTATGCTTTCTGAATTCGACACTGGGAAACACACCTAGAAGGAAGGTTCTATGAACAGAAATTGGGAAAAGTATGCAGTGTTGAAATCCATGAATAGTGTAGTTAGAGAGTAAAGATATGAGATTCAAGTAAACATGCTTAATTTACTAAAAGATTAGGATAAATGCCACATATAAAAGCGATCTTACGTCAATGAAGCAAAGAAAGGAAAGAAAACTTTTCAGATCCTTCTGAAGTTACTGAAGAAGGCTGACAAAAGAACTGTTTTAAACCTCAATTTCCTCTACTGTAAAAATGGATATAATATCTCCAGGCTCACCAAGGACCAAATAAAATGAGATAAAAATGTGAAATCTTTCTTACTCTAGAAAGACTTACAGAGTGCTGTAAAAAGCAGATTCCTTACTATCTCCATCTGACTACAGTGTCTACAGAGCTATGAATACAGGTATCACATGGAATTTACACAATATGTGGGGCATGGTGGCACATGCCTACAATCCCAGCTATTAAGAGGCAAAGGCAGCCTTAGCAATTCAGTGAGACCCTGTCTCAAAATGAAAAAGAAAAAGACTGGAGATACAGCTCAGTGGTAAAGTGCCCCTGGGTTAAATCCACACTATATCAAACCAAACCAAACAAACTGTACAGCAACAACAAAGAGTTGTTGTTTTAAATATTATATTTGGGCTGGGGATATAGCTCAGAGGTAGACTGCTTGCCTAGCATGTGCCTAGCAAGGCCCTGGATTTGAGCCCCAGCACCAACTCCAAGTACACACAAATTAATAGCATTCCCCAAACCCAAATTTTATAAAACTAATATTTTCTATTAATTTCCTTCCCATTTCATTTATTTAATCTTTTTGGTACTAGGGATTGAACCAAGGGTGCTCACCCCCCACTGAGTCACAACCCCAGTCCCCCATTTTTTTCTAAATTTTAAAATTTTGAGACAGGGTCTCATTAAGTTGCTAAGGCTAACTTTGAACTTGCCTCCTCCTGCCTCTGCCTCCTGAGCCTCTGGGATTACGGGTGTTTGTCAATGTTCCCAGGCCCTTTCTACTTTAAAAATAGTTGAAAAATAGAACTGCTTCCATACATGATAGAGTACAGGGATGAGATTTATCCTGTCTTCTTAACCCCAAAACTGAACAAAATATGTGAAACAACCATTTCCAGATATTAGGTAAAGGGCATTTGGGAGAGAGTGCACTGAGAGGAGAGGCAAATGTTTCCCCAGCTTAATGCCTAGAGGTACTTTTCAGGCCTTAGTCCAGAGAGGAAGGACATATACACAGTCATGGTGGATGAATCAGAAGTTCAGGGAGAAAAAGCCAGCAGCAATTTTCAAGGCAGTATTGAATTGGAGAGTGGCACACAGAGAGTGTAAGAGATGTGTGAAAAGATTCCCGCAAGTCTCTGGCCCAGTATTGGCCTGTGCATGAATAAGAAGACACCCCCAAAGTTGAGGAAAGAATCATCAAAAAGCAGGAGGTCAAACAATTCCTAAGCTCAACAGAGCTGGAAATAGTGTGTGTTCTTAACAGCTAAAGTGGAAAGACCTCAAAATACACACAGCACCTGGGAAAATCTTCAGGATATTGCCTTAGAGTTAAATTAGCCCTACTCTAAAGGTTTTCTGGATTTACACTATTAGAGCTTAAAAGGAAGGCTTGAAAGGATCCAAAAGATTCCAAGTAACCACATCTTAATCTAAATACTGTTTAAAAGAAACAACAAAAACCTAGCACATGACAATGTAAAATTCAATGTCTAGGCATACAAAGAAGCAGAAGAAACATGATTCATAAGGAGGGGGAAAAATAGTTCATATAAAAAGGAATCTGAATAGAAATGACAGAAATGTTGGAAATAATAGCTAAGAACATAAAAAAGGCATGTTCTATATGTTCAAGATGGTATAAGAAAACAAAATGATAAAGAAACTGAAGAGCCAGGTGTGATGGTGCACGCCTATAACCCCAGCAGCTCAGGCTGAGGCAGGATAATCATGAGTTCAAAAACCAGCCTTAGTAACAGTGAGGTGCTAAGCAAATCAGAGAGACCCTGTCTCTAAATAACATACAAAATAGGGTTGGGATGTGGGTCAGTGGTTGAGTGCCCCCAAGTTCAATCCCCAGTATCAAAAAAAAAAAGAAACTGAAGAGATAAAAAGACCTACTTGGAAATTCTAGATCTTAAAAGGACAAAATATGAAATTAAAAATACACCAGATGGGATTGACAGACTATTGATACTACAGAAGAAAAGATCGGTGGATCTCAAAATTGTAATGGAAACTATCTAAAAGGAAGCACAGAGAGAAAAAGACTGGGGGAATGAGCCATGAGACAACACCAGCAGATTAACATACATATAAATGGTGTCCCAGAGGAGAGGACAGAAAAAATATATTAAGAAATAAGGGTCAAAATTTCCCCAAATTTATTAAAACTATAAACACACAGATCCAAAAAGTTCAAAGAACACCTAAGCAGAAGAAATATTCAAGAAACCACACCAAGGCACATCTTAAATTCCTAAAAACCAATGGTAAAGTGAAAATGTTAAAACTAATCAGAGGGACAAACAAAGTTACATTATACATAAGGAACTAAGATTAAAAAAAAAATAAGACCTCTAGAAACTATGCAGGCCATAACACAATGGAACAAAACCTTTAAAGAACTGAAGGAAAATGCTAATGTCAATTTAGAATTTTATATCCAATAAAGTATCTTTCAAAAATTAAAGACAAAACAAAAACCTTAACATATAAAGCTGAAAGATTTCACTGATAGCAGGACTACACTATAAGAAATGTTAAAGGAAGTTCTTTAGGCATAAATAAAATGATAACACAAGAAAATCTGGATGCACAAAACAGAGGGAAAAGCACCAGAAATAATTATGTAGGAAAATAAAATGACTCTTGGCTGGGTGTGGGAGTATATGCCTGTAATCCTGGTGGCTCAGGCTGAGACAGAAGGATCATGAATTCAAAGCCAGCCTTGGCAACTTAGCAAGGCCCTAAGCAACTTAAGGAGACCCTGTCTCTAAATAAAACACAAAAAGGTCTGGGGATGTGGCTAAGTGGTTAAATGCCCTTGGTACCAAAAAAGCAAAACAAAACAAAAAGCCCTATTTTTCCTCATTTTTAAAAATATCTCTTTAAGATAAAAATTTATAGATTAATGAAAGAAGGCAGGAAAAGAGGTTAAGAGAAAGAAAGAACACATGGAATAAATAGAAGATGATAACAAGAAGTAGACTTAAATGTGGTTCAAAAGTAAATATTTATGCAAATAATAAAAAAAAAGTTGGGCACAATGGTACACACCAGTAATCCCAGCTACCCCAAAAGCTGAGACAGAAGTATCTTAAGTTTGAGACCAGCCTGGAGACCCTATCTCAAAATGAAAAAGGGGTGGAGGGTGTAGTTCAGTGACAGAGTGCTTGCCTAGCACGCACAAAGCTCTGGGTTTTATTCCCAGTACAGCAAAATAAATAAATAAATAAATCTGGGATTCCTAACTCACAGAAGTAAAAATGTTAAGACTTTTTCTATATCTTTCTTTCTTCTTCTTCTTCTTTTTTTTTTTTTTTGAGAGAGAGAGAATTTTAATATCTATTTTTTAGTTTTCGGTGGACACAACATCTTTATTTTATTTTATTTTTTTAATGTGGTGCTGAGGATCGAATCCAGCGCCCCGCACATGCCAGGCGAGCGTGTTACCGCCTGAGCCACATCCCCAGCCCAAGATTTTTTCTATTTCTGGACATACAAGTTGACTTTTAAGACAAAAAACAACAAGTGCCCCAAATCCCATTTTTTCTGTCACTCATGTTCACCTTTACCCACCCCACAAAACAAAAACAAAAAAACAAACAAGTCAATCCAAGAAGCTACGGATACTATCAGTAATTCTTCCTTTTCTTAATAACCCCAGCTGGTATTCATGGAAGAAGCTTGCAAACTTCTCTCCTTCGATATTTTTTAATGCTGTTACAGTGACCTATACAATCAATCAACTTTTGTCTTGACACATTCAATATGATTCTAATCAGTAATACATGGCAAATGTAACATCTTTACCTTAATAAAGTCTCTGCTTAGAAAACTTCTTCACAATATTTCATTTTTCCTACTCCTACATCATTACAAATGTCTGGTCAATATGGAAAAGAGTCTTTTAATATGAGATATAATTAAGTAATCTGGAAAAAAAAATGATCTTAACTTTGGCTTTGAGGGGATGCACAGATGAATAAAATGCTTTCTGCCCTTGAATACATGGAGTAAAACTTCAAAAAGCTACTCATTACAATAACCATTCTTGCTTATTCATATTTCTCATGTCCTCTAGACTCTATCTATTGTGAATCCTATTCACAAGATCTTGAATAAACTTACATTAGAGAAAATTTAAGTAAGGGTCACAGTATTTTGGAATTCTTTTTTGAAGTAAACAGATAAATTTTTCAAGAGATCACACTGTAAGTCTATGTTTAAGACTCTAACAATAAGCCAATGCACAATAACAGCCAGAGGATAAGTAATGAGGCTAAAATCGGAGCTCAAACCAGGGCTTTCTGTTTAGTTTGTACCTATCATTTAGCTAGTGCATCAATTAAAAACATTTTTTTAAAAAAAATAACTAGGAACCAAAAGTGCCACAAGTAGTTCTTTTCTAATTCAAATCATAAGGAATTTATTTCTTTAGTAAATATCTTGGCTTATAAAACCTGACAGACATACTACTACCTTATTCTTCAGCTTTCAAGAGTGAGAAAAATGCTTAAACTCATTGTCTTACTCTTTTAATAAGAAAAAGTTTCCTGAGAGAATTCTTCCTCGAACTACATCATTGAACCCTTCTCTTCTGGTTGCAGCATACATGGCTTCAGTAGACACATTAATGTCACATCTGTGGCCTGAAAACAAAAACGATAAATACAATACTTGCAAAAGAAGTAAAGTTTTGGCTAAAAACTGGCAAAGATTCATACTTTTAAATACTGAAATTTAGGGAACATGACTTTACTTTAGAAAGATACTTTAGAAAGTATCTTTTCTCTATCAGTCATAGGACTGATCATGGAGGGAAAAGAAAATAACCAAGAAAGAAATTTCATTTGCTTCCTCCCTCATCCATCCATTATCCAGTGTCCAAATATTTAATGAGCTCCTCCCATGTTTCAGGCACTACATTAGATGAGTTTAACACATAAATACAAGATACTATCCCTTTAAGATATTCAAGTCCAAAGAAGTGAAATGAACATCCTGAGACATTTAAGATGAATAGAATATGTACAATGTTAAAATGATAAGGAAAAATGATTCACTGATTAATTTTCTGAATCATTAACACTATCTCAGGCAATAATTTTTTATTACTGTAAGTTAAATTTTCAAATTTCATAAGCTGTGATTGTAGGCACTGTGGTACATGCCTACAATCCCAGCTACTTGGAAGACTAAGGCAGGAAGATCGCAAGTTAAAAGCCAGACTAGGCAAAGTACTGGGACCCTGTCTCAAAATAAAAAGGGCTGGGAAGGTAGCTCATTGATGAAGCATCCCTGAGTTCAATCCCTAGTACCCACCCTCCCCCCCAAAAATAAAAAGCCCCACCCATCTTACCATATTCTAGCCCATCAAATCTTGCCATATTTGACGCCACTTCTGATGTGCACAATACATGGTAGCAGACAATTGAATAACAGGTGTGGGGCAGGGATACTTCTATCACTTTGGCTCCTTCAGAATCAAAGAGATCAGCAGCTTTGGACCAGAGAGATCGTACTTCACTTGATAATTCTGGTACAAGACATTCCTTACAGGAAAAAGCCAAGATACAGAAACTGGAGCACTGATAATAGTTTTATAAAAATTTGTATACCAGGACTTTTGGAAATTCCCTTGCAAAATGGATTATATTGCAGGCAGGTTGCTAGAAAGACCAAACTAAGATTGTTTAAAACATAATACTAAATATTACGAGCTGGATATAACAATTAAAAAATTGGAGATCTAGGGCTGGGGATGTGGCTCAAGTGGTAGCGCACTCGCCTGGCATGCGTGTGGCCTGGGTTCAATCCTCAGCACCACATACAAACAAAGATGTTGTGTCTGCCGAAAACTAAAGAATAAATATTTAAAAATTCTCTCTCTCTTTAAAAAAAAAAAAATGGAGATCTAGTTGGGGAATTCATATCTGTTAAATGTACATTATGTATCAGGTATGCAGCTAGATGCTTTTTGAAAGTTCTCTTTATGAATTTATGAAGGAAAAGTGTTGAAACTAGAAAAGTAACTTTCCTAATGTTATATAGCAGGTTAGTAGAGGATCCTAGGATTCTAAACTAGGTCTCCTTCTAAAGCCTGTAAGTTTTCATTCTTTTAAAAGAAGGTCACTTGAATGGAAGACTTTAAAGAAAGTAGCATTTCTCAAAAGTATTGGTCTCACCTGGGGGCGAGTTTTGTCTCCTTTTCTCAACCAAGAAACATTTTGTAATGTCTACAGACATTTTTGGTTGTTGTGTTGTGGTAGAGGTAAGGAATGTTATTTGGCATCTAAGGGTAAAGAGACCAGGGATGCTGCTAAACTCTCAATGTAAAGGATAGTTACCCACAACAAAAAATTATTCAGTCCCAAATACTAATTGTGCTGAGATTGAGAAATCGTTTTTAGTCTGCTGGGTAATTTATCTTTCTAAATGATTTTTGAAAGGTTTTTAGCATTACTATGTTGTTAGATTTTTTTTTAAAGGCCAGTAATTTAAAATTATCATATCCACAATATAATGACTTACTTAATTGTTACTGTAATAGGTATAGTAGAAGGAGGGATAATAATAATAGTAAAGATAACATTTAATAAGGTTTACTATATGCAAGGAATGCCTTTGGGCTAAGTGTTTTACATTAGGGATTAGCATGGACTGTGGACCAGATGTGACCAGTCAGCTATTGTGTATGTGTGAGGGGGGAGGAGGGGATGGGGAGGAATGTTACTGGGAATTGATGCCAGGGTTGCTTTACCACTCATCTATGTCCCCAGCACTTTTTATTTTTCATTTTGACACAAGGTCTAAGTTGTTGAGGGTCTCACTAAATTGCTGAGGCTGGACTCTAATTTATAATCCTCTTCCTCAGCCTCCAGAGTCTCTGGGATTATAGCTGCTATACCTGGCCAGTAAGCTAGTTTTGAAAATAAAATTTTATTAGAGCCGAGTATGGTGATACATTCCTGCAATCCCAGTGACTCAGGAGCTGAGGCAAGAGGACTCCAAGTTCAAAGCTGTCTGGGCAACTTAGTGAGACCCTGTCTCAAAATAAAATCACAAAGGGAAGGGGAGGCAGCTCAATGGTAGAATGCAAGTCTAGTACATGCATAGTCCTGGATTCAATCCCCAGTATTGTAAAAAATAACAGAAGTTTTATTAGAATGTAGACATACTCTGTTTACATGTTTTCTATGGCTACTTTTTCACTATTTGTTTTCTTTTTTCTTTTCCATATCTGGCTCTGCTTTTTATTATAACGGCTGAGTTAAAAACACTGTCTAGTCCACAAAGCCTAAATTATTTATTATCAAGCTTTTGACAAAAAATGTTTATAGACCTTTGTTTTACATGATAATCTAATTTAATCCTCACAACTCCTTGAGGTCAATATGTTTATTATCCCGTTTTGCAAATGAAGAAATTGGGTTTAAGTCATGTACTCAAGTCACATGGCTAATAAAAATGGCAATACAGGAATTCAAATCCAACCAATTGCCTCTCAAGTCTATGCTGTATATTTGACTTGACAGTTTTTCTGTGGAGTGATGAAAGAAACAAGTTACCTTTGGAATTCCGATACATAGCTTGCTTACATCTATCAAATTGGGAAGCACGAATGATTTCACAGGATCCTGTACTGTGGTAGAATCTTTGGGGTCATGTCCAGCCAGTATACCTGTAAGGAGAAACACTTATGAGTGACAGATATATTGTTTTACAGTAAAATAATTTCAAGTGATATGGAATCATATAAATACCCAACACAATTGCTGTATCATCCACATATCTGGTTAAGATTCCTGGCACATCCATCGAATTCACCAGAGGAATAAGACCGTGACGAGATACTAAGCCATAGCTTGGTTTGAAACCAACAAGCCCACAGTGGGCAGCAGGATTTCTGGTTGATCCTCCAGTATCTGATCCTAAAGCCCTGGAATTTAAATGGAAGAGTGACATATTTCTAACTATATTTGGTATCTATCCTTTTAAATGTATATTTTTACAGTGTCATTTCCCCTTATTATAAAAAGTAATACATACTCAGAGAATTAATAATGTATAGAAAACTGTAAAGAAATAACTAAATATTCTGAAGCAAACACTGTTAATATTTTGGCATATTAACTTCAACTGTTTTAAAAAAACATTTTTTTTAAATCATAGCTAAGATCATTCTGTAATCATAAGTTTCCATCTCTTTTTTTGCTTACCTGAGCCTTTTACTATGTCATTAAAATTACTAAAGATTTAAAGTATATATAATATTCCATCATATAAACTGGTGATTACATGTTTTATCAAGTACTTTAAAGCACAACCTGCTATTGATACACATACAAATCTTATACCCTCCTTTGATGCTACTTCATATTTAAAATAAATCAAATTAAGGCAGTTTTATAGCATGCTTCTACAACCTAAATTCAGATAGAGCCCTTTTCCTACCCTACGTAGAATCACGAAGAGATCAAATTTATGTAAACATTTATGTCGTTTCCAACTGAAATAATAACTATGTAACAAATGACTGTAATGAACATCTTTAAACATAAACATTTGCCCATATGTCTGATTAGTTTTAGGCTGGCTTCCAAAAAGCAGAGTTAATGGATAAAAAGGATCTGTTTCGTGTTGTACGTTTGTGATATATATGATCAAATAACTTGTCAGGAAGATTTTGTCAATTCATATTCTCAACTGGAGTGAATCCAATTGTTATAATGTTTCAGTACCATCACTGAACACTAGTAGTTTAAAAATTTTTGCTAACTTAATAACTAAAAATTTTATAAAAGCACATTACTGAATATTTTTTCACATTTACTTGTATTTGCATTTCCAACTATGAAAAAGGACTATTCATTCCTTTTTTTCCCTCCCATTTCTTGCAGTACTAGGGACTGAATCCTGTGGTATTCTACCACTAAGCTACATCCCCAGCCCTTTTTATTTTGAGACAGGGCTTTTATTTTGCTAAACTCCTGAGGTCCTCCTGCCTCAGCTTCCCAAGCAGCTAAGATTACAGTTGTGTGCCACTGTGCCCACTTGTGCTTGTTCATTCCTTTATCCACCCACCTACAGAGTATGTGCTCTTATTATTTAAAAACAAAAACCAAAAAAACTACCCTTGAGGATATTATGCTAGGTGAAACAATCCAGTCACAGAAATATAAATGCTGTATGATGCCATTTATACCAGGTACCTAGAGTAATCATACTCACAGACAGCAAGTGGAAAGGTTGTTACCAGGGATTGGTAGGAGGGTTAAGGTTACGGAGTTTCCATTTTGCAAGATGAAAAGGGTTTTTATTTGTCCATAACTGAACTGCACATTTAAAAATAGTTAAGATGGCATATCTTATATGCATTTTATCATAATTAAAGTGAAATTTTAAACAATTATATCAGAAAAAAATGTTTTTCAGTAGAAAAATAGTACTTATCTACTGCAAAAATTAAAATATAATTATAGGATAGAGAAAGTAAAATTTCTCTTAAAACAGCCCCTATAATAGTCCTGTTACTACCTTTAACATACTTTTCTCCAGATACTTCCATGTAATAACTGATATCCATACTAGGTGATTATTATTTTAATTGAATCAGGGTCACACTGTACATACTATTCTGTAACTTATTTTTCACTTAACAATATATCTTGGATCACTTTCCATGTCACTTCATATAGCCCTATCATTCTTTTTTAGAGGCTATGTATTATTCCAAGAATCTTTCTGTTTTAAAAACTATGATAAAAGAAACAAATCAAGAGGAATTGGGGAACAAAACAGAATACTTTACAGTTTGGAACATTCAATCTGTAGTTATTTTTGGTCAGTGCTTCTACGGATTATATTTAAAATCAAGCATTGGGCTAAGTGACATTCCTAACAATAACATGACACTTGTGCTCTGCAGAAAATGGAATTTATATTTCCTTTCTCACCAAGTCCATTTAAGCCATAAAATCAGACTGTTGCTTTCACAATTTTAAAAGATACATTCTCTTATTAGCATTCACTGACGGCTGTGTAAAAGTAAAACTTATATTTCCATAGGAATTATGTGTCAAAATGCCATCTTCTTAAAGCACATTCAGAAAGATGAACACTAAGTGGGCTGATGAGGATAGAAAAAAAGCACCTAATCCTGCAATTCTAACTTGTCAGAACTCTCATTAATATTAATGTAATGCTATAAAATTCCACAGAGATAAAATGAAATGGTTCTACTTGTTAACAAGATTTCAGGAAAACTAAATAAAAAAATAATGGAAGAAGCTAAAGCTCTATAGCTAAAAAAATATAAATAATTTATTGAATACAATGTTTGTGAAAGGACTTAACTTAATTTTAGTGGATAATTAAGGAGAGAGAAAATACATATAGTATTACTGAAGAAACACATTCAATTTGGTTAAACTGAGACTGATAAAATAAATAGCAGCCATATTTTAGATGGTTAAGAAATGCTTTAAAAATGGGACTTAAAATAAAAATGGATGGATTCTTTACAAAATACAAAATATGACAAATAGAATCAGCTCTCAACAAAGTTGAAAAAAATTTACCTAATGATATGTTTTTAGTTCCAGATTTATGAAAATAATATTTTAAATATCCTATTGATATATATTAGGAACTTCTTCTCTTTTTAAAGTCAAATGTTGCTGAAGGATAAACCATTTCTAACAGCTCAGCAGCAGTGAATTAAAGTAATGGAGTACCTAAATATTTCAAGGAGCAAAAGTTAAAATAAATTATTTCAAAAATTAAATTCAATGTAGTCCATTTATGCTCAATTCTTAATTCTGTAAGATCCATAAAATCCGGTTTTTAAGAAAACCCGGTATTATAGAGTTTAAATATTATCTTAAGTTAAAGTTAAATGTATAAAGAACACATAGTGTGAAATATAGTTGAGTATATTCAAAAGATATAATTTTGATATATGATTTTTGAACACAAATAGCTGACTGAAAAGAAATTCAAATGCCAGAGTATGAACTGCTCCATTGCTGGGTTTTGCATATGGTTTGTGATTATTTGTATTTGGATGGGTTTTAAAGTACAGATAAAAGCATCTTACGCGAAACATGTGAATGCGGATACGGCAGCTGCGCTCCCGCCTGAGCTTCCTCCAGTTATTAGCCAATTTGAATCCTCACTTTCACCATGGGGATTCTGCTGCTTCTTTTCTCTGTATTGTTTTGAATAACTCCAGGGGTTTTTGACTGGTCCAAACACACCATCTGTACTTCCAGATCTGAGGTGAAGAAGTGAAATGATTTACCTTAGTAGAAGTTCATTTTACGTGAAATTCTCATCTTGAGACAATTTTTTGTTTCTGACACTCACTGAGCTTTTAGTTATCCAGTGTGGAAACTGGAAAAGTAAGAAGCCTGCTCAGATGTAGCTTTCACTAATTACAGTTGAAGAGTTGGGAGATGGGAAAGGAGAACATTTGAGGTATAGAGAAAATTAGTGTGCTCAGAAAGAATTTTATCCCAGTTGATCCTCCCAATCAACTAAAAATGATTTCCCTTGTAAATTAAGGTCTTTTAGTTGAAAAGAGACATATTCAAATAGTTAAGAAGTCTTTTGAAGGGATCCCTCCATTAATAAGTTTTAAGAGACACATTATATATGGAATATTAACTTATTTTTAAACTAATCTTATTCTTAAATTACAAAAATAAATGTGAAACACTTTGAACCCCTTACCCAGATGCACCTATTGTTAATATTTAGTCCCATTTGCTTTATCACTTGCACAGTCTGTGTATATGACATGTATTTGTCACACACACACATACACAAAATGTACATAAACACATTTTTTTTCCTGAACAACTTAGAGGTAATTTATAGATATTGTGACCTTGACCTTTAAATAGTCTAGTATGTATTTAGTATGTATTTAGTATGCATTTTCTAAAAATAAGGACATTTTGTTATACAGTAACATTATAGTTATCACAGTAAAATTCAGATCTATAATAATCTACTATATGTAATCCAACTTTGTCAGCTGATTTAAATTGTACTTTATAGCATTTTATCCCTTTCCAAGATCAAGTCTAGAGTCAGGCATTACATTTAATTGTCATTATCTCTTTAGCCTCTTTCAATTTTATTTTTTTACTGGGGGGTGGAGAGCAGGTATCAGAGATTGATCTCAGGGGCCCTTGGCCACTGAGCCACATCCCCAACCCTATTTTGTATTTTATTTAGAGGCAGGGTCTCATCGAGTTGCTTAGCACACCTCACTTTTGCTGAGTCTGGCTTTGAAGTCATGATCCTCCTGCCTCAGCCTCCCTAGCCCCTGGGATTACAGGTATGTACCACAGCACCTGGCCAGCCTCTTTCAATTTTCTTTTGTAAAGTCGTTTATCAGCCAATAGTCATTGCGTATTGAGTTGTTTCCAGTCTGGGACAATTATGAATAAAGCTACTATAGATATTGTATTTAAAGGTTCTATCTAGTGCTTTTGTGTACATAAAAATCTCTTGGGTAAATATGTAGGGCTGAGACCAGGGGGTCATATGGTAAGTATACATTCACTTTTACAATAAACTACTGAACTTTTCCAAAATGGTTATACATTTTGCCTTCCTTACCACCATATGAGAAATACAATTGCTCTGCATTCTTGTCAGTAATTGATATTGTCATTTTTGTTAAGACATTCTAATAGGTGTATGTATCTCAATGTAGTTTTAATTTGCCCCTAATAACTAATGACATTAAGAATTTTTTCATGCATTTGTGAGCTCTATATCAACTTCAATGAAATGTCTATTTAAATCTTTTGCCCATTTTGTAAAAAATTGAATTTTTTTCTTATTGTTGAGTTGGAAAAGGTTTTCTATAACTTGGATACTATTTCTTTCACAGACATACATTTGGAAGAGATTTTCCCTGTTGCTAATTTTTTCATTCTTTGGTGGAATATTTCAGAACAGAGGTTCTTAATGAACTAATTATTATTATTATTTTGAGTGCTGGGGATCAAACCCAGGGCCTTATGCAAGCACTGACCATTGAGTAATATTCCAAAAACAGAAGTTCTTAATTTTAATGAAGTCCAATTTATCAAATTTTTAAATAGATTTGGTCATTATGTGCCTTAAAAAATCTTTGCATACCAAATTCATTCTATGAAGCCAGTATCACTCTGATATCAAAACCAGATAAGGACACATCAAGGAAAGAAAACTAGACTAATATCCCTGATGAACTTAGATGCAAAAATTCTTAATGAAGCATTAGCAAATCATATTCAACAACATATTAAAAAGGTTGTACGTCATGACTAACTTGGTTTTATTCCAGGGTTGCAAGGATATGCAAATCAATAAATGTAATTACCATGTAAACAATAATCATAGTCATCTTAAGAGATGCAGAGATTTTTGGCTAAATTCAGCATCCTTCATGATAAAAACATTGAAGAAATTAGGGATAGAAGAAACTTACCTCCACATCATAAAGACTATATATGACAAACCCAAAGACAACATCATAGTGAATGGGGAAAATCTGAAAGCATTTCCTTTAAAAATCTGGAAAAAAGACAAGGTCCACTCTCACCACACTTCTATCCAATATACTACTAGAAATTCTAGTTAGAGCTATTATGCAAGGGAAGAATATAAAAGGGATTAAAAAAAAAGGGCAGGAAAAAGTCAATTTATCACTGTTTATAGATGATATAATCTTATATTTAGGAGATCCAAAAAGCTCCACCAGATGACTGCTAGAGCTAATAAACAAACTCAACAAAGTTGCACATTACAATCAACTCAAAGTAGATCAAGGACCTAGGAATTAGACCAGAGACCCTGTACCTAATAGAAGAAAAAGTAGGCCCAAATCTTCATCGTGTCGGATTAGGCTTTGACTTCCTTAACAAGACTCCTAAAGTTCAAGAAATAAAATCAAGAATCAATAAATAAATCAAATAAAAAATAAAATCAAAAATATAAATGGCAAACTAAAAAGCTTCTTCTCAGCAAAATAAACAATCATTGAGGTGAAAAGAGAGACTACAGTATAGAAGCAAATTTTTACCACACACACACATCAGATAGAGTAATAATCTCCAGGATATATAAAGAACTCAAAAAACTTAATATCAGAAAAACAAACAACTCAAAAAACCTCAATATCAGAAAAACAAACAACTCAATCAATAAATGGGCTACGGAACTAAACAGACACTTTGCAGAAGAAGACATACAAGTGATCAACAAATATATGAAAAAATGTTCATCATCTTTAGTAATTACAGAAATGCAAATCAAAACTAAGATTTCATCTCACCTCAGTCAGAATGGCGGTTATCAAGAATACAGGCAATAATAAGTGTTGGAGACAATGTGGGGGAAAAGGTACACTCATACATTGCTATTGGACTGCAATTTGGTGCAGCCACTTTGGAAAGCAGTGTGGAGATTCCTCAGAAAATTTGGAATGGAACCATCATTTGACCCAGCTATCACTCCATAGACTATACCCAAATGACTTAAAATCAGCATAGGATAGTGACATGGCTACAGTAATGTTTACAGAAGCTGAATTCACAATAGCTAAACTGTGGAACCAACCTAGATGCCCATCAATAGATGTATGGATAAAGAAACTGTGGTATATATATACAATGGAATATTACTCAGCATTAAAAGAAAATAAAATTATGGCATTTGCAGGTAAATGGATAGAGTTGGAGAATATTATGCTAAGTGATGTAAGTCAATCACAAAAAAATAAAGGCTGAATGTTTTCTCTGATTAATGGATGTGAATCTATGGTGGGGGAGGATGGGAAGAATGGAGGAACTTTGGATTGGGCAAAGGGAGGGTGGGAAGTTGTTCTAGGGGTAGGAAAGATGGTGGAATGAGATGAACATCATTATCCTCGGTTCATGTAAGACTGCACAAATGGTGTGTCTCTATATCATGGACAACCAGAAAATTGAAATGTTGCACTCCATTTGTGTACAATGAATTAAAATGCATGTACAAGTAAGTAGAATAAAAAAAAGAAACAAACAAAAAATCAACATACAAAAATTAATAGCTTTCCTATACACCAAAAATGAATCTGCTGATAAAGAAATCAGGAAACTCATTCCATTCACACTAGCCTTAAAACAAACAGACAAATAGTAAAAAAAAACCAAACAAACAACAACAAAAAAAACAACTTAGGAATAATTCTAACCAAGGAGGTGAAAGACCTCCACAAAACTATAGAATACTTAAGAAATTGAAAAAAACATAAGATGGAAAGACCTTCCACATTCATGGATAGACAGTATCAATATTGTTAAAATGATCATACTATCAAAAGCAATTATAGAGATTCAATCCAATCCTCATCGAAATACCAATGCCATTCTTCACAGAACTAGAAAAAAATAACAGTACTTAAAAATTCATTTGTAAGAATAAAAGACCCAGAATAGCTAAAGCAATTCTAAGCCAAAAAAAAAAAAAAAAAAAAAAAAAGCAGTGCTGGAGGCATCACAATACCTGACTTCAAATTATACTGAAGAAGTATAGTAACAAAAACTGCATGGTACTGGCATAAAAATGGACACACAGATGAATGAAACAGAATAGAAGACAAAGAGACAAACTCACACATCTACAGTCAGTCATCTGATCTTTGAAAAAGGTACCAAAAATATATATTAGAGAAAAGACAGCCTTTTAAACAATGGTGCTGTAATACTGGATATCCATATGTAGAAGAATGAGACTAGATCTTCATCTCTCATCCTACTTAAAAGTTAACTTAAAATGAATCAAAGATCTAAGAATTAGATCAGAAACTATGAAAGTCCTAGAAGAAAACATAGGGTCCACACTCCAATGTTTAGGTACAGGCAATGACTTTCTCAATAAGATCCCTAAAGCTCAGGAAATAACCCCAAGAATTAATAAATAAAATGGCATCAAATTAAAAGCTTCAACACAGTGAAGGAAACGATTAAGAATGTGGAGGGAACCTAAGAATCAGAAAAAAATCTTTACTAGCAACTTTTCTAACAGATGATTAATGTCTCAAAGAACTCAAAAAACACACACATACAAATACACAAATCCCTAATTAACCCAATTAGTAAGTGAGCAAACAAACTAAAGAGACATTTCTCAAAAGATTATAAATGGCCAATGAATACATGAAAAATGTTCAACATCTTTAGCAATTAAAATCACCCTAAGGCCAGACATGATGGTGCATGCCTATAATTCCAGCAACTAGGGAGGCCAAGGCAAGAGGATTGCAAGTTCAAGGCCAATCTCAGCAACTTAGCATGCCCAACAGCATAGCAAGACCCTGTCTCAAAGAATAAAAAGGGGTAGGGAATTGGCTTAGTTGTTAAGTGCCCCTGGGTTCAATTCCCAGTACCAAAAACAAAACAAAACTTATACTAAGATTTCATCTTACTCCAGTTAGAATGGCAGCTATTAAGAATACAAACAAAAATAAATACTGGAGAGGATGTGGAGAAAAAGGAACAATTTTATGCTGTTAGTGGAATTACAAATTAGTAAAATCACTATGGAAATCAGTATAGTGGTTCCTTAAAAGACTAGGAATGGAACTACCATACCCCAGCTATACCACTCTTTTTATATTTATCCTGAAGAATTAAAGTCAGTATATTATTGCAATAGATGCATATATATGTTTATAGCACCACAGCTCACAATTGCCAAACTATGGAACCAGCCTAGGTGTCCATCAGGGGATTCATGGATAAAGAAAATGTGTGTGTGTGTGTGTGTGTGTATGGAGTTTTATTCAGCCATAAATCATAAATAAGAATGAAATTCTGTCATCTGTAGGAACTTAAGAAATTTTATGTTAAGTGAAATAAGCCAAACTCAGAAAATCAAGGGTGATGTTTTCTCTTATATGTGGAAGCAAGAGAGGAAAAAGTAAATGAAAGGATTGGGGGAAGGGGCTAGGGTGGCGTTGAATCTCAAAAAAAAACCAGCAAAACACCAGAAGGGAGATCAGTAGAGTAGAGGAAAGGGTCCAGGAGGAGAGAGGAGATAAAGGAAAGAAACTATTGGGAAATGATATTGACCAAATTATATTGTTATATTGTATATGTGATTATGTAATAATGAATCCCACCATTATTCATTATAGTTATAATGCACCAATGAAATATATGAAAATGGTAAAAAATATTTTTTTTTTTGCCTAACTCAAGGTCACAAAGATTTTCTCCCAAGTTTTCTTCTCTAAATTTTATAATTTTAGGTTTTACTTCCTATAGCCTCTTTTAACCTGGAGCTTTTCACAACCTTTGTTTTCATGATATGATGCTTTAATAGAATGCTTCTCATTATGGATTTGCCATATGTTTTCTTTTATTTAAAGTCAATTTGTATATTTTTTAAATATTTATTTATTTTTATTTTTTAAAGAGAAAATTTTTTTTAATATTTATTTTTTTTAGTTTTTCGGTGGACACAACATCTTTATTTTATTTATTTATTTATTTTTAGTCATAGATGACAAAAGAATGAATTTTGACATATAATACATACATGGAATATACATACATCATGTGGTGCTGAGGATGGAACCCAGCACCCCACGTATGCCAGGCAAGCGCGCTACCGCTTGAGCCACATCCCCAGCCCCATATGTTTTCTTTGTTATCAGACTCACATTACACATTCTCAGTTGGAACATCACATAGGTGATGGTGTATCCTTAGAGAAGCATATCTGGAGACACACGAAGTCCACTTCGCCTTCACTCACAGTGTTTATTTTTGTTTGTATTCTTAATAGCTGCCATTCTAGTCAGCTGATGAAAGCAATGGCCTAAAAATCTATGTTTAAGTTTATTCTCATGGATTAGATCATTAAACATACATCTACTTAATAGCAAGAGGAAGCACTGTGAACACAATAGTCAAAGGTTCTGTTTCTATGAAACAGAGCACATAGAGCAAGCAAATATCACAAATGTGACAAGTATAATAAAAGGAGAAATGTACAGTGCTTTTGGTGAAAGACTGAATACTTTTCCCCCAAGATTAGGAACAAGGCAAGGCTCTTTTCACCACTTATATTCAATATCAAACCCAAGGTCCTAACCAGTCCAATAAGGGAAGTAAAAGAAATGAAAAGAAATAAAGCTATCTTTACTTATAGACTACATGATAATCTATATAAAATAGCTCAAAGAATCCACAAGGATCAACTAGAACTAATAAGTGAGCTTCAATATGGACATGAAGTCAATGGAGAAAAAATCAATTATATACCTATGTATAGAAATAAACATTTAGAAATTGAAAAATGCATCACTTTTTATAGCATTAAAAAACATTAAAAACCTGGGGCTAAATTAAACTATATGCAAAACTTATATTAGAAGTCCACAAACACAATTCTAAGAAAAAGTAAACAAAATCCCAATTAATGCAGAGATATATGGTGTTCATGGATTAAAAAATAAATATAAAGATGGTAATTCTTTCAAGTTGATCTATAAAGTCAACACAATTCAAATATCATCAAACTTCTTTGCAGAAAGAAGCTGATTATAAAGCTTATATAGAAACAGAAAGGACCTAAAATAAGCAAAATGTTTTTGAAAAAGAAGAACAAAGTTAGAGAATTCTTCACTGCCTAATTTCAAGACTTATTATAAAGCTACAATAATCAAAATGGTATGATATTTGAGTAAATATAGAAGAGTGCCCAATAGACTTAGATGTGCTTGATTTCTGACAAAAAAAAAAAAAAGTAATTTAATGAGGAAAGGATTATCTTTTTTTTTTAAACAAATAAAATGCAGTCATTATTGGACACCCATATATTAAAAACAACAACAACTTTATTTACACTATATACAAAAAATTAACTCAATGTGGATCACACGTCTAAACATAAGAGCTAAAACTATAAAACTTCTATGAGAAAAATCTTTGTGATCATAGTTAGATAAAGATTTCTTAGGACACAAAAAATATGAATCATAAGAGAAAAAATTAATGAATTGGACTTGATCAAAATTAAGAACTTCTACTCTTTGAAAGGCATTTTCAGAGAATGAAAAGATAAGACAGAGACTTGGACAATATAATTTCAAATCACCTATTTGTAATGGACATAAATTCAAAACATATAAAAGACCTCTTATAACTCAGTAAGATTTTAAAAATACAATTTAAAAAGTGGGCCAAAGTCTTGAGCAGAAACTTCACTAAAAAAAAATATATGAATGGCAAAATAAACACATAAAAAATGTTTAAAAGCATTATTCATCAGGGAAATGCAAACTAAAACTAAAATGAAATATTACTGTATACCTATTAGAAAATTGAATATTATTTCATAGTGGGACTAGGAAACTGGAATTAGAATCCTCATGAAATCATCTTACTAGTTTAGGTACCTATATTAATGAAATTAAAAGTACAGATATAAGAAAAACAAGAGAAGAAAATTTCAATTTTATTTACTTTACTTACCCCATAGCAAACTCATCTAAATTTGTTTTTCCCATTAGTAGAGCTCCCTGATCCAATAACTTCTGAACTACTGTAGCATTATAAGGTGGTATATAACCTGAAAAAGTTTAGTTATTTTATCATAGGAGAGAAAACAATGCACATGTAAATAAATCATATGCAAGAAATAAGATTTTAAACCACAATTAAACAATTAATATTGACATGGTGAATTATTCCTAATCTGAATAGCAGTTGTGCGTTCTTCTAAGAGTTAATTTTTTTCTCCTGCTAACTGTACAAGTTTTCCAAAGACAGTTGAGTATTCACTGTTTTTATAATTTAAAAACATTGATTTTAACAGTAATACAATATATTGCACGGTAGAGATGTACTCAATTCGTTTGAAAGTAATTTCAAATCATTATTTTACTTTGACTTGATGTTTTCTTCTTAGATATTATACCAGAAATGTTTATGTATCTTATCAGAAAGAGCTCCTTATTCTCAAATAAAATTTCTTCTACCTTTTGAAAAGCTCTAGTATACATTCCCAAACATCTAATAAGAGTCCACCTATTAGAAGACCCTGAGGCATATTCCTTATAGAATATTATTTTTAGTGTGCAGTAGTCTGAATAACCTTTTTTCCCCCCTTCTAGGACCCAAAATATCTTAATAAACATGCTTCTTTTGACCTACTGAATTCTAAACAATAAAACTAAGCATCACTATTCTGTGCTACAAGAGATGGAGGAGTCAGGAAACAAAAAATAACTTAGTGAGAAGATGCTAATGAATTTTCACATCATCCATAAAAGGGGGATAATGACAGCTCATACTTACCCCACATTTTCAATGAGCAGGAGACAGAGGTCATTTAGTGTGTTTGTGGTCAGTTACTGAATCTTCCTAAATAGGATTTCTAAAACTTTTAAAGTAGCATTCATTCATAAACTGGCCTGCCTCTAAAAAAATAATTCTGCATTGTGAAAGAGCAAATAGTAAAGAAGTAATAGACTATCCTAAGTATTTCTTTCAAAGATATAATTAGGTTATCTTGGTGCTTAGTATCTAAAATGCCTATTTTAATAAAATTATTAATGCTTCAATTATACTTTACCTTTTAACATATTTGATGCACATGTTGTCTCAATGCCAGATGTGCTAAAGTTGTCTTTTACTGCAATAGGTATTCCATCTAAATCTCCAAGTGATTGACCTGCGTTAAAAAGCCAACAGAGGCTTATGAGAGATAACAGTTCAAAACTTAAAGTTGTTTATAATAAATAGTAATTTTTGGAAATAAAATTTCTTCAGAGATAAAATTTATGTTAGAAATTATTCCAGTTGGATATTACAAAGCATCACATACCCACTTACCTCATTTTATTATACTTCTCTAAATAAGAGTATGTTTTACGTTTATAGCTTCACTTGCCAAATGGAAACTGCTGTATTCAATTAAACTCTTTCTCTGGTGCTAGACTTAAGCATAATTGGAAGTAGTTTACCTTTCTTATATCTTTTCTCTGATTCTTCAGCTTGCTTTAAGGCCACCTCTTCTGATACAGTAATATAAGCATTTAGAAACTTGGTCTTCTGGATAAGGGAGAGACATTTCCGACAGAGCTCTGTTGGTGTAATCTGGCCTTGTTTCAGTGCTGTAGAAACCTATCATACATACAATTCAAAAACCTGTTACTGAGTCTGTGGAAGTTCAGCTATTATACTGAAGGGGCAACAGAGTAGTTACACATAAAATTTCAAAGTTAGGCTTTGGTTCAAAATCGAGAGAATCTATCAACCCTATTTTTAAGAGAATGAATGAAAAGTAACATGTTGGTCAGATTAAAGGATGAGTCAGGAAACATGGCATTCTCCTCCTCTCTTTTCCCAAGTTAGGCTTAAGCAAATGATAACAGTGTAGGTAAGTTAACCTAGACAGAAAGAGTCTGGGTGAAGATAACACCTAAAGGACTTAGTTAAAAGGGAAAGAAATGAGATAATTTTAAGTGGGGCTGATCTTCATTAGGTCCACTTTTAGGAACTCCAGATTTGAGAAAATCAGTAAGGGAATTGGAAAAAAGAAGTGAAAACAAGGATGCTAATTAGCTATCACTGAGCATGAAGAGAATGAAATGTACATTGAATAGCTCTCCTGGGTCAAAACTGCAGGTGTTACATCTGAATATAAAATAAAGTCAACTTTTAAATTTGTCATTTAAAAAAAAATCTCTCTCCTGGCACTTCTTTTATCTCTAATGGAAACTGGGCTTTCCCTTGAGGCCATAGCTTCCACCATTTTCATGTATCATAGAATCTGATGGGGGAGAAGAGAATGCAGGCAGGTGTCTTCCTAGTTCTTCAATTCCTTTCTCTTTCCCCTTCTTTCAAAAATCCCAAACTTACGTGAAACAGATACCTTGGGGATTATATCACTCTCCCCCCTCTTCCTCCTCCTATTTGCTTTCAATCATAGACAATTTTAGCACTCAGCTCTCTGTCATCTTAGTTACTATTGTTCCTACTGCTATTCTTGTTCAATTCAAACTTCAGGTCCTTGTATACTGACACCCAGCCTTTCTGTCCCTTGATCTCACTTTGCACAAGCTTCTCCTTTTCCTTATTACCCCAGTTACCCAGTTTGCTTAGTTATAGCTCAGACTACAGCATTATCCATAGCCATAAAATCTTTCAAACTTTAATTCTTGCCATCCCACACCTTCTGCCCACTAAGCTCATTTATTTTACTACCCATGAAGCCAGCAAGGAAACAGTGATCTCAGTCTTAGAATAAGGACATGGATCCTGTGGACAATCAGTGAGGTCAAATGAGGACCTACCTGCACACTACTCCAGATGAAACCTCAGGCCTGGCCAATGTTTTTTGTTTGTTTGTTTTTTTGGTACTGGGGTTGATTTTAGTCTTGTGATACTGAGCGAAGAACTCAGCTATTCCACACCTGGGTACCTGATCCACAAAACTGTTGGATAATAAGATTGTGATTTTCAATTGCAAAGTTTATTCTCATTTGTTTTGTATTCAGCAATAGAAAACTATTATATCTCCTTAGAAAAATTGAGAAATCTTCCGCAGGAATCATTCTTAAAAAGTATAGAAAGTAGGGTAAGGGAAAATTGTAAATACTTAGCATTTTTGTCCTGTACCAAACTTAAATTTAATAATAGTTATTTAACATTTCGATCTAGGCATCACCCAAGATGCTTTATATTTCATCTTTACATTCACACTGAGGGGCTTATATTATTTTCTCCATCTTACAGATAAAGAACTGATTTCCTCTTGAGGTCACATAGCTAGAAAGAGGCAGAGCTGAGATTCAACCAAGGCCTGATCTTGTTTTCAAAATCCATGCTCTTAAAGGACTATAATACTTCTCTCTCTACACAAGGCATTGAAGTATTTATTTCTCTCTAACTAGATAACATTATTATTTTTAGAAATAACATCAGAGGTTCACTTAGGAAAGAACTGTCTTGATAAATACAGGTTTAAGAGAGCTTTTCAGGGCTGAGTGTCTAGTGGATGGGCACTCTTTCTCTCTTTTGACACGTTCTGTCTTCACTGCCCCATGCATGTCAAGGTCACCAGCAATGTGCACATTCCTAAATCTAGCAGTCAATGCTCAGTCCCCATTTGACAGCATTTCTCAGCAGCACCAACACAAGGCACAGTTTCCTCCTTAGAACACTTCTTCACTTGTGTTCTGGCACTTGCCATATTGGTTTTCCTCCTACCTCTCTGACCATTCCTTCAAGTTTTTTTTTTTTTTTTTTTCCATCAGCCGTTCTTTCTAATACTGACCTCTAAATGTTGGAAGTTTTAAAACTGGGTGCAGTGACGTATGCCTGTAATCCCAGCGGCTTGGAAGGCTGAGGCAGGAGGATCACAAGTTCAAAGCCAGGTTCAGCAACTTAGCGAGGTTAGTCTAAGCAATTCAGTGAAACCCTGTCTCTAAATAAAATACAAAAAAAAGGGCTAGGGATGTGGCTCACAGTTAAGTGCCTCTGAGTTCAATGCCGGTACCAAAAGAAAGAAAGAAAGAAAGAAATGTTGGACAGTTTTAGGCCTTCTTTAATTTTATACTGAACTTCCAAAGTGACATTATCTAGCCACACAGCTTAGTTATCTTCTATATTCTGACCAATTTATATCCTCATATCCAACCTGTTTCCTAGGAGAGCTCTAAATTTATCATCTACTAGCTGAAGTACCATTTTATATATCTAGAAGCTATCTCAAAATTAACACCTCCAAAAAAGATCTTTTTTTCATTCCTTCTGAGACAGGGTCTTACTAAATTGCCCAGGCTAGTCCTAAACTTGTGATCCTCTTGCTTTAGCCTCCCAGGTAGCTGGGATTACAGAAATGTGCCACCACACCCTGCTCTAAAAGAGAGCTCTTGAGAACATCTTCCTTCCAAATATACTGCCTTTTAAAGCCTTTCCAATCTTGATAAATGCTACCATTTTAGTCAATTGCCAGGCCCCAAGCCCCAAGTATTCTCCTTGATTCTTTTCTTTCCCTCAAACTCCACATTCAATTCATCAGCAAACTCTAACATAAAAAATAACACCTATTTAAATATCAGCCAGAGAAACCTTCCCTGACAGTTACACTAAGTCATAAGCAAGCCAACTAGTTCTCCCCCTATAGCCTGCTTAATTTTTCTTCATAGTACTTAAACTACCTGTAATTATGTAATTTACTTTTGAAAACTCTTACTTAATGCTTGTTTTCCTACCAAAAGATATGTAGGCTTCACAAAAGCAGGAGTTTCTGTCTAATACTAACTCCCAGTTCCCAGAACCCAGAGGTACTCAATGAATGTTAGCTGAATAAATGAATAACTTGAGTTTAAAATTTGGAACCTATTCCCCTAGAGAACAATGATTAAATCTTCTTAATTAAAATCCTCAAGAAGTCAACTAAATATATGATTAATTAAGCTTTCAGATTAGTATAGCCTAGTATCTGACCCCTAGAAACACTGGGATTATGCCACAAAAGAAAGGTAAAAGTGAGTCTTCTCCACCTCCTGAATGTACTAGAGTAAAATTTGCAAATGGGAATTTTACCTCCTATTTGGCATTTGACCTCCTTTTAGTACATCTTCCCAGTGCTCCTCTGTTGTTATAAGCTTCCACTTACACCTCCTAAATTGTCTCAGATATTCAGTGTTTAGCCCCTCATCCTAACGTCTTTCCCAGCAAATTTTCTCCTACTTCAATTGGTTGGTTATCTCAACAAGGGTATTACCTAAGGAGGGAAATGTGATTTAGAACAATGAAAGAAAAAATTGTATAACCCTTCTGGGCATCTGTACTCCTTAAAAGAGAACGTATACTGAATTAATTAGTCTCCAGTTGGTAGAATTCAGGGCATCATTATGAGAATATGGGAAAAAAATGAATGGATAAAAGATACCTTGGGGAGGGGGAGAAGAAGATACTTTTTGGTCTGGGAAAATAACCACCAAATGTATTGCATATAGTAGGAATAAATAAATATTTGTTAAAGTAGTGATTAAGTGATCATGCCAAGATAACCTTTTGGTCTTCCCTTGTGTTTGTTCTCCTAAATCGTTCATTTTTTCCCCCATAAGGCAAAAGTTATTTCTTACAATTACTCAACGTCAGAAAGGGATCATGCGAAAAAGAAGGTGCATATGAGGAGGGTGGGAGGACAGAAAAAGGAGACACCATAATTTTAAAGGTTTTATTTTATTTTAAAACAGTTTTGGGGTTTAAAGAACAAACTTGATCTTTACTGACAGCACTATATGTCAGATACAATTTCAGATGGTAAAATTATGTCATTTTGGGGAAGAAATATTTATTATTTAAAACATGTGGATTTAAAAGTCTCATAATTGATAGCTTTCTCAAAGGCTGCCAGCTAGCCCCCCCCCCCTTTTTTTTTTGTGGCCAATCTTTCCACCCTCCCAGGGTGCCCAGAAGAAAAGAGACTGCTTAGGTGGAGATACCAAAAGAAGATGGAAGAGAGAATAGGTTCTGAATCTCAGAAATTGCCTGGAGAATCCTTTCCACACAGATCTGATTTAGAGTGAGAAACAGTTGTAGTTCTAACAAGGGCCCTAAGTGACTGTGATAGCAGTGGGATTCGGATAGTTCTAAAGGTTAAGCTATCTGGGCCAGAAAACAAGGAGACCAGAATAAAAGTCATAACAGCAGGAATATGAGAACAAATTCTAGCCATATTTACAAGACGGAATTAACAAGACTTGGTGATTTCTTGGATGTTAAAGATGAAGAAGATTCTAATAAGCAATAGGATAAAGGATATTCTATTAAAAAGACTATTAAGGATTCAGAAAGAGCAGGGGTTTTGTTTTGAAGATGGGGGTTAAAAAGCTATGGTACTGTTACAACTTGGGTTAAAATTAATTCGCTGATGAGATATTTGGAAGAGATGTGCAGAAGGCATTCACAAATACACTTTAGTGTTCAAAAATGATGTCCAGCTCATGGAGACTGAGGTAGGGAATCGTAGGTATCTTGGCGGTAGTTGAAGCCTAAAGAATAACTTTTTAAAAATGAAAAACCAACAATTATTCATTTTAATTCTGCAACCTACAAATTCGCCGCGCCCTTCAGCAACAACTGCTTCTGTTGGGACACAAAGATTGAAGTGGACCAGCCAAGTCCTCCTCATCTGGCAAAGTCCACTCTGAGAGACCCTGGGTCTGGGCTTGACCAAGGCCTGAGCAAACTTCTAATACAAAGAAGTCGATGGATGCACATTTCCACTCCATAATTCCGCGGTGCAGACATCTCCCTAGTGAGGTCCTCCCACCAGAATGGGCAATGCACGTACAGCCTAAGGACCACAAAGTCTGGATACCCACATTCAATTCAAAGAAAGAAGGCGTCTAGCTGGAAAAAGATCCTCAATCAGGCGCCGAGACTTCTTGTCCACCGAGTCCGCGAATCTTTCCACCCTCCCGGGGTCCGGGGTCCCCCCTCCCCCCTCCAAGGCCAATTCCACTCACTTCACGGAGGGTTCGGCCCAGCATGGTCTTCCTGCTCGGCCTGCCACCACAGGGGCCAGGTAACAGAAAGAAACAGAAGGTCAACAGCCGCCACCAGGGCTACTGGGCGCAGCCATCTTCGCTCGTCATGATACTCTTCTACACCGAGCACTTCGATTGGTCGAATTGCAGCCCGGGGGAAATGATCTTCGCACGCCATTGGCTGTCGCCACATGGCCTCCCTCCCGCGGCGAGGAGAGCCGGCAGGCAAGGAGAGTCCGGGCTAGGGTCGCGGCGGTGTTAGGGAAGTGGTGGTTTTGCTTGGCATCGGGATTGCTGGCAGTGTCTGCCGGTTTCGGCAAGGGTTCCAGGACAGCATAGGGATCTAGGGAGGTTGCACATCTGCTTGTTTGCTATTTTCTTTGTGTTGCCTTTTAAAGGACTGTCCGCGGTTGGGGGAGGGAGGAGAATGGACAGAACACTGAATAGAACGTTACTGGAGCATGTCTGATGGGACGAGCACAATAACAAGTCTGTATTCTTCCTTCATTTGCTCCACTAGGTTAATTTCACTTTCGAGTGCTCAATTTTGAAATAGGTTAGTGTGTTTGGCAGAATTTGATCGAATTTAGGAGTGAGAGCTTGAACCACTTCAGTTGCATCTTATTGGAGCACAAAGCACACTGTTCACGATGGAAGTTTTGAGGATTTGTGTACTGAGAAGAAATGCATGTACTGCTGCCTGCTTCTGGAGAAGCAAAGCCGTACAAAAGCTTTCAGTTAGGAAGATTAGTACTACCTCTCCAAGGAACACTGTCATGCCCGCTTGGGTGATTGATAAATATGGGAAGAATGAAGTGCTTCGCTTCACTCAGAACATGATGTTACCTATCATACACTATCCAAATGAAGTTATTATCAAAGTACATGCTGCGAGTGTAAATCCTATAGATGTTAATATGAGAAGTAAGTTTTGAAAAGACTTTTTCATTACCTTTTTCAAAGCCAGAATTTCATTGCAGTTTTAAAAGATCTATTGCATTTGACTACATTTTGGTTAACACAAAGGAGTCATTTGGGTTTTTATTAATGCCTCTGCAAATAGTTTTACCAAAATTAAAAAAAATCTCAATGGTAAGGATATACTTTAATCTTTTACAAAATACAAGTTTGTAAATTGGTACTTGTGAATTGTGTCTGCAGCAAACTTGCTATTATACTCTCCTGGGAACTTTGTGGTAAACTGTGATCTATCAGAGGCTTCAGAGGTATGGTTATGTTTACACATCAGTTCAGAATTTGCATTTTTTTGTAATTATTCCTGTCCTCTTTGCTCTCCCCTTACAACTTCCTTTATTGGTCCAGTAGACAAAGCAACAGATTGTATCTAGGATATGGATATTTTACTCATTTCTTCTATTTTCCCCCTCAACAGTGAAAATACACGTTCCTGTTTGCTCCTTTCTAAATCAAAATGTTGTCCTATTAATTTCTGCTGGGATGGGGCTGACAAAGCTTGGAAAGAGCTATGTTCCTTTTTGTTTTTTATTTTGGTTCTGGGGATTGAACCCAGGGGCACTCTAACACTCCCAGGAATCCCCCTCCCCGACTTTAAAAAATTTTGAGACAGGGTTCTGCTAAATTGCTCAGGCTGAGCTAGAACTTGTGATCATTCTGCTTTGGCTTCCCAAGTCACTAGGACTACAGGTGTGGGCCACTGTACCTGGCACTATATTCCTTAAATACATACTATGTGAAGATTATATTTATTAGAGTTCAAAAGATTGTTTAGCATTTGTGAATTACTTTAACTTTGGAAGTATTCACCAAAATGTCAGTCTTATGTGTCTTTTGAAAAAATTAAGAAACATCTTTTGTGATCATTAACCTCAGTGTAAATTACAGGGCATTAACTTCAGTGTTTTAAGTTAATGGCCATATCCAGTTTAATTTAACCAGGGACAGGTGTTTTGAGGGTAAACCTACGGTTTTTACATTCAACAGATTGCCTCATTAACAATTCTCATATATGACCTATGTTTGATGAATTTAATTCTTTGTTTTTATATAAATACAATTACAGAATTAAGATTAATGATACATAATCATTTTGTGGAATTTATAGAGATGTGGAACTTATGAAACTGTTGAGACTTCATTTCCTTCTCCTCCCATGGAGAACTGGTGTGACAGAGTAGCAATTCTCAAAATTTTTAGTTTCAAGACTACTCTGTGCTTAAAAATTACTGGACACTTAATGTTAACTGTAGCTATAAATATTTACCTTATTGGAAATTAGAACAAAAATTTAAAATATTAACTTATTTAAAAATACAGTAACATTATAAAATTAAATCAGGAGAAAATATAAAATGAAACAAAAATAACAAGGAGGAGACAATTAAGTATGTGAAGCACTGAAACAATAGTAGTTGATAGAGGTTATATTGAAAAGTAACTATTTCCCAAAATAAGCCAAAAAGTTAGTGAGAAGAGTAGCTTTATTGTAAATTTCTGCATCTCTATTTGCTGTCTGGTTTAATAAGATAGCTGGATTTTCATACATACTTTTGTAGTCAATCTGTTGCAGTATGATATTTGAAGTAATGAAGAAAAAACAGCCCACAAAGATAGATTGCTAGAAAAAAAAAAAAGGAATCTCATAGATTCCTTGAAAAGACTGGGAACATAGATAACTTGAACAAGTTCTGAATAAGGGAAATAAAGTCCAGATTCACTGGCGTTAGGTCATTTTATTCTAATTTTGAAAGCTGCTATTTTTAACTTAGTAACTGTTTAGACCAGTGCTTTTCCAGTATGGTAACCACTAGTCAAATGTGACTGTCGAGCAGCTGAATATGGCTAGTCTGAATTGAGAGTGCAATCAGTATAAAAGACTTAGTGAAAAAAAGAGGAATGTAAAATGTCTCATTAAGAATTTTAAGTTAGTGGGCTGGGGTTGTGGCTCCGCAGTAGAGCACTCACCTAGCATGTACATGCGAGGCCCTGGGTTCAATCCTCAGCATCACATAAAAATAAATAGATAAAGGTATGTGTCCAACTACAACTAAAAAATAAATATTAAAATAAAGAATTTTAAATCAGGGTTGGCGGTATAGCTCAGTGATAGAACAGTTGCCTACCATGTGTGAGGACCTGGGTTCAATTCCCAGCATCCACTCTCCAAACCCCCAAAAGAATGGTATATTAATTACATGTTAACCCAGTAACATTTGCAATACTGATTTTGGTTGTTTCTCTTTACTTTTTGAATAGCCACTAGAAAATTTTTAATTACGCATATAGCGTGCATCTGATTTCTATGGACAACATCTATCTAGACAATGTGATGGGAGTAACTGTTACACATTTCTTTCGGTGACAAAATTTGGCCAAAGGCTTTGGAGTCTTAAAAGTATTTGTGGCTAGAAAGCTCTATTAAGAATGAATTGAAATGACTTGGTTATAATTGTCTCATTAAATTTACTTTTGTTTTTGTTTTGAAGTAATAATTGCTGTGACTATTTGGGCATGTTGTTTTA
Source organism: Marmota flaviventris (assembly GCF_047511675.1). Lineage (NCBI taxonomy): Eukaryota > Metazoa > Chordata > Mammalia > Rodentia > Sciuridae > Marmota > Marmota flaviventris. Next base: position 56,431,497 of record NC_092503.1, read on the forward strand.
CTTTATTCTTTTATTCTTTATTCTTTTTACATTGGGCTTGAAGGTAATTTCATTTTGCAAGATGTGCATGCACACTTTGTTGTATACATATTTATTTCAGTACAATGCATCTGGACCTTTCTTAGCTGCTGTTTAATAAAACACTGTAACACATTTTACTTTTATATAGTATTCTTGAGACATCTTAGTGTTTTATGACTTGACTGAGTAATATTATTTGCAAGTTCTCCGCCTGCCCATGGATTTGTTTTGAGCAAGTGTTATTGTTGTTGCAGAAGATATCTGAAATGGTGGCTTGGGGAAATAAAATAATGAGTAGATGATTGTAAACTTTCAGAAGCAGTTATTTCCCTTGATAAGAAAGCAGGAGCCACATCTGTTTTACTTTGAAGGATGAAGACTGGCTGTTTTTCTGAAGATGGCCACTACAGTTAGGCATAAAATAATAAGTCATGGAAATGGCTAAGGCAATGAATAAGTTTAAAAATAGGAAAATAATACTACCAGCAGCATTATATTCACACTGTTTGGGTTTTTTCCCAACAAAGTTTTTAGATGGGATTAAAGTCTTTGAAACTGATGACAGATTTCGGATTTTATAAATTGGCCAATTTCTCTGAATAAGTTGAACTTTTGTAGCGGGGTGGAACTCTGAAGGTCTACATTCATTTGTGTCATCAGTAGGTTCTTCTTTACTAACTGCCATCTAGCTGCATTTGGGCCCACTTTAGATAGTACCAGTGTGCTAGGGCTACTCACCTGATACATGGGCATACTAGGGTTACCAAGAAAACTCTAAAAACAACCTTGAGCTGCCAGCTCTGTAACTCAGAGAGGACTGAAACCTATCTGCAGCCCTGAAACAGCTAAACTTTGACATGGCTAATTGCCTGCTTCTGTTGCTCAAACCACATAAGGGTTCAGTGAGTAATAGTTGGTGTTTTAGCAGTGGAAAAGAAATGTAAGACAGAAAAAGAGAAGCATGCAGTATTTATGTCACATGTGAAGTTGTTTTTTTTTCCCCCTGATAGCTTGCAATTCTACATAGCCAGATGGCAGATGTGTAATGTAACACAATGGCCAGTAGCTAAGATATTTTTGGAACTATCCCAACTTTCAAACACTTTCCTGTGTGTCTTGATTTTCATTAGGAAACCAGCTTCTGCAAACTGTGTACCTGTCAGGGTCTGTCCCTGTATCTATTTTCCTTCCTGCTGTGATGAATTGTCATTGCTCCCAAGTCTAACCCTCTATTTGTGTTCTTGATGTCATCCCCTCACTTACTGGGGTTTCATTCCAGAATTGTCTCCTGCATCATCAGTTTTCCCCTTTCTACTGGATCATTCTAATTGGCATACAAAATTGCTATAATTTCTCCCTTTTTAAAAAGAAAAAAAAAAGTCACTGAAAAATCCTATCTCTGTTGCTCTGTCCAGCTACTCCTCCATTTTCCTGCTCTCCTCTATAAACACAACTATCTTAGAGTTGATTCTTCTCACTTGCTTCAATTCCTTGCTTCCCACTCCCTCTCAAGCATACAGTGTCACAGGAACTGCTTTTACCAAGGTCACCAAGGTCTCCATGTTGTTGGACAAAGTCTTGTTAAAGCCTCTAGCAGCTTCTGACCTTATTTGAAAATCTGTCTCTTCCCTGTCAGTAGAATTTGGCATCTTGAAAAGACCTTCTTCCCTTGGCTTTCAGGGCACCTCCTACTTTACCAGCCAAGTGTTCTTGGGATCCCTTGCTGGATGTTTCTCATAATTGAGATATAATGTTGCCCCCAACCCCAGCTTCTGGCCAGGAGTGGCCAAGGGGCAAGGGTAGACTTGGAGAGGGTTGGTGATTCTGCATACATGTTGTGTGGCAGGGAGAGGTATATGACACTGGGGGCAGAGGGTTAGACAGGGTACCTGTCTTGAAGAACCTAATATAAGAGGAATATTCTCAGAAGTATGTGAGGCAGAAGAGAGGGTAACAATTTTGTATCTTAGAAAAGGTATTTTATAGATTGATGCTTTATAATGAACTACATAGGATTATTGCAGATAGAGTAGCCAATTTATTTGAACCAAAGATTATGGTTGTTTGTAGTTTTATGTAGCTGATATTTATATAAATATTCTTAGAAATTAAGTAACCAACCTGACTTAACGTATCAGAATAGATGCAGCTTAGAGTCTATGTTCCTTTTTAAGAATCTCTGTACTTTTTCCAAAATTGTTTTTCTAGGAAGATTTTTTTAGGAGATAGGGACTATCACTCTTAGACCGGTATCAGAGTTAAGTACTTTATAGCCATGCTTTGTGTGTTCGTTAAAATTTTTTACGTATACCAGTATCTTCTGTTTATTATCTTTTAATAGTATTAATGTTTGTTGTCTTCACCAGACTTGGCACCAAACGTCTTTATTATTTACAAAGTGTATGAATGAATAAATGAATAAAGATACTACCTTCAAAGAGCAAAATATATAAAAGACAATACTAAAAATACTGAAGATAGTTTCAAAAGTTGAGTTTCGCTGGGTGTAGTGTCATTGCCTGTAATCCTAACAACTTGGGAGGCTGAGACAGGAGGATCATGAGTTCAAAGCCAACCTCAGCAAAAAGTGAGGTGGTAAGCAATTCAAGGAGACCCTGTCTCCATATAAAATACAAAAAAGGGCTGGAATGTGGCTCAGTGGTCAAGTGCCCCTGAGTTTAATCCTCGGTACTACAAAACACAAACAAACTTGAGTTTCAAAGAAATTTTGAATAATGGTGGCTTTAGTTTCATAAGTGATTGTGATTTTCCACCTGATTTTCTTTGAATGGAACAGCACTCATTGTTTTTATATTTTTTCATAATGATGGCAGAATATTATAAAGTTTTTGTTTCATAATCTTTATCTTGAGACTCTAACATTTTACCTGGGTTGTTATCTTATGTTAGTTTTAAAATCATTCTGTCCTTAGTCTTGGAGGAAATAGATAAATTGTGTTTTGTAGGTGGTTATGGAGTGACAGCTTTAAATATGAAGCGTGATCCTTTACATATTAAAAGAAAAGGAGATGAATTTCCTCTAACTCTGGGCCGGGATGTCTCTGGTGTGGTGATGGAGTGCGGGCTTGATGTGAAGTATTTCAAGCCTGGAGATGAGGTAAGTTAATCTTTTTCTTCCTTATTTTTTATTACTTTTCTAAATGTGCATATTTTATTGTGCCTTTTTTAGAAGTATATTCTACACCATTGACTGGTTTTCTTCTCTTCAATAAATGTTCTGACCTTTGGCTGGAACCCTCATTTCCTTCGTTCTGTTGTTACATTTTTTTTCCAAATAATGAAAAAATAGCTTGACTATACTAGAGTTTTCTAAATTTTGTGCTTCAGAATCATAAGACTTCTAGCGGCTTGGGAGGCTGAGGCAGGAAGATCGCAAGTTCAAAGCCAGCCTCAGCAAAAGCAAGGGGCTAAGCAACTCAGTGAGACCCTATCTCTAAATAAAATACAAAATAGGGCTGGGGATGTGGCTCAGTGGTTGAGTGCCCCTGAGTTAAATCCTCGGTACCGCCCTCCCCACAAAAAGAATCATAAGACTTGAAAACACATAGGATTGGGACTATTTTTCTTATAAAGTTTTTTCTTGAAAGAACCTCGAAATGACAATTACTACCTTCTGGATTCAGTGGTAAAATATCTGAAATTTGATGTGATCTGTCATCTGTCATGTTGAACATTTGTGCCAAGAGATTGTAGTGAGCTTGTAATAAAAGCTAGTGATGTCCTGATTACTTTTCAAATGATAACTATTCCCTGTAAGATAGGTACAGGTAGGCCCAGGGTATAGAAGAGGAAATCACACTATTAAAAAAAAATCCCATACCTAGTAAGATTAGGGCCAGGGTTCAAATCCCAAAGATTGTGGACTCTCTAGAACTCTTAGTAGTCAGTCAACACTGCAGGATACCCTGGCGCCTGCCTCCAGTGTGGTTTGACTTAATTCAGAATCATACCAAGAAATTTATCACATGAAAATAAGTCCTTTGCTTGGAGCTATCTCAAAGGGCAGATATGTATCAGGGAATACCTTCATGCAAAACTTTGATAAGAACATATCCATGTCTCCAGTGAAGCTGTGTGTCTGTGTGTGTTTCAGGTCTGGGCCGCAGTTCCTCCTTGGAAACAAGGCACTTTCTCAGAATTTGTTGTGGTCAGTGGGAATGAGGTAACTTACCATCTCTGCTAAAGTGCCATTAGAAAGTTTAAACAAAGACTGACAAATATCTCTGCAATAATTGGTTGTTTTTCAGATTGGGTTCATGTTTTATGGGCAATTTTGAGAAAGTTAAAATAAACAATAGGAGTTTTTGAAAGATTGAAAAGTTCTTTGGTGTCATTTAATAACACTGCTTGCCAGAGCAGTTAGCTTTGCCTCATGGAACAGGGATTTGGAATGAGGTCTAGAACCCTGCTGTGCTTCTTTGTTCTTCGCAGTATAAATAGTTGAAACCAAATACACCCAGAGGGAATTTGGATTAATCATAAACAGAGGCATGGAAGTATCAAGCTGTTTTGAATATCTTTAAAAACAAGAGTCTAATCAAATATAATCAGAAGACCTGACAATTTGAATAGAGAGAAAGGGAGGAGTTAATGTTGAGGAAATTGGCTACAGAAGGGAGGTTAGAAGGGAAAAGGGGGTGTTTGAGATTGGAAAAAGCCTAGAAAGATTACTTTGCAGAAAATGGGAGTAAGAGAAGCAGTCGGTTAGAATATGTTTACAAGGGTTCGAGGTTTATTTGGGATTATATCTGGATATGATCAGGACTAATGAGATTATTGCTTGTGGTCTTTTTATAAACAGTGAAGTAGCTATATCTAATCATGTAGCCTAAACATTACTAAACTGCCTCTGTGAGGCAGCTAGACAGCCACTGGGATAAGATGTTCAATAAACACTGAACCTGGAAGACTTTTCCAGCTTTACCTTTGAAAATAGTTGAATTTCTGTGAAGGTCAATGTGCTTTATTGTGTTCATAGGTATGCAAGTCTTTGCTTATTTTTGACTGTTGTCTTCAAATCTAGGTCTCTCACAAACCCAAATCACTCACGCATACTCAAGCTGCCTCTTTGCCATATGTGGCTCTCACAGCCTGGTCTGCCATAAACAAGGTTGGCGGTCTGAATCACAAGAATTGTACAGGAAAACGGTAAGTGTCTCAACAGTGGCATCTCAACTTCCCTTCTTTCCTGCTATTTGTAGTAAACCTGTCAGAAGAATTATTTACATGACTGGAGTGATGCTAACATTTCAAATAATTTCCAAAGAATTCTGTTTTGGTTTGTACTTTTTAAACCTCATTTTATTGATTCTCAGTTATAAAATTTCCAATCAATTGGGAATTTTTAATCTGACATACACAAATGGGCTTTAGGAGTCTGAACCTTCTAAAATAATACAGATTTTGTATGTGAACATCTGGAATAGAGAGCCATAGCTTTTCAGATTCCTAAAAAGGTTAAGAATTACTCCATAGCTGAGAGTGGTGGCACATGCTTGTAATCCCAGAAACTGAAGGAGAGGCCGGAGGATTGCAAGTTTGAGGCCAATCTCAGCAATCAAAATTAAAAATAAATGAATAATGAAAAGGAAGAGGGATGCAGTTCAGTGATACAGCCCCCACCCAAGGAAAAAAAATCAAAAAAATGAAGAAAAAGAAAAGAATTACCTCATATGTTTTTTGGAGAATGATGTCAAGATAGAGATTTTTTTTTTCCTATGTCTACTAAGAATTGCTCCCACATTTGTATATTTCTAATCAGATATCAAGGGACAAAACACTATTGGATATTCTTGAGTTCTCTTGGGCTCAATGCTTGATGTCCCTCAGGTCAGTCCTGATGCCGCAGTGACTTGAATGTATGCCTGTTTAAGTTAGAAAGAATGCAGGGACAACTCAGTCTCAGAGTTGTCCCCACTGTCTGTGGTTTCACCTTTTGGAGTTTCAGTTACCTGTGGGTAATCATGATCTGAAAGGGTGAGTACAGTATGGAGAGAAAGAGAAAGGAGAGACCACACATTCACATAACTTTTATTATCATGTATTATTTCTTCTTCTTATAAGTTATTGTTAATTTCTTATTGTACCCAACTTATAAACTAAATTTTATCAAAGGTATGTATGTATGGGAAAAAACATAGTGAATGTAGGGTTCATTACTAGCTGTGATACTGGTCTTGGAGATCAGGCATGGGTCCTTATTCCCCAGGGTTGAAGATTAAACACCTGAGAATGCAGAGGCAAGCACAGGAAGCAACTTTTATTTAAGAAAGTGACAGCAATAGACTTCTCCACAGAGAATGGGCTCCAGAGCTAGGTGTCTGTGGGAGGGGGTGGTCTTGTCTCTCTTATAGATCCCAGGACCTCCCTTTTAATCATGATCTGTTTTTTCTTCTCTGTATATATGCCTAAGGGCAGGAAGGAGAAGGAGCACAGGGGTTAATCATTAGCAACCCAGTGTGCCAGGGAGTGTAATCTGGGGAGTATAATCACAGGAGGGTAACTGTTAGCAATATTGTCTTTTCTTTGATAACCACTCCTCATCTTCTCCACTCAATCATTTATTACCTATACCGACTACCTGACCTTTACCCTGTCTCAGCTGCAGATTCAGGCATCCCCTGGGATTTTGTAATATACCTCCTGTGGATAAGCAAAGGACTATTGCATCTGAGTACATATAGATTGAGTTCATATCAATTCCCAATTTATAGCTGGGTGACCTATTCAGTTGATTTTTTTTTTTTTTAATGAGTTTTGTGTTGAAGATTAAGTGAAATCACACACACAAAGCTGGTGGCACAGATAGTAAGAGGCATTTAGCAGGCCTGGCACAGTGGTACACACCTGTAATCTCAGGGACTCAGGAGGCTGAGGCAGGAGGATCACAAGTTCAAGGCCAGCCTCAGCAATTTATCAAGGCCCTAAGCAACCCAGTGAGACCCTGTCTCAGAATAAAAAGTGGGTGATGCTAGGGATGTGACTCTGTGATAAAGCACCCCTGAGTTCAATCCCCAATACCCCACCTCAAAAAAAAAAAAAAAAGAGAAAGAAGGCGGCACTCAATAAATGGTGGCTATTATTGTTAGCAAGGAGATTATAATGTTTTTGTATTTTAGAAAGTTGCTATCATAGAGAAAAACCAATGTTTTTGTTTTTTTGTGAGAAAAGGAGGTACTAAGAACCATTTAATGATTTTAAGAAAAGAAAGAGCTATAGGTCAAATTATAATAAATTAAAATAATGTTCTTTTTGTTACTAAGGCTTGTGCAAGATAAATGAAGTCTGTGTCATTCTATATTCCTATTGTTATAAAATATTGAACTTTACATTTAATGTGTTGATAGAGCATTGAATTCAAAGAAAGTTTAAGCTGTATTCCAAAACATTGTGAGGTTATTCATCTAATGACTGCTACCATTGATCTTAACATTCAAGGCAAATACTTATTCTAAAGGTCAACCTTGTTTATTTTTTAAACTTTTGTGGCCTTTTTTTTGAAGTTGCCATTTTGGTCAAACACTTTGTTTAAATTAAATTTGTTTTGTCAGAGAATTTTCTAATGGTCCTTCTTAGTTAATAGTCCTGCAAAAATTTCATTCCAGAGTTTTAGACCTTTATTATTATTGCAGGCTCAACAACAACATTGATGTTTTTTCCTTTTGTCCCCCTACCTGCACATAAAAAAGTAGGTTTTCTATGCCTGCATGGTTGTATACATATTCTGTTAGAGAATGCTTATTCCTTTTGCAGGTTCAGGGCTGTCTGGGTATTTTAGCATACTGTAAAAAACGATTTGGAGACAAAGATCTAGCTGTTTTTCCTTGGATACATAGATGTGAACTCTTAATTTATTGCTAGCTTTGTGGGTAATTCTTTAGTACACTGTTATCGTCTGTTTAAACAGTAATGGTCTGAAACTCAGAAATTGGAGCCCTGGGTCCTACTCTTCATTCTGCCTTTAGCTAACCAAATGACCACATGCTGTTCATGGTCTCTTTGCAGTTTCCTCTTAGTTACTGAGTGTAGGACACTATAGCTTTGGGCAGTTGATAATTTTATCTTACTAGGCCGTTTTATATATGTATTATATATGTATGTGTGTGTGTGTGTTTATTTATTTTATATTGTATTGGATCTGTTTATTGATTTAGTCACATGTTAGCCAAACTAGAGTGAAATCCATTGTAAAGCAGTAGTCCACACCATGAACTTCTGCATTCTCATCTGCATACTGACCTGTAGGATGCCTGTGTCGTGAGCCATAGTCCTTTTAGACTGCTACATCAACACAAAAAATAAAAACAAAAACAATAAACTAATGGTTTATAAATAACAGAAATTTATTTCTCACAGTTCTTGAGGCTGGAAAGTTTAAGGTCAAGATGCTGACAGAGGGGCTGGGGATGTGGCTCAAGCGGTAGTGTGCTCGCCTGGCATGTGTGCGGCCTGGGTTCGATCCTCAGCACCACATACAAACAAAGATGTTGTGTCCGCCGAAAACTAAAAAATAAATATTAAAAAAAAAATGCTGACAGATTCAGTCTAGTGAGGGCCAACTTTTTATTTTATCAAGAGTTTCTTGTCTTCACATCCTAGAAGGGGCCAGAATCTCTTTGGGGTCTCTTTTGTAAGGGCACTAACCCCATTCATGAGGGCTTTACCATATGACATAATCGCCTCCCCCAAAGGTACACCCCCAATGACCTACTTCTTCTGTCACCGCCTATGTGCCTGCAGTTCCACCCTTTTAATCCACATCAGTGCATAAATCCACTGATCAGGTTATATCTCTCATAATCTAATCATTTCACCTCCAAAAATTTTTGCATTGTCTTACACATGAGCTTTTGGGGGCACCTCATATCTAAACTATTATAAGCTACATCCCCTCTCAAAATAGTTTTAATGAAGACTTTATTACCATCAGTTGGGGATTAGGATTTTAATACCTGAATTTTGCAGGACAGAAACATTATAAATATTTAGACCATAGACTTGCACTTGGTGCTCTCAGAAATGTAGGTTAAATTGAAGTTACTACCCATGGGTTATAATAATGGCCTCTCTCTCCAGTTGCTTATTTGTGAGATTCTCAAGCAATATGAGCACTTTAAAATGTGTAAAAATACATGTGTGTTTGGGGGGTTACTAAGGATGGATCCTTAGACCTCTTATGTGCTAGGCAAGTGCTCTATCACATAAGCTGTTTTAGCTAGCTTTTTTTTTGTTGCTGTGGCAAAAAAGACTTGACAAGAACAAAGTAGAGGAGGAAAAGTTTATTTTGGCTCATGGTTTCAGAGGTTCAGTCTATGGTCAGCCAATTCCATAGCTCTGTGCTGGTGAAGCAAACTGTCATGATGGAAGGGCATGGCAGAGAAAAGCAACTCATGACATGACAGCCAGGAACCAGAGAGCTCTGTTCACCAAAGACAAAATGTAAACCCCAAAGGTACACCCCCAATGACCTACTTCTTCTGCCACACCCTGTGTGCCTACAGTTCCACCCTTTTAATCCACATCAGTGCATAAATCCACTGATCAGGTTATATCTCTCATAATCTAATCATTTCATCTCCAAAAATTTTTGCATTGTCCTACACATGAGCTTTTGGGGGCACCTCATATCTAAACTTTTACAAGCTACATCCCCTCTCAAAATAGTTTTAATGAAGAATTTATATAATGGGATTTTATATTACCAAAAACTCAGAGGTTCTAATGTCCAAAGTGGATTTTTTTTCAATTTGATAATTCATTATGATTGATGGAGCACATTTTGGCTTCTCTAAGCAATAATATTCTTTTTCTGTTAGCTGTTAGCATTAAGGCTTGCTTTAGTTTGCACAAAGCAGGTCAGTGTTTGTTATCAAGGACTAACAGTCTATTCTTTTTCTAACCACCTAATTAAGGGGGAAAAAAGCAAAATTAATAGTAACAAAACCACCCATCAATACCTTGAAAGATTATATAGGATTTCTTTGTTACTAACAGCTTTTTTAAAAAATTAGGACAAAACTTTCTAAGGATTCAGTGGTGTTTGCCTTTTCCTTCATTGTTATCTAATTATATTTCTGCAACAACTGAGAGTGTCAGTGAACCAAGGGGATGATTCAGTCTTGGTATTGCATGCTATTATCAACTTTGGCCACACTTGGGTGTCACCAGAAATGTCAAGTAAAAGTATTCCTTTTCTGTCAGCTCATCTATAGTTTCTTTATGATTTATTCATAGAAACACATATATAATTAGGGCTCTCAAGGTGAATAGAAAGTAGGTGATGTATCTCAGTGGTAGAGCACTTGCCTAGCATATGCAAGGCTGGAGGGGGAAATTAATAGAAAAAGAAATGTAAAGTTGTTATACCTGATATTTTTTTGAATATGGTACAATCTGATGGTTTTGTTGTTGTTATTTTTTTTTTTGTTTGTTTTTGTTTTATTAGTGGTAATGTCCTGGGACTTGAATATTTCATGCTCTTCCTGCGAAAGTTGTACTTTTCATGCTCTGCCTAGGAAAGTTGTATACATTTGAAAATACAGTAAATTTAGGCACACTTTTCAGTTTCTTTCTTTCGCTCATTTTTTTTTTTTTAATTTTTATACTGAGGATTGAAACCAGGGGCACTTTACCACTGAGCTACATGAGCTACATTCCCAGCACTTTTTCATTTTTTACTTTGAGATTAGTTGCTCAAGCTGACCTTGAACTTGAAATCCTCCTGCCTCAACCTCCTGAGTCAAGTTGCCAGAATTAAAGGTATAGGCTCTGTGCCCAGCTTCAATTTTTTTTTTTTTTTTTTTGAGATTAGACTCTACTATAGTGAAATTTTATCAGGTAAGTATAAACTGGGTGTCTGATTAATTCTGTTTATACAGAATTAGATTGTACTCCACAGCAATAGCTTATATTGAAGTTAAAATGATTACCTGGTAATTCTAACAGCTTCCTTCTTTCAAATGCCTTTTCTTGCCTGTTTTTCAACTCACCACCCACGTGTTTCTCCCCACTCTGCTCCTGCCTCCCCTGTGAGCTTTGTGTTTTTATCTGCACCTGACTGGGTTGTATTATGAGAAGAGCAAGGCTGGAGTATTGTGATACAAATGCGTCTTCCTGAATTCTCCTCTGTTTTCCAGGGAGCCTTCTGAAGAAATAATAGGAACCTCACTCCTGGACTTTTACTTAAAAAAAAAAAAATTAAGAGATTAGAAGCATTTACTCTTCAGCACCTTGTCATCTAGCTTTCAGCCTTGCCATGTAAGAGACAACAGTTCCCATGGGGTCATAGCAGACTAAGTGGCTAAACCCAGTGATGCTTAACCGTTTTTTATTTTAACTGATTACTCTGAAGTATCTGGCACTGTTGGCCACTTCCTTAATACTCACTTTTTCTGTGGTTTTAGGGACACTAGACTCCTTTAGTTTCTTTCTTGCCTTTTTGACCATTTCTTATTGTTTTTTAAAGGCATTCATTCTTCTAACCCTTTAAATGTGTTTTCACAGTGTTCTGGGACATTCCTCTATGTCTCCCAGGGTTATCTCATGTACTCCCAGCTTCTAGAGTTTAGTAACTTGCAGATCTATTTATCCAACTCTAACCTGTCCACTGAGTTCTAGTTAGACATTCCATTTGAATGTCAAAATCAACTTGTAGAAAACAGAACTTAACCAAGTACCACTCTGACTCTTCCTCTATATTCCCTATGTCATTTAAGTGTGATTTACCTTAAACCTGATATTATTTAAAGCAACCAAAACCTAATATTGTTCCTAAACACCACTCCCTCTTTTTCCTCTGCTCAACTCATTGCTGTTCATGCCATGTAAAATTTACGTTTGTTGTCATCTTTGGAACAATGACTTCCAGGTTTTTCTTTTATATGAACTATAAGATTTCAAGGCATTTCGAGTTTTCTTGTGTAGCAAGTAAGCCAAAAAATACTACTAGATTTTACTTAAGAACACTTATTAACTAGTACATTGTTATGTTTTTCCTATGGTATTTTAGAACTTTTTAAGTGTTCTAACTGGAAGTATGTTTTGAAGACTGGCTTCTGGTCTGTACATCTCAAACCTTGTTTAATTTAATCTTGTTTGTTCTTCTTCACTACTCACATGATCCAGTGCTAAATGCAGTTATACTGGCCTTGTTTTATTGGTGCATTATAGTTGTACATAATGGTGGGATTGGTTGTTATATATTTGGGTATGTACACAATATAACAATATAATTTGACCAACTTGGTCTTATCTTAATAAAATATCATGAGGCTTAAGTAAGTTGATTTCACAAGAACTAGGAAATACTCTTAGATGGCATTTTAAAACCAGGACTGCTAGCAATAATTTAACTCTGTGCAAAGAGTGACTGTGAACCTTATCAGTGTTTCTCTCTAAGTGCAAAACAAATATACAATAGTCCCTCTTTATCATCAGGGGATACATTGCAGAATGCCCTGTGGATGCCTGGAACCACAGACAGTTTGGAACCCTATATATACTGTGTCTTTTCCCATACATTTATACCTATGATAAAGTTTAATTTATAAAATAGGCACAGTTCAAGATCAACAGCAATACTAATAATAGAATAACTGTAAAATATACTTCAATAAGAGTTACTTAAAACAAATGAATTATTTACTTGTGTACTTTTGTATTTAATATTTCTCAGCCACAGTTAACTATGGGTGACTGAAAATGCATGGATAGGAAAGGACTGCTATTTGTTCAAGTTAGCTTCCCCTTAATCAAACCTACTATCACCTGACAAGAGGGCAAGTATGTAGAGTGTAGGAGTGGAAAGAGAGCCATATTAACTGATTGTGATGGATATATCTTTTTTTTTTTTTTTTGCAAAGTTTACAAAAGAATATGTCCATGAAACTATATTGCTAGGGTTCCTCCCAGGACCATGTGTAAGAAAAGGGCCTGAAGCTGTAGCTTCATTGGATCCGTGGTCAATCCTTTGATCAGACTACTTCTCTTTCTGCCCTATTAGGTCTGCCCTACTATCACTCATCAAAAGAATTTTTTCCCTCTAGCTATTTCTGTGTAATATTGAAGAAACTACTGATTTGGAATAGGTCCTGCTGCCTCTTCCTTTTGGGAAGATAAATTTCAGTACCTTGAAATTCTGAATAGATCTGAGGTAATAGAACTGTTCTTATCCCGAGTTTGACATTCTTGGCCCATTATGGGTTAGCTAAACCTTTAGAACCAACTACCCTGGGCACCTTGCCAAATGTATAAATAACTTTGTTTTCATGGGAAATGTGTTAAAATTCCAAACATCCTATTCACAAATGAACTCTCCTGTAAATTGGGGAAATGTCAATATGAATCACAGAGGCTTAGAAGAAGAGGTCATACAAATCCAGACTATATTGGACACATTCGGTTGATTTGTTTTATACTTTTATTACTGTACTCATTGAAATTATGCTAAGATACTTTCACTCATCTCTTCCCCCAGACTTAAAAGCTGAGAAATGAGATGTACTTTCAGCATCATTCTTATTTCTTAAAGACCATTTGTTTCTACTAATGGAAGATTTAGCTGTATTTAAATCCTCTTTGTTTCTAAACCATTAGGACAAAATAGGTGGCAATCTAATCTTTGCGATTGTCTTTTTTTTCCCTCCATAAATATGTGGTCTAGGAAGAATCATGAAGATCATATGGTTCTGTTAGAAAGACAGAAAAAATGAACTATAAGCTTAAATTGGCTGAAAGCACCAATTGTTTTTCATTGACTCTCAGAGTATACCTCTGTGGGCATCATGTCAGAGGTGAGGAATCCAAGGCCTAGGGGTTCCATTAGTGAGAGAGCTGAGACTAGAGCCTGAATTTCCAGAGAGAATCCTGGCATTCAAGGATTTCTGGAACCAAGCCAGAATGTGGAAATTTGAAAGGTGATTCCCTCCTGGTTCTTCTACTATTTTGTGATGTCATATTTTTTTGTTGTTGTTTGTCAGGCAGTTGATAACCTGCCTCAGAAGATTATAATACTAAAAACTGTGATTTTTAAAGGACTTAGGCTCCAAATGCTAAATAAAAAGTATCTGAGTCATGAAAAAGAAGCCAACATTGCTTTAGTACCTAAATGTTTGTTTAGGGAGAATTCAAAGATTAAATAGAAGTGTCAGAATAAGATGAAATTTAGGGTTTAAGAATGCATAGCAGTATAATAATGATTCACATTTTTTCCCATTTTTTTCTAGACTAGTCACTATGGCAGTCTCCACTAACTTCAAAGGAAGCTTTCTGTGCAGACTAGGAAATAAAAGAGGCGTGTGATTAAACATCATGACAATTTTGAATTAGAGTGCTTTTTGCAAGTATAGTATTTCCTAGGTACTTTTTAAATATAAACCAACAAACGATACAGCACATTTTTACTCACTGTAACAAATAGGCTTCTACTTCAGTGACATTAGAGTGTATAGTGTGACCATTACGCAAGCTAGGTAAAAGATGTCCCCATCTCCCCATCATCTCCCAGCAAGAGCTCCTTTTAAAATTTTTTTTAATTCTAATTTGTTATACATGATAGCAGAATGCATTACAATTCATAATACACATATAGAGCACAATTTTTCATATCTCTGGTTGTATACAAAGTATATTCACACCATTCATGTCTTCATAGATGTACTTTGAATAATAATGTCCATCTCATTCCACCTTCATCTTCCAGCAATAGCTCTTAAGTGAAAGGCCATTGTGAGATGAGCTCTGAAAGTGCTTTGAAGAGTCCTTAGCCACAGGACTTCAAACCTTAGATGACCAATCAGTTTATTGCTGACTTAAAAAATTTATTTTGCCCTCTGTTCTTTTGGGAACTTACTTTGTTCAAAAAAACTATGAGCCCTGGTTGACCCTGCCTAAAACCGAATTTGCAGGACCAGAGAATGAAGCTTCCCCAGGGCTTCTTTATTAGAAAACAAAACTTCCTTGGGCCTGCCCCTTGCCTCTTCTGCACTTTGGGGGTGCCATCAGGTGGCAACATCAGGAACTGAAGCTGCTATGCAGAACCACTCCCTCTTTTGCCAAGCCCTGCTGAGAAACATTTTGCTTTTTTATATCAGGAGATGAAGCTGCTTTGAATTAAAAGTTATGGGGGAAGAGCTGAACTGACAATAATGAAGCCAGAGATGTGTCTAGCAGTTAAGTCCTTAAATAGCCATTAAATTTGGTATCCTTTAATTCTAGCCTTCTCTGAGAGAGAATTAGAAATTAATTTCATGCTTTTCTTTACTGGAAGAAACTATAATGCAGACTTTCAAGTAGCCAGGTGACCCCTCATTCAAATGGTAAAATTTCATTCTTGCCCTGATTGTAGGATATAGTGCTGATTGGATGCTTTTTAAAATCTAGAAACACCTGCTGAGGCATGTGCTAGAGTAGAGCCAGCATGGGGCATCATAGAAGGTCTCTGTCCTTGAGTGCCTGCAGAAGAGCTTGGGAAGCAGAATGTTTGTGTGAGGTAACTGTATGGCAAATGCCAGGATTTGGTGTAGATATCAGATTATGGATTCTATTAGAGGTATTGTAGAGGAAAACTGGCACTTGGGCCTTTAAGGGAAAAGACATCTTAGCAAGTAGTGAAGGCATTTTGGAACCTGGAGGAATGTGTCAACATGCATAGGGCTTGGGGTAAAGAGTGAGGGGACCAGGGTTGTAGTGAAAGGAAAAGTAGAGATTTGAGATGGTTTGATTGTGAAGAACTTGAAGAAGAGTTTTACTAGCTACATAGCAATAAGAATGAGCAAAATTGGGAGGACTTGTTGGGTGAATGAATTTTTGTTGTATCTCTGAGGCAGTTTTAATGCATTTCCCCCCCATTTAGGAAGTACTAAAGCTATAAAATGTGTGAATTGTAGGGTCTTAGAAGAGTGGATTTTCAGTGTCTTCTATAATTCATAATTGATAATTCTGTGAAATTGAAAGTAACTCTTCTAAAAGGAACATAATTTGCAAGGAGACTTCTTTTAATTGCATTTAATGCTATTAATTTCAAAGGAAATGGCTGGCTTAGAAATTTTAGTAGTAACTTTTAAGATATAAAGGGTAATACTCATCTTTCTATGATTGGGTAAGAAAGAAAAAAAATGAAATGAAGCTACAGTTGAGATTGTAGACAGCATGCATATTCCAAGATTAATGTACTTGCTAGAGATAGGTGGCAAAATTCTTTGTACTTTGTAATAGCCAAGACAAAAGGGAACTACAACTAACAGTTGTACAATGTATAGTGACAGATAAATAGTACAGGTATTTCCATCAGTCTTCAGAAAAATACTTTTCTGTGGGTACTCAGAATTCTCATGAAGAATTTTCTCAACAATATCCCCTTAGCTAATATAGTGTCAAATACCATGCAATCAATTTTATAATGTACCTCAGCCTCCATTGGTAGCATATCACCAAAGTATAGTTCAGTAAATACTATTTTCTGGGCATCTGAAGCCTTACAGTTCAAGGGCAATTCTGTGAAACTGTAGCTTAATTCAAGAGTAAAATAGAAGCATATGTAAAGCAGTGATTTTTAACCATTGATTCTTTTATAGATCACAAACTTCTTTGAGAAATAGAGATAGGTGTAGATCCCCCTCCTTGCCAATACATCTGTGCACCAAGTTTTCAGAGTTATTTTAGGAGATTCGCAGTTTTAAAGGGATCAGTATCTCACCCTTCTCCTATATCCCCCCACTCATTTATAAACTTGAGTAAGCATCCCTGGTCTCAGGAGGCAGGGAGGCTATAGCTATAGTGAGTAGACATGGTAAAAGCCTGGAGCACAGGGTGATTGTACTGATAGGACATGTTCATCTGCTTTAACAGGACGAATGAGATTATTTTTGTTTATGACAGTTCATGAGCTTGGCAGGACATGTCTGAACACAAGATGTTTATTCCACTTTGGCAAGAATGTGGTTAGCAATGTGATTTTTTTTTTTTTTTTTCCGAAAGCAGCTAAGTCTAAACACTAAAAAGTGCCCAAATCTCCCTCTTGTAGAGGAAACTATGGTGATTTGGGCCAAGAAAAATTGTAAGGCAATGGTAACTTACTTTTCTCTTAACCTAAAAAAATTATTAATATTTTTGATATTTGGAATTCTTGATAAAAAGTTCATAAACTGTTTTGATCATATACAGCTTCTGGTTAATATAAAATAAAAATCCTTTTGTAATCTTGGGAAGCTAACTAACTTTATTTGCCTTGAGGATTGTCATTGAGCCAATTACATTTTGAAATATTGATTTATCCAGTTATATCTACTAAAGATTCTCAGTTGTGGCTTCTTTTTTGCTTTACAGTGTTTTAATCTTGGGAGCTTCAGGTGGAGTTGGTACTTTTGCAATCCAGGTAAAACAATTTTTAAATATTGTGAATAGGAAAATTTTGTTTATGTGAATTTATAAATTTATAAATTCACATTAAAAAATTACTTTCCCCTTAAAAGGCAAGAAAAAGGTAGGTTTGGTAAATGTACTGTAATTTCACTTGCTTTTCTAAGAGGAAAATGTTCTAATATGGTAGAAAGTGTTAACTTGTCCACAGGTTTAAACTGAGTGAGTGGGTGGTTATCTTATAGAATAAATAAAGAATTTTTATCAAGGAAGACTATGCAATTTAGTAGGAAATAGCCAATGCCCAAAACCAAGGCTGATTTCCAGTCAAATTTCTGCAGGCTTTTTTGTAGAAATTGATGAGCTAATTCTAAAAATAGATAGAAACACGGTAGCCAAAATACTGTTAAGATGTCAACACTCTCTCTAAGTGATCCACTTATTCAATGCAATACCAATCAAAATACCATCTGTTTTTCTTGCATAAATGGACAACCCTATTCTGAAATGCATATGGAATTGTAAGGGACCTGAAATGCCAAACAATACTGGAAAAGAACAAAGAACACTCATACTTCCCAACTTCAAACTTACTACATAGCCACAGTAATCAAAACATGTGGTACTAGCATAAGAAGAGACAAACAGGTCAATGAAATAGAATCAAGCATCCAAAAACAAACCTATACATTTTAGACAATTTTTTTTGGGGGGGGGTACTGGTACTGGGATTGAATCCAGGGAACTCTACCACTGAGCTATATCCCTAGCCTTTTATATTTTGTCTTTGAGACAAGGTCTTGTTAATTACCCAGGTTTGCCTTGAATTTGTGATCCCCCTGCCTCAGCCTCCTAAGTCACTGGGATTGCAAGCCTGCAGTATCTCACCCAACTTGATTTTTGACAAGGTTGAAGATCTTGTCAAAGGTAAAAATAGTCTTTTCATAAATACTGCTGGGACAAATAGCTATCCACATACCCTACCGTATGTCATCTATACAAAAATAAAAAGTAGATAAAAGAGCTAAATAAAAGAGCTAATTCCACAAAACTCTTAAAAGAAAACAGTAGTAAATACCCAGCTCCTTAGATTTGGCAAAAGATTCTTAGATATGACACTGAAAGCACAGGCAATAGAAGGAAAAAATGGGCAAATTGAACTTAATTAAATTAAAACTATGGTACATCAAAGGGCACTAAGCAAGGGAAAAAGCAGTCCACAGAATTGTAGAAAATATTTGCAAATCATTGATCTGGTAAAGGTTTACTATCTAGACTATATTTAAAAACTTTAAAATAAAAAGAATACAAACAGGGCTGGGGATGTGGCTCAAGTGGTAGCGCGCTCGCCTGGCATGCGTGCGGCCCGGGTTCGATCCTCAGCACCACATACAAACAAAGATGTTGTGTCTGCCGAGAACTAAAAAATAAAATATAAAAAAAAAAAAAAAAGAATACAAACAACCCAATTTAAAATATAGAAAAAAATTTGAAATTTTTGAAAGAATATATTTAAATGGTCTATAAGCCCATGGAAAGATGCTCAATATCATTAGTCATGAGGGAAATATAGATTAAAACCATTCTAATACTAGAATAGTTGTAATTAAAACAAAAACAAAATAATAAATATTGGCAAGGATGTAGAGAAATTTGAGCCTGTATTCATCAGCTTTCTGTTAGTTAACATATATCTGAGACAATAAAGTTTCACAGAAAAAGTTTATTTTGGCTCAAGTTTTAGAGGTTTTATTCCTAATTGACTTGCCCTGTTGCTTTTGATCCTATGGTGAAGCAGCACATCATGGTGGCAGCATGTAGTAAAACTTTTCCTCAAGGCTAAGACATGAAAAAGGAAGAAAGGAAGAGGAAGGGACCTGGGTCTCATGATCCCCTTCAAGACCACATCCCCAGTGACTTGAAACCGTCCATGAGGCGCCAGCTCTTAGAGTTTTCACCAGCTCTGGTTTTTTTTTTCCTTTTCCTTTTTCTTGCTGTTCTGAGGGTGTAACCCAGTGCCTCTCGTATGAGAGGCAAGTGCTGTACCACCGAGTTATATCCCCAGGCCCTATCACCAGACTTTTTTTTTTATTTAAATATTTTTTATTTTATTATTTTACTCAAATGGAGCACAGCGTTTTATTTCTCTGGTTGAACATGATGTAGAGTCACACCCTTCGTGCATTCATACATAGGGGCAATAATGTCCATATCATTCTACCATCTCCCCCCCTACACTCCTCCTCACACCTCTGCTCCCTCCCCTCTACACAATCCAAAGTTCCTCCCTTCTTCCTTTGCCTCCTATCCATTATGGGTCACATCCACTTATCAGAGAAGACATTTGGCCTTTGGTTTTTGGGGACTGGCTTACTTTGCATAGCATGATATTCTCTAATTCCATCCATTTACCTGTAAATGCCATAATTGCATTATTTTTTAAGGCTAGTAGTATTCCATTGTGTATATATACTACAGTTTCTTTATCTATTCATCTATTGAAGGGCATATAGGCTGTTTCCACAGTTTAGCTATTGTATTACCAGACTTTTTGATAGTAATACTTTAAATGTTTTTTTTTTTTTTTTTAAATGAAGTAACATATGTAAGATACTCCAAGAAAATCAGAACAAGCATTTTGTACACAACAATACTGGCCTTCAGGGTAAAAAGGACACATTCAACATGCATCGACTTGGAAAATACTGTTCTTCTGATCCCTTTCTGAGGAACATGCTAGAGAATGAGCTTCTGATAGCAAATGATGAGAGAAACACTTTAAGGACTAGTGGCAAATGTTAAATGTAGAGTCATCTGTGAAACAAAACTAAATGGGGGCTTGGAAAGTCAGAGTATAGTGTGTGTTACAACTGTGTGCTTTGAAAAGCAAATATAGTGCAACTATTTTTTTAAAAGGGGAAAATAAGAAGAACATGTTAAAATTATTAGTATTATTATTCAGTACTGTTATTTGTGTAATATAGAATTAAAAAATAGATATTTAGGGTATATTTTAATATTTTTAAAATTTAATTCTCTCTCATCCCCTATTGTCTTTGAGAAGCAGAATTCTCAAAGGAGGTATAAAAGAAAGGAGATACAAATGTAACAGAAAAGAGGTTAAATAAAAGCTTTGTAGTCTCAAATTTGAATTATAAATTTTAATATGAATCCAGGAGGTAGTTTATGTGCGTTTGTATGTAAAGCCATCTCTTGAAATATCATTTCTCATTAAAGGAATTAGGGCTTCTTGGAGAAACGGCAGAGTTCAGATCTAGGGCACAAATGTACAAGAATAAGCCCAGAATATATTAAATAGCAAGGAAACTATCAAAGACTAGTCTGATCACCTCAGATGAATGAGTTAACAACTTGAAGAAATCCCCAAAGATGTGACAATTTGAGCTTTAAATAATAATAATAATAATAATTAAATTCATGAGATTATGATAATATTTCTTTTAAATGATCACATTTAGAAGATGATAAAGAAGCAATTTATTATAAACAGAAAAATAAGGAGAAATAATTAAGCATTTGTTCTGCCTCTTCTATATGAACTATACGGCTGAGTAAACCCAGTAGCATATGAAGGGAGGTGTTTGTCTGTGAAATATTCCAACTACTAAGTGAAAAGAAAAGAATTTGAACCACACTGTTTTGCAGTCACTAATAAACAGATGTAGATATTGAGCATTGATAACTGCTGAGATTATAAAAAGAGTAACAACCAGACATGATGTGCCTTGTGTAGTTTTGCCAGACACTTTCCATGGTTTGAAACTGAATCTGATCCAGTCTCCAAATCCATCTGCCAAGTAGCAAAAAATACAGAAGACAGAGCAACATGCAGAACTGCCCTCTGAGCGTACAGTCAGAAATTCCAGTGGCAAACTCTGCAAGTCAAATGGCCTGGATTTTTCTATAGATAAAATGTAAGAAATCAAAGGGATAGAAGATAAGCCTGTAATTTAAGAGAGATTTAAAAGGCATCACATTTTAAAAATGCACAACACTAAACTATAGCAACTAGGAAATGCATATTTGGTTGCGAAACCTTTTTTAAAATGCAAGGAGTGATTACTGTTAAAATCAAGGTCATAACTTTTGAGAGAGGCAGATGAGGTAGTGGTTTATATTGGGAAAGGTCACTTTAAAAGAACTTTTAGAATGCTTGCTGGTATTCCAGTTTCTTTTCTTTTCTCTTTTCCTGTCTCCCTTACCTCTGCTCCTCCCTTCCTCCCTCCTTCCCACCTTCTCCCCCACCCTCCTTCCTCCCCTTTTTTTGTATTTAATAGGCATTTTTTGTATTTAACAAATGTTTAGTTAGTACTTTTGGGTGCCCTGACCTTTGTGTCCCCTGGAGTGGAGATTCACAGTTAACAAAACACAATTCTCTTATATTCTAGTGACCCTTAGCAATTTGTCTGAAGGAAACTCAGGAAATTGATACTCAGGACAAAGTTGAGAAAACAGCTGATCTGTTATGATCTGCAACTATCAGCACACAAATTTCTTGGTGAACTTCAAGTAACCATTCTCAAATTAAAAACATAATTATATGATACTATAGAAAATAATTAGAGGAGTTTTAGAGTAGATGCTTTCTGGATACTTAATCCTGAATAACATTAGAATTTAACTTTCTTTTTTATTAAAATCTAGTTATTCCTTATTTTAAAAATTAAGTCATCTGCATTTTTAAAGCCTGGACACATTTATTTAGGTCTTCCTACTCCAGAGGAGATCCCTGATCTGTGTTTTAAATATAAAATAGCCATGTTTTCTTTCCCCTTAACAGTACCTTTTCAGATTTTGCCAAGCATCTGATAGCTGATTACTTTGATACACTGATTTAAGACTGCATTAATACTTTTTGTAAATGCAAATGAAGAGGTGTTGTACATTAATTTTCTGAACACATTTAAAGTAGTCATTTTCTGAGGACGTGCAATTTTTCATTTCAGCCATTTAACTTTATCATTGAAAATGCAAATTTTTAGGCTCTCATCTCTGTCTTTCCTGATCTTGGTGAGACACTGAGCTCTTCTCCAGGTGGATGGGTAAAACTTTATGCCATCAAGGTGACTAGCTGTTTTGTTTAAATGAGATCTCTTCCTTGGGATTTTTCTTAGTAAACAAAAGTTAAATCATTTTCACTAATATTTGACAGATGACTTCCTATAGTTCTTGTTAAGTTGAAGTTCTTAAAGTTCCCTAGAGATTAGTGTGATATATGTACACATGGTGCCAACTTTTTTTTTTTTAATGCAGTCCATTTTTCCACTCCCTTTGGCAGGTAATGAAAGCATGGAATGCTCATGTGACAGCAGTTTGCTCTCAAGATGCCAGTGAACTTGTGAGGAAGCTTGGGGCAGATGATGTAATTGATTACAAATCTGGAAGCGTGGAAGAACAGTTGAAATCCTTAAAACTGTATGTATTACAGCAATGTTCCCATTGGGAAGGTGGGCATAAGGCCCGCTGATAATACAGGTCTCAGGTTGTTTGATGGCCTCACAATCGTATTGGAATCTTCGAGAAGAATCTGAAAACATTCTACATCATTAGACGTCATTTGGATGGGTTCCATTTTAATTCCAGAGCACAGTGACATGATGTGATGTGTACTGAGGAAGTTATTTTGCTTACATAGCCTTTTGCTAATTTTCAAGTTAATGTACTTTTATTGCTGGTTTACAAGAGAGCTGAAGGCAAAATTGGAAGTGTGTTCCCTTCTCTGGCATCTGTTACTGCAGGAAGAATATAAAGTAGTACTCAAAAACACATGCTTAGCACTACATACACTTTAAGCATTCAATAAGGTTGTGAGAGCAATACTGGTAATGGAGCACTGTGGATGCCCTCAATGTGTCTGAATGCCAGGTTTGGCCTAGCCTGAGGGACCAAACAGGGCAGATTCAGGACACAAGCCCTATTGCTCTGACTATAGCTCCAGTTTATTAACCTGATCCTCATTAGCCCAGGCAAAGCTGAAGCTGATAGTGCAACTAGGAGTATTTGGAAAGCTAATAGGAGAATTTTACTGCTGCTATTTCAAAGGCATCTCCTTTTTAAAAACTAGTTTCCAGAAGCCAATTATTCTTGTACACATTGAATAGAAGTATATTTTCATAGATTAAAAAAAGAAAAGAAAGGAAAAGGGACTCTATCTGACACGGCCTAACCTTTCTCAGCCAATACCTCCAGCTCCAACAGCAATATGGCGCTGCTACTGGGAGCAGACAGCACACTGTTACTCCTTTTGCTCTTTATGAATCTATACTTGCCAGGCACTGTTCTAAACACTGGGTACAGTGGTGAACAAGACACTTTCCTCCCTTCATAGAGCTTACATTCTGTTTGAGAAGGTTTTGGTCATTAGCACTCAGAGGAGAATTGATGTAGGGAAAGGGGAGGGTCAGTGATTGGAGAGGAGATTGGCATAGGTGGAGTGGTTGAAGAATGCCTCTTTGAGGAAGCAACAGTTAGACAGAGGCTTCAGTGAACAAGCCATGGTACTGGGATTTTTTTTTTTCTTTTTCTTTCTTTCTTTTTTCCTTTTTTGGTGCTACTTGCTGCTATCTCCCTCTACCTGGAACTATAGTGCAGTAACACATAATAGGTGCTTCATAATATTTTTTTAAATATATTTTTTAGTTGTAGATGGACACAATATGTTTATTTATTTATTTTTATGTGGTGCTGAGGATCAAACCCAGTACCTCATACGTGCGAAGCAAGTGCTCTACAACGCAGCCACAACCCCAGCCCCTTTGTAATTTTTAAAAAATTAATTATTGAGGGAATATAGAAGAACAGTTGTTCCAACTAGAGATAACAGCAGATAGTAAGCTCTTGCATAGTAAGCATGTGTGGCATGGTTGAGGACTCACAGCTACCCTCCTGAGTGTCAAAGTCGAAGCCCATGTGGGCTACTAGGAGGTGAGAATGTGACAGGTCTCCGAAACTGGGCTTCTGGATAGTGATAGTTTAGGTTACCTCCTATTTGCCACTGCTAGAAGGAGCAGCATGGCCCTGAGGCCACGGCCAACTCGTTCCCCACTATCTGCTGTAGGTGTTAGACATGTCTGGAATTTGTTTCCAGAGAACCTGGTTGATGGAAGGCTGGAGGACACTCAATCTAGCCCCCCAGCCTGATGCTCCAGTTCCATCCTCAGTATCTCTGACAAGTGGCCATGTCCCTTTTGCTTGTGCTTTTTCAGTAGAGGAACCTCACTGTCTTATAAATGCGGGCCATTACTAGGACTACTACTACTTCTTTTCTTCCTCCTACTCCTCCTCTTCTCCTCTCTCTTCCCTCTTCCTCTCCCCCTTCCTCCTGCTCCTCCAGCTTAAGTTAAATTGATCTTTATAACTTCTGCCTGAGAGTTTCAACTCTGAATTTACCTGTAGTAATTTGTTCTTCCTTCTAATTAGCAGCTTCTTAGAGTTTTATAGCAAGAAGAGGCTTTGAAGTCCTTCAGTTTACCCCTATCCTGCAGTTGAGAAAATGAGGGACAGAGGATTGATAATTTTTTTTGCATGTTCAAAGTCATGCTGTGAATCCTAAGTGAGAGAGGTGGGTCTACAATTTGGCCTCCATAACTCCTTTTCAGACAGTGCTTGTTCTATAATATCAGACTGCCCTTACATTTTCTTTTAATAGTCTCATATATTTACTTAATCAAAAGTTTGGAACAAAGTAGAAACTTTTCTTATGAGAAGAATGATCATCTGGTAAGGTCATTGTACATTTTATATCGGTTAATTTTTATTCGTCTTTCTTTAATCCCTTGAAAGACTCAAAAGTCTCAAAGTTGGCCAAAGGTGGTTTTAGAACCTTTGATGTTTAACTTTATCCAAACGAATTGGGAAGTGAAAAAAGATTTATCCAAGAGGAATTCATCAATTGATTTACTTAATTTATACACATGCATTCTCTAAATAGATCTTTATTTTCAAAAGTATTTAAAAGGTTTAGTGGGTTTTTATCCCTTTTAAGTAGAGTTTAGGGATTATAGCAGTTTTAGGTTAGATTTAAGCATTTGAATATCTGTCAGTTCTTTGGATTCCAGTATGATGATTTTTTTTTGACATGTTAGAACAGAATTGAAGACAAGAAAGGCTGTTGAGATTTATGCATCCCCTTGATGCTATACATAAAACCAAAATTCCAGAAGGTAAAGAGGATGCTTCTACAAGTGTTTCTGAAGATGGCAAGAATAAAATCAAATTGTTCTTATAGATGAGACCCTTGCATACTTTTCTTTCAAGTACTTGTGTGCACTAAAGAATACTTTGGGCTGGGGATGTAGATCACTGGTAGAATGCTTGCCTCACACTCGTGAGGCCCTGGATTCAATTCCCCAGTGCCACCAAAAACCAAACAAACAAACAAAAAAGAATACTTTGACTTATACTGAATGGATTGCTTTGTGGTTTTTTACAAAGCTTAGATCAGGGTTCCTCAACATTTAACACTAAGTTCCTCAACTATTGATATTTAATTGATAATTTTTGGTGTGCGGTCTATTGAGTGCATTGTAGGAAGCAAAATCACTCCTGGTTCAGAAACACTTAGGTCATTCTTTAAGTATTAAAAAATGATATGATTTTGATGACAAAAGAAGGTTAGTCAATTCAGTTTTACTTTGGAGACAAGTCATCAATTCAGGGAGTGGCTTTGTCCTTTCTGTCAAAGGAGCCATCCTGGGCTAGTGGCACAGTGCAGCATGGTTTGTGAACTGTCTCTGAGAAAAACCCTGTAGCCAACTTGTGATGCGAGTGAAGGGGATCAGAGCCTAGAGTGAAGACTGACAAGGATGTTTTGATTTGATTTTTTCCCCACCAGGTTTGATTTTATCCTTGATAATGTTGGTGGATCTACTGAAATGTGGGCTCTCAATTTTCTCAAGAAATGGTCAGGAGCCACCTATGTGACTTTGGTGACTCCTTTCCTCATGAACATGGACCAACTGGGCATAGCAGATGGCATGCTGCAGACAGGAGTCACTGTGGGCACCAAGACATTAAAGGTAGGAAAGAGAGTCTCGGTGAGAGCAAGCAGAAACCTCAGGCGACTAGAAATTGGTTTGTCACCTGGCCCTCTCTTCTCTTGGTGACAGCATAGCGAAGAGACTGCCAGCATGGACTCTGGAGTCACACTGACTAGTTTGAAATTCTGACCTTACTTCGTGGCTGTGCCACCCTGTACAAGTTACTTAATATTTCTAAGTCCAATATCTTCACCTGTAAAATGAGGCTAATGATTCTTCTGCCTTCCTGCATTGTTGTGAGGATTAGATGAGATAATCCATGTGAAGAATGTGGCATAATGCCTAATATATAAAAAGCTCTTATTAAATGTTAGCCTTGTTATTAGATGTTATTACCTTTCTTGATTTCATTGGATACACCATCCGCTTCCTTCCTGCCTGTACCTGATAGCCCTCTCCATTTCACCAGCGTTAACACATATATCCTCTTATATGTAAAGGTGGAAACTTCATTAAAACGGCATATGGCTGCTGTTGGGATATATCCCTGATTCCTAGCCTTCTGACCTTTAGAGGTCTTAGAGGCTTTTTGTTGAATTTCAGAAACCTGAAGGAAATTATGCTCTTATTTCAGTGAGGCTACAAAGGCCAATGGAATGATCATGCTTTTGCTGGGATTATGGCAATTTGTTCTAACACTGCGTATCCCTGTGAATATGAAATTCTCCCTAATGTTGACATTATGAAAGTTTCTGGTACTCAGTCAGACTGACCATTGATAAGCCACTGTTACCAGGGCTGTTTGGAGTTATATCACTCACACTGAAGGTACCTGATGAGTGGGAGATTAGCATATATCAGCCTTAGTAATGGCACAGATTGACATCGTAGCCTATTGTCATCACAATTGGGACAAAGGCTTATTATGCGATTTCAGATTATGAAATTTTGATAATTACAGATCATTGAATTAGTGTTGAAATAGAACACATGATAGAAAAAATAAAGATAAATTCTACTCTTTTAATTAGACAGAATACTTCAGACTCGGAAAAAAGGTGGTCCTCCCACCATTGAAGTTTCCCCCAGCCCTTTAGTAGCTTCTTCATACTAGGAAATAGTTTAGCTTTTTAGGGGATAAAATTTAGAACTTTGGTTTCTTGAATTCTGTAAATGAACTAAGTATTTAGAAGTAGTATTGAAAAGCTAGTTATGATAAAGCAGACCATAAAACAATTGATATGAAATATGTATGGGTCACAGAGATGAGCAATCCAAGCTCTGCTTTCTGGTGTCCTCCATTTTGGCTTGATTCAGACGGCAGCCAGAAACAATGCCTCAGGATACTTTGTAGAAAGGAATCTTAACTGTCATTTATCTCCTCTTTCTCTTTTCACAAAGCCTAGACTTTCCAGTACTTTAAAGTACAAGTTTTCTGTAAGATTTCCCAGTTTGTACTCCAGAGAGACCTCTCTCACAAGTTAACATTCAGAGTTGTCCTCAGAGAGTAAAGCAGGTATTGGTTCCTTTGTTTTCTACTTTCCACCTGCTTGAAAGACAATAATGGTCATGCCAAGCAGTTTGTATCCAACAGTTTCCACTGTCTTTCTGAGACTGTGCACAAAGCCTCACTGTCATCTTCCAGCTCTCCTACCTGCTTTACTTTCTGTCCTGTAATGGCCTGGGAAAAAATACACAACCCTTTTAACAGAATATAAAAATTTGGCTATTACAGGCCAAGTTTCACTTTGCAGAGTAACATGCTTGTAAAGAATTATAGATGTGGTAGTTGTGAACATTTCTGTTCCTTATTTAATATCCTAAACAATTACCAGAATATTTTAATTATAGCCCATGAGGCCAGACCTTAGGGCGAAGTACTTGAATACGTCTCCTGAGGTTGTCATTAAACTGGGCCCACTGTCAGCTTGGGCCATTTGCATTGCTTCTGCTATCTAGCCACATTAAGTATTCAGAGGCTGTTCCCCAGCATCTCTCATGTCACAGCACACAGAAAATGATAGTATTTGAACAACATATTGAGGCTGCTCTGTGTTAAAAGCCACCTACCTAGAGACTTCTACTAGCCCAGGCTCTGTCATGTTACCCTGAGGATTAACAGGAGTCTGTATCTCATCACACCTGTTATAGAGTAAGCTTGACTCTTCCTACCTGTTGTCCTGGGGTAGACATTTTGGTGACTCTTCACTCACAACTTTTCCAGATTGGATGATAAACTATGTAGTCACTCAACTGGTAAGCCACTGCCAGCACACTAGGTGGGAAGCTCTGCCTAGGCAGCAGCTTAGTTTAGTTTTTATTTTTTTCTTCCTACATTCTTAAACTCTGACTTGGTATTGTCCCAGTCTTTACTTTCAGTACTGAACAAATATTTATTGAATACCTTTTATGTGTCAGGCATTTTATATGCATCCTTTTTTAAAAAAATTTAGATGTTAATGGACCTTTATTTTATTCATTTATTCATATGTGGTGCTTAGAATCAAACCCAGTGCCTCACACATGCTAGGCAGGTGCTCTACGATTGAGCTACAACCCCAGCCCCATTTTATATACATTCTTATTTTATCTTTCCTACAACCCTGTCAGCTAGGTGGTCATGGTACTGATGTTCTATAGGCCAGGAAACTGACTGAAAGAGGTAGCTTGACTGAAATAACAGTAGTAGCTGATCTAGGGAAGCAAGGAGTTCCATCACACAGCCTCATGCTGTGGTGATTTATGCCATGCTGCAGGAATGTCAGGCTGAGAGTGAGCTCAGTGAAATAGAAGTCCAAGCTTGCCTAACAGTTGCAGGTCAATGCAAGGAGGGCAGCAGCATAGTACTGACTGACCCCCACTCCCTCAGCAGTTTAGTTGGACGGGTGGTTGAGATATCATAGAGAACCTCTGTTTACTTCTGTATTGGTAATGGATCACCTACCTCTGACATAAAGAGTAACAGTTACAAGTGGTCATGGCAGTAACTTTGAACCTTCTCAGTGTAAGATTTTTGCTCATCTTGTCTCATAACAGATGGGATGGCTTGGTATTTGCCGTAACTGTAGGGAAAATCCAGCCGTGGTGTATATGGAACTTTACATTTTGTTTTGCCTTTAAAACTGCCGAGTTCTTGTCAGAGCCAGGAAAAAAAGAATGAAAATTGGGCTTTTTGTCTAAGATCATATTTTTGTAATTCATTGCCCCTAGAGCATTATTGAATTTGGTAAAAATCTCTTCTGGTACTTCAGAGATCTTTTCAAACCTTATTAGAGAAAGCGTAGAAGTCCCAGCCCCTAATTCTCCTTTGAGAAGCAATCCACTGTCAAAGACTATTTAGACTGTCATTTAAGGAATGCTTTCCTGTGCTTACTTGTTCATCAGTCACAGCTTAGAGAAGCCTAGGTTGACATGGACATCTCTGTTCATTTATTTCTTAAACATTTTGGAGCATTTGTTCTCTGTCAGTCACTGTGCTAAGGTACTAGGCATATATAGCTCATGTGTCAGCAAGAAATGGGAAATTGGTTTGTCTTTTACATCCAGAAAATGTCTTTACCTGAATTTGCATTTAGTCAGATTTTGTCCTTTTCTATACTTGACATCTTTTTTTCCTTTTTAGCATTTCTGGCAAGGAGTCCATTATCGCTGGGCCTTTTTCATGCCCAGCGGTCCATGTCTAGATGAAATTGCAGAACTTGTGGATGCAGGAAAGGTAGGTACATCAGTAAACCTTTTATTTGGAAACTTTTGTATTGGTGGAGCATTTCTGGGAGACCTGCCCACCAAGTCTCATCAATGGAATTCTTCAGAGGTAGGCTTGGCCGGGACTTACAGTGCCTTACATAGCCAAGTTTGTATCTTTGTCTCTATCATCCTGGAAATCACAGATGTAGACTGTTCAGTCTGGAAAAGTGTTTACCTATCTAGTTCACCCTCCTTGGCTTGCAGACAAAGAGACAGACTTATGGAGGTTACATAATTTTCCCAAAGGCTCCTGGTTAGATAGTGGCAGAGTTGGGATTTACAGTGGATGGGTTTTTTTTTGTTTTGTTTGTTTGTTTGTTTTTAAGTAGTCCTGAAAACATGGCACTTTGGGATGACCATACCTGTACAAAGGTGAGAACACATCTGTGAGTTCAGTAGAACTGCTCATGGAGCTGACTTAGTCTGAGGGTAGGTAAGCCACTTTCCAGATGAGAAGGGGAATCTCAGTCCCAGCACAGCTGGATGAGAATTAGATCTCCCAGTCTTCTGATTCCCAAATTACTATAATAAGGTCCAGAGCAAATAAATAGTATGTCTGAGGTCAATGGCCAGGACACAGGTAAGGATTGACGAGGGTTGGGTTGTAGACAACTAGTATTCTCAGGCTACTAGTGTCTCCTTTGTGGAAAGGGACTGGTGCTTTGAGGCTGGTTATCCCTTGCAGAGATCTTGGTAACTGAAAGTTTCCTAAGCTGACACCTGCTCATTTGGGCTCTTTCACAGCCTTAACTGCCCTAACTTTCCATCACTGGAAGAATAACCCAGAAAATAGACTCATATTCTGGTGCTGATATTTGTGATTTTATTGAGAGATTGTATGGAATTATAGGATGGAGAACCTTGTATACCTTAGAGGGTTGCATGAGATCATAACTACAGTGATTCTCATTTTACCTGGTATTAGATAAGAATACTAGCTCAGGAGAAAAAGGGATATGCTCAGCTTGCTAAGTGGGAGCAGAACTCAGTGCTTTCTCCCCACCAATTCAACTACCTTCTCAGTGCTTGGGACTGATTTCTACTGGGTTTACATTGTCTTGTCCTAATCATTTTACAGTGGCAGAGAAAGGGGTTGGAGCAGGGCCAGCATTGCCATCACATGATTTTCACTCTCACGCTTGGAAAACCCTCCTGAGGAGTGACACCCCTACTTAGAAATCTCTTGCTTCCCCTGCCTTTTCGTGGATATCTAGGTTTTCATGTGTGCTGAATAGAAACAGGGGCTCAGCATTATTGTGATTGTGTTAAGTTCCTCTTTGTAGGGGTCTCTCACATCCCATGGGGATGTTTATTTTGTTTCTAGGAAGAAAGAAATGAACTATCATCAAATAAATAAGTGCTTCATGTGACTGAGCCCATTATTAGAGAGGTCTCTATCTTCCAGAAGTCCATCATGTGATTGTGCCTGTCCTAATATCTGCTCCAAACTGTCCACATGCTTACCATTGCTCTTTTGTGTTCAAAATATTGTGACTCTCTCTACCTGGAAATTACTATTTACCCAACAAAGATGAGAGGTGGCTTGTATATATCTACCTATTAAGTTTGGCAGATAACTGGTAGAATGGCTGAAAGAGTACATGATAGAAAAAGATGTCCTTGAAATATCCTTAAATGATGGTGGCCAAGTAGATATTCCTCTTGCCTTCGATTCTGCACTCTCCTACCCACAGGCTGTTGGGTTTGGGAGTTGTTTCTGACAGTGAAGGACTCTGGGACTGTGCAAGTTGAGAGGTGACGCCGGATGCCATGAAAGGTTGGCCATCCTTTTGCATTCCTACTTCTCTGTGGTTGTGAGAAATCATTGTTTGTCTACCCTGGGAATTTGGGAAAAATAACAAAGCAGATTTTACATATGTGCAGTTAATAGATATTTACTCTACTGGACAAAGACATTTAAGTTCTTCAAACTTTGGCTGGGTGCTTAATGAGTCTAATTAGCAGGTATCTGATAGAGGAGCAGTATTTCTTTTTTGATAGTGTAAAGTCACGAAACCACAGAGCCAACTATTTTAAAATATGTTTACATTTTTAGATAAAATACTTTTCCAAGATTCAAAATCCAAGAAATAGGAAAACTTATTTCAAGTAATCATCCTTTGACTCCTGTCCATCAGTCACTGAGATTCTGTATGTCACACACAATCAGTGTCACATTTCTTATGTATTCCAAAGATATTCTGACTCCAACAGGAAAATTCCTCTCCCCCTTTCAAACACAAGTAGATAACATGTTGTTCTGCAACATTTTAACAACCTATTTTGAACTTTGTTTTATGTTAGGATATAAATACTTTCTTCATTCTTTATTTTATAAACAGCCACATAGTATTCCTTTATACAGGTGTATTATCAATATCATTCCAGTCTTTTTGCAGATAATGCTTCAGTGGCTAATCCAGTATTTATGTTAATTACCTAATTGTGAGTATGTCCATTTCTATTTATGAAAATGGAATTGTTGAGTCAAAAAAGCATATGCATTTATAATTTAATAGGTATTACAATAACCAGTTTTGAAAATCTAGTTTTTATATTTAGTGTCTGGAATTTTCCATGAGGCCTACCTTCTAGACTCCTTTTCTCTTTATTTACCTGTTGCCCTCTTGCTGGTTTTATTTCATAAGAGAATTGTTTCTGGAAATATAAATACAATATGGCACTGGTCACTTATGACTTAAACTGTCCTGATTAAAAAATAGTATCTGAGCTGGTGTGATGGCACACACCTGTAATCCCAGTGGCTCGGGAGGCTGAGGCAGGAGGATTTTGAGTTCAAAGCCAGCCTCAGCAAAAGTGAGGTGCTAAGCAACTTAGTGAGACTCTGTCTCTAAATAAAATACAAAATAAGGCTGGGGATGTGACTCAGTAGTCAAGTGCCCCTAAGCTTAATTCCTGGCACCAAAAAAAAAGTATCTGGATTAACAAGTATTATGGTAGATTCTTGTTAGCTCTGTGTGCCCCAGTAAAAATGGAGAAAGCACAGAATTAATGCCCATAATAATGAGCACTCTCTGTTCACAACAGCATCACCCTCACACTATTGTAAACACCAGCTGTGACGTTGCCTTCTCTCAGTAGCACTAGCTAAAATAAAATAAAATAAAGGCATGCTGTTCTTCTACAAAACTACAAAAAGCAAAAAAAATTAGTGATAACATTAAATAATAAATCCCTCATATAGCTTCAGTGTTTTCTGCTTGTGTACATAATCATCCAAATATTACACAGGTGGAGTTTGAATTTATGGTGTTTTATTATATCTTCTTATGTTTCTCAGTATCCTTCAGGACTTTGAAGAGGTGACGAGACAGATTCATGAGACCATAGTCTGCTCCTGATAAGAACGACTGTGTTTTGAGGGAAAATATTTATACATATTTGCTTATTGCTTTCCTATTGCTATAACAAATTACCACAAACATGGTTGTTTAAAAGAACACAAACTTATTATATTACAGTTCTGAAGGCCAGAAGTCAGTGGGTCAGAAGCACTGCATTCTTCCTGCAGGTGGGCCGGAGGGGAGAAGCTGTTTCCTTTCCTTCCCCAGCTTCTGGGGGCTGCCCCTGCATTCCTTTACTTATAGCTATATCAGTCTGACCTCTGCTTCTGCTTCTGTCATCATATTTCTTTCTTAACCCTCCTGCCTTCCTCTTGCAAGGACCCTGTGATTCCGTTGTGCTCACTTGAATGATCCATGATCCCCCTGTTTAAGGATCCTTACCCATCTGCAAAGTCCATTTGCCATGTAAGGTAACATATTCACAGGTTTGGGGAATTAGGATGTGAATATTCTTGGGGACCATCATTCCACCTTCCACTAATATCTCCAAAGGATAGGAAAGGATTTTGAAATATTGATTGCCCTGAGAAAGGAAACTAGATGCCCAGGGATAAAATATGGGGATATTTTTCATTTTACCCTTTTATCTTTTTATTTATCTCACTATGTTGCGCATGCTAGTCTTGAACTCCTGGACTCAAGTGATCTTCCCAGCTTATCCTTCCGCATAGTAGACTTGGAAACACCACACCTGGCTCCCTTTTACTTTTTATATTTGTGCATATATTCCTCATATATTTTCCCTTTATATATTTGTACATATATATTCTTCATAAAATTATTAAAGCCTTTTGATGCCATGCACTTAATGACTTAATGTTCACAGATCTCTTCAAAATCCTAGGTGACCAATCTAGTTTCTTGGTTGAGGAATGATACAGACTTTGTTTTATTTTAGCCAGTATTAGAAGAGTTTCTATGTAACGTATTTAAGTTCAATTCAAAATATTCACAAAGGGCCCCTAGCATTCTACTTCAGCCAATAGGGTGTGGAGAGATTGGTTGGCCATATAGAGTTACCCTTTGAACAGTGCTGTCCACTAGAACTTTCTGTAGTGATGGAAATGTTCTCTGTCTGCACTGCCTGGTACTGCAGTCACCAGTCACATGTGACTATTGAGCACTGAAATGTGGCTAGTACAGCTGAGAGACTGAATTTTTCATTTCATTTGCTCACTTTTGGGGCTTTCTGGGGATTGAACTCAGGGGTGCTTTACCACTGAGCTACATCCCTAGCCTTTTTTATTTTTTATAAGACAGGGTCTCACTGAGTTGCCAAGACTAATCTTGAACTTGAAGTCCTCCTTCCTAAGCCTTCCAGATCACTGGGATTATAGGCATGTGCCACTGTTCCCAACTTGTGATTAGGGAGCCATGTCTGTCTAGAGGCTACTGTATTGGGACACTGACAGACTAAGAGTGCGTGCTCTCTCTCTCTCTCTCTGGTACCAAGATTGAAACCAAGGTCACTTAACCACTGAGCCATATCACCAGCCCTTTTTTTAAATGTTTTATTTTAAGAGAGGGTCTTACCTAGTTCTTAGGGCCTCAGTAAATTGCTGAGGCTGCCCTTTAACTTGCAATCCTCCTGCCTCCTGCCCAAGTGTCTGGGACTACAGGCACATGCCACCACCCTTGGCAACACTGCCACTTTAGAGGTAAACATGAGTTCTGAGGTAGGTGATTTCCCAGGCCCTTCTTGAATGGCCTAATTTAGCAGAGGACTGTGTTTTAAGCTCTTAAGTTTCATGTTACAACTGGATTTTGCTCCATGGACAGTGTAATGACTAGAGATTGAATCTTAAGAACCATTAGAAGATGGTTAGCTTGCCAGATATGGCAAGTATCTCATGAATCTCTTAACCTTGATGCTTCTGAAGTTTTTCTGGTACTGCTGAAATTGTTTCTATGTATACTGAGTTTTTCCTCTTACCTTCTAACTGGAAGGAGTGTCTTTTCTTAGGGGAATACCTAGGGATACGTATGGATTATTTTCAAAACTCCCTTGATGAGCACCCTCATCTGTCATCTCCTCCTATCTTACCATCTATCTTGCAGCTTTGAGTTTTCCATATGAGGGCAGGAAGTCTCTAAGAAATAGCAAATTGGAGCAAAACTCACCTCTTCCTTTCGTCCTCTTCTTATCTCAGGAGACTTAATTAAAGTTGTCATCTTCCCCTTTACACCAACCAACCCTGGACACTGAGCCTATCACAGAGGTCAGGGCATACCTGTCCAAGAAGGGGTGCTGGGGCTGTGCCTGGTGCCCATCCACAGGTGTGTGGATTTTTTGACTCATACCAGGAGCCCTCAAGTCCTCCTTGGTGTCTGACACCTGTCAACCTGTCCTCACACACTCCACCCTCAGATCTGCATCTTCTTTGCCTTGTGGAGGATGAGGCTGAAGGGTGAGAGAAAGAAGTAAGCAGAAAGACTTCCCAAACCACATCCATCCCATTTGACAATGAAATCAGGGGTCCTGGGTCATAATTTTGGCTCTGTTCCTGACAGCTCTGACTTCACATGTACTGCTCAGCCACTTACACATCAAGCTTCCTAATCTATCAAAACAGACTTGCTCAGATATTTAGATCCATTTTGGTTCTGATGTTTTATATTTCTTGTTGAGAAAATGGGAATGGAGGGAAACCCTTTTGCCTGCTGCTAGTGCTATCTATGCTATGTCCTGTGTCCGCCAGCAATCCCGTTCTTATGGTGGTGAAAAGTCCTCCTGTACCCTCCCTTTAAGGGGTGAAGAGGGTTTCTGCCTCAGATAGGAGGCTGGCCCAGCAGCTGGTAAGGCCATACTTAGTGAGATCCCCTTTGTCCCTGTGTTGTAGAAGGGATATCAGACAGCAGGTGCTAAATCTTGGAGTCTGTCTGGGCACAGCCTTTAAGGAAGGTAAGGTATACTCAGGAGACCCACAATTGGATCCAAGACAGATCAAGGGCTTCTGCGGTGGACATCTCCCAGTCGACTGTGAGCCCCGGGTGTCTATGTGGCGGGAAGCCTGGTATTGAGCCTGCCTGCTTTATAACAGGGCTCCCTGTGCCAGGTGGACTATAGCAGTGTCATCACATAAATGTCCCCACTTCACTGTGAGTAACCTTTCTTTCCCCTCTCTGGATTTTAACTCTGATCCCTTTGTTCTTAACAAACAAGCATTCGCGATCTGATGTGAGGCTGTGCACAGACACTGTCTCATTATCCAGTTAATCTCCATTTGCTGTCACATATTCAGCCAACAGTGGCATTTGCCTGCCTATAATTCGAAAGCTTTTTTTTTTTCATTGTCACTTATGGGAATTGCTGAATGACTCATTATGCCATGGTCAGCCCTCCTGGGTTATTTGCCACAATGGGCCTGACCAGCCAGATCAAAGTGTGCAGTCACTGCAAGCTGCCTGGGTCATCAGTTCAGCCTCTGTGGCTCTGGGCAGAGCTCTGAAGTGAACATGGCTCGATGGCTTGGGCAGCTCATTCTAGAGTGGAGCCTCTTTTGTGTTCCTGCTCTGCATTAGTCCTAGCACTTAGAAGGCAGGCATTTAGTCAACATTTGCAGAATGGATGCATGTATGTCTGATACAAGTTCAGAACCCTAAGAATAGGGCAGAAAGCAACAGCAATTTCACTGTAGTTGTGTACACACATTTCCTGGGAAGCTTATTTAAAATTCACCATCCTCTTCCCTACCCCTAGAGATTCTGATTTTGTTTTTCTAACAGGAGACCTAGGACAGTGGAGTTTAAGCATACATTAAAGGTGGTTCCTTTTCCAGATAAACAGCATCCCCAAAACAACATCCCAGGTTCAGAAGGTTTCCTATGGGACATACAGGAATCAACCTGAATGACTTCCCTCCTCTGACCAGAGAATACAAATAGGTTTCATCTAACATGCCAGGCAGATCAGTTCTTAGTGGTGTGGTGTTGAAGAAGGTTTTGAAGTCATGCTCAGCACCTTGGAGAATTATCAATTAGTGATGTCCTCCATAAGCAGATGGAAGTGTTGGCACATGTACCACACATCTGTCATCTTGGTGGCCTAGACAAAGGATCTAGAGGCCACATTCTCAGCTGGCACAAGTAAAAAAGGTCAAGATGCAGGCTATGATGTCATTATTATCCTTGGCTTCCTTTCCCTTCCTTCTAGGTGTAGAGGTATAAAGCTGCAGATGATAATGAAAAGTTCAGCAGGTAGTGGTGAGAGCAAAGATGATGCACCAGATTGAATCCTGCCTTATCACTTAGGTGTGACTTTAGCAATTTATTTAATTCTGTGCCTTGATTTCTTCTTTCATAAAATGAGAATAATAGTAATACCTATCTCAGAAGGTGGTTATGGGTTTAAATGAGGTAAAAATATAGGGAGCCCTTAGAAGAGTCCCTAGTATGTAGTAAGGACAGAACATACCAGCTATTGCTTTTATTTTGAGCTTATTGTGATTCATGGATACAGAAGAAGATTTAGATCTTTGGAGAATGTTTGGAGTTTGAGATGATTTTTGGGTATCTGGGTTGTATGAGTCATACTAGGGGGGATTGCACTGGTTGCATTTGAATGTCACAAGAACACGTCTTCTCTTGTAAAAATAAAATGGTTGTCAAATGTATGAGTTGACTTGTGCCTCTGACAGCTTATTCCTGCCGCTGGAGTTATGGGAGGAAGGCCAGTGAAGTATGCAGTGAATAATTACTGACTTCTGCTTAAAGTTTTGAAAAGGAAGAATATAATTTCATTTTTGTATGGGAGGAGGGTATTACTTGGAACCTACTTTCAGAAGGAGGTTGCTGGCAGTAGTAATGGTATGTTGAAGAGAACCAGCAACACTCTAACCATCAGTGAGCTGGCTGCAATGGCTTTCCTGTAAATTCTAACCAACTGTGCCACTGTTTAGCAGAGCTTCCCAGGGCAACTATAGCCTGGGACAGTTTCTTCCAAAGCTCAGAGAACTCACATAAGACTTCTGCTTCCCACATTTTGGTTTTCACCTAAGTGATATTTATTAAGCTCCTACTATATGCGTAGCATGATGCTAGGTGTTGGGGAGAAATACAAAAGAGGTGGTTTATACCATAAGTTCTTTACACTCTGGTTGAGTGGATAGTCAAACATTAACAGATTAAAAAAATAAAAAACCTCTACTTAGTCTGTACTATCTGTAAGGGGACCCAGGGAATAGATAGAGCAAGGAGCTTGGGGCATCAGGCTCCTTTGGTATTTCCCTTTCAGGGTGACCTAGATTTGTCCTCAGCTATAACAAGTATAGCTCTGAGAAGGGCCCCCCCCTGGTCCCTGGAGCAGTTCAAAGGGAGAACACACTGCAGGCTAGGGGATGAGGAAATGGAGTGTGGGATCCGAGCTGGGAGGGCCAGAGAAGAGGTATTTCTGGACTGACTGACTTGTACTGGCAAAGGTACCAATATACTGTGTTCAGAAAATGGCAAGGAAACCATTTTGGTGAAGCATAGCATCTGCATGGGGCTGAGGTCCGGAGTAGTGGTCTTTGAATACCTGTCTTGGGGGCTGTTGCAGGGTCCTGAGTAGAAAAGCGACATGACAGCATAGAGCAGAAGTCAGATGGAGCAAGGTGGAGCTGGGTCACTTCAAAGAAAAGAGAGGCGATGAGGCAAGAGTGGAGGCAGCAGATATGGCTGGGCATGAGCGCTTCATTTTGGCAAAATGGAGAGAGACCTGAGAAAGACCAGCCTTGAGGGATATTGTGAAGAAACTAAGTATAGATGTCACCTGCCTGGAAAGATGTCGGTGTTCTGATCAATCAAGTCTCTTCTTGTATTTTACAGATTCGACCAGTTATTGAACAAACCTTTCCTTTTTCTCAAGTTCCGGAAGCTTTCCTAAAGGTGGAAAGAGGACATGCACGAGGAAAGACCGTAATTAATGTCATTTAAATAAATACTGTATGTGGTTTAGTGATTGTTGGCTTTCTTATTTGGTGAGTGCTTGTGGTCCATACTTTTTTCTAGCCATCCCCCTCAAACATTTTTCCATATTAGGTTATAAGTTCCATGATAGGCTAAAAAAAAATAAACACACTTTTTTTTTTTTTGCCAATGACTTGCCAGTGGTTGATACAAACATCAGCACTTGGACTTGTCTGTAGTCAGTGAGAATTGCATATTCTTTTTAAGCTGTTCTTTCACAACAGCTTTGCAGATTGCTATGGTACCTTCTCTTCTAGCAACTCAAACCTTGTTTTATTATGATAATGTTTTTAAGGTCCTAAAACTTGGAGTTTGTGAATGGATACCAGCATGAAAAGTTATTAAAAAGCTTGCTCTGGACTGGGAGCATAGCTCAGTGATAAAGCACTTGCCTGGTGTGCATGAGGCCATCCCTAACATCACAAAATAAATAAGTTTGTTAATTGAATAAAATAAAAGCTGGTTTCTTCTTGAATTCATCAGTGAACACTTTCTAACTGGCTGCCTTAGTTTGGATTTGGATGACCCCCAAAGACCATGTGTTGGAGCTTGGTCTGAGCTTGTGGTGTTACTGGAAGTCAGTGGAACCTTTAAGTGGTAGAACTAGTAGGAAGAAGCTAGGTCACTGGGGGCATGCCCTTGGAGGAGATACTGGGATCCTGGTGCCTTCCTGCCTTCTTTGCTTCCTGGCTGACAAAAGTGAGCATTTTCTTTCACCATTTGCTTCCACCATGATGTGCTGCTTCACCACAGGCCCCAAAGCAACAAAGCCAACTGATGTGAACTGAATCCTCCAAAACTGAGCCAAAATAAACATTTCCACCTTATAACTTGATTATCTCAGTTATTTGTTACAATAATAATCTAACACAGAAAATTGGTACCAAGAAGTGGGATCATTGCTATGACTATACTGATTTGATTCAGAAGCCTTTGGAATTTGTTTGCAGAGAAATTTAGAAAAGTTTAGAGAAGCAGATGATAGAAAGCCTAAAATGCTGTAAATGGAATTTAATGAGTGATTCTCATGATGGCTCAGAAGGCTAGAATGCTGACAAGAATGCAGACAGTAAGACTGCTGATGAAGCTTCAGATATAAGTAAGGACACTATTAGGAATTTGACCAGCAGTCATCTGGATTAAAAGTCTGGCAAGTTATATTTTGTCTGTTCCCTGAGACTTTGTGTAAGGCTGAATTTAAAGGTGACAGACTAGTTTATTTGGAGGAGGAAATTTCAAAGCAACACAGTATTCAGTTAGCAGCACAGGTACTACTGGTTGCTTTTAGCCAAATTCACAGTGAGAATCAGGAGCAAAGAGGAGCAGTGTGGAAAAATTAGGAAAACCTGCAATTTGCCAGAAAAGAAGCTCATTTCAGGGGCTTACAAGGAAGATACTAAAGAGATCAGCATAATTAAAAAGAAGTGAAGTACTTTGCACTTGGACAATAAGAAAGATGCCTTCAGGGCATCTCAGGAATTGAAAAGAGTTTTGTTTGAGGAGAGAGTCCTGGGGGCACTCTGTGCACACAGAGCTACCTAGGGAATTATCTCCCTGGGATTTGTTTCCTGTGTTTAGCCATCAAGGCACTCAGGCCACTGCAGCAGTGGT
Organism: Marmota flaviventris; assembly: GCF_047511675.1. Lineage (NCBI taxonomy): Eukaryota > Metazoa > Chordata > Mammalia > Rodentia > Sciuridae > Marmota > Marmota flaviventris. Next base: position 56,472,562 of record NC_092503.1, read on the forward strand.
TTGAACCAGTGTGGATGTGGCTGTCATTGTCCTCATGATGCTGGTTTTGCAGGCATGCAGAATGCAAGAATTCCTGGGTCATTGAGCCTTCTACCAAGATTTCAGAGGAAAGCCTTAGAGGCTGGGCAGTGTGTGGCAGGGTCAGAATCCCTGCAAGCAATTCCTAACAGGGAGATACACGAAGCTTAAGAGTGAAGCTGAAGTTGTGATGGAGACCCCAGGAAGTTATAAATGCCAGGTACATGGAACACCTGTCAGGAGAAGCTGCTGTCAGGAAAGAGAGCCTAAGAGAATGGTCATGTGGGTTGCAGCCAGTAAGGCTGAAGGGGTGGTGCTGTCCAAGCACTTTGGACCTCACATCACACCAACTGTCCTGGTAGATATCAAACTGTGGGATTTAATGTTTGCCATGCTGGGTTTCAGTCTTGGTGTGTTCTAGTCCTCCCTTTGTGTGCCCCCATTCCTCCCTATTGGAATGGAATATTTACTCTGTCCCATTGTACCCTAGAACTATATGTTCTTTTGATTCTTATGGGGGCTCACAGCTTAGAATTTGTCTTGCAGAGAAGACTCTGGACTTGGATTTTTTGTTTGTTTTTGTTTTGGTGGTGCTGGGGATTGAACCCAGGTCCTTGTGCATGAGAGGCAGGAACTCTACCAACTGAGCTATGCTCCCAGCCCTGGACTTGGATTTTTGATCAGTGGTGGAACTGTTCAGATTTTGAGAACTCTTAGAGATGGAAGGAATTCATTTTGCACTGTGAGGTGGAAATAAGTCTTTGGGGCTAGGGTGGAATGCTATAGTTTGAACCTGGAATGTTCTCCAAAGGCCAATGTATTGAAGTCTTTGTCCCTTCAAAGTCTGTAGCCATCTTGGGAGGTGGTAGAACCTTTGGGACCTAGTGGAAGCAAAGTAAGTAGGTTATTGGAAGCATGGCCTTGGAAGGGTTATTGGGATCCTAGCCCCTTCTTACCTCCCTGTTTCCTGGCCTCCATCAGGTAAGCATCTTCCTTCACTGTGCCACCCCAATGTTCTCCTCACCACAGACACAAAAGCAACGGGTTCAACGGACCATGAACCAAAACTTCCAAAACCATGAGCCAAAATAAACATTGCCTCCTTATAACTTGGGTATCTCAGGTATTTTGTCACAGTAACAGTAAGCTAACACACTTTGTTTTTATTCCCCTGCTCTACTGTGGTTATCACAGACTTATTAGTTTTGAATCTGTTATGGTCATCTATAAAAATCTGGCCTGATTTGATTGCTTAATCTCTTAATATTCAAAGGTAAGGATAAAGTTTCTAACTTTCTTAAACCCTAAGTTTTTCATAAGGGCTGGGCCTCTTTCAGCAATTGAAACATGCTTCTTCTCTGGGGACCTTTCTGGGGAAATTGCCACCATTCCAGTGGAGTCTAGTTGGCCATTATCTGACCTCACATGACTGCATTTAGGTACAATACACCAATACACCCATCACAGCATGCACTTCAGAATCTCCATTAATGTGTTTTTTATTGACTGTTGGACTCACCTCCATTATCAGGCCTTTGGTACTTGCTTTTAGTTTTTGATGCAGACTTGTTCTGAGAAGATTTCACTTTGTATTTTCCTGTTAGACACTTATTTGGTAGCATGTTGGATATGGGCTTTTCTCTAGAGTTGTCTGAGCACAAATTACTTCAAAAGAAAAAGATGTTTTTCTATTTGTAAAAACTAGTTGCTCTTTTTTTTTTTTTTATAAAACTAGTTGCTCTTAATTTCCACCTGGAGCAGTCTCAGCTCTTGTCCCTGAGGGCGGTAGTGAGGAGTTAGGTACTTGAGAGAGTAGATAGGCCAGGACCTCACTTGTTCTATTATGCAGTTAAAGGGTGGTCAGCAAAACCTTCCCTGCTGTCACACCAGGACCCTGAGCTGGCCCCATCCTACTCTGTCAGACATTTATTTCAAATTTTCTGACTGACCCTTAGAAGTGGTTAGATGAGGGCTTCTGAATGGACTGTATGAGATTTCATCAATATAGTTAACCAGAAACAAGTTTATTCAAGAGATAAATTCAGCACAGGTTATTATAGAATATCTTACCCATCATTCTGTAATGATATACACAAAATGCTTACAATCAGAGCTCTACATCTAAGAATGAGACAGACATGTTGGAGCTGTTGTACATGTGCAAACATTATTTTAAAACTGAAGGTAAATTATTCTAATGACCACAGTTGCCTACAGACTTCAGGGAGGATCACATTTCAGAATTGGAAACACCTGAACTAATGAAATGGAAAGATTTGTTCTACTTATAACAAGAGCACCGGTATTCAGGAACAAAGACAGGAAAAAAAAATAAAAGGAAGGTTGTATTCAAGGAAACATTCAGCAGTTTAGTTCAAAACTAGAACCAACAGAGCTGCAAGGGAAACATTTCCTTTGCATTTCTGAATTGCTTACGGCATTCACAGGTGCTCAGAGCTGTAACCTATGGCCAACACCAGCCTTCAGGGTCTCTTCTCTTTTACTTTCTGGACATGAGCGCTGATCATCCCCTGCAGCTTTGCACACCTCTCTGCTACTAGAAGGAAGTGATATCAGGGCTGCAGTACCCCCAGTACCTTCAGACCTGAGCCTGTCCCACTCAGTAGTGCCTGGAAGTTAGGTTAGCAAAAATCTATAGAACATGGCTTCAGTACTTGCAGACAAGTAAGGAGAGGCTAATAAATTAGGCCATGATAATACTGTTCCAGTAGCAGCTATCGGAAAGGCATTAAACATTCACTTGTGATATCTAGAGCAGCCCCTAGAATAATCCAAATTCTGCTAATAAATGTTAGCAGACATGGACATGAAGTTAATCAGTTTACTAATTTTTAAATATTAACTGAAAGAAAATAGTATTTGTTTATACTTATAATGTCTCTGAACATATAAGGCTTTCACACTTTATTATCAAGCATAATTAATGGTTCCAGAAAACATTAAGGCCGAGGACCAAAGGTACAGGCCTAATAAAGCATGTTTTTCAGATGCTCAATAGTCTTCTACCTTACAAACTTAGGCTTTTATCCTTCCCTTTAAAGTAGAAGGGATTTTTAAGTCCACAAAGTAAACTTGATCCTGTTCTCTCCATTACAATCTTTGGAAATAATTTTAAACATTCATAATCTTGAAGTCTTCCTATCGCATCTTTAAACACCCCCAAAGCTGCTAGTGATGCAACTTGTTTAAGTAGCTACTGAGAGAAAATGAAAGGCAAAAAATGAAAGGAGGACAAAGTATTGGTTTAAAATTATTGCAGTCTTTTGAAAAGATGAGATGATTCTCCCAGCCACGGCAGTGTCATTCAAGATGGAAGAAGAAGTCCATCCACTTTCCACTTGGCTCCTCCATCAGTATTGTCCTTTGTGTTTCTTAAATAAGGCAGCTGGAAAGACCTCCAGAAAGGTTCCCACTGTATCCGTTGTTCTGGCTCATAGGACCATGGCTTCCCACACTTGTGTTAACTTCTCTTTGCTGGCTGTGTTGAGGATAATGTGATTCTGATCATACTGCGCACCCCCTGAAAGAAAGAAAAGAGGAAATATGCCCAAGGTGAAGGGACAACAGCAGACACAATTTATACCAATACTCTAGAGCAAACACACAGGGCGTGAAACTGTGTGCTCCAAGAAAACAGCAGGAAGGAAGCCCTGAACTCCTGTGGGATGAGAGGCTCAACCTATCATAGGCCAGTCTAATGAAATTCATCATGGGACCCTGGCAGCTTCCCATGGCATAGCCTACCTCATGGGGCTCCTTTTCTACCTGATTCTTAAAGGCCAGTGTATGGTCCCTCTTACCATGCCTGAAACTGGGGGCAACAGGGAAACATCTAGAGGGGGAAAAAAGCAAAGAGACCACAGTAGAGTCAGTGGTGAGATCATGAATTTGAGCTCCTAGTGAGGAATAAACAGACCTACACTGGCAGAAAGGCAGTGGGAGTGGCTATCAGAGGCAACAGGTTTCTCGAGAATAATGAAAAAATGGTGATATTAAGTCCAAGGGGAGGATTTAATGACACCCAGAAGTATACACAGAGACCGGAAGCACTCCCACCACCGGGAACTTGGCAAACAAAAATACCCAGCAGTTAAAATGCTAAGTACCTTTGTACTGTAAAAGTAGTGTCATACACCTCATAACTTTTCTTCACCAGAATGTCTGCAAGAAGACATTCCAAGGATACTTATTGGAAACTTTTGATACTTTGTTAAAACCACCTTCTTTTAATAGAGAAGTATCTTTTATACTCCTGATGGTGAAGTATCATTAACCCAATAAAGGCTTTCTGATTTTCTTTCCATTATGGAATAAACATCCTTTCAGATACCTTATTTTATTTAGCATAAGACTCTGCACCAAGGTGCATTACCAGGGGCTTCAGGGAAATAAAAATCTGTGTGTCTGGTTGCAGGGCATGATTGGTATTGAAATCATGCTTCATCATCAGGCCAAGAAGAAATAAACTTCTTTTCTCCCTTAAATCATTTGCAAAAGGTCTGAAAATTTACATGATAGATCAAGGCAGATGGGGAAGGAAGTCATCTCTTATACTTCTATAAGAAATCAATTTGTCATCACTAATAGTCAAGAGCCTCTCCAGGTACTAGCAAGGTGCCTTGGGCCTTTTTATATCCAAGTCAGCAGTAGGGACTAGTAAATCGTATGCTATCCACCAAGACACAACATGCCCCACTGAAGTTTCAGAAAGTAGTCAGGGCACAGGGCCTTCTCTTTTCAATCTTCAAGATTATAGTATTTGTCATTGTTTTGTGGTACTGGGGATCAAATCCAGATTCTGTACTGCTAGAGTCCAAGATAAGAGTATCTTAATAATATTTACTTTTTGTGTGTATTATACCAATTCTAATTGGACTCACGAAGACTAGAAAGATCTTGAGAAATAATCTGAGTCATTAATTTGCCCTTGGGAAGAATTTAATCATCCCAGACTTTTTTCTTCTCTCTTTTTAGAAAATAGGTATATTTCAGGGCTAAAGGTAGAGCTCAGTGGTAAAGTGCTGGATTCGATATGTGAGGCCCTGGATTCAATTCCCAGCACCACAAAAAACAAAAACAAGGGAAAATCAGGTAAATTTCTACTGGACTATATGATACAAAAGATAGTGTTGGATGGGTAGAGAGTATAAGTGACTAAAAATGAAGCACAAAGACCTTTCTTTTTTTTTAGCACATATTTGGGGACTGGAAGACACTACGTGGGTTTTTTGTTTGTTTTAACTTACCTTCCCATACAACATGTATAAATGGTGTAAATGAGGCCACCAGTTGTTCTATCATATCTACACCACCTATGTACTGAAATCACACACATGCCTGCCATGTGTGTGAAATGACTAAATATCCTAATTTTTCTAACATTTCCAATTTCATCACCTTTCTTTGTCTTCCCTGGAGGATTTTGAAGCTATCTTACATTGAGGAGTGCTAGTGCCACAGAGTTGATCAAATAAGAATAAAGGCCCGGGTCAATGACTCTTAGCCAGTTACATCTGAGTTCTTGGCAAACAGGACTGAGGAAGAGTAATTTCGAACAAAGTTTCCATCCTCTTTAAAAGAAATCAGTAGCATTTCCTTAAAACACATAACAATAGAAAAATATTGCCTGGAAGATATCCTTTCTACTTTGGTTCACTTTTAGTTTTTGTGATATACAGTTGTTTCATTCATCTACTAATAGTATAATCCTGCCAGACTTTTGATGTTTTTTAAAGTGCTTATGAATCAGCTTCCACTGTTACCATAAGATAAGTCCTGGAATAATACGGGACTATCCAAACAACTTCCTCTCTAAACAGAAGCACAGAGGAAAGACACTTGATCTAGTAAGTGTTACAGCAATTTTAACAGGTTCTGGCAATTTGAATGGTTCTGGGGTAGCTCATGGAAACCACAGTCTCCTACTAAGTGCATGGAAGAGGACAGATGTGCTTATTATTTTCCTTGCATTGAGTGTGGTCAGTGCTCTACACCTCCCTGTCCAGAAGATGGCATCATTCTCCCACATGCTGAGAAATTTAAATTCAGTATAACAAGAAATTAAGTAATTATTGCAGCTGCCATACTACATATTGAGACTTCACAAATATACAGGCCACTGTCCTTACTCATGAGGCACTTGACTAATGTATAACTATTCTAGGGAAGGGGCTTTGAGGCCCTAGAGAAGAACCTCCTAGAGTCCCAAGTTCAGGTCAGAGCCAAGGCAGTGGTCACCATTCACTTTGGTATTCCACAGTTCAGCAGAGAGCCTGCCACCTGGTGGGTACCAGTGAATACTGACTGTTGAAGGAACAAAAGGAGAAAAGCTCGAAGGATTACAGGGATCTTAATCCTGGACATAGGGCATTAATGGCACCTGTAAGAAACATGAAAGTTTGCCTAGCCTTCTTTTGGGGACTAAACATATCTGAGTTTTTCTAACATTTCCAATTTTGTCACATTTCTTTGTCTTCTCTGGGGATTTTGAAGCTATTTTACATGGAATGAGGAGTGCCAGTGCCACAGAGTTGACCAAAAGAACAAAGGCCTGGGCCGGTGACTGTTAGCCAGTTTGAATTTTGAGTAATCTTCTCAAGATTGTAAAATGGGTATTGTGCCTGTCTGTATAGTGAGAGAAATCTATTGTATCAAATGTGATATGAGGGATGTATGCTACATAGTAGTTCATTTTCTGAATGTGAGACTTATTTTCTCATATGCAAGGATCCTATGCACATTTTACATGATTTTCTTGTCCCCATCCAGCCTGCAAGCACATTGCTTAATTTGTGCTCAGCCTCTGCCTTCATTCAACTTGGTTTGTCTGCCTGTCTGAGCACCTTTCCAACTTCTCAAGTTCTTTGTGATTTTAATTCCACTGCTAAGTGGATTGGCCACTCTACCTACCTGGAGATCACAGGAATTGATAGGCACTTCTATTCCTAAGCAGTTACCAAAACCCCTGATAAAAAATGTTCTTGATAAGAAGCGAAATCAAGAATCAATAAATGAGATGGTATCAAACTAAAAAGCTTCACAGCAAAGGAAATAATCTGCAGAATGGGAGGAAAATATTTGCCACCGGCACCTCAGATAGGTTGTTAATTTCCAGGATATACAAAGAACTCAAAATACCAAAAAAACAAAAACAAAAACCCACAAATAAACAAATAACCCAATCAATAAATGGGCAGATACTTCCTACAAGAAGAAATATGGATGGCCAACAAATATATGAAAAAATGTTCAATTACACTGAGATTTCATCTCACTCCAGTCAGAATACAATTATTGAGAATACAAGTAATAACAAATGTTGGCGAGGATGTGAGGGAAAAAGTACAATAATACATTGCTGGTAGAACTGCAAATTGGTGCAACATTCTGGAAAGTAGTATGGAGATGCTTCAAAAATCTAGGAATGGAACCACCATTTGAACCAGTTATCCCACTACTAGGCATCTATCCAAAGGAGTTAAAACCAGCATACTACAGTGACCCAGCCACATCAATGTTTATAGCAGCTCAATTAACAATAGCTAAGCTATGAAACAAACCTAGGTGCCCCTCAACAGATGAATAGATAAAGAAAATGTGGTATATATACACAATGGAATATTACTCAGACATAAAAAGGACTGACTTTATGATATTTGCCAGTAAATAGAAGGAGCTGGAGATTACCATGCTAAGTGAAATAAGCCAATCTCCCCAAAATCAAAGATTGAATGTTCTCTCTGATATGTGGATGCTAACACACAACAAAGTGGGGAGGGGATGAATAGAAGTTCAGTGGATTAGACAAAGGGGAATGAAGGGAAGTGACAGGGTATAGGAATAGGAAAGACAGTTGAATGAATCTATCATGACTTATGTCCATATATGAATCCATTACAGTGAATCTCCATATCATGTACATCCACAAGACTGGGATCCTAATTAGAACAAGATATATTCCATGTATGTATAATATGTCAAATATACTCTGCTGTCATGTATAACTAAGAATAACAAATAAGGGGGAAAAAAAGTTCATGCTGTATTTTCCATTGTCCAGAAGTGTCTTAAAAACCAGACTAAGTTGTTTTTTTTTACCCTTACATCTTGGTTTTTAATGACGGCATTGGCCTACAGCCCTGATTAAAGTAAAAATCGAACCAACTTCTAGTGGTGAGTTAGAATGGAGTACAGAGTGAAGTATGTTTACATTATCACTGGTTTACTGTGTAGCAAAACAATCATGCCAGCTCTCTTGATAGGAAATAGAAAAGTGCCCATTAATAATTTAAAACAAAATTGCCCCAGATGACATGAATACTTGGTCTTCATTTGCTTGTAAATGGCAACAACAGTAATTCTCTGAATTCCATTATAATATTAGGTCAGTTTTGTTTTCCATTTTTTTTAAAGTACCATCAATGGTTCCCCTAGTTTGGTCCTCAGACCAGCAGCATCAGTAGCACCTGGAAACCTGTTAGAAAAGCAAATTCTTGGGTATCCCTCCAGACCTATTGTATCAGGAACTCTGAGGATGAGACCCAGCAGTCTTTGCTTAAACAGTCTTGCAGGTAATTCTATAACAGATATGTTTTGAGGACCACTGGCCCAACTCACTCTTCCAAGAAGCACCATCCGTTTACCCTGGATAAACGGCATTGAACACATGTTCTACTGAAATCATCCTCTGTTAATTCCTTTTGGTCTTAGATCTTTTCAATGAAAGGCTACATGTATATACATGAGAACCATCAACTATACTATGATAACAGCCTTTTAGATTATTATTTTTATAATAAAAACAGGGTAGGGGTTGTAGCTCAGTGATAGAACACATGCCTAGCATGCTTGGACCCTGGTTTCCATCCCTAGCACCTAAAAAAAAAAAAAAAAGGTTTGGAAATGAGCCTGTATCCAGATCCAGCTCAGCTCTCACAGGTGTGAGATCATGGCCAAACTGACTAATGCCTCTGAGCCTTAGGATTTGGGGCTTAAAATAGGAAGGGAGAGAGGAGGGAGGAAGAGAACACAGACCTCTTAGGGCTGCTATGAAGCATGATCTCACAAGCTAATGTGTGTGACATGTTCAACACAGTGGCTGGCACCTAGTAGGGGCTTTCTTACTGTGATAGATGTAAGGTGTCCTCCCAAAACTCCTGTGTTAATGCAGGAATGTTTGGAGGTAAAATGATTAGATTATGAGAGCTATGCCCTAATCAGTCCATCATAGTTTGAATGGACTGACTGGGTGCTAACTGAAGGCAGGTGGAACGTGGTTGGAGGAGGTGGATACTGGAGGAGGTGTCCCAGAAGGTGTGTCCCTCCCCCCCCCCCCCTTCTCTCTTTGCTTCTTGATCCCTCCCTCCATGAGCTGAGCAGCATTCCTCTGCTGGGCCCTTCCCCCATGATGTGCTGTTCACTAGGACCCAAAACAATGGAGTCAGCCATCTATAAACTGAGACCTCAGACATTGTGAGCCCCCCTCAAAAAAACTTCCTCCTATAAGTTGTTCCTGTCAGGTGTTTTGGTCATAGTGATGAAAAAGCTAACAAAAACACTTACCATTCATAATGTACTTATCATTTTCAGAGGAGATTTTTCCTTAACTGAAGCAAGGGTACATTATAATAAAGGAAATGATCCTTACCTTTGATATCTAAAACTAAATTGGGCTTCAGTTTGCTGTGGATCCTGCCATCTGGCTTCATGCACCAGAGCTGACTGTCAACACTCTGGTCGAGTGCCAGACCCAGCTTTGAGCCAGATGTTACCAGGCTGCCCACGATTGTCAGGCAGCAGTCCTCTGCTATCTGTGTAGTGGAAAAAAAACAAAGCATTAGAGAAGGAGACATATTCAAGTCTCACAGCAATTATTCCTCTAGTTAAAATGATTTTTAAAATTATCATAGTTCCTGACTTCATTTATCCCACATGAAGCATTTTAGCTTTTAGCCAGAATAACTAGACTCAAACAACAACTATTTATGCCCTTTATTTCAGAGGACATGAGTAATGGAAAGTTCTCAATTCTCGTCCATCATAAAGAGACTTCTGCCCTTGACAAGACTCTGTATTACTCTTAAGTCTCAGGACATTGAAACTCCCCATTGTGGTATTTTTCTCTGTTAGAAGTGACTGTGATCTGAGGCTGGGTCTGTAGCTCAATCTCTTCCCCTCACCCCCACCACACACACCTGCCTCTGCTTGGCCTGACCTTCTAGTATATGACTGCACTTCTAATGCTATAGCACTGGAGTGGCTACAGGGCATTTTATCATTTTAATACTTGAAATTGCGTTTATTAGCTTCTCTTGTCTTTCCTTCAGGAGAAATGTCTAAAATTTCCTAAATAGGCATGCTATCCACTATAAAAAGAGAAGAAACTACAAGCTCACTAGAGAGTGTTTTAATGCAAGGAGTTTAAGAGTCTTTCCCTGAAAAGAATTTACCCTTAATATATAAACATTGTATTACAGTCATAAGTTCACATACCGCAGTGCTATAAAAGTAAATAAAAGTTTTTTAAAAGCTCACTAAAAGAGTACTATTCTAGGCTGGGGATGAAATTCAGTAGTAAAGCACTTGCCTAGCATATTCCAAGCCCTGGGTTCAATCCCCAGCACCTCAATCAATCAATCAATCTATCAGTTAGTGCCTATTCAGTACCTATCAGTCAGTACCTAGTCTATTGTACCTATTCTATGTCCAGATGAAAGCATTGAGATCAGTTGTGACACTTCACTTATTTCATTTACCTAATGAATTAAAAGCTTTTAAACAATATCACTGAATTGTTGTTAGAAGTAACTGTTGGAAGCACTATTTTATTGCATTAAGATAATTCCAAGACAGAAATGGGCTTCTCTTCATGCTTCTATGTTTCAGCTACTTCTGTTTCTCGTGCTGCTGCTTCTGTGCGTGTCTAAACAGTGCTTCTGTTTTCGAAAGGCTGATTCTCCCTCAAGCATGGCAGACCCAATGAGCAAATGTGCTCCCCCCCCATGAGACTGTGTGCCTTCTGCTGACTCACGGGCACCAAGTTTTTAAAATACCTGGAGCCAACAGTCAAGCCCATAAAGTTAAGGAGTAAAGAAGAGACCTACAATAGAAGCGTGAACTTCTCTCGTAAAATCTGTCTACATTCAGCTTTTAAATGTCTGTGGGGACAAGAGTGATGCAAGAGGGCGATGGGCCATCCTCCACTTCACGGCATATGACCATTAGGAAATGGATGATGTGCACCCAGGGCCCTCTCTTCACCCTTCCTCCTGTACTGTGTGTTCTCCAAAACAGAAACAAACCAAGAGTGATTTTGGTTGATGCACTGGGGCTAGAGTTTACTTCTATAATAAGTAGATTAAGGAAAGGAGAAGAATAACAATCATTTCCTTTTTCTATTACAATATAAAAACCGAGTATAAATAGAAATACTCTATCTTGGATCAGTACTAAATTTACCTCCCATTTTAGGTTCCTAAGACTGGTTCATCAGAGCTGAGGAATATTTTCATGGAAAAAAAAAAAAAAAGACACCTTCCAATTTTTTTGGAAAGTGCTCCAGGAATCATGAGAAGTATCTACTTGAAGAAAGATCAAAGGCATGATAAAGGATGAATTACCTCCTGGCAAAGGTATTCTAGACCCCTGCCTAGTCCAAAAAGCTCACCCTGCATTTGATGCATCCTTCTTGATAAATCCAAATCTGATCATCAGCACCAACATCTTCCATGACCTGTATTCTAAGAAGCTTCAAATCCTCTAAGTTGCCATTGGTTGACATGAATAACCCTGTTGCTTTGTTTCGAAGTCTGAAACAAATTCGTTTCTAGAAGACAAAACCCCAGCAATAGTCACATACAAACTGTGCTGTTAGAAACACTGAATAAGCATTAATATTTGGAAGAAGTCAAAGTGAAGTATGGATAAGGGATAATTACTATACTTGAGAGCCTCAGAGGTTTCAAGATTTTCTCAATGATAAGAGTTTGACAACATTTCAAAGTGCCGAGGGCAGAGACCCTGCCTATGGACACACCAGAGCTTGGAACATACCATGTCTGATGTTAGCATTTCTGAAGCAGCCACCCCTCATGTTGCCCAAATACTGAGCCTAAATACTGAGGGGGTGGGGGAGGAGCCAATTTCAAACTTTAGAAACTCAAAGTTGACTTGTACTTTCAAAAAAGAAAAAAATTTCAGAGAAGATTCTATTCACAGCAGGAAAAAGAAAAACATACCTGAACAAAGGGTCGTAGAGAACCTATTTGGCGGCAGCCACTGAATTCATACCAACTAGGTACTTCTGCTGGTGACAATAGGAACTGCCGACCTCTGTAATTTCCATATTCATAAGTAATCCATCTGGGGGTGAGGAGAGGAAAGGAGATAACCATAGGAAATGGAAATTTTCTTTTGACAATGGGCCCTAACAATTACATCTATTTTTAGAATGCTTTCTCAAATTCTGGACTGAACTTTATACTTTAAATATACATTGGTAGGGGGATGAAACTATTTTCTAGAACACTTAAGTCAGCCTTTTTTTTGACAAATAGCAGATTTTGGGTACAGTCTCAAAAAGAAATTGGTAATCTTTTTCCTCCAATAAAACAATGAAATAAAGATGATCTTTTAGTAGGACTCCACAGTCCTTCCTGAGAGTTGTTCTTAAAACATCCGCAGTTTGTGGATCTTTATTTAAATAGTTAATATTTGCAAATTCTTAATATGCAGCATTAGTTAGTGTTAAAGATTAAATAAAAAATAAATTTTGTTTAAAATGAGTAAAATCAATAAAAATGTTAAAAAGATACTCAGGTTCCTTCCCCCCAAATGCTGGAGCTGGCACACCAAAATGTTACTTTAGCCATCTTATCATAAAATATTTAATAGAACCTACTGAAAAAAACCACCCATAGTTCTAATTTTTAAAATAACTACAGTCCCCTCACCCCAACATTTGGTATACAGGTAGACTATACCTGTTATTTTATAAATAAAAATTTACTACATTAATGATACTACTACTTCTTTTTTTTTTTTTTTTTCTGGTACCAGGGATGGAACCCAGGGGTGCTTAACTACTGAGCCATATCACTATCCCTTTTTATTTTTTTTATTTTGAAACAGGGTCTCACTGACTTGTTTAGGGCTTGCTAAGTTGCTAAGGCTGGCTTTGAACTCATGATCCTCCTACTTCAGCCTTCCAATTTGCTGAAATTATAGGTATGTGCAGCAGTGCCGAGGAGTTACTTATTCATTTGTATGTCCTACTCAATTTCAAAATCAGTCAAAGTTGAAAAAAAAAAAAATCTTCCCATCTGTCAGTCACTTCTAGTCAAAGAAAAAGCTTAACCTTTAGCTTCCAAATCAAAGGACTTGGTCTTTCAAAGGAATAAGAAAAATCAGCTTTTTCTTCTTTGCTAAAAAAGGTGCCCCATAAATTTGCTGAGCACTGTATGCAAAGCATTCCCCTGGGGACTTCAAGAGGTGTTAAAGACAAAGTCCTTATCTGAAGCTAAAAATTCAAATAAGGAGAGGAAAGATGGTTTACATATGGCTTTTCCCACCAAGAAAGGAAGAGCTATATGTCCATTCATTTAAGGTAAGGAGGGAAATCTGACCAACCTTAATTTTTGTAAGGCAGGCACAGAGAAACAAATATCACATGATCTCACTTCTTTGTGAAATCTAACACAGTTGAACTCTTAGAAGTAGACAGTAGAAAGGTAGTTACCACAGGCAGTGGGTGGAAGGCCCCAGGGTGAGATGTTGGTCAATGGATACAAAGTTACAGTTAGGAACAGACAGGAGGAATAAGTGTTGTTCTGCATAACAAGGTAACTACAATGAAGAATAATGTATGTTTCAAAATAGCTAAAAAAAGGATTTTAAATTGATTTTCTCAGCACAGAGAAATGATAAATATTTGAGGTGATAGATAAGCTAATTAATATTATTTAATCATCCCACAATGTATACATGTGTCAAAACACCACTTTGTACCCCATAAATAATACAATTATCAGTCAATTTAAAATATTTTAAAAACTTAATTTTAGGGCTGGGGTTGTGGCTCAGCAGTAGAGTGCTCGTTTAGCACATGTGAGGCCCTGGGTTCGATCCTCAGCACCACATAAAAATGAATAAATAAATAAAATAAAGGTATTGTGTCCATCTACAACTAATAAATAAATATTTTTTTTAAAAACCCTAATTTTAAATATTATATTTTTTGCCTGGGGTGGTGGCACATGCCTGTAGTCCCAGCTACTCAGGATGTTGAGATGTGAGGATCACTTGAGCCTAGAAGTTCAGGACCAGCCTGGGCAACACAGTGAAACCATGTCTCTCTCTCTTTTTTAAAACTTTTTTTTTAGTTGTAGATGGACACAATATCTTTGTTCTATTTATTTAGTTAGTTAGTTAGTTTTATGGTGTGCTGAGGATTGGATCAGTGCCTCATGCATGTGAGGCAAGGGCTCAACCACTGAACTACAATCCCAGCCCCAAGAGACCCTATCTCTTTAAAGGGGAAAAAATCGATTTTATTGGATTAACAAGTAGATAACTCACTTACATGCCACCAAGAACCTGAACAGAGCGTATTTGTGTGTTAAATCCCAGGGATTGGAGATTAACTGTCTCTGCATTAAGTTCAATCTTTTTTCCTTTGAAATTTTCTCTTTCATAAAGAATAATTGTTGGTTCAGAAAATTCCTGTTTGGAAACAAAAATAGTGTTCTGTTATTCATCTGTTAATAATTGGAAGCTTATGTGAAAATGATCTGAGTACAAGGACAAAGCACAAGACTGCCAGATGTGGCTGATTCATAAACTCCCTTTCCTGGGAAGCCTGGTGACTACATGCTACGAAGTGCAGGGAAAGGATAGAGGGGCTGCAAGTTTCCCCACTGCACATAAAGGCAGGTCCTCGCCAATCATGTTAAGTAGCAGAGGAAAAGATCCCAGCCAGAGAAATGCAGACATACGTGGAATATCAACACTTTTGACAGAATTTATTTTCACCCTAGCCTTTTTCAGTAGTATTCCTAGTTAAGGAGATGTCCCTTTGCAGCTATTTTCAAATGTTTTCGTTTTTTCTGTTAATAAGATTAGGATTCTATATACTCACGCTCCCAAACCTTCCTGTAGGCATCATTGTCTGGGGGAAAGAAAACAGGATGGAAGCCCCAGTTTCAAACTGTTAATCATTTTAAAGAGAACAACAACACACCAGTTCACTGATTTCAGAAAAATGAAACGTTGGCAGCTTATGTTTGTTTTCAAATTACAAACCCTTATGACCCTAGACTAAGCTCTAATGATAATACTCCTAAGATCATAAATGATACATCAAAAAAGTAGGTGGGGATTGTAATTATTTCCCCACCTGCTTAAAGTTCTGTGGCAAGGGTGCGGCACTTTACTGCTTCGTTTATGTGGATATGCCCTGACATGTAGGAAAGATTTCGTCCACCCATCAACAGAGCAGATTAATATGTGGAGGTGGTTTGCATGTTCTAGGAATTAGGTTATATAAAACACACAAGGAGGAAACAAGACAAAAATTGTACTCATCTAACTACTTTGCATGTTTACTGCAATTTTCTCTAAAATGACATCCCCAAAATGTTCCCAACCCTCAAGATTAATATCAAGAATCAATTAAACAATTCTAAAGTATTAAATTACAATTAAAAATATATAGGGCTGGGGATGCAGCTCAGTAGTAGAGTGTCTAGCCTGCAACAAGGCCCCAGGTTTGATCCCCAGCACTGCACATCCACAAAAATGTATATTTTTACTATGGGCAAAAATGTCTGTTCCCTCACAATCAAAATTTAAAAGGACATCACAGATGATGTAGACACTTACAGGTAAGTGTCTGAGAGCTGTGAATATAAATGCCTAGCTCTGATTAAGGAATAGCATTTGAAAACCTCAAAATATATACTTGAAGGTAGCCTTTAGAATTTTAGGCAAAAGTAACTATCAGAAAGTCTTATTCCATTACTTGTAAGCTAATGAATCTTACCACATCATTCCATGTTTCACCAATACTATTTTCATGTCTCAATAGCATTTTGTCATTTAAACTGGCAGGCATGGATAATAGAAAGCCAACTCACATGTTCTTCCTATCTTTAAAATCATCATGTACATATGTTTAAAGCCTTTTATGAGATCAGTTACCAAGAACTAAAAAAAAATTTCCAAAATTGCAGACACACTTAGACTTAAATATCGGAAAATTATCTTGCAGTTGTGTTGTTCTATTACTTGGACTACGTCAAAATGAAAAATTTCTGTCCAAAAGGGGGCACTATAACCTGGATTAACACTTAGAAGTCATTTGAAAATTTCTCCTACAAGAGTCATAATGGTCTAAAAAACTACCAGGAATTTCTGCAAATCAGTAACAACCCTAAAAGATACAGAAAAACAAATAAGGAGGCGGACAAAGGCTATAAATTGGCAATTTACCAATCAGAATATGACAAATAAATTACATGAGCTACCAACCTAACAGTGATGTACAAATCAACCCAACAATGACATAATACTTTCTACCCATTCCATCAAATTGAGATGAGAAAGAGAATACACAGTTGTGATAATGTGGGAAGCAGGAATCGGAGTGCCCCACCAGTGGGAAGAGGTGGTGGGATCTGGCAGCACCAAGTGAGACCCAGCACTTCCACTCCCTAGTCATCCCCAAGAGACTCCCACATGTCCCAGCAGGATAAGCATATGAGGATCCAATAAGTAACACAAGGTGTGGAATACATGTACAGTTAGCTAACAATCTACATGTACATATAGCAAAACGGATGGCTCTTGAAAGTTCTTGATGTTAAGTAGCTACATTTATAAGCACGAGAATTGTAGCATAAGGTTTATATAAATCAAAAGCCTAAATACAGATCTTTCAAAAACATACATTTTACAAGACTATCCAAGCTATATTCCAAAAACACATTAGAATGGGTGCCTGTGAAAGGCAGAAGGATAGAAATATGGTAGGAAGTAGAGAAAAACAACACAGGAGAGGGTCCTTGAATTATCCCATAATGACAGTGGCCTGTGACTAACCTAACACCCTGCCCCAGAAGTCTGAGAAAACAGCAAACAATTTATACATTACAGACATATAAAGACATCAAAAGTGACAGGATGGAGAGCTCACTGCAACTGTTTTCTTGTCTCCAACGTTAATCCCTAAGTAAGTTCTAGATGCTGGTTTCATGCTCTAATCATCAGCTATGTGGACCATACATTTCTGAAATCCTGTGTTCACACTGACATACTTACCACATCTATGAAACGAAGAGACTTGAAAGTTGCTCCAGGCAGGCATCCCATTGCAGAGAGACAAGGATAGTGGCCTTCTTCCAACACATACTGATTGCCAGAGAAATTTTCTCCATCGTATGCAACCCAGCTACAGGGAAAAACCACACACGCAGGATGCAATTTGAGCATTTCTACTCAATAAGTCTGAATTTTAGAGGAAGACTGCCATACCATAAACATGAGGCTTATGGCTAACTCTTCTTTCTTCAAAAATATCTGGATATATTTACTTCATTTCATCTCATGACAAATTCATATTCATAAGTTATATAAATTATATAACTTATGAATATAAGATATATATATATATATATATATATATATATAAAATTCATATAAATTAACTTTGCATTTTGGAAACAAAACTTTCTTTTCTGTGAAATGACCCTTGGTTTTACTTCCCCACCTCCCAGCCTTCCTTGCTCCTCTCATAGGTGCCACCTATCCCCAGCTCATGTAGCTTCAGGCCTAGGAGTCCTCTGTTATAATTTTTCTTCAACCATCAAAGCTGTCAGTCACCAAGATATATTGATATCCTCCCCAAATTTCTCTTACACTTCCCTTTACTCTTTACCCTCATTTCCAACAGCTCTGGCCTGGGCCAGGACTCAAAAATATCATAGTGACTTAGACAAATCACTTGGCCTCTTAAGGCCTCAAGATTATTGATAAAATGGTGATATATCATGCTTCCCTAGATTCTAAATGCCCCCTTAAATTCTACAAATGCTCATTGAGGACAATTGCATGTCAGGCACTTTCCTCATCTAGAGACACAGGAGAAAACAAAACAAGTCCCTATTCTCCTTAATTTATACTTTACAAAGAGTTGAGACAGGCAACAAAACCAAGTGCATGTCTGACAGTACTACATGAAGCAAGGGGGAATAAGGAACAGCCAGGTTGAGATGGAGCCATGTGCTAAGCAGCTCTGAAGCCTCACCATCAGTGTATGTATTTGAACATGAAGCGAGTGCTCTTTCACTGTGAGATGCTAAGTGATATGGAAGTGTGGCTTATAGGATCAAAGGAACCATTACTATTATCATTAGACTTAATTCCTCATCAATTCTTATACAGACTGCTCCAACATTTTCCTGACCAAGTTTCCCAGACCTTAGACCCTCCCCTTTCTAAGGAAGCTTTGGTAAAACCATTGTTTTTCAGCTTGGCTGGTTGAGCCCAAGGCCTTTCCCATCTTGGGTTTCCTATGGCATTCAGAGAAACTCTTGTTGCCTAGGGGGAGTCTTTGCAGTGTGAGCTCACCCTCCCAGTACAACCTGGCTTGCTTCTTTCCAACAAGAGGCTCCAGCTAGGAGGGATGGTGTGTTCCTGGATCAGCATGAACACCAACCCCACCCCAGCCATGTACTTTCTTCATCTGCCTTGTGTACAGAATGTGCCTATTGTATTACTGTCTGCTATAAAACAATCTACTTTGTGAGGTACCTTAGAGATTATCTAGGGTCCAGCTCTCCTTTTATAGATGAGGGAGCAGGTGTGTGGAGTATGGAATTTGACATGAATTCCTCGCACACTGAGGTGACCTTCAACTTCTCTAACCCACACTGATGTCCACATCCTCTGGCATCTAGCACTCAGATGCTGCAAAGTGTACTTCTGAACTAAGATGGTGGTTTCATAGAGTGCCAGGCACCTGATGACTATTGCAAAATTGATTTGTGAATTGTATTTTATCCCAGTGATCCCACTCTGCAACTCCATTGTTTTGCTTACCTGCCTCCTAAAACTCGGCAGGACTTGGTAGAAAACGAATCATCAATTTGATCTGTTGTTTCTTCAAATCTTTGACTTTGACCTTGAAACTGTGGTTCTGAAAACAAGTGAATCTTTGCAAAAGTAAACAGAACACACAAAATTATTTCCCTAAAACATGTTAACACATTCAGCTTTTGAATTGATGACCCAAAACTGACCTGCTAACTTGTTACAGCAAACTGGTGTGAACTTTACGAATCCTTTAATTTTCTACTATTGTATTAATGATCAATTAGAAACATGTTGGCTATACCATTCATGACTATTTAATTCAGCAGCATCAAAGGACAATCCAACAACAGAGGCAACTTTCTATAGAACACCCTATTGTTAACAAGCTATGAGGCATTTTAAAGCTTTATTGTGGCCAAAAGTAATTATTCATCTGTTCTAACATTAACAATAAACTGCATTTTGGAAATATATAGTATATTTTTCCTCCCTCTCAATGGAAGATACTTGCTGACTTATTAGAATCATTCATATGCCAATAAAGGAAACTAGAGTGATGTTTGTACCTCTGTAATTATGGCTGTCTGAACATTTCCATTAAAAAGCTTAAATAACAAATGCAACACTGCAGTTGATTTGGGAGTCTGCAATCATCAAAAGCCTTGAGTGAGACCATATAAAATGTTAGTCTAATGCAGACACAGCAAATATGAAAATTCATTCTACCATTTATCATGATAACTATATGCTATTGTTTGAAATATTTATCTTAGTATGTTAATGTAAACTGATTCAATGTGATGATATAGATTTCAGCTTTACATGATAATTTACATGATAAGAATATAAGAAAAATTTAGACGTGGGTCAGTGCTACCAATTAAGCATTAAAGTTAACATCTTATTTTTAAAATACAACTGATGAATTATTGTATAATGGTGTATTAAGAATTGTAATGCAAAATAAATAAATAAATAGTACAATTGATGTACATAAAGCCCTAGGTTTAATCCCTAGCCAAAAAAAAAAAAAAAAAAAGGAGGAAAGGAGTAGAGAGATGAGGATGAAAAGAAAATAAAAAATACAATTAGGTTTTCCAGCATAAAAATGGGTGAAATTAACAAAATGTCCCACATATCTGACACTTAACACATAAGTCAGCTTTTCAGTGAAAGGTCCCTTAATTATTTAAAAAAAAAAGAAAAGAATAGAAAAGAAAGAAAATAAAACTGGAATATTTTTTAAAATTACCTGGTTTCGTCTCCTTGGGCCAGTGAAAGAATCCTAAAAATTTTAAAAAGGAAGAGAAAAGGAAATTAATAGAGCAGACATGTTGAAGAAACTTTCTCTTTCAGACCATTAGCAATTACTATTAAAATAACCTCAGAATATTTCCTGTAGCAGTCAATAATGTGTGAACCAGAAGTATACATTATGAAAATCCCAAATTGATACAAATATTTTTTTTTTATTTTTTAGTTTGTTGATAGATCTTTATTTTATTTATTTATATGTGGTGCTGAGAATCGAACACAGTGCCTCACACATACCAGGCAAGTGCACTACCGGTGAGCCCCAGCCCCAGCCCCAGCCCCAGTTAAATATTCTTGTACAAACATATAAGTCCTTACCAAACTTATGGGTTGGACAGAAGAGATCTTACAATTTTTGCCTCCCCAGTCCTCAAAACTGGTGTAAAAGCCTTTATCCAGAACATACTGTTCTCCAGTGAAGTCAGGATTTTCATAGGCTACCCATCTAAAGAAACAAAAACAGTGATCAGTTATCACTCCTAATTTACATATAAAACTGTCATATAAATATGGGTAAATAGGTATCATATGGAAACCTTCATTTATTTTACTAATCAACAACCATAATATTTCTGAATCTCCATTAATCTTTAGGAATGGATTTGTCCACATGACAAATCAAAATGGTAGGCAAAATCTAAAAAGTCCTAGCTACTCATGATGCTTAGGTGGGAGGATCACTTAAGCCCAGGAGTTCAAGACCAGCCTGGGCAAGATAGTGAGACTTCACCACCTAAAGACACAAAAAACCAAAGTATCTTTACATTAACTTTGTGATGTTCTTATTTATCAAATCCCTATTCCTTGAGGAAGCTCCAATAAAGGTATTTCTTTGTGTATTTTCCTAATTCTCTTCTAAGGAAACAAATTGAACTTTCAAGAAGAACCTATTCCTTTTAATAAGCAAACAAAAATTCTTTTTGTTATCAACATTAAAATATTTCTGCAGAAAGATTTTAACAGGAAGTTATGTCCCTATTATACAATAAAACACATTAAAATAAGTTAAATGCTAAAAAAATGCAGCTAATTAAGATTTTGTTTCAAACATTATTTCCAGCATCATAGAATGGTATAATAAGCAAAACCAAACTCACAGAAATACTCCAATCTCTTGTGAATGTTTTCATTTGTTATCTTTTCAGTGATCTAAACTTGGAGAGAAAAATCAACAAAACTAACTATTCCTATATGTTATTTCCTATTTAAAGATAAAGTCTTTGAAGGGAAAATGGTTTTTCAATTCTGTTGTATTCAAGAAAGATTCGGTGTCTACTCCTTAGTTAATTCGTTGATCTAATGATCATCCCATAATACAATATATTGTATTCAGAACTTTCCAAAGTGCTCTCACATCTACTAAATTACACTTATCAAAGGAAGTACTGGTGTGCCCAATTTACAGATGGGAAAAATCTAAAGACATAGAAAAGTTAATTCATTCATATACATTGAGTAAACACTGATTGCCCTTTTGCCATGTGCCAGGAACTAGACTGGCACTAAGAATACAATGAAAAAAACAAAATCCCTAAGTTCTTAGATGCGTGAGAAGCATGACAAGGAATTATTTGTTGCTGTTTGTTCTGAATGGAAAGTGACCTGTCCAAGCTGACACAATCAATTAGTGGCCAGAGCATGACCAAACCTACATCTCCTGAGGCTTACTGGGCTCTCTTTGCTTTGCCACCCACCTGTCATGTGTCTTGTGAGGTTTCCTTCCATTTACTATTCTATTAAAGCATTCCTAAAACAGTCTGTGTAGTTCATGCATAAATCAGATTCAGATTTTACTAAGAGCCAATTTAAACAAAAACATGAGCACAGACATCACCAGGAAATGAACAGCCACCAAGGAGAAAAGAACGCTGCAGAAATCTCAACTGGTAGTTAAGTAGCTCCAACAGTTTACATTTGAACGCTCACCTCTGGCCATCTGACAGGAACTGCTTAAACACCAATCCTAGTCTCTTTCAGAAAATATGGACACCCCATTTCTGAGCTTCCTTAGCAGTTTTAAAAACCTACTCTTTGTCATGATGAGTAACTAGAAGACCTTGTTCTAGCTGTGGTCAAGACATTAACTTTCAGGTGACTTTGAAGAGGCCCTTTAATCTTTGTGAAAGTTTGTGTTTTTCTTTATAGGTAAGGGAGTTGGCTGAGATCCCGGAACTGACCTGGTGAGGTCACAGGCACATGGGTACCTGTAGTACTGCCTCTGCACATGCAGTCTGTGGCTAACCACATGCTGAGCAGTGACAGTGACAGTAGCAGGGCACTGTATGATGTGTGTGTTGAGGGAGGGGGGTGTCTGCTTAGCAAGGAGATTTTAAAAAAACAAAAAAAACAGGACTTTTAAAAAGGAAAAATTAAGTTAAAAAGTCATATCTCAAAAAAGGTGTTCCCAGTAGGGCCTTGTAACAAGTTAGAGAACAAAGGGCTAAAGGGCTTTTAATCCCACTTCAATGTATATAGAGAAAAAAAAGCCAGTAAAGAGCAAGAGATGAGAGAGAATGCTCCCGAGGTGAGTGGACAGCCACTAAGTCAGTCTGGGAGAAGCTTCTCAATCCTTCTTTTTGAAATTTTTTTCCCTTTATTCTTGAACTAACAAATATGGGTACTCCAGTTCCCCATAAAACTAAAACAAACTACATGCAAGTAAACACACAACACCCAGGTAAGCCCATCTAATTCACCAAAGTTGAGACAAGAAAACAACTTATGAAGATGCTACATGAATTCAGACTGTTCTCCGAGATGCAGCCCCAACTGGATTCCATGAATTGTGTGTTATGGAGGGGGTCCTGGAGGAGGGAGAAGAAACCCAAATACATCAACTGAGGTGAGCATCTACTAATACTTGGGACTCAAGAAAACCCCATATTCAGGCTGGGGATGTGACTCAGTGGTAAAGGAATGTTTGCCTGCATGTATGAAGCCCTGGGTTCAATCCCCAGCACCACCAAAAAGGAAAAAAAAAAGATATATAAGTATTATTATACTAATTGTAACGAATGTAGCCGAGTTTCTGTTTTATTTTAGATTGTATGCCATACTGGCCCTATTCAAACGTTTTCTGTACATGTGAATCAGGATGCTCTGTTTAAAGGCTGGCAAGGGGCGGGAGAGAGGCATGTACAAGTGCTAGCAGGTCCTGGCCTGGCAGTGTAATGGCTCAGAATTACCAAACCTGTCCTTCTGTGGTAGGCCAAAGGAAAATGAATTTAAGACAACGGCCCAGTTATTTTTATCTGTGCTCCAGAAAATTTCATTCTGCTCTTTATTTTTTTTAAAAAAAAATTAGCCCAGTTTCCATTATTTGAGGAAGAGTATAGCTCAGACCTAGAAATTGATAAGCAAGAGTTGTGTAAAGGAGTTTCTTCTGATTTTCCAATAAGAAATGGAATGTAGTTCCTCAAAACCTCAACTCTGGTCTCAGAAGCATGCTTCCTGAAGACTGTTTCAGAGCTAATCACAAGTTTGCTCCCCAGGGAATTTATTACCTGTGAGTTTCCTGGGAGATACTTTCACAGAACAAGAATTTCAAAAAATTTTATTTTTTTTCCTATAACTAATAGAAATAAAGAACAAACTAAAGAAATAAAGATCCAACTAAAATGCTTATTAACCAATAAAAATAAAGCTATTAAAAGTTAAACTAATTTTCTTTGAAACTAGTAAGACTGAATAGTCTTCCTCATCTTAGCATATCTTACCTTCCCACCCTGCAAGGCCTAACTCCAGTCCAAACTCCTCGGGGCCAGAAATTAATCTCTCTCTGCTGTGCAAAGCATTTAATCTCCATCTCTTTTGTATCGATAATTATATTTTATATAAATACTGTAACATTTGTAAGGATATAATATAATGCTTTTGCACACAGTAGACCTTAATAAATATTTGTCAAGTGACAAAGGTGCATGAAATAATGAGGAGGCAGCTGGTCCTGGTAAGTATAGAAGCCCTGCTTCATCCAAAGAATTAAAAGGAAGTGGTGTGCGTGTGTACCTCTCTTCAGCTTCCCCCACACCAAAACTCAACGGCTGCAATGAGAAAAAAAGCCCAAGCCAGGAAATACAACTAGAAATGACTAATAATAGAAACATATAAAAACCACATTTTATAAAGGAAACCAATTCAAGTAAACAGGGGCAGGGTAAAAAGGAAAGGAAAATGGCTCAGGGCATAATAATTCTACCTGTGCTAATAGCATAATCTACATAAATGCATAATCTACATAAAAGAGAATGCTATCCAGCATCCTTTGACCTCCTTTGCTAGGTTGAATGACTGACTTGTGACTAATCAACACACCAGATGAGTATCAAAATACACAACTGTTTTGCCAGACTGAATTGGTCACTCTATTTCCCACCTGACTAGCTGTAAAGGCAATCTAAAATACTACAGAGTCACAGCACCAATTCAAAGGATTTCTGCTATACATTTCAGATGACATCTTTCGTAGATGGTCAACTATGATTCTAAAATACAAGGGCTCCAGAATAGGACACAATAGGACACATTTTCTGCTAAGACTGCTAAGATCCAGAAGCAGCTGATGTTATCCTGCAAGGATGGCAACACAAGCAGGAACCTACACAAGAATCTAGTGAGCATTTCTAATAGTAAAAAGTACTGTACATTAGGAACATCTCAAATATGCAGGGCTACTGTGGGAGGCCCCATGAAATACAACAGGTTTGAGGCTAGACTGATGCAAATAGGCTATGTCACTCATGACACCAAAAACTTAACATCAGCCGGGGTGCAATGGCACATGCCTGCAATCGCAACTGCTCCAGAGGCTGAGGTAGGAGGATAATAAGTTCAAGGCCAGCATGGGCAACTGAACAAACCCTGGCCTTAAAATTTAAAAATTTTAAAAAGGGCTGGCAATGCAGCTCAGTGGTAGAACATTTCCCTAGCATTTCCTGGCTCACAGTCACTGGCAGGAGTCCTTGAATACAATCCCCAGTACCACGAAAACTAAAAAACAAAAACCCTAACATCAAACACTTTCAATAACAATGGTGTTAAATTATTTCATATAACCATTTATAACAAATTAGAACAGACATCAGCCTGGATCATAGGAATAATTAGGGGGGGCTAGGGCTATGGTTCAGTGGTAGAAAGCTTGTCTAACATGCTCAATGCCCTGGGTTTATCCCAAACACTGGAAAAAAAGAATTCTACAACTCCCTACAATCACATCTGCTGTTTATGCACATCTAGCATCTATCCACACATCTTATGTTCCAATAATTTCCTAAGTGGCTCCTGCAGGATGAAGGAGCCACCTACACCTCAGCTCTAGGAATCTGCACATCACACAGGCATGGCCATTGTGTGCATGTGATCCATGCTTGGGGAATCAGAGTCAAACCTGGAACTTGTGAGGGAAAGAGAAAACCTTTCCACTGTGATCAATGAACTGGGAAAACCAAAGCCAGATATGACCAAAGAATGCCAGGTGAAATGGATTTGCCTAGAAACAGAGCCAGCATAGAAAAAAGTTTAGGCAAGAGACAGAGACCAAATTCTGATGACAGTGTTTGATCCCCTACATCCAGCCATGCCTGAAGCAAAATCTTCTCTAGGACTTTTCAGTTTGCTAAGCCAAAGAGTTCTATTTTTATCACTTGAGCCAGCTAAGTTTGGCTCACTGTCACTGGCCTCTTGACTGGTCATCGTTCAATAAAAACTTGATTTACCATTAATAAAGCATTGAATTGATAACTCCAGGTAGATTGAAACAATTATTTTTATAACCAAATAATAATGAAGAAACCTTTGGGAGTAGGTGTAGGAACATGGGAAAACATTCGACTTTGTTCCATCCTTGGGTTTTCAATGTTAGATTACTAATTATTTGATTCTCATCTTAAGAAATTAATGATATTTCCATGAAGATACCCTGAAGCTTACTCCAACATTTTATTACATGTTATAACAAGTTTTTGTTGTCGTTGTTGTTGTTTGCTTATTTTGCAGTACTGGGGACTGAACCCATGGACGCTCTACCACTCAGGTACATGCCCACCCCTTTTCATTCTGAGAGAGGATCATGCTAAGCTGTCATGGCTGGTCCTTTGGGGGCAATTTGTAATCCTCCTGCCTTAGCCTCCCAAGTGGCTGGGGTTACCAGTGTGCACCATGATGCTTAGCTATGAGAAATACTTTAAGTCAGTTATGAAAAGGCATGGCAGTAAATATTAAGTGCCTGAGTGAAGGGTGAGCTGTTGATATATTTACTGAGTAGCCTATTCTGTGTCACAGACTTATTAGTTTAACATAAACCAAGGCAGAATCCATGTTTAAGATCCCAAATGGATTAGTTCACTTACACTCCACTCAGTACATTAATAGACTGTGTCTTCACTCCATATCCAGTCTCCTTTAAATTAGCAACAATTCCTAATACATCGATACTGGAACCTTTGGATCCAAAGTTTTTGTCACTGTACATTATCATGTGAGCATTTGAAAAATCCTGTTGAAAAAAATATATTCAAAATTTAAAGGGTAGCCATTTATTATTTTTAAAAAAACAACTAAGAACAAGCCATTAGCTTTCCTTCAACTTACCCCTAATATAGGTCGTAAGGACTGAAGCTCTCCATTATAACCTCCCCAGTCTTTCCAATCCTTGTATTCTCCTTCTTCTAGCAAATACTGATGACCCACAAATCCAGGCTTCTCATAGGCAACCCAACTGCAATTGAAAGAACAGGCATGGAGCAGTGATTTTTCAGACATTTAAAACTGTCCTTGTGCACACATCTGTTTAACTGACAAATACCTATAGTTTTAAAGCTAGATTACTTTACTAACGCGCTCACTACTGGAATTCTCTAAAATTTAGGAGACTATGTTGAAGAACACAACCTAAGACACAAGCTCCTCAGAGGACTAAAAGGGTATAAGGGTATTTGAGATTATTTCAGCTGACTCAAATGAACCCCAGCAAGTAAACTGGATAGACTTTCCTAAAGTAATAATTCAAATATTTTGAGTTTTGGTCTATTTTTAAGACTATTTCCAGGATATACATCTATAATAAATGGGTAAGATCTAAAATTACAAAAGATCACACAAATTAGAAAGCAAACTATAACAGTTCAGTATAATTTGGAGCATAATTCTAATAAACAAGACTGCAAATTTAATTAGTCTGGATGGTCAATTCCCAAGTGTGGGTCACAATGGGTGAGACACAGGCGTGGGTAAAGCTGTTGAAATTCATCATGCCACAGAATTGGAAATAACACCTTTGGCAGGGAGGAGGACACATTTACTGCTTGTTTAAAGGAAAAAGAAATCCTTCCAGTTATGCCTGTCTACTTACATGCCTCTTAGAACTTTCATGGACCCCACTGATGTAAGGGGCAAGTGATCATCTCCAGTCACTTCTGTCTCATCAGTGACAATGCTACACAGGTCTGTTTCTAGTTCCAAACATCTTCCTTCAAAGAAAGGCTTTTCATAAATAATAACCTACAACAGAAATAAGATAGACCAGTGATAATATAGTTTAAAAAAAAAAAAAAAGCAATAGGTCTCCCCACCTCCACCCACTGTCCTGATGTGAAATAGCCCAGACCCAGAGCATAAAAGACAGTTTTTAAATCACTGGATTTTATTCAATGTTGAGAACCAATATGTAGAACTTTGCTTAGGTCAGACTGTTATAGTTTACTAATTTACTTAGGACAAACTTTGCTTTTTGCTTAGATATCAGAATCCTAAAGTTGCTTTAAAATTTTTTTAAATCTATACCATCAAAGTATGTGGCATAGATGTGGGAAATGGGAATAACAGCATTTGGGAGTAGGGAGAACTTGTCTTGAAAAAGTTTCTTCTTGGCTAACTGGCAAGCAGCAACAGGCCCTGCAATTAGTAAATACAACCAAAAATTATACATTGAATGCAACAATCAACCTTTTGAACCAGGGCTCCACATACAGTATGATAATTGTGCCATTAGCAGTATTTTTCCAGCCTGGAGGGTGGCACATGTAAGTTGGGATCTTCCTTTGGGGGCAACTATGTGTGGTGAAGCTTTATATGTGAAGTCACACAAGCATTATCTTCATGGAGGTGGAGTGGAATAACACATGCACGCACGCTCATACACACTTACCTTCGGATCTGTTGGGAATTCAACTTTACGACCACCCTGAAAAGAAAAACAACAGAGAAAAATGGTTTTTAATTGATTCCTTACCATTTTATATTATCCATAGAAGGTGAATCTCATGGTGTGATTACATTCCACTTTGTTTTAATGTATGTGAACTAGTGCTAAAATTACCAACAAAGCAATGAGGATACAGGAAGTCCACCTAGAACAGACTCACACAGTGGTCTGTATGTTCAAGGTGCACATAGAGTGTGTTTTTGTTTTTATTTAACTGACAAGATTTCTCATTAAGAAAAATCTGTATTTCTCATTTCTCTTAAAAAACAGTCCTAAGATCTGTCATCTCGGGACCTAAACTCTCACAAGCAACAACCTTCACCTTCTGCACTCTTTGATCCTGCATGAAGTTCAGCCTTCAGCAGGACACAGGCTGAGGTTTGCTATCCCCACCACTCCCTGTGGTTGAACTCCCAGCCAGCCTCATTTTTATTTCTTGCCTGGCCATTGGAGGCATTTGGTTTTGCAACCCACCACCTACAAAACTGTTAAGAGTTATAAAATAAACTATTAGATTAAATATAAAAAATCCCAGCCAGGCATGGTGGCACACACTTATATATAACCCCAACAACTTGGGAAGCTGAGGCAGGAGGTTCGCAAATTTGAGTCCCACCATAAGTGTTTAGTGAGCACCTACTACAACACAGCACACACTGTGTCCCATGAGGGGACAAGAGAGTTGCAGCCAAACCTATAGTCCCTCCCAAGCAGAAGAGACAAAGACCAATGCAAAATATAAGGATAAGGTAGAGGAAATACAAGGCTAAGGCAAATCTTTAGGAGGACATCCAGCTCCAGGCCCTCCCTGCCCAAGTGCCACTCAGCTGAGTCTCCTGTCCCAACTGGCTTGTCCTCGGTGTCCTGCCCTTTCAGAACTCTGCACCCTGGTGCACACAGTGCATTCTCTGGCACCTCTATCTACAATAATCCTGCTCATGGTTTAAGACTCAACCTGATCTATCATAAAGCTTCCCTAATCATCCCCCTCCTCTGTCACATCAGCCACAAGTTGGAATTTTATTTATCATTCCTCCTATTTTTCCATGCATGTTTAATCCTTCACTTTCTACACTAGGCTGATACTTTGAGCACACATCTGCAGCTCTGCAAGGCTGAGGCTGCCTTGAAGGGAAAAGACCTAGTCTTATCGACTTTTTAACCTGTAGCACCTAGGAAGTCATCATTTCTATTATTTCTATCCAGCAATGGGCCTCGCGCAGATGAAGCACTGGGTTTGATCCTCAGCACCACATAAAAATAAATAAATAAAATTAAGTTATTGTATCCATCTACAACTAAGTGTGTGTGTGTGTGTGTTTTTATTTAACTGACAAAATTTCTCATTAAGAAAAATCTGTATTTCCCGGGACTCAACTCTCACATACATACATATGTAAAGCCCGTTTGTTGCTTCAATATCACATCCTGTGAATTATCAATGTCAAGCTGACAGAGTCACCGCCTTCAAGAACACCACATTTGATTTTTACCATTTTCAGAGGCCGCATGGATCCAATGTAGGCTTCCTCTGTATCCCAGAAGGATAAGTCAGGGTATTCGCCCGGTTCCAAGACGAAAGGGACACCTTGAAATCCAGGTTCTTCATAAATCAGCCATCTAAATAAACACCAGGGAAGGAAAGAAAGACAACTTATCGTTTATTTCAGTGTTTCCTCTCTGGTAAAAAGGGCTCCTGTGACAAGAGGGGAAAGGAACAGAGGATGTGGCCCCCTATGACGACGGTTGCACTTAGCTGTTAGTGTCAGGAGCAGCAAGTTGGGCTCCCCTTCCTGACCTCCTACATCTCTCCTTGGCTGGCTCTGCCTACTCATTTTTAATTCATATGATTAATTGCTTCTAACTGTAAACCTTTCTATTACTTCCAAGTAATAAAAGGAGTTCTCTTTTTGCACTGTATTTGGAGAGGCCCTCTTGGGAAATCTCAAGGCCTGTTTTAAAAGGAAACACCTCATTTGTAACCTAAGACTGAGGAGTGCCACCTAATCATTTTTCATGCTGTCAAAATTAATAACAGCTAACATCCTCTTCAAGCTCACAAGGAGTGCTGCCCAGAATTTCATCTAATCCTCACAAGAATGCTACCAGGAAGGAATATTTTTGTCCCCATTTTACAGATGAGGTTAAGTAAATCACCCCAGGCCACACAGGGATGATCAAAGCTGACTCCAGAACAAGGCTCCCCATCATTTTTTTATGGTGTTTTTTCTCATCGCAGAGAGTGCACCAAGCATTCATTTACTCTTTTCATAGTTACTCAGGATCATCACCATGAGCATACTTAATGCATAGTGATGTCCCCGGAGGCTCTGAAGGTCTGCAGGGCTGCTTGTTCCCAGGCTGCAAAGCTTTTTGAGGTTTTGGTTCTGATTTTAATGACTGTGCAATACCACACCCTTCTACCAAGCTGGTCAGCTGTCACTTCTGCTTCAGTCAGGGAGCCAGCGGCCCCACCCTCCTCTCCTGTGCTAAAAGCAGGAAACCATAAAATCACGCCTGTTAGAACGGCCTCTAAAGATTTCAAGGTCTGGTAAATTTGCTCATTCCAGGCAAGGTTCTGGGAAGGTGAGGCTGCTGGAGAAGTGACTTTCAGATGGAAGGTGATAAGGTATCCCTTCGTGAGCCAAGACTTCTTGGAGATCACATAAACTCTCCAATCTGTTAGTGGGGTTAAAATGCCTGGCTGTGGTTCTCCACCAAGTTATACGTGCCCCGCCCCGCAAAGACACCATCAAGAGCAGGATATGATCCTAAATGAAATCTTCTACCAGCAAATTGGGACTCTTAGCTTTTTTCTTCTTTGCAGTTGGGCCTAAGGCATGATTTTTAGTAATGGTTTCTGTTAAAGATTCCCCTGGGTAAATCAGTAACTTCTTTGAGACTCACTAATTACACAGGGATTTACAACTAGAATCCGACCCAAGACCTGTCAACACGCACCAAGGAATGTTGGGAGGCCAGGGGTGGTTTACTAGTGGGGATCAAAGCTAATCTACAGTGTTAGAAGTCAGGAAAAGAGCAGATGTGGAGGTGAGCAGGGCTGGGAGGGGGCATGAATGGGGGAGCTTCTGACATGCTAGAATGTTCTACTTCTTGATCTAGTGATAGTTATACTTATGTATGCACTTTCTGAAAATTCACTTAGCTTATTCACTTGTGTGTATCTTTTTGTACAAATGTTATACTTGAGAATAAATTAACTGAAGGAAAAAAGAGGCCTGTCTTTTGAATACCACTGTAATGCCACCAAACCACATGCAAACAGAGGCTAAGAAGGGGATACTTTCAACTTTCTTATATTTAAAGCATGACAGTTAAGGATGCATTAAGTATTTTTGGAGTTCAAAGCTACACGTGGATTCTGTACCTTAACTAATAGGAGTTGGGCAATAAATTCTGTTATTATGCTAATAAGACAAAGCCTTCAGAGTTCAACTCCTTCACAAGTGAATGGGCTTAATTCTTCATAAACAGGATATATGGCTCATGAATCATTCTGAAATTCTGAAATGATATTTACCCAAGCATCTTTTTTTACTAGGTCTTTCCTTATAGTATTTTTAAGTTCTAAAGGAATTTATTCGTTTGAAACTAAAATTTCATCTTCCTGGAAGCATGTGGGTAAGTCATATAACATTTATAGAAGGAAGGCAATTTGGGGTAGAGGGGAAATTGCTAAAGAAAAAAAAAAGATACAAACTGTTATATTTGAAAAGGCCACATTCTAAGGGCACTTGTTTGGCAAGGGAGCCTGCTGGATAACTCAAACAGACGTTTACAACACAGTATGACTCATTCTGTGCCAACATGATACAGAATTCATGAGGTTATCAGGAAAGGGGGAAATTATCTTCAGGCAATGTTATTTCAGTTTCTAAAGGTACTCTTTCTCTTTTCCTGTGCACTTAGGTAATGAGCTTTTGCCAACATACAGAAAGAAATACCTTATACAGAAAGAAATACCACTTTATAGTTCTGCTTAAACTGTGCAACTATAAAGCATGAGCTTCTTTTTTTAACAAACATAAATGTATGCAAATATATTAATGACGAATACATATGGATATTGATGAAGTAATAACAATAGTAATGCATATGCATATGAAAAATATCTATGGAATTACTCTTTTAGAAATACCCTTTGAGTCACCTAAGAAAAAATTCAGTCCTGTCTTACCCACTTGTTCTTAAACAAGTAACTTGAAAATACCACCTAGCAGGCAAAGTTGAACTTACAGCATTTATAGCTGGATCCTTAAGACATGGTTGAACATAAGTGATGGCCATTTATAGAAACCAACTGGATACTTGAAAGATTAAATATGAACGTGCCAAGCTTCAGATTATTCAAAAGAAGATGGGCTATGAATCTCAAAGGAAAAAACGCATGTTCTCTAATACAGCCAGCCTAAGTTCTTTTAAAAGTCAGTGGCAAGGGAAACAGAGATTAAAAGAGACTTACAGAGACAGGACAGTCAAACATATTAACACGAACTTTGACAGAATCCTGAGTTTTAAAAAAGAATTTAGCCCTTATTTTTATTTACTTACTTTTATATGGTGCTGAGGATCAAACATAGTGCCTCACCCATGCTAGGCAAGTGCTCTACCACTGAGCTACAACCCCAGGCATGAATCCTGACTTTACAAAAATAAAACAACTCCTAAAAGATATTCCTGAGGCAATTGGGAAAATGTGTTTATGGGCACAGACTACATATTGTCACAGACACGGTGCTAATTTTCTTAGGTATGACACAGATAGCTAGGCAGGAGAATGTGATTACAAAGACATTCAGGCTGAAGCCAATACAGTGCAGGGACATGATAGCTGCAACTCACTGTCAAGGGCTCAGAAAAAGATAACATGAATATGGCAAAATAATGAGAAGATTAACATTAAACAGGGACGAGATGTGGGAGGAAAAGGGAGAGAGAAGGGAAATTGCATGGAAATGGAAGGAGACCCTCATGGTTATACAAAATTACATATAAGAGGAAGTGAGGGGAAAGGGAAAAAAAACAAGGGAGAGAAATGAATTATAGTAGATGGGGTAGAGAGAGAAGATAGGAGGGGAGGGGAGGGGAGGGGGGATAGTAGAGGATAGGAAAGGCAGCAGAATACAACAGTCACTAGTATGGCACTATGTAAAAACGTGGATGTGTAACTGATGTGATTCTGCAATCTGTATATGGGGTAAAAATGGGAGTTCATAACCCACTTGAATCAAATGTATGAAATATGATATATCAAGAGCTATGTAATGTTTTGAACAACTAATAATAATAATAATAAAAAATATGGCAAAATATTACCCATCATTGAATCTGGGGTGATATGTGGGTGTTTATTGAACTATTCTTTCTACTTTTATGTATGTTTGAAAGCCTTTGTAAAAAAACAAACAAAAAAAACCATTGGGCTCTGAGGGCTAGGGGTGTAGCTTAGTGGTAAAGTGCTTGCCACTAAGGCCTTGGGTTCCATCCTTAGTATTACCAAAACAGAAAAACTGAGCTTCAATATGGTATACTCCACAATGAATGATTACTGCACAGTAATGAAAAAGAACAAATTGACATACTCGTCAACAAGGGTAATCTTAGGAGAGAGGTTAGGTGTAAGAATCAGGGACTAGGACCAGGGTGGGTGACAATTTTCTGCCACAGTGCTGATAATAGTCTAAGTTATGAGTTGGCTGGTAGGCCCATTATTGGGCTCCATCTGTACACACACACACACACACACACACACACACATATATATATATATATATATATAAATGTTTTCTGTTTATATCAAGTATTTCATAGTAAAAATAATCAAAGACTACCCAGGGAAAAACGTCTCCTTCACTTCATAATATCTGTTTTCTAGAACATGTTCTGCTAACAACTAACCCTATCCTAGAGAAGGAGACCAAAGCCTATCTTCCTTGCTTAAATGATGGCATTAGACCAGATGCTATATACCCTATGAAGTTCTAAAGTTCTCTGTTTTTATTTGAAACATGCCAAAAATAAGTGTGTGGGGGATGCATGTGTATATGTCTACATGGTATGTGGCTGTGTGTATATGGTGTGTAGTGCATGTGTGTGCGTATGTGTGTGCACACAGCAAATGCTGTCAGTTTTACCTTTAAAATGCACCAAAATCTGCCCATTTCCTGCAAATCACATTATCTAAGCCACCATCACCTCTTGTCTGTTATGATTACAATTTCTTGTTTATGAGTTTCTTTCTACTCCGCCTTTACAGTCTATTTGTACTCAGCAATCAGAGTAATCATTCTAAAATACAAAGTCCATCAAAATTCTCCAAGCATCACTGGCGCCACTTTGAGTAAATGTCAATTCCTTCCCTAAGGCCCAACGGCTTGCCAGGACAGGAGGCCTTTTTCCTCACCCTCCTCCTAGCTCAGCACCTAGGCCTCTTAGCTTGCCCTGAAGGGCTCCCCCCACAAAAAGACTGTGCTTTCTGCTTAGGGCATCCCCTGTCCCTTCTCCTTCAGCTGACCCCATGCAGACTTTCTCACTTCCTTCAAGTCCCTGCTTAAATGTCACCAGAGATCTTTCTTCACTACCTTATCTAAAATGGCATTGCACCTGCCCTTCTCTGTAATGTTTCCTGTAGCCCTCACCATCTGACACATTACACACTTATTTGTGTTTGTCTGGTCCTACTGAATGGATAGCTCCATGACAGAAGGGACATCCGATTGGAAGTCATACTCCCTATTAAGTTACCTAGAAGTTTTTTAGTTTCTGATTTCTGAGAAACAAAATTCAGACTCTATAATCTCTAGTTTACCCAGTTCGTACTTTCTGCAAAATCAAATCATTATTCCAAGATAAGAACAACAGTAAAAGAAGACTTTTAGTACTCAACAGGATGCAAACACCATGATGAAGGACTGCCTTACCATTCACTGTACAGATATTCTACATCACTTTACAGGAGAGACTACATATCCTATTAATAAATACTTATGCACATTTGCTGAATATGTAAATACTTCTAAATAATATGCATCAACACTGAAATAATATATTATGCATATTAGAATACATAAACAAAAATAAAATCCTTTTTTTCTTTCTCCACATTTTTTTTTATTGGTGTATTATAGTTGTAAATAATGGTGGGATCTTTTGTTACATATTAGTACATGCACACAACACAAATAAAATCTTAAAAGGAGATGTTAAATATAATATAAAGCAGTTTTGGTGGCTTTTTCTCCCTACATTCAGTGGATGCCTTTCACATGCTTTGGGCTCTGCACTCCACTTTATGTGAATTCTTTAGCTCATTTTTGTGGTACTAGGGATTGAACCTAGAGTCTCATGCATGCTCTGCTGCCTGAGCTACACCCCCAGCCCTATGTTCTCCACTTGAATTTTTTTTCTCTTTTTCTTTTAAATGTTCTTTTTAGATATACATGCCAGTAGAGTGAATTTTGGCATATTATTTATACATGCAGTATAACTTATTCTAGTTAGGATACCATTCTTGTGGTTGTATATGATGTGGAGATTCACTGGTTCATATAAGAATATAGGAAAGTTATTTCCAATTCATTTCACTGTCTTTCCTATTCCCATCCCTCCTCCCTTCCCTTCATTCCCCTTTGTCTAATCTACTGAACTTCTTTCTATTCTCCCTTCCCACTATCCTCTACTTTAGAGACCACATTCTTTACCGCTGCAGTCTGCACTTTTTATCCTAATTTCTCCCCTATCTGAGATATTCCCATTTCCTTCAAAATATTCTTGCAGTTTCCTGTGATTTGTGACAACATCCTAGAGGCTTTTGATAGCATTGTGTGAAAATATGAAAGGAAGTGCCCACATTTTGGCTTCCATCCCGCCTGAACTATTGGGGGTACATGCTTCAGGTCACCTCCTTTGAATTACAACGAAGGTATATCTGCTACTCAGCTTTGAATGCATCAGATTCCTCTGACATGAAGGAAAAAGGCCTACGTTAAAAATCCATTTTCCTTCACACTTCCTCTAATAAATTGTTATTGTTTATAAGAGACGTGAATCATAGTAACACAGGTGCAAAACAATCAGGACTTCGTGTATTGTATTAAAAATACCATTCAGTCAATAATTACTTAGCAAGAAAACAAATCAGAAACCAAATATCGCTAGTATTATCTCTGGTAATACATGCATAAAAAAGATTCATTAAAACTATATTTGAAATATAACACTTACGTGCCCCAATGCACTTTAATGGAACATGTCTTCTGCATGACACCAAATCCCTGCATTTCTTCAGTGTCATCAAAGTAGGAATTCAGGAGTCCTAACCCCTCTGGTTCAGTAAATAAGTCAATTTGACTAATTCTGTAATCCTGAAAAAAAAAATATATATATATATACACAACAATTACACCATGTATTTAACTCTACAGTATGCTTGTTATTCTCTCTCTCTCTTTCACTCTCTCCTTTTTTTTTTTTTTGCAACCAATTAAAACAAGTTTAAATGTACACTTACGTTTCATGGGGTGCCTGCCATTTTATCCCTATCCTATTTGTACCCACGACTTCATAATATGCCTCTTTCAGGGTAGACACGCTACTTTAGTCATATATCTTAACATTACATTCAAAAAATTCAGAAATGCATTTTTTTTAGCATTCTGGAACATCATTCTCACATCCTCTCTTGGCTTTCCTTAGTCACAGGAGTTCTGGCTACTTTGCTTAGAGGCAATTCTGCAAGTCCAGAGATCTTGGTCTATAGAATGGTTGTCCTTCTCTTCCTCAACTATTGTTTTGTGACCACAAAACCACTGGGGTAACTCTTCATGACTGTGACTAGACCACTATATGTTGGTTTGGTCCAAAATGTAAAGCCAAAACCCACATTCATGGTGATTTTTGAATCTCCACACTTAGGTCATTGTTCCATGCCCTGCATATCCAGGGTCCATCAGATACTCTTCAAAGGGCCTCTCCTGGCAGAGTGTGCTAATCAAATATTTATCAAATCTCTTCTATGCTGCTGAGCTGTGTGAACTATAATACAGAAGAAAGAAAGCTCATGCATGCTTTGGCTGCCTGAACTACATCCCAGCCCTATGTTCTCCACTTCAATTTTTTTGGGGTCAGTTCAGGTGAGGCTCTTTTAAACATTATCAAAATGAGGAATTAATGAACTAAAATGGTAACTCATTTGAATATATGATATGTGTTTCATGTTTCAAGAAACCAGGCACACAATCTCTTTAAAAAAAAATGTGTTCCTGCCTTCCAACATGGTATAATTCAGAATGATTTAACCCAAGAGACTAAATCAGAAAATTAGAAACTATTAAACAAAAAAGGTTCACACATCATTATTTAAAGCAGTAAAAAAGAAAAAAAAAAGAAAACCCAGAAACAACTTTAAGATCCACTGAAAGATATCATTTCAATGAGATATAACACTAAGCTAAACCTCAAATCACATAGCAACATGAAAAGCTTTCCTCTGCCAAAAATTGTTGATTGTTCCAATTTTGAAGCCTTTTATTGCACTTCATGACACCCATATCTATCATACAAACTTGGAATTTTAATTTTCCTCTTGGAAGATCCATGAATCACATTTTTTAAAATTCCATGAGCCAAAAAGAATGATGTTGATTATACCTTGCTCATCAACAAATGAGAAATCAGAAATTTTATGCAATCCATAAAGTGACTTCAAATATCTCAAATAACAGTTTTTAAATCCACATAAAACCCCAGAGTTGAACTATCAACTGAATTATGTTTAGATTATGTTTCCAAAATACAGTATCTGTAAACTACTCAAGGTAATCAGAAATCATGCAGTAGCCAAAAAGACTAAGTAAAGAGAAAAAAATATGTTCACATAGAACTTATTACAACTAGGTTACTACAAAAAGTCCATTTGGGAGATTGGAACTAGGGTTCAGGGGTGGAAGATTAGTCTTAAGACAAATTTGTCTTTGTTTATTATGAAAAAAAAAAATATAACCAACTGAAAAGTCTTTCTAACTCATTTGAAATGTATAATACTTAAATTATAGAACATTTACAAAGTACCAAATTTTCCCCAATCACTTATTTAATAAAATGAATACTTCCTCAAAGTAAGAATCAAGAAACATTTATTCAATAAATATTTGCTGAATGAATGAAATTCAGATTTACCATAACCTACCTGGACCACATGTCGGATTGAACCAATCACTACAGGTTTATCAGACTCTGCCTCCTCATTTCTTTCCAAAATATCTTCTATACCCCAGAGACCAGAAAGTTCCAGTTCACCTTCTTCTAAGGGGATGGAATGTCCTTCAAAATTTGGTTTCTCATACAAAATCCAACTAAGAATAAAACACAGCAAAACCATTAGCTAGTCTTGGTGAGAGAGGCTTTAATTCTAAACTATTCTGGTATATATATATATATATATATATATATATATATATATATATTTATTTATTTATTATTATTATCATTGTTATTATCATTATAATTATTATTATTATTATATCAGTGACCAATTCTCTAGCAACTATAATGGCACATACTTTCCCTAAAACAAACTTTACTTGGTATAATGAAGCCTTTGATGATTCAAGAACAGTATCAGGATCTTAGAGAAATTGTGGGTTATCACTATAAACATTACAGAGCTATCAATATTCTATGGAATCACCAGTTAGTGGAAATTTGCAAATGATATGTCAGACAAGTGGATGTTAACTGTGGTTGGGTTTTTTCCTTAGATGTGTAAAAATCATGTCTCTTAAAGGAATTTTAACATATATTGGGGTCAAATCAATGAATATTAATACATGCACATGCATACTAATGGGAAAAGCATCTTATAACTATTCTTCCCAATAACAGTTAAATGCTACGAAAAACTACATGTGGATATATGACCCTGCTGCTCTTAAGTGTTTATACTTTCAAGAAAAGAAATGAGCCAGCAAGCTGGGCACAGCGGCACATGCCTATAATCCCAGCAGTTTGGAAGGCTAAGGCAGGAGGATTGGGAGTTCAAAGCCAGCCTCAGCAAAGCAAGGCACTAAGCAACTCAGTGAGACCCTGTCTCTAAATAAAACACAAAATCGGGCTGGGGATGTGGCTCAGTGGTTGAGTGTCCCTGTAACACCCACACCCCCCAAAAAAAGAAAGAGGCCAACGAAATCTGCAAAAGAAAGAAAAAAAGCACTGTTTGATTAAAAACAAAACTTATGCAAAATTTGTTTTACTACAATTTTCAGTCTTCAAATTTAAGAATGAAAGAAAATTTATTTTTCTAATGTATTCATTCTAATGTATTTGTTAAATACATAGAGAAACATGTTAAAGTATCTAAAATCCTAACAGGAAAGGTGTTATACATTTAATCAAACAGAGGCCAAAAGAAAAGCTTACTAATTTTTAAACCATAAATTAGAGCTCTACCCTCTTTATTTCAAACAAGTTTATAAATAGGTACCAGAGATAAGTATGCCAGATCAGTGATTTTTTTTCAGTTGCTTTCTATTCAACTTCCTGTG
Source organism: Marmota flaviventris (assembly GCF_047511675.1). Taxonomy (NCBI): domain Eukaryota; kingdom Metazoa; phylum Chordata; class Mammalia; order Rodentia; family Sciuridae; genus Marmota; species Marmota flaviventris. The sequence goes on from NC_092503.1 coordinate 56,512,765, forward strand.
CATTTGCAAGAGGCAATTAAAATGGTAAAACAATTTTAGAAACTGTCAAAATGTTTATATTCTCACCAGTCTCTTTATTTAATCAAAAATTATTTTTGTCAAAAATTATAAATTAAACTTTAGTTAAATGTACTGAACTGTCATGTATTTCTTAAAAGACACATGTGGCCCAACAATATGACTAGTGTGTACATTTTGGGTTGGAGGGAGGGCCTGGAGATTGAATTCAGGGACACTCTGCCACTGAGCCATGCTCCCAGACCTTTTTATTTGATTTTGAGATAGGGTTTGGATAAGTTGCCCAGACTGGTCTCAAACTTGTGAACCTCTTGTCTCAGCCTCCAAGTTTCCTGAGATTATAGATGTGTACCACCACAGCCAACTGATCTTGCAATTCTTCACAACCTCATTTAAAACTCATCAGCTAGAAGTATATTATGGGCTCTGATGTACAATTAACCCAAAGCAATGTTGTGTGGGATATGTGTTCTACTGCACTTTTCTAAATTTTCTTTAATAAACATGAATCACTCTTATAATCAGAAACATGTTTAACCATATTTCTTAAATACAAATTCTTTATCTTACTATACATACTATTTTCTGCATTGTACGTTGATAAAGACATAATAATAAATAACTACTAAAAACCAAAAAGGTGCTTAAGAAGGTAAAACACACAAGCTGTACATCAGGAAGCCCAAGGGCCACTCTTACCATCCTCTAACGACTTTCACAAGTACTACTGGAGAGAGGCTCCAAGAACTGCAATCCTGAATATCCCTGAAAACTTCAATGCACTTCTCCGAGACATAGGGCTCACTGAATATCATCACCTACAAGAAAGTGGAAGTGGTAGCACTTTGCCTTTCAGATCAAGATAAAAAATCTAGACTAGAAATAGAAAATAATCTTACCTTTCCAGGTCGGGGATTGAGTTTATTTTGACTACTTCCTCTCAGTGTCTGTAATGAGATGAATAAAAACACAACAAATAATTACAACTTTGCATAGCAGTCCTCTTTTTCCCACCTATAATTCTTTAAGTACCATCAAATTTACCTCATAGTTTAACAGTTTTGAAACATGTTCATCTTTATGCCAAACTTGTATTAAAACTCTTTTGAGTTTATATTATTAAGAGCTTCCCCTAGCCAGCTTGGTGGCACATGCCTGTAATTCCAGCAACTCAGGAGGCTGAGGCAGGAGGATCACAAGTTCAAAGCCAGCCTCAGCAACTGAGTGAGGTCCTAAGCAACTCAGTGAGACCTCCTCTCTAAATGAAACATAAAATAGGGTTGGGGATGTGGCTCAGTGGTTAAATGCCCCTGGATTCAATCACTAATACAAAAACAAACAAACAAAAAAAGAGCTTCCCCCAGCCCCAACTGTTTTTGCCATTTCAGGTTTTCTTCATTTAAATGTCTAGAATATTTCCACCAATGCTAGAAACTCAGGGCCGAAAAGTCACACCTATGTTTTATGTCAATTCACAGAATAAGAATCAACTGAGATTCAGATCATCTCCGTGTAATCTCAGATATATAAAAAGAGATAGGAATGTACTAATCACTTATCTAGAAAGAGTTGAGTCAGTTTTATGTGTTCAGACACTTTCTACCAGAATCTGTAAATATTGTGTTTTCATAGTAACATCTACTAGTTTAAATAAAAATGAGTATGGTGTATTTCATAGCGTACACTGCACATGGTATATTTAATCCCCCCTTTCTGATGAACAGAATACCTTTTATATGACTTTGAAACTAATTATTTTCAAGACCATCTGACAAGACAAGTAAAACCAGAAACACAAAAGATAATAAAAATAGTAATTATACATGTAAAAATATTACAAAACATGAACTACTTTCAATGCTGACCAGAATGCCTCTTCTAGACTAACCTTTGATCTGACTGCTCTTACATCATACCAAAGTGGGATCTATCCACAAGATCACAGGAAACCCCACTGGAGCATTATTACAAATCAAAATAGCATATACTTATGTTTTTATATGCATACATTAGAAGTGGACAAACTAAAGGAAATACCTACAATTTAAAGCAAAATAATTCTATAGTCAATAAAGGATAGGACCTACAAAAAAACATTTTTTTTACAAAAATTATAAAAAGTCCTATGAAAAAAACCCAAAGCATTTAGTTTTTCCTTTTTACTCCATCTGATTAGATTTTCATAGGGAAATTTTATATATTGTGTTGTCAGACATGTCAGATTGTCAAACAACAGAAGTGATCTAAGAATAATTGTAAAAGAACAAAGTCATAATGAATGGGAAGTGAACTAGCAGAAATTTTGTTCTTGAGAGAAATAGTGAAGAATCTTATGATTTCTCCAGTTTTTTGTTTTGTTTTGTTTTGTTTTTTGTACCAGGTATTGAACTCAGGGAAACTTGGCCACTGAGTCACATCCCCAGCCTTATTTTTTTTTTTTTTAATTTTATTTAAACACAGGAATGCGCTACTGTGCCTGGCTAGGAATCTTATGATTTCTGACTGTTATAGGCAAATTCAGTTTTCAAAGTATGATCCAGATGTCCCTAGTAGGTTCCCAAGATCCTTTCAGGCTGTCCATGAAGTCAAAGCTATTTTCAAAATAACATGAGGCAATTACCCCTTTCCATCTCTCTTTTCTCAGAAGAGTACAAGGTTCTGTGACATGTGACAACAGATTGCTTTGAAGGTTAAGGGAACGTGCACTTGTGTTTTCTGGTGTTTCAATTTTTCTCTCAATGTTAATTTCTAATATACTAAATTCTGATAGGCAGAAACCATATTTTATATAATTTTAAAATGTAAATGCATCTTAAGACCAAAAAGTCTGAAACCCACAGGTTTACAAAATCACATGAAAGAGGGGATCTGTACCACCTCTGGAAACCCATCTCTACATTTCACAAGAGCTTCCAAATCACAATCTCTGATGGGATTGTTGCGAAAGCCAACACAACACACTGAATCATACTGCAGTGCCTTGGCCAGATGAGGAGAGAGCGAGGTGTCTTCTGCCTGGGCAGTCTGTGGTGGATCATGGTCCACGCTTGCCAGGTAGCTGGCTCACAGGTGGGCCACAGAGATTCAGTTCCATTCCTGTTTATTCAGTTCCACTCTGGTTTCTAGGTGAAGAAAGCTGAGCTCTAAACCTGATATTCTGCCTTCCTCTTTCATTGTCCTCCCTCAACTTGAGTATCAAGCTTGGTGGCAAAACGGCACAAATTCACCTGAAAAAACCGAGGAAAGAAAACAACTTCTGGGGACGGGGCTAGGGCTCAGTAGTAGCGCTCTTGCCTGGCATGTGTGAGGCACTGAGTTTGATTCTCAGCACCACATATAAATAAATGAAATAAACATGTATCAACAACTAAAAAATAAATAAATAAATAAAATAACTTCTGGCTGGGATATTGCTCAGAATATATGTTTAGCATGCACAGGTCTTGGGTTTAATCGCATGCACACACACACAGGCAAAAGGAAAAAAAAAAACTTCATACAGTCAGGTGAAGAAGATGGAGAAATCATAATTGTCCCTCAAAATCATATGTTGCTGTCCTCTCTATAATATTTAAGGAAAGATCTAACGTAAACCAAAAATTTTCTGCCCTAAAACTTTGCAGGAAAACATTTTTTTTTCCTTGATGAAAACTTATTCCTAGTAAACAAAAAATGCTTTCTCAACTATAGGGGATAAATACTTAATAGGAAGAATAAAAGTAAAATTTCACAATGTAAAAGAAGGAAGAAAGAAAAGCTTTTGTTGGCTGGGTAGGGCTTTCCCAATAGAGGAAGCTGCTTCACAAATCTTCAGAATTCTAAGAATAGTATGGAGTGTTTTTACACCGAAGAGGTAAGAAAAAAATGTTTTATCTGCCTCTGAATTCTCAAAGCTTTTTTTGTATACTTGTCATAATACAAGTTGCAAATTCATACGTGCCATAAAATATGTAGTTCACTTGCCCTCCTAGATCACGCAATGTCTTGAGAAAAGAGTCTTAGTACCTTTTTTTCTTGGGCCCTTACAAATTCCTTCTACATACAAGGATTTCGAACAAAGGATGAATCAAAACTACTGCACCCAAGCACAACCATTTCTAAAGAACAACATAAACTGCTCATCATCCCTCTCTCCTCTAGCTTTATCAATACTCCAAATAAATGACACCATGTTGGTACTTACCGTGGTATCTGACAATGGCATTCCAGAAAAAGAAATGCCTGGGTCGTACCGGCTTGATTTGAAAAGACCCATGAAGTCGGTATCACTGTTTCCATGGTTTGGCAAGTTGGATTTAAGAACACTTTCAGTATGATTAGCCTTTTCCATACCATCATTATTTTTCAGTTTGGAAAATTCTGAAAATTTCGATTCTGGCAAGTGTAGATTGCTTCGTGAATTCAGGTCTTCTTTGTTTTCCTCTTTTTGCAGGTGTTTTTCCATGTGGCTTGGACTTTTCAGATCTGAATGAGATGCATTTGCCGAGTTGAAATTGAAGACCTTTAAGGAGTGGTGAGGTGGAAGACTTGGCTGTTCTTTGTCTAAGCCACAGGGCGGGGCACCCTCCTTCAGGGGCTGTACCACTGAAGACCGAGACAGAGAACTGTTCTGAGAAGTGCTGAAAGAAGTGGTCATACTGTTGACTGATGTCACAGAGGGAGAGAAGACTTTGTCTTGTGGCAAAGAAGATAACATGCTTGAGAAAAGCGCACTCTTTTCTAACCTTGATCTCTTAACTCCACCATTGGTAATGTCCCTGTTCTCTTTGTCATATTTTTCTAAAGTGGGCTGAGGTTCACTTTTTCCATTAGTAGTGTTAGTGTGCAAGGACTTGAAGAGGACACTCTGCTCGGTGGATGCACGTTTGGGCCTCAGTTTGGATTTGGGGTCGAGGTTCTGCATCAAATGTAAAGCAGGTGACATTTCTGTCTGGCTTTCCTTCTTTTTCCCCAAACCGAAGGTGAACACGTTAGGGTCAAACACCTTTTCTAAATTGTCCTCATGAATAGGAGGCATAGCGAAGTGAGGGGCAGGGGAGTTTGGCATCCTGGTCTTCTTTTTCTTCTGGGGCACACAAATTGTGCTGTCCATATTTTTTATAATTTCTGTGAATTTTTCCATATCAGAGGAAGAATCAAATACACTATCATCACTACCAGCAGAAACATTCAAAAGACTGGTAGGGGTGTCCTTGCCATTCACCATGTTTAGATCTGGCCTCTGAGGAGTTTCTGAATGATTTCTGCTGGTGGGAGAGTTGACGGGGCTACACTCAGCCACCGGGTGTTTTTGGCTGCCCTGACTTTCAGCCTGGATGGGCAGAGCTTTCTCGCACTCTGGTGGTGTGACGTGTGGGACAGATTTTGCCACATGTTCCTCTTTGCCATGAGTGCGTTTGGGTGATGTGCCCAGGACTTCCTCTTGCTGGGGAGCACAACTTGCAACGGAAACCACTTCAAGTTCATTATTGTGACAACTTGGCAACTGCACTTCTTTAACTTCAGAGTTTTCTGAAATGATCTGGGAGCTCACATCCTGAGGGCTCTCCACAGGAAGAACGAAGGACCTGACCTGGACAAGGACCTTGGATGGACATTCATTTACCACAGCTTCTGGGCTGGGCTTTGGGGAAGAAGGAGGGTTTCCTTCTCCTCCTCCAAGTTTGGACAGGGGAATTTTCTCACTGTGAGACACAGGCAAAATACACCCATTATGGTTTTCTGACACTTTTAGATCAGTGCAGGCAAAATTGCTTATGGGAGCTTGAGCACATTCATCTTTGGGAACATCCACAGGCAGAGGAAGAGAAGGCTTCTTGAATGACTCATCCTGGGGCTGTGAGTCAGGCAATGTACCCTGGGGCTTTGGAAGTGAATCTTTGGCATCAAGAATGGTGGGGGTGTCTTGTGCTGTATCAATCATATTTTCAAGTCCAGGTCTTTTGCTTTCAGAAGCCTCAGAGTTGTCCTCTCCTAAGAGCTTACGGTCCTTAACAGGAATCACAGCAGCAACCACTGGTTCTGAAGAACAGCCAGCATCTGTTTGCACATCTGCTTTGTCATCTTGGTTAGGCTGGGGACCAAGAGCTTGACCTTCGGTGGGCTCCCCTCCCATTTCTCTGGCTGCTGAGAGAATCTCTTCTTTAGGGAGAGTGACTTTGTTTTCTGTAGAGGGTTCCTTCACCACCACACCATTATGGTGACTATTTGGCATTATTCTCTTTTCTGGTTGCTCCATTTCCTTGGCTTTTTTGGCTAAATTCAGCTTTGCTCTCCCAACAAATGTCTTATTAGAGGGAATGTTCCTTGTGCCTCGAATGTCAGTGTGTCTTGGACTACTGTTCACTCGTTTGTTTTCAAATAAGGAGATTTTGGTAGCAGTGTTTCCCTTATGAACTGGCTGGCTAAATGAGTTATGTTCATTTGCTAAACTGTCAGGGTTCTTAGGGGTTTTCAGGTTTAGTTCCACGTGTTTGGGTTTGGCAGGGCTGTGAGAAAAAAGAAGTAGGGTAGTTACTGGCTCAGTTTTAAAAAGCAAACACACAAGCCATTTTATTAGAAAAGCATGAAAAGCCAATATCTTTCTGATAACATTTTTAATGAAATTTTTTAAGCAATGCTAAATATGCCATCATTTATTTCTAATGGATGTTTTGCTTGCATATTAAGAATGAGAAGATAACATAGTTAAGAAATCCTAAGGGTGAGGGGCTAACAAGTTTACTAAATGCCGACATATATTAATGCTTGGCACTAGAGTCAGAAGATATTACAGGATCTGAAGAATAGTAGAACAAATTCAAGTGCTTAATGCATTCCTGTACTTAAAATACATAAATTATTTCCCCAAACATCAATGGCTTTTATCTTAATTCTCAAAAAAACTCAAAAGATTAGATTATTAAAAAGTTCATCCATTATTGAATGTTGTTCAATAGTATTTTGTTCCCATCCTTCTTTAATAAAAATTTTGATTACATTGTGTTCACTATAGGAAATTTGAAAAAGACTTTTATAATCATTCATAATCTTACCACTCAGAAGATACCCCTGTTAGTATTTTAGTTCATTTCCCATCTTTTTATATACATAGTTTTTTTTTTTTTTAATAGAGCTGAAGTAATTCTGTTCATAGAGTTTGCTATCTTGCCTTTTTTTTAAAAAAAAAAAGAAAGGAAACTTCACCTTTCTGCATTAAAGTCCATTATACCTTAACCATAATTTAGTTGTTATTTATTCAGTTGTTGGTTTTGTTACCACTTACCAGGCAAAAGGGCTCCCTCTCTGTCACATTTCTTGGATATGACTACTCCCTAATGGAAATAATGGCTTTGGATGTACACAGTGCCTTCTTTCAAAAAAACAAAATGTGCTCTGTTGGGCATGTGCTGGCTCTAGTTCTGGCTCTCACACTAATTATCTGTATGAACTTGGTCAAGTTACTTTACCTCTCTGGACTCTACCTTCTCTATCTTTAAAGAAAAAAATAATAACACCTAGATGGTTTAAACAGACTTGTTTTTATTTTCCCTTACATACAATTGAAAGAATTCTTAAGTCCTCTTTAAATCCTTGACTGAGGTTAGTAGAGACTGCAGAACAGGGATGCCCACCTCCTTTCAACCAATCACTTCCTGCTTACCTGTTTGATATATTGCTTCTATATGGCTTTTCTAGAAGAAAGGGTTCCAAAGATTTTTTTTGAATTGCTATAGTGGTTTATAAAGTGGGAGAGAGAAATAATAACCACTAACAGTCACTGATTGCCAAGCACTTAAGAAATGCTTGGTTTACTTAATGTACAGCTTTGTATATTCTGTTTTAAGGTGAGGAAGTAGGGGCTTATCGAAGGTAAGTAACTTGCCTGAGGCTGCACAGCTAGTAATTGGCAGAGCCAGGAAGCAGGTCTTCTGCTCTCAGAAACCATACTCCCATCCACTATACATGCTGCTTCCTTTTCAGGGTCAGACTAGACTGGCCTGAATGACTGCTCCTCTTTCCATCTTTATCACTTAAGGAGTCAAAGAGTTATCAGGAGATCTATCAGATAAGTTGATCAGATAGTGTATTCTCATAGAACACAAAAGTGGAAAAGCACAGAAATTCCTTGCAGGTGGAGCTTCTAGAAGGAACAGGCAGAATAACTCTGGGGGAGACACCTTATCCTTCTGGATAAAATGAGAAGTCTGGGCTATTTGCCAACAAGTCCTCCCCAAAAGAGAATTTGGATTTTGATTTTTTAACTTTTATTTAAATACTAAATTTTATATATACTCATAACTTTCTTCCAGGCATTGCTTTCCCCATTGACTTCATAAAATACTGCGGCTCTCTTATTTTAGGCCCATGTCTTAAATTAGAAAGCAAAATTTACTTATATAAGCATCTCTTTAAAGATTAAATTATAAAACCAGTGAGATGATTACAAAAAGTTTACAAATGCTATCTCAATCAATGAGGGAGAGCCACATAACAGGGAATATACATTTTTAAAATTCCCACCAATCAGCTCAAGGAACAGTCCTCAAGTCAAACATCAAAGTGTACCTTTGCATGTAAATGGAAAACACCACAGGTTAGCCAACAGCTAAGGATAGGAAACATCTGCACATTAAAGATTTACACCAGATCAAAATACCTTTTACAACCAGACTTTCTGTGCTATTAAATTCTGCTACCAAGAGTCACTGCAATTAACCTAGTTCAGACTGATTAAAAGGAAGGCTCCCATAATTCATGTTGTAATGCCTTCATTAAAATGTGAGAGGGGAAAAGAATCTGGAGTCTAAAAAGTCAAAGTTATTCTAAGAGGAAAATTCTCCCTTCTTTTAAACTTATCATTTTAAGAATTTCAACATTCAGTATTTGGTACAGAACTTGGAAGAAGTAATTTTTCTAACAGTATAAAGAAGCATTCAGCTTCTTTATACTGTCATTATTTTTCAGGGAATAGTCATTATTTTTCAGGGAATATACAATGGTTTTTCTAACTCTTCAGTCTCAAATTGTTTTTTAAATATAACCTGATTAACATCGTTACTTGCAGTATAGCCACAGGAAGAATTAAAAGGGTCTGAGAACCGCTTTAATTTGACCCTCAAACAGAAATGGGTCAAAGGACTAGAAAGAATTATTAATTTTCCATCTCAATAGTTTATCAATTCACTAAGTGCGAGGCACTGTGCAGAACAAAATTAAATAAACCGAGTGGCAAAGAGAAGTTTTAGGTAGAAGCTAATCAATTCCGAGAAAAAGACAGTTGGTTTAGTTCAATAGAAAGCAACAAAGGAAGAAGAGTTCCATTGTAAGATCCACTTCCTGCTGTTTGTTCACCCTATTCCTAAACAGTATAACTTTTCTGGTTTTTTCACAGCTCTCTCCTGATTGGAAGACAAGTGAAGCTTCCTTAATCTAGTATACAACAACTTCTCTAAACTCACACTTAGGAAGTTTCAGTGTTGGGTCACACTGGTCTTCTGCAAATAATGAGCATCATTCACAGCTTATGTCTCCAACGCTACTGTTACAGAATAAATAGCTGACTATATCAAAGGTCTCTAAGTTGGCAGCTGGTAAGGTAGCTCATGTTATTCATTAAGCAAATCTTCCTCAAGTGTTTACCAGACTTTCTACTCCAAAGCTTACTTCTCCAAGAAATCAAACAGAATGAAACCATTCAAGAATGCTAATGTGAAAATACCCGCTCACTTAACAAATGTGTGAATGTAGGAAAAACTAGAGCACCCTAATCATTTTTCACCTGTGCTAACTGGAGTGCGGGATGGGAATGGGGGAAGTTTTACATCATATCCTGATCCTGCCCATCTATACAAATCACATTTACCCTCAAGGCACCAGCCTCAGTTCCTCCAAAAATCCCTCAGTGATTTTGTCCTCCCTTGCACTCCCCCAGCCTTCACAGCAACAACATCCACTTGGCAGTTTTATCAGATACCACCTCACGTTGTTTCATTTGTGTGCTTCTTTTGTGCCAGAGGGGGCCATAAACATTTCAAGGGTGGCATGCTGAATCATATTTATACTATTTTCCTCCCATAGTACCTAGAACAATACTCCGCACAGAAGGTACTCAATAAATATTTGTTAAATCAATTAACTAACTACTCATAGTTACAGTCTGTTGTTTTGTGCCTTCTCACTTAGTAAATTATTTTCCAGTAAGAACACTTTTTTCTTTGCTTCAGTAACTGAAAACTGATTTTTCAACCTGGGAGCGAAAATCGCAGGCTCTCTAACATCAGAGAAAGAGGCAAACAAGATCCTTGTAATAGGAAATTGTTTTGTTGTTGTTTTTAAGAGCTTTGGGGCAATGCACTAAGTTCCGCAGTGATACGACTCAAGTCAGAGCTACTGAATATATTAGTGTTTGCTCCATATATATTTCAAGAATGTCTTACAGGTATGCTGGTGAACATTTTGAATAAAGGCTATAATTAGCTCATGTCACATCATTAAGTCTTATCTGCATTATTCACATAAACAGTGAGCCTCAAGGGATATCCTAATTTTTATATTAATTTAACTTAGAACTTATATTAATAAGAATTATTAAGATCTCTCCCCCATCTTCTTAAATCTTAACTCACGTTATTCATTAAGGACTGGGTCCTTTACTCTCAAAAGTTCAACACAGAGGAGAAAATTCAGCACACAGACAATTCTTCCACAAATGCAAAGACCCTGAACTTCTCAGAGCGCCCCACCCCCAGCACGTCTGCAGACACCCAACTCAGGACCAATTCCGCAGCTACTTACAGGGTCACTTTAGTGGTCACCGTCGACCTGCCCACACCGAAATGGTTCCTGGGCTTTAAGCCGTCGGCATCCGAAGCTCCGGACGATCTGCCCAGGTCTTTGCTTCGGCCTCCCTCTGCTCGGCCATCGAAGTGGTTGGGGAACGGACCCCTCTTGTGCTCGGGCTTGATCTCTGGCAGCAGGGAGCTGCTCTTGACCGTGAGCTCACGAGGAATGACCCGGGCCGCCTCCTCCCCGCAGTCGGCCGCGGTGCTCTTGGCTACCGAGCTGGGGTCGGACGCCGGCGCCCTCTTGGGTGGGGACTCCTTGGCAGGAGACCGCGGGCCGCTGGCAGGCTGGCTGGGCACAGCCTCCGGAACGCGGCTCCTGCCCTTCCTCTTGGTGGGGGACGAAGCCGGGAGTGGTTGTTTGCTCCGGTCGGACTCCCCTCGAAGCTGCCCTTTGGGGCCAGGGCTGGGCTTGGACTCGGAGCCGGCAGCGGAGGCAACGCCCCCGTCGAGGGCCGCCCGCGGAGATTTCACTTTCTTTTCCGCAGAGACATTCTCGGTGGCCGCATGTAGCGCCACCTCGTCGTCGAACACCGCGTCGTCTCTCGCCGCGCTCTCGGGCAGAGTGGCGTCTGCGCCAGGAGAGTCGGTGGATTTCTGAGATTTCCTCCGCCTGCCCGATCTGCGACCGCTCGATCTCCTCTCCATGTCGTCAGAATCGCCGCAATCTTCGGCTCCGGGAGTAATCACCACAGGTTCTTCCACCTCCGACACCTCAGTCTTACTCAAATAGATATCCAAAGTCAACACTTTGGCGGGGTGGGCGCGATCGCCACGCGCTGCTGTGCCGCTGGCCTGCCCCGAGCTACTCCTATTTTCTGTGCACTCGGCAGGACAGTCACCTGGCGGAGCAGATGCGCCTTCACCTGGCGGGATGCGCGTGTTTAGGCGCAGCAGGGAACTTTCTTGCGTACCCACGCTAGGGGCTTCCTCAAGTCCTCCGGCGGATTGCTCCCGGGTGGGCGACTCCGGCACACCCCTCGCACCTGAGGCTGTCTCCCGTTCACCTCCAGTGCCAGGCAAAGGGTCCGCCCCCAGACTGCGGGAGAGCGTCTCTGCGTGCTCTTGCCTAGAGGAATTCCCTGGTGTGGAATGCGACTGCTTGGCAGCGGTGGTGGCATCTGGGAAAGTCTCTCCCTCGACCTGCAGAGGTTCTAATTGGGGTGAATCACTTTCATGGCACTGCTGCACAGCCGCTGCACTGCTGTTTGAGCAAGGTGACGGTTCGGCATCAGAGGGGACTGCCTGGACACAACTCTCGGATTTCTCGCTGTCTGCCTCCTGAATGGATCCCTCCTCGCTCCTGTCTGTCTGCTTTGGTTGGCTGCTCTGAGACTTACTCTTGTCGCTCTCGCTTTCAGGGAGTTTAGAAGTTATATCTTTGGGAGAGACTGATTTGACACTTGGGCTGGTGGGGCTCTCTAACCCATTTCTGGTGCTCCTTTTCCTTCCTGACGTGAATAGAGTGCCAAGTTTCCCCAAAACAGGCTTCTTTCTGTTGTCTTCTGGTGGTTGTGCTCTGGACTGGAAAATAAAATGGAAGGGAAGAGAAAATATAAGAATCTGTTTTTTCCCCTTTAGTAGCATATTACAGAACTACTACAAGCTAAATGGAAGTAGAGTTTCTAATTGAAAATGCGAAAGTTGTGTCTTTGTTACTTTTTTTCCAACAAAATTCTCATTTTACTTTATGAATTTTTCTTAAAACACCATAAGTTTTTCGGCACTACATTACTTAGCACTTCCTTTTTTTTAATATTCATGCTTTTTTTTAAAAAAAAAAAAAAGGAAATTCGAAAGGTCCAAATAATCATATAGGCAAATGAAACAACTCCCAGTTTTCGCTAGCTTGTTTTTTTTACCTCCTTCCTCAATAAAGATGCATTTTCAAAACAGCCATACTGTTTAGTGTATGCAGCAGCAGTACACACTAAAGTATCTTAGGAAGTTTTTCCAGAACACCGTTCTTTTTTTATTGGAGGGAGGAAGGGTTAAAAAAAATTCATAGCCCTTCTCCAGAAGGTTTAAAAAAAAAAAACTGGGTTCCACAGACTTGCAAAATGAAAACGTTAAGCAAACTTGAAATCAAGCACCTGGCCCCGCCCTTAGCAAATCAGCGGCGGGGAGAGGCGGGCGCTACCCTCCAATGGGAGATGCGCGCGAGCATTCAAACTCCCGCAGCGTTTACCCCACCGCGGGTCCCGCCTCTTCCGGGCTCAGTGGAAGGTTTCTCCCTCCCCCTTTCCACCGCGGATAGTAAATAGGAGGGACTTTGTACCAAAAGGGCGCGAAACCTCCTCCATACACCTGTCCCCTTGCCAAGGGCACAGAGCTGCGCGCGCGGGGCTCTGCCCACTCAGCCGGCGCGCTGGGACCCGCCTCTCACACCCTGCGATGCCCCAGGTGCGCACTGGCTGAGTCCCTGGGACCCGCCCGCCAAGGGAGAGGTCCGAACCGCCTAACTGTGCGCCTGGGTCCCAAGAAGCAGAAAAATCTGCGCTTCTAACATTTCCTGGAGCAAAACGGCCGGTACCAAGCGCCTCTGCCGGAAGCCTGGAGAAACCTCAGAACAAATAAACAAATTCGCCAGTGGGCGAGGCGCTCGCCTGGATTTGCCGGCGCTGGAAAGGCGGAGGATGGTGGAGCCAAAGGGCGGCCAAGGAGAGGAGGAGGCCGGCTGGGAAAGGGACTGACGAGCCCGACCTTGGCTCCATAGGAGGGCAACCTGTGCCGGATAAACGCCCCTAGTGACACCGAGCTCTCAGGTGTGGTCACAATCACTTCAGAATTAACTCATACACTGAAAACCCAGATGATAGCTGGTGAGACGGAAAAGATCTCCACCTTTTCAGGAAGGTGAACAACATTGACTACAGGGAGATTTCTAAATCACCCTAAAGCAATTCCATTTCATTTGAGTTACAAGCAGCCAGTGGAGTTTGAATATGGAGGGAAATAAAAAAAAAAAAACACAAAACTGAGCATGCAATGAACAGGGTCAACAAGCATCTTCTAAGACAATCCTGGCAGTGTAACATCGTGTAGTTGTGCTACCTACAGCCTAGTGAGGTAATGCTGTTACCTCACAGTGGGACGAGGGAAGGAAACTAGGAAGACTAAGAGACTGTAATACAGTGTGTTTGTAGGAGCAATAAAGTTGGGATTCAAAACCTAAGTCCCATAGATTTTTATTTTATCATCCCATCAGCCCTTAAGGTAGGGAGTCTTTTTTATGCCCATCTGCCAAGGTTACTTATCCCTGTCCAAGGCGCCATGGCCAGTAAAGTCTTTCTGACTCTGAATATAGAGTTCTTTGTTTTACTGCTGGACTGGCCATCAAACATCCCGAAGAAGTAGCTGGAGAAAATAGGTTTGAGTCTATTGGTTGAATTCCAGTCCCTGTCAAAATAAAACAGCTAAGTGTGTTACTCCATCCTGCCAATGATGTCGAAATTCATTTTTCCCATGCTGTGAAGATGCCTGATCAGCATTAGAATTGGCATTTCCTCCCATTTTTGGCTGTTGTTCCTTCACAAAACTAGTTGCTTACTCTTCAACTCATCTATAACTATTGGACTAACCCTTGGCCACCCCAGGGGCAGCCTGTTTATCAAAACTTGCCAGATTGTTCAGTTAAATTTTCTAGGTTTTTAGAAGTTTGTTTATACACCCATCTTCAAAGCAACTTCATTCATAAAGGCCCCAAACTAGAAACAACTCAAATGCCCATCAACTGATGAATGGATACACAAATTGTGGTACATCCATACACCAAGACAACTACTGGGCAATAAAAAGAAACAAACTTTTGAAACATGTTACTGAGATAGGTTCACTCTCGTGGAAAAGAGAAAAAAAGACCCTTGGTAGAAGGAGACCTGGATCCATGAGCTTTGAAGGATAAGAAAAACAACAACCCCCAGAAGAAGAAGGGGAGCACTAACCCCCAGGGAGAAAAAGGAGGACAATGGGTCCCAGGGAGAGAAGGAAAACCATTGGCTCTGGACTTCTACCATTTCCCAGCAACAATGGGCTTTGAACTTTCACAACTGTTCCCTCAGACTGTCCAACTGACATATTCTGCTATGATTCAAGTCTAAATGAACCCTATAAAACTCAGGCCCCTCTTGTAACCAGTTGCCATTTTCCTCCTGAAAATGTGCCCCTCCAGTGCTTAATAATACATCACTGGTCTGTTCCCATTTATTTTTGTTTTCAAGCATGACCAGTCATGCTTGTCTCTTTAGTTAGATGAACAAAACCTTCAGCATATGCCTGTACCAGGTCAACTAAAACAAAAACATCATTTAAATGCACCAGATTCAAAGACTTAACACAATGTGCCTACCACAGATTTATAGGTAGACTGCTTAACTGAAAAGAAACATTCTGAACTCCAAATATTAGCTGACTGACATGGGGTTTTTCAAAGTAGATTGCTTGAGAACTTGAACATTTCTTCCTAGGAAAATCATACACACAGTCACAGAGCTCAACCCTGAGTGTGTCACTTGTCTTCTCTGGGAGACAAGGGGGCACCCACACCCTGGCTTTGGGGTATGTATACCCTTGAGGTCCTCAGTAAATCGTTGCTTGTGCCTTGCTTTTGACACATCCTGGAATTCTTTTCAGCAATATAAATCAAGATCCACAGAGGCTGAGTTGAGGTCCCTTTGCCCTCTCCTCTAAAATACCTGTCTTGTGACATGACAACATGGATGAATCTCAAAAGCATTACTACACTAGGTGAAAGAAGCCAGATCTAAATGGCTGCATAGTATATGGTTGCATTTGTACATCTGTGACAATTCAAATCTAATATAAAATTATAGAAAGTAGATCGGTGGCTGCCTGGGATCAGGGGTAGTAGGTGGATTGTGACTGGGAAGAGATAGAAAGGAAATGTGGGGTAGTGGAAATGTTCCAAATCTTGATTGTAGTGATGATAGCACATGAGTGCATATGTTTCAAAATTCACCAACTGTACACTTATAATAGGTTTACTGGCCAGGTGTTGTGGCACATGCCTATAGTCCCAAATACTTGGGAGGTTGAGACAGGAGGATTAAAAGCCCGCCTGTGTAACAGAGTGAAACCCCATCTCTTTATTTAAAAAGGAACAAAGAAAACTGGTTGGAAAAACAAAGATCATATAATAGGCAACCTTAAATAACTGAATAACAATTTGTAAATAATCTGATAATAGCAGAGAGTCACTAAAGTTTTCTGAGCTGCAGATTAAGAACACCTTATATTGGATATCAACAGTGCCCTATAATTCTGAGGCCAGTGGATATCACTGTGCCTTTTATGACTGTAATCTTTGGTCATTGGCCCAGATAAAAACCTTTCACTGGAAAAAAAAAAAAAAAGTAGTTGGAAATGGTGGCACATGCCTGTAATTCCAGCTATTTGGGAGCTGAGGCAGGAGGATTTTAAGTTTGAGGGCAGCCTCTGTCTCAAAATACAATTTAAAAGGTTGGAGATGTAGCTCTGTGGTAGAGCATCCCTAGGTTAAATCGCCAGTACTACCAAAAAGTCAGGGGTGGCAGGGGTGGGGTGGGGATCAGTGATGGGGATGAAGCTGGGTGGTAGAGTACTTGTCTAGCAAAGTGCAAAGCCCTGGGTTCAATCCCCAATGCTACACACATACACACTATAATTTGTCATATAAAAATTATATCCATAAACTTTGAAAAATAAAGCTTTCACTGAGAAATAGCAGAAACATAGTGTGTGGCACAGTCTGTCTGGCTTGGATACACATTTCATGGTTCTTAACGTAGGGAAGTGGCCCTCAAGTCATTTCAAAGGATGAACCCATTTATAGGGAATTCAGTCTTCTCCCAAGGGACTTAGTCCCTGTGGATCTCCAGTAGCATGGTATCTCTGAACAGGATCATCTGAGCAGGGCTCACAGTGCCCCATTTCTCCTTAGTCACATCCTCTGGCACAACCCCTTCCTGAACAGGATATACCTTTCTTTTCAAACAGGGATTGTTTGTTTCCACTGTTCATAGAGGAAGTGTGGCAGTTGAAGAATGAATTAGATGGCCTCATGGTTGTCAAAAAGTGCTAGAAAGTATGAGCTTTTGGATTTGGAGTATTAAACCTAGAATAGGAGGCCACAGACTCAGTACTGTCTCCCTCAACCTTGATGACACTCTATTAGAAAGGGGAGTGTTTTGCAAAGAGACCATCAGGGTCCGTCAGACTGCTTAATGCTCCCCAGATCCCCTCCCAGCACTCCAGTCTCCACTGGACCTGGGCAGGACCCTGACTGTTCTCAGACTAAAAGCTTTCAGAGCCTATGCCATGCTGGGACTTCCTCTGTAGTTATCTTTTGACTATGTGCTTTTTGCTCACCTTACTTAAGGCACACTATGCATAATCTGTACTTGGCACCCTCGAATCCACCACCCATGCCCTACACGATGGAAGCAATCTAACGTAGAACTGTTTAAGAGATGGCCCAGGAGTTGTGTGCCAGACCTGTTCTAGAGTGTTCTAGTTGGCTAATATTAAATGGGCTCATTAAGGGACATCATAAGCATTCACCTAAGATGAAACTCCAGCAGTGTGTAGAGGCCCAGGCAGCAACCTTTTTGGTATCACAGCACCTGCTATCTGCAGATGCCACTTAGCGAACATTACCTTATACTGTTGAATATAGTTTCAGAAATTTGTGTTACCTCTCCAATTTGTGAAAAACTAAAGGTTGGGACATAACACACCAGGGTAAATTGTCAATATACTGCAGTATATCCCCAATGTCTAGAAACACAGGCAAATCATATTTATTGTACTTTGGGGTTTTGTTGTTTTGTCCTTTTAGATTACAAATTGGAGTCATTGCTTCAAATTTAGGAGCATCGGAAGTCATGTTTGAAGGCTGAAGAAAAAATATGTTGAGCACATTATTTGAAAACTTAACTGTTTAAAAGGAGTTTTTTATGTGTTCCCCTCTTTCCATTCCCTAGTAGAATGTAGGTCCAGTAACAACAGGAAAACTGTCGTGTGCCTTCTCAATAGCAAGCCATAGAGATTTCCAGCTGGAAGTGAACATCGAGGGTTTGCTGCTAATAAAGAATTAGGAGCATCCCTCTTTTCTTCCAAGGAGTTAACAACATTCATGGAGATAACTACAAACACAGGCCTATGCGAAATAGAATGAAAATCTTTTCTGCACAAGTTAGTGTGGTCAAGAATTTGCAGTTTCTGCAAATTAGAATCTGCCCATGGGAAGATTCTGCACATTGATGTGGCTGCTGGCACACAAACTTTGACTCCTTCGGGTTCACTTCTGGCTCCCAGCCCAACTCTGACTTGAGAGAACAGATTCAGATCTGTATACATGTCCTCACCTGTGCATCCTTCTAGAATGTGGTTATCCATGTACAAAAGGAACTCTTTTTAAAATATCAAGAGTTCACTTGTTGATTTCTGAAAGATACCTTAGTTCTTAACTTCAGTTTAGCCATGACAAGGAATGTGTCAAATGGATATTGTTTTGAATGATCTGATTGACCATTTTGCTTTAAGACATTAGGTTTACAACATATTTGAATGTTGACTCCCCCCCCCCTTTAGCAAGGGACTTTTTTTTTCTGAATAGATTTTAAAAAATAGTTTTAGTTGTGTGGCTTCAAAAATATAAGATTTTTATTTTATTTATTTTTTAATTCTGGGGACTGAATCCAGGGCCTTTTTCATGCCAATGCCACTGAGTTACAAACCCAGCTCTCAAAACAGAGGGATTTAAACTGCTTCACTCTTTACCTTTTAAAAGAACAGGGTTTGGGGATGAAGCTCAGCTGTAGAGCGCTTGCCTAACATGTAAGAGGCCCTGGGTTCAATCTTTAGCACTACTAAATGAATGAATAAATAAATAAATAAATAAATAAATAAATAAATAAATAAATAAAAATAAAAACAGGGATTAGAAAATTTAGAGCCATGTGACAGCTAACAAAATAACAAAGATGGAGAGAGGGGGGTGGGGGGAGAAAGTTCAAAGCTGGGGTAGAAAACCTGATGCAGAGTTATGTTGGAGAAAGAGAAACATAATAATGGGGAAACATAATAACGTGGCTCTTATTATACTTCCAAATACTCATTCTGAAAATGTTTAGAATTAAATTCAAAATTACATTTTCCCAGAGCAAGCATATAGCTGAATACAATCTCAGTATCAGGAGCAACAGATAGATAAAGTTAAATTTAAGGGAGTATCTAGATATGGATCTCTGATCCCACAGACCTAGATTCAGAATAGGCATCTAAAATCAACTACCCTCCCACCTCTCTGTTTTGTCTTATCCTTATCTCTGTACTTGTGCTAATATAAATGGCTCACTCTCAATTCACACACACACAATGCAAAGGACAAATAAAATATTCACATAAGCCTTGATCAATTAAGCATTGGAGCTTGTCATTTTAATTTTAAAATAAATATTCTCTATTATATGTAATTCAGTTCCCTCTCTCAGAATATACTAGATAAAGTTTAGCTAATTGTATTCCTTCCTTTCCCTCCTCTCTCTCTCTCTCTCTCTCTCTCTCTCTCTCTCTCTCTCTCTCTCTCTCTCTCTCTCTCTCTCTATCTTACTATTTGCCCAGGCTGGTCTTGAACACCTGAGCTCAAGTGATCCTCATGCCTCAGCCTGGGAGTACCTGGGACTACACTTAGCCACTTCTTCATGATTCTGGAGACAGAACTAAGAACCTCTGTTGTTACATTTGTGCTATAATAGTACTTTCTTCCAAAGTTATTACTATGAGTGAAAACTAAGGCTTGTACTCAATGACCACAGTCTGTAACACTAATAAACAGTAACAAACAGGCCTTTTTTGAAAAGCACATGAACTTGCTACATTGACCATTTTTGATGGCCCAATTCCATATGGTGCAACAAGTAACACATTTAGGCCTCTCTGGAACTCCATTATCACTCCTAACATTTGTCACCTCTTGCCAGTGTCCACAACATCTCTGCTACTATTTTTGCATTAAAAAAGAAATCTCTTCTCTGTGTTTTTTGTTGTATGACACATACTTCTCTACTTATACCTCAGTATGTTTGTTTTTACTCACACCTCAGTATGTTTGGTTTTTTCCCCAATGCTGCCACTTCAGCCTGAACAACAATGACATCCCACTATGTAAAGACAAAGGCATGCCATCAAGTGAAAGAATGGTGGCAGACCTTTTTCTTCTAACCTCCAGGTTTAATGGCATCCTACAAAAAAATAAACATTATTGAATATGAAAGCCATCATTTGTGAAAGAGTTCAATTTTTATTATTCCAAAGAGTTTATTTTAAAAAGCAAACTCCTGGTTTCAGATTTTTTAACAGTGTGAAACCTAATTGTTTAAGGTCACTCACACTTGATCAATCAGAAAGGAAGATAAAAGGGCTGGGAATGTAGCTCAGTGATATAGCACTTGCCTAGCATGTTCAAGGCCTAAGGGTTCAATCCCCAGTACCATACACACATACACACACACACACACACAGAAATATTTCAATTGTGGGATCATTTACTCATTCATTCCACTATTAATTGAGCATCTAAGGTAAGGTGCCAGTAGTTTCTCCTTACCTTATCTTAAGGAGATAAATCATGGACCAAGGAATCTAAATAATTTTCCCATGATAAAGTCATGCTTTCTAAATGTTAGCTCAGTAATTTTTCCCATTTGAAATTATATCATTAGAAAAATAAGACTTTACTAATATGAGATGATATCTGTATCACTCTATAGCTGCACCGATTGCACGGAGAGCATCACACCTCTGTGGCCTGCTGATGGAGATCGGGCAGTACAGTGGATGGGACAGGGTAAACAGCAGCGAGCCTGTCCTGTGTTGGATCTCTGCTTTAGAATCCAGTTAACTGTGTAAACAGTGTGTTCTGGGTATTCTGCTGGCTCACCCCTCTTTGCCCTTACCTGTGTGTCAGACCCCCAACCAGGATGGAATGTAGAAACTGACCCCTTGCCCTTTGGTTTTTGTAAGGTTCAACCAGGCAGTGCGCTGACAGGAGATCAGAGAGGGAGACTGGAATGAAATCAAGGTATTTCCCCAGTGTCCCCTCTCCTAGTTAGGCTCTGAGTGTGGCAGGCTTCTACCAGGCAGCCCTGGACTGCAGCTAGGGTCTCTTTCTGACTTCCAGTAATGACTTCCCTCTTGGCCCTTCAGGCCTAGGATGAGAGTCTGAAGACACCTGCTAGGGGGTGCTTCACTGGTCTTTGTCTGCCATACAACCAGATTTCTTAGGGCTGAAGCTTATATAACTGAGAGGTTTTTTTTTTTTTTTTAAAAAAAAGCACCTAAAATCCTGGAATACAGATGTAGGCACAGAGCCTCAGAAGATGTCGTATGAGTGAAAAACTGTTGAGCTTAAGTGTGATTAACCACTCTTGGTTTCTTTAAAACCTTGCCCATAGCTCCTCATTACTTTCCTCAATTTCCCAAATTACTGTGCAATCTGCCTCCTGGGCTGGGACCCCAACCAACACTAACTGTGTGCCTAATTATGAGAAACAAATGACCCAGAATGTTTCTCCACACATAAACTGAACAATTTCCCTAACACTTCCTTTTTCTCACAAAGATAACTGTCAGGCTGAATTAATTTGCTTTATAATTAAGGTGTGTAATTCTTATCTGGTGATTCTTTTTTTTTTTCCTTATGTGTAATGTGTAACTATAAGGAAATAGAGGAATTTGAAATTTAGAGCAAACATTTTTCTTATTCTACCTCTGATGTGTGTATATCCTGATTAACATAATCAAATGACTACCAAGTTTCTAATTAAAGTTTATACAAACTAGAAAAGGAAAATGTACTCATTGGGAAGTAATTAAATTAGTTTCTTTGTATTGACTCAGAACCTAAAAAGCATGTTATTTATGCAATTTTAAAATAATGATTTTTGCACAATAACTCAGATTAAGGATCAAGAATAATTACTTTTATGTACTATAAGCCATGAGTGCATCTCAGAATCTGAATACTAAAGGACTCAGGACTTATCTTCAATTAAGTGATGCATGTATAAATGACATGGTAAGGAAAACCAGGAATATTGGGGAGAAAAAGAAGGAGTGGCCAGGGAGAGGACTAAAACAGGCTGCCTGCTTTCCCATCGGGCATGGATATTGGCCAAATTGGCAGCTCTGGGGACTGACTGAGACCAGAAAAAGAGAATGTATGAGGAGGGAGCAGAATGGGCAAGCCCCTCCAACATAGCACTACTGACTCCAGGCTGCCTCTGTAACAGTTGGTGATCTCAAGACCTCCTAATTTAAAGTCAGTTTAACCACATTTCAAAGTACAGCAGAAAACAGTGGATTTATTTCTAGAAGATGGAGTAACTTTTGTCTTTTGAATTAATATACACTGCCTAGAAATGTTCCTGTTTCCTGTAATTTTTTAGTAAGAATTATTGACTTCCTAGCAATGCTTTTCAAATTAAGAAGAGAACGCATGCTTTCATGAAGAGAACTCAGGAATACTACTCAATATGGATCAAATCATTCATCCTCTCAAAAATTACACACCTGTCATACAGGGTATTGAGAAATTCACACAAAATGATACACGTGAACATACTTTGCAAAGTACACAATGTCCTGTGACAGTGATTATTAAGAGTCTGGGATTTTGTGGATGTTTTATAGCCCAAGTTAAAGTTACAGACACTAAGTAAATAACTTATAAGATCTGATCACTAGATGAGATGGAGATAAAAATAGCATCTGCATCTAGTACCGTTTCTATAAGAGTTAATGTGTCTGCAGAATGAGGTGTACTGTTGTTCATGAACACTCACCTTTAATGTGTCATGGCTGGAAAAAAGAAAACAAACAAGTCTACTCTTTTGCTAACTTTAAATTTTTTTCTTTTCTTTTCAATAGACCATAATGTTAGCAGATATGAGGTTAGGTTGAGTAAACTCCTTGAGCTCACCCTATTCACCCTATGTAAAATAGGAACCTCACTTTCTATAACCTTATCTTCCTTTATTTTTTCTTTATTTCACTTATCATTACCCAAAATGTACTGCATGCTTATTTGTATACAGTATTTCTTTATTATTTTTTTGTCTCTCTTCCCTTACAGACAACAACGTAGTCCTGTTCACCTCTGTATCCCCAACCCTCCATCAGTGATTGGTGCAAATAAGCCCTCAAAAAATATTTATTTACCAAATGAATACAAGGTCAATGATATTTTCCAGAAATATTTCACTCTCCCATCTATCAATAAGCAAGAGCCAGACAAAAGTATATAGTGGAACACCTAGTAGTTGGGGGCAATCGTTTGTGACAAATCCTAAGGGCAATTTTCTGACAGGGACAAAGACCCATCTCTAGCCTTCTTCTCAACTGATTTCCCCAAACCAATTTCTGAAATACTTGTCCTCTCAATTGTCTTAAGGATCTAATAAGTTGTTTGTAAAACACCCAACACATTCTCTAGGGGAAGAGATAGGGAGTAGAGAAAGAAATTGCTGTAGTATGGATCTGGAATGTCCCTAAGACCCACATGTTAATGGCACAGTCCCCAGCTTGGTGGGGACTAGGACTAGAATAGGTGGGGCCTAGTGAGAAGTCTATGGGACATTGAGGGCATAACTTCAAAGGGAATTGTGAGACTCAGGTGTTTTCTTCTATCCCTCAAATTCTGCCACAAAGTGACTGACTAGCTTCATTCGGCCATACGCACCCTACCCTGATGTACTGCCTCAACACTGGCCTAAAAACAGGTCCAACTGACCATGGGCCGGAGTCTCCAAGATGGTGAGCCACATAAACCTTTCCTTTTCTGACTGTCTCACATATTTTTAATAGTAACAGAAAGCTGACTAACAAAGAAAGCATAAAAGAAATATATATTCTTATTCAAAAGTCAGAATGACAAATAAGTGCAATGAAAAAAAATATAAATTATACTTAAAGTTTCTACCCCAATACACCACTATTGCAATTTTTTTCTCCCTTTCTTTTCTAGGGCATTATACAACATCATTTTATACATACTAATTGGTATATTCTTCTTTCACTGAATTCATGTCATTAATACATGTCTATATTAATATTTTTAATGGTTGCATTGAATTCCATCCTGTCACTGTACCACAATTCCTGCAGTTGTTCATTTGTTACTTTTGATATATTGCAGGTTGCAGAAAACATATTTGTAGATAGTATCTACATATAGCTTTCATTATTTCCATAGGATACATTCCTGCTTAGTAATCAAGGGAATGAAAAAGGAAAACCACAATAAAATAGTTATATGACTAGATTGGGAAATTTTAACAGAATAATAATTCCAAACATTAGAGAGGCTGTGGAGAAGTAGAAACTCTCTGTCACTGGTGATCAGAATGAAATTTGGCGTCCATGTTTTGGGAAAAAGTTTAGCATTATCTACCAGGAATGAAAACATGCATTTATCTCATGAGCAGGAAATCCCACCCCTCACTATATCCCCTTGAGCAGCAGGATCAGTTCTAATATTTAATTTCACTTATATCAAATTCAAGAGCAGAAAAACTAAATTGTATTGTCCTGGGATATAGTCATAGGTGGTATGACCACAAGGAAAAGCAGACATGTGGTTATCACAGCAGTTAAGATAATGGATACTTCTTTGTGGTTTGAATCCTGATTTTCTTTAAAATTTTGTTATTTTGCCTGTCATGTATTTTTTTTGCATTAACTTTTACTCTTTAAAATATTGCATTAAAATATTATGTATCTCGATTACTGAGTTTTTTGGTGCCTCCTTAAATTTTGCTTCTGAGGCAAGTGCCTCACTCTCCCTAGTTCTGGCCTTGGTGGTGAGAGAGGAGTGTGATCAGAGACCCATGGGGGACTCATTAAAGGGACAGAACTATCCTATTTCTTGACTTGTGTCTAGTTATATATTGCAGCTTACTTTATGATTATCCATTATACTCTATAATCATATTTATATTGTATATACTTTTATGGTTCAAACTGTATTTCACAGAAACTAGAAAACGTGCATTTCTTTATTAAAAATTATTTTTCTAAACTTTTTGTGTTTGGTGGGGAGGGGAATTGAATCCAGGGCCTGTGTATGCTAGGTAAGCCCTCTACCACTGAGCTACATCCCCAGACCTTTTTAAATTTTTATTTTGAGACAGCATCTTGATAAGTTGCTCAAGCTGGCCTTGAATTTGTGATCCACCTGCCTCAGACTCCTGAGCAGCTGAGATTACAAGTGCCCTGCTTGATAACATGCATTCTTTGGTTGATCAAGGCATTGAACATATTTTATATACTTACTGGCCTTTCATTCTTCTTCTTTTTTTTTTTTAAATATTTATTTTATTTTTTTAGTTTTCGGCGGACACAACATCTTTGTTTGTATGTGGTGCTGAGGATCGAACCCGGGCCGCGCGCTCGCCTGGCAAGCGCGCTACCACTTGAGCCACATCCCCAGCCCCATTCTTCTTCTTTTGTTGTATATTTCAGCTAATAATTCTTACCAACCTACTATTTTGCCAGGTGCCTCATAACAATCCTGTGAGTGGGTAATTGTCATCCTCATTCCATATCTGAGAAAATTGCAGTATGCAAAGAAATTCACCTAGGTTCACACACAGCTGGCCAGACTCAAAGATGCATTGCAATGTGTGTGTGCCATTTCTTTCCTAATTCCTGTTCTGTTTATTTTGGCAGCATTGACACAAACAATCTCTCTCTCTCTCTCTCTCTCTCTCTCTCTTACACACACACACACACACACACACACACACACTTAAACAAGATCAGAGAACAAGGAGGTAGGTCATATCAGACACAGAAAGAGCTGAGAAACGAAGCCTGCTGCAAAGGAAGGTAGGGCAGGAAGGGAGGAAGGTGAGGCACAGGTACAAATAGATCCTGGGTGGTGAGGAGCAGCTCTTGCAGAGCCCAAAGTACCACACTGGAACTACCAAGCAGGGAGACTCTGACACTTTAACAGATTAGCTCTATAAAATTATGCTTGTAAGGGCTTTCATTTAACATCTCATATCTTTTTTCCCCTCCATAGATCACTTCCTTTCTACCCTTAGGAAAATGGGTTTGTTTTTCCCTCCTATGGAATTGGGTTTTATTCTTTGCTTCCCCTGTGAGACTCTGTCTTGGGGCAGGTGGGATAGGGGTGGAAGTTGCAGAGGTTGGGAGTGGGGAGACTGTGAGAAATCTGTGCTCTTTCAGTTTTGAAAAGTAAAACATTTCATCACCTTTCACCACTCTATTCCTGGCAGCAGCTAGAGCTGGGCTGCCTCCTCTCTGCCTCAGCTTGTGCGTTTGGATTGCATTTTGCAAACCCCACTCCTGTACAGGCTTGAGGCGGACAAGCCTGCACACCCAGGTTTTCCTGCACTGCCTTCGTCCTCATTTTGCCTGGAGACACAGGCAGCAGCTCTGCCCATTTCAACATTTTGAATTAAAATTCAAATGTCTTTCTCACTAGCCACTACACTATTAGTATCTGCAGCGTAATTACTAACACCATGTACCTTTCCGTGTACCTTTATTTCATAGCACAGAGAAACTCCAGGGAGAGACAACCTTCAGAATGATCAGCCTGGCCAGTACACCTCCTCCTGCAGGTCTCCCAACTCTAGCCCAACACTCTCTACTTCTGTTCCTAAGCTATCATTCAATCTATCTGCTTAGGACACATCTAGATATTAACAACTAGGCACTAATAAAATTATTGACCAAAATATCAAAATTTTACTTATTAAACCCGAAATGCTTTTGAAGGTTCATAGTCACAATACTCTTGATCCTACATGTTTAATTATTTTTTAATTTGGCAAATAATTTTAAAAAGGCATTTAAAAACTTGTTGTGAATTCTGTTAAGATTTCTAGGTACCAATCAAGAGCTCACACCTTCGTGTAGAGACTATTCATCAGTGTGGTTATTAAGCCATTGTGTCTGAAAGAGCAAATGATGGGGAAAGTGTTAAGGATTAAAGCTTGAATAGAGAAAATGAAGGCAATAACGCCCAACACTTACTCGGGGTTTTATATTTATGCTTCGGTGATCAAACTAGCGAAGCGAAGTTTAATAAGTCTTACATAAACTTCTTTTTCTTAAAAGTTTACAAGATTGCTTTTTTCTCTTCACTTATTTTAATTCCCAGCATTTCTTGAATGATAGGGTTGTAAGAAGCTGAGTTGTTCCCATAAATTTCTGTGTCCTAATAAATCTCGTTTGGGGAAAGTATGTGCAATACATAATAACTCGTTATACAGCGGCCGGTGAGAGCAGCAGGTAGCCAACGCCCACTGGAGAGCACATTTGAAAGATAACCTACATTTTAAAAGAATGTACTAGAGTTCCAAGTTCTGCAACCATGAAGAAAACCGAAAATCAACCCTTCTTCTCAAAACAATGTTTCTCCACTAGTTCCATCCTTCACCCCTGCCCCCAAGGGGCTGGATATCAGTTTGCCTTTAAAAATTGAAAAAGGGGTGGAGAGAGAAGCTGTTTTTAACTCAGAGAGGAAAAAAGGACTAAGTTCTTTATAGCACACTCAACAACAGGTCTATAAAACCGAACTTATTGGGATGGCGATGGAGCTAAGTCAAATGCATTTAACAAGAGTAGCTTGCTAATGATCACCTGTGGGATTTTAAAGAACGAGAACTAGCAAACAGCAGAGATGACAGGCAGGGTGTTCTCATTTCCACTTCAAGTCCAAGTTTCGGAGGGTGCTCAGCCTCCCACTCTATTTCCTCTATTCAAAATTGCTTAAGATTTTTAAACCCAGAGAGTTTGCCAGATGTAGACAATAAATACATTGTGAATTTATTGATGTTATTAATAGCAGTACTAGTACATAAATTCAAAAACAAGGTCTTAAGCAATAAAGAGATAACAAAACTTAGGTTCGTTTCTTACCATGCTGTTGCTTCTTTTTGATTTCTATAGATACACCAAGAGGATATAAGGAGTAAAACGCAGTTCCGCCAGCATTACCAGTATCGATCTTCCTACTTCTCAGAACAGCCTGGCCTGGTTCTCGGCCTTACAGGGCTTAACTTTCGCCAGCTCACCTGCCAACGAGCTGCTGTCTCCCCGAGTCAGAGCTGAAGGACAGATGCTGACTGTTCATGTCAAAAGCGCTCTTAATAAGGGTGTGTTTGATTCAAGAGTTGAAAGGGTTAAAGAGGTGCGCCCTTTCTTGGGTGTGACACTAAACTAAAATTGCTGAAAAGACAACAGAGGAAGTAGTAGTAGGTGGTTCGGGGAAAGTTGTCCTGCATATATTAAATTATATGAAAAAAGCCTGATTACAGGTGGATGGGAAGGAGGCATTTGGAAGGGTATCTTAGCTCTGATTTTCAATCTCTGGTGAACAAGGTCAATTGTCTTTACTGCTGAGTTTCTGTTCTGTTTTGTTTTCATTTCACCTTTTATTTACTTCTGCTGTTTTCTCCTACCTAGGTATAAATTATATCCTACAAGCCATATCCCATGTAACATTACTTAAAAATGTGTGTCCATGTAACAGGAAAGGTGAAAATGATGTCCATTTCATCAGTACCCAAATAATGGAGACCTATAATCATCAATCCATATAATTCCGTAATTGTAAATTATTATCCCGTTTTTCTAGCTTGATTATGTCTTGTAAATTTTCAGTATTCAGAAAAATTATTTTGTTGAAGTTTTATTTTTCAACAAATAGTGACACAATTAATAGACCTCTTAATTACTTGGCTTTATTTCTAGGTGATATAGATCAGAAGAAAAAGTGCTCTCCTGTTTCTTTTATCATGACCACCCTTATTAGGAACATAATATTAAGGGGCTGGTGTTGTGACTCAGGGGTAGAGTGCTTGCCAGGCATGTATAAGGCATCAGGTTTGATTCTCAGCACCACATATAAATAAATGAATAAAATAAAAGTCCATCAAGGTCTAATAATTTTTTTTTAAAAAAAGAAACATTTATCACGCACCTATGGGCTCATCGGTATGAACATGCATTGATGATGATGTTCTTGATTATAATTGTGGCAGAAAGCATATAACACAAAACCTGCCCCTTAATGATTTTTAAGTGCTCAGTATTCACCATATTCATTGTTGTGCAAAAGCTCTCTAGAACTTTCTCATTTTGCAAAACTGAAGCTCTATGCCCATTAAGCAACTCCCCATTCTGCTCTGCCCCTAGCCCCTGGCAACCACCGTTCTCCTTTTCGTTTCTGAGTTTGACTATTTCAGTCACCTTATAAACATGGTACGTACAGTATTCATCTTTGAGTGACTGACTTTTATCACTTATAGCACAACATCCTCAAGATTCATCCATATTGTATCATGTGATACAGCATGTATTGATTGCCAGCTCTCTGGCAGTCTCCTGTCGACTCAGGGTTCCCTGACATCAAGGAACTCACAGTTTGGGGTAAAAGGAAAGGAATGAAGACAGATGTATGAAGACTATATAAGGGAATATTGTTATTTAGAGGATGCTATGGGCCTGTCATAACAGCTACCATTTACGGATGCCCCATGTACAAAAAGTAGTTCTTCATTGGAGAGGGGGTGTCATTTGAACTAATACTTAAAATACACATACCCTAGCTCTAAGTGTTTGGTTTCTTCCTTTTTTTCTAAATAAGTATTATGGCTGATATATAAAACCTTTATAATCTAATATTAATTGATTGACAATCAATTCTTTAGTAATCATTTATATTAAAAACATTTTCTGGCACTATGATTATACAAGGACTTAACAACATAATCTGAAATAAGAATTCTTTCTCTCTCTCTCTCTCTCTCTCTTTTTTTTTGAGACGGGGTCTCACTAAGTTGCTTAGGGCCTAGCTAAGTTGTGCTGAGGCTGGCTTTGAATTTGTAATCCTCCTGCCTTAACCTCCTGAACTGTGCAATGCTCTGGCTTGAAAATAAGAATTCTTCTACTAACCCCCCTGGCACATAAAAGATAGGAAACAGTTAATATCTTCCACGAGTACCTACCATGAACTCACTGTGTGAAGGATAGAGAATATAAGGTTTATTTTTACTTCTAGAAGCTTATAGACTTGTCTATAAAGCAACCACCTGCAGGCAGGCATATAATTAACTGCTAAAATATGTGCTATAGACATTTGTGATGCTTTCAGAATTCAAAGGGAAGGAGACCAGTGAGGGTGTGCAGCAAGGGTCCAGGAAGACAAAGGACCAACTCTGAAGGACAGACTTAACAAGGAACGGGGTAAGAGAAGGCACTCCAGGCCAGGGCACAGCCTGAAGACAGGTAAGCCATGGCCATGGGCATAACGGCCTCACTGCAGTTAAGGGGCATGATGAAGCCTGGTGGAATTAGTGAGGGGAAGGTGGAAGGTGGAATAAGGAAATTAATGTCATCTGGGGAAGGCTGGAGAATATGGACTCTCCACAGGTTCCTGAGCGGGGAAGTGACATGATTGGAAGGGATGCTGGTGGAAGACAACCACGGCAGCCTCTGGTGGACCCCATGGAAGGGGGGTTGGGGTTAGTGACCTGGAGTGACCACAAGTTGTGGAAATGGAAGGAAGAAAAGAAAAGAATGTGGGAAAGTAGAGACTGAGAGAGAGTGAGGTGAACTCAAAGGAAACCATGATGCAGTCTCGTGGCCTGGAGAACCTCATGGAGCTCTAGCAGAGGGCTGGGAGACTGGCATGGGTCATGTGAACTTAAGGGACAGTTAATATTGCCAAGTAGAAATGTCCACAAACCATGTAGGTTTCACTCTCAAAGTTATACGTCTATACTTAATCTGAACACTAAATCAGTCTCTTAGAAATCACAATTTTATAGGAAGAACAGAAGCGATGCTCCATAAATGGCATTATTGGCTGTATTATAGGGCAGCGAGTGTTACTTATTCCCTGTAAAAGACAAAAGATACATTTACTGTCTTGAGCCTCCTTCAGCATCTGACAGTTTTGATCAGCAGTTTGTCTTTATGTGTCCTTTACAGAGGTGGCTCCTGCTGAATGGGCTTTGTGGTCAGGATTTCACTAATAAGCATAGGTAATAACTACTCTTAATGACTGGACAGCATTTCATCATTTTGTTTAAATAAAGTGTCTGAAGAAAGGATACTTTTTGTGATTATCATAATGAATGAAATAAAAATAGCAAGACTGTAGTTCTGCTTTGCAACAAAGCAATAAAATCCTCTTGTAAGAGGAAACTTCCTTAATTTAATATCACATGGAGGTGCCAGGGTTATGGCTCAGCTGTAGAGCACCTGCCTGGCACGTGTGAGGCCCTGGGTTTGATCCTCAGCACTACATTAAAGTAAATAAATAAAATAAAGGTATTGTGTCCATCTACAAATATATATATATATATATATATATATATATATATATATATATACACACACACACACACACACACACACACACACATATGTATTTATTTATATATTAAACAACAACACCACCACAACATGGTGATGAGAGGCAGCCGTACCAATCTTATTTATTTCCAGGCTTACTCAAGGTGTTACACTTTCTCATTAGTACATTTTTTTTAAGTGCAAATTGAAAACTGATTACATATTCATCACTAGCATCAGGCTTTTCACAGAGGAGAGAAAAAAGAAGGAGAATTCAGTATGCCCTTTTCTTCCCATCCCCTCAGCCAAATTCCCCACGGATGGATTCTAGCTGGGGACCTTCCTCACATGCTCACTGTTGCTGTGAGCCTTACTTATTTCTGCCTCTGACTGAGACTGGGTTTCTGCAAAGCCCAGGAGTATGGTTAGGTGCAAAGAAAGGTAAATCCGCCAACCCCTGACTTTCTGCCCACCTTTGCTAGCCCTGCCCACCCATATCACATGGGAAAAAGTCACATAGACATACTTCAGCTGGGAGTCCCCCACCCCCCCACCGCCGCCCTGCCTGTCCCCCAACAGAGGGCAGAATTTTAAGAGGAAATGACAACTGCAGAGTGGGCAGATTTATTAAACAAAGGACTCCTTTATAGTTGTTTTTTAAAAATTCCTGCTGGAGGCATTAGTCCCTTCACAGAATACAAAATTATCTCAAAGTTCTTCTTCCCCACCACCTTTTTTGTTTTTTTTGAAATGGGACCTCACTATGTTGTACAGGCTGGTCTGGAACCCCTGGGCTCAGGTGATCCTCCTGCCTCAGCCTCCCAAGTAGCTGGGACTAAAGGGACAGAGAATTTTAAAAGCATATACATTTATGTATTTAAAATAGGCTCAGTCAAACAGGAAGTAGAGAGCTTCAGTGAGATAGGGGTTCAGGGAAAGAATGGAAATTCAATCCATCAGTTTAAAGATTTATTATCTCTAGAAATAGTGAGAGATTGGGACTCAAACTAAAAAGGCCAGTGAAAAATTCCTAGTCTGTGGAATGACCAAGCAGTGACAATGCTGTTTTCAATTCTCTACTGCACTGTGCTGAGCTGGTCAAAGTTCACCGCGTGTATACAACTGCACTAAGATGATGGTGCTTTGGGGACATCAAGGAGGAGGCTGGTTCCAAGTATAGGGGGACTCGTGGCACAAGGAAGCACAGGAGAAGAGGTGAGGGGAGTGGTCCTCAGAGAGGAACCAGAGCCACAGGTAATGGGGAGGACTCGGACCTTGATTTTGCATGTAAAATGGGGGCATCCATCTTTTTTTATTTAGCTGTTGAAGTACAGGTGCTCTCATGTGGCTAGAAGTCTTGGGGGACACCAAATAGCTATATTACATTTTTATGAACAGTAGCCTTAGGGTTAATTATGTCCCATGCATTTTGCTAAGCACTTTACATTCATAAACTCATCAAATCTGAAGAGGAACAAATTATTGTCACCATTTTAAAAATGAGGAAAGTTCAGGCAAGGAAGGCAAGCAATCTGTCCAAGGGCACAGGATTAATGAATAGTGCCCAGGTTCAAACCCAGGACTGCTGGACTCCAAACCACACAGTCTTAACCTCTTGTCTCTAACATCAGCTTTCGCCACCCCCTCTCCAGAAACCATTCTGTCTCTCTGTGGTCCCTGGTTTCTTCCCTTACAACCTTCTTGCCCCCCACCCACTCCCTCTCTCATGTACCTTTTCTTTTTTATCCTCATTCTCACCTCCTATTTAATTTCTGTCTCTGGAGGGCACCCTTTCCTGTGCTATTCTTCCTCCTAGTACCTGTCTCTGGCTCACAGTTTAATGTGTACCTCTTGGTCACTATCTGTTTCCAGCTAAAATGGAAGCTCCTCAGAACAGGGATTTTATCAATTTCCTTCATCCTAAATCCTCAGCACCTGACAGGTATAATAGCATTGCAGTCACACAGTAGGTGCTTCAGAACCACATACAGAATGAACAAGTACAGTTCACAGACTTCTGTTAAAGAGAAAGTCTTCCAATATGGCCCGTTTGGGCCTGACTAGGAGAGAAGGTGTATCAGTTAGGTCCTGTGAGAAGGGAAGAACAGGAAAAGTGGAATGTTTGGATGAGAGGCTAGAGGGGCAAAGGAGCTGGGCATGATGGCATGTACCTGTAATCCCAGCAACTCAGGAGGCTGAAGCAGGAGAATTGCAAGTTTAAAGCCAGCCTCAACAACTCAACGAGGCCCTAAGCAACTTAGTGAGACCCTGTCTCAAAATAAAAAAATAAAAAAAGGGCTGAGGATAGGGCTGAGGATTAGTATCACTAGGTTCAATCCTTGGGACCTAAAAATAAAACTAAAAAATAAAATAAAAGGGGCCAAGGTATGCACAGGACTTAGGGACCTTCTTCAGAGTAGAGTCCTAACCTGAGACTAAAAACACACCCGAATGACAAGGAGGGAACAGCTGCCAGAATAGGCACACAGAGGACAGTGCCGGGGGTTCTGGCAGGGGCAGAGGGACACAGCCAGCCTGCAGTGTCCTGCAGGGAGGGATCCTAGAGAATGAATGCCTGGCCTTTTTTCATTCCCTCTCTAACCTCCTGCCAAGACCCTGCTTCAATTCCAGCAGAGAGCCAGATGACCACCAGAAAGAGCTTATCGATGTCCACGCAGGACATGGAATAGGATGGAGGACAGAAGGGGATCTGGAGGTGCAAAGGAGGGCGTTGAGGTGCGAATCTATGGCGGTGGGAGGAAGCTGATTAAGGAAAGGAAGAGTGGAGACCTGGGTCACCAAAATGACCAAAATGGAGTACAGCAGACATACAGGAACTTTCTCCCCCCACCCCCTGCACAGTATTGGAGATTGAATCCAAGGGTACTCTACCTAACCCTAACCCTATCTCCCCAGCCTCCATTTTCAGTTTTGTTTGAGATGGGGTCTCACTAAGTTGCTGAGGCTGGCCTGGAACTTGCAATTCTCCTGCCTCAGGCTCTCAAGTCTCTGGGACTACATACATGCACCACCACACCCAGCAGCAGACAAACAGGGACTTTATAAGAGATGTCAAGCGTGTCTAACCTCACCTCTCATGACTTATTTCTATGTCCAATAAGGTTTTGTAATTGTTCTCTTCATAAATTTAGTATGTCAAAGACACTGTAAAGTTAAACTTTCACCTCCATCATGCAGCCAAATTTCCTTTAGCACAAAATGCTCTTACTAACTCCAGGCTGCCAGTGAGCAATCCTAGTTTGGTCACAGGTCAGCCAGGCCCTCCTCTGGCCTGCATCATGTTTATCTGCCATATTGTCCCAAACAACCACTCAGCCTAAAGGGTATGAACTTTAAACTTCTCTTAAGACTTCGCAGTCAGTTCTGCAATGATGTCTTCCTTAGCATCATGCCATTCAGAAAACAGACTGCATTCCTAGCAAAAAAGATGATTGCCCCTATCTTACCTTCTATGACACCTATGGCACAAGCAACCAATAAATAAATAGAAATTGACCATGCTGATACCTTGACCTTGGCCTTCCACCTTCCAGAACTGTGAGAACCAAATGTCCTATTTTGTAAGTTACCCTTCTAAGGTATCTTGTTATAGCAGCCCAAGCTGACCAAGACACTCAGAAATCCCATTCCTAGGTACATACCCAAAAGGACTGAAAGTATCTGCCCACAGAAAAATGTATGCATAAATATTGGTGGCAGATTTATTTATAAGAGTCAAAATACACCAGCAACACAAATGCTCATCAGCTGATGAATGGAAAAACAAAATGCAGCATTATTGGTCATCACAGGAAACGAAGCACTGAGACACGCCACAACAGGGAAGAACCGTGACAACATCTTGCTCAGTGAAAGTGCCAGACACAAAACAATAAACATAATGTTTACTACCATTTATGTCATAAGACCAGAATAGGCAAATCCACAGAGACAGAGAGTAGATGGGTGGTTGCCAGGTGCTGGGGGAAGGACGGAATGAAGAGTAACTACAGAGTTTCTTTTGGGGGTGACAAAAAGATTCTGGAATGAGATCGTAGTGGTGGTTGCACAATCGTGTCAATATCCTAAAACCCACTGAATTATACACTTCAAACAGTAAACTTTATGGCACATGAATTAGACCTTGATTTATAAAATGGATGATGAATGATAATGAGGTGAGGCCATTCTAGCCCCCTTATTTCACCACCCCAAGGAAACTGATGAAAGTAATTTTAAAAATCTGAGGTTATAAGAAAATCTATGGTGTCCTGGGACAATGTAAAGACCAAATCTATTAAAGTAGCAGGGGAGTCCTCTTCATTATTATTTTAGGGGCAGTTGTAGAAAAGTAAGTGGAAAGAGAAATATGGGAAGACTGAGGTCTCTAACAAGGGGCATAAGGCCTCATGTTCTCAGGAGTCCCAGACAAATTTGTAATGCTAAATGACATTAAAGATGCAGGTACAATGTACTGATTTCACTGTGGTACAACGAGACAGTGATAGGAATTTTTTTAAATATAAAATCACATCTCATGTATAAATGAACATTTTTGGTACAAATACTCAACATACAAAATTACACTGAATTTGTGTATTGAAAATATTCATTTGTTAAACATGGAGATTCAGAATATATCAGCATTTTTGTGGCTCTATTGTATTCTATTCTTCAGTGCTCTCACTTGGAAAAATAGAAACAGGAATTATATATACCCCACCATAATTTTTTCTTACAACTTCAGATTTTTTTTGTTGCTTTCATCAGTTTCCTTGGGGTGATGTAATAAGAAGTCTAGAATGACCTTACCTCATTATTATTCATCATCCATTTTACAAGGATTAAACAAGTTATTATTTGTATTCAGAATAGTGCCTAGTATGTATGCAATAATGTAAGTGTAAGCTTTTGCTACTAATATTCTCTACCATTTCTCCAAATCAAACATTATAAGATACTGAGGAGGTATTGTGAATTGAATGTTTCTAAATGTGTTTCTAAATGTAGTCTTCTCAACTCCCACATTGAAATTCTACCCTGAAATGTGATTTAGTAGGATGTGAGGCCTTTGGGATGTGATTAGGCATTGAGGGTGGAGCCCTCCTGCATGAGATTAGGGCCTTTATAAGTGTCACAAAAGAGCTTGCTTCCCCTCTCTGGTCTCTGCCAAGTGAAGAAATAAGAAGTTAGCCATCTACCACCCATTTGAGGCCCTCACCAGAACCCAACCATGTTGGCATCCTGATCTCACACATTCAGCTCTCAGATGTGTGAAAAATAAGTGTCGGCTGTTTATGAGTGACTGACTGTGGAACTTTGTTTTAGCAGCCTGAACTTTGACAGCAGGGGATGTAAAAATCTCTCTGTAAACATATGTAACAGAAATAAGTGCTGTGTGGCTCAGTGATAGAGCACTTACTTAGCATAAGTGAAGAGCTGGGTTCCATCTCCAACACCAGGGGTAAAAAAGAAATTCTCTCTGTTCATTTTGAGCTAAGCCTCCAAAGGGTTAAGGCAAGTTCAAATTAGGGGTCTAGCCTGAAGAGGTGGCTTGGACCCAAGAAATGCACAAATGATAAAATAATTATCTCTAGATTTTAAGAGAAGGAAGTCTGAGGTCGATACAGAATGTAGTGAAATCCGTACAACATGTTAGAGCTTTTTCTATGTTGATGTTGTCCCCCTTCTTTTGGAAAATGAGAAGAAGAAAATGAACATGCAATAATTGAATAGGTATAAAAGACCTTGGAGACTCATTTAATTGGTGGAAATGATTTTTTAGTAATATATATGCTCTTGATAGTATAGCCCATGAGAACTGTGTTCATTCATTCATGGAAACATTTATTGAGCATCTTACAAGTTTTCTCTTGTCACAGGTTTACTTCTACGAAGAGGCACATACTGATTAGACTAAGCCTCCTTTAACTGTAAGTGTGGAAAGGCATGGCCTCCTCAGTGACTCAGTCCATTCAGACTACTGTATCAGTGTCCCAGATCAAGTGGCTTATAAATAACCAAAATTTATTTCTCACGGTTTGGGTGGATGGGAAGTTCAAGGACAAGTGCTGGCAGATTCATCTGGTGAAGGCCTGCTTCCTCACCATCTTCTCACTGTGTGCTCACATGGTAGAAGGGACTACGTAGCTCTCAGGGTCTTCTTTTTTTGTAATCTCATTCATGAAGACTCCATCCTCATGACCCCATAACCTCTCTAAGGCCTCACTTTCTAATACGATCACATTGTGGGGTTGATTTTAACATAGGATTTGGGAGGGACACAGACATTAGTGTATATCACTGTAGTTAATATTCCAAGTAGAAGGTATGTAAAGCTTCCATGTACTCTATAGCAATGGTATGTTTGGGGTACAAAATGCATTTGACTTGAACACACTTTCCATTGATTTGTGCTCTGCCGAATGTTACACTGCCCTTAGCAGATGTATGAGAGGCACAACCCAAGCCTTCCGGCATTATCCTATATGGCAATTACTTTCAGCGCAGGACTTCACAATTGAGCAGGCACATCCGCTTCTAGATTGTAGCCGTCATCAGTCTCAGCCTAAACCACAGTTTAACTGGATACAAACATAATTGGAATTAAGGTTTAGAAGGAAAGATACGACAGATCTAATCTGTACACAAGAGCAAAACACATACACACTCATTATCTCATTGTAATATTTGTGCACCCTCATTATTGAAGAGTTTTCATGTGGTGCACAGATCTAACCTAACAAGGCAGCATATGAAGGGTTATCCCACAATCCTCTAAAGCTACAGGAGCAGTGGTGAGATGGATGCCCTTCCACAGCTGTCTCACCCAGGGAATGGATGCATCCCAGTTCCAGGGCACGGTCTGGCATCCAGGCAGATGGAGGGCTCTGTGCCAGCAAGACCAAGAACTGTACTCTCTTCCTTTGTACAGGGATGGGAACTTCTGCCCAGCCATCCTGTGTCTGGGCACACACTTTCTGAATGGTCACATACAGCTTCATACTCTGGATCAACCAGGGAGAGTGAAAAGCCCTTTTTGTGGTTTGAGATCCTTCAGAAAGAAAGAAAACCTACATACCACTTCTGATGAACCACACAAAAATGGTTCCCAATAGAACAAATTTGAAGGAAGGCCACAAAAGGACCCATTGTCATATCACTCCCTCTTTTTCAGTTTTTTTGGTTAATCTTTAGTCACAGCTCAGCTTACCAGGGGTAACTGAGGAAGATTCTTTGCTAGTTTGCTAAAGGTCAAATAAATGAAACTTAATTTGAGATAATCTGAAGTAATTCCTTAACTATGACCAATGTCAATTTGTTATCTAAAAGGAAGGAGCTTGAATTGGACTAGTCTTGGAAACCCTGACTCACTGTTTCAACTGCCCTTGACATTCTAGTTCCTCAAATTACAGCACAACTTTCAGCAGTAAACACCCTTCAAGTCAATGTTCAGTATCCACTGAAAACACAAAGGGAACTTGTGAAAAGATCCACTTCCTTCATTTGATTCTTCCTGCACTTCAGTATTCCATTGAACATTTCTCCTTAAAAGTGGATATGTGTGGGGCTGGGAATGTGGCTCAAGTGGTAGCACGCTCGCCTGGCATTCCCAGGGGGCTGGGTTCGATCCTCAGCACCACATAAAAATAAAATAAAGATGTTGTGTCCACCGAAAACTAAATATTAAAAAATTCTCTCTCTCTCTCTCTCAAAAAAAAAAAAAAGTGGATATGTGAACGCTACGCTAAGTGAAATAAGCCAGACTCAGAAAATCAAGGGTCGAATGTTTTCTCTCATATGCGGAAGCTAGAGTGAAATAAGGGGTTGGGGGCAGCTGGATATCATAAAAATAGAGAAATAAGTGGAATAAAAGGAGATTGAATGGGAGGGGGAAGAACATGAAAGGGGAGTAAGTGGGGAATGAATTCAACAAAAGTACACTATGCGTATGTATAAATGTTCCATGATGAATTCTACCTTCATGTATATCTATAAAGCACCAATTGAAAATAAAGAAAAGAATGACCAGTAGAGTGGAGGAAGGGGAACTGGGGGAGGGAGAAGGGAAGGGAAGGAGGAAGCACTAGGGATTGAAATGGAGCAAATTAAATTCCAATCATATATGATTATGTCATATTATGTCCACACACATATGTCATACATTATGTCCACTATTATGTACAACTACAATGCACTAATACAAGCCAAAAAAAGTGAGTAGGAACCTTAAACAGACATAAATAAATAATCACATTTATTAAAATGCAAATATGATGGGGCAGTGATTGGAACAATGTCATTTTTGTGGCTTTGAAATTACGATGGGATCAACACCGCAAAACATCACCACAATAGCTTAAAAGACATTGAAGAAGAAGTGTTGGGTCCACATAATCATGCCAATGGCTCTTTATGCCTTGACAGAGCTAAACTCATAATTAAATATCTCTTTCTTTGCTTTGTTCAATAATGACAATGCTATACCAAATGCTTATGGTGGGTGGTATTCTAAGTGCTTCACATGTAATAAACACATTGAATCCTCATGCTGACCTGATGAGTCAGATGAGTATCTGAAGCAGAAAGGTATAGAAACTAACCGAAGGATGCTTACCTACCCAATGATAGCTTGAATTTGAACCTGAGCAGGTGTGATTCAGAATCCATGCTTTTAACCAATTCATCAACTTTTTAAAGGTGCTTGTGGTTCTGCATAAGGAACTAACCTCACTTCATGTCCCTCCCACAGACAGTCCCTAAGAAATTCATAATAGGACCCAGTACCCTTTAAACAAATTACAAAAGGAGATGGGTACAGTGGCGAATGCCTATAATCCCAGCAACTCTAGAAGCTGAGGCAGGAGGATCACGAGTTCAAAGCCAGCCTCAGCAATTTAGCAAGGCCCTAAGTAACTCAGTGAGACCCTGTCTTTAATAAAATATAAAAGGGTCTGGGAATTTGGCTCAATCCCCAGTACCAAAAAAAAAAAAAAAAGTAACATCGTCCATTAGATGATGTTCTATAAGGTAGCCTATTTTAAGTGTGATTCACAGTGGGAAGGGAGATATAATTTCACACACTGAATGACCTAGTAAACTTGATACACAATCAACATTAAAAAAAAAAAAAAACTTCCATCTCAAGTTTCCCATGAATTAATCACTCATAAGTCCATGGCTGCGTCATCCTCGGGTGTCACAGCCGCCGGGAAATTCAAGCAGAGACACTGACTCAAGGTGTGTGTAGCAATCCATCGTATTAAATGATCTTTTAGTGTTAGATCTAACTTACATAATCGTTGAATGGTGGAGATGAGAGGGGCCTGGCAGCTTCTGAACTTACTGTCCTTAAGTGATCCTGTCCAAGAAGGATGAATGAGATGCCCCAGGTCCTCAATCCAGGCAGCAGAAGGAGCATCATGAGATGATGATCACAGACTTTCCAGTGTTGGATGCCTTTCTGCACTTTGCATACTGCTCACCCCACCCCTGTGACTTTTTAAAACTTTGTTCTTTTTAGATATATAAGAAGTAGAGTGTATTTTGACACATTGTGTACACATGGAATATGACTTATTCTAATAAGGATCCCATCGTTATGGTTGTACATGATGTGGGATTACATTGGTCATGTGTTCATATATAAGGACAGGAAAGTTATGTCCCTGTGACTTTTTTTTTTTAATACAAAAGTAACATGTTGGGCTGGGGACCGGTAGCTCAGTGGTAGACCACTTGCCTAGCATGTGCAAGACCCTGGGTTTTCTATCCCCAGCACTGCAAATAAGAAAGTTGCATATGATTTTATTGTGGTTAGTGAGATCTACTTAGCCCAGCCCTAAGTTCATTTAAAAAAAAACACAAAAACTAAAATGTTCTCATGACCTGGGATTAAGGACATTTTCTTATTCTCTGAATAGACAAGGTTAACATAGTTATATTTACTAGTTGAATTTTGGATCTACTTGAAATAGAAGTTCAATGGTGCTTACCTGTTCTTCACTGAGAGAAACAGACAGGTAGCATCATAAAACACTAAAGCACCAGGGAACAGGAAACAGGAGTGTGGAAAGTGGAAAATGAGCATTCTTTTTTATCTTGTGTAGGAACTCATTTTCTATCATTCTATTATATTTCATCATTAATCACTTGGTCCCTGTGGAAATGGTTGGGGATATCTCTGAAAAACAGATAGCCAGGCACTGTGGCACATGCCTATAGTCTTCAGCAGCTTGGGAGGCAGGAGGATTGTGAGTTCAAAGCCTTGCTCAGCAGCTCAGTAGGACCCTAAGCAAATCAGCAAGACCCTGTCTCTAAATAAAATATAAAAAAGGGCTGGGGATGTGGCTCAGTGGGTAAGTGCCCCTGGGTTCAATCCCCTGTACCAAAACACAAACAATCAAACAAAACAGAAGATGTTTTAAGTTCTGGGAACAAGGAAATGTTAGATCTTTGGCCTCCTCTCCAGTCCAGGAGCTCAGAACCTCCTCTGCCTACCTGCCTCTTGTCTCCCTCATCAGTCACTGTATACAAAAACCTTTCTATATCATAGGTTTTATTCCATCACCTACTTCTTTAAAAACATTCAGTGACTGTCCACTCTGTTCAGGAGAAAGCCCACACTTTCATAACCCTGAGCAGAATGGCACTGTTCCTCTTTGTAGTCATCCTGCCTCCATGTGCCCGTGCCAACTGTCCACTAACCAAATCTGAATGTTCTCAGTTCCACAAGCACACCACCTGCTTGCCTGTCTCGTTATCTTTGCTCATGGGGTTTTTCCTCTAGAATGTTGCCTCACCCTCTGTGCAATCCAACTCTGATTCACATGGCAGGGTCCAGCCTGGAGGCTTCTTGCATAGCCCAAGTGTACTGACATTCTCTTAAAGCATTCGTTACTGGTAATGCGGATTTCTCATTTGCTGGTCATTTTTCCATGTACATTTCTCCTACATTCCCATTTGTTTTATAATTTCCTTTAGAGCAGGATACATTGCTTAGACTAAAAACATTTCCAGTATGCCTTAAAAACATAAAGAATTAAGTATCAGACAATAGATTATTTGACAACTCTCCCCAAACTCTCCTTGAAGAGCTGACACTTAAAACACTTGAGGTAATTTTTTAATAATTATTCTAAAAATCTAAAAGCTCAGGAATAAATCTTTAAGAAAGGGATTTTACCTATAATTCATGGTGAGATTCAAAGATAACTGGTTATAGTGTGTTT
The DNA here is from genome assembly GCF_047511675.1 of Marmota flaviventris. Taxonomy (NCBI): domain Eukaryota; kingdom Metazoa; phylum Chordata; class Mammalia; order Rodentia; family Sciuridae; genus Marmota; species Marmota flaviventris. The sequence goes on from NC_092503.1 coordinate 56,555,228, forward strand.
ATTAATCAATTAAGAGAATTAAGAAAATGGGAATAAATAAACTCACTTTTTTGTTTTGTTTTTTAAAAACCTACCTAAGCTTGTCCCAACATTAAAGACAAAAAGAGACAAGAATATAACTAGAGGCTCACACACCACATGTTTAAGTATTTTAAAGTTATGAATCAAGCTCACAAACTATTAAATAATGTTCTAATATTCTGCCTTTTAAAAAAATGCGTCTTTGAAATGACCTGAAGCTCAAGTTTACCTTCTCTTCCCTCTCTTGCCTCCATTCTGTATGACCAGTGGCCTCCACAATTACCCAGGACATCTCAGCCTGCACATCTGAATGCGTTCCCTGGATAGGGCCTCCCCTTGGCCACCTGTTGGGCCTGGTTATATCTCCTGGCCACAGGGTCTGCCCCCAGAGAGATAAAGAAGAGACTTTAGAATTATACCAGAAACTATGAAACTTCTAGAAGAAAAGTTAGGGCCAATACTCCAGGACATAGGCACAGGCAACAACTTTCCCAATAGGAACCCTAAAGCTCAGGAAATAATGCCAAGTGTTAATAAATCACATTAAAAAGCTGCACAGGAAAGGAAACAACAAAGTGTGAAGAGAGAGCCTACAGAATGGGAGAGAATCTTTGCTAACTACTTTTCTGATAGGGGATTAATATCCAGAATATGTAAAGAACTCAAAAAACTTGACACCAAAAAACCAAATAACTGAATTAATTAATGGGCAGATGAACTAAATAGATACTTCTCAAAAGAAGAAATACAAATGGTAAAAAAAAATATGGCTATAAAAAGATGTTCAACATCTTACTAAAGTAATTAGGAAAATGCAAATCAAAACTGCATTGAGATTTCATCTCATTCCACTAAGAATCCAAACAACAATAAGTGCTGGAGAAGATGCGGAGAAAAAGGAACACTTTTGCACTCTTGGGATTGTAAATTAATACAACCACTATGGAAATGAGCATGGAGATTCTTCCAAAGACTAGGACTGGAACCACTATATGACCCAGCTATAAATTTGTCATATGATACTGATACATACATACTCATGCTTATGGCAGCATGAGTCACAATATTCAAACTGTGGAACCAATCTAGGTGTCCAACAATAGATGATAGATAAAGAAAATGTTTATATATAACATTTATATATATATTATAAAATTCATATATATATATATATATATATATATATGAATTTTATTTAGCCCTAAAGAAGAAATAAACTATGTCGTTTGCAGGAAAATGGGTGGGACTTGAGAACATTATGTTAAGTGAAATAAGCCAAACTCAGAATATCATGGGTAGTATGTTTTCTCTTATACATGGAAGCTAAAGAGGAAAAAGGAAAATAAAGTGTGTGTTGGGGGGTAGATCTCATGAAAATTGAAGGGAGACCATAGAGTATAGGAAGGGGATGGAGGAGGAGGGGGTAACCACTGGGGAACAATATTGGCCAAATTACATTGTTATATCATGTACATATATGAGTGTGTAGCAATGAATCCCAACATTATAACTATAAAGCACCAATAAAAAATGTGGAAAACATCTGACAACACAAAAAATCTGACAACTCAGACTTAGGTGACATTTTCAAGAAGCTCAGCTCAGATAGCTTCCCACCCCAAATGAGAAATCATGTGATGTTCTTCCCCTCTATTTATCCCTGCTATCCCACCCTCCTCCCAACATGTCCATCTCCTCCAGTTCCCAACCACGCCAAGCAGAGAGCAGTCTCTTTTCACATAGAAAACCACAAAGATCAGGCTGAAGTTCTGCAAGCACAACATGTCTTTGGATTATTTCCATTTGGTTATCTGCAGTGGTAATAAATATTGGCTCAATGGTCCAGGAAACCCAAGTTCAGGCTGAGAGTCAGGAATTCCAGAACTCATTATTGAGCCCAGCAACATAGTGCTTAGAGTCTAGGCACTAACACCTTTGCTTTTCCTGATTTGCAAAGCAGGGATAATGATACCCAACTCAGGGGCTGGAGTATGGGTTAATTAATGATTGTATGGTGCTGAGTATAAGGAGGCTTCGTGGCACAGGCAGGTAACATGCCTTGTAGGAGTGATACATATTAATAATACTGTATTAGACCCCAGCACAGCTATGTCAATCACTCTGAGGAATGTGGTCTAAGCAGAACTCCTTTATTTCATTTTATGATTATATACTAGCTTTTAGGTTTCTGCTCTAAATTCATCTTTATAATAATACAGAAATTGTTTATTTATGTTTCTCCATGAGTTCTGTAAAGGAAGGGCAGGCTGTGAGTTATTTTGAATTCTGGGTGTGTCACAGTGTTGCTTTTACCAAATTGTTTATTGGACAGACTGGAGAGGAGAGGACTGCACCCACGCCTTGGGCCTAAGGGGAAGAGAGAAGCAAGAAGCTCCCTTGTGCCCGAGGAAAAGTCAGAACTTGGCCTGGCTGCCTGAGTGTTCAGCGGAGGGGCCCTAATCCCCTATACCCTCACCCCAACACAGGTGACAGCTTACTGTCTCTACATCACCAGACTTTGTAGACCTTGGTGCAGAATTGCCAAAACTGTTCTTTACAAAACTGCCTTCTAACAAAAAAATACTGACTTTCTGCTATATAAGATAGCTACAGGGAAAGTCTTTTTTTTTCTTTTAATTCTATCAACTGGAGCAGTGAATGAAAAAATTGTACTATAGCAGAACAAGAAAACTTTAGGACTTGACTTTTAAGAGACCTCGAAGGATTAGTTAATCCTGACAGTTACAAAACTAGAAAAGAGAAGCAACTGTCCCCTACTTACTGTGTCAAATTCAAATTAATACATTAGTCCAGTGCAGTGGCTCATGCCTGCCATCCTCAGCAGGAGGAATGCAAGTTTGCGGCCAGCCTCAGCAACTTAGCGAGACCCTGTCTCGAAATAAAATTAAAAGGACTGGGGATGTGGCTTGGTAGTAAAGTGCCCCTGGGTTCAATGCCCAGTAGGAAACGAGGGAAGGAAGGAAGGAAGGGAGGGAGGGAAGGAAGAAAGAAAGAAATCAAACCAAATTTTAAAAATTGAACTCGAGGGCTGGGGCTGGGGCTCAGTGGCAGAGCGCTTGCCTAGCATGAGTGAGGCACTGGGTTCGATCCTTGGCACCACATAAAAATAAACAAATTTTAAAAAGGCATCTGTCCATCTACAACTACAAAAAAATAAAATAAAATAAACTGAACTCACATGCCTGAGTATTAAGAAGTTTTTGAGAAATAAAATAATTAAGGATATGAAGTTGAAAGCATAAGATACAGAGAAAACACTTATTCATTCACTCCATAAACATTTATAAGCACCTAGTACATGCCAGACATTGTGCTAGGAAGAGAGATATAGCAGGGAACAAAGGAGACAAAAATCTCTGCTTCGTGGAGTTGATGTCGTAGGAGAGGAAACTGATAATAAACAAGCAAACAAGCCAGCAGGGAAACAGGATGTAATGATATGTGCTGTGCAGGTAACTCATATAGGTGGAGGTGATAGTGTCTGAGTGACCTTTCTGCAGAGGTGACATTTAGGCTAAGATGTGAAGGACCAGCAAGAATCCTTCCTCTGAGGACCTGGGCAAGTGTATTCTAGGCCCCACAAACGGGTCGTGCTACATTCCTGAGGCAGGGAAGAGCTCAAGCAATTGCTTCAGGGGGGGTGGTGAGCAGTGGGAGATGGGGCAGTGAGTCAGGGAGGGGCATGGTCCATTCACAAAGGTCCTGTAAACCCATGTTGCAGCCCTTTTTCAGATTTTATTTAGAGATAGGGTGTCACTGAGTTGCTTAGGGCCTCGCTACATTGCTGAGGCTGGCTTTGAAGTCACCATCTTCCTGCCTCAGCCCCCTGAGCAGCTGGGATTACAGGCGTGCACCACAGCTCAGACTGGAGATTTCTAAGAGTGGTGGGGAACCCTTGGGAGAGTTATAAGCAGAAGAATAATAGGATCTGATTCATGTAGGAAAAGATGATTCTGGCCTCTCTATATAAAAAACTGTAGGGAGGAAAAGGACAAAAAGAAAAGGGGCAGAGAGAATGAATCTGGCCAAATTATATTGTTACACTGTGTGTATGTTTGACTATGTAACAACGAGGAGTCCCAACATGATACACAACTGTAGTACACCAATAAAAAATATGGGGAAAAGAATAGTGGGGAGCAGAGAAACCAGCTAGGGGACTATCACAGTTAGTAGTTATGTCTTTGTCCTGGGATCAGTATTGCCGCAGTCTGGCTGGGCACAAATCATGAGCCACTCAAGGGGAACAAACTTTATTTCTGAACTCCACCAGCACACTCCACACACGCTCCCCGGGAACTCTCCCTAACGCCACCCACACAGCTCCTCCAGGAACCACCAACCGGAAATCCCTCCTCCAGCACTTCCCCAACCAATGCAAACTCTCCAGGAATCCCCGCGAGAACTCCAAAGTAGCGGGCTGAGGCAGACAGTAAAGGTCTAATATACAATTGAATCAATCCAACATCATCTTAATGGCTCGCCTCTCAACCAATATTATTGGCAAAATGCCAGGGGCCATTCCGACTTGCTGTGGCTCTCAGCAAGTATTTGCTCATTCTTGGGAAAACTAATGACAAATGATCATTTTGTATTATTTCATATGTCACTGGGAGAATAAAAAGACATAATTTTTTTAAAGGACATTCCAGAACATGTTGAATAAGTAGTCATAGCCAAACATTACTTTGCACAATCTGGATTATAGATTTATGGCATTTAGTTCTTCCTGGGCCTTTTGACAGTCAAAGTTACCTGTTGATTTCCTTCCATACTTGTGTTAATGGTTGTTCCAAAACCACAATCTTCTCAATCACAAATCCCCCAGACCTAATTTTTTTTTTTTTTTTTTGCGGGGGAGGAGTATACCAGGCATTGAACCCAGGGGCACTTAACCACTTAGCCACAGCCCCATCCTTTCTATGCTTGATTTTGAGCAGGGCCTCGCTAAGTTGCTGAGGCTGGCTTTGAACTTGTGATCTCCTACTTCAGCCTCCCAAGTAGCTGGGATTACAGACATGTGTCACTGTGCCAGGCTCTAGACCCAATTTGGGGGAGTCACTATCTCTCTCTCCATAAATAACGTGACTCTGCAGCATGAATTTCTTCTTGTGCCAACTTCACATTCTGAACTTCCTCTTAGTGTAGCAAGAAGTATTCTCTCCAAAATGTTTACCTATCTGTGCTCAAGATCCTCTTCTCAACCAATGTGCACCTTCCAAATTATTCCCTCATTCTGAAGTGTTTTTAGTACAGTCCCATCTTCTTTTTTGCTCCTTTCTGCTTCTACAACTGCCTAATTTTTTAACAAGTCACCCTTCCCTTCCCTTTGGCAGCTGCTAGCCTTCTCCTCCTAGGCTTTGCCTCTCCTTGGACTTGTAAATAAATTTGGGGTTCCCTCTCCAGTTGTACTGCCCACCTGCCTATCCTTCAAGAACTGTATAAATTCAGCAATGTTTTTCTTCTTGCCAAATCCAATATCCCTTTCACCTATTTCTTGAATTTCCTCATCTGTGTTTTGTTTTCTACTTGTGTGAATATTATTTTTCTCTTCTTAGGTTCCATCATTCATTATAAGTCTCTCATCATTTATTCAACACTTAATATTGACAACTTCCAGTTCTTCGGGATTCTGTAAGATCCCTCACTGCCATTCTTTCTTTACCTGTCCACAATCTCTTATGAAGAGCTCCATGAAACCACAAGTATTTTTTTTTAATCTTCAGATTTTAGAAAGACAGTGTCTACTTATAGCATTATACACTGATTTTGTGGTGGCAAAATGTAGCTATTCACTCTAAGTGGAATAATTAAAGACAACAAATTGCCTCTTATCAGTGCAGGTCAGATTTTGTAGCCAAATTTTAGTACCCTCCTCCCCCATATTGATGATTGAACTCAGGGATGCTCTACCATTGAGCTACATCCCCAGCCACTACCTCCCCTTAAACAAACAAACAAACAAACAAAAAAATCAACAGGATTTCACTAGGTGTCCAAGGTTGGCCTTGAACTTGCCCAAGCTGGCCTCTAACTGAACTTGCAATCTTCCTGCTTCTGCCTCCTGAGTCGCTGGGATTATTAGGCATGTACCACAATGCCCAGCTGCCAAATAAGTTTTGATGTTAATTTGCCCCAAACAAAAACCTATGAAAATCTTCAGCTCCTAATTTGTTCTGCTGATATTCCAAATCTATTTCTCTGTCCTGCTCTCTTGTCTCTCTGTCTGTGTGTACTCTGTCATTCTAAAACTTTCTAGCTAGTTTTCAAGTCATTGCTTTAACGCCAACATTTTCTAAAACAAGCATACATATAAACAAACAAACAAAAAACTAGATATCCTTCTGAAAGCAGTTTCCTTTCTGAAGAATTTCATTGGTTACCCTTCAAAAGTAAAATCTTTTCGGGGTGGAGGGCAGTACCAGGGATTGAATTCAGGGGCATTTAAGCACTGAGCCATACCCCCAGCCCTTTAAAAAAATATATTTATTTAGAGACAGAATCTTGTTGAGTTGCTAAGTTGCCAAGGCTGGCTTTGAACTCACAATCCTTCTGCCTCAGCCTCCTGAGCTGCTAGGATTACAGGCGTGGACCACCGTGCCTGGCCAGAAGTAAAAATCTTAATATCTTTTGGTTCCATTCATTTTTGCTTGCATAATGCATGTGATCTATCATCCAATCTCTTGGCTTCATTCCATCCAACAAACTCTGACTCAATCCAAGCTTGTATTGCTTAATCAGCCACCAGCACAGTTTCTGGAATTCTGTCCCCATCTGTTTTCAAATTTATTTTCCTATATTCAATCCTTCCATCATGTCAGGAAGACCAATACCACTGTCTCTGAAATATTTCATTTATTATAAAATACCTTTTTTTGCTCGAGACTTTATAACAACTTTTCTGCCTGAATTTAATGACTGGCCCCCACCCAAGCCTCCTGAAAAAAAAAATTCTACTTCCTAAGCTTCCTTCCTAAACCTTTCTCTCCAGCCAAACACATTCTTCTTAAGTTACTTTATCCTTTCATGTGTTCAAGTGACACCTTGATCCTGATACCTTTCCTAAGTGTAAGATAAAACAATGTAGTATTAAATGCTACTGATATATTGCATCTTATTTTGTTGGTAATTTATGTAACTGAATTAGCCAGTGTAGTTCCAGCAAGCACCTTCATTCTTTCCCATTTCTGCTGAAGGAAGAAACTCCCAAGGTATCTCATGAACAAGTAAGAAATGAATAAATAAATAGGACATCTACTGAATAAGGTACAAAGGATAAGCCATTGGCAGAATGTTAGCATTAAAATTGCAGAAGCACTAGGGATTTCTGGTGTTTTGAATGAATGCTGAGCACACAGATATCTAAATCCCTTCCTTTATTTTATGTACTTGACATTCTTGCACTTCTTTCATTTTCTCCTGTAATCCCCTCAGTAATTCTTTCACTGCTATTTATGCTATAAAAATACATATGACTCCATTTAGTTCTTCAGGTGAGAGTCAATGAATATTTACTCACAATCTTGAAAACATTTGCTATTTCAAATATCGTTTTTTAAAAAGATGAAGCTAGAGAAGACAACTCATTGCAAGATCAGCTAACAAGAGAGAAAGCTCAACATATGAACTTATTCAACAACTCCCTGTCCCAGAAATTCCTGCTTGGATGTCACTCTATTCCATGACTTTACAAATGGCTAGAAGGCAGTTATAAATGTAGATATTTAAGATTGCTAATGTACAGATAAAAATAAAAATGCAAAACAATTCATTAAATTTAAGAGTGATTCTATAAACTAAAGGAAAGAAAAATCCAACAGACATAGCTAGGTCACCTGTAAAGAATATGTACAAAATATAACAGATAAGTTGGACAGGTTAAAAAAAATAGAGCAAAAAAAGAACTGTATGGGGAAATGATATAAATTACAAGTTAGTGATAATCAACAATGTGATAAATTTCTATTTATTTATTTGGTGGTGGTACTAGGGCTTGAACCCAGGGCCTCACACATACTAGGTAAATGCTCTACCACTGAGCTACAACTTCAGCCCTTAAGATTTCTTTTAAAAGGCAATATAAAATGAGATGAGTTAGTAAAACTATTCCATAAGAAAATAAGAGGTAGAAGAATATTATTCATTATAATAAGCTAGTACAGTTGTTTTTAATTTTTTTCAGTACTACAATTTTTTATTCAATAAAAATCTAAAGATTTCAGTCACATGTCAAAAACTGATATGAGCAAGCATCTCTTATCCTGGAAGACATGATGTGAAGCTCACAGGCTCAAGCTCCTCTCCTATCCAGCTCCCTCTTTCCTCTTGCTGCAATCTCTGATGCACCTGCCCTGGAGGCCAAGGGCTCCACGGGGGACTGTCTACTCTAACTCCCATCCTCTAATTTCCAGATACAAAAGCTGATGCCTAGAATGGACAAATGACATAAAACAACACAAATGGTCTACAGAAGAGCCAAAATCAGAGCTCTGATCATTAGCTATGTTCAGTGCTTTATAATTCATTTTTTTCAGTCTTTGTAATAACCTGAATTGAGTGTCTTTTATATGCCAGGAACTGTGTTAGGTGTGACAAGACACATGTTCCCTGCTCTGAAGAAGCTAACTGACTAGGAGAGCTGTAATTTCTAAATAACAATATGGAGAAATTACTTGTGATATTGTAAAATTCCATGAGAAAATGGAAGATATCAGACAATACCAAGTGGGAACTCAGGAAAACTCTTGAAATAGGATATTAAATTAGAATTTCAAAGATAAATAAATGTTAGGACTAGTACAGTTTAAAAATAAAATAGAGGCTGGGTGTGGTAGCACACACACCTGTAATTCCAGCTGCTCGAGAGGTTGAAGCACGAAGATTGTAAGGTTGAGGCCAGCCTGACCGACTTAGCAAGACCCTTCCTCAAAATAAAAAATAAAAAAGGGTTGATATGCAGCTCCATGGTAGAGTACCCTGGGTTCAATCTGTAAGACCACACACATTTCAAAAAACAGAAGGGAAGAAAGCCAAAGAAGGTTTTTTGTTTGTTTGTTTTTAAAAAAAACATTTAAAAAAATTTTATAATATATTATTATTATGTGAAATATCTGAAAAAAAACTTTTGAATTAACATATACAAACGGGTGAAGCATTACCTAACTCCCTAAACTTCTGGAAGTTAACACTTGGAAGAAGTATTCTGATATTCTTTTCAGTTATTTTGGGCAAAGTTGAGGAGAGAATCCAATGGCACTCATTTGAATAGCATCATCATTAATAGGGAGATGTTTTAAATTAAAAGTTCTAAAATTCTAGCATCAATGTCAAAACAGTCCCTACTTCTCTAACTTTATTTTCTTTTCTTCCTTTTTTTTTTTTGAGGGGGGGCTGCTGGTCAAACCCAGGGGCTTGCACACACACTAAGCAAACACTCTACCACAGAGTTATAGTCCCAGCCCTCTCTTACTTTTTAAGTTGGGCAATCTTTGTTTTAAGATTCTAATAAAGCAAAATCAAAGAGTAGAAATGTTCCTCATTATTTAGGGTTCCTATTTGGATCATCTTGGTGGACAGCATAATAACTTTCATGTTTCTAAGATCTTTATTCAAAGGCAAGCAGGGCATTAGATTAGACAGGTCTGATGTGTACCAAATCATGCAGGTGGCCTTGGAATTACTCCTGTTGGTTTCATTTGTTATAAGCACAGACAGAGATTTCTCATGATCACAAGTTGTCACAAAGGCTCTAAGCATTTAAGTTAGAGTTATCAGTATGTCCTCTAATCACAAATTTTACTTCCTCCCCAGTTCTTTTGGATATTTTCTTCTATTTTGCTGGTTGAAAATCATTAAAAATATCCCCTGGTGGCTGATAATTAACCAATAATTAGAAAAGGACATGAATATTGACATTTGGGCTTCTCTGTACATGGTATTTGACTAAAGCTTCTAAAAAAGAGAGTCATCAGGCACATAGGCAGAGGGAAATCAAACCAAGAAGAATTGATGGTCAAATCAATAGTCATGAGAATAAACAGAATAGTTAAAATACTAAATCCCTTGAATACAAGAAACAACAAAAAGGGTCTAAATGATGCAGTCAACAAACTGTCAACACCAAATGCTTTATTCCACCTTCAACTGTCACTTCCCCATTTAGATAATTTTCAAAAGTGTGTTTATATATATGTGCCTAAACACACGCAAGAACATGCAAACATATATGCATTTTGAATCAATTATCTTTTTGACCAAATTATGGGTTAGATTCTAATCAGTACCCTGAGAAGAAAAAATAAATAAAAAGAATAGATGAGAAGTTTACAGGGATGCTTTTTCCTGAGAGCACATTACAAACAAGGCTGACACACATTCTACACATTCCATCCAATAGTTTCAAAGATATTGTGTGCAGGACAAAGCAAATATACGGTATTACAGGTAAAGAGAGGGATGAACAGGCATCAAAGGTGTGTTCAGGCTGGTGGTGATGGACACCTCATATTATGCAGAGTGGCACGGAGATTTAACACTAAAACAACACACTGGTTTTACAAACAGAGTCTAGGATAATGAGAAACCATCAGGATGAAGAACTTGGTTCACCTCTCAACCTTAGGACCTGTCAAATCTGGTATATGAAAGGTAATTCTGAGCTGTTGATTGGGAATTTGAAAGTAATAATTCTCTTCTCAAGGCATCTTTTTTAAAAAAATATTTATTTATTTATGCATCTTTAGTTTTAGGTAGACACATTATTTTGTTTTTATATGGTGCTGAGGATCGAACCCAGTGCCTCATGCATGCTAGGCAAGCACTCTACCACTGAGCCATAACCCCAGCCCCTCAAGGCATCTTTATGTAATTTATTATCATCTAATCCATTGCCAAAGTTGGTATACTGCAAATAAGCCTAGGCCAAAGGAAAGTGGCTTTTGAGAGAAGTTTGATTGTTTTCCTAACACTGGAAGTTCCAAGAAGCCTTATCTAGAGAGGGCTAAATTGTGGAGAACAGTAACCAGCAGGAACTGTATTATCTGACATTTACTCTGTTGATTAAATGCTAAACAATGGTGGGGGGCGTTTAATGAGGGAGGAAAGAGCTAAATGAATATACTATTAGAGAGTGGTCAGGATACTCTCAAGTATCTGATACTGAAATAGTCAATACGTTATCTATAATAGTAATAGACACTGATCCACAATCATATTCAACATTATTACAGAGATATTGGAAAGATATCAGTGACTCAGAGGATTTTCTCAGCAATGACTTACCTCAAGATCCCGGTCATAGTACCTGTTTCTGGAATTTTCGTATCTATTCCGGGTGTCAGCACACCTACGCCGAGAGTCGAGGCTCCTGCTGCGATTGTTGGCACACCCATTACACCTGCCACAGCCACAGCCACAGCAGTTTCGACCCCCCATCGAGGTGCTGGATTGGATCAGCCTTCAGATTCTCTCCAAAAGAGAATAGTAAGTCTTGTAGAAGGCAAGTAGTATCCCCAGCTACATAAGCAGCCAGAATAGCCTTCCAATAGTCCCAAATGGGCACAGCCAGGGACCTTTGTTCTTGACAAAAGAAGGAACCCTCAACAAGGGATTTCTGATCAAAATAAATATTCTATTATAATTAGGAAAGACCCTCATCAACTCAAAAGAAGACAAACCCTGACTTTTTCATCTCTCCAGCCAAAATGATGCAAAGAGCCTCTCCTGATGGACTCAGGAAAGCAAATGAGCATCACTGGCTAGTGACTCCTCTTTATTATGGGGATGATGTCACTAGAGCTTTAATTTTCTCCTGGATTGCATGAGCTAGTAGGAATTCAGCTTGAAATTTAAGGATGTCAGAGAACAATAACAATAATTACCACTTACATACAGCTTTGAATTTGCCCTGTGGTTTAGAATCATTAGCGATTCCTTACAACAAATAGGCATGCTGGTCACCACCTAGGTGTTCCTGGAGGAGAGGGACCTGTCTCCACTGGAGCTGGACACACGATCCTAATTTAATTATTTTCAATCCCTGATGGTTTAAGTCTAAGAAAGTTGTGGATAATTTTAGTTTTATATGCAAGAAATTAATTTGAATATAAAGGAAGTGAAACTAGGGTGAGTAAGGAGGAGACTTTCAGTTTTTCTTCTGAGACCTTCATTTACTCCCTCTGAGTAGAGTGACCATAATATTAAGTCAAAGTTCTATTCGTGCTCCCTCTCTTCTCTGATACCCCTTATAGAGTAAAGGCAGAAAAGCATTCTCAGTATTCGGCATCTCTCTCTCTCTCACACTTAACCTCTTGTCTCCCATACATACACAACAAATTTAAAGGTGATTGAATAACAGAGAGTTAAGGTGAATCAGGAGACAAGAAGAATACAAAGAAGATGAAATAGGCCAGGTGCGGTGGTGCACGACTGCAATCCCAGCAGCACAGGAGGCTGAGACAGGAAGATCGAGAGTTCAAAGCTAGCCTCAGCAAAAACACAGCACTAAGCAACTCGGTGAGACCCTGTCTCTAAATAAAATACAAAATAGGGCTGGGAATGTGGCTCAGTGTTCAAATGCCCATGAGTTCAAGCCCTAGTAACCCCCCACCCCCCCAAAAAGATGAAATAATCCATATGAAAACAGAACTTTTATCCACTCTAAATACCAAGGATTATACCTTATCAGAATAACTTCAGCAATACAAGCCAAAGTAAAAACCCACAGAATAGAAAGATAATTCACACACACACACACACACACACACACACAGCCAATAAGCATAAAAAAGAGCTCAACCTCATTCTTAAAAGAAGAACTGCAAATTTAAATAATGGGGTGCCAACAGATTGGCACAATAAAAAGACGGACTACAGATAGCATTCATGAAGTGACAGGAGAGTAGGTTCAGTCATTCACCATTGGGATCCTTAAGCCGATAAAACCTTTTTTATGAACAATTTGATAATATCTACAACATTCTAAAATATGCATACTTTTAATTCAGCAATTCCACTTTTAGGGAATTCAGTCCACAGAAATAAATGATCTAAAAAACATAGAGACAGTGTTATGAAAGGAAAAAAAGTAGAAACAACTTATATGTGTATAATTAAAGACTAGAAAACAATGATAGTGTATCTATCATATTATATATATATATGGGATACTATTTTAGCAATTGAATAAAGGCATAATTATGATACTAAATAGAATTGATGGTCACAAAGATTTTCTTTTCCTTCTTTTTTATTTTTTTTTGGGGGGGGTAAAGGGTAATGGGGATCAAATCCAGGGGTGCCTAACCACTTTGCCACATACCCAGCCTTTTTCACTTTTTATTTTGAGACAGGGTCTCACTAAGTTGCCTAGGGCCTCACTAAGTTTCTAAGGCTGGCCTTGTGAATATATGATCCTCCTGTTTCAGCCTCCCAAGTCGCTGGGACTACAGGTGTGTGTCACTGCGTCTGGATAAATATTTTTTTATGTTGGAGAATTGTATATAGTGTATGATCCTTTCTGGTTTAGAACCAAAATGAAACAACAACAACAAAAACCCACAAATGGACTGTTTCTGCTTATATAGATGCATATGAATAAAGCACTAAAGGATAGATACAAACTAGTTACCTCTCAGGCTGAGGAGAGATTTAAGTCTTTATTTTGTATCTTTCAATACAGTTGGACATTTTTTTTTTTGCAGCAAATATAATAATTAGAAGAAAAACAATCACAGACAAAGACTTCTAGTTTGAGTTAGCACAGGAAATGGGCTAGCTGATATATGTTTATATTCTTATTTATACATATGTAAATAATCAGCACCCATAATCACTACTTCAAAGGAAGACAACATGTGGACTTGAGAAGGAAGGAAAATCAAATCAATCCCTGAAATCTCCTTTTCATCCTGGTGACCTCCAAGTGGAAAGTATCACTGGTCGATACAGATAACCTGGATTTTTCCAAAGCCTGCTGTACATAGGCTATCGATCTTTTTTTTCCTCACAAGATCAGATAGTTAGCCTTTGAGAAAAACAACTTGGATACCAAATCCTACTGTTTATAATGCTCATACTCAGTTTACCAAAGCAATATCCTCCAGCATACACGATGCTCAACCACAACACTTCCTATGTATGGAAAGGCAGCTCTGCTGCAGCGATGTCAGGCTTTTTCAGAGACAAAGAAGTGCTCCCTGTTTTCACCTGGATCTTGGCAATCCCACAGCAAAGTGCTGGAGGAGAAGGGTGTGGTCATAGTCGCAAACTGCCACATTCTTTTTCTGGGGCCCATGCACTACTTATTTATGTACACATGTGTTTGTTGAGATTTTTTGCTCTACCTGTGAAAACCTAAACAAAAATAATATTCACACTGGAGCTGAAATGGTGCCCATTGTTTTCTTCTAAAAACAAACAGACAAAAAAAAAAAAAAAAAACCTGAACAGATGTATCTCATTCATGCAAAATTTATAAATCATGTTCTTATCTATAAATGCCATCTGACCCTGGGACCTCCTAATCTAGAAGAGTCTAGCAGGAAGAGAGACATAAATAATAATAATAAATGCTGAGTTCCAGGCACCCTCAAGGTAACTGGCATGGTATTGGGGGAAGAACAATTTTGTGGGGCAGAGATCACAAAGAAAAAACTATCTGGACAAGATCTTAAAGGATGAGTAGAAGTCTGCAAGAATGCAAAAAGTAGAAGGAAGTTTTTTAATTTTATTTTGAGACAGGGTCTTGCTAAGTTGCTAAGGCTGGCCTGAAACTTGCAATCCTTCTGCCTCAGCCTCCCAAGTTGCTGGGATTCCAGGTGTGCACCACCACACCTGACACGTGGAAAAATAAAGTGGAAGGACTTTTTAAGGAATGGGAAGAATGTGTGTAAAGGCAATAGAACTGACTATTAAGAAAACGGGAACAAAAATAGCCCTTCTAGACAAGCAATCAGGACTATTACAGTTTACAACAAATCAGAGTATCGTAAAAAACTATGCATGCATACCTCAATCATTTTTTTTAAGATTGATGTGATTTTTTTATACCTTTATTTTATTTATTTATTTTTATGTGGTGCTGAGGATCAAACCCAGCGCCTCACACGTGCTAGGTGAGCACTCTACCACTGAGCCACAGCCTCAGTCCCTACCTCAACCATTTCAATTTAACTTTAATCACAATATGGCTCAAATTGCTTCTCCGTCTTCAAAAATGTTTTGAATAGGCAATACTTTGAGAGAGCTCAAAAATGAAAATCTGAAAAAGTCCACAGTAAAAAGCTTGTATCTCCGATTCATGTCCTCTACACCATCACAGACATTAGGTTACTAGTTCTTTGTTGTTGTTGTTGTTTAAGTTGTAAATGGACACTATACCTTTATTTTGCTTATTTATTTTTATGTGGTGCTGAGGATCGAATCCAGTGCCTCACTCATGTGAGGCAAGCGCTCTACTACTGGGCCACAACCCCAGCCCCAGGTTACTAGTTCTTAATGTATACTTCCATAGTTTCTTAATGTAACTACAAAAAATGTATGTTTTATTTCCCTGCCTTTTTATACAAAATATAAAATGCTTATACATTTATTTCTCTCTTTTTTCCCTTCTCCCCAACAATGTATTCAGCCTTTTAAATCAGTAGAGATAGAGCCCAGAGACTCCTGCTACACAGACATCTATGGCTGAGATACTGAAGCCAGGTACTAGACCTATCTATGATGACAGGACAGTGGGGTGAGATGAAGGCAAGATTTGACTGAATGAAAGCAGTCATTCAGGACAAGGTAGGCCAAAGGGCTCAGCCATCTCTGATCACAACACTAAAAGGTACAGATAATTTAAAATGAAGTCCTAACAGGAAAGTGGAATGTTGTGTTGGCTGTCCAGAAGGATGATGCTCTGAAGTCCTAGAAATAAGTCACTGTGGGGAAGGTCAAACCTTATTTAATAAATGCCTCAGTCTCAGCACTAGGGTTGGGGTTGGACTTCAGGAGGTCTCACTTCTTGCAGGATGATTTTAGAACTGTCCTTGGTTAGATTAGCAGTGTGGGTGACTTAAGACACAGTGTGGGAACCTCTTGATCAATGGTGCGGTACAGAGTCCTGGCATAGCCCATCAGTGGAGAGGATATACCCTATGACCCGTGAGATACGGCAGGGATGGGGCAGGACTAATGAGTCTGAGGCTTCTTAAGTGCTTTATATTTGAATGCACTTTGTTCAAAGAAATGAGATGTGGTTGGGGATTGGACATTCAGTGAAAAACCAGGGAACCTATGTGCAGTAGGTATGAAGAAAGAAAAAAAAAGAGAGAAATAATGAGAGTAGGAAGGGAAATAGAGGAATAAAACACCTCTCATAGGAGTCAATACAGGCTGGGGATACAGCTCAGTGGCATAGCACATGCTTACCATGGGTGAGGTCCTAGTTTCAATCCCCAGTGCCAGAAGGAGAAGGAGAAGGAGAAGAAGAAGAAGAAGAAGAAGAAGAAGAAGAAGAAGAAGAAGAAGAAGAAACAATTATAAGGGAAACATGAAAAATGAAATTATTAGAAAATGTTTCTCTCTCCTGCTATCTCCAAAATGCTTGCCAAGTTGAATTGTTACACTTATGGACTAAACTAGAACAACCAGAAACTGGAGAACACACCACTTGGAGATTAATTGGGCAATGTTAATGTTGGCAAACTCGATGGTGGTAGGACCATCTTGGAGATAGCTGAGAATAAAGCAGATTTAGGAGCATCGCAATCGCAAGAGTGAGACTGGAGATTCACAGATGTCTCCCACATCACAGGGCGGAAATACACCGCAGAAGACCGAGATGTAGACAAGTGACTTCTGTAAAGTGTGACACTAGTGGCAACATCTCTCTTCACCACAGAGTCTAGTTACTTGCAAGGTTCTGGGGATTGATCCCAGGGCCTTGTGCTGCTAGGCAGACATTCTACCACTAAGTCACATCCCCAGCCCTTACTTTTGTCTTTTGTCTTTGAGGGGAGGAGGGCTTACCTGTCTTTTTAAAATATACACTTACACACACACACACACACACACACACACACACACACACACTTGTAGAAAATGAAAAATAGAGACATTTTATCCAGGCATCAAGAGGGAAAAGGTCCAAATGGCTAAAGTAAAAATAGGGTTTCTGCTTGAATTAATCAAATAATTGCCATTTATTCTATTGTGGATCCACAAAGATTGAAAATTTGACAATTTCACTTATAATCACTACAGTCACATACAATTTTCTAGATCAAAATAAATGATTAGAACTGAAGAGGGATTAAAAGATTTTTATGCTGGAAATCATTGAAATTCTCATTAAGATAATTCGAGACTCTTTGAAGATGCTACATTTTAATTATTAATACAGTGCTCAGTATGCTTGTTTATCTTTTTAAAGACATGCTTTAATTAATAGAGAGTATTCCTTCATGTCCTGGAAATACCTCCAGAGTGGAATTAAGATATTTTCATTACCAAAATGAATTAAACAGTAAATGTAGCAGAGTAAGTACATAGATGAAAATAAATACAATAAAATACTAAATAATCTACAATATTCTCTCTTATATGCAAACAGTTATTCAATTCATGTTTGCCACACATGATACTTTGTGTTTTCCTTTAATGAAATTACTTCGTTATGCTTTTCTCTCATATGAAATAATGGCCTATATAGGAAAAAAAATACTTAGCCAGATTAGAGGTACAAACCTCTAATCCAGCTAATCAGTAAACTGAGGAAGAGGATCTCAAGTTTGAGATCAGCTGGACCTTATTTCAATGTAAAATTTAAAAGGCTGGAAATGTAGCTCTTTCCTAGCATGCGTGAGGTCCTGGTTCAATCCTCACTATGGAGGGGAAAAAAACAGGGAGAGAGAAAAGGAATATAAAAAATAAACACATATTCCACTCTAAATTGACTAAATATTTCACACAGCCACTTAAAGGAAAAATTGTTTTGTATAAATAAATTTACAATCCCTGGTAACTTTTCCTATCTATGACTTAAATTCTAGTAACATTCTGATTTGTAGTTATACTTTTTTTCCTAGTTGTTGTATTCAAGAGGCAATATTATTTTTGTAATTATAAATCCTATTTCTGTTTACACAAGCAAGTATATTAAATGTCTTCTCATTTTAATGGAATGATTCTATATACTATTACCATCTTTAAAGAATGCTGTTATAACATGTTAAAATTAGCAAAAAAAAAATAGATAAACAAATTCAGTAACAGAACAGATATAAAAAGCAGGTAAAGTCTGATTGGGGAAATGTCAATTATTTAACTTTAATGCAAATTTAAAAATTGAATATTAATTGGAATAGATAGGTGTAACTCAGAGGACTTGATCAATTCAAGGAAGAATCTTTAGACGAATTTGTGGCTTTCTGTCTAGGAAGGAAGGCTGCAGGTGGCCCCTAAAAACTACCTCAGCAGATCTGAGCTTTCCAGGAAATGATGAGGCTCACTGGGAACAGTGAACTAAAAGAAGGGTAATTTGGAAGGTATGGTCAGTTTCCTGGCACCCTGACACTCATCATAGTTATGAACCAGGATTTAAGCAGAATCAACTTTTGTTTCTTAGTAATACTGGCCACGGTGGTGATTTGGGGGGATCTGGTGCTGCTGAACTAATTGCCCAGTTGTCCCTGCCAGCCAGGATATTAAGAAACATGCACTGGCCAACATACCAGTGGGGACCTCCTCGCTTCTCCAGCCCTGGAATGACAGCAGAGGGGAAAAGGTGAAGAGAGTCAGGGCTCAAGAGAAAGAGTGAGGGAAAGGGACAGGTGGAAGGATACCGGAGGGGGTGGAAGTGAGGGCAGGGCAGGAGAGGAGACAACAGGCAAACCCAGAAGCACCTCAAAGCCAGTTCTTCCTGTTGCCGGTATGTGGACCATCCCCGAGGGGGAGGGTGTGAAAGCAGCCTAGATAGTAGGGGCAGTTCCTGGCTGACCTATTCCAGGTGACACTGGGAGACAGGGTAGCCTGAACACCCTCCACCCTTGTCACTTCCTTCATGGAGTCCTGCCCTTCTCTACCTGCTCTGGCTCCTTCCTGCACTGGGATCCCAGTTCATCTCTGTGTGGCTTCAAGCCTCTGTCATTTCCAGGTGTTTGACTCACAGATTCAACCCATGGGTGGCTGGTTTCGTTGCTATGGGCCTGTGGTGCAGCAGAGCATCATGACAGAGAGGGATGCTGCTCACCTCATGGTGGCAGGAGAGCAGAGAGAAAGGAAGAGGCCTGGGATGAAATAGTGCTCCCTCAAGGACCCACTCCCTCCAACTAGGTTCCACTTATGGAGTTTCCACCACCTCCCAGTAAAATGCATTCAGCTATGAATCCCTGAATAGATTAATCCAATGATGGAGTCCAAGCCCTCATGATCCAATCACTCCCCCAAAGTCCCACCTCTGAACAATGCTACGTTGAGGACCAAGGCTTCAATACATGAGACTTTGGGGAATGTTCTAGACCCAAACCATAGCACAAGGTATACTTACTGGCCTCCCTTTCCCTCGCTCCCTGACCTCTAGGCTCAGCCTCAGAGTCACTCCTGTGCGTGACAGAGCAACCAGGGTTGTTGGCTGTAGCCAGGGAGGATGAACCTGGGCTGAGACTGAACCCACATTGGTAGTGTGAAGAAGAGACTGTGGGTGCCTGTGGCTATACTGACAAACAAGGCAGGGGGTACTGCAGACCCTTTGTTGCCACTCTCCTCAGGGATTTTAATTTTTACCCCAATTCTGAATGCTGCCACAAATTACTTCCTGCTTTTCAGCAATTAACAGGAAATTTAATTGCACTATACCTACCGAGTTATTTTTTTCCTAAATGATAGAAGGAATAGTTATTAAAGGACAAATATAAGAAATAACTTGAAACCCTAGCAAGGGCCTATGACTGGGTTTATCAGGGTTTTCTCCTCTCAGTTTTAAACTACTTCTTATAAAGAGAGAAGAATAAAATAATAAATCAATTTGAAAGTAAATATAAAGTGCAGGAAGGCAGGTTATTTAATTTTTTTAATTTAAATTTGATTTTTTTTATTTCAACATTTTATAAAATTTAATTTCCCATTTTTAGTGCTCTCCTTGATATTATGCAATTTTAGTTAGAAAGCATTCTGTATTGGAATTTCCCTATCCACTTTCATCAGGTTCTATTGAAACATAAAATATGAGCTAATAACCTTACCATGTCTTTTTTCTTGCTTCCCATTACTAAATAATTTTCTAAAAACAATTTTTCTTTTTGGTGCTGGGGACTGAACCCCACTGCCTTGCACATGCTAAGCACACATTCTCCCAGTGAGCTGCACCCCAAGCCTAATTTTCATTTTTTAATTGTGGAAAAATAACATAAAATTTACCATCTTAACTATTTTTAACTAGATAGATCAATAGTCTTAAGTATATTCCTATCATGCAACTGATACCCACAACTCTTTCATCTTACACTAAGTAATTTTTTTAACTCAATAAATAGCATTACCAAAGCAAATGTCTTTTGCATGCATAGGGGATTTCTTTCATAACAAAATACCTTTCACTACTAACCCTTGTTGATCTTATAAGCTGTAAGAATAAAGATGTTAACCTTCAAAGCTTGGCAGCTCTCCCTCCCACTGTAACTAGGAAATCCTCCTCCTCTCCGGCAGACAGGTGAGCGTGTGAGTAGTGAATGAATGCAGATCATATGAAATGCACTGCTCCACCTCCGCTTGGGGAGAGCTTTTCTTTTAAGGCAGTAGAGTTAAATCAGAATCAGATGTTTCTGTGCAAACATCTAGATACTTAGAAGTAAACACTGATAATAACATTTTTACATGTGTTATATATAATAGGAAGAAATGTAAATGCTTTTTATGGGAAAGAACCACTAATTCCAAATATTGATGTGGTATTACTTCGTGTGCCTTCATGTTAGAGCATAGCTTGTATGGAAAAGTACATAGTAGTTAAAGGGCACTCAGGATAGTGAGAAAGAAGGCGGGTGGGGTGGTGCAGCAAAGAGCAGATTGAACTCATCCATTAGTATATATGATATATAATCTTATTGCTGATATATAATAAATATATAATAAAAGTGTTATCTTATAATAGTCTTATTATGTATAAATAAATTCTTTTTTTCTCTCTCTTTAGTACCAGGGATTGAACCGAGGGATAACCACTGCGCTACATTCCTAACCCTTTTTATTTTATTTTATTTTGAGACAGGATCTCACAGGTTACTTACAGTCTCATTAAATTGCTAAAGCTGGCTCTGAATTTGCGATCCTCCTGCCTCAGCCTCCTGATCAACTGGGATTACAGGCATGTGCAACCACACCCAGCTTGTATAAATAAATTTTATAATAATTGTACTATAGATTATCACATATACTAAATTATATAATATTACACAATATTTATCTTATATATGAGTATACTTATATATATATATATATATATATATATATATATATATATATATAAAATGTTCCTTTTAAGTACATGTTTTTATATATATATATATATATATATATATATATATATATATAAAATGTTCCTTTTAAGTACATGTTTTTCACTCAGGGGTTATCTTATAGTACTTTAATTTTTTAAAGTGTTTGTTTCTGGGGAGCAAAATATTGGAAATGAAGTCTTACCTTTTTAAACAGCCCAGATTCTATAGGTGAGGGACCAGCCATCTCACTGGCAGTGTGCAAGGTAAGTTCCTGGAACTCCTGTCGGCTTTCATCAGGTATATTCAAAGCTCTATAAAAATAGTAGAAATAGTTATGTCATTGGCATACAGCATGCACCGCCATGCTTAGCTTCTAATAGATGGTTGGTTGCTTACCCCAAAACTATTTCCTTTATTGAAACCCCCATCAACCTCTCCCCACACACATTTCTCTTTGCTAATAATGATTTTGTTCAGAAACCCATCCTCCTTGTGTGTCAGAGGAAACTCTGTCCAGCCCTCGTAGTCAACCATGATTGGTCTAATTTCGAGATCTGTTCCTCATACCAGTGACTGATTTAAGCATATGCCCATGCTTGTCCCTCTTGCTGACATCACCACATTGATGCCTGTGTCCCTGACCCTCTGGCGTTCATACTTTGCTCCACTATCTGGTGCAATTTTGACCAATGAGACGTGAGGGACAACTGCTGGATGAATCCTGGAAAAGTCTCTATCTTAAAAGATGATTCACAGGAAGAAACAGGTTCTCTTCCCTGAAGGCTTGCGTCATGCCTGTGCATACTGAGTATGATGGCCATCTATGGCCATGAGTGGCATTGGCCTAAGGAGAATAGTCTAAGGAGAAAGCAGGGCGGAGATCTGATGGCAACTTAAACCTTTGAATACATTGTTGAGGGATTGAATTAAGCTGTCCTAAACTGCCCTGTACCTAAAGTTCCTGCTGTGTTAGACAGTAAATGCCCTATTCTTTAAGGCACTTGGAGTTGGGTATATTATATGCAATTGAGCATCATAACTGAAGCAATGGTTGATAGATTTTTTTTTTTGTACTGGGGATTAAATTTAGGGTGCTCTACCATTGAACTTTATCCCAGGCCATTTTAAAGATTTTATATTTTGAGACAGATACTTGCTATGTTGCCCAGGCTGATCTAGAATTTGTAATCATCTGCCTTGGCCTCTAGAGTTGCTGGGATTATAGGTGTGTGCCACCATGCCCAGCTTGATAATTTTTTTAAAGACCAATATAATTCAGGCTGGAATAAAGATGCTGGAGCAAGATCAAGGGCTTCACCTTTTTCTTTTTCTCCATTCTTTTTCTTTCTTTTTTGTCAGTCCTGGGAATCAAACCTTAGCCCTCACACATGCTGGGCAGGTGTGAGCTACATTCCCATGCCTAAATTCAAGGCTTCGAACAAGAATGCCAATGAAGTAGAACGAGAATTAAAAATTGAAGACCTCAATGTTTCACAGGAGAAACCGAACGTTTTATGGAATATCTACAATGAGCCAAGGAAGAAAAGATAAAGAGGGAAAAGTACTAACATTTCAAGGCAAGGAGATACAAATCAACATGGTAATATCACAAAGGGAGTTATGGATAAGCACTATTTGGAGAACTCTATCTTCTGTATCTTTATTTTAAAAAATACTATGCTTGCCAATTGTGGTGGTATATGCCTGCTACCCCAGTGACTTGGGAGGTTGACACAGGAGGATCACAGTGTAAGGTCAGCCTCAGCAATAATTAGCGAAACCTAAAGCAACTTAGAGAGATCTTGTCTCAAAAAACCAACAAGCAAACAAACAAAAAACCAAACCACAATAAACGAAACCAAAACAAAACTAAACAAAAAAACAGACTGGAGATGTAGTTCATGGAGATGATGGTAGAGTACTCCTGTGTTCAATCCCCAGTACCAAGAAACCAAACCAAAACAACAAAACCCAATACAACATCTTTGCATTATATAAAACATGAAGATACGTTAGCAGCAATATGTTATATTTTGTCTTTCTCCAAATTTTGTACTATAAGAGGAATACTTACACAGAGTAAAAATAATTTGGACAGTATAGGTGAGAATTAAAATAAAAAAGCTACACAATTTCATTCTGTCTAAGTAACCACTCTTAAGAGCTCACTTCTTGAAACATTTTATATCCTAAATAAGCACTCAAGGGAATTTAGGTAACAATTGAGAAGTACCTTAATGTTGGAAGGTATTATAGACCCACCATGGATATATCCTCAGCCTCCTGATCAACTGGGATTACAAGCATGTGCAACCACACCCAGCTTGTATAAATAAATTTTATAATAATTGTACTATAGATTATCACATATACTAAATTATATAATAATATTACATAATATTTATCTTATATATGAGTATTTTATAAATAAATATATATATAATATATATATATAAATAAATATATATATATATATAATGTTCCTTTTTAGTACATTAAGGCAGTAGAGTTAAATCAGAATTTAACTGATTTAAGCTGCATTCCCTGTGACCCTCCTGCCTCAGCCTCCCCAGCCATGGCACCTGGCATTAAAATCTATTTTCGTTCATTGTTCCACTAACCCTAAACCACAATGTTCATCCATCCTTCCACCCACAGATATGCCAAGAGAAACAGCAAGCAAGAGAAGACCCTTTGAACTTGAAAGTTTATTCCAACCACTGTGGACTTATACATTTAAAAAGTAAATGTGTGTGTGTGTGTGTGTGTGTGTGTAGACTGCCATTCTTAATATTTTTTCTTTTTGAAAAAAAAAAATGTGACCATTAAATAACTCAAGAGACTGCAGAGATGAAAGGGATCCACATGGGCTTCCTGAGCTTTATCGTGGAGATGGGCACTTAGAAAAGGAATCCTCTTCCTACTAGTATTTCCACACTGAATGATTGGACAGGGTGCTCTTTCTGCACATTTTACTTACTGTGATTCAACCCCTATTTCTATTTTAGGATCCTCTTGCCTGCAAATATTGCAAAGTCCAACCCAGAGAAGCCTGATAAAACCAAAATTTATTAATACATATAAAACAAGAAGAGGGATTGAACTGGTTTAATCAGTTTATTCAATTGCTGATGAATTCAGTGGTGGCTCTGGTTCGAGATATCACATAAAGGTGGGATAATTCCAGAGGATAAAAGGATTTTCTCTCCCCATATATCTTGCTTAGAAGTGATTCGAAATCTTCCCTAGAAGCCATTGCTTGTCATGAAGCCACTTTTTGTCATGCCTACGCCAAACCAGTCACTGGACCTATTCTTTTGAGGCTGAGGTCCAAAGGACCCTGCTGTCCTAAGAGTGGGCACCTGAAAAAACTGGGCTTCCATTAAGAAAGAAGGAGCGGGGAGCAGGTGGAAATGCTGGTGTGTCCTGACTCCTTCCTAGATCTGTCTTGAAACATGTTCCCCACATTTTCTACACTGTTAGTGGAGGTGGAGTTGATACATAGAGATGATTGAATTTGAGTTGTCAAAGTAGATTTTTATGACTTTGAAATCATAGCATATTGAATTATGCTTACCCGCCTGACTTACAGAGTAAACAAGACTCGCCTCTATCCAAGGGACATTTCTTATGCTTTTCATTCTCTGAGATGGGAAAGTACAGATGACACTGGGGGGTTGGTTTACTTCATCAGTGGTCAGAGAGTTCCAGGGAAGGTCCTTGCTTCACCATGATTCTGAGATAAGAAATGCCATGGGCGGTGTATTCAGTAACCCTTGGCCTGCCTTTGAGGGAGATGAATGCCAAGGTCTTGGCTAACTTCCCTTTCCTAGTGACCCAGATACTGGCAGTGCTGCCGGGCACCTGGTCACAGCTGCCATTATTTCTGTTTGTTCCAGGACTTGGCTGGCAGGTGAGGCAAGGCCAAGAGATGCATGGGCTGAGAGCACATCACAAGCAGAACTCAGTTTCAGGAGAGCCAAGGGGCTCAGGCCACCTCTGAGCATTTGCTTTTATTTTTTCCTTTTCCCTTCTTTTCTTTTAGTTTTGTTTTGTTTGGTACTGAGGATCAAACCCAGGGGCACTCTACCACTGAGCCATACCTCCAGCCTTTTATATGCTTTTATTTTGAGACAGGGTCTCACTAAGTGGCTTAGAGTCTTGCTAAGTTGCTGAGGCTGGCTTTGAACTTGTGGTCCTCCTGCCTTGGCCTCCTGAGTCACTGGGATTACAGGTATGTGACACTATGCCTGGCCCCATGAGTATTTTCTTCTTTCTCTTTAGAGTGTCAGTTACAGAAATCCTACTCACAGCAAACTTATTGGACAACTTTGTCTCCTGAAACCAGCCTTCTTTTTGTATCACACAGAAAGTATGGGCTTACAGTCTGGAGGGTCTTCCATTGTGTCAGACATGAAAGTACAGAAAGAGAACAACCTAATGCCTGACCCTCAAGAATATAAGGTCTAGTAGATCTAGAGGTTCACCAAGTGGGCAGCAATATTTTCAGTTCTGATTAATAGTTCCATATAGAATTAAACATGGTTAATTCTTCCTAGTCTAAAAGCCAACTTTATTAAATGTTTGCATCAGTAAAGGATAATTGGAAAGTTTGTTAATTTTTATTTTCAAGAGGGTAAGCTTTAATTTCACTGCCAGTAGGCCATAGGTGGTCATAAGAAAAAGCTAAGGATGATTTCCTGTCAAGAAATTTAAGATTTATAAATGTAAGCAGTTTCCTTTGAAAATAGTCACTACTGGTTACTTATTAAGAATAATAACCTCTTGGGTTAATAAAATCCGTAAATGCTTCCAATTATACTGAAGTCTAGCAGAGGATAAAATTCATTAATTTGCTAATTATAACCTTTTGTAATTCCCTGTTTAAGCACAGATATATTAGGCTGTCAGAATGAGACTCAGGGTTAAACACTTGATTTTGCTCAGACTTATTTAAGTAGAACATCTGCCAGTTCATTTAATTATTCTTTATGTTTCCTTTTTATTTGGTTTACTTTAAAAAGCCAAATTGCCTTTCTCCCTGGAGAATAAGTTGGTAGCAAAATAAATGGCAAGATTATTTTCTCTTTCCTAAGTTTAAAGAGTCACATGGTTATTCTTGGGCAAAACCAAACATTGTGAGGCCTGAAGCTTCTACAATGTGGTGGGTCCTCTTTAAGAGAAAACAAAAACAAAATATCTTACTTTTCCAAAATTGACAGTGCTGAGGTCTCTCTGAAGGCTTTGGAAGTGTTCTACACTTGGACTTCATTTATTTCCTATAAATCTGCTTTGGGTTTTCCTAATGTTGGTTGACCCCACCAAGTTATTCCTTAAGCATTTAACATGTTTGGCTCAGGGTAAAACAAGTTAAATGACTTTCTTTAGCCCATAATTCTTGTTTCAGTGATAATATACATGTCAAATAATTAAATAAGGCAAAAAAGAAAAGGATCAGGCTTAACTATCAGGTATAAATTGATGCTGTACTGCCACCTATTGTCTACCCAAAGAATTATTACATGCATTCCTGAGCTTCAAAGTTCGAAAGTTGCCTCCAGGTGCACTTGATTATTTCCTAGGAAGCTTAAAACACCACTCTTCTGAATTAAGGCATTGGTTGCAAGGCCACGTAAGCTTTTTTCTGGATACAAAAGAAGGAGAAAATTTAATTCACTAACAAACTGCACAGATAGCAAGCTTAGCTGTCGAGTGGTGGCGTGACCATTACTGTGCAGCCTCCCTGCTGTTGACTTGAGACTCTGTATGAGATCATGGGCACATACCATCAGGTAATCCTAGACCTAAAAAGGGCCCTACTGATGCTTGGTACAGTCATCTTACTGTAGAGTTCCAGATACCATCCCTGAGTCACTAGTCACCTGGTGACTATGCCCAGGCTCAAAATGAGGCATCTAATGACACCCAGAAGATAGACCATGGGAATCTGACAAATTTCAAAACAACAAACTATTTCCTCTGGAAAGTCAAGGGTTTTGTGTTTAATAGAGTAGGTTCTTCTTTCAGAAGGAATGCTATCTTCCAATTTGTATTTTTCTCCGCTGATTAAAAGATGAAACACACAATATTTACCTAGGGATTTCAGAGGCTTGCTAGACTGGCCATTAGCTATGATATCTTGGGTTGGTTGCTTGACTTCTCTAAGATGAATTTCCTCATTTGGGGTTATAATTTCAGTAATACAAAATGTTTTGTCAAGTACTGGCATATAGTAAGTGCTCACTAAGTCTCAGCTATTTTTATTATGCATGTCTGAATGTCAGTTGATATTTCCTGAGTAGCTTACAAGGTATCATGTGGATGGCACTTTGAACTAGCATATTTTTCAGCCTCAAATATGAAATGATACAGAAATTAGGATATCTCAGTTGGAAGATGCTTTAGAAATAATCTAGAGATCAAACTTTCTTATTTTGAGATGAGTTCATTGAGGCCCAGTGACAGTCATTGTCCAAGGCCATATGGAGAGATAGGAGTAGAGAACTCACTTGACAAACTGCTGAGACTAATTTCAAATTCTCAGTAGATGAGTTTTATGTTCACAAAATCCCCGCTGGATGGAAAAATAAAAACAATTTTCCATGCTCATTCACGTTTTAAAAATTCAAACATCCTCAACGTTTTAGCAATATAAAGAACACTGCTCTGTTGATACCAAGTGTTTAGTGTCAAAAAAATGGCAACAGAATGCCAAAAGTCTGCCATCTAGTGGTTGTACAAGAATATCAATCTCCTGGTCCTTGTGTTCTTCTACCAAGCAATGCTCCCTAGTGCAACCAGCCTCTACTCTCTGATCATATCCATTTTCCTGGGCATGTTGAATTTTAAATGGTGACTTTAAGGCCTGGAAGCCATCTCTCAAAGCACTGAGTGCCTAAATTTCCAAATTCCCCTAATATCTAACCAGTACAATGCAGATCATCTTTTCTCCATCCAAGGCTGGGGACCTTTGCCCTAGAACTCCTATTTGGTGAAATCTGGGCTTTGGGGTGCTTCAGAGTCTGTGAAACTTACCCAAACTATCTCAGGACTGGTAAAATGAAAATTTTGGTCTGGGATCACTCTACATGATTAACAAACTAAGGAACCTACCCAGCAGCAGGCTGGGCTCAACAAGGTGTTGCTTTCTTAGCACTATTCCCAGAGGAAGGAATGATCCTATTCTAGGCAACAGCTGAGAGAAGCAGAGGCCAAGGACCACATAACCCAGGAACCATTGTCCAAGCCCCAGGAGAATTAAGGAATGCAGAGGTCTGAGGCTGGAGGAGGGGCTCAAGTTTACCAAGAGTCTCGGGTTTCATGCATGATTTTACATGCTCTCATTTAGAGGAGCTGAAGATCATGGTTCGTTTTGAGCTTCTATTTATAACATTCAAGTTGAACAAGTTCAGTTTACAGTTGTCAAAATACAAAAGAAAGATTTCAATTGATGGAATTTTCCTTTTAAGTTTCTTAAATTCCTATATTCTAATGGCAGAGAATAAAGAATGGCACTTTCCTTTTGACAGCATATATTCTCCCCCACAAAAGCCAAGTTCATATATAACAAACTAACAATGCAAGGGAGAGTGTTTTAAATTGCTATCCTTGCTGAGCTGGGCTTGGTGGCACATGCCTATAATCCCAACAACTGTGGAGACTGAGGCAGGAAGATTGCAAATTCCAGGCCAGCCTCAGCAACTTAGCAATGTCCTGTCTCAAAATAAAAGCAGACAAACAAACAAGGGATGGGGCTGGGGTTGTAGCTCAGTGGTAGATTGCTTGCCTAGCATGTGTGAGGCACTGGGTTCAATCCTCAGCACCACCTAAAAATAAATAAATAAAATAAAGGTATTGCATCCATCTGCAACTAAAAAAAATATTTTTAAAAAAGGGCTGTTTGTGTAGTTCAGTGATAAAGTGCTCCTAGGTTCAGTCCCATCCACAGTACTACTATATATATGAAACTTGTACATATAATTTATGTATATAAATTATTTGTACACATAATTTATGTATATAAATTATTTATATATAAATTGCTATCCTTTGTAACACAACACTCTTAAGGATGATACTACCATGGAGCAGACAAGAAGAAAGAAGCCCAACAGAACATGGTTATAGGTACAGGGAAGAGAGATAAGCCTTCAATAACCAGTGGCATTCTGAGGCATTATCCCTGAGCCCACCTGCTCCAATCAACGCACCTCTGATAACTGTCAAGAGACTTGCTTTGAGGGACAGAACAAGATTCAGCCGCACCAGAACTCTTTGCTAGATGCATTATAGGGAGGCTGAGAAGCATGTTAGCTACTGTCTTCCTTCACGTCCTGTCTTTGGGGACTGAAGGGAGAAATATCTTTCATTCTTAAAGTTCCAAGCAAAGCTCTTCTTTTCCCTATCAGCTGATTTTCATGACAAGTTTTTTTCATGACCATGTACCTGATAGTGAGAACCAATTTTAGTAATTCCAGAACTATGTGAATATATGCTTCTGAAAAGCAGTTTTTCTGGCCTTATCACACTATCATGCCTTTAGTTTTCTGATCTTTACCTGTTTGTGTTTTTTTGCTGGATATAACCTACTGCGTATCCTTTAGAGGAGCAAGTGAAGAAGTGGCAGTTATAGAGACATGAAATCTGTGGCTCACCAGGGTGACATCTATTTCCCCTTGTCTATTCCAGCCACCACTCTCCTGGTTTCTGACTTCAGAATGACTTCAGTTTTGTTTCCAGCTATTCTCTGCCATCAGGTCTCTCTTGCAGTCTCTAACCCAATCTCGCTTTGCCAAGAATGGATCTTTCTGGTATACTCTCCTATGAAAACCTTCCGACGACTCAGCACTGATTAAAGTCCTAATTTCATAGTCTAGTATTGAAGTGCTTCCATCTTTTGGTTCCAGTCTGTTTCTTCAAACATAGCTCCCTGACCCACCCTATGTTCCAGGCAGTTTAGCCTCATTGATGGCTTTTGCTCTCATCTCCTGGAGTGAACTTCTTACAGAGCTCCCGGTAAGGGAGGTTTCCTTTGTTTCTTCTGTGACATCTAACAATCTCTGTCCCATCGTAGATACTCAGCAAGGGTTTCCTAGCAAGTACAAAGCTCTTTCTGCAAAGATGGTTTGATTCATGACTTCAGCAGCTGCTTGGAGAGCCTATTGCTAGCTTATTGATTGCTTCAAATAATGTCGATAGAAAGCTCTGTTTCAAAAGCACCTCCTCTTAACCACCGTGGTTACATGCCGAGTGCTCTGCCTGTTACTATTTCCCAGAAGTCTATGTGATGCCGCCTTCTTTGAAGTTGACTTTATAGCATATTTAATATGCATCATCTGTTTTGTTTACCTTTGCCCCACCCGAGCTCACTAGTCCAAGACAACTCATGTCAATGACAATCAATTAGTAAGAGTCTGAAATTCCGATGCCTCTAAAAACTTGTCACTAAATTCATTTGCTTTTCAGGTACTCAAAGAATTATCTTCATCAAACATTGATACTTTGTGGCTTTTCTAGAGGCAATAAAGTTCAAGAGGAACTGTGTTACTGTTCCTCCACCAAAATTGCTTAACATCTTACTATGTTTTCTGAACTCACAAATATCTACTTTTCTTACAAATCAGATGCTCAACATTGTTAAAGCTGCAATTCAGAGGTTTAAAAACTCTGCTCAAAATATTCTCTCATTATGACTGTCTATAAATCTTAGAAACGTAGAAGTGTCTTTAAATGTTACTTATAAGAAATCTAAATTGTCTTTAAATGTTACTTATAAGACATCTAAAACATTTCACATATCAATAGGATGCTTGTGATAAAAGAAAAGTTTTTACTATAATGTGAAAATAAAGAAGTTATTTTAAAATATGAGAGTAGCTTTCTTTTTTCTTAATTTTTAAGTAATTCTTATGGAGATTAGCTTTTACATTAATTTTTTTGATTTTTCAACATGTTTAACTTACTCAGTTTCAAAATACCTGCTACTTTTTCAATGATTAGTGTAAAATGATCAGTAATTAGCACATAATTCATAATTGCCTGATTCACATCTTGGTTCTCCTACCGCAACAGGTGGGCAAATTCCACAAGGGACCAGATTTGCTTAAGTGCAATATTTTTTTGCAGTGATTAGAATTGTCATCATATTGCTAATGAATGAGTCCCATTAGTGTCTTTAACCGGTACTAATGTTACAAAAGAAAACTCTAATTAAAAATCACTTCTAACATTTCTAATTAGAAATCACTTCTAATTAAAAATCATTGGGTATCAGGGGCACATCAAGAAACAAATCTGCTGACTAAAGATGATGGAAAGACTATGAAGATGAATCTGAGACTGATATTTGTTATCCCAACTCCCGTGAATAAAATTCTTTCTGGTACAGAGGCAAGACAAGATGACCACAGTGTCTCCACTCTCTATCTAGTGCAAGAAAGTTGTCCTTACAGAGATCTTGGCAACAAGCTCTAAATGTCAGCCTTAAATTTCCACTCTGTGGATCCTCCCCAAGTGCTCTAAGCCCATCCTCTTCTCTCTCCAAACTCATTTGTCCTCAGAGAGATTGGCCTGCCCTTCCCATATCTCCAACTTTCTTCATTATTCTTTGCTTAGGCTTCCTATTAATTCTTTCCCTGCTCCTCTTGCTGTCTTTGGCTATCAAATCCCATCAAGTCTAATTTCAAAACTCAGTTCTTCCAACATTTGCTTGATTGTAAGGAATTTTATGTTCCCTTGCCCCTTAGCTATCCAGTTTATACTAAGGAAGTCCTAATACAAGGAGGGTTGTGTTCCAAAACTTTTTTTTTTGAAAGAAACTTATTTATTATATTATAAATATAATGTTATAAATGATGGTTTGATTCTGAGACAATCCCTTGAAAGTAATTTCATGCTGCTGAAATATACCACAGTGACATGTGTGTATAAATATATTCATATATATCATTATGAATCATAGCCATTTCAATATTGGTTTCAAAGCAATAAAATAGTCTGATAAATGGTATATATTTTTCTCGAGTACAAATTATTCTTCTTTAGATAAGAGATTATTAAGAAAAATTGGTTCAATTCGAAAGAGATGATGGATGAAGAACTTTTCAGAGAATATAATGTAAGTTTCTAGTGCTTTCATTATTACCAGAGGTTGCTTATTATGATTTCTATTCTCACGTTCGAAACCTGGTTTTCCCTTTCCTTCATACAAATGCGTCACTAGCTTTATTCTTAGGCTTTACAGCTTTCAACTAAGTGATGGATGTTCATAGTGGAATGAATGAAGAAACAAACAATGTAAAGAAAAAGGAAGAGGTAGTGAGGGGAAAAGAGAGATGTTCCTTGGCCAAGACTAGAAAGGAGAGGAAAGTGTCCCAAATAGGGGAGGATGTGTTCAGGAGGAAGAAAAGTTCCCACATGTGGCAATGATGTAGCTGCAGGATAGCTGGGGGCAGAAGAGGCAACACAGCACCTGCACAGCTCTCCAAGAGGACAGCCTCGGCCTCCCACTCGCCCCACGCTGAGCACCCTTACCAGGCTCAGCACAGGCCTCTGTACATTTTTTTCTTCAGTCTTGAGGATTGGACCCAGGCTTGCACAAGCTATGCAAGCACTCTATTGCTGAGCTATATCTCCATTCCTTTTTTAAAAATTTTTGAAAACTTGCTAAGTTGCCCAGGATAGCCTCAAATTTTCAATTCTCCTGCCCCAGCCTACTGAGTTGCTGGGATCACAGGTGTGTGATCTGCACCTGGCACACACAGCTGTTTATGTAGAAAGTACATGCACAGTGCAGGTAAGGGAAAGTACCCTCATGAAGTATCATTTTTGTAGTTAATAAGGCAACTTCCTGTGACTCCATCAAGTATTATTTGATAAGTATTCATATCAGATTTCCTGTGAATATATATCGGTTTCTCCAGTCAATTATAGGTTTGGGGGGAACCAAGACCCATACCATCTTTTATCCCTATTACCTGTACTCAACAGGTATAAAATAAATGCTTTTACTTATTTTGATTGGGGATGATACAAAACAAGTTTTTTCTTGTGCCACTGGCTGATTGAGAATCTGAGTTTCTAGCACTGGGAGGGAGTTGAGTCACTAAACCACAAAGCATTCTGTCCCAAGAAAATATTTATTTTGTTTAACAGGATTTTAAATGAGGGAGTGTTATCTCATTAGATGGAATGAGGACCCATGAGTCAGCGTCTCTGTGCACACAGCAGACTTTTATTCCTGTATTCATGATTAAGGAAGGGACTTTCACAATATTTGACTGTGAAAATTGGACACAGTCTAACAGGAAGAGCAGGCTGTGCTCATTTTTACTTAAAAATAATCTTCATATTGTTTTTATAACAAAAATGTATAAATGTTGCCAATAATCCAAAAAGAAAATAAACTTTAAAAAAATAAACAAGAGAATAATTGTCTATATGAAAAAGCTTCTAAAAATGAGCAATTCATGAAGTCAAGAAGGAGATATATAAATTCAATTTAGATTTTTCATTTCACATATTGTTTAAGATGAAAAAAAGAGAAGATATTGGCATTTACCCAGTTTTGGGAACTATTTTTCACTGAAAAAAATGAAAATTTTATTAGTCAAATTAATTTCCTAACCTGTCATCCTTTCTTCCCTTTAAAGGAAGAAAATAAGACTTAGAGTTCCCCATTTAGGACATACTCAAAGTGCGTGTTTCTTGTTACCAAATCTAACAGATACATCTTATATCACTAAACTTTAAATATGAGAAAATGATAATTTCTATTAATTTATTTTGAAAGCAGAAACCAGTTGATGTCAAACTATTTTGTGGATAATTCCAATGGATTACTATTTTATTCTTTCACTTCCCTATCAAATAATTGATCTGTTCTACTAAAAGAAAAGGAAGATATCAACCAACCTAACGAAACAACAGGTAAAAACTTGGACTCCACACTTAAAATGTAAGCAAACTACTGAGAATGTAAAACACATCTGGATTTACTATTTATCTGATCGCAGGATCAGCTGCACACAGACACCGAGGGAAGAAGACCTTGTGGTAACAGAGGGGGATATCCGAGTGATGACTCTGCAGTCCAAGGAGAACACAAGGATTTGTTGGTAACTCCCAGAAACCAGGAGTCAAGGAGGCATCCTTCCCCAGAGCCTGCGAAGGGACAAAATCCTGCCCACACCTTGGTGTTGTGCTTCTAGCCTCCAGAACTGTGAGAGAAATAAATTTATGTTGTTTTAAGCCCAACAAATTTATGGAAAGTTTTTAGGGGCGGCTCTAGGAAAGTAACACATGGTATTATTCCAGTGAGATGCACGTGCATTTTAAAAGCAGACTTAGCAACAGGGTAATATTTAATGCAAAGAGAGGAAATATCAGGTACTGCTGGCATCAATAATAACTTAGAGGAGATATTTTTAGGGCAGTGGATCTTCTGACTACTGTTTTTGGTGGGAGAGGGGTACCAGGGATTGAACTGAGGGCCATTTGGCCACTGAGCCACATCCTGTTTTGTATTTTATTTAGAGGCAAGATCTCACTGAGTTGCTTAGTGCCTCACATTTGCTGAGGCTGGTTTTGAACTCATGATCTTCCTGCCTCAGCCTCCTGAGCCTCTGGGATTACAGGCATGCTCCACCTGGCCTGACTACCTTTAAATAATGCTTGGCATATGCTAGTCTCCTCTCTGAAGGTATAGGTGAGGCTCCAAATAAAGCACCTTTACTAAGCCCTTTGGAGGGAAGAAGGAAATAAAAAGATGTGCATGCACTTTGCCATCCAGGGTCTCCCAAAGACACCAAAAGTCCCTGGATAAAAAACGTTGGCTTAGGAAGTAAGAAACTAAAATAAAATCAAGAATTGGTACTATGAATCTCCACGTAAACAGTGTATTTCTATACCACTCAGTTCTTTAAATTCTAGCAAATTACACCTTATATCATAGTTAATTCCTTGTGTCTAAAAGAATTAAATATGGAAACATCAAATCATAAAGAAGATTATAAGTCATATTAGGGCATATTAGAAGATAATGCAGCACAGAAAAGATAATGCAATGGAAGAAATAAAAACAAAAATATTGGTAATTTCATATGCAAAAATTTAAAAATTTCCCCTACATTTAAAAAATAAAGACAATAATAAACAAGAAAACATTTTCAACAAATATACCTGACAATTGGCTAAAAGCCTAACAAGACAAAGAGCACATACAAATAAATAAGAAAAATAGTAGCAAACTCAATGAAATGGCAAGGAAAATGAATAATTTTCAAAGGAAGAAATAGTAAATGAAATCTTTCCAACCTCACTAGAAATTAAAATGAGAGTAAAAACAAGATACAATTTTAAAATTGATTGTGTTCAGTGCTTTTACAAACTACTGAGGAGTCAATTATTACTTGTTATAGCCTTTTAGTAAGCAATTTATCAGTACTTACCAAGAGACTTAAAATGCTAATATACCAATACTCTGTAATTCTATTTCCTGAGATGATTCTAAGCAAATAATTAAAGGAGCATTTCAAGATTTATTTACAACAATTCTTGTGGCAGTGTTATTTCTGATAGGAAAATCTGCAAACAACCTATTCAGTCAATGATTACATTATTGCATACAGGTAAAGCTTCTGATATGATTTTTTCAAAAAGCAGAATAAGAAATTGTACACCAACTATATTACATATTCAAGAATATACTGAAAGGATATACACTAAATCTTTCAGAGATGAAAGCAGTCATATCTGGCTAGTTGGGTCATGAGGGATTTATATTCTTTTCTGTATTTCCAAAATTGACATATACTCTGTTCTAATAAGAAAAATATCCAATAAAAAGTTTTAAAACTCCTAATAGGCTCCTCAGGGATGTTTAAATAAGGATTTTGAGTGGCAGTGGTAGAAGGTAAGACCCTGATGAATGAGACAGACCTTTTCACATAATCCAATAAAATATTAATGCAAAGATTTTGCTTGCCAGTCTCGATTTCTTTTTCCCAATTCCTTAGGCCAATAATTTCCAACTTCAATCTTAGAATACATCAGGTTATTGTCAATTATCTCAGGAAAACCTATAATTTTTTTTTCTTGACTGGTTTCCAAGCCACCATTTATTTTTAAAATTTGCAAAACAAAAAACAAAAAACAAGGCTTGAGGGAATCTACCTTGTTTTAAGCAATCAAGACCTGTTTTGACATTTGTCAGAGAACCAAAAATCAATCATTGAGAGTAATTTTGTGGTGGTGGGGACTAGATAGAGTTGGGGACAGGAGAGTACAGAAATTGAAAGGAGAATAATTTTGGTTTGTTTCCTACTGATAATTTCAAAATCATTTCTTTTTTTTAAATATTGTTTAGTTGTCCATGGATCTTTATTTTATTTATTTATACGTGGTGCTGAGATTCAAACCCAGTGCCTCACACATGCTAGGCAAGCACTTTACCACTGAGCCACAACCCCAGACCCTCATTTCTTATTCTTAAAAAGGGGACAGGTAACTCATAATGAAAGGGTATCTGATTCCATTCATTGTTTCATTTTTCAGTCCTCAGTATTCTTTTCATTCTTCCTATAGCTCTGTTTTGTGCTCCATCCATATTTCATAGAGGAAATTAATGAATCCCTAAATTGAAATTGGTGGAAATTTACAAGTAAATCTTTCCCCTTCCACATGACCCTGGATAAAACCTTCTGATCTAGTATTCTATCATTTTGTTTGTTTGTTTTTGTTTTTTAACCTCGGAAGCTGGCAAATTGTGGCCTGCTGGCCGGCTGGCACATCTATGGTTTTTGTAAATAGGGTTTACTGGGAGGACCACACAGTAATTGTAATGCAGAAGTGATGCTTTACTGCTGTAATGGAAGAGCTGAGCAGTTCCAAGACACTGTATGATTGACAGTGCCTAAAATAGTGACTGTCTGGTCCTTTACAGAAAAAGTTTGCTGACCCCTATTTTAGTTTACAAATTCCTGCGAGCTTGCTTGGCACAGTGTTTCTTTTCATACTTCTAAAACTTTCACTGAGGAGGAATAAGCATCCCTGAACAGTAACTATTACCTAGTAACTATTACCAGATAAACACAATAGAACATCAAGCTCAAGTCTGGACAAATTCGAAGACAGGAAAAAATTACCCACGGTCTTAGATACAGATCAAAAATCTTAATACTTCTTAAATTGACTTAAATTTCTTGACCATATCTATCCTCCAAAATGTCACATATAATTCTCACCTTTCAGTATTTATACTCTCATATAGTCCCCTCTCATACAGAAGTGATGATATTCTCATTTCTACAACTTTGTAATGGGACTGTGCGCTTCTCCACCCCACCTCCATTTGCTGTGAAGGAAGCCAGTTTCCACATCATCTATGGAGAGGCCACATGGCAAGGATCTGAGGCACCCAGTCCATAGACACTGAGGAACTGAGCCCTCCAGATAACAGCCTCATGACTGAACTTGGAAGTGGATCCTAGCCCCAGTCAAACCTTCAGATGACTGCAGTCCTGCTTAACAGCTTCATGGTATTGTAAGTGACAGTCTGGACAGATGCTACTGAATTCCTGACCTGTTATAACTGTGAGATGCTAAATATTTGCTGTTTTAAAACAATGAATGTTGGAATAATTTATTACATGGCAGTAGATAGCTAATGTTCTTACCTCTGCCACCACTTATGCATCCCAATTTCTACCTTTTAAAAGTAATCTGCACAAGGACTGTCAAGGACTGTGTTTTCTTGCAGTGGACCTATATATTAGATCTGGTGACAGTATGAATCTCATGGACTTCAAA
The DNA here is from genome assembly GCF_047511675.1 of Marmota flaviventris. NCBI lineage: Eukaryota > Metazoa > Chordata > Mammalia > Rodentia > Sciuridae > Marmota > Marmota flaviventris. The sequence continues at coordinate 56,593,555 of NC_092503.1, forward strand.
CAAATAGGAGACTTTATACTATAAAAATTCAAGGCTTGGGCTGGGAGCATTTGACTAATATGTGTGAGGCATTGGGTTCCATCCTTAGCAGCAGACAAAAATAAACAAATAAAATAAAGGCATTCTGTCCATCTACAACTACAAAACAAAAATTAAACAACAACAACAACAAAAAAAAACCCTCAAGGCTTATCTGAGCCATTAAAGCATATTAGGGACTGCACAAACAGGAGCTATGCACACACTTTAAGTCCTGAGTAAAGAGGTACTGGACTGGTATTGCACCCATTGCAATGCAAGTGGACTTTACCTCCACTGGGATAAGAAAGGTGCAGCTCTGGGAGTGGGCATCACTTGATAGGGTTGAATTGCACCCACCTGTTTGTTGTAATCCTATCCTTCTGCCCTTTTTTGGATAGAATGTTCCATGGATTAGCTCCCCCATTAATAAAACCCAGGTTCAAGGCATCCTCCCTCTGTTTCTTGCCTGCCTTGCTTCCTTTGTGGAATCTGGGTCAGAGGGGCCATCCCAGAACCCAAAGAAAAAGGTATTTCTCTGTGTCATTATTTTGCGTCAGTCCAGTTCACCTGGAGTGACCCTGACTAGTTGAGTCATGCATTGTGACAAAAGCAGGTCTTAATATTTCACTCTATTGCTGTAATAACTCTAGTCAAAAATTTAAATGACTGAAATGAATGTACACACTAGGAAGAACACAACATTTACCTCAGGAGGACTGCAAAACCCACCAGGACATCAACAACCAAACCCCAAAGTTCTGGGAAATTGGAAGTCAGACTTCTCAGTCCACTTTAGGCTTCCAAACAGCTTTTGGTTTCCTTTCTCTTTCACTTTAGCCAAAAGAGGTGAACAGTATTGACAATGCCTTACATTTACAAAGCCCCGAATAATCTGAAAGGTAATGCTTTATGTACATCCCCTCTTTATCCTTGTGGCAACCCTGAGTTTCAGGTTTAAGTAAGAGTCATTTTATTTTATGTAAAAATAAAGAGGAGGGAGATTATTATCATAAGAATAGAAAATAGCAGTTGGGCATGGCATGCCTCTAATCCCAGCAACTCAGGAGACTGAAGCAGGAGGATCACAAGTTCAATGCCAGCCTCAGCAACTTAGTGAGGCCCTGCTTCCAAACAAAATAAAAAGGGATGGGAATGTAGTTCAGTCGTAGAGTGTTTGCCTAGCATGTGGGAGACCATGGGTTCAATCCTCCCGCCCACACACACACACCGAGACAGAGAGAGAGAGAGAGAGAGAGCGAGCAAGAGAATGGAAAAGAGCATCTAATCATTTTTGTGAAGTATTAGATGTTTTTCAGAGAATATGTATCATCCCTGGGCACACTCACCAGAATAACTTCTGTTTGGATGACAGTATTGCACCCTGAACTCATTTGTTGAAGCCCTCCAGCACCCTTTGAATTTCCCCAAGAACACACTAACTCCCTGGAGGTGGAGTAATGGGTATCTTTCACCTTTGCTCCGATGGCTAGTAGTACAAGAAATTCACATCAGAGACACTCACTAAATGTCTGAAAAGGAAAAGAGGAAGAAAGAAAAGAAGGGATTTGAAGTATAATATAGATTTCTTGTTTCCTTCAAGCTACAAAACCTATGGTATTACAAAGTATTTAAGAGAAAGAAGGAAGGGAAATAGAAATACTGGGAATTGATATTGGCAAATTATTTTGCTATATTGTGTGCATATACAAATATACACACAAATCCCATCTTTATGTATATTTATAATACTTTACTTAAAAATACAAGAAAAAAACCCAAAGTGTGATTTCTCTTGATAGACCTTCTTTCCTTTAAAATTCCTGAAGTGGGCAAAATCATGTGGAAATTAGTGAAAGTACAAAAGTAGAGTAGAAAAACTCTTTGAATTAATGGTGATTCATTTCCCAAGGAATCTAGGTAATAAGGTACAATAAGAGATTCTGGTTATTTGAATGTTTCACCTTCAAAGAGATACAAGAGACAAGAGGCATTTAGAAAAGAGCAGTGATCTCTGCCACATTAGAATACATATTCTGGTCCATTAAGAATGTACTCAGCATTCAGAGCAATTTTTCCTATAAAACAGGGACAGCCCACAAGCATATATAATCTAATTGATGCCTAAGAAAATAGTGTCAAGAATCACCCATGTCAACACATCCTGTGGGTGACAAACTCATCATGTCACTTGCACCTGCTGACAACATTGGCCCTAGGAGGCCAGAATGGACTCAGTCGAGCACTTAGCCTTGATGGAACTCCCAGGAGCCCACCAACTTGCTGTCTTGTGGGTGCGTTAGGGTACAGAAACATGCCAAATGATCCCCTTTCACACTTTCACAACAAAAGTCCCATGACAAAAATATTGATCAATAACAAAAATAAAACATGCTGCAAAACAGTGTGGGCATTTCTGCACAAATCTTCCCGCTTTTGGTATGAGCTGCCCACCTACAGCTAGAAAGATTAAGTCAATAAAATGGAGCCCCATACTGTTTTTTCAGATTTGGGATATTTGTTCAACTGGAACAAGTAATTTGTTTGTCCACATGGGTCTATAATCTTCTCATTTTAGAGTCTACCTTCTCATTTTAGAGTCTATTCCCAAAATAGTTTGAAATCTGAACATTTTGGTTTACTTATTTTTTATTTTTATTTCTATTTATTTCTTTATTTTTTTGTGGTGCTGGGGATGGAACCAAAGGCTTCATGTGGCTAGCCCTCAATGGTTTAGTTTAGGAAGACTGTAAAAAAAGTATCTGAATTGAATCAAAGATTAAAGTTTCTACCTAAGAATGAATGCATATAATATTTGGGCAGGTTGCTGATTTTTAAGAGAGAGATTTACTCCAAAATCAGGTTTGGGGCTAAAGGTGGAGCTAAGTGGTAAAGTACTATTTTAGCATGCACTGGGCCTGGGTTCTATTTCCAACACTGAAATAAATGATGATGATGACAAAGCAGGATTTAGCCAGGTGCAGTGGCATACATCTGTAGTTCCAGCAATTCAGAAGCCTGAGGCAGGAGGATTGCTTGAATCCACTAGTACTAGACCAGGTTGGGTAACATAGCAAGACCCCCATCTCAAAACAAAGCAAGTTTCCCAAGATGGCCCTGACAATCCCCCCACTCCCAGTGTCTATTCTGCATGCTGTTCCTTAATCCAGCAATAAGTTGTATTTATGTATTGAGTCACCTCATTAGAAGTGCAGATACCCTGCTAGAAAGGCCACATGGAGACAGAAAGGCCATGAGATTGTGTGGGGAGAAATTTAGATTCCAGTTAACTGCAAGAACTAAGGTCCCAGACATTCTACCCCAGTAGACTTATTCTGGCCAGCTCCCAGCCGTTCAACCCACCTTCATTCAATGAGTATACAGGCATGAAACTAAGGAGCCATGGTGGTGGTTCCTACAACAGCAGATATCATATGGAGGAGAGTCAAGCTGATCTACTTGCCCTGCATAAGTTCCAGTTGCACAGAACTATTCAAACCATAAGTGATTGTTATTTAAAGTCACAAATATGGGAATCTATTTTGTGCAGCAATAGATAACAGAAACAAGCTGAAGGCACATAGCCTTGAGCTAAAATCTATTTTTTGTAAGTATAATCCCACTTGGTCATTTCTTGAGGAAATCATCCACAGAGGCCATAATTATTTCAATTTATTAGATGGGATCTGAAATGTGAATAGGAATACTTTAGAAAGAATAGGTAAGTGGCAGGAAGATTTTTAAAATAATATGTAATATATTTCCTAACTGATATCTTATTATTTGAAATAAATAGGCAGTAGGAGAGGGGAAAGAGACTCAACAGAGTAGTATTAAGCATTTTGATAATTCTAATTTAATATTAATAACTACTTTTTTTAGGACTGGGGATTGAATTTAGGGGCACTCGATCACTGAGCCACATCCCAGCACTATTTTGTATTTTATTTAGAGACAGGGTCTCACTGAGTTGCTTAGCACCTCATCGTTGCTGAGGCTGGCTTTGAACTAGTGATCCTGCCTCAGCCTCTTAGTCACTTAGTCACTGGGATTACAGGTGTGTGACCCCACACCCAGCTAATAACTACTTTCTATTGGGTAATTACCGCATCCCATGCACCATCCAAGTACTTTACATCTTTGCCTTGTACATTCCTCACAATGAACCAATGAGATAGAAATTATTACTGGTATTTTATACAGATGAGGAAACTGAAACTCAAAGAGATTACTTTTCTTTAACTCATACAGTAAGTTGAGGAGATGGGAGCTCCATCTTTAATATAAAATAGTTTTACTCTTCAGTACTTTTCATATTTAGAAAGGATGTATCTCACAGTAACAGCAGGTAACATTAAAAGCCACATCTTGGTTCCAAATGGCTCAAAGTACTTTGCATCTTCTTGCATTTAAACTATTGTATTTAGTCAATCTCATGTTATATAACTCTAGGAAAAATTTTCCCATAAAGTTGGGTATCTGCCTTTTTTTTTTTTTATCTGCTGATCCCTACGAGTGTTTGCTATGTAAAAAGAAGAACTGAGGCACAGCCGTCTTATCACAATGATTTATCCATATCAGCCTTCCTGTGAACTCCAGCTGATGTATCCTCTACCTCTGTTGGCCCTGCCTGTCCCACATATTTTCCCTTCTTCTTAAAACATACACTCTCTGCCTCACAAAGAATCGTCAACTTTTCCTACTCAGAGAAGGTATAAGCCTGGTTAACATGGTTGAAAGTGGAGATATATTCTAACAAAGAGATGGAAAATAGAAGAAACTGACAGAAATACAAGTTTGCGAAGGAATAAAGATTCTAGGTTGCTAACTCTGCCAGCCCTACACATTAGTTTTTCTATTACAAAGACTCTAATATATGTAAAAATGTCCATAAAGAGAAGCTGTTCTAATACCAGGTGCCTGGCTAGTTTGGATTGTTTCTAGAACCTCAAAGACCAATTTGCATTCACAAAAGATCAAAGAAGGGACTGATCATCTGATAAAAAGGTGGAGTAGCCATCACACCTGGGAACACCTGATCTGCTACTCCACAAAGGTCCTTCACCCGTTTTAGCTTTGCCAAGCTGCTCTAGAATTTAGGGTGATGATTCGATGCCTGGAGAAGACGATGAACTGGAGGTCTAATGTGCTTGCCTTACGCTAAGGTTTCTTACAGGTCCTTGGAGTAAAAGGAGACTCTATTTGGTATCAAAAGATTTTATATAAAATGCCATCTCTGCCATGTCTAACTGTGTCCCGTTGGGCAAGATACTTAATTTATCTGACTTTGAGATTCATTACCTGTAAAATAAGGATGATGATAACACACCACATGTATAAAATTCAAGTGGAACAGTATTTGTGAAAGCATTTTGTAAACTACAAACCTCATTACAAATTTTAATTGTTATCAAGTCTTTCACTTTATAGGAACATTATACTATTATAAATGACATGTGTGTACTAGTTTCAAATATCTAAAGAAAATATACTATATATTATTGGGCATTGTATTTGTTGTTTACATCAGACACCTGAAATGCCAGAAGAGTGGAAATATTTAGTCTTCAGTGCCTGTCAATTTATAATACACATTGTGCCATTTAATAGAAATAGTAATTCATTCAACAACAAAACTTTTGAGTGACTTGCCACAGTGAAGGACTTTACATTTTAAATGAGAGAGATATAGAATAACACAACAGGAAGTGGGCAAAGAGGATAAAATGGTGGAAGGTACTGTTTTAAGGGATGTCAGGGCAGGTCGTTCTGAAGGATTTTTTTTTTTTTAATTTGTTTTAGTTGTATGCAGACACAATACCTTTATTTTATTTATTTATTTTTATGTGGTACTGAGGATTGAACCCAGTGCCTTATGCATGCTAGACAAGTGTTCTACCCCAGCCCTGAAGGATAATGTTTGAACAGAGACAAATAACATGAGGTGGTGAGCCAAGCGAGAATCTAGGGAAGACCATTACCACAGAGGGGACAGCAAGCTCAGAAGCCTGAGCTTGACGTGGTCAGGGAAGTCCCAAGGGTCAGTGTGTCTGGAGGGGCTGAGCTAGGCAGACAGAGGCAGCAGCAATAAGGGACCAGGTCACAGGCCACATGGCTTCGATTTCATTCTGAGTATAATGGGAAGCACTGGGAGGTTTTGAGCTAGGAAATGGGACAGGATTTCAGGAAACCTTTATAGAGAACAGACTGTAAGGCAGAGCAAGAGTAAAAAGAGGAAGACCAGGCAGGAGGGCACTCAAGAATCCAAGCTAGAGATGACAGACTGGGATGACAGTAGTGGTGAACGTGCTAAGTGGGCAGATTCTGGACAGATTTTAATGGTGGGGTGTGAGAGAAAGAAAACTGAAAAGGATGATTCTAAGATTTTTGTCCTGCATTGTTGGGCCTATTAAGATTTACTGAGGTGGGCGTGATGAAGCATGCCTATAATCCCAGGGGTTTGAGAGGCTGAGGCAGGAGGATTGCTGGTTTAAAGCCAGCCTCAGCAACTAAGTGACTAAGTAACTCAGAGAGACCCTCTCTTCATATAAAATACAAAAAAGGGCTAGGGGTGTGGCTCAGTGGTTACTGAATTCAATCCCTGGTAGAGGGAGGGGGGAGAGAGAGAGATTGATTTACTGAGATAGGGACCAATGTGGAAGGGTGGAAGGAGCAAGTTTGGAGTGAAGTGAATCATGAGCAGCTTTGGGATATGTTATATTAGAAAGGCACATTAGACATTCCAGTGGAGATGCTGAGAAGGCTGTTAGATATATGATTCTGGGAAGTTGATCTCAGAGATATAAACACAGGACTCATCAGCACGCAGGTAGACAGCTGCCTACAAAAAACTGCAGAGAGGGAAGCGGACCCCAAGGGCTGGAACTTCAGGCCCTCCATCATTTAAAGAAGGAATAACAGTGAAAGAGGCAGAAAGATTTCTCAGAAAAAGGAGAAAAGAGTTTAGTATTATCGGAAGCCAGGGAGGGGAGGCCCGGAGGCAAAATGACGAGGCAAGCCAGGAAGTGACTGAGAGCCTGGGGCAAAGGACAGACCTAACCCAGATGTTCCCTTGTGTGTGGAAGGGATTCACTTAGGTGACACTAGGCCCTTCTCCTCACCCTGCCTCTGTGGAGACAGTGACTTCTCTGGTTGGTGAATTTGGGCAGAGTTAACTAGGCCTGCTTGGTTCACCCCCTTCCTCTTGGGAGCCCTTTACTTGTAAGAGAGCTGGCAAGCTTCTCTGCTTCCTTGTTAGACTTTGCCCCATGAGGATGCCTTAGTTTTCCTGATCTGCACAGAACCCAGACAGGAAAACCGTGTTATTGATTAGGCACCCCTCAGAGACCTCAAGGGCCTTACAGAAAGTGTTGCAGATGAGCAGGACTCGCGAAGGACTATAGGGAAAAAAGCCGGATGAGAGGAAGTGCAGATAGCAAGTATAAACAATTATTTTGTGGGGCTTTTTTTGTAAAGGGAATCTGAGAAGTGATGGGATGTCAGGTGGAGGAAAATGTGTGAGTTTTTTTTTTTTGATGATATTACAACAAATCTGTATGCTGATAGGAATGACTGAGCAGAGAGGGAAAGAATAATGAAGTGGGAGAGAAAGAGGTTATTCTAAGGGTAAAAATCCTGGAGCAGTAAGAAGGGAAGAGATCAAAGCACAAGGGAAAGGCTTGACTTTAGATCTGAGCACTTACAGTCATGGTAATGGGAAAAGATGAAGATATGGGAGCAAACGAAGTGAAGGTGGCAGTGGAATCCTGTGGGATTTCTAGATGATTGGTTCTATTTTCTTGGAATAAGAAAAAGTCATCATCTGAGCAAGGGTGGGGTTTAAAGACATAAAACAAAAGTGAAGATATGGTAGAATAAAGGCCTTAAGGAAATACAAGGAATTGCCAGGTCCAGCCTCGGGCTCACTTGGCATATATGATCATGAATTTAAAATGAAAGCAGTAGCTGGATGCTGTGGCACCTGCCCGTGGTCTCAGCTACTCAGGAGGCAGAGGTGAATCACTTGAACCTAGGGGTTCAAGCCCAGCCTGAGCAATATAGTGAGATTCCAGCACAGTAGTAAATTTCTAGTCACATTCAGTTAGAAAACATTTAGTTAGAGAACTGTATTTGTCAGTATTGGGGCTTCTCTGCAGGTGAATGTAAGACAGGAGGCAAGGAAACTGAGGTTATATGCAAAGGAGTGAGAATATATATATATATTTACATTGGAGGCAGTTAGCCGAAACAATAAAGCAAAATTCAAGGAGTGAGTTAAACTGAGGTTTTTGGAGATGACGAAATTGGTGATAATGAAAAGATCCAGGGCACAATAGCACCTAGAGGTAAGAATGGCAGCAAACTGAGAAGCAGGGGTGAAAGGTGGGCCATTTTCCTGCATATTAAAATCACCAAGAGCAATGCCTGTGACAGTGCTGGAAAGAGAGTAGGTGGGCCAGGTGTTGAAATCTTCATCCATTGAAGGGGAAGTGCTCAGGGAGGCTTGCAGGATGCAGCGGTGGCCTGTGCCCAAGGGGCTGAGGGGGCTGGTGGAAACATGGTCTAGAAAGTACAATGAGGTGCAAGGAAAAACCTCCTCCTTCACAGGGTGCAAGGTAGAACTGTGCCAGAAGAGACAGCTAAGGCTGGTGATGGGGAACAGCAGGTAGGTAACGTCCTCAGGGCAGGCTCAGGTAGTAGGTGCCTCAGAGTTTGGGGCATTTTCCTGATGATGCATGCCAAGTTCCACAGGACATAGCAGAAGGACCTGGGAATAGGACAGAGTTGGGGAGTGACTAGAGAGCATTGAGTGAGGACCTCAAGGACAAGGAGTGTCCCCAGTGCTGGACTTGTGGTGCTGAGGCAGGCAGGCTTATAGGGCCTGACAGCATTTGTCCTGATGGTATCTGAAGGGAGGTGGGGAATCAGTGCTCAGTGGAGCCTCCTGTTGCCACTGATCATATGGGCCATGTACAGGGAAGTGAGGATGAGGAAGAGTGTTATAAGCCCTGGGGCATTGTTAGGGTTTTTTGTTTTGTTTTGTTTTTAATATTTTTAGTTGTAGATGGAGACAATACCTTTATTTTATTTATTTATATGTGGTGCTGAGGATGGAGCCCAGTGCCTCATGCTTGCCAGGCAAGTTCTCTACCACTGAGCCACAACCCCAGTCTCATTATTAGGGTTTTTACAGAAACAAATACTGTGAATATCTTTTATAATTTTATTTGGATGCTCAAAAAAAAAGCCAATTGATTAATTCTCCTTCAAAGAGGGTACAAAGCAGAAGAAAAAGACAATTCCGTGTATGTTTTATATTATGTGCTTCTAGGAAAGTTGTTTGGACATGAAATTTTATAAAGCAAATTTTATTTATAGCTTGATGATTAAAGGAAGTTAAATCACATTAAAGTAGAGAATCATTTGCAATGCAAACAGTCCTGTGCCTTGCTCATAAAATTTACTTTTTGTGTATTAGTTTTTCTTAGACACATGGGTTGGCATAGAAAAGGAGGAGGTGGGACAACAAAGTAAAAATGAACTAAGTCTTGGGAAATTTCACTAGAGCCAAACTGGCATCAGTCTGGAGCTTCATTGCACCTTTTCTATTGGCATAAATAGCACAGATGTTACTTATATCTGTAGTTGTAACGCAAGTGAAAACATTTCTGTGGCTGGAAGTTTTGCATGGAAATTGCTGTATGAACCAAACTTTATCTTAGAGAATTAATCCAAGAAAGAAAAAGGAAGAAGTTGAAATGACTGGACAGTGGCTGGGAGATAACTTAGCAACATAAATGGGGTTTGAAAAAAATCTTATTGGTAAAAACAATTAACTCTAGCATTTTGATGAGTCAAGCTTCTTTCAGTCTGCAGGTGATATCAGTCCCTCTCCTTATTTCAACCTGACTATGATTTTCTAAGGTCAATTCATTATTTTCTTGAGATCAAGGGGTCACTGAAAGATAAGTGTAGGGCTGAGGTTGTAGCTAAAAGATAGAGTGTTTGTCTAGCATGCTCAAAGCTCTAGGTTTGAGCCCCCAGTACCAGGAAAAAAAAAAAAAAAGTAAATGCATTCTTTTCACCCATCAGGAAGTCATTATATCAAGGCAGCAAATTACCAAATGGAATTCCTGGTAGCCTGTAAGACTTTGATGAATTTATCCACAGGAATGATTCACTGCCAGGATGTTTTAATCACCATCTATCTCTGAAGGCTTTAAAAAAGCAGATACTTTTGGGCTGGGGTTGTGGCTCAGAGGTAGAATACTTGCCTAGCATGCAGGAGGCACTGGGTTTGATTCTCAGCACCATATAAAAATAAGATAAAGGTATTGTGTCCACCTACAACTAAAAAATAAATGTTCTTAAAATTAATTTTTAAAAAGCAAATACTTTTAACAGGATTGTCATTTAGAAGTAACGACACCACATCTAAAAGGCAACTCCTTAAAAAGCGTGCTAATTGAGTCACTTAGGTTTAACCACCTAATCTCTGTGCTCCCAAGGTACCTTCTTGACAGCATTATCACATCCTTATCTAGCTGCTGATTCAGTCCCATTACTTGAAAATAATCCCTTAAGGGTAAGGACCATCTTTCATCATCCCTAAAATAAACACTGTGGAATGGGTGAAGGCATGCAAATCACAGTGACAGAAGAATGAATGAAATACACACTGAAAACATTTTTGTAGTTGTAGGTGGAGAGCATACATTTATTTTGTTTACTTTTATGTAGTGCTGAGGATTGAACCCAGTGCCTCACACGTGCGAGGCAAGCACTCTGTAACTGAGCTACAGCCCTCACCCCACATTTATTCTTGTTTAAACAAAACAAAAAAACTCTGCCTACCAGAATCTTGAAAATGCTGCCACTTAAAGAGTTTCATTTGCTAATGTTTCCCAAATAATATTCAAAATAATCTTTCAAAAAGCAATTGGTGCTTCTAAAGGAATTCCAAACTTCTACATTATTGAAAAAGAAAGGAGTGGAATAGAAAAGAAATAGGTGAGAATATCAAAGAAAAAAAAAAGGAGCATGATTATTGGAGAAAAGGACAATTTTTTTTGCAATACCTTTATTTTACTTATTTATGTGGTGCTGAAGTTCAAACCCAGTGCCTCACGCATACTAGGCAAACACTCTACCACTGAACCATAGCTCCCAGGACAATTATTTTTTAAAAAGGCTACTTCAATTTTGAAGTCACAAAGATACGGTTTGAAACACTAATATATTAGCCAGCCACTGTGGTAAGTGCATATAATTGAGGCTTCTCAGGAGGCTGAGACAGGAAGATCCCGAGTTAAAGCCTGAGCAACCTGGGGAGACCCCATCTCAAAATAACAGTAATGATGTTGATGGGACGGCTAAATAGGGGCCACACTGTGAGGATACTTGTTATGTGAGATGTCCCCCAAAAGCTCACATGTGAGATAATGCAAGAAGGTTCAGAGGAAAAAAAAATGAGGTTGTGTGAGACTCTTAATCCAATTAGTGAATTAATCCACTGACAGGGATTAATTGAGTGGTAACAGAAGTGGGAGGGTGTGGCTGGAGGAGATGGGAATTGGGGAGTGGCTTTGGGGTATATATTTGTATCTGGAAAATGGAGACTTTTTCCTCTGCTTCCTGATCATCACGTGAGCTACTTCCTTCCACCACACTCTCCCGCCATGATGTTGTGCCTTACTTTGAGCCCTGAGGAATAGAGCTGGCCTTCTATGAACTAAGACCTCTAAAACCAAGAGCCGTCAAATAAACCTTTCTCCTCTACAATTGTGCTGGTTGGGTCCTTTAGTCCCAGCAGTGAAAAAGCTGACTAAAATAGTACCTAAACAAAATTTACCTAGTTTCTTCTTAAAAAATATTAAGATACAATTTTCACAAGTCATGTAAACAGTGACATCATATTTGCAAATAGGAGAAATTGGTATTAAACATGAAATAAGAAAAGCCCAATTTTTTTTCATTTTGGATTCAGTTATGATATTTAATAGTCTAGAAATAGACAATTGACTCAGACAATTAGGAATAATATTAAAAATATTTAACAATCACTTAGACCCTAAATACTGCACATAATGAGATATTCTATAGCTATTAACTTTTTTGAGAAATAGTTTCATTGAATATATGGATATATTTTCAGTAAAGTAGGAAAAGCAATATATATATATATATATATATATATATATATATATATATATATATATATATCCATTTTCTAGAAATATAAAACATACACATAAGCAATAAAAAACTAAGGAGGAAAACTCTGGCAAAATGTTGAAAAATGTTTCGAAGGCTATCTCTAAAGAATGGGATTTTTTTTTTTTTTTGCGCATTTCTGTACTTGGAAAAGTTGCTAACAGGAAAAAATTTTTAATTAAAAAGAATAAAAATAAAAATGTCTCAATCACTGACATTTCCTACCTTCCCCTAACAGAAAGAGAGAGAGAGAGAGGGTGGGGGGGGAGGGAGAGAGTGAGTATGAATCTTGGCTGTGACACTGCAGGCTCCCCCTTATTTTCCACTCATTATTAAACCTGTAAAAATCCGTCATTTATACTTACTGTGTGCATTTCCTCAGCATGTATACTCACAGTTCTGACCCTACCATGCTTTAGAAACCCAACTCACAAGTGTTTCCAATAACCTATTAATTATCAAACCCAGTGCTTGACCTTCATTCTTCTTTTTTAAACCATTGAATTGTGCATTTCACTTATGTATTTTGCATTACTGGGGATTGCACCCAGGGCCTCACACGTAGTACGGCAAGCCTTTTACCACTTACTATATTCACAGTCCTTTGTCCTTCTTGAAATCACTGTTGTCTGTTATTCTGCAAATACTTCGTTCTCAAAATTCTTTTCTCCCACTGCCTCCAAGAAGCTGAGATGCTGGTTCCCTGCCTCTTTTACTGACACAGTCTTATTTTCAGGCTCTCAGCCTACTCCCACTTCCCATCTCCAAATTGGGTTTTTCAAGTCTCTGTGACCTCTTCTTCATCCTACCCTCTGATGTCAGCCTCTGCCTTGTCTCACCCTCAGGTTCCCCTTGAGCATCTTGGGTTGGGCAACATGAATTGTGAACACAAAAACTGGACACAAGTCAGACAGTATTGAGCCATCTGTTATTCGACAAACATTTATTGAGATTCGCTGGTGCCAAGAAATACAGTAAATACCAGAAATTCAAAATAAGAATCTCTGTACAAAAACAGGCCTGTAATTACAGAGATTTGGGAGGCTGACTTAGAAGGATCACAAGTTTGAGGCCGGTCTGGGTAACTTAGCAAGATCCTGACTCAAAAAATAAAAAGGGCTGTGGATGTAACTCAGTGGTAGAGCACTCCTGGGTTCAATCCCCAGTACCCAAACAAGACAAAATAGAACATAAGGAAAGAGAAGTTACCAGGTGCTTACTCACGTGAAGACCGAGTTCTAATGCACTGTGAGGCCAAGAAAGAAGTATGTGTGTATAGGCTGTAGCAGAAGATAAGAGGGAGGTGCCAATCCTAATGAGAAGAATGAAAATTGCAAGCTGACATCAAGGCCTAGAATGCTGAAAGGAAGCTTAATCCTGGGTGGATGCTAAATGTGGACAAGATGAGAGAAGGCACCTGAAACCAAGGAATTAGCCCATGGATTAACAGCACAAGACACTGTCCCACCTGAAGTAGGGTTCAACTCATATTCTATGTGCCGCTTTCTGCTTTTCTTCATAAGCAATCCTACTCTCTCAGGTCAGCTCTAGACCTAAAAGTACTCTGGACCCAAACTCCTAAGGAATGTATCCACAGATACAGGCCTCAACCATCTTGAACTTGAATCACATTAAAAAAAAAAAAAAGTGTGTTTTCCACTACTCCATTTCCTTCACTTCCCAAAACGATCTTATACCATGTTTTGTCAAGGGCACAGCAAAGGTAATTTATCACCAGACTTGAAACCTTGAAATTGCATTCTATACTTCTGCCCCTAGACTATACCCAGTCAATGGCTAACTGGTAGTGCTCCATTATGGTGCTCACATATGACTCATATTTTCCATTGTCATTGTTGCCTCCTAAACTCAGGATCTTATATCTTGAGGCCTGAATAATGGTAATCATCTTTCTGCTCTCCTGCCCTGGCCTCTGGTGCATGCACTCCATCTCTGCGGGAGGTTGCAGTTTCCCTGAGAGGGATGACTTCCTGTTTCTATTCCAGCACAGACTCACTCTCTCAGAAGCTTCCTCAGATCTCTCCTTTCAGTACACATGCCTATGGCTCTTACCATCCTCACTGCTCGGCTAACACACTGTCTTACACTAACTCCTCCTATTTGTCATTACTAGAAAGCGAGGCTTTACCCAAAGTGAACGTACAAGAAAAAGGAAACTTAACCAAAACTAACTTTACAAAAATAAAATAATAATAACCATTTTTGACAGAAGGTCTTGCCAAGTGAATGATGTGCCTCTTTGACCAGAGAGTGTGCTGAATGTGACATGATAAAACTACCAACCTGCACAGCTGTGCACAGCTGGGCCCAGCTGGGAAGACTTCTGGTGGGGATCATCCCTTCTTGCAAGTTGATGTTAAAGGTTCTCATCTACTAGATTGAGGAAGGACTGCAGCATAAACCAGCAAGTTTATTAGATTGGTGACCTCATGGACACATAATTCTAATTCCATATGGTCTAGCATAGGGAAAGGAATAGAACTTCACAACAGCTATCTCTGCTGCTTACAAGGTTTTTCTTTCCTGCCTTGAGATTTCTGATTATAAGTCAGAGCTGAGCTTGCTAGAAGCTCTTTTGAGTCAGTGGTTTAATAAGACAGCTCTGGGCTTAACTTCTCCAGAGTGACCATCTTGCCACTTTAACTCTTAGAAGAGCTAGAGTTAACTCTCTAATTTCTTTTTTTCTCTTGGTACAACACTTACCCAATCCATGTAATAAATGTCTACTGAATCCACAATTATGAACCCAAGTCTTTTCAAACAGGTTGGAAAAATGGTTGGAAATTGATGGTGAAACTGTTAAAACTCAGAAATGAAAAGTTAATCTGGTTCCATCTTGGATGCTGCAGTCTCCTCCCCGCTCTTCAAATTTCAGCTGCAGTTTGTACTCTACTTCTTAACTGTGTTTTAAATTTTTTAATTAAAAAAGTTTTCTAAGAAAATAAACCCCATCATTTCTTTTTCCTTTGCTGAGTAAAAGTGAAACAAGCTCAATGCAAAATAATCTAGAAGCATAAATGAATTAGAAATTAAAATCCCCATCATGCTATATCTAGATACAAAAATAACACATTTTTAGTGTCCATTCACTGTTGCACTCATGCACACAGACACACACAGGTTCTACAATGAGAGCAAGATTAGGCTATATGCTGTTGTTTTTAATTATTAACAATGTATCACCACTTTCTTCTGTGTTAAATAAACACATACACATTTGATGAATACCATAGTAAATGTTTGATTGAAGGGCTTTTAGAATGGTTTCATTTTTTTTTTTGCTTTTATAAATTGTTGAAATAAACAATCATTTCTTTATTAAAATATTTATAATTTTCCTCCTTTTTTTCAAAATTTCGGCTGAAGCCCCACATTTAAGAACAAAGAGCTACACATTCTGAAGAACAGTATCAGAGAGATCTGTGGCTGACAAACTCAAATATAGCAGAACCAGTCTAGCAACTATCAACCCCCGTCTTTTACCTTAGGCTTATATAAAATAAAACTAGAAGTTTGCAAGGAGGGGGAAGAGCACCATCACAGTGAAGCTTATCCTTGAGGGTCCTTCCCCTCCCTATGGGGGAAGTAAGTGCTTCTCTGTCCCCAGCAGCAAACCTAGTGAGTGAAGACCCAAGTAAGACAAAGTAGAACTTAGGAATGCCTGTAGCAAAGAAAGAGAGCATTTTCTGCCCTCATGCATCTCTCTCTCTCTATCTCTCTCTCTCTCTCTCTTTCCCTCCCTCCCTTCCTCCCTCCTTTCTTTCTTTCTCTCTCTTTCTTTCCCTCCCTTCTCTCTCTCTCTCTCTCTGTCTCCCTCCCTCCCTCCCTCTCTCCCTCTCTTCTTCTCTCTCTCTCTTTCTGCACTTTGGGTCCTAGAGCTGCCATGGATCCTTAGAATTTGCCACAAAAGCCCTGGAGTTTAGGGACATCCATGGACAGAGAACAGAACTGGCTTCCTGCCAGGAGAACTCTTAAAGCTAAGGGACCATGAAAAGGGACAGCTGAGGGAACACAGATTAAAATCCAAGGAGTTTTCCAGATGGACACTGGAAATGTCCCCCCACTGCCAGGCCCCCCCCCACCCCGCCCCGAGACTCCTGGCTGCTCAGGCAAAGGGCACTTGGCATCAGGAAGCCATGGAGGGGACAGCCAGAGGTAGAGCTAGGGATGGGATCCTAGGAGCCTAGTCACATCACTGTTCATATCAGGGAATGTGGCAGGGTGATGGCACCTGTGGAGGCACATGTAGGTGCGTCCAAGGATCCACAAAAGCACTCCCAAGAGAGACAGCCAGCCCTTGGGTGCTTATCACATAAACAGCTCTCTCCAAGAGAGGACAGTCACACTGTATCAGCTAAGTAGAGAGATTTCTGTCCATGCTCCTCCAACCCTACCTCCCCCTATTTGATGTTGAGGGTGAAAGTCGAGGAGAGCCCTGGGGATTCTTTAATACAAACAGGCCTTTTAAAAAAAGCATTTGTTATGCAGAATTATGTCATCTACTATTTTTATGCGCTGCTGCTGCTGATGATGATGACCATTTCCTGAAAACAATTAAATACATTTAAAATGTATGAACGTATATCTAAATGAGAAATTTGATGCTATTTAAAAAGTTGAAATCAGGGCTGGAGGTGTAGCATGCAATGATGTGAACTTTCCAATAGTGGAAGAAATGTTGAGGGGGCTTTTATCACTTTCTCTGCAGGCAAAACAAAACAAAACAAAAAACAAACAAAAACCCTGAAATAGTCTAAAACTATTTTGAGGGGTAATTTCCAACTCATGTGGCTTTAAAATTTAAAGTGCATTTACAGATCTTATCAACCTGCTCGAGAGTGGACTTTTCCTTATTACTTTGTCAAAGAGAAAGGGAAATGTGAAAAAAGAAAGCATTTTAAATTTATTCTCCACAACCAGTGGCTTTCTGGGTAGAAGAGAAAGACTTGATATTCTACTACTAATTCTTGGGGGAAAAAAAAATCTAAGAATGGAAGTAATTCTAGGCTCCGGAGGAGCAGAGAGCAGTAGATGAGATTCACTTGATACAGGCCTGTGGTGGCAATCCATGCCAACACAGAGGTCAGAGAACCTTCCCAGTTTGTGGAGTTTCCTCTTCACCAAAAGAGCAAACCAGGTATACTGCTCAGCATACAAAGGAGTTCCAACCAAGTTTATGAGGTGAGAATCCTTTCCATTCAAAGAGGGGTTTGGAAAGGAATTTTTCACTATCTCAAAGAAATGGGAGTCTTTGAAATTTACAAAAGAAGGTCACAAAACAGAGTTTGTTATTCCTTTCTTTTCACAAATCTTTCTTTCCATTGTACTTTTCTATTCTGGTGACTGATACTAAGGTTTCCTGGGACTCTTAGTGGCACTTGAGGAAGGGTCACATAATTGTTATTTTTTGGAAAAATGTTAGCAAGTCCCAAACAAAAATTCTTAGGCGAAACAGTACACAGAGGGTGGAGGGAAACCAGGAGCTTTTTGTACTGAGAGGTGGCAGTGACAAGACAGAGACTCTGACATATTTTCCTCCTCTGCAACAAGCTCCCCAACAGCTTGTGAAGTCTAGAATCATACAGCCACACCATGGTCTCTCCAATAGTGTGTGGCTTCTTTTACCAGCAGGGCTGTAAGAACTTTCAGAATGCTTAAACACAGGGCTTTTGTAATGGATCAAATCCAAAATTGGATGAAGCAATTTTTTAATTCAGTTGCTTGTTTTGGAAAAAAAAAATAATCTGTACTGTCTGTGGTGGACATCTGTATACTTTTGCTGTTTATTTTGTCCAGAATTTTCTCTGCCTTTCTTCTAGTTATAGCATTTTGGTTTCTGTTTGGGGAATCACTCTAACTGTGTGGTTCTGCTGGGACTGAGTTAATGCCCAATTCTAGGGGTGGGCATGACCACTGTGCTCAAGTGGTAGCGTGCACTCACTTCACCATATGGACAGGTAGCCTAAACCACCACAAGATACAATTGCAAATCTTTTCTGGAGCAACTGAGAAAAAAAAGTCTATTTTTGCAGGAGTTGCTAGCTCTTGAGGTGATGAAAGTCTAGAACTGAGGGAGGTCGTGTCAAGGCTAAGAGTGTTAGCATACTTCTCTGAGAATACTGCCTTCACAGAAAAAGACAGAGCCAGGACATGATAAATGACTTGAACTTCTGGACACAGCCATTCTTACAGCCAAAACCACCTTGAACTTTTCAGGTTTGTGAGTCAATAAAGTTAATTTTGTTTCCCCTTTGTAGGATTTGAGTTGGATTTCCATACTTGAAATCGGGAGAATCACGAGCAACAAAAAATGTCCAGCTGACTTTGAGATGGACAGAGCAAAGGCACTTCTTCAGCTCTGAGGGTTTCATGAGTCCTCTGATAGGAGATGGGCCACATAAAAAGCACTGACATTTGGAGTTTCGTGTGGTTCAGAATTGAAGGTAAAATGAGGAATAATCATCCCTGTCTTATTTTCTTTAACATTTACCGACTCACATTAGGCAAAGGCAAACAAAGACAGATGTACCTGATCATAACGGCAGGGCTTGCACTTTCTAGTTCCTATCAGTAGCCAAGTGCTCTAGACATCATAACCTGGCAACAATGACACCACACCCTTCAGCAACAATCCAAGTCACCCTACCCATATGTGGGATGAAATAATAATGCAACAACATTCATTCTTTTTTCAACAAAGTCAAATTTTAAAGTAATAGGTAGGGTTTAAGTGAGATGATAAAATGAGGAAATTTAAGAGACCACTCTCCTCCCACTCCAAATACAGAGAAAATCTGGATCAATTTATCATACAATATTTAAAATCAATAATTACCCTCAAAAGCAAGGAAGAATTTTAAGGGACCAAAAAAGAAAAGGAAACTCCAATTATCAGCATAAACAGCAAGAAGTCACCTGGCATAATGCTGGAGCCAAGTACACCCAGTGGAGATATTTTTTGTTGTTTCTTTCTTTTTTTTTTTTTTTTTTTTTGGTGGTATTCAACCCATGGCTTCATGCACACTAGTCATGTGCTCTACCACTGAGCCACATCTCCAGTCCTGCTATATTTTTATATGGTGGTCAGTGCAGTGTGGTCTGTTTATACCAGTGTCACCACAAACACACCACAAGGTCACATTAGGCAATAAGTTTTCAGCTCCCTTATAATCTTAGGGCACCACCATCTTATACATGGTCCAAAACATGTCTTTGACCAAAACGTCCCCATTCCTGCAGACAGGTATATGGATCTGGCTAAAAAACTAAGGTAAATATCAAGATTATCAAGTCCTGATGAAACAAACCAATAGGCAATTACTGAGCTGCCTCTTAGGTATGCCTCCACAGATGAGGGCATATATGGGACTCCCATGGAAATCAACCCCTACTAAAGACAAGTTCATATCAGATAACTTTTCCCAGTCAAAAGCAGGTCAACAGTTCAGTAGCTCATGGGAGAGCATTTGCCCAGCATGTACAAGGCCCTGGGACTGATCTCCCGATATCAGGGAAAGAAAGAAAAAAAAAAAAAGTAGGTCAGCATTTGGTGAACATTTTATTAGGGCCCCCCAGAGCCAATTCTCAGCAATTTTTGTATAAAGCATATTTCAAGCAGATTTTATTACCTCCTGTCAACATTCACAGATGCTTTCTGATTACATGTATTACTTATTAACTACATTTTATCTAAAAACATTTTTTTACCTCGTTCTTAAGATTAAAATCAATCTCCCAGGGTTTTGCATTTTTATAATGAATACACTTCCTAATTTTTGTTTCCATTCTTTTTGCCAAGATATTAGTAAAGATATCATGTGCCTGAGGTTTGGATGTTTAGATATAAGTGTTCATTTTATAAAATAGAGTAACAATTGTTTCTGAAGAACCAATTCATACCCTTCGATTTTAACTCTTAATACTAAGTCATTTAGACAGTATTAGGAGCAGAGCTCTTAGAGTTCTAACACAGAAATGGAATACCTGCTGAAATGCTGTTACCATCTTAGAATCCCAATTCTTTTTTCATGCATATGAACGAAGGAGCCCAGTTTAGTGGGAAGATCACCAGATGGGGTGGTAGGAGGCCTGGAATCCAACCCTTGTCTGCTTCTTCCTAGGACGCTCACCTTGCAGCAAGGTACCTCCCCACTTCAGTTTCTAGATTTATAGAATGGTGATAACATCACCACACCTCCAAGCCTCATATAACTTGTGAAAAGTGCCGACTGGAGAATCTGAAGGGAAGCAGGGACATCTAGACATGAGTCCTCTGATAAGACTCCCATATGACCTTGAGAAAGATTACATAACTCTGATACTTTTCACCTAGATTCTAGATTCTATGATGACATTCTACTGTGAATTCCCTTGGTCAAACTCCTAGAGTCTCACCAGATTTCTACCAGATTTTTTATTTGCCTTTTTTTTTTTTTTTTTTTTTTTTTGGTATACCAGAGGTTGAACCCAGGGGCACTTAACCACTGAGCCACATCCCCCAGTCTTTTTTAGGTTTTTAATTTTGAGACAGGTTCTCACTAAATTGCTTAGGGCCTTGCTAATCCTGAGTTGCTGGGATTCCTGGCACATGCCACCACTCTTGGCTGCAAATTGTTTTTGTTGTTGTTGTTGTTGTTTGTTTGCTTTGCAGTGCTAGGGAATTGAACCCAAGACCTTGCCCATGTTAGACAAGAGTTCTACTACTGAGCTACATTCCCAGTCCTTGCACATTGTTGTTGTTTGGGACTGGGGTATAATCCAGGAGCGCTTAACCACTGAGCCACATCTTGAGCTCTTTGAGACAAGGTCTCACGAAATTGCTGAGGCTGGCTGGATGTGATCCTCCTACCTCAGCCTTCAGGGTTGCTGGCATTACAAGCATATGTCACCATGACTGACTTACACATTGTGAACATATTTTGACCCTTCTTAGATCACCTATCATTACTGTTCTCTATAACTTTATGCACATAACTTTCACCATTAGACTATCTACTCCCCCATAGGAGTGTTTTCAAGCTAAACTTGGTCACAAGTTTTGATCATACTGGTTTTGACCACAGAACAGAAAATAATAGAGCACATCCCATTTAGGTCCATCATCATTCATAAAAAAAAAATTATTTCAGGTGTATGAAATACACCTGTATGTGGATATATGTGTTTTTCTAGGTTGCAAAATGAGTTTTCTGGGATGGAAAGAACTAGAAAAATATGGCTATAAGCTACAGGTCAAATCCAATCATGTCACACCTTGCTTAAAATCCTTTAATGGTTTCCCACAGCTGAGGGAAAAGTCCACCATCTTTAATGTGGGCAAAGAACTTTGAAAGGCCCTGACTTTCTCTCAGACTCATTTTATGATATGCTACCTCTTGTTCTCTGTGTCCCAGACAAAATGGAAACTTTTTAATTTCTCCTTCAACGACCATGTTTTGGTTAAAAATGTACTGCATACCAGATGATGTCCTAGGTGCCTGAGACAGCCCTGTGAACAAGACTGACTGATTCCCTGCCTCCCAGAGCAGTCCCTGCCCCCAAGTGCAGCATTCTGCTGTTCACTTCTGGACACACTTGTCACCCTGCCCAAGTTTTTATCCCTACAGTCCCTCTGTAGCCCACATACTGGAGCTCATGACCACTCCTTCAGGCCATAGGTGAAAGGGTCAGTTATTTCCCAACATGTTGCCATTATTCACTGAATGATCCTGAGTTTCCAAGAACCATTCATGGTATCACTAGTGACAGAAAATATAACTAAAAAATTCTCAGAATTTCATTTTTATTGGGGGAAGCAAACGGAGGTTAAACTCTCTTTATTGTAGATAAGACATACAAACTACAAGTGTATTCCAAACATTCATCAGCTCTTATTTAAAGGTTTCTTGTTACAAATGAATCCAACATTTCTTCCACTCTGGAGTCTGAATACTTTCTCTGATATATGGATGCTAATACATAAGAAGGGTGGGGGAGGGAAAATAGAAGTTCACTATGTTAGACAAAGGGGAATGAAGGGAAGGGAGGAGGGATGGGAATAGGAAAGAAAGTAGAATGAATCAAACATAACTTTCCTATGTTCATATATGAACACATAACCAGTGAAACTCCACATCATGTACAACTGCAACAATGGGAAGTTATACTTCATGTATGTATGATATCTGGTATGATATATCTGTTATGTATATGTAAAAAGAATAAATTTTTAAAAATGAATCTGGGGCTGAGGTTGTGGCTCAGTGGTAGATAGACCACTAACCTGGCATGTGTGAGGCCCTGGGCTCAATCCTCAGCAATGCATAGAAGTTAATTAATTAATTAAAGGTCCATTGACAAAAAAAACAATCCAAGTCTATTATTTGCTCTGCAGGTTAAGAAGAGATAAGTAGGGGAGCTGGGAATATAGCTCAGTAGGTAGAGTGCTTGCCTTGCATACAGAAGGCCCTGGGTTCAATCCCCAGCACCACAAAAAAAAGAAAAAAAAAGAGAAAGAAAAGGTGAAAGGTTGGGAAAAAATATACCACACACACGGTCCTCGTAAGCAAGCAGGGGTGGCCATCCTCATATCGAATAAAATTGACTTCAAGACTAAATTAATCAAAAGGGATAAGGAAGGACATTATATACTGTTAAAAGGAACCATTCACCAACAAGACATAACAATTATCAATATTTATGCACCAAATAATGGTGCTGCGACGTTCATAAAACAAATTCTCCTCAAGTTCAAGAATCAAATAGACCACAACACAATAATTATGGGTGACTTCAACACACCTCTCTCACAATTGGACAGATCCTCCAAACAAAAGCTGAATAAAGAAACTATAGAACTCAATATCACAATCAACAACCTAGACTTAACTGACATATATAGAATATATCAATTATCATCAAGTGGATATACTTTTTTCTCAGCAGCACATGGATCCTTCTCAAAAATAGACCATATACTATGCCATAGGGCAACCCTCAGTAAATATACAGGGGTGGAGATAATACCATGCATTTTATCTGATCATAATGGAATGAAACTGGAAATCAATGATAAAAGAAGGAAGGAAAAATCCTACATCACATGGAAAATGAACAATATGTTACTGAATGATCAATGGGTTACAGAAGACATAAAGGAGGAAATCAAAAAATTCTTAGAGATAAATGAAAATACAGACACAACATATCGGAATCTATGGGACACAATGAAAGCAGTTTTAAGAGGGAAATTCATCGCTTGGAGGTCATTCCTCAAAAAAAGGAAAAACCAACAAATAAATGAGCTCACACTTCATCTCAAAGCCCTAGAAAAGGAAGAGCAAAACAACAGCAAATGTAGCAGAAGGTAAGAAATAATTAAAATCAGAGTGGAAATCAACGAAATTGAAACAAAAGAAACTATTGAAAAAATTAACAAAACTAAAAGTTGGTTCTTTGAAAAAATAAATAAGATCGACAGACCCTTAGCCATGCTAACGAAGAGAAGAAGAGAGAGAACTCAAATTACTAACATACGGGATGAAAAAGGCAATATCACAACAGACGCTACAGAAATACAGAAGACAATTAGAAATTATTTTGAAAACCTATATTCCAATAAAATAGAAGATAGTGAAGACATCGATAAATTCCTTAAGTCATATGATTTGCCCAGACTGAGTCAGGAGGATACTCACAACTTAAACAGACCAATAACAATAGATGAAATAGAAGAAGCAATCAAAAGACTTCCAACCAAGAAAAGCCCAGGACCGGATGGGTATACAGCGGAGTTTTACAAAACCTTTAAGGAAGAATTAATACCAATACTTTTCAAGTTATTTCAGGAAATAGAAAAAGAAGGAGCTCTGCCAAATTCATTCTATGAGGCCAACATCACCCTGATTCCGAAACCAAAGACACTTCAAAGAAAGAAAACTACAGACCAATATCTCTGATGAACCTAGATGCAAAAATCCTCAATAAAATTCTGGCGAATCGGATACAAAGGCACATCAAAAAAATTGTGCACCATGATCAAGTAGGATTCATCCCTGGGATGCAAGGATGGTTCAATATACGGAAATCAATAAATGTTATTCACCACATCAATAGACTTAAAAATAAGAACCATATGATCATCTCAATAGACGCAGAAAAAGCATTCGACAAAGTACAGCATCCCTTTATGTTCAAAACATTAGAAAAACTAGGGATAACAGGAACTTACCTCGACATTGTAAAAGCTATCTATGCTAAGCCTCAGGCTAGCATCATCCTCAATGGAGAAAAATTGAAGGCATTCCCCCTAAAATCTGGAACAAGACAGGGATGCCCTCTATCACCACTTCTATTCAATATAGTTCTCGAAACACTGGCCAGAGCAATTAGACAGACGAAAGAAATTAAAGGCATAAAAATAGGAAAGGAAGAACTTAAATTATCACTATTTGCAGATGACATGATTCTATACCTAGAAGACCCAAAAGGGTCTACAAAAAAACTACTAGAACTAATAAATGAATTCAGCAAAGTGGCAGGATATAAAATCAACACGCATAAATCAAAGGCATTTCTGTATATCAGCGACAAAACCTCTGAAACAGAAATGAGGAAAAACACTCCATTCACAATATCCTCAAAAAAAAATAAAATACTTGGGAATCAACCTAACAAAAGAGGTGAAAGATTTATACAATGAAAACTACAAAACCCTAAAGAGAGAGATAGAAGAAGATCTTAGAAGGTGGAAAAATGTACCCTGTTCATGGATAGGCAGAACTAATATCATCAAAATGGCGATATTACCAAAAGTTCTCTATAGGTTTAATGCAATGCCAATCAAAATCCCAACGGCATTTCTTGTAGAAATGGATAAAGCAATCATGAAATTCATATCGAAAAATAAAAGACCCAGAATAGCAAAAGCAATTCTAAGCAGGAAGTGCGAATCAGGCGGTATAGCGATACCAGACTTAAAACTATATTACAGAGCAATAGTAACAAAAACAGCATGGTACTGGTACCAAAACAGGAGGGTGGACCAATGGTACAGAATAGAGGACACAGAGACTAATCCACAAAGCTACAACTATCTTATATTTGATAAAGGAGCTAAAAGCATGCAATGGAGGGAGGATAGCATCTTCAACAAATGGTGCTGGGAAAACTGGAAATCCATATGCAACAAAATGAAACTGAATCCCCTCCTCTCGCCATGCACAAAAGTTAACTCAAAATGGATCAAGGACCTAGATATCAAATCAGAGACTCTGCGTCTGATAGAAGAAAAAGTTGGCGCCGATCTACATATTGTAGGATCGGGCTCCAAATTCCTTAATAGGACACCCATAGCACAAAAGTTGATAACAAGAATCAACAAATGGGACTTACTTAAACTGAAAAGTTTTCTCTCAGCAAGAGAAACAATAAAAGAGGTAAATAGGGAGCCTACATCATGGGAACAAATTTTTACTCCTCACACTTCAGATAGAGCCCTAATATCCAGAGTATACAAAGAACTCAAAAAATTAAACAATAAGAAAACAAATAACCCTATCAACAAATGGGCCAAAGACCTGAATAGACACTTCTCAGAGGAGGACATACAGTCAATCAACAAGTACATGAAAAAATGCTCACCATCTCTAGCAGTCAGAGAAATGCAAATCAAAACCACCCTAAGATACCATCTCACTCCAGTAAGATTGGCAGCCATTATGAAGTCAAACAACAACAAGTGCTGGAGAGGATGTGGGGAAAAGGGTACTCTTGTACATTGCTGGTGGGACTGCAAACTGGTGCGGCCAATCTGGAAAGCAGTATGGAGATTCCTGGGAAAGCTGGGAATGGAACCACCATTTGACCCAGCTATTGCCCTTCTTGGACTATTCCCTGAAGACCTTAAAAGAGCGTACTACAGGGATACTGCTACATCGATGTTCATAGCAGCACAATTCACAATTGCTAGACTGTGGAACCAACCCAGATGCCCTTCAATAGATGAATGGATAAAAAAAATGTGGCATTTATACACCATGGAGTACTACGCAGCACTAAAAAATGACAAAATCATAGAATTTGCAGGGAAATGGATAGCACTAGAGCAGATCATGCTTAGTGAAGCTAGCCAATCCCTAAAAAACAAATACCAAATGTCTTCTTTGATATAATGAGAGCAACTAAGAACAGAGCAGGGAGGAAGAGCAGGAAGAAAAGATTAACATTAAACAGATACATGAGGTGGGATGGAAAGGGAGAGAAAGGGAAATTGCATGGTAATGGAGGGAGACCCTCATTGTTATACAAAATTACATATAAGAGGTTGTGAGGGGAATGGGAAAATAAACAAGGAGAGAAATGATTTACGGTGGATGGGGTAGTGAGAGAAGATGGGGCGGGAGGGAGGGGGGATAGTAGAGGATAGTAAAGGTAGCAGAATACAACAGTTACTAATAGGGCATTATGTAAAAATGTGGATGTGTAACTGATGTGATTCTGCAATCTGTATTTGGGGTAAAATTGGGAGTTCATAACCAACTTGAATCTATTGTATGAAATATGATATGTCAATAGCTTTATAATGTTTTGAACAACCAATAAAAAAAATAAATTAAAAAAAAATAAAAAAATAAAATTTAAAAAAAAAAAGAAAGAAAGAAAAGGAGATCTTCACAATTTTAGACTTCAAGTCAAGAAAAAAACAATGCAACTCTTCTTATCTGAAAACTAATTATGACCAGGAGGTCATTAGATTGGCTAGGAGCTTAGAGGAAGAAAGTACTTCTCACCAGTCATGGCCTCGTCAAAGCACAGCACTAGGCTACGGACCAAAGCATAGCACTAGTCCATGGACCGTCATCTCAACTAGATAACAAGAAAGAGGCTCCTCCAAGCCCCATGCACCTGAATACAGATTCCTCTGTTTAAACTCTCTTCCTCTCACCCCCCTCTAACTGACTAGGTCCTTTCCCTATTTTGTGGCCCAGCTCATATGCCTCCTTTGTGAAATCCTTGACTTTTCTTTAAAGGACCGGTCACCCTCCTCTGTCTTCATAAACACTGTAGGTGGTGTACTTTTTGTAAGCCATTAAAGATAGGTCTGCCTATCCTACTAGATAATGAGTTCCATGTGGTCAGGAATTATATCATATTCAATTTTGCATTTCTATTTCTGGTTCTTTGTACAGTACCTGGCGCTTGCTAGGGTTTATTCTGTGCTTTAAACACAATTATTGAATATTTACAGAGTGTACTGGTAAAGGGCTCTCCTAATCATTCAGTTTCCTACAACATCAAGGTAAATCTTTCCATGATTATCTCAAATATTCTGCCCACTCTCAAGCTTCTCCTGTTAGACCTGTTTCTATTACTATCCTTCTGTCATAATTTTTCTCCATTCATTGCCAAGATCCAATAAATAAAATAAGACATGGAGAAAACACAAATACAATTACACTAATATAAAATATACAATGTTTTATATAGTTTATAAATATTACATATATTATATGTATTATATATTTTATAAATATATAAAAAGTATATTGCCTCAAGTAAGATTGACAGTGGCTATTATTATAAGTTCAGGTGAACATATTTTTGGTGGGCACAGTACTGGGGATGGAACTCAGGGGCATTTGACCACTAAGCCACATCCCCCAGCCCTATTTTGTATTTTATTTAGAGACAGGGTCTCACTGAGTTGCTTAGTGCCTCACTTTTGCTGAGGCTGGCTTTGAACTCTCAATCCTCTTGCCTCAGCTTCCTAAGAGGCTGGGATAACAGGTGTGCACCACCGTGCCCAGCTGAACATATATAATTAATATAGCATCTTAAAGGACAGATCTGCCTCAAAAATAAAGAAATAAATAAATAAATAACTGACTGACTGACTGGGGGTGTTGCTCAGTGATAGAATGTTCAGTACCACACATACAAAATAATAATAATAACAATAATTTTGCTATGTCTATATTGTAAATCCATAAACTTATTCAAATGGATCCTCTCAGCAAATTCAAAACTGTAACAGGGACAAATTTCACTTTTTACATTCTTGGTATTTAATGACTGAGATACAACAAAAGTATGAAATAAGTAAGTTGTAAAGTTGGGGTGAATTATTTTTTGGCCTGAAAAGTTAGATAGGAAAAGTAAAAGTATGAGACAAATACTAACATACCATTGCAAGGCAAAACACTGAAATTCCTTTAAGACAGACTGCAAAAACTGACTGCCAGGTTGGACCTATTGACTCATGTTAGGATTCTCTATATACAAAATTATCAAAGTGCTGACCCAAAGGTTTCATTTTCCTGAAGTGAAAAGGTTTGAAAGGAAGTGGTAAGGTGATTCATCAGGCTTCTTCAGTTATTTTTCAAATGTCTAGACCCTGGTTGGAATTAAGTTGGGTATTGCCAAATATTCAAATAAGTTCGTTGGATCCTTCTATAATGCAAAATAAACTGGCTCTCTTGGCAAAATTCCTCACTGAAAAGGTTTAATGGAAAGGTGAATTATAGATCTTAAAAGGACTCAACTGGAAAAAATAAATCCTAAAGGAATGTTTAACCAGAGAACTAACTCCTAGATAGTTCTTCATTTATTCCCTCAATAAATCTTTATGAGAAATATACCATATGCCATGTATCATGCTAGGCACTAAGACTGTTTCCATTAAGCAACTTACATTCTGCTGGGTGTAATGGCCCATTACTGTAATACCAGTGACTTGAGAGGTCGAGACAGGAGAATCACAAGTTCAAGGCCAGCCTTAGCTACTGAGTAAGATTCTGAGCAACTTAGTGAGATTCTATTTCAAAATAAAAAATAAAAAGGACGGGTGATGTGGCTCAGTGGTAAAAGCATCTCTGGGATTAATCCCCAGTTTAAAAAGAAAAAAAAAGGAGGAACTGGGCATGGTGGCAGATACCCAGCAATTTGGGAGGCTGAGGCAGGGGGGTTGAAAGTTTGAAATCAGCCTCAGCAACCGAACAAGGCTCTAAGCAACTTAGCAACTGTCTCAAAAAATAAATAAATAAATAAAAAGGGCTGGGTAAGTGGCTTGGTGATTAAGTGCACCTGAGTTCAATCCCCAGTACCAAAAAAAGAAAAAAAGAAAAGAAACATATTCTGGTTGAGAAAAGAGATGTGTAAAGAAACAAATGAAAGAAAGCATTATAGGAGATGTGACAGAGAGATTCAGAAGAATTGACAAAAAGAAGGAAAGGGGTCTATTGTACTCTGAGCAAACTAAGATTTCGTAGAAGAGTTGACACTAAAATTACAACATTCTAGCACCTGAGAAGTAGGAGAAGAAAATGAATGAAAAAGAGTTTAAGATGAGCCAGGCATATACCTTTGATCCTAGCAATTCAGGAGGCTGAGTTAGGAGGAACCTAAGTTTGAGGACAGCCTGGACAACTTAGTAAGTCTCTGGCTCAAAATTTTAAAATAAAATAAAAAGGATTGGGGATGTAGCTCAGTGGCAGAGAGCCCCTGATTCAAACTCCAGTACTGGAAAAGAGAGAGAGAGGGGCAGGGGAAGGGAATGTGAATGATTTCAAGACGGCTTAGACTTCAGAAAAAAGATCACCCATCAGAAGTCTTTGAATATTTGAGGATATTTTAGTTCAAAAAATGTATTTCCTATATATTCTTTAGGAAACAGATTTTTACTGGCATTTGCTACAATGGCTTCTGAATTCACTGATTATTAGTTTGTTTGATTTTAAAAAAAATATTGTCACTTCATTTTCTCAGCTTATTAATGTACTGTATGCCATATATCAAGCAAGGCACTAACGATAAAAAGATGGTACTTGCCATCATGACCCGTAATTATTAGGCCTGAGAATCTTTAAAACCTGGGAAGGTGGGCAAGGGTTCAATCCATTTGTTGGCTTCAAAGCTTGCTAGAAAATAAAATGAAAGAAAAGTACTATCATACTCAATACAACTCAGCTTTTGGGTACTTATGGACAAAGCACAAGACGAGCACCTCTCATAACCACTCTTTGAGTACTGGAGAATGTAAGACTATGTAAATTTGATATAGAGATGTCAATATCTGAAGCTTGCACTGACATAGAGATACAGCAGCTCAATGCCCACAGGTGTACCAGCAAAGGGCAAAAGCTGGATTTCCTGGTATCCTACAGGCAGTGGGTGACTATTACACTTTATCTCTAGTTAATCCTTTGTTACAAACATTCCAAAGACAGAGATTATCCCTCAGTGTTCTGAGAATCAGGGCTGTTACGCCCTGCTGATTTCACAGAGGCAGATTCACAGTAGCCTTTCACTGACCCTAACCATCTCACAATGGTCTGACTTCTGAACTGGGTACCTGGATCCCGCCCTTTCCTTTAACAGAGATGAGAGGCCTAAAGCTGAGGATTAGAGAAAGATTATGCCGAAACACTGAACTGAATCAAGCTCATTTAAGTGCCCAACCCTTATAACTCTTAAATTCTTTTTTGAGGCAATTTCTGAAACAATGGTTCTAAATTCTCTTAGAGTGTATAGTTATACTCCTAGTAAAAATAAAATAGTTTCAACTGTGCAGGATGAATAAATTCAGGAGCGCTAATGCACAGCATGGTGACTGTAATTAATACTACTGTACTGTATATGTGAGTTTGCTCAGAGAGCTGATCTTAAAAGCTCTCGTGAGGAAAAAAAGGTAAACTTGTGAAGTGATGGTTGTGTTAATTAGCTTGATTGTGGCAATTATTTCCCAATGTATGTGTGTATCAATAAACCATTGTATACCTTAAATATGTATAATTATTCTATGCTAATTTGACCTCAATAAAGGTAAAGGAAATAAAAAATATCAGGAGAAAATCAACTGGGAAAAATATAGCTGTTAAATACTATAACCTCAAGTAATATCACAGCAACTTTTGTTTGAATGTTTTTGCATACCATGATATAATCGATCAAAATGTCAGTGTTTCAATCATGGGAGTAGCCCTGAGGTCTTGTTTTTCTGGCAGAACAAGGTGTCACTAAGTCCACAGCCTGATCATTTGGTCAAGAGGCAATACCATCAGACCTGACCTTTCCCATTACACATGCTAAGGGTGGCATGCCAGAGATTTGGGGTATTGGTTTTTCTTTCACTGGTGCTAAAAGTGTCAGAAAGCACAGATGTGTCTGCCTTGAAATGCTAGAAATGAAATATCACATCCCAGCAAAAGTTGTAGAATTCTCAACTAGAGTCTCTGCTAGAGGCTGGCCAAGTCATGCACATAGATGATGGTTCTATGAATCCTTGACGTTTAAATATGGAAGAATTCTGACATGCTCTTTGCTTCCCACTGAGTTTATGAGTTCATTCGGTGTTCACTTTGAAACAGAGGTCTAAATTCTGTTTGGAAGGGCTGCATGGAGTCTAATAAGTGGTTGAAATCCTTTTACTGGAACTCACAAAAAGAACAATTTAGAAAATCCTCAACTGCAGTAGAAAGTTACCCAAGACCAGGAACATTTTGTTCAGATGTTAAATAAAGCAGTTCAAGGAGCTGCTCAGAGAAAGGAGGAGGAAGTGGTCCTAGGAACTCACAGAAAAGGAGCTATGGAAAGGTTAAAGGCAGGGATTTCCTGAAGGAAGTATTATACCTCTGTATTTTGCTTGTAAGCAAAATGAAAATTTGTCGCCATTTTCTTCTCCAGCAAAATTGTGATGGAGACTAAAAGGAATGTTCTTGTATCTCACGCTTCACACCAGTTCACCATTATGCTGTTTTATATCATTTACACTGTTTTACATGATTACACTGGATTGTCTGGCATGATTCGGCTCCTATCCACAATAATTGCTCTGTGGTAGTAGATTGTTGGGGATGGGAAGAGCGGGATCTAGGATATTTGGACAGTGCATCTGCTTCAATTAGGAGATGCCACAGATCCACACAATGTGTGAAATATACAGTCCCAAATCAGCTTTTGCAGATCTTTGTTTCTCCTGTAAAACAGTAGCGAACTTTTCCTAGGTTTCACACTTTATAGTGTACTAGATCCAGAAATTTAGTGTAATTTTGTAATGTAATGTAATGTAATGTAATGTAATGTAAAGTAATGCCCTATTTCTCTTTCAAACTCAGGGCCTTGCAGTTGCCTGGCAAGCACTAAGCTATATACTCCAGCTTCCCTTTCCTGCTTTTTATTGCTTTTGATTAACAGTGGTTTGAGAAAGTATTTTTGCTGTCCAGAATTTAGGGTCTGTTTCATGGTACCATTGGATGATGGCTTTGTGAAATTGAAAAAATTGGGAGAATAACTGTAACAGAAATGCCAAATTACTGATGCTTATTGTTTCTTCATATAAAAATAAAATTGATGTATAAGGAAGTCCATTCTTTCCTGTTAAATTCTTGGTGTGGGGGAGGGGAGAAAGGGAACTTTTTCTTAAAGTGAAAATAATTGCTGCTATTTTAAAATTTGTTGATCATGGATCGTGAGGTCTTTTTAACATGATCTGAAAAACTGTGAAAGTATAGGCAGAGTTATTTTCCTGTTTATACATCTTGGGTTTTTTTGAGAAACAAAATTGGTAGATGTCTAATTACTGCTTACTTCATTGTTATACTGCAATGAAAGTTTTAAAGCAATCATTTTATGTTTTATGTATCCCTTTGTGAAATTAGCACTTTGGGGGCCAATGGAGAAATGTAGCATTCACTCTCCATCTGTCTCCCCCTTTCCTCAACAGAATGAGTCTATCAGTAAGTTAAAATTCTGCCTTTTTAAGAAACTCACAAAATGCTGATTTGTTTCAAAATTAATGCAAAAGTTTTAAAACTGGGTTCCTGATACTAGTAAATTATTTTACTTATTAGATAAAAAAAGTTTTTCTATTAAAGTCATTAGTATCATATTACTTTAAATAAAAAAAGGTCAACAGAACTTTGATCCAGCATCTTTTAAATTGTTGGAAAAACTGGCAAAATCTTTCAGAATGGTTGGGAGATGTGGTTAGAAAACTACTTTGAAAAATATTCAATTAAGATATCTCAGGGCTGGGGATGTAGCTCAGTGGGAGCACTTGCCTAGCATGTATGGGGCACTGGGTTCGATTCTCAGCACCACATATAAATAAATAAAATAAAGATCCATCAATAACTAAAAATATTTAAATATATACATACATATGTATACATACACATATAAAATATATCTCATGGCATATTTAAAAATAAAATCTTTAAGGGATGGGGAGATGATAGCTCAGTAATTGTGTACTTGCCTAGCATGCGTGGGGTCCTGAGTTCCATCCCTAGCACTACAAAAGGAACAAGAAAAATCTTTTTTTTTTTTTAAAGAGAGAGAGAGAGAATTTTTTTTAATATTTATTTTTTAGTTTTTGGCAGACACAACATCTTTGTTTGTATGTGGTGCTGAGGATCGAACCCAGGCCCCACACATGCCAGACAAGCGCGCTACCACTTGAGCCACATCCCAAGCCCAAGAAAAATCTTTTTAAAAAATTTTAAGAGATGAATAATACCAAATGTGGTGATGATGTGGGAAAATGAGAGCTCATGTATTTTGATAAATACACATTTGAAAAGAATTTCATACACTCTATTAAGATTAAAACTATACATCCTATTATCCAGAAAGTCTGATAAAAACCCTAGAGAAGCTTTTTATACATGAGCCATAAAGGGAAATGGACAAGGGTGCTCATTGCCACATCATTTGCACATCTGAAGAGGAGGCAATTCCATTAAGCTAGATTTTTCCTCTTACACATGTTAACAGCAACAATGACAGGGATTTTAGCTGCTGGTTTTTCTGTCTCTGGTGCTAAAGTTGTCAAAGAAGATAAATGAACTGCAAAAAAAATAATAAAATTAAATATCACCTGAAAAGCTATAGAGTTCTTCACAAAGGTGTGTAAAGTCATCCACATAAATGATAATGCTGTTTGATGTTAAAATATGAAAGAATTGTGATATGATGGATTTATGAGTTCATTTAATGTCCATACTAAAACAAGGTGGTTTTTTTCATATGTGATATAAATGAGAAAAATTAGGAAAATCTAAATCTTCATAATATGAAACTGGATAAATGATGGAATGGCATAAAATTTAAATCTCTATTGTAATTAAATAAACTAGATCTACCTCTATCATTGATGAATTAAATACACTAGATCTATATCATTGATGAATTAAATACACTAGATCTACCTCTATCATTGATGAATCTCAGAAAACATTGAGTATTTTTTAAAATATTGAAAAAGGATAGATAAAAGCAATATGATATTATGTACATTGATTTAAAATATTTAGAACAATAGTGTATATCACTTATGAGCAAATACATAAGCAATGAAAGCATTAAAACATGAGTTGGAAGAATACACACCAATTTCAGTTCAACTGTAACAGAGAAAGAGGGAGTTTTATGTTCTGGATATGAAGTGTCTCCCCAAAGCTCCTGTGTTAAAGCAGGAATATTGAGAAGTAAAATGCTAAGACTGTAATACCTGTTACGTAATCAGTCCTTCCTACTTTGAATGGACTGAAGGTGGTAATTATAGGCGGGTGGGGCATGGCTGAAGGAGGTGGGTCACTGAGGCAGTCCTTCCCCAATCTCTGGCTCTGTTTTCAGACCCCTCTAAGAGCTGAGCAGCTTTCCTCTTCTGCTCCTTCCCCTATGATGTGTTGACTCACCTTGGGCCCAGAGCAATGAAGTCGATGAACTGTCTGTCTCTGAATCCATGAGCCCCAAATAAACTTTCCCTCCACTAAGCTGTTCTTGTGTGGTATTTTGGTCACAGAGATACAAAAGCTGACTAAAACAGGGAGGAAAATGAAATGGATGGAAGTAAACTTCTAATAAGCTGTTATCATTTTTTCTTCAAAAGAGAGACATATGGCAAATCGTTCATGGAAAAATATTTTAAAATCATGTATAAGATGCATATTGAATAATATGACAATTTTGTTTTTTAAAAAAAAGATACATGCCAGGAGCGCTAGCACAGCCCTGGAATCCCAGTGGCTCAGTAGGCTTAGGCAGGAGGATCACAAGTTCAAAGCCAGCCTCAGCAATTTAGCAAGGCTATAAGCAACTTAGCAAGACCCTGTCTCAAAAATAAATAAATAAATTTAAAGGGGTAGGATGTGGCTCAGTGGGTGAGTGTCCTTGGGTTCAATCCCTGCTACCATAAAATACAATAAATATAAAGAAAAGACATAGATGTGTATTAGCACTCTATGGATACCCATAGAGTGCTAATACTGGTGTTCCAAAAGTTCAAAGGTGATCACATATTTAATGTACTCTTAAGACTATGTTATAATAAGTAATCATTTTTAATATCTATAACAAAAACAACTCAAGAAGATAAACTCTTTAGGTTCACTCTTATAGGTGTTGACCTAAGTAATTCCTTTCAAATTGTCCTTTACTAATCACCAGGTATACACTGAGTTATACTTAATGTTCCAGTAAGATCTCAAGTACTTCTGTACTTTCCTGTTGAAGTCTATCTCAAAAAGAACACTTTTAAGTGTTAAAATTAATTCCTGCTATGTTCATTCAACACATTCAACACATGATTGCTCTTTAAGGTGGTACACTACCAATTAAGAAATTCTTTTATTACTTTGAAAAATTTAGCCTGCTAGTTTTAAAAATACATACTTACTTCTTAACTTATCATTCATAAGCAGAAGTTTCATGGTTCACCAACTCTAATGCACTGTACACATCCTGTTAAGAAACGCACAACTGATTCGTTTAAAAACTGATTTACTTTCATAAGCAAACATATTTAGGAAACAACTGTAAAAATCATTTTATTTCTTCTTTGCTAGATAGGGTGCTTTAGCAATGCTAGGAATAAAAATCAAAAAGTCCTGATTTCCAACTTTCCTAGGATTCAGCCTTTCTTGAATAATCCCTTAAATAGCAATTTTAAGAAAATCTTGCAAGAACATTCCAGATGTGAAAAAAAGTATGTTTTGCAGTAACTTTTAATTTTCTTGCTAAATTAATATGACACAGAAAATACAGATATTGAGACTGGGGGTAGGTCATTGGTAAAGTGCTGAGTTAGATCCCAGCACTACAGAGAGAGACAGAGAAGGAGGGAGGGAGGGAGGGAGGGAGGAAGGGAGAATGGGGGGGAGAGAGAGAGAGAGAGAGAGAAATTATAAATATTAAGTAAACAATCAAGAGGTCACGGAACATCCATGAGTGTAAGCCACTATCGTATATGTAAGAAAGAATAAACAGTGGAAAACATGTATGTTCCTTCAGATTCCTTGGAAAACTTCAGGGTAAAGAGGACCAAAAAGGATAAATGATGTTAGAGACATTTATTATCAAGTCATATTCAGAGATGTCAAAGAAATATGGATGAATTGGAAATGAGACTGTTCCAGGCACGTTTAAATTCCAATATTGGCCACATACCCTTCCATTTGATTTCTGATAAAAGTGCTATTGATCAGTAGTTAAGTAACCAGAAAAAGACTGGAAGGAAGAGGAAAAGCAGGAGAATAAGAAGGAGATATTGTGATCCAGGGGCCTAAACGTGTACCTGAGGAACTTCTGGATCCAGGGGCCTAAACATGGATGCCTGAGGCACTTCTGGATCCTAGAGCCTAAATATGGATGCTAGAGGAACTTCCGGACCTGGGGGCTTAAACATGGATGTGCGCCTGAGGAACTTCCGGATGCTACAGCCTAAACATGGATGCCTAAGGAACTTCCGGACCCAGGGGCTTAAACATGGACGTGTACCCAACGAACTTCCTGATTCTAGGGCTTAAACATGGGCGTGTGTCTGAGGAACTTCCAGACCCGGGGGCCTAAACATGGACTCCTGAGGAACTTCAGATCCTAGAGTCTCAACATGGACGTGCACCAAAGGAACTTCCGGATCCTAGAGCCTAAACATGGATGTGCAACTGAGGAACTTCCAGATCTGGGGGCCTAAACATGGACATGCGCCTGAGGAACTTCCGGATGCTACGGCCTAAACATGGAGGACTGAGGAACTTCCGGATCCAAGAGCCCAAAGATGGACATGCACCTGAGGAACTTCTGGATCCAGGGGCCTAAACATGGACACCTGAGGCACTTCTGGATCCCAGAGCCTAAACATGGATGCCTGAGGAACTTCCGGATCTGGGGGCTTAAATGTGGATATGCACCCAAGGAACTTCCGGATCCAAGGGCCTAAACACGGATGTGCACCTGAGGAACCTCTGGATCCGGGGGCCTAAATATGGATGCCTGAGGAACTTCCGGATCCGAGGGCCTATACATGGATGTATCTCTGGAACTTCTGGGTCCTTGTGCCTATAAAGGGCAGGGCATGACTCTCAGAAGGGACGTGGCCCATGAAGGGGAGCGGAGTATGGGGCCTGTTGGGAGGCAGACTGAGCTGTTGCACCCTGAACTTGAATGTGATGGTAACCTCACTTCCCGGCCTTCCCCTGGGTGTCACTTCCTCCCCTTCCAGGCAGTGCCGGGGAGGAAGTGAGACCAGGCGCATGGGCCAGGCCCTGAGGAGGGACACCGTTTTTCTTCTCGCTTAGCCAGGCGCCCGGCCTGGCTTGGGACGGGGACATCTTGTGACCCTGGCTGCCTCCTGCATCCCTGTCCCAGGACCTCAGGGACCACAGGTGGGGACAGTCGTTGATTCTCCCCTGGCTGCTGACCCTCAGTCCCGAGGTCTGCCCAGGGAGAGCTCTGTCTCCCAGAGGGTCAGGGGGCCCTATGACCTGCTGTTCCTTACCCACCATCATCCTGGGCGAGCACAGGTCAGGACACCAGATGCTACTGAGAGTGACCTCTCCTAGATGGGCGGCTGGGGACTTTGCCTCTGTCCCCAGGCCTCGGACACCGGATGATCCCCCCCCCCCCCGAGAGACAGAAAATACCCCACACTGCCCAAGACTTATTTTTCAGCTTCGGATTCTGAAATTTTCCTGCTGCCACCTTCTTTGTGAAGCCAGTTTTTCAACACAGACAATATTCCAGGGGGAAAAAAACAACCACAACAACAGCAACATGGAGTTAATCAAACCACCTGACATATCTGGTCCTCCAAGAGAAATCTGAATTGGAGGGAGAACAGCCATTCTCAACTGGCGAAATAGTGAAGTTCCCTTGTCCTTATTTTGTGTAAGAAAAATAAATAATCTGATGTTAACTCATCAAATTATTATTTTTTTAAAAGAGAGAGAGAGAGAATTTTTTTAATATTTATTTTTTAGTTTTTGGCAGACACAACATATTTGTTTGTATGTGGTGCTGAGGATCGAACCTGGGCCGCACGCATGCCATGTGAGCGCGCTACCGCTTGAGCCACATCCCCAGCCCCATCAAATTATTTTTGATGAGTGGTTGGCTCATAGGAAAACTGATTCTGTTTTATGGAAGGAAGTGTTACCTGATTTTAAAATTAAAAATGAAGCCAATTAGGATTGTTAAAAAAAAAAAGAAGGAGGTATTGTAACAAGTAATCACAAAATGGAATAAGTAGACAATAAAGAATCATAATCTTTAAAACTCAGAAGAGTGGTCATGGACAAAATGGTTTGCCTAGATGAGAAACTATCCATCCCTGCACACATGGCTCATATTTTGGAGGTGCCGCCTGCAGTGTGAGCTCAGGGAAGGTCAGGAGAGTTGGGACCACGGGAAGCAGGAAGAACACCCAGGGACCTGTTGTTACAGGTTACACCTGTCTGCTCTCTGGTGCATTCATGTTGCAGTCCTTTAACAATAATGAGGCAACACAGATGCATGCTTGCTGTTCTTATTGTAAGGGCTTCAGAGAGCACATCCACCATTCTCCCTGGACTGCCACAGAACACTGGTCCCTGTCAGCAGGCCTTTCCTTCCTCAGGGCTCCCCTTCAGAGCTCTAATAGAGCTGGCCCAACATTGGTAATAAGTTAGAAGCCATCAGTGTGTTCTAGGGCTAAACATCTGTGAATAAACAAGGTTCTAGTACAGACATTTTATTTTAAAATCCCCAAACTGAAGATCCAATCTAGACAAAATTTCAATCACTGAAATATTAAACACCATTGCAGAAGTAACAGCAGTAAATATAATTGTTAGCCACTGACAAAGACAGTGGGGAAAACCTACTGTCTGCTAGTGTTCAGCAAAAGAATGACAACTATAACACTAGTTTTCATAGATCTTACAAAAGACTTGGCTAGTTAGAATTTGGAGGGCTAGAATTATTCTGCATAACATCTTTTTTTTAAAAAAAAAAAAAAAAAACAGGTCTTTTTAAAAAGGGGCTTAAAATTTTTTTTGGCTCTATAAGTATTAAGTTATTTTATACCATAAACATTTTAAAATTCCAAGTGTTCTTTAAATTTTTCTTGCTTTCTCAAAAAGGACAGTTTAACTTTTTCTCAATAATTGGGGATGACCATTATGAATGATTTTCTCAGTCAAGACAATGAGCAAAAATGAAACTGTGGAAATTAAACTATGCTACATGTGGAGTTTGAATATTCTGAAGGTCATCCATAATAATACCAATAAGATTCATATATAATTAAAAAGAACGAATAAAAAATTTAAAAAGAATAATAAATCCTTTAAAAAAGGGATTCATATGTAATAATAATGAGACCTTTTTCTTTCTCTCTTATAAAAAATTCCACGTCTTAGGTTTCTAAGAATTCATACAAGAATCCCAAGAGCAATAAAATATCTTAATATGCAATTAATTCCAATCATTAAATGCATAATATCAATGTCTATATTATACTCACTTTGCATAGACCAAGAAACATTGAATTATCACTCAAATAATGCCTTTATGCTGAAAGGCAAAGACACATTCCTGATTTGGGCGGGATGTGTGGGGGGGTAACAACAAAAACAAACTTCATTTAATTTCTTTCTCTTCAAATTCTCACGGGTCTTAGCCGGGATATACTTTTACACAACAGTGTAGCATGTTTGTGAACAAGCTTATTGTCATAATGCCTTTACCTTCATCTTCCTATTTTATTTTACAGAGAAAAATTAATCTCCTACAAATGTATGATGCTTCATTTAATTTTCAAAATTGTATAACTGAAGGTCTGGAGATATAACTCAGTGGTAGAGTGCTTGCCTAGAATGTACCAGGTCCAGTACTGAAAAACAAAACAAAACAAAAAAGCCCAAACATGGTCATACTCCCTCCATGTGGGCTCCTGTGCTCTTTCTTTCCTGTATCCTACACTCCACTCTGTATTACTGTCCTGTCCTCCTGATCCATATTTGCCTCCCCTTGGCCTCCCTAAGTCCCACCTCTACTCTTACCTCTTTACTCTGATTATTCGCCCTCTTATGCTTTGGTCCTGACATGAGAGAGATGATGAAAAATTAGACAATTAAAAAATATTAGATCAAGGGAGTACTAGATTCCCATTCAAAAGGATGGGGTAGATTTCCTACTTTATTATTGTATGTATGTGACAAGGGCTGGGGAACAGGCTTGAAGAGTACAGAGAAGTGCTAAGCGAGGTGCTAAGCAACTCAGTGAGACCCTGTCTCTAAATAAAAATACGAAATAGGGCTGGGGATGTGGCTCAGTGGTCGAGTGCCCCTGAGTTCAATCCCCAGGACCCAAAAAACAATAACAAAAAAAGAATGTTCATAGAAACTTTATTCATATTAGTGAAAAACTGAGAATAACTCAAACATCCAGCAATGATAGAATGCATAAAATAAACTAAAACAGAACCATACAATAGAATATTACACAACAATAACTATTGCTATACAAAATATGCTTGACTCTTACAGACATAATATTGAGTGAGAGAAGCCGGGCGCATACCATATGACTCCAATGATATAAAAATAAAAAGAACAAAATTTATCTATGGCAAATAGAGGTCAGAATAGTATCTGTTTTCATGACTGGGTGGGGAGATAACAAAAGGGAGTGTTCTGGGGTGACAACGATGTTCTATATTTTGGACTGAGTTGTGATTATACATGTGTATCCGTATGTAAAAATTAAGCTGTACACTCAATATTTTTGAATTTTCTCTGTGTAAGTTAGACTACAATTAGAAAAGGGAAAGAAGGGGAAAGGAATAGAAAAGGAAAAGAGGGAGGGAAGGGGGAAGGAGATCAGATCTATCATATCATGCCGCTGCTTTGGACAATAGGGTTTAATAAGGAAGCACCAAAAACTATGGTAATCTCTTTAATATTTTCTATTTTGTTACCAAGTCCTTGAAATCCAGTATTTTCAAACAATACAACATTTGTTCTTTGGTATGTCTGATCAGAACACAGTTTCCTTTATAGGTTCATTTTATAAATGATTCATCTTAATGCTATTTGCGCTTGAACAATAACAGGCTTCATGGTTAAAATTAAACTGTTCACCTAGACCCAGGGATTATTTCCAATTAAAATTTGTTACAGGCATAAGAAAATAATAATTGCTCAAAACATATTTACTCAAATATGTATCCTCTTCCAAAGGAGTGAGCACCTAAATTATTTTCAAAGATATTATGATATAAAGTCAGTGTGGAATATCAGCTGAAAAAGCAAAATGTCACAATACTATATAAACTTACCTTTCGTTACAGGAGTAAACTAGATTAAAATACATGTAAAAATATAAAATGTGATAAAAATGTTTCATGTTATATAAACTATTCCAAAAGCCTCAACCATCTCTCTTACATACAAAAATTTCAATCTAATATATGTTTCAAATTCCTAGTTAAGAAAGAAAACCTATATTTCATATCTGAGACAAAGATAAATAATTACTATTGCAAAGATTTAAAAAAATATGAGAGCCTTCAGTGTAGCTCAGTGGGAGAGCACTTGCCTGGCACATGCTAGGCCCTGGTGCTAGGGGAAAGGCTAGCCCTGGTTCCATTCTTAATACTACCAGGATTTTTAGGGCTGGTGGTCTAGCTCAGTGGTAGAGTACTTACCTAGCATGCATGAGAGAGAGATCTGTTTTTTCAGAATGCCTTAAAATTTGAAGCAACCGATTTGTTTATTTCATAGTATATTTTTGGTATTGTTGTTTTGTTTTTATGATGCTAAGGTTGGAACCTAGGGCCTCATGCATGCTAGGCAAGTGCTCTACCCCTAGCACTCAGGTACACCAGA
This sequence comes from Marmota flaviventris, assembly GCF_047511675.1. Lineage (NCBI taxonomy): Eukaryota > Metazoa > Chordata > Mammalia > Rodentia > Sciuridae > Marmota > Marmota flaviventris. The sequence continues at coordinate 56,635,929 of NC_092503.1, forward strand.
AGTCCCTATTTCATAGTATATTTGTTTTCCTTTTTTCTCTTCTTTTTTTATAGTATATTTTTGAAAAACTAAACTAATTTTGACAAAATTTGGAATACTACTTTGGTTGATAAAATTTTAAGCTAGGTCTGGTGGTCCACACCTCTGATAACAATGACTCAGGAGGCTGAGGTAGGAGGATAAATAAGTTCTAGGAAACTTGGTGAGACCCTGTCTTCACATATAAGTAATAAAGGGTGAGGATGTAGCTCCAGTGGTAAAGCACCCCTAGGTTTAATCCCCCAGTACTGCAAATAATAACTCATAAAAATTTTAAATTAGATATATAGAATTGAATTTTGTAAAAAGAAGTCTCCTTCACCATCTTAAGAAAAAGTATATTAACCAGGCATGGTGGCCACACCTATAATCTCAGATACTTGGGAGACAGGAGGATCACAAATTCAAGAGCAGCCTTGGCAACTTAGTGAGACCCTGTCTCAAAATCTTAAATAATGAAGGACAAGGACGTGGCTCAGTGGTACAGTGCTTGTCTAATATGTGTGACACTCTGGATTTAATCCCCAGCACCACACACACACACACACACACAAAGTATATTGCAATTTTGCAATAAATGCCCTCCAACTAAGCCAAATCATAGGTGCTCACTTTAATTTTATACCTAGGCCCATGGCCAGGCAGGCCACTCTCATTCTCCCGTCACTTTCTGTGACCAAAAAGCACTGAACAAATGGCAGTCATTTTAAGATGATCATGATATGTAATTAAAAGATAGAATATTTGTGTTGTGTATGTGTGTGTTGTGTGTACCTATAATAATTAGATAAAAAAGACAGGGGCTGGAGTAGTGGCTCAGTGGTAGTGTTCACCTAGCATGCATGAGGCACTGGGTTCGATCCTCAGCACCACATAAAAACAAAATAATGTGTCCACCTAAAACTCAAAAAAATAAAAAATAAATAAATAAATATTTTTTTAAAAAGACAGATGGTTCATTTTCTCAAATGGGCAAAATATTTGAACAGGTACTTCACAAAAAAGGATATCATTCTTGGATAGGCAGCAGAAATATTGTAAAAATGGCCATACTACCAAAAGCGCTATACAGATTTAATGTGATTCCTATTAAAATTCCAGTGGTGTTCTTCGTAGAAATAGAAAAAAACAGTCATGAAATTCATTCAGAAATATAAGAGGCACAGAATAGCCAAAGCAATCCTCAGTGACAAAAGTGAAGCAGGAGGCGTCACTTACAACAGATCATAAATTATATTATAGAGCTAGAGTAAAAACAACATGGTATTGGCACCAAAACAGACTTGTAGACCAATGGTACAGAATAGAAGACACAGAGACAAACTACATAAATATAGTTATCTCATACTAGACAAAGGCACCATAAACATACATTGGAGAAAAGATAGCCTCTACAAAATATGGTTCTAGGAAAACTAGAAACCCATATGTATCAAAATGAAATTGAACCCCTATCTCTCACCATGCACAAAACTCAACTCAAAGTGGATCAAGGACCTATACATTAGATCAGAAAACCTGCACCTACTTGAAGAAAAAATAGGCCCAGATTTCCATTATGTCAGCTTAGGAACTGAATTCCTCAACAAGACTCTAAAGCACAAGAAGGAAAATCAAGAATCAATAAATGGGATGGAATCAAACTAAAACCTTCTTCATAACCAAGGAAACAATTAAGAACCTACAGAAGAGAGAGCCTACAGAATGGAAGAAAATCTTTTGCCACCTGCACCTCAAATACAGCATTAATTTCCAGGATATATAAAAAACTCAAGCTTAACACCAAAAAACAAATAACCCAATCGATAAATGTGCAAAAGAGTTGAACAGATACTTCACAGAAGAAATACAATTTCTTATGTATTGTATATGAAATATATGAAAAACTGTTCAACATCTCTAGCAATTAGAGAAATGCAAATTAAAACTACACTGAGATTCCATCTCACTTCAATCAGAATGGCAATCATCAAGAATACAAGTAACAATAAATGTTGGCAAGGATGAGGGGGGAAAGGTACACTCATACATTGTTGGTGGGACTGCAAATTGGTGCAACCACTATGGAAAGTAGTATGGAGATTCCTCAGAAAACTTGAAATGGAACCTCCACTTGATCCAGTTATCCCACTCCTTGGCATGCACCCAAAGAACTTAAAAATCAGCATATTATAGTGATGTGGCCATATCTGTGTTTACAGCAGCTCAATTAACAAGAGCTCAGCTATGGAACCAAACCTAAGTGCCCTTCAACAGAGGAATGGTTAAAGAAAATGTGGTATATATACACAACGAAATATTATTTGGCCATAAAGAAGAATGAAATTATGGCAATTCCCAGTAAATGGATGGAACTGGAGAATACCATGCTAAAGGGAATAAGCCAAACCCAAAAAACTAAAGACCAAATGTTCTCTCTGATATGTTAATGCTGACTTACAGTAGGCAGATGGGGTGGGGAAGGATAGAAGTTCACTGGATTAGACAAAGGAGAATGAAGGGAAAGGAAGGGGGATGGGAAAGACAGTAGAATGAATGGGAAATAACCTTCCTATGTTCATATATGAATACATGGCAAATGTAACTCCATGTCCTGTACAGCCACAAGCACAGAAAGGTATACTTACTTCATGTATGTATAATATGTCAAATACATTCTACTGTCATTTATAATGAAAAAGGACAAATAAAAAATTTTTTAAAAGGATATCAAATGGCCAATAAGTTTATGAAGGTGTCAAAAGTGTCGAAAGTCTTGGTCATTACCATAATATAAATTAAAACCGTGATCAACTATCACTACACACCAGAATGGTTAAGTTAGAAGGACTGACAAAAAATAAAAAAGTAAATAGTCATTATATAAGCCAATGAAGCAATACCTAAGTCTCTAGTAATCAAATAAATACAAATCACACAGCAAAAAGTATTCTTAACCTAAGAAACAGAAAAAGATTTTTTAACTTATAGAAGTTATCGATAAGATTGTGAAGGAAAACTTGGGAAAGGAATTTTTAAATCCAAGTATAACTTTAGTATGAGCTGAGGATAAACAGGTGAGAAGAAACACAAACTGGACTTTGGAAATTTAAAAAGTTAATGAAAATGGTACTGAATTTGCGCTATTGTTTATTTCTCTGCTTATATACTGACTTTCTTAAAAGCTTAAAAATTACTAAATGTTCCTAGCTATCAAAATAAAGAATTTTGTTTTTCTTTTAAAATGAACAATACTATAAAAAAGTACAGGTATTTCTCTTAGTTAGCCCTCTAGTATGAATCTAGTGTTTATACAAGATGGCTATAACCAAAATACTGTTTCTTATATAGATAGCATCTCAGTCTAATTGTACATAAAGGTACATAAAAAGAACTCCTTCAGAAATAAACTTGTCAAAAAGAAAGAAAGAAAGAAAAAGAAATAAACTTGTCACACTGAACCTGTAAAGTAAGAAAGAAAGAAAAAGAAATAAACTTGTCACACTAAACCTGTAAAGTAAAAAAAGTGTAATCGACAGGGTCAGATGATATTTTTCTTTGCACACTGATGGTTGGTGCCAGATATTACTGTTTTACTCTAGAATTGATGCGCCCCCCCCCCCATTTTTTAAAGAGGATTGTACTTACAATGAAAAAATTTTAACACACATAAAATTACATATTTGAAATATATTTCAATCATGAGAGACTGCTCTTAAATTGCTACGTAAGAAGGAGGCAATTCAGTGAAACATTTGACAAAAATTCACACAGAATATTTAGGTTCTGGCAATGTGGCAGCAGGAGCATGAGTTTAACATCCCCATCATCATGAGTTTAACATCATCCAAACAACATCTATTTAGAATAAAAGAGAATGCTAGTAATAATAATGATGAGACAATAGGTATAAAGCAGACATATGGTCATCATCTAGTGCAGGCAGGCCCATGAAATTATTAGCCTACCAAAGAATAAAAGATTACTGAAGGTCTGGGGTTGTGGCTCATTGGTAGAGCACTTGCCTCACATGTGTGAGGTACTAGGTTCAATCCTCAGCATCATATAAATAAATAAATAAAATATATTGTGTCCATCTATGATGAAAAATTAAAAAGAGAAAAAAGATCACTGACGATCTTTAGAGCACCTAAGAATTCATCGCTAACATTCATGGATGTTGCCAAGTGGAAAGAAGGCATCTTGAGCTACTTTTATGGGTCTTGGTGGTGATAACCCCATCATTTCCCATGACCACAAGAATCTAAAAAGTTACTCTCTTGCACTATATCAAATGCAGGGTACCAAAGGCATGTTCTGGAAAACAAGAACAACAAAAAACATTTACTATCCTAACTCAGTCAATTCGGATTAAACTAAGTGTTGAATCCGTCTGCCTGGGATTGAGCAGGATTTTGTATAGAAAGCTTTTTTAAAAAACTGAATAAATATCAATGTCCTATTGGATATCTAAAATGCTTTGGGGTAGAGATATGACAAGAACAAAAGTAACTAAAACTTGATGAAAAGTGAGAGAAGAGGAGGAGAATAAGGAGGAGGGCAGAAGGAGGAGAAGTCAGGAGAGGGAAGGCGCTGTAGGGCGCTGTGAATATAGCAGAATACACCGCTGCTCCAGGCTTAGGGCCTCGTGTGGGAAGTGGAGCTTCTTCTATCTTTCCTCTGCATGAAAGGAGGTGTCAAGATGCTCTTTAGCCTCTTTTTCTTTCCTCACTTCTTTGTGGAGTTAAAGTCATAATATCTCTTTCCATTCAGAGTTAAAACAGTTTGCAATTCCAATAATTAATCTCACTGTGGAAACTGGGATAATGCAACACATTCTGTAAATCACTATAATTTTATATTGCCATTTTATAGATTTGTACATCAGTTGCTAGATTGCATTGTATTGGTCCCTGAAGAATTGCTTTAACTAAATTATATTCCAAGTCAATGTCATGGTCTATAAAGCATCCCCAAGAATGTGTTATTTAGTCCATTTTAAAAACTTACCACTGGGGGTGTTGGCACACGCCTGTAATCCCAGTGACTCGGGAGGCTGAGACAGGAAGTTTGAAGCCGGCCTCAGCAATTTAGAGAACTTAGAGAGAGCTCCTTAGTAATTTAATGAGACCCTGTCCCAAAATAAAAAATAAAAAGGATAGGGATGTGTCTCAGTTACAAAAGTGTATCTGGGTTCAATTTCCATTCACCTCCTTCCCCCCCAAAAAAAAACTTATCAATAGCACTGTTGTTTCCATCATAAAACTCTTAAGTTGAAGATACTTCAGAGATAATTCTGATTGGACTACAAAGAAGTGTTATAATTCTCTTGATGGGTCTGTGTTTATCTTAAGGAGGGAACTGTGTAAGAAACCATTTCTAATTTTGCTAAGAGTATGAATAAATGTACAGCCAAATCTGAGACCCAGTCCTTCCAGTGGTGGACCCTTATAATTCTGTTTTATTCCTTATTCAAAGGGACTCCACCTTTATTTTTTCTTTCTTGTTTTACTACACTTGTAAATCATGCGTACTACTTTGTCCTATTTCATGTCTCCCTGGTAAGTCCCTTGAAATCCTTAAATTAAAAAAAAAATCCTTAGATTAAAAAAACTTACAAGAATAACAAGGAAAGGGGAAAGAGGAGATAAAAGTAGAGCAATTGTCTCCAAATTTCAATTTTATTTAAATCAATGTCAGAATCAGCCCATCTCATCTTTGTCTCCTTTAAAGAGGGAGGGGTTCCATGTGGCTTGTAAGGGCGCCCCCTACAGGGTCAGTAGATCTCAAAGGGGTCTCTGTGGCCTTGTTTTGGGTCAGTTTAAACCCATGCTGTTTCCCACCCTAAACAAAGTGACATTGACCACCCACCATCAGCAGGAGGTGCTCTGCAAGTCACTCCTGTAGAGTGACATGCCATGCTGAGCCCACACTGGCTTTCACCTGGTTCCCATATGGCAACAATGCATCCCTTCAGGCAGACTTGCCTGGTTAGAAATGCAGGCTATGAACAAGGAAGCATTTTTTTTTTCCTTGTGTAATGCTGACCAGCCACACACAGGAATGAGAACCACAATTACATGACTTCCCTAGCCCTGTGCATTAATCATGCAAACTCACCAGCCCGGATAGTCATCAACTATGTGACACGTAGATCACATATGAAAAACTGTAGGAGGAAGTTGTCTGTGGCAAACTTGCCAAATATAAGCTGTAGATGTGGAAATAAAGAAGTGATCAGAAGAAAAACATGTGTGACAAATCACATGATACCTTCATAAAAGAGCCTTGTTAGAAATCCACTCATACCAGCACGTTTTGTCTGTTTTACTTTATGATCTTCTTTAGGAAATGATGCTTTAATTATATTTTTATTTTACAATGTGGCTAACTCAAGGATAGTGATTCACCAAATCATATTATTGTTCATAATACTTTTGATCATAATTACAAGTACACTGATTATCAAGGTCTTCTGTTAGCTTTTGCATAGCACAGTACAGAAACCACCGCCAAACACTTAGCTCTTCATTCTGACACAACTGTTAAAAAAATCTGAATTATTACAAAAATATGAAATGAGAAGCTATTCTAATAGAGATGACATATATTTTTCCACTGTATAAAGAGCTGCTGATAGAAAGACCATTTTTTAAAAGCCAAATCCACCTAGAAAGCAATAGAGGGTTTTCACAAAACTCCGATAATATCAAGGCTTAAAAATTGAATGCCAAACATTCTATACCAAAGCCTAGATATTTTGAAATCTGTCAAGATTGCTGCTGACACCTGATCTGATTCTCCATAGAATCTGATAAGAAATTCTGTACCTCCTAACATGCTTTTAACAACACATCAGAGAATTTGCTTTTTTCCTATCAGAGAGAAAGAGAGAGCGAGAGAGATTCTACAAAACAAAGCACATTCTCTATGTAAATTCACCATTTGCAACATGAAGGTAGAGTCCTAATGGCTGCTACTCCCTTTAAAGTGGTATGTCCCTGGTGTGGCCAGCAGTGAGGCCTTGCAATTTTGACAACCAACTGCTCATGCACTGTCAACATGCCTTTTTTTTGCAATGCCCAGGGCCAGCCTCCTAGATCAAAAAAGCTAGTAGTCACTTCCCCTCCCTGGCTGCTACATGCCATTGTGCTTACAGGCACTGAGGTACACTGCTCCTTGCTTCCTGTGGCCCTCTTCAGCATCTCAGTGATGTTTTCTTCTAGAAATGAATGCACATCTATCTTCACTTGTTACTCTACAGTGCAGTAGTTTGGATGTACTGCTCTGATTATCCTGCTGTAATAGGATAGCAGCTGCTATCCGCGCCCCACCCGTCTTTTCTCAATATATTGTAGCATAGGATACCTGGATTCTGACCACTGGGGGGCTTTCTGACTAGCAGGAGCCCACATTACCCAAGGCAGGAAACGCCAGCAAGATAATGCCCCATAGGAAGAGCCAGTGATTGGTAGAATTCTGTGTCTTCATATCCCAGGTCCTCTCCCACAGAGACGGCATAGCTTTGAATTCTACAGCCATGTACAGAAATTCCCAAAGGGATTAACCTACATTTACCAACAGTTTGAATAGGCAGATTTCAAATTACCGGGAATTGGCCCGGTAATTCCCCCTTTATGGCTGTCTGTCTCATGTCCTTACTCCCTGTAAGTATTTCCTGGGTTACTGACATCCCTGTCACAGAGTCTGCTTTCAGGAGAACCCACCTAAGATATCAATTTCTAGTAAGGATCTTTCAGCAAAATTCTCTTTCTTTGGACATGGCTTTTTGTGCTTAGGAGTGACTGACATGCAAATGTCTTTGTTAGTCTCCTTCAAACTCCCCAACAATACGCTGGGATCTCTCAACAAATAGAATATAAAATCTGAAAAGAGATCAATAAGAACTTTTCATCCTTCCACTGGCTCCTTTTTGATAGTTGAGGGAACTTAGCTCCAGAGAGATGACATGATTTATTTAAGGTAATGCAACTGGGAAATGGATGAACCAAGAACAGAATTGAGATTATTTTTGTCTATAAGCTCCGTGCTGAAAATACTATGTCTCAAACATGTAAAAAAGTACACTATTTTATAAAGTAAAAAAGACACATTAATACACTTTATTACTACATAGAAGACAGATGTAGAAATTCTTTTTTTTTTTTTTTTTTTGAGACCTTTTTTGAGATCTTGCTACATTTCCCAGTCTGGTTTTCAACTAGCAATCCTCCTGCATTAGCCTCCCAAGTTGCTGGAATTACAGCTGCTGTGCCCAGCTCTAATATTTAATTTTTAATTTGAATTTTATTTTTTTTGTCATTAGTAAGATCTTCTAGGCTGCAAATAGGAATGTTTAAACTATCTCAGTTTCTATTTTATGATCCTATGCTGAATTAGTTAATGGTGATCAAACATAAAGACTCAAATATATGCATCCAGAGAGATTCCTCAAAACAGCATTTATATGATCTACTCCATGTATGTATCTAAATTAAATGTATAACATTTGCAGTTTCCTTCATTTCCCTTTTGTAATCACCCATGATGTGCAATCAGAAGGAATTAGAAACTTTAACCTTGCCACTTTACCTCAAGACTTTGATGGCTCTACTTTCCACCAAAGGGCATCCCATGGAAAGGTGCGGGGGGTTGAGGGGGGGGTGAGGGGGTGGATATCTACTTATCATAAGAACCAACTCAATTTTCATGTGTATTAGCTATTGCTATTTGTTGTACTTACAATGGGACAAACTTTCCTGTAAAAATTATAAACTCAAGTATGTAATTCAGAGGACCTTAATACTAGAACAAATCTTATAATGAAAAACCGATTTCACCTTCCTATTATAAACCAAGAATCTAAGTCCCAGAAAAGTCAAATGATTTTGCTGGGCTAAGAGCTAGTAAGTAGAAATTCAAGGCTTCAGATTTCTGATCAAGTTTTTTCCTCAAATCATTGTTATTAATCCTCTTTTCTGAATTCATCAACATTACTGGTACATAAATGAAATCCAAAAACTGCAATAGAAACAGCTGGCATCACCTGATCACACACTGGTGCTAATAAATGTCAGACTCACTAGATGGCTAGTTCCATGCCCTTTGATCCACCACCAAGCTCTGATGCCTCAGGGCACTTGGATTTCACCTACTCTGGGTTTCTGTCCCACACCATAACCTGGCATTTGAGCTCCAGGATCTCTTGGGAATTCAAATAGTGACCCTTTCAAGTCAGAAGTTCCCAAAGGAAATGATTCAAGGGATACTTGAATTTGTTCAGTGTTTGAATTTTCTGAATATATTGTTTTCAATGCTACTCAAAATTTCCACATAAGGGGAAATAAAAGATGCATGTTAGGACTTGAACATAAACAGCTCTAATCAGAAAGGTGTCTGGTGGGGTAACAACTTCTGGGGTTTTCTTCAACTGAAGTAGTACAAGTCAGAACAATGTCTTTGATTATCAAACTCCAAATATGGAAAAGCCCTCAAGACAAATGCCTTTCACAAAAACATAAAGTAAGTAAGAGTTAGACTGAGGATTCAGTCTATGGCCATCCTTTGCTACTAACAAAAATCTAGTAGTCACTAATTTGAATAAATTTTTTTTAAAAAATCTAGTAGTGAGTCAAGGTGGTAAAAATCAGTAATCCCAGCTACCGAGAAGGCTGAAGCAGGATGATGACAAGTTCAAGGCCAGCCTGGGCAACTTAATCAACCCCTTTCTTAAAATAAACAACAATAAAAGAAGGGCTGGGGATGTAGCTCCATGGTAGAGTACTTTGCTAATATGCATGAGGCCCTGGTTCAACCCCTAGTAATGCAGGGAGAAAAAAAATCCATTCTTTCCTACACATAAAATTTTCTTAAACATGTTACGTTAAATTTTAATATTTGCAATAATATGATCTTTATGATCAATATCTTGCCTTACCAATCAATAAATCATTTTCAATTCCATATTTTACTTCATCTTTTGACCATGTTAAGTTAAAAAAGGGAAGAGGGAGAAGTAGAGGAGGAGGACAAGGAGAAAGAAGAGGAGGAAAGACATTGCAATAAACCAGTAAAGCTAAAAAAACCATTTGTTTTCTCTCCCTACTTTAGTGGGGCATTTGTGGACCTATAGTGAAAGGAGAACTGGCTAAAATTCTAGAGTCCTGGGACACACTCCTGATCCCCATTAAACAGCTTCAGATCTCAGTTGCTTACTTTGTGAAATGAAGACAACCAGTTCTGACTACCCCTCAGAATCATTTGGGGAGACCATGAGATTCCTCTGTGAGATACATTGTCTGCAAGATGAAGGCAACCTGGTGGCAGTGGCTGAGGAGGAAATACATGCAGGCACCTACAGCTGGTTTTATCCCCTAGGCAGCTGGAAAAGTGAAAGACAAAGGGGAGTGGGGAAGAATGCTGGAGGGACCAACAGTAACAGCATCCCCAGGCCCCCACACTTTGCACAGAGAGATAAATGGGATTGTACTGTGCTAGCTTCAGACCAGAATTCCAGATAGGAACTGGGAAGGAATGACCAGAGAGGAGATTAGGATGGAGAAAATGTAGGACATGTGAATCCTGTCAATCTACCCACTCACTTTAAAAAATGTTTTATCTTTTGCAGAGTTGGGATTAAACACAGAACCTCCTCCATGCTAGGCAAGTGCTCTACCACTGAGCTCCATCTCCAGCCCTTTATTCACTCACTTCTTCATTCACACACCTATAGCTTATTCAGGAGGCTGAGGCAGGAGGATGACTTGAAACCAGATATTTGAGACCAGTCTGAACAACAAAAGGAGACTCCACCTAAAAAGGGGGAGGGGGGAGGAGAGGAGGAGGGAGGGAGAAAAAGAGGGAGAGAAAAAGAGAACAAACAAGCCTTCCAGAAAATAACCCAGGAGAGCCCAGCTAAGGCCTGAGCCAGAGGTTGTGGGGCTTCGCAGTGCCTCAGGCCTCCAGCTTCCAAGCACCCTTTTCTCCATTTCAAAGGAGCCTCTCATCAGACTGGTTAGGGACCAGGCAGCTGGAAGCATCAAATTTCGCCCGAAGAATACCCTGAGGCACAAAGAGTTTAGGTGATTTGCCCAAAGTTACCTAGTTCATAACCAAGAAATCTAACATTAAAACCCAAGCCCTGGAATAAGCTTCCATAGTCTACATGCATCAGGGACCCTGTCCTTGATGACCTCCTCACCACAGAAGACTTGAACTTTTGATTTTAAAGATCTGTAAAAGTATTAACAGCCCAGTAAGTTTGATGACTGCTTTGGCATTAGTTCTGGAAAATCATACACTGAGATTTAGAACCGAAGCAAAATGGAATGAGGTTAACTGCTTGCCACAGGCATTGTGTTCCGTTTTAGGACTGAGAAGGACGTTGCTGATATGGGGGAAAATGCCCACAATCCAGGCTCAGCACACAAAATCCTGAAAGTGCTTTCTATAAGGGAGAAGTCGTGTGTAAACATGCACATAAAGAAGTGTATACAGAGGACTTGCTATGTGGATACACAAACTGCCCAAGAAAGGGCAGAAAAGCAGAAGGGATTAGCCACACAAGCCCTAAAGGAAAAGGGAAATGAAACAATTGAACCAATAACATCCAAATGAAAGGAGAGAACGGAGAGCCCTTGGCAGGGCAGGTCTCCTTGACTTTTAAGTGCAGGTGTTCACCAAAGTGGGAAGATTTGCTGTTCCCTTTTCTCCTTCTGGTTCCATTAGATTTTGCTCATGTCTCTATAATAGAGTACTTTGATTCAATTTGTATCATTTCTTTTTTTTTTTTAACTAACACCAGCTCAGATCCGAACTAATTTAGCTCCTCTACCCAATTCTATCCTTCTGCAGTACAAAGCCTCAGACCTAAAATGTAATGAAAAGAGCATTACACTTAGATTTAGATTATGTCAGTCAGGATCTCAGCAGGGAACAGATGGTACCCACAAAAGAGCGACTGGGAGTGTTTAAAGAACTGACTATCTACAAGATGTGGGCAGGTAAGGAAAACTAAAAAGTTTTTTTTCCTCCCCTACAGCAGGAAGTCACTACTACCTATAGGTACAGAGGCCAGAGGAGGGAGAGGTACTAGAATTGGCAAGTTCTGTTGCTATCAAGGAGGCCATCCCATTAGGAGCTGTGGCCTTCAGCCTGACCTCCCACTCCTGACCTCTTCCTTCTATTGGCCAAAGTTAACTAAAAGGCAGAGGAACAGACCATGGCCTTCCCAGTCTATAAGTACAGCTCTCTGGGCACAGTGGAGGCTGGAAAATGGCTCTGGAAGAACAAGCAGAGAATATCCAGAGACTGAGGTTTAATGTATGAATTAAGGTTTTATGTTTTTAGAGATTTTCACTGGAGCATTAATCATAATGATGAAAAACTAGAAAGAACCCGAATGTTCAGCAATAAAACTAGAAAGAACCCGAATGTTCAGCAATAAAGGAATAAATAAGAAAGCTATTTTACATGTTTTAATTAAGTGGGAAGATGCTTATGATACAATGTTAAATGAAAAACAAAAGATGCAAAAGGCATCTAAATTTCTGCCTTTGTAAATTTTTTTTCTGTTTTCTTTTCTTTCTTTTTTTTTTTTTTTTTTGGTGGGGGACATCAGGAATTGATCCCAAGGGCACTTTACCACTAAGCTACATCCCTAGCCCTTTTTATTTTTTATTTTGAGACAAGGTCTCATTAAGTTGCTGAGAGTTTTTGCTCAATTGCCAAGATTAATCTTGAACTTGTGATCTTCCTGCCTCAGGCTCCAGAGTTGCTGGGATTACCACGTGGTTTGGCCGCCACCCCTGTAATTTCATCTCTAATGCTCAATTATACAAAAATACACACAGAAAGAAACAATGTTAGTAGAGTAATCCATAGATAGTAAGGTTAGGGATTTTTATAACTATACAGCAAAGCTGCCAAAATAGTTAAGGCAGATGGAGACCACATCAATAAGTAAAATTAGAGTCTCAATTATAAAAGAATAGGGGGTTGTTCACCAATTTGACCACTTGAAAGAACTGGACAGGGCATTAAAAAAATAATGCCAACCAATCAATCTTGAGAATGATAAAATGATACTTCAGGGCCTAGAATCCAACTCTTGGAAGAAACAAATGAATAGACAGCATGTTTCTCTGTTACTTTCCATAGTTCATAGCATATTTTCCCCAAACTCCCCTCCCACACAGAAGTCTTTAAATAAGGTGTGTGTGTGTGTGTGTGTGTGTGTGTGTGTGTGTGTGTATATATATATATATATATATATATATCCTATATATAGAAGTCTGTATTATTATTTTTATAAACTTTAATCACTAAGATGATTATGCCTCCTTTACCTCAATATATTGTTCAAAATGAAACCAATTCTAAATCATACAACAAAGATTATTGTCTTAAAATAACACAAAACTTCCAGGCATATTTTGGATTTATTTCTCTCTGATCCTTGCTTTGCTGGTGTGAGCATATGTGTAATTTATCAAATACATAATTTAGCCTTGAGTACCTATATAAGGGAAGTACCAAGTTCTAGAAAGCATATGTGTGGATATGCATATATTTATGTACAGACACACACATACATATCTCTATCTTCTGTATTTCATTTTTGTGCTATTGAGGATTGAACCCAGGGGTGCTTTACCACTGAGCTATACCCTCAGCACTTATTTAATTTTTACGTTGAGAAAGGGTCTCACTAACTTGCTCAGGCTGTCCTTGAACTTGCTATTCTCCTGCCTTACCCTCCAGAGTCACTAGGATTACAGGTATGTGCCACAGCATCTGGCTATCTCTCTTTGGATAAAGATCAAAATGGAACCATCAATTTAGAGAATTTGGAGGCATATATCTGATGGTGAATATATGCTCTAATATCAACTGCTCTCTGGAACTCCTTTAGCAGTTAACAAACAACATTAAGAGTTCTTGAGAATTGTAAATCCTTCATCCCCTGTGGTGTTTATGCTTCTTTATCTGATCTCAGCCCATCTTGTACATGTTTGAGCATTTTCTCTTCTTCTTTCCTATAATGGCAAGTGCAGTAACTTTCCCTTATTTTAATGGTGACTATTGTAGTCTCTCTGCAGGACAGGACAGCAAGACTTTTCCAACAACAGAGCTTGAACTGGTTGGCCAGCTCACACCCCAGGGCCTCCCACACAGTGCTATCATAGTGTTTCTTCAGTAGGTAGGTTACACCAGCGCAGTTTCACCCTTATATTTACTAACCTTCCTGAACAGGACTGACATGGTCACTGAAGACCATCTATCAAAAACACTTTGAAGAAAGATACCATCTGCTCAGTTACTCGAGTCACAAATGAGGAGAAAACCTGGCACTTCGATGACCACTATCACTGGATAATTGCTTTTAAAATTGTAGAAAGTCTATAATAAGAGTGTCTGGCTTAAGATAAAGAAGCAGATTTCCAATTATTCTCTTGAAGTTGAACTGTACTAATAACTACAATCACTTATGCTTTAAAATAACTACCTTAAATCTAAATATAAGAGCATATATATTTCCAGTTTAGTATAAGGTAAAAAGCAATTTACTCTCTTCTGTGACCTACTGTGAGTTAAGTTAGTTTTGGTCTCTAATGATATTCATAGAAATCAATGAGCATTCTTAAGTAAAACTGTAAGTCTCTCAAATACATAAAAGACAAAATAAAATTCAATTTTGAGAGAAATAGGCACTAAAGACAAATTAACTAGCTCCTATAAAGATTATTTAAAGGATTTTCATAATCCTTTACACTGTAGAGCTCTACGTCTTTCAAGTCACAGTATTTCCTAAAAATCTGGAGTTTGGGTCATTGGCAGGTTGTTTCCTCTTTCGGGCTGTGGTTAATCCTGTGCAAAATAATAAATCCTCAATGTTTTTCACCAGCATCCCTCTACACACTCTGAATCATCCCGCATGTAGTAAGGCTGTGGTTTTTAGGCTAGATGGGAAATTGGGTGCAACAAGTTTAGTCAACACTCCTATTCTCAAGTTGCATTCTTGGTAAAATCATCCTTCAGGTGTTACCAGGTAAACAAGGGTGCACCCAAGGCATGTGAATTCTTTGTTATCCTTCTGAGAGAGCAATATTTTTTGCTCTCTATTATTCTTCTCTACAATGTGATCAGGGAGGGTCCAGACAATCAATTAGGAAAATTCACCTTCCTGGTGGTGATAGTCCTGAGAGTGAACAGATTTCTTCTGGATGCTTCTGTTCTTTAGTTAACTAACTCCCATGCAGGCACACACACCCTCTACTAACTACTCATTTAGTAGGCTTTGGTTTTCTCATGGTGTAGAGAAAATAGTACAGGTTTTGTGTCAGGAAGAATTGGGTTCAAATTTTACTCTGACCATTATGTTAAATGAAATAAGCCAGACTCAGAAAATCAAAGGTCATATGTTTTCTCTCATATATGGAAACTAGAGAGAAAAAAGAAGGGGAAGAAGTAGAGGGGTTTTGGGGGGGGGGACTCATGAAAACAGAAGGGAGACCAGTGAAGTAGAGAAATGAAACCAGAGGAAGGGAGAAGGGCAGGGATTGGAGGATGAAATAGATTAAATTATGTTATGTGCATGAATGAATATGTCTCAACCAATCCCACTATTATGTATAATTATAATACACCAATAAAAAATAATAAAGACAAAAAATATTGCTCTCTCATACACTAGCTAAGTCATCTATTCAGGTTCTGTTGTCTTGATTATAAATGTGGAGGTAAGACAATCCATTTTGCAGAACAATTTTGAAGATTAAATGAGATACACTGAATATAAGAGCAACTGTCATATAATAAGTACTCAATAATTGACATGCTCCTTGTCCAATTTATTTTCAATGAAATTTCCTTATATTTTTTTAATTTGATTGAGATTGGGGATCATGTGGCTGAAAAGAACTTTCTTCTTCCATTAACCTTATGCTATGCCTCAGTAAACATAACCAAATCCAACTGACCATCACTTTTGGTCTTTGTTGATCAGTTATTGAATGGCATTAGGACATAAATTTGTGTTCCTTTTTGTTTAACTCCTGCAGACTTTGTAAATTAATGGAATTGTAGCCAAGGTATGCTTACACACAGAGAATGGCAACCAGGAACTCTGTGTAAGCAAGAAGTGAGGCATAAATTCCTGAGGAGCTTCTCTTGTAGGAAAAAAAAAAATACATGAAGAGAAAAGAGACACATCCTGTCTGCATCTTCAACAACTGCCAGATACATCTAGGACTGGTTGTCCCCTTATGGATGGAGATACACACACACACACACACACACATTATATGTATGTATATAAATGTGTATATGTATTTAAGAAAGTTTTTAATAGAAGTGAAATAAGAGGGAAGGGCAAAATTAAGGGCTCACAATGAACTTTTTATGAGAAGATTAGAACAATCAGAATGCCAAGTAGTAGAAGTCGAAACTTTGAGAAAATGCCAGACATTCTGTCACGCTTTGTTTTATCTTAAAAATATATATATATATATAAAATCTTGTTTTAGATTAGCTTGTTTAAACATGTTTATGGACACACACAGGAATATAATTGCTCTTGTTTCAGTCCAAAGTATAGTCCAATGAAGGATTCCTGATCAATAATTAAATCTAGAAATTTGTTTTGAATAGTCAGTACTAAAAGAATAGTTTTGTAACCCCACCCTTGCAGTAACTATATTTTCTTGTTTTACAGATAATAACCACCACTTCGTTCACGGGAGCTAAATAGTGGGGAATCAAGCCAACATTTGCAAGGCTGTAGAGCCAAGAATGGCTGGCACGGCATGGGTGAGCCTTCAGTGCACGGGCTTGAAATGTGTCAGCTCCTTGGTTCGTACATGACGCACAGATAAAGGAGACGCTGTATTTCAACATGAATGTCAACAGTTGCTTCATCTATCCAATCTTCTAATAGCAGATGCAAAAGTAATCAAGCTGTGCTTTCATGGGATATTTATGAATCCATCAGTATTATGAAAACATTTGAATGACAAATCATAAATAAAATATATTACATGTCACAGCACTGCCATCACTCCAAGCCCCATAAAGGGAGTTCTTGCATACAATATGGTATAATATAGACAGGCTCCATAATTTTAAGTGGCATTTTATTGTTTTACAATATGGCTTGTTCAAGGTTTATATTTGTTGTAAAACATGAATTAAGTTATTTTGGTTTATTTATTTAGGCAGTGGGTAAAGTAATAATTATAGCAGAAACTCTGAAAGTATCCAGTATGTCAGTAACCAGAATATAGTGTAGACACCAGCTAGATAATTAGTAACTCAAACTAGGGATGGGTCTCACAGTTGTTGGTTATGGAACTAGGGGAAGATTTCCAGAGCATAGTCATCAAAAGGTTAGGTGAGTAAAAGCTGATATAGGCCAGGAGTGAAGGTATAGACTTTAATCCAAGAGAACTTAGGAGAACAGATGAACAGAAATCAGAAACCTGAATTTTAGCCTGCTTGTTCTATCTGCATTACCTTCTGTGAACTCCAGTTTTCTCATCCACAAAATTAGAGTGTGGGTTTATTTATGTATCAAGTGGAATAAACATCAACAGCAATTCTAATCCTTGAACTGTAAGGTCAACCTTTGGTGGAACCTGCATTCATTGCTAGAGAATCCTCAAGGATAAATAGGGGAGAGAATCTAAAGCAGCCAGGAGCAGCTTTCTGCATCAACTCTTAAAGCAACTTGAGAACTTCTTCTTTTTTTTTTTTTTTGCCAGGGATCGAACTCACCGAGCCACATCCCCAGCCCTTTTTTAAATATTTTATTTAGAGATAGGGTCTTGCTAAGTTGCTTAGGGCACCACTAAATTGCTGAGGCTGGCTTTGAACTCATGATCTTACTGCCTCAGCCTCTGGAGCTGCTGGGATTACAAGCATGTACCACCGTACCCAGCAACGTTTTTTCTTTCTTTCTTTTTTTTTAATGGTACTGGGATTGTATCACTGAGCTACATCTCCAGCCCTTTTTATTTATTTATCTATTTATCTACTATTTATTTATTTTTTGAGACACGGTCTCACTATGTTCTACAGGCTGGCTTTGAACTTAAGACCCTCTTGCCTCCGTCTCCCAAGTTTACAGGCAAGCATGTGCTACCGCATTGAGCTCAATTTGAGAAATTCTGATTTCCCTACCTAAACCAAGCAGCAACTGGAAATTTAAAGGACCACCTTGCATTCTACTGCCTGTGTCTGACTCCAAGAAAAAAGAAGGTACAAACTAGGCCCACCTCTTAATATGCTGTTTCCTGACAACTAAGGCAGAAGCCCCAGACTCAGGATCTAGACATGATACTCCCATTTATAACATGCACTTTTGAATTTCCACTTTAGGATCTCTTTTTCTTCTAGGATTTTTATCATACTCATATGTCTTGGAAATTATATATTTTTCTCTCCACTACTTAACATAGAAATTATCTAGCACTAAATATTAACTTGATTTCCTATATATATTTGAATTTCTGCTTGGAAGCTCCAGAGCCTAAATCTCCTCACTATGGGAAAATAAAAGAGGCAACATTAACTATAGTAATTAACTTGTGGTGATTAACCGCAAGGACCCAAGACCCCTATTTGATCAAACTATTATATCATTTTGTGCCTCATTTTAGGTCCAAAATGGGATAATGATAATACCTACTTCTCAGGGGTGTTATGAATGTACTGAATTAATATTTATAAAGTACTTAGAATAATGCCTGATATACACAGTGTATATTAAACTACTTCTTTCAATCAAATCTTGATGGAAAGCAAAGTTTCCACAGACATGGCTTGAAGTAGTTTTTATAAATAAAATGCTTCCTCTATTTTCTTATCTTATATATATGCATATTATTTTGACTCTGCACCTCAATTGCAAAATAAAGACCTACTCAGCTAAAGAATTTCAAAGGACTACCAAGAGCTTTATGCTACTGTTTATTAACTAATTTGAAAAAATTAAAAGAGTATTACGTTTGGTGTTTTTACATAACTGTTAGTCAAATCTCTTACTTGAACTATAAATATTGCCTTTGGGATACCATAACCCTGTTGTTTGATGACTGAGACTCAGTTAGGGTCACTGGCTTGACATGGCGCACAACCATAATAAGCATCAACAGCTGCCAACTTCCTTTGCTCCAAAATATTTTGCCAAGCTTAACACCAACTTACTTTCACTCATCATTTATGGAAAAGTAAGAAACAGAAGGCCCCTGTTAATTCTGTGTTTCATTTTTCTGTCTTAGCTATACATTCAAAATGGACTTGGCTGTAACTTGGTGGTGAGAGATGTTGGGGGATACTATGAAAGGACTTTGGATTCTTTGCTTCACCTGCATGGCCTTGGAGATTCCTGGTAACTTATCAAAATGATCCCCTAGTCTTACGGGGTCTCTGTCATTGTTTCACTTCCACTGACCAGCCCAATCCCAGAGATGCACAGTGCTAGAAAGACAATACTAGGCAGGTACTCACCATTTAGAGTGAGGACTTCTTATAAATCTGAATCCTTAGAGCATTTGGATGCGGTATTTTGGTTAGCCAGCGCAGCTCTATATGGAGGGAGCTACAAATGGACTGGTAATACTCATAACAATTGATTGGACTTTCTTGCCAAACTCTCAAGTGGGACAGTCACACATACTTTACTTTGAAAATCTACTTTGGGATATTGAATGGATATTTCAATGTCCTCTGTGTAAAAGCCCAGAATTTATTTCTCTAAATTGAGTTTATGAAAAGACATGTGTTGATGTGCCAGGCAATTTGATATGACTATATAGGTAGTTCATGAGTATGGAATTCAGATCCTTGCATATGCTAAGCACTTGCTCTACCACTGAGTTACGCCCCTTCCTGTGACAGGTTGCTTTTAAGGAAGAACATCTTGCTTAAAAAGCATAGGTAATGCTGGACTTTCCTTGTCAGCAATTCCAGAATCACTTTGACAAAAGAAGGAGGAGACAACATTTTAGCCTTGTAGCCTAAAGAATAATCCTTTCTGGATTCACAGATCCATCTAAAGAATGCCAAGAATCATTCATTTCCAGTCTATAATTCTAGTATCAATGTTGTGTGTTCACCTATAATTACAGCCAACTTTTAAGAATCAGTTTTCCACATTTCAAGTCCAATCTTTTTTTCTAGTTTCCAAAATGTGAAAGAAGAGTTGAGAAAATATAATCACAGGCTCTAGATGTTTTAAGTAACTGGAGAAAATTATGTATGCATAATCCTGAATACATGATTCTGTTTTAAACGCCACTATGAAAAGAAGTTTCCATAGTTTTTCTTTTGGCCTGAAGTTGAATATAGTTTAAGATGATTATAACCTCAAGAAGATTTAGAGTCTTTGATGATTTCTATATCAGAGAATAAAATTTCTCATTAATTATTCAATATGAATAAAATGTCTCCATGATAGAAAAACAATTCTGCTTCTTCAAGATAATCCTCCTTTGTGCATCGAGTTAACTCTTCTATTTCCAAATAGAAGGAGCATCCTATGCTCCTTTATTTATTTTCATCCACACACCCCACCCTCCATTAAACTACAATTTTAGAAGCAGGGATCACCTTTAATTTCATTGTTCTATTTTTTAGTGTTTGATACACAATAAGTGGTTAGTGTTCATAACTATATAAAAAAGTCTCTTTAAAATTCAATTCACCTTTCAATAAGATACAGGGGCTAGGGTGTTGTTCAGTGGTATAGCCCGTGCTTAGCATGCATGAGACCCTAGGTTCAATCTCAGCATCAAAAGAAAGGGAAAAGAAAAATCCCAATGGGAATTTATGCCATAGAAAAACTCATCACTAATCCTAGCAAAGCGTTTCTAAAGATAAGATTGTATTGCTTTTTATAAATAGGATCTCTAAGTCTTCTATACAATAAATTCAATATGAAATGGAGACTAAATGATTATTTGATAAAATTTTTCAAGATAGACAGAAAAATTATACAATTCAAGCTTCAAATGATCTTCTCCTTTTGACCAGATAAAGCTTTTTGAAAAAATAAATCACTTTTCCTCTGCATAGACATTTTTGAAATATAAATGACTCATTGGGTGAACTTAAACTTTAAGATAGATACGTGTCTTTAATCTTCATAGAAAGATGGTCGTTTTTCTTTACTTTCTTTCTTTTTTTTTTTTTAAGATAGAGATTTGCTCTGTTGCCCAGGCTGGGCTCAAATTCATGATCCTCTAGCCTAAACCTCACCAAGTAACTAGGATTATAGGTGTGAGTGACCCTGCCTTGAGAAAATAGGTATTTCAAATGAATATTAGGATCTAAAAATGATCTAATATATTTATTACATCAAATTGCTCAGGGACAAATAAGTCAGAAATTCACTCTCTCAGCTTACAAATTAGATTTATAATCAAAAGTCAAAAAAAGACGGGCTGGGCTTGTAGCTCAGTGGTAGAACACCTGCCTAGAATTTGGGAGGCCCTGGGTTAGATCTCCAGTAAAGGAAAAAAAAAATCAAAGTTCTAAGGGTCTCCAAAAGGGTTTATGACAAAAGGGTTTATCACCACTCATTCATGGACTAAGTAGAATGATTCAAATGCAGAAAAAGAGAATGGATATATTGGTATAATGACAGAGACAAGTGGCAAAGAATTATTCCATCCTAAAATGATGATTCCAAAATCATCTCAGGAGAGGTTCCTTTTTTTAATATTTATTTTTTGTAGTTGAAGTTGGACACAATAATTTTATTTTATTTATATATTTATATGTGGTGCTAAGGATTGAACCCAGGGCCTTACACATGCGAGGCGAGCACTCTACCGCTGAGCCATAACCCCAGTCTCAGGAGAGGTTCCTTTTAAAATTTCAAGAATAAAGTTTGTCTTCGTTGTTCTAAATATATATATATATATATATATATATATATATATATATATATATATAACATATTTAATTATATTATATATTAAATATATGTATTTAAGTTATATATGAAATTTTTTTTCTTTTTGGTTAGCTGAACACCAAGAGAATAAACATCATTTTATTGCTTAAGTGGTACTTTTGTTTTTAGAAGTAGAATTCAGCTTTATTATTCTTTTTTTCCATTTTAATTTGTTACATATGACATTAGAATGCATTACAATTCATATTACACATATGGAGCATGCCCACATAGTAAGACTTTTAAGTCACTAAATGCATGAAGAGCCTCCCTCATATAGACTAACACAGGCATCCAAATACTCAAAGGTACTTCAAAATTTAACATAGCTGGTTACACCTTTCAGGCTTCTGAAGTTGTTTGACTTCATTTACAAAGTAATGATGCACTTATCAAAGCTACTCTCTTTATAAACAAGGCAACAATAATTATAACCATCACTGCCACTATCACTCCTGCTACCAACCACCACCTTTTCTAAAAAGCTTCTATTTTTGGTTTTATTCTAAAACGTTTTTGCATTTGAACATCAAATTCTCCATTTCATATTCACAAGAGCCCCAGAGAGTCAGTGTGTTGTCTATTGTCTATATTTTACAATATAAGGGACTCTCTATCAATCACCTGCCAGGTCCAGTGCTGGGTGCTTTACATGTATAATACCCAATCCTCATGGATCTCTGTAAAAGAAGTATGATTACTTCCATCCTACAGGTGAAGAAGCCAAGGCTTACCTAGGTTAAAAAAAAAAAATTCAAATGGCAGACACTGGGCTGGGGGTGGAGGTCAGTGGTAAATGGCTTACCTCCTTTGCCTGTCATGCAAGAACCTGGGTTCAATCCCCACTAAGACAAAACAAAACAACAAACACACACACACACAAATAACATTTAGACGCACAGAGCATGAAACTGAAGGTAAAGCAATAAAATAACTCCTCCAGATCATGGCTAGTGATAAAGCTAAATCAAAATTTCTCATTTATCAGTGGTGAAATAAAATAAACCTAAAATTATAACTGTTGCCTTTGGCATATGAGAAATAACTCAGTATTAATCAGTTTAACATTAGATAAAACAAAAACAGACTTATCTAACTGAGCTCAGTGGCACAGGCCTGTAATCCCAGCTACTCAGGACACTGAGGCAAGAGGATTGCAAGTTCAAGGCCAGTCTTGGCAAATTAGTGAGACTATCTCAAAATAAAATGTAAAAGAAAGGGCTGGAGATGTAGCTGAGAAGCAGAATTCTCCTGAGTTCAATCACCAGTGTACCAAAACAAAAAAGACTTAGTTAAGTCCTCCCCCTCAATCCCCAGTGTTTGGGAGATAAACCAGGGCCTTCCTATGTTAGGAAAGTGCTTCATCACAGAGTCACACCTCCAGCCCTGAGAGCTCATTTCTAATCAAAATAACACAGGGTACACAGGGTGCCTTAAATAGAGAAAATACAAAAGAAGCAACATTTCAACATGTTGCAAAAAAGAAATACATATGCTGGAGGGTTTGGGGGGGTTTTCCCCGCTATACAGCTTTCCCTCTACATTTATGGATTCAACCAATCATGGATAGGAAATATTTGGAAAAAAAATCATGAGTTAAACAAACCTCTTTTTATTAATTTAAAACAACTGTTTGTTTGTTTGTTTGAATATGTATAGACCTTTTTCCTTGTCATTATTCCCTAAATAATAGAGCATAACAACAATTTACATTGTATTGGGTACTATAAGTTATCTAGAGATGATTTAAAGTTACCAGAAAATGTAAGCAGATTATATTGCAATTACTACATCATTTTATATAAGGGACTCAAACATCTTTGGATTCTAGTATCCACTGGGTTCTGGAACAATTCCCCCATAGATTCCAAAGGACAACTATATTGAGTTTTACTTTGTGCCCAGAAATGCAATAAAACTTTAACATTGACTAACATCAAATTCTCCATTTCATATTCACAAGAGCCCCACAGAGTCAGTGTGTTGTCTATTGTCTTTATTTTACAAATACAGAGATCAATATTCAGAGAGGAAAAGTGACTTGCCTAAGTCACACAGCCAGGACATGAATCCATTTTTGTTTTACCTAAAAATTTGCAATAGAAATCATATACGCTCAGCAAATAATTGTGGCCACCTGGCTGTCCCCTCCTCAAATAGAGAAAAAGGTCACAGTGAGTGCTGCATATTCCATCTGGATCTACAAGTCCTGGACAGATGAATGAACAGGGTTCAAGAAGGCCACATTGGCCAAAGATTGAGCAAAAACCTAAGTGAGCTGTAACCACTCTCTTCAGATTACAACCAGGTACACTTTCTCAGAAGTACTAGATATCTGTAAAGGTGATATAATTAGAAAACCCCCAAAGACAGACCAGTATGTTTAGTTTTTAGAACACTTATTAGTGCAAAATTCATCATAGTTTTGAAGGAAAGAATGAAGTGATTCAAGACTGAACCAAAATACATACAAGAAATCAAGAAGAGAAGCAAAAGTTTCTATTTTTGGTTTTACTCTAAAACGTTTTTGCATTTGAATAAATTATCTAGAGCTGTGTATTATTACATTTTGATAGATAGGAAATGATGAGATTAGATCAGGTAAGAGAAACTGCCATGAAAGTCTTTAAAATATTTACTGATGTAATAGGAAAAGTACTTCAAGCTTGAGTACCACATTATTAAGTTGCATATTTTGTTAGAAATTTCAATCCATAACAAGGCACAGTAAGCATTTGAATAGATAAAAGTGTGTTTAGTACAACTGATTGTCACTGTGTATGATTTCATATGAGAAAATATCAAGTGTCTTCTCTCTTAGCACCCCTCCCCCATTCAGATGGCCCTGAGCCACTGGTGGTTCTTCCCAAGTATGGACCTCCTGTGAGTGTTGGTGATGCACACAGTGCAGCCTCTGCCTGGGACTCCTTGCTCCTCCCCTTTTCCAGTTAAGCCTCTTCACCCAATCTCCCAGGAAACCTCCCTGGAACCCTTCTGCACTGTCATCTGGCATAGCATTTAGCCACTGTTTACTTTTTGGTCTCCAAATGAGAGTAAGAATTTTTTGATGACTAAGAATCCTTATTGTCTTCTTTTTCTTCTTTATTTGGTAGTGGGGATTAAACCCAAGGATACTTTACCACTGAGCTACAACCCTAACCTTTTTTATTTTTATTTTTTGTTTTGAAACAGGGCCCCCCTAAATTGCTGAGGGTCTCACAAAATTGTCCAGGCTGGCCTGGAACTTGCAATGCTTCTGTCTCAAGCTGGTCACTGGGATTACAGGTGAGCACCACGGGTGCCGGGATGTTTGTTTGCTTGCTTGTTAAGAGATCGGGGTCTGGCTATTTTGCCCAGGCTGGCCTTAAACTTCTGTCTTCCTGCCTCAGCTTTCCAAGTAGCTGGGTTTGGGGTTTTGTTCTTTTGTTGTTGTTGTTGTTTTGTTTTGTTTTGTTTGTTTTTTTTTTTTACAGACCGGTGCCACCTAGTTTTTTTTTTTTTAATATCCCACCATTTAGCTAAGATTCTCAATAAAAATTTTATTAAATGAATGAAAATAGACTGCACAATTAATACTTTTTAAGGAATAAAAGAAAAACATGTCTAAAATGCCCATCTTGTGCAAGCAAATTTATTCTCACCCTCATTGTTCTTAAGATGTATTTTTAAACACCTACAGGGTTCACTGGGTATGGCTAAACATCCAGCACTAAAAATATTTTATACCTCCTGGGTTGAGGATTTATGTAGCTCATTGGTAGAGCACTTGCCTAGTATGCTTGAGACTCCACTTGGGTTTGATTTTCAGCAGCACAACAACAACAAAAAAGAAATGTACACCTGGGGCTGGGGTTGTGGCTCAGTGTTAGAGCACTTGACTGGCATGTGTGAGGCACTGGGTTCCAAACTCAGCATCACATAAATTAATTAATTAATGAAAGGTATTGTGTCCATCTACAATGAAAAATATATTTTTTTATAAAAAGAAGAAGAAATGTATACCTCCAAGGCATGAAAATAATTGAATATTTTCAACCAAACCATCAATTCTGGTACAACTGGCAAGTTATACATATAGAATAAAACTACCAGAAAATCAATGTAATAATTAAAAAGCACAATAGTAATTACACTTAGAATAATTAGATGCCCCCTAGTTTTGTCAGGGACTCTAATGGGGACCAGTCATTTACCCTTCAATCTCAGTTTCTCCATCTACAAAAAACGGATAACTATCCCCGTCACTTCCTTCTTTATTCAGATCTTGTGAGGATAATGGAAGCATAATATCTCTAGAATGTAAATCTTTACAATAAAGGTATGATTATTAAAAAAAATATATATGACCTAATCCCCGCGGTAGGATTCCTAGCATCATTCATTGTGGTCATAACCCTTCACTACCCGCCCCCTTTCTCCCTAGCAGGTTGATAATGTACACTTTTGCATAAAATCTTGGCCAGTCTAAATAAAGACCACATGGGTGGGCACAAGTTCTTCTCTCCGGTGCTTGGTCTGATCTACAAGCTGCCGGGGAACAGATCCCTGGCAGCAGTCAGGATTGCGCTGCCCGGACCCGTTTACACTTCTGGAGGGTGAAGCCGACCCCGGGCTTCCTCATGTTCTGAGCCGGGTAGTAGAAACTGGCGGTGAAGAGAACCCAAGAGTACAGCAGGACAAGGTGAGGGAAGGAGATGAGACTGGAGGACTTCAGCGAGGAACTTACCTGGCCTCGCCGATCGGCGCCGGAGGCGGGTGCGGAACAAACACTCCACAGTCAGACCGAGTAGGCTCCTGCTTCTTTTTGGAGCGCCAGATGTGGAAAGTGGCGTGCTTCTTGGGGGCCTTGGACGGGCTGGACTCCCTGGGATCTCCTTGAGGTGGTAGCGACAGTGGCATCTTCTCGTCAGCCTGCTCTCCCGACTGCTCGGACACTGTCCTCTCCCCCGCGCAGCCCTTGTGGAAGAACCTACCTTGGGCGCCAGCTCTCCCGCCTTTCCCCGAGCACCGTCGGACCCCGCCCCCTCGGTAGAAGGTTAAAGGCAGAGGGCAGGGCGAGCAGCGCAGCAGCGGGAGCTCTCCGGGTGGAGGTGACTGCACGACAGTGACACAACTTCCCAATGCGGCGCTGGCCGCGAGGGGCGCGAGCCCAGGTGAGGCGCGCGGAGGGAACCCCAGGTAGGGCCAACACCCCCCAAGGTCCCCGACCGCAGGGCAGCGACACCTACTGGACATCCTGGGAACCGCGTCTCATGCCGCGGCTCCCCGCTGAGAACCAGCACCCAGTTGGGTTTCAATAAAGCCTCAGGTGCAGTTCCCAATTATCGCCCGCGGAGTTGTTGTCTGCTCCTGCCCAAGCCAGGCTGGCAGAGTGAGTGACAGCTTAGCCATGAGCCCGACCTGGAGAAGGATGGGAGAGGCACAACCGGTGCTGGACCGCCCAACAATTAGTGCTCTTCCGCTCAGGCCTTTGGGTGGCGTGGGCAGTATGTCCTGGGTGTTCAGGTTTGTAAACAAGAGTACCAGCTCCTTTTCTCTCTCCTTCAGAGTCTGAATCGTTAATTTGTACTCTCGTCTCATAAAGCACTAAAGGATAAAATCCAGAAAGACATTAACCGTGTTCTCCAGTTCCCAGAGGACTCAATAGATCCCTCGCAGTGAATGAAATGTCAGTCCCACAAGGTACCTGTCACCTGCTTCACTATCAATGACTTTCTTTTCTCAGTTTTACAATTCTGATTAAATAGCAAACGCAACTAATACCCAATCAAAGGAAGTACACGAACAAATTATTTGTGGCATCGTTACAATCTAAAGAGCTCAAGGACCACCTCTTAAAAATTCAATGCAGTACAAGTCCCTCCATACAGTAATAGCTTCTTTCTTTTTCTCTTTGAATATCCAGCCTGTTCAATTCTTTCACTTATTCCTTAAAAGAATTCATTTCTGTTTATTTTATGTGCATTCTTTTTATCAAGATAAACCTGTATATAGTAAAACAGGCACAAATTATAAGTACACAATTCAAATTTTTGAATATTTATTTGGTTGGGTGGCAAAATGTTTTCAATGATGGATAGCTGACATTGTCCTACAAAATCTTTCTGTATATGGCTTTTATAACATGATAAAAAAATATAGATTATCTTCAAAACTTCAGAAATCTCTTGCCTACCCACTTCCAGCACCCTCCCCTCCCCTCCTGTACCAATTAGCCATTACTCCAACCTCTTAATTTGGCTCTCCTGGAACTTTATTTCAATGGAATCACAATATGCATTCCTCTATGTTTGGTTTCTTTTGCTCAGTATTAGTCTGTGAAAATCATCCATATTGGTGCTTATAGCAGCTTTTTATTTTTAAAAAAAAATATTGCATAGTATTTCATGATATAAAAATGCCACAATTCATTTATCTGTTCTACTGTGGATGAACATTTATTGTTTTCATATTGAAAGTATTATAAATAAAGCTGACAGGATTCTTAGACATAAGCATTCATTTCTTTGGGGGGAGGGTGTGTGTGTGTGTGTGTGTGTGTGTGTGTGTCCTCATCCAGGAGTTCAATCTTTGGCATAAATTCAGTTCTAGTGAATTTTTTCAACCAGTTTTCCAGAATGGCTTTTTGACACTTTATATGCATTCTACTAAAGTTTCCAGTTTTTTTACATCTTTATCATCAAGATGTGATATTCTCAATCTTTTGGGGACATTTTAATGAGAATGTGGTGGTATCTCATTGTTTTTTAAATTTACATTTGCTCAAGAAGCATTAATTGAATTCATTGAGTACTATATGTGCCAGGCCCTGGCTTGGAGAGGGAGCACCAATGGATACATACATAGGTGATACACACCAAAGGGTAGGAGAGTCAGTAGAGGAATATACAAGGCATTATGGCTACCTTGGGAAGGAGGAAGGGAAGTGGTCAGTAATGATGTATTACAAAGGTAGCTGAACATTTGAGGGCAAAGAGAATTGCAAGAAAAGAGTCAGAGAAGGGGAAAAGTAAATAGAAAAAAAAGGGGGGGGGGTGAAATAGAAGAAATCTTAGTCACCCTTGCTCAAATATTCGCACATTCAGTAATTTAGTCTTTCATTTTTGAGTCTTCCAAGCAGAATTCCTCTGCTCCTTTTTTGTGCCACAAATGATTCAGGTACATATATCTGTTATTACGCTGTTGACATTGCATTGAAATTATTTGTTTTCATATCTGTATCTCCTATTAGCCTAACAGAAATTTAAGTATGCAAAAAATAGACTCATTCAGACTTCTTTAAGCAGTAACTTATTTTTTTTTTCTTTTTGATACTGGGGATTGAACCCAGGATCCCTTTACAGCTACATCTAAGTCCTGTTTTTTTTTTTTTAAGATGTTGATGGACCTTTATTTTATTTATTTATTTTTATATAATGCTAAGAATCTACCCAGTGCCTCACACATGCTAGGCAAGTGCTCTACCACTGAGCCACAACCCCAGCCTCTCCTCAGTCCTTCATACATATGTATGTATGTATGTGTGTGTGTATATATATATATATATTTTTTTTTTTTTTGAGACAGGGTCTTACTAAGTTGCTTAGGGTCTTGCTAAGTTGTTGAGGCTGACCTTGAACTTGCTATCCTGCCTCAACCTTCCAAGTCTGAGATTGCAGGTGTGAACCACCACACTGAGTTAAGCAGTAACTTAATTTATCAAGGGATTTTAGGTGGTTCATAAATATCTGAGAGAGCCAAAGATTCAGACTCTGGAATTCAAATATTTCCAGCCACCCCAAAAGCTGATTTGGCAAATATTAATCTCATCATCTCTCAACACTATGAACCACTTATCAGCAGCTCTGCCAGTGGCTACCCCAAGAATCAAAGGCTTGTCCAACCTGATCTTGTTAGAAAGTTAGCCTCCTGCCTCAACCCCTGGCACACAAATTGCTCATTTCTGGGGGAAAAAAAGTCATATCTGACTTTTATGTAGTCATATCTGATTAGAAGAACCTTGGTCATTTAACTGCTTCTTAGCTACAAGAGAAATCTAGGTCTTCTGGGTTCTGCCTCAGAGAAATGAAATTCAAAGGGCTAAAAATTTGCCAACATACCACAGGTATTCAAAAGAGGCTATATAGCCTGAAGTGTGAACAATGGCCACTGCTGGAGGAAAGGATGAGGGGGAATGGGAACACAGAGGTGACTAACTCTATCTCAATGGTTCAGGGAAGTCATCACCAGGGAGGTGACAGATTTATGAGCCGTAGCTGATGACTAGGAATTTACCAGATGGAGAAGAGAGGGCGGATAGTCTAGGAAGAGTAAACAACATGGGTCAAGGCTCAGAATTGTGAAAGGGCAAGAGCAGTTGGTAGGGAATATTCAGAAGCTCAGTGAAGTGGAAGAAAAGAAGTATGAGGTGAGGCAACATGGCAGGAGATGAGACTGGTAAAATCAGGTGGGGCCAGGTTGCTAAGCACTTGGTAAGGAAGGCATGCTTTTAGGGAGTTAGGACTTAGCTTTGTAGGCAATAGGGACTGCCATAGTTTGGATCTAAAGTGTCCCCCAGAGGTCCAGGTGATAAAGACTTGGTCCCGAGTGTAGTACTGTTGGGAAGAGGTGAAACCTTTAAAGACCGGCCTAAGGGGAAGTCTTCAGGTCTTTGGGAATGTGCCCTTGAAAGGAAAACTAGGACCCCAGCCCTTCCTCCTCTTCCTCTTCCTGTCTATCCTTCTCTCTTGCTTCCTGGCCAGGAGGTGAGTAGTTCTGCTCTGCCACTATGAAGTGATGCCATACCAAAGACCCAGAAATGATGGGGCCAACTGACCATGAACCAGAACCTCCAAAACTGTGAGCCAGAACAAGCCTTTTCCCTTTATAAGCCTCAGGTGTGTTATAATGATGGAAAGTTGACTCACACAGGAACCCTGCTTACATTTTTAAGAACTGACATGAACAATATGTTTTATAAAGCACCGTGGATGGAGTGAATTTGGCAGAAATCCTGTGGAGACCTAACATTTAAGGGACTTTTAGGCAAGAGAGAACCTACATACAGAGCAGCTGAAGAGGTAGGAAGATATCTGAGGTAAAATATAGCTCTTTGGCCCAGGTCATGGCCAAGATTTGCTCCTGTGAGGTCTACTATCTTATAATATCTTTTTGGTTCCTTTCCCTCTATCCAGCAATCTGAGGTCCATTTCAGGTCTTTCCTTGTCCTCCAAGTGGCCAACCAGCCCCTTCTTACACTATTTTTTTCTTTATCTAACTTTCTATTATGTTTTTATCTTGAATTTAAGCTGACATTGTGATAGATGTAAAAATACCCACAATTCTCTACTTTTCCCACAAAGAAGCAGAGCCTATATTTTCTCAGTCATTGAATCTGGGTTGGTCCTAAGACTAACTTTGGCAAATGAAACATTAGCAAAAGTAATGCCAATAGAACTTGAAAGGTGTTTGCACATTGAGCTTACTTTCCTTTTCTAGGAATCTTGCTATGTTCCTTGAGTATCCAGCTGGATGATAAGAGATGCATGGCCAATTTACCTCATCACCCCTGGCCAATGACAAACAGCTATTTGAAATAAGAGTGAGGCCATTTGGGACAGTCCAGCCCTCAGCTAAGCCACAAATGAGTCCAGGCACCTAAAAAGGACAATTTGGGATCATCTAAGGTTGTCTCAGACCAGAACATCCCAATAGAATCATGAACTAATTAAATGCTGTTATTTAAAGGCACTTGGGTTTTGCCTGTTTGTTTGTTTAAAAATATTTATTAAAAAGAATAGCAATGGTCAAGTATAGTCAATGAAAGCTAACAAAATTTTGAACACTTTTTGTTTCTTTTTTATTTATTTAACTTTTAGTTGTAGATGGACACAATACCTTTATATTGTTTATTAGTGTTTATTTGGTGCTGGGCATCGAACCCAGTTCCTCACATGTGCTAGGCAAGTGCTCTACCACTGAGCCACAAACCCAGCCCAGACCTTCTATTTCTTAACCTCTGAAATATTCAATGAATGGAGGCAATGGAAAATCTTGAACTACAACATAAAGATTCAATTATATTCAAGCTACTTAATAAGAAAATGTATCTTAGCCTACATATGTATGCTAGCACAAAGGGTTGCGAAATAAATTTAAAATTTATTTCAAAAAGTGGAACATGGAATTCTTGAACTGCTCTGAATGTCATGGACATTTTTGTAGAGCTCATACTATTTTAGGAAGATGGTCTTCTATCAAGCCACTAAGTTTTGGGGTGGTTTACTATGCATAAATGATGTTAGAAAACTCATGTGGGAACTGTAGGATTAAAATTAGTTCTCTTCTGGTATATTATTAAGGTTAAGTCATATTCTTGAAGGCTCCAAGAAACAAATTAGCTGTCTTTGTAAGTTGATTGTTTGAAATATAAAATATATTGTCCCAGATAAAAATATCTATGAGTGACCTACTTCATTGGCCAGTCTACAGAAGTAAATTTAACATATAATGAAGCACAAATAACTTATCTGCAATGAAAGGCCATAGAACACAATTATAATTACTGCCTAAGGAACTGCCACCACAATTTGTAAAACAGTTTCTATGAGTCAGTATATCATGTGGTAAGAAAGGAAAGGAGCAAGGCCAGGAACTCATGCTCCTGTTCATTCTTCATTACTTAGAAACATAGGACAGAGGTGATTGGAAAAATTGGGACCTTAGACACTCAGATACACACTCATTCCCTTTTTCCTGGACCCCCAGGTCTCTTTATAGATTAGAATTTTTAGATATGGGGGCCAGCCATACTGTAGATCCCAAGATCATTGGACTTAAAAATCCAGCTGTATGGATCATCTATGTTTGATCACACATTTCTCCCCCAAATATTTTATTTTGAAAAAAAAAATCATACAGAAGTTGCAAGAATAGAATAGTGAAAGAAATTCTGCTTCTGGTCATAATGGAGTAACTGGAACAGAGTTCATCTTCCATTATAAACAATTGGGAACTAGAACAAATAAATGAAAGAAAAAAACCTTTCCCATACAGGGGCAGTGAGCAGCAAAGGATTATGATCCACAATAAATAGAAAAGAAATAAGGTTGGTACTACAATTGCCCTTGTTTTGTGTCTGAAGGTACTTTCTGCAATGCATCAAGAGGTGGATGATTCTAAGAAGAATGATGCAGTCTTGCTGAATTGATGAGACAGAGACTGGATTTTGAGGAGGTTGACATGGTTGGTTGTTGGGCAGAGAATTTCTGAAAGATTTACATAGATGAGAAAAATAAGAAATATGGGTAGGGGGCTCCTTGAGTCTGAGGCTGAATACTAATCTATGCATATGTAAGGTGAAACTCCGCAGAGTGTGCACAGAGTAAAGAGCAGTCAAGTAAAGAGCAGTCAGCGGAATAATTCCTGGAGTCCCCACAAGACTGGAAGATGTTCAGATTCTGACCAGCCAGAGTAATGAGTCCAATATTATTGGAAATTCAATGGAGATCACCTGAGGGCCAACCAGCAATAGAAGAGCTAACCTAACCCAAAACAAAGACTATTTAAAATTTGCTCTTAAAAAAAGAAGTTTAGGTAGGTGTGGTTGTGCACACCTGGAATCCCAGCTACTCCAGAGACTGAGGCAGGAGGTCGGGGGTTGGGGGAGGTGGCGGGGAGAAAAGACAAAAGAGGGAGAAAAAGGAAATCTTAAAAGAAAGGAAGAGAACAGGAAAGCAGGAGAAATATGGAGGGAGAGAGACAAGTGGAGATGCTATGGTGAGAGAACAATAGAGCTTGGGAAAAAAATTGAAGAAACATGGCAAAAAAATTCTAAATTTGCTAAATACTGTAAGTCCATAGATCCAGCACAGTAGAATAAACAAAATTAAACCATATTATATTTTTCTGAAAAGCAATGATAAAAATAAAAAAAATTAAAGGTTGGAAAAACAAAACAACAACAACAAACACCCCACATTTCCTGTGGGTGGTAGAAATAAGAGTAAATCCTTTTTAATTTTCTCGGCCAGGAAATAGGTGAACTAGAAGATAATGGAACATCTTTAAAGTACTAAAAGGAAAAAAATGAGTCAAGGTAAATCCAGTAAAAGTATTTTTGAAAATGAAGACAAAGCTAGGCATTGTGGTGCATGCCTTATAATCCCAGCTGATTGGAGGCTGAGGCATGAGGATCCCAAATTCAGGGCCAACCTCAGCAATTTAGCAAGACCCTGTCTCAAATAAAGATAAGAATTTAAAAAGAGGCTTGGGATGTAGCTTAGTGGTAGAGCACCTCTGAGTTCAATCCCTAGTACCACACACAAAAAAATTATTCACATAAACAAAAATCTGAGGGAGTATGTCACAGTAGACCTGCACTATAATGAATTTGGAAATGTTAAAGGAAGCTATTCAGTTAAAGGACAGTGATAACAGAAACTCAGATCTACATGAAAGAATGAAAAGTGCTACACATGACAAATATATAGGTAACTACAAAAGACTTTGTTCTCATGCTTAATTTTTTTTTAAAAAAGATCACAGCTTAAAGTAAAAATAATAATAATGCCTCAAGGTATTTATAACATACTTAAAAGTAAAATATGTGATAACAATAGCAGAAAGAGAGATGAGAAACAGAAGTATACAAATAGAGAATAAAACAATGAACAGCCACAATCTCCTCAGTCCCAATTTATCAACTGTTAAAAATATGCCAGTTTATTATCTATCTATAATCCAGCATTACTTTTGCTGAATTACTTAAAGCAAGATGTGGATATCAGGGCACTTTACCCATCAATACTTCAACCTGAGTCTCTGTAAGTACAGGGATAATCTCCTCTGGAACCACAATACAACTGCTATACTCAGAAAGTTTAACGTGAGCCTGGCACAGAGGTGTGCACCTGCAGCCCCACTTACTTAGAAGCCTGAGGTAGGAGGATCCTTTAAGTTTGAGGTTACCCTGGGCAAGACAATGAGATGATGTTTCACACACAAGAAAAAAATCTATGTTGGTACAATATCATCATCTAATATGAAGTCTGTTTACCAATATCCCCAATTATCCATAGACCTCTTTCTCCCTCCCTTTCTTCCTTCCTTTTTTTTTTCTTTCATTTTTGAACCCAGGAGCACTCTACCACTGAGTCTTATTACATTGCCAAAGGCTGGCTTTGAGCTTGCTAGCCTTCTGCCTCAGCCTCTGAAGTTTCTAGGATTACAAATGTGCATCACTCTACTGGCAGGCCTCATGCATTGATTCTCAAAATTGAGAATACCAGAAGGAAGTTCACTATCATTTCTATTATGTATTTATGTATGTATGTATTTATTTGGTATAGGGAATCGAATTCAGGAGAACTTAACAACTGAGTCACATCCTTAGCCCCCCCCCCCCCTTTTTGAGATAGGGTTTGCTAAATTGATGAGAGCCTCTCTAAATTGCTGAGTCTGGTTTTGAATTTTCAACCCTCCTGCCTCATCCTCCAAAGCTGCTGGGATTACAAGTATATTTTACCTTCTTATCTGCACAACAAAATACAACTCTTGGCTTTATTTTGCTTTTTCTTATCTCTGCAAAATTTTACATCAGACATTTTTGTGTGTAAATGTTTCCAAGGCAGGTGACCATCTGTGTTTGTTATTGTTACTCTTAGTATTTATTTGTGTAATTCTTGGATTAAATCCATCTCCCCCCACAAGACTGTTTGATAAGGGCAGAAATTGTTTTTCCCTAGCATCAAGTGTACTCCTAGAACCCAGCAAGTGATAGATATTCATGTGATAGATATTCAACAAATATTTATGGAATGAATGAATACAGTGTTTAATTTGGGGGAATGGCTATATTCACTCCCTGAATCTCAAAGAACAGGACCCTTGGAGGGCATACAATACATCCTTGTTCACTAAAGCAATATCCAGCACTGAAACTGGAAGTAAACTTTCACTGATCCTTTTGCACTTTCATTGGATATTTAAAGAGCAGAAGAGGGTGGATGTGCTGGCTCATGCCTATAATCCCAGCAACTCAGGAGACTGGGGCAGGAGGTTTACAATTTCAAGGCCAGCCTTAGCAATTTAGCAAGGCCTTAAGCAACTCAGAAAGGCCCTGTCTCTAACAAAATATTAAAAAGAACTGGGGATGTGGTTCAGTGGTCAAATGCTCCTGGTTCAATCTCCAGTACCAAAACTAACTAACTAACTAACTAACTAACTAATTAAGAAAGGCTAGGGATATAGCCCAGTAGAAGAGCACCCCTGGGTTTAATTCCCAATACCAAAAAAAAAAAAAGAGAAAAAGACAGAGAGGATTATAGGGAATAATGGATTTGATCTTCAATTCACTGCCTGTAATGCTGAAATTTAGTTACTAAGGAGAACTTTTACTGTGATAATAGAAGAATTAATTTTTCTTAATTTTAAGAGACTCATATAAAACTATCATTTATTAGGTACTTACTAAGTATCATGCCTGTGCTAAATACTTCCATGCATTTTAAATTTTGCTATTTTATTATCACTTTTGTGTGTGGTGCATCCCCAGCCCTATTTTATTCTTCAAAGTCAGATTTA
The DNA here is from genome assembly GCF_047511675.1 of Marmota flaviventris. Taxonomy (NCBI): domain Eukaryota; kingdom Metazoa; phylum Chordata; class Mammalia; order Rodentia; family Sciuridae; genus Marmota; species Marmota flaviventris. The sequence continues at coordinate 56,672,464 of NC_092503.1, forward strand.
TTGAGGTATACTTGACTTCCAGTAAAATTCATGCTTTTTAAATTGTCCTGTTCTGTGCATCTTGACAAATGCATGTAATTGTGTCATTATCAACATAATCACGATAGCTAATATTTCTGTCACTCCAAAATTTCCTTTATGTCCCTTTATAAGTATTACTTATTCCTCCAGACTACCTTTTATGGAGAGAAAAAAAATGATATTAAAAGTGACTGAGTAATTTATTGAGGGTTAAATAGTTACTAAATGGCAGAGCTTGGACTCTAAGGTCTGCTTGACTCCAAATACCATGATTTCAGTGCTTCACCATGCATTGTTATTTTGTAATATTACATTTATTCAACATTGAATTTCCCATTTTGTTACACCTTGAAATGGCTGGGGAGCCATGAAAATGGAAGAAAATGAAAATGAACCCTTAAAAACACTAATAAGAAAAGGGCTGAGGATATAGCTCAGTTGGTAGAATGCTTGCCACACACACAAGGCCATGAGTTCAATCCCCAGCACCACACACATACACACACACACACACACACACAAAAAAAAAAAAAAAAAAAAAAAAAAAAACCTAAGAAAAGAATAAATGAATTATAAAATAGATTATATGTCAATTTAGAGGTATGTGCTCCGTATTTTATAATATTAAAAACCAGTAAAACTTTAGTTAATTGATATGGTAATAAATATTTTGGTGGCTTGTGACTTTTACCTTTTCTTCACAACCGAAGAACCTATTAGCTACTTGAACATAGAAATATCCTGGGATAAAATTTGGGCATTGCTGAATGCCTGACATGTTAGACCCAGATGATCATTATCCTCAAGTACATTACTTTTGAGTTTTAGAGATAAAATGATAATCTGCATTATGACTGTGTTGATCAGCTTTGTGTTATTGTAACATAATACCTGAGATAATCTTCTTAAAAAAGAAAACGTACATTTTGGTTTGCAGTTTTGGGGATTTTAGGCAATGGTTGGTTGGCCCCATTGTCTTGGGCCTATGGTGAGAGGACACATCACAGAAGGTATCACACGGAAGAGGAAGCTGCTTACCTCATGGCAGCCAGGAAGCATAGAGATAGAAAGGGGCTGGATTCTCACTGTGTTCTTCAAGGGGATGCCCCAATGACCTCCTACTACATGCCACCTCTTAAAGGTTCTACCATCTCCTAATAGTGCCATGGGCTGGGGACCCAACCTTGAATACATTGATCTTTGGGGGGCACTTATCCAAACCATAGTAATGATTTAATTGAGTTATGACATAATAGTAGGTTTATTTGAACCTGTAACCTGGTTCTGGTCTGTTCTTTCTGGCTTCTAAAAACCTCTCTACCAACTGTTGCAGAACTGAAAAAACAGCATAAGCAGCATAAGCCAGAGGGTCAAACTTGCCTTTCACACCTCTTTAATGTAGTTAACTATCACACCCTTACATGAAGTCTGCCTTTTAGCTGATCCAATCTGAAGAGAATAACTAATTATTCTAGTTAATGCCTAAAACTTCCCTTGTTAGAAATATATGTGTCAAGCATCCTCAAAACATGTATTTCATCAAAGAAATTAAAGCCAAAAGTTTAAAAACGTGTGCAATTTCCATTGTACAATCTAAAGGCAAATATATTGTTTGAGCTAATCATCCATATTCTACACAAATCTTTTTACCTAGATGTTTGCTTTTTGTCACATAATTTAGTGGTTCTCCTACTAAGTTCAGTCAAACCCTATGGCTCCTGGTGATTCTATCATTACAAACATAATCAACATTAACCAACTCTGAGTTCTATGAAACACATGCTAAAAATGTTCTCCTTATTGGTATATCATTAATATTAATACTTTAGCAAATTTGAATGCCTAGAGAGAGTGATTCATGGGTTAATTATAGATAGTCCTCACCACATAAATAGAGCCTGTATACATAGTTTAAGATTTCTCAATATGAAGACACTGTATTAGAATGATCTTGTAACATGTTCATGTTGTTATATTTAATGGTTGCAAATTTATCCTTTGAGAGCAATTTTGTTTTAAACACAGCCAAGAGTCATCTAAGGCCAAATATGGTGAACAAAGTAGATGATCCAACATATGTATTTCTTTCAGGGGAGTGGATGATAATTATCTTTATTTATAAAGTAATGTGAATCTGGGCTGGGTGGTAGAGCACTTGCCTAGCTTGTGTAAGGCACTGGGTTCAATTCTCAACACCAAATAGGAATAAAATAACGGTTCATCAACATCTAAAAAAAAGTAATGTGAATCATTTCTCTCTCTCTCTCTCTCTCTCTCTCTCTCTCTCCTCTCTCTCTCTCTCTCTCTCTCTCTCCTCTCTTTCTCTCTCTCTCTCTCTCTCTCTCTGTCTTCTCTCTCTCTCTCTCTCTCTCTTTTAAATGGTACTGGAGATTGCACCCAAGACTATTCTACCACTGAGTTACTGAACTACATCCCTGTACCTTCTTATTTTCCATTAGCTTGCTGAGGCTCGCCTTAAACTTGGCAATCCATCTGTCTCAGTCTCCCAAGTAGCAAATAGTTGGGATTACAGGCATGTGCCACCTTACCCAGTTTGTTTCTTTAACTGACTTTAAAGGCAATTACAAAAGAGTTTTGTTGATGCTTGAGTGAATACATTATTGTTCAACAAGTATGCAATCTTCTGGAATTCCAACTCTGAAGAAGTATAACATTTTATGTTTCATTATGTTTAAAAATAAGTCACTTAATTTTAAGTAACATCTTTCAATTAATGGTATATCATGTACATGCTAATATATCAAATGGTTGCAAGTTCATTAACCATTCAGTTAACAGTGTCACTATAAAGTTAATTCAAGGCTTTAAATCAAGAGATTCATATTAACTATGAGGAAAATTTAGCAAAGGAGATACAAAACCTATAATATAGGGTACCTTCCCAATGTTCTATATTGATCATAATGGAATAAACATCAATATGTGTATCCTGAGAACTGCCAGACCCTTATAAATTGTTCCAGACTGATGTTATCCACACATACCTTCCTATGTTCAACCCTCATGTATTAATTATATATTACTACATTATTCATTCATATTTGTTATGTTGTAAAAAAGAATTTGAGGATCATGAGTTAAATACAGATAACATATAAGCAATGGATGATGTGAATTGCTTTTCCTACTCAGAAACATGGGATGTTATTTCTACACTGCCATAATAGCATAATAAAAGCATCTTAATTGTTTAATCAGCCAGCTTCAAATACTGCTTAACTTAAAAGAAGGCTAAGACCCCAAAAGATGCATCTCACTCTCAAGATAGCCTGCATTCTCCTTCAAATATGTACTTCTCACTTTCCTAAATAAATCTCTGCTTGTGCACCTCAAAAAAAAAAAATAAAGAGAAAAAGAAAAAAGAAACTTTACTGGCAATTAGGAGTTAACACTGGAATTTTTAATAAATACATCTTTGACTCAATCAACAAGCAATGCTAAGTGCTACATGAGACCTAAAACATCTTTTAGAAGTTCAAAGTCTAGTTAGATATATAAGACTAATAACTATCAAGTGATTCAAGGACAAAATCAAAAAGTTGCTGGAATGTGAATTTTATCATTAATCACTGGCTTAATAATATGATACATTTTATCACAAATTTTATGTTTGTCTTGTTTCTTGCCTACATCTTTGTCCACTATTACTTCTCCTTTCTTCCTAGCTTGGCCTAAGTAACTAATCAGAATGACATCCACACCTGAATTACCAAGACATTGAAACTGCATAGATGAGGTCGTGTCCTGAAACTAAAGTATGATACATCTACATGCCACACAAGTTAAGCATTGCCTACACATAGCAAATTGAAAACATTATATAATGCTTTCAGGTGAGTGAGGATTTTGCAAGAGAGAACCTAATTATTAAATGAAGAAATGAAAATAACCTGTCTTCTAATTTGCAATGCTTATTAAGTTGTATTAATTATATATTACTACATTATTCATTCATATTTGTCATATTGTAAAAAAGAATTTGAGGATCGTCAGTTAAATATAGATAACACATAAGCAATGGATGATGTGCATATTTTTGTGTGGACATTAATTTTCAATTCCTTTGGGTAACTATCAAGGATTATGTTTCCTGGGTCATATGAGAAGGTCATGTTTAGTTTTTTTAAAACTGCCAAACTGTCCTTTAAAGTGACTGTTCCATTTTGCATTCTCATCATCAATGAATAAGAGTTCATGCGCCAACTTCTCACCAGCATGTGGTATCATCAGTGAATAAACTCCTTTTTGTGTATCTTGGTCTTAGTTAACCACATAACACTAAATATTTTAGTTTCCTCCTATCCCACTCCACACACCCTCTCCCCAACAACTTACTTAATCCAATCAGTCATGACAGTTCACTGATATGCCTCTCAAATATTTTTCCTTTCCATCCCTCATTTTTATCCACTGTTATTGTCTTTCTCCTTATTTTCCAGTTGCTATAATAGCTTTTCAGTTGTTATCATTACCTCCAGAGAAATTGCTGGTCAAATACTCTTCACACTGTGGTCTAAGGAAACTTCCAAAACTACAGAGCTGGGCATATCACATCCTCAAATTGAGACCACTAAATGATAAATGATACCTCTGTGGGTATAGCAGAAGTTTTTGAAACTTTTCAACATGACCCACAGGAAAAAATAAATTACATATCATTCAAGATAATCATGTGTATGCATAATATGCGTAACTGATGTAAACAAACTTACCCTTACTATTTGTGGTACACTCTATTTTCTATTCTATTCTTCCTATTTATTCTATAAAATTCTATTTTGCACAAGAAATTATTGCCAAGAACTAAGTTGGTCTCACAATCCAGTAACAGATGATAAGAAACAGTTGGAAAAGTCTAGAGATCTAGAAGATGAAATGCAAACTCATTACTTTGGTTTTCAGTCCTTTTCCTAATATAACCCCAGACAATAATTCTGGCTTCATTCACCATTCATCTCACCAGTAAGTAGCCACTGAATGTCCACTCTGTGTCAGGCATTATGTGGAAAATTAAACAGTGAGTGAAGGCTTAGTGAGTGCTGAAAAAGAAGAGGCATCTCCTGGAAAACAGACCTGTAAAAGTCTATTTTTATTTGATGATAAAAAGAAAATAAATGCAGACCATTAAGGCCACACATAGAAAGTGATTTGGACCACTGTTGGGAGAAGTAGAGATGGCTTCCAAGAGGAAGAGACTCCTAAACTGACACCTAACAGATAGATAGGAGTTAATTAGAAAAAAAAGCAGTGGTGAGAGATAGTGTTGCAGAGGAAATAGGTTGTTTATTGGTCCAGAGGCAAAGGAGGGCATGGTCTTTTTTGTAGAATGGAAAGTGGTTGCCTGTGGCTGGAGGCTCAGAACATAGGGGATACAGATAAAGATGGAGAGGTGATGAATGTCCTAGGAAGATACTGAAAGATGCATTTGCTCTTTGAGGCCAGAAGTGATCACTGATCACATCTCAGGGATCCCAAAGGCACTGCACAGATGCCTCAGGGACTGCAGGGAGAGGAAGATAAAGGTTGTGGAGGTCTGGTTCGCCTTATTACCTTCAACCTGAGTAGCTGTGGCACAATCATCTTGGCATTGAACATAAAGCAGTGTGGGGGGAAATGTGAAGGTGGAGGGCAGGAGGGCGCAACTGACAGGTATCCTAAAGTAGCAAAGTGGCAGTAACAGAGTACGAAGACAAGTTGGGCACAGTTGTGCACACCTGTAATCTCAGCAACCTGAGAGGCTGATACAGGAGGATCACAAGTTCAAGGTCAGTCTGGGTAACTTAGTGAAACTCTCAGCAACTTAGCAAGTCTCTGTCTCAAAAAATAAAAAGAACTAGAAATGTGTTCAGCGGTAAAGTACCCCTGGGTTCAATTCCCAACCCCCGACCCGCGCCTCCCAACCAAAGTTAAGCCTGGCCTGTGTGTGGTAGTGATATGACTAATGGAAAAAAAAAAATATCAAGATAAGAGCCGGCTGTGGAATCAGATCCAGGAGGTGAGCATGCGAAAGATAATGATGATAAATAAGCACGCTTGTCAAAAATTTAGCACTTATTCCATGGTGACATTATAAAAATGTAATCTGAATACCTTAATTAAAAAGAAAATTAGGTGTTTTAAACCTTATTGCTTATTTCTAAAATTCAGAGAGAACTTTTGGGAACACACCAACTCTGCCAATTCTGCCAATTAAAGAAAGCATCCCATAGAAAGCCCCTCAGCTTGATAGTTATTGATGAAAGTCTCTATTAAATTTGTTAAATTTTATTAGTACACTTTGTACTAATAAATTTATTAGAACATTAGTAATGATTTATTAGTACATTTTGAAGTAAAAAAAATAAATCATCTAAACATCCTGCTCTAGGTAACTAAATGTGAATTACATTTTAAATATTTTATTTTATTTAGAAAATACACACTGCTGGGCTGGGAATGTAAGATAGTCGCACAGTGCTTGCCTAGCTTATGTGGGTTCAATCCCCAGCACTACAAAGCAACAATACACAGCTGGAGCCAGGGCAGGGACAGACACTTTCCAGTTACTCAGGAAGCAAAGATAGAAGGATCATTTGAGTCAAATGTTAGAAACCAGCACTGGCAGTATTAGCAAGACCTTCTCTCAAAAACAAAAAGTAAACCCCCCCCCCCGCCCCCTCAAAAAAAACCCTTATTGCTGCTGAGGGTAGAACTCAGTGGTAGAGTGTTTTGCTTAGCATGCAAAAATCCCTAGTACTGCAAAAACAAAAACAAAACACACTGCTCCCTAAAATGACACATAAGAAACTTAAATGCATATTACTAAGTGAAAGAAATTAGTCTGAAAAGGCTATGGTTTCCACTTTTCACATCAAATACATATAATACTAGAATGATAGATACATGCCATCATACATTTTTCTGAACCTATAGAATGTACGATACTAGCAGTAAATCATAATGTAAGCTATGGGCAATGGTTGATGATAGTGTTCAGTGCAGGTTCAATTTAATAAATGCATCACAGTGGTGAAGGGATGTCAATAGTGGGGGTGGTTGTGGGGAGAAAGAGAGGAGATAGAAACTCTCAGTATGTTTTGCTCAATTTTTCTGAGAACCTAAAACTACTGTAAAAAAATAAAGTCTATACCAAGTTTAGAATATAATACCTTAAAAGTATGGATTATATTTTTGAAAAAGAATCCATGTTGCTATGGTTTTTAATACCTAAGGCATAAATATAATAACTACTAATGAACTCTGAAAAGAAATGCTTTTTTAAAAAGTAGCATTTCAGGGCTGGGATTGTGGCTCAGCAGTAGAACGCTCACATCTCATGGGCAGGACCCTGGTTCAGTCCTCAGCACCACATAAAAATAAAGGCATTTTGTTGTGTCCATCTACACCTAAAAAATAAATATTAAAAAGTAGCATTTCAGTCATTACTTTGGCTTCTTTTGAAATTTTATTACACTTTTTCTCTGGACTACTCCTGCCTTGTGTTCTTACTAAATCTCTTATGTGATGTTGTTTGCCAGTCTACACTGTAAGCAACTCTAGACTGCGACTTAGATTCCTGTGTATTTCCTGCAGCCCTGGGGAGGGGGATTTCCAGCAGAAGAACAGGGCAACCCAGAGAGAAACCAAGGAGTTAGATGGGAGATGAAGCTGGAAAACTAGATTGGAATTAAATCAAGAAATGTGAATTTTGTACTATAGGAAACGAGGACTTGGTTTTTGTACAAACAGATCAGGGATATAATGTGAGCTGTACTAAAGAAGATAGTTCTGGCAGCAAGTTTTATAATGGATTAGTATGGGAAAGGAGAGGCAGAGAGTCTAATGAAGGACATTAAAAAAAAAAAAAAAGCCTTCCTTTTTTGAGAGCTCAGTATGTGCCAAGCTCTGTGATCAATGTTTCATTACCCCACTTAAACTTCCCAAATCCAAGTGGCAGGTGCCATAATTATCCTTATTTTTCTTTGAGGAAAATGAAGATGTAGAGGCTTGGAGAAGTGTTAAATGACAACTCTTGAGATCAAGGAATTTCTAAAATAAAAGTTTATTGAGCCTTTAAAGATACTAGCCAGAAAAAGGACAAGCTCCTCAGAAAAACTCTGCAATTACCAGCAGCAAAGCTAGATAGCAGTGGTCATTGAACCTAATAAGCCAGAGTATTTTATAATAATCATTTTGGGGAAGGAAGGTTTACATTGAATTTATATGGGTTATAGATAAGAGGGGTCGTATTGCCCTGAGGAAAGCTTTGGGCTAGAAAGGCAGTTTATAAGGAAAAGCACTTGTTGCTTTTGGACTGGTGGGGTTTATAGTGTGGAAACTTTGTACAGAAACAGCCGAGGTGGTAACTATGATGGGATCTAAATCAAGTTTCCAACATAAACACTCTTTTTGTTGGTTTTGCTGGCAACTGTTAACTGATTAATTTCCCTGTCTCTTTCCCCATCCATCCTCTGGCCCTTGGAATTAATTTTAGGACATCTCAGATTTTTTCCTTTATCATAAAAGCTATCTAAAAGCTAGGCTCTTGGACATCCATTCAGTTGCACAGGACCTGGAACTTGATTTAAGGCTCTGCTCATGCCATCTTGAAATTCTTCATTTTTAAACCAAGGGTCTTTGTTTTTGTTTTGTACTGGGCGTGGCAAATTATGTAGCCAGTCCTCTTAAAATAATTTTCCCAATGGTCACACAGGAAATTGATGTCAAAGCAGAGATTTAAGGGTCCATGTTTTCAGCTACTCGGTTATGCTTCATAGCCCATGATCTGAGAACAAACCAGTACGATAATACAAAGAAGTGGGATTTTTTTTTTTAATCAGCATTGGGGGTTGAACGTAGGGGGACTCTACTATTGAGCTGCATCCCTTGCCCTTTTGATTTTTAGACAGGGTCTTGATAAGTTCCTGCGGTTGGTATTGAACTTGTGATGTGCAACCTCAGCCTCCAGAGCCACCAGGGTTACAGGTGTGTGCCACTGTACCTGGCAGAGGGAATAGATTTTAAAGAGAATATCAAAGTCAACATGGACCAATTTTTAGAAAGTTTTTGTTTCCTTTTAAACTAAATAGTTTTGTTGAAGACCGGTGCAGTTGGCCCATGTCTACAATCCCAGTGGCTTGGGAGGCTGAGGCAGGAGGATTGTGAGTTCAAAGCCAGCCTCAGCAAAAGTGAGGTGCTCAGTGAGAACCTGTCTCTAAATACAAAATAGGGCTGGGATGTGGTTCAGAGGTTGAGTGTCCCTGAGAATGTAAGTTAGTCGCACAGTACTTGCCTAGCTTATGTGGGTTCAATCCCCAGCACTACAAAGCAACAATACACAGCTGGAGCCAGGGCGGGGACATGCACTTTCCAGTTACTCAGGAAGCAAAGATAAAAGGATCATTTGAGTCAAGTGTTAGAAACCAGCACTGGCAGTATTAGCAAGACCTTCTCTCAAAAACAAAAACAAAATACAAAACAAAACAAAAAGCCTGGTGTTCAATCCCTGATATCCCCACTACCCCCGCCCCCCACCGCCGCTAAAAAAATTAAAAAAAGTTTTGTTGGAGAACATCTTCAGAATGTCACAAATCTCTTAAAATAAGCAGAGGTTTCCTACTGGGGAACACTGCCTATTACATCATTGAGAGTGCTGTTGACTGGTCTTGCTGGCTGGGTAGACTGTGACACCTGGTGACAATAACATGTTATTGCAAGTATTTATTTTGCTGTTTTAGGAATTAGTCTTTTAAATTAGTGCATTTAAAATCTACACTTCTCAGATTTCCCCCCATCTTCACTAAAAGGACAGACTGAAAAACTACATGATTGATTGGTGGGGGAAGGGAAACTGGGGATTAACCCAAGGCCTCACACATGCTAGGCAAGTGCTCTACCACTAAGCTAAATCTCCAGCCCTTTTCTAAGTTTTGCTAAATTACCCATTTTGGCCTTGAACTCGCAAACTTCCTGTCTTAGCCTCCCAAGTAGCTGAGATTATAGGTATGTACCATCACACCAGCCGTCCTAGTTCTAAATAAAATCTAGAGAACAATGAAATAATCTGATATGAAGATGAATTTTATAATATTGATTTATAGAATGCAAAATTAGAACATAATTGTGTAATAGTTATGAATGCGTCAGTGTCCCCTCTTATCTGGTGGATACATTCCAAGAGCCCCAGTGGATGCCTGAAAATGTTGATTGTATCAAACACTGTATATACTCTTGGTGTTTCCTTCACATACACACCTATAATAAGATGTGATTTAAAAATTAGGCACAGAAATATTAACAATAATTAATAAAATAGAAATTTATAACAATATAATAATATATTAATAATATTAATATTAATAATAACAATATAATAAAAGCTATATGAATGTGCGTTCACTCTCTCTCTCAAAATATCTTATTGTACTTTCCTCTTTTCACTTAAAGAAAGACCTCTATGGCTTCTCTTTGGCAGATTTCCAGGAACACTACTCTTGCACTTTGGAGTCATTAAGTAAAATAAGGGTTACTTGAACAGAAGTGCTATGATAGGGCTACAGGTGACCTGATAAATCTAAGCAGGTACTAAGTGCCTAATAGGCAGATTTTATATATATATATATTGTTGTTGTTGTAGCTTTAGCTTTTTTGCTACCGGGATTTAAAAACCTGACCAGAACAACTATTGAGGAAGAAAAGTTTGAGGGCTCAGGATTTTAGAGGTCTTAGTCCACAGAAGGCTGGCTCCATTCCTCAGGGCTTGAGGTAAGGCAGAACATCATGGAGAAAAGTGTGGCAGAGGGAAGCAGCTCACATGATGATCAGTAAGGAGAGAGAGAGAGAGAGAGAGAGAGAGAGAGAGAGAGAGAGAGGTCTCCACTTGCCAGATACAAATATAGACCCTAAAGCCACACTCCCAATGACCCACCTCCTCCAGCCACACTGCATCTGCCTTCAGCCACCACTTAATCCCATCAGGTGATTAATTCATTAATTGAGTTAAGGCTCTCATAGCACAATCATTTCTTTGAACATTCTTACATTGCTTCACCCATGAGTTTTTGGGGGACACCACATACAAACCATAACAATTGTGGGTACAATGGATGGAGAGATGATTCAGTCATGTCCCATGCAGATGGAGCAGGATATCATGAGCTTTCATTATGCTGCTTATAATGGCATAGAACTCAAAACTCATGAATTGTTTATTTCTGGAATTTTTCAAGTAATTTATTTGGACCATTGTTAACAATGGGTACCTGAAACCAAGGAAAGTGAAATCATGAATAAGGGAGGATCTCTGCATGCATATTTCAAAGACTACTTGGTATATTCCTGTAATTCACTCCCATACATAAAGAAGTAAGTAAAGTTATCAGTAATTAAAATCATATAGTTAGAGTATTATAACACAATATTTTCAATAGAAATCTACGTGTTAACTATAGTAGTGATAGATTGCACATAGTATTATGTTCACATATTAATTCACATAGTAGTAATAGGAAATTGTTTCAAATTGTGTTTTACAATAAAAATATACACACACATATTCATGTGTGAATTTATAATTGGAAATTCCTTTGTTTAAGATCTATTTTCACTTTATGAAGTATGTAATAATGAGAGCTCAAGAAATGCTTAAATGGGCTAGATCAGTGGCTTATGCCTGTAATTCAAGTAACTCGGTAGAATGAGGCAGGAGGATTGCAAGTTTAAGGCCAGCCTCAGCAACTTAGGAAGACCCTGTCTCAAAATAAAAAATAAAAAGTGCTAGGAATGTAGCTCAGTGGTAGAGCATCCCAAGGTTCAATCCACAATACCACAAAAAAAAGTAAGATCTTTGAACCATATTTTAATCATAATCACAATCAAACGAGTGTTAAATTCTTTAGTTCAGCACATGCTAGACTAGTTGTTTTGGCTTTTTGCAACAACATTGATAGCTACACACAAAAAAACTGAGGTAGGCAGTGTTTTTGAAATAATAAGTGCTATAGAGAGTTAAGCTCTAGTGCCTCCAGTGTTTAGATAGGACCATGCATGGGGACAGTGAGAGGAGCATGGTCAGCCTAAAAGCAGACAGCTCATGTTTGCCATGTGGGAATGTGGGCTCAGTGTTGCCATATTCCAGTATAAGACAGAAATCCATTGTGTGTGTGTGTGTGTGTGTGTGTGTGTGTGTAATGTTACTTTAGGGGTGTGTGTCGTTAAAAATGTTTTAAAGGCCAAAGAGAATATCTCTACCACTTTTGCTAACCAACCAACGTTATTTTGATCATGTAATACTCTCAGGTTCTTTTCCATAAATAATCATAGCAAATGAAGTAGTTGAGGTTGGTGAAGGTTAATTAGTTCCCTTCATCTGAATATGAGGTGATAATGGAGATCAATTTTACACCAAATTCTGATTCATATGCAGACACAGTTCATACAAACTGCTCTGTAAGTCTGATAAAACTCCAGCTGTCTGTCCATTTGGTACACTCATTATTTCCTTGCAGAAAGGTTCACTTATGCAGATGTAGCTTCGTTCCTAAGGCTAAATTCCATAACTCAATGAAATTATAAGACATTAGAAAACTTAGGGATCAAGATGCAGGTTTTAAGGATTCCTAATCTGTTCATGCAAGGGTGTCATAAATCTCTAAAATGTTTAGGTCAATTCACTTATTTTAGATATTGTTAATTTTATAAGTGAGATCCATTTCTAACATTTACAATACTTTATTTTTGGTAGTAATGGGGATTCAACCCAGGGCCTCAAATGTGCTTGGCAAGAACTCTACCACTGAGCTACATCTCCAGCCCTTTATTGTACTTTCGAACAAGCCCAAAATTGATACCCATCTCTAATATTTTACTATGTTAAATAGCACACCATGAGATGTGGATGAAGACGGTGATAACAGGCATCTTTACAACAACTGCTTCTGGAGTGTAGTCTTTTGGATGTATTGCTGCCTGAATGCCTCTGCCAACATAGATTTCTCAGTTTGGGTAATTAGAAGTGAAGCGTAACATACATAGTATTATATTGTGTATGTTAAACAGGCTGAAGTATATTAAAACAATCATAGGAGTGGTTCAGTTCCAACCTGTAGAACTCTGTCTTCAGGCTTTGATGTACAGCATTGTGTCCCTGCTCTCTAGGAGTTTTCATTCAAATAGGGGAGAGGCACCATTTGAATAGGACTTTCAGAAGGATGGAGGAAACAAAGTATGATTGTGTCTGGGAATATACTGCAGAGTGTGCTGCCAGATGGAAGAAGCAGTGAGGTCTTCCCACACACAGATCATAAAACTGGCACCAACTGAAACAGGATATAGTTGTGCTGGAGACCTTAAACTGCTAGGTTGATGCTGGAGTTCCTCTGCTAATGGCAAGCCAACTCAATTCCTTTCAACTTTCCTAGCTGATTTTATCTGTTGGGAAAAAAAAAAACCTCTTTATAAGTATCTTCATAGAAAAAGAATAAAGATGCATTGTCACTGATTGGGAGAAAACATATATTAACAAAAGAAAATGACAGAACAACCAAAGAATTTCTCTTATTTCCAAAGTTTTGGTCAAGAAGCATAATTAACAGATAGGGAATAAGTACAACTATTCAATGGGGACACTAATAACTGGATGACATCCAGAGGAGAGTTATGGCAAGTGGGCCTATAAAGAATGGCAGAAAGAACCAATGATGTTTATCCCTAAGTGGGATATGGGCACAAGAGCAATGATTTCATATCTGAAATGTCTTTAGGAAGCAGGATTAGGGGCTGGGCTTGTGGCTCAGTGGTAGAGTGCTTGCCTTGCATATGTGAGGCACTGGGTTTGATCCTCAGCACCACATAAAAGAATACATAGAATAAATAAATAAAATAAAGTTTTTTTTTTAAAAGCAGGATTAGATGTTTCTGTTGTACAGTGTAGATGAGAGAAGGGCAAAGAAGGACCAAGGTAGAAAGGAAGAAAATAGATCAATTAATTAAAGTTACAGGTAGCTTTATATAGATCAATGTAATCATTCTTCACTTATTCACTTATTAGGTTTCTCCATATATAGTTCCCCTCCCAATATTCAATTAGGAAAAATTTCAAACACACAGCAAAGTTGAAAGAGACTGAATTCAGGGCCTTGCACATGCTAGGCAAATTGCTCTACCTTTGAGCTACACCCCCAGTCTTTTTTTTTTTTTTTTTTTTTGTGGTACTATGGATTGAACCCAGGGGTGCTTAAGGGCTGAGTCACATTCCCAACCCTTTATTTTGAGACAAGGTCTCACTGAGTTGCTTAGGGCCTCACTAACTTGCTGAGGCTACCTTTGAACCTGCAGTCCTCCTGCCTCAGCCTCCCTGGTCATTGGAATAGATATGGGCCACACACCTGGATCACTCTCAGTCTTAAGTCTGTATTACTTATTGTTGTTGTTTTATAATGTCATACTTGGGTTTGAACTGAGGGGTGTTCTATCACTGAGTACATCCCTGGCCCTTTTAATTTTTTAATTGGAGACAGGGTCTCTCTAAATTGCCCATGCTGGCCTCAAATTTACAATCCTCCTGCCTCAGCCTCCCAAGCAACTGGGATTACAGGTGTGCTCCATCACACAAGGTTTTTTTTTTCCCCCCAACAGTCTGTTTTGTTACCCAGATTGGGTTTCAACTCCAGGTCCTCCCACCTAGCCTCCTGAATAGCTGGAATTATAGTTGTGGGCAACTGCATCTGACCTACCATAACATTTTATTATACTTAAGCACATATTTAGTCTACCTCTCTGAATCCCTCTTATTTTTGTATACATTTCAAAGGAAACCCCATATCATTTGTCTGCCACTTGGAAGGCGATACTCCTTAATCCCAGGATCTCTGTTACAGAGGTTAATGACTGAATGGGATATTTGAGAGAAAATTTCTACTTTGAGTAGGTGAAGTGGAACAGAACTGGCTTTCACACTTTTCTAGCATCCTAAGAAATACATTTCAGCTGGGTGTGGAGGCACATGCCTGCAATTCTAGCTAATCAGGAAGCTGAGGCAGGAGGACTGCAAACTCAAGGGCAGCCTGAGCAATTTCAACCCTGACTAAAATAAAAATACAAAGGGTTGGAGTTATAACTCAGTAGTAGAACACCACTGGTGTCATTCCCCAGTACCAGGGAGGAAAAAAAAGAGATACAAGAAATATATTTCATATTCCTACTCAATGTATGCCACACACCTGTTGAGGTAAATATTTCAAGGAAACAATATTTACCTTTTATATATGTGAAACAGGCTAATATTTCCTATTTTATCTCATTTTAACGGATGCTAGTCATGATCCACTAACTTGATGACCCACCAATGGAGTAATTAACTATTTGAAAATCATTGTACACATCGGTCTCCAAGATGATTTTTTCTTTCTTTCTTTCTTTTTAAGAATCCTGTGTCAGCCAGCTTGAAGGCTTAGCATCTGTGATTCCAGAAACTTGGGGGTTGGGGGATGCAGAGGCAGGAGGATCACAAGTTCCAGGTTAGCCTCAGCAAGTTAGGGAGGCCCTGAGAAATTCCCAGGTTCAATTCCCAGTAAAAAAAAAAAAAAAAAAAGAAAGAAAGAAAGAAAGAAATCTACTGCCAAGGTTTTCCTTATCTTCCCAAGTATAGGGAATCTGTTTTGAGTCTCAGCCACTATTTATTTAGTATGCGTAGCATAATGGCGTGTATAATTAACAGAAATAAAAACCCTAAGGCTTCTGGATGGATCCAGTTCAAATGCTTTTTAGGAGTAAGCCTACTATTTTGCTTGTTATTTTCAGAAACAGGAAGATAAAGATATGCACTCTTGGAGAGGTGGGAGGATTCAGTACAGCAGTCTTCTGTTAAATGCAGCTATTAATGCCTGCCATGGTTCTAACAAAATTGAAAATCAAACAAAAAAATGGATGTAAGAGCAGTTTGAAAGGTACGTTTGAGTTATACTATTTTGTGATGCCAGGAAGAGAGGAATGTTGTGATCAAGCTTTAGGATGGCAAATTTTGCTTTTATGGAACTGTTACATTAACCTCTTCAAACAACGAGAACTACGTTTCAGCGCCAGACTCCAGCTACAATGAGAACCCAGTGAACTCTGTCCCAAGACGGCGCTTCTCTAGGTCTGCGCATGCTCAAGAGCAGCCCCGCCTCTTCGCGGGTTGGGTCGAATCCAGAGGGCGGAGTGCGGGCCACGTGGGGTCCAGTGACGTCATCTCCAGGCGCCGAGGGTGACTGGACTTGCGGTGGGCTTCCAGAGCTCCGCCGCGCTGCCGGTTGTGTTAGCTGGATTCGGGAGGGCGGAAGTACAGCTGGGCTCGGCTCCGACCTCCGCGACGTGCTTTCTGCGGCTGCGCGGGCTCTCAGGACTCTTTGCTCCCGCGTATCTGCAGGACAGTGTGTCAGGCAGGCAGAGCCCGGTGCCGAGCGTCCTCACCGGTGCGGCAAGCCGGAGAGAAGCCGGCGCTTCGGGTAGGGAATGTGTGTATATCCCATGGTGAAGGAATGCCTGGGGGAGGAGGGTTGGGGCGGGGGCCGGTGGATAAGGTAAGAAGGGGTGAGTGTCTGGCGAGAGGAGTGCTCCTGGGCGGCGATGGCGGGTGAAGGTGTTCCTCCCGGCAGAGGTAGGGTTGGCAAGACTCCGCTCCCAGCACCCTTAGGCCGGCCTGTGCGGTCTCTGTTCGGGAGTTATGTCTGTTCTTTACTAAGGTAGGAAGCGTAGGCTCGAATCGCAGGCTCAAGAGTTTTGTTCAGGACCTGTATTTTTCGTGGAGCACTATAAACCATAATTCACAGGACAGTTGGATTCTGTCCGAACTAGCTATTTCCTGCAGGCAATTTATCTTTTCATTGGCATTCCATAAGCCTAATTTTAGTAATAGGCAATTTTCTGTTGGTAAAGTACTTTGGCATACTTTAGTTATACTTCACTTGTTTTCAAATCATACCTGAACTTGAGGAACCTCGGAAACTGTATTGGTTCTAGATTTTTCTGAGGGGTGAGGAAGCATAGCATGTCTTCAGAACCCAGAGACTTATGAAAAAAACAGATGAACTTCCAAGACCTTCCAGAATTCACCTGATAAATCCGAGCCTTGAAATTGAGTCCGTGAATCTGTACTGAATTATTTGAGAGTTTCTAGCAGGGTTGTTGTTTGAATTATGGATTTAAAAATAAGGGTGTTAGACTGTGGCAGTTGGGAGGAATTTTAGAATTTTACAACGAATTTAGATGTATACTTTGCTCTCTGAAGATATGCTAGTTAAAACCGGGGGAAAAGAGCAAAATGGGACGGTATGGATACGGGGTTTTAGTTATTGGCTGTACTGAAGATTGAGCCCAGGGTCTTTGCTCTTTGCCACTGGGCTGTGTCTCCAGTCCTTTTTATTTTTTGAAACAAATCTCTTAAGTTGCCCAGGCTGGCCTTGAATTTGGGATCACAGGTGTACCACCATGCCCTGGGTGGATGTGGGCTTTTAGAACAGTGTACACACATATCAAGTTGGGGTTTGATTTATTTCACAAATAAGAGTACTTGGTATAGGCCAGGCTCTGGATGAAACAGTAAACAAAACAGTAAGAATCCCTGCCATTGTGAAATTCACTTTGGGAAAGATGTTGATACAAAATTAAAGTATGTGTCAGGTTGTGGGAAGTCCTAGAGAAAAGATAAATCAATGAAAGAAAGTGGGTAAGCTAGTGATATGGGTAGGTCCCAGTGGTGGCCATAGAAAGGATATTTATGGAAAAACCTAAAAGTGATAGAGATGTCATGTGGAAAAGTCATCAGAGCTACCACAGAGTCCTGAAGCTGGAGCATACCAAATGGTTTGGCTGGAAAAGAATGAGTAAGGGGGAAGGAATAGTAGATACTCAAGTAGGTGAGGCAAGATTATATAGGGACTGTGTAAGAACTTCAGTGTTTGAGAACTGAAATTCTTTATTTTTTTGATACCAGGGTTTGAACTCTGAGGTGCTTCAACACTGAGTCACATGCCCAGTCTATTTTTTTGTTGAGGTGGATTTTGAACTTTCAGTACTTTTGTCTCTGCCTTCCCAGCCACTGGAATCACAGTTTTGTGTCACCACTCCCAGCAAGAACTTCAGTGTTTGAATGAGATAATTTTGCTTTCCATCAGATGGGTTTGAGTAAGGAGAAAATTGACCTATCTTTTGTTTTAAAAGGGCCTGATTGCTCTGTTGCTTGTATGCAGCAAGTCAGAAATAACGAAAGCTGTTCTTAGGCCATTGCATTTATCCAGGTTAAATGCCAAGGTGACTTGGATCAGGGTGGTAATAGTAGAAGAGGTTGGAAATGACCAGGTTCTGACTTATTTCTAAGCTAGAGCTGTCAGATATGAAATAATGACTAAGGGTAACACAAAGATTTGTGGCCTGAGCAACTATAGAAGTACCACATAGTGAAATGGGAAGACCATAGAGTAATGGGGGAAAGGAAGGACAAAGGTCTGAAATCATTTTCAGGTTTTTTTTTTGGGGGGTTTCCAGGGATTGAACTCAGGGGCACTCAACCCCTGAGTCACATCCCCAGCCCTATTTGTGTATTTTATTTAGATATAGGGTCTCACTGAGTTGCTTAGTGTCTTACCATTGCTAAGGCTGGCTTCTAACTCCCAATCCTCTTGCCTCAGCTTCTAAGCCACTGGGATTACAGTTGTGCACCACCATGCCTGGCTCCCATTTTCAGTTTTGAACAGTAGGAAATGTCAGTATAGAGTAGAGCATATGTGTGAAACAGATTCAGAAAAAAAAATGAGAACTAAAGATTTATAAATGGACTGTAAGGCTAGGAGAAAGATCTCTAAGAGAGTGGTTCTAGGACTGAACCCTGGAGCATTTCCAACATTTAGAAGAGGTTTACAAAATCCCCCACCCAGAATGAGGCCTTTAAATAAAATTACTCAGAATCACTGATCCATAGTACAGGATAAAAGGAAATAGAAACCAAGGTCATTAACTGAGAGAGGATGAGGCAAGAGATTTGGAAATTTGAGGGAGGAGGAAGTATGGAGTAGGAGAGTCAGGGGCTCTGGTGTCTTATATACCTGTAATCCTAGAGACTTGGGAGGCTGAGTCAGAGGATTTCAAGTTTGAGGTCAGCCAAGGCAACTTAGTGAGACCCTGTCTCAAAATAAATGAAATGGGCAGGGGATATAGCTCAGTGGTAGAGTGCCCCTGGGTTCAATCCCCAGTACCACCGCCACCAAAAAAAAAGACTGGGGAAATGTAGGAACACTAGGCAGTACTCAGGACTCATGTTTGAGGTTAGTGTTTGTAAATTTATTTATTTTTTGATGATAATGGAGATCAAATCTAGAGGTGCTTACCCACTGAACTATACATTCAACTCCTTTTATTTCATTTTATTTTGAGACAGGATCTCACTAAGTTACTGAGATTGGCTTTGAACTTGGGTCCTCCTGCCTCCGCCTTGAGTTGCTGCCTTTACATACCTGTGCTACTGCACTCTGCTTAGTATGAGATCCAGCACAGACTATTAGTTTTAGTTGTTTTAAAAACTTAAGATAGCCAGCATTTGATGTTTAAAGTAATTTCAAGGTATTTGGGGACTTTATCAGCAAAAATAGCTCCCGGTAAGCTGAGTGTGGTGGCCTGCACCTGTAATCCCAGCCACTTAGGAGGCTGAGATGGGAGGATCTAAAATTTGAGGCCAGCTTCAGCAGTTTAGGGAGACCCTGCCTCAAAATAAAAAGTAAAAGGGATTGGGGATGTAGTTCAGTGGTAGAGTTCAATCCCTGGTATAAATAAATAAGTAAATAATAGATAAATGCTGGCAGTATTAATTGCATTTTATCTTACTGCTCCATTTGTCAAATGACTAATTGGTAAACATATATCTATTGGCACTTACTCATTCCCAAGCCCTGAACTAGATGTATACATAGAGCAGTCAAACAGCTCTGTCCCCTCAAGAATTTTACTTCTAGTAGTTTGCATCATTAGTTGGGATTTTTATGCCTTCTGAGTTGAATGAATGGTGATAATGGTAGTGTATAGAGGGAAAACTTTCTCAAACAAAGAAATTTTTGAAATTTGCATAATTTAAAGTGTGTCCTGATTTAGAGAGAGTTTACCTAAATTTATGTCTTTTCCCCTGTCCTTTAACAAAAATTGCAAAACCTGTTATGGGGTAAGAGATAGATAGGATAAACAAATATTGGTGTGCTTGGTAGTACATGCTATTAATGAAGTAATGAGACCAGTGAATGCTCAGGGGAAGCCTTTCCTAGTTGCAGATATTAAGCTGACTCTTAAAAGTTTGATGAAGTTGTTCAGAAGGGGATTAAAGAGTTGGCCAAAAGAAGAGGGAAAGAATGTTCCAGCATAGAGGCCATAGAAACTTGAGGAAACCATGTACATAGTGGTTGGATGCACCATTTGAGTGGGAAACCCTTCGTATAAAAGTACATCATTTATTGAATGATTACAATAAACTAAACACCTAGGCCCTGTGGAAATTACAATTGACTTCATTTTACATATGAGTTTTAGGGAGGGTGGGTTTGTTGTTTGAGGACATAAAACTGGTAGGTGGAAGTCAAGGTTTAAACGCATGTTAGTCTGATTTCAAAGCCCCTTTGCTAATTTACTGTGTCAGCATTTAAATATTCTCTGTCTTTGTCCTTTTTCTCTCAATCATTTTTCACCAATAATTAATTCTTCCTTGAAAAGATATCACCAATTTACTCACCATTCTAGGTTAAACACTCTTTATGCCTTAGTTGTTGGCTAGCCACTAACTTGAAGCTCTCCTGAGCACTGTTAGTAGATAATCACTTTTACTTCATCATTATCAAATCTTGCAGGCTCTATGGCCTGGAGGATGAAATTGAGATTTTCATAATCTTCCATGTGGTGTGCTTCATGATGTAGTCTCAAGGAATAATAATAGTTTGCATTTCTTAGCACTTACTCTATGTTCATTACTATATCAGGCACCTTGTAGATTTTTTTCTTAGAACTTTGTAACTTGGGTATTGTTAATTACATTTCATTGATAAAGGAAATTGAGAGTAGGGAAGTGACTTGCCTAAGATCATATGTGATATGTAAACACTAGTGTCAACTTTTATTATCTACTATTCTTTCTGACAAAAAAATTTCATAAAAAGTTGCCATGTGTGTTGCTTTTTCCTACTTCCTGTCTTTATTGATGCTATTTTGCCCTGCTTAAAATACAGACAATTTTCTACTTAATATGTTTCAGCTAAGGACTTTTCAGCTTTATGATGGTGTTTCACTAGAAACTGTTCTTGGAAATGTGAATGTTGTCGATTATTTTTTTTCTTTTCTGTGTTACCCGATGTGATATCCTGCCTTGTAATGCCTGGCTGTAAGCTCTAGCTCCCAGTCAGGTATAGGATCACTAGGGTAGACAACCTATATTCAGCAGTATACTGTTTTGCTATTCTGTGATTTGTAGTATGTTAGATGTTACAACCAACTTAAGATAAATCTAATTTATGATGTGTGTATGGGGAATGTGTGTCCCCATCATAAGTTGAACAGCATCTGAATTTGTCTTCCTTTCTGTTCATATTCTTTTAAGTTCTGTATACTTTAAAGTTCTTTGACCGCTACAGGATACATTAGCATTTAACTCCCCTTCTTCATTATGAAAGCTTTCAAAAAGTAACATTTAATTATACCATAAACATATGGATGTTTTAGGGTTGGAAGGAATGTTGGCAATGAGGGTATGAAGGAAAATATGAGATTAGGAAATTTGGGTCTTGCTGCCAGTTTTGGCTCTCTCATTTATTTATTTCATTATTAATCAGTGTTTGGAATTAAACCCAAAGCTGAGTGTGTGTTAGGCAAGCACTCTACCACTGAACTATGTTTGTGTATATATGTGTGTGTATATATGTATGTGTGTATTAGTTGTGTATATATATATATATATATATTAGTTGTATATATATATATTAGTTGTAGATGGACAAAATACCTTTATTTATTTATCTTTTTATATGGTGCTGAAGATTGAACCTAGGGCCTCACATGTGCCAGGCAAGTGCTCTACCACTGAACCCCAACCCCAACCCTGAGCTATGTTTTATTTTATCCAGGTTGGCTTTGAACTTGGGATCTTCTTGCCTCAGCCTCCTAAGTAGATAGGATTGCAGGCATGTGTTACCATACTTGGCTGATTGCCCATTTATTAGCCACAAAGTTTTAGAAAAATAATTTAACTCTCCCTCTCAAATTCATCATTTGTGAAATGGGAATGTTTACAATCTATTACCTGACTTTTATTATCATTTATCTGACTTGCTTACATCATTTGTGGGGATGGTTCTGGTTGGTTCTGTAACATTCACTTTCTAACATTCAAATTTAGTAAATGTTTTTAGGCACATATTATAGTAGAAATACTACTCTAAGTATCAGGGGTAAATGAGTGAAATATGATCCTTTTCACTAAGGAAATGCATTACTGTCTATTGGAGGAGACATACAAATAAATACCTTTAATATAAGCTTATAACTGCTAAAATAGAGAAAAAGTAAAGATTCAGTGAAGAAAAGGAGAATTTTACCTGAGACATGCATAGAAGGAAGGTTATTTTGAGCTGGTCCTAAAGGATGTCTAAGTTGGAAGACAAAATAGGAAGTCTGCTTTAGGGTAAAGGGAATATCATTGTGGACAAGGTATGGAAAGGACATGAAAATGCTTGGTATGTTGGCTAGATTTGGAAATTTATAATACCTTCTGAGCAAAGACTGAAGTTTTAAAAAGCTGTTGTTATTTCATATTCCCCAGCATATGCCATAAAGCTGTGCATATCAATCATTTATTGGCTTTATCCTGAAGGCTATTAGCAGCGTTCAATACATAATTATTAGCTATAGCTTTTCTTTTCCCCCTTTCTTTTTTGGTACTGGGGATTGACCCCAGTCCTTTTTATTTTTATTTTGAGACAAGGTTTTGCTAAGTTGCCGAGGGTCTTGCTTCTTGAGAGACTGGCCACAAACTTGAAATGCTCCTGCCTCAGTCTCCCAAGGCCCTGGGATTATAGGTGTGTGCAACCATGCTGGGCTAGCTTTCCTTTCTAATTCCTGTTTGTTATATAATGCTTTTGATTATTCTTAGTTGTTAAAATCTTATATATTTTTATATTTTATATATATGTGTGTGCGTGTATATATATATTTTATATATATGTGTATATATAACATATATATATATATATATATATATATATATATATATATATATATGTATATATATATTTTTTTTTCCTCTCCAGTTCTGGAATTGAACCCAGGGCCTCAGGTATGGAAGCACCAGACCCTGTATCACTGATCTATATCCCCAGTGCCTCTTAAAGTCTTTAAATATTTTAGACTTTAATTATGTGTGTGTGTGTGTATATATATATATGTGTGTGTGTGTGTGTGTGTGTAATGTAGTTCTCATCTAATGTGGTAAATGCTGTTTTCCATATTACAGGTTGAAAAAAATAGAAGTGACTTACTTGAGGTCACATTATAAATGGTAGGATGTTTTAGTCAGCTTTTGTGTTGCTGTGTCCAAAATACCTGAGAAGAACAACTTAGATGAGGAAAAGTTTATTTGGGGCTCATGGTTTCAGAGCCGACTTCATTGCTCTGGGCCCGAGAAGAGGTACCACATCATGGCAGAAGGGCCCAGCAGAGGAAAGCTGCTCAGCTCATGGGAGTGGAAGTAGGGGCAGGAGGGTCAGGAAACAGAGAGAGGTGGGGGGGGGGAAGGACCAAAGAGAAGGTGTACCTTTCCTGAGCATCCTCCCAGTGGCCCACTCTCTAGCCCGCTGCATCTGCCTACAGTTTTCACTTAGTCCATTCAAACTAGGATTAGAATTGGGTCACAGCTCTCATAATCTAATCATTTAACTCTTAATATTCCTGCATTAACAAGAGCTTTTAGGGGACATCTCATGTCCAAACCATAACACAGAGCTAGGTTTTGAATCCAGGCTTTCTGATGTCCCATTTTTCATTTTCAGTCCCTAAACTATAGTGGTTATTCGGAGGGAAATTTTGTTTTTCTGCTTCTGGTTACAAAAAGATTGTTGAGCTCATCCTCTAATTTTTTTTCATTTATCATCAAATTTTTTGTACATTTTTAGTTAACTAGCCTAGAGACATACTTTGTTATTCATTGTAGATGATCATGTATTAATATTGAAAGATTAAGGTTTTATAGATTTGAGTCTGCATATTTTGAGGCAGTAAGTAGCCTTGTTTGCTGAGTTTGTTTTGCAAATTTGTATCATGTCTACCACATTACACTTTAAGCTGTCTTGGTTCATTTTTATCCTTGAGGTCATATAAGAAATATATATGTAACAAATAATGGTATGTGGGAAATACATTTCCAATTTTATTTTTCTCTGTATTTTTGTATCTAAAACCCAACTATAGAACTTTGGTAAACTGTTGGAACATAAGACTAAAACACAAGTCTGTTGAGATTTTCTCCCTTTCTTGTAATTTTTGGAGAGAGACTCTCAGAAACAGAAGAAAACATTGTCATTTCTTTTTACTGTTCTGACAAATGAAAGAGAGTCATAGATGAGAATGACATGGAAAGAAACAACAGAATTGTTAAGTGTTCTGGCACCCTAGACTGGAGAGAAGGAAGCCATATTGACATGAATAATATTTTGGTTATGGCTCAAATGGTGTCCTGGAATCAGGTTATTATTTCTTGAGAAGGCCAGTGCCTGAGGAGAAAGAAAGAACCTGAAGAGATGCGTTTACTTAAGTTATCATTCCCTCTAAGTTTGAGTTGTCTTAAATTATATTTTCTACCTGTTTTTTAGGAGAAAAGAGCATCACATTATTGATAATGACTTTTGAACTTTAAAATTGTAATTAAATTGAGTAGGGAATATAGTTCAGTGTATAGTGCTTGCCTATCATGCACATGGCCCTGGGTTCAATCTCCAGCATTGCAAAACACAAAAGAAAAACAAAAATTAAAATTCAGTCTTTTTAGTAAAGAAATGTTGCCTTATATTGTTGTTCTCCTTGTGAACAGGCGGGGAATATCAGTTGTAGCTGTTTATTGGCTGTTATCATGGTTGTGGAAACCACTATTTACTTCCTTTTATCTAATTCAATTTTAGATTTACTTATTTGCCATAATCTAGATTTCATTAATTCCTACCACTAGTAAATTTCTTTTAAAAGAGTAAATTATTAATGTAGTCAGGTAGTAGTGAGGTTTTTCCTATATTCAGTAAATTATTTTTGTGTGATTTGTAAAATTGGAAAATTTCTGATTATGGAAATTCAATGTTTGAATTTAAAACTGATCACTGTGGAACTACATGAAATTTACATATATGTATCATTTGCTTAAAATAGGTACTTGTGGACATATTTTAGTAATAGTTAAAATACTGATATGCTGAAAAGAATACTGGATTTAAAAAAATTTTTTTTAAAATTTTTTTGGTACTGAGGGTTGAATCCAAGGGAGCTTTACTGTGGAGCTACATCCCGAGTCCTTTTTATTTTTTATTCTGAGACAGGGTCTTGCTAAGTTTCTGAAGCTGACCTTGAACTTGTAATCTTCTGCCTCTGCCTCCCAAGTTACTGGGATTACAGGTGTGCCCCACCATACCAGGGCAGATTCATTTTAAGTATCAGAGTTCTTACTTGATATAAATGTTACCTGGAATTTTTATGTTGGGCAGGTTTTTTTCTATCTTTTTCAGTTATTTGCCTGTAGGTGATATTGCATTCAACTGACCCCCAACTTTTCTAACTAATTAACTTGTGGTTGTCTTAACACAGTTGGCATTGGTTTTGAATAGCATAGTATTAATATTAATTGATATTTGTTCATATATAATTTTTTTTGCAGTGCTGGGATTGCATATGTTTATTTAGAAGTTTTTCACAGGATACATTATGATAAATTGTGAATTGTCTATGAAAGATGGGAGGAAGATAGGAAATTTTATTTGAATGAGTATATTGAATATTGGTATCCAGGTGCCATCTATTGAGTTACTCTAAGTGTTTATTATCAACTGTATTATATCAGTGTTTATTCATGCAGTGTATTATGGTGTTGGTTAATTGTGGAATATTACCACTGATGGACACTAGGATATTACAGAGATCGTAAATCATTCCCTTCTACCGTACTAGAATATTTCCATTTGCAGGTTTAATGCCAAATTTGTGGTATAGGAAGTATTCTGAGTTCAGAATAGAACTAATTACTATTTTACTGGGGCAGAGGATTGTGAGTTTGATGAGGATAGGATTTGAATAGGTGAGCATACTAGGCTAGGGGAATGGTTAGGACACAGAGCAAGATGTTTAGGGGACTACTTTTGCTAGAGAGTTTATAAAAGGAAGTATAGTAAATAAAACTGGAGATAGTTGTGGGACCAGATAGCAGATCAGATGAAATTTAGAATGGGGAATAAGTTTATATGCAGATTTTTTTTCCATGATGAGGAAGTATTTTTTTCAGGAAGAATGATAGAATGATAGTATCTGGAGTAGGAGAGGTTAAATATATTGCATAGGGCAAGTGTAATTGTGAGAATGAGCCTGTGTGTTGGTTATCAGGAATCATAGGGCATAGGTGAAAAGTCCTCTTTAGGTAAACAATAAGACTTTCTGGGCTTGAAATGATGATGTGAGTATAACTTTCATGTTGACTCTGGTTCATTATTGGAAAATATAATGAACATTACTTGCACGTGATTTCTTTTTCCTTGGGGGAAAAAAAATTGAACCCAGGGACACTCAACCACTGAGCCACATCCCCACCTCTATTTTGTATTTTATTTAGAGACAGGGTCTCAATGAGTTGCTTAGCACCTATTCTTGCTGAGGCTGACTTTGAACTCAGAATCTTCCTGCATCAAGTTCCTGAGCCACTAGGATTACAAGTGTTTGACACCATGCCCAGCTCACATGAATTTTGAATTGGTTACTTCTGTGAATCTTTTTTTTTTAAATATTTATTTAGTTGTAGATGAACATACAATGTCTTTATTTATTTTTATGTGATGCTGAGGATTGAACCTAGTGCCTCACACTTTTGAGGCAAGCACTTTACCACTGAGCTACAGCCCCAGCCCCTCTGTGAATCTTTTAAATAAACAATACCACTCATTTAGAATTTATTGTACTTATTGTTTACATTCATTCTAAAGAATGCTGACCTCACTTTAAAAAAAAATTTATGAAAAGGAGATGGATTCTTGTCATGTTGCTCAGGCTGACCCCAAACTCCTAGACTTGAGCAACCCTTCTGCCTCAGCCTCCTGTACTAGCCTCCTGAGTTGCTGGGATTATAGGCTTGTGCCACTGTGTCCAGCTCAATCATGTAGGGGTTTTTTTGTTTTGTTTTTTGCATGAATATTTTTTTGGGCATGCGTTTTTTCTATTATTTTGTAGCATGTTCATTTATTCTCCCAAGGATCTGACTAATGCTATTCATTTTATTTTCAGTTTGGCTTTGGTTGAATAAGGAATTTAGCCTATATGTACTGCTTTAACCACTGGAAGAATGACAGATGACAAAGATGTGCTCCGAGATGTGTGGTTTGGACGAATTCCCACTTGCTTCACTCTGTATCAAGATGAGATAACTGAAAGGGAAGCAGAACCATATTATGTAAGTATGTTGACGGTGGTAAATGGAATAGTTAACTTTGTTCATTTTTGTAAATAAAGTTTTAAGAATCTGGAGGCTGTCATCTAACATTTTATATAAAACTAATCCATATTTTGCCAAAAAAAAAAAAAAAAGGAAACAAAGATAAGCAAAAAGAAGGAAATACAAAATCACTTTTAATTCTGTCACCTAGAGTATAAAACCACTGTTGATACAATGTGATGCCTTCTTGACTTTCTTTTCTTGTTTGTGACTTATGACAGTGGAATCATATTAGGAGTATAGCTCAGTGGTTCAATTCCTAGCATCATATACATACAGACTTTTTTCTTTCATATATATATATATATATGTGTGTATCTATCTATATCATAGTGGGATCATAAACTATGCTATTTTTAGTAGGAGTTGAAATAATAGGTTCAGATTGGATTCTTTATGTTATATGTTCACTAAGCTAATATATGTTAAGCTAACATATGATACCTATTTAATAATATATTGGGGGTGATAATGTAGCAAAACAGAGGGTGTGTGTTCGGCATGCATGAAACTTTGGTTCAATCTCCATCATCCTTCCCGCAAAATATATATATGGAATATCAGTTGTTGCATGCAGACTTGTAGATTTGGGTTAATGGATTACTTGTTTTAAAAATGAGTTTCATGCTGGGTATGGTGATGCATACCTGTAAGCTCAATGACCTGGGAGGCTGAGGCAAGAGGATCCCAGGTTTGATGCCAGCCTGAGCAATTTAGCAAGACCTGTCTTAAATTTTTTTTTTTTTTTTTTAAATTGTTTTTAAAGGGTTGGGAACATAGCTCAGGTGATAGATGTAGCTTAGTGGTAGTGTCTCTTGTACCTCAAAATTCTGTGGTATGTGCTGGTAGTCCTAGTTACTTAGGAACCTGAGGTTTGAGGGTCATGAGTTTACAGGTGGCCTAGGCAACATGATGATACCCCATCTTAACAACAACAACAACAACAAAACAACCAAATAAAACCCCCATGAATTTCAAGTATCTTCTGATTTTAGTGTGAACTTTTTTCTTTTTTGTCTTTGTATAGTAACAGACAACTTATGTGTCTGTCAATTAGAGATAATATCCTACCTATTTAATAAAGCGTCACAAATAAGCAGATTTCAATTGTTCTGTTTTTTTTCTTTTTGGGTCTCAGGTACATATATTGTTATTTTTTACTTGGAGAAGATATGGAAAAGAGGAACTATATGTGGGGTGATTAGTTGTTCTTCTGTTTCACTTGAATGAAGCTTACCCTGTGCTTATTCCCTTGCCTATCTGAGAGGCAGCACTACTCCTCAGCCTACTCTAGCTACTCAGATTGCTGGAAGAAACTCCTTATGGAGACTGGTCAGTTACTTTTTGGGTGTAGGAACATGCCTCTCTGCATCCTCAGCATCTGGCATGGGATGTGTAAATGGCAGGTACTTATGTTTAAAACCTCCCCAGACTCTGGGATTCTGGTTGAAATCTTCTTTTTGAATTTTCTTACTAGAAATGATGTTTTTAAAAAAGGTAGGTAATCTTGTTGCTGGCATACATACATTTAAGTAATGTTAACTTTGGAAATCTCAACAGCTTTGTGTCTTTAGCAAAATTTATAACTAAATGTGGTTATAATTTATTTGTAGAAAACATTTCCTTTATTAGATTTTTTTTTAATATTTTCTATTTCTCCTGAGGCAAGAGGATCCCTAGTTTAGGATTTGACAAAAGCCAAATCCCTCAGTTGGGATTATATTCTTTAATATTTAATATTTTTATTTTTTGAGGCATGGTCTCACTGAATTGTGCAGGTGTCCTTGAACTTGCAATCCTTCTGCCTCAACCTCCCAAGGTTCTGGGATTGCAGCTGTGTGCCACCATGCCTGGCCCATTAGTCCTTTTACCTTTCTGTAGTTAACTGTGCCTGTTCTTTTCTACTGTGACAATTTTTCTGAGCCCTGACGTCATTCTTTTTACTTAACTTGTTATCTCACTGTCTATGATAGGCCTCTATTCAGCCACTAAATGTGCAAAACCTGTCTGCATTCACGTGAACTTTTTTTCTCATTCTCTTTGTGTCTGTTGTGTTGCCTCCCACCCCCAACCCCCAAACCCCTACCCCCTGGCCTCTGCTGGGAATATTGAACCCAGGACCTCATGCTTGCTACTACATAAGTGCTTACTACTGAGCCACGTCACTGGTCTTTTTTCCTAGGATGCTGTCTCCTGCCTTCTCAGGAAACTGAGGTGTCTCATATTCTTCACCTTTGCTTTTTATTTTACTTCCAACTTCTTATCCATTTGTTTCATCACAGTATTCATATTGGCATAAATTCTTCCTGTCCTAAAATAACAATGTTTGTGACCCTCTCTTCCTCTCAACTTCTTGCTGTCCCTTTACAGGTAGGCTTCTTGAACAGATTATTTATACTCATTGTCTCCTTCTTACCACTTAGTTCACTGTAATCACATTTTGATACTATCGCAACAAAAACGTTTTTACCAAAGTCACTAATGATTTTTTTTCCTACCCAACATGGAGTTTTTTTGAATTTACATTTGTTTATCTTTGAGTAGTATTTGATATTGTTAGCTGTTTTCTCTACCTTGTGAAACTGTCTTTCTTGGTCTTTAGTGTTCCTGGTTTTTCTTTAGCCTTTGTTTTTTCACTTGTTCCTTAATGTTGATACATATTAGGGTTCTGTCTTCTCTTTTTTCACTACTTTTCTCATTTAAAGCTCTTGTTCATTTTTATGTCTTTGTCAAGCATTTGTATTTTTTATAACCCACCTGTTTTTATTTTTATTTTTATTTTTTTTGTGTGTGTGTGGCGGGGGGATACTGGGGATTCAACCCAGGGGAACTTTCCTGCTGAGCTACATCCCCAGTCCTTTTTGTTTTGAGACAGGGTCTCACTGAGTTGCGGAGGGTCTTGCTAAATTGCTGAGGCTGGTTTCCTGACTTACTAGGATTATAAATGCATTACCATGTCTGGACAACTCCTCTGGACCTATGTATACAACTGTTGGGAGATCCTTACTTAGATATGTTTAAGGAACCCAAAGTGTGTTTGAAACTGAACTCATCATCTTTATCCCTGGAGCACCCAGTCATCTGCCATGATTCCCTTCATATTTTGGCAAGTAGTCTTATCATTCATCTAATTATTCTTACCAGAAACCTGGTAAGATTTCATGAAAGGATTCATCCTTTCATGGTTCTTTTCTGATATCCCTTATGTTTGGTGAGTAACTTAGTATCTTCCAAACTTATATGATTTTCTTCATCCTCACAGCTATAGCTTAGTTCAAGCACCACTTAAAATGGGTGGATTGTGTAGCAGTGACCAGTTTCCCTGCTTTAGTCTTTCCTTCTTCATTTTCTAGGCTGCAGTTGGAGTGATCTTTTTAAAACATGGATCTTGTCTTATAAATTATTCATTGAAAGCTCTTAAAGGCTTTATATCATCTCTCAGATCCTTAGTATAGTTTACAAGGTTCTCCATAATCTGGCCTCTTTCTTCTAATATACTATTCTGTTCTAACTCTCTACATTTCTGTCATATTCAACTTCGTAAACACTCGAATGTGCCCATCTTGTTCTGCATTCACTCCATGCCTTTTGTCTTGCAGTGTCCTTTATCTGCAAAGAGCAGAAGTATCTTCTACCCATATACACACTCATGCATCCATATCTACCTTTGTTTCATTCCTATTTGTCTTTTATTCTTGCCTTAAAATATGCTCCTTGTCAAGCTTCCTAAGTCCCTAAGTTGGGTTAAAGTCCTTTGCTATTTGCTGTCGTGACATTCTTTATTTCTTAATTGCATTCGTCTCTTGTAATTTTATATTTAGTGTGTTTTCCTTTTTTAGCCTGTATACTCCAGAAGGACTTTCTGTCTCACTAGTGCCTTTTCTGTATTGCCTAGTATGATATTTATACACATTGGAGTAGAATAGAATTTTGGTATATTTTACTTCTGTTATTATCATAGATAAGTCTTAAGTTTGGTAACTGAAAATTGTTTAAATAGAATAGAACTTAATGTATTGGAGGCTGAGGCGGGATGATCACCAGTTCAAGGTTAGCCTTTTTTGAGACTCTGTCTCAAAAAATTAAAAAACAACAACAAACCAGCAGAAGCTAGGGATGTAGCTTAATGGTAATGTGCCCCTGGATTTGATTCCTCCACCCCCAAAAAGTCTTGGCTACCCTTTCCAGATATATAAATATTCCATACAACTGTATAAAACAAGCATTTATTCCTTTTAAATTATATAGACAAAAATGAATTAGTGTTAAAGTCATTGAGTATTTTATACCAGTGCTAAGTGAGGAATAAGACACAGTACATTCCATGGTAGTTAATAATTTCCTCAGATGTGATTAATCCTTTTCAAATAGAAGAACCTAAAAAACCATCGAAGATGTGCTAAGTGAAATAAACCACCAAAAAAAAAAAAAAGAGAAATACTGTATGATTCCACTTTCATGACATACTTAGAGTAGTTACATTCAAAGAGAAATAAAGTAGAATGGTAGTAGTCACCAGGAACTGTGGGAAGGAGGATTGGGGAGTTATTGTTTAATGCTCAATTTCCTTTTGGAATAATGAAAAGCAAAGTTTTAGAGATGGATGTGATGATTGCACAATGTACTTTATGCTACTGAATTATACACTTAAAAATTTTATGGTAGATGTATTTTACCACATTAAGGAACTTGAAATAAGCAAATAAGACATCACCTAAGCAAAACAAGAGAGGATTTTTTTTTTTTTTTTTTAAAGTTATTGTTGCTTGGGATCAAATCCAGGACCTTGAGCAAGCCAGGCAAGATCTCTACCACTGAGCTACACTCCTAGCCCAACTATGAGTCTGGAGATCCAAGGCAGGATGATGTAATTCCTTTTCTTTTTCTTTGCTTTTTTTGTATGTAAATATTTTCTAGATAAATTGTATCTGTGTGTATAATAGGTAGTCATTCTTAAGAGTTCTTTCTTAGTGTTGCTGTGGATATTTATGTTAGTTATAGATTATCCCCACAGGTCAATGTGGATCAGAAGATTGCAACTTTATTTTACTATGAGTTTTCCCCTAAAAATGGGTATTGTTTTTAATTATTAGTTTTGGTTCTTTGTTCCACTTGCCCTTTGGTAACTCTGATTCCTTTAGAAAATGCTTATTGTAGGTACTAGTTAGTGCAGTGGAAATGCAACATTGAATAAAACAAACAAAAATCCCTTTCTTACTCTTTTTTCCTTATTGGAATCCTTTGTGAATTCTTGAGCAACCTTGAACCTTAGGAATATAATATAACACTCAGCAAAGTCTCTTTAGTCATAATGTGTCTTCCATCTTATCATTTTCAATGGGTTAATATTATTTTCTGTGGAATACATTATTACTATAGTTCTGGAATCTTATTAGACTAATAGAATATACTCCTTATTTTAAAATAAATCTAATTTACTGTGCTGTTTTGATTTTTTTTTTTTTTTTTGAGAGATTGCCACTGCACATCTGTATTAATTCTGTCATTTCCAAAGACTGCAATGAATCTTGTCTGCTATTTATTTAATAGCATATTCTTTTGGCAAGTTATTTATGTAAAACAGAAGTGATAATACTCCTTTTAAAAAATATCTAGTGTTTTTCCTTATATATACTATTCTTTTCTATTTTTTTCTTCACTGATCCATCATTCCAACCCTCATGCTGGTGATTGAACTCTGGGCCTCATGCATGCTAGACAAGTGCTGTACCACCGAGCTACATTCTCAGACCATTGGTTATTTCTGTATAAAGGATGCATTTTGTTGAATCTGTAATACTATCCAACAGCACGTTTGTAGTATTCAATGCCTTCCATTCTGTACTAGAGCATACCAACTATCTCCTTCCTACATTACTGCACACTGTACCTCCTAGGACCACTGTTATGGTCTCCTACCCAATTAAAGGCTGTTATCTTGAGTTTCAAGGATTAAATGTCAATTGTTTCAATAGGAATATTTCTTTGTATATACTTGCCGACCCATTAGTTCTACTTTTTGTATTGATCAAAAGATATCACCTTGGTAGCCATTATGAAAGATGGGACACAGACTCCTAAAAGCATCTGAGTAACAACACAATTTTAGCAGCAAAAGAAGGCAGATTAGTAAAGCATGAAATAGTTAAGAGTGTCTATTGCAAAAGAGGAAAAGCATGTTTTTTTTTTTTTTTTTTGCCATCCTCCCCCTTTTTTTATATCTATTTGTGTTTTTTGTTTTTTTTTTTTATAAAAATCATAACCAGTTTTCATGTTTTCTTCCTGGATCCTGTTCCTGGTGGAAAACAGATTTTCTTAAAGCTATTCTATTTAAGGCTTTATCCAACATTCTTTCTGAAATATTTTTTTCCAGTGCTGGGGATTAAACCCAGGGGTAATCTATCACTGTCCTACACCCTCAGCCCATTTTATTTTTTGAGACAGAGTCTTGCTAAGTTGCTCAGATTTGCCTTCAACTTTCAATCCTCCTGCTTCAGCTTCCTGAATAGCTGGGATGACAGGCTATTGTGAAGTCCTGGTTGATAAGTCAAAGCATACTTTAGGACTGAGTTGATTATCTTTTCAGAATTGTTTAATTAACTAAGGGGAATCATTTTAACTTTTAAGTCAAATTTGACAGAACTATTAAATATCCTAAATAGTATGTCTAATTGCATTATATTTTTATGTGTTACAGAAAGATTGTAGATAGATTTGCATTCATAATTATAGGAATATATGTGATAAGCTATACTTAAAAGTAATGATGCCATAAAAAATAATCAAACATCTTAACCTAGCCTTTAATTTTCCATAAAAACCAGTAGGTTTTATGTGGGATATTCAAAATAATGGAAAGCATAGAATCTAGCTGTTTTTCCTTAATATTAAAAAACTGTTGTTTTTAAATACGCATTAAGTAAATATGGTTTTACAAATTTTCATTTCAGTTGCTTTTGCCAAGAGTAAGTTATTTGACGTTGGTAACTGACAAGGTGAAAAAGCACTTTCAGAAGGTTATGAGACAAGAAGACATTAGTGAGATATGGTTTGAATATGAAGGCACACCCCTGAAATGGTGAGTGAATTTTTCTGCATTATTAAGCATTAAATATATGGTAACTTTAAGAAGGTATAGTGCCCTGAAATGGTTGTAAAAAATAGTTCTCTAAAGAAAGAAGTACTATCCTAGATCATAAGTGATCATAAGTGAAGTTTAAACCATTGTTTAACTTTGTGTTAAATATTTCTGCCTTTTGTTTGGATGCATGGATGACTGGACAGTTTCATCTATGTTTAATATATTTTTATATGTTAATATATTTGATTATGGGTAGGTTTTTTTTAAAAATATTTTTTAAATTGTAGATGGACACAATATCTTTGTTTTATTTATTTATTTTTTATGTGGTGCTGAGGATGGAACCCAGTGCCTCCCACATGCAAGGCAAGCGTTCAACCACTGAGCTACAACCCCAACCCGGGTAGAGTTTTTTTTTTTGTTGTTGTTTGGGGTTGTTTTACAGACATAAAATTTCCCTATAAACAAATTATCTCTCTGAAATAATTCAATTTTGTTTCTGTCTCCAAAGTCTTTATAACAGTTTTTATATACATATGATTAGTTAAGTGACATTTTTCAAACTGACTGCCAAATTTAGGTGACATTGTACCATAAGCACATCTTTGTGAGGCTTAGAGTATTTAAAATGTATTTAGTTCCTTCTAATGTAAAAATAATTTTGATATTATGTCATTTTCATGAAAGGTATTGAAAATAAATTTTAAAACCGGGCTTATCTGTGTGCTCCTAATTTTTTTGTACTTTTATCAGGAGTTTTCTTCATGTTACTTTCAAAACTATTAATGAGCTGGATGGGGTAATAAATTGCTGTTATCCCAGTGAGTGGGGAAGGTGAGGCAGGAGAATTGCAAGTTCAAGACCAGCCTCTGCAACTTAGTGAGATCTTGTCTCAAAATAAAAAATTAAAAAAACTGGAGATGTAGCTCAGTGGTAAAGTACCCCTGGGTTCAATTCCCAGTACCCCCTCAAAAAAAAAAAAGAAAAAAAAAAAAAAAAGGCCTAGAGAAAAAAATGCCTAGAGAAATTACAGAAAAAAAATTAAAAAATAGTTCAAGGTATGCTGGGATATAGCTGTTTAAATGATGCTATTTGTATGCAGTTGAATGAAAAAGTTAAGACTAAGACAAGATTTAAGTGGAATTTGAAAAATACAAATAGGTTAAAAATGGAGTTGGCTCCCAGTCGGGAATGTTAAAATGTGTATTTGACAGAGACTTAAGAAAAATAAAAGGAAGGCAATTAGGTAGTAGTTTTGTTAAGTGCAGCTAATGTGAATCCAAGGACCACTTGTTAGCAAGGTGTGAACTTTTGGAACTCACCTTGTACTGATGAAATCCTGAATTTGAAATTTTTGATTAATGGTTTAGAAACATGTAAGGTGGCATTTTGTTTTGAGTTGTGGGTCAAGTCTCACCGTTTTAGATGTTATAAGAAAGAATGATAAAGTAGTCCTACAGCATCCTTTTTTTTTTTTTTAAGTAAAACAACACTGATTTTCATGATCATATACTAGATTCATGACTTCTTGAAACCTTGGGAAACATTAATTTAAAACTTGTGATTGCTGAGAAGTCATGCTAACTCTGGTAGCATATATAAAGCAGTGTTTTCTGTTTTGTTTCTTAGAAGAATTTGGAGGTTTTGGAATGGGAAGGTAGATTGAAAGGAGTGTAATAGGAGCAATGGTCAGGAGAGTAACAGGGAAAGGCAGGAGGAGGAAAGATTGGTATAACTAGAAATAGGATACATCTAGGTGCTTGACAGTTCTAACTATGTTTTAGTAGACATTAAATTGTATTGCTTTATATGTATTATAAGATTATAAGAATGTGTGTAGCCAACATCTTTTCAGTAAATTTTATCAGGATAGAGTTTCTCAAGAGGGTTGTTCTTTACACTTTGAAATGGATTTTTTTTTTCTTTTTTTTCCCCTCCAGTATGGGGGATTGACAGTTTAATATATTTTATATGTTAATATATTTGAGTATGGGTAGGTTTTTTTAAAAAAAATATGCTTAAACCATGGGCGGTAGTGCATGTTTGTAATCCCAGCAGCTCAGGAGGTTGAGGCAGGAGGGTTGTGAATTCAGAGATGGCCTCAGCAAAAGCAAAGCACTAAGCAACTCAGACCCTGTCTCTAAATAAAATACAAAATAGGGCCAGGATGTGGCTCAGTGGTCGAGTGCCCCTGAGTTCAATCCCTAGTACCCAGAAAAAAAAAAAAAAAAAAGTGTTTAACCTAAGCCACATCCCCAGCACCTCTCCCCACTTTAAAAAAAAATTCCATGCAGAGTCTTACTAAGTTGCTTAGGGTGTTGCTAAGTTGCTGAGGCTGGCTTTGAACTTCCAATCCTTTTACCTCTGCCTCCCAAGTCTCTGAGATTACAGGTGTGTGCCATTGCATCCACTCTGAAATGGATAAGTCTTTGTTGTGGTGCTACCTTATGCATTATAAGATGTTTAGCCACAGCTCTGGCCTCTTCCCACAAGAGGTTGAGTGCCCCTGAGTTCAATCCCTGGTACCCAGAAAGTGTAGCCTGTACACTTCCCAGTCATGATAAAAAATGTTGCCAGATGTCCTAGGGCAGGGACAAAACTGCCCCTGATTGAGAAACTCTGGAAAATTTGGGAAACCTCAGTTTATCTAAAGTAAATTAATCAGGTTTTCCTAAGTCATCATCTTTCAGCTGGTGTTTTATTCTATCTTGTGTGGTTATTTTATATTCAATATTGTTTATTTCTTATAGACTTGTATTCTAGATAAGATATCAATAAATAATGTTTGGATCCATTTTTCCCTTTTACTGCAGAACAATGATTTTGGTTTAAATATACCATGTTCTTTTTGCCTTCTGAAAATCTTTTATTAAAGATTGAAATTGTTCCCTTTTAAAGAGCTTGTGTGAGAGTAATTGTATTTAAGTATTTTCATTTTAGTTTTTTGGGGTGTTAACTTTTTATTTTTGATTAAAAATAATTATGTCATGCTATAAATTCATTATTTAAATATTTTATGGGTCTTTTCTTTTGGTATTTTTAAGTATTCCATATATATGAGAAGTGAATGACTTTTCTGAGCCAAGTCTTGATCTTTTCTGGTTTTGCTTCCAACAGTGGCAGTTTCCTCCTGTGTTAAATCTTCCTGAAAATGGTTTATCAATGTAAGAATCTGTGTGGTATTAAAGTAGTAGGTTTCTTAGAACAGAATGATACTGAGAATTACATTCATTGTTTTACACTGAAGCTTTGTGAAACATGGACTTTTGAGACCACGTGTATCTTAAGAGTAGAACAGAATTTATTTGAGTAGGGTGATAATGTCTTTCTTATACCCTATTGTTTGGAGTTTTAAATTGACTCAAGTAGGAAAAGTACGAGTGGAAATCAACCATCAGTTTAGATAATTCATAAAAGGGAGAAAGTGCATAAACTGATAATTGTTCTTTCTTTATGACTTTATCCCTGAAAGCGTCCCCTAATTTAATTACCTAATCCTGTCCTTTCATGTAAAGTGGCAGTTCTCAATTATAAGGGGGAAAATAAATCCTCCAAACAAAAAACTAAAGTTCTAGAAAAATAATGATTTTTATTGTACTCAGATGGTAAGATTACACTTTCTCTTCCTATAGGTGGGCCAAAGTCAAGAGTGTTAGCAATATGATTTTGAAATACTTGGTTTTAAAGATTATTTTGGAAATACTGTGTAAAGTTGAATTAGCATTAATCGATAATAGTGGAACAAAGTATTCTTAAAGTAGGTTTTGTTTTCATGCATTGTTTTCTGTCCTTGCCTCACTTTCTTCCTAACTTGCTGAGAATTTTTGTTATGGATATATGTTGGATTTTTGTTAAACTTTCTGAGCCAGATGCAAGTTGAGTATCCTTTATCAGAAATGCTTGGGATCAGAAGTGTTTCAGATGATGAAATTTTTTGGATTTTGGATTTTGGAAAATTCTGGATATTGGGGATGAGATCCAAGTCTAAACACAACATTTCTTTTTGAAGTACACCACACATGGCCCGAGGGTGATTTTATGCACTTGTTTTTAGTGCACTTGCATTGTGTGTGTGTGTGTGTGTGTGTGTGTGTGTGTGTGTAGTTCTGGGTGTTCAAACCCAGGGTATCACGCATGTTAAGCCTGTGTTCTACCACTGTACTACATCCCCAGCCTCAGTGCACCTGCATTTTATTGTGATCCATCACTCCAGGTCAGGTGTGGTATTTTCCCTTAAGGGTGTCGTGTTGATGCTCAAAAGTAGCAGATTAGAGCATTTATAATTTTCAGATTAGGAATGCTCAGCCTGAATTTCTTTAGCTTGTGTCTATTTATAGATTATATTCATGGTTTTTGATGCTGGACCAGTACTGCATATCTTTAATAAATCCCACTTGATTGTGTTATGTAACTAATTTTATTCATCATTGGATTTTTGTTAATATTTTATTGAAGATTTTTGTACTTTAAATTTGTAGGAGAGATTATGGTTTTCTAATTTTGTACTGCCTGTCTTTTATTATTTATATATGACAGTGGATTGCATTACAATTCTTATTACACATATAGACCACAAATTTTCATATCTCTGGTTGTATACATAGTATATTCACACCAATTTGTGTCTTCATACCTGTACTTTGGATAATAATGATCATCACATTCCACCAAATTAATAACCCCATGCCCCCTCCCTTCCCCTCCAACCCCTCTGTCCTATCTAGAGTTCGTCTATTCCTCCCATGCTCCCTCTCCCTATCCCATTATGAATCAGCCTCCTTATATCAAAGAAAACATTTGGCATTTGGTTTTTTGGGATTGGCTAACTTCACTTCTCCCTGTAGTATGCTGTTTTTAAATCCTTAGAGTATAGACAGAGGAGAGGGATAGCTGGGTCAAATGGTGGGTCTGTTCCCAGTTTTCCCAGAAATCTGCATACTGCTTTCCATATTGGCTGCACCAATTTGAAGTCCCACCAGCAGTGTATGAGTGTACCCTTTTCTCGCCAACGCTTACTGTTGTGTTCTTATTTTGTATTAAGATAATACTGGACTTAAATGATTTGAGATGTGTTCTGTCCTGCAAATTTTGGAAAAGGCTGTAAAACGGCGTTACTCCTTTTTAAGTGTTTCATAGAAATCTCTAGTGAAATCATCT
Source organism: Marmota flaviventris (assembly GCF_047511675.1). NCBI lineage: Eukaryota > Metazoa > Chordata > Mammalia > Rodentia > Sciuridae > Marmota > Marmota flaviventris. The sequence continues at coordinate 56,712,456 of NC_092503.1, forward strand.
GGGCTAGGAGTCCAGGACTGTGCCCCTCACCCCCAGCTTTAATAACAGATTCAATTTTCTTGACATGTATAGTTCTATTGAGCTTGTCTGTTTCATGTTTTTTTTTTTAAGATTGGTTTGTTCTAAATTGAATTTTACGAATATAAACTTACTGTAAAATATTTCTTTATTTTAATGAATGTAAGATCTGTAGTGGCAGTTCATCTTTTCTCTCTCCCTTCCTTCCTTCCTTCCTTCCTTCCTTCCTTCCTTCCTTCCTTCCTTCCTTCCTTCCTTTTCTTTGTACCAATGAGGATTGAACTCAGGGCCTGAACACAATGCTAGGTACTCTACCACTGAGTGACATCCCCAGTACTTTTTTGTTTTGTTGCTGCTGCTGTTTTTATTTCATTTTGAAATAAGGCCTCATTGAGTTGCCTCTGCTGGCCTTGAACTTGTGATCTTCCTGCCTCAGCCTCCTAAGTAGCTGGGATTACACACATGAGTCATTGTGCAGACTTCCACTTTTTTCATTCTTGATATTGGTAATTTGTGCCTTCTGCCTTTCTTTTTTATCAGCTTTACTCGTGGCTTATTAATTTTGTTTATTTACTTTGAGAACCAACTTTTTATTTTGTTGATTTTTTTTTATTTTTAATTTCATTTATTTGTAATTTTCTTCCTTTTGCTTTCTGTGGGCTTATTTGTGCTTATTTCCCTTATTCTGTAGTTTCTTTGACTTGTTTTTGCATCGCTGGATAGGAACCTAGAGCTTCATGGATGTAGGAACTTAGGTAATTAATTTGGGGGGGGGGGCGGCGTACCAGGGATTGAACTCTGAGACACTCAACCACTGAGCCATATCCCCAGTCCTTTCTTGTATATGAGTTGCCTAGTACCTTGCTTTTGCTGAGGCTGGCTTTGAACTCACAATCTTTCTGTCTCAACTTCCTGAGCCACCAGGATTACAGTGTGTGCCACTGTACCTGGCTTGGTTTATATATATATATATATATGTAAAACTGGGGCTCCCGTAAGTAAAATTACTTTCTCAAATAAGCATATTTAACCCATTTTTCAAGAATCTCAGTTCAGGCTTCTTTTCACCTGCTGTTGCTCTTATTAAAAAAAAAAAATAAATCCGCATTCTATCTGTTCTCTCTAATTGATTGTGTTAATTTGTTCTAATTATAATAGAAAATGCTTAAAAAGTGTTATACTCATGAATACTTAGGAAATATGTTGTTGATTTGTAGAGTTCTTCTAAGGAGACTTTATCTGATTAGAGCTTTATCTTCTTTAGGGGTTGTTTTGTTTTGTTTTTCCTTCTAGTGTTGGGTATAGAATCCAGGATCTCATGCATGCTAGGCAAGCACTCTATTACTGGGTAACATCCGTAGCCCCCCAGTCCTTTCACTTTAAAACAATTACATGGGGGCTAGAAAGTGTTGATGTAACTCAAGATATAAAAATCTCTTCTTGAAGACTGAGTTGGTAAGTCAGCAGAGGGTGCTGTAACATTATATTTTTAAGGGGTGAAGTTTCTTGTTGCCACAATTTATAATTCGTATTTGTTCGTTTCATATAGCAATTATTTTAAGAGAACAATTATTGGATTTTTTGAAAGAAAAATTTGTTAGTAAACCTTGATGGTTTAGGGCTTACACCTTCAAGTACAAAATGTAGGAAACAGTTTCTCTTTTAGCTATAAAAAAATCTTTAAATGGGAAATTTTATTTTGTGTAAACTAACTTATTTTTAGTATGGGTTGTAAAAGTGAGAAGTTGAAACTATTTTTTGAATTTCAAAATAAAGGAAATAGTTGATGTTGATTTTAAACATATACATAGAGTGAGCATTTAATATTAGAACGGTGGTTTCAAGAATAAATTTTAACAAAATGCTCTAGTGAAAACAATTTTTCTCTGGAAAGTGTAGTAACTTCAGGATTTTGATCACAAATACTCTAGACTTTTCTGTTATTTCCAATCTTTTCAGTTATTTATTTTTTGTTTTGCATTTTGTCTTTATCTTTTCTAGTCAATTTTGTAAGATTGTGAATTTCTGGAAATTTATAAATTATTGCATTAACTAGATCTTTGAAGTGTGGCTTCCGTGGCCTTTTGGTATGCTCTTGGTTATTTTTATACTTCTTAATACATGAAATATTGAAATTTAGTGCTATTCTAAATCTGGTTGTATTCATTGACACTTATAGAGTAAGACAATTTGCTTGTAATCATTAAATTTTTGAAGTTTGCAATTGTAGTTATACCCCTTTTTATTCAATGAAAAGTAATTATGTTTCCAGTGATTCACATGTAGCAATTTTTCAAAGAATACATTCATTTCAGTGAAATAGACCCAGGTGGTGGTTCTCTATTATAGGGATGATCCATTCAGTACTGAAGACTGGTTTTCCATCAGGAAAAGCAATTGAGTTGTCCTAAGTGAGCCACTTGTGAGAGGAGTCCTTTTTCTGCCTTGCTATCTGAATGAGCTCCTATCCATTATATATAATGAGCATATTTGTTATTACTATGTTGTGTGCTAATCTGTATGTGTGTATGTATATATGTGTCAATTGTGAAGCAAAGAAACATCAACATATATTTATTTTGAGAATTAAGTTTGGGAAAGACCAGAGAAGTATAAAGAGGGCTGGGGATGTGATAGCGCTCACCTGGCATGTGCAGGGCGCTGGGTTCGATCTTCAGCACCACGTAAAATAAAGATGTTTAGTCCACTGAAAACTGAAAAATAAATATTAAAAAATTCTCTCCCCCCCCTTAAAAAAAAAAGAGAGAAGTATAAAGAGAAAGAGGCCAGATGTGGTGGTGTATGCCTCCAGCTACTTGGAATGCTGTTACAGGAGTATCCAAGTTGAGGACAGCCTGGGGAACTTAGCCTCTGTCTCAAAGTAAAAAGGGCTTGGGATGTGGCTCAGTGGTAGAGCATTGTCTATCATGGGTAAACCTCTGAATTCAGTCCAGGAGAGAGGGGGAAGAGGCAGTGTGAAAATAGTTAACACTATATATTCAATGCAGTCATTTTCTATAGGGCAGTAGTTTGAGCTGTTAGCTAGTATGTTTTCTTTTGGGATGTAATACACGTTCAAATTCTTCCATTTCTTTTTCTGTTAAATTTAGGTTAGATGTCAAGAGCAACAACATAACAGCCAAATGGCTATATTATGATTTACTTACAGTTATGGCTTATGTGGTTTCTGTGTTGTGGATTAGGAGCCTTTAGACAAATTCTATAGAATATCTGATTAAAGGAGTTGTGCAAATTAGAATTTTTGAAATCCTTGATGCAAATCAGATTATAGTATTGGAGAAATTCAGTAATTTTGATTTTTTTGCCAGATTTTTTCTTTTATGATTTTTTCCCGAATATTAATAGATCCATCAGAAACAAAGAATCTGGAAATCAGTTAATTCAGATAGTATTTTTAGAGATAATGTCCTTCCATCAAAACCATTCTTACATAAATTTCGCATTGAACCACATGTGAATAATAATTTGATGATACATAAGTAGATGGTTCTTTTATTCTTAAGTTTTTCTGGTTCAATTTTATTTTAAGAATTACTACAGGATAACTTACTTATTATTTAGAATGTTTTTAAGTTAATTTATATGTATTTCACCATAATACTTAACATTTCTATCATAATCCTAAGCGTAATAGGAAAATCATCATTACCTCCTGGGACCAGTGATCGTTTAAAGAAACATTTACCTAAGTAATTTAAAAATATAATTTAGAGGAACTGGGATTATGGCTCAGTGGTAGAGTACTTACTAGCGTACGTGAGGCACTGGGTTCAATCCTTAGTACCACATAAAAATAAATAATTAAAATAAAGGTATTGTGTCCATCTATAACTAAAAATATTAAAAAATAATTTAGAGGAGTTAGAATAAAAGAATAGTATATAACAAGTGTTAGCAATTTTGCCATGCATTTATATTCAGCAACTTTGGATTTTTTAATATTTTTCCTGGTTTTGAAAGTAACTGAAATGGCAGTGTCTTCTGAATGGAACTCAGTGCAACAAGTTTGCTCATTAGTTGTCAGACATTCAAATAAGATCCTAAAAAGTTCTAGCTTATCATTATTTCCTATTCTTATACTTAACAGCAATACTTGAAGACATTTGTTTTGTTGCTGTGCTGGGGGTGGAACTAAGGACTTTGTGCATGTTAGGCAAACGTTCTGTACATCCTCAGCCCTAGACATTTTAAAAATCTTTGGCAGCTCATAATTTTGTTTTAGGATATTTTCTTTTTCTTATTGTTAATGCCAGTTAGGATAATCAGTCCTTTATTTTTTTCGTATCTACATCAGCATATTCCATCAGTTATCTTTGAATACAAATCTACTGTTAGCACTTACCCCTATCAAGTCAAACAGATTGTGCAAATGGCATAAAAGATGAAAGAATTTATTATTACACATCCTTTTAGTTAAATGGAGTTGTTAGGTTCTTGTCTAAAATATTTTTGTGATGAATTACTAAGTTGATAAGAATACCATATGTTCCTTCTGATTTAGAAATGTGTTATTCATCTAGTAGTTCTTGAGTTCTGCAGAATTTATCCTAGGATATCATCATCTAACAATTCATATGAAATGTCTTTTAGATGACCTATTTTCCTATATCATTAAAGTCCAGAGTACTGCTATTTCTTCGCTTTCATCTTCTGATTTGTGCATTAATTGTGAAATATCTTTCCTTGACAAGTTTCTTTGCTTTACTATTGTAAGTGGAAAACGAGAAAGCTTAAATATTCATTTTTTTTTTGTCAATGATAGCTAAAAGCAGACTCCAAAGATGGGGTCTGCATTCTTATTTTATGCTTTCTTGAAAGATGATGCAATATTTTAGGCAATAGAGTTAGAAAATGGAGGAAGGGTTCATTATTATATTTTTCTCCCAAGCATCCCATTCTTTCAAATTCTTATTATTTTAGTCTTTTTAAATATAGTTGGATATAATTGTTGAATGATAATAAAATAATTTCTAGGATGTGAAATAGCAAAATGTTACAAGAGATCACTAAATTCTATAATATATCTTGGATTTATAAAAGCACCCAGTGAATAGATATAGTGTTTACTAGATGGAATGAGTTGTTATTTTTTTTAAACAAGGTGTTTTTGCGGTACTGGGGATTGAAGTCAGTGCTTCAGCACATGTTAGACAAGCTCTTGCTACATCCCTATCTTTTTTTTGGTGGGGGGGGGGTTACTGAGGAATGAATTTAGGGGCATTTGACCACTGAGTCACATCCCCAATCCTATTTTGTATTTTATTTAGAGACAGGGTCTCACTGAGTTGCGTTGTGCCTTGCTTTTTGCTGAGGCTGGCTTTGAACTCATGATCCTCCTGTCTAGGCCTCCCTAGCCACTGGGATTACAGGTGTGTGCCACTACGCCTGGCAGCTACATCTCCATCTTTAAGTGAGTTTTTCCTCGTCTTTTGAAGTCCATTAAGAGGAATAGAATAGCAGTAAGAAGGGATAAAATATCAATCATTAAAATTTTTAGAACTACATGAAAAGGAAACTCATAACTTAAAACTGGGTCCATTGGATCTTAACTGAGTTAAGGATTCTGTGGATCTTTATTGATTTATATATTTATCAGCCTCATATTGTCCACTGTTTGATATTCTATGAACTTACAGTGTTCTTTTAAAATATCAAGAATAAAAAATATAATTACAAATCATAAGTTTAACTTATATTTTCTCCCAAATATTTATTTTAAAAAGATTTGATTTTTATGACGTAGCTTGCTTTTAAGTCATGTTTAATTTTAGAATTTGCTTACAATTACTTTTGGAAATGGCAGGGAACAGGTGAAACAACATTGGATTTCTACTCAGTTTATGACATCTCAGGTGTACTTTATCTTATAGACCACCTATGTAATTTACTTACAGGTATTTCTGTATTAATTCTATTTGTAGCGCTATTGAAAATTGGGTAAGAAGAATACGTCACTTTTGAAATTTTAAGTCTTTATTATGAATGTCAAATAAATTTTATTAAGTGCCCATATTCATATTTTTTTCTTTTTTAAACAGATTTTTTCCATCCATCTATCTACTTATTTATTTATTTGTTGTTGATGGACATTTATCTATCTATTTATTTATTTATTTATGGTGCTGAGTACTGAGAATAGAACCCAGTGCCTCACATATGCTAGGCAAGCGCTCTACCACTGAGCTACAACTCCAGCCCCACATTCATTCTTAACTCTTTGCAGCCACCTGAGACATGCTTAAAAAAAAAAAAAATAGATTGAATACTTACTTACAAAGGGTCTATTTTGTAAACATGCAGTCCATTATTTAAAGCTTGTTTTTTTTTTCTTCCAATTTTTAAGTTTTTGGTACTATTAGGGATGAAACCCAGGGCTTGATGTATGCTGGCTAGTTGCTTTACCACTGAGCTACTTCCCCAACCTTTGTACAATTTTAATAGTTCAAAGGGAATAATCAGAATTTGATAGACTCTATAACTTGTCTGTTGTGCAGTATTTTGGGTGTTTTGATTTTATTTTTTGGCAGATACAACATTTTTGCTGGTTTCAGTTTTCTTTAGTATTTTCTGATTGTCAAGGATTAGTGTTAGATGCTAACTTTTGGATAAAGAGCGGTTGTAAGGTTTAAAGGAATAACAGAAGTCTAAAACTACCACATTTTTTCCTAATAAATAATTCATTCTAAATTTATTCTATGTAAATATATGATCCTCTAGTAACTGATGATTGTTTCATAATTATATAGAAGTAAGCAAACATAAATGACTCTAGCTTTTTTGGGAGAGTTGTGGGGCAGTGCTGGGGATAGATCCTAGGTCCTTAGCACTATACCACTGAGATGCCCATAATATTTGAATGTTGATCATTTACTCATTTAGGGGGAGATTACATATATTTTCAGATTCTTAGCTCATAAATCTAGAAGTAACATATCAGTACTTTATAGAAATAAAACCAGGAAGGTATATAGTTATCTTTTTGCCTTTGTTGGAGTATAATTTAATTCTGATTTACTAATTAAGTTACCTCAGTTTATGCTGATGACTTAAAAAATTTTTGTCCTCTGAAATCTGCCAGGTTTGTAGTATTCACATTTGTCTATTGCAAAGTAATTTGTTTCACTGAATGAGGTTTATATGTTAGGAAACATTCTCTTATTTAGGAAGTCAAAACTTTAGTTTTAAGAAAATGTTAAAATTAAGCTTAAGAAGAATATTCCATGCTTTGGGAAAATGTTGACATTATCATGTGAGAAAAACAGGGCATAGTGTATTTTGTAAAAAATTCTGAATCTATATTTAGATACAAATGCTTAGGTAAAAGACTGGAAATTTTGTGTGCTATACTGTTAATTGGGATAACCATTGAATAGGTGGTTTGCATGCTTCTTGGGTACTTGTATGGGTTCTTAGAGTTTTCTAAAATTTTAAGTTGTAAAACTTTAAAAAATAATTCAACTTGCCCATTATGTACACTGGAATAACAATTTGTTATTACTCTACAGTAACACACAGTGCACACAGTTGGTAAAGAATACCTTCCTGTAATCCTATATGAATATTGAGTTTTATGGGGAAAATTACTTGATGCCTGGAAAGTGTATTGGCCTGTGGCTGTAACTATAAATGTTACCTTCTTGTGGTTGGTCAAAAGCCCATGATATTTGGTGGTAAAAACAAGTTCTGTAAATTTATTTTGGAGTTGTAGTTAACCACTTTACATATTTATTCTCTCTTAAAATATACTCTTTCATTTTTAGGCATTATCCAATTGGTTTGCTATTTGATCTTCTTGCATCAAGTTCAGCTCTTCCTTGGAACATCACAGTACATTTTAAGGTATAGTTTAAATAGCATTTCCCATTTGTCCCACTTGCAATACTTAATAAATAGAGTAGTTTTTTTTAAGTGAAGTTATTTATTGTTTTCCTTATGACACCCTTAGTTGCTAAGCTTCCATTAGTGTTTGCTGTAAAATATTTTTCAATTTCTTCCTAACTTTTGGCTGATCCACTTAAAGTTTTAATGATAAGTAGCCCCCCCTTTTTAAATTAGAGCTAAATCTGCTATTTTGAGAATTTATAATAGTTTTTGAAAATTTATGTTTTATTTTAAAAATCAAATAGAATAAAATTCCTGAGCATAGATGTGCACAAGGCTAGGAAGGAGGACAGCCTAATGCTTTTTAGTAGTTCTAAGACTAATGTGATTGAATGAGGAGAAGAGTTAGATGAAAGTCCAAAGATTTGATGTATCTCTCTTTTGAGAAATGTTCATTCCTGTAGTGTTTAAGACCAGGATAAATTTAGTATGATATGCTTTAGTGTCACTGTATTACAGACATATTCCACCATTCTTCTGCTCTACCCTCCAGTTCATTTGCAAACACCGTTGAAGAATTGAAAATACTTTTAATTGCTCATGGACAGTAATTCTCAAATGCAGTGGGTAACAGAGGGGAGGCATAGAGTTTGAGAAAGTCACTTAGGTGTCTGATTTGCTTTCTTGAAGGGGTACCAATTCAAAGTCAATGCCCATCCATTCTTCCTATGATGCTTTTCCTTCCCGTTTTATTGTAATGAGTGTGGGTCACTAGAGCTTCTTATTTCTCTGTGTATGTACACTAATATGCATTGCACAGTACTATGTTATTATAGCTCACGGTTGCCATAAAACCTTACAGTTGGAGCATGTGATTCTAATATGTGTGAATTTTAGTTCCCATGATATATTGAGAGCAAGAACTGCATGTACATACAGCAATTTACATTTAGAGTAGTGTGAAAATAAAACTTCTTCAAATATATTAAGGCTAGAGGTTATGTATTAACAAGTCTTTCCTGTTAATGTTGGAAAATAAGAGTACAGTATTTATATTGTTTACTTTTGTGTGAGTATATGTTTGGGTATGAGAGAGAGAGAGGTGTACCCTAAAAGACTTTGAAATGTAAGTTAAAATGTGTTGTAGCTATCTGTTAATTAATTCTTTTGGTAAATATTGAGATTCTTCTCTGAGCCAGCCAGTCTCGGTTCTAGGAGCTTGGGATACATAGAATGATGGACTGACATTCAAAAACTCAAGCATTTTAGGGTACTTAGTGGTACTACATAAGTTATTGGTTGAAGGAGTCAGTGGATTATAATGATAGGAAAAGAAAGATTAAGGCGTGTTTGCATTGGTATAGTGCAGTGAGTCTAGAAGCAATGTGAGAACCCCTGGGGTTGGGGGCATGTTCCCTGAAATCCTTTCAGGAGATCTATTAGGTAAAATCTATTCCCATGATAATATTGAATATTATTTGCCCTTTCTACCGTGTTAACATTTGCACTGATCTGCAAAAACAGTGGTGGTTAAAACTGCTGGGGACCTAAGCATAAAGCAAAGCAGTGTACCAAGTTACTAGTGGTCATTCTGTTCTTCAGGACTATCCACTTACAGTAAAAAGAATACTTGTTCACCTAACACTATTCTGGATAAAGTGTTTTTTGTTTTTGTTTTTTCCGGGGGGAGGGAAATTGAAGTGGAGTGGTCCTGGGAATTGAATTCAGGGTGTTGCACATCCTAGACAGATATTCTACCATTGAGCTATTAGGTGCAATTCAAAATTATTACTTATTATTAATCTTAATTCTTAAGTACATGTGTTTTTAATACCTTGTGTGATGAAATGGGTAGTACACATAAAGCACTTTTCTGGGAAGACAAATATGGTTGTCTTAGAGAAAAGCATGTGTCCCCTACATGATTTGGTTTCCAGCTGAACTAGCCATATTTTTCTTAGGATATCTGACACACTTTGGGTGCCAGTGATTAAAAAAACTTCAAAGTGAAAACTACAATTTTAGAAAACACGAATCTGCCACTATGAGTGTGACAGCCCCTTTCTGTTAGAATTTTCTAATGAGACTGATGGTAGTTTTAACATACAGTTTGTAAAAAAAAAAAAAAAAGAAAAAGAAAAAAAATTCATGGAGTGAAATGTGTCAACATTTGGAGATCTACATAACTCAGTGAATAAACATTTTCTAGATGAGCAATTTATAATGTTACAAAATTATGCCTTGTGTAAAATGACCCATTCAAACTGCAAGGTTAGAATAAAGAATTTTAATGTATAAATGGTCACTGGTATGGTTTTAGATTACACATCAGTATTATAATCAACTGCACTTTTGGAATTAGGTATAGTATTGAAGAATACTCACAGATTTGAAAAGGATACCAAAATATAATTTTTACCAATTATATGTCTTTATGAGCCTGGATTTTCTTTATAAATTTCAACAAAGTGACATATTGCAAAATATTGAATATAGAAGCCAATGAGATAGTTCATCTGTCTTCTATTAAGAAATTAAAGATATTTGTAAAAAATGCACAATAATACCACTCATCTCCCCAGTTTTTTGTTTGTTTTGTTTTTTCATTCTGGAAAACAGTTATTTTTAATGAAGATAATATTTTTTTCACTAACATGATGGATTAATTTTGGTTATTTTAAATGAGTTAATATTTTTAAATATCTCTAGAATCATGTAAATATGATAATAATGTAATCTTCATTAAAAACAAGCTCTCTTTTGCCAGTTTTCTTCCAAATAGGAAGATTTATTAGAGAAATCAAATTGGAGACTCTTTAAACTACTAAGAAAATTACATAGGATGGTTTAAGTTTGCTGACACCACAGCTTTCAGCTACTTGAGCCTTTCTTTCAGCTACTTAAGTCTTTCTGATCCTAGTCAGTGTTGGAGGAAAATTATTGCCCCAATTCCCACCCCACTTAAATACTGTGTACTGAGTTCCTTTATGCATTATATTATGATCTAGCTTACCCCAAAGATTGTCTACAGGTATTTAATCAATGTCTTGTACTAATTTTATAGGCCTCCTACTTTGTACTATCCTGGCACTTTTAGCTGATTATAATGAAATTTAAAGGATTAATTTGGAGGTAGGAAATCAATGCTTTTTCCCCCCCTTTTTTAAGTTTCTAGAAGATAGTTTACTTTCTTTCAACATATTGTGTTTATTAACAATTTATATTAGTTAGTGGTTAGTGTTCCAGCATTTATTTCATCTTTTATGATGTGGTCTTGCATGTGCTAAGTGATATTTGTATTTAAATCAGACTTGTTAGAGTTTTATTTAACAGCTGATTTCAAATTTCAAAAATCTTGATTAGATTTTATGTAGTACTAAATCCTACAAGAGACCCCAGTGCCTCTGATATGATCAATCAGATAGACTGATACTTGAAAAACAAACAAAAACCTGCCGAAAACTTTGCAACCGTGTGTTTTCTATTTTTTAAGCCAACTTTGATGCTTGCGATTTGAATAGATTTATAATATTTATCATGAATATGTTTTATTGTCTATAGTAATGTTTTGGGAACTTTAACAAGCTTTCAAATTACCTCTGTATCAAAGTGCAGATTGTGATTCTGTAGGTTTAGGGTGGATGCAGAGATGCTGTATTTCTAACAAGCTTACAGGTAATGTGATCTATTGGTCTACCAGACTACATGTTAAGTAACAAGAGTTTAGAGAATACTGTAGATATAAAAGTGAATAATAATTGTCTACAGAAGCAAAGGGTTTTACAGATGAGTCAGAATGTGTTTTTATAAGAATTTATGAATTCTGAGAAAAATACTATATGATTATAACATGTTAACTGCTTTAAAATGTGCATATTTGGTTATTTACCTTGATTTCTTTCACTGTTTGCCAAAATAGGAGTGAAAATTATACTTCTTCACTCTTTTCTAATTTTAATGATTTTTTTTTTTTTTTTTTTAATTTCTGAACTCAATTTAGCCTACTAAGAAAATTTTCTCATTTCTGTCTTCTCGGTTTTTTATAGAAACATTCAGACCTGTATTAGAAAAGTTGAGAGTAGTTCAGTTAACAACCATACACTTGTTAACATTTTGCCATTTTTGCTTTGCTGTACTTCTCTGTCTCCACCCTCTCCCCTCCTTTGATTTTTCCTTCCTTAGTCCTATAGGCATGCTGCTTGTAAATCTGCATTAATGCAAAAGGATCCTTTCAGTGTGTGGAATTTTTCAAAAGGGTGTTAGTGTGATTTGAAAATTTAGTGATATCAGGTGAGGATATCCAGCTCTTTGAAATGCCTAGTTCTATCTATAATGTAAATGTAGTTTGTTACTCTATTGGGGTGGGGGGATTAAAAAAAAAAAACCCTTGGTTTTTTTCTTTCTTTCCTGGTAAAATGGTGCTGATTTGTTTTTAAAAAGAGCAGATATCATTTTGAATTTATTAAGGTCAAGAGCTCACATTTGCTAAGCAAATGAGGATAGTACTAATATGCTAAACTCCCCTGAATGTTGGGAATACCACAAGTTAGATATGCCAGACCATCCTGTTGTGCTTAAACAGACACTGCTGCTGGTTCTGGCTGTTCTTGAGAGTGCTCATATGACTGACCACACCTGATTTCTGATGGACAGTTTTTTTGCTATGCCAGAACCCACTTGTCTTAGTGAAAAAATGTATCATATCTTTGTTTCTATTCTCTGTTGATGACATAGGTGTGAGGTAGCTTTCCATGTTCTTCAGTGTAGTTTATGGCTTCTCTCTTGCTTCTACACTGCTTGTGCTTTCCAGCAATAAATATTTGTGGTTGTTTTAGAGTATCCCTCAATAGTATGTTGTTTTAGTTATCTATTACTGTTTGACAGACTACAGGTTGAAAATTCCTTGTCCAAAAAGCTTGGAACAAGAATTCTTTCAGATATTGGGTTTTTGTTTTGTTTTTTGGAATATTTGTGTAGACATTACAATTTGAGCATTGCTAATCCAAGAAATCCAAAATATGCCAAAATCTGAACATTTTTTTCTCATGTTGGTGTTCAAAAGTTTCGGATTTTGGATTTCAGATTAGTGATGCTCAATCTATGCTACAAATCTAACAGCGTAAAATACACAGTTTCTGTGGATCAGGAGTGTAGGCATGATTTTACTTCAGTCTTCCACGTAAATCTTAGACAAGGCTGCTTTCAAGATATTGACTAGGCTGCAATCTCATTTGAAAGCTTGATTTAGGAGGAATCTGCTTTCAGGCTTGTTCAGAGTAAACCACATTTTCTTGTGTTACAGGATTGAGGGCCCTGTCTTTGCGATGCCCATTAGCTGCCAGCTGCACTCAGCACTTTGAGACTACTTCAATTTCCTTATCATATTCACTTTTCTAACATGGCCACATCTTGTTAGAGTCTAAAGATAGTCTAGCAGCATGGCAGAATTTTATGTAACATGATTTGGTCACAGGATTAAGATCTTGTCACCTTTCCCATATTTCTTGGGATTGAAGCAAGTTACAGTTTTGTGCACTCTCAGGGGAAAAGGATTATAGAATGATGAACACCAGGAGGTGTTGATCATGGAGGTTCATACAAACTATGAAATTAGGTTTATTTAGTCGCTCATACATTAATCAAATATGTAGTGAAGTTAATATCGGCTTTTAGCTTTGGCAGAGTAACTAGTATTGTTTTTTTTTCTTTAAGTGTAACTATAAAACATGACAAAATACATTAAGTAGAGCTACTTTTAGGCACTGAATATTAGAGAACAAATAAAGCAAGCCCCATGGTTAGTTCATCTTTGTGCTTTGGGACAGTATTCTGACTGTGGCATAAGGAGCAGAATTGAAGCACAGAGCAAGGGAGTTCTACTGAACTGAAGATGCAGAGATTGGAGTATTGGGTTTCTGAAGTAATTGGAACTTGCTAGGAAGGGTATCAGTAAAAAGTGTGTGTGGGGGGGGTTCCCAAGGGTACTTGGTTGAGGGCTGGGCTACACCTACATAGATGATTGCAAGGCCTAGTAGAGAGTGGTTGTTATGGGGTTAAGAGCAGAACTAGATGCTGGGAGTCCTACAGTGGTAAGAAATATTGGATTCCAGATTGTCCAGAATATATATACATCAAGATAACACACTGAACATTTATCTGAAATACCAGAATTTGAAATTAAGTATTATACTTCAGGTCAGGGATTGGCAAACCATGGCTTGTATGTCAAATCTGGCCTTTGACCCCCCCCCCCCCTTTTTTCTTTTTCTTCTTTTGACTTGGTACTGCAGATTGAACTCAGGGACACTCTTACCACTGAGATACATCCACATTCCCCACCCCCACCCCTTTTTGAGACCACGTCTCACTAAATGGTCCAAACTGATCCATCATCTTGCCTTAGCCTCATGAATCACTGGAGTTATAGGTATACCACCACAGCTAGCTGGCCTACTGATAGTTTTTGCATGGCCTATGACATAGGGGTAGTATTTATGTTTAAATGTTTGGGAAAAAATTAAGAATAAACATTTGTGACCATAAAAAAGTTTCAGTAACCGTAAATAAAGATGCATTGAAATGCAGCCATCTATGAAAGTTTATACAATATTATCTGTGGCTTCTTTGGGGCTATAACAGCAGAGTTGAGTATTTGCAGTTGAAAGGTATGGCTTATTCATGACAAATTCTCTACAGAAAGTTTAACAACCTCTGTTGTAGAGTAAGAGTTGTTCTAGACCTGCCCTAATAAAGCCTTAAACTCAGTAGCTTAAAAGAAACAGATAAACTGGAATCCTTATACCATATTCACAATGCCCAATGCACAATCAGCAATTACTTGCCTGGCAAATAAACAGAAATATGTCATGTATAATGAGTGAAGGAGAATTTGCTTCAGTAGAAATTGACCCTTAGATAAGCCCACAACAACAGAGCCTCTGGGATAACACCATATAGTCTAACATACATGTAATTGGAGTTCATGGAGATGAGAGGGGGGAGATAATGGGCTAAAGAAAAAAAAAATTGCGGGAGAAATTTTAATGACTTAATGAAAGGTTTATATTCTTAAATTGAAAGAAAGAAAGAAAAAACAAAACACAACCAAAGGCAGCACATAAAATTCTATGTGTTGGGAATGTAGCTCAGTTGTATAGCATTTGTCAAGCATACTTGAGGCCCTCCCTGAGTTTAATCACCAGCATGAAGGTGTCGAATGTATATGTATACTTATTGTGTGTGTATGTGGCGTAAATTATCTAAGAACAACTACCATCCTTCCTTATAAACAAGAAAAGACTGAAAATTTATAAAAATAAGATAGCTATAATCTTTGGATAATGGAATTAAGGGTGAATTCATTCTTTCAGGGTAGTTTTCTGCATTTTCAAAACCATTATAAATATACACATCTTTTTCTATAAAACTTCTAGAACAGAAATACCATTTTACACGATATGTATTCTTTACTAGAATTTTGGAAAATACAGAAACAAAATTTTCTAGAGAAATAATAGACTAATTTCTCAAAGTTACAGTAATTAAGGCTGTTGGGAACTTACATAATGGGGAAAATATTTACAAATTGTATATCTAATAAATATATAGACTACAGTATAAAGAAGTTTTATAACTCAAGAATAAAAAGATAAATAAACAAGTGAAAAATGGCCAAAGGATTTGAATAGGCATTTCTTCAAAAAAGATATAAAATTGGCCAGTAAATATATGAAGAGATGCTTAGCATAATTAGCCATTGGGGAAATACAAAAACAAAACAACAACAACAACGAAAACTTTACAGTGATTTATCCCTACACATCCTAGATTGATCATAATTTTAAAAGTTGGATAATAATATGTTGAAGAGGGTGTGTCCTCATTGCAGCCTTTCTTCATTATTGATGGGAAAGTAAAGTAAGTACATCCACCAAGCAGTGTAGCACATCCTCAGATGTTTAAACAGACTTATTGTGTGATGCAACATTCCATTCCTAATAATGTACACAAGAGAATGGAAAATATACCAACACCAAAACTTGTACATGGATATTCATAACTTCATTATTTATAATAAGCAAAAACTGGAAGCAACTCAAATGCCCATTATTGATTGATGAATGGATGAACAATATATATCATATAATCTGTAATATAATTATTTCATGATAGGAATGTATTACAAGTGTTCTCTACAACCTTGAAAACATAATGTTAAATGAAAGAAGGAAGACAAAAAACTGCATGGTGTATAATTCATTTCTATTAAATGTCCAGTGTAGTGAAATCCATAGAGATAGTACATTAATTGCTTTCAGCATTTAGAAGGACAGCATGGAAACAGTGCTAATGGGTGTGGGAATGTTTTCTTTATGGGATGATGAAAATGTTACGCCATTAGGTAAGTATTGATTGCGTGACCTTGTGAATATAATGAAAATCACTCAAATCCTACTCCTTTAAAAAGGTGAATTTTAAGAAGTGAGTTATATCTCAATTTTTTAAATAAAAGTCTTTATTAATGCATTGCAATTATACATAATTGTGGGGTCCATTTTGACACAGTCACACATGCATGGAATATGATTTACTCCATTTCCTTCCTTCCCCTGTTCTCCTTCTTCTACTTCCCTGGCTTTTCATCTATTATTTTTTTCTTCTTTCAATTGATAGTTTATAGATATACATAACCTGTGGTATATTCATATATAAACACATAGCATAATTTGTCAAATTCATTCCTCAGTTCCTTCCTTTCCTGTCCGTCCTTCTGCCCCCTCAATACCCTTCCTCTATACTTATGTCCACTCTATTTTCATGGCATCTACCTTTATCCCTTTTTTCCTTACAATGCTCTAGCTTCCATGTATGAGAGAAGACATTTGACCCTTGAATTTATGAGTCTGGCTTATTTCACTTAGCATGATAGATTCTCTGTTTACCAGCAAATGTCATAATTTTGTTTTTCTTTATGGCAGAGTAAAACTCCATTGTGTATACATTCCACACTTTCTTTATCCATTCATCTGTTGATGGGCATCTGGGCTGATGTCATAACTTGGCTGTTGTGAATTGTACTGCCATCGACTTTGGTGTGCCCCTATCACTATAGTATGCTGACTTTAGTTCTTTTGGATAAATACCAAGGAGTGAGACAGCTGGATCAAATGGTGCTTCTATTGGTTTTTAGAGGAATCTCCATCTAGTGGTTTCCAAAGTAGTTGTACTAATTTGCAATCCCACCAACAAAGTATGAGTGTACCTTTTCCCCCACATTCTTGCCATCATTTATTATTTGTTTTCTTGATGATTCCCATTCTAACTGGAGTGAGATGAAGTCTCATTATAGTTTTGATTTGCATTTTCCTGATTGTCGAGGGCGTTGAACATTTTTTCATGTATTTATTGGTCATTTGTATTTCTACTTTTGAGAAATGTCTGCTCAGTTCTTTTGGCCATTTATTGATTAGGTTATTTGTGGGTTTGTGTGTGTGTGTGTGTGTGTGTGTAGTGTGTGTGTAGTGTGTATATATTTATTCTAGATATGAATCTTCTATCAAAAGAGTAGGTGGCAAGGATTTTCTCCCATTATGTATGCTTTCTCTTCATGTTCTTGTTTCCTTTGCTCTATGCAGAAACTTTTTAATTTGATGCCATTCCCACTTATTGATTGTTGGTTTTTGTTTCTTGAGTTTTCAGGGTCTTGTTAAGGAAGTGGGTGCCTGCACAGTGTTGACCCTATACTTTCTTCTAACTGTTGCAGAGTTTCTGATGTAATTCCTATGTCTTTGATCCACTTTGATTTAACTTTTATGCAAGATGAGAGAGAGGGATCTAGTTTTATTCTTCTATATGTAAATTCAGTTTTCCCAGCACCATTTGTTAAAAAGGTTCTTTGACATTTTTGGCACCTTTGTTCAGTATGAGATGAATGTAACTATGTGGGTTTGTCTCTGTGTTTTCTATCCTATTCCATTGGTTCTCATGTCTATTTTGATGCTAATACCATGCTGGTTTTGTTACTATAGCTCTGTAGTATAATTTGGGGTCAGGTTGTTTTTGTTTGTTTTCCTTTGGTACTCGGGTGTTTAACTGCTGAGGCTGGTTTTGAACTTACAGTCTTCCTGCCTCAATCTCCCAAACTGCTGGGATTATAGGTATGTGCCACCACAACTGGAGGAGATCAGGTATTGTGATGCCTCCAGCATCACTCTTCTTGTTTAGTATTGCATTGGCTATTCTGGGTCTTTTATTCTTCCAATGAATTTTAAGACTATTTTTCCTGGTTCTTTGAAGACTGTTTTAGGTATTTGATTGAGAGTGTGTTGAATCTGTATAGTGTTTTGGTAATATAGGCATTTTGACAATATTAATTCTGCCTACCTAAGAACATGGGAAGTCTTTCCGTCTTCTAAAGTATTCTTCAATTTTTTTCTTCAGTGTTCTGTAGTTTTCATTGTAGAGGTCTTTTACCTCCTTGGTTAGATTTATTCCCAAATATTTTAGTTTCTTGAGGTTATTTTGGACCCGAGAGTTTCCTGATTTCTTTCTCAGCAGATTTATTATTGGAAAATAGTAAAACTGTTGGTTAATGGGTAGTGATCGTGTGTTCTGATACTTTGCTGAATTTATTTATCAGCTCTAGAAGTGTTTTTATGGAGTTTTTGGGTCTTCTAGATATAGGAACATGTCATCAACAGATAATTTTTCTCTTTCCTGTTTGTATCCCTTGAATTTCTTTTTCTTAATTGTTCTGGCCAGAGTTTGAAGAAGTATGTTGAGTAGTACTGGTGAATAATGGTTAATAATTTGGCAAGATAATTCTCCAGTAAGTGTCCAAGAACTCCAAGGAGGACAGATATTTAGAAAATCACACCTATACACATTGTAATCCAACTGCTGAAAACCAGTTATAAGTAGAAAATGGTAAAAGTAGCAAGAGAAAAATAAGAGGACATAAAAAGGGACAATGCAAATGATGACTGGTTTCTTATCAAAAACAGTGAAGGTCAAAAGACAATAGAATAACATCTTAAAATACCATTAAAAAAATAGTGGTAAAAGGTCTGGGTTTGTGGATCAGTGGTAGAGTGCTTGCCTAGCATGTGTGAGGCACTGCATTAAACACACACACACACACAGCTAAATAAACAAAATAACGGTACTGTGAACATCTGTAACTAAAAATATTTTAAAAAATATATTGGTAAGAATGAAACATTGGAAATGGTAAATAGTAAATGTAAAGATTGTTTCTTTTAATTTCTTTAAAGGAGAAAAGCTGTTTAAAGCAAGAATAATTATAATGAAGGGTTGATGGTATATCAACCATCAACTTTACATAAGTAAAAAATATCAATTTTACATAAGCAAAATTGTCTGAGCATAGTCATTCAAAGAATAGGGACACTAAATTGTTTGTTAACTTTGGCTCAAAAAAGATAGCACAGGAAAACAATAATATTTCAAACTAAATGGTAATGAAAATACAATATATTAAAGTTTATGGCATTCACCTAAATCAGTGCTTGAGGGAATGAAAAGCTTTAATTTTCTATACCAAAAAACAATATGATGATATCAAGATGGAAGATTGGATATAATTACTACAAATGGTAAAGCCATTAAAGGATAGTAGGAAGTAAGAGTAACATTATGCCAATAAATGTGACAAATGGAAACATTCAAACCAAAACTGAGACAAGAAATGACAGAAATTAATAGCATCTTCATCTGTAAAGGAACTGGATTTATAATTTTAAAAACCTCACAAAATAAAACTCTGAGTAATAGTGTATTGATGAATTCTCTAGAGCAAGCTTTTTGCAGTAAAGAGAAAAAAGAGAACATTTCCCTGCTGTGTTAGAGGCTGGAATAACTCTGATACTAAAAACTATTGGAGAAATTACAAGAAAAGTTTAGATCACTAGTCCTCATCAACATAGATACAGAAGCCCTCAAAAAAATAACTAGACAGTTGAATCCATTCATACATAAAAAGCATAATACAAACTGTGGCTGAATTGAGTTTATCCCAAGAATACAAGATTGAGTTAACATTCAAGTGTCAATCAGTGTAATT
Source organism: Marmota flaviventris (assembly GCF_047511675.1). Taxonomy (NCBI): domain Eukaryota; kingdom Metazoa; phylum Chordata; class Mammalia; order Rodentia; family Sciuridae; genus Marmota; species Marmota flaviventris. The sequence continues at coordinate 56,732,398 of NC_092503.1, forward strand.
TATTAAATTGACAGGATAAAGAAAAATAACATTACAAAAATAATAGGCAGGGGACAGGGAGATAAACATTGACTGAATTCAATACTTATTTGTTAACAAATCCCTTACCAAACTTAGAAATAAAAGAAATTTTCTTCAGTTTGACAAAGGGTATATAAGAAAACGGTATATAAGAAAAGCCTATAACAAATCATGCTAACTAATGGTTTTTCAATGTTTCAGCCTAAGATGAAGAAAATGGCAAGGACATCTGGTCCCTCTAGTTTCATAGACATTCTGCTATAATGCAATATATTTTTCTCAATCACTGTGCTGTTAAAAATTGAGGAATAAAAACCATGGGACTTAAAGGGAAAGGGGATAGGGCACTGCATCCAACAACTTTTTGTGACAAAAAGACAGAAACCTGGAGATCCATAGCACAGTCTTATACATATTAAAAGGTTAAGCAATGTGTAAACACTATAATAAATATGGCATTTTAAATTGAAAAAGATTAGAAGTTTACTTGTTGAAATGGGCATTGGAAGAGTTGAAGCTTGCCAATTGTTAGTTATGTGGATTCAGACAGAAAATTGTAACACCTGATGTGGATGAATGTGGTTCCTAACATGAAGTAGTGGGTCCATTTCTCTCTCTCTCTCTCTCTCTCTGTGTGTGTGTTCTGTATTCCTATGCAGTTTGGTTTATCTGGATGCAATTTTCCTACTATTATGGACATTATTTTATTTAAGTATACGCAATTCACATTGCATTCAGCTTGTTTCCTAACGTATCAGTTGCTTTGGAACAAGTGTAAAAGACTTGACCAGAAACTTTGCAGAACAACATATGAATTACCAACCAGCACATGAAAAGGCACTGAACATATTTAGTCATTAGGGAAAAAGGTAAATTAAAACCACAATGAGATGTTACTTTACACTCAATAGAGTGACTAAAATGAAAAAGACTGACACCAAGTACTAAGTTTGAGGACATGGAGTAACCAGAACTGTCATAATTTGCTGATGAGAGTTTAAAATTGTTCTGTCACTTTGAAAAACAGTTTGGCAGTTTTTAAATGATGTTAAATATACACTTAGACTGTATCACCCTGCATTTCTGTTTCCATATGTTTATTCAAGAAAGATGAAAAGGCAGTGTCTACAAAGAGACTGTGTATATTAATGTTCATAGTAGTTTTATTAATAATAGTTCAAACCTGGAAACAATCCTAATATCTTTTAAGAGATCTTTGGATAAACACATTGTGAAACATTCATTCAATGGCATGCTACTCAGCAACAAAAAAGACCTAATTACTGATGTGCAGTAACATGAATGATTCTCAAAAGCATTATGCTAAGTGAAAGATGATAGATTATACAACACTACATGTCTGGTTTTATTTATATGACTTTTTTTTAACAGACTAAATTAATCTCTGGTGTTACAGATCATATCAGTTGATTGGGTGGGAAGGAGGGAAATGAATGCAAGAGGTACAAAATAACTTTTGGCAGAGTGGGAAGAGAGGGTCAATGGTAATATTCCATTACCTGGTTTGGGATAAAGCTCTACTAACTGTGTTCTTAAATTCCTGTGTTTCATTGTATGTGAATTATATCCCGGTGAAGGTTTTAAAAATTATTGAGACTGGATGCAGTAGTGGATGCTTTTGGTCCCAGCAAGCCCGAGGCAGGAGGATTGCAACTTTGAGGCTAGTCTCAGCAACTTGGTGAAACCCTGTCTCAAAATAAAAGATAAAAAGGGCAGGGAATGTAGCTCTGTGGTAAAGCATCTCTGGGTTCAGTCCTCAGCAACACACACACACACACACACACACACACCTATTGAGAGAGGTGAGAACATTCATGGCCTCTGTCTTGTGAACTTTCAGGGCACTGTCACCTAAGAATATGCCAATAGACATTATAATACTGCCAAATAAATGTCATAATCGAGTCAAGGATAAGGATATTGTTACCTTAACCCTGGCTTAGAGAAAGGGCAAGATTTCTGGAGGAAGTGATGTAGAAGCTGTATCTGAAGACCAAGGAGGGTTTTTTTTTTTTGGGGGGGGGGTAGGGGGCAGTTGTAAAAGTGGTTAGGTGATACATGGAGAAAGAATGTTCTAGGCAGAGGAAATAGTGTAAGGACACAGATATAGCTGAAAGAACTCAAAGAATGTTGAAGGAAATGAGATAAAATCATTGGAGCAGGAGTGTGGGGTTAGTGTGCAGAAGGAATAGGGTGAGATGGTAATGAGAGATTATGCCAGAGAGGTTAACAGAGACCAGAGTAATTTAGAATCTTGAAGACTTTAGAATCAGTTTGATTTTATCCTAAAACTAGAACCATGTGAAATGAGAACATTAGGTTTGCATTTTAGGACAATCACTCTGATTGTAAAAAATGATTTGTGGGTAAGAGTGTAGGAGTAGGGCCCAGTTAAAGAGATTTTTTTTAGAAACCACCAATAGATCTTAGTCTGGACAAAGAAAATGGCAGTGGGGATGTTGAAAGTGAGTAAATTACAGATCTATTTAGAATGTAAACCAAACAGAGCTAGATTAGAAATGGAAGATGAGAAATCATTGGTTTATTTTTGGATTTGTTGAATTTCACATGTTTTTGTGGAACATTCTACTAGATTTGTATGTGTCTGAAGATGAATAAGGTAATCTTATTCAGAGTGAGCATATGGAATGAAAAAGTGAAGAAGTCCTAGGCTAGGAATTTGAAAAGGGAATGTGCATAAGAGGTTAAGAATACATAAGAGAAAAATGAGAAGTGGCAGTAACAAGAATCTTGTAGATGACTGCTTCATGTAGAATAATCATAGGTATTAGATATTTAGTGAGTGCTTAAAACAGATAAAGATCAAAAGGTATAATTGTTGACCTTGGAAAGAGCAGCTGCAGTGGAGTGCTTAAGGATAATAATCATATTGTGGTAGATTCATAAGAGTAAAGGACCTTGGTGAGTTTAAAGGTTGAATGTAAAGGGGAGATGAGATAGAAGGCTGTAGCCAAAGAGAAGTTGAAGTTGAGGGAACCGGTTTGGTTTTTGTTTGGGGTAGCTGTTACTATGTTTCAAGATGAAAGAACACTGTTAGGAACCAGTCATTAAGAGAGAAAATCACTGAAGATAACTATGGAAAGGGAAAGGATTAATTAATTGGGCCAGGTTCCAAAGGTTCAACAAATGGGATCTGGAAAACAGGAAGAGAGATATCCCATAGATTTTTAAGAGGAGGAAAAGAGATGGTTGATTATAGGTAATTGTATAGATTGTATCTTGATAGAATTAAAAAATTAAGAAATATTAACAGGTTTTGGTGCATTGATTTTTAGCATTGTTTCAATTAACTTAGCTTCTTTTTTATAATACACTCTTTTAAAGTAAACTTTAAAAATGTTACCTCATTTTTCTGTCTAAATGTTGAACCAACTTTTAGAGGTAACTCAGTAATAACATTGCTATGCTTTGGCAACTTCAGCTTGTTTAATCAGATGTTGGATTTTTCAGAGGTGACAAGGAAAATGCATTTTTGGCTTTGCTTTATTGTTTTAACAGAGTACCCTGTGTCTGCAGTGTTACTAATAAGTTGAATGCCTTTTTTCTTTCTTTTAACATTATTCATTCTCTCTAATGCATCTGGACACATTCCAAACAGTCTGGATTAATATTTTAATTAAACAATACAAGTAATAATATCTAAGTAAATGGGACTTTTCAGATTACTTTTGTAAAAGTGAAATTAAATTTGATTTATTGTGGATCTGACTTGGAAGATTAATGAAAGAGAGTAAACATGATGTCTGAGTTACCACCTTTATCTAGAAGAATTTGTTTGGATTGAAAATAAATGCACTTATATACAATGGCTAATGCATGTTAGAAAAGATTAGAAATGTAATGAATCAAGGGTCTGTTTTTAGTTTCATTGTGAAGTTTTATAAAAAGACTTTCCATTCCCATCTCAAGCTAATCATAGAAAGAGGAGCATTTCATGAGTAGAAGCTGTGGGGCTTAAGCTAAGACATCTATCACTTTCTTCTTTGCCACAATCAATTTAACTGCTTTGGCTGCTTAAGCAGACCTCTCCTTTTTCTGCTATTGCTCTTGTTTCCCTTAACTTCATATAATTTATGACCTCACTGCCTTCGTATATATAGAGGTGGACATTCTATTAAGGGTATACACAAAATATCTGCACACTCTCGATAGAACTTTCTTTTGCTATAAAGTGTGTTCATTTATAGTTGTAAGCTATCATTTATAGTTGTGAGACATTCTTTAAGCATAGGTAGTGTTGTGATGAGTAGCTAGGCTAAGCAAAAGTTACCCCCAATGGTGTTTTATTCGAGGCTTCTCCAACCACTGTTTTGAGAAATCTAACTGCTTCGCCCTCCCATAATCAACTTGTACATAAAATTTTAAGAAATATATGAGTAGTACTTAAATAGGCAAATTTTTTTTCCTTTGGAATAAGATCATTTATATTTTCAGCCACTCATTTATAATATCAAACTATAAGCAATAGGCTAGAGAATGAATGATATCTAAAAGATAATTTTAGAGTTTACTTTTATTTTTATTTGTATGTTTTGTGGTTCTGGAGATCTATCCATGGCCTCAGACATAGTAGCAAGTGTACTACATTGAGCTATATTCCCAACTCAAGGCTCAGTTTTTAAAATGACAAATAAAAATTGTATCTTTGTTTTGAAATTGAAAAACATTTTTAAATTTATAGATTAATTATACCAAAATTAACATTTTCTAGAAATTATTAAAAATTGTGTCTTATGTTTATAATACACTGAACTTCTTTTCTAATTCTGTGACTTTAGGTTTTAGTGGTTGCTTTATAGGCTTGGAATGGAAAGCAATTGAACTTAAATAGAAATAACCAACTTAAATAGAAATAACAATGCTGATTACTTTGAATGTAATGGTCGATACACGTGTATTATATCAAGTGAAGTCATAGAATGTGACTTTAGCCATTTTACTTTAAGAACAACTTTTAAACAATTTTATTGAGGTAATTGATGAATAGTAAACTCAACATACAGTATATACTTTAATAAAAGTTTATACCATACTTTATGTATTCACTTGTTGATTATTTGGGCTATTAAAATAAAGTTGTTGTTAACATTTATGTACAAGTCTTTGTATAGGGATATACTTTAATTTCTCTTAAATACATAGTTGTAAAATGACTGGTTCAGATGGTAGGTTTGTGGTTACCCTTTTTAAGGACTACCAACCTTTTTTAAGTTGGTAGAAGAACTACCAACTTCTCCAAACTAGTTACACTATTTTACATTCCCATCATTGGTATGAGGGAGTCCCATTCTACATCCTTTCAACTCTTGATGTGGTCAGTTGAAAAGCTGTTTTTTAAATTATTGCACTCCTTTTCTGTGTTATTACAAATATATGTAAGAATTATTTGGGAAAAGTACAAAATGTGACAAATAGCTAATGATTTTAAAGTTAAGTTAAAGAAGTATTTGTGGTTATTGTGAAGGTAAATATTGGAAAATTCAGGGATACAGTTCTCTTTATAAAGGCAAAATTGTGGTGTGTATATCTGTTTTTATATGTTTTTTTTCCCCCTTTGATAGAGTTTTCCAGAGAAAGACCTTCTGCACTGTCCATCTAAGGATGCAATTGAAGCTCATTTTATGTCTTGTATGAAAGAAGCTGATGCTTTAAAGCATAAAAGTCAAGTAATCAATGAAATGCAGAAAAAAGATCATAAGCAGCTTTGGATGGGACTACAAAATGGTAACTATAGCAGTTTTTAATTTCAGAGTACCACTTTATAAAACATGATAAAACCATAACCATGTAAACAAGTGATATATTTTAGAATTGGTGGTTCAAGTTAATTCTAGCCTTCTTGCCCAAATTTTCACAGTGGCTACTTTTAGTCATACCTTATATTATACTCTCCCAGTGTTCCTCTGTTCATGAATTCTCTAGCACTAGACTTAAGTAACTTATTCTGTGACTTAAGACAACATAAACTTTGTTGTAGCTTCTGAAGAAAATGCCATTACTGGTAGTATTTCTTCCTCATTCCTTAGGTATTACCCTTCTGGGATCACAGGTGGAAACTGTGGATGTGTTTACCATGATACCCTCTACTTGGGCACAGATCCAACTTCAGTCTATGCTTTCTCAGAACAGCAGACTTTCTTTATGCTTGCATTACTATGTCTGCTATTCTCTGTGGTTTATAAAATACCTTCACAGAAGTAGATGAGAGGAGCATGAAACTCATCTCTGTGTTCTCCATCTTTTGGAGATCATAAATCCTTAATATTGCCTGTGTTGATTTCCCTCTACTGCCTTCACGGGGTTGGTTTAAATATACTCCTTACTTCACATGATTCCTGTATTTCAGTTACTGTGATTCAATTAGATAATACTAGTTCACTGACCTTATAGTTCAAATTTCAGTTATCATGGTATATTAACTATAATTAGTTACATAAAGTACAAATTTTATTGCTGGCTGTTTAGTCCAAGAATCATTACATAACAGTGGATGTGTTCATGATCAGTGACAAATCATATTGCTTTTTACATTGTCTGTCAGTGATTTGTCACTATGCATTAGTTATTCATGTTGTCCATAGACAGCAAAGCATGCAGATATAATGTTTCCTTGTTTCCAACAATAAGCCCATGTAACATTTTATAAACAAAAAAGAGGGAATTGGCAAGGGAACATAAATGCAGCCAAAAAATTGTGTATTGGAAAGTAGAAGGTAACTGGGTAGTAGCTGGCTCTGGAAAAGTTGAGATAGCTGCCTTTCAAGAGACTGGATATGCAGCCAGAGGAACTAAATGAGGTGAACTCATTAGCATAAATAAGGAAAGTAGATTTGACATAAAGGATGAAGGAGTTCCAGAATAAATGATGTTGTTGATGTTCATATTAAAGGAATACTCAGAGATAGCCCATGATACTGAAAATACAAATGATAAAATGGTGAAAGTTGATTACAACATAGAAATACTCCAGTTCACCCAGGCTTAAGAATAAATAAAACATTCTAATCAATGTTTCTAATATTTTAAAATTACAATGTAATAATTATTTTTATTTTCCTATATAAATTTATAACAGTTATTTTACATTTTGACAATAAATAAATCTTAAAGATCATGCAGTAATTGTAGTTTTTTTCATTAACTAAGATTACTTTGTGGGGATAGGGGTGTGGCTCAGTGGAAGCGCACCCAGTGAGACACTGGGTTCGATTCTCAGCACCACATATAAATAAATAAAATAAAGGTCTGTCACCAACTAAAAAAAATATTTAAAAAATAAGAGATTACTTTGCAGTTTCAGTGTGCATGATCACATTTTCAGTGCAAACTACAATGCAATTAGAATATTCTGTACTGTGTCTATCTTTGATAGTTGTTTTTGGCCAAGGAATTAATAATATAAGTTTTTTCATGGCAGTAACAACTGTATTATTACAATGTCAAGAGGTACTTGTAGTTATTAAGTATTTATTAAAATTTATGCAAAATTCAGAGCATTATGTAAACCTCATATAAGGTACATCTGTATTGTATGTACTGTAAATTATATTTCCTCGTTTCTTTGTTTTATTGCTCCTTAGTTTCATGTTTATATATCAGGCATTTTTCAATACCTGTCAGGCACTGGACTTAGTTGCCTCATTTACATTACTGAGTACAAAAATTTTTTTTTTTTTTTTTTTGGTGTGCTGGGGATTGAACCCAGGGTATTTAGCATGCTAAGCAAACACTCTACCAACTGAGCTATATCCCCAGCCCCCAAAAATTCTTAATAAATTAAAATAGTCTACAAAACCACCTTTTTATTTCTGGCTAACTAAATAGTAATTGATATTTTAGAAGACTTATGAACAAGAAGGTAGCTTAAATGGGGGAAGCTGAGGATCATATAAAGAGAAGGGAGTTGAGAATAATTTGATCTCAGAATTGAAGTAAATGAATGGACAGAAAAGTCTTTGTTCTTGAAATATACTCTGTCTTGAGTCTGCTAAAAAGAGTTCAGGGATTCAGGAGAGAATTCTAAAAATGATTGAAATGTTTAAGTTGGTGCATTGGAGGATTGAGTGTAGAGGAAAATCCTTAAGAGTCATCAAAAGAACAAGAGTTGTCTCAAGGTTGTGGAGGTAGCTCAATAGTACACTGTTTGCTTAGCATGTTCTAGGCCCTGGGTTTGATCTCCAGCACTGCCAAAAATAAAAAGGTTGTCTTAGTTCAACTAAGCTCTGCTAGTAGTTCTTAAGTCATTTAACTCCTTTGAATTTCGGTTTCTTCATCTGTGTTACAAGATAAGATCTGCCTTCTAGGTATCTGTAAATTATGTAAAAGCCTTTCTTTGAAAGAAAGTAAAGCTGTCTCAGTAAAAGAATTACTAGTATTATTATTGTTGTTGTTGTTACTGCTGCTACTGGAGATTTCATCCAGGGCCTTGCTCATGCTAAGCTTACGTTGTTAACACAGCACTACATCCAAACCCCTCAATAAAAAGAATTATTTAGAAGTTGCTTTGAGACCTAAGACAAGGTGGGTGAACTGTAGATATGTGACAAATGCCAGTTTTCTTAAATTAAGATTTCCTAGAATCCAGCTATAAACATTCTGTGCCTACATTTATGCTACAATAGCAGAATTAAATAGTTGTGACAGGTTATGTGGCCCACAAGCTTAATGTATTATTACCGGTCCTTTTAAGAAAATTTTGTGAAGCCACAGTAGCCTGATCAAACCCACAGCAAATATTTATCATTGACTTAAACCATGAATCAAAAGATCACATGCTCAGAACTTGGGATAACAGTAATCAGACATAGACTGACAACTGACTTTTTTGCTATTGTTTAGGCATCAAGTTTCTTTTCTATATTTCTGTCTTAGATTATATTCTTTCTTCAGTGTGACTATTATAAAGTTAACTTTACTAAATTAGATTTTATTAAATTAATTTTAAAATGGAGTTTAATTAGATCTAACTTAATGGTGTTTGGTTATACATACTTTATTTCTGTTTGTTCGGAGCTGTAGGTTATTTTTGTGAGTATTATACTTGGTTTCATTTGTGGTAATTAAGACTGAACTTACAATACTCAGAGACCATTGAGAGGTATGCCATGGTACTGGAGTTCTTTTTATTTATTTTGTTTCTTTAAAATTAAGATATTTTAGCTGGGTAAATGTTAACTTATAAAAAAATATTGTGGGTAAAATGCTGAAAGGTAAATTGTTAAAAGGTGTGTGTTTTCCATTCTGTTATTCTGTTTGGAGTACTCTTCTTTTTTTGTCTGTTTAACTTCTATGTGTCTTTTGACATTCATGTCTGTTATCGCTTTCTATATGAAGCATTCTTTCCATTTTTTTCCTTGAATATTTATTGACCGCTTAACATGTACCTGATAACTATGCTAAGAGCTAGTTATCATCCAGCACCCATGGAACAAACATGGCCAGAGAGCTTACACATAAGTGGAAACAGAATTTCTTATGCTTTCATGCTGTCCCGACTCTTCATTTAAATGCATTTCTCCTTTTGTATTTTGTCACATTCTGTATTGTTATATGGTTTATGTATTCTACTAAGCATTATACTCCTGGTTGGAGTAGATCTTATTTTTTATCCCTATCATGTAGTCTGGTCTTATAGAGAAAGTCAGTAATGACTGAGTGACTCCTTTATTTTATTTCTTTCTGATGCTACCAGGAATAATATTAACAGCTTTACATAATGGTGTAATATTAGTATAAAAGAGAGGAAGTACGTTGTTTGCATTTATTTATGGAAATGGATTTTATGTTTAAGATTTTTTTCTCCAACAGAAGTTTCTATTTGTGAAAGATATGTCACCTTTTTGTTAGTATAATTGTAAACTTGTCAAAATTGAGACAATAGATGGTAAATTTATTTCATTCAGAATTGCACCTGTACAGCATAACGACTAAACAGAAATTTAAATGATTTTTTTTCAAATGCTAATTTTAATTTCGAAGCTCTCTGTGAAGGAGAAATAAGAAAAGCTTATGAAACCAAGAAAACTCATTTAAGGCATACTGTGCCTTTCAGTGTTTTTTATGAGTTTTCATTTTAGATTTTAAAATATTTAACCTCTTTGAAACAGTTAATAACCACAAAAGAAAAAAGAAAGAAAAGAAAGAAAGGAAAGTGGCATTTTGATATATGAGGCAGTTGTCACTACATGTACAGGCTATTTATTTTCTATTAAATGTCATATTTTTCTTATAATCTGGAGATTTGAGGAAATCACTAAAAAAGTATTCATAATACACGACTTTGTTTTTAGGCCTGCCTTTTCTTCTGAGTGTATATTGCCATCCATAAAGTAAGAAAAAACGACAATAAATTTAGTTGACTTACAAATTAAAGGCAAGGGTTTACTATAAACGTGGTTAGTCTTTTTAGCACTTTTTTGGCTGGGGGAGGGGATTGAACATAGGGTCTCATACATGCTAGGCAAGCACTCTATCACTAAGATACATCCCAAACCCATTTTATTTTGTTTTGAGACAGGGTCTCACAAAGTTGCTCAGATTGGCCTTAAAATTGAAGTCTTCCTGCTTCAACCTCCTAAATAACTGAGATTACAGGCATAGGCCAGCACACCAGCTAGTTACTTGATTTTTTTTAGAGACATCACTTGATAGCATGTCATTTTAAATTAAAAACTGTTTTCTAAGAGGAAATAGTGATTACATATAACAAGTTCTATAATATTTTGAAAATACATTTGATTTGTAGGTAATGTAAAAGATAAGTGCAGTGGTTCCAGCTCTTTGTAGTCTTGTATGATAAAGACAGATGGGTTGTAATTTCATCTCTTTGTTTTTATTAGTGGTGTGTATATATACAGTTGAGTAAGAATTGAAATGAGATTTTCTGGGTCAGAAGTAGAGCACTGGCTCTCATCTATTCATTGTTTTATCTTTTATCACTTTTGTGATTGTGGCAGGTCATTTTTCTTTATAAGCTGGAATGGTCTTATAGATGCAAAGGTAGTAATAGTTCATAGGACTAAAATTTCAAGAACTGTAAAGCAATAATCATGTGATAGATTTTTTTCCTGTTGATTCCAGATGGACTTCCTAGATGAAAGTTGTTATTGGTTTTTCTCTATTCTTCTCTTTTTACTAAGCAGGATATAGGTAGAAAGTAAGAGATAACTTTACAGAAATAACATAGTACCATAAGAAATGGTACTATAAAACCTCTGTTTTGGTATAAGAATTCTTAAACTTAATGAACCCACTACCTATCTGTATCTTGAAACTTCCAGTTTTCCCATTTTGTTAGCATCACATACTGTCATAGGTATAGGTGCAAAAGAAGAACTGCCAATAGGAAACATAAGTGCTCCTCTTGAACCTTTTGTCTCAGTGCAAGAAAATAGTGTAATAAATATATATCAGTCAGGCCTCAGCAATTTCCAATATATAGCTGCTTTCATTTTATCTTTGACTCTACTTCTTATCCTTCCCCTACTTTTGAGTTTTTAGAAATTTCTTTTCCATTATATTGCTCATAGATTTTTATTCTTTACAGATTTTTTAAAAGTGGTATTTAATCAAGTATTAGAAATGACATTCATTGTTTCTCTTTTTCATGGTCACAAATCCAATCTTCTTTATAGGAGATTCATGCCCAGGCAGTGGCAGTATGGATTAGCTAACCAATAATAGAGCCTATGATGAGGCAGGCACTGTTCTAGCACATGAAACACTAGAGTGAGTAAGACAGGTGTAGTCCTTTCCCTCAGAATTTATAGTCTAGTGGAGGGCAGGTCAGATGTTAAACAGATTGCTGTTTAAATAATATTAAATTTACAATTGGAGTTGTAGAGGAAAGAGGAAAGAATATAGACAAGAGGGTTGTGATGAAAATATCCCAGACTTGGCATGATGTGGGCTAGATTCAGAAGTAAGGAACTTATTAAGTTCTGGGAGCGGAATGAAGACTATTCTGACAGGAGCATGATGATCCGGAGAGTAGCAAGAAGATGATACCAAACATTAAACAAAGGCTCTATCCAGGGCCTTATAGGCCATTGTAATGTCATTGAACTAATGGTGGGAAATAGGATGGAATGGTAGAAGGACACTGATTTTAAGCAGGTCTGAAAGAGAATCAGACATTCCTTATGAAAACATCCCTTCACAAACAATATGGGTAATGGTTTTGTAGGGAGCAAATATGTATTTGTAAGACCAGTGTCTGTTCAGTCTAAACCATTATTGCCTCTGAAAGTTATTTGGACTGTATATGGTAAGCTTGACTAGAAAGTAGTACAGGATATGACAAATAATTTTTGATGTTACCAAGAATTTGTATTTGGTTTAAGGTGGTGAGTAATAGAATGAGAATTGTTGAGGTTGATTCCCAGCCATTTTAGAAACTATTGAGTATACCTAAGTACTTTGATCCAGTTCACATAAAAAAATACTAGCCTCTGAACACTGTAATAAAAAGTAGGATACTTTAGAGATGGATATTTTAAATTTTATGATAAATTTTTAATTACTATTTTATTTTCTAAGTGTTCTTTGCTAGAGATTGAAATCAAGCTTACCAGTTAATAAAATCCATTCATATTTTTAAGTTGAAACATTTATGTCTCTTATGACCTCGGGCACCTGTTTCATTGTTTTTCAGAACTATTGGCACTAGTTTTGTAATCCTATCTTGAAGTTTTTTTTTTTTTCCTGTCTCATTTATCCAGAGAACTGCACTAAAAATTCCTATGCCTCTGTTTTGGTCATCTTTCTATGGTACTATGTTATTTCTGTAAAGTTATCTATTACCTTCTACCTATGTAATAGCCTCATGTCTTTTTGTATCTCTAAGTCTATGAGAGCATTATTTTCACTTCAGCTGTGTATTTTCATCTTTTTCTCTGAGAAAATTATTGTTGGAAAAAGTAAAAGAAGAAAAAATAAATGAAATAGTTGTGTCTTCTTAGTATGACACTGTTTTGCCAGTAATGTTCTTTACCTATTCTTTCTTTCATTGTCAGACATAGTTTATTAAGTTAATTTTATTTTCCATATTTTTATGAGCCTCATCTCATGTTGCCTTCCTACCATTCTTCCCTCATGTATTTCTGCTGTAAATTGGTTCATTCTATGGGTGTTATTTTAATGTTAATTAGTTGACAGGTTGTCTTATTTTTATTTTTTTTTTATTGGTTGTTCAAAACATTACAAAGCTCATGACATATTATCTTTTCATACATTTGATTCACGTGGGTTATGAACTCCCATTTTTACCCCAAATACAAATTGCAGAATCACATCGGTTACACATCCACGTTTTTACATAATGCCATATTATTGACTGTAGTATTCTGCTACCTTTCCTATCCCCTACTATCCCCCCTCCCCTCCCTTCCCATCTTCTCTCTCTACCCCATCTGCTGATTGCCTGTCTACTGTATGATTTGTGCTTTAGGTATTGGAGACATAGCAGTGAGAAAAATAAGCACAAAGTCTCATAGTTACCTAAATTAAATTCTAGTTGGGGAGGCATACAATAAACACATATATAAGTATATATTATGTGTCATATGATGACAGTTGCATTGGGAAGAAAAAGTAGGGTAAGATGAGAGAGAACTGTACTGGGAGAGAGCATTGCTATTTTAAATAGGATGGCCAGGGAAGTCTTCACTGATCTGATGTTATTAAATGAAGACCTGAAGCAGTTTAGGGTATCTCACTTTTATTTATCAGAGGTTAATGGCCTTGTAGCCAGAGGAAACAAAAAGGGCAAGGGCAGCAAAATGAGGATATGTTGGACAATTTCTGAGAACATAATCCTGTGGGTAGCTTTTAAAAGTGTAGATAACATAGATTTTTCTTACCTTTCTCTTCCATTGCATTTGTCATATTCTCCTCTACCTGGAAAGCCAGTGTATAGTGGTGTCCCACCACTTTTTTTTTTTATATAATAATATCTGGTTTTAGAAAAACTTGTCTATATCTAGTTTTTTTTTCTTTTAATAAGCTTCGTGGGATCCAAAGCATTGTTTTAGCAATTAGTTTTATACTATTTTGAAAGAAGTAAATAAGATGTTAAGAATAGTGCCCTTTAGGAATGGGACATATTTACATTAAGATGATTAGAGAAGACCTGTTTGAGAAAATGATATTTAAGTTGAAATCTGAATGATAAGAATGAGCCAATCGTATTAGAAAATTACATGTTTTAAAAACATGAGGTAATGATGTTCATCTCATTCCACCGTCTTTCCTACCCCATGCCCCCTCCCTTCACCTCTATCCCCCTTGTTCATGAAGACACAAATGGTGTGACTCTACTTTGTGTACAACCAGAGATATGAAAAATTGTGTTCTATATGTATAATATGACATATATATGTATATGTCATATATACAAATTAGAATTTTTAAAAAATGAGGTAAAAAAGAGTCTGATTTTAGTCTTCATTTGTTCAGGTTGTTGTATTTGCATAGGTTTGGTGGCTTAATAAACATAATTTTTACATATCTGAAGGCTGAGGAGTTTAAGATCCGATCCGGGCATTTGGAGATTTCATGTCTGGACCTAATTATTTCTTAAAGGTCCTATCACTGATTACTGTCATATTGAATGTTTGGATTTTACGTGATTTGTGGGGAGGGCATGAACATTTGATATATAAGAAGTAGGTTTTTAGAAATTGAAAGAAGACCAGTATGTCTTAGATGTGTGACCAGAGAGGGACGGAAGGGTAGCTTGAGGTGCATTGGAGGAAAGGAATGAACCAGATTATGTAGAATCTTGTAGACCAAGGGAAAGAATTTGTGTTTTAAAGGGTAGTGGGAAGCCATTGTAGGATGTGGAGCAGAGGACAGGTAAGACACAGAAGGAAATAAAAATACTTCACTGCTGAATGTAGAGTGGAATGGAAACAGCCCCAAAAAGAAGTAAAGAGGCTCTGGTAGTATTCCAGGTTTAAGAACATGGTATAGCAGAGCATGGCATACCTGTAATCTTAGCCACTGGGGAGGTTGAGGCAGGAAGATTGTAAGTTTGAGGTCAGTCTAGGCAACTTATTATGACACTCTGTCTCAAAAATAAGAAAGAGGGCTGGGGATGTAGCTCAGTGGTAGAGCACTTGCCTAGCATGTGCTAGGCCTTGGGTCCAGTTCCTACTACCACAAAAACTGAAAAATGAGTGTTTATTGTGAAGGTAGAATTGACAGAACCTATTGTTAGGTCTGATGTAGAGGTTGGGAGTGCAAGAATTATTCCTGTGATCTAGTTTGGGTAATTATATAGATGGTGCTATATGTACTGAATGGAATACTTCAGAATAGGTATGGGGCAGGAAACAAAGCTGATTTGAGAGGTCATCTTTGTGGCTACAAGTTTGAGATGTTTATGAGCCATCTACGTGAAAATATACTAAGTTAGATATTGGTAGAGGTAAATATCATAAGTGGGCAACAGTAGGTGGAGGAGGCTTAATAGATTGGAATCTAATACTCCCACTTTTAATTTCTTTTTTTTTTTGCAGTGCCATCTTTTTTATATCAGCTTTGAAAATATGGCAGTCATTGTGTTCCAGTGACAAGGCAGTGAAATATGGAATAATCCCGTTTTTTTCTCGGTGGTTGGAAGTTCTGTTTATACTAACCATTCTGTGTTTTTCTTTCTATATACAACTGAGCTAATAAGTCATATTCATTACTTTCTTGCCTGCAATACTTTTTGTTTGCAGGTCAGTGAATAAGTTCAGTCTGAAGCTATGTGTGTGGCATTTAAGAATCTACAACTTTGTGAGAAAGTTGTGTAAAGCATATTTTGTAATCTCCTTGAGCATTCAATTAAATTTTACTATGGAACAAACAAGCTTTTTACTATATATATGTTTTAAATCAGTCTTTTGGTGTTCTCCTTTCTATAATTAAAAATAATGGTGGGGATGTTAAATTTTATTTGTTTGTAATACAAAGCCATAAAGATAATTTGCTAGGCTTCCAGAGAAAGATTGCTTTTGAAATCACATGATTTAAATGAATAAATAAATTTTGTAGTATTTTGGATTATAACCTCTTTCAGTTTTCTTGATAGTTGGCAGTGAATATTGTGGATGATAAAACTTGGTGAAACAGTGTGGTGGCATACAACTGTAATCCCAGTAACTCAGGAAACAAGGCAGGAGGATATCAAGTTTGAGGCCAGCCTCAGCAATTTAGTAAGACCCTAAGGAACTTAGCAAGATGTGTCTCAAAATAAAAAAATAAATAAAAAATTCTAAAGGGCTGGGTTTGGAGCTCAGTGGTAAAGTTCTCCTGGATTCAGTCCTCAGTACAAAAAATATAAAAAGCAGAGGAAAAAAAAATATTACTTGGTGAAACGTGTACCTCTACCCTTGTCTTTTTTTTTTTTTCTTCCCCCAGTATTGGGGATTGAACTCAGGGGCACTCTATCACTGAGCTATATCTCTAGTCCCTTTTATATTTTATTTTGATACAGGGTCTTGCTAAATTGCTTAGGGCCTCACTAAGTTGCTGAGGCTAGTTTCAAACTTTTGATCCTCCTACCTCAGGCTCCTGAAACACTGAGATTACAGGTGTGTCCACCACTGTGCCTGGCAAGTTTTACATTTCTTAAATGATGTTTTTTGTTTTGGAACTTTAAAAGTAGTTCATGGGTTTTTGTTTGTTTTTGTGGTGCTGGGGACTGAACCCAGAGCCTTGTGCATGTTAGCCAAGTGCATACTACCTCTGAGCCACATTGCCAGCCCTTGTGTTTCTCTAAAAGAACAAAAAGTTCTGGTGTACTTACTTTTCTAATCTTTGTCTTTTTTTCCCCCATTAGCTCCTTCTTACTTTTCTTTAGTGCAGGGTTTCTTAAAATATAGACCATTGGCCAGAATCATCCACTGGGAACTGACTATAATTGTAACCTAGACCAACTGAATCAGAAACTCTACTGCTCTGGAACAGGCTATCTCAACCATGGCACTATTGCCATTTTGGACCAGATAATTCTTTGATTTGGCTGCAGAGGTGGAAAGGTTGTCCTGTCCAGTGTATCATGGTATGATGTTCAACAGCACTCCTATTCACTGGATGCCAGTAGCATTGTATCCCACTCCTCAATCCCTAATTGTGACAAAAAAAAAAAAAAAAAAAAAGTCTCCAGACATTACCAAATATCTTGAGAATCACTGCTCTACAGAGAAGTGATATGGAGTCAATGGATAAAAACCTCTATTGGAATATTAAATACCTTTAACTCATTCCAGGATTCATGCTGATTACTTTACTACAATTTATATGCATTATTACTGCCTTTACAGCAGTTATACAAAATGTAGTTCAAAGTTCAAAGCCTCATTTATGAAGTTTCTCATCTATTTCAGTAGCTTAGTACTTGGACTTGTATGTCCAGTTGTTATAATGATTCATTTGGCTGAATTTGGAACCATATTCTTTTTCAACCCAAAGGCATTTGGCAGTTAAACAGATTAAACAGTTGCATACCCATCTCTTATATGTAAACTTAGGCTTATAATTTCTTGTAAACTTAACCATGTTTGTTTCTGGGAGGCAATTATTTTATTTTTGCTGAGGTGACTGTTAAATGACAAATGAATCAACAGTGTCCTGTTATTGTAGTAAGATCAGTATTGCTTGCATTTTTTAAGTAGTACTGTACTACTTCATTATTATGTAAATATTTTCCCTTTTATTTTCATCTCTTCCAGCTCACTTGGTTTTGTTCATTTGTTTGTTTGTTTGTTTATTTATTTTTAGTAAGTTCGGGATTATTAGATATACAACAATGTATTGTATATCAATTTTATATCAACAATTAGTAGTTAATGCTAGGTTAATGTGTTAACCAGCCCTAGCTATAATATGCTTTTATTGGGGGGGGGCGGATAAAAGACCTAGAAATTATTGTTGCTGAGAATTTTACAATTTCCCACTCCTACTTGCAACTCTGCGCAACATCTCATTTACTCGTCTCTACCTTTGTAGAGTGCTCCTGATTAGTGGCTGTAGTGATAGTAATCTGGCTGTCAGATTTCTGCATATTAATGATGTTTCCTGAACCCCCCAAATCAGTGCTAGTTTCTTGTTGCTCATTGCATACCTTCTCTCTTTTACTACTCTAGGAACTATGGAAGAATCAGAGGTCCTTTTGTGTGAAAATTACATTTAGATATTATAAAACTACCTATGCCAATATGTTAATTGACAAAGAATTGCAAAGTTTTGAAACACTAGAATACTGGAAAAACATCCATTTTTAAAGGAGCACAATAAACAAGTCTGTTAATACAAAATGCAGCATGATCAGTAAAATCCTGATCATTATCTTCAAAGTGGCTTTCTACTTATGAAGCATTTCTTCCCACAAGGTCTCTTTAGGATCCAAACTATCCTTGAGTTCTTGGAGCTTTTTACATTTTAACTTTTTTCTATCTTTCACATTATTAGAAGGATATGAAAGTAACTCAAACAATGCTTCTAATCAGTTAGGAAATATCACTGTGTCATTTTCAAAGTGTTAAGATTTTGCGAACTTCCTTAATCTTGTATCTTGGTTTTGTTAGTATCTCCTTAGATTTTCTTCTACAGATATATTTTTCTATGTTTGCTTTTCATAGATGTTTTTAAAACAATTTTAAAATTCAAAAACACTATTAACATTTCTTTTACGTGATTCTTATTTGTTTTTTGGTTTTGTTCATTTGTAATAACTGCAGATTGAATCCAGGGCACTCTACCACTGAGCTACATACACTCCTAACCCTTTTTATTTTTCTTTTGAGGCATAGTCTAAGTTGCTGAGGCTGGCCTTGAACTTGCAATCTTAAGTAGGTGGGATTACAGGTATTCACCAAGAGATTAAAAATATTAATATTTGTGTGCCTGGGATACAGAGGAGCAGAAGAGAGGACACTGAGTGGAAATGCAGGAATTGAGAAAAGAGACGACTTCTTAGGTTTTAGTTAAAGGGGAAAGGCTTTATACTTATAATAGAAGCCCCCACCCATATTTATTTTTTAATTTATTTTCAGATGTTATGTTCAGAAAAATACAATATGAGATTCAAATATTTGAGTTGCAGATGAATAATATGGGAAACACTGGTAGGATAATTTTACATTTTAATAAATTCTTATTTTTACTATTAGGATTCTTAGAAATCTTGATTTTTGTGCATCATAGGATATTTGTATATATCAGTTATTACTAAAAGGAACTGAACTCATTTTTTAAAAAATAATTTTTGCAGTTCAATGGATCAAACTCAGGACATCATGCATTTGGCAGGTGTTTTATCACTGAGCTGTGCTCGAAGCCCAATATGTTTGTAAGAAATATTGGTTAATCCACAATAAGCTCATTATAAGAAGTAATAAAATGTTATTGTTAAAATTCTGTGTGGGCCCTATTTTGAGATATGTGTGATTTTAAGGACACAGCTTTTTTCCCAGTGAACATAAAAAGAAGTTTGTAGAAAATGCCACTAAAATTTTCTGTGATACATTAGCATTTTTCATGTAGCCACCATGGGCAGATTTGATAAGATGGATTCTAGATAGAATAAAATTTATCTAGAGATTATTCCAATTACTAAATTTCTCGTGATATCCCAGTCCTGGATAGTTTTACATGTTATCTAATGATTCCTTATAAGAATTAGACAAATATTGTCACTTCTGCAAATGAGAAAATGAACTCAGCTAGTAAGAATCAGTACCAGAAATTTGAACCTCTGTCTCTTCTGATTCTAAGGTGAATCTATTTTTTCATTACATCTGGAGGTCATTAACTCTGGATATATGTTAGAGTCCTGTTGGTGAGCTTTCAAAAGGTACAGATGCCAGAGAATTAGATACCCATTCACATGAGGAGGGTCTTGCACTTTGGGTTGGTTTGTTTGGTTTTGGCACTGGCTATTGACCCCAGGGGTGCATTCTTTTTTTTTTTTTTTTTTTTTTTTGAGGCAAGGCCTTGCTATGTTGCCATGCTGGTCTTGAACTGGATCCTCCTGCCTCAGTCTCCTGAGTTGCTGGGATTCAGGGTTGGGGGCGGGTGTGCTACTGCATCCAGCTGCATATTTATATTTTTATTTTTAGAAGCTCTGCTTATGATCCTGGTGAGCAGCTAAGTTTGAGAAATGTTGTATTGAGTACTGCATCTCCAGTGATCCCTGGTGAACCTTTGTTTGAAACTTTTGTTATTTGTCAGTGGTTAATCATCAGTAGTACTTTGTAATTCACATTTTATCCCCAGAAGCATAGGACATTTGTATTTGAACAATGAGAGAATATCTTCCATAATAAACATTGGAAAGGTGACAGTGAACATGATATTGGATGTCTTTTTCCTTTTAGTTCTTCCAAAAATTATAATAGATTTTTTTTTTTATCATTACTTTGGTGTGCTTTTTTGAGTAAAGTAAAAATGAAGTCGATTAGTTGTTCAGTGTGTGGCACTCTATGTATCAGAAGGTGATTCGGCTAAGAGAAGGACATTTTCTCACTTTACAATAGCTTTGAAAAGTTATAAAGCAGAATATTGTTTTAAGTATTGATTTAAAGAGGAATATAGGTAAATTGTTAGTCCTGCCCTACTGTTTTCATATATATATCTCTGAAATCTCATTTTGGCAAGCAAGTTATAGTAAATGTTGTCTTTTGGATTAAAATTTTAACATTAGTGAATGAAATAACAGAATAAGTTTTTT
The DNA here is from genome assembly GCF_047511675.1 of Marmota flaviventris. Lineage (NCBI taxonomy): Eukaryota > Metazoa > Chordata > Mammalia > Rodentia > Sciuridae > Marmota > Marmota flaviventris. Next base: position 56,753,177 of record NC_092503.1, read on the forward strand.
GTATTGTGAAATTTTTGAGTTTCTACTCTTATGTCATACAAGTTTGAAATAAACTCTTTAATTGTATTTTGAGCTGCCTTTAAAATAAACCCAGTTATTGGGATTGACTTTGGAATACATTTAAAGATGTTGTAATCTGCACTTATAGTTTATTGGCTGCTATCAATTAAAATTTATAGTCCGCTTTTTTCAGTCCTTAGTAAGATTAGTTTTATTTGTTTTCAGCAATAGTTTTTAAACATTTACAGTTTTCATAGGTAACTAATTTTTATTTTATTTATGTTATGCTGTAATAAAGCATAACAGTAATGAACCCCTCATCTTCTCAGATTAAAAAGAAACCTTTCACCCCATCCTATGAATCTCTTCTGTACTCATATATAAACGCACGCACGCACGCACGCACTTTTTTTTTGGTGGTGGAGATCATGCTAGTGATTGAACTCAGAGCCTTGAGCATGCACTCTGTTGTTGAGATACATCCTCAACTTCCCCTAATATTGTAAGATGTGTTTAGGAAATGGATGGGTTGGGGTGGAGTGATTATCTTGTCTTAAGGATAGTAGACGAGGAACTCAGATTAGCTTGCCACAACTGGAGGCCTCCCCAGATGTTGGCTTAGATTTTCTCGGACCATCATTTCTATTCCCACCACCTTTTATGAATTTCAACTGGAAATAAAGTAGTTGCAATTGATGAAATGTATATGCAACTAAATTGTACCCACAGAGTAAAAAGATCGAAACTATGGTATTTGAAAGAGTTAGAGAAAAGGCAAAACAAGACATAAAGGCTTATGGTATTGTAAAATGTTGCAGTTGGGTTGTATTAAAACTCTGTTCTCCCCAAAATGACTCACAGAGACTGTTATATAACTCCAGCAGGCAACATTCATGTAGAATTTGGTATTTCCTGGCCCTAAGCCTGGCTGAACACTAGATATCTTAGGGTGATTGGGTTTGGACAGGACTATTTTTCCATATTGGTGTTCACATTTTACTTATATAATCTAGGATGCACAGTGGTGCCTTGTTGAATCTGAGGCAGCCTAAAAGATAATGATAATAGCAAATAGTATGTAGCACTTTGTATCTATTAACCCATTTATTTCTTTCAATAGAATTATGAATATGTTATTATTATTTTCCCTTTATAGACAAAGAAATTGTATGAAGTTTCAAAAATGTCCTATTCAGTAGCTCACACAAATAGTAAATGGCAAAGCTGTGGCATAGGTACTGTGGTTCCACAGTTTTGTTTTTTTTGTTGTTGTTGTTGTTAGCTATGGCACATTTGAAATTCCCACTTTCGATTTCCATTTGCCTAAATTATTCATTAATTTTGGTATTTTATCAATAAAAAACATTGAGTATGTACTATGTGCCTTAAACTTTCTAGGACTGAAGATACAGAAGACAAGATTCTTGCTCCCATAGAACTTATCTATGGTAGTGAGACAATAAGTAATTAAGCATGGAAAAAGGGTAATTTCACATAATGATAAGTGTTTAGAAGAAAATAGCCTAATGGTATAGAGAATGATTGGAGAGTGGGGCTACTTTTACTGAGATTATGAAATAAGTTAATTTGAGGAGACAACGCTTGTGTTGAGACTTAAATAATCAGAAGGAAGGAGCTATGTGAAGATAAGAGAAGGTATTCCAGGCTTGTAAAACTGTGAGATGAGAATACCTTGGCATTTTTCTAGGACATACACGTGTGCACACACACACATCCACACACAAAATAGTGTGACTTGGAGTTCAGTAAGTAAGCAAGATACTATCTTAGTAAGTTGGAAGGTGGGTCTTGAGATCTCAGAGGAATGCATGAGCAATAAATATCCTTCCAGGGGATGGGAAGTGGCCAATAGGAGTCAGCTCCCTGAGGAAGAGGTATTTTATTTCTGACAGTATTTATTGTTTCCTGTGTGCAGAATTGGGCAGGCATCTGTCTGTCCCAGTTGTAGGCAATAAGAGGATGCAGTGATTTTTGTTTCAGTTTGTTTTGTTTTTAATGATTTTTGTACTTAAAATAACTACATTTTTCAAGTCCATCATGACATATTATTCTTTATGACCCATTAGAGAAATGTTTGAAAAATTTATTCATTAGTGATACAATTTGGTTTGTTTAAAAAGAGCACTTTAGATGCTGGGAAGAAGAGACATATGGAAACAGAAAGACCAATTATGAAGCTGCTGCACTTGTTGAAATGAGGATTGTGATTTAGATGAAAGCAGTAGCAATATTTAGATGAAAGCAGTAGCAAATTGATAATATTTAGAGTACAGATTAATTGTACTCTAAGTATTATCAACTACTGTTCTTGATGCCCATTTCCCTGGACTGTAGCTCTTGTTTTACAGGACAAAGGAATAAATGTCTTCTCCCAGTTTATCCTCAGGCATCAATAGCCTATGTCAAATTTTCCTGAGACCTGTGTTTCGTTGCTCTTTTGATTCCCTCAAACCACAAATTCCTCTGGGTCCAATCCTACTGCCAAGATGTATTTATGTACAGGATTAAAGATATTCTCCTCCAAGACTGGCACTTCTCAATCTGCCAATCCAACGCTCTTGAAATGGGTTGCATTGTATCATGAAATAGCTCTTGATGAATTTTCAGGGGCCTTAAATACTTTTCAGAGCTACTTTGCCTTAGAAGCTTTCCTCAGATATATCTGTTACTTTAAACTCTGTGCAGTAGTGCCAGTCTTTTCTGGCTCATATATAAATGTGTGGAGCAGCATCTAAGTACTGATGGATGTGCCAAGAGAAAGAGAATGCTCCTTGTCCCTAGTTCACCTCAGCTGCCTGGTTAGATGTAATTCTCTTAATTTGACTTGACTCAGAAGACAAATGAGCTCGAAGATACACCTCACTTATTTTACATCTGCTTTTGACAGCCTACCAGTAATTACTATTTATTCCCTTTTCTCTTCTCCTATTTTGCCTTACAAAGATTTTTAACATATTGCATGTGAAGAAATTAATTCAAATAAGTCTATATTTGGATACGTTTTCTGATACATATCTTGAAAACTTCTGGTTAAAGCACTACATATATTACACAACAACTTGTATTGCTGATTTGAATAATCCAGGTGGTAGATGCAAAATCTTATGAGGAGTGGATCCCCTTCCTAGTGATTTTTGAACTATTTGGTTTTCTTCTCAAAGAACAGCTTAGAGTCAGTCTTTTATATCTTGACATAGTGACGTTTATTTGGGGTGCTGTAACTGTTGTCTTTGGCATTATAAATATTCAAGACCAGTAAGTGAATACAATGTGTATGTATATAGGGGTCATCTCATCCTTTTCCTATGAGGTGCCCACCAACTGAATTAAGATTTTGTAATAATTCCTGAAGTCTCCCAATGTGTACTCCTTGTCTTCCATGGGGATTTCAAGCACATTTTGGCACATGAGTGTTGAAAATAATTTTGCCTGAAGTTCTTTCTTCCCATAAAGCTTAAGTAGAAGAATCCTTCAAATTTGCCTTTTTTTTTTTTTTTCCATGTAAGGAACAGAGAATAAAAGTCTAATGTACCTTGAGATAATCTGAAATTCTTTTTTGTTTGTTTGTTTGCTTTTGTTTTTATGGTGCTGGGGACAAATCAGGTCACATGCATGCTAGGCAAGCACTCTATCACTGATCCTGATTATTTTTTCTGTATTAAATTTTTTTTTCCAAGATCAATATAAAAGCTTAATGCAGTAGAAAGTAAGGAACAGTTCATGGCCACTAAGATTTTTGAGGAATTCTATTTTTAATCCTTTTAAAAAACAGATGCAATGTTTTTGGTGTGGGGGGTATTCCTGGGGATTTAACACACAGGCACTTAACCATGGAGCCACATCCCCAGTCCTTTTTATGTTTTACTTTGAAACAGCATCTCACTAAGTTGCTGAGGTTAGCCTCGAACTTGTAATCCTCCTGTCTTAGCCTCCCAAGCCCCTTGGATTACAGGCATGTGCCACTGGGCCTGGCTTAGAGGTAATATTTCTACAGAACAGTCCTTCAATTTTATAATCCTTGCATTAATAGCATTCTTGAATTTCAAAAAGAAAACTATCAGTTACATTGCTAGTAAGTCTGATAGAAAGTGTATTTGTTCTTTCTTTCTCCTATTATATGAATAATCTAAACAAATGCTAGTTTATATCTTTTCCTACCTAGTTTTTTTTAATTGTGTTTTGCAGGAGAACTAAATAAATTTGGAAGTTGTTGAAATTGATGTACATATTTAATAGATGCATAGTTGTATGTGGTTAAAAATGAATAGCCAAAGGTCATTATGGTATAAGTACTGTGTGTTCTTGATGGCCAAAGAAACAAATCACTAATTTTATGACTTAATTATAATAATGAATAGTATAGTTTCAGTATTTAAACTGTTGCTTGAAAGCAGTTCAGTATATTCTTAATTCATTAATATTTAGGAAAATAGTAAAAATTTTGTTCTTAAACCTTTATTGATTAAAGTAGATACTGATATTATAAAGTCCAGTTTGAAAGGCAATTGGTTATATACACAATTTTAGAGCTAATTTTCTTTAACTGCTATCTGTATCTTACTTGATAATAAACAAGTAATAAAAGTTAATTTATTCTTAGTGTGCTTTTCATATTGCTTAGAAAATGCCAAAAATTTTTATATGGGATTATAACCTTTTATAAGAAGATTAAAAACTGATACAAGTACAGATCTTTTATCATGTCTTTCTTCTTTTGAAACATAGTTGTCTGTCTGGGTCCAATCAGGAGATAGAAACTACACATTGGGTTGAACAGGGTAAGTTTTGTAAAGAATGATTAAACCCTGATAAAAGAGTGACTTTAAGACATAGGAAAGTATATATGGTACCTAGGACTGGTAGAGAAAGGACAAACTTCAATGGGCCCCTTCCTTAAGGCTGGGATTCAGATCTCAGTGGGGAAAGGTATAATTCAATCTACCAAATTAAAGGGTACCATTGTACCTTGGTCAGAGCTAGTTCATAGGCAGTTGGGTAATATAGCATGTAGAGGGGAAGGAACCCTTTGAGCCACCTGTATGCCTCTGCAGGCAGGAAGTCTTGAGAGGGTTGGATTTTGTGTTGAGAGGGAAGATTATTGCTAGGCAGGGCCTATACTTCCAGGTCCTTGAGAAGACTGCACATCTGGGCATGTGTGTGAGGCAGCCTTCACTTGATGTTCTTACCTCAGTACCACTGATCCACTATGCAGTAGTTGGAAACTACAGAACTGCCTTTGCCCTATAATCTCCTTTGAACACTCATTGCTGAGAAACCTTCAAGTAGTTGTTACTGTAGAGAATCTCAAAATATTTGTGTCCATGTGGGACTGTATATGTTGAAGGGAGAATTTGAAACTGAAGATTATTAAATTTGTAACTGTCATAGTCAAGTTTCCATTCGTCCTTTCCCCAGTTTTTGTACTTTCTTGCAGTACATATTTGCAACCTCTTTTGACTAATTACTTTTCTGCATCTTTTATTGTTTGTGATTGTTTTTCTTCTTTTAGCACTGTTGACATCTGGGGTCAGGATAATTGTATTGGGAGGCTGTCCTGTGTATTATGGTAGGCTTAGCAGCATCTCTGGCCTCTATCCCTAAATGCTAATCACACATACATCTCCTCCTGCCTGTACATGGTTCACATTGTGTTTTGTTTTGCTTTTTGGTACCAAGATTGAACCCAAGGGTGTTTAGCTACTGACATCTCCCCAATCTTTAAAAAAAAATTTTTTTCCTCAAATTTTGAGACAGAGTCTCCCTAAGTTGCTTAGAGCCTTGCTAAGTTGCTGAGGCTGGTTTCAAATCTGCAATCCTCCTGCGTTAGCCTCCCAAGCTGCTAGGTTTATAGGCATGCACCCACCACACTGAGCTCCGCAGCAAAAAGGTCTCCAAATGTTAAGAAAATCCTTTGGAGATCAGCATTTTCCTTGGTTGAAAACTTATTGTAGCCTGTGTTGTTCTCTCTTTTAGAAGCAATTTTAATATCTGTTTTAATGAGGGTTTGCTAGTGTTTTTTTTTTTTTTAAACAGGCTCAGTTTTAATAGAGAAGGAATCTTAATTATGAAACTTATTTTTAGAAGAGGCATTAGAAACTAACACCTTTTAAAAAGTATCTTATGTGAATTAAGGTGGAATTTTAAGTGGATTTTGTTTCTAATAACCTTGATATTTGGTTGCAGGGCTAGGATTAGAGAATTCCGTTTTTTAAAATGAAATATTATATTTGTAGTGTTTTAGTATATTCATTCTTTGATTCAAGAGCTTATGCTCTGCCTTTACCATGCAAGGTGCTAGAGATTAAATGACAATACACTGAGTGAAATTTTTCAAGTATGCATGAAGAATCATTTAGTTGTCACATTCTTGCCTTGATTCTTTTTTTTTAAAAGATTTTTAAAAACATGGATACAATATCTTTATTTATTTTTTTTAATGTGGTGCTGAGGATTATACCCAGTATCTCACAAGTACGGACCCTAGCCTCTTGCCTTGATTCTTGATGGTAAAACAAAACAAAACAAAACATTTTTTAAACATTAAAATATAATTTCTTCCTATATGAAATGACCGTGTTAAAGGTGCTACTCTTAGGTTTAAGGTATAGTTTTGCAACTGGTGGTATTTGAATCAGAAGATCCACATTCTGGCCTTGTTCCTTATTAAGCATCTTCATCATTTGTGAAACTGTACTTGATTAACTAGATTCAAAATCCCTAACCTACAATTTCTAATATGTCATGAGTAGTCCCCCAGGTTAGAGTTGAAGATGAGACCAGGGAAGGCCTAAAAGCCAGTCATAGTCTTCTAGCACTTATGTTCTGGGTACAAGAAGAAACAATTTTACTTTTATATAGTTATGAAAGCTTAAGCAATTAAGATTGCTTGTAGATTAATTGGAGACAAGTCTAGCAGTAGAGTAAGGGCTCAAACAGTGAGTTGGCCTGAAATTCTTGACTTCTTTACCTGCTTTACAGATTTTTGGCCATGATAAAAATTTCTGACTATGGAAAACATTTTATTGTAAGGATTCTAGAAAGGAATTGCTTAAGAAATAGTATACAGAATCAGAGAAAAGTTTGTAGTTACATGTTGGATGAGGGGCTTGTATCCAGAATATATAAAGATTGCTTAGAACTTAATAGCAAAAAGAACACAATTTAAAATGGAGTAAAGGATTTAATAGATAATTTTCTAAAGAAGAATGTACTACTGGTCAATAAACACATGACAAGATGCTTAGCATTATTTGTTGTTAGGAAAGTACAATTCAAACCCATAGTGAGATACTACTTTATACTCACTTGGATGACAGAGTATGAAATACCAGAAATTAAAGTGTTGGCAGGAATGTGGATAAATTGGAACCCTCATTCATTACTTGGGGGGAATGTAGAGTGGTTCGGTCATTATGGAAAACAGGTTGGCAGTTCCTCAAAACATAGCAGTTAAACAGAACTTCCGTAAGATGTAGCACTTTCATTCCAAGGTAAATATCCCAAAGAACTGGAAATGCATGCTCACACAAAAATTGTGCATGAACATTTTTTGTTGTGTTTTGTTTTCCCACCTCACGATCCTCCTGCCTTAGCCTACCATATCTGGTGCATTAATGTTCTTAATAATAATATTTCTAATACCCAAAAGTTCAAAAAATATTTTATTGAAAAAAACTCAGATTTTTTCAGGTGATTGATAAAATCTTGTAACTCCATGTGGTGGAATGGTTTTTGGGCACAAAAACAAATGAGATTCTGATATATGCTATAGGAAAAATGAACAATATGTTGCATGGAAAAAAATGAAAAGACTGCATATTGTGTGATCCACTTATATAAAATATTCTGAACTCTATTGAGAAACCACTGAATTCTAAACATTAGAGGGTAAACAGTATGGCATGCACATTATGTCTCAGAAATGTTTTAATGAACCTAAATAATAAAAAAGATTAATCAGTGTGAGATTATGCTATACAATAGACATTTCACAAGTACAGTTATTTTTAATTTTTTCTGTACTGGAGATTGAACCCGGAGATGTTTTACTACTAAGCTACATCCCCAGACCTTTTTTTCCTTTGAGACAGGGTCTCACTAAGTTACCCAAGCTGGCCTTGAACTTGGAATCATCCTGCCTCAGCCTGCTGAATAATTGGGATTTATAAGTGTGTACCAGTATGCCTAGCACCAAGTTCAGTGTTTGGCTTTGTTTCTGTATGCACATTCTGGCTAACGTTTAGTTTACTTAAGTCTGTCCGTTTATAGTTGAACAGTTGCATTGAGATCAGGAGAGTCAAATTATCTTTCCATACCTGGCCATCATAACACAAATAGTCACATATCTGTTTAGGGTTTTTCTTATAAGAAAAAATGTAAATAGGAAGAGGAAAAATTATGTAGAAAATTTAACTTTATATCTTTATGTTTAATTATGGAAAGATAAGATTAGTTAATTATAGTTTATTGAAATTTCTAGGAGATATTCATGTCTTCATGTGAGATATTCCATTAGAATGTTCATTTTAATAACACAGTTTATATCATTTCAGACAGATTTGACCAATTTTGGGCCATCAATCGGAAACTTATGGAGTATCCTGCAGAAGAAAATGGATTTCGTTATATCCCTTTTAGAATATATCAGGTAAGAAGTAACATTTTGAAAAATACTAAGTTGTGAAAGCCTCAGACATCTTACTTCTTGAAGCAATCCTGGTCCAAAAATCTGTTGTGTAGTATCTGAAAGTTTGTTTTTCAGATCTGACTTTTGGTGGCAATTATATTAGAGATTGACTTGTGTGCAGTTACTACTCAATATTCAAAGTTTTTGTATTGGCAGAATTACCTACTTGCTAAAATTTATCAGTGACCCCTAAGTCAGTACTTGAAACACTTTGCAATTTTACAAGATGTGCAGTGGAGTTAAAAATATAATTTGCCTGATGTGCATGTTCCAAGCTGACGTTAAACAAAGCAACACTTTGTCTTCTTGTTCACCTTTCATAGTATAAACAAGAGTCCTTTTCATAGTCTGTTCAGTCCATTTTTTTTTCCTGTTCCTTTTGGGGGTATGGGAGGGTTGTTTTTTTTTTTTGGTTGGTGATTTTTGTGCTGTATAGAATGTACTCTAGGCACAGTGTAGTTTTTGTTTTTTAATATTTTGTTGTTATTGTTATAGATGGACACAATACCTTTATTTTATTTTTCTGTGGTGCTGAGGTTCAAACCCAGTGCTTCACGTGTGCCAGGCAAGTGCTCTACCACTGAGCCGCAACCCCAAACCCGTGGTGTAGTTTTTAAACAGAAATGTACTTAAAGCAAGATTATGTATTAGGTGATGAATATGTCGTAACAAAAGCTCTCAGAAACATAACATCATTTCTCTTAGGCCCAGTAGTTCAGTATTTGCTAACTCAGTGTTTTAAGTCACTTTTTATAGAATATAACTATTACAAATAAAAGGATTGCATTCATTTTATATGGTGAATTCTTGGAATTGTACAACAAAATAGACAGTAAGTAGCTTTGCAGGTCTTCATTACAGCAAATATATAGGAGGTAAAGAACTATAATATTTTGTATAGTACTTAAAAATTCAGTGTGCTTGGGATATAATATAGCAAATACTAAATACTTATTGAGGGCCTGGGGTTGTAACTCAGTGGATGAATGTTTGCCTAACATGTGAGGTCACAGGTTTGATCCCAAGCACCACCAAAAAATAAATAAATAAATTATCGAATTAATGATATTCTAGAAAGCAAATTACCTGCTATCATGGGAAATCATTTAAGAACAGAGAGTCTGCTCTGGTTAAGTCATCACATAACTATATTCAAAGAGGAAGACCAATCGCCTGATTAAAAATTAGCAAATAAAGTCTCAGAATACTGAAGGAATAAAATACCTTTTTATTCAATGCTGCAGGTATAATTTCCAAGGGGTTGATACTTTTCTTGAAGTCAGGATTGCTATGTTCCTAGTCTGGGTCCAGCATCTAGTAAAGTACCCAGCATGTGAATTTTTAACTTGGTAATCATTTATTGTTGATCTTCTTTTCATTTTATTCTATCATAATCTCCATACTAACTTACCATAAGGCATTTCTACAGCCTAACAAAGTATTTTATTTATGGAATTTAGTTGAACAAAGTATGTAACTTTAAATGACTTTAAAGACATTTTCAAAAGAAGAGTTCCAAAATTGTTTTCAGATTTGTACTTCCTAGCACTTAGAAGTGTATTGTTCAATTCTGGTGTTTACATTTAATGATACTGTATTTTCCTTATGTAATTACTTTGAGTTCCCATAGGGATAGTGTATTATATTAATGCTTAATGTAGGGATTATTATTGTCAGAATAATAGTGCAGATATAGAGAAGAGAGGTCTTCCTTTTTGGTATATCATTGTATTCTGGTGGAAAATTGTCAGTTCGTATCTCTTACTCTTGTTTATTATAATGCAGAAAGAAGTGGAGAATGGGGTTAGGAGGAAAAAGAAAATGTGTATGCATGGGAAAAATGGTTTTTATAAAAATTCCATAATTAGTAAGTGAGAAGGTAGAGAATTCTCAAAATTTGCCTTACAAAACCTGGCTGCCAGTGCTTCTTGCCTGATCTTTCCAGTGTCAAGACAGTTGGGCATTTTGTCTTTAAAAGAAAGAGACTGAAGTTTTTAAGTGACCTACATAACTTTCCTTTTGGCTTTATACCCAAGTGTGTTGTGTAACATGAATATAACAATTTAGGTCTTCCAGTTTTTACTAATTTATCATATCCTGACTTTCTTCATTTCCCTATTTTACATTTTATTTTATTTTGGTTTTTGGGTACCAGGAATTGAACCCAGAGGCACTTAACCACTGAACATATTCAGCCCTTTTTTAATTTTTATTTTGAGACAGGATCTCTCTAAGTTGCCAAGGGTGGTTTGAATTTGCAGTCCTCCTGCCACCACTCTCGGCCCTATTTTATGTTTTTAAATGTCCATGCATGTTCTGACCAAAGAGAGATGGAGTCCTGTTTTCTTTCTTTTTTTTGATTATATGATCTCTACTTAACATTAGATTTCTGTTGCTAACTTTTGATTAGTTTATATGTTTGATATTTTGTTTTTGAGTCTAGCTTTTTATTTATATGGCATTTCGATTGTTACCTTTTATTTAATATTTAGTACTGTAGTCTTTGAGATCTTTAGTTAGTAAAGAAGATGTAAAGAAACCCTGAAAATCCATGTTATTAATATACAAATGAAGGGAATAATTTTCACTAAAATACTTATTTTACTCTGCAGAATCCTAATAGAATTCCTGTACAGCAAGGAGTGAGCAAGGGACCCTGAGCATGCTTGAGAGAGGCCCATTTTATCATGTTGAAGTCTCAAATCTGTCTTAGGAGGTAGGAATCATTATCTCATTTCTAAAAAATGAGGAAATGGAAGGTCAGCGACCTTTATATCACTTGCTCACTATCAAAGAAATGAAAGAATCTAAACTTAGTTCTGATTTGTGAACTTTTTGTTGTTGTTGTTTGTACTAAGGATTCAATCCAGGGTTGTTCTTCTACTGAGCTACTTACTCAGCCCTTTTAATTTTTTTTAAGTCAAGTGCTCGCTAATTGTTGAGACTGGCCTCAAACTATGCAGTTTTACTACTTTAGCCTCCAAATAGCTGGGGTTAAAGGTGATCTCCACCATGTCCAGCTTATCATAATTTTCCTTTATATATTATGACAAAAAGTAAAGTTCACCTTACATTGATAGGAAACTAGAACTTTGGCAGTGTTCTTTAAAGATTGGCTTTTGTAAAGATTATGTAGAACTACTTATTTTTCATCTGGAAAATGTTTATTTATAGGCTCAAAATGATTATAACCAAGTGACAGAATTATAGTGGTAAAAGTTAAATTCCTCTAGAAACTGTCTAGAGATGTTGCAGACCATGTTTCTGTCATTTACATAACAGTTTGGTTTGGTGTGTGAGTTTCAGGTTTGTGTTCCTGAAATCCAGGTGCTTTAGTATTAGCCAGTATTCTAGAAATGAGGTTAATGGCAGGAAGTGTTACAGAAATGTAACCAATATGTTATTTATGATAGCACATTTAAATAGATGGTGATTAATGAGAGTATCTGTCAGAAAGATTTGTAAAATGACCATAAATTCCTTAGATATTGGTATTTCTCTTGTAGAATGAACTTAACCTATTGTTTCAGTTTTTTAAAGAAGGAACAGATTCATAAATGTTATCCTGTCAATATATTTTGAGTAAAAAGTTTTCTCTGATTTGCCTTATATGAGTTTATTTACTCACAAATATTTGCATTTCCATGCCCTGTGCTATACACAGGGAAGTCAAGTGGTGGTTAATATTATATATATCATTCCTGAGAGGTTGAAAGAAACTAATCAACTTCAGTATACAGATATAACACTGCAACTGTGATTTCTGTGAATAGATACGTAGTGTAATAAAATTCTAATGCTCCTGGGGGAATTTGAACTAGTTTGGGAAGACAGAGGAGGCTGATTCGAGGAAACCTTGTGTTTCTTAGGGTAGGCAGAAAGTCTGGAGAAGAACATTGTAGGCAAAGGGGACTTTGAGACAGAGGACCTCTTGAGTATCAGGAGTTGTGGGGAAAGAGGCTGCAAAGGTACAGATTAGACCATATTACCATGTTTTCTCTTTATTCTGGAAGGAATGGAAAAATCTTAAGATAAATTTTAATAATTTGAATATCCATTCATACTTATTCAACAAAGATCATTATGCCATCTCCTCTCTTTTCCATGTTGTTTTTGAGGTTATAAACAAATTTAGGAACTTTTCTTAGGAACCACCTAACAATGTTATTTTCAGTTTTAAACAAAACACAAAGCTGATTAACGGTGTTTGTTTCCTCTTACATGATTAGATGGTTCCCACTTATCCTTAGAAGAAGTTCTTCATCAGTTATGTAATAATACAAAAAGTGGAATTTTGAGTTTAGATTTGTTCTCTTTCATAATCATCAGAGCTCTCTGTTCTTTCTCATTTACTATTTTATGTTCATTTGTCATTAAACCCCCATTAATATTTTAATTTGATCAGGTTTACTGGCTATTTTTACTTTTACAAATCTACTTACTTTCTATTGTGATGTGCTAAGATATATTTAAGAATCTAAATATTTAGCAATTTCAGAGGAGAAAAAGTATATTTTTAAAAATGGAAACTAGGATGTCAGGGATTAACTGGGCACTTCCTAAACTGAAGAAGTCAAATTTTAGGCTCTTTTTTCCCCCCAGAATGTTAATTTATTAATATTGAAATGTGAGAACAGTAGAGATGTGTGGCAAATTATGGCCATGTCTTTAGGATTCCTCCTCCAATATTATAGCAGTGGTAGTGAGAAATTATAAACTCTAATCTTCTGTTATTTTACATTTTGATTAATACCTTGCAATAACATCTAACAGAAAAGCCAAAGACCAATAGGAGGTTCATATTAGTTATTTAGTAAACCAAATATTGATGCTTTCAGTTTTAGTTTTTGATTATTTCAAAAAGACACATTTTATAATTTGTAATATACTTTGTACAGAGATTTTAAATATGTTTAGGAGAATATAATACTAATATTCTCTGTTCTACTTATAATTATATATTACTTGGTTTAAAAATAATTTAAATTTTTTCCATAAGAAAAAAATTTTAATCTGGTAACATAAAAATCTACAGCCCCACTTCACCCTGCCCTAGTCCTCAGGATTGATCCTAGGAACTCTGTGAAAGCTAGACAGGCATCCTACCACTGAGTAACATCTCTACCCCTTTTTCCTTTTATTGAGGCAGTATGTCTCTAAGTCATCCATGCTATGCTGTCCTTGAATTTGTAATCACCTTGCTTTGGCCTCCCCAAGTAGCTGGGATTACAGTTGTATGCCACCATACCAGGCAAACTTGATACTCTTTTAGCATTTACCTATTGTCCCATTCTGTTTTTTTCTATAAATTTTACTACATCAAGTACTTCATGTAAGGGGAATCTTATATTACTTTTTTTTTTTTTTTTTGGACTGGCTTATTTCATTTGACAGAATGTTTTCTAAGTTCGTAAAGGCTCATTAGAATTTTCTTCTTTCCTCCCTTCCTTGTTTTCAGTGCTGGGAATTGAATTCAGGACCTGTGCATGCTGGACAAGTGCTCTTCAAATGAATCACACCTTAATTACTAGAGTTTCCTTTTCTTAAGGTTCAATAATCTGTTGTATGAATATAAAAAATTTTGCTTGTGCATTCATCTACCTGAGTTGCCTCTACCTTTTGACTCTTGTAAATAACTGTGAGCATGGGTGTTTCCTATTCTTGAGAAAAACAGAATATGTATGTATTATCTTTTCACATGTGCACAGAGAGGGAGAGAGAGATTTTTAAGGAATTACCTCACATGATTGTGGAGACTTGGTGAGTCCAGCATTTGATCAATGAGGGATAAGTTAGCAGACTGGGGAGATTTAGTTTAGAGATACAATTGAGTTCCAAGGCTGCCTGCTAGTTGCATTCCTTCTTGCCTGCAGGAGATGGTCTTTGTTTTATTAAAGCCTTCAATTGATAACATACTCACATTGGAGATTATAATCTGCTGTAGTGAAAATGCACCCATTTTTAAAATTTAATGCAATTTTTGTTGTATTTGGATCGAATCCAAGGCCTTGCACTTGCTAGAGAAGTTCTCTACCACTGGGCCACAAACTCAGCCATGAAGGTTCACCAATTTAAATGCTTGTCTTCTTCCAAAGAAACATTTAAAAAAAATATCTGGGCACTTCTTTTGGGTATTTGCATATAGGTAGAGTTTTGGGATCATATGGTGTTGTTTTTTTTTAATTTTTATTTGTTATTTTCTGTGTGTATGTGGGTGTGTTTTTAAGGAGTGGCCATTTTAACCTTGGTAGATATGGGCTATAATCCCTGGTGAAGTTGTGAATTTTTTAATGTGCTTGTTATTGTAAATCTTCTTAGGAACATCTTTTCAAGACATTTTTGTTGCTGCTTTTTGGATGGGAGGGAGCATATTGAGCTATTCTGTCTAATTTATTCTTTCAATGACTAAAGCATTCACTATTTGTGTGTACTGTAATGTGTTCCATATTTTTACTGATGAGTTTTCTCTTTATTTCCAGTTTTTACCGCTATAAGCAGGGCTTTAGTAAATAGCATTATGTTTTCTTTCACATAGGAAATTAACACTCAAGAATGGTTTCAGCATTGTAAGGTAGAGACTTTTATTTATGTATTTATTTATTTATTTTTGTGGTGCTGGGGATTGAACCCAGGGCCTTGTGCAGGCGAGGCAAACACTCTACTAACCAAACTGTATCCCCAGCCCATAAGGTGGAGACTTTTACATAAAATAAGTTTGCTATATTATTTTCCAAATACATAATGAAGTTAAATTTCCAACAAAAATATGGGGGTGTGCTTCTCCTCTTACCTCTCCCTCAATAGAGCATCAATGACTTTTTTCTTCAATTAGTGTTTCTCACACCGAATGAATTTATAAATGTACGTAACCCTTGTTAGCTGTTTGGATTTGTTTTTATGTTAAGTTTTAAAATCCTTTTGCCAAATATGCCCTTTTTCTTAGTGGTATATGGATTTTTTTCTCTTAAGAAGATCCCTTTCGGGCTGGGGTTGTGACTCAGCGGTAGAGCACTCACCTAGCACGTGCAAGGCCCTGGGTTCGATCCTCAGCACCACATAAAAATAAATAAACAAAATAAAGGTATTGTGTACAACTAAAAAATAAATATTAAAAAAAAAGAAGATCCCTTTCCAGAACATAATATATGAGATAGGGTTCTAGCTTTATTTTCATCCAAATAACAACTGATTATTATCTAAACAAGAGTTAGCAGACTTTTTCTTTAGAGGAGCAGAGAGTAAACATTTTCAGATTTGTGGACCAGATGGTCTCTTTTGCAACTGTGTGACCCTGTGGCACGAAAGCATCCATAGTTTGCTAATGATAAGCATGACTGTCCCAGTAAAACTTCAAAAACAGTTGAAGGGCACATTTTAGCTTGTGGGCCATAGCTTTTTCACTCCAAAAATAAGCTATCGTTTTTATACTGGCTAAGCCGTCTACTTCTGCTTAATATTAAAGTAGTTTGGCTACTGGAATCTATTTCTGTATGCTATATTACATTTTTTTCAGTATATTTAACATTTTTTAAGTTTAATTTTTATTTTACTTTTAGCGTTTTGATTTTTGCTGCAGCAATTGATTTCTTTCCCTGTTTATACTTTTCTATTGTTATTCTTATTCATAGAGAGGGGGTACCAGGGATGGTACTCATGGGCACTTTACCACTGAGCCATATCCCCAGCCCTGTTTTGTATTTTGTTTAGGAACAAGGTCTCACTGAGTTGCTGAATGTCTCGCTTTTGCTGAGGCTGGCTTTGAATTCACAATTCTCCTGCCTCAGCCTCCTCAGCCACTGGGATTACAGGAATGTGCCTGGCTTCATTTTTCCACATGGCTTTTAAAATTGTTTTATTCAAGACCCCATCGTGTCCTTTTTAATTATAAGCAGAAATTAGTTAACTTTAATTTTCCTTTTTTATAATTTGCTTTACATTATCTTCCATACAAAATATGTTTATCATATTAGAATTTTGTTTGTTATATTTGTGTTATGTTCTTTTACGTATAGATTTGAAGGTTTTATTCAGGTAGGCTCTGTGTCATTAAATTCATTTTCTAGATTTTTTTGTAGATTTTTAAAAAATTTAAAAATCATTCAATTTCTGTGTATTAATGGCATCACCTAAACAAACAAACAAAAATGACTCATTTTTTACCATTTCTTTTCTTGCTTTATTGCATTGATAAGACCTTTGAATTTAATGATGGTGGAATGTGGTGATCATTATTATCCAAAGTACACGTATGAAGACACGAGTTGGTGTGATATACTTTGTATACAACCAGAGATATGAAAAATTGTGCTCTATCAAGAATTGAAATGCATTCTGCTGTCGTATATAAATAAAAAAAATTAATTAAAAAACACAACAATACCATTGAATAATGATGTCTTAGACATTTCTGTTCAGTTTTTGGAATTAATGGATTTAGTTCTAATTTTTAATGTTTCATCATAATTTTATTCTAGAATGTTTATTAGAAACGAGGGCTAAATTATTTGCTAGTTTGAGATTGCTATTTTTCCTTTTTGTCCTTTAAATTTAGTACTCTGTTTTTAGTCCATTGATATTGACCCTCCCTTTACTGAGGGTCATTATCCTGTTGTTATAATACTCTTGTATTCATCAAGATACTGTTCTTTTACTGCTTTTCCTCCCCATAAGATGAAACTTTAGAATACTTTCCTTTCCTACACTTCCTCAGTCTTCCACTTGCAGAGACGTGAACTTGTGTGCTCCCCAGGCCTAGGTTTTGCTGCAGTTTAGTATCTTCAGTTTTAGGCCAATTTTAGATTTTCCTCTGCAGATTTTATCTCCTATTTCAAGGATATCTACTTAGAATTTATATTTCGTATCTGAAAATATTCTAGGTGTCATTTTCTGAAAGGGTCTTGGTAGAAATCTATATATTCCCTGGTCTTCTCTTTCTGTCTCAAAAGTAGAAAGAATTCAGCCTCTTAAATTCTCCTTTTCCTCAGGTTTTGGTGATTCACATGCACAAGTTCACCCAGAAAGAACACTGCAGAGGTTTCCAGCTCTCTCTAGGTTAGGCTCTGCCCTAACCTCAACAGCTGCCTAGATAAAGAGAACTGATGTATGGGATAGGAGATGAAATTAGAAAAAATGTTAAAGGGGAATATAATAAGCTTCTCCCAAATTCCCAAGTATATTGTCAATTGTTTTTCAGTCAAAGAATTATATAGCAGTAACTCTTGGGAAAAGTATGTTTGATACTTAATTCACACCATACCTATCTCAGTAGCATATTAAGATATATGTTGGGAATCTGGGTTTAAAATATGATTTGTATCTCATATGTAAAGAATGATAACAAACTGTGAAGTGATTGCTCAGTTCTTTTTTTTTTAATCTTTATTTTTTTTTATTTTATTGATATGTGGGCTGAGGATCGAACCCAGTGCCTTGCACATGCGAGGCGAGTGCTCTACCACTGAACCACAACCCCAGCCCTCAGTTCTTAAAAGTAGTTTATTTCTGATCTGAGCGAAGATAACTGACATGTTGAAGAAAAGTCATTCATTTTCATGTTTTTGTAATAATAGTAATCTCAAATTATGAAGTTAATTTTATTTCCTGTCAGAGTGCTTTACATATTAAACATGCAAGAAGTCTTCTTTAGTATACATAGAAAAGAAGCAAAGTCTCGGTGCTGTGCTTATATCTTCACTTACTTCACATTGCCTTTCACATAATAAAGGCTGCGTAAAAATACAAAGTATATGTACAAAACTAAGGAAGTCTTAACCACTTGTGAGAGTGTTTATTCTGGGCTCATAATGTAATGTATCATAACATTCATACCATATATTCTTTTTGTAAAATTTTGGGCTGAATTATCAGATAATCATACTCATTTTCTACTAATGCTCTCAAGTTATAAACAACACAATATGGGATATAAAATAATTTTTAAAAATCACTTCATATTTTATATTGGTAAGCATTCTGCAAAATACTTCCATATCACCTTATTTAATCTTAAGAACATCTTTATTGGATAGACAAAGGAACCTCTTTTTTTTTTGGTAGCAGTTACTGATGAAAGACAATTAGGTAGTGGAGTACAGTCTATAGTGAAGATCTTTCTCAAAATAATACTTATGGCATATGCATATTATTAAGGAATATATTCCTTGCAAGATGAAAAATATGTTTACTGAGGCTTTAGTGGTAAATAAGATTAATGTTTTTGGAAAATTTTTGATGGATTGGTGTTTAATCTTTAAAAATTTGGTAGAAGGCACCAGTGATACCATCTGGTCCTACAAGTTTATTTCCAGGAATTATTTTTTATTTGGGGCATTTGGGGGTTGAACCCAGACCTTTTACTCGTTAATCACGTGTTTTCCAGTGAACTGTATCCCCCCCCCCAAAGTGTGTATTTGTTTTAATTACTATTTCAGTTATTAAAACAAATACAAATACCTATAAGGTATTTTCAGATTTTGTATTTTTCTTGAGTTGTGGGGAGACAGAGGGAGATGCCCCCTTCTTTTTATTTCTGATTTTAGTAATTTTTTTTTATTTTTATTTTTTGGTTACCACTGAGCTAAAATCCCTGCCTCCCCTCTACTTTGTTTTTGTTTGTTTGTTCTTTCGGAGACAGGATCTCTAAGTTGCCTGAGTTGGCCATGCATTTATGATCCTCCTCTCAGCGTTCCAAAGTAGCTGGAATTATAATAGGTACCCACCACCAAACCAGGCTTGATTTTAGTAATAGGAATGTTCTTTTCTCTATGGTCATTCTAGCTAATATTTGGTCAATTCAGTTGATTTTTCACATAACATATTTTGGTTTTGTTTATTCTCCCCACATACAATTTTTCTATTCTCTATTCAAATTAATATTATTATTTTCATTCTTATTTTGTTCTTTTTGTATTTTGTTAAATTGGAAAGCTGCTTATTGAGATTTTTTTGTTGTTGTTGTTGTTTGGTTGGTTTTTTGTTTTGTTTTTTGTATAGGGGATTGAACCCAGAGGTACTTTACTACTGAGCCACATCCCCAAAGCCTTTCATTTTTTTAAAATTTTGATTCAGGCTCTCACTTAAGTTTCTTAGGGTCTTGCTGAGTTGTTGAAGATAGCCTTGAATTTGCAATCCTCTAGCCACAATCTCCCAAGTTGTTGGGATTACAGACATGTACCACCATGCCTGGCAAGATCTTTTTTTAAAAAATGTAGCCATTTTCCTCATCAAAATTGCTTTTTATCTCCTTTACATTTCCCTGTAAACACTATTTTCACTTTATTTATTAATTCTTTGTATATTGTTTCATTTTCCGCCTTCTTAAAATATTTTCCAATTTCTCTTGATTTCTGCTTTGATTCCTTTATTATTTAGGAATGTAATGTTCAATTTCCACATAATTTGTGAATTTACCAAATTTCCTTCTGTTTTTGATTTCTAATTTCCTCCCATTATGCTCAAAGAATGTACTTTGCAAGATTGAATATAATTAAGTTTTCTGAGACTTGTTTTATTGTCCTAACATATACTCTTTCCTGGAACATGTTTTCTGAGAAGAAGGTATATTGTATAATTCTTGAGTGAGTTTTTAACAGTATCTGTTACATCTAGGTGGTTTATAGAGTTGTACAACCCTTTAGTTTCCTTGTGGACCTTCTGTGTAGTTTTTTGTTTGTTTGTTTTGGTACTGGGATTGAACTCAGAGACGCTTAATCACTGAACCACATCCCCACCCCTTTTTATATTTTATTTAGCGATAGGGACTCGCTAAAATACTGAGGCTGACTTTTAACTTGCTATCCCATATCTACGGCCATACCACCTTGAACTGCCTGATCTCATTTGAACTTTCGATCCTCTCGCCTCAGCCTCAAGAGCTGCTGGGATTACAGGCGACTGCTATGAATTATTTTAACATCAATGATGATGGTTTGTCATTCTTCCCATATTTTATTTTGTGACCAGTAGAACATACCTCATGTATAGCTCACTCCATTTATCACTGTTTTTCTGATCTTAGCAGAGTGATCTCCACTCAAAGTCACTTCTAAAATATTCACATAATCTATTTTAGTTTTGTATTCCTCTTTACCACTTTCCTTGAATTTACTAGGCTCAGTATCTTGATAGAATTTTAGTTCATTTTTTTTTCAAATTGTACATTCTAACATACCAGAACCATTTGCTTGTAACCCCATCTTGCCATTTTCACTCATGTCCTCTACCTCCTAACTGAACTATTTTAATTGTTCTTAGTAGATTTTTCTACCTTATTTCTCTCCCTCCAGTCTATTGATTTTTACACTGATGTTAATTCCATATTACATATAGCTTTAGACATCATATGCTGTTATCCAAGTTCACATTGTTTTCTTACTCGGTTTAACTCTTCAGAATAGCCATCACTCTCAGAGTGCTTCTAAACTCATCTAGAATATCACCTGTTAATCACTTTTTCTTGATCTTTCCACATGTGTCACCAGCTGTTCGTTCTATGTTATTCCTTCTCTAAACTCTTTTAAAAAACACTTCTTTCTGCCTTTGCTATGGCAGATGTAAATACAGAATATTAAAGCCGTAGAAGCTGGAGGAATCCTCTGACTGCTTAATTTTAAAATAAGACAACTTGGCACAAAACTGACTTGTCAGCTTGATATTTGATAGTTCTGAACTTGGGTCTAGGATCTTCATTCTGGCTCTTTTTCTATCAAGAATCATAAGATAAAGACATTTTCCAGTATTTCATCATGGTTTTATTGAAGTAAATGTCATTTCTTTGAAAGCAACTAACTGAATTCACCAAGGGCAAGATCTGTTTCATTTCCATCTTTATAGACAGTTGTTTGGGACTATTTCCTAATATAATGATTGGATTAAGAATAATAATTTTCTTTAGTGTTACTGCTTTTAATGTAAAATTTGAATGACATTCTCTATCTGTATATCTTTAAAAAGAAATAGGTAAGTTGAGGCCTGTAGGGGGCAGCCTAACACAGCAAGTTTTGGATGCCCCGACTAATAAGCTACTAGTCTTTGTTTTAGACTTAAGTTGCTTTCTATGAGAAATTTTGAAAAATAAAAGTAACTTAATTACAAATATGTGGCAGGTATATTAAATAACTGTCATATACAGGGATGGTAGCTATTTGATGTAGATGATTTTCTGGTTTAATTTTAGAGCACTGGATGATAACAAATGTTATTACTATTTAAGCTTTTAAAGAGCTTTAACATTTTGATTTGTCTAATAATTTCAAAATAATCTGATGTCAAATAGTATATATGATTTATAGATAGAGAAATGAAGATGGGCCAAGTTTTATTGTTATTTGAAACTACTAGAGTTATCATTAAATGAAGTTCAACATTCTCTCATCACTAACTTGTTGCACCAAGCTGTAATTATTGTTTCACTGAATATTTGCAAGATTAAAAATTGTTAATAATTAACGCAAACTGTAAGTGAATAACAGTAACATTTATTTTGTACTTTATTGAAAGCCAAATACTGTTTTAAATATTTTGCATGTATTTATTCATTTGATCCTTACTATTATATGCTGTTACTGTCCCCTTATAAAGGTGCATAATTGATATATCCATTGGTCATTGAACATTGTCTAGGCTCATCCACCTAGTAACTGTGAGAGCCAGGATTTGTACCCAGGCAACACTGCCTGGCTCTACAGCCTATTCTCTTTCATATATTGCTAAAATTCATTACTTCTGTATTCTTATCCCCATTCTATCAGGACTTTCCATTTTAGATTGTATTCCAGTTTTCACACATACCTGACTTCTTATTTACTCTTCCCATTGTTTAGCTTCCTACCTTCTGTCCATTTTCTTCTATTAGAGAAAATACATGGACAGAAAGTAAAAAATGTAACATCCTCCTTTTGTGTGAAGATTTTGAAACTTAATGCTAAATTTGTGGGGTGGTTTGCTTGTTTGCTTGCTTGCTTTCACAGAAAATTCTTTCTGTAATTATCAGTTTTTTAGTGATTATATCAAAACATGAACCTTCAGATTTAGAAATAATTTTAACTTTTTCCTCATACTTATATATATAGTATGTATAAATGGTAATTTTAAAACCAACATAATTAATACCTCATTTTATAAGAGCTTGTAAATGAGGTGATTTTAATTATTTCACTAAAAATGAGGAGTTTTAGCCCTCTCAATAAAGAAAATTTTGGTTATAACAAGAAACTTACATTTTTATTTAAAGACTTATATTTTATGTTTTATTTTAAGGTTATATTTACATCTAACATATGTAAAAATAAACCTTACTGTCAATTATAGGTATGGGTTTTCTTTCTTTTTCTCATTTCCCACCCTTCTTAGTTCTATGGATCAAACACAGGGCCTTACACAGGTAGGTAAATAAGTGCTGTACCAGTGAGCCATTCCCCAGGCCTCTTTTTCATGTTTTGTTAATTTCTTTCTTTCCTTTTTTTTTCTTTTTTTCATTTTTTGTGAATTTCATCTCTCTTAAAACTTTTTTGAAAATATAAGTAAATATAGCAAAAATAAGTTAGACTCCAATGGTCAGTTTTGAAATTCAATAGAAGCTTATAATGTAAGATGACTTAAAAATGTTACAACTGTTGTAAATAGAGCCGTTCCATAGCTAATTGTTGAGTGGTATTTATATCATAAGAAAGAGATGAGTGTATATCTCTTTTGAGTTTACTCCCTGATTATTATTAAGCATCTCATATTACAGTCAATGTTAGAGTTTCTGGAAGAATTGTCAATCTTGGTAATAAATGCCAGAGATAAGTTGTACTTTCGTCTCACTGCTACTTTAATTGACTTCAGTCCTCCCATTTTTCACTGACCAACGTGGTCTTCATTTTCCCAGTTTACTGCTGGCTTAATGTGATGCTGGCAGTAGCAAACCTATCCTTATTCCCTGTCCAAAGAATGTTTATTTCTTCAACCTTACCATTCAGAAAGATCTGTAAGGCCTAAATTGGCTTGTGTCACTCTTGCATTTTCCCTTCGCTTTTTTGGCTGCTGAGGATTTAACCAGAGGTGCTTAACCACTGAGCCACATCCCCAGCCCCTTTATATGTTTTATTTTGAGACAGGATCTCTCTAAGTTGCTTAGAACCTCAGCTTAAAGTCACTGGGATTACAGGTGTGTACCACCATGCCCAACTCATTTTTCTTTCCATCCATTTTCTATCCACAGAGAATGCCAACATTCAGAATGATGCCTTTTAGGGTGATCATTCAACCTATGGACAGTTTCACAGTATCAGAATCTGCTTAATCATATATTTATTCCAATAGTGAAAACTAATTCTTTCCCTGTTCTTCTCATAAATTATTTTCATATAATATGCCAGAACACACAGCACCTGTCTGTTAAGAACAGAATTACTGGGCTTTGATTCTTAGTAGTGGTTCCTCCTTTTGGGTAAATATGAAAATTGCTTTTGGTCTAATTACTCATACTTTAAAAACAACTACTTACTATTAATTCCAAGTAGGTTACATATGTGGTTATCATTTAAGAATATTAGAAAAATCAAGTTTGAAAGAGAAAGACTAATATTCCTATCTTTTCTGACATGAGCTTGGACAATTTTGTTCATATTTCATGTCAGGGTGTGATGCTGTCTTTCAAGTATATACCAAAGTTGTGAAGCCATACCTGTTTCTTGTGTTTTATTTTAGTTTTTTAAATTTTTGGGGTCTTGAGGAATTTTATGATACTTCATAGTATGGTCCGTGCAGATTATTTATAATAATAAGTGCGAAGCAGATAATAAGTACAGCTATAAATATAGGCATATTTATGTGTGCATGGTTTACATTGCTACACATAGATGTAAGTATTGACATATACATTCTTGAAACATTCAAGTCATTACCTGGGCAGGTTGCTTGTTTGCAAATTGATTATGATGTGCTAATATGTTGATTCTCAGTTATTAAAGTCTAATGTAAACATTCATTTATATTATCTAACTTCCATGATTTAAAAACATTTTACAGAATATATTCTGTCTTAAACAGGATCTATTTCTCAAATGGTCTGCTTAAACAAAGACTATCAATGTAAATGAGGGTAGATTCTAGTTCAGAGAGCCACTATTTGAGAGTATTAGTTATAGGGATTAGAAAAGTAGAGAAAGAACATTGAAATGATGAGTCTGATTATAATTAAGTTCAACAGGATTGGATATGGATTTAAAAAACATTTGAGAGGACTTTATGTCTGTCTTGGGTGTGATCCTTTCATGAAAATCACCTGTCTGCATATATATGTTGTGACACAATTATATGCACAACACAAATTAATTCCAACTGTATTAGTTGTGAAATTATATGAATTAGGGTTTCAAATGATTGTTGAATTCCCTCGTGAGTGATCTGTGTATTAGATATGTGGCTGAGTTAATGTGCATGAAATGTTGAGAAGTCAGATTAATATGTTACTTATTATTGAACTTCATTTAGTCATCCTTTACACCTTATTGAATTTGTCTTCTTCGTAACATTTGAAATGTAGAAAATTAATATATATTAAGAAATAACATTTTTTCAAACCCAAATACCTAGGAATCCAATGTCATACTTATTCTTAACATTTTGTCTAAGTTTTTCGAAGCATAATAAGAAGAAGCATAGTTTACCTTCTTATACAAAAAGAAAGAATTTATTCTGCTAGTTTAAATAATGTGTTTCAATAGGTCTTCCTCTCCTAACCTTTTAGTCTTTCCTTCTCTTTTCTTTTCCTCCTTCCTCTTATTTTTTTTCCACCTTTCTGGCCCATATTTTCTTTCTTGTGAAACTATTCTTCTTCCCTGCTCCTCTAACCTGAAAAGTGTTTTTATTACATAGTAAAGCATTTCCTATTTTAATTAGTCTTGAAGTTTACTTTTAAAAGCAGAGCTCTGGTAAAAGAAAAATACCTCTATTAGCTTACATTTAAAATCCTTTTCATCATGATGAGGGTAATTATCTGTTACTTCTAAGAAGTAAGCCATAGCTAATTTCTGACTCTGTATATGTTTAAAGTAACTTAGAATCAGCTTGGGACAGTTCTGACGTCTGCTTAGGTAATGTAGCATCCATATTCTTCACTAGGTGTTCATTTAGCTACAGATGCTTCATATAAAACAGGGTAGAGTAGCTTTCAAAAGGATCTACACATCAAAGTGTAACTTGAACTCTGTTTTTTTACATTGTTTGAGGGATGCTTAAAGGAGTAGAACTCACAAATTTGTTTTCCCCACCATGCATTATCCTTTTAAAGTTTATAATACTTTTCACTTACATATTTTCTGTATCATATCACATTTAATTGAATAGCCTTATTTCTTTGCAATGGTTTAACAATGTTCACAATCAAATATTAGTGTAATTCATGTTTTGTCTAACAAAGGAGGTTTCTTTAACTACAGTTAATTCTGGGAAATGATGATGCCACTTTTGGAGCCTTAAATGAAATTCTTTGAATAACGTATCATATTTATATTACAATACTACACTCTTTAACTCATTTCTGTAGTTTTTTGATAATTATTCATGAGGTAAAATTTGCCAACTTTTAATACTTGGTTCCTGAGAGTATTTAAAATAAATGCTGTGATTGTAGCTGTTAGCCACAATGTATCCTCTTTTGCTAGTGAATTCTTTGATGCAGAATGCCTCTTATTCGGGTTCTTTCCAGTCTCCTTTCCATTTCTCATAGGGATAAACAGTCGCTAAAATTACACAAGAATTAATCTTTGATGTATTTGATTCTCTGAGAAGCCTACTGAAAGGTCACCTCTTAAATATACTAAATAACAAAATATTCATGTATTTTAAACTTGCATTATGGGAAAGAAACCTGTAATTTGACTTGCTGATCTGGCAGTTTGGGGTTATTAGATTTAATACCATCAACTTAGTTTGGATTGTCTGTACAGTCCCTTCTTCATATGATGTATTACAAAAAAATTTGAATGTGTGTGGGGGGGAATAGGAGCTTATATTGTAAATAATAAAGTTCTTAGAATAGGCCATGTAAGTAATAAAGATATTGTACTCTGATATTCATACTGTAAACACTAACCTGCATTTATAGCATTTTTATTTTTTCATGCCAGATTCTAATTCCAGAATTTGCAAGAAGTATTCCCTCTTACTGTTCAGTTCCCCCCTCCCATTTAGGTCCCAGCAGTGTGGGTTGGAATCCAGAGATCCCAAGATTCCTAAGCTTGGAAGGAAGGAAGGAAGAAAGAATTCTTTAGCTACCCTCACTGGTTACGGTGGTACCAGGGCAGCTCAGAAACTACAGTGAATCCTTAATATGGGTAGCAGTTTATCAGTAAGGACATTTCAAATGATCCAGAGATTTCAGCAAATTTTCCCTTTTTTATATACCCATTTTTAACTTTATATATTTATTTATTTATGTTTTTAATGTGGTGCTGAGGATCGAACCCAGTGCCTCACGCGTGCTAGGCAAGTGTTCTACCACTGAGCTACAGTCCCAGCCCCCTCCATTTTTTTTTTAACTAGCATTTTGTAATTAAAAAAAAATTTTTGCTTCATTTTAATTATTAGAAAATGAATATTATATGGGTATTGGTAAACAAGACAGGGTTCCTTTAATTCCCACAGACAACTTAAAATTGCTATGATGCTATACAATTTGGGGCGGGGGGGAATACCTGGTTTTTTGAGTCAATGAGGATAGAAATATTTCTCTGGTGTTATTTTGTGACTGTTGACCTCCTTTGTTTGTTTTTATTTACATTTTTCATTTTTTGAAATATAATGATTGTTTTTAAATAACTCACATGTAAAACAAACTTATGGTATGATATATAGCTATAAATCAAACATGAAGTTTCAGCCATCACTCTGGGAGGACTCCTTCTATCATTCATATGAGGATTTTTTTTTTTTTTTTTTTAGCAAAAACCAACAGCTTAATCTAATCCCAATATTATAAAGGTCTCTCTTAAAGAATATTATGCAGTGATTTTTTTTTGCTTTTACAACTTTAATGTTTTTGAAGCACTTTGACTTTTATTTTATCTTATTAAAAATTTGTTTACTGAACTTTCGTATTTTAAGTAGGGATCAGGATGTGTAAGTGAAAACATCACAATAGATGTTCTTTATATATTTAGGTTTGTTTTTAAATGCCTGCCTTTTTCTCTCCACAGAATACTTGAAGTAGCTAAGAACACATAAACAAATGCGATTATAACTTTGGTGTGTGCTTTCAAAGTTTAAAATTATTATAAAGCCAAATATTCCTCTACACCGAACATTATATCTGGTTGAAACAATACCGATGTATTTCTTTTTTAACGTCACCATAAATTTCAAGCTTAAATCCAACTTCATTCTAAGCCACCTAAGTATCTTATATATGCTCAGGTTTTACCTTTGTATCAGTATAACTACAAAATATTTTGGAGAATTATTATATAAGGATCTTGTCCCTGGGCTTTTCAGAATGACTTTGTGGATGACAATTTTTTGCCTCACTTTATACCTAATAGAAGTTATAATAACTCAGCCCAATTTTTTCTCTTTAAATTCGTTTTCCATACCTTTGGAAGTAGCACCATAAGAATCTTATTAACCTCAGTAAGCAATTAAATGGAAAAAAAAATCTTGCTAAATTGAATTTGGTAGTACTGAAATCAGATAGGCTATGCAATGATTTTTAGAATATTCACAGTTGTGTACCCATCAGCACTACAAGATTGCAGAGCATTTTCATGACTCCTAGAAAAAATCCTATTGCCATTACTATGCATTCATAATTTCCCCCTCTCTCCAGCCCCTTAAAACTATGAATTATTTTCTGTATTTGCCCATTCTGGACATTTCAGATAATTAGAATCACATAATATATGACCCTTTGTGTCTAGATTCTTTCACTTGCATAATATTTTCACAATTTTTCCATGTTTTGGAATGTATCCGTACTTCATTCCTTCTTACAGCCCCGTAATACTTCATTGTATGGTGACCTCACATTTTGTTTTTCCATTCATCAACTGATAAACATTTGCTTTCATATTTTAAGTAGGGATCAGGATGTGTAAGTGAAAACATCACAATAGATGTTCTTATATATTTAGGTTTGTTTTTAAATGCCTACCTTTAAATATGAAATAAATATGAAAACATTGTTTTGCTTTTTGACTATTATGAATATATGTTCAGTGAACATGTAGAAGTTTTCAGTGGACATATTTTCAGTAGATTTATTTCTTGGATAGATATTTAGGTGGAGAATGCTGGGTTGTTGGTAATTTTGTGTTTCACCCTTTGAAATATTGTTAACCCATTTTCCCAAGTAGTTGCACCATTTTTACGTTTTACATACAGTAATGAATGAAGGTTTTAACATCCTTTCCAACACTTATTTTCTGTCATTTTAATTATAGCAATCTTAGTGGGTATGTAGGGGTATATAATTTTGGTTTTGATTTGCATTTCTCTAATGACTAATGAAACTAAGTATCTTTTCATGTGTTTAACAGGTCATTTGTGTATCTACTAATGAGAAATGTCTTCAAATCCTTTTTTCTCATTTTTAAGTTGGGTTATCTCTTTATGTTGAGCTTTAAGAATTCTTTATATATTTTGGATATTTGTCTCATCAGATATATGGTTTGCGAATGTTTTTTTTTCCCTGTAGATTTTTATTTTCTTCATGATGTCATTTGAAGAAGCAAAGTTTTTAATTTCCATCAAGTTCAGTTCCATTTTTTGTTGTTGTTGTTGTTGCTTGTGCTTTTAGGTTGTCACAGCTAAGAAAGCCATTTATTTATCCAAGGCCACAAAGATTTCCTCCTGTGTTTTATTCTAAGTTTTATAGTTATACTACATTACTTTTTCACATATTATTCATAGTAGACAAGTGCTATGTTTTTTAGATTCCTTGATCTGCTAATTGTATCAACCATGAGATCTGTATCACTTGCTTTCATATGCTATTTTAGAAAATTATTGTGTCAGAAACAAAACAATAGATAACTTCCATGCCATAAATTTTAGTGTGCACTATATAAATCCCTTAGAGGAGGCGCAGAAAAATATGTTCTTTGCAGAGTTTCACTAGATCCTGGCCTGAGTTTAGACCCACTTTTCTTCTCAGAAGGATACTTGACTGGACATCAGAACAGAATTTTGCTTCTGAGGTCAGCACAGCTGGTTTTATTCCGACTTTCTTCTTGCTAGTTTGATATCTTTATTTGTACAAATTTCTTAATTATTTAAGTATAGTATAAAGATACGTTCATATACAAAAGTACTCTTTGACTCTTAAGAAGAAAACAGTTTCATTATTCTTGTATTAGTCTAATTTTTTAGTGTGATTTTCAATAAAATTAGCAAATATTTTAAACCTGTTATATAAAATGAAATTTCAGCTGTGATTGTCCGTAGGACTTTGAAGTCTTTTGGGAAAAATCTTAGAGGAATGAGCATAATTATTACTAAAAATCATCAGTCTTGCCCCTTTATATGTGTCTTCTTTGGCCATTCTACTGATAATTTTATGTAAAAAATCTTAAAACAGTTTAACTTTTTCTGTATAAATAGTCTTATAAACAATATCAAATTGATCTTGATCCTAGGGTAGGTAAATAGTATTTTTCTGTTACACATGTTACTTAATGAACAGATATACGGAGCATGCCCTTTGTATTTATGTTACAAAATATATTTAGCATTGTCTAGACCAAATTATAATAAATACAATAATTTATATAAGACAAAGTACAAACTTCAAACTAGATGTGTGGATATAATTCTGATGGGTTCTTTTCATTTAATCATAGTCTCATTTAAGACACTATTACTTTAGAGATTAAATGTCCTTGACTGTAATAATGACAGCTTCTCAAATGTTAATTGTTAGTTTTTAGTGTTGTCGGGAATATTAAAAATAAGCTTCAGACTCTCCTAGCATAACTAGTGCTTATTTTCAAGTCTCCTTATTTTCCTCCATAAAGTGGTCCAGACTCCCTCCACCTCTCCTCCCAGTTCCCTCTCTTCGCATCATCATACTATTTACTATAAAGTTCTTAAAGCATAATTTTTAAATGGTCTGTTCTTTTTATTTAATGAGGTAGTGTAATTGTCTGTATTATTAAGCAAATTTTAATGTGAGGCCTTTTTTGAAAAGCATGTGATGCCAAATTTGACATGCATGATTATGTCTCAAGCCAAATATGCATGTGACAATTTGAAGCATGTATCAGATGTCATTGGTAATGCCTACTGCATGTCCTGTGTAAACCCCAGTTTTCTTTGTCTTTGTATCACATATTATTGTTCTAATTAGCAAAATATCAATGGAAACCGAAGGTTGAATACTAATTATTTTTCATTCTCTCTGTAATTCTCTCTATAACAACTAAATACTATTAACTTTCTTTGGTTACACATTTAACAGTTTTTTTAAAGAGGAATGAAAAGAAATAACCATATGTTAACTATCTGTTGCATTAGAATTTTATATATTATATCATTTAATTTTCACAGCAATCATTTAAGGATATAATTTTTCCCCATTCTTCAGATTCAGAAACAAACTCCTAGAGTTGGGTGTAATTTGCCCTGGGCATACAGTAAGTCAGTCATATTGATAGTTGAGATTCCAACCAAGCTTTTGTTCATTCCACTACATTTGAAATTCTAATCTCCCTATGCTGTGGTCTTTAGCCCACATTTTTCTTATCCACTGATTTCTCTCAAGTATTGTTATATTCCACCTGCCTTCTGAGTACTGAAATGGTGTAAGTCTTTCTCCATTAAAAAAAAAAAAAAAAATCAGTTTCAAGTTGTAGCTTGAAGATTGCTCTATATTGCCTCCTTTCTTCTCATCCTCTTTTTAGAAATTCCTCACTGTTATTTTTACATTCTACTACAGTTAGTGTATTTTACTTTATACCTACTGGTATGTCTTGCATTCTTAGAAAACAAAGTTATATAACTGGTTATAATTTGTTTCTTGATTTGCTTTTATTGCCTGAGAAGTCCAGAGTTGTTTGTTTTATTTTGGGGGGTGCTGGAGATGGAACCCAGGGTCTCTGAGCTGTACTCCCAGCCTTCAGAGTTAAATTTTGTACTCTAGCTTTACAACATTCTCTCAGCACTTGCTGTATTTCTGTTATCCGTTACCACTGTATTTTTAAACAAAATTAGGAAACAATATTCATGTGTAGGGGGTGGTGCTTGCACTCAAACCCTGTACTTCATGCATGCTAGGCAAGTGTTCTATTACTTGAGGTAGAACCCCAGCCCTACAAATACATTCTTTATTGAAGTTTTGTTTATATTGCAGTATCTGTAAAGACTCTTAATGGAATGTTAGCAACTGTGTGTGATTCACTGAAGTTACCTATTATATTAGAGTTTTTGTTGTTTTCATTTTTCTTTTCTTTCTTTCTTTCTTTTTTTTTCTTGGCTAAAGATCCGCAAAACATTAATAGTAAATTTGCCTTATTATTACTTAGGTACATTATTTTAAATAATGGTGTCAAGTGAAAATATACTCACTGGATGTGAGTCCAGTTTTGATGGGATTTTCAATTATAAAGCCTAGTTTTTCTAATGCCTTTCCATTGATTTTATGCTACTGATAATATATAATATAGCCATTTTTGTAACTCATTCCTTTTCTAGATTTAATTCTTACCACAGCGTACTAGTTGCATATCAATCTAATTACATTCTGAGACACTGGCTGATTCCAGTTATAGTTTAATAGCTGACTTTTTAAAAAATATACCTGCAAATCTTACAAATAAAATCCTCTGATATATTTAAGCAACCCTTCTAAATTATCAAATAAATTTTACTTATACATTTAGTAAATCAATCAGCCTGTTTCAAAGAACTTTAAAGCAGAATATAAAATTTGTCATTATCTGATTTTTTAAAGTTTTTTTTCTCTCTTATAACCAGTTTTCACTGTTTCAGTGAATTCAGTCTCCCGTTGCTCTCTAATAGTATTAGAATTCTTTCTTCTCTGTATGGTCTCTAACTCCTTAATCAGTGAGCCTTTTATGTACCTTTCTTGCTGTAAATTCTCTCTTTTTTTGCAAATTGTCATTTTGAATAAACCAACATTTCTAATTCATACTATATCATGATAAGATATATATGAGCAAAACAACAATTAGCACTAATGGTAACATATTAAGAGTTAACTACATGATGAATATGTTTTGTAATCATCCTTTTGTTTTATAAGTTAGTACATAGTCCATATTAATATTGAATAAGCTTCCATTGAATGTTAAGTCATGTTTAATAAAAACAGTAACTGTATACTGAACATTTAGTATATGCTAGACATTGTTTAAATAATGCCTTGCCTTACTCTTTACCAAGAACCTTTGAGGTATATACTGTTAACATCCACTAATTTTTGTTTTAGATAACTCTTGTAGGTGTGTGGTAATATCAGATACATTGTGGTTTTATTTGCATTTTCTTAGCAGACACTCATGTGTTAAACATATTTTCATGTGCTTATTTACTATCTCTATATCCTCTAGTAAAATTTCTGCTTGTGTCTTTTGCCCATGCTCTAATTAGATTGTTGTTGTTTTAACTATTGAATTTTTAGCATGTTTTGTATACTGTGGGTTTAAGACCTGTGTTGGAAATGTGATTTGTAGATTTTCTCCTGTCAGTCTGAGGCTTGACCTTTTTTAATATTTTATAAATTATTTTTTAAAATTTTTGTCAGGGTCTTGCTTAGTTGCCCAGGCTGCCTTCAAACTAGCCATCTTCCATCCTCAGCCTCCCTAGTAACTAGGATTATAGCATGTACACTATGACTGGCTGTAGCTTGTCTTTTAATCTTCTTTAGGCCTTTTTATAGAGGAAAAGTTTGTTTATTTTTTTAAATGAAGTCTAGCTTATTGGTATTTTCTTTCATGGGTCATGACTTTGGGGTTAAGTTCAAGACTAGCTTTGAATCAAAGTCCCAAAATGACTTTGCCTTTGCCCTCTTGCATATAAATAAATATTAAAATATAAGCTTCTGAATTTTATCACTCTGGGGTTTTTGGTATCCATATAAATGAATTTTAAGAAAAGAAATTGAAGGTAAAAGGAAATAAAAACTAAATATACTAAGTTTGGATAATAGTAAATCAAATGTGCACTGCAGCATTCTAAACTTGTGGTCCTGGTCATTGGTTGGTTGGTGGTATGTTTTTTTTTTTGTGGTGGTGGTACTGGGGATTGAACAGGGGCACTGGACCACTGAGCCACATCCCCAGCCCTATTTTGTATTTTATTTAGAGACAAGGTCTCATTGAGTTGCCTAGCACCTCAAATTTGCTGAGGATGGCTGTGAACTCACCATCCTTCTGTCTCATTCTCTGGAGCTGCTGGGAGTACAGGCATGCACCACCGCGCCTAGCTGGTCATTGGTGTTTTAAGTTCCAAATTACTATGTGCCATGATCATGTTGTGCATTTTATTATTTAAAAAACTACAATGTAGGCGTCATCTCCTTCAGTTCACATCTTATTTGTTTTCATATGTGTGTGATTATTTATATTTTTTCAGTTAAGGAAATGGAGATTTAGAAAAATTAAGTAATTGTGCTCATGTTTTCGTAACAAATGATAGAAACAGGACTTGAAGCCAGTTCTTTCTGGTTTTAAGTTTTTATTCTCTTAAGAAGAAAGAGCCTTGCATTTTTTTATTGGAGTTTATGCCTTATGTTTCATATAAGACTTGAACTTGATCTATATGATTTATAAGTTTGTAATATGGTTGTGCCTCTTATTGTCAATGCATTTTCTAATTTCCAGCTTATTAGAATAAATAAACATACGTTGTTACCCACATTAATGTTGGTTAACCTACTTGACTATATTTGGAATAGGCTTTTCCTTACATTTATTCTGTAATAAATGCAAGCAGCATTTTGCCGAAAGTATTTTTGGTTACCGTCTACAGAGCTTTTCCTCTACCAAACAAAATACTTCGTTTTAAAAATTTGTTGAAGGTTACACCTTTATAATAACTGCTCAGGTTTAGGAGAGAGTGGGAAAAGGAAAGATACAGAGAAACAGCAGGGTTAGAGGGCAGTGTCTGTTTTTTAATATGTAACTAAGATTACTTAACCTTTCCTGTCAAGTATATTGTTTTCAGGCAATTTTATCATAGCCAAGCCATCTCACTATTCTGTAACTAATTAGGATTTGTATGAGATTTTCAACTTTTTGAAGAGATTTCTTTGGCTTTGTTTTTCTTTCAGGTTGGACTAAAAGAGATGCATCTGAGTTTTGTTTTTTTTTTTTTCTTTAAATTGGCATGCATTTCTGCCACTGTCTTTCCCATTGTCTCAGTCCTGGTTGTCATCACATGGACTTGCTTTATCAGCTGGCCTCTCACCAGTCATTCTGATTTTACCTCTTAACCGAATCATCATCCACAGCACTGCTTTCATGAGCCTTCAGAAAAAGTCTCTTTCATCATGCCACTTCCTTTGCTAAAAAGTCTTTAAAGCATCTTCATGGTCTGGAAGATAGAAATTCAAAGTGGACTGTAGATATTTTAAATTATTACTGTGTTTCTCTATTCATTTCTTTTTCCTCTCAACTCCCCTAACCCTTATTATCTTTATTATATAATTAATCAGTTGCCTGAACATATTATTCTTGGTTTCAACTTGTATCAAAAACTATAGACTTCTTAAACTAAAACTATCAATCATATTTTTAATCCCTATAGACTTAAGTTAATGAAGTGAATTGAAGTATAATCATTGCATATTATCAAGATTTTTAGTTTATGTCAGCACGTAAAGCTAGTTGTTTTTTTTTTAAGCTAAATCTATAACAGTTATGTCAGAGAGATTGAGATGTATCTCTTTGATTAAACCAAACCAAACCAAAAAAAAAAAACCACACACACAAACCTTTGTATTTTTATGATTGTTTTACTCCAGGAAACTTAAAATTTAAACTTACCATTTTAAAAGTAAGTAACAGTAAAGAGGAAAGGGATTTTTAAAAAATATTTATTTTGTGCTTGACACGATTCCTTACTTATTCCTACATCAAACTGAAGAAATATGGAATGTTGCAAAATAACAGTGAAAGGAACTTGGTGGGAGATCATAGAGCTCATAAACAACAGTGTTCTTCATAATCCCTGACCAATTCCAGAGCCTCGGTACTCTGGGTCATGATGAGGCCTTCATTGTCACCGAGATAGTTGAGGAAAAAAAACCATTTTAAACATGGATAAAACTGGAATGATTAGCAATATATTATGACAATGATTATCATTATTATACTATAGAATTTTGGTATTTGGTATGATTCCCCAGTTATCAAAAAATTCTTTTATAATGCATTTTTTAGAAATTTTCTTCACCAGTGTAGTATTCAGCCAGGCTTTATTTTTGCATTATCTCTTATTATACTCCTTTTTTAAAAGTCAAGGACACAAACCACTTTTGTCCTTGTTTTATATTGTTTTGGTTTTTAATGCCTTATTTTTTTGGCCTGTTGTTTTTAGAATGTTCCATTTCCTGAATTTGCCTGATTATTTCTGGAGCATTAGATTTATATAAATTTATATCATTAAACATGTTTCCCAGTGATACCATATCTGTGATTTTGTGTACTTCTGGTTACACCATATTACAAGATACCTAGTAGCAACATAAAATTTAAGGTCTTTTAATTTATAGGGAGTAGCAGCAAAAATTTAATTGCTTGGATTATCTTTTCCTTTTTCAAATAGACAACGACTGAACGCCCTTTCATTCAGAAACTGTTTCGTCCTGTGGCTGCAGATGGACAGCCACATACACTGGGCGATCTCCTCAAAGAAGTTTGTCCTTCTGCAATTGCTCCTGAAGGTAATGTAATTAGCAACATTAAAACACTTCATTTTCTGTTTTAAATTCTCTTTAAATTTTAATTAATTAATTTGTTTGTTAGTTTATTTTGGTGCCAGAGATTGAATGCAGAGGGGTTTACCCACTGAACCACATCCCCAGCCCATTTTGTTTTTTATTTTGAGACAGGTTCTCATAGAGTTTCCTAGGGCCTCCCTAAGTTACTGAGGCTGGCTTTGAACTTTTGATCCTCCTTTCTCAGCTTCCCAAGCCTCTGGGATTACAAGCATGTTCCTCCATGCTCTGATAAATCCCTTTTTTAATGAAGTAAAATAAGCATACTTAACACTAGTTATTTCAGGAAGAAATTTTCAGTATCTTGTAGGGGGATATTGCTTGTAACAGAAACACTTGCAGTGAAACCACTGATTCTCTTTAGCAAAATAAAATACATTGTTTTAAAATTGCCCTCTTACCACATCTCTGATGCTACTAGTCTTTAAAAGAGTTCTGGTAGATTTGAAAGGGGGGAAAAATACACACACACATAGAGTTTAATATCCCTTATCTGAAATGATTGGGACCAAAAGTGTTTGGATTTTCCCCCCTGATTTTAGATATTTGCATAAATATAATGAGATATCTTGAGGATAAAACCTATGATTAAACATCAAATTCATTTATGTTTCATTATTATTCCTATAAACAGCCTGAAGGCAGTTTTTTATGATATTTTTAGTGTGCATGTATTTTGACTGACTGTTACATATGGGCAGGTATGAAATTTTCAACTTGTGCTGTTAATATTCTTGCTCAAAACATTTTGGATTTTGACATTAAGAATGCTCATTTTATACATGATATTCTGGTTTGGGTTTTTTTTTTTTTTTCCTTTTTTCCTTCACCTAATCATTACTACATTCGCTATTGATTACATTTATTTATTTGTTTGTTTTTTATGTGGTGCCAGGGATCGAACCTAGTGCCTCATGCATGTGCTTTACCACTGAGCCACAACCCGCGCCCTAATTACATTTATTTTAAAGAGAGAAATTTTCAGTAGCCTATTCTGCATGAAATTTTATTTTTTATATAGCAAAGAAAGTGTAACTTGATACTTTAAATCCTAGTTGGAAAGAGATAATATTTTAGTAAATATAAAAGTAATACTTGAAAATGTTGCTTTTATTATGAATATATTTTAAGTTGGGGGATTGCAACGTTATTTACATGTTGTTTAACTGTCCACACAGTTCAAGAATCTAAGTAAGTGGTTTTTGTAAGAAGTAGAATTAGAAACAGTGGGATTGGGGAGAATGTTGATATTCCACCTAAATGACCCTACAAAAAAATGTGGAGTTCAGTATATGTCATCCTCTCTGTGAGTGTAACATTTTTTCTTAGTCAAGTATGCTTACCTAACTGGCATTTCTATATATATTTAGCACTTCTTAAAAAGGCTCAATGGGAAGGAGAAAGAAGGAGTGTCTGAAATGCCATCAGAATTCCTACCAGAAGGGATTAAAGAAATAGACCCATGATCACTCCTGAAAATTATTGAGATAGCAGAGAATTCATTCATTTTAAAAATTATGAATATATTTTTTAGAAGTGTTAATATAACATTTGTTTTCACTAATGTTATATTTAGAAGTGTTAATATAACATTTGTTTAACATTTGTGTTACATTTTTACTGGATTATATATCCAGTGTTTCTGATGGTCTCTCATACACAGCCTCATATCTCTAATACTAGAATTCTTTCTCTGTACTATTATCACCTCAAAACATTATTTATAATTAAATCATGTAGTGGTTAACTTTAAGTTGGTTATAATAATACCTTAGAATATTATTTCATCTTTACTACTGAGTGACTTTTCACTATTTCAGTTAAATTATTATTTTGGGGTTCAGTTCAGTGACTTTTTTTTTTCAGTGACTTTTTTAATACAATACAGGAGTTGTATAAGCATTGCCACATAGTGGTTTTAGAACACTTCCATGTCCTCCAAATGTTCTCTTGTACTTATTTTCAGCTAATCTGTGCTGTGTTTACCATTGGTCTGCTTTCTGTTTCTAAAATTTACCTTTTTTGGATATTTCATATAAATGGAACTGTAAAGTATGTTGTCTTTTGCAACTTAGCATAATTTTTTGAGTTTCATCCATTTTGTGTTCAGTGTGTTTTTATGTGTTTATAAATAATCTCTGATGAAATGTCTGTTCAAGTCCTTTTCTCAATTTTTCATTTGTTTTATTACTGAATTTTGAGAGTTATTTACATTTTCTGGATAAAAAGTTCTTTATCAGAACTATGTAGGTTTTGTTTTTATCTATGACTTATCTTTTTTCTTTTGCAGAGTAAAAATATTTAATTTTGGTAAAGTCTTATTTATCTTGTTTTTGAAGCTTATTATATTTGTTAATCTAATAGGTAATACATTTATAAAATTCCAAGATATGAGAGGTGGGAGGGAAAGGGAGAGAGAAGGGAAATTGCATGGTAATGGAAGGAGACCCTCAGGGTTATACAGTGGAGGGGGTAGAGAGAGAGGAGGGGAGGGGAGGGGAGAGGTGGGGAGGGGGGAGGGGGGAGGATGGGAAAGGCAGCGGAGCACAACAGACACTAGTATGGCAATATGTAAATCAATGGATGTGTAACTGATGTGATTCTGCAATCTGTGTATGGGGTGAAGGTGGGAGTTCATAACCCACTTGAATCAAAGTGTGGAATATGATATGTCAAGAAATTTGTAATGTTTTGAACAACCCACAATAAAAAATTTAAAAAAAAAATGCATATGTGAAGGAATTCAGTGAAAAAATTCCCCTCCCCAACTTTTTTTTAATAATTTTTTTTAGTTATATATGGACACAATATCTTTAATCTGCTTGGTGTCTATTTTAGTATATTCTTGAGGACTTGGGAATATAAACTAGTTTTTCCCATGTGAGGTATAATTAAGAGATTAATAATATTTATTGCTGATTTAGATGAGACCCATAGTGATATTTTAAAGAATATTAGGGGAAAATGCTTTTATTAATTAAGAGTAATTGAAATTGAAATTTAAGTTTAATATTTAAATGTTACTTTATTGTGTTTTCCTACTTTTTTAAAACAATCTGCTTTCAAAAATGGGTCATTTTAGGGCTGCAGATATAGCTCAGTTGGTAGAGTGCTTGCCTTGCATGCACATGGCCCTGGGTTTAATCCCCAGTAACCCCCCCACAAACACACACACACACACAGATCATTTAAAATTTATTTCTGTATAAGATTCTTGATTATTGGGACCATCACAGTGAGACTCAAAAACCTTAGAAGAAAAATGTTCTGTAATGATCTGTTATTACCCAACCAGTGCAGTTGTCAGCATACACAGAATGATCTGTAATGCTTAGTGAGGATGGTATAAGGGATTCTCTCTTGGTAAACTAGTGTTATATTTAAGATGTAAATTTAACAGTTCTTTTTAATCCAGGACAGGGGACTTACTTAAAATTTTATTTTGTTTCTTTGGTTAACTATGAATTTATAATTTTAATTCACTTTTATTTCATGATTGCCTATTTCTAGATGTCACGTGTATTTGAGTAGCGGAAACTTATTAGAGAAGGGTGGAAAGAAATTAGGAG
Organism: Marmota flaviventris; assembly: GCF_047511675.1. NCBI lineage: Eukaryota > Metazoa > Chordata > Mammalia > Rodentia > Sciuridae > Marmota > Marmota flaviventris. The sequence continues at coordinate 56,793,387 of NC_092503.1, forward strand.
TTAATTTTGCATTTGACATCATTGAATAGTCATAGTAGAGCCTTCTATTTTTCAGTCTCTTAATTTTTCATCTCTTGGCTCATTAGAAAATTAGGTTTAGAATTCAGATCTTCACCTTCTGGACTGTAGGTTTTTTTACTTTACTGTGGTTGCCCATTTTCATTTTCTCTTCTTTTTTAAAAAAAATACTTTCAGATTTTAGTTGAAAATATCATTTGAAAATACTGGTGTTTTTTTAACTATTCATTGTGTGATTTTTGTTTAGCACCTAAATGTTATCTGCTATTCTCCTTTAAAGATATTGTTATTCCCTGAGTAATCTTAGGAACCTGAACTTCTACTGTGCTTATTTTGTTTTGTTAGCATTTTTGTATAAAATTCTATCCACTCTTTATGTTGAATTTATTAAAATGGTAACTGTAAACATCAGTCATATAAATGAAATCAGTCTGATGCCCCTTATCAGAATGTGTTTTTCATGCTCACTTTTGCCATTCCTTCACCCAGGCCAAACAATATATATAAGATTAACACAACCTTACACAAAAATGGCACAGGAACATGTGATGCTGTTTATTCTTTAAAAGATTCTTATTCTCTCCTATGTTTCTAGTCTTCCCTGTCTGTATATCCTTTTCTAAGGAACAGTGTGATTTCCCTTGTATTATTTGAAGATGGGGCAGTGAGGTGGCTGATTTTAATCCACACACCTACCTCTTAAACTGTTTATTCTAAAATTGGTACTAAAACAACCTAGTACTTGTCTTTTTATAGTGGGATTATGAGCAAGCAGAAAGAAAAACAAAACTGCTTCCTTAAAACTTGACTTGGTAAATTTTGTATGAGTACAGTTCTTTCCTTGGAAAAAAATTTTTTTTTTTACAAAACTATAAGAAACAAACATACGCCAGTTATAAAACCTTCAAGGCTATGAAGGCTCATGGCAAAACAGTGCTTTAGGTGAATCCCTTGTAAACATCTCCCCCCCCCCCCCCCCAGCCAAACTGTAAAGTGTTCATATTGTTTGAAGGACTCAGACTTCATTGAAATGACAAATAATACCTAAACTTTTAAGGTTCTTTTGATGGCATGTTTCATTCCAAGAGGGAAAAATATTTTTCCTTACACCCATAGTTTTTCTTTAGAAAAATTTATCTTTGCCTCTTCCTTTTCTCACTTCATGGATATTTTTAGAAAGTAATTGTCATTTAAAAGCCTGTGGAGAATATTCAGAAATACCAAGTCACTGTTTTAGTAAAGAACTGGTTCAATGCACCTGTAATACTATAAAATGTAAAGTATTTTGACACACCTGCACTCTAGTTGAAAGCGAAAGACTTTAAAATTGGGTGTGTGTGGATAAGAACTGACGATCATCACATGATAAAAAGAGAAAGTACTTGTAAAAGTTATGTGGCACCATTGTCTACTACTACCTACAAGAAGTGATTCAGCTGTGAAGGAATTTTTTTTTTATTTCATCATATAAAAGTATCATGTACTAATATTTATGAAGACGTGCTTTAGGTCATTGTTCTCATGAAGTAAATCATGACGAATTGCTTTGTGTGTTTCTTTTTTGATTTGCAAGTGGCTAGGGGAGTTAGCCAAGTTACAGGTAAGAGGAAATAACCAAAGGTGAGCTCAGGTAAATTGTTTTTGTGGTTTCAGCTGTAATTAAAATGACTCAGATCTAAGCCTCTGTACCAGACCTGAGGTGAGATATTTCTTTCTTTGTTCATTATGAAAAACATATATTAAAATATCAGTAACAAAAATTTAAAATCATAGCACTTTGTTTTTATTTTGGAGATTACAAAAGACATAAACTTTGTCTAATCATATTTCATTTCCCAGACTTCTAATATATATGTGTAAGCTAGGATTATCAAATGTTCATTCTCATTTTTTTTTTTTTTTAGTTGTTGGTAGACCTTTATTTTTATTTATTTATATGAGGTGCTGAAAATCAAACCCAGTGCCTCACACATGCCAGGCAAGTGCGATACCGCTGAGTGATACCACCACAGCTCCTTCATTCTCATTTTTTAAAAATATATTTTAAGATTCCATTGATCAGTTCTCTGTAAGTATTAGGCTGCTCTTAACCTTATTTTATATTTGATGTTGGACAAGTAGAGCACATGTGTAGGAAAGACCTGTGTTCATGGCAAATTAGTAATTGTTCCCAATATCTTTCCCAACAAGAAATACAGTCCTGTAACCATTTGGTTTCCCCTTTCCATTTTTGGTCTTCTTCCTGAGAATGTATTTACTCCTTTCCCAACTGCAGTTTGACTTTTGGTTTCCATTTAATGTTAAAAATTCAGTATTCATTTTCTTTACATTGTATATACTATCTTGTGCCCTGGGGATACTAAGATAGGTAAATCGTATAATACAATCCCCAGCAATTCAAAGGTTTGGTGTAATTGCAGTGGATAGAAAGATTTACAGTTGTAATATGTGCAGGACTAGGGATATTCAAAGCATATTAGGAACCACCTAGAAATCTTAAATGAAAGATGAGCAGAAATTAGATGAGAAGGAGAAGGGATCAGGTCACATATGCCCACTGTAGAATCCCTCATCAGCTAACCAGCTGCTGGTTGCTGGCAGGTAATATGTGGGCTAAAATGTCCCTACTCTGTTTGCTGACGGAGAAATGTTTTTCAGTCTTTCCCCCATTTACGGCATGAAGTATTTGATAAGATCAGAAATGTTGGCACTGAGGGAACTAAGTGAAGCTGAGGCTGGGAAATTAGAATGCCCCATTTAGGCAGTTTAACTTAAAACTGAAATTACTTTAATTTTAATATGTTTTATGAGAAACCACAGAATTGTAAAAAGAAAGTGGCATGTTCATATTTTTTCTCCTTTTTCATATTTTTAACTCTTTGCTGTATATGATTAGATTGTGTGATGAAGTGAGCTAAATGTTGTGATTGATTAATTTACATATAGAAAGCAGTTAGGAAGACAACATGTAAATCTCATGCTCACTTTACAAGGTATAGCCTCCACTTGTTCAGTTAGTATTAAAGCTAGTTGATTGATGTCTTAGGGTTGTCAGTCATCTGCATGGTGACTCTGGACCCCCAGACGAATTGGCATTTCAGTTTGCATACTCATGCCATAGAAACATAGGACTGCAGTCCCCCAAACCTCCTCAGGTTGAGTGCTTATGATAAACTGATAATTTTTATAATTTCACTAGTGCTTTTTGCATTCATTTAGAATTTGAATTAAATGAATAATGTCTTTCTATATCTTCATATGGTTTGAGTTGGGAAATTGTTTTTAATGAATCCAGATTACTCAGTTTATCAAACAAGGATGTTACCTGTTAACTGTCTCTTAATTTGGTTATAGAATTAAATAAACCAAAGGTATTTTTGCTGTTCGCCTTCACAGTCCTGTTTTTTCCCAAGGTTTTTATATTTGTTTTGTTTTGTTTGTATCTTCCAACTTTTTAAAAATTTTTTAACAAATAAGAGAAATATGCTTATGAAATTTATGAAGTCAAGTTTTAAGGAAGTTTTGTTTTTGTTCGTAATTCCACTATACAAAATAGTAGTTGGTAATATGGATCTGTGATGAACTCTAAATGTGAGCCAATATTGAAGCTACTTATAGAGATAGAATATCTGAAGTTATGGCAAGAGTTATATGCCATTGATTTATTTCTTTAGAAGTTAACTTCTGAACATAATTAGAAATACTAGAACTGTGGTTCTGGTAAAAAAGAAAGACACTTATTTCACTCAAGTATCTCTAGTCATTGCATCTTCTTTATTCAGCTTGACTCTCATTATATAACTTGTTAAAATATAAAAACTATTTTAGGCAAGAGGCCATCAGGAGACTATGGCATGCTGTTGGTACAAAGGAAAGTTTTTCATTGAGAAGACTATAAATAGCTTATCATTCATTTATTTAGTGCTGTTGCTATTCTCATGTAACACTGGAAGGTATATTTGTAAATGCACTGAGATAGTGTGACCCCAACACCAAACTGGTTCACTTGGCTATAATGAAAGCCTTCCCTTTTGGCTCAGCACTTTCTGGATCTTACTGTTCTTGGTCCTCATTGATGTGAGTCACAGTGGGAATTCTGAAAGTTTTCAAATATACCCCTTTAGGAGCAAAGGTCTGCTAGAGTCGTGTTTAACTTTTTTAGGTTAGCTTAAACTGGGTAATTAAGTTTTCTCTTAAATTTGTCATAAATTCTAAACTTAAATGGGTCAAGTTCTTTGCCTTGATTACTTCATTCTCTCTTCATCTCTGCTTTTTCCCCACACATGCACCATTTGCTATTCTTGGTGATACAGAATCTCTTAATTTAAGCCCATTTATTTGTCTTTTCTAAAAATCAAAGAAATAGAAATGATTATTTTCATTCTCCATTAATGGAGATGATGAGATTACTGGGCCTAACAAAAGATGCCTCTGATTTTCCCTCAATTATTGTTCTCTATCTTAATCTCAAGCTAAGTGAAATAACCTACCTTTCCCAAAAGTAGGTAACAAAACTTTTCATGACTACTATTCCATCTTTAGCAACAAAAAGCAAAATTCTCTTGCCAAAATAATATATGCAAACAAGTAAAAGCAAGTCATCACTTCATTAAAATAAGTTTTGTGGGACTTCATTCTGGCCACATATAAGTGTGATGGCCAGCTGTGCCTCCTAGCTACTCAGGTGACTAAGGCAGGAAACACAGTTTTGGGGCCATCCAGGGCAACCTAGTGATAAAATTCCTAAAGAGCTGAGAATGTAACTCAGAAGTAGAGTATTTGTCTAGCATTTTCTAGATCTTACATGCAATCCCCTGTTTGCAATCCCCAGTACCAGAAAAATAACACAATTATTATCTATACTTTAAGTAAAACAATCAGCTTTGTACTTATTCTATAATTCATATTTGACAAATATTAATGGTCCCTGTCATACAGAGCTGGAATTACTGAGTCATTTTGTGAAAGCAAATCCAAAACACTTTGAACCTATGATTTCCAAGTTTTATTAATTTTTTTTTAGTAGTAAGGCTTAACATCTATTACCTTATTTTTGTTTTGCCAGAAGGCTTTTCATGAGTTTATTAAAATGGTCTTATAATCACTTAATACAGTCTTCTTTTTACAATTATAATTAACCATATGTGTTTTTAAAAACTGTTTGGTTTATATTCTCTCCCCACTAAAAAATATGATTACAAGCAAAAGTCAATATAAGAATTAATTAGACATATTTTGTAATTCTTGTTTAAAAATAATTCAGGATTAATATTAAGTCAAGATTCTGGAAATATTTGGGGCAAAAATAAGATTTTATACACAAAAAAAGATATGTGAAATATATTTACTGGTATATGTTTTCATTAAACCTGTACAGCTAAGTGAATATAGATCCGGAAGAAGTTAATGTAAGTATTTTTAAATGGGTTTGTAGTTCTCTGATAAACAGCACTCTCCTTCTGTTTGTGATCATAGGATAAAAGCTCTGTAAGCTTGTATATGTTCATTTTTACTGCTACATCATGTAGTGTGCTCTTAAGATTGAGATCTCATTCCCCAGGAAGCATTTCTGTCTAAGATTAATTGCCCTTTTAAAATCAGTGTTTGATGTATTCCTCTGGCTATATCCTGGCTTGGTTTAACCCCCTTTGACCTGACCTCACTGACTATTACCTCCATGGCTGAGTCAAAATCCTTCAGCATGATGTATGCACTTCAGATTTCAGCCTGTGGTTTTTCATGTCAATGGATTCAATTAGTTGGCATTTTACTAATGAACGTATCAGAGGTTAAAGAATTTGTCAGCTAGAACAAAATCATTCAGACTAGTGGTGATCAAAAAGCTCATCTCTTTGTTTAAAATTCTTTCCGAAGTATTAAATACTTTTCAGAAGCTTTAATTTACTCCTAAATCATAAAATATAGATATAAAGCCACAATACTAACTTAATGGTTATATCATTTGACTAGCTATTTTCCATATTTAAGTATGAACTTTAATAAAAAATTATCTAATTAAACTGAAATTCTCCTATTAAAAGCTTCTGTCCCTTGAAGATATCCATTTCTTTAGCCTCCTTTAAATTGAGATTTCATTGGTTTATTTATTAATTATAAGAAGAAAACCTAAGCATCTCACTAGAAATCAAGTAACTCTTTTTAAAAGAGCTTTAGGTTATATTCCTTGTTGAAATACGCTTAGAAATGAGGATAAAATGCAAGGATAAAAGCTTATGAGCCATTGGCAATAGAAATCTCTTGACAGGCAAATCATCACTTTGTGTAAATTCTCAAGTAATAATGTACATAAAATGTGTGTCATAAATATTTTAAAAGTTTTGTCTCCTATATGAATGTTTTTTGTATTTTTTTAAAGAATCTTTATAAAGTTTTTTTAAATAGTATAACTTTAAGAAATAGTATAACTATAGTACATTGGGGCTCATTTGACTTCTGCGTGTTTTACTAAATTTAAACATTGAGCACTATGAAATTAATCCAGAGGGTTTACATTGCTTTCAGATTTTTTTCAAGTATTATTTAGTATAATCATTGACTGGTTTTGTTGTCTTTTTTTCAACAGTGAAATTGAATCTATAATATATATATATATATATATATATATATATATATATATATATATATATATATATATATATATATATGGTATTAAAAGAATTAACTTACTCCTGTAACTGTAAATTTAAGAAGAGAATTGTAGATTCCTTGCCTTTTGGTAGCAAATCGTGACCTTCTTAAAACTTGTCTTCTGTCCTCATTTCCTTGATAAATAATATTTTTGACACCCTGGAAGGTGTGGTAAAGAGAATCACTTTACTGAATATCTACCATGCTCAGGCCCTGTAATAGACTCTACCAGGTTCTTTGCTTGCGTATCCCATACAGCCTTAGAGATTAGGATTTGAAACTATCAGTCTGTGATTAGACCTCTTTTCTTCCTCATTTATATTGTATATTACTGTATTCATTGCATTACCTATATGTAGGCAACATTTTTACGTATAGGTAAGATTTTGCTGATATTTTAAGTTAGTAATTTTCATTAGTGACCTGTATATATCATGTGATATACTTATTGTAAATTACTTCCTGATTTTTATTTAATTATTCTTGTTTCTATGTGTGATTCCTATCATTCTACTCATATAACCAAAATATGTCTGAATTTACTTTTATTCAAATGAAATAATTCTAAAATTGTTCACTTTAAAATAGGTACTGGTTTTTTAAAATGCTATGTGGACATTCTACAAAATAATGAAATATACTATTTAAAATTGTCAGAGAATACAAAGAATGTCTAAAAGAAAAAAAAAACGGTTGCAGATTAAAGGAAAGTAGAGAAATAAAAATTAAATGCAATGTGAGAGTCCTTCTGTGTTTGTGTATCACCCAAAATTCATACATTGGAAACTTAATCCCAAATACAAATGTGCTGGAGAGGTCAGTCCTTTAAAAGGAACAGATTGATCCTGCTATAAAGGGCTTGTAGGAATGGGTTCTCTCTCTTGCTCTTCTACCTTCTACCATATGAAGACATAGCACAGAAGCCCACACCAGTGCCAGCACCTGGAACTTCAATTTCCCAGCCACCAAAACTATAATAAATAAATTTCTGCCAGGCACAGTGGCGCAGGCCTGTAATCCTAGCTGCTTGGGAGGCTGAGGCAGGAGGATTGCGAGTTCAAAGCCCCCCTCAGCAATGGCAAGGCACTAATAAGCAACTCAGTGAGACACCCTGTCTCTAAATAAAATACAAAATAGGGCTAGGGGTGGGTCAGTGGTCGAGTACCCCTGAGTTCAATCTCTGGTACCAAAAAAAAAAAAGGAAAGAAGTTTCTGTTTCTCATTAATTACCCAGTCTCATATATTTTGTTAAAGCAACACAATGCAGTAAGACAATACTAGACTGAATTTGAGGGGAAAAAAATACATTACTGAGATGTTTGGTAAAATTTGAATATAGACTACTTAATAGTATTATATTATCTCTTAATATAGATAACTGTAGTGTGATTGTGTTAAGTAAAATCTATTAGAAAATATTCACTATAAATTTGAAATTATATCAAAGTTACTCCTAACAAATGACATGTATTAAATAAATAGAACTAGTTTACTAGATTACTATCTGAAATGTTTGTCTAATTTAAAATGTGTTAAACTAACTTTAAAAATAAAAAAAAACCCAGAGTGATGCTCACCTGAAATCCCAGCAACTTTAGAGACTAGAGCAGGAGGATTGCAAATTCAAGGCCAGCCTCAATAGTTTAGCAAGATCCTATCTCAAAAATAAAAATGGAGGGAATAAAGCTCAGTGTTTGGGAGCCCCTGGGTTTATTCCCCAGTACTGCAAAAATATATATTATGTAAAATTGCCCAAGTAGAGACTGGAGTTGTAGCGTGGTAGTGATCCTTGCCCAGTGTGCCCTGTACCACGAAAAAATCAAAACAAAACAATTTTTTTTTTTTTTAAAAAAAAAGCCCTGACTAGGAGAGGAATGCAGTAACGTTTTTTCTCCTGAGTCATTTACTTTGTAGTGACATGTTTCTCATTCCAGGTACTAAGTTCTAGATTCCCATTTTGAAACAAAGACATATTTACCAAAAACATAGTTTACTTTAGCAGTAGCAAGTGTTTCCTTTATATTGTTTAGAAAAAAATTAAATATACATTGTTTATTGTTCGTTTTTGTTAGTTCAGATATTGCCAAATTGTCTGGTCCTGCTTTGTTAATATTATGGTGGTATGAATTAAGGTGGTAGTATATATACTGCTTGGTTTACCTGGAAATGTCATTTACTTTTTGTTGTTTTAATAACCAAAGCAGTCTTTACAAGTTAAGCTCTTCTACATAGTAAGTAAAGGTAGCCATCAGAAACCATTCTTGGCTGGGCATGGTGGCCCATGCCTATAATCCCATCTACTTGGGAGGCTGAGGCAGGAGGATCACGAGTTCTTGGGCAATTTAGTGAGACACTGTCTCAAAATGCAAAGAAATTGGGGATGTAGTTTGTTGGTAGAACACCTTTGGTTTTAATCCTCAGTACCACCACCACCAAAAAAAAAAAAAAAAAAAAAAAAAATCTCAACTGTTTTCAAAACAACTTGAACTGAACTGTATATTCTACCAGCAACAAAATTGTCCAAGCTGTGAAAACATTTTTCTCTAGCCAGGATTTTTTTTTTTTTTTTTTTTGAAACATTTCAAGCAAATAGAAGAGTTGAAAGAATAGTATAGTAAATACCCATATATCTAGTACATCTGTATGAAAATGTTTATTGAGTAATTATTATGGACTGGCTCTGTGCTAGCCAGTTGAGGCTGCAGTGGTGAGTAAGAGAGAAACTTAGTAGATTCAAGGGAACTGCTATCCCATTCTAAGAATCCCACTGCTTACAATTATGTTGAGGGAAGTCAGAAAACAGAAAAGATAAATACAGGGGAAATATTTGGACATATGTAGACAGTGTATTTCACATCCTAAACTGTTCTGTTTAGGGATATGACAATAAAGTTAGTCTTTTGCCTTTCTACCACACTGCATCAGTGGATTTTATGGAATATTTTATTTGCTTTCTTTTAAATATTGCTTTGGGCACAGTGTTTTGGATATTGAATTGCTGCTTGTATCTTCTGTTTGAGAAGTTCTAAAGGTGACTGGCTTAAGAAAAAAAAAAACTTTACACTTTAAGAACTTTTACACCACTACTCTTTCATTTTTTGACTCAGTGCTAAGTAGGAGGAAGATTCTGAGAATATTGAAATAGTTCAAAGAAGCATATATTAAGAATATAGAGAACTATACCAAAAAAGTTTTCAAATGTTCTAAGAAAGATTTAATACAGTAAAATCTTGGCAATCTAGAACTTGCAAAGAATGAATCATTCCAAATAATTGAGGGCTTGTCTGTTTAAATGCTAATTTTAAAAAGTCTTCCCAAAGTACTAATAATATGCATTCTGTAGTATCCTGTATAAAGCTTAATTTTTATTTATAGATGACCCATGCCATTATTATCAAAACCAATCATATTAATGCTGTGATCATAACTGTGAAAAAGTATCTAACAAAGTCTGCTAGAAAAATTGAAATGATTAAAGCATTTTTAAGACTAGTGGCATACAAGGTGATATGTTTTCCTAAAATTGAGTTAAACTATAACACAGTACCTTGGGGGTTTGTTTATATTGTTTATTTGGTTGTATTTAGAATTGGTGGTATATTTGTTAGGTTTTTATTTTTGTATTCTTTTTTTGTCAACTCTTATGTTTTTGTGTCCTCTATTAGACTGTCACTTCCTAGGACTGTGCTACCTCTAATAGGAAGTCTAAATATTTCTTTAAAAAGACCTTGTTTCAGGTACCAACCAAGCCATTATTAGCACACATCCTCTTGCTTCTTTTTCCCAACATAATAGCACTAGGATTGGAAAGTCATTTTGTGTAAAGCAGAAGGGAAAAGTGGGATATTCCTCCCTCATTGAGTTCCATGAATTCCCCTTTTTTAATTTTGCCTTCTATCTCCAGGAAGCTGTCTTTTTTTAAAATTAATATTTTATATTTATTTATATATGACAGCGGAATGTATTACAATTCTTATTACACATATAGAGCACAATTTTTTGTATCTCTAGTTGTATACAAAGTATATTCACATCAATTCGTGTCTCCATACATGTACTTTGGATAATGATGTCCATCACATTCCACCATCATTTCTAACCCCATGCCCCCTCCCCTCCCTTCCCACCCTTCTGCCCTATCTGGAGTTCATCTATTCCTCCCATGCTCCCTCTCCCTACCCCACTATGTGACATTGTGTTTTGAAGAGACCAAAAGCAGACTCAACAAGAGTTATGTTAAAAGAGTAAAAGAAAGCTTCTTAGTTTTTTTGCTTTTTGTTTGTTGGGATTTTTTCTTCTTTTCCTTGGAGAAGTTTGGAGTTTTCTTTCTTTGTTTTCCTTTTATAATAGAGTGTTTCTGTTTCTGATTATTATGAAAACAAAAATATAATCTTATATTTAAGTAGAAATAAAATTTGAATTTATAAGAAAAGCAATTCCTATGTCCTTTAAAAACAAATACCTTTGTTTTACTAATCTATTTATTTTATGTGGTGCTGAGGATCAAACCCAGGGCCTCACGTGTGCAAGGCAAGTGCTCTACTACTGAGCTCCAACCCCCATTCCTGTATCCTTTAATTAGTGAATGGGTATTAACAAAAATCAATCAGGTTTCATGACTCTTAAGACAGGAATCCCCCAGTCAGACTCTTAGTTCCTTCTGATTAAAACTTTAACTGTTGTTCTAATATTGTCTCTAACACTTCTTGAGTTATACTTGGACACTTTACTGAAAATCAACCAAAGCTCCTGTCTGTTTTATTCAATATCTGAAATGCTGATCTCATTTCTTGATGATTGCTAGTCACATTTGTTTTACATTTTTAAAATATACATGGACCGACTGCATGTACTTGTCATTTTTAATCCCCATATATAATTTTTAATGTGTAACTACAATAATTTGGTCAGTGAGTATTTTCTGTTTTCTCCACTATAGTTTCACTAACGTCAGTCTTAGGTAAGCACAGTAATTAAGAAAGAATGAATACTTTCACATATAGCAACAGAATTTTTATCAGAATTCATTGTAACCCTCAGGTTTCTGTTTTGGGTGATACATATTGCAACATGTGAACTTTCTCCATGTCTGCATTTCCTGTTCAGGGGACAAAACAGGTTTAAAATCTATTTAATTCACTAAAGATTTGGAAAATGCAACAGATTATTTTTTCTTCATTGGTTTTGACTCCTATTGATTATTGTTGGATTTCTTTCTTGGAATAGATGGGGAAAGAAGGAATCAAGTGATGATTCATGGAATTGAGCCAATGTTGGAAACACCTCTGCAGTGGCTAAGTGAACATCTGAGTTATCCGGATAATTTTCTTCATATTAGCATCATCCCCAAACAAACAGAGTGAAGCACCGACTCCTGGTCTGGAAGGAATCGCCCTGAAACAGGATTTACCAGAGCATGTCACTCTTTGATTCAATCAGGTTTGGTGGAGGCAACCTGACCAGAAACGCTTTGCTGCTGCAAGCCAAGCAGGAAAGAGATTCCATGTCAGATAAGGCAATTGGGCTGGTCTTGCTTTGCATCACCACTGCTTTCCTCCACTGCCGTCATTAAACCTCAGCTTCAACGTGAAAGACTTAACAGGGCCACTGCAGGTCTTCTGTTTTCTTGTAAAATATAATGAAGCTGAAACCTTTGGCCTGAGGAGACAATGGAAATATGTGCCACTCAGTTTGTATTTCTCATTAACAAATAAACAGGGGTATTTCCTAAGGTGACCATGATTGAACTTTAGCTCAACAGAATGGAAACATTGGTTGAATTTTCAAGAGAATTAGACTTAAGAAAGTAAAAGAGAAATTCTGTTATCAATAACTTGCAGTAATTTTTTGTAAAAGATCAAATTACAGTAAACCCATCTTTCCTTAATGAAAATTTCCTATGTTTACAGTCTGTCTCTTGGTATGCAAACAATCTTGTACTTTGATAATGAACAGTGAGAGATTTTTAAATAAAGCCTCAAAATATGTTTTGTCGTTTAATAACATACAATTTTGTCACTTTCCATGTACTTTCTGATTCCCATACAGTAAATCACTTTTTATTCTGTTTCCATTTTTTCATTGGCATGGGGTGGATACAGGGCATAGGATAACTTGTCTCAGGAGCTATAATAGAACTTATTGCTGCCTATTTTAAAACCTGTGTTCTCTATCACTGAAGCTATAAATAATGTTAAATGTTTATCTTTGCTGTTTGGTTTATCAGTGTAAACCTGTCAAATCATAGTACGCTAAGCATCTGTATGAAATAATTTTGCATATTTGGAAAAATCCATTCCTTTTCATCTTCTTGTTTTTCTTGGGCTCCAGGACTAATATTTCACTGTGGTCCCCTGGCAGCCAATCTTTGAAGTCTAAAGATTACCTATCTCTTGACTGCAGTAGCTTTTCCTTAACTTTACCAAAAATATCCAGATGTTACTGGAGTTCGCATCCACTATAAGGAAAGTTTGCTGCACATTGTCATAGGCTGCTGGGATTCTACCAACTAAACATATTTGTGTATTACCTTGATTTCTTGTGAGTAGCTTGCTGTTCATATTGAATGTCAATGCATTTGAGTATGCTGAAAGACACATATTATCATACAAGAATGGTTTTAGATTACCCAATAAAAATGAATGCTTTTCTTATAAAAAAAAAAATTATATGATTGTTCAAATGGGATCCTGCTAGTGCTTATTGTTTTCTTTTTCCTTTTGTGATTTTTACTGCCTTTTAGTAAATTTACTCACAGAATGAGATAAAGTTGACTGGCCAAAGATCAAATATTCTGGAATAGAAATTATAAGGCACAATCAAAAAGAATAACATGAGGTATCAATTGCAGAAAAATAGACAAAGAAATGGCAGATGTAAATAAAATGAGAGGTGCCATTTTAGGAGAGGCAGGAAAAAAAATACCAATGTTTGAGTTATGTAAGGAAAAAAAAATCCACTAACTTGTATTTTTGTAAAAGAGGTTGGTCTGAATATGATTGTTCACATTAAAAGTGTTTGTTCGTCTATTCATTTGGGGATTTTCCCCCTTGCTGTTTTGACAGACTGAAGTGAGCTTCACTGAGCAAAAGGATCAGAATGCCAGGGAGTGCTAAGTGGTGGTAAAATGTGGTAAGAATGGTAAACCATAGTAGTTTTCCACAGATGAGGCCAGTGTGAGATATTTGCAGTGGACTCCAGTGAGCTACTGGCCTTTACTTCCAGATATGAAAGTAAATTTTGTCAAGCCATTTCCCATTTTTGTATAGTTGATCATTATAGCACCAGCATCATAACATTATTCTATAATCCCAGATAAGTCTACCCTCCAATGCCCCAGAGGAAGAATAAAGTGAAAACTAGTGCTGGCTTAAATGTCTACTTTTTCCTCTTAAATATTTGACTATTTATGTTTGATGTTTTATTAAAAAATTTAGTAAATGTTGTGTATGTGTTTATTTCTGGAAGTTAGAAATGAAATTTATGTAAAACATTCATCATTGAAGAAACTAAAAACTATTGGCATTGTCAACTAAAAAGGAAGAGATTCAGACTAAATAAACCATTGCTTATCCTTCATTATGTTAATATTCATTTAGATGGCCTCAGTTCTGACCACGAACAAAGTTGAATTGATTAGCAATATGATTTCGTTGTGTATCTAGATACTTGCAGTGACTTGTTCATAATTCAACAAAATTGACCTAATGATATTTATATAAGCCACATTCCGGTCAGAGTATGTGGGGGATCATCCACGAAATGGCTAGTCTTATGTTAATCACTTTGAATGGGAAGTAAATTGATCATTTTCTAAGATAAGATATATATATATATATATATATATAAGATTTGACATTGAATGACAATAACTTTTAATGGTTATCTTTCTGGGTATTTCTTTTAATAGACTATTTTCAGGTAACTCTTTCTTCCTTTCAATTTTCAGAAATTTGGTTCGTATGGGTCATGCCAGAAAATGACAGTCCCACCTTTTATTTGCCACACTGTTGCTATTTAGGTGTGAATTGGGTTTCCTGTTATATGAGCCACATAATTCAAATACAATTGTAAAATCTTGGGATATGATGGGGAAAATCAAATGTGACCATATTTAGGAAAATTTGGACCCATTCATAGATAATCACTGGGATGGCATCAGTTCCCATACCTGTTTGTCTCTTTAGTTGTCATCCTCTCAAGTTTTCTAAATATATTCTCCTGATCTGAAAGAGTTACAGGGGTGGTAGAGAGAAAAAGAGATAAGCATGCCTCTTTTCAGATGAGTTGAAGTTAAATGACACTGTGTACTTAGAGGTTCATTGAACTTTATGATGGTGCTGAAGTGATACGCATGCATAGGAATTGCACTTCACATTTTTGTCTTTTGGTCTTTCTCAAGCTGGCGATATGTGGAGGAGTACTCCCTTAAGCTGGGCATAGAGACAGAGCTGCAGTTCCCTGTGGGTTTTATGATCTGAGGATAAACAACCCGTATTCTGCCGTTTATTGTGTTGCAAAGCTATGATATTTGATAGTATTCACAGTATTTTCAGCTTCCTAATCTACTGAGTCAATTTGTATAAAACTTTGTACATTGGTATAAAAATTAATTTACTGTGTAGCCTCAGAACAAAAGGATCCTTCAGATCCTCTCAAATACTGTAAACTTAATTCTCCAAACATTAGCAAATATAGCACCACTATGAAATCTAGTAGGCATAATACAGTTGCTGTAGAGTGAAAGAAAGAATCAATTTGTAGGTCCTTTAGGTAGCTCATTAAGTAGTATGTTTTTAAATACTGAATCATTTTTGTTTATTTAGAATGTGTGAGAATGGTAGTGAATTAAAGGCAAATCGGTATTTAGGGATGTCACTGTGCTTTGACATAACTCTTGATTGCTCTGAAAGTGATTAGTTTCACTTCTGTAGCTTCCCTACCTCTAAATCGTAAGGATACAACCAGGCCTTTTCCTTTGTTTTCCTTGGTTCTTAGTAGAGGATTTAGCAGATAGTTGGTGCTTAGGAAATGTGTATAAGAAGAAAAATGAACAATTAATGGCATTTAAAAATTGGTCTTATGTTTTAGTTGGTCTTATGTTAAAATTACCAGCTATTAAAAATAGTAAAAGCCATGTCATTTAGAAATCAATATACAAAGTTCAGTTAGTTCAGGTTGGCATCACTGATGAAGACATGCTTACTCAAACTGGCTACTTTCAGTAGGAACCACTGTGGACCAGATCCTTGCGTCAGTCCACATTCATTTTAGTTGTAGTGTAGACCGCAGCACATATCTTCTGTTTCAACATCACTCTAATTTAAGCAGCCCCTCAAGTTTGAGCTATTCTCACCAAGCATCTGGAGGTATTTATTAATTCTGACCTTTTCATAAATGAGTAGTTAGGTCTTGATTTTGCTTCTAAGACTCTGAAAATGAGAGTTGTTTGATCCATCATTTCCCAATCTTTCTTGACTATACAGTCTTTTTCTCCTGTAGTCTCACAACATCCTATTGAACTGTAATTGGGAAAGAGGATAAATCTTATTCCTCTCTTTCTAGTTATTTGAAAGAAGCTCCCAAGCTTCTGACTCATCTCCAGTTTGTAGTCTGTCTGTTTCTGCATCCAGATGTGTCCCATTTTGTTAGTTTTGTCACTCTTGAAATTCATCTAGCAATATCTGCCAAGTAATCAGTGGCTGGAGGAAAAAACCTTCCCAATTCTTGGATGAGACTTCTGTATTTGTGTGTGTGGTGGTGGGGATCAAACTCAGGATCTCATCACTGAGCTGCATCTCCTGCCTCAAAGGTTAGGTATAAGAGTATAAATCAAATGTGAATATTTATTCTCAGGGAGTCACCATAAATCTAGCCAACAGAGCCCTGGGGCTGAAACATGACGTTTTGTGAATAACACCCAAAGCCCCAGTTGGAGCACAGCTAAAGTCAAGTAGAAGGGGTCTGACTTCACAGGTGAGTGGCCCTGTGGCACTGGCACATGCAGCCAAGATTTCTGATTTCTAGCTAGATACTGTAGTGATTTGGAATATGATGACTGTCTTTTTGAGTTGTCTAGTGCATATTTTTCAAATATGTTGGTGGAAGCTATATATAAGTTGGTTTTGATGCTCATGTTATTCAACTATTGGGTTTTAGGTTTGTTTTACAGATATAATAATTTACTGACTTATAAATTATATGATCTCTGTGATTTTGTGCAGGGCTAGGGAAATTTTTCATCCCATGACTACCAGCCTTTTTCTGGGTATACCTACTTAACCACATCCCCCTTAAAATTTTGATAGTTCATTCTCAATGCCTGCTAGACTTATTTTTGTCATTATTTTAGAATTTGTTATATAATATGAAATATCAACCTATCTTGAGGTCTCTGACTGTAAGGATGCTGGTAATCAAATGTGACATAATAGTGTATGGTGGATATCCACCATTCTAGATGGAACAAAGCCCATGTTATTCTTAGAGGAGAACATTTAGAAAATCTTGGTAAAACCAGTGCTAATTGCTAGTCATGTTTTAGGCATATTCTTGATTTTATAGTATTCTGTGTGATATGCTTATTCAAACATTTATTAAGCAAATAGGGTTGGGTGTTTTAGAAAGAGAAAGATGATCTCTGACCTTAAGATACCTCAATAAGAGGAGAGAAGTGGGTTGGGATCTATACAGCATAAAATTTGGGAACTTCAACCAGGAAGGTACAAAAAAGAACTGAGAAAATAGAGCTGAGTGATGATTTACTTTGAGCTAACTTAGATAATACCTTGCTTGACTTCAGTATCATTTGAAGTTGGTCACACTGTGCTTCATTTTTCAAATACTTTCTTCACTGGATGCCATAGCATCCTAGTTTTCCTCTTACCCCCGTTGATTCTTGTATATATATTAGTTGTCAATGGATATTTCATTTATTTATATGTGGTGCTGAGGATTAAACCCAGGCAAGTGCTCTACCACTGAGCTACTACTCCACACCCCACCGCTCTGCCCCTGTTGATTCTTAATTCCTAAATGTTGAAATATCCAGAGCTTAGGCTTTGTTACCTTTTCTTTAACTGCACTTAGTACTTAAGCTCATCACACAGTTTTTAACACCCTGTGTGTGTTCTCTCTAATATTAACCTCTTCTGGGCTCCAAATGTAAATAAATCAGCCTCCTACTTGACATCTGTGTCATATATGTAATAATTCAATTTGAGGGATCAAAGCAGGACTCTTGTCTTTTTACCCTCAAACTTGTATCTCTTCCATTCTTTTCTGTTTAATAAATGTTACCCAGGAGTCAAGTTTTAGTTCCTTTCTCATCCATTCTATATCCATCAATAATTCCTGATGAGTCTACCTGATTCTATCTGCTTACCACATTTCCTGCTGCTATGGCTAAGCAATCAGCCATCATCTCACCTGAACTATTACAGTAGCCTCCTCTTGGTCTCCCTGCCCCATTTATGCTCCCCTTCAATCTTCAACATATAGTGTTTTTTTTTTTTAATTAGTTGCACATAATAGTAGAATTCATCTCACTCTGGATTTATATATTTGTTAATGGCTATGTAACTAACCATCATTGAATGCTTACAGCGTCCTAGACACTAAATTAAGTGTTTTTCAAGTGTTATTTTATTTCAGAACTATCTGAGACAGATACTAATATTATCCCCATGGAGAAACAGGCGTGGAACAATTCAGTAACTTTCCCAGCATGATGAAGAAAGTGACAGAGCAGGTCACACCCAGGCAGAATGGGTCCAGAGTACTCCCCTCACTTCCTGCAGGTGGCTTGACTTACTTTTGGTCTCAAAACAGACTTAGTTCATTCCACAATGAATGGGGGATGCTCATCTCTTTGTCCCCATATCTCTAACAGTGTCTAGGACAGCACAGAGGCTTATTGAATATTCATTGAATGAATCTGTTTTCACAAGTGAGCGGGTTAGGCAAAGCTTGCTTAAAGAAGTGGCTTTGGACTGATCTTAAAGGGAAAGAAAATAAAGTGACAGAACCACATGAACAAAAGTTCAGAGGGCAGGTTGTCTAGCCGGGCTGGCACTTAAGTCACTCATAGGAGAAGGGGGAATTTGATAGAAAAGATTGATTCTAACAAGATTATAGAAAACCTTGACTAGCAGGTTAAGGAGATGAAATCTTATTCAATATATAGGAAGAGCTGCTGAACATTCATAGTAGTTATATCAGAGCAATCATTCAGGGTGCCAAGTGGTGGCAGTGTATGGGGAGGTTTGGAACAAGCTTAGTCTAGGAGACAATTGAGAGAAAGACCCTGTAATTGACAATCCAGTGGTAGCATAGCAGCAGAATGCTTTTTTAAAAAAAAAAAACTAGAACTTAACTCAAACATTCAGGAAAATGGCAAAGAGAAGCTTCTCAGGAGCAGGACAGCCTGGTCAAAAGTTGGTCTGCCAGACCCCCTTGCCTGCTATTACAACCACTCAAACTTATGAGTTCTTAGTCCTCAGACAGCTGAACACCTCTGACCTGAATCTATTGGAAAAAAGTGTGATGAATTTCCAACCAAAGGAAAAATAGTGTTAAAAGTAGAAAGGGACATGGAAGAGAAAATAGGAAATAACAATATGAAAGAATTGAGAGGAAGAAGTCTAAGGTGATGCAAAATCTACGAAACTGGGAAATTCATTTCCCAAATTAGAATGTAGGGGCTGGGGTTGTGGCTCGGTGGTAGAGTGCTTGCCTAGCACAGGTGGGACGCTGGGTTTGATTCTCAGCACCACATAAAAATAAATAAAATAAAGGGATTGTGTCCGATTACAACGAAAAATAAATAAATAAAAGATAGTTGGAGAAAACAGTTGTGATGTGCATAGTTTTGAAGCAGAATTAAGTATTCAAATTTGAGATGTTAAGACACACTGGTTCTCAGTGGTGCCCACCTATGCTTATCATCTATTGGGCTGCTTGCAAAACTAATTCTCCACCCTTCCCTGCCAATCTGTTCAGTTTATTTGAGCAGGGACCAGGTATCAAGATTTGTTTACCATCACACAAGTGGTTCTAATTGAACCTACTAAATAAATCTACTAAATCTAATTGAACCTACTAAATAAATCTACTAAAAGATCCTTGTATAGAATCCTTCAGTGAGCACTGTAAGCCCATGAATTAGACCGCAGCCCATAAGAGAGATCAAGGCTGGAAATAGGTGTGGTGCCTGCCTGAGATGTGAGTTGGAACCAAGGGTTTGGTGTGACATTGAATCAATCACATTCACACCAGATGCTTCTCTCCATCCTCCCTGAAGAGTACCTTGTTTGTGTCGCTATCATCGCTTGCCTATTACCACAGCCTCATGACTGGAGTCCCTACATCCACGTCTTCCCCTTCTATGCTCTTTTCCCTCTGGCAGCCAGAAAAAAATCATTGAAATTTTCAGGTTATGTTCACTTTCTCCTTTGCTTGAAATCTATTATTATTGTTATTATTATCATTATTATTATTATTATTCCGGGGATTGAACTCAGTAGTACTTGACCACTGAGCTAGATCCCCAGCCCCAGCCCAATTTTGTATATTATTTAGGAGCAGGGTCTCACTGAGTTGCTTAGCGCCTCGCTTGTGCTGAGGATGGTTTTAAACTCATGATCCTCCTGCCCCAGCCTCCTGAGCCACTGGGATTATAGGCATGTGCCACCATGCATCGCTGCTTGAGATCTTGACATGACTTCCTAATGCCCTTAGGATGAAGTTCCAAATCCTTATCACAATAAAGGGTTTGCCTGTTCTAACCTCTTCCTACTAGACTTTTTTTCTAATTTTCTTCCTTTTCCCTATCCTCAAAAGTATGAAGCTCTCAATAAAAATTCTGGTCTTTACTCTTTCTTCTCCCTTAAATGCGTGTCCTCCCCACCATTTCTGATTAATTCTTACCCTTTCTCTCAATTCCTCAGAATTCCCTCTCCAACTGGCCAACCTTTTCCTGGTAGGGTCGCTAGATATGCTGATATAAATACAAGACACTCAGTTAAAGCTGAAATAATTTTTTTAGTGTAACATGTCCCATGCAGTATCTGGGTCATATTCATACCAAAAAGAATTTGCCATTTATCTGAAATTAACTTTTTAACTGGAAGTCCTGTGTTTTATCTGGAAATGTGCCTAAACTAGATTTAGTTATACTTTCCTCTAACTCACTCCAACTTGTATTAATTGCTCCATACCTATGTTTCTTAGTGAGCTATAAGCTCTGTGAGGGCAGAGACTGGATCTTCTTTCTTCAGCAACCCCTAACACAATGCAAGGACATATTATAGATGCTTGATTAATGTTTATTAGATGAATGAAAGCAATATGAGACCATCAAGTTCTAGAGAGGACAGTGCTGAAGATACTAAGAAGTTTCTTGCATGCAGGTGACTATGTAGTGGGAGTTGGGGAGGAGCAACAGATAGAAAAGGTGTAGAATAGAAAATAAAGGGACCTTAGGCTAGTCTGAGAGGACTGCCCTTGCGTGGGTAACAAAAAATCAGGAAGAAGGGCCAAGCCTAGAGACAATAGAGCCAAAGAAGAAAATTCACAAACTACACAGGGAGGTAACAGGGACCAGGACTTTGAATTTGGCAATTAAGTGCTTTGGATATTTAAGAGAGTTGTTTTGGGTCTGAGCTTTCAGGTTGCTGAGAACTCTTGAGAAATTTAGTGATGAAAGAGAGAGAGATAAGATTGTAACTGAGTCCTTAACGTAGTGCAGAGAAATGTGTGCATATTTTACTTGTCAGGGAGACCTATCCTTGGTGAAAAGGAAAGAACTAATGGGAAATGAGGGTGATTATTCTTTGGGAGAAGGATGAATAGATTAAGAAGAAGAATGTTTTCACAAGTTAGGAGCATGTGAGCTGTGGCAGTCATTCTTGTTGTTCTAAAACAAAACAAGTCACATTGCCCTTCTGTTGCCTGATTATATACAGTCTGCTAAGGAGTAAAACCTGAATTTGAACTACTTTCTAAGCCCAGAGCTTCTTCTATTTAATGGGCATGTTTGAATGCACATTTTGATTGATTGGTGGGATGGAGCCTGAGGTTCTACACTTTTTTTTTTTTTTTAAGTTGTCAATGGGTCTTTATTTATATGTGGTACTGATAATCGAACCATGTGCTTCACACATGCTGGGCATGGCACTCTACCACTGAGCTACGACCCTAGCCCTTGGTCTTAGTTCTTCTGGTTTCCATGAAACTTTTTTTTTTTAAACAACAGTTGAATATAAAAGCTTTATATTTGACTTAACTTTACAGTAAATTCCACATAAGAAAAACTAAACCTCCTTTCAGTTAGCTGAATTGTGATTGAAATACATTCTTGTATTAATAACTCAAAACTCTTAGGTGTACCTGAAGTATTAGTCTCTCAATACTAAGCAAGGAATTATCTTTGGAATTTGAAACTAGATTGCCTTGGAATGTGAAAAAATAGAAAACTGCTTAAAAATAGAATGTGATCTTGATGAAATACTTATTGGTAGTGAATTACTAATCAGTTATTTGAGGATGGATTGTTGGTTGATTCAAAGGAACTTGAGAAATATTCTTTTTGAACATTTTGTGGGTGTTAGTATGATTCATTATTAATGGTTTAGAAATGCTTTCAAAGTGTTTAGATTTAATAAATGCTTTTTACAGAAAAACACGTGTAATTCAGGTATGCTATTTACAAAATAATTGTAGGATTTTTTTTCAATTAACTTCTAATTTAGAATGTATAAACTGCAACAAATATCTTCCTTGTTCAATCCCATCAGTTACTTCATGTAAAATCTCATTCGAAGATAACATTAAATCAAGGACTTCACAGGCTGAATCCCCATTGCCTCCCCATGTGCTAGGTCCCACAGAAAGCAAAAAGCTCACAAAGAATCTAAGCATAAATTTTTAGAGAGAATTTATTTTAACCTGCAGCCAAAATTCAAAAATTGTCTTCCTCTAGACTCATTCTTTGTAATTTTTTCATTTCAAACGTGTAGTACCTGTACAAGATTCAAAGTTTTCGCGAGTAAACCATGGATCTCTCTCTCCTGGCCCCACTTTTGTGCCTCCTCCATAGCACTCCCCTCTGTTAACCAGTTTCTTCTGTATACTTAGGGAACTGCTGGCATGTGCATTCCTGGGCACATGCACACACACACCACACATAGATAGGGTTGTGATACTATACTTGATGTTCTATGTGCCTTTTTCCACTATTTATATCTGAAATTATATAAGACAGGTACATAGTCTGTCCTGTTCTTATTGATAACTGTATAATTGAGTATGGTTTTCCATAGTTTTTTTTTTCCCCAAAGTTTGAATTTTTTTCATTAACATACAAGTGAATATGTTTAACATTTAGGACCAATTAAGTAGGAATGTCTATAGATGCCTATGGGGCAATTCAGCCTCCCTCTAAACTGTCTCCTTACACTTTCAGAGGCCATATGGAAAGCTTTGAAGTCTTTGCCAACTTCATTCAGCTCTACAGTGCTGTCAGCCCCTTCTGGGTTTCATGAGACCCTAGAAAAGAGCTTGGGAGAAGATACCATTTACTCCTGGTTGTCACCAAACCTATTGTCAAGAGATGTTTCAAGGAACTAAGTTTATGTCCTAACACTTCCATATGTATGAGTGAACATTAGTGCCATTCAAAACCATCCTAACATCTGCATGTTTTCCAGAAGGTCTCTAATGATGCAGACATAATCAGCATGTAAAAATATGCAAATCGAGTAGATACCTGGGAGGCCTAACATAACAAAAATGGTTCTGGTGTTCAAGAGGGCCTTCTAGTCGGCATCCCTTGTCTGTATTCGGTCTATGACACACACGTTTAAACATTTGCTGTATTTCTGGCTCAGTTCTAGGTACGAAAGAGAAATTAAAAGGTCCCTGTTTTCATGGAGTTCACATTCAGTGGGAAATATCCAACACCACCTTACCAAAACCAACCAGCCCTTGACGTTCTCATTAACATTTTCTCTCAGATCTTTCCCTCCTCTCACCTGGCCTCCCACACCTTACCCTTTCACATCAACCTGTAAACCTGGGTGCCCTTCCTTGTCTATATTCATCTTCCAAGTGTTTTTAAATGTTTGTTGTGCCCAACAGGATTTGAAGTGCTTGGTGGGTACTCCATAAAACCAACTGAATGAGTCCTTGTTCTTGGCAAAAGGCTATGCCTGGGCTGGGGTTGTGGCTCAGTGGTAGAGTGCTTGCCTTGCATGTGTGAGGCCCTGGGTTCGATCCTCAGCACCACATAAAAAAATGAGTAAATTAAAAAAAAAGATATTGTGTCCATCTACAACTAAAAAAAAGGTTTTTTAAAGTAACCTTTTATTTCGGAACAGTTTTATATTAGCAGAAAAGGGCAAAGATAGTGCAGAAAGTTCCCCCATACTTCTCACCCAGTTGTTCCTATTGCCAGCACCTTAAATTTACTGTGGTATACTTGTCAGAATTAATAAACCCATATTGACATAATTGACACATTTTTTTATTAACTAAAGGCTACATTTTATTATAGGGATGCAGGGAATTAAACTCTACCTTCTCAAGGGTAGTGTCTCTGTAAATAATTTGAAATTCTTCTGTAAGAAAGATTTATCTCTTCTTCCCCAATTATTTATTTAGAAGAACATTTATATTGCATACACTTTCATGGCTATGTAATGGTTTGGGTTATAATCTAATCGTAGGTTATTGATTTTGTTGCTTAAATTGTTCTAGCTTTGGCCATTGGGAGCTTTCAGGTTGGCTCCTGTGGCCCTTTGACATGCTTCCATCCTTTCGGGTTTTATTTTTAATAGTTTTTTACTTTCTGGCACAACATGGCTTTTTTTTTTTTTTTTTATCAACCATAAAAGCAGACATTTCTCCAAGGAATCCTGGTTCTTTTTATTGGGAAGGATTATTTCCAAATCCAGGCCTCAGCAACACATACCTAACCCACCCACTCACTTAGTCAATGAGTATTTATTTATATTCTACTCTAATGCTAATCATTGAATCAGGTGGTAGATATACAATGGGGAACAAAAAGACAAAGTCCCTGCTTTCAAAAGCTAACCATGTGGTTTGTGAGATAGACAATGAGCAAGTCTCAACAAAGAAGTACATAATTATAACTTTGATAGATTCTCTAAAGGAAAGGGACAACTGGCTGAGATTATAAATAACACAAGTTAGGGGCCTGGTTTAAATTAGTCAGGTGGTTGGAGAAAGCCCCTGAGCAGCTGACATTTAGGTGGAAAACTGGAAGATGAGAAAGAGCCAGCTATTTAAAGAGCAGAAAGAGTAGTGTTTCCAAATAGTGAGTTAGTAGATCAAGACAAGCTTTTTTATTTTATTTTTTAATTTAATTTAATTTTTTTTACACAATACCTTTATTTATTTATCTTTATGTGGTGCTGAGGATCGAACCCAGGGCCTCACACATGCTAGGCAAGCGCTTTCCCACTGAGCCACAACCCTAGCCCATGGACGAGCTTTTTTAAAGAAAGAAATAGAAAATATCACAAGTATTATCTTTACAAAACTTTTGTTTATGTATAGGGTATGTGTTTTTGTATTTACTGGTTCATGATATAGAATGCAATTTTTAATAGGAATTGTGATAAAAAATAAAAACTCCAGAAGCCACTATTTGAAGCAAAAAATAAGAACAGATTGACAGCTGGAAAAAAAGAAGAAGAAAAAAATACTAACATGCTGACATGCTGGAGGATCTGAAAGGAAGCCAGTGCGGTGTGAGGAATGAACACAGGACGAGAAGAGGCTCAGCAGGGCCCAGGAGGCCTCTTGGTATTTAAATGGAGAAATGATAGGAAGTCATTGGAAGGTTTTAAACAAAGAAATGTTGGTGTTTGGGGAAGATCTTTTAGGCTTCTATTTGAGAATGGAAGAAGAGAGAAAAATCATGGGGCGGTCAGCAGGAAGACTTACAGAGGTCCAAGGAAGAGAAACTAGATCACTAGAATGTGTGGCTCACATTCCATTGTCATTCTTGTGCTCCCAACCAACCACTGGAACACAGCAGACCTTCAATATATATTTTGTTGAATGAAGAAATCGCATGATTGTAGTAAACATGGAGAGAAATGAGCTGGCACATTTGAAAACAGCAAGTCTTGCTGACTAATTGGGTGGAGAAACTGAACAGGGAAAGGAGACCACCTTTACACATCTGAACCCGCCATGCTCATTCATGCTTTCTTTCTCACTGTTGCACTACAGAGGGTTATTATGAGGTCCTTTTAACTGTTTAGACTGTATTTCTACCTCTATGCTTAGTCATACTGGCCAAAAGTGGAAATAACAGAATTTTTCAAGAGAAACCGAGATGAGTAGAATCACAAAAACCAGTTCTCTTCGCAGATTTTCAAAACTTTTTTATTTTATAAACTTTTGATGCCAAATGTCTGAACTTTTGTGAGCGTCAACTACTGGCAAATAAAAGTTCCTCAGAGCAGTCCCCAAATTCCTTGGGATTCAACAGAGAGCTGGTCAGGTACATGGCTGTGTTCCAAAGAACCATTTCTGCCCAGTTTTACACTATTTTCAACATACTGTGACAAAATCCTTTCTTGAAACTACTTTTCTTGTCATTGCTAAAGTCCAGCATCTGTAGCTAGTTGCCCACTCCCCATTGGGTTTCCTCAACAAAGGGCAGCTATCTTTTGTCACTGTGGTGGGACTTGGAAAAGCACTGAAGAAGCCAGACTTTAGGAAAGAAGACTGTGAGTCCTTTCTGGAAAGTCAGGCGGGACCAGATTATGAGTGTGCTCCAGAAATGCTAATGGATTTTTTGAAGGATTGGTCATTTTGGTCAAATGAGCTTTATGTTATTAACTGAGAAGCCAAACAGCAATCAGATGTTACTGAGAGTGGCACCAGCTGTTTTCATTGGTTAAGCACTCCTGTGTGATAGAAAATCAAACTTGAACTGGCTTAAGCAAATCAAGGGCTTGGTTTGACTCATATCCTGATAACTCCAGAGATTGATCTAGAATTTAAACGCTCTTCATGATACCAGCACCATGTCTGTTTTGTTCATGAAGTACTACCTCTTCTGTGTCCTGGCTTGATTCTTAGGCTGGCATTTTGGTGGCACAAAAAAAGGCCTAGGGAATTTTGGACTTTATATTCTCCAGTATACCATCTGCAAAAAGAGGGATTGTTGCCTCTGATGTTACAAGAGAGGATAAAAGCAGCTTTTTTACAGAAGCAATGTTTCCCAGAAGCAAATGTTTCCTCAAATCTCATTGGCGTGAATTGAGTCATATGCCCATCTTTGAGCCAATTACCTGGATGATGGGTACTCTGATTGGCTTAACCACCCCAAGGTGCTATATATATATATATCCACTTATTAGAGAAAGGGCAGGAAGTAGGGAAGAGGTGGTTCCCTCAAAGAAAATCCTGGGTGCTATGACAGGAGAAGGGGGAAATGGATGCTGGGGAGGCAACCTCTGAATGTTTCCTATATCAGCATCATTATTATTCTGGTAAAGACCAAATTAGAGGCAATGCAGATATAAATAAGAACCCTGGCTCTACCTATTTCTTAGCTATGTCACCTCTTCAGGTCCCAATTTTCTTAAACTGAAAAACATGCAAATGATAATACCTTAGAGAAGGTCAAATTCATTCATTAAAATATGTATGTGTGTGTGTGTGTGTTTGTGTGTATGAGTATGTAAGTTTATATATTTAAAAAAATAGAAATCAAATATGAGGTACTTTTTGTTGTATTTTCTTAAAGGGCCAAATAGAGTCAGTCCTGTTAGTCAAGATGGAGCCCACATTTCTACTTAGCAGGACACCAAGTGGAAGGAAGACTTCCCTGGCCAAAACGAGTGTTAGGCAAGTTAGGGCCTGTCTCGTGTCTTCATTGCAAGAAAGAAGTTTCACTGGTTCTGAACCAACCTTAAGCAGCAGGTGTTCAGGACTGGGGTGTTAAAAGTTTCAGCTTTGATTTTTCTATGAAATTGTTCGGGTTATTAAAATGTTGGCCCTATTCTCTTGTTTAAGAACTGGTTTCATTTCTAATGACACAGCACCATCATGCCATTCCTTGATTTAGTCACGAGAACCAAAACTAATGTGTGGCTAGTTTCATGTCATTTTTATAGCAGTCAGTACAGAGAACAACAGGCTCTTGTGAAAACAGATGTACTTGCTATCTATTTCTCTATCTGCTGCCTCCCAGACTCAGAAACCTATTTCTGACATGATTTGGTCCTCTGGTGTGGGCCTTGTGGGAGAGGCTCCATAGAGCACAAGAACCTGGCTATTCTTCCCAGGGCAGAACCTTTTTAAAAGAAAAAAGAGTGTCATCCCCCAAATCTTAGAAGAATTGTAAGAGTGTCAGAAATAATTCTTGGGCATTATTGTCTCTTATAAAAAGGCAGGAGGGTTCTTTGTTTGATGAGCCTCTAAAAACTTAAAGGCCTTATAGTATTGCATGAGAATGTGAGCATATGTTGATCTTTCTGAAAGAAGCATTGCCTTAATAATAATGCTAATTCTCTTATAATAACAACACAGTGTCTTCACAAAAGCCTTATCATTTGCAGTGTTTCTATAAGCAAGTTAGATAAGGAATGTTTACAGATGAAGAAACAGAACCTGGAATCTTAACATGGCTTCAGAGAGAGTGTTACAGAATTTAATTAGAGTCTTGGACTAACTTCCGTTTAATTGCTTTATCTCTCTGTGTCTGAGTTTCCTTATGTATAAAATGCAAACAATAATAATGATAACAATAAATACCTCATGGTATAATAGTGAAGATTATATGAATTAATATGAAAAGTGCTTTAAAAAGTACCTTGTGCAGGCACGGTGTCACATGCCTACAGTCTCAGCAACTCAGGATGCTGAAGCAGGAGGATGGTAAGTTTGAGACCAGCTTCAGCAACTTAGCAATTTAGTGAGACCCTATCTAAAAAGGGCTGAGAATGTGATATGACTCAGTGGCTAAGTGCCCCTGGGTTCAATCCCCAGTACCAAAAAATAAATAAATAAATAAAAGCAACTGGCACACAGTTTGCACTCCATTAATTTAGTTATCATCAATGTCACCATTCATTTGTTTTCAGTTTTCTCAAGTTGAATGCCCTTGCTTTTTTGACACACAGCCTACCTCCATTCTCAGTTATTCATCTGACCTTTTTTGGGGGAGGAGGGCCTCAGTACGGGATTGAACTGAGGCACTTGACCACTGAGCCACATCCCCAGCCCTATTTTATATATTATTTAGAGACAGGGTCTCACTGAGTTGCTTAGCATCTTGCTTTTGCTGAAGCTAGCTTTGAACTTGCCGTCATCTTGCCTCAGCATCCTGGCCGCTGAGATTAAAAGGCATGGGCCACTGTGCCTGGCTATTCATGTGATCTTTGATCTCAAGCTGTCCTCCAATGTCTATCTCTGTCCAAACTAACAGACTAAGGTTTGCTTCATGCCAGCTAGCTGGCCTCCTCCAGAACCATCTAACCGGTCTTTCCTCATTGGCTTTCAATGCTAAATATGACTCCTAGTGGTACTAATTAAGAAAAAAAAAAAATACTAGGGATCTTGAATATAGTGTCTAGGTAAACCTCACTCTCCTGGAAGACTGGATTTGGCAGTCATGCTTCTTGTTCTTTGCTTTGATTTGGACTTGGGCTATGCTATTGTCAGCCCCTACTGGGCCTTCTTGGTCCAGTTTTAAATTTTGCATCCTATTTAACCAAATAATTTAACTTAATTTCTGTACTCTTTACAATTTCCATAAATGATATTGTCAAGAAAGCCTTTCTGGGGCTTGGGCTGTAGCTCAGTGGCAGAGTGCTTGCCTAGCACGTGTGAGGCACTGGGTTCGATCCTTAGCAACATTTAAAATAAACAAAATAAAAGGTATTGTGTCCCTATACAGGAAAGGAAGGAAGGAAGGAAGGAAGGAAGGGAGGAAGGCAGGCTTTCTGCATTTCATTTTTTTGATTATCTTACTCATTCTCTTTACCAGTATTCTCTTACTGGTCGTCTGAGCCATCCAAATAATATTGCTACTATTTAGTGCTTTGTGTATATTCCTCTTATTCCCTCCCCTAGATTGTAAATTTCTTGATGCCAAAAGTTGGAGTTTCTGTTTCTTTGTATCACCCACAAGTTTACAGGCAGAGCCTATTTGGGAATTAACTCATGAGAGAGCTCTGACTACATATATGGTTCTCTCTGGTCTTTTCCCTCTACTTAGATCCCCTTTATTTTCTCTGAATAGTCTCACAGGGCCTTCCTGCCTGAATTTTGGTAGGACTTCAGCAAGCAGAGACAGATGTCAAGGTCAGGGACTAACCACGCTATTCTGTATTTGGGATTTGGAGGGTGATTATATATACCCAGGAGTGTTCTTGAACCCAGTCTTTAACACCCTCTGTTGGTATATGTGCTGGTAGATTACCTACCATTTCCTTCTCTTCACATCATTGTATTTCCCTTGGTCTCATCTCATTTTTTTTTTCTTCTACCCATTATCTCATTCACTGGCTTTTCCCTAATTCCCTTCCAAACCACCCCTTCCCCTGACCTCTCTTCATGCCTTGGCTGTTACCCTTGCTTGATCCTTCTGCATGTCTCACTTTGGTTTCTGTTCCCTCTTATTCTTTTTCTTTCACTTTCCCCCACCCACCAGTCATTTTTAACAGTGTCATCATGACTTACAGTGTGGGAACATGGTACTTGCTGTCTCCCACATTACACAGCCACCCCTGGATTCCATGTGACCAGCATTCCTTCCCTGAACCACTTGGGTAGGACAGAAGCTCCACCGCTGCCAGATACCAGAGTGCAGCTCTCACAGTGAGTCCTGCTTCCTGCCCACTGCAGGAAGTGAGGGTAGGGCAGAAGATGGAGGCCACAGAGAAGCACCCAAGCCTCTTGGCGATGCTACTGGGCAGTGTGAGCTGGGCGTAGCCCTAGACACCACTCAGAACAGCTTCACTCTGTGAAAGCGTGAAACGGGGAGGGTTCACTGAAAGGAATGGCATGGGCTGCGGGGAAGAGGTGGGGTAGCACGTCTGACTGAGACCAGGGAGGTTTCTAGTGCTGACATGACTGGGCCTCCTAATCCACAAAACTCAGCTGAAACACCCAAGCCCAGTGAACAACAGGGTCCCAGTCATAAGCAGAAAACACTCTTCCCTTTTTTCTCCCTCAGCCTCACACATGCAGGCTTGTGCAATCTGTTCTTATGTAAAGGTTTGCAAAATGGTCCAAAAGAAGGTCAGGTCTGGGATTTCTTAGACACACCTCCATTTCCCAGGGTCAGCCATTAGCCAAGACAGCTGGAACAACCTGGACTGCAGAGTACGAGTGGGAGGAGGATGTCAAGGCTGCTAGGAACAGGGCCTTCTAGGGCTCAGTTGCAGAGAGCAAGCAATGTTCTTATTTCAAACACGCAAACCGGATTTGGTCAAAGACTCTCCCTGAGAGGCAGCTGCCCTTTGAAGCTGTGGACAGGGCTGGAAATAAAGCTCTTGTCTGAGAAAGAGTAGGTTTCTACCAGACCATTCTATTTCCTGCTGGTTGCTGCAAGTGACCCTTTGGCAGCAGCCCCAGGGGTGCCTGCAGTCTCCAGTGCGCAGCTGCAGCAGAGTGAAAGTGGGCCCTGAGCTCTGCCAGCTGCCTGGGGCTCTGCAGGCGTGTCCTGCTCTCGCCTGCTTTCTGGAGCCGTCTGTGAGCCCGGCTCACAAGCCAGGTAGAACACACTGGCTGAGGAGAAGAGTGAGCCAGGTCTCTTGGCATTTTTTCAAATCCCAGAAAGGAAGCACACCTAAACCCAGCACCCCTCTTTCTTTTCCTTCAGATGCAGGTGGTTAAAGCCCACCTACTATGGTTTGTATATGCCTCCCAAAAGGCATGTGTTGGAAATTACACCCCACCTCCCAGTGTTGGGAGGTGGGGCCTGAGGGAGATGACTAGGTCATGAGGGCAGAGTGAGTGGATTAATGGCATCATCGCTGGAATGGGTTCTCATAACAGGGGGAGTTCCAGCACCCATTACTTTCCCTCTCTTTCCCCTTCTGCCATGGGATGATGCAGCAAGAAAGCCCTTGCCAGATGACAGCCCCTCAGTCTTGGAATTCTAAACCTCCAGAACCACGAGCCAGTAAATTCCTGTTCATTATAAAGTACCCATTGTGTGGTATTCTAGTAGAGCAGCACAAAACCCATGGGTGCATCCCACCCATAACACAGGCAGGGAAGCATGTGTGGTCAAAGATCTTGCATTTGCCCACATTGCCCAGTATGTAGTGTTAAGAATGCACTTAATATTTATAGATCATTTTGACATGTAAATAAGCCCTAGCCAAGGTAAAGGAAAGGACAATGGGAATTTTATCCATTAGGATCAAGTATGAAGAATGAGGGCTGGGGATGTGGCTCAAGTGGTAGCGTGCTCACCTAGTATGGGTGAGGCACTGGGTTCGATTCTCAGCACCACGTAAAAATAAAACAAATAAAGATGTTGTGTCCACCTAAAAACTTAAAAATAAATATTTTTAAAAAAGAATGAAGAATGAAAAATTTTAAAGAACCATTTTTATAAAATATTAGCCTCAGTTGGCATCAGCCAATGAGCAACCAATCTCCTATTTCTGACTGTTTTATTTTAAAACTTAATATTTTACAGTGTTACCCAGCTAGTCAGGTGTGGTAGTGCAAGGATCTTAAAGACATTTTTTCAGTTAATTTTGAAAGTTCACAGAGCAGGACTTCCTGAGTCCTTTGTTACTAGAATTGCAGATACACAGATGATCCATAGAGATGTCACAAGCATACATGAATAGTTTATATATAAATAGAAATATTTATAGGCATAGAGGATTGCAAGTTCAAGGTCAACCTGGGCAACTTACAGAGATCCTATTTCATAAAAATAGGGGTGGGGAGACTGGGGTTGTGTGTGGCTCAGTAGTAGAGCGCTTGCCTAGCAAGTGCAGGATTCTGGTTTTGATCCTCAACACCACATAAAAATAAATAAACAAAATAAAGGTATTGTATACAAAAAAAATAAATATTTTTTTAAAAAAGGGTGGGGGTGCTGGGATGTAGCTCTATGCTAGAGCACCCCTGGAGCTCTATGTTATTATTATAAAATAATGATGATGAAAATAATAATGTATAATGTTACACATACCAAATATCTTGAATACATCTTCAACTGATTTTGAAAGTTCACAGAGCAGGACTTCCTGAGTCCTTTGACCTTTGCACTGCAGATACATAGATGATCCATAGAGATGCAACTAGGAGAAAATATCTAAATTTCTATTTATATTTATGTTTTAATCTAAAAAACAAGAAAGAGGGCTGGGATGTAACTCAGTGTAACTGCAGTGCTTGGAAGCATGCAGGAGGCCATTGGTTTCACTCCCAGCACCTGAAAAAAGGTGTTCACTACAATTGTAGATTGTCTACTGAAAATAGAACTAAAAAATAAAAATCAAATTTTTAAAATTAAGCATTAATATTGATAGTTGTAGTAATAAACATGCCAAATATTTATTATACATAGTCACAAGTATAGTCATATAGAAATAGAAATATGATGGGGACACAGACTCAGTTTTTTTTAATTAGAATTTATGATCAAAAATGTTCGGTGGGACTTCTACTTCTGACCCGTATGAAGTAATAGAGAGCAAATTCACCTTCCTGCCTGGAAAAAAGAAAACCGCAAGAAAAACAGAGAAAACATATGAAATAATAGTTTTCACAATACTAGACATCAGGTGGTGAAGAGAAGTGATCTTTGAGAACCAGGAAATAAATGAAGTGGCCCTACACTTGCCCCAGTCTCCTCCACTGAGTTCACATTATTTAATAAACAGTTATATGTACTTAAAAAATACTGGTGACTTGGGGGAGTGGGTGTTGGAGATTAGGGTGATTTTTATACTAGACTATAAAATACTTGAGGACAGCAGCCACATCTTGTTCACTGAATGTCCCAGCACCTCACACAGAAGTTGTTATATGGTAGTTGCTAAATAAACATTTGTTGAATGAATAACTGAGGCTCTCCAGGAGAACAGAGATGATGGAATGTTGAAACCAAGTGCACCTCATAGTTATCTAGTTCATTTCCTCATAATATAAATGAGGAAATTGAGGTCCAAGGCAGTGCAATAACTTGCCTGAAGTCACAAGCCCCTTAGTGGTAGAGTTAGTGGGAATATTCTTCCTGTAAACCAATGCTTGCATTAAGCAAGTCAGTAAACCAGAGCCTCAAGCTGCACAAGTGCCTTTCTTTGAAAGGTAATTGCTACAGAGCAATTGGAATTGTACTGTGTTCAGGAACAAAAATATGTGCCAAAAATTACTGTGAGCAAAACCACTGCTATAGTTTGGATCTGGAATGTCACTCAAAGGCCCATGAGTTAAAGGCTTGGTTCCCAGGATGGTGCTATTAGGAAGTGGCAGGGCCTAGTGGGAGCATGGTGGGGGTGTGCCTTTGAAGAGGCACATCCCCTTCCACTTTCTCTCTCACTTTCTGGCCATGAGGTGAACAGCTGTATTGTGCCATTTGTCCCCTGCTGTGCTATGCTGCCTCACTATAGGCCCAAAAAGTAACAGGGCCAATCAATCATGGATGAAACCTTCAAAACTGTTAGCCAAAATAACCTTTTCTCTTCATAAGTAGATTGTCTCAGGTATTTATTACAGTAACAGAAAGCCGCGTAACCCAGTTGCCCAGAGTTGAAGATATGGCCAGACCCTGGTCAATTCTAAAAAGATGCTGAAAGAACTCCAGGCTGAGCAGAGAGGCCAAAGGAACATCATTCCTAACATGAGCCCTGGTTGTCTGTGATTCCTTGAGACCCTGCATAAGAACTTGAGCTCTGTATCAGGGCCAGCCTGTCCACTAAGAAACTCCAGAAGACCTGGGCCATCCAGAGTGATCATAGGCTCAAGGACTTCTCCGAGCCAACTGGTACTTCCCAGGATAGTCCTGCAGGCCCTGCATCTGTCCTGGGAGCTGAGGAAGGGTGAGCAGTTCATGTGGGAATTCTACAGGGATCTTGTCAGGCCATGAGCACCTTCAGGCAACAAGATGTGACCTGGCGCAGAAGGACCTTCCTGCCCAGGATTGAAGGAGTCCTAACACTGTGTTCCCATGAGGTTAGAACAGAGTCCCAAGGATGGGTTTGACTGCTTTCTGAGGTTTGGTGCATCATAAAGCAGTCCTGGCTCTATCACTTCTCTGCCAGGGTTTATGCTGGCTTCAGCTGGAAATCGAACTTGTCATCACATCCCTTCCTTTTGAGTTTCTCCTCAGTTTGAATCAGTCCTTGAAAAGCATCTTAGCGCTTACTAAGCATTTTGTTGGATCTAGAAAATTCTAGGGACATGGCAACGATAGCCTGATCTTGCTTGAGAGTTTTAAGCCTGATCTAGGCCCTGTGTGATCTAAGGAATGAACTTATGCCTACTTAGAGATTCCCTCAACTACCACCCGAAGTAGCTCCATAGCACCCATGGATTAGAAGCTGATGCTTAGCTCTTGTTTCAAGGACCTTATTTATAGCTGCCTCACAGTTTATTACGGTTTTCACAGTGACATTTGGGCTTCACTGAAAAAATGAATGACAGGGTCTGAAAGCGAATGGTGATTTAAATGTGACCTGTGGAAACTTCTTTACCCTAGAAACCCCAGGAAAGTTCCTGTAGAAAGGAATCTAGCACAAGGCTATGTATCTTAAAGGGCGTCTTCTAAATAAGAACTGCTATTTGATTCACAACAGAGTTGGATGTGAATTTTCTTAGGCCCGGGGCCTGGGTTGGGTTAGGGGTCTCTGAACAAGCCCAACTCAGGAACAGGCCCCAACAGACTACACGGCACTTGGGCTCTGCTCCTCCTCTGCAGTGATTCGTTAATTCAAGTTACAGGTAGAAGCCACTTTGCAGAGTCTTGGAAGGGAAAAAGGCATAATCCTGGCAGCACAGTGTTTTCTATGCACTAATTAGAAAAAGCAGAAGCAAAGTTATTGTTAGTCTCCATTTTACAGATCAGGAAACAAAGGCATTGAGAGAACATTTCAGGTGCTGATAGTCACAGGGTGAGTCAGTAATAAACCTGGACCCAAGATGTAAACTTGGTACCCCGTGAGCCAGAATTGGCTCTGCCTTGGACTCTATGATCTCAGGGGAAATGCTTCCTGCTTTATCCTAAGCAAGAGTTCTTTGTGAGACCCTCATCTCATGGATCTTACCCTAAGCCTGTCTGCTCAACAGCCAAAGCCCCTGCCTGCCTCTGCCTGTTCCCAACACCACCCTTGGCTTTCTTGCAGTCTGTGCAGCTCCATCTGTCCTCTTTGGACTCATCTGTCTTCTGTGGACTCCACACTTGTCCCAGTACATGAGCCAAGGTGGTCCCTTCTGCCCTTGGCATTGGCCATGTCCACCTCTATCTTTCCCACACACAATGAATCAGAACACAGTCCTGACTTGGGGCTCCCAGGCATGTCTCCTTCCTTCCTGCTTCTGCTGCCCACACTAGTCTCTGGTTCCTTCAGATTCAATAGCTTCTTCATCCCTTCCCTGCACCCTCTTCATCATCTCTATTCTCTGCCTAGAAAACCCTCCCCTTTCCTTACCATGGAGTCTCTAGGAATTCCAGGCTCCTCCCAACTTTTCAAGAACTAAGCTTTTCCCACTCATTGTGAGAATGTCTCTCTACACTTTTTAGAGAAATATAGTGGCCTCTTCAACCACCATTCCTCCACAGAATTGGATTGTCCTAAACTCTCTCACCAATCCCTGAAATTTATATTTAAGGCAATATAAATGTGAAGATGGTAGGCAGAATTTGAAGATGGACCCAATATTTCCTGTTTTGCCCCATGTATTTACACCCCATGCATAGGATGGACTTTATTCCCAGGACTAGGTCATTTTATGGCACAGCGCACCTTAAGAAGAAGAGATTATTGTGGCAGGGCTGACCTGGTCATAATGGGAACCTTAGTCCTATGGGAACCTCAGTCCTATGACCTCAGGGAACTGGATTCTGCTGACAAGCAAGAGCTAAAAATGGACCATTTCCCTAATGCTTGCTTCCAGATAAGAACTCATCAGGACAACACCTTGATTTCAGCATCATAAGACCAGAAGAGAAGAGCCAGTCACACTGTTTCAGACTTCTGACTTTGAGAACTGGAAACTAATAAGTGGGTGTTGTTTTAAGGCACTCTGCTGGTGGTAATTTGTAATGCACCAATAAAAAGCGAATACAGGTAAATATTTAATCACACTGGAGTTTTAGACTTTTTAAAAATACTTATCCTGATACCAGAGTTTTAGATGAGGGCTGCAGCCACAGCTGTGTGGATTGTTAGATGGCGGAATTCAGCAGGAGGAGCTAAGGACACCTGGCTCACTCTGAATATAATTCAGCAGCAAGAGGGGTTGGGTCTCTGAGGCAAAGGTGAGCTTGGCCTTTCTGTACTCAGGAGAGTGTAATCTGGTCATCAGACCAGCACATAAAGAGCTCATATACAGGGAGGAGATGATATGGAACAGAATGCTAGGTAAAGATCAAGAGAAGGGAAATGGTACCCAAAGGTGAAATCAAACCCTCATGGAAGAGGTGGTATCTGGTGTGAGCCTTGAAGACTAAGTATGGTTTTACTTCAGAGTCAAAGGCAGGAAATTAAGAGTAAATTAGAGAAACAGTGCATTGCTCAATTGCACAGGATGTAGGACATTTGATAACATCAGGACTAGTATGGGTTAGGATGGAAATATATTTTGGGTCCACAGTGTGAAGGTTGTTGAATCACAGCACTAATTTTAGGTGATGTGGCAATAAGTGAAAGGCTGCAAAAAGTTTGGAGGTTGGGGCAGGTTAGAATTAAGGTGTATTGAAAGTGAAGGATGGTTCAAAATGAAGGCAGGCAGGAGATGAACATTATTTGCAGACCATGAGACAGAATAAGCAAAAATTACTCAGAGCCTGCATGGTGTTTCTGGCAGTGTGTATCAAAAAAAAAAAAAAAAAAAAAGGGGGGGGGGGGTGTTGGGTGGGGAGAGAAAGAGTCCAGACTTCTCTGTTCATCCCAGTAGTTAAGATGAGTTGCATGTCTGTTCTAGCCAATAATGGTACCAAGTGCTGCCAAAAAGGCTAAAGTCAATACAGTTAAGAATAACTGTAATGGCAGGCAATACATGGTAAGTCCTATGAAAGATGTAGGGCCAAAGAACTACAAGGGGAAAAAGTACCAGCTGCAGTCACAGGGGCTTATAGGTGACAAATTTTATAAAAGAATCTCCAAGTGCCCTGGCACACACCACAGTCCAGATACTCTGGAAGCTGAGGTGGGCTTCCAGATACTCTGGAAGCCCAAGGAGTCGCAGACCAGTCTGGGCAACATAGCGAGAGCCCATCTCAAAGAAAATATCACTGGACCTGGGGGGGGGTAGCTCAGTGGTAGAGCATTTGCCTAATATGCCCAAGGCTCTGGGTTCAGTCCCCAACACAGAAAAAGAAACAGATAAGTTTAAAAGGAGTCTATGCATTTCTGCTCTGAACTCCCAGTAAAACTTGACTTCATTCCGTGTACATGCACATGCACAGGAACACATGCACGTGCTCACTTAGCAACAGCCTGCAGACTCCAGCTCAAATGACTTCCTCAGTGACAAGCATGGAGAAACAGTTGTCCCTGCCAGTGCTTAGTTGGGTTGTTCTTGAAGACAGCTTGGTAGCCATAAAACAGTCCTCTGGGCTATTCTTTAGACATTGGCTTCCTTTGCCTCCATCCCTGACTGCCCGAGCTCTGGTTGTTTCTTCCTAATCATGATTTTATAGGGTAAGAGGCATACAACATCGTCTTTGTTCAACCATCACCAGACTAGTCAAGGGCAGACTAGGCCAACAGGGCTGTTCCTCCTTCCCGCTCAGTTCTGGGTAAGCACACATCTTCCACCCTTACTTTAAAGGCAGACAATTTGTTTTTATCATTTGCCAACACAGCTGAGGATGATTATTAATTAATCAAAAACACTGACTTTTAACTTCCCACGCTCTCCAGAGATGCTCCAGTGACAGCTTGCATCTGGACTTCAGAGCTGTTTAGATAGAAGTGGGCACCATGCAGCAAAGACTTGTTTTTTCTGGTTTATTCTTCTTAAAACATGACTCTAGTTTAATCCCATTTAGCCAGTAAACTTTATTTTTAAGGTGGTCTCATTTTGTGGGGTTTCTGTTGGTCCTTTTATAGAGCTTCCTTTGAAATCAGAAATGCTGTGTCAGGGTTTCACAAAAAGGAAAATAAGTTCAGAGCACATTTTCTGCTCATCAAAAGCTTGAACCAAAGCATACCACCAGCAGTATGTTTCCATGAATAATGAAACACCGTTGTCTTATTCTGCTTGCCATCTTATGTTCTGGTACTACCCTCCAAATTCAAGGTCTCAGCAATGAATACTGAATAGTTTCTGAGAGCAAGTTTGAAATGTTACCTTTGAAGGATCACAACAAGCCGGATGCAGTGGTGCATGCCTGTAATCCCAGTGTAGGCCCGAGAGGCTGAGACAGGAGGATTGCCAGTTCAAAGCCAGTCTTATCAATACTTAGCAAGGCTCTCAGCAACTCAGCCAGACCCTGTCTCTAATAAAATTCAAAAAGGGGCTGGAGATATAGCTCAGTTGTTAAGTGCCCCTGGGTTCAATTCCCAGTACCAAAAACAAACAAAAAAGAAAGAAAGAAAGATTACAAAGGATTTTCTGATTCAGATGATCTTGCCTGAGGTTTAAGCAACCAAATCCTTTTCCTCCCTCTCTAAGATGGAGCTTCTGGGCAGCTGCCCTCACTTCTGCACTTTATCTTTGTGGCCATACAGTGGTTTTCAGTGCAAAAAGATAGGGGAGCCCAGATACAGCTCGCCTCAAATTACACTTCAAAGCTGAGTGACTACTCTCTAAAGTCAGATGGGGTATGTGGTGCTGGCTTCACCTCCTGGCAAAGGCTAGTATAAAAACCCAATGCCTTTGGGGGCTGCTCACACTTCTAAAGGATCTGAAGCAAAACCAAACTCAAGAGGAAAGAATGCTGTACTTCCATTTGGTCGAGGACCCTATCTTCAGAATCAGTACTCCTGAGAGGAGTACTTTGTTTTATAAATGCAGTGATCTAAACTTTAAAGAAGTGCAAGTGAGACATTATCATACTAAGGCCACGCATGGCTTCTCGTCCTGGTCTCTTCAACTGCACCCCTGCCCCCAACTTCTTCAAGTCAACTCCTGAAGCTGTGTAGCTCATGCTCAAACTGCCCAGGCTTTTGTTTCCTCTCTGCCCTCCTGCCACCTGACTCCCCCTACCACATTAACCCTCGGGCAGTGGGGTTGTTCATTAGCTTCTCTACTGGAGGTATGGAAGGGAAGTAAAAAGAGATAAAACTCCACTTGTCACAGTCCTTGTGCCTCTAGTCAACAGCTCTTGGTAAAAGGCAGAAGAGGAAGCTATTGGCCAAGATAAGAGTTTAGATAATATTTGGGGATTATAATAAAATTCATTTATTCACCATTACCCTCCCAATCACCTGAGGACCATGAGGGGTTATCTTTTTCATGAAGTTGAGAGTAAAAATTCCTCAGTCATTTCTAAAACAGGTCAAAATAACTTGATGAGCTAAAACAGCTACTTGGTGACATAAAAGTGTTGTAGCATCTCAGAACCTACTCCATTGTTTAACTCTCTGAAGCCAACTGCATCTGGAAGTGGGAGACTCTTACTATCTCTAGTGGTTAGGAAAAGAATTTAACTCATTCTCAGGTTAATCTCTGCAATACTTCTGAATGAATGGGTGGGAAAAAGCAATTTAAATTGGTAAGTTATGGTCTTTGTTCCAAGTATAGAAAATAATTTAAACCGATTTAAGTCCCCCAAAGTCAACATATTAGAGATGCAGCAGGTGGATCTCATGTAACCCAAGGGTGGGACAGACCTAGAACGCTTTCAGGATTCTTGTCCCTGTCTTTGGTTTTCTAATGGATCCATCTTCTTTACTCTTCTCATTTGATACACAGTCCTCTTTCCTGACCTCTCTTGTCCTTCCAGAACAGGATAAGGGAGACACAGCTGACCCAGGGTCCTACAGTCCCACTTTCACAGGGTCAATCACAAGATAACAGAGATACTTTGTTTTTGTTTTTTGGTACCAGGGATTGAACCCAGGAGTTCTTAACCACTGAGCCATATCCCCAGCCCTTTTTATATTTTGTTTAGATATAAAATGGGTTGTAACAGAGATTCACTTGATGCTTTGACTATATCCATTATGGCTTGGATGGTTTTTCTTTTTCCTGAACTTCTCCTCCCTGATCTTCTTTTCCCTAAACTTCTCCCTGATCTTCTTTTCCTTAACCATCTCCTTCCTGATCTCCCCCCATCTTCTTTTCCCTGAGCTTTTCCTTCCTAATTTCTCCTCTAATCTCATTTTCTCTGAATCACCCCCTGTTCTTATGGATGGGCAGAAACACAGCCTTTGGGACAGGAGTCCCCTGTGTTTCTCCTTTGCTAGCAAAGCAATAAACCTTCTTTTTCTTTTTTCTCAAAACCTTGTCCTCATTAATAGACTGGCATCAGGGACAAGAATGAAGATTTTGGCAATAGGTCTCAACCAAGTTGCTTAGGGCCTCACTGTAATCCTGCCTCAGCTGCTGGGATTACAGACGAGCACCACCATGCCCAGCTGGTACAGTTTAAAATTCTCAAGAGAGCATCTGATTGGCCTGCTCAAGAATCTGCCTGTGACCCGATCCAGCTCAGATGGGAGGGTAGGATCAGGAGTCTGGATATGGCTCCTGGGCAGAGAGGTAGTGAGTGCTCAGGGTGTGTGTGAAATGTTGTAGAACTAGTCTGGATAAGTCTAAAAAAGTATAATGATGCATGAAATAAAGCAAGTTACAGAAAAATACATACCAGATGACATGACTTATATAAAGTTCCCAAACACACTAAAGTGGACAATACCTTATTTAAGCAACTGTCTCTATGACACGACTATAAAGAGAATGATAAGGTAAATTCAGGAGGTTGGCTATGTGTGAAGTGAGGAAGGAAAACATGTTCAAGAGTAGAAACAGCTTCACTCATTGTTAAGGTTCTGTTTGTTAAACTGAGTGCTGGACTTGATTCATTTTATTGTTATTTAATCTAAATTTATGCACTCCTTTTATTTATGTGATATGTTTTGTAATTTTTAAGACATATGTGAATGCCACTAATCAACAGTTCCATCTAATGAAACCATTTCTCTGGCCCCGGTGATGTAAATGTGATATGATGCACACTCAGTGGGGAGGGCAATAGTAATTTTATTCATCAAATGATCTTCTGCTTTCTGTCCATGTGGCAACCATCCTGAACAGGAAAAGTGTTGATACTTGGGCAGAGAGTACCTGAGGTACAGCCATGCTTTTTCTGAATCCTATGGCCTAATGTCAAGCTACAGAAGTTTTTACATCTCCTTCCAGCTCAAATACCCCCACCATCTGCACCTACAAAAGCTAATTGCTGGGGCTGGGGTTGTGGCTCAGTGGTAGAGTGCTCACCTTGCACATGCAAGGCCCTGGGTTCTATCCTCAGCACCACATAAAAATAAATAAATAAATAAAGTTTAAAAAAAAAAAAAAGCTAACTGCTTGGCACTGCCATCAAACATGGTTACAAACTGTTTGGCAGTTTCTTAAAAGGCTAATCATGGAGCTACCACATGACCAGCAATTCTACTTTCAGTTATATATCCAGAAGAACTGAAGGCAAAGCCTCAAACAGATACACTACATTTGTACACAATTTCAAATAGGAGCAATATGCACTATAGCCAAAAGGTAGATACAGCCCAGGATGAATGATACACAAAATGTGATACATCCATGCAATGCAGTGTTAACTGCCCATAAAATGAAATGACATTGCAAAATATGCTATAACATGCTAAGTGAAATAAGCCAGATGCAAAAGAACAGATATTGAATGATCATACATATATGAGGTACAGGGAATAGGCAAATTCATAGAAAGAGAAAGTAGAATGGCAGTTATCAAGAGATGGAAAGAGAGAAAGGAGAGTTATTGTCTAATAGGTGCAGAGTTTTTGTTGATGATGAAAAAGTTTGGGTTATAACTAGTTATATGACTATATGATATTGTGATATGCTCAATACCACTAAATTGTACACTTAAGATTGTTAAAATGATAAATATGAGACATA
Source organism: Marmota flaviventris (assembly GCF_047511675.1). Classification (NCBI taxonomy): domain Eukaryota; kingdom Metazoa; phylum Chordata; class Mammalia; order Rodentia; family Sciuridae; genus Marmota; species Marmota flaviventris. The sequence goes on from NC_092503.1 coordinate 56,836,341, forward strand.
TTTTACCACAATTGAAAAGATACAATTACAGAGCACTATAAGGACACATACCTGGATGAAGGAAAATGGTGTGGGGAAGGCAGATGAATGTATAGTGTCCTCTTTCCTTTCTGAGATTTCTTTTGTAGTTATCCCTGTTAATTCCCCAAAAAGTATCTTAACATGAGTTTATTTCCTGTCCAGTTCTGCAAACTAGAAACATTTCCATCTTGATTGAAATCTTCCATTTCAATGCAAGAGAATGAGAACATTTGAGCATCTACCTCAAGGAGTTTGGTGTTGTAGCATCCAGTCTGAGTGGAAAGAAGTCCATGGGCTCAGGGCTAAATAAGCCCCTGGCTTTCCCCTAGCCTGGACATGGAGGTGGACCAAGGAGGTGGGATTACGAGGCCAAGAAGGTGTTAGGAATGTGCAGCGTACTTCATGGGTGTGGCAGCAACTGCACCTGCTTTCTAGACTGGTGAATGATGGACCTGGTGGCCCATTGTCCTTCAGTGTTTCAGATGAAAATAAGGAAAAGATTCTTTCTTCTCCTTCTCCACTTCCTCCTCCTCTTCCTCCTTCTCTCCTTCTCCTTTCTCTCCTGTCCTTCTTGTTCTTCTTTTTTCCTTTCTTTTTAAACTTACAGGTAACCTCCTAGGACAGCTGGTCTACCCTGGCCATGCTTCAGTGAGGGACAGCCAGGGAAAAATGGTGGTGAGGAAGGCCAGTAGTCTGTGAGGGGCGATACCTACTTGAAGTTTCTTTTTCTGCTCTGAGATCACCTTATGTTATGCTGGAGCCCTTAGTAAATGCTGCTAAGCTATTGCTTGTGTCTGCTTTAGGGACCCACAAGGAGCCTTGGAGATGGCAACATGGAGACAGATCATGAGGCACTAACCAGGAGGGACATGATATGCAGCCAGCCCAACATCCTTCTATCAGTATTCTTATTGCCCTACCCACTTGTCTACATCTTTATTTTCTATGGATCTTGGAGGTTTCTTTTTAGTTACACAGTTATTCTTTGCTCCTCCTGAGACTCTTAATGATGCAGAGTATATTGGAAGGCATTTAGTCAAATGTGATGTTCAAGTCAAGAGGCATCCGGCTTGTAGGATTTGCCAGATGTTTTTGACAGTGAGGTTCTCACTGGCTTAGCATACTCTCTGCTCCTGTCTGTGTTGGCTTCCTCTCCCAGCTGAGTGAGCTCCCGAGGACAATTACCATAAGCTTCCTGAATAGCTGGAGATACTCAGTTAATAGGAGAGCCATATTTTCCCCCTTTCCTTTTTTCTTTGCAGGAGTATGGATGGAACCCAGGGCCTCACACATGCAAGGCAAGTGCTCAACCACTGAGCCACATCCTCAGCCCCCACATTTGCTTTTCAGTTCCTAAAAGCAAAGTTGTCACTTAGTATCAAGGGACAAACTAGAGTTTTATGAGTGGAAATGGAAGTATCATTTAGAGTATGGTGTTAGTATTTATGGCAAAATGTTGGCTGTTAAAATCCTACACATAAGGTGGTAGACACCTGTTGCTTTTACTTTGTAACCTTTTCCTCTTCTTTTGTTAACAGCACCCTAATTTGGCAGGGGTCTTCTACTGTACTTGAGCCCAGTGGTCTGGAGGGGCCACTCCTGTACTCTTCTTCCAAGATTTCAGCCTTGATAGTAAGGACACAACTTCCTACCACAGTAACCTTAGGGACATGGAGTCCAGGGGCCAGTCACAATCAACCCTGTAACTTCATGCCCATGCAGCTGGCAGAGAAGAGCTGTGTACCTGCAAGGAGGTAGAGAGGGTTGCTCCCTAGAGGAAGTCAGCCTGAACTTACGTGGTCGCCATCACCCCCATACAGGAGTCCTGACCAAGGACAACACTGGGCTGAGATGGAGAGGTTCAGGTGCTGGTGACATTGTTTATTCACAGAGATCCAGTGGTATCTGAAGCTACCCTAGAATACTTTAAGGTACTTTAAATGGAGTTTCTTCCTCTGACAACCAAAAGTTGCTAGAGTAAGGTTATCCTTTTAATGACTGCTCTACAAATTATCTTCCTGGAAAAGAAAATGGGCTTGGTAATTGTATTTTGACTGTACTCGAATCTATCAGTTATTATCTATGAGTGGAATCCTTCAAATGAGGTAATATTTGGAGCTTTAAGTTAATGCTAGTTTGGATAATACTCAAGTAATAATTGGCAAGGTAAACAGAAAAAAAGTGAATTCCCATGTAGTGTTTAAGTTGTAGAGAAGATATCTGAGCACAGTGGCACATGTCTATAACCCCAGCTACTTGGGTGGCTGAGGCAGGAGGATCACAATTTCAAGACCAACCTGGGCAACTTAGTGAAACCCAGTCTCAAAAATAAAAAATAAAAAGGGCTGGAAATATAGCTCAATGTTAGAGTGCCCACATAGTTTGTGTGAGACTCTGGGCTCAATCCTCAGTACTGAAAAAAAAAATGTTCTTAGCATAGAAGAATTTGAGCAATAAACCAACCTCTTAGATCAAACCACAGAAATGAAGAGGCAAAGAAATACTGATTGCATTTATACTGGGATTATAGTTAGGAATATTCTTTCCTTACCCAGAGGACATAGCACTGCCAATTCTCACTGGGGTTTAGGGACTGCTCATTGGTGGTAGGTGATGGGCTCACTGTGGACTGAAAGACTAACACCACATTTCACTTATCATTTCCCCCTGAACTCCTGGAGATATGTCTTTTTTTTTTTTTTTTTTTTTTACTTTTCAGTGAATGTGTGTAATTTTGTTGTTCATGAGTCTTTGATGACAGGCAGGTGTGGTCCAAGCCTCAGGGAGAGAAGGAAGCCTAAATTTCAACTTTAGGCATGATACCATCCTTGTGTGGCCTTGAAAAAGCCTCTTAACCTCTTGGCCTCAGTTTCCCTGTCTGGAAAATAAGGCTCACAATCTAGACTTAGATGCCTTATTGGGCTGCTGTGTGCATTAATTATTGTTTATAGTGCAAGTGGAAGTTGAGCTGTGTTAATTATTATTATCATTCCTGGGTCTTCCAGCCAAGTTTAAGCCAAGCCCTCACCTTGCTTTTAGTTCCTGTGATCTGACAAGATACAGCCCAAGGCCATGAGGAGGGCCTCAAATCAAAGGCTAATCAGCAGATCACACATGTCGCACTTGGGTGAGGCCAGGGGACTGAAGGCCTCTGCCACTGCAAGCCTTTGGCTCTAGGGTCTGAGGCAGCCCAGAGCTCATGGACTTTATTAGAGCTCATTCTATCAGAGCAAGAGTTCTAAAGCTGCTGCCACACTCCTGTCCCTAGCCTCTTTGTGTACCTGCCATTTAATTTACTAAGAAGTCTGGAGATCAATAAGAGGAGCTCACCCTGTCATTAGACGATGCCCTAAATTGCAAGTTACAAGTGGAGGAGCTTCAGAAGTGTTGTGATCGCTCATGAAGAAAGATGACTAACGCTTTCTTCTGGTCACTTATGTGGCTTATGATTTTGGTTTCTACTCTCCAAGTACAACAGTTATCAGATTGCCATGTGTCTAGGTCGTGACAATCAGTATGTCCAGTTTTATTTAATATATTTATGGGTTCTGCCACTTCACATGCTCAAGTTGCTTAGTTGTGTTTTTCCCAACGTAACTTAAAGCTCAGGAGACAGGCAAGGGAGGGAAACCCCACCTCATCTCACTAATCGCCATCTCTATCAACATCAGGATCACTGTTGAGTGTCCAGGGACACCATGGGTTTAACCCTTTGTAGCAAGCTTAATCTCTGTGTATCCAGTGCAAGTTGGATAAACAATTTCAGCAGGTTTGGATTTGGGCTATAAGCAGAACCCTATAGTTTAGATAAAAACAAAACCAAAACACACCAAAATCTCCCAAAGCAGGGGAGTTAATCTTTTTTATGGAAGGTTTAAAGCCAAGTGTCCAGGGCTCAGGTACAACCTATTCACATTAGCTCACTATGCAGGGCCCAGTGCAGTCAGTTTTCAAGGAAATCCGAAGACCCTGTGAGAGACACCACCCTCATCCTCACTGTAAATTAAAGCCAGCTGTCCAAGGGCAGATCGCATCCCAGCCTGTGTGCTGAACATCCTCTTCCAGGACTGTGCCCATAGGTCTCTGCCCTGATGGTAACTGCTGCCGGAGCCCAGTCCTCTCTGGCATACTTGGCCCCCATTCCCCCCAGGCTCTGCAGTCCCCCGGCAAACAAGCAAGTCCTGCCTGGCTCTTTTGTCTGCTCAGCACAGCAGGCAGAGTCGGGGTGGTGGTGAGTGCTAGTTAACTAATTAATGATTGTAAAGCACTTTGAAAACATAAAGAACTAGATAAATGCCAAGTATTGTTGTTATTAATGATGAGGAGGCTGTTTAGTCATCCTTTGCCCTGAACTCAGCTTATTGCCCCCACTGTGGCCGCGGGCTGATTTGTGAACTAGGATGAGAACTCTCCTCCTCCCTGCAGGCGCTGTTTCACACTGAGTCAGTGACCAAGGTGAAGGGCAGGGGCCAGGAAACCTCCTCTCCTCATCTCCCACCTGCTCTCAAAGCTCTGCTTGCTTTGCGGCTGTCAGGCCAACATTTACCGAAAGCAGGGTCTGAAACTGCCTCTCTGTTTCCCATTCACCTGTTTAGTAAGTGCACTTGCGTTCACTTGAGTTCTTGATTATGGTGATTAGACAGCCATCCCTAGCTGGGGACAGGATGGAGCTCAAGGTGAAGCCCTGCTTTCCATTTAGTGGATGGACTCACATGGATGATAATGATCTCTTTACATGTTTTTGTAGGGTTTTATTTTTCTTCTAAATCCTTCCACATTTTTTTTCCTTTGATATAGTAACTGTTGGTTGGGGAAGACAGGTGTTGTTGTCCCCATTTTACAGATGGAAAACCTGAGGTGCAGGGTATTATATGTAAGGCCCCAGGGCATTTACAATCTGGCTACAGGGCCAGGCCTCACCCCAGTTCTCCTGAGCAGTGCCCTCTGAGGTATGAGGTGGCTGCAGCAGACCCCAGACCCCTAGCATGCTGCACAAGGAAATGTTAAACACCTTCATTGGCTCCAGCAGGGCAAATACTTCTAGGGCAGCCTTGTCTCTGAATAGTCACTGACTGAAAGCCCCGGCTACTGACTAGCATTTACAAGTGCTGCATGTACTGCTTGAGGCTTGTGATCATAGAATTTACATCCTATAGAAAAACAGGGCCAGAAAAACTTTAGAGTCCACCCATGTAACCACCACCACCCCCACCACCACCCCTTCACAGATAATGAAACTGAGATCCAGAGAAGCCAGAGTACCCATCAGTGATGACAGAGCCTGTTCGGGGTGAGGGCTGATGTGCACTTTCCCCTCTCGAAAGGCTTCTTGCTCAACAGCCGTCCAACTCAGCATCCAGTTCTCTATTGCCAGATGGTGAGATCCTCGTGTTCTTTGTACTTTTCCGCATTTTTCCAAAATTTCTTCATTGAATGTTTTCCAAGATTTCTTCTGAAATAAAGTACAGAAGTTATCAGAAAACAGACCATTGTTGCATATATATGTATATAAGTGGAAATGTGGAGAACTATATTTCTCTTCCCCAAACTCACCACTCTCACTTGGGTAACTGTTGATAGATAGTCTTCAAAGGAAGCCATTTGAGGATTCGGACTTTGCTGGTTTTCTTTGCCAATTTTGGTTTCCAAAAAGGAGGTATCCTAACAGACCTATAGCTTGGTTCTAGGTCTAAAATCCCAAGGTGGAGCTGTGGGGCCTGGGGGTGGGGAAGTGGGTTAGCCTGAATTTACTCCTGGGTGGTGGGAGGGATAGGGAGCAGCCTCCCCCACAGGGAGACCCCTGCTGCTGTGATGACAAGACACTAGGCCTCAGAAACCTTTTTAAGGGTTCTTCAATGACTATGAAATCCAACTATTACTCTCTTAATATCACACACTGCACTCCCTTGACCAAGACCTGTGGCCTCATGCTGTGGCCTGAGGTGCTATGAGATTTCTTTTGTTAAGTAGTGAGTTTATGATGTGGCTACGTGTTTAAAAACTGCAACTTCAGAACACGTCAAAATTCAAACATGCATCCAAAATGTTGCCCTGACCGGAGCAGAGCTCCCCGGCCCAGCAGCCCCGGCACAGTGCTCTCGCCCCTCCCGTCCCCTTCTCAGTTCACAAACAGCCCCTTGAGCTGCCACTGCTGTTCCCCCCCTGGTGGGGCCATGGCTTTGCCCACAGGGCACAGCCAGGAGATGCGATTCCTTTCACTGACTTTTGAGAAGATATTTTATCCCCAAGAATTCTGGGGTATGTGGAGAAGGCAATGACGAAACAGCACTCAGGGGAGACCAGGCTGACGCAGCCAGAGGCATCAGATCCACTGGTCAAGTGGAAAACAAACCAAGTGTGGTCTGGAAAAATTAAAATCTCCATTGAGTTCTCTGGTAGGAGCATAGAAATTCATATGACCCTGTGATAAAAGAGGAAAATTAACTTCCCAAAGCTAGAATCATTGCCCACTGTAGACAGTCCTCTCTCCCTTGGCACACTTGAAACTATTGTAAAGTCTTTCATTTAATTGTCATATCAACCCAGGAGCTCATTTTACAGAAGAGAAAACTAAGGCACAGAGAGGAGGAGAGGCTTGCCCAAGGACACACAGGTAGTAAGTGGTGAGACTGGGATTTGAACTGTGTTCCTGGCTCCAAAGCCTGTGTTGGTCCCCTTGGGTATTTAGAGACCACTGCCTGGTCAAAATCTCTTTAATCTCATCAGCCTTCGCAATTTGAGAGCTGAGTGAAATGGAAATGGTTCAGGAATCCCTCTTAAGCCTGAAAGAATTGCTCAAGAGCCGTAGGACGTGGGTCTCTGGCAGGCTGTTTCTGCACATCGAATCATGGGATTTCTAGCTAGGGATGGTGCCCTTGGTGCAGAGAAGCAAACCCACCCAGGAGTTTTGCTGATGGAAAAGCAGGACCTAGCTAGGTGTCTTTGTGCAGCCCTAGAGCTCTGAAGAAAGCTGGGTATTCTTGGCAGGGTCAGAGCCAAGTTCAGAATCATTTTAGTCACCTGTAATTTGAACACCTTACACCCTTTCTACTTCCATCCAAATGCCTCCACACGCAGTAGGGATGTAGCCAGCCTCACTTTACGAGCATAAGGGCAGAGGTGCTGGAGAAGGGGATTTCTGGAACACCTCTTCCATGCGTGCTTGAGTCTCTGTAGGCTTTGTGCCTTTGCTACCTTTACCTGACTTCACCCCCATCACCGCTCCTGCCCGACCTTGCCACTTGGCACTTTCGGTCAGCCGAAAATGCTGCCCCACATAGTCTAAGTGAAGCATTGTGGACTCGGCCCTGAGTATTGGTCCTGTTCACACCTGCTTCATCAATGTGAGGACATTCCTGTCCCCAGAAGACTGACTTTGGTGGAGTGTGACGAGCAGGGAAAGCTAGGAGCTGAAGAGAAGCATCGTGCTCGCAGCAGTACTGAGCTCTAGAAAGCCTGTCATCTGGCTGCCTCAAAACACCTGTGGACAGTAATTACTCCTCACAACACCTCTGCTTGGGAGGTAAGTGTGATTGGCTTGTTTTTATAGATTGGGACAAGGAGGTGCAGAGCTATTAAATGACTTTCTTCAGTTGGCACAACCCTCAAAGAGCCAGGACTGGATCCTGGGGCAATTCTACTTCTAAAGTGAGGAACAGCAGAGAGTAACACTAGGCTCACTGAGCAGAAGTCAGGCTCTTGTCCCCGGGTCCCCTTTCCCTCCCCATCACACACCTTCCCCAGTGAATACTAAAGGTGGCTGCTAGCAGGTGGGTTTCAAGAAGAGTCTCAAGAAGTCAAAGGGAGGGTAAGGAGTAGAAGAGAAAGAGTGAAAACAATAAATAGCCCAGAAGGAGGTTAGAGGTTCTCTCTTACTTCCTGTAAGTATGATCCTACCAGCCACATGTGAGAGAAACCAAATGTCATGCGAAGCAGTGAAATTATCACCTTTAAGAGGTGGGGCCCTGAGGCAAAAGGTCAGAATAATCCTTTTTCTAGCAAAGCTGAAATCCTTATACTATTTTTAGAAACTCCTAGAATTTGCCACGTCACCATGGTATGATAAAAGCCAAAGAATTAAGTTCATCATCAGGAAGGCACCTTAGCTGATGGCTTCTGAGAAGTTTTTGTAGAACAGATGTTAGCAAAGTGAATCACACTTTGAACACACTGGGACTCCTCAAAGTTAAAGGACTCGGGTGGAGAATCAAGGCAAATGGCTGTCATTACCCCACCTGTGAAGCTCAAGGTTAGACTAGTGGTTAGGGGTGTGGGCTTTGAAGTCAAGCAGACCTGAGCTCCAAACCCAGCTCCTCCTCCCACCAAAGCCATCTTACCTAGACAAGTGGCTTGACCTCTTTGAGCTTAGTTTCCTCATGTGCCAGTTAGGGCTTGTCATGCCCTCCCTCCCAGGGTGGTTGTAAGAGTTATGTGTGATCACATTCATTCCTCGTTAGCATTCAACAAACAGCAGCTACTATTATGTTCTTTAGTTTTACATACTGGATTTTATTATTATTATTAAAAGGATATCTCTTCTAGATGATGGGGAGGATGATTGGAGCAATTAGTTTCCTTAGGACTCTAAAATATGTCCTCTGAGCCAGTTGTGGGTATCTTCCAAGTCTATGAAACATGACCAACTTTGTTTGGCCTAGAAGGCCCTTGTTCTTCTGTTTTTCAGTTCCCCTGGGATGAGCACAAATCAAGATCACAGCCAGTACAGTCTCAAGCTGATCCATCTTGACACCCAGCTTCTTCCTATCAGCATTATTTCCCCTATGATGGATGGATGGCCTGAAGCAATGACCAAACCTTTTTCAGTACCTACTTGAGAATCTGGTAAATATTATAGCCCACTCCCTCTCAAAAAGGCTCACACATACCAAGTTTATACCATTGCTGATTGTTGTTCACAATAGTAATAGTCTACAAAGTCACCAGAAACACAGAATTAGCAAATACTGAGCCACAGCTCCCAGGGTTGACACAGGGTTAGATTCCTATGAGTCTGTAGTCACCACATTTTGGTCAACTGATCCATACAAAACCGAATTGATGAACTTAATTCTGGGTATGTTTCTATGCAAGGACTCCTTATCTTGTATATATTATTGATTCATTAGCATAGAACTCACAGCCAACAGCACTTTAACTCATACCTGAGTGAAGCTCATTGAACTAATACCTGTATTTTCTCTGTGAGATATATCATACCCTTCTTGCACTTACGAACATTTAAGCATTTCAGCACTACACTTAATGATCATTGCTAACAATGAAATCAATAACAAAGAGGTAAAAAAAACATGACATTGGACAATTCACTTGTTTACAGTCTGAGAGCAGAAACAAAAAGGCCGAGTGTCTCCTGTTCAACCTCAGCTGGGAACACGCATATGGGGTGACTCAAATTTTTGCTGCCCTGCACATATGCATCTCTATAAATGACTGTGCAACTCCACAAGTATTGATTTTGGGGTTGTAAATAAATTTTAGTGAGTAGGTAAATTTGCATATATGGAATGTGCAAATAATGAGGACCAACTGTATATATTCTGGGAATCAAAGTCCATATAAGCCAATGCTTTGGGAATTGGGGAAAAATGAGGTATTTTATCGTTTGCAACTCACAGGGATTTCTCTAAAATAAGAATGAGTAAAATATGCTTTTGAAAAAGAATGGGCTTCTACCAGGTGTTTCCTTTTTTTTTTTTTTTTAATTTTATGCTTCTGGATTTTGCTCAAGGTCTAATGATTACAGAGGCATCTAAAAAAAATGAACTTTATTTTTTTGAGTAAAAAATAAGAAGAATAGAGCCAGGCACAGTGGCACAGGCCTGTAATCCCAGCGGCTCCAGAGGCTGAGGCAGGAGCATTATGAATTCAAAGCCAGCCTCAGCAATGTCAAGGCGCTAAGCAATTCAGTGAGACCCTGTCTCTAAATAAAATACAAAATAGGGCTGGGGATGTGGCTCAGTGGTTGAGTGCCCCTGAGTTCAATCTCTGGTACCAAAAAAAAAAAGTAAGAATAATACTTGGTGCTTTCTTACATTTATTATTATTAACAGTAAAATATTTAGCTTTTCCAAACAAGTTTGATTATAGCTATGAGAAAAAAATACATCTAAGCATAAACATTGGAAGGAAACATGAAAAAACAAAAACAGTTGTTGTGATGGCAGAATATGAACTATTTTTTTCTTTATAAACGTGTTCTTCAATGTTGATGCTATATGATCTCAGACATAAATAAACTTAAGAAAAATCTTCTATTAAAACAATATGTCTGGGAATAGAAAAATGGTCAATGAAAATATTTAAACAATGGAGAATTAGTAATCTTTCATCATCTCTTCCTTGGAAATCTATCCACACTGGCTAAAAAAAAAAAGATTGAGCTCATCTCGCCCATCATTTCTGTTCCGCAGGATTCTGCGGACCGTGCCGTTCCTCTGCAGGGTGGATTTTAACATTCTAAGCACTTTAGGTGCCTCCATTTTTTTATACACATGATGCTAAGACCAAAAAGTAGAAAACTGTATCAAATACCAAAGGCACAGGTAACTAGTGTATCACCAGGGAGACTCTGGCAGCATGTGATTTTATACAACTTACCAAACAATGCGTGATTTTATGAAAATTACCATGGAGAAGGTCCAGAGAAAATTGCCAGTAGGCATGTAAACAAAATGGGTTCTAATAAATTGGATTGGATTCAGGTGTGGTCTACAGCCTTTGGGCACCAAATATGGTGCAATTCATAGGCCCAAATGCCCTAGTAAGATTCCTCCTGAAAGCCTCAGCAATAAGCCAATGCAGGTTTTTGTTGTTGTGTTGTTGTTGTTGTTGTTTTTGTTATTTTTTGTACCAAACATTGAACCAAGGGGTGCCATATCTCCAGCCCTTCAAATTTTTTATTTCAAGACAGGGTCTCACTAAGTTGCCTAGGGCCTTGCCAAATTGCTGAGGCTGGCCTTGAACTTGCAAGCCTCTGCCTTAGCTTTCCAAATCACTGGGATTACAGGTTTCTACCACCACACCTGGCCCAATCCAGATTTTATTGAGCACATTTTATATACCAGGCTGGATCACATGTGGCAGTTACTAAGAAAAATCAGACCTAATCCCTGGCTTCAAGCCATAGCCTGCTTGGAAAGTCAGGATTCAGTCATCAAAGAAGCACACACTGCATGTCAGAACTATGGAAGCAAGACATTGAGTTTCTACTGGTGTTTTTCCTCCTGGGTGACTGAGAGATGCCACCTTTCTGTTGGTATCAAGTTTTGACTTGAGGGTAAAAATCATGTATTGAGTTTTAGATATGTCAAGTGAGGCATTGGTGGGAGAACCATGTGGCCATGACCCACCGTGTTTTAGTTCCAATTCAGGATTCAGGCATAATTCATGGTTGCAAGTGCTGAGCCTTCATGTTGGGATGCAGACAACCCAGGCCATACTGCCATTAGACTGTCCCCACAGGGTAGGTGCCTAAAGGTAAGAGCACCAGAAACTCCTGGTAAAATTCCAGCCTCAGCCTGACCTGGCACATAGAGCCAGAGCTGGACTTGAGCTGAGAGGAGCCTGACACCACTTGGGGTATATTGTTCTGTTTCCTGGCAGAGATTATTGGTGACAAAATATCAAAGATGGACAGACTCTTCCGTGCCATGTAGTCAGTGCTTTTTCAATTCCATGTTTGTGTGGTCCTGGCATGGTGACTGGGGAAGGAAGGAGAGGACTACTTCTGGCATGCTGGCCCCTGGAGAGACCTATGGGTGCTTGACCTCTCGGTGCCCTGTGTAGGTATCGCTCTATATCTGTTTACCTCAAAGCAAAGGGGTTGTGAGCAATGGCTAATAAAAAGAGCTATTCGACAACTAGCAGTTTACATAATCACAACCATAACAAAAACAATAATAGTAATAATATGTCCAGGAAAAACAACAGTTCTCTGAAAATTTGAGAGTAGATTCCTCAGGCGGGAATCAACTGCCCCATAATCATCTTTACTCAAGCTGCTTTTTAATAGAAGGTAATAACCAGAAATGAAACCATCATCATAATGTATTCCATGTCATAAAAAATAATCATTGGCTGGGCCAGGCTCCCCGGAGCAGGCTTCCTCTGCCCTGCATCTTCTGGCCAGCTGCAGACTTCGTGTGCACTGCAGCGGAGGAGCGCCCATCTTCCGTGTGCGGGCTTGCAGATTGGAGCAGCAAGAGCCCATTAAGCCCATACATATTGTCCCTGCTTCCGGGCCGTGGGGAGGCTTTGAACTCCAGGAGTGGGCCATTTCCTCTGTGGGAGAGAAATGCGTGGGGAGACCCAGGATGAACACATTTCCCTCCTGTTTGTTTACCATATGTGTGTGGCTTCTAAGCAATCTGCCCAGGATGTTAAGTGGGTAACAGCCCGGGTGGGCCTCTGTGCAGGCTCCCAGTACTATAAGACTTGAGAACCTCTGTCGGGCTCTCAAGAAGCTGATTGCATGGTCATTTTCCAACCTGAAAGCCTAGCAATGTGTGATTTCCTTGGAAATCAGCCCCCAAATGAACAGCTACCCAAACCTACCAGCTGTCTGAATATGCTATTGGCCCAGCTGGCACTGAGGGAACCGAATGAGCCATGCCCTGCCAGGGCTGTGCTGTGTGTCATCTTGACAATTTGTAGCCTGACATTTGACCTGCAGTCTCTCTGTACCCCTGGTCAATACCTCATGACCCTGGAACTCTACTTTCATTTAAGAAGGCATAATTCTAAAGCATCATTTCACACTGTGGCCTTTGACAAGGAAATTCCTCCTGAGTGGCAGTGGGTGAATCTTGTGGTCGCGAGGAATGATACAGCACTTTTACCTGTGTCAGGCTCCCTGGCTGGACCTGTGAAATCTGGGAAGGATCCCAGTTCTCTTTAAGAAACAGCAGCCGAGTGTGGTGGCCCTGCCCTGCATTACTCAGAGTCTCAGAGTTGATTCATTTCATGCAGAGAATGGAGGAACCAGGCAGCCACCCTCTGTTACACACCTCTTTGTCACATTTAATCACTTAGGATCATCTGGCATAATTTGAATTGTTTTACAAGGTGCTATTTCAAATTTTATTTATGAAAGCTCGAGGGAAGACCAGAGGCCTCACAGCTGGAGTGGGGTATGGGGGGAGCTTCAACCACCTGTCGACTTGCTTCTTGTAGTGTCTGTGGTTCCGGAGCCCCCAGGTCTGCTCTTCCCCTTGGGTTGTTCAGTGGCATTCCTTTCATCTCTCAGAGGAATCTGTCTGGTGCGGTTGGTGGCTCCTTCCCTCCTTGGCAGGCCTCATGCACTGAAGGGAGACAGGATCATCTCTAAGGAAGCCCAGCAGTCAGTAATCCTTCCCTGCCAGCAAATCCCCCCTCACCTGCCTGTTTCCTCTTCCTCTCTGCCTTTTGCCTGGGCCTGTCGCTTTTCTTCCTTGATTGCCCACAGTTCTGATAGCGTGGCTTAGATTCAAAAGACCTCACAGAATCTCTGAATGTCAGAATGGAAAAGGGGCTATTGCTATTTTTATTTTATTTTTTTCCCCTCTTTGCTTAGTTCTCAACACTTTCTTTTTCATTGCAGACCTTCTCTACAAGAAGGGCATTTATTCCACCAAGTTGGCTACATTTCCCCTATTTTGCTTCCCAGTACTAAATACCTCTGGTAATGGCCAGCAAGGGTCCTCTCTGGGTAGCTGGCCCGCAGGTGTTCCCAGCTAAGTGATGCACCTGTGTCTTCCCAGAGGGACTCAACCTGCCCTGTCCACTGTGGTAGCCACCAGCCACACTTGCAATGTGGTTGCTTCAAACTGATATGTAAACTATATACCAGGTTTTTAAACCCTAGAACAACAGGGTTGTTCTAGGGTTTAGAAACAATAACAAAACAACAACAAAATTTTTTTGTTGAAATGATAGTTGAGAGGGGCTGGAGATATAGCTCAGCTGGTAGAGTGTTTGCCTCACATGCACACGGCTGTGGGTTCAATCCCCAGCAACAACAACAAAAAAAAAAAAGAAAGAAAGAAATGATAGTTGAGATCTCTTGGGTTAAATAAAATATATCTTTAATATCATTTTGCCCATTCATTGTAGTTTTTTAATATGATTATTGAAAACTTTGACATGATAGCTGTGTCTTTGATATTTCTATGGGACGGGCTCATGTAGGGCAAGACACCAAGCTCTACTTTGCAGGGCTTCTGGGACTCCATTGCTCCCTCTTGGCCTTGCCTTTATTTCCTTTCCTACTTTTCTTTTTGAGATGGGCTCTTTCTATGTTGCCCAGGCTGGTCTTGAACTTCTGGACTCAAGCAATTGTCCTGTTCAGCCTCCCTAGTTGCTGAGGACTATGGCCACACTCCACCAGGCCTGAGCCCCCTTATTCTTTTCTAAATAGCTCCAGAACATGACCCTCAAGTGCTGATTTCTACCCAAACAATGAAGATGGGACCAACGGGGAAATTAAAAAACAAAACAAAACAACCTCCTGTCTGATTATCTTGTATTACAGATCCCTGGGTACTGTGCTCCTTTAATCTGTTATTGCTATCAATGTGGTGGCTCCAAGAGAATGTTTAGAACTGTTGCTATTATTAGACCAAAACTTAGTAATAACCATTATGACCATGTGTGGACCAAGATTATGTAAAATAGACCATTAATTCATGGTACTATAGCATGCACTTGAAAAATTAGCTTTTCTAAAAACTAAATGGCACATGAAGCCATGAAGGAATCAGTGGGAAGGGCTGCACAACCAAGCAATGTTTAGCTTTTAACCCACCTTAACTCTTTTTTTTAAATATAGCTTTATTTTATTTATTTATTTTTATGTGGTATTGGGAATCGAACCCAGTGCCTCACATGCTAGGCGAGTGTTCTACCACTGAGCCACAACCCCAGCCCCCACCATCTTAACTCTTAACCCTGAATGGACATGCACAGGCACCCATGGGTGCATATAAAAATACCTCTAGATGGGCTTGTGTACCCCATTTCTTTGTATTAAAACACAGCTCCAGTGCGTTCTGCCTTCTAATGCACAAGTGGCTGAAAATCCACCTGTGGGCCTCATGACCCCACAAACTGTTCCCTGGGCAGCTCAGATAGCAGTTCCAGCAGTCAGGCCCTTGCTGCTGGAGCAGCTCCTTGGGTCCCACTGTCTTCAGATCCTTCATCGGCCTCACTGCACCTTACTGTTCCTGAAACCTGGACACCTCCACTGACTGTCCTGCTCAGAAACTTTCAATGAGTCTCTGTTGTCTAAAGAATTAACGCAAACTCCCGAGGACACGAGGCCCTCATTAGTCTGGCCTTGGTTTCCTTCTCTTCCTTGATTCCCACCACTCTGCAAATGATTCAGTGCAGCTCATGGTCAGTCATTCACAGACCTGGATTAAAGATGATGATTTGTCCTGAGCTTTAGTAGGCCCTGGAGATAGGACCAGACACCATTCCTGCCTACTCTCTAGTAGGGAAATAATTACGAAAACAATTGTTCTTGGGGCTGGGGATGTGGCTCAAGCAGTAATGCGCTTGCCTGGCATGCGCGGGGCGCTGGGTTCGATCCTCAGCACTACATAAAAAAAATAAATAAAATAAAGATGTTGTGTCCACCGAAAACTGAAAAATAATTATTAAAAATTCTCTCTCTCTCTCTCTCTTTAAAAAAAAAAAACATATTAAAAACAATTGTTCTCATGGTAACTGCAATGAAGAAGTATAGAGACCTGGAGAAGCATCAGCCTGCTTGCCTTAAACCTTTCTTCATTTTGTTTTGTTTCACAGTACTGGGGATTAAATCCAGAGAAACTCTACCACTGAGCTACATCCCCAGCCTTTATTATTTGTTATTTGAGACAGGATCTCACTAAGTCACCCAAGCTAGCCTTGAACTTGCGATCCTCCTGCCTCAGCCTCCTGAGTTACTGGAATGACAGGCCTGCTCCACTATGCCGGTTGCCAGGCTTGCCTTAAGCCTTTAATCTCCTCCTTGAGTGATGCTCCTTGACAGAGCCAGGTTGTCACCTCCCCAGAAGAACCAACCTCACGATTCATACGTGATGGGTGGTCAGGGAATTCTTGGCAGAGATGACTGGTGACAAAATGTCAAAAGTAGACAGGCTCTTCCAAATCATGTTGCCAGTGCTTTTCAATTCTGTGCCCAGCAGGGAAGGGCAGGAGAGTGTGAGGGTGGGAGGTCTCGCCACCCCTGCCTGGCTTTGCACAAAGCACACAGCTCGGGACCCTGCATGTGAGTGTTATCCAATGCTGTAGAGAAGGCCAGCACTGATGCTCTGATCTTCACAGATGCTTTTTAAATCAGAATAGGACTTAATTCAGTAGGGTACTTTGAGGAGCAACACCATTTTTTTCTTTCTGAAATATTTAGATCCTCTGGCAAGACTCTCCCCCCAAAGGAGGGAGGGCACTGAAAAAGAATTGATAGTGTCTCCCCTTCCGGTGGCTCTGACACCACCCAGAAGGTGTCTTGGCAGTAGTGTGTCACCAGGGGGAGTGTGGTGGGTGGCTGTTTGAAGTCACAATGTCCTGCCCTCTGGTTGTCAGCCAAGGAGCAGGAGAAGCAGGAATCAAGGTGATCCAGCATTACATCACCATGTCCCTGAGGAGTTTCTGTGGAACCAGAGTGGTTGAGTTTCTTGCTAGCTGCTATGAGGTGTTCAGGAGACGAGGTGAGCAAGGACCTTAGGAAATTCTAAGTTGTGTTTTCTTCATTAAGCTGGGCTTGCTGGACAATGCAGCAGTTTTAAAGAGAGGTTCTCAGACTACTACCAGATCACCTGGGAGTCCTGTACCTCACCCTGGATCTCTAAAACTGGGTACTCTGAGGTGAGACCCAGAAACCAGCACTCTTTGCCTAAGCTCCCTGAGGGACACTTGTGCAAACTCACTTACATTGGAGAGCCCTGTTGAGCGTGACCAGCCTGACCCTTCCCTCCACTTCTGCCTGTCTCTTCCCTCACCGTCTGTCTTGCCTCCTGACCCACTTTTCCTGTTCCCCAAGTATATTACCTGCCACCCAAATTGCCCACCCTGCCATCACCCCAAACGTTTTAGAAATGTTGAAGGTGCTGATGGGGAGCTTACCTGCAATAGGGACCAAGAGACAGAGGAGAGTGTAGGTCCCAGGCTGGAAGAACCCGAGTCAACCTCAACTGAGTGTCGTCAGTGACACAGGGCTCTTAGGTCACACACACACACACACACACACACACACACTGATAACACAGAGATACACACACAGAGACATACACACAGAGACACACAAACATACAAATACGCTGTCACTGAGCCTCAACCTTCACTGCTGTGACTCATGCCAGGGAGAGAGGCTGAGCTCAGATGTCAGCTACAGGTTCCTATCCAGGACAGTTCTCTCCCAAGCCAGGTAGGCCCAAGTCAGGGTGACCAGTTCAAATTCCTCCTGGTTCCTGGTAAGTTCTCATGGTCAGAGAGAGTGGGCATGAAGCACCTGCCCTTTTTATCAGAAAACATTAGCCAGGTCCACATCATTTCACCAGAGGTGTCTTTATGATATCAAACTTCAACAAGTTAACAGTCAAGGGCTCAGTCTCTTTCTTCTGGCATTTCTGATAATATGTCCAGTCCCTGCTGCAGGGATTTCCCATAATAGGCAGAGAGGGGCCATCTCTGTTAAGCCAGGAAAAAAAGTCCCATCATGTTTTCCTTATAGAACAGAAGTAAAAGTTCCACCCAAGTGATTCTTCCTAAGGTGACAGGAACTGTCATGGCTGCTCATAATAGAGGTGTCTGGCACTTTTAAAATGACACCTATTTCAACAAAAAAGTATGAAATAAAGTAAAATTCTTCCTTATCAGTCATCCTGCCTTTTTTAAAAAATATATTTTTTAGTTGTAGATGGACACAATACATGTATTTTATTAATTTTTATGTGGCGCTGAGGATCAAACCCAGTGCTTCATACGCGCTAGGCAAGAGCTCCAACACTGAGCTACAACCCCAGCCCCACCCCGCTTTTTATAGTTAAATAATCAAATTCCAGAATATTTTCCTCACTTCTAACAAATGAGGTGGATTTAAGCTATTTTTTTTTTTTAATGCTGAAAGAGTTTTCTACCTTGTCTTTCTACCATTCCCACATCCTAATTACTGGTAACAAAAAATGTTTCAATTCTCAGCAAAAGAAACAATTAATGAGGTGAATAGAGAGCCTACAGCTTGGGAGCAAATTTTCCACTTGCACATCAGGTAGAGCACTAATCTCTAGGGTATATAAAGAACTCAACAAGCAAAACAACAAATAACCCAATCAATAAATAGGCCAAGGAACTGAACAGACACTTCTCAGAAGGTGATATACAATCAATCAACAAATATATGAAAAAATGTTCAACATCTCTAGCAATTAGAGAAATGCAAATCAAAACTACTCTTAAGATTTCATCTCACTCCAGTCAGAATGGCAGCTATTATGAAGACACAACAATAAGTGTTGGTGAGGATTTGAGGAAAAAAGGTATACTCATACATTGTTGGTGGGACTGCAAGTTGGTGCAGCCAATCTGGAAAGCAGTATGGAGATTCCTTGGAAATCTGGGAATGGAACCACCATTTGACCCAGCTATTCCTCTTCTCAGACTATTCCCAAAGGACCTAAAAACAGCCTACTACAAGGACACAGCCACATCAATGTTTATAGCAGCACACTTCACTATAGCTAAACTGTGGAACCAACCTAGATGCCCTTCAGTAGATGAATGGATAAAGAAACTGTGGTACATATACATAATGGAATATCATTCAGCAATAAAAGAGAATAAAATCATGATATTTGCAAGTAATTGGATGGAGTTGGAGAAAATAATGCTAAGTGAAGTTAGTTAATCCCAAAAAACCAAAATGCTGAATATTTTCTCTGATATAAAGAGGCTGATTCATAGTGGGGAGGGGAAGCATGGGAAGATTAGACGAACTCTAGATAGGGCAAAGGGGAGGAAAGGGAAGGGATGGGGCAAGGGGTATAAAAAAAGTTGGTGGAATGAGATGGACATCATTACCCTAAATACATGTATGAAGACATAAATGGTGTGAATATACTTTGTGTACAACCAAAAATATGAAAAATTGTGCTCTATATGTGTAATATGAATTGTAATGCATTCTACTATTATATATAACAAATTAGAATAAAAAGATAAAATTTTTAAAAAGTTTCAAATATAAATTTTTCCTAAGACAGTATTTAATACTACCTGGGATAATCCTGGACCACACTGTGAATCTAGCTTTTTTACTGCATGACATTTTGTTCCCTTTCTCTATTTCAGTGCCCTGTCCACTCCCAGTGTACAGGACTGTTGGCCATCCCTTCCAAGACTTCTGTTCCAGGACAAAATCATTTGATAAAAATCAACTTAATCTGGCTGGGCACAGTGGTGCACACCTATAATCCCAACAACTCGGGAGGTGAAGGCAGGAGGATCACAAGTTCAAGGTCAGCTTCAGCAACTTAGTGAGACCCTGTCTCAAAATAAATAATATATTGTTTTAAAAAACTAGAGATATACTTAAGTGGCAAAATGCCCTTGGGTTCAACTCCCAGTACCAAAATAAACAAAATGACAAAAATAGCTGGGCACGGTGGCACACACCTGTAATCCCAGCAGCTTGGGAGGTTGAGGCAGGAGCATCATGAGTTCAAAGCCAGCCTCAGCAATGGTGAGGTGCTAAGCATTCAGTGAGACCCTGTCTCTAAATAAAATACACAACAGGGCTGGGGATGTGGCTCAGTGGTCGAGTTCCTCTGAGTTCAATCCCCAGTACAAAAAAAAAAAAAAAGAAAGAAAGTCAACAACCCTCAAAACCCAACTTATTGTGATAAAACTAACTCTGAACAAGGCTAGGGAATTTCAGTATATTCATCTGGTGTGTGTGTGTGTGTGTGTGTCCAAGAAAGAGACAGAGGAAAAAGAATTGCATCAAGAATGAATCACTAATGGTGGCTTTCCTCTACTGTGGAGTAAAGATACTTTGTCATCCTTCTCATCACACCTCATAGTTGGAAGTCTGGTTGCTCTGCTGTACTGGAGGCCAGCCCCAAACATTTCAAGGCTGCTGGAAATTTTAAATAGAAGGAGTGTCATATAGGCACACTAAGGCATACTGTGTAAGACAGAAAAAATATTGATAACAGTGAAAGCTGAGTGATGAGTGAATGGAAACTCTTCATGCCATTGCCCCTGCCTTTGTGAATGCTTAAGAATTTCCATCACAGTATGTTTAGAAGTGCTCTTTAACCAAAAACTGGGATGCTAACAACTTTGGAATTTTTGAATGCATGTAGATTGGAAGAGTGAGGAAAAAGATTCAATGGAATCTGAAATACGTTGCTTTATTTGTTCAGTTCAGAACTAACAGGTTCATTTTGACCACAGGGAATTAACTTAAATCATCACACAAAAATGGGCCCAAATCCAATTCCTTTCTCTCTAGTAAAATTACATTTTTTATAATTCAGGAAGTAAAGTACCATTATGCAAAAAGGGAGGGATCTTTGTACACAGTCCAGTGCTCCAAAGAGATTACGAGACTTTTTGTGCATGCAAATTAACCATGCTCCCAGGCCGGCTCCAGCTCTTGCCAGAATCAGTCATGAAACCTGCCCTAGCAGAAATGCAGGGTCCCCTGAGATAGTCACACATGCCTTACAGACTCATGAAGTTAGTACTGATCATTGTTTCATAATCTGAGAACCTGTCACTCTGTGATATAAAATCATAGTCATCAGAACCAAGTTTAATAGAGGATGGTGTGCCTTATCTCTAGGATAACGTGCAAGCAATTACATGAAGCAAAACTTGGTCATCCAGAAATTTTAGAGGAATGAGTCATTTTTACTCTGGGTATCACTGATGTCTCTCAGGGAAAAAACAAAAAACAACAAAACAAAACAAAAAACTAACAACCAACTTTAGCCACGGTGTGCAGGAATTCCTTTAAAAGTTGCAGACTTCTTCATCAGTTGGTCACAGTCTGTCCTTGTCTTGGTGGTAAAGAGCTTGCTTTTCAATGTCAGGAAGCTGTGCTCCCGGGCTGCGGTCTCCTATACCTTTATAAAGCTCGTGTTCATCTACTTGGGCATCAGCTGCCTCTGCTACCCACTCTCGGGAGGCTGGTTGCCAGCATCTTTCCTCTGGCTCTGCCTTTTGATTTGTTGTTTCCATTATCCTGGGGACTAGAAGCAGATCCCTTGCTCTTTTAGAATCGTGTATAAAGAAGTAGTAAAGTCCAAACAACCCTAGATGAGTGGCTCAACTAGCGAGCCATAGGCTGGGTTTTAGCATGGATCTTATAAAACACTGGCTGGTGGATCAGAGGCTGTGTTGTGAAAGGATAAGTTCTTATCAAAACAATGAATGATTCGGTGCCTATGACATTTCTGCGTTCTATTTTGAACTCCATGTTGCTTTTGCCATTTATCAAAGAGTTTCCCATGTCAGATTTTATCACAGGAAACAATGGTTCAACTCAAGATGCCAAATTGTTGAAAGGAGTGAATATCCACAGATCCAAAGTACATAGATGAATTATTTGTAAATTTAGGTGTGTGTGTGTGTGTGTGTTTTAGTTGGTCAAGGGATGACCAGGTGCATAGAGGTAGGAGAGCAGAGAGTAGCATTAAGAGCCAGGCCATTAAGAGCTACAGCACTTGCCTAGAGTGAATGAGGCAACCCTGAATTTCTGGGTTGTATCCCCAGAACCATGGGGATCAGAACAATTTCCCCTATCCTTTTCTTTTACTTCAGGGAAAAGAAAAAAAACAAAAGTAATATAGTAAATAAGAAAAATTTTATTATGTAATAATTTTTTACTTATTAAAAATTTAAAATGTTTTCTTTCTTTTTTTTTAACTTTTTTCCTGCATTACAACTGTTTTATTTAATCTTCAACATTTGAATAGATACATATATTCCTAGGCTACAAAATTACAAACACACAAAAAAGGTTGACAATGAGAATTCTCCCTCCCTAATTCTTTTTTTTTTTTTGCAGGGAAATGGATGGCACTAGAGCAGATTATGCTTAGTGAAGCTAGCCAATCCCTAAAAAACAAATACCAAATGTCTTCTTTGATATAATGAGAGCAACTAAGAACAGAGCAGGGAGGAAGAGCAGGAAGAAAAGATTAACATTAAACAGACACATGAGGTGGGAGGGAAAGGGAGAGAAAAGGGAAATTGCATGGTAATGGAGAGAGACCCTCATTGTTATACAAAATTACATATAAGAGGTTGTGAGGAGAATGGGAAAATAAACAAGGAGAGAAATTAATTACAGTAGATGGGGTAGAGAGAGAAGATGGGAGAGGAGGGGAGGGGGGATAGTAGAGGATAGGAAAGGTAGCAGAATACAACAGTTACTAATAGGGCATTATGTAAAAATGTGGATGTGTAACCGATGTGATTCTGCAATCTGTATTTGGGGTAAAATTGGGAGTTCATAACCCACTTGAATCTAATGTATGAAATATAATATGTCAAGAGCTTTGTAATGTTTTGAACAACCGATAAAAAAAATAAAATGTTTTATTTCAAAGTATTTTTTATTTTACTAACTAATCAATTCACTACTAAGTAGTAGAATATAAAAATGGAGGATAGAAGCCACAGAGGTACTTTGTGGCTTTGTGTCTATTTGTAAAAGAACACAATCTTTCCTAAAACAGAACTGTAATGTATTTACAAATCATTACGTGCCAACATCTGACACATAAATAAGCAGAAAATAGAAAGGAAGAGGGATAGGATGGTGAAAACGTCATGGGAATAGAACCACCCAGAAGGCAGTTCAAAGGTGACTTGTGCAGTAGGGAATACTCCTGCCCTCTGAGACACTTTCTTACTGTATATAGAAAAGTCCTAAAGGGAAGAAGTAAAAATGAAAGTAATCAGGGTCAGACCCGGGCCAGGACTCCTTGAGGGAACAGTGAGCTTGGTGGACTTTTTCTTTAGTTTTATGAGCTCATGAAAAGCAAATTCGCCTGCGAGGAAGTGCAGCCTCGAGTTGTTAATTAAACACTTACTTGGTAAATGAAAGGACAAAGCCTGAAGATGTGACATAATTAATCTAGTGGTGTGGTCCCCCACATCCCCAACTGTTGGTTGAGTCATTTCCAAAGACAGACAGATGGCAGCACCCCTGGGCTGGTATCTTTCTATTCATCAAGACCTGGGGCACTGGACATGGGTAGAGCTTTTGAAGCCTTCAGTAAAAACCAAACAACGGTCAAGAAAAGTCAAGAAGCAAGAAAGTCCCTTGCTTCTACCTAAGAACACAGAGGCCCTCTCCCTGCTGCTCAGCTTCCGGGCTTCCATGTCAAAACATGAAAAACCAAGATGGTTGGTGGTTTTCGTTGTAAACATTCAGCTCCAAACAAATAGCTCCATTTGTTAAGCAGTTGGATGATCTGTTTTGACTCATGCTGCCTAGGTGGTGGAAATCCCACTGAAAACAGCAGGAGGAATTAGATGAGACTAAATGAAGTCAGGTGTCTGTGGAAATGGGTGGGAAGAGGTAGTGACTCATGGCAGGACTAAGATAAGCGGATGCTTGAACTTATGAGCTCCAAGTGGTCCAGAGTCCATTCTGAAGTCATTGTAAGACAGGAAGTTCATTTTGGTAAATAGAAAGTAAATCTCATCAGAGCTACACAGAGGAGACTTCTGGCAAGACACTACAGGTAGGCACCCAGGAATGATGAAGCATGTGCTGGCCCACCCCATGGCCCAATGCCTGCAGACTGGACTTGCTCACGTAGACATGGGGCATTCACATGAAGAGCAAAATGAGAAGTGGGGTCAAGTCAAAGAAGATTTTGGCCTTTATTACATTTTAAAAAATTGTTGTGCAGGTACAATGTTGCACACCTATAATCCAAAGCTACCTGGGAGGCTGAGGCAGATGGGTCACTACTTCAAGCTAACCTGAGCAACTTTGTGAGACCCAGTCTCAAAATTCAATAGAAAAAGAAAGAGGGTTGTGATGGAGCACCCATGGATTCAATCCCTGGTACTAAAAATAATAAGAGTAACAAAACAATAATTAGTCCAATTAGTGAGGTTTTGTAGTATTTTTTTTTCTTTAGAAAAAAGGATTAAAAGTTATCAATTTTTCCTACTGCCTTCCTTTTATCTTAGTTTCCAGATCTGAGACTACAGAAGGTTTTATAGACCCCCATCCCTGATAAATGATATGAGATACCCTTGGGGATGGAGACTTTTTATGTGGAAATTTCTAGGTTGAACTTGATCCATCCATGGGTGGGGAGGTTTGGGTACCATGAAGGGCACCCATCCTGGCTGTTGGCTGGGAGGCATGTGTGATAACTTACCTTCTCTCCAGCAGGAGAGGGCACTTCCTGATCCTCTACTCCAGACCACAAACCTGTCTCAGCCACCTATCTTTCAGGGAGGTCCCAAGGCTGACTTATTAAGCTTGCCTTCATGGAGTTCTATCAGTTTGGGAGTAACTGTCACATCCGCTATACCACGCCTACTGAAAATCCAAGGGGACTGGGATAGTGTGGTAGTGTTATAAAGGGCACCAAACACAGAGTTAGAAGACCTAGTTATAGTCCTTGCTTTATGCGTGAGGGCTGGTGCGCAAGAGCAGGCCTCTGTTCCCCGTGGGCCTGACTGTAAGATGAAGGAGCTGGGGGAAGTCTCCAGGGTTCTCCTGCCTCTGAGATTCTCCTAGTCTATGATGTGCTATCATCAATGGTAGCAAAGATCTGATAGACTGCCATACCCTCTAGGGATGTGCCAGGAGGCATTTAGAACTGAGAAGACATGACCCATCTTATGAGAGAAGCCAGGACTGTTCAGTCCCTTTCTTGGCCACAGGTGTCCAGGTGATAGGACACCCAGCAGCACTATAGTCAGCACAGGTTCTTAGGGAAGGAGCGAAGCATCTTCCATTGCTCCCTGTGTTCCTCCAATCCTCTCCCGTTTGAATAATCAACTTGAAATGGGCCATAAAGCTCCACATCAGATAGCGTGATGTTATCAAACCCCCTCAGTCCTGCTTTTCATCTCAGAAGCATCGGATTGGAACTGACTCCTAGACACAGTAGGAAACACCCACTCCTACCCCTTCCTCCACTAGAACTATTTCAAAATCTCTTGCAAAGAATCTACTTGACTTTTGGGCTAGGGTTGTAGTTCAGTGGTAGAGCGCTTGCCTAGCACATGTGAGGTACTAGGTTTGATCCTTTGCACCACATAAAAACAAACACATAAATAAAGTAAAATAAATAAAAGTATTATGTCCATCCACAACTAAAAAAATTTTTTTAATCTCCTTTTTGTTTTTTTGTACTGAGGATTAAACTCAGAGGCACTTTACCACTGAGATAAATCTTTTTTTTTTTTTTTTTGAGACAGGATCTCACTAAATTGATGAGGCTGGCTTTGAACTTTCCATTCCTCTTGCCTAGTCTCTGGAGTTGCTGGGATGACAGGCATGCACTACCAGGCCTGGATAAGAATGCACCCCATGTTTTATACCTTTGTGAAAATAATTTCTCCATTTGTCTCTTATTTAATGTTTACCAGCCCTCAATGTTGAGATCTGACCAGAGAATTAGGACACATTTCAAATTTACTTAATTTTTTTTAAAAAAAATTTTTATTATTTTTAGGTAGACACAATATCTTTATTTTTATTTTTATGTGGTGCTGAGGATCGAACCCAGTGCCTCACACATGCGAAGTGAGCGATCTACCACTTGAGCCACAACCCCAGCCCCCAATTTTTGGATAATATATATACCTGATACAAAATTCAAAAGATTCAAAAGGATATTCAAGGTAAATTATAAGTCTTTCTCCCACTCTGTACCTTAGCCTCTTATCTCTTCTCTATAGGCATCCATGTTTTCCAGATTCTGGCATATTTGTTCAAAGATATTCAATGCAGGAGTTGGCAGTATAGTTCAGTGGTAGAGTGCTTGCATGGCACACACAAGGTCCTGAGTTCAATCCCCAGTGCTCCCTCACCAAAAGATGATTTAATGCATATATAGAATGCTGGTGTATACCTGTTTTTCCCTTCTCAAATGGCAACACCGGTACTATCTATTGTATGCTTGCTTTTATTCTCTTAAAGCTATAACGAGTATTTCCATTGTAGCACATGTAGAGTTGCCTTGTTCTTTTTTAATAGTAGCATGTTATACATTGTATAGATGATCATGATTTATGTAGACTATTAATAGACATTTAGATGTTTTGCAAAATGTTTTTATAGTAGAGCTGCAGTGAATGTCCTTGTACATATGACAGTGTCTTGTCGTGTACTATCTTGTGTGGTTGGTTTCATTCTTGTGTGCAAATGTCTATCTTTTCAATTAAATTGTGAGGTCCTAGAGAACTGGGGCATTGTGCTACCCTGTAACTCCAAAATGAAATGCAGCATTGCACACATATTTTGGGTCTCATAAATATTGAAGAACTAATTAAAACTTCTCAGTTGTGCCATTGATACTCTAGAGAGAAGCAAATGACATTTGAAAGGTTAAATGATCTGTCTAAATCATAGAGAATAGCCAAAGAAGCAACAATAAAATAGATAAAAATAAGGCAGATATTCAGACTATGCTACCAAAGTAGGCCATTTTCCCAGTGTTTACATGTACTCTCAGAAGAGAGAACCCCGCTTACTAGCCAAGAAAGGGGAGTGAACAACTCCTCTGGAAAAATCGTCGTCTTGGCAGATGTCAAGACAAGCAGATGTCCTCATCTTTTGGAATTTATTGAGTAAGTGTTGATTCCAGTTCACACAACGGTGTCCCAGTGACCTGGAAAAGTTAGAGTTAAGTGTGGCCCGAAATGCCTGACTGGTGGGCAGGGAGACATTTTCTCTCTAGTAGGAGTCTCGCTCAGCCCAGAGGAAAATAAAAAAGAAGGAAGAGAGGAAGAATGAGGGGAAACCCGGAGGAGGAAAAGCACACTCTGACTATATGGCAGCCCTGGAAGAAATCAGGAAAAAGAGGGAATGAGTAGATGCTTTTAATTGTCCTGCATCAGCTGTCATCGGTGATATACGAAGAGAATGCTCCTTTGTTAACAAACAAGGAGGGTGTTGTTATCATGATGTTTAATGAACACTCATTATAACCTGGTAGTATGAAATGTGTGGTCTGATTGGTTGATCTCAAAACAATTATGTCGACATCTCATAGCTTCAAGATCATGCAGCTCTGCAGTTTCGCAACCCATTACCCCTTAAAAACAAAATAGTTTTTCATGCACATAAATATTATATTAATCTTTATGAATCTTTTCCAGGATTTCCAAGAGCCTGCCTAGAGTGACACTAGTGTCGACTCTCTCTCTCTCTCTCTCTCTCTCTCTCTCTCTCTCTATATATATATATATATATATATATATTTTTTTTTTTTTTTTTTTTTTTTTGAGTTAGTAAATTTCCTTTGCCCTCAAGAGAAAGGAAGGGGAATAGTGCTGGATTGCTTGTTTTCTTTGCTCTTTCTTTTTCTTTAGTGACCTGAAGGAGCAGACCCATTTAGTCTAGTCAAGGAAGAATACCCTCATTCACTCTCATACCCACTCCTCAACCAATACAGGCCTGGTCATCAGGTTTATGGGTTGGAAAACAACAAGCAAACACTACCATCGGATAGGAAGTGTGGATGTCACACAGCACTGAAATGCAAGAGTCATTTGAAGAGCATAATTATCCAAGGTGGCACTTTGATGAGGGGATGGAGGTTGACACTCCTAAGCTTGAGTAAAGTGCCCTGGAATCTGAGTGGCTATTGAAATAGTCCACATTTTAAGTCCCTGCCTCACGCCAAAGTGCTGGCAACAAGGCCCACCTGGGCACCTGCAGCCCAGCCCCATGGGGCAGAGAACCATGTGCTGAGTCATCAGTTCCTCCCCAAACTCTGAGCCAAGAGCTACAGGGCAAGGCTACCTTGCTTCCTTTGCCACCTTAACCAAAACACTGAGCCGGACAGAGTGGCTAGAAGGGAGTGCCACCAGCTGATGTTTTAGTAAGACTTTTTAATGTCAATACATCCTTATTAAAATGAGCAGCAAACTTTCCACTTACTGATTTGTAGAAATGGACTTAGAGGTGATCCGATTTAACTGCTGCATCTGAAAGATGTGGTAACAGTTATAGAGAGGTTACATGTCTTGCTAAAGTCACTCAACTGGCTAAGCCAGGAATAAGCCCAGTTTTCTTGCTCACCTGCCCCGCAACATCCCCCAGTACAGAGCTCTTTGCATTTTGTGACACCAACCCCCCCCACCTCTGCCAGCCCTTGCCACTGTTGTGGAGTGCGTGCTGTTGAAATAAAATAATGATTGGTTAAAATGATTTTATGTGTCCTTAAGAGAAGCTGGGATGGTTGAAGATACAATCTGGGACATTTCAACAGAGAATTTTTGTTGTTGTTGTTTCTTTTTGGTACCAGGAATTGAACCCAGGGGAATTAACCACAGAGCCACATTCACAATCCTTTTTTTTTTTTTTTTTAAATTTTATTTAGAGACAGGGTCTCACTGAATTGCTTAGTTCCTCCTTTTTGCTGAGGCTGGCTTTGAACTTTCCATCCTCCTGTCTCAGCCTCCTGAGCCACTGGGATTTACAGGCGTGCACCATTGGCCCAGCCCCAAAGAATAGTTCATGTAATATTTTAAAGGCAAAAACAACTTAGAATTTTGTTTCTTTATGGTCCTATCCAGAAACTCAGGTTTCTGAAGAGCTACATAGAAATGATACCTTAGTCCTGTTTCAAGAAACCAATCAACTGTTCTTAAAATAATCCACTGTTTTGTTATAACTCAGCTTTACCTTTAAAAAAATTAATTTTTATTCATTTATTTTTTACAACTCAGTTGTTCATGATGGGACATAGCCAGAGTTAACAATCATCATTCTTGTTGATATCTGTTCTAATATTGCTTCATGGAGGCTAAAACATATATAACAAGTGGAATATGGAATTTTCTATTAGACATCTAGAATCTGATATAGTCAGAATGTATACTGGTCTTACTTAAATATACTTTTTTGAACCAAAGATGAACAAACACCTACAAAAGGCTACAAAATCAAAGCCAGGTATTAGTATTTTTAATTAAATTTGATTCCTCATAGAAGATATTTGTCTAACTAATTTATTTTAAAAGAGGTCAATAGCATTAATCAAATTATACTTTGCCTCTTCCTCTTGAGGCAAGTAGTTCTTTGAGGTCAAGGTCTTGGTCTTGCTCATACCTCACGTTCAGATCAGCCTGACCCAATATGTGAAGAATAATAGGTGAACATTACATGTACCTTGAATGAACGAATGTGAGAACGAATGGGTAAAAGTGCTGGATTTATCTTTCGTTATCAGAATGAAACCCCAATTGAGACAAAAATAAGAGACTCTCGGGATCCACTTAGATCAACCTATCTGATGAAAGGATTGGAAAACAAGAGGAACAGGGAGGATTTCCTAAGCCTCTTCTTCTTGTGAGGGGAAAGGGTCAGAAGGACACAAGACTATGGGAACTGCATTTTGTGGATCCTCCCCAGACTCTCTAACTTGATAGTACACAATAAAGCATAGGCTTCAGGAGGCGTTTAAAACTATATTTTTCTTGAAAAATCTGTATGTTTTATGGACTAAGGCCACTCTGTGGGGGGTGGAGAAAGTGGTGGCCACAACATAGGAAGGTCCTGTGGAAGTTACCAGGGTACAACCAGCTCTGGTCACAGTTCCTAGCTATGTGATCTGAGGCAAGCTATTGTGAGACATTTTCTATGTGCTTAGGACTCAGGTTTTTTCCTGAATTAACTAATTTGTTTGACTTTCCTAGGCTGCTTCTTCCTTATGCATAAAATGGAAAAATGAGCTTATCTCAAAGGGTATTTGTGAGGATAAAAATGAGATAATGACTGGGACAGACTAGTGAGTTATACAGGATAAATCAAATGCGAGGCATTATTTTCATAATTATTGTATTACAGAAGCACGAGAAGCTGTATTTAAGTTCATTTTTACTTTCTGTTTCTTCTACTGGAACGATGCCATTTAAAATGAGTACTACAGAGGAGAAATAGGCATGAGTCATACGTCATATGTTCTTTGGAACCTTAATCTCTTGCTCTTTTCATTTATCTCATGAAGGAAATGAACCAAAGAAGGAAAAACCGAGGCAAGAGTGAGAGAAGATAAAAATTACTCTAAGAAGTGCCCAGCTAATTTCTAGAAAGCTTTATCTTCAAATAATATGGTCAAACAGTTCAGTGTATTTCAAAAGGTCTGCGAGGCTATTGGCCTGTGCTTTGGAATATTCCTGTATTCTATTTCCCGAGCCTTCTGCTCTCAGAGTAAGAAGTACACTGACACTGTAGACGCCTGGAAGCTTCCTTCTGGTCTGGGCGGGACTAGCCTCTTCTGAAAAACAAGCCAACTTCATTCTGGGCTTCGAAGCTTGACAGTGTCATTTACAGACTGTGTCACTCTGTAAATGACCAGAGACATTCCAGAGTTCATGACTGTTGTGTAACAACAACACTTCAAGGGTGGCTGCAGGCACGAGGCACAACACGCCCCACTGTGTGGTGAATGTGGAGGAACCACTCCCCTGGAATGTGCCATTGCTCAGCGGCAGCCAGGCCTTCCTCTCTGTCCCCACCAACCAAGGGTGCTGGGGGCGGGAGCAGGACAGACTGGAGGGACGACTCTATTTTCAGGGAATGACAAATTGATTGTCCTGATTGGGTGAGAGTACTTACCTGTCCCTGCTCTGGTTCCCGGGACAACCTCCAGGGAGGATTTGTTTAGTAGTGATTTGTAGGAGGAAGTGTCGCAGAGCAACAAGAACCCAAACAACATGCTACCAAAGAGGACTTTGACCAAGCCTTGACGAGAAAAGCCTCCTTCCCAGGTCCCTACAGCCACCAAGTTGCTGGAGAGGACATTCCATTCCACTGAGAGAGAGAAGGAGACAAGATGGCAGCTCTAAATTACATGTGCAATAGCCCAGGAGGCTTGTAAACATTTGAGGAGTTGATTGTTATTTTCATTCCTGACCGGTTTGGTGGTGCAAATAACAGCCCCATAAACTGCTGAAGCCTGGCTAGAGTGCTGAGGACATGCATTTGTGACCATGAGTGACAGCAAGGGATGAATATTCATGACAGAGTGAGTCCAAACTGCTCCCCCAAGCAGGTCAGTTGGTGTGTGAACTCAAAACAGTCCCTGGATGGAAATCAAGTTTATAGACTTAATTAAAGAAAAGGACTCATGATTACAAGCATGATCAAGAAATGTCACTAGGGGAGCTGAGGGGAAGGGGAGTGGGGAATCTTCGTTCAATAGGTATGGCGTTTCAGTTTTGCAAGATGAAGAAGTTCTAGAGATCTGTGGCACAATAAGGTGCACATAGTTGACACCACTGCACTATACACACTTAAAAATGGTTAAGATGATACATTTTATGTTAATATGTGTGTGTGTTACTACAATATAAATAAGGAGGAAAAAGAAAAGGACTGTCACAACAGAGTCTGCCCTAAAATAGCTCAAGTCAAATATATAGCTATGCTCCAAACTCCTCATTATTCACCCAGTATCCATAGGTACAGTGCTAAGGAGGCAGGTATTAAGTTATGCTCAGGCTCCACAGAGGTCATTGTGGCCATTCTTTGGGCTTCCTAGAACCTCCAAGCACTTGAAGGGAAGCATCTTCTCTTTCTGTTGCTTGATGTCTGCCCCTCACCCTAAGGTGATCAGGACTACACAAAAGATACACTTTGCGGCTGAGGACTGAAGAGTGTTAGGCCAGAGAGGCGAGCTTAAGGATCTCTCCTCTCCCCTCTCCCCTCATGCCCCTTCCCGGCCCCCAACACCTTCTACCCCCACAGGCACCAGCAAAAGGGACTTTCCCTCTCTAACCACCAGGGTCTCCAGTGGTGAGCAAAGACGATGACAAAGGACATAATGCGGTTTCTGCTCAGTTAGAAGCACAGGAAAAACTTTCAAACAGCCCTTAGAAGGGAGAAAAAAACCAAGTACGGAAGGAAGTCTGCACCTTCAGCACAGACACTACCCTGCTTTTTTCTTTTTCTTTAATTTTTTTTTTCCTCCCTGTCTGTTGGAGAAGCCCAGCAAGTGCCCCTGGTCCTTAGCTGAGCTCCCAGAGAGTCTCTACTAGAAAACGCTCATTTTCCTTCCACCACTTTCAGACACATTTCTCTGATATAAACAAGATTCAGACCTGGATTTAAAAGATTCTTCTCTCACTTCTAAGTGATAGAGCCAGTTTTAGAAGATTCCTTCCTTCCTTCCTTTTCTTTTTCTTTCTTTCTTTTTTTTTTTTTCCAGCCAACCCTTTTAAGAGCACATCATTCTTCAGGCTATAGATGAGCAATAATATATTACGTTATTATACTCAAGTTGGAGGAAGGATTGGAACAGCTGTAACCTATCTAAGATGGGCTGAATGGTTTGCTTTGGATAATGTAATTTTCAGTCTGGAATCCACGTGTAGGTCAAAACTAAAGGAGACAAAAACTAGCAATTTGAAGCAAAACTGCTATAAATCTCCTAGGGTTTCTGTTGGTTGCAAAAGCTGTATAGCAGGTGGGCATACAGCAAGTCTTCAGATGATCCTTAGAGGAGCCGTGCCTTTTGGGATTCCATTGCTTAGGAACAAAAAGGTAGACCAGACTGCTCTTCCTCAACTTTCATCTCTGCTTCTAGGAACATTGGTTAACTGTATATGGACAATATTTAAACCAGAGAACATGCCTCCTTAAACTCAGGAGCAATAGTTTTTTTTTTTTTTAATGTGCATTTGAAACAGAAAATATGTTTCCTCTGCTTTGTAGAGAACACACAAACTCCATGCTCTAAAGTGAAATGAACTTTAAAGCCAGTTTACTCAAAACAGCATCTGACTCTTGCGATCACCACGGGCCTTCTACCTGAAGACCACGCTACCCTTCAACAGCAGTTGATGATACTCTAAGGCATGCTTTAATGGGGGTGGGATTAGATCACACCTCAGTTTCTTCTTTGGGACACTGTTGACCTGAGGCTAATAGAGACCTGCTGAAGCCAGACACCTATCCTTCTACTAAAGCACCAGGCAATGTAAACTTCTCTGGCACTTGGTCGGGGAATTGGCCACCCCCAAAGGGATGGAAACCTCTCAATGAAAGGAATCTGGAATGAGCTCAGCTTTAGAGACAGTGGTTGTGTGGAGTTAGAAGTGAGATGGATTCAGAATAATGGCAGGCCACGGCTGGCCACAATTCTCCAGAACTCCCCATCTCCTCCTTCTTTACTGACATGTCTGTAGAACTAGTTAAGAGTTAAGCTCCTGACAAAGCAAAAGACAGTAATTTAATGCTATAAAACTTGGCAGTTTTGGAAAGCCTGC
Organism: Marmota flaviventris; assembly: GCF_047511675.1. Classification (NCBI taxonomy): domain Eukaryota; kingdom Metazoa; phylum Chordata; class Mammalia; order Rodentia; family Sciuridae; genus Marmota; species Marmota flaviventris. The sequence continues at coordinate 56,869,845 of NC_092503.1, forward strand.
CCAGGTATGATAGCAGAAACTCCTTTGGGTCCTGCCCAGCTGGGCAATAGTAGCATTGTCTAATCTGCTAATGCAGGAAGCAGAGTTTGTTTCCAGTTCCAGCATGAACTTGCTAGGAGTCTCGGGCATTTCCCTTGACTTTCCTTTCCTTGATTTCCCTATTTCTGGGCTGGAGATACTCAAAACCCAATGCTATCTACTTCCTGCATGAAAAACCTCAGGGAGGAAAGCATATTGCTTTTAACTTTCCTGAGCGCAAGGCCAGGATCCTCCTGTGGCAACAGCAAGAACAGATACCAAGATCTCCATGGGCTCTCAGGAAAACCTCAGTCCCATTGGCCAATGGACAGAACTATAGCCTTATCCTGGTTATTAAAAATGAGATATGTTCATTAGACTTGATCTCATCCTTTGATTGTACACCAGCTGTGTGCACAGTTCAGCACCTCCATGGGTCATCTGGGTCAAAGGCTGCCCTGGGCTGGCATTCCCAGTCCCTGGGACACCTGCCTCCCAGATTCTGTCACAGAGATGAGGGTTGTCCAGGGAGGGCAACAGAAATGAAGGGTACAGAAATCACTTCCATGCAACTTACCTTGGGATTTGTGAGCACCCATTTACCACCTCCCTTCTGCTAAAGCAGATAATCAAAAGTTAGCTGTGTGTATAGACAGAATTGTGTTCTCCACTTCAGATATGGAGGGTGCCACCTTGCAGCTTGGGAACTGGCTTTTACCATTGGCACCAGCCATCCTTCATGATACTGGGCCTATCTTCTGATGGGTGGCAGAACACTTCCGTTCATCATCCTCTTCCTGGAGGCTCAGAGGACAACAGAGTCACACTGGTAGAATAGGTCCATTTCCTAGTGCTCCCTGCACTTCCTCAAGTATGCAAAGGGGTGGAGTGACAGCTATGATTGGCATTTTACTTGCTCCGCCTGAGCCTACTGAGCTCCTGAGAAGGGTAATCTGTCAGCTGTCAGCACAGAAGAGACTTGTGCCAGGGCCATCATGTCCTTATGGGACACATCGCAGGGAATGACAAGGAGCACTGAGTATGAAAACACATGGTCACTTTCAGAAAAAACAGGCAAGAACTTCAAGCCTCATGAAATTCCCGGCTTCTCCTCACCTTCCCCTGGCCCTTGCCCCTTGATTTGTCTATGCTGCGTGTGTCCCCCCCAGGATAGATATCACCTGCCTTGTGGTGTCAGCAGGGCGGAGGGGTGACCAAGTCATGTTTTCTGGGTTCAGGGTGGTAAAGGGCCCACACGCGTCTGTGATGGGGGGTAATCACAATGAAACTGAACACTCAAGTAGAAAGCAGAGTCCGCCCACAGGAACTGCTGCGAACCAACTGCTGCAACGTGGCTTAGCGCGGACCCGCTGCTCGGGTCAGCCTCGGCTTCCACGCGCTTGTGATTCAGTAATAACTGGAAGCACAATTGCTTTTTCACTCACTATTTTTTAACGGTTTATTCATAAAGCAATTTTTCACTTTTCACTTATTTTCAGCCCCTTTCACATCTCTCTACTCACAGCTTCTGCCTCGGCTTCACCTTTCCCTCGCCCCTCCTCCCCCCTTCAGCTTAATTTTTCTTTATTCCCTTTTTTAAACCTTGAACCGTTAAAATGGTATAAAGGTCTTGAGTGCTTTGCTAACCGAAATGTTTCCTTTCAACGTCTCCTTAGGGTCTCTTTCTTGGGTTTTCATTCTCTTCCTTAAGCTGCTGGTATTTCTGTCCCCTGGTCTTTTTTGGACAAGAAATTTAAATCTTTCTCACTTGTCGTGAAAGTATGCCTTTGCTTAAAAAAAAAAAAGTCAAAGAAGAAAAACCAAAAACCCATTAAATTAAACACCGTAGCATTCATAGTACTTAAGTCTAGCAGGGGTTTGATTTAAGCACAACCCATTATTTCCATTAAAAGAACCTTGATTCCTTTCAGATGAGTATATTCCTGGGGAAAGTGCCTGGTTCTTACAAATTAGCAGGACTTTTATAAGCTCACTCTCTTTCACCAAAAGAATCCACAATAGTCATTTCCATGCAAGCTCACCCCTCATCCCCCTCCGCCTTTTCTGACATTTGCTCTCTAAATTGCAAATATCTGCCTATAGCAATGATCAGAGTTCCAAGGAAAGCAAACCAAATGAATATAAGAGAAAATAATGGAATCTCAACTCACTACAAGTGTGATACTTCCAAAAGAGCAGGAAGACAACCCAGCAATGGTTCTTCATTTTAAGGATCAGGAAATGGAGGACCAGGGAGTTTCCAGGGCTTTCTTGAGAGCATGCAGTTGACAAGACACTAGGTTGAGCCAGGACTAGATCTGAGCTTCTAATCTCCTGGTTCACTGTGTTTTCTGTATGAGTAGGAGCTCATCATCTCAGGTCCCATCTTGGGTGCATTTTTACACTCCGGCCCTCTGAGCCCTGGAAGAAGAAATAAGTGACCCCATTATTGATCCTTAGTTGGTTAGTGTCACAGCACCTCACTCTCCAGGTTATCAGTATTAAAACCAGGGAGGCAAGAAACAGTAGTGTGTCAGGGCACAGTGATGTGTCTCACTGCCTCTGGCTGTGTGGATGGGAACTGGCATTCAAGGGATGCTGATTAGAAGGAGAACAGGCAGAGGGGCCCCTTCTCTTCCCAAGAAATAACTACCATGAAAGAGCACTGGCCTGCAAGTCACTTTTACACAGTGTCAGGTGCAGTGCTAGGAGAGGATGGTACCATGTCTCATTTTCCATCCTTTTTCAGAAACCCTGGGAACTCCAGTGTGGAATACCATTCAAAATATTTAACAAAATATACAGTGGCTGGACACTGCTATTTGGGAAGCTGGGATAGAGGAATGGTAAGTTTGAGGCCAGCCTGGACCATTTAATGAGACCCTGTCTAAAAATAAAAAGAAAAAAGGCTGAGGATGTAGCTCAGTGTCCAAGGACCTGGGTGCAATCCTTAGTACCATAAACAAAATAGAACACAGTCAAAATATACAGCAGAGTCTGTTTCACAGTATCATGGATTCTTCCTTAGGATTAGGCAGGCTCTCCATGTTTCTCTAGATACATGCAAAGCATTTCCTATGGGGCCTCAGGAACATTTAAAAACCTCTACAAAAACATCAAAGGGAATATTAAGAAGTCCTCCACAAAAATCTTGTGTATTTCTCATCCCAGGTACATGATAATGGATAAGGTTGATGGAAAATATTTGAATGTATACCCAAAAAGGATTTGTCACATTATCTTGTCCACTCTGTGCTTTCAAACAAGCTGACACCAAGCAAGGAGATTCTGCTCCTCTGGGAAGGAGCCTAGTATGCTAAAACCATAAAGGCGGTGAGTCTTCTCAATTTAAACTCTAGTCCCTTTTGCTCCGATTGAATTCCATTTCCATCATTCTGCTCCTCATCAGCAAAGGAGAACAGCTGGTTGTTGTCATCCACAGGTGAATCCCTCAGATGCCTAAAGATGGGGAGTTTTGCCAGAATTCCATGAGATCAACCCCCTTTTGTTAACATGCTGGAGAGTTTCTTACCAAAATCACCCACTGATACTTTTCTGTCACTTCCTCTTTCTTGACGGAGGTAGAAAAAAACTACAAGATGACTACATTTACCTTTAGACTGAATAAAACCTCCTATGTTCTTCCTCTTCTTCTCCTTCTCTACTTTTTTGGCAGTACTGGGGCTTGAACCCAGGAACACTCAACCACTGAGCTACATCTTGCTAAATTGCTGAGGCTGGCCTCCAACTTGCAATCCTCCTGTCTTGGCCTTAGCCTCTGGGATTACAGACATGTACCACCACGCCTTAAAAACTTCTAAAATTCAGAGAGAAGGAAAAGTGCACAAGGCCACCTCTGGTTCAGTATTTGTCAAACCTGGAAGAGCAAACTAGGAGAGGGTTTGTTAATTTATAATATTCTGTGAAACTCTGTGATGAAGAGAGATTATTTGCATAAATCTGGTTTAAAATAACTCTTTGGAATCTGGCTGCAGTTTTTTCCTGAAGAACATGATTAAGGCTGTATTGAGATTAAAATCACTTTTCAACTTATTTAAGAAGCAGCTGTCAGCAGCATTTTGAGCAGTTGGACTTGGGGATTTTGAGGTGTTGAAGCTTGAAAAGGGATGTAATGACAGTGAACGCCAAAGAGGCAGGCAGTGCCCAGACTGCTCTGATTCCTTCTGGCTGGAAGTTAATAATGACAAGGACATGTTATGGCCGAAGGACTGCATGGTGTCTCAAAGGAAACAGGTGTCTTCTGGACTGGTTTAGTGAGCACATTCTTTCTAACTTTCTTCCTCACCTTCAAGTCTTGCAGCCGCCCTGTGTGGTGCAGCCTGCCTTCCTAGACCAGATAATCCTGGAGGTCTGGTTTTACATTAAAACCCCACACCATGTGTCGCTCAATATTTTCATTCCCCTGTTCTGGCCTTTCCTCATTATCTTTTAGAGAAGGCTCTGTGCAGGTGTGTATGCACACGTGCGTGTGTGAGTGCACACACACACACACACAGACTCAAACACGAATAAGTTCTTCACTATACCAACTTGGGGGTCCTAAAGTGATCTCATTTCTCCCAAGAGGAAAAAATATCTATCAAGGTGCTCATAAAGCCTATGATACTGTATTTATAATTTTTCTATATTGTCTCATGGTGTGGAACTCTAGTCATCATTTCTTCATTGAGCTTTTGTTTAGTTAAGGAAAATTTCAGAGAAGGGTGACTTCTTCAATCTTGCTTTGCCCCACAAACAGCTGTGTAAAGCCTCAATCCAGCAGTATGGACTTTGGCAGGTGGACTTGGACTCATAGAGAACATTATCTTTCCATGTAGTGTTTCATTAAACAGTCAAGTCCATCCACCAGTGTTCCCAAGATATGTAACTCCCAAGCAAAAGAGATGTGATTTGCCAAGTAAAGAATGGTGATTTATGGTAATAGTTGTTATACTCTGGATCTTATTTGGCTTCGTTTTGAAAAATTATTACCACAATGGTTCTGTAGGATTTAGGAGTATAACCAGCACCATTTGGCGCGTTTATGACAATAGGGTTCTGGTTTTCTTAACTCCACAGTTACATGTTGGCAGCATTTCAAATTCTTGGCACAGATGTTTAAGTGAATTTGAGGAAGAAATATTAAAAACAAAATAAAACATCAGGCAGTTTTAAGTATCCAAATGTAAGAAGGAGCATTATTTTCTTAACATGCAGTTAGCATGGAACCATGAACTTGGTAATGGATATAATGAAAACCATTTGCAAAGGACTTTTAGATTCCCCAGCCCCCACCACCACCACTGAGGACACTATCCCAAATGCATTTCTATCCATATCTACCAGATAGGATTCAAATTTAGTTGTATCATGTCTCTGGAAACAGGGTGGTTTCTGGAGCATCCACGGACAAGCAAGTAGACTCATTCCCACCATGACTCATGGGGCCCCAAGAAATGCTGCCATGGTCCCTGAGTTTTGTACTAACAATGCCCACATTCTGGTAAATCAACTTTCTGGAATTATTTCATGTGCACAAGTAGCAAATCTGCTTCCCAGGTTAAGAAGTGAAGGGGAAATAAATAGGATGTAAGGCATGCTGCACTGCATGCTCTGTTAGTGACTAAAGCAACACTGCATGTCACCAGTGGGCAGTGCCTAGACCCAGCTTCCCTGGGCTCCTCATCCACCAGCAGACTGGGTACACACACACACACACACACACACACACACACACACATTGGAATTGACCCCAGTCTTCTCTACCTCCTCACACCCCAAGTCCATCAACAAAGTAAAACAAAGGTGGGTGTGGTGGCATGTCAGTAATCTCTACTACTCCGGGTCTGAAGATAGAAGATTGCAAATTCAAGGCCAGCTTGGGCAATGCAGTAAGACCCTCTCTCAAAACAAAAAGGCATGGGGACGTGGCTCAGTGTCAGAGCCCTTGTTTTGCAGGATCAACGCCTTGAGTTCAATCCCCACTACAGCAAAAAATAAAAATCAACAACAAAAATAATCCAACAAAAGCTAACAAAATCTCCCCCGCCCCACGTACTGGAGAATAATTGAAATGCCTTTCTTAGAGAACACCTTTATAGCTCATAATTTTTTTTAAAAAATCACACACTGGTGAGAGTTATGAGGGACACAACAGATCAATGCCCAAGGTAGGTGGGGAAGATGGGGGCCTCATGGCTGGGGCTACTGGAAACAGAACCATGGTGGGGACAGGGAGAAGCAAATTGCATCATGTTCAAAGTGTGGTCCAGGCTCACCCTTAGAGTATGGGTAAGAAGTTGCTCACTGGCCCTCCACTCAAGACACTAGACAAGCATCGGTAAAGCATGAACATTTATATTTAATTTACATTTTGACAATTTGCACATAAATAATGTAAACCAGTACGTAAACATAAGAGAGTTTTGTTCTAGCAAAGTAAAAAGCCAATAACTTTGGTCAGTTTTAACTTTGAGTAGAGGAAAAAAACCACTGTTGATTGTGGGCTCAACATTCACATGTAAGAGGCCTAAGAGGGAAAAGACAGATGGCAAGAGAAGCAAGTGGTCCTTAGGAAGATTCTCAAATACAAGAAAGCATGAAAGGAAACCCATGTGTTCATTGGAAATAAAATGTATTTGGTGTCAACATCAGAATGACGCTTTGGTTTACCTACAATCAAGGACCATGTCAAACACAGATACATCAAAAATTGTCAGTTTTGAGCTGAGGTGTAGCTCAGTGGGTATAGAGTGCCTAACATGTAGGAGGCCCTGGCTTCAATCCCAGCACTGCCAAAACACACAAAAAAATAAAAAAAAAAACAAACCACAATTGTCAGTCTTGCTAGTCTAGGAATAGATCAGTAAGGCTCTTGGTTTTCCCTGGATTGCTTGAAATCTGTTATTCTCTCTGCAAGTTGACATTAGTTGATGCGAACAAAATGGTGAATATATAAAAGAATTGAACAGTGATGTGTCAGTATTTAGGAAGGAGGGAAAGGAAAAGAAAGTTTGGTGGTAAAGGAATACTGAGTTGTTTTTTTTTTTTCTAAATTTCTGTGACTTTACTGTGACCACATAATCATGATGTGGCAAAACAAAAACATAGCTGTTCCAGATGATCCTTAACAGCAAAAATGATGTATCACTTTCTCCCTGGTTATGTGGCCCTCACCCCTGCACCAAGGCTTCTTGTCTCTGATAAGAGGCAAGGGGGTGCCTGAGCACTGATGTGATCGTGAGTGAGGTCCTCAAGTATTAAGCAAAGTCTCAGAAAGAGGTTTTTTTTTTTTTTTTTTTTTTGCCCTTAGGAAAAGTAGGTTCTTTTACATGGCTTGGCTCACAATTTAAGTGGTTATAAATATATTATATATACACATGGTATAGTGGTATAAATAGATTTATAAATATACATCAATCTTTGCTACACCTTGAGTGCCAACAGGTAATCTTTGGGCTTAGCAGAGTGAAAGATAGAATGACAGAGTCTATCTTTCTGGAGCACACTGACTTGGTTTCTCCTTTGGAGTAGCAAATCATTAGATAAGACATCACTTCCTGCACTACTGAACACACTCAATGAGGTAATTGTTGTTGAACAATTTTGCAATGCCCTTTCATCTTCAATTAAATTAACCATAAAATGCAAAAACACAAATACTGAGGAAAATCTGAGTTGTACAGAAAAAAATTACAATTGATGTGTTGGGGATAGGAATGTCCATTACCCGCTTTTACCCTAAGATGACCAGAATACCCGTTTTTCTGTTTGTATTTTTTAAGTGTGGCCCGAGCCTATCTACTTCAAATCCTTCCTGGTAGAGCACCACATTTGTGCAATTTTGACATAAAAAACAAAAACCAACAACAAAACAACATCTAGACTCAAGCTCCCAAACCTCACATGTACAAAACCACCTGTGCTTCGGGAAAGTTTCTCAGTGGTTTTAAACATGGAATTTTATCTTTCACATTTTCAGATAATACACTGGGATGCAAAAGTCAGGTGGCCACTCTGAAGGCCAAATGACTTTTGGGGTGGGGTGCAAGGACCCTACTTTTGTGGAGAGACAGGTTGAAAAAGACTTCCTGTCACCTTTTTGGTAAAATAATGGCTAGAAAAAAAACATGACGAACTAGGAACAAAACATGACAAGATTTCTTTTCTTGTTCCTTCTACTCGAGTTATCATTGGGTAGTTCTGCACACACACCCCATGTTACACAGTGCTGTTCAAATGACATGATCCTATGAATTAACACATCAACTGTTGAACTTTGGCAATACTGAAACCTCATTTTCAGATCATTATTACAGAGAGAGGATGACTGAAGTCATGTATTTGTCTACTAAATCTTAGGTACTTAAACAGCTGTGCAGAAATTATCTACAAAGATGGCCACAAGACAAAATTACAACATTTATACTCAAATTACAAGGAATATTTCCAGTCATTGTAAACTTTTTTAATTATTGCTTTTTGAATGATAAATTGTATAATAAATTATGAAGGATTATCACTGAAAAAATAATTATGGCTAGGCAATAGTCTTAGTAATGGGAAGGCTATGCAAACATATCCACACAAATATTCAAAATACACAGGTTCAAATATATAGACGTGGATGTAAATAAGTATATATAATATGTATACATATATATAGATAGAGAGAGTCTTTGCGTCATTTATGCCCTGAGATTTCGGTAACTTTGGAGTCCTTCTTTAATTCCAGAGGTGAGGGGAACCCCCTGCCGCAGGAGAGCTTTGCGGATCTGGAGATACGCATGCGCCATCTGCTACAGGCACCCCGACTCGCAGAGTCAGAACTTAAGAAACAAAACAAACGCTTGCTTTCTGAAAATCCTAAGGATCCATTGGTTCCACTGTTTCTTGCTTCACCTTTACAGGTACCAGAGGTAGTGGGTTGCTGTGGGGCAACTTCATGAGGGACAGGTCTGATGACTCGTAAAGGCTGCACCCTGAGGAGAGGAGTCCATTCCCCATGTTTCTTTGCAAAGACACTTTCAGGCCAGTTTCTTCTTTCTCTTTTCTGACCACGGCCAGAATTTCCTTCTCCACCACAGAGGTCACATCGATGTTGTCCTCCATGTCCTCTAGCCGGTCGGCATTGTCACTAATGTCAAACTTCTCGATTTCTTCGTTGATCCGGGTTAGGTCCTCCAGGGCCAGTCCAGTGGCTGGGGCTACCGGGCAGTTCCCTTTCAGGTGGACCTTGAGGCTGCAGAGATGGATGTAGCTCTTGTGGCACTGGGCACACTTGTGGGGCCGCTCCCGGGTGTGCAGTCGCTTGTGCAGCTTCAGGTGCACAAACTGGGTGAACTTGGCAGGGCACACCTTGCACTGGTAAGGCTTCTCTCCGGAGTGGAGTCGCAGGTGGGTCTTGAGATTGCTGGTGCTGCTAAATCGCTTGTGGCAGACCTACAGTGTGGGGACAAGAGAGGGCCAAGAAGGGAGAGAGGGAAGAACAGAAGATTAGGAGTTGCCAGTGGGAGGGACAAACTGACAGGCCAATGCCCAGTAACCTGGAATTAGGAGCCTCCCCGAGTGTGCTCAATACAGTGGTGTGGTACTAAGCACACTGGGGACATGGGCACATTGTGTGCTATTTACTTCCCTCCCATCTTCCCACCCACTGGCTTTGTCACCCTTGCTGCCAGTCAGCAGGTACAGAGCACCAGGGAGCTCCACAGTCTCAGCCCAAGGTAGGACTCTGGTTTAAACGAAGGGCTATATGACACGAGAAGGCAGCTCCACATATTTTCTACAAAGGTCAAAAGCTCTACCCGGAATACACCGCCCACCTGGCATTCATGTGGCTTTTCTCCCGTGTGGACCAGGTAGTGTTTCTGCAGGTGGGCGAGCTGAGTAAAGCCCTTGTTGCAGGTCTGGCATTTGAAAGGCCGTTCTCCACTGTGCACTCTCAGGTGGACCTGGAAGAAGCCACAGGTGTTAGCTCTGCTCTGGCACCTAAGGTTTCTGCTCAAAGACTCCGGTGTTTGTGGTGGAAATGTCTTAAGAAAAGCATCAAGACAAAGTCTTAAAGAGAACAAAGCCTTGGGTTTTCAGAATGCTCTCATGTGCCTGAGCTGAAAGAACAGAAGTCTCAGCTTGGCAGGGACTCGACACTGATCTTCTAGGCCAAACCCCACATTTTTATTATTCAGAAGAAACTCAGGCAAAGTAACTTATCCCAAGCCACAGAGCTAGAAGTGGTGAAAGCAAAGGAGAATCCATGCCCACTCGGCCCAGCCCAGGTCTGCCCCTGCCCGAAGGCAGTTCCCATTGTGTGGATGTGAGCACGCTGCAGCGCCACGAGGCTTACCTTCAGGTTGGAGAGCTGGCCGAAAGTCTTGGCGCAAACGTTGCACTCATACTTAATCTTGCCATTCTGCTTCTTAAGTGGGTAGGGAAGGGTCTTGTAGCCGGTCATGTTTCTTTTGTTTTTAATGAGATTCATGGCCTCTTCACTGCTGGGGGATGCCATCACCGCTGAGGTAGCTTTGGGTTGTACCACGTGTTCTGACGTGGCAGCTGTTCCCGCCGTGGGAGACCCGCTGGTGGGGCTGCATGTCTTGTCCTTCATGCTGGCAGCAGCCCCGGTAAGGGAAAAGGCACTGTGGGGTGCTGGGACAAGCACCTCTCTGGGATGCTCAGGCGGAAGCAACCTCCGGGCTCCATCTGAGGGCAGCGAACTTGGGAGAGAAGCTGGGTTGACCATGGAGTGAGGCAGGCTGCCCCCACCAAGGAGGTTACCATAGACGGGATACAACCTCGGGAAGAGGCCAAAGTTGTTGATGCTATTGATGTTGCTCATGGTGCTCAAGCCATTGCAATTCATGCCGTAGGGAGGCAACAGGAACTTGGGGTAGTGGGCATTGTAAGAGGGGATGAAGGCTGGAGGAAGGTGGGGGGCAGGTGCGTATCCTGGGTAAGAGCCCAGACCTTCGGTGCCATAGGGTGTGTTCAAGTAAGTGTAGGAGTCTCGGTGTTCATGAGAGCCAGGGGCCAGGGGCGACACTGTGTTCCCCGGGCTACTGTGTGGGCTGGAGCTTTTTAGGCTTTGGTCAGGGCTGCTTCTTGCTGAGGGACTTGGAGTTGTGGAAGAGGGGATGGGGGAGTGAGTAATGTAAGTTGGTCTCTCCATCCCATAGGCCAGGGAAGCTTTCCATAAGTCTTCCGGGAGAGGAGCCCGGATGGGGTAAACAACCCGGGGGTAGAAGGGCATATCTGGGCTGCCATTCTTTCTAAAGCCATCGATGTCCTTGTCTGAAATGTTAGAACGGTAGAAGTCCTTCCCTTTGGAGGGGTTAGAGTCCAATTTTAGGATTTCTTTTACGCTGTACTCTCTCTTTGGGACATTCTTTGGGCAAAGTTCATTTTTCTCAGTACTAGGTTGCTTTGGGTTGCTCTGTGTTTGTGCTGAAATAAAGAAGAAAGGGTGATTACTCAGAGGCCTACAGAGAACTTAAGTGAAATGACCAGAGCTGCTCTGAGCACCACTTGGTGTCATGAATGACAGGCACCCGGCTCCCAACGCCTTCTCACTCAAGAGGGCTCGAGGGCCACCCACTCAGAAGTGCTACTCTTTTTCCTTCTCAGCAAAATAGGGACCATGGCAGCATCTACAGAATAAACAGGGCCATTTGGATGATCTTGTTTCCATTAGTACAAACTTTATGATAGAAAAGTGCTGTTCAAACTGGAACAAGATAGCGTTCATCAAAATGGGGTGGAAAAATACTGGGGTGGGGGTTGTCACAGGTTAATAAAAGTCATTCTGATGTTCACAGTTTACCTAAAGGAAATCAGCACGCCCTGCAGAGAGATGTGAAAGATAAAGACTCATTTCAAGTAATAAACAGTCATCAATTTTCAACTCAGTTCTTGTTTAATATATGAATTTGATAAAGCCCTATTCAAACTGACTATGCCAAATAAATCAAGGACCTGGATGCCACCCCTTATGTGCAATTGGCTGACAGCACAAGCGTTTCACCAAGGTTCTGGTCTAACCAGGCTCCCAGCAGTACTGTCCCCTGGAATCACAAGGTGTGACAGTCACTTCTGCCAAACCACAACAGGTACTTCCCGAGCCAGTTCAATTACTTATACCACCAAAGAAAACAGAGGCGGCTGAGAGGGAAGCGTTTATTCCCAAGGACGGCATATGTTACTCGGTCAACAGACTATTTAGGAACAGGAGCAATGAGGACAGCTCTCGACTGACTATCCATGCCACTGCCAGCCCTGTCACAGGACAAGTGAGGTCTGCAGTCAACATCAGTCAGAGCAGAGAAAACATAAAATGCCTGCTTAGTCTTTCCTGCAACCAAAAGTAAAACAGCAGAGGCTTGGTTGGAGCCCCAGTTCCAGAAGGGCCGTCCCTGAAGCTGGCTCGCCTGTCCTAGGGGAGTGCTGAAGGTGCCTTGTGAAGTAGCAGGGCCCATGGCCTGGGCATCAGGCTGAGGCCTTCGTAGTAGGATCCCTCCTGGTCCTACAGAATGTTCTGCTGGATCTCACAGAGAAAGCTCTCCAGGCCTGCTACCTGATGCGTCTAGAAATGAACTCTGTGGACCTCAAAAATGGAGCTCTTCAAATCCATTCTCCAGGCTGACAGGCTGAAGGGAGGGATTCCTTCTAGTTGGAGAGCCCCTCAGAGAGTGTTATCTCCTGCTAGCTGTTATCAGTACTCCTGGGCCAGCCAGAAGCCCCAGAATAAACACCTCGGACAACACTATCGGGGAAGATGCTGATGGGGGCAGTGATGGAAAGCTTGTTGAGGGAGAGGATTTCTGAAGTCACTAAACCAAAATAAATACCCCTTATCAGGCCAATATCAGCCTTTCAGTGAGGCCCAGCAGGCAGGAAGTTCAAATTGTCACTTTTGTTTTTTAAAGCTGAAATGGTAAAGGAAGAGAAAGACAACTAAGCTGGAAAGCTGATAGGTGAGGCATCTCACAGCGGCAGGAAGGAATTCTATGAAGTGGAGGAAAAAAAAAAAAAGGAATGACTGGGATGCATCTTCAGGCTCAAGTTAACAAAAACAAAACAAAACTGCCCCCAATAAAATAAAAATACAGAAAATTCATCCTCATAACTTTGTGTCATCTTTATGCGGCCAAGTACACCTAGTTCTCAATGTTTTCAGTAGCTCCAATATCCCCAGGGTTCTAAAATCCAGTGAGTGTGTACATTTAAGTCAACTCCCAGCACTGCCCCTAGATTTAGTCTGTGTTCTTCCTAAGCACCTTAATAGAATTGAATTTAAAAACTGACATGAAGCTAATGTCTTGGACAACAACAACAAAAAAAAAACCCACGTGTGTGCGCGCACACACACACACACACACAGAGTCAAAATTTCAAATTTTCTATGGAAAATATCTGGCACAGTGCCTGGTGCACATTATATCTACTCTGAATGTTTTCGATCTCTGATGTCTTTGGGAAACAGATCTACACCTTCTTCTATACCCAGAGTGAAATGTTAGGCTCTCTAAAATGTCCTACAGGTGGAAGTTATGGAGTTTATATGAAGGTACATTTTACACAATTGTCCTTCAGCAGCTGAGTAATCAGGGGAGCTGGTGTCATTTCTGACTCTCCCACTCAGCAGCAGCTTGAGTTAACATGAAAAAGAAAATCAAGATCTGTTTTTGTTCTTCAATCTTAAATGGCTGTAGGCGGAGGGAGTCATTTCAAGAGTGAACTGCTTCTGAAGGCTCTGAATGGCTTAATTATGCCGACTCACATTTTCGATCTATAATAAGAACCCCCAAGACTATAAGAAAGAACCTAGAAGTTCTGCAGTAGGCAAAACAAAGTCTGTTTTCAACTGAAACTGAGAAAGCAGATTAACATTTAGAAGTCTATAATTTGGTCAACTGTTTTCTAGATGGGTTAGTTAGATAGATGGCAAAAAAAAAAAAAAAAAAAAGGAGGGGTAGGGTCTTAAGTGGGTCTCACCTTTTTTTTTTTTTTTAACTTAACATTCATGCCAATTTGTGATTTCTGGCTACTTTTCCTTCCTTCAAATTGCTTCACAACTCCTCAAGTCTATCACTTGAATCCTCACGGTCAAATCAGCCCTCTGTGGTCTGGCATAGGCCCCTATTGTGCTTTAAGCCTGGAAATCCAACATAACTCATTTGGAGACACAATCTCCCTATTAGGCCTGATGAAATAGTGGAAATTTTCCTGATCGGAGTCTCACTCATCAGTTGCCACACCTAAGACAACTGGTTTCACAATCAGCGCCTGAGTCTTACTGCTGTGTGACTGGCTGTTGTTAACTCTCATTCTTTCCTATGAATATCCGACAATGAAGGGGTGCCTGAAAATGCCGAACTACCACCACCTTTTGGAAAAATTCTGCTTAAATAAAAGCAAATATTTGAAGGCACAAAGGTGTCATTTCATAGTGTTGCTTCTGAACATAAGCACTTGACACTTAAAATACAGTGCAAAGTCTTTCCTTGGGGAACAAAAATGCCAGGCCTTTAAAACCTTCCCTTGATGGGCACAGAGTGGGGGTCGTGTGCAGAAAGGTTTCTTCATGGTTGTTGGGAAGTCAGTGGGGTTGGGATGACCCCAGTGGACTTACTGTTTAAAGATTTAAAAAATAATAAAACTTTGTCTGAATCCATCAATGACTAAACTCAAGGAATGTAAGGTCTTGGGAACCTGAAGCAGGAGGATAGCAAGTTCAAGGCCAGCCTGGGTAAGAGATCCTATCTCAAAAGAAAACGAGTTAGGGATGTTACTCAGTGGCACAGGGTTTGCCTACCACGTGTGAGGACACAGTTAGATCCCCAGTACTGCCAAAAAATAAAAAATAAAATAAAATAAATTTAAAAAAATGTAAGGAGACTCTCAAGGGGAAGTGGCTTGCTATGCTGAGAAAGTGAGGGGAACAGCACAACTTCCCCTGACACGGCTCTGACAGAACTATGTTCCAACAGTGCCTTTGTGTCTTTTACTACCGGGACCTTCATATTAGGTTAGGCACACACAGCAGAAGGGATGCTGGGTACTTAGCCCTAGAGATGTGACCGGCAGTCTCAGGTAGCACTGAGAGAGAACTGTTGCCATTGGTCAGGGCAGATGACACTCATGATGTTCATGGTGGAAGCCAGTTTGCTCTCAAACAGCCCAAGATCTTTCCCTGGAGTTCAAAAAAGCACCGTAGTGTGTTAAGGGCCATAGACATAATTCTAGAATGTGATATTACAGGAGTGGTCATGAAGCTTTTACAGTCCCAGATTTTCAGAAAAATTACAAATATAGACTCAAGATCCTAAGGAAGATTGATAAGCTGAATAGCACATAATAAATACAAATAGCTGGACAGATGGATTACATATAACTAGGGTAAGTAATTGGTTTGTTAACGGGTCCTAAAGTTGAAGTCAAAATGTGATTTATGTTAAAATTATTATTTATTCCAAATATCCCAAAGGTAAAAATGTAAAGTAAAAACAATTCAGCCTTTAGATGAAGCAAGCAAGAGAGCCTATAAAAAATTGTCAAGTCTGGGTAAAGGGTAACTGAGAATGCCTTATATCTTTCTTAAACTGTTTCCTTAAGTTTGAAATATTATCAAAACAAAAAGTTACAAAAATTTCAGCATTCAGTTTTAACTTTTGAGCCCAAAAGAGTTCAATTTAAAAGCTGTTATAAAATTTAGTAAGTCTAACCAAGAATATGCAATTATAATTACAATAGAGGTTAGAATTTTACATTAATTCTTAAATTGTTCATAGAGATCACTTGAGAATGATAAAATGAAGGAGCCCTTTACAGAGAAAGGTCATGACAGCATTTTTAACCAAATAAAAAAAGTAAAAGCTTATAAACCTAAGGAACTGAGAATTTGTTAAGATAAAGTGATAGGTGGTTACTGTAATACTGATTAGGAGATCAGATTAATTAGTTTTACCATAAGAAAGGAAGCCAAGATATGAAATCTCTAGGGTTATTCACTTAGAATATACTTGAAAAACTATGACAGAGCCTTTCTAGAAACAACCTTATGTTCCACATAAGACCTTGACTTTATATACAAATGTGCACCTCTATATTATTTCAATGCACATTTTAAACACCAACAAATTGCCATCAACAAGAGGTGATAGCTTGCATGTTCTGCATGTCTGGACCAATCTCTATTAAACTCCCAACTGCCCCCTTTTGGATAAATTAGAATTGGACACATATTTCTTCCTGTAAGTTTCTGAATTCAATACTCAAAGAAACTCTTAATATTTTTTTAAATGGTCAGGTTACATGACAGGGAACAGGGACTAAAAAATGTCTTCCCTCTTCCTCATCTCTGGTTTAAGCCACCTACTTAGTCCAACAGATGATGAAGCCATATAATTAAACAACCTGTTATTAGCTCACAGGGGCAGAACTGACATTACTGGCATTTTTTATTTTTATTTATTTATTTTTTGTTCTGTAATCCACTTACTGAGATTCATCATTGTGAGCTCTCCAGGATAAGGGTAGTTAAGCCTTTCTGCAAAGTCTCGACAATACCACACAAGAAGTTCCTGGTTGGCAGGGATGGGCTTAATGGTGTAGAAGTAGATGTTCATCCCGTTCTGACACGCAGCCAGGCTTTGCTCCCGGGCAGAGTGTGCCGGATTCACATAGCGCATCCAGTTGCTTTTCTCCTCATTAAAGCCATCAATGAAGTGGTGAAGCTCCCCTCTGGAATAGATCTGTCCAAAAGAGAAGACAGACATATGTAAGAGGAAGTCAGCCACAGAGGACCTCTCAGCACAGATCACACAGTGTGTGATAGCTGACCCACGCCCCCCCCCCCCCACCACCCCAGTGCCCAGTTAGAAAAAGAATCAAATCAGTTTGGCCAGAGTAGTCTTGAATCAGCAGAAATGAAGGTGGAAACAGGTAAGGCACATTCTTGTCAGTTACCTTTTCCATTTCAGTTTTATCATCTTTTCATGGTCGGGAAAAATAGCAGAAGAATGAAACACAAAATTTCACCTAAGAAGCGGCCTCAAACCGATTAAACCACCAGAGTACTACTTTTGCTACAGCACGGTCAATGGCAAATGGGCAATGCTACTAACTTTAGTTCCGATTCTGCTGACTTTTAGTGCTTTGAGTCATTGGGTAGAAGAGCAAGCTGACTGACTGCGTCAAACTGAGTCTCAGCTTTTTCTATGGCCTCTGTACTAGCTGTTTCCTACACCTCCGCCCAAGGCTCAGACTATGCAAACATCCTCCACCCCCAACCCTCCAGAGTCCTAAAGTAACACTTGTTCATATGAATACTTGGAACCATGCCTTTTTGTGGAAGCGCTGGGTGGGGCAAAGGTGAACTTCACCTGCCATAACAAAGGGAGCGCTGGGACAGAGGCCAGAGTTTGACAGTCTACTGAGAAGTCACTTTTCCTCTTGATAAACACGTTCAGCCTTGCACCTTGCTTTCAAGCCAGAGAAGGGAAGAGAGAACCCCTTCTCTGTGGGCAGGTTGGCCAAAACCTCCAGCGAAGAGCCCCAGCCTTGCAATTGTGGGAAAAGAACAAAAAGAAAGTGTGGCTCTTTAAAGGCAGCTCACAAAGGATTCCTAGTTTGTCCTGGAGTAACACCTCTTTTGGTGAACAGAGGCACTCAGGGCACTTTGTAAAAAGACAGAGGTAAGAATAGGAAAGATTCAAGATAGACTCTTACTGAAATTACATGCTCCATATCCTTCCACAGAAAGCTGCTCTCTCTCCTTCCTCTTAAGAGGTGCCACCTTTCCTTCAGACCCAAGAGCTTTCCTTCAACACGCACAACCAATACCTGGTCATCTGCAACCCAAGCCTCTGAGTAGTAGGTAGGGTAGCAGAGATTTTGCTCTAACAGGACAGCAGGCTATTGCTTTCTTCTGAGTCACTTGCTGGCTACGTTAAGTCTGTGAATCGTTTCTTTATTTCCCTCCAACGTTATCAGAAGTTAAAAAAGGAACCCTGTCCCTTTAACACAGGCAGTAAACACCAGAATCACTTTCTTTTAAGAGTAACTTCCTGTAAATTGCGAAGGGGGAAATACATGTGGCTTCATCAAAGCAGCTTGTGAGAGCTTTTGCGGTGTGTTTTGTTAAGAGAAAATGGAACAAGGCTGGGTGAATTCGGCTATCAAGAGGGGTTTTCAAGTTTGTTTACTCTGATGTGCAAACTTCCAGGAACGTGGGGTTCCATCGCTCTAGTGCTCTCCGCCGGCGGAAACTGCTTTCTAAAGCTATGGGTCTGGCGGTTCCAGTCAGCCTTCCACGGACTCCGATTTACTGTATCCTCATTCAAAAACAGAACCGTCCCTGCCATGAAGTCACCTGCACACCCCCACCAGAAAATAAAATAATGCACACGTAAAATGAACCCTGCTGCCTGTCACTCACCTCGCTGCATTTCCACCTATTATCACAAGATTAAAAACGTGCTGACTCATAGTACAGTTACAAGAAATGTCACTGGTTTCTCAACTTGAACACCCCTTCTCTTTGACTGTGTAATTTGCATGAAAGTTTTTCTTTCCTTACAACAGATGTTCACATTCCTGCCAGCAAAATCGGGATGCTTCTAATGACACGTGAGAAGTTATCGCTGACAATATCCTTTGCAAGTGAATGGCTGATTCAGATAAATCCTCCGGAGGAAAGACTTTTAGTTACTTATCGTGAAATCTTTAAATGAAATAAGGGACAGAGAGATTCTTAGGTGTTTCTTGTCTTTTTTTTTTTTTTCA
This sequence comes from Marmota flaviventris, assembly GCF_047511675.1. Taxonomy (NCBI): domain Eukaryota; kingdom Metazoa; phylum Chordata; class Mammalia; order Rodentia; family Sciuridae; genus Marmota; species Marmota flaviventris. The sequence goes on from NC_092503.1 coordinate 56,888,643, forward strand.
AAATAACCAGGTAGTAAAGAGACTTACGTTGGACTGTGTTAATTCAGACCTTTGACTTTAAGATCAGTATACCTCAATGGCTCACGTCTGAGAAGAATTTCTTGGCAATAAAAGCAAAACATGTGCTCATATTTTTCTATTATAAGTCATGCAGTGAATATGTTGTAATTTATTTTGATCCTGGGGATTGAACCCCAGGGGCCCTTTACCACTGAGCATATCCCCATCCCTTTTTAAAATTTCTTACTTGAGAAAGGGTCTGCTGAGTTGCTGAGGCTGGCCTTGAACTGGCCATATTCCTGTTTCAGCCTCCCAAGTAGCTGGGATTACAGTGTGTGCCACCGTGCTCAGCCAGTGAACATATTTTAAACAAGTGTAATCATTAAATAAAAATTAAGGGTGCATGATTCTTGGTGAATATATATAACTGTTCTCTTTCACTTGGGAAATAGTAAAATAAATTTCCAGAAACACAAGACTTTCTGGATTTAAAAAAATACATCTTAGGAATAACTTCTGAGTAATGCCCTAACAAGTCTTTTGTGATACTTGTATAAAAAGCACTAAGATTTTTAGGCCAATTTACCAGCCAAAGGAAGCATAATCCAATTTACCACGCAGCCATTTATTTTTGATATGTACATTTTTATATAAGTATGTATAAAAATTGCTTACTAGATTTAAGTAAACATTTCTTAATTTAGCAAAGTGAGTATCCCAAAGACTTCTATGGAAAAAGGGATTCTGACTTTTCTCTGTTCATTTTTTTTTTCCTTTTTTGGGGGGTGCTATGGATCAAACCCAGGGCCTCATGCATGCCAGGCAGACACTCAACCACTGAGCTACATCCCCAGCCCTCTCTGTTCACTTCTAATACAGTTTTTTACTTAAGAATTCTATCTCACTGGTTCACCATGGTGGTCCTTCCTAACCCTGATATTTCAAAGGAGGTTGTACACACCAGACTTTTTTTTTTTTTTTACTGGATTATAAGCATTTTCCTTAAACTATGGAAGTAAATAACTTACATACTGTCAGATTTGATTACTTTTATAGTATAGATGGACTTAAATAGGACAAGTTCTATGGTCCTTCTCCATTCTCCTGGCCCATCTTCTACCCATCCTTCCTTAGTGACATTTCTCTTCAACATAATTCATTTATGATAACTCTTCCATTCAATTAAAGTTAACTCAGCAAGAAATCAAGAAGGGGTGAAATCTAAGGCTTGGTGACTCATTACTACTTCCTTGCAGAGAAATGCAAATGAACCTACCCTTAAAGCAAGCAGCAAACTGTTTCCTTTCATCACAAGGTCTAATGAGTTGCAAAAAATTAAGATTCACATATAGTGCATATCTCCCCCACTAAACACCCATGGGCTAGTACTCCAGAGTCAAACATTTAACCAGTTTCTCTGCACTTGCTCAGAGTTCTCTGTTCCCACAGGGACCCGGCATCTCTCAGCACAGGCTGAAAAAGGAAGTGACCCTGCTCTTCTAGCTCCAGTTTTTCCTAATACTGAAAGTCATGAAAATTTTTCCTTACTTACCCGCCAGAAGTATTTCCTGTTGGCATTCTTGGGAACTGTATCATTGGTGTAGATTTCACCTATTAGGGGTCCAAATCGTGTTCCCTTTGGTATGTATTCTTTACTCACCACTCCAATAACCTAAAAGGGATAAAATACATGAAACAGTTATTTTAACTGCAAAATGTTAACCAATCTTGTTATTCTAACAAATTGAACAGTCAAGTGGTAACACAATCAACTATGGGGAGCAGACATTCATGAGTGCTGGTGCAGGTAACAAACAGTAAGCTTCACCTGAGGGGATACCATCAGTGTGTGGGGTGCTAGGGATTGAACCCAGAGCTTAGGGCCTGCTAGGCAAGTGCTCCTGTTGAACTACATCCCCAGCCCTGTTTATTTGAGACAGGGTCTCACTAAGTTACTGAGGCTGGCCTCAAACTTGGGATTTATATAGAAGACCATCTTTTTAAAAATTTTTAAGAAGATCATCTTTTAAAGTTTAAGGTCTAGGGCTGGAGTTGTGGCTCAGTGGTAGAGCACTTGCCTAGCATGTGTGAGGCACTGGGTTCGATTCTCAGCATCACATATACATAAATGAATAAAATAAAGGTTCATAAACATCTAAAAAATATTTTTAAAAAAGTTCAAGTTCTAAGCAAATACTCAACCAAGCATTTTAAAATAGTCTCAAGGATTATCCTCCAGTGATTGGGGATTCTTTATTTTTATGTTTCTTGCTAGAAGATCAGAGAGGATAACCATTCTGTTTTAGATTAAGAACAAGACACTGCAAAATCAGATGGTCAAGATGAGACTTTTTCAGGTCCCCCTCCTAGTTTCCTATTTCTCATTCTCCCTCAAACCATAAACACAGTGTGCTTGAGGGGAATAAAATAATTTAAACCTCAGAAACCAAAATAATGCTCTTTAGTTGTTCCGCAGAGGCCAAAGGAACCAGAAAGCAAACACATTATGTTTTTTTTAATTCTAGATGAGCCTCCTCCCCTGCCATAGCTTGTAAGTTCTCTTTAGCAGCAAAAGAAAGATCTTTCAAGTAACTTTGTACTTCCCTAACATCTTCTACGTGACAGTGGTCAAAAGCCCTCCTTTGAAATGTAATTTATACTGAGAGAGCTGTGGGTTCTAGATCTGAGAAAATGACCTTCTCAGATTGGATGTTTCATGCATTTGCACTTGGCAGGGCCTGGCTAAAGAAACATGTTAACTATGCTAGTTCCTCCTTGATCGTAAATTTCTTGAGGGAATTAAAAAAAAAAAAAAATCACCAACCACGAATCAGGAAGCAATTCATCACTATTCAAAAGAACCCTGTGAGCTGTCCTTGATGACGACTGCAGTTACAGTTTTGCTTTGGTTTTTATTCTCTCACTTTCCCATTTTTATTTTCTTTTGTTCAAAACAGACTACAAATTACTTATTGAATATCTTAACTGAAATGGACCAAGGAATGGGAGTTGGAGTAGAAGACAATATTTATTTCCAGTTTTTATTATTCTTCCTGTGTAACTGTGTACCTAAAATGGCAGATGCCAATAGCTATTCAAATAGTACACAGTGGAATCTAAGATTTTGGCTGTGATATGTACTGGGATATCATTTATCTTATCACTGTTTAAATAAGTAGGAAATAAGCACACCTACATTGTGTGACAGACTAGTCTTTCTCATGGAAGTTTTCTCATCAGCAAATGATTTGTTTTCTAAAACAATTTAGTATTCAATATACAAGTTAATGGAGCATACTCAGATTGGAAAGAGAAAAAAAAAAAAAGAAAAGAAAATTTCCTACACCTAACACAAGCTGAAACAAGGTTGGCGAGCTAGAGTGCTATTTTTGGTCCTTTATGAATTTCTGGCAGAGAGCTGAAAAAAGCAGATGTTCATTTCATTCTCTTCCTCTGCCTTCATTTACATCTATCTGCCCTTTCAAGAATAGTTCATCATCCTTGGTATGTCAGCACCACCACTGGGGACAGGAGCATCTTTGAGCAGTCTTGAGACAAAAATATATATTTAAGCTTAAGTAGACTAGGGCTTATGTAGAGGCTCATTGTTTAGGACATATTATCAAACCTAATTAATTTGAAAAATTCATGGAATTGACTTAAATGACTCACAAATCATTAGACATTCACGTTTGAGTGCTTATTCCATAATATTAAAATGACAAACAGGAAAAACAAATAGTGCCATTTGTTGGTGAGCCAATAATTAGCAGTTGATATTTTCAACATATCCACTTTAAAGCAGTAATTTTAAGAAAGGTACTCAACTGGTTCATCAACTTTGTTTTAAATTATAGTCTCTTGCAGACAGTGTCCTGGGAGCCAGAACTTGATTACCAACAAAGAGCATTACATTGAGGTCACGGTTTTTGTTCCAAATTGCTGTTCTTCCACAGGATGAGCCTTTTGGTTTTCAGCTATCAATCTGACACACTAAGAAAACACACATTGTCTGGTGGCCAGAAAGAAGTCAACCAGAATCTTGTTCCTACAAAGCATCTGAGGAAGGCATGGACCCCTAACACCAACTAAACTCAATGATGGAGTAGTTACTGGGGGAGGAGGACAGCAGTTTTGGAAGGAGTCTTGCCATCTTTAACCTCACAAATACAACTTGACAGGCAAGACAGGGGCACAAACAAAAAGAGGACAGCAGGTGGTGGAAGAGAGAACGAAGATCCTCAAGCCCCAGACAAACTGAGAGCTTCGTTATTTGATTACCTTTACAAATCAGCCAGAACCTTAATTGTTTAAACTCCTATTATATACAGAGCTGTAGAGTACACAGACTAACCTCTATAGATAGCACAATTTTGAGGTTGGAAGGAATCCTGTAGCTGATGAACCACCTACATCCAATCCAAGCTCTGTGCTCTAATACTATGCAATTAATACCTTCTTGAATTTGTATTGGAGTTATTATCCAAAAGGACACAAAAGCCACAACCCTTAAGATTATGTGCTTCTCCAGGTAACTTTAAGGGGGGGCAGTCACCAGGGTTGTGTTTAATGGGAAGTGGAAAACCAAGACAAGAGTTGTCACTCTGGTCCTAAATGATCCAGGGGTTTATCCAGCCCCATCTTCCTGACTCCTCATGTGCAACATTCTATCCTTGGAGCAAGCAGAGAAACCTGGCATGTGCTTTGAATGCCACAGTGCTAAATTAAGAATGTGTTCACCTAACTCAGGAAGGAAAGTTCACTGGAACTGACCAGGGTCCTAAAGAGTTACTGCTGGGGACAGGCTGCTGTAAGTCTTCCATAAACCTTTCAGGGAGAGGACACTGCATTTCCACACAGCCATGCTTCATCTGTCCCAACAGAAGCCCTTTGCTCATGCTTTCTGTCCTAGGCAGACCCCTTTGCCACTTGGATACATCTGTCTCTGTCAGTGGCCTCAGCTACAGAATATACCTGGTTGTCCTCAGCTTCCAGAAAAATAAAATTAAATAAATAAATAAATAAAAGGTTTCTTTTCGATTGTACAAAATGAAGGTGATTTTACAGCTTGTGAGAGACTGAATGGGAATACTGAATGAAACTATGACAGTAAGAACACACATAGGTTTGTTTGTTTTAAAGATGAATTGCTCCTTTCAGAGGGTATACAAACAGAACAATAAACTTTAAGCAGAAACATTTTTTCAGATCTAAATGTGGTCTGAGCATCCTTGCCTCAAATTCCATTAAGATAATTTTAATCACTAGCTATCTCTACCTCCTCTCTGGATCCTACCCCACAGAACTTCTATTTTGACTGTCTGGATATCTTCATTGAGAGGACTAGAACTCTATAGTGATCCAAGACCTTCACCCTGTAACACACCTTATTTTAAAAAGGAGTGAAGTGAACAGAGATGTTTTTGGAAAGTTTACTTCTTCATTACATTTCTTTTGAAGGAAACTCGGTAACATCTTAGAACATCATCTCCCAAATAAAAGATCTTGAAGAGGGAATTCCATGTTATGGTGAGATAACTTTTACATGGTCTATCTACCCAATCTTTATCAGCATGTGACTTAAGGTCAGACTCCCCTCGTGAGGGCCAGCAACCTCAGCTGAGGGCAGAAACTAATACAGGCTACTGCTTCAAAAATACAAGTGTCGAAACTGATTTTTGTGTAGTCAAGTATTCATAGAAGATAATTTCAGGAGGACATGGGGAAAATCCCCGTAAAAGAACAACCTGTCAGTTTAAAGTTTTAGAAGTCTTTTTTTTTTTAAAAGGTTTTAGAAGTTTTGAATAGGATGTCTATATTTGGTTTTAGTTCTGGAAATAGGAAGTAAGAAAAGCCTCATTAAAGAGTGCACAATTATTCTAAGCCAAATCTAAAAATGAAGGTCAAGATCAGAAATATGGGTTGTATGTTTTGTTTTTAAACCAAGAAAAAAAAAAAGGTGCTGACACATAGCACAAATTCATAATGAAAAATGATCTTGTTAAAAAAAAATTCCCCAGTATGTCAGCACAACAGTACATAATGTAACATCTCTTGTTATTTAAATTAATGAAAACATTTAAAGAAGGGCAAGATAAATCAGATAAAAACTATAAGTAGAAAGGTTTCTACCCTATTTCCAGCTCAGGCTTATGAGACATGAAGAACTAAGTGAATAATGACAATGTAAACATCTCAACAATCCTGAATATTTCTGTCCTAGAACTGGTTTGCAGTTATTATACCTTCAATGGCTCAACATCACAATCCTCTTTCACCACCCAAAGGGAGCTGTCCTTTCCCCAAGTTCAAAAAAGGTAGGAAGGAGGTACAAATTCCAGAGTAAGCTAAAGACAGAATGACATTCAAGTTTATTTCCTGGCTGCTTTTGTGATTAGGGACTAGGGGTGTACTATCCCCTACACAAGCTCAATAAAACATGGGTAAATAGGATAAGAGAATCCTGGTCTCCTATGTTAGTTTTAAAGGATCCCCTTCAGGAACACAGGTACTGTCTGTTTTTTGGTTGTTTACCATACTAAAATAGGGAGACGAAAGAAAACCAAACAAACTCAATAAAGGCTCAGTTTGAAATATGTTAAGACGATAAATAAAACCACAGTGACACCAAGAGGGGCCAGTGTAGCATAATCGAGAAGTACTTGTTGGAGAAGTCAGAAGAACTTTGCTCCAAGTCCCGTGTCTGCCTCTAACTATAGCCTTTGGGTGAGTGACTATCTCTCTGAACCTTGGACTAAAGAGCACAACTTGACTCAATTATGATTTCAGTTGAATGACAAAAATTGAAAAACTTAAGCCAAGAGCTAAACTGGGGATAAGAACATTATAATAAGGATAAAAAGAGATGTCCAACAGAATGAAGATCTTTACTTCAGTCCTAGTGGACTGGTGAGGACAGCCTAACACAAATGTACCTTGGGAACAGAACAATATTAAGTCAAACCTGATACAGGAAAAACACACTACACCTCTTAAAGCCATAGCCAAACCTTCAATAATGCTACATTGATTCCAAGGGCCACATATTAGAGAGACTTTCTATTGAGAAGAGCATTACTTTCAGGAAGAGGTTTAATTAAGACCGACCTCTGGGGTTACATTTTTGGTAACATTCATGTACAACTACAATTTAAATTTTGCTTTTTACAAAATCTACCACCACTCTCCCAGCAGGGAAAGAAAAAAAAATAATAAAAACACCGAAAAGTAGAGCTTTAATGAAACTCAAAGCAGAATTGCTCTATTTAATTTTAGACAGCTGTGTCTCCCCTCACCAAAAACATTGAACTCAGACACACAAACAGGAAAGCTACAAAGTGTTTCCCAAACAGGCTCCCGGATTCCTTTTAATGCTGTTCCTAAGGGAAAGGGGAAAGTGATTTGACATGGCTGTAATGAATAGTCCCAGCAGCAAATCCTGGATTCTTAGAGCAAAGGACTCCTTTTCACTACTTTCTGAAGGCAGCAGCAGACAGTTCTGCGGGCTGAGAATGGGAAGCTGGCTGAGGGGTGGGTTCCTTCAAGTCAGCCTAGTGAGAGCAACTGTAGTAGCCAAATTCTCAAAACAAGAGGCGGCTCTGCAAGCTATTTCACAGTTAACATCACGCCTAGCTATAATCATTATATAAAAGGGTAAATACAAATCAGTTGCTCATTCCAAGTTTAGGTTTTCAGCCCCTTTGAAACAACAAAGAGCGTACCCACTTCAGAGGCCAGTAAGGAATCGGCCTGCCAGTCCAACCAGAGCAAAGTAGCTGCTGCAGATAAACAGTGGTTAGTGAAGTCATCCGGACAGAGGACACTTTTACGTGACCCTCTTCTCGGTTTATGCCATCACTTCAGTTCATAAACACGTCAAGGTTTTGAGAATAATTTTAGAAACCCAGCTAGTAAAGCTGGCTCGTTAAAAAGAATAAAGCCATCTAATGACCAAAGGGAGACAAAAGAAACATTGAGAAAAGTTTTCTCCCTGTAAAATATTGTCAAAACAAAGGGCCAGTGGGTGCAGAGCTTTTCAGAAGCTCACAGAGACGTGTCAATTTGCCAAAAGACTTAACTGTTTACTAATTAGTATGAGACAGTTGAAGGCTGGAGGAAATGAGGAGGAACTGATTTAGGGAAAGAGAAAGCAATGACAAAAGTGCATGGAGTAATCAATTATTTACTGATACTTCAAGATTTTCATAGAGGAGGCCTCAAGGGCAAGTGGGGAGATCTAGCACCAGGTGCCAATCTTTTTCAGCAATAAACCAGAGGCTTACCTCTTTGGTGTTGGTGGCATATTTGAAAAGCAGATTCCTTGGTAAGGATGCCTCTGCCTGAACAGAAGTCACTCCATCGGCCCCAGAATCCCAGGGGTGGTCATTCACGATGTATGTACACTTCTCTTCAAACTCGGCTTCTGTCCACAGAGTCATGTCTGCATCCTCCATGTCCATTTTCATGGTCTCCTCAGTCCCCTCTGCCAACCCTTGAAACTTTACAGCACTGGAGCTACACTTGGGGGCAGCCTGGAAGAGAAGGGAAAGGCCTTCAGTCCCCATTGTCCTGCTGTTCCTATGGCTCCCTCTGAGAGGCTATGACTAATACAGTAGTCTGAAGACTTTAAAAGCAGATGCAGAGTGCTTGGTACAGTTGAGTAAGAGCCAAAAAGACATATAAAGTACATTGCCTTGAAGAAGCAAGGTTTTAAAATGCTACTTAGTTATTTAAAAAAAAAAAAGAAGAAGAAGAAGAAGAAGAAGAATGTGGCAACCTCACTGGGGGGAGAAGAAGAAACACCTTTGAACAATCCCTGACTTTACCTCTCACGGCAGAAAAATGTTGTGGGAGCTGTGTCCTGTGTCCCAGAACGCCTGGGGTCATGGCCGCCAGACCCTCAGCACTGTGGAAAAGCTGCCTCAGAAAAGTGTCACAAACAAGGAGAGGAAGAGGAAGGAGCTCTGTCTGCCTCTGAATGAAGCTAAAAATGGAAAGCGCGTGTGGTGCAGGAGCGGAACCCAGCCTGCCTTTTCCAAACGGGGAAGACTGAACTTTCCCACCAGCTCCCAGCGCAAAACAACTTCCAAAACAACTGCCCCCCCCCCCTTTCTGCTACGGGCTCTTTCATCCTCTCGCATGGAAGACTGAAAAGGGTTTGCATCCTGCCAGCATCACTGAGCTTCAGACAGAGATCCTCTGGACCACAGGAAAAAGAGGGAAAATGAGTGAGGGGGAAAACACCCCCCGCAGCTTCTTTGGATCTGTGGGCATCACACTCCAAATTGACAAGGCACAAAACATTAAACTATTCAATAGAATTCCCTGAAGAGAATTCCTTTAGGAGCCCTCAGCTACAAATAGCACTTTCCATTTAAATCTGAAAGTGTACAAATTCCCAGAAGTCACTGATGTGCTACAGTTTACTGTAACTAAAGTTATAACAAATATAGAAGACTCAGAGCACAAGATCTGCTTCCACTTGTAAACTGATGAGGATAGTCCCAAATCCACCCGCACACAGCAAAAGTGCTTTCCAAAGAAGAGAGATAAACAACTTCTGCAGTGTATTCCCACGTAGATAGACGTGTTTGATAAAAATTAGGAATGAGGGTATCCTTTCCATGAAAGACGTGCTTGTTAAAATGTAAACACAACACCGTGGAAGTCCATCAAGATGGTTCTACATTCTTCCACTTCTTTTCTAAATATGTTGCTCTTTAAAAAAAAAAAAAGATTTGAAGTTATCTATGCCTCAGTTAAGACTTAAAATAGCTTGTTTATTTACAACATATAGAATCATAACGCCATATAAATGTTAAAAATAAAATAAAATTGAAAACTTCAGCAGACCCGGAATAGTTATTTTGTTTGCCGGGGGTGGGTAAGAACCACTACTGAAATTTCAATGAATTGACAATTATGTCTAGAACCGAAAGGGTTAATGATTCATAAGGAAAAAGTCTTATAAATGTTTGACAGTACTAAGTGTACTAAAACAGAAGCATTTCTCCTTCTACCGCAACTGCATTATCAAAAAAAGAAAGAACGAACGAAAAGAAAGAGCGAAAAGAAAGGAAGTAAGGAAAAAGAAAGGAAGTAAGGAAAAAGAAAGTTTTTAGGTCAATTTCAAAATAAAAATAAAAATCAAGTTTCTTACCAAGGTCGTACCCACACGTTTTTCCAAGCAAAGATCCAACATCTGAGATAAGTCTCACTCATGACTACCCAGTCCACATTCTCCCCGCGTCCCGGGCCGGGCTGAGCAGCACTGACGCGCACCTCGGCGGTCCCTCCTTTTCTACCGCTGCCCCGGCGCAGGCTCCCGGCTCTCGGCGGACAGGTGCTGCGCGCTGCTCTTGCCTCTCCGCAACACTGGAGGGCCGAGTGTCACGGCAGCACTGTCTGTGTTAACCAGAACGGCGGCTCTTTCTCCTCCCAGCTGCAGACTTCACTAGCCACTCGTCTGATTCACTCCTACCAGCTGCCAGAGATGGGGGCGTGGCCATACCTGGGCTCGCCCGATCTGCGCGGAGCCCAGGGCTTTCCCCCGGATTGCGAGCCGCCGCCGAGAGCTTCCTCTCTTCGCGTCTGAATTTCAACATTTACTTGGAATCCTCTTACTTCCCTTTGAAGTCACTTACCCTCAACGTTTAATGGTGCTGTATTGTATTCTAAATACTCCAGATCGCCCTGCTTCCTGTCGCGGCAGAACACGGGGGCGCACACTCCTTAACTGAAGGAAACCTAAAAACTACCTAAAACATTTGTGTAGTTCCTCAGCTTGAGTCCGCAGTTACAGGATTCACAGAATTTACCTCGGAAAGAGCAAGTTGAAACGTTTTTGCCTCTAAGGTAATACTAGGTAGCTATCCATTGCTCAAGTTCTTGCCTCTCAAATACACAACCACCCTTCTCCCCTGCCCCTGCTTTAAGATTCCATTTCTCCTTCTAACTAAATACATTCCATGTTGGTAGAAGTGACTTCCTTCTTTCAACTATTCGGTAAAAAGGGAAATAGGAAAAAGTTAGAATCCTACAGATTCACATTTTTCCCCCTTTCTTCTCTTCTCAAAACCCACATGTAGACTTCCTAAGGAGTGTGTAAGTAAAATGTGGAGCTTTAATTATTTCAGAGTTAAAGGGAATATTGAACTGATCACTGCAAGGGGAAAGCGGTTGGAGGCAATAATTAGTGGGGCTCATTCTGAGCCTGGCTGGCTTTTCCTCCAGCCCCAGTCAGTCCTCTGTTGAAGGAAGGACATCCTGTGATGATGGCATACAATGTCCTGTTTGTTTATTATTAAGAGCGTGGACCTTGCATTCCTGCTTCTCATTACAAAACAAACCAGATGCTTTACTTCCTTCAATGGTCTTGTGCCTTCAGCAAGGAATCCTCTAATTCGGAGAAACAATGATGCAAAGGGTCCATTTATAGCAAGCACCCCATTACAATTACTATTTAGATCACCAAAATACAAGTCTTCCACTTTCCTGCTTGCCTCACCATAGATAGTTAAAAAAATTCATCTCTCTTTCTACGTTAGCCTGCAATGTCTTTTCTAGTATTTTAAATATGCCACGTGTGCATACACACCCACACACACCCCCACATATACACACCCAGTCCCAATCTGATGATACCAACTTAGTCATACAATGAAGTGGACATTTGAGTATTTGTTTACCGAAAGAAACTGAGACAAAGCAAAGCAAAAACCAATTCAATCATAAAGGTAAGTCTGTTTATCTTTAAATTTTCTTTCAGGAAACTTTCCTAGAATTTTATTGTTGTTGGTGGTGGTGGGGAGGGTAGGAGGTAAAAGGATATATGCCAGAACAGTATGTGTGTGTGAAATCTTTGTACAATCTCTGTAGCACAGAACAATTAAATTCCCACTAGGGGACATAAGTAGCACATACTCCCTGCTGGCTGTGGGTCCACCTGTTATTGCATGTTATGCCAGAGGGGACGCTAGCACCAAGAGGAAACAGGGCTTTTAAACCAGCTGATGTGCTAGGGGTGTAAAACTGAGTGAACAATTCCTAAGAGCTCTCAGAAAGCTCCAAGATGATAATTAAACAAGAGAAATCCAGCCTTCTCGAGAGGGTTTATTAGCTGATGCTGAGTCAGCGCCACAATGGACAGAAAAACAACGTAGTCATACTGAAGGCCGGCCTGCTGCTCAGAGTCTCCTTGGCAGATTAAAGAGTATTTCACTTCCCTTTCAGCATCCAACTCTGTTCTGGGACCACATATGCCCTGCAAGTGCCAGTGAGGGAGCCAACCACAGTGGAGTAAAGGGATAGGCAAAAAGACTAATATTCCAGAGGGCTATAGTAAGCCAAATATTTGCTTTAATGACTGGAAGATGCCAGTGAATCAACTCACTGTTAATTAATATCAGCCTGCACTCACCTTCAGAGGTGGTGAAATGGGCTTGAGTCTAGGGAAGACGCAAACATCAAATACCAGTGTGGGGCTTAGCTAGGCAACCCTAAAATTAGTTCCAGGTGCTCCAGCTGAGCTGGACAAGGCCACGGTGGAACTTCAAGGAAAAGAAAGTTTGAGGCACAGTATTGGAATATCACATCCTTCCAATGTTTGCTTCTTGTCTCAAAGTGATAGGGGAAAAAACTCTTAAAAAACCCCCCAAACCTCCAAGACAACTTTTGACTCTGATCATAGGGGTCAAGGATGAGCAATAATATAATTTCAAATGAAGGACACAAAAAAGGAGGAAGGAATAAAGGAAAGGAAGCAGGTTTCATAACAGGACCAACCAGGTTCATATTTTAATATTTAGTTATTATCCAGCATGAAACTGGTAAGTGGGGAGGAAAGGCACTGATCTGAACTTCACTAGGCCCTTCCAGAAAACTAGAGCAGCGCACATGTAGAACGCTGACTAAAGCTGGGAGACGTTGGCACTGGTACAGCTGTGCAGAGAGAGCTCTGGGACTACCACTGTCAGGAATCTGAAGTCTCAGAATGTTTCTAAGTAATAACTTGGTGCATTTTTAGTCACCATGTCATTTCCCTCACTGTCAGAACACCAAAAAAAAAAAAAAATTGACAAAAAAAAAAATCGGTTACCTTTATTAATCAGCATTTCTCAGGCAGGGTTCTCATTAAAAGTGTTCACAAGAGCAGCAAATCACGAATGATCCAAGTGGCTCTGTCCTCAGAAATCCTAATCTGTTCCCTTTGATGGCATCATAACAGCAGCTCCACAAGCTGATGTTAATTCAGCTTCAGCTACTGGGCTAGGTTTCCCTCCCCCCTCCAGTCTTTGGGTGGGTTGGAAATGGCAAAGTAGGCGGCCAGATGACTATGGGGAAAAGGGGACTGATGTAGAATGAAGAGAAATTGAGTATCAAATCTGCAGACCTGACTCCACTTGGGGAAAAGAAATTTTTCTTTCTTTCTTTGGTTACTAAGGAAAGTAAAAAGTGGGATGAAATATACTCAAGATGAAACGTGTTTTCATTTTCTAATTCAACTCCTGCTATACCCAAACAAGGTCAATGACAGGCTAACCACATCAAGAGAACACCCTCCCACCCTCTTCTCCCCACTCCTGATCCACCCACCCACCCTCACCCCCCACACCCATTTCCCACTTCCTGTAAGTTAGGCATCCTCATGCTGGTAAACATTTGGGGACCAACTGTAAGCCTGAACCTAAAAGAGGGGCACTGTAGCTTTGAAGCCCTCCCACATGTCTCAAAGCCGGGCTGAAAACTAGAGGGACACTTGGTTTTTAAACTTTAACAGCCCTTTCAACTGGAGTCACTGGGCTTGGCTTTCTTGACCGCCTTCCTTTTTAAAAGCTGGACCAGAAGAGCAAGTATGTGTGTGAGTGAGAGAGAATGTATGTATGACACATGCTGTGTGACAATGTGCTGTGTGTGTCACTGGTATGATATGTGTATGATATGTTTCAATGATGCGTTAAATCCATTTAAAAATAGCACAGACTTCCTTCTCATGACACAGCTCACCTCCCCAAAACTTTGATAAACACATCAGGGCCCAACTTTGGGGATGGTGATCCTAGGGGTGCTGTGGGATGTTTTGTAATGAGGTCAGTGTTTTGACTTCCTAAATAAGGTAAACAAAAATTAAGTAAACTGAAGAACAAAATTTGAGTTCCCTTCCCTGGCCAGGAATGAAGATAGGCTAAGCACTATCCAGAGGCCTTTAGAAAACCCAGACCATGCCATGGTCTTGTGTTCTGGAAACCACCTGTGTCATGACGCCCAGGTATCTTTTTGGCCCTTCAGACAGATGGTTGTGTTCTTATCTATTCATTTACGTATTTTTAAATTATCCAGTTTGACATCCACTAACAAATAACAACAGCAACAACAACCATCCCCATAGCATTAGTAGGAAAGCCAGGGTAGGTTTCTAAAATTTGTTTTTCTTTCTCGTTATGTTTTTATTATGGTGAATGTTCAGACACAAGAGGATTTTAATTCCTGAAAAGGCTTCGGAAAAGAGATCATTTCTGAGTCCAGCATACATGTCATAATCTTACATTTGGTGGAAAAAAGGTCACCTAAACCAAGAAAAGATAGAGCAGAGCCCCTCAAGAAAGGAGACAGAGGGGCAGGGCAGGTGCACACTCTGAAGCAGGGATCTTCCTCTGCTCTTTTCTTGGTGTTTGCAGGGAGGAAGAGTAGCCTCCACACCAATAAGACTGTGGGACAAATGTTTGTTCTCTCACCTTTCCGTGGGAGGAGAGCTGAAAGAGGGGAGGCCCATGGTGGAAATAAAAAGTCTGGTAGCAGATAGGATCATTTTTATTGGAGCAAGATGAAAGAGGGCCCAGTGGGCTTAACAACTAAGGTGAAAGGGAAAGATGAGCGGAAACAGAAGCTGGGAGGCCAATTTCCAGGAGCAGCACAGGGCCTGGGTGGGGTTTGCCTGTCCCAGTGTGCTTCCCTGAAATCACAGAATACTGACCAAAGAATGAAGGAAGAAATATATGTATTTTTTAAATTAAAAATGGGACTGATAATTTTTTTCTCATCGTTTCTAAGGGAAATCCAAGTTGTTGTTTTTTTTTTTTCATGTATGCTCAGTGAATCAGGAGAGAATAAGGCAGAATTGAAAGGGTTAATAATGAGATCATTTGAACTATCCCACCCCCACAAATACACACACATTCTGCTCCAAAGGGAATCCAGTGTCCTGCCTGAGTTGAGGGCCACAGATCCAGAACAACACCCCATTTCCTGCTAAGAAAACTAAAGACCAGAGAAGAGAAGCAAAAAGTGCACTTGGAGGCTTTCTTACCTAACTGGATCTTACCTACCCTGTGCACCCCGGAGGTGCCAGCTCACATACGGGGCTGCTACTGAGGCATCTAGCAAAGCCAGCACTCACTCAAACCCCAACACCCAAAGTTCACTGGGTCCTCACGTACACCATTGTTAAGCACCTGCCACGCCAAAGGTACAGGTAGGTTTGGAAAGGGGGAGAGAGGGGACACATCTGTTGTAGAACCTGTTAAATGTTAGTTGGTGGGGACATTAAAAAAAAAAATGTTCAAACCCAGCTCATTCAGTGCCTGGATTTGAGAAAAGCGACTGGTCCCTTTACATGCCTCTTTTTTCACCTGAGTGGTTAAGAGGTGAGAGAAGACAGTCATTATAATAACAAACCTCCTTTAATAGACTCGCCTTATCTTTTGAAAAACTCTCTATGAATAAGCCAAGCAAGAACCCTTTTAACAGGAAGATAGTATAGAGATTCTGAAGCTATCAGCCCGAACTTATCTGGTCTCCATCTATAGCCCATTGTTTCCTCAAAGTACACAGTGGGGGGTGAGGGGGGGAGCAGGCTGCCTATTAATGCTCAATAGCTCAATAGGCATCTTCTCCCTTAAGGTGAGCCTCTGGGGGATGAAGGGCAACACTGCATTACCCTAGAATGGGACCCATCACAGAGAAAGTAACAGCTCAGTGTCTTCCAGGCAGACTCCCCAACAGCTCCTTTTAAAAGAACAGGCGCCGTCTTTAGGAAAGCTAATCCCACAATGAAGGTCCATTAAAAGTATTAGGATGTAGACTGCCACCATGATCCTCTGGAGGAGAGCTTGGTTCTGACAATAGACAATTAAAGCTGATAAATCCAAGCTACTTGTTGCTGTTCTAATTCCTCCTAATTGTATGCTACTTGTCCCTGGCTCCCTCATTCAGGGATGAAGCAAGCTACTCTAATCTCCAGAGTACCTGACCTACTTCCTACAGGATCTTTTCAGCATTCTTTTCTTCCCATCTGGACCCTCTTTCCTCTTCTGCTTCTCTCCTCTTCCCCAAAGCTTGAAAGGAGAAGGAAGGAGGTTGAAGGGTGGACCAGAAGGTTGCATCCAAGCCAGTAACACCAGGGGCTTTAGACTGTCTGCTAATTGGTAACAGCTAATCATGTTCACGGGCACATCAGTGATTAGACTGCACTTTGCATTAGGCTCAACAAGTGGCACGGGGCACACTTAGAATCCAACTGCTAGATCACTGCTGGCTGCCAAATATGCGTGTGCTTACGTGTGTGGAGACATGCCTCGGTGATTCTATTCGGAGCTGGCTGACGTCTCACTAATTATGCTGCCACCACCAGCTGGTCTGAGTGAAGTGCTCCCTCTCACCCAGCACCCCAAGGATATAATTCAGTCGGAACAACAGAGCTTTAAATGCCAGTTTGGTGCCTGCATATGCATGCTGCCTTCCAGAACCTAGAAAGGAGCAAAATCCTTTTTGCAATTCAATCTTGGCTCCTGGGATATATTTTTAATGCTGAAAAATTTCTACAGAGCCATCTCTTCCACTTCTCACTCAGTGTCCTGAAGAGTGGATTATAATCTGTCCTTAAAAAACATACAGTAATCCCAATGGTCACGAATAATGTGGTAGTGTTATAGTTAAAAGAAATCCTCACCTTCTAGATATGCATATAAAATATTTACATGAAATTATATGTTTTGGAGCATTTGTTTCAAAATCTCCAGGAATTGGGTAGGGATACAGATGAAATACCCCAGGTCTTAAGCTGGTAATCGTTGAACTGGGTAATGAGTGCATTGTAATATTCTCCTGAGTATCTTTTAATGTGTCACCACCAACCATTTAAAAATATAAAAAATCAAATTCCAGAGATCCCAACTGACAAATTAAGGCCCTCAGACTGTTTAACTCTAGTTCTGTGGATGAAGTTAAATTGAGAAGACTTGATAGGAGGAAGGCATCTGTTTGCCTTGTAGGCTGTCTTGACCCATAGGAAAAAAACAAAACAAAACAAAAACAACAACGAAAAATAACAGTTTCTGGAATTCCAGTCCTTTTGGGGAACATGTTTTTCAGTGCCTAGCATATGTAAGGCACCTTCAGTGCCCTTCAAGTATGACATCACCCAATATGTTTAATTTTGCCTTGGAATAAAATTGAAAATTGTGTCTCGTTTAATGCGATTTCACAGTGACCCCACTAGAAAAAGATTAAGAACCCATTCTGGGCTTAAAACTTCAAAGCTATGGGAGGTAAAACTTCTCATAGTCATATGAGTCTGTCTCTTAAGACGCATACTCCTCTAGACAGAAGAACTAGAAACAAACAAACAAAAAAACCCCGCAGATAACTCACTTTTTCTCGGCGGTAGTCTGAGCAAGCAAGCGGCTGGCCAGCACCCAGCAGGGTCTCAACTGATAAACTGTGTCAAACTCCAACCATTTGTCAGCTCCACAGAGAAGAGAACGAGCTGAAAGATGAACTCAGGAAGTAGATTTATCTGCTGCAACACATTAACTAGTATAAATACCAGTGGAAAAAGATAAACACATTTACCCAGCAAGAAAGAACTAATCACAGGTACCTCAGTGCTTAACTCAATGTTTCCCAATTTTCTCTTCATCAGGCAAGTGACACCAATTCGTCTTGATGGTCTACCCAGAATATATTTAAACAAATCAAAGGTTTATTTCCTATTGACCCTATTTCATTAATAACTAGTCTACATTAATATAAGAAGTTTCTGCCAGACTTGAAGAAAAATTTCGCTGGTGATAAGGTCTCTCCATTCTCTGGAAAAGAGGTTTTCCAAAAACAAATGATAACACAATGTGTGAAATTCTTTTTCAAGTTGTTTTGCCTATTAAATTTATATATGAATTCATGAGATTCTGGAATTTCTGGAAGCATTTTTAGTTTCAGAATGCCAAGAAGCATCAGCATAGAAGTCAACAGACAGTGCCGGGTTATTGAAATACACGTTTTTCTACAGAGCAGCTGGCTAATGGTCACAGTGAGGCTTGGAAGTAGACACATAGCTTCTACCCAGGCTGTGCCTCTGGAGAACAGGGGGCCTTAGGCTTCCTTTCTGCATGTTGACCACTCTTTTGCTCATGTTCTACCAGTGAACCCATCCTACTGAAAAAGGATCTGTCTCTGCAGTCTTTTACCTAGTGGCAGAGAGCACTCAAAGGAGGCATCCTCGAAAACCTAGCACCTAGCAAGGTGCCTGGCCTGTGCATTGGATGATTGATTAATGTGTACTAAATGAGTGGATTAAAAATGGTTCTCTGGTCCCACCTGTGAATGAAACTTGTTTTCTTTTTCTTTTTCTAAAGGACACATACAGCTATGCAGCCCTCATTTGTGGTACTTAAAAAGTGCTCCAGGGCAGAAGCCATAGACATCAAAACTGGGAATGTCTACAGGGAAGTGAAGAACCTACCTCTGACATCAGCACTTGAAAATAAGCTTGCTCACTAAAAACAAATTTAACAGATCTTTGAGGCAAAAGATGTTCACCTAGTTCTTGTGGGGCCTGCTTTTGTCCACTGTAACCTGTGTGCACACCCCTCTACTGGACTTCTTTCTAAAATTCCTCCTGCTGTTTTAGGGCCTTCCTTCCCTTCACAGTCACTCCACCCTACAGTAATTAGGTTTAACTAGAGCAATTAACAAAACAAACTCCTTGCTGCTTAGTGGGCTGATAATTCTGATTGCAAAATTATTTTAGGATGTGCAGAACAGTTTATAACAAAGATAGATAAGTTATGCAACCATTTTGCATATAATCCTTTTGTTTGTGTGTACAAAACAGAGTCCCACATCTTAAATAATGCTGTCTAAAATTACATTTTGCTAAGCATTGAGCTTCCTTATACAATATTAACTCAGATCTAATGAATCTAATTTGGATTATTGTTTCTAGTGCTACAGAATTGTTAACTATTCAGATACAAATGCCTCATTTTTTTCTACTAATAAGTAAAGTCAACAGCTGTTTGTGTTTTTTAAAATGGAAAACTGGGGCTGGGGATGTGGCTCAAGCGGTAGCATGCTCACCTGGCACGCATGCTGCGCTGGGTTCTATCCTCAGCACCACATACAAATAAGAATGTTGCGTCTGCCGAAAACTAAAAAATAAATATTAAAAAATTCTCTCTCTCTCTTAAAAAAAATGGAAAACTGATGTAAACAACCCAAACCATCCAATTTCTGAATATCTTCTACACAAAATACTATTATTCCATGTCTAAATTTTTCATGAGCATTATCACTATAAATTTGTTTTTCTGTACAAGCAAAAAAAGTAGCACTATTTCATAAGTATTGCATATTATTCAATCCTAGTGCCACATAAGACTTCAACCATGTATTTGAAATGTTAAATACTGTAATTAGATTTCTCCTGTAGTGATTTTTACGGTAGTCCTATCTTTGCCTTTAATGGAGATAACTTGTAATATTTAACCAATATTTCACTGATTTTTATAATATGAAATCAGATTACATAATTACAATTGGCATTCTCAAATTTGGAAACAAATACAGACAACTCTTGGTGATCATATAAGTCAGAAAATACAGAATATCAGAAAAATAGAAGTGCTCAGGCCTATTAGAGAGATGCCTGCTAGATGGCATCAAGGTATCTGGTGTGTCCTGTTTATAAATCCCAACAAAAGGCTTTATACCTGAGATGGTATAAATAGGTTTAGTATTCATTGCTACCCAAAATCCACCATTAGCCATTTGTTATAGATTCTAGCATCTAGGTATGTCGTATATGGAATCATTATAAATAGTGTTATATAACTCACTTTTCTTCTTACTGCATGAATATCTTCCCATGTCTACATTATTCTTAATTGCCTCAGAGAATTCCAGAGTATAAATATATACTGTGCTTTGTTTAACCAATGATCAAGCGTACTTTAATTTTTTTTTTAAACTCTGTTGGAGATCAAACCTGTGCCTCAAGCATGCTAAGCATGTGCACCCAGCCCTTGTGTATGTCATTCATTCATTCATTCTTGGTGGTGCTGAGGTTCCAAAACAGGGCCTTGAACATGCTAGGCAAGTTCTCTAACACTGAGCTACACCCCCATCCCCTATTGTAAAACTATTACACAGAACACCCTGATCACTTGGCAGTGTGAATCTGAAGTTCAGGAGTGTTCAGTCCATGGAAAATCACCAGAAATCTTATTTGATTTCTCAATTTCAGAAAGAAAAGTGGATACTGACTCCCAGAGTAATTTTCTTCTGGTCACCCAGTTATTAGTATTGGCCCACAATAACTTATCGGGCAATTCCCCAATCTACGATGCTCTGAAATTGAAAGTTGTTTTGACTTTTTATGCTCACTGCCATAGATTAACTCCCACCATTAAGATACTACAATGACCTTAAAATTACTTTCTCCATTTCCAGTCTCGTTTCTTGCAATTTTCATCACCCCTACTTCCACCAGAATTACCACTCTGAATCACAGCTTTCCCACAATCCTTCCTTCCCCACCAAGCCTCCCTTGATTCCTCCCAGTGCTGGCCTAAAACTGCCTGAATTATTGTTTCAGCATCTTAGTAAGAACCTTTATGCTATTTTCTGCTGCAGAAACACTGATGTTTGAATAAGAACAACTCACTGAGGGTATCTGCATCAATATTATCTCTCCCAAATCTGAAGAAGTTCTGAATTCCAAGTCACATCTAGCACCATGAGATGCTAGTAGATGAGCAGGCGAGACCTCCTTCCTCAGTTGGTCAGGGGGCCCTTGGTCCACATACAGTGACTGATCTTCATTTATTTTTGTGTGGTGCTAAGGATAGAACCCAGTGCCTCACACATGCTAGGCAAGTGCACTACTACTGAGCTGCAATTGCAGCTCCTCAGTGACTGATCTTGGTTACAACAAATATACTTGTTGAAATCAGTTACTAAGTTGTAATCTTTTCTCATTTCACACAAGCGCTTGCCTAGCATGCATGAGGCACTGAGTTCGGTCCTCAACACCACATTAAAAAATAAATAAATAAATAAAAATAAGTTATAAAAAAAATCACAAATAACTTTTAAATAATAAAATACAGGGCTGGGAGGGGGAGCTCAGTAGTAAAGTGCTTGTCTAGCAGCGCATGCTCGAGGCCCTGGATTTGATTCCCAGCATAGCAACAAACAAGCAAAAAAAAAAAAAACATTAGCCACATATTTGCTAGGCAAAACAA
This sequence comes from Marmota flaviventris, assembly GCF_047511675.1. Classification (NCBI taxonomy): domain Eukaryota; kingdom Metazoa; phylum Chordata; class Mammalia; order Rodentia; family Sciuridae; genus Marmota; species Marmota flaviventris. Next base: position 56,910,161 of record NC_092503.1, read on the forward strand.
TAAATGAAAATAATAGTAATAGTTCCTTAATATTATTCAGCTGACCAGAGGACATACACAATAAAATGGCTTAATTATTTCTTATTTTTAAAATTGAAGAAATAACACAATGGTGTCCTTAACACTACTATAATGTTAGCATGGTAACTTAACCCACTTAACCCTGGGTTTGGAACAGCCATGTACATGGGCACACAAATGCACATGTCACTGAGATTTTCCATGTCTGTCCCCCGTTGGCTGCCTCATGGTGGAGGGATCAGCAAGAAGTCAGTATTCACCACTTGTAACATCATTACTTCCCCTCCCCAAGCCCACCAGAGTCAAATCTGTACACAACACAGGCCTCATCTTCCGGAGAAGCTCAAAAGCCGGCTGGCGTAAGGTTCCCTTCAAAGCACCCTGGAAGTCTGTGTGGGATGAGGAGTATTGAAACCATCCTCTTTCCAGAGAAGAGCTGAATCCACCCCACTATGTTTCTGTTCTCATTTACCAGGGGCTCACGACATAAGTGGTTAGAAGGTTGTCCTGCAGCTCCCCCACGCAGGCAGTGCCACAGGCAGCAGAAGCCACACACACATCTGTGTAGATGCCTCCCAAATGGGACCTGCTGAAATCCAGTTATCTGCTCTTGGGTTTATTAGAATTGGGTCATGGAGAAAAATCTAACTGCGGGAGCAGTTGTGGGATGAAAGAGGGAATTGTTTTGTTCCTCTTTACTTCCCCCCCTTGTCCTTCTCCATCTTCTATAACGAAGAATAGGAGAGCTCTGCTTGAGGAACATGAGCATCTTATTCTTGGTGGGGGGACATTCAGTTGTGTGTTACATGTCAGTATTTACAGGACAGGGAAGGTCACAATTCCCAGAGCTATCTCATTCACAATCTAGAAGCTTGCTTAAGACCCACATATTATCGCCCAGATTACCCCTGCAGAATGATTTCCAGCATGAATTAGTTGTTGCTATCTTTTAAAAAGTGAATTTATTCTTGATTTCTCTTTTCCTGCCCACAAAAGAATAGCAAAAGAGTGTGAAGTAAGTCTTCCTGTCTTGAGTTTTTTCTTTGTAATATTTTCCCTCATAATAGATAAAGAAGGTATCCATGACTTGGTGGATATTAATACAAAAGCCTAGGCAAGGACATAAGAAAATGGAATATATTAGCCCATTGCAGTGAGTGGTACACATCTATAAACCCAGCAACTCAGGAGACTGAGGCAGAAGGATTGCAAATTCGAGGACAGCCTGGGCAACTTGTCAAGATTGGCTCAAAATAAAAGTTAAAAATGTGTGGGAATGAAGCTCAGTGGGCCCTTGGTTCAATCCCCAGCACTGGGAAAAAAAGAAAAAAAAAGAAGAAAGGAAGGAAAAGAGAAAGAAAGAGGAAGGGAGGGGAGGGAGGGAGGAAAGGGGAGAGAGAGAGAGAGAGAGAGAGAGAGAGAGAGAGAGAGAGAGAGAGAGAACACTGATAGCATGTCATTAAAATTTGCCCCCTAAATGCTTTTGACAGTAGTTCCCAAACTTTGCTGCATTCCAGAATGGGCAGGAGAGCTTTAAGATGCTGATGTCCTGGTTGCATCTCATGCCAATTAAATCAGAATGCTGGGATGGGAGCCAGGCACCACTAATTTTTAAAGCTCCTTAGCTGATTCCTATGTGCTGTCAAGTTTGGGGTCCTCTACTTAATCAGATGCTCACCTTATAGAAGCTCTCTACACTAAAATATTGTCTTCCCTAATGCCTCTCAGCAAAGACAATGTACTATGGTTATGGAACATTCACAGGAACAGTTTCTAAATGTGTGGCTTAGATTGATGATAGACAATGTGCCTCACTCAGTGCCTCTGAGATTAACAAACTGGGGCAATGAGGACAAGGACACAAGTTCTGTACTCAAAGGAGTCACCTAGGCTGGCTTGTGTCTGTAGCCACAGATTGCATTCATAATTCAAGTTATGGGTGAATATTGTGCCTTGGAAAAGGAAACTACCACCAAGTGTATGGACTGTTAAGCACCAATGCAATTCCCAATATCAGAGAATCAAGTCGAATTCTATATCCTATTGAAAGTGTGTAAGCATCATTATCCTCATGTATTAAACATATCTGTATATATACATATATATATATAATTCTTAATAAAGATGGTTTAAATATTATAAATAAATAAATAAATAAATATAAATCAATCAATCATAGTTGTTAAAGTAACAATATGAAAGACTGTCTCAAGAGTAAATATTTGAAGTTGGCAAAAGCTATTTGGGGTATGGCATAGTGCCTAGCACATATTAATAATACCACCAACATTTACATTGAGCAAAACATCAAAAGATGTTAATTCTTGAAATTTCAGGGTAAGTCTAAATATCTAGATATTTATAAGCCATACTTAATTGGGATAAGTTTTCTGGAAAGAAACTTAGCTATACATACCAAGAGACTTAAAAGATTTATAATCTTTGGTCAAATTATCATACTAATGGAAATATATCCACAGGAAAATAATTTGAACAGTTATATAAGCACATTTAATTGCAATGTTACTTTTAGTCAACAAACTGGGAATGATGTGGGCATTCAATTTATGGATATTTGCTCAAGAGATTATGATCTAGCCACATGATATGACTATTAATTAGCCATTAAAAAGTTTCGAAATAAAGGTGATATGGAAGAATGCTCATGATGTACTACTACATAAAAAGCAGAGGCAAAAATGTATCATAATTCCATTTGTATTCTTCCCACAACCACAAAAAATGGCCTTCTATGTAAAAGAAAAACATCTAAAACAATTGGAAGATGATATCTGAATGTTGATTCCCAGTTCTATTCCTCTAATTAGTCTTAATGAAGTCAGCAGTTTTGTCATAAATTTCAATTAACTATAATCTCCATCTGACACAAACCCGCTGGTCCATATGTTGGGTCTTCCAGTTGACCAAATGTAACAGTCTTTGAAACTGATTTAGCTAAAAAACATGCAACTGACAAAAAATGACAGCCATCTAGGCAATCTGAAAAGATAATCATTACAAACAAATCCAGGGAGAGGTGGTGGATGGGAAGAGGGAAGGATTGCGTTCAATATATTTTTCCAAATTTTTTCCTTCCTTCTAGCGTAAGTTAATCACAAGCACAGCCCACAAATAGTTTAGAGAAATGTTTTAAGATGAAAAAACACACATAAGGTGTTGGAAGCTGACTCCTTATTTCCTATTTTTCTCTCCGGGGCAACCCCTTCCCCTGGAGTCAGGCAACAGTGAAGAGTGTAGCACACAAGAGTGCACTTTTTATCCAGCAGAAATATTTAGCTTGGCTGTCTGCCAGGGAATGCTGGAAGAACGGACTGAATTAGGGGATTTACCTTCCACGTGTTTGGCACGTGTCATTTAGAGTATCTGAGACGCTTCTCTTTCTCCATGGTGTCTGAGCGGTGGAGAGCGATACATACTACAGGAAAAGTCATGTAACTCACTGCTGTAACACGATACAACATCAACTGAATTTACAAACTGGGCATTTTTCTCAGATTCCGCTCTCTTGCTTTCTGTGACTGATAACTACAAACGGACACTATCTATTGTTGTTGGGAGGAAAAAGTCTATATTTTCCTTGATTCTAAAGATGCTTCCACTTTTAACAATCAAGCCCACTTTGGAGCTGCGTATTATAAACAATTTTGAAAACCCTGATTAATAAAACAAAACAAAACAAAAAAATCCTTGACATCACAAGTCAGTTATAGCATCTTCATTTAGGGTTTTATTGGGAATGGTTTTTATCTATCTATCTATCTATCAATCATCTATCTATATCTACTTACCTATCTATTTTTTTGTGTGTGTGTGGTGCTGGGGATAGAATTCTGGGCCTTGCACATACTAGGCAAAGATTCTGCTACTGTGCTACACCCCTCTCCCTTATTTATTTTTAACATAGACATTCTTGGGATTCATCTATAATCAAGTTATTGAATCTGTTCTCAGTTATGAATACTTTTTTTTTAATACCTGATTTGACCTTGTGCTAAGCTACTGGACACTTGGTAGACTCTAGATGCCTTAAAGGACCTACAGGTCTCCTTTGTTTTTACAAGGGAGGCGGAGTAACCCACCAAAGGCAGTGGCTAGAGGTTTTGTCCTTTGGTGACCTAACAATGGACAAAGGTAGGGAGCTTAACACAGCCTCCAAATAGAGAATGTTCATCAAGCATGAATTCCAAAGAAATTGCCTCTTCGTACCAGAAAACAAATGAGAAGGGTGTTAATTTTACTATGGGAGGCAAAAAAATGCCTGTTTGTTCTGTTCTCTTCACAGGATGTGAGATGATGCTGTTCTAGTACCTAGAGTTGGAAAAGTCACCTCGAGTTTTCAGGTGAGAACGTCCATCTCTGGCCCAGATCCCCAGTTCAATACAGCTTGTTAGTGACAACATTCAATGTCTGATTAGGGTGGTAAGGAAATTTAATCAGGTTTTTTAAAAGTGCGTGAGTTGAAGTGGGAGAGGTTTCCATAAATGCAAATTTTAATGAGTGCTTTATGAGCTGCTATAATTTATGTGAAAAGGAAGAAAGGAGAATATAGACACTGCACAAAGAAACATGGAAGACAACACAAGAAGTTGAAAACAGTAGGTTTCTCTGAGGAAAAGAAATGGGTAGCTGGGGATGTGTGTAGATTTTTTATTATATACCTTTGGCACCTTTGGGATTTTGAACCATATGAATATATTTACTTATGCAAAGTAAAATTTAGACAAATTTTATAAAAATTGATTTAAATTTTAAAAGTAATACTGTTGCCAAATATCTGCTAAGTCTTATATACTTATATCCGAGTCCTTGTTTTCAAATTTTTGGAGTACATATCCAAGAGAATTGCTGGGCATCGGATAATTCTGTTTAGCTTTTTGAGAAAGCAAACTTAACATTCATTTGAACGCAACTATTACACTTACAGGAAATTTACTCTAGGGAAATAACTACGAGTGCATCCAGAGAATTATTCATTGAGTTTTTGAGCAAAAAATATTGTTTTATAATATTGAAAAGTTGGAAACAAGCCAAATGATCAACAATATGGAATCAGTTAAATGTATCATTTATACAAGCAAATTCTATGAGGCTCTTTGGGACAGCAGTTAAAGAGACTTGGTTTTGAGTTATCCTGCATGGCTTAAGATCCTGGCTCTATTTACATACTCTCTGACTTTGGGCAAAAAAATTATCTCTCTACTTCTCACATTCTTCATCAGCAAAATAGAGATAATAATAACATTGAGTTCATTAGGAAGTTGTGAAGACCAAATCACTTAATACACAAGAAACATCCAGAAAAAAGCCAGTCACACAGAATGTGCTTAATTAACCTCCACAGGTATGTTTCAAATGCTTTACAATAAGCATTTCCTAGTTGATAATAAGCAATGTTTAAAATAATGGGAAATCACTTGGATTCATAACTGACATTTATATAATCATTTTTTTCCTGGAAAGTATTTGTGTGCATTCATAGAGAAAAGATTAGAAATGTATACACAATATATTAATCATCAATTATAACTAGGTGGTACAAATACCATTGATTATTTTTTCTGTATTTTTTCACATTTTTAAACATGAATATTACTTTTATGATCAGAAACAAAAGTTAAAGACTAGATAGGGGAGAAGCAGAAGGATACTTTTTTAAAAATAGCCATCACATTTTAAATATGGATTCCTAAAATTAAACACATTTTATTGTATTATGTTTTGAAATGCTGGATGCTAAAATCAAACTTGCTGAGGGAGAAAGATGAGGCAAAAAATTCTCTTCCGCAAAACAGTCCATTTGATTAAAATCAATGGATGTGTAACTGATGTGATTCTGCAATCTGTATATGGGGTAAAAATGGGAGCTCATAACCCACTTGAATCAAATTGTGAAATATGATATATCAAGAACTATGTAATGTTTTGAACAGCCAACAATAAAAAATTAAAAAAAAAAAAATCTTATTTTAAAAAAATCTTTATTAAAATCTGGTAATCGTCTTTAATGGTAAAGTTCTAAGACTGACTTGGCCGAGCCCCACCCCCAGCTCCCTCCTGTCTTGTGACATGATCTGTGAGCTCCTGTCCACCCGCATGATGAATTAAATGTATGACAGTTATGACAGGTGAGGAGTACATGGAGGGGCTTAACCAGCAGGGATAAGATAAAGCCCCCATTTAAGAACAAAGCCCCCTCCAAAGCTCGCCCATTAATGAACACACACAGAATCTCTTTATTTGTCCCACTTGGAAGGAGCAGGCGGAAACCATAGACAATAGGCACTAGGCAGGGCGGCTGTTTCTCCAAGGACCTCCCAACCAACTAATTGAAAATCCTTGATATTCTGCTAAACACGTCTGAAAGACAGGCTCAGCTTTCATGGGCAAGGGCAAGGCCTGCCTTTCAATGTTGTGTTAATACAATAGACTTAAATTTACAGCTGGACTAAGTGGAATTACTGTATGTAAACCATAATATCTATCTGCAGGGATCCAGATAAGCCCTAGAGAGACTAGTCCAGCAGGACAAATCCAAGGAATTTTGGAAGTCAATCCATTAGGATTATGGGGCAGCCCCCTGAGTTTGGGAGTCACAGGCTCAATCTATGGAAGCAATGAAGTCTCAATCTTCTTTTATCCTAACCTCTTATCTGAAGGCGGCCTGTGACCCAGTTTTTATTTAAAACAAACTGAGAAACTACAGACGACATTATAATCATTTTCTATAATATTTACACAACATTATTGAACAGGCAGCTGGTCGTGAGTAATTAAAAACATACTTTTGAAAACCATTTGCATACCCAAAGTGTACAATAACAATATTGTGCTATACAGTTACAATAACCGGAACATTACTAATGACATGTGCTAAAGATACACACCAGGAAAAGTGAGCTATTAGTTACAGTTTCCTTATTCAAGACTTTTAGCCTCTGTTCATTTCAGCTTATTTACAACATTAGGCATTGTAAAAGGAACAAGGTTATAGAATACTCTCTGAAAGTGCACTGTCATCTTGGGCTTAGCTCTTGCTGATTGGTTTGTGTGTGGGAATGTGTATACATAGTAGCTACTCAAGAAACACTTTCTGAATAAATAAAGACCATTGACAAAAAGACTTTAAAGGTTGCAGACACCTCCCAGCCATCAAGATAACCTCCAAGTCCCCTGATGATCATAATAAAGGCATTGATGGGGAGACTTTAGCCATTCCAGCAGTCTGTGCAAGGTTAGTCCCATTGACATAGCTGTGGCTGGTGAATGTCCTACTGAGGGTGAGATAGACATCATCTCTCTTTCACAGATGGGGAAATACTGACTCAGGTGATCAGCTGTCCCAGGTTCAAAAAGCAATTCAGTGACTGAGTGAGAACCCTACTTGTGTCAGAGAGGCTCCAAAGTCTCTTTTTGAGTCTCCTAAGCTGTCCCTCTGGCCTCACCCCAGCGGAAAGTCTCCTGATCAGTGCTAGCTTTATCCAGTATCTGTGAGAACGCTGGCCCAGTGTGCATTCTTTCCTTCTCACTAAAGAGAACCAGCTCTGGGAACAGAAAACATAAGTAACCAGCTTGTGCCTATATTGCCAGGAAAATCAGAGCCAGGATTTCCCTGCTCCAAGCAGTCAGGATAGAGGGGCGCTGTCTGTGTGCCCTCAGAAGACAAGCACTAGTCTTTTGAGCACTAATCTCTTTCTTTGGTTCACACAGGAGTAGAATTATTCCCACGGTCTTGCAACATCCGATTTGGGTCATTTGGCAGATCTTCTCAGGTTTCTGTGTATTTGGACCCATTGTGGAAACATCCATCGAGTTTTAAGAGCTCAGCAGTTCCCTGAGCACTAAGCAGCTCACCAAGAGTCTGAGTGATCACTATTGCTGCCTTGTGAAAAGGTCTGGATTTCGTCTGTCCACAGCTCAACACCCAGAGAGGATGTTTTGCAGAAGAGCCAAATAGACATGGAGGCAAACTGCTTTTGGGTCTTATCTGAATGATGATACTTAACTTTCACCACCTGGACCGGGCCTTGCAGGGGAAACAGCCACACTCAATTATTGTCTCTTCTAGACAACTACTGTTTAATCCCACCTCCAGCTGATAGGAACTGGTGGAAAGCAAGATGCTATTTTTAGTCAGGACAGTGTTTTCCTCTTTCATCTATGAGAAAGGTAATTCCTCTTACAGTCGGGGCCATCCCAGATGCTAGATTTGGGGGAAATTTTTAATTCTAGGGTATTGTTACTCTTAGCAGAATGAGTGAGCTTTGATCTTTCCAGGACAATTTTAAATTTAAAGTTATTCTCTGTGCGGCACTCTGTTAATGGGTAGAAGTCAACAGAATAGAGAGTACATCCCTACAAACCACACTCTGACACAATGAAGAAGGATAATTTACTTTAAATAAATTCAAGTACAAGGGGAAAATTAACCAAAATAACATCATAAAAGCTTCTTGACAGGTTTCTACCCTCCTTCTCAGCTTTATACTCACCAATCTTTTTATTTACTTTTAGGGGGATTGAACCCAGGACCTCATGCATGCCAGGCAAGTGCTCTACCACTGAGCCCCACCCTCAGCCCTCATCCATCTTTTTTTTTACCTCAGGCTAACAAATGATTTTATCAAGGAATTGATGCAGCATGACACAGGAAACTTAAAATGGCATTTCCAGAATTGACTAATAAATATTTTTGGAATTGATCATAAGGTATTTCTTTCATATTTTCTGAAAATTATTTTTCAAGGGACCAGAACTCAGAACTACTCAATTGACTTATTACCTTTATAGGTGAAGGGATGCCTTAGAGAAAACATGTTATCACCCAGGGTAGAGAGTCACATCTGATTCTTAAATTATCTGAAAATAAGGAGAAACCCCATGCCTGACATGCTAGCAATTCAGGCTTTTGCTTTAAATTGTGGCTGTTCATTTATTCATTTCTTGGGGGTTGGACACAGCAGGAGACATTTATAGGCAAGATATAGATTAAGACCAAGAAAATTCTACTTGTGAAACCAACTTCGGATCTTGCTAGTTGGTGCCAGGATTACCTGCTCTGCAGCCAAGATGTGAAACATGGGGAGTGCAAATACTTGCTGTACAAGGCAGCCTTTGAAAACCCAAGCACATTATTTCCCCTGGTGTTTTCTTGCCATTTGAAGAACGGTCTGGAAAGGAGGTGTTGAGTTAGTTTACATTGACCTCCGCCTGACCTGGAAGGTAGAGGTTTTAAGAGCTGAGCGGCAGCCACAGTCAGGAAGCGCCAGGAAAACAACTCAAGGAAAAGGACTGCATTTGTGGGGACCCGGGATCACCCCACCATTCTTATTGTAGACGGAGGGCATCGCCTTCGCCCTTTGTGGGGAACGGAATCCATCCATCTTCATTTAGGCTTTTTTGGTGGGGCGGGGGTGGGGTGGAAGAAGATGGGGCTGCCATTTCCTTTGGCTCTTGAAAAACAGAAACCAGCAGTGATTATTCATTTCTACCCCCATCCCCGCCACCAAACCTTTCTAGCAGCAACCCGGGAAGAATCAACATTCTCTGAACATATTAGTTGTTCTCCTGCTTGGAAACCAACTGCTGCAAGCTGAGCAGCAGCAAATCCAAATTGACAGTTCAGAAAGATGTGTTTCGGGGATGCAGGCAGGGGTATTGTGATGGGTTTCGATGCTGCTCACTACCTTTTCTATAATGGAACAACCCATTGGTGCAATTCTCCATAAGGAATGTTGCACTCTTAGGAAGGTCAAGTGCAGCCAGTGTTTTCTGTACTTATCCATGTTACAATTTTGCTTCCTTCACACTCAAATCAGCAACACTCCAGGGCACCTGGATCCCTGGAAATGTACTGCACATTCTTCTGCAGTATACATTTTTGAGATTATGAATTTTCATGTTATAGATTAACTGCTTTATAAAGTGAGATTATGAATTTCCATGTTATAGATTAACTGCATTATAAAGGAATTATACATTTCCCTTCCCTATAAGAATAAAAATGGATATATTCAGTTTTATTTGGGACAAAGAAACAGAAATTATCCTTGGCATTTAGATCATAAAGAATAAAAAGAATAAATACTGCACATGACAGAGATATGTTCATATACTATACATAGTTAAAAAAATAAAATAAAACTTTAAAGATTTTATAGACTGGATTGGGGTTGTAACTCAGTAGTAGACATTTGAAGAACGTGTGGGGCCCTGGGTTTGATTCTCAGCACCATATAAAAATAAATAAATAAAGGTATTCTGTCCAACTACAACTAAAAAATAAAAATTAAAAAAAGCTTCTATAGGCTGTTCCAAATTTGAAATAATCAAGAACTTCTTTATTAAGAGTTGTTAAAACAAGATATTTAAATATCAGAGCATGAGTTTTTTTTTTTTTTTTAATTTAAACAGACATGTCCCACTTGCTCTCCAACATTGTGAAGGTGTTGACAACTTAACTGGTATCTGTTTTTTTCCTTGCTTTATTCTGCCATTTTCCAGCTATTTTCATCTTTGTCAATCCAATAAACAAAATGGATTGGGATTATTAGTTTTGGATCAGAAGAGACCTCTTCAGACCATAGATTGTAACTGTACTTTGAAACTTGTCTATTTCACCTGCAGGCCTCCTGGATAGGTCTAAATTCTAAGTCCATTTTCTAAAGTAGAAACTGAGGGTGGATGGATCAGGGCTGAATGTGCCTGGTGGACATCATTAACGTCTCCTCATGCTTCTGAAATGCACCAAGACCTCTGCCCCTAATTAGCTGAAAGCTTTAAGTCCATCACTCAATGTCTCTGAGCCTCAATTTCCTTATTAAGACCTTCAACTCAAACAAGAAATAGCATGACTTATACCACAGTGCTCACTGCTGGGTTATAAAGGCCAAAATGTCTAGGGTCGCCAAAATGAAGTAGAGGAATTCAGAATCTAACTGCATACCAGAAACCACATTTGAAATAACAATTGGCTATGGGACATAATTATCATGCCACAGTGCAGATGAATTCAGCCAGCAGGAAAGACAGGGACATCTGGCCAGGGGAACAACTCCTGGGTCAGGTGACAAGGATAAGGTGGATTAGAAAGATATCTGGTCCAGGTTAGTAGAGCCATCTAACAGTCTGACTAAATCCATGGACATTTGGCTGAAAACCAAAAAAAGAGGAGCGGGCTTGGTATTGGGGATAGGATTCTCCTTATTTCTGTCATTGCTTCAAGATAATTTCTCACAACCCCCACCCCAACCCAACCTCACTTGTCTTTTAAGCACATGATATCAAGTGTCACTGATATTTGGCTGTCACTGGCCAAAGATCATCTATCTAGTTGATCCGTTTTATTGACTGAAGACTTTTATACCTGGCTCACTGTCTTCTTCCCTGCAGGGAATTCCTGTTACCTCTGACATCATCTGATCTTTTCCATTCCCAGTCCACCTGGTGGTCATTCCATCATGAAGCACCTCCAAAATCTCTGTCTCTAACCCCTCTCTTCAGTCTTTCCAACATGTTTTTACTATTCTGACTATTTACTATTCAGATCTTCCAATCCAGTGATCTTTTTCTTGTTCGCCAATATGTATAGCACCTATTCTCACTTCCCTATGACCCAACTTTGCATCTATGATGCATCCTCCTTGGCAGGTCATTTTCTACTACATGGCCTCTCCTTTTTTATACTTAGCCCAAACCCCAGTATTCCAGTGAGTTATCTGTGTCTAAAGACTCACTTGCTCTCATCCCAGCCCCTCCAGAACCTACTGCAGACACCCTTTCATTCCCATATTACACTGAAATCACTGTAGACGTTTGGCAATGACTTCCATCTGGTCAAATGGACGGGCAGTTCTCTGTTCTCCTTTTGTTTATTTCTGAGCAGTGCGAGATGCCACCATCCTCGACTTCTGGAGACGAACTCCACAGCGGACTGTCTAACCACTCTACTCTCCTGATTTCTGCTTATCTCACTGGCCATTGTTTCTAGTTTCCTCTTTGAAAACATGACCTGGATGGAGCTCAGCTGCCACATCTAATGCTTGAATTTTGATAACATTCTATATTAAATAGATGGTGACAACTCTGGATTTTAATCTCTAGCCTGGAACACTCCCCTTGGCACCAAATTCTTAGACACAGTTCCTTCCTTGTCATCTTTATTTTCACATTTTGTGGACATCTCCATCTTCACAATTCAAAATGGAACTGATTCTTCACAAAACTGCTGTTCCCTGTCTTTCAAGCTCAGTGAATTCATGCACTATGATTGAACTTAGAGATTATCAGTCATTTAGGATTTCCCCATCCTTCTATCTCCACCACCCACATCCAGTGCATCCAAATATATTCAGAATCCTCCAAGCACTTCTCTACCCTAGCCTGAGCCACTGTCACCTTTTGACTGGACTGTTGAGTAAGTCTACTCACTGGCCTTTCTGTTCCGTTCTTGTCCCTACTCTGTTCTTCTGCCAGCATTCAGAGATGTGAACACATAAATCAGATCACATCACTCCAGTGATGGAAATCACAAAGGACTCCCCATCATCCTCAGAATGAAGTTAAAACTCCTTATTCCCAGAGGTTACAAACAAAACCTTTTATGTTCCTTTGGATCTCATCTCCTCTCACTCTTCCAATGGCTCTCCAGACTCCCAGCACACTGGATTTTTTGCTGCTTCTCTAAGAAACAGCTCCTTTCCATCTTTGAATCTGTGCTAGTCCTCCACCAGATCTAAAAGGGATGGACCCATTCATTCCATTTACAGTCTGTACCCAAAGTCACCTCCTCAGAGACCTTTCTTGTCTATCTTTGTCTAAAATAGCATGCTATTCCATCATTTTCTATTGCCTTCTACTGTTTTAGTTTTGTTATCATGATCACTATCTTGTATTAGTATCTAAAATTGTATTAATTAATGTTTATTGATTTATTGTCTCTGCCATTAACATAATCTCTATTGGGGTTATCGTGCATGTGTGTGTGTGTGTGTGTGTGTGTGTGTGTGTGTGTGAGAGAGAGAGAGAGAGAGAGAGAGAGAGAGAGAGAGAGAGAGAGAAGGGGGGGAGAAACCATTGTCTTCAGCATTTAGAACAATGTTTGGTACACGTAAGTTCTCAAGAAATATTCGTTGGGTGAATGAATCATTGAATGAACAGATGGAGATCTGGAATGCTTCTACATTTAAACATGGTTTATTGAGTGATTTTTGTGCACAGTCATTTCTTGATAGGCTATTGATTATGAAGTTAAAGAAATATGCTTGCTACTTTTGTGGAGTCAGTATTTAGAGCCCAGAAGCAAATAGAACCCAGACTCATTTACTGGGAGGTTGCAATGGATTGAATGTTTGGGTTCTCTCCAAATTCCTGTGTTGAATTCCTAACTCCCAATGTGATGGTATGAATGGGTGGGGCCTTTGGGAAGTAATAAGTTAATGAGAGTAGGACAGTCATGAATGGGATGAGTGCATTTTTGACAGGGACTCCAGACAGCTCTTTCACAATGAGAAATTGGTGGTCTGTAAACTGGAAGAGGGCCCTCACCAGAACCCAACCACACTAAACCCTGATCTTAGACTTTGCATCTTCCAGAACTGTGAGAAATACACTTCCACTTGTTTAGAAGCCATCATTTGTCATCAAAGCTCAAACTAACTTAGAGACTATTCCAAAACACATCTGAGAGTTGAAAAGAACAGGTCCAAGAGAGGAGACTGTAAATTAATTTGCATAAAGTTCCAACTTCTGCTGCTTCTTTTTAAAATGGTACTGGGGACTGAACCTAGGAGCATTTTACCACTGACTATATCTCCAGCCCTTTTTATTTTTCATTTTGAGACAATTTTGAGACGAGGTCTCAATAAGTGCAATAAGTGCAATACTCCTGCCTCAGCCTCCTGAGTCACTGGGATTACAGGTGTCTGCCACTATGCCTGCAGATTTCTACCTGTTTTTAAAAGTTGAATTATGATTTTCTAAACATCTTTCCTTATTATCTGTGTTACCTATATTTATATAATAAAAATGTGAAATGAATCGTTAAACCTTAAGACTTAAGGTCCATTTCTTTAGAGGAAAAGGGATATAAGAATAAAACCTTGAGGGTTTTTTTTTTTGTTTATTTGTTTTGGCATTTAATTCCTAGCACCAAAAAAACCAAACAAACAAAAATGAGGGATTATTGTATCCAGTTTCATTTTAAAAGATGATTGGTGGTTTTGCTAGAAATCTTCTGTCACTTCAAATTATTTAAAATGGCTCTTTGACATGCTTTCCTCTGAATGAGTAAATTTGGTATTCTCTGCATTGGCATTTGTAAAAGTGATTTATGAAAAAGTAAAATCAATATTGTGCAAGAAATCAGTAGTTTTTCCTACAAATTCAGAAGAAACAATAATACAAGCTCACACCCAATCCTATCAATTTATTTAAACATTCACTATGCATCCTAAATCAATAGTTGTGGTGAAAAATTAAGGACCACTGCTTCCTCTCAGGATCTACAAAAACAAAACAAACAAAACCCCCCAAAACACTGCACTTCGTGAATATATTTGGCAGGTGTATGAAACAAAAGGTTTCTTTCCTCCTTTCTCTACAAATGCAACATGAGCAAGAGTGCTTGAACATGCTTTTCTCTAAACCACTCATAAAAATTCTTGAGGTTCTTAACCTTACTGGAAAAGAAAACCTCAGATGACTATAAAGTAAATACACAGCATATTCTCAATATCATGGCCATCTTCAAGCAATTTCTCACACTTATAATGCATTTATTTTTATATAAAGCAGATGCATGTCTTTGGGGCAAACCATGTCTTTTATTCTTATGTTGTGAAAGTCCCTTCTAATTAAAACAGGAAATACAAATTTCCTTGTCTAGTTCTAAGGATAAATCCTACTTAGCACAAGCAGCTGTCTGCAATTTCTGATGAACACTTTCTGGCTCTTCAAAACGTGCACTGCTGAATTCTTCCTGCAGCGCCTTTGCATTCATACCCATTGTCCCTGCATGTGCACCCACCCAGGCCCAGGCATACCTTGGGCACCTTCATGAGCTAAGCAACTACCACCAACAGTGCTGCAACTTCAAAAACTCGAAATCCAGAACTGAGGAGGCTGAATACATTCTGGAGGAGGCATTAAGTAAAAAAGGTAAAATGAGAAGTCTGGTTCAAAGAAAAGACTAGGGGTTGAATGCAGGAGAGAATGTACATGAATTTCTTTTGAAAAAGTCATTCTTCTTTCAATGCTTTGTATGACAGCCCAAATTGCAATTAGGAAGAATCTGGTCCCACCCTTGTAATTAAAAAGCACAAGTAGTTCCTTTACTGACCACAACAAAGGGAGAACAGACTCAAACCCACTTCCTTCACAGGAGCTTCTCTCCCTGTTTCTGAGCAGGGTTGTGAGTGGCTGATAAACCAGGCTCCTGGGTCTGAAGGCATTAAAGCCCAAGAGAGTTGATCCACATGACAGTGGAGTAGATGAGTGGGGTGGTTTTTCCATCATTATAAAGGCTCGATTAATATTCCTACCAATTGCATTTTCAGACTGGCCAATTAGTTCCATCAAATCACTTACACAGGAGAAGTGGTAAGAGACAGGGAGGCCAGAGAATGCCCTTCTTCTTTTCAGGGATGGATCTTTGGGTCCCAAGCCACCCTCCCGGTGCTCTTCCAGGTCACAGCTGAGGGCTCCCTCCCTATGTCCTGCTGGGCTATGCAACAAATGCTTGGTGCTGGAAGTTTTTGCTTCAGTAATGAAATAAAACTGCTTTGTAGTTTCATGTGCAAAGAATTATGATATGAAAGTTCTTAACTTGAAAGAGTTTTCTTTTAACCTTAAATACCTCAATTTCTACTTTTATATTTGAAACAATGTTTGTTTTTTTTCCTCAAATGAAAAAGTCATTTGTTCTTAAGAATGAACCTCTTTCCCAATCCACTCTTATACTTGACTTTATTTTAATTTTTATTGTTTTGGTACCAGGGACTAAACTCAAGGGTGCTTAACCACCCAGCTATATCCCTAGTCCTTTTAATTTTTTATTTTGAGACAGGGCCTCGCTAAGTTGCTTAGGGCCTCGCTAAATTGCTGAGGCTGACTTTGAACTTGCTATCTTCCTGCCTCGGCCTTTTGAGTCACTGGAATTACAGGTATGCACACCATGCCCAGCTTCACTTTAATTTTATTTGGACTCTCAATCAAAAGAGTCTTAATGCCTAAGCCAATTTTGCAAGTTCAGCAAAGTGATGCTGGTGTCTTGATATAACAACAGGTATAATACTGGCAACTAAATTCTCAATAATTCCTTGAACTCCTGGAGTCCTGGCCAGGATATGTATCCATGATTCTCCATTTACATAGCAAGAAAGCTAACAAAACATCAACTTTTTCCAACCACAGCAATAAGTTGTTCAATGGGTGAAATGTCTACAAGTTCTGGTCAAAACACCTTGTCAGTTGTTTAATTAGCAAACTCTTACAACACTCAACAAACAGAAATTGGCAAATTAGGGAGACACATGGTACCTTAAGTATTAACTGTGCTGATAATCTAATCCTCAGGCTTGTCCAGGGACACATAATCCATTCTTCTTTTTCCTAAGGTTTCAGACATTCAAATGTTACACATTTTCCATTTAAAATGTTCTAACAAGTAAATAAATGTGAGAGAAGAATAGATAACTAGGTACACTAGAGAGCCAGGTTGCTAATAACATACTAGGTCCTAAGCAGATTAATAATATGTCTTATGTATATAATAACGCAGGACACATATGTATCCTCCCAAAGTAATGACAGCATTTGGTTCACACAAATATAACTAAATTAAAGAAAACAGTCCTTTGAAAGTCAAGTCTTCTTTCTGTTTCATCAAGCTGCAAAGTTGGGTATTACAAATATACACTTAAGAGCCCCCGCCCAGTCGAAATATGAGGAAGTTTCAATTAGCAGTGATTTTTAACTATTGAATAATCTTAGGTCAAAGCTCCATGGTATGTTTTAAACCAATAAGTTCTGGGTGGGGAAGAGTCACCTCCCACAAAAGCCCTCTCTAAAGAGATGCCAATGTTTAGAGGAGGGTGAGCAGTTTGGATGTGGCAAGCCAAGTCGAATGCATTAACTTTGGGGAACCAGGAGGTAGAGCACTGCTTTGGGAGAATGATTTCCTTCTTTAGCTCAGATTGTTCAGGACAGACCATATGGAGAAGTGCTAGTTAGCTGATGAAAACCAGCTCACAGATTCAATAGCAGTGTGGAGCATTTCAAAATATTTTGTTCCTAGGGTGTAAATGAACTGCCAGTATTCATGATAGTGATGAGTAACATGTACGGAATGTTACAACTCTATTCTCACTATGAATTCAAAATACTTGCCTGCTGTATCAAAGATCCATAGAATGCTTTTGCTGAAGTGCATCCATGAAAGAATACGCATCTGTGATTCCCAAAAACAATCAAAGAAATCTATACCTTTTCCTGGCATAGAAAAATTTGAATAGCATTAAACGAAGTGTCTTCTCTCTCTTTAGAAAGTTACTATTTGTTACAATCGCAACCATAAAATAACTG
Organism: Marmota flaviventris; assembly: GCF_047511675.1. Classification (NCBI taxonomy): domain Eukaryota; kingdom Metazoa; phylum Chordata; class Mammalia; order Rodentia; family Sciuridae; genus Marmota; species Marmota flaviventris. The sequence continues at coordinate 56,927,780 of NC_092503.1, forward strand.
ATGGAGTTGAACAGAGCTATTCTTAGTTGTACCTGAAGAAGTAAAATGCCGCCATCCTTATCTTCTTAAAGTTTATACATTAATCTGACACTGATCCTCTTAGGCTGAAATGTTCAAGTCTTTCATATATTAGTTTGTCAAGCAAGCACAAAAGAAAAGACAGTGTTGTTTTAACAGAAGAGTTATGCTTTTACCTATCTAATGATCGTTTAAATACGTGACATATTCTTGCAAGAAAATCAAATACCACCAAAGATATGTTGTGTCCTTCCTTCAGTTCAGAATTAGTTTTAAGTCAGAGACAGACAGACAGACATAAGAGAATGAATAGCAATTTGATTTTTAGTTTTAAGTAGAACTGTACCAGACATACATGGAAGATTTTTAAATACTTTTAAGAAAAATTCATTCACTTCAAAGTCAAAAAGCACATTAGAACTCTTCCATAAAATATCCAAGTTTGCATCTTCCTTCAGTTTACTTTCTACCTAACTAAAAATTTTTAGATGATGATGTTCTCTATTTGCTACTGCAATGAAATCATGACAGCTACCTCAGGACACCAGCAGTCTTTGGTCAACCACTTGCCCCACTAGTAGGCTGGCTGATACTGCAAGCAGATGGTCTATGATTGAAAGATTTTAGATGTCATGAAAACAACAACAAAAACCAACACCATCATGGTGTTCTGCAATGAAACTCCAAAGGGGCTTTTATTCTGTAAACTTTTCCAAGTAGTTTGTAACCTTTGTACTCTAGACTGTCATTCAGACTCCCTTATAGCTCTGCAAACCAGGACTAAGGATGCTGGAAGGCATGAACTTTCTACCCAATAGAGCATTGTAAACATTTGGGGGAGGCACTGTGCTATTGCTAAAATAGACCATCAAAAAGGACAATGCGAAGACACTTTTATTCAGGGATCCTCTCCATTCAGGGAACTTCCTTTGGCTTCCACTTTTATTCAAGAACTTGGTCCCAATGAGAACAAATAAGTTTCCCAGAGCACTGGCATTTTAAAGTTTTGTAAGCACCTTTAGGTGCTAATAGGTAAATTTAAAAGAATTATAACAATCTGGATACTCTAGGATGGTCATATATTTTTTTTAGTTTTATTGATTTTATTTTTTTTAAATACATGACAGTGGAATGCATTACAGTTCTTATTTATGTATTTGTAAATCTGCACCTCAATCATGTTTTCTCTTTTCTAAACTGTAAATGAAATACTGGTGGGGGTGATCTGTAAAGGGAAGAATGCTACTCTTAAGAGATTATTCATTACTTTACATGTCTGCTTTATCCTCATTTGGTTGTTTTAATTTTAACTTTGAAGTGAGTTTTAGTTTTTACTAAGAGATCTTACTTCTCTCAGGTTAAAAAATGCATTGGCTAGAAATTCAAATAAAATTATAAGCAACAAGGCTTTTTCTTATTTGGGGAGTGAGAGAGAACAGAGAAGAAGAAGTTGCAATGCAAAGCTCATTGTGCATGTTCCTGAAATTGGTGTAAACAAAACCATCAAGTGAAGCAGGAGATGAATTTTGAGTCATTTTGTCTAAAATGAATAAATTTATTCTAAAATTAAAATAATCTTGTCAAAAATTACCTTAAGTGGTAAATTTGCAAATAATAATAATATTTCAATAATTTTAATAACCTCTTGCTGGCGACAGTAGATTTTTTAAGTTATATATTTTTACACATCTAGTAGGAATTAATTGGTTGTAAATCTGCCATCCTACCAAATAAATCACCAAACACCAACAATAAGGATATGGTCTATCTTCCCACAAAGGATCCAAAATAATTATTGATTTTAACACATCAGATATTTTACCATGCCACAATCTGATAGGTAAGACATAAGTTATTAACATCAAATTGAAAATTATTTTTAGAATTATTCATTAAATGTAAAGTTTATGAAACATGAAAGTCAAAAGGCATCCTTAACTAGAAATTCAGGAAGACCAAGCTTTTAACACACCAGTTATGGAAAATCTTCCATAGAGTAAAATAATCCTGCCAAAATACTTAGTTCACTTGATGGGGGGGAACAATAACAAAAAAAAACTTGCTATGTATTCATCATGCAAATTTCCTAGTCTCAGGATCTTTTTACAAGTTTCCTTTGGTATATCTTATAATAAAAGTTTTTGAACAATATTTATAATAATGGATTTTTATTGTGGTAAAATATACATTAAAAAATTTCCATTTTGGCTACTTTTAACTACAGGTCAGTGGCGGTAAGTATATTCACACTGTTGTTGACCATACCACAAGCCATCTCCAGAACTTATTCATCATCCCCAAAGCTACTAAACAATAACTCCCTATTCATTCCTCCCTACCATTAGTCCCTGGTAAACCCTATTCTGTTTCATCTTTATGAATTTGACTATTCCAGATATTTCATACAAATGGAATTACATATTATCTTCTTCTATCTGGCTTATTTTACTTTGTCTAATACTAATTTTTAAAAACGTAAATCCAAATTATCCCAATGATTGGATGGAAGGAGAAAGAAAACTAACTTGTTACTCCCCAAATATGCACACGATACCATTTCTAAAATAGAGAATGACCACCCACTCACCTTCTCAAAAACATTTTTTGCCTCCTATAAAGAAAATTCAGGTTTCAGCATCCTTTCCCCCTTTAAGGACTCAGACTTCAGTTTCTTCCTAACCACATCATGTTATGGTCTACTTTTTGCCCCTCTTTCTTCCAGACAGAGAAGACAGTTATGCCAGCTATCCTAAGCAATCCTTTGCTGCATCTCACACCTGTTCAGACAACGGGTCAGTTAAACAGGCAAAATAACAGCTGAGAAAGTCAGGTCAGCTACCCTGTGATCTTAAAGACATTTACAGAACCAGTCCCCCTTCTTTGCCTTCTTTATTTGAAAATAGCAGTTTAGGTAACATGATTCCTTCCTTTCCGGTTTGAAGAGACAGTGAAAGCCAGCCTGCTTGCGAGGCCACTCTCCTAGTCTGAATAAGGGGCCGCCTCAATCTGAAGTTTAGTACCTAAGACTGGGTCGACAGAGGAAAGAAGACCCATCCCACTGTGTTGGTGTTTGCTGAAGAAGCCAGGTCCAGCCTAAGGAGTTAACCATTAACAAGAACCACTTCACATAGTCTTGTTACCATGATTTTCGCTCCTAGGGATAGTTAAGGAAAAACTTCTTGGTTTGCTGAACCTTCTTAAGTCTCTCTTTGGTTGGACCCAAATGCTCTGGATGGGAAAAGAAATATAGGAGGGCTGGGGGCATAGTTCAGGGATGGAGCCTTTGCCCAGTGTGTGCAAGGCCCTGGGTTAGATCCCCAGCACCAGAAAACACAAAACAAAAATAAACCTCAGTACTTTATAGCCAAAAGTACCACAGTAATTCTAGTTGAAAACACACACGCACACACCGATTCCTATGTTCAGTAACTCTCTTCAGGTTTTCATTCTAAATCTTAGGAGTACTATTTTTATGCTCTCTTCAGTTCACACAATTTTATCTCAATTTTTTGCTCCTTCCTTTCCTTGATGCTGGGGATTGAACTCAGGGCCTTGCACATACTAAAGGCACAACTACCCAGAGCTATACCTCCACCCCAAATCACAGGATTTTAGAATTCTGAAAGGAACTTCAGCAGTATTGTAGTGCAGTGTAACACCACCCAAAGGTGTTACACTGCACTACAATAGATTCCCATCTTAGCAGTGGGAATACCACTGATTATTTTTTTTTTTCCTACTTTTACTAAACTTTCTGAAATCAGAGTAACCCTAACAAATGGAACAGGTAAAAGCAGAAATCTGGTTGTGGAAGCAACCTAAGGATCCAAGTCCCATGTCTTGAGAAGCACTGTCCATCAGTCTGACCTGACCCCTTTAATTTTAGAGAACTGGAAATGGAGGCCCAAGAAGATTAGGAAATTTTACCAAGTCACATCACACAAGTGTTGGAGCTCAAGCTTCTTACTTGTGCCATCTCCTATATTGCTCTCCATCAAATTTTGATTATTTTGCATTTGTAGGAAAACTAAAGAAGTGGCCAACAAATTAGTATGGCATGGAAAGTGTGCATTTCAAATACTTGATTACCAAAATTCAGATTCTCAAGACAAGAAAGAAAGAAAGATGGTGATTCAGGAGAATGACGGACCCCCTGAATTTAAGGGAAAAGGCGGCCATCTGTCATTCTTTCCTTAATTCATTTGCTCAGCAGACAGCTATTAAAAGTGCCAGGTACTGAGATACATTGTGACATTGTTTCTGAGCATAGTACAAGCACGTGTGCATGTGTGCACAGTCCTAGGAAGGATGTGACAGATGTCACAAAAGTGGCCCAGAAGAGGAGAAGAGCAAGCAGGGCAGGGCAATGTGGATGATGTCATCTGAGCTGAGCCTGAGATGGCATCCCAGCAACGGCAGGATTAGCACAGGCCACTCCCGACCCCATCCTTGCTATCCCCAGTCCACACTGGCTAAAGCAAAGGACCCTTGCAGAACTGTAGGACTTATGTCTGGAGACATGACTTTAAAGGCTTATTTATTAAGGGAATTATTGGAAAACATATCCACATATCCATAGACAAAAGATATACACAGTTAGATCAGCCACCTGAGGGGTCTTGAAAGAGGAAGTTATAGATTTCAACATTCTTGGTCCAACCTTCTCATGTAGAAACAGTAGAGGTATCATGATTTGTTCTGGGGGTTGCAGCCAGTTTTCTACCTTGTATCAATGTGCCTCCTAAACTTACCAAAATAAATCTGTACTCCCTTCACATTAAGTGGGAAAAAAAAGATCTCTAAGGTACAAAGGAATGGAAAAGGTTAACTCTGAAGCAAGACAAAAGCACCAACATGGAAAAAGAGAAAAGCCCTCCCCGCCCTTTCTGGCCTTCAGTAATTCCATAAAACACATTTCTCTCCTGATAAGCCCCTGTGCTGACCAGGCAACCACACTTTACTGCAGGTTCACTAACTGAACTTAGCTGTCTTTTTCAAGGATATCAATAGAACCAAGAGAGCCATAAAATTGTGAAATTGCAAGAAAAGGAGGCTAAGTCAAACACAGGCTTGGCTCAGCCTGATCCGTGCGTGACCTTCTGACAATGTGGCATGGTCCCTTCCGGCAGTCCCGCCCACCTTTACACACACAGGGTTTCTTTTAGAGAGGTTGTTTTGGGTGGACAGAGAGCCCATGCCACCACACATCTGGTAAAGGAAGGGAATCCTTCCAAATTCTAGTCATTCATACCAAATACAATTTAAACAAAGACAGAATGCTCATTTACTAATTGCCACTGCACTGTAGAATTCCTGGCACAAGCTATTTAAGAAGTGCTGAATCCAAAGTTTCACAGCTGAAAAAAGGATCATCCTTCTACTCTGAATTTACTCTTTAAAATATCCCAAACTTTTAGAACTGTGCAGTTCTTCCAGCCCAACCTCTGCATTTTAGCTCTGAGGAATCCAAGCATCAGAATATGGGGTTTGCTTCTACTTGACCAATCATCAGTAAAAACACTCAAGGATCCAGAGTCTTAGCTCCAAGCTTTGCCCTCTCAGTTACCAAAATGGTTTGCTTAGTAGTCTTTAAAATTCTAGTGAAAGCCCTTTTCATTTTTATCACTTTGTACATCCCTTATGACAAACTAGCAAAATATGACTTTGAAGATAATGTTGACAGAAGAAGGCATTGAAGTGGGGATCCCAACAGACATTTCCCCCCCTGCTAAATCAACTCTGCCACAGAGATTTACCTGTTGGCACCATAATCTTGTGTGACTAGCAAAGCCACACAATGAAAAGAAGGTATGCAATTAATAATTTCTATTCTGACCAATAAATCAGATGCCTGACTTTCCATGGGCCTCTCCATGAAAGACTCACTCCTATGAAAGACAATTTAAAAAATGTACTACACTAATAGGACCCAAACCAATTACTTCCTCACTGTTCTCAAAAAATAAAGAAATTAAAGTCTTAAATTGCAAAGCTGTGACTAAAACTGAGGGCTGTACTACATTTAGTATCTATAACTAAGGGAAAAAATTAGATACCAAATCCCCCCCCCCCACATCCACTGGCATTTATTCTTTCTTTATTAGTATTTCTGATGCCATAATTAGCAGAAAAATAAAAATGGGTAACATGTCAAAAGCTTCGTGGGGAAACAGGACACTTAATCTTATGCATTTATTAATTTGTTACAAAAGATCATCTAAGTTACTTCATATGATTATTACCAATCTCTTAAGTGAGTCTTGCTTTTTAAGCTTCTAAGTCAGCAAAGAAGTGATAAATACCTGATTTACTTTTTTGAAACTTCAAATAAGTTATTAGGAGGAATGTCAATTTTCCATCCAGCTGAAAGGATATATTCTTAGGACACAACTGGAAGCTCAAAAAATTTCTTAACCCTGAATTGACTTGTCCTTGCTTCTTCGATTTGGCTATCATTGAACTCTCTCCCACTTTTGATGAAATACTCACTTTTCCAGTCAGGCAGCCTGTAATTTCTGAAGGGGTGTCCCTGAGCAGAGCTTTCCCTCTCCCCAGTGCAGAGCCCAGACGGGCAGAGGCCACTCTCGCTCTCCTATCCCAGAATGTGGAGCTGCAAAGGAGACCTGTGTCAACAGCCCCACCGAGAAGATTACATGACATGGCCTTTGTCTCCTTCCTGCCAGGGTGTCAGTGGTCATGGCCAACAACTGCATCTGCAACAGGGGATTGCCAGGGGATGAAAAATGCCTCATCTGTATTCTAGCTGTTAAAGAGGAAGACAAGTTGCTCTTCTACTGCCTTCCATCATAGACCAGAAAGACCCTGCTTCTCCTACCTGAATGATTAAGTACATGGAGCAACTAGAGCTGCAGGAAACTAGATCTCCAGCCAGGAGCCCCCTGTCCCTATTCCATGAAAATGAAAGACAAGTTGCTTTGATCACCTTGGAGACCCACCACCTCCTTCTCCTGAAAGCTAATGCCACCTTAGCAGCAGGTGCCTCCCCCCACCTCCCAGAAGCCCCACTCCCTCTCTTAGGCTTGAGTATCAGGCTAATCAGTTTGATCTGACAGATTTTAATTACATTAATTAGGGCTTTTCTCAATAGGCCTGATTAGCATCCTACCAGGGTTTTTATTTTGTTGTTGCGTTTTTTTGTTTTGTTTTGTTTTCCCTCCTTCTTCTGTAAAACAGCTCTGGTAGCATCAGGACCAATACTTTTTTTTCATCTAACACTGGTGATGTTTCTGTCTTGCTAAAGATAAATAGCCATATATTTGGTGACACAGGGTATTGAGTGTATTTTATAATAAAATCACCCATGCAAATATAGAGTAGGTTCTGCATCTGTCTCATGAACCTGGTGGGGAAGAAGGATCATTATTTAGAATGTTTTTCTAGAACACAAACATTGGTTTTGTTTAGCCTTTGTCTAGTAAACACTGTATATTTAGTTTCAGTTTTAAAGACTCAACCTCTTCTAAATCCTCCCTTATACTCTCATCGAAAGGAGTGCAGCAATTCTTGCCTCTCTGTTTTATTTTTTCCATCCCACTTTAGAAAGAACTGAGGATAGCCCTGAAAAGCCAAAGGAAATTTAACTTTTGTCCCTCCATTGCTTCTTAGAACAAAAATACCTTGAATGTCAACAAGGTTTTTTAACCTAAAAAATTTCTTCACTCCTTTCAGATACTAATAAAAGAGAACACTGACTTCTCAGATCACTGTACAAAGATTAGCATGGCACATATTTGGCCTTCTTGACCATCTATACTGTAATTACTACTTTAAAAGATGCTGTTTTGAATGAGCCACAATAAATGAGGGCATAGTTCCAGACACCAGGAAGAAATTCTACTATTCTAAAGTTTTGTTTGCTCTTTTAAGCAGTCTAATAATAAAACTAATTTTTTTAAACCACATATCTAAAGGAAAGCAGTAAAAGTGTGGACTTGTGACCCTTAATCCAAATTTTGCCTCTTACCAACATCCATCTCCAGAGGTGACTTGTGCAACTGCCACTTCTCTGGGGATTGATGCTACTGTCCTCACTCTCTTGAACAGTGACATTATGACAATGGGGTTTGGTTGGGAGTGCCCTGAATTGATTGGAATCTCAGAAAGAGAGCTGAGAAATAACATTTCCTAGCCACATGGTTTACCAGAGAGATAATAGTAAAAGTTTTCAAGAAATTATTTGCAAACATATTCTAATCTCTTATTTTCTATTTCAATCATCTTATATTTATTTATTTACTTTTTGTTTGTTTTATGTGGTACTAGGGATTGAACCCAAGGATGCTCTACCACTTATTTACATCCTTTTTATTCTGAGATAGGGTCTCACTAAGTTCCCTGGGCTGGCCTAGAACTTGTGATCCTCCTGCTTCAGCTGGGATTACAGGCATGTGCCACTGTGCCCAGCTCCATCATCTTTTCTTTAAAGTCCAACTCAGATTTAACATTCGTAGCCATTTGGTTCTTCAGTCACTTTAAAGGGAGACTGAACTTGTCAAAGGTGTTTATGTGTCACCTTTTTTTTTTTTTATTTGGAGGGGAAAACTCTCAGTGAAGATGATGTTTGCCTCCTTTTTGTCATCGCCTAATTCTAACTGGAAATCGGACTGAACCTTGCTCGCTTTCCCTTGTCTTATCTAGTGGATAGAATATCCTGGGAGAAGGAACCTGTGATTTGCTGCTGACCTTGACAACTACCAGGCTTCTACCTGAGTTTAACAACCCCAGGAACAATAATGATCCATTCACCTGTATAGCAAGGAGCAGGAATCCTAATCTTCTAGCTCCAGGTCTTTAATCCACATTGGATCAGACAATTAAGTTTGTTGAAAGCACTGGTAAAAAGACTGGAGGCACTGAGGATACAACAGGGGACATGTTTGATGCTAGATACTGAACAGTATTGCTGCTCTCCTTACACTCCAGTGTTCACCTGGATACTATCTATTTCACACACTGAGTGATGATTAACTTCTGTCTTCCCCTGGCCAAAGATACGAAGTGATTTATTATACAAATACACAGCAACAAAATAAGCAAAACCCCACACATAATCTAGTACCAATTTTTTCTAGTATTCACTTGGTTCATTAATTATGATTTCAAAATCTTCTAAATAATCAAAGTAAGAGAATTTGAGTTATGACTCTTGATGGACAAATTCATAGTACTTGCAATAGAGTCTAATAGAGGGAAACAGGAGAGAAAAAGATAACACACACACACACACACACACACAAAAAAAAAAAAAGAGCAAAGAACATAAAGGGGTGAAAGTAGCAGATGGAAGCAAAAAAAGTTAAAAGTTTTTGTTCTCCAAAGATACTGAGAGCTGTAAAGCCAGTAGTAACTTTAAAAATACAAATAAAGATACACAAATATACATACACACATAGAGTTAGGGTGGAGGGCAGGACACAAAACCAACACAAAAGAAACTGAAGTAAGAAAAAACTAAGTGGAAAAGGAAGAAATGCCTACATTTAACAATACCGCAGTATAGAATAAAAGAATCACAACTCATTTCATTAAATTAAGATACTCTGATGGTCACTGAACAATCTCAATGCTGCTTATAGTTAATGTGATTAAATATATTAAAATTTGAAGGTAAGATCTCCAAACATATCTACATAATCATGAAGCCTATGTCCACTGGAGCATGATAGCTCTTATTCCTTCATTTATCAGTCAGCTGATGATGATTTATTAAGCACCTACTAGGTGCCAGGCATTATGCTAAGCAGGTTATTCAGCAGAACTGGCACGGTCCTTGCCCTCAGTGAAGCTTATAAAGTGGGAGAGACCAACAATACATAGCTAATGTAAAAGTAAATAACAGTTATAGAAAGTGTTAAACAAAGAAAAAGGACAGATGTTGTATGAGAAAAAAAAAAAAGAGAGAGAGCCGATGAGAACTAGGTGATCAGAGAAGACCTCTGTAAAGGGACTTCCAACCTAAGGCTTAAAGTTGTCCACTTTGTAGAATGAGGAGGGAGGGGACTGTGGCCATGGGCCAAGCCAGGAGAGAGAGAAGAGAAGCTGCCTAACACTGCCAACTCAGGAAACACTGGGTAAGTTCTGGGAGTGCAGGGCCACAGACGTGACTGGGCAGTTCTCAGGAACTGAGGCTGCAGAACTTTGTAGCTCAGGGGAAGAAAAGGATTTTTCTTGTGAAGACCTGACTTTATTCTGAGAACAATAATAGAAGTGGAAGTTAAGTGTTCATTCTTTTTTAAAAAAATATTTTTTAGATGTTGATGGACTTTTTAATTTTATTCATTTATTTATATGTGGTGCTTAGAATTGAACCCAGTGTCTCACACATGTGAGGCAAGCACTCTACCACTGAGCCACCACTTCAGCCCCCTTGGTGTTCATTCTTAAACTAACAACTTTTGTTTTACACTTAATTTTTAAGGCAACACCGGGAAGATGTACAACAGAAGAGTTAAATAAATTAGATCTATATGGTGATAGAATATGATCCAGCCATATGAAAATGTTTTAAAGGAACCAAAAATGATACTAAAAAATGTTCAAGATACTAAAAAATCAGCATATTCATAAACATATATAATCCCAATTTTGTACAAAAGAAAATCTGTCATAATATTCATAGAAATACTACAAAGAAATATGCTCAAATGTTGATAACAATTAATTAGTTATAAATGTCTTTTTTAGCTTAAATGTAAAAATGATAGCAAAGTTAATTTTAAAGTTAAAGTTTCTGGGAAGATGTACAGTTCTCTGAATTTTAACACATGTACAGATTCATGAAACCACCATGAAAATCAGGATATGCAGTGATTCCAGTACACAAAACAAACACAAAACCCCCAAAACTAAACTCCTTCATGCTATTTTTTTTTTATGGTCACACCTGATGGTTTTAGTTCAGTCTTTATACTTTTTTCTTCCTTCCAAAGTCTACAATTAGCATGCATTGCTTTATTTTTCAGGGAGGAAAATCACAAAGTAATGAAAGTAAAAGAACAACACAACACACAGTTATTCCTAAACCAATGACTCCTTTTTCTTAATTATTATTCGAGATAGATTCTTCAGAGACTTTTCAAAATAATCTTCTTCAATTAACTCATTTTACCTCTAACTAAAAATGCTAAATTTGAGCAATGTGGAAAAAAATTTAAACCCTGGAGGTAGAACTGGGGAGAGGCTTTCTGTTATTCAGAAAGTTCTCTCAAAGGAACAATGAACAATGGAAAATGACAAAGAGACATTTAATATCCTTAATAGTAATGCTAGCTCAGAAGACCTGGTAGGGGCAGATGAGACAGAATTCAACAAAGGTAATATTCCTATTGGACATCAAAAAAAAAAAAAAGTTAAATGGCATTATAGGATTTAATCCAAGCAGTTCAACTTCAAAAAGTGGTACCGTTACCACTCCTAAAATGTCCTGTTAAGTGTGAATCAGGCGGTATAGCGATACCAGACTTCAAACTATATTACAGAGCAATAGTAACAAAAACAGCATGGTACTGGTACCAAAACAGGCGGGTGGACCAATGGTACAGAATAGAGGACAAAGAAACCAATCCACAAAACTACAACTATCTTATATTTGATAAAGGGGCTAAAAGCATGCAATGGAGGAAGGATAGCATCTTCAACAAATGGTGCTGGGAAAACTGGAAATCCATATGCAACAAAATGAAACTGAATCCCTTTCTCTCGCCATGCACAAAAGTTAATTCAAAATGGATCAAGGAGCTTGATATCAAATCAGAGACACGCCATCTGATAGAAGAAAAAGTTGGCTACGATCTACATACTGTGGGGTCGGGCTCCAAATTCCTCAATAGGACACCCATAGCACAAAAGTTAATAACTAGAATCAACAAATGGGACTTACTCAAACTAAAAAGTTTTTTCTCAGCAAAAGATACAATAAGAGAGGTAAATAGAGAGCCTACATCCTGGGAACAAATCTTTACTCCTCACACTTCAGATAGAGCCCTAATATCCAGAGTATACAAAGAGCTCAAAAAATTAGACAATAAGAGAACAAACAACCCAATCAACAAATGGGCCAAGGACCTGAACAGACACTTCTCAGAGGAGGACATACAATCAATCAACAAGTACATGAAAAAATGCTCACCATCTCTAGCAGTCAGAGAAATGCAAATCAAAACCACCCTAAGATACCATCTCACTCCAGTTAGATTGGCAGCCATTATGAAGTCAAACAACAACAAGTGCTGGCGAGGATGTGGGGAAAAGGGTACACTTGTACATTGCTGGTGGGACTGCAAATTGGTGCAGCCAATTTGGAAAGCAGTATGGAGATTTCTTGGAAAGCTGGGAATGGAGCCACCATTTGACCCAGCTATTCCCCTTCTCAGTCTATTCCCTAAAGACCTAAAAAGAGCATGCTACAGGGACACTGCTACATCGATGTTCATAGCAGCACAATTCACAATAGCTAGACTGTGGAACCAACCTAGATGCCCTTCAATGGATGAATGGATAAAAAAAATGTGGCATTTATACACAATGGAGTATTACTCTGCATTAAAAAATGACAAAATCATAGAATTTACAGGGAAATGGATGGCATTAGAGCAGATTATGCTAAGTGAAGCTAGCCAATCCCTAAAAAACAAATGCCAAATGTCTTCTTTGATATAAGGAGAGTAACTAAGAACAGAGTAGGGTCGAAGAGCATGAGAAGAAGATTAACATTAAACAGGGATGAGAGGTGGGAGGGAAAGGGAGAGAGAAGGGAAAATGCATGGAAATGGAAGGAGACCCTCAGAGTTATACAAAAGTACATACAAGAGGAAGTGAGGGGAAGGGGAAAAATAATACAAGGGGGACAAACGAATGTCAGTAGAGGGGGCAGAGAGAGAAGAGGGGAGGGGAGGGGAGGGGAGGGGGGATAGTAGAGGATAGGAAAGGCAGCAGAATACAACAGACACTAGTATGGCAATATGTAAATCAATGGATGTGTAACTGATGTGATTCTGCAATCTGTATATGGGGTAAAAATGGGAGCTCATAACCCACTTGAATCAAATTGTGAAATATGATATATCAAGAACTATGTAATGTTTTGAACAGCCAACAATAAAAAATTTAAAAAAAAATAAATAAAATGTCCTGTTGTTTGTAAGTGGGTAAAAAAGAAACTGCAGGATTGCCCATGAGCAGGGAATGACTGAACACACTGTATCATAGTCATTGCACTGAATGTCAGACACAAATTGAGTAGAGGAAGTTAGATGCATAACGTGGCTTTAAAAAGGACTTCCATCATCTTTCATTGACCAAAGCAAGATAGTAATATGATCTTATTTTTCAAAAACAGTGACAGGAAATATGAAGTAGCTTGATATTAATCGTTCTATATAGTCATGTGTGCATTAGAGGAGGTAATGAAGGATACTCACCATGTTTTTAACATTGAAAATGGAGTTTTTGCTCTTAATTCCTAACTGCAAATTGATAATTCTTGCAACTCTAACAAGTAAGAAGCAGATGACCTCTGGTGGGCCATAGTCAGGTTTGTGTTTGGACAGCACGGGAACCCACAGGTTCCAGGTTTGACCCAAGAAGTCAGCTTTACACAGAAGCTGCGGCTGCTACTGTCAGGATTCTTAATCACTTAGAAAGTAGAACAGAAACTGGAAGTATATCTCTTAAGCAGACTAACTGCAAGCCTCTCCAATCCTTTTACAAGAGGCTAAATACCCAGGGTTGCACGTGGATGGAGGTGGAGTGCTCATAGTTGTGTGGGTAAGCCCACGTGCACAAGGGCTTATTCTGGCAACACCTGAGCCTCCACTGCTGTCTGCTGCACTGGGCCTGGAAAGGAGGGGACAACTAAATCAATTCAGCAGGTCACTTGCAGCCATCTTAGGAAATCAGCTGGATGCTCTAATTTCTTTATTAATGCCAAGAAAAGGAGAACAATGGGTCTCAGCCATTAAGCCCCTCGACTTCAAGATAAGAAAGACTTAAGCAGATGATAATTGGTACATTTAGCTGGATTTCAAACATTTGGCTGTTTAAGCACTTCTTCCTCACTGGGCCATGCCTACACGGGATGTTTTTAAGACTTGGTCTTAGTGATGGGCAAAAGGAAGAGGGTTTCTAGAGAGGTGTGGGGGTGTAAAGGTAGGAATGGAGACAGAATTTACAGAGTGAACAGGCCAGATAAATATCACTGGCAAACCTTTACTAGAAAACAAAACCATTTCTTAATTACCATTTGGGAAATAGGCTAAACACAATCTCCCTAAGCCGCTAGGGACTAGCTAACTGATTAAGGCAGGGATGTCAGCAAGAAATACTTATTTCTAATATTATATGACAATAGATTTGTGACTAACCCATTTAGTACTATTGTTCTGCAAACTAGCTTATTTTAACTTTTAGTCATGTTTCACTGAACACATCAGGGGTAAAATTATACACTTCAATGATATTGGAGGCAGAAGGAAGCTAATTCCAGGTGGCCTGAATTTCAATCCTTCCAAAATAAAAACAATAAATTAAAATCAATCCTCTGGTTGTTTTCTGAAATGAGTGGACTTAGGAATACATATTTGTCTGATAAGTTGGCACAATGTTTCTCAAACATTTATGAGTAAAATAATACCTAGGGAGGATAATCTGTCTTCCTATAATCAATATGTTGGATCATCTAGAAACTTAGGAAAATATAACAGAGATTGATTCCCTTCTCTCTTAGGTGAGGGGAAAAAAATCTTAAGATGGACTGTCATGAATACATAGACCAACTACAATTTTATACTCTTGATTTAATAAATCTATATACACAAAAGGGCCCTCTTCCTATTTACTTTCTAAAAACTGTCCATACCCATTAAGGGAACTTTTACATCTCTCCCCACCCCTCCAATATAGACTGAGAGAGTAGAGATGAGCACAAGAAATCAGAGAGTCTGCTTTTACCACAGCTATTTCTGCACCTACCAGCTTCTGGTTTATTATTTTTTTTTAAGTGGTGTTAGAGATTGAACCCAGGGGCACTCTATCTCTGAGTAACATCTCCAGTCCTTTTTATTCGGAGACAGGGTCTCACTAAGTTGCCCAGGCTGGCTTTGAACTTGAATCCTCTTGCCTCAGTCTCCAGAGTTGCTGCAATTACATGAATGCACCACCTCATCCAGCCTAAGCTTATGGTCTATTTATATGAGTAAAAAAAAAAAAAAAAAAAAAACACACACACACACACAATTTACTTTCAAAAATCTTTTAAAACCACATAATCATATAGTGTCTCATCTGATTATCTCTACCAATGGAAAATTAGAATTACAAGTTCCATTAAAATCAGAATAAGATTTTTGAAATTACACGTAGACAGATTTAAAAATATGCACTCAAATGACAAGTGGAGGCTAAACAGACATTTCTAAAAACAAATCAAATGGTCAACAAATATATGAAAAAATATGTCTAGTAATCATGGAAATACAAATCAAAGCAACTTTAAGATTTCATCTCATTTCAAACAGGCAATTATCAAGAACACAAATAATAATAAATACTCCCATTCCTCAGTATATATCTAAAAGATCTAAAATCAGCATACTACAGTAATGCAGCCACATCAATGCTTATAGCAGGTCAACTCACAATAGCCAAGTCATGGAACCAACCTAGGTGCCCATCAATAGATAAATGGATCAAGAAAATGTGGTATATGTACACAGTAGAGTTTTTAAAACAAATTTTTTTTAGTTGTTGATGGAATATATTTATTTTATATGCACTGCTAAGAATCAAACCCAGGCCTTCACACTTGCTAGTCAAGTGCTCTAACGCTGAGCCACAACCCCAGCCCCACAACAGAGTTTTAATTAGCCATAAATAAGAATGAAATTATGACATTTAATGGTAAACGAATCATCATTTGATGGTAAATGGAACATCATGTTAAATGAAATAAACCAGACTCAAAAAATCAAGGGTCAAATGTTTTCTCTCATATGTGGGAAGCTAGAGAAAAACAAAGAATAGAAGACAGAGGTATGGGGACAGGATATCACAAAGATATAGGGAATATCAGTGGAGGAGAGGAAAGAGATTGAGAGTGAGGGAGGAAGAGGGATGGTAAAGGGGAGGAAATATGGAATGAATTTAACAAAATCACATCATATGCATACATGACTATACCACAGGGAATTTCACCTCTATGTATATGTAGAGAGTACTAATCCAAAACAACAAACAAACAAGCAAAAGGAAAGTCAGTAGTGTAGAGGAAGAACAGTGGGAGGGAGGAAGGGAGGGAAAAGGGAGCAATAGAGATTAAAAACAAATTCCATGCTTGTATGAACCAAATTACTATGTATAATTATAATCCTCTAATTTAAAAAAATAAGAAAATATGTGTTTAAAATGGTAATTTGGGACTGGGGATATAGCTCCAAGATAAAGACTTTGTCTAGCATGCATGTGGCCCTGGTTTCAATTCCCAGCACAGGGAATGGGGGGAGAGGAAGTGGGTAAAGATTGAGACAGAGGATTCTGGAAAGATGGCTGAGTAGGAAGCACCAGGATTCTCTCTTCACACTTGGACAACAACCATAAAGGCAAAATCTGTCTGATGTAATTATTTTGGAACTCTGAAGTCCACTGAAGATGTGCAACTTGAAGATGAGGCTTGGATGATAAATTGTGATTAATTTTGGTCAATTTCAGCTCTTAGCTCAGCAGCACCTACCCATTCCCCACATCCCCAGGCCCATAGCAGGCAGCTGTGTGCCTGTATTACTGGATCAGCTTGCAGGGCTTATGGGAACCAGGGCAGGGAATAAGGACTCTATCCTTCAAATATTTGGATCTACGTTTTCCTCAGTTACTGCTTTTGATCATGGAGTACAGACTCTGAGTCTGGAAGTCTTTCTTGCACCCGCTTCCAACCATTGTTTCCAGTTCTTCTCCTTCTGGCTAAAGCAACTTCTAGGGAATTTAAAGGACAGCATCTTTCTCCTTCTTCATTTTCCATTTTTTCCCACTTTGAAACCAGACATTAAACAGTAGACTTTCAAAATTTATAAGGGATAAAATTTAAAAATCTTCACATATGACCAGCAAAATGTGCTTAATATCTGAAATGATTTCAGATATTAAGTTTACACTTCAGGCTGGTCCTTGGCACAGACATAACCCTATAAAAATACAAAACAAGACAAAAACAAAAATAGCAAATCCTGAAGAGGGGAGATAATTTAACTTCCAGAGTTATCATATTATTATATTCAAATGTTCAACTTTCAACAGCAAAATCAAAGTCACAAGTCATTTAAAAAAAAACAAAAAACAGGAATGTTGGATTCCAAGGAAAAAAACAAACCACCAAAAACTGTCCCTGGTGGCACACAAAAGACTTTAAAACAACTATATTAAATATACTTAGCGAACCAAAGGAAGATGTAGAGATAGTGAGAAAGCTATGTATAAACAAAATGAAAATACCAATGAAGAGAAAGAAAACCTAAAAAGAAACCCCAAAAGTCTAGAGCTGAAAAGTACAGTAACGGAAATAAAAAATTCACTGAAGAGATTTTGTCAGATTTAAGCTGGCAAAAGAATCAGCAAAAGACAATGGAAATTATTGAGTCTGAGGCATGAAAAGAAAGAAAGATTGAGAAAAAGTTAGCAAAGCCAAAGGACCCATGGGACATTATTCAGTTTGCCAACACACCAACATACTCATCATGAGAATCTTACAAGGAGAAGGAAGAGAAAAGAACAGAAAGAGTATTTGAAGAAATAATAGTTAAATAATGGTTAAATATGATGAAAGACTTTAAAGCAATCACCTAAAAAGCTCAACTTGAAACTTCAAGTAGGATGAACTCAGAATTCCACATCAAGATGGAGAATTTCAAGAGAAGGAAATCATCACATACAAGGAATCCTTAATAAGATCAATGATTTCTCATCAGAAACTTTTGAGGCCAGAGGCAATGAGTCAATATGTTCAAAGTGCAAAAAGAAAAGGAAAAATGAAAACAAATAAACTCAGTCAAGTATTCTATCCAGAAAAACTATTCTTCAAATGTGAAGGGAAATTAAGACATTCCCAAATAAAAAAAAGTTGTGGAAGTTGATGACTATTAGACTTGTCCTATAAGATATGCCAAAGAGAGGGTTGAAGGTTGAAATAAGAAAGCCCTAGACAGTAACTCAAAGCTATATGAAGAAATAAAGATTTAAATGGAAGTAAAGGTAAATACATGGGCAAATATGAAAGCTAGCATTATTATAAAATTTTAATTTGTTTTATTTAATACATGGTTAACAGAATGATGCATTTGAAAATACAATTATTAGTTCATGTTTTGGTCACACAATGTACAAAGATGTAGATTTGTGACATCAATGCCTGAGAGGTGGAGATGGAGCAATAAGTGAGCACAGATGTTGTATGCTATTGAGTTAAATTGATACCTTCAATTTACAGTGTTATAATTTAGGATATTAAATGTGATCTTCATGATCACAAAGACAATAATTATAGAACATATTCAAAAGTAAATGAAAAGAGAATTAAATGTTTCACTTTTTAAAAACAATCCCACTGTGGCTCAGTGGTAAAGTGCTAATCGGACATGTATGAGGCCCTGGTTCAATCTCCAGTACTGCAAAACTAAAAATAAATTTAAAAATCTTAAATCTTCACTAACAAGACAATAATGCAGGGAATGAGGTATTCCCTCCATCCCACCCTTTCCCCCTCCAAAACTATAGAAAAAAAACAGAAAGAAAGAAAGAAAAAAACAACAACAACAAAAGAAAGTCTCTTTATAAAGTACATAGCAAAAATAACAGTAATAAGTCTTTATCAATAATTACTTTAATGTAAATGGATTAAGTGAAGGTAGAAGGAAGGATTAATGGTCTATGAAGAGATACAAGGAAACTTTGGGGAGGATGATGATGAAATGTTTATTGTTTTGATTGTGATGACTTCACAGATGTCTATAGAGGTCAAAACTTCTCAAGTTATGCACTTTAAATATGGGTATTGTAGTGTACTTTGATTATACCTCATGAAGGTACAAAAATGAAACCAAAAATGGGATGATCATTACTGATTATTTTTAATTTAATATAGTATGAATCCATTTTTCCTATTAATGCCTACATTTCAGTACTGTTTTATTATTCTATTACATAAACATGCTCTTGAATTTTTAATGAATATTCAAGTTGCCTTCAACTGTTTACTGTTATAATCTCTAGATGATGACATTCTTAATGAGAGGTCATGGATAAACCTCAGTTGCATTACCTCAGTTAATTAGAATACTATACTCACGAAGCAAAAGTTCAACATGAAAATTCTGGTCTATAGACACAATTTTGGACTTAACCTTGAACTGCTAAGCTAAAAATACATACAATTGGACTTAAAGGCACTGGAACACTTCAATGTGAGGAAATATCAGCAGAAATCCAACTCTACCAGAAGAAAAAGAAATGTGGAAATGGTGGAATACCCACATTATCTCTCAATGGGAAGAATAATGCTTATTTGGCTTTAAAACATTCTGGAAAGGAAAAAACGTCTTTATTGCAAGCATTCGATGTGAATTTGGGGGTGGAAGAAGAATGCAGTTCTCCAAAGAACAGGACACACTCTGTGTGCTGAAAGTTGATTTTGTACTAAGGAAAGTGAACTAAGTGTGTTAGTTCCCTATTTGCTAACCCACTCCTTTATAATGAACTAACTTACACTTGTAGGAATGACCTGAGACTTCAGCAGGAGGAGATGGTGAGTGGTCAACAAAGGAGCCAAAGGTCATTTCATGTGGGTTAAAAAAAAAAAAAAAGAACAAGAATACTTATTTCTCTCTTCAAAAATGGAGGTATTTTTTCATTTGGAAGACATTCCCAAATGAAGAAATCAAAATCCATGCTTAAGAATAGGATATAATTATTTGATACTTACCTGGTAGTTAAAAAAAACAAAAAACCCTCAACTGCTCCACTTGCCCTCTCTCCCCCTCCCTCCTGCCCCCCACCATCCTCCATGCAGCCTGTACTTTACAGCTCCTCTTCTCCCAGCTGGAGCAGACCTCTCCTTCATGCCAAAACTGCCCTTTGAAGTCTGCCCTCCCATTAGGGCTTTGGTGTAGGTATTCAGACTGATCACACAAGCCCAGCAGAATTCCCGGACCATCCACGTTCTGTCGTATACAGTTGTTTCATGTGGCCTGTGATTTACAGTCTTAATTAATGCTCAAAAGAAGAAGAGCACATCTTTGGTGGAGTTTTTCCCCCCTTCTTTCTACAAAACAGGACTCTTGGGGTTTCTGCGGACATTGTGCAGGATGGTTTTGCCAAATGGAATGAAGCACAGTTAATACTTTTCCTTTATAACCTTTGCCATAAATCAGCTGGCACTCCGTTTGCACAAGTGCAGCGATTAATGTCCTGCCCCTCCCCCAGCACTTCCCGAATTTTAAACAAAGTAGGAATAAACTGAGGGTGAGCAGAGCCAGTGGGCCCAGTAAATCAGTTTAATGAGATCTGAATAGATCACATAGGACATATTGTGGCAGAATAAGGTGGGTGGTGGGGATCCGAATTTCAACCATGTGGGAGTGGGGCGGGGTGGGGGCTGAGAGAGAGAAAACATGGAAGTTGTGGTAGGCAATGCTCAAACTCTGACACATGTCTTTGGTAAAAACAGAACATCTTACATTTTTTTTCCCATTTGCTGAAACTGCTGTGACTCGTTTCGCTTTAGCACTGTTTCCTGTCTGTGGTTTTGCTGTTCCATGTTTTCCCACAGATGGAGACTTTATTGTTTGCTGCTTCTCATCCATGACTGTCCTGGTCTGCAATCATTCTTATTCTATAGCCTCCTTCTACAAATGTACAGATGCAAAAATTATTCCCTACAAAAGATAGGACAAATAAAGACCAGCATATCTAAAGGCTGAACTCCATAAGACGCTGATTATTAGTAATCACCCATCCTTGTCCCTCAGCCAGAGGCTGCTCAGTCACCATTCATTCACTTGCTGTCACTAAAGAGTGGGAAATTTATACTAGTGTCTTCTCTCCACTGTATCACAGAAAAACATGTTCAGTTTTTTGTTCTTTAAATGGATACACAAACACTCTGTATCAAAAGCTACATAACAACAACAACAAAAGAAAACAACCTTCTTTCAAAGAAGTTGTCTGCTTGGGCTGGGGATGTGGCCCAGTGGCCAAGCCATATGCCTCTGCATGTCCAAGGCTCTGGATTGATCCTCAAGTACATTTTCCAAAGTTGTCTTTCTTAATGTCACTCACAAAGAGAAATATACCATCATAAGTGCCTCTGTTAATAGAGTTCTTATGCATTACAGAATTTGAGGGAAGATTGCTGAAGGAAATAAATAAAAAGGAATGAAAGAAAAAAATCTGTAATGTTGCATTTGATTTGCGAAACATGAGGTCTGTTTCAAAATTTTGGAGTCTCTTGTATTTAAGATCAGGAACTTTTAGTCGTGTTTATCATTCTTATTACTTTCTTATGACTAAACACCATAAGACATTAGTAGTACGCTGTAGGCCCTACTGATTGTGAGAAAACTAATACTCAAGTGGCTAAATCCCCAGAGAACAGCAATTTGATAGTAAGAAGCAGTATAATAATGTCATGTCATTTCACCTTTGAGACTTCAGTTTTGAAAGGATATAGATCATAGTTTTATCTTTTCTTAGAAGAGAAATGAGAATTACGCTTATATTTATCTCTCCTACCAATTAAGCTTCAACCTGCTGAACAGCCACTTAGACTCATATTAAAATGTTTCTTCATTTGAATATTCCAAATCTATGTTTCAGCTGGAATACTATTTTTTAAAAGCAGCACAGTTCTAAACAGATATCACTATAGGTGATAAATACTACTTAATTATTTTTAAACTTAAAAAATTGCCAGCATTCTAAACCTGAGGAATGTTAGTAAGCTCAAAGTTAAGGATCTTCTACGACAAATTCAGAACTCTTGTGCTTGTAGATTATTTTGTACTATGGATTTTGTCAAGCATATGGCATAAAAGTTAGTGAATTCAATGTCACAAAGGGATACAGCTGTGGAAGAGCCCAAATTACACAATAGTAATTTTGCATTTTAACACTGAGGCCTTTAGTGCCTTTTCAAACTTCACATAAGGTCCCCATCTCAATCGCTCCTTCTCTTATCCTTTAAAATGTGAAAGAAATTGATTGATAACATATTTCAACTTCACCAGATAGCTTAAACGTGGTGTGTTTGCTTAAAAAAAAAAACAAAAAAACCGTTACATACAACATTACTTACTTTTAAATAATTAATTTTGCATTTCTGTTTTTCCTTACAGAGGTAAGAAATAAAAAATTTAGCATACAGAAGTCTGTGGATTCAAACAACCATCTTCCTCTTTACAGAGCCATTTTTATTTATTTATTTATTTTTGTTATTTTAATGAGGATGGATATATTACTTAACATCTAATAATTAAGAAAAAAGAGGAATTTTACTCTTTTCCTTTTGAAGCATGGTAAATAACCTCCACTATATAAAAACCAAGGTTAAAATACATGGCAGGGGTGGGACAGTAGCTTAGTGGAAGAGTGCTTACCCAGCATGCACAAGGTCCTGGGTTTGATCACCTGCAACCCAACAACAAAAACCTCAGTGCTTTCATTTGTACTCTACTGAATAGGTAAGACTCTGATTTGATAAAGTTTTAAGAGCTCCACATCTTCTTATGTGGCTTCTTCCTATGGACAGATGACTAGAAATGCAGAAAATAGCCTGGTGTGGTGACATATCTGTAATCCCAGTAGTTCAGTTCAGGAAGCTGAGGCAGGAGGATTGTAAGTTTAAAGCCAGACTCAGTAACTTAGTGAGGCTCTAAATAACTTAGTGAGATCCTGTCTCTAAATAAAATGTAAAACAGGCTGGGGATGTGGTTCAATCCCCAGTACCAAAAAAAAAAAAAAGGCAGAAAATGATAGCATGAATTTATAGTACAATGACATTTTCAAATGTCACATGTTGCCAGGCATAGTAGTATATGCCTATAATACCAGTGGCTCTAAAGGCTGTGGCAGGAGGATCGTGATTTCAGAGCAAGTCTCAGCAATTTATCGAGGGCCTAAGCAACTCAGTGAAACCTGTCTTTAAATAAAGTACAAAAAGGGTTGAGGAAGTGGCTCAGTGGTTAAGTGCCCCTGGGTTCAATCTCTGGTACCAAAAAGAAAAAAAAAAAAGTCATATGTCTGTTTTATAAGAAAGTCATTTCCTTTCATAGAAAAGCAATTCAACATGAGTTTAAAATTTCAACTGCAATTTGTCTTGCAAATAAAATGAGTGTCTAAGGTATATTTAAATCTCTGAATGGGACATAGTACTAATTAGATAGTAAGGGCATGTGTTAGGATGTTATTTGTAGTGCAAAAACAATAATATATTAGTGTGTGATAATTTTTTAAAGGTTAAAGTTCCATGAAGAAGGTTATTAGCACTCTATTCATTTGCGGCCATATTGAGACAGCTACAAGATTGTACCACCCACGGATAGAGGTCCAGCTCTGCTTAAGGGGAATCAAACAGGCTTCAGGAAATGTAAATGGATATGTGGATACTGGCTTGATTCTTCTGGATCTTTTATCAGAGGAAAGGTAAGAATTCAGGTCATAGTTAAGGTGTAGTAGAAAAACAACTCAGATATCAGCCAGCAGATTCTAACAGTAACTGGTGCTGACCCTGCTACAAGCAATGGGGCCCTGTGCAGTTCACTTCAACCTGTCCCAGTTTTCTTGTTCATAAAATGGAGAGTCCCATAGAAAAAGGATCCAGGGCTGGGGATATAGCTCAGTTGGTAGAGTGCTTGCCTTGCATGCATAAGGCTCTGGGTTCAATTCCCAGCACCACACACACACACACACAAAAAAAAAAAAAAAAAAAAAAAAAAGGAGAGAAAGAGGATCCAGTTCTTTTCTAAAGGACAGGCCATGTGGTTCCTACCCTAAGGAAGAACCAGGAGTCCAGCCTACTTAAGAGAGATGTACAGGAATTAAAGAAAATTTAAGAGTAAAGAAATTTAAGAGTAAAAAAAAAAAGCAAAGATTGTTATGGCCTAGTTTAGTGAAGTTTCTTAGAGAAGACGAGAGTCATCAGAAGCTACTTCAAATCACTAAAATTTAACTCCTATTAAACACTACAGGTAATCTTCCTAGTGCACCAGAATCATACAAACATTACAGAAAATGCACTTGTAGGAGAAGGAAAATACGAAAATAAGAATAATACCCATGGCATATAATAGACCAAGTAACCAAGAGAAAAGTAACAAAGGTCATTTATCAAGTCATGGTCACTCCCCACTACCAGTCAAATTGACCTTCATATCGAAGACAATGGTAATGTATTAATGACCAGATTTCCAAGCACTAAGGCAGAAAACTGGAAAAGGCAATCAGAAAGGATAAGGGGAACCACGTTAATGGCCTAAGAGAGGGCAGCCAACTGTCTGTCAATAAGAATGGAATGGAAAAGCATAAACACACAATTAAGAACTCAAAAAAAAAAAAAAAAAAGAAAGAAAGAAAAGAAAAAATCACAGCAACCTAAATCCACTTCAAATGGAGGGCAAAGGCTTTGAAGAGCTTCATAATCAGTAGTTGGCGTGATGACTCAGTATCTGTAAGCAATAGTGAAATGGTGTTCTGTATTCCATTTAGTGGCCACAGGTATCTGCATCTCGTATTTCCAATTTTGCCAGAATAGCTTGCTATTTTAGTACAAATACCGTTATGTTACTGTAACATTTTTTTCTTCCTTCTTAAGCTCTTTCTTGCTCCATTTGCCCCTTTATGCTAATCTTTTGGGTGAAGGATAAATAACATGATTGTCATTTTAGATATCAGGAAACGGAAACATCAGAGGTAAAATGACTTTCTCAGAATCATCAATCTCTCTGATTGTTGCACACACTTAAAGAAATAAACATCTCAGTTTGGGAGAGGAGAGGAGAACATGGTTTTTCGTTTTGTTTTTTTTTGCTTTTTTATTAGTTGCATGACCATCATTTTCTTTTCCTATGATAGTACTCAAGGAAAAAACTTCTTTGCCCTCAAGTAAAAGGTTAGGTTAACTTGGAGAAAAGCAAGCCCATTCAATCAGAATGGGAGAAGAGGAGGAGATTGTGAAGGGAAACACCCAAACATAGGAAATTGTAAATACTTTTTAAAAAGAAAGAAAAAAACATAAAAATCTGAGAATTTGCTATCCGTAAGCCTGAAGTCAGTTCAGTTTATATCTGGCATCAATTTACACACTCTTGCCAACTTGATTTAGTGTGCACACTTGGATTTTTTTTCCTCAATTATCAAAATCCAAGTAAAAGTACTTCTGATAAGTGATTGCTATGAATGGCCTGCTTTTTACACTGTTTATTAATGCTAGCATTTTAGAAGAGCCCAGATCCACCCCAACAGAATGAAAATCCTCAGAGGTTGTGAAACTTGAAAAGAATGGGCCGGTGGGACTGGAAGGAAGCAGGTGTGCTTGCTAGGAAGATGCCCTGGGATGACCTATGGGAAAACTGAAATTCAGGTGTCAAGGGACTTCCCCCAGAAACTAAGAGTTATCAGTGAACTTGCAGGTAACAAGTTACAGGTAACTCTCAGTTAATAAACTGTACAAGTCACAGAAAAGAGGCTTTGAGTGGAATGTTGAGAATACTGCTTTTTGTTGAGGGAATACCATCATTGGAAAATCAACTTGCTTCACAGAGGCTGAGTGGCTCAGGTGACAATGTCTTGGTATGTGCCTAACTCTGTCGCTTACTAACATGGCCACAAACAAACTTCCTAATCAATCTCATCTGTTAATTTTTTCACCAATAAATCCTAGAAGCTGGACTTGGTTATCAGTACAGTTCTTTTTTTTTTTTTTTAATTCTTCACCAATAAATTCAAAAAGCTGGACTTTGTTATCAGTGCAGTTCTTTACAACTCTGTGGTCCCACAGAATTCAATGTCGTTTCACCCCCAAACCAAAGGCAGCCGTTCAAAATAACAGAGGACCTTCCCAGCCATATCCTCCTCTCTTTCTCAGCACACTCCTCCCACTGCAGTCTTTATTGCTCATTCCTAAAGTGGGCCTGGCCTTTAATCTGCCCCTGTTTCCACAGTACCATGATGACTGACAGAGTCAACCGTGAGGGGATGCCACTAAATCAACATCCCTTCAGGATCCCTTTCCAAAAAGGAAAAACCCTGGCAGCTGGCCTTGGAACCAGGGTCGTCCAGCCTGGCCCAAGCTGCTGCATCATCCATCACTGAGAACCGAGGGGACACTTGCCCAGGGTCAGACTGGCCGAGCAACTGTGCGAACTTATCCCAAACCCCATCACGCTTCCCCTTGCTTGTTTCTAAACTTAGCTGTTTTCTTCCTAACATGGTGCCCTCCGGCAGGGCAGGGTAAAGGTGCGCAGGTCACCCTCTCTGCCAGTTCACAGTGGAGTCATACACCCAGACTCAGACATACACACAGAGCAGGAGTGTTTTCTATTAGCCCCCATTCATTAATATTGCCTTCTAGCTGCCATGTTGTGTTTGGAAAATGGCTACATTTCAGCAGCTACTTCCTATCATCCAAATGTGCTTTAGCTTAAAACTAATTCCAAATAAACAAGATCATTGCTTCAAAACTGACAGAGCTGAACAAACAACCTCTGTGTTATTCTTTATGAAGTAGACCCAGAGCTCATTTTCAAACTACAGTGGTATTAAGAACTAGAAGATTCACAGCATTATTCAGAATAGCCAAAAGGTGGAAACAACTCAAATGCCCATCAACAAATGAATGGATAAACAAAATGTGGTACGTACACACAATAGAACTTTACTTAGCCATATAAGGGAATCAAGTTCTGAATAACCTAGACACACAAAAGGACTGTATGCCTTCACTTACAGCCCAATTCACAGAGCAGAAAGTAGAATTAGCGGAAGAGAGAGTTATTGCTTAAGGAGTATAGACAGGGCTCTGTTTGGGGCTGATGAAAAAGTCCTGGAATGCAGTGATGTCTGCACAACATTGTGAATAAATGCAACTGAAATATTGAATCACATATCTTAAAATGGTTAAAATGGGGTTACAGCTCAGTGGCAGAGCACATGCTCAGCATTTGAAGAAGGGCCCTGGGTTCAATTCCCACCCCATGCAAACAAACAATTAAAATGGTGAATTTTGTTATACATATTTAATCACAATTTGAAAAAAAAATTGTATATCACTCCTCCCCAAACACCAGAAGAGTTAAGTGTGAAAGATCAAAATAACACGCAAGTTAGGAATTTGGAAATTTCTTCTTTTTATTCTACATTTTGGATAGAACTATAGTACACAATTCAAAAGTCAGACTAATATAAAAATATATGCAAGGAGACTGTCAGCCCAGATCCCACCTTCAGCCCTCCTCTCCTTTCCCACCAGACCATCAAAGCCCATTGTTATTGCTTTCTTCTTCCAGTGTTTCTTTAGCAAACAGAAGCAAATGCATAGGTAGTCTTATCTTTCTTTCATACACAAAAGGTGACAGACTATATTTTCATTGTTTGGCACCTGGCCTTTCTTTTAAATCTAAAGGAGTCTGGAACTTTCAAATGCAAATTTAGAACTGGTGATTTTACACATTTGTAGAAGAAAGGGACAGAGACATAACTTTCTTTATCCAAGTAATACTCTTCCAACAAGTGCAAAGAAGTTCATTTTCTACTTCAGGAGAGGAGAGAGAGAGGAGAAATGTTGACTTCAAGAAGCATTAGGAGAGCTGACTTGCCCTGGGGGAAAAGTTTACAAGGTGCAAAGCTCCTCTTTCAAAGCAGCTTTATTTCCATAGGCCGCTAAGAGATTACCACCTTGTAAAAGAAAGGAAGAAAGGCAACCTCCCCAGCTCTGAGTTATCCGTCCCAGCAAGGGAATACTGGGGGTGGGGTAGGGGTGGCCTCTGGGTGACCACTGTTCAAACAGCAAGAGCAAGGCTCTCTCTTTATATTTAAGGAAATTCACTGGGCATCTCACAGGACCTCTCGGGAATGCCATGAACCTATTATGTCCCCATGTCCTCTTCTCTTCTCAGCCCCATTTCACCAGACAAACAAAGCAAAACCCAGTCCATCATCTTCCCAAACTATTTTGGTCCCAATAATTCACAGCTTTGGCAATTTAAAAAAAAGAGAGAAAGACACCTGTCACCAGAAAACCAACTGCTGTCTTTTAAGTTTCTATTAAAAAAAAAACACACTTTCTATTTTCTCAAGCGAAATACAAGATTTAGAAATGTGATGACTATAAACATAAATTAGAATGTTTCATCTATTACCGTCTATTATCATGTATGCTTGATCTATATAATACATTTATATGACAGATTAAATTTAGATTTTATCATAGATTAAAGGAAGATAATATGCATTAAAATAATCTGGTTTCAATTTAAAAAAAAAAATCCTGAACACTTCAACATTCTTCCAAGTATTTATCCAGTATTTTTTCTTTGAGTATTTTTTGAGCATCTTTTATGTGCCAGAAACTGTTCCAGACACCAGAGACAAAACAGTGATGGCAGACAAATGCTTTCCATGGCCTCATGGAGATAGCATTCTGCCTGGAGAGAGTGGAAATAAAGAAGCAGAGGGCTGGGGACGTAGCTCAGTGGTGAGCGCTTGCCTCACATGTTCAAGGCTGTTTAATCACCCTCAGCATCCCTTAAAAAAAAAAAAGGAAACAAATTGATAAATGTTTAGGCAGCTGGGCACCACAATACCTGATTTTCTGAGAGGTTGAACTCAGGAGGCTGAGGCAGGAGGATAGCAAGTTCGAGGCCAAACTTGAAAATTCAGCAATAACCTGTCTCAAAATAAAAAATAAAAGGGCTGGGGATGTAGCTCAGTGGTAAAACACCCCTGGGTTCAATCTCTGGTACCACAAACACAAGCAAAAACAAACAAACAAAAAAAAACACATAGATGTGTGTATACATACTTATTTACTTATTCTTAGGCAATGACAAGAACCATGAAATAATTAAATAAAGAAGGATAAGGGGATGGGGGGAGGAAGCCCTTTTGGACAGGCAGAGCATGAAAGGCCTCTGTGAAGAGGTGACCAAACTCAATCAATGAGAAGGTGCCAAACAGAGAGGGAAGTAATAATTCCATGCAGAAGAACCAGCATCTAGACAGAGCCTGGGGAGGAAATGGCTGAGGGCATGTGGCTGGACTCTAAAGAGCAAGAAGAGCCACTTCTGCCTCGAAATCTCTAACAGCACAGATGGGATCTCAGAAACTCTTGGCAGCACTAATGAAAATTAAAAGTTTTGGTTCTTCTTCATCTTTTTTATTCCAGGTATTGACCCCAAGGGTGCTGAACCACTGAGCCACATCCCCAGCCCCACTTTTTTTTTTTAATTATTTGTTATTTTTAAATAATTTGACAGTAGAATGTATCTTGACATATTATACATATATGGGATATAACTTCCCAATCTTATGGTTGTACATGATATGGAGTTACACTGGTTGTGTATTCATATATGAACATAAGAAAGTTACGTCTGATTCACTCTACTGTCTTTCTTATTCCCATGCCCTTTCCCATTCCTTCACTCCCCTTTGTCTAATCCAAAGTACTTCTATTCTTCCCTACCCTCTCTCCTTTATTAGTGTTAGAATCCACATACCAGACAGAACATCTGGCTGTTGGTTTTGGGATTGACTTATTTCACTTAGTATGAAAGTCACCAGTTCCATCCATTTACCAGCAAATGCCATAATTTCATTTTTCTTTATGGCTGAGTAATATATATATATACCACATTTTCTTTATCCATTAATCCCAGTCTTTTTTAATATTTTTATTTTGAGATAGGGTCTTGCTAAGTTGCTTAGGGCCTTGCTAAGTTGCTGAGGCTGGCTTTGATTTTGTGATCCTCCTGCTTCAGCCTCCCAAAGTGCTGGGATTATAGGCAAGTGCCACCATGCCCAGCAATTATGGTTCTTGAAGATTAAAAGAAAGAACTTGAAGAAAAGGTCAAAGGGCAATTTACATGCAGGGAGAAGATAAGCTCAATTTGAGCAGGCAACTATAAAATATTTCAGTTTTAGAAGGATCAGGAAGTATGCTGTTCACACACTGCCATTATCAAACATCTCTTATTCTAGGGTAAGTTGTAAGAGAAAAACAAAAGGACATGGCAGGTCTTATAAGTCTAACTGCTTATGTTTTTGGACATCTAACCAACAAAGAAAGCAGAGAACACATCACAAAACTTAAAAATATTTTATATTGCATTTTCAAATACAGAGGAATGAGTAATCTTTTCCCTAAAACATATCACTGAGGTCCAGCTCTTCAGAGTTACTGCATATCCTGAAGTTGCTCTGGAAAACCATTCACCTGAAAACATTTGGGGCACGTGCTAGGAATGGGGACACTGAAGATAAATAAACACAACACACAGTAAACATAACCATGGGTTGCGTGTGTGGGTGCGTGTGGAATGTGTTTGTGTGCACAGTGTGTGCGGCATGCGGTCGCAGGCATGCGTGTGGTATAGTGTATGTGTGGGGTAGGGTGGGGTGGGGTGTATGTGAGATCTCAGGAAGGAGGCTGGTTGAGAATGTGGCCACCAAGTACATTGTCTTCCTTTGAACTGAATGTTGAGAGAGTTTGGGCTACTCTCAAGCCACCCTCTTTGGCAATGCCACTATTAAGTATTGTTAGAAATAAGATTTGGTACAAGCAACTAAACTAGGACTCCTGGCTCCAACACCGGTCTCTTCCCACCACATCAAGCTGCTTTGCAGGTTTCTAACCTAAAATGAACTGAACCAAATTGGCTAATCCTTTTATGAAATGAATTGATTTGATAAGGTACATGTAGAAATTAAGTTGATGTCCCAGCTGAACAAAGGCTATAACTGTCCTCTATGACCACAGATCTCAGATAAGATTTAACAAGATCTGAACTGATTCACTTCATGGTAAATAAAAAGAATGTTTTAAATGTAAAAACACAGAATTTTGAAATGCATAATAAAGCATTTATCTGTAGTATCAAGCTAAGAAATATATATGTATATATGCATACACATATATAATTTTTTTAAAAAAAATTAAGGTTCTTAGTACATTTTTTTTGGAAAAAAAAAAAAATGGGTTCTGTTCCTAAGAAAGAAAGAAAGAACGAACACTGGAAGTGCCTGTAGGAGAACACCCTGCCAGATTCTTGGGTGTCTCAGGCTGTGGGACTTCACTACACAAGCTCGGTCAGTTTGCAGAGGACCTAAATCAGCCTTACCATACTCTGTGGGAAGAAGCGCTGGGCACATCTGGGATTCCGCTGCTCTCAGAGTGGCCTGTTGTACTTCTGCTCGCTCTGACCTGCCCTGAGTGACTCAAGTACTCAGAAGGGAGACAGTCATCACATGGTACTCTAGGATTGCCGGCCACCTTTCCCTCCAGTTAGCTCTCTTTAGTTTCAGTGCTTTCCCTTAATTTATTAATTCATTTTTGTTCTCTGTCTTGATATCATCATTTTTTCCTCCATATGTACACATGTAGATATGTCTCTTGTATCTTCCACCTTTGCTACAGCTCTGAATAAATGTGAATTTTCAAAATGAGCAGAGATTCTCAGAAAAATCAAAACATAACCTTGGGGGGCTGGGGCTGTAACTCAGTGGTAGAGCGCTTGCCTAGCACAGATGAGGCACTGGGTTCAATCATAGCACCACATAAATAAATAAAGTTATATAAAAATTTATTTTAAAAATATAACTTTGGGGGAATGATTTGCCTAAAGAATGCTAATTACTTGCCCAAATAACTTTATATTCTTTCTTGACTTTTCTTCAGCCTAGTGTGATTTAGCTCTTGGATAAGAAAAGAGGAAATATTCCTAAAAAGAAAATCCATGTTAATATTTGCTACACTATAAATTGGAACTGGGAAGAATCCACTTTGAAGCATATGAGTAACATTTTGAAACCTCATTGTCACACATATACTTTAAATGAATTTCATTCATTTGGAATTGGTCCAGTTTCCCCTTTTTTGATATCTTCTGTCCAAGTTAATTGACTTCATGTGGAAAAGCAAAACCAAGCACCTAACAACTTCCCATGCAAGTGTTCTAGAGTGACAGCAGTGATTAAGAAGGGACACCCCCACGTTCCCACTTAAACTCAGATGTTACCAACTAGATCTGCCTTCGCTGCCTGCCAGTCAGGACAGGAGAGAAACATCCTGGAAAGCAGAAACTGCTTGACTTGCAACGTCTGTACCAAGCACTTAATAAATAGTCAGTGTGTTTACTAATGCTAGGAAAGGGACACTAAGGGCAAAAGAAAGTGTGGATTTTAAAGGGAGGGTATTGGCACACAGTTACTGTGAGGACTAAAAGAGGGGGTCCCACCAACTCTGCACCTGGAGAGGATTTCCACAAGTGTGTGTCATGAGGAACATTGGGCTCATTTTCTAAAAGGCTTTGAAAAGAACATGGGATTAAGGTGCTTGAAGGTCAATTTGTGCATAATGGAAAGCCATGAGAAGAAGGTCCTGAAAAGTAAGAGATTTCATCAATAGGGTGCATTTTTCACTGAACAAATGCTGAGTGAATACAGGGGTGTGGTGGGGAAGAGACGGGCTTTGCCCATATCCTCATGGGTGCCCCTCTAAAGGTGAGGAAGACACCATTCTGGAGGAAGGATTGACCCTGGATGGCCTGGAGCTGGAACAGTCATCAGGAGAGTTTAGGAAACATAAAGACTGGCCATTGCAGTGTAAATGGAACAGGTGAGCAGGCATGTGGACATACGTAGGTAGATCTCCAGCGAGAGGCACAGAATGTCAACTCTCCAATGAGGAGTGACATTGCAGAAAAGCCTTAAAGAGTAGAGGGAGAGTAACGTTCAGATGTGGGAAACATATTACCTACTTTTTTGGAAGTTTTAAAAGATTAAAAGACCTGGTATGATGGTGTACGCCTCTAATGCTGGTGACTCAAGAGGATTGAAAGTTCAAGGCCAGTGTCAATAACTAAGTGAGACCCTGTCTCAAAATTAAAAATAAAAAGGTCTGGGGATGTAGCTCAGTTCTAGAGCTGGGTTCAATGTTCCCAGTACCACCACCAAAATAATAATAATAATAATAATAATAATAATAATAATAATAATAAAATAATGATAATTTTTAAAAGATTATGACCTTTTCATTGGCAATCTTTCCCCATGGTTAGTTGCATATAATTTGGAAAATACAATTGTAGATAATTTGATATGAAAGGTCTACTCAATTAGCATTGTAACAAAAATGACAGTTACCTGTGTCTCAAATAAGTTTTGATTCACCAACTCCTAAAAACCGTGCAGAATATTAAGGAAGCAAACTAAGAAAGAGAGAGAGAGAGATCAGTCAGAAGGAAGAAGTCTAGTCAGAGCTCATTATGACTAAGCCTCAGTGAAATACACTGGGGACATGGCAAATAATAAGCATTAACTTGAGTGTAGTGTGTCATCATCTGGTAGCACACCTTCCAAATTACTTGCAAGTGGCATAAGCTGTCACTCAGCATGAGCTTCAGGGGAAACCTTAGGTGTTTTAAATGGACTGTGTTACACCAAGGACTCTGCTGTCAAAGTAGAGAAGCCATGAGGAGAATTCCTCCTTCCAGTTTAGCACCCTTTCCACTGCAGCAAGTGCCCAATAGCAAGTGGCCAACAGCTTCTGCTGGAGAGCTGGGAGAGGCGGGATCACAATACAGCTTTCACCTCCAAAAACTGGAAAGAAGGGAGTCATTTCTCCAATGGGTACACCAAACACCGAGGACACTTTGGTGATGTGTGGCAATGTTCTTATTCTCTTCCCTTTTTTCTTTAACTTATTTATTTATTTATCGGTAGGGAAGGAGGATGGAGGAAAAAGGAAGGCATCTTTCAGGTACAAATGGAGATTACCAATGGTATCTGAAGTTAAAAGATGTTTTAAGAGAATCTCCAGCTTCAATATAACCAGGGTTCAGGTTCATGCCTCAAGGCAAATTTGTTCAGTTCTCTTAGTTGCAAGACCACTAAGCAGGGGTCCTTTGAGGAAACTGACATGTTTTCCCCCTTCCCACCAAAGTCCACAGTATGCCAAACATCTCTAATCATACCCTGTGTAGTAGTCACATAGGAGACACCCAGAGACTCAGGAGGCTGAGGCGAGAAGATCGCCAAGTTCAGGCTAGCCTCAGCAACTTAGTAAGACCCTGTCTCAAAAATAAATAAATAAATAAAAAGGGCTGAAGAAGTAGCTTAGTGCTGAAATGCTCCTGGGTTTTTGCCCTTAGTACCATAAGAAAAGAAAAGGGAAAAAAGGTCAATGATCACCTGTGTTGTCTAGAGGGGTCACCCCTACTATCCACATGGGGGAGAACGGAGAACATGCATCAGCCTTGGCCGAGTCTGTTACAACAGCCTGTTGTTAAGTGTTTACACACAGCACATTTGCCTCAATCCAAACAAGGATCTGCTCTCCAGGGAATACATCACTTTCCACTTTCCATGCTTGTAGGAATCAAGACACCTTCACGAGAAGGACGTGGAAGGCATGAAGAAGTAGTGAGCAGTGTGGTTGATCAACTTTAGAGGCTGAAAAGTGGCTCATCTGGGGCCAAGAAACCAGTCTATGACTTAGAAGTTCAGCCTCAGAAGTCTTCAGATGCCAGAGATACAGCTCTCTTGCAATGCACAAAACTGTACAATTATGTAAATCTAAAGTCCCCTAGTTTCTAATACTAACACTATATTAGAACATGTAGCATAATCCATCATGATTGAAATCCACAAAGAGCATCTATTTTAGTGAGGAGAATCTTAGTTGTTTTCCTGCGGAACAACTTTCCTCCCTCACTCAACCTCCCCCCACCATCAAAAAATGGGACAGGAAATTCTCCAGCTTTCTACTTCTATTTCTAGCCAAGTGTGGACTGAATGGTTTAATGAAAATTCCGGCGAAGTGTGTGAAAAATTGAATCTAACAGTCATGCTTTCAACCCCCAAGTTCTGGAATTGAAAGTTGTGTTTTTTTTTTTTTTTTCCCTCCAGTTTAAAATGTTTTCCAAATTGATTTTACTCAAAAAACCTAACACCCAAGGAGTCCCTGTGAACAAACAGGAAATTTGAACTTCATTGATTCTGCAAGTTATTGGAAGATTTGTACAAAATTGGTTCTCCTGAAATTAAACACCTGGTTTGACAGCTTCACTAATTACAATCCACTCTACAGAGGAAGGCCAAGGCCTGTGGCCAAGCAGACAGATTAGCCACAGTTACTCAATAAGACAACTATTTAGTAGAGACAAACCCTGGGAGAGAAACCTAAGAAGTCGTGTGCATATCCAAACAGGCAGCCACGGTGTAAAGAAATCCCCTTAAGTCACTTTCGGCTTCATTAGCACATGAAAATGGGGTAATTGAACATTCTCCTGCCTTCCATCAAGTGCCAAAATCAATCATTCATGGAAATTAAGTTTTGATAAGAGGTGTTTAAACACTGTCAAAGACTTCTTGAAGGTGTCATTCTCTCAGCCTTAAGAAGATTCCAGCCAGCCCTTAACTGTAAAAAGCACTAGAGAATTAAAAGTATCAGGACTGTTGCAAATTTATTGCAATATTAAAACCGTATAGCAGAAGAGGAAATCTGGCAAAGAGTTTGTTGTTTCCACCAAAATGTTTATTTGGGGGAGTTTTTCCCCCTTTCACAAATATATAATTTTAAACAGTTTTTTTTTTTTTTTTGATGAGCTTTAGGATATTCTAAGAAAAGGTAGTTTCAGGCAGACAATACTTTTTTTTTTAACCTTTAATTTATTTACTTTTTTTAAATGTGGTGCTGAGAATCAAACCCAGGGCCTCACATGTGCTAGGCGAGCGCTCTACTGCTGAGCCACAACCCCAGTCCCAATACTTTCAATTACAATATCAAAATGTATAAAATGAAGGTGAATGTAAACTTCAAAAAAATTCACCTAGATTTTATCTTTCCAAGAACCTTAAAAACAAGAAAACAATGATAATAATAACCCTTAAAGGAAAAGAATAAGATTTAAGAATAATAATCTACTCTACCCCCCACAAGCAAAACCTTCCCTTTTTTTTCAGATAAGTTATCTTCTGTAACTGTAGGAATACCAGAAAATAAGCCACTACAAAATCACTTGGTTCTTTTTTCCAACTATATTCTTTCAGCCTGTAAATATTTGCAAAGCCTCATGAAGTTACTCAGGATATGCTTATCTTTGGTGCCACAAATATCAGTCTTTTAAACAATCTGAGTCAACAGCTACATTCAGTATTGCCCCAAACAAAAGGGTTCTAAACCAAGGGGCTCCGGTGAAAGATTAACAATCAGTTTCAATATCTATGTTAGGCTATATGTCACTACCTTTTTTTCTATCTCCAATAGCTCGAATTGACCATCTCCATACACAGAGACACACACTCCATCTCAGAAGTTGGGAGGATCAGCCAGTGAAAGCCTTCTATCTGGTTGCCTACCCAAACCTGGTCACAATGAGGCAGTGGAGAGGTCAGGCTGCAGAGAGCCACTGGAGCCCCTTTCCCTTTTCAAGGAGTTTAGCCACCCTGGGAACCTTTGATCTGACTATCAGCAAACACACACTCCCATATTTTGTCCTCTCAGGGATAGATTTCAGAAGGGGTGGAGAGCGTCACCGACAAAAACAAAATGAGTCTTTGCTAAACAGTCCATACATTCTACACAAGGAAAGGCAACCCCTTCCTCCATCTGTCACCTCTCCACTGACTCACCTCTCACTCTCTCTTTGGAGAAACAGGTAAACCGATTACATCAACAGTGCTGGATACAAAGCTGTTCTGCTTTGGGAACCACGTGCACTCAGGTCCAGAAATTACTAAGCTGCAGGCTTGAGGTGAAAGTCTGCTGCTTTCAGGTTCTTTATAATACAAATAAACCACCTAGGAAAACTATGATTTGAACCATTAGGCAGGAATAAACAGACAGGCTATTAGCAGGCCTTCTTCCCAAGCACACAAAAGAAACAGGGAATCAGTTTTGCAAGGAGAAATCCAATGGACTTAACCATAAAATAAGAAAAATGGTTAACAAAGATGAGGGCCAGAATCATGTTACCAGCTTCAAAGAAAAGAAACAAAGAAGCTAATGATAATTTTAAAAAATGTCTACGGATAACAAGGAAGCAAAGCAGAGATACAAGTCCTGCAAAAGCCGGACCAAAATAAGGTATGTGAATGAGATGAAACTAGCAGACTACAGCAGGGCACACTTAGCACCCAATAAAACTGCAGTCTCTGGGTGTTTGTGTTATATTAATAGGTGCAGTTCTTACACAGAAGCCTCCCCTTCCTTCTAATCTTCTAATCAATTCTTTCCCTTCCTGAAAAAATCAACTAAATTATTTTAAAAAAAACTTCTTGCCTATAGGAAGCTTTACACACAGAAGTTAGTGCCTGATGATTTGTTAGGGAAGATCTGGTATGTGTTCATTATTTTAGCATGGATTGTTTCCAATGCCCCCTTTTACTCTCAAAATTGTCACGATATGGTCACCTTCTTTTTCATATGTATATAAATGTTTATATACATATGAAAAATGTTTATATATATATGAAAAATATAATATTGTTTAAAATATATACTTGTATATATGAATAAATGAGCAGCTCCTAAGTCCCAACTATATATTCCTACATATATCTGTATAGGATTTCTCTGAATAGGCAGAGAGCTTTACTACCTTGGAATATATCAAATTAACATAAAAAGAGAAAGAACAACAACAAGATAACCATCAACTAATACCATTGTAATAAAATATATAATCCTGTTGAATGTTACTAAGGAAAATGGTTCACAATGTTACTTTTCCCATGGGCACATACAGCTGAAAAACCTGGCCAAGCTAGGTTTACCAACAGGAAGGGATAAGAAACTGGGAAAAATCAGAATGAAAATCAGGACCATACTCTCTAGGTATACACACAAACAAGCAAGACCAGTGCTTGATGAATTACAGCATGGGATAAACTGAATGCCTTAAGTATCAGTGGACAAAATCAGTAAAAACAAAATCTTGAAATAGTTATAAAATAATTATGATGTAAATTCACATTCGATGAAGATAATGCAGAGTATTTTCTGAATTTATATAAAGCAGTATACATTAAAAAAAAAAAAAAAAAGCCCTGGACATCTTTCCACCTTTTAACATTAAAATTAATTGCCAATACAACATGCCTTAAGGATAAAAGAATTAAAAATTAATTTCAAATTAAATAAAACTATGAAAATCCCATTTTTACTTACTTGCCCAAAATAACCATGTTATGAAGTTCTTAATCATCACCAATGGTCACCATTATCCAACCTTTTCCCCTGTAGCATCAGTAAGGGTAAACTTTCTAAGCAATTCTCTCAGAAGTTAAACATTAAATTAAAATATTAAAACACCACTAAAGCTTTGTGATGACCTGAAGGCATTTTAAGAGCAGCAAAGGTTAGAAGGGCAGTTCTCAAATAACACCCATTGTTCTATCCCTGCTTAATGACAAAAGGAGCAAAGAAAGCGATTACCTGGTTTTACCTTGCATCTCAATTCAAATGCTACTTAAGAAAACAACAACAACAAAAAACCCTCATTTTTTGCAACCCAACACTCTTCAGTTTAGTCAAACTAGAACTATTCTTTTGAAACTAAATTAATTTTTCAATTTTGTTCATGCACCAAAAATTCAAGTGCAAAATGGCCCTAAATGCAACAGCAGATTTAAAGTTAATTTAGTATTAACGTAATATGTTTCAGTAAAGATCCAAAAAAAGTAGAGAAAGTAGAGAAAATATTAAGTGAATATTTCCAGCTTGAAGTTCTGTGTAAAGTTATTTGTGGATATTAACTTCCAAGAAAGTAATTTTATAATTCTCCCCTACCCCCCGCGCACTTTGTAAAAAGTATATGTACTCACCCTACAATCCCTATGGAAGAGCAAAAAACCAAGAATGACAAACAATATGAGCTGGGGGTGAAACTCAGGGGGAGAGTGCCTGCCTGGCATATGCCCCTAGGTTTCATCTCTAGTACTGTAGATGATGATGATGATGATGATGATGATGATAACAACAACAAAACCCAAGACAATTTAAGGAACACAGTTGGGGAACTCTTTCTACCAGGTGTCAAGACATAGACAATTTACTCCACTGTAATGGAACAGGACATACAAATAAACCAAAGAAAAGGGTCAGAAATGAGTATATATGAGGCTGATATATAAAGTAGGTAGAATCTGAAAAGTATAAGGAAAAGATGTACTATTTAACAAATGGTATTTGGATAATTATATATCCATTTGGAAGAAAAAAATAGCTTTCTATTTCCTAACAAACACAAAAATATATTCAGGCAAATTAAAGACAAAGCAAGTTATTTTGAAATTTTTAGAAGAAAATATGGGTCAGTATCTATAACTTTAAGATGACAAGGACTTTTTAAACAAGAGACAAAAACACAAATTCTAAAATAATACACAAATGTATTTTGCTATGTTAAAAGTAAAGTTATGCATATTTTTAGGTGTCAATAGACCTTTATTATTATTATTATTATTATTATTATTATTATTATATTTGATGCTGAGGATCAAACCCAGTGCCTCATACTTGCTAGGCAAGCACTCTACCACTGAGCTACAACGCCAGCCCAAAGTTCTGCATTTTTAAAGACACCATAAACAATGCAAAGCTAAACCACAGATCAGGAAAATATTTTTACAGCAAAGGTGTCAATAAGGAATTAGAATCCAGAATAGACACAATAATAAACCAGCAATGAAAACAAATCTCCCAACATACAAAGCAAGCAAAATACAAGAATAAACAATTCATGGCAGAGAAAACCCCAGATGTCCAGCTGAGAAAGATGCTCAACTTCACTAGCAGTTAGAAAATTGTAACCTAAAACAACAATTTAGAGCTGGGATTGTAGCTCAGTGTTAGAGCACTTGCCTAACACAATGAAGCACTGAGTTCCATCCTCAGCACCATATAAAAATAAATAAAATAAAGGTATTGTGTCCATCTACAACTATATATTTAAAAACAATAATTTATACCCTTTTATACCCATCTGAGGTGAGGAAATATTTGAAAGTCTGACCTTATCAATGTTGATGATAATATACTTATAACAGGAATTTGCATACTGCTAGAAGCACTATAAATTGGTATGGTCGCTTTGAAAAGCAATTTGGAAATATTTATCCAAGTTGCAAATATGGGTACTCTATGACCCCACAATTCATTTTCTGTGTGGTACCCATGTGCACATTTCTGTGTATGCAAGGAGACTCAAGAGGTTCACAGCAGCCTCATTTAACATAGGAAAAATTACAAACAGATAAATGAATGATGATATGTCCATGAATGGAATTCTACACGATTGATAATGGAATGAATCAAAGCAACATATATCAGTATGGATATATGCCACGAAAACAGACTGTTTAGTTACAAAGAACACATGTTTATAGTCTGTGTTATTTGTCTGATTTTTTAATAAGCTCAACAATACTATGAATATATACGCATACACAACAAGTTTAAAAACCATGCGTGGAAATAACTTTGGTAAGAGAGGAAGGCAAAAGAGATGAAAAGAGTGTACAGGAGGCTTTAACATTTGAATAAAATAAAAATTTGAGGCAAAGTTGATTTTGATGTGTCGTAAAGATGGGTACAATCCAGAAAATGTATTGGAACTACATATTGGGTATAATTTTCCTGTGCTTTTTGGCATAGATGAAATATATTAATAAAGGAAGATTATATTTTATCCTGATTTTAAAATGACATAAATTAAGCCTGGCTCAGTGGAACTGTGGCATATGCCTAAAATCCCAGCTACTCAGAAGGCTGAGGCAGGAGAATTATAAGTCTGAGAACAGCCTGAGCAATTTAGTGAGATTATATTTCAAAATTAAAATTTTTAAAAAGAACTAGGGATGTAGCTCAGTGGTAGAGCTTTTGCCTAGCATGAACAAGGCCCTTAAAAGATGACAAAGAATAGATGTAAGAAAAAAGACTGAAAAGCTTAGAAAGCTTGGAAATTAGGGCTGGGATTGTAGCTTTGTGGCAGAGTGCACAAGGCCCTGAGTTTGAAACCCAGCACAGTTTAATAAAGGGGCGGGGGGTGGGTGGGTTAATGACATTTTACTTTAAACCAGGTAGACTGGCTTCTCCAGGTTTGAAATAGGAAGAAAATATTTGATACTGACAATTCTGAGAAAGATAAAGACTTTAATAAGGTAAAATTAACTGTCAAATGTACAGAAGGAAACCAAGTGTATCTGCATTTGACTTAAGAGTTTATTTACAGTCTAGACTTCCTACTAATTTATGTTAGAGGCAGAAAATGTTTATTTTCAAATACAAAATATAGTAAAATGTTTTAAGTATGCCCACCCTTACATTTAATCAAAATTTAATAGATTTGGGTTACTATTTAGCCACAAACTTCCAATTTGGTAGACCCAGAATACCATAAACAGGTATTTTAAGTGTGAAATGCTGTGAGAGACAGTAATGTTGATGTGTAAGAACAAACTTGTTAGAAAGCCACAACCAGAAGCAAACTGAATTTGTAATAACGATACTTAAAATTCATGTATTCAGGCTCCTGCCACTTTGTCATTACATATATTAATGTAAAATAGAAACCAACAAAATATAGTTTCCTAAGGGTATTTCTAAACTCTCTACCAATCAGTTTACTTTTTAATTATGCTTGAGCATACAATGCCATTTTTATTAAGTGAATTATATACAAAACATTGACTCTCAGTTGTCAGATGTTAATAAATACTAATGCAGTGATCTTTTCTTTCAACAATGATTCACATCTTTACTCAAGTTTAAAGTATTCAAATCAAAAGAAACAAAATATTTTTCTTCTGCAATGGTAATATTTAACACATATGCTTTTGTTCATATATTATCCACAGATTGTTTTAGAATTCATAGAACCACATTTAAAATTTCATTAGGAAAAACCCCACACATATTTTACTCAGGCAACTGCTGAAAGGCATTCTGCTTCATGTACAGAGCCTTCCACTGTTCACACAAGTAACTCTGTGTATAGAACTCTACAAGTTAGGAGCAAATGTGGCTTAAAATCTTTAGAGAAAAATATCCTTCAAATTAGCATATATACATATGTAATATATATGTATGTGTATAATATATATGTATACACATACATATATATTATACACACGTCTCTATAAGTTTTTTATTCCTTCTTTGTACTAGGGATTAGACCCAGGACTAGTGTATACCAGGCAACCACTCTCCCACTGAGTTACATCCCCAGCGCAAATTAAGGTATACCTTTGAAGGGCAAGAAACCCAGCACGATAAGATGGGGAACAACAAAGTATTACTGAAATGGAAGGAATAGGTCTTGTTTTTCAATACATGCTTTGGAGACTGTCATCCAAATACCTACGACAAAGCTCAAAGACCTCTCTTTTTCCCCAGTAATTTCTACTAATTTATAATGCTTCCAATGACTTCATAATTTCCAATAGGTAAAGAAATATTTCAAAATCCCTTTTATAACTACAGAGAATACCAGCTTTCTGAGGGCAACCTCTGCAACCTACTTCCTTTCAAAAAGGGCTTAGAAATGCAGAACCTAGGGAACCTTAGTAACATCACCTCCAACCGGCTAAGGACACAAGTGTAATAGAGACATGTCATTACAGAACAAATAAATATTTTTTTAACAAAGAACTAAGATTGTTCTATTAAACAAATATTCTGATGTTAGAACAAGAGAATAAAGAAATTATTTTTAAAAATTATAATCTTGGCCTAGAAAGTATAATTCTACTTTCATGCTTTCCATGATACATGAAGAAGCTTAAAAATAATTTAGATAGCTAGGAAAAGACACTTAGTACACTCCTGTGACTGCTATTAAAATAATTTTCAGAAAAAGTAATTAAACCCATTCCAGTTTATTTCTCACGTTTATTGGCACTGTGACTGCTGAGTTCCTTCTACTTTTGACTCCACCCTTTATGGTATATGCTCAAGGCACATTTGTCATTTAAATTATATGGCCTATTGAGGAGATTTTTTATTGCTCAGAATTCCAGCAGCCTATGAATGCAGGGCAGATAAGAATCCTGAAGCCCTGAAAAAAAAAAAAAAAAGTAGCAATTTTAAGGCCAGCATATGTTTTCTTATTTGCTTAAATGTGACAAGTCAAAATCATGGTGATGTGACTCCAAGCCAAGACACAGTCTATCTGGCAGAAACATTTAATATATACAGAAACAGGATTCTAGTCCCCTCTGTCAAAGGGTATAACATTAGCTGTATGTACCCGCTTAGAGCTATGTTATCACTAAGAAAATGAAAAATATTTATAAGTCTTAAGACTCAACGGAGATGGACTCCCAAGAAGATACAGATCTCACTTTGTAATATTCTCTAGGCATTTACTTAAAAGAAAAAAAGGATGATACGTAATTCTTGCACAAAGACTAAAGTCTATTCAAAACCAAATAGATTTTAAAACATGGCATACAAACCATTAGGAGTTTGGGCAGGGGAGGACTTCAATGCTATAAAAAACATGTTAACTCTTCCCAATGAGTAGAAAACAGACAACTTACAATGATGAATCTTTAACATACAGCATAGAGTTTTAAAAGCATGATACCATAAGGATTAAGAACTAGATGTATAAGAGATCTCAGTATTTTGTCTTAATGTTTTATATTGATATTTAATTTACAAAAGCCCAATCATTAATTACCTTTTACTGCACCAAGAAAAACCAGTGATTATTACATTTATCTCACAGTTGTTACAGAGAATTTGATCTTTGTGCTTATAGTTCAGGGTCCTAGAGGTTTGGTAACATTAATTCAGATTAAATTGTGCATGCTTTAAAAATGATGTTCAGATGCACAGCTGATTAAGTGTATTCTTTATAACACTTCAGTTATAAGAAAAAGAGTTATGTTATCCAATCAGGGCCATTTTAAGATTATTATATTTATATTTTATATCCTGTCTTGCTGAGTTTTTTTTTTTTAATCAGAAAACATTTTTAACAGAATTTCCTAAAATCAGAAAGAAATCATGTTTGAAG
Source organism: Marmota flaviventris (assembly GCF_047511675.1). Lineage (NCBI taxonomy): Eukaryota > Metazoa > Chordata > Mammalia > Rodentia > Sciuridae > Marmota > Marmota flaviventris. The sequence continues at coordinate 56,972,089 of NC_092503.1, forward strand.
AAGAAAGAGGTATTGAAATGAGAGAGAAAGGCTATATCCTCCTGAAAACTTTTCCAACACAGAACAAGGAAATGGTGCCAATACAAAACTCTGAAACAAATGTTTCCCTGCGTTTTGTACCACAATATTTAAAAGCATCATATTTTAATTTCAGGCCTTATAAACTAAAGATGTCCCTGAAAATTAATTACACTTATTATTTTGGATCCAAGTTTGTGGCTGACAACATCTGTTAGAAACTTCATTGTTCCTCCTAATGAAAGAACCAAGTCTAATTGACTGATGAAAAAAGTTTAATTCAAAGGGAGATGTAATACTGTGAAAATAACCAAATAATTTTACCCCACAAATATTCTCCCTGGGAGAAAGAGCTTTTAGTGGGGGCAGAGCTTCTCATTCATCTGTGTCATGTATCTACTATACGTTTTATTATTTTTCTCACCTACTGCGTCTTTACAGCTAAAGACTTTATTTAACCAATTGTTTTCTGAAAATCTTTTTCTGTCCTGCACTGTTTTACTTTAGCAATGACCGCTAAGAACAACATCTCTAATTCACATCTTTTCTCTCTGTTCCCCCTCCCGTTTTTTAAAAAATTAGCATCCGTTTCTATATACACGAAAATACTTAAAACTTTAAAAGTATTTTTCTAAAAGCCTCATTAAAAAAGGAAAGGAATAAAAATCAAAGTAAAATGCCCTCTATAGAAAAGGTCTCCTGGACTGCCAAGGCAGCACAGTTCCCGTGCCCAGCCTGGTTTGTGAAATAGAGAGGCAATCAGCGCTTCATTGACTCCTAAATGAATGTGACAACTCCGGGTAAGTGCCCACCTTGGCATATGCCCATTCTGGCATCTGCCCAGATTCTTCCGCCCAAGCCTCACCTACACACTTGCCAGGAACCCAGGACCTAAAATAAGGTGTTTGGGGGTGGGGTGGGGTGGGGGGTTGCCAAGGATGAGTCTGGGCCAGAAGCTCATTCCGCAGCATCTGCGTTTGACTCATCTTTCCATCTTTTCAAACCGGGAAAAAGGAAGCGCGGCGGCTACTAGGGCAGTGTGCGCGGCTAGAAAAATCAACGCTCTAATCAGCTCCACAAGGAGCCCTTCTCCCGCGCCGCGCACCCCAGGCTTCAGCAAGTCCATAGATTCGGAGGTCTGAGAAGGCTCCTGTGACACTCTAGAAGTCATCCGATCCAGGCTGACAGCGGTCCGGGCCCCGACGCCTGGGGCTGCAGCGCATCGCGCCTTCCCCACACAGCCCCGCGCGCTGACAAATTATTTTACAGTTTGTAAACCCAGCTATTCATGCCGCGGAATCTACTCCAAGACAGCGACACTTAAGAAGTCACAGGCAGGAGGACTCGGGCAAGGCTTCTCTGGAAAATTTTCTTTGCACAATCCACTTCTCCCGGCGCCCCGCGGAACTTAGACGAAATGAGGCACTCTGTCTCGAGGGTCCTCTTGCCCTGATGTGCGGGACCCCTAATTCCTCCAATCTTGTCCAAATAAACCTAACATTTGGGCAATTCTCACCCCACCCCCACCCCCCATGTTTTGGTGTCCAACTTTAAAGAAAGAGGTTCGAGCTCAGAGAAAAGGGCGCGTAACGGAGAAGGTATTTCCCTTCCATCACACCTCCTTGCTCGCCTTGGAGCGCTAGGCATCGCTGCAGGGTTGCTATTTTTTTTTTTTAATTACGCAATTTAGGATAACGTAGTCCAATCAAGAGCCGCTAGTTCCATACTTGCGGGGCTCAGTAGAAATCACTGTGGAATTTGCTTTTTTTAACAACGACCCTGGGCTGGAGGGGCTTGTTCTGAGCCGAATTACCCTTCAGCGACGTCTTACCTCAACCCCTCGCCTCCCAAGGCTTCTCCGGTGACTGCGTCCCCAACGCGACAGCCGGGAGCCCCATCCCCAGAGCCGCTCTGACTCTTTGCCTTCCTTGCCACATCCCAGCGCCTTTTAAAACTTTTGGGCACAGCTTTTGTGTGACGGATGGGGAATAAATGTTACTGCCCTTCTTGTTCCCCGTCTTATTTCACAAATTCGGAAAAGATAAAAGTTTCATTCCAAAGTAAGGCGTAAACGACTCTGCGTTTTATTTACCCTTACCGGTTGGTGACACGGAATTCTATTCTTCAAACAATCCGTAGTGATCGATCCTAACGTCCCTCTATTCTGTTTTAAAATACCGAAAAAGTAAAGCCGGACGAGGGATATCTAACTTCGCCAGTATTTAAAGATTAAGCAATAGCAGAACCCAAATCATCACACTTTCACTGCCTCTAACTCTGGGCGTTATTCTCCTTACTGAAGTCCTAGCCCAAATAACCCCCCCCCCATTTTGATTCTTTGAAAATCAATTTCCAAAAACAAAAGTAACATTTTAAAGAACTACTAACGCCTCATTTCTCATTGTAGTCACAAGCGGCACACCTGCGCAGCTCAGCCCTCTCCTGAAGACGTTGAGCAGGGAAGCCAGCAATCTTCCAAGTGGCACCTTCACTGCGCGCCTCGATAAACTTAGAAAAAAAAAGCAATTTCAATCAATGCTCACTAAGCTTTCTTGAGGAGGGCCGTCAATGCAGCTACAATCAGTCTCTGATTACACAAACATACCTAGGGGCAGGTTGGAGTGTGAGGAGCGTTTTGGGGGTGGGGGTTGCCTACCCGGAGGTGGCTCAAACCAGTTCCTCTATTGTTATTTGGTTTAGGAAAGCTAGCTTTTGTTTCGTAGTGGATATTTGGGGTAAAAACTCAGATGCCACAATTAAGCCTCATGGAAGTCTTTCAAAGGGCAAAACCTTTCCAAAATTTAGGGCTTAAGTTCTTTTAAGTTAGGATACTGAATTAAGCATAGAGACTCCAGTAGGAAAAAAGATCCAGAGTCATTTTCAAATATTGTAAATGAAGGGCAGAATATGCTGCATCTATTTATCTGCCCTGTTTTGCAGGAGCTCAGCTCCACTCAAGGGCACCTCTGCTTTCAGATTGGGAAAGGTGGCGTCAACGGGACTCATCGGGTAGAGTCTTGGGAAATCAAAGGTTTTAGACCCAACCTCTCCCCACCAGCACTTGCACTTCCTCTTTGGAGAGAGAAGGCCTAAAGGTCCAGCTTCTTCCCTAACAAACCAACCAAAGAGAACAGAGGCCCCCACCACCCGGAGACCTACATCTAAAAAGAAAGATTCTTTCCCGCCTAAGTAGGTAGCATCTGATGAAAGTGACTGTGCACAGTGCTTAGGAAATCCCGGGCTTAGGAATGTCCGACTCTCTTAGGTATACAGGACTGGGAGACCTGAAATGCAGCGAGGCACAAAACCCTCTGCACACCAGGTTTAGCCGGTACTAGCTCTCAAAGAAGCTATCATTGAGTGAGCAGGACTTCCCAGGCCCGGATGGGCGCGTGGTGCAGAGCCGCTGGGATTGGCTATCCTACATCACGTGACCCGCCCGCGGCGTCCTCGTGACTCGCCCCCACCCTGCTCAAGCGCCGCTGCGGCTGGGCCTCCCGTTCACTTTCACTTTCTGCGCTGGGGGTTCACACCTGAGTGGTACCGCTTTTTTGTTTTTGTTTTTGTTTGTTTGTTTAATGATTTTGAGGCGACTGGTACAAAAAGGAGGCATTCTGAAACAACGAGAGGTCCACATGTCTATGGCGGGGTCGCGGAGCGGGGATTTCGGGTGCCGACCTGAGTGAAGGACCGGGAAGCGGGTGTTTCCCGCATCTCAGGGGAACACTCGAGTTTTCGCGTCCACAAAATGGCCTGCGAAGTCACACGGCCTCCAGAAGTACAAAGTGGTTGGGGGCTTCACCCTCGGTACGCTGACTCAGCTCTTTGTTTTTGAGGAGGACAGCCTTCCCGGTAGTTTCTTACGTTCATATTCAGTTCAGAGCCACCAGGGCTGGCTAAGGGAGTCAAAGAAACAGCGTTCGATGTTTTCCCTTTAAAATTAGTATTAGTAGAGAGACTACCCCCCTTTAAACCTCTCTCCGGAGCTTCAAATGTCCTCTTCCACAAATGACACTGGAACCACTTGGATATACAGGGGATTAATCCATCACTTCCCTGCCCTTCTTTCCCTGCCCATTCTAGATCTCACCTTCCATTCATCTTTTTTATTTATTTTTTTTTGGGGGGGGGGGTTATTTTTTATTTTTATTTTTAATTTTTATTTATTTATGTTTTAGTCATTTAAATGGACCTCTCTTTAAAAGGCAGTGGCTTCCATCTCTCCTCTAAGGTGTGGATGACTTGAATGAAATTAGTTCAGCAGAAGTGCAGGCCATGAGCTGTGAGCTAGCTCTGGGAAGAGCTGCTGAGTCTATGAAACCCAGGCCCAGTCCACAACCCAAAATGTATGCCTGGGTTCTGACCTGTTGTTATCACTTGTTTTCTCCTGTTGCAGCTAGTTATTGTCCAAAATATTCTTCTCCTAATCCTAAATAATTTTACCCCTAGAAAGAAAATATTCCAGATCACTAACATGGGGTTAGCCCATTTGTTTGTTTGTTTATTGCTTTTACATATTTTCCAGTATCTGATCTGCAGAGGTTCTGGGGCATAGCAATTGGTGCACCAGTTTTGTTTTGTTTTGTTTTCTTCTTTTTTCATACAATGCCTTCAGGAAGCTCATCTGTAACAAGTCAGGGCAAATTGCCACAAATGATTTGATTTGGGAAAGAAAAAAAGAATATTTTTTTCCTTCTTTAGAAAGATGTCTCCACCTCCCCTAATAGTAAAGTGACCTTAGCGAGTGCTCAACTAAGCCTTGCTTTTTGGTTTTCTGTTGTTGTTTTCTTATTAGTATACTTTAAAGAGTGAAAAAGGAAACCTGGTAAAGCATATACAATTGCCTAGCACAGTGTCTGGCAAAAAGTAAATGCTCAATATATTATTGTTGAAGTTAAGTTACATTTCCTCATACTTGTAGTTTTAAGTGATGGTACAATATTGAACCTTCTTCCATACCTTATTTTTATATATAGGTTTGATTAAGGAGAAAGGAGAGCTCATAAAGCAATTTGCTTCAATCACATGCTGTGATAGTTACTTCTACTAACTAATTACATGTCATTTTAAAAGTATTTCCTCAAATTTGTTTTGAATATATAATATTGCCTTTGAATTTATTTAGCTTCTCCCATATACTTTTACAAAATGAAAGGGTATGGTCTTATACCACTAGTTATTTCACAACCAAACATGATAACTCTTTGGGAGAAGATATTATTATTTTCTCTGGGAAGTTAGCTAAAACCTACCATAAGTGAAGTCTAGAATAAGAACTAATTAAATATTTTAAAAATCACATTCTTTTTGCTATCTGGGAAAAAAATCACATAAAGCAGATATATAAACTCTCAATTAAATAGCTGTGTTTTAGTCTCTGCTTTTAGAAGCAAATTTGGATGTTTGAAATGAAAGTTGTTTTCCCTTTAAAATTAGTATAATTATTGCTTGGTTAGAAAGACCATCCTCACCAAACCTCTCCAATAAGCTTCAAATTCCCTTTTCCATAAATGATACTGGAACCACTTGAATATACATGGAGTTAATTCATCATTTCCCTGTCCCTTTCCCCTTGCCCATTCTCCAGCTCACTTAGTTCAACCTCCCTGTCACCTGTACTATAAACCTGTAGTCATCTTTGCATTCCCTTTCCTCCCTCTTTACCCCCCTTCCACTTTGTCAGTTATCAAGACCTTCCTGATCCCTGTTTACCCCATCTCTGCTACTGGTGATTGAACCCAGGGACACTTTACCACTGAGCAATTCTCCAGTGTCCCCCTTTTTTGGAGTTGACAGGAATAGAACTCAGGGCTTCATGCATGAAGGCAAGCATTCCACCACAGAGCTACATCCCTAGCCCCCAGTCCCAGCCCTTTCAGAATTTTATTTTGCATCAGATTCTTGCTAAATAACCAAGGCAGGCCTTAAACTTGTGTTCCTCTTCCTGCCTCAGCCTTCCCAGAACCTAGGATTACAGTAGTGCACCACCATGCCAGACTCAAAAATCCTGTCTGCTTTTAACATAATTATGCCTCAGATAGGGCCTTTCTCTTCTTATTCCTACTGCTGTCCTCTGGGTCTTCCTTGACGTACTCCCTAGTTCACTTGCTGCTGCAATCTCTTCACTGTTGGACTCTGCCATTATTATTCTTCAAATCCTTTCCTTGAGTGATTTATCTAAAAAGCAGATCTGAACATGCCACTCACCTTTAAAGGCTTCCCATTACTCACCAGATAAAAATCTAAGCTCTTCACAGCAGCATTCAAAGCCTCTATAGCTCTCCACTTCATCTCTCTCTACTTCCTGCCCTGACTTGACATTCCAGCTACACTTCATTCATTCATTCTGCACTACTGTGTGCCAGCCATTGTCCCCAACACTTGTGATACCTCAGGGAACAAAACTTAAGACCTTTGTCCTCATGGAGCTTATATGGGGGTGATCGGGGGGAGGTGTTGTCAGTAAACAATAAAGAAAATTCATTTTATAGAATTTAAGATAATTTTACATAGTTTGATCAAGGTTGGCCTCATTGAAAAGGTGACATTTGAGCAAGAGCTATATGGATAAACAGAGGAAGAATGTCTAGGCCAGGGAACAGCTAGTATAGAGCCCTGAGATGGGAATGTACAAGGAGAGGAGAACAAAGAGTGAGAAACACAGGTTGAGTATTCCTAATCTGAAAATCAAAATCTGAATTATTCCCCAAATCCAAAACTTAAGCATGTATGTGAGGCCACAAATGGAAAGTTTTGCACTGACTTCATGTAATGGATTATAGACAAAATGGAGACACACTATAAAAGTATAAAATTACCTTCAGGCTATATGTATAAGATGTGAATGAAATACAAATGAATTTTATCTTTAGACTTTGGCTCCACCCCCAAGATATTTCATTATGTATATGAAAACATACTCAAACAACAAAAAATTCAAAACGCCTTTGGCTCCAAGCATTTCAGGTAAGGGATATTCAACTTATAGTAGGAAATGAGGGCCAAGAGAAAATGGGGTATATGTGCTTTTGGACAGGCTCTTACTAGCCATTGTAATAAGTTGGGTCTTGCTTTGCTTTAAATGGGAAGTCAGCTATTTGTGGTGGTCTTCGCCTCTAGTAGCCATCCTCTTCAGACCTTGTGTCTTTAGTCACATGTTGCCATCTGTTTGAATCCTACCCCTCTTTCCAGTCAAGTAATTTCTCTGTAACTCCCTTTGATTGTCACTGTTACTATATTTGCCATGTTTCCTTAGAGGCTTAGGGCTCAAAGAATTTTGGTTTATTCATCTTTGCATCCCTGTGCCCATTAGCAGACCCTTAAACACTTGGTGAATGAGCGATAAAGATGCTCATTCATAAAGTGCTTACATAAATGCTTATTAATTTGTAAAATGACCCTCCAGGGGGATTTTTATTGTATCTATTTTACAGAGGAGGAAATGAGTTTCAGCAAGGTTAAGTAACTAATTTAAAGTCACACATAAGTATCTGAGCTGGGTTTCAAACTCAGATGTTTAGCTTGTTGCTATTCTGCACTCAACTCCTGAGGCTTCCTCACTAGATTTAAAAGGGGGAGGGGACTTATCTCTGGTTTTGTTCCTTGCACTTGATTTATTTGTGCCAAAATCAAAACCAAAACAACCCACAAATCATTGCTATTTATGAAATCTGTTTATTAATTCATTAAATATTCAATAAGTTCCTATTGTGTGCCAGATACTTAGAACACAATGCTGGGCAAAATAGAGACAGTACTTTCCCTCTTAGAATTTATACCATAGCAAGGAAGATCCGCAATTGTGGGAGTAAGGGCAGTAATGGGTAGCCATGTTGCTCTGATGAGAGAGGCATACAGTGCTGTAGAGGGAACTGTAGCAGTAGCTCATAACCAGACTTGAGACTGCCTTATGGTGAGAGCGTGTTTTCCAGAACAACATTATTCCAAGTGGAATGCACCACTGAAATTCAGAAAGTGGAGAGATATATCTAACCTCGAATAAAAGCACACTATAAATTTATATAAGGTAGTAGGTATTACATAAAAAAACAAAAGAATCTTCTTATCTTTGCTCTATTCATTTTTTTTTTCAACTTTGGCTAATGTTAGTTTTCTTTCCCGCAGATTGGACTATAATCTTTATGTGTAAAATCTAAAGCATGAACTTTTTAACCTGTTTTTACATTTTTAATTCATAACTTATTTGACCCATTTATTTGCAAAGAGTTGATATAATGTGTCTGTTCTATAACTTAATAAGTTTCAAAATTATTTGAGTACTTATTCAAATTATTTTGTTTCACTGGAATTGGGTGGAATATTGTATCAATAGCTAGAGTTTAGTAACATGTTGCAGAATACAATTTTTTTTTTTTTTTTTTGGTCCAGTGCTGGGGAGTAAACTCAGGGCCTAGTGCATGCTAGGGAATCACTCTACCACTTATTCATGTTCCCAGTCTACATTATTATTATTATTATGCTGATTGGAATGAAATTTAATGTTTGCTCACTTTTAATTACTGTTCAATGGAAGAAATTGCCCAGGAAACCATGAACAGTGGTGTGACTGAGACAGGAAGAAACCAGAGACCCATATTCAGAAAGTAGCATTTTAGTGCTTTCTAGTTGGTGGAAAATTAATAGGTTGTTCTCTACAGATTTCCCCTGTTTTTCAAGTGAGGATATTGTATTTGCCACCATAATAACTCTAATATATGACTTGATTTTTCAAAATTAAAAATTTAAGGATGAAAATAGTTACTCAGACAATTTAAAACTGGTGGTGGTGGCAACAGAGCAGTTGTTTTTAATAAGAAAATGACGGGGAAGATCAAAGAAGAGCAGGGATCAGGATGTGGGAGTGAGTTCTTTTTATTGTAAACTGCTTTGGAGGGAGGTGAGAGATGAAGATTAGAGATGATGAAGACCTTTCCTTTTGGTTTCTCTGATCTAGCCATGGTTGATGAGAGTCCCTCTGGAAGAGCGTCAAAGAAAAGACATGGTTAAATGGGTAATAAAAGAAAAAAAAAAATCAATGGCCCATAAATACTATGTTTTAAGTTTAAAATTTTCCCTACCAAAAAAAAAAAAAAAAAAAAAAGTTTAGCTATTGTAGTTATTCTCTATGGCTTGTAAAATACAAGTTTCCCCAATGGAGCAAGTCCAGCAAGTCTTGGTTGCAGAAAGAGATAGGAATACAGTATTGTGAGAATTCAGACTCCTGGTAAATGTATGCTTTTAGGGTTTTAAAAAATGCCCCAGAGGAGAAGAAAATATGCTGAAAAAAAGTCATAAAGTACTATTTTATGTTAAGAACAAAAAGACAGGAAATGTTTTTTCCCCCCAAATATTGTTGCATTTTCTCCATCTGGTGAAATAAAATAAAGCAGATATGTTATCCTCCACTGTTACACAAAACACCACCAACAGGCCAGCCAGCTAGATGCTGGAGAGTTGGAATCCCTGGAGAAGTAGGTACAGCATTATTGCCCTCCTTCTCCCCCTTCGGGTCCTTAAGACCCTGGAACTTTTTTTTTTTTTTAATTTTAATATAGAATTTTTTTGGTTAATGGAATTACAAAATTACAGAACTGTCATCATTATGTCTAAGGTAACCTTTCCCAGTTGGTAACTTCCTTCCAAAACAATTTTGCTCTAATTACATTTTTGTTGGTGGTTTGAAGAGGCCAGGACAACCCAAGGGAATGATTTCATTCTAATTGCATCTTTCCTTTCCCAGGAGGTCTGTTCCTTTCATATCCACCCAAATCACTTGATCCCCTGATTAACTGTTGTCCATTTGCAGGGAGAGGGAGAGAAAGAGATCGAGATCACAAACAAGCCCTGTGAAATTGAAATTGACTTGATGTTTGATTTTTGCTCTTCCTGCGGAGATCACAAGGCTTGTGCATTCTTTCAGTCCGGCAACTGGTTCAGGTGTGATAGAGTCCTGTGTTTGTCTGGTGGTGCTGGGGGCGGGGTGTGGGGGGTGTTGCTGAAACGCCAAACATGTATCCCAAAGTGGGTGTGTCTTTTCAGCTAGGATACACAGCTTGCAAACAATTTTATAGAGATTGGTGATCCCCAGAAAGTTAAGGTTAAGAATAACCTGCAGGTTTAATTTCTCTTGTGGCGGGACGCTAGGCTAGGCCCGGGTTGCTGGGATGTATTGAAAATTCAGCATAATGAATTTCTACAATGATCTGTGATCTCCCCAGCAACTGCGCTTGGAATGTGTGTCACCTGTGGGTTCAGGGAACTTCATCCAAAGCGTGCGTTCTCGCGCATTCCTTTTCCTGGCTGACTAGCCATTTCTGTCAGAGGAACTCTCCAGAAGGGGAGGACCCCACACAAAAACGGGGGCGATAGTAAAGGGAAAAGGGAATTTCCTTAAAAAAAATACAGAATGAAGGGCACGTCCGCTAGCAGGGCCGGGCAGGAGCCGAGCGGGTGCCAGACACCCGCGGATTGCGAGTCGTGGGGGCGATGGGTTCGGAGCTGGCAGGGCGGATCCCCAATTCCAGGTGTCAGTTATCGTCCACCCGTCGTGACGTCTTCGAGCCTCTCAGAGCTTGTTCAGAAGAGACTGAGAGGACCGGGCCGGCTCTCTGCCTGGCCTGGGGTTAGAAGGTGCCTACGTGAGCGGTGTGGGACATTGCTGGACCCGGCCTGGTGTCTGCTGCACCCAGGCCCAATGCCCATGCCTCTTCTCCCATTGGCCCTCACTCCTATGTGGCCTCTTGGTTACCAGCACCTGTAACCCAAGCATCTTCCAGGTTTTAAAATACTTTTTGCCTGAACTTCCCTAACTACAACCTCCAGTTTGTATAGTCAATTGCCTATTTGATATCTAGCTCTATGTAAACGTTTAAAAGACCCTTATATTTCTGGGTGTGGTGTCACAAGCCTCTAATCCCAGCAAGTCAGGAGGCTGAGACAAGAGGATTGCAAGTTCTAGACCAGTCTTAGCAACCAAGACCCTGTACCCAAATAAAAAATAAAAGGGCTGGGATATAGCTCAGTGACAAAGTGTCCCTGTGTTCAATCCCTAGTTCTGGAAAAGCAAGCAGACAAACTAACATCCACCCTTATATTTAATTTGCTTGAAGCTTTGATCTACCATGTTCCCCTTCAGATTTTAAGGAGTTGCTCTGGCCAAAAACCTTGGAGCAATCCAAGGTTAATATCTTAACACCCAGACTCAGGCTAGAAAAAGAGCCTATTGGCAAATACTGTGCCTCTGTCTTCCACATGTATCTAGAATCTGACCATTCCTTATGACGTTTGCTACTATCATGTGGGCCTACAGGCATTAAACTCTTAACCTAGGTTGTCATGGCAGTTTAACTGGCCTCCAGGCTTCTACCTTGCCCCCTTGCAGTACTTTCTTAACACAGTGGTCAGAGGGATCCTGTTATGTTACAGAGTTTGGGAACCTCCTAGTGACTCCCCACCTAGAAGAAAAGCATAAATCCCTCAGGTTCTATACCCTCCCAGTGCCTACTCCATCTCTGACCCTTTCAATTGCCTACTTGATATTTTTCTTGACTTGAATGTTCAAAAGACCCTCAAGTTTAACTTGTTTGAAGCTTTGCCAGTCCCCTTCCCCCTTTTCTGTATTGAACTCCACGTGTTTCCTTCTTTCCTTGGGGCCTTTGCACTTGCTTCTTCTCTCTGCCTGGAGCACTCTCCTCTACATAGGCAGAGTTTGCTTCAGCTCTTTCCTCAAATGTCATCTTCTGGGTGAAGCTTTTCTTACCAAATTTGACATTTCAACCCCACCCTCTCCTTTCCCTCTTTCTCTTCTTTGTTTTTCACCATGGTACTTAACTTCTCATATACTAAAATTACTTTTTTCCTCTTTTGGCTGCTGCTCCTCCACAATAATGTAATCAATCCATATGAGGCAGGGATTTTTCTTTTTAAAGATCACTGTATCTTTCAGTGCCTGATATAGGAAAGGTACTCAGTAAGTATTTATTTTGAACTTAGTAAATATTTATTTTAATAAAATGATGGGAAAGGAGTGGCTCTATTATTTACCTAGCTCTATGACCTTGGACAAGTTATGTAACTGCATTAAATCTCAATTTCCTCATCTACAAAATGATGGTAGATCCTACCTTATAGGCACATCAATAACAGTTAAGTAAATACACATAGGACACTGAAGCACAGAGGAACAAGATAAGTAGTAATTATAGTTGCTGACATATAATATTGATAGTAGGTAAGCAGGCCAGACTTGTGAATATCTATATCTTATACCTACTTATCTTTTAAAAGACATTTCTCTTTGCCTATAAGGATATAGCATCCAATTCAAAACTAGAATCTTGCTGCTGTCTTCACATTGTTGTTTATATTTCTTTAAGTGCCTCAAAGTGTTTGGTCATTATCACTGCTCAAAGCTGGGGGGGGGGGAATTCTTTCAGAGAGTCTGAAAAAACACCTTTTGCTTAGTTTGTTACCCACTCTCTGATCTCCTGGCTCCCATAGAAAGAATGAAGAGGAATTTAAATTCCTTGAGAGAATGAGTTATCTCCCTTTGTAACTCTACTAGGAATTTTTTTTTTTCTTTTTCAATTTGGCTTACACAATAGAAATTTATTTGCTCACAATTTTGGAGACTGGAAATACAAGAACCAGGTGTTGGCAGATTTGGTTTTTCCTCAGGCTTTTCTCTGTGACTTGCTGTGTCCTTCCCATGATTTTTCTTCTGTGTGCACATACCATGTGTTTGCTGTTTCTGGGAATTCTTCTGAAGACCTAAAGGGGAGGGGCTGCAGGGTACCAGTGGAATGGAGGAGCAAGCACTTGGTTTGAACCACAAAGGCTGGAAGAAGTGCCTTAGTGAGCTTCCCTACCCAGCCTGCTTCCTGAGGCAAACCTCCCTAGGGAGGACTCACATGGTGATACCTTTGTGAGTATGGGGTCAGGTAAGGGACTTGGACAGTAGCCCCATTAAACTCTTCTTACTGGCTCCCTGCCTCACATGCTTTGCTTCAATGTCCATCTGACTTAAAAGTTGGAACAGCCCTATGCTCATATTCTCATTATTGGACAACCTCAACACTGTCCCCAGCCATGCAAGCTGCAAGAGGACAGCAGTTTTGTCTCTGCTTTCTTAGTTTCAAGGGTAAGAATATATAATGACTATCAAATTCTTTTTGACATGACTCCTCATACCCAGCTTATTCAGTTCTTCCAAGCAACTTGATATTAATCGAGCAATTGTCTTGAAGGATTAGGTTAAATGCATCATCTCATATTCTCACAACAGTCCTCTGAGGTAAGTGTTGTGTCACTTAACAAATAAAGTGAAGACCAGTGAGGTTAAGTGACTTGCTCAGAGTCAAACAGCAGTAAATAAATGGTGGAGCTAAAGACAGAATCCATAGTCTGGGTCCAAGACCTGAGTCCCAACCTTCCTTGGGAAGAAGGCCTATGGTAGGTAGCATAATCACAGGTAGCAGGGCTGGACCCAAAAGTTCAGGAGAGTTAGATGAGGGCAGAGGCCTTTGGAGCTTCCATTCATCTCTTCCTGGGCTGAGTATGGCTTCACCTAACCTGGCTGCTCCAAGCCAGAGTGGGCCTGGCATGTCACCATCAGCCCAGGAGTTTAAGCAGGGATGCCTCCTCTCAAAAAAACCCTCCTTTCCTGCTGGTGTCCAAACAGAATCAACAGCGGCTAGCCGGACATAGGTGAGCCACAAAAGCTAGAAAGACCAGTCCTCCACGGGTTTCCACAGATGGGGTTTGGTCACTCTTTGGATCCCTTTGAACAGAGCAGTCGATATAGAAACTAGAAACTGGGAACTACCAGTCTGGGAACTGAGAACCCAACTGCACTTGGCTGCAGGCGTGCGTTGTGCGCTCCCATCTCCTCCTGTTTCAGTAAAGCGCAGAAGCGGGCACATCGGGCAAGCCCAGAGCTGGAACTCGATGGTAGCAGCTCCCTAGCAGGGCCAGCTAGGACCCTGATCCAGGATCCTAGAAAGCGCAGCGACTATCTTCGCACTCACATTGATTTTATGCTTAACAAAGAAAAATCACAAGAACGACTTGGAGATGGAGTAATTCCCTCCGCGAGCCGGTTTTTCCGCAATCCTTATGGAGGCGAAGCGAATGTAGAATCCAGTCTCTGCGCACTGCGCCTTGCGACCTCGGAATCGGGGTCCCGGCCCACGGGCCGCCACCACCCATCTGAGAATCAATTCATCCGCCACAACTTCGCTCCGCGACAGTTTCAAACGTGAGGAGTCAGGAGTAGTAAATTATTGAGTAAAGACACGAATTCATAGGAAGTTTTGGGCTTTTTATCCTTATGTGTTTTATTTCCAACCTTTTAAAAGGGTTCAAAAACCATAACGACTCATCCGGTGGGCTTCTGGGAAAACTTAGAGGTTAAAATACCTGAAGATTCTGATAATTCCTATCATTGATGAGTCAATTAAAAGTTGTTGGTTTGCCCATCAACCCCGGGTAGAATCTTGGGGGAAAAAAAATCAATGAAGAAATGTGCTCAACTTCAAAAGTTCTGTTTGCAAGCCCTGGTGTTTTCAATTGTAAATAGAATGCACCTTAATTGTTCTAAAGCGTACATTCGTCTTATACAGAAGTTATTTCTGAACCAGTGTTTGTTTCAGTTTTCTTCCCCAGACATATTAAGTGATATTATGGACTCATTAAAACAAACAACAAAAACTCTTGCTATTTTGTATTTTTCCTTAATTACTGAATCTTGCACAGTTGACCTATTTTTTTTTTTTTTCAAAAGGAAGGTTTGTTTTTAAAATGGATTTTAGAATAAGAAGTAATTGAGATGTTTGGCAACCTCATGGTAAAATATAATAGTTCACTGAGGGTAAAGACTAGAATTTAGTTCTGTTTCTTGTTCCATTACTCACTCAATTGATGTGGCCTCTGACAAGTCCCTTCATTGTCCTGGGCCTCAGGCACTCTCCCTCAGTAGCAAGTGGATCATCTTTGCCATCTACCTGCCCCCTGGGGGTGTCTAAGGGTTAATGAAATATATGGTGAGTGCTTTGATTCTAAGGTGAATGACCCTGTACAAATAAAACATGATTACATCTCAGATTTATCTTTGATTCATCTGAATAAATGGGTCTTCCTTTTATTAACTCTCTTCCTATTAAATTTTCAAAATTGTGTTGTTTGGTTTAAAATTCTATGTTGAGGCATTCTATAGCTTAACACCCTGTGTGAAAATCCTTGGTAAGTTATATTCCCAGTAAAGAGAGAGTTTCTCTTTGTTCATAGATATTGACTTATTTTTCTCATGATATTCACTGTATTTATTCAACAAATACTTATTGAGAATGTACTTTTTCTGAGGACTTCCCAGGACGCAGAGAATGCTTATAAAGAGCTGTGTGCCTCTAGCTCCCACAACAGGTTAAGCCATCTATGTGTACTAGTTCATTTAGCTCTTACTTAGATGTAGATAGTCTCATTACCCTGTATATAGAATGGAAGCTCAAGAGTTTCCATGTAATTCAGTGACCAAAGTACAGAAGACTTTTGAGTTAAGGAAGTGACATCACACAAGCAGCATAGTATCAGAAGTTACTTGCAACAGCAAGAGGTACTTTTTTGAAACCTCTGATGGAAATTTATGGTCACTCTTTTTTTTTTTTTAGAAGAAAAAGCTTTTACCAGCACAGCCTGACCGAAGATGAAATTCAGCCATCTGAATTGTTTAACACTCTTAGACTAGGGTTGAGAAAATGGATCAGACAATATTTATATATTAGAACTCAGTTTGAATATTTATATATGGGAACTCAGTTGGAATTGGCAAAACATTTACAAGTATGACAACTGCTCCCCACCACCCACTCCGTTCAGAAGAAAAAAAATCCACATAATCTTTTATGTGGTCACTATCTGGTTTTTCCAAGCTATCTAAAATGCAAAATCTTTTTTTAATATTTATTTTTTAGTTGTAGTTGGACACACAATATCTTTATTTCATTTTTACATGATGCTGAGGATCAAATCCAGTGCCTTACATGTGCTACGTGAGCGCTCTACCACTAAGCCACAACCCCAGCCCTAAAATGCAAAATCTTAAGAAACATACCAATGGCATTGATTTGAATTTGTCTCAAATGTTAACATTATATCTAATCACTTTCAATAGTAAATGCCATGAGACTCCCTTTTTATGTGGTGCATTGCAATTATGCAGAAAATTTTAGAGAAGATTATAGAAGGAAATGCAATACAATAGAGTCTAGCCAGTAGACAGATAGTTCCTAGGCAGTATTAGAAACTTGGAGTTTATATTCTTTACATAAAAGGGATATATACACACATACATATTATACATACATATCTATACATGCACATATATCTGTATCCTTATTTGGTGAGGGTTCAGAGAGACTTTGTGCTTTGTGGATTAGGCATATTTTTCATGGAACAAAGATTCTTTATCCATTCTTGGAAATATGATTCACAAAATGACAACTGCTAATGTTGGACAGGAGGAAAAGAAGCAAATTAAACCAGAAAATATAGGGTTTTGTATCCTGTCTGTGACAGGCCAGCTGCAACACATTGCTTAGAAAGTTCACTATTTATGCTCTAGTATAATGGTATTATGCATTTGCTGCATGTTGACAATGTGCTAAGTCATCAGCATGTTTAAAGTGAATACCCACATGCTGGGTTGACAGTGTCTTAGTTTACAGTCTAACACAACACTGACACATACACCATACAATAGAAGCAGATGTATAGATAGAGTACAGAAAGTGTTGGATGATTTAGATATACAGGAATTAGTTCTGGTGTTTGTTTTTTTTTTTTTTTATGCATGAGAGAATAGAAAGTGTGACACAAGGTTACATATTCAGAGAAAGTATTCTTGGGAGAGTTAGAGGGAACTCCAGTCTTGCTTACAGGGAGTTAGTTGGGAAAGGATTCTTGAGAAGGAGACAGAGATGGGGATTTTTGAGTGTCAGAATCACAAACAAGAAGACTTGAGAAGTCAAACTCCTCACTTGATGAGTAAAGAAGCCAAGGGCCAGAGCCCTGGAATGGTGAGGTAGCAGCAAATATATGAAACTATAGCATGGATGCTTGCCCTGAGTGAGTCTCCAGTGCCCTATCATGACAAGAAGTGTTTTTTATTAGCCAGGCACATGGTGCACACTTGCAATCTCAGCATCTTGGGAGCCTGAGGTATGAGATAAGTTTCATAGTTCATGAATCTCATACCTCAGGCTCCCAAGCTGCTGAGATTGCAGGTATCAAAACCAGCCTCAGCTACTTAGTGAGGCCCTAAGCAACTCAGTGAGACCCTGTTTCTAAATAAAATACAAAAAAAGGGCTGGGGATGTAGCTCAGAGGTTAAGTGCCCCCTGGTTCAATTCCCAGTACCTAAAATAAAATAAAAGAAAGGTGGGTTTGTTTGTTTTCTTGTTTGTTTTGTCTTTTTCTTTATGCCATTCTTATTTGCCTATTTCTGGAGTATTTGAAACAAATCTGAACATCCATAGTGTTTCACGAGCAAATCATTCAGAATGTCATTCTAGATGATAAAGACTTTAAAAAAAATAATGACCATGCGACTGGCAGACCTAACAGAATTAATAAACCTCAATGTCATCTAATAACCACTCCTTATTCACATTTTATTTAATAATTTCAAAGGTATGTTTTTACTTTTGGTTTGTTTTAACTAACATTCAAAAAACAAGGTCCACACATTGCACTTGGTTGTGATGACTAATGAGTTGCTTTTATTCTATGACAGTCCTCTTTTTTTTTTTTTTAGAGAGAGAGAGAGAGAGAGAGAGAGAGGGAACTTTTTTAATATTTATTTTTTAGTTTTTCGGCGGACACAACATCTTTGTATATTTATTTATTTAATTTTTAGTTTTCGGTGGACACAACATCTTTGTTTGTATATGGTTTGTATGTGGTGCTGAGGATCGAACCTGGGCCGCACGCATGCCAGGCGAGCGTGCTACCTCTTGAGCCACATCCTCAGCCCTATGAAAGTCCTCTTTTAAATTTTTTTTTTTAGATTAATGACTTTGTTGGTGAATCCAGGTCATTTACCTTCAGAAGAAGTGTGCTAAATTTGTGGATTTGTCTGATTGCATCCCCCGTGGTGGTATTTACCTCGTTCCTCTTGAGCATGTCTCTCCCACAGCTTGGTAATTAGGCCTAGAAGCTTGACCACACAGTTTCAATTCATTAAGGCAGGGATGCTTTGCAGACAATAGTATGAACTGCTATGGTATCATTTCTTGAAACACACAATGTCTAGTTATCCTGATTTCAGTGACAGTAGGATTAATCAGGGTGTTCCGGGGATGTCACCTTAATCTTTCCATCAGTCTTTTACCTAATGGTTTCAGGATCTATTAATAATTGTTGCCTAGAAAAATCTGTGATTTCACTAAAGTTTAAAAAAAGATCTTTTTTCTTATCCTTTTATCCATCTGCATTTATTAAGTGGAATACTTCTTTAAAAAACTGGCTCCTATCTACTCTTTGGGTCCCTAACATGGTATAAGACAGGTAGGATATGCAGAGCATAGTGGCCCATGCCTGTGATTCCAGGAGGCCCTGGGTTCTATCCTAGCCCAGAAACAAAGAAAGACAGAAAACAGGATAAATGCTTGATGCTTTCCCTTTACTTTTAAATGTTCAGAGTAATGAGTTGATGAGTTGGTGCCCAAGCAACCTCCAATGATTTAACAGCGAATTTCCATACATTTTAGCCCTTTAATTCATTACAATTATTTTTTATTTGATACCAAATCATCACATTTTAGGCCAGTTGAATTCCATTGAAGTTGGTGCCTCTGTTCTTTTGATGTGGAATTTATCCTGACATTTTCTTTCAAGTTTGGTAAAAAGATTTCTCAGGGTGACTTCTTCAAGATTTTTCCAGTATAATTGCTACATTTTCCACTTCAGACCTGGAATATTCATTTCACCAAAGAGTCCTATTTCTTTTTGGAGTTAAATATATATATATATATATGTATATTTTATATATATATGTATATTTTACATATATATATATATATATATATAACTTTAGATTTCTAATTAAATAAAACCTTCATCAAGTTTCAAAGTAAAAACTACATAAAAATATACATTCACAGATATTTCTCTTCCATCCCTATTCCTTTTCTATACTTTCTCCATATTAACCATTTTAGTACCTATTTATCTTTTCATCATTTTTTGGGCCTATAACTAAATACAAACATTACATATATATGTTTTCAAATTTTTTTCTTCTTTCTTACACAAAATATAGAATTTAAAATTTTCTTGTTTTATTATTTACTAATATACCTCTATATTATTATAGATAACATATATTTTGTATAATATTAGGCTTTCTTATTAAATAATAAGGCAAAATTATAATAGTATAAGAAAATGTTATATAATATATAGTTAAGTTATATGTAATATATTCATATCATCATTCAGAGGTTTTCCTCATTCTGTTTAATAATAATAATGATTCAGTCTCAATTGATGGCTTCTTTCTAGAACTTTGCTATTACAAATAATACCACAGTAAATACCTTGTGCAAACAAAATTTACTTGTTCATTCCTTCTTTCCTTCCTTCCTTTTTTCTTTCATTCCTCCCTCTGCCCCTCTCTCACCTCCCTCCAGCTCTTCATCTCCTTTCACTCCCATTCCTCCTTCTCCTTTTTCTCTTTCCTCATATTTTATTTTTGGATAGATTAGCAAAAATGAGTCAAAGGACATCTAAATCCCCCTCCTAGTGGTGGTACCTTGTCACATTTCCCCTGGCATTTAATGACAGTAACTTTTTTCTTAGTCTTGCTAATAGAGTATATTTTCAAAAGTTTGAATTTTTGTCAATCTGATAGGAAGAAGATTGTGTCTCAATGTAATAAAATTCACATTTCTTTCTTGCATGTTACAATGTGCAGAAAAGTTGTTAAATGTTAGCAAAAGTGTTCGGGTAGTGTAGTATAGAGAAAAGGAGGAATATTTATGTAATTATAATGTACATTTAAAATTTAAATATTATTTTGCTTTGTGGACTGTCAGGAGCTGCCACATAGGGACTGAGTGCCCCTTAGCCTTGAGTGATGAGAGTGTGGAGATGTGGCAAGCCAGCTATGGGCTGTGTGTGTGAACTATGAGCATTGAGTGCACAAAGTGGACTGAACCCACATTGCCCCTCTGTTTGGGTGGGCCTTGCTCTTCCTCTGATCCCCACACAGCTCATGAGATGGTCATGGTCTTCCTAGATGTCAGTCAATCTGCTGACAACAGATTGACTGACATCTAGGAAGACATCATGAAGCTGGATTCAACCCCCTGAAACCTGACCCCTTGCCTCATTTAAATGGCTTATCCCCAATAAAAGGGTTCAGCATGTCTCATTTCCTAGTGCTCTCTCTCTTTCCAATGGATCCCTAAGGCCAGAGGAGCCAAGACCAAGTTCTGTGTGATTATTTTGTGCCAGCCCAGTTCACCTGAAGTGACCTTGAGTGTTTAGTTGTGGAACATGACAGTGGACCTGGTTTAATAAGGGTTTTAAGTAGTAGCAGTAGTTTGACAACAAATGTTATTATTTAGGAAAATTTGGGGCCGGTCATGTGAAGAGTTTCGGTTTTCTCGGTACATATTAAACACTAATGCTGTAAGGGAAGTTTGTATACCTGACACCATAATCTGCAGCAATTTGACTGCGGTCCCTTCATTCTCCTTTTGTGCTTCCTGTCTTGTTCACAGGCCCTGCTAACACCACTTATATGGAAACCTCAGTATTACATTTGCTGCCCTGCCCCTACAGCCAGGATCAGTACCAGGCAAGATTTCCAATTCTCGATTCTTTGCATCATTAGTTCCTAATTGAACCATGGGAGGCAGTTCTGATTAAATGTTCTTAGGTCAGATGACCAAGGACTCTCTGCAAGGAAGCTTTGGAAAGTCAGTTTCTGGCATTTTTAGCATCTAAACTAGGAGACATTCTCTACTGACACCAGGGATCATAGTGTTGGAAATTCTCCAAATATGGGAAAGGCTGTTGCAATGCTGGGCATCCCAAAATAATGACCAGTATCTTCTACAGGACAAGTCATTGTTGTTGGTACTGTGAAAGAACCAAGAATGAATGAGACACAGCTAACACCTGCATTAAGGTTAGTGGGGGAGGTAGAAACATATTGAAAGATTCCACATAAATACAACATTCTAAGGAGCAGGATCTGATAGAAATGGCAGATATAGGGTAATTAATTCTGGAGAGTGTGATCAGAAGGGATATCTCAAAAGAAGTAGAATTTGAGCTGGGACTAGAAGAGGAAAAGAGGGTCAGAGCATCATGGTCTAAGGAAACTCCATAAGCAAAGAAATATGTGGTTAAGTAGAGTTCCTGGGCTTCCTGGGGAAGAGCCTGTCTCCCCCAGTAGATTGTCACTTGCCACACATTAATCATTTTCTCAGTAATATTTGTTGACTAAATGAATAAATTAGTCTGAACTTTCTTTGAGGGCAGTGTGTGTGTGTGTGTGTGTGTGTGTGTGTGTGTGTGTGTATATATATATATATATATATATATATTTATTTATTTATTTATTTATTTATTTTTGTTGTAACTTGTTTTACCCTCCGAATTAAAGGGCAGAAGAACTATGTATCATTTACTTTAATAGTCAGGCAAATCCTTGAGTGAAAAAAAAGTGCTCTTCCTCCATATGGTTTTGGTTTTACATAGTCGGTGTTCATCTATGAAAATGAGACATGTTATGAATCCACCAATAGCTTAACTGTGTAAAATCCCACAATTACAAATGAGTTTCTTTGTAAAGAGGCAAGAATGTTCTGAAAAACACTAAAACGTATTTGAACAAATGGAAAGGAATTCTTGTTCACAGACAGGACAATGAAACATATATATCTATGTATATATATGCAGTTCTCTCTAAATTAACTTATAGGTTTAACCTGATAAAAGTGGCCACAAACTTTTTAGAAATAGAACAATATAAGTTGATATTAAAATGTCTATAGAAAAATAAACATGCAAGAATAAGTAGGAAGACACTGGGTAAAAAAGTAAAAGGGGAAACTAGCCCTTTCAGATATTACAGCATGCTATGAAATCACTGTAATTGAAGTTGTGTGGTAGTAGTGCATAAGTTTGACAAACAGATCAATGGAAAGCCTAGAAACAGACTCACGTACAACATGGAAATGACAAAAGTGGCATCTCAAACCACTGGAGTAAGGATGTACATTTTTAAAAAGGTATTGGAGTTGGACGTGCTGCTAATCAACTGTAATCCCAGTGACTTAGGTGGTTGAGGCGAGTTTGAGGCAACTAAAACCCTGTCTCAAAAGAAATAGTAAAAATGGCTGGGAACTCCTAGGTTCCCTCCCTAGGACCACACAAAACAACAACAACAACAACAAAACAATAAAAGACTATAGGAATAACTGTAGCTATCTACAAAAAACATTGGATCCATATCTTACACCATATACAAGAATAAGATCTAAATGGAAATATGGATATATATAAATATAAAAAATTAAAACCTTACAAGTACTTGAAGGAAAAAAAATGAGAGTTTCTCTGTACCTTGAGTAAAAGGAAAAACTATGTCTCAAAATCTTGAAGCACTTAAAAATGTTTTAAATTTGACTTTTTTTTGGTAGTCATGGTACAAAACATTCCAAGCAAAGTCTAAAGACAACTGACAAATTGGACAAAACATTTGCTACATATGATAGTGAAGAATTAATATCTCTTATATACAGGACTTAACAACTGAGAAAACAACCAGATGGATCAATAAGGAAATAAAGGACTTGAGCAATGATATAGAGCAAATGAATCCAACAGATATATCTAGAACACTTCACCTAACAATAGCAGAAAACACATTTTTCTCAAAATTGGACAATTTTTCTCAATATGGGGCAATCTCTAGAATATATCACATGTGAGGCTACGACACAAGTTTTAATAAACTAAAGAGGTTAAAATCATACAAAGTATGTTTTGTAATCACCGTGGAATGAAACTACAAATCAATAGCAGAATGAAAATAGAAAAATCCATAGATAGATAGAAATTCAAGAGCAAATTCTGAAACATCCAATGGGTCAAAGAAGATATCACATGGGAAATTAGAAAATACCTTGAAATAAACAAGAGTGTAGAAGAAGCATACCAAAACCTGTGGGGTACAGTTAAAGCAGTGTTCTGAGGTAAATATGTAGGTGTACATCTCACTTAAAAAAAAGTTATCAAATCAACAACTGAACTTATACATAAGGAACTAGAAAAGGAAGAACAAACTAAACCCAAATCTAGCAGAAGAAAGGAAATAATGAAGATTATAGAATAGAGACAAATGGGGACTAGAAAAACAAATGAGAAAAATCAACAAAACTAAAAGTTTGTCTTTGAAAAGATGGACAAAGTTGGCAAACCTTTCACTAAATTGTCTAAGAGAAAACAAGAGTACTCAAATGAAATCAGAAACGAAAGAGAGGACATGACAGAAATAAAAGGGATTATAGAGAATATTATAAATAATTGTACTCCAACCAACTAGGTGACCTAGATGAAATGGATTAATTCCCAGAAACACACAACTTAGGAAATCTTCAACTTTCATGAAGAAATAGAAAATCCAAACAGTTCTATGTCTAGTAAGGAAATCTAATCAGCAATCAAAAAACTCCCAACAAAGAAAAACCCAGGACCAAATGGCAATTGTATTAGTCAGGGTTCTCCAGAGAAACAGAACCAATAGGAACAACAATAACAGCAACAAATTATTCTTCCTTCCTTCCTTCCTTCCTTCCTTCCTTCCTTCCTTCCTTCCTTCCTTCCTTCCTTCCTTCCTCTGGGGAGAGAGGGAGTGGGGAGGGAGGGGAGAGAGAAAAAGAGAGAGAGAGAAATAGAGATTGAATTACTATGAGAAGTGAATTCACATTGTTATGGAGGTTGAGAAATCCCATGACCTGCCATCTGCAAGCTTGAGATTCAGGAAAACTGGCATATGTAGTTCAGTCTATGTCTAAAAGCCTGAAAACTAGGGGAGCCCATGATATAAGTCTCAGTCTGAAGGCAGGGATAGACAGATCAATGTCCCAGCTCAAGAAGTCAGGTAGAAGGGTAAACTCTCAATTCATCAATCTCTCAATGGATAGGATGATTTCTCCCACATGGAAGGGGGCACTCTGTCTTACTGAGTCCACCAATTCAAATGCTAATCTTATATGGAAAGACACAGGCACACCCAGAAATAATGTTAGGTAAATATCTGGAAACTGTAACCCAGTTAAGTTGATATACAAAATTTATCATCATAGCTTCTCTGATTATTTCTATTCAACATTTATAAGCAATTAGCACAATTTTTTCCAACTATTCTAAAAAGTTGAAGAGGATAAAACGTTTTAAAAATCATTCTATGAATCCACCATAAACCTGATAAAAAGCCAATGTCAGCCAGAAAAGAACACAATATACCAATATCCTTGAGGATGATTGATTAAAAAAAAATCCTCAAAAAAATAGTGCCAAATAGAATGGGGCAGCACATTAAAAGGATTATATACCATGATCAAGTGACATTTTCTCCTGGAATATAAGGATAGTTCTACAGAAGAGAAGCAACCAGTGTAACAGATTGAGTAACCTTTTTCTGAAACGCTTGGATCCAGAAGTGTTTCAGGGTTCACAATTCTTTTTTGGATTTAGGAATATTTGTACATACATAATGAGATATCTTGGGAAAGGAATCCAAGTCTAAAAATAAAATTTATTTATGCCTCATATGCATCTTATATTCATAGCCTGAAGGTAATTTTATATAATATTTTTTAGTGCAGTTGCATTTTGACTAAACATACACATGAGGTCAGGTGTGCAATTTTCCACTTGTGGCACCATGTTGGTACTCAAAAATTGTTAAATTTTAGATCATTTCATATTTTGTTTGTGCATTTTTAAAAGCTTCTGGGAACCAAACCCAGGGCCTCATACATGCTAGGCCACTGTTCTACCACTGAGTTTTATCCCCAGTCTACATTTTGGATTTTGAACTTTTGGACTTTGGACAAGTTGGATACTCAACTTGTATCTCTCACTAACAGAATGTAAGATGGGAAAGATGTGATTATCTCAACTGATGAAAAATCAAAGAAAATAAAACCTCTTTCATGATAAAAAACACTCAAAAAACTAACATAATAAAGTCCATATATGAAAAAGCTTAACATCATACTTGAGGAGAAAATTGAAAACTGTTGCTCTCAGGTCCAGGACAAGACTAGGATGCTCACTTTTGCATCCTTGCTCACTTTTATTCAAAATAGTTCTAGAAGTTCTAACCAGAGAAATTAGGGGAAAAGAAAAAAAAAAGCATCCATGTTAAAATTGAAGTAAAATTTTTCTTGTTCACAGATGTCATGTGCAGAACATTCTAAAGGTCATACAAAAAAAAAAAAACCTACTATAACTAATAAATGAAGCCAGGCACTTGTGGTTATACCTATAATCACGATTACTCTGGAAGCTGAGGTAGAAAGATTGAAAGTTTGAGGCCATTATGTGAAACTTAGCAACCCTGTTTCAAAATAAAATAAAAATTATATACCATGGTATATATAGATATAGCCCAGGGATAGAGAGCTTGCCTAGCATATCTGAGGTTCTGGGTTCAATCCCCTATACTACAACAAAAACAACCCCTCTCCCCATACAAAAAACCTGCTGTGCATCAGATGATACAAGTAAAAGAGTGAAAAGTTAATTCATAGATGACAGAAAATATTTTCAAATCTCATGTCTGATAAAGGGTTAATAGCTAGAATATATAAAGAACTCTGACAACTCAACAATGACAATATGACCTGATTTAAAAATGGGCAAAATATGCTGGCAGGGGCTTAGTGCTTTACTAGTATGGTCAAGGCCCTAGGTTCTATCCCCAGCTGCACACACACACACACACACACACACACACACTCAACACAAAGTCCTTCACCTAAAATGGGCAAGACTTGAGAGTCATTTCTCCAAAGATATACAAATGGCCAACAAGGATTCTAAAAGATTTTTAACATTATTAATCTGTAGAGAAATGCAAATCGAAGCCATAATGAGATACTGACTCACACCCATTAGGATGGCTACTATCAAAAAAACAGAAAGCACACCAGGCACAGTGGCACAGTCCTATAATCCCAGTGACTCAGGAGATTGAGACTGGAGGATCAAAAATTCCAGGTCAGCCTTAGCAACTTAATGAGACCCTGTCTCAAAAAACAAACAAACAAACAAACAAAAAAACCCAAAACAAACAACAACAATTAAAAAAAAAAAAGAGGGCTAGGGATGTCACTCAGTGGCAAAGCGCCTCTGACTCCAATCCCCAATACCAAAACCAAAAACAAACACGAAAACCAAATGAGGAAACTGAAACCCTGTGTACTGTACAAGGGAATGCAAAATTGATACAACTGCTGTGAAAAATAGTAAGGCAGTTCCTCAAGACATTAAAAATAGAATTTACTGTATAAAACAATAATTCCACTTCAGGGTACTCAGAAGATTCAAAGTTGGTGTTTCCAAGATATTTGTACATTACATTTGTAATAACATTGTTCACAGTTGCTAAGAGGTGGAAGCAACACAAGTATCCAGTGATGAATGAATGGATAAACAAAACATGGTACATGCATAAATGGAATAATATTAAGCCTTAAAAAGGAAGGGAAGTCTCGGATGAACTACAACATAGATGAACATTGAGGACATTACACTAAGTGAAATAAGCCACTCATAAAAAAGACAAATATTGTATGATTCCACTGATATGAAATTCCTAGAATAATTCAGAGAGGCAGAAATTAGTATGGCCATTGCCTGTGGCTGCAGGGCAGGGAGAAAGAATGGGGAGTTATTGTTTAACAGGTATAGAGGTTTAGATTTGCAAGATTAAAAGAGCTTTGGAGATGAGTGGTGACAATTTTTTGTACAACCACAGGACCTTACACCTAAAATGGTTATAGTGGTAAATTTCATGTAATGCACACTTTACAACAATTTAAAAATTGATAGAATAAATAAAATTCCTTACTACTGTATAGATATTTTTAAAATTTGTAATTGAACCAAAATTTACTTATATGAATATATAATGAAAGGGAGGGAGGAAGCGATTGGAGAAATGAGTGCATGAGCACAAATCCTTCTCTCCTATATTCTAATAAATAAATTACAAATTTTAAAATATATCTAAACTTATGAAAACAGTGGAAGTCTGAGGAAATATTCTAGATTAGAGGAAACCAAGAAGATATAATAATTAATTGCAATGTGTGATCGTAGATTGGATCTCAGATGCAAGGGGGGTGGCCCTGTGATATAATGTCACCCAGGCTGTTGCTGTTAACAAAGGGGTCACCTGCAAACTAGTAACACTGTGGCTTTGCTTGGGTAAACTTAGGGCTTTATGATTTGAATTTTCTCTACTAAGAATTAATTGAGGATTGACTTCAGTGAGTACTAATCTGTACTTTTGTATGGATCCTTGATTCACTAACCATTTGTTAACAATGAAAATCCTTCAAACAGGAGAAAACCGTAATCTCAATGTTCCCACCCCTAAGTGCTGAGGATTGAACCGAGGGCCTAGTGCATGCCAGGCAAACACTCAAACCCTGTTCCACCCCAGCCCTCTCTAGGTTCAGTTCTTATGGATTGATTTTTATGATGTAAATATATGTTATAAAACTAAAGAAAAACAACCATGTGATTTGTGGCTTGCGGGGCTCTTGTTTAAAGTGACATATATTCACCTCAAACTTGCTCTCTTCATCAAATATTTATCAAGGGCCTACAATGTCACAGTTTTATTGGTTTTAAAGATATAACAAAACCTAAAACAGGAAAGGAACCCTTCTTTTTTGTAGCCTCCATTATGATACTTAAAAATAAACAAATAGACAAAAATATTAGATGAATAAAAAAGGGAGGTAAGGTATTGGTTCCATAACTGCTGTGTTGGCCAGCCATTTCTGAGTAATAAGCCAGCACATTATCTCAGTGACACGGGACACCAAGCATTTGTTTAGCTCACATGTCCAGGGTGGCTGACCCAGCTCTGTGGATCCCAGTGGAGCTGGCCCATGCATCTGCAGATCTAGGCTGGGGAGGCTGTGGTACAGAGCTCTCCAGCTGCTCCATGTGTGTCTTGTCTTCCTTGGACCATCAGGTAAAATGAGGCAAGTTCTTTCCCTGGTGATTACAGACTTTAAAGCCCTTCTGCATGTCACGTCTGCTAACATCTCATTGACCATCAGTCATCTGGCTAAGTCCCAAATCAGGGAGAAGGGAAATAGACTCTTTCATGGAAGTGGGGGAAATTGCAAAATTTCATGGTGAAAATTTTGGATACAGAAAGGATGAAATGTGGGTTAAGCAATCTGTCAACAATGGTAACAGTTACAACCTCAGGCTGGTTGGACACACCTCTCCTCTTCCCCCTCCCCTCTCTCTGCCACTAGTCTAGGAGAGTGAGTGAGTGTGTGAGTGTGTGTGTGTGTGTGTGTGTGTGTATGTGTGTGTGGTGATATTAACCATACTTTTTCCTATGGCTCCCAGGATCCAAACATGTCAGGATCCAAAAAAAAAAAAAAAAAGAAGGGTGACACTTTTTTTGTTATTCCTGTCTGCATTGAGGTTGTGTCTGCCATTGTGATGTGGTGAGGCACCTGGAATACCCTAATTACTGAGCTCTGAGTCCACCTCTGCAGTGGGCACTGTTGTTGGCATGTCTATTGGAACCAGATAGGAACACTGGGTGATGGGGTAAATAAGACAAGGGGACTGTCCTTCAAATACCAAGTATTTTGGTAATTGTTCACATATATAAGAGCATTTTCTCAACATGGAAATTAGGTTCTCTTTGACTATTTCTATTATTTTGGGGGGATGTTACCTGGAAAGTTTTCATATTATTCATTTAGAACAAGCTCTTATTATCAGTGTAAGTCTGTCTCTGAAAGTATTAGTTCCTGTTAACATTTTATTCATAAGGCTTTTCAAGGGGCAAAGTATTAAATGAAGAAAAAAAGTTGGAAATTTCCCATTCTGGGCTGACAGCAAATATTTTTTTGTGATATTGAACCAGACATTGGCTTAGCAGCAGCATAATATGCAGGGTCAGCGGCCCACCCAGAGCCTGACTTTGCTCCTGTGTCCATACCTGTGACTCAGTTAAGCCCTGCCTGGTCTAAGCTGATCACACATGTCTCTTTTTTCCCACCTGTGGCTGAGGGGTGGGCCATAATCCAGTACTAGACAAGGAGTTTCTGAACATTTTAGCTCTTAAAAGGAGACACCAAGCTGGGCACAATGGTGGTGGCACAGTGGTGGTGGCACAGCAGCGGTGACGCATGCCGGTGATACCTGCTACTTAGGAGGCAGAGACGGAAGGATTACAAGTTTGAGGAAAGTTTGAGGTCAGCCTTGGCAATTTAGTGAAACCCGATTTCAAAATAAAAAGAAGATTTGGGGATGTAGCTCACTGCTAAAGTACCCCTATGTTCAATCCCCAGTCTCCCCTCCCCTGAAAAGAAAACAAAAGAGGGAGGGAGGGAGGGAGGGAGGGAGGGAGGGAGAGAGAGAGAGAGAGAGAGAGAGAGAGAGAGAGAGAGAGAGAGAGATATTAAAGAACCACACAAACTTCTGGACTCTGTCATTTGAGGATGTGATGCTGTAACTGTCTTGTGACCATGAGAAAATGTGGCTGACTCTCCAGTGATGAAGCAGGAAGATGGAAAGACCTTGGATCCATGACCATGTTGCTGAGCCACTGAATCAATCAACTCCAGAACTGATCTTCTGGACATTTTTAAGGTTAGAAAATAAATTCCCTCTTTAGTTTGGTCTTCAGTTGCTCACTGCCAAAGATGCTGTAATCAAAGAGTTACTCATAGTTGTCAGGGGCCTCTTTCTTACTCAAATTTGAGTATTTGATAGGAGATGACATATTTACATTTACCCCTCACTCTAAATGTCAACTCCCATTGACACATAAAGATATAGTCCTTACTATGACATATGGAGTCTTAACTCCCATCCCCTAACTGTTCTACTACTTAGTTTGCAAGAACAAAAATTCTTGTTCACCTTGTACTTTTTTTTGTTTTGTTTTGTGATTTCACATATCTGTTTGAAAAACCTCAATCTGATAGAAGATAAAAGGGTGGGGGGAGTATTAAAGCTTTTTTTTTTTTTTTTTTCTCTTTCTGTTTCTGTCTCTCTTAATAGGAAGCTCAATGGAGATGAATTTGTTCTTTCTCTCCATCCCTCATCAACTCTAAAGTGGAGGGGTAAGTGTTAATTTGGCAGAATGAAGTAATCTTACTGAAAAAAGTGAGAGTTGGTGTATTTCAACCTTATTGTTGTGCTTTATTTTTCTTCAAATACTTAGCTTTCAGCATCATGTAGTTTTGAAGACATGAGCAATTTTCTTATTTATGAGGCTAAGCTACTGAAGTCAGTCTCTTCTGGGCTGCCTGTGTTGACATTAATGGGCCCTGCTGTTGGCGTCTTCTCCAGAGGGCCATCCAGTTTAGCTTTACCACGTGAAAGCCTCATAGAAAGTATCAGAGTCCGTGATGTCCTTTTCGCTTTGGATAAACAAATGTGTGGGATTTTTATCCATGACTTATTGCCTGTCTCAGCTAGACCCTTCAGCTTTAAAAACTAATTGAAAAAATTCTCTTTTTCTCCAGACTTGTCTGTTTCAATATTGATGAAATCCTAATAAGGGGAAAACCCCTGGTGGAATACTATATTGGCTTACTCATTGTTTTCAAATGACACATGTTTCACATTTAACATTAAGAAAGTGAATTTCTTTTATTTCAAAAACAAGGCACTTACCTTCTTTGTGGGCTCTTAAAAAGAAGAACTTTTATGTTCCACTGACCAGTTAATTTCAGAGCAAAGAATAGAGAGTGCCCTCAAAAGGGAGTCCACAAAGGAGATAGGAAGGGATCTTACTGTGTAATGGACAACTTTTCTTTCCTAGGCCTCAGGCAGCTCTGTCCATCCAAGAGAAAGCAGAAGGGAGTGCAGCGATTGGAACAGGGAGCAATTTAGGGTTCATTTCTCTGACTCTGAGACTTCCTCTGGTAGCCCAGGGCAAAGGTTGGATCAACAGAAGCTGAACCATTAGATATGATATAGAATAAGGGCTTGATGATAGGATTTGGCTTAAACAGTTTAGGAGAGGTCTATTGCTTCTATGTCTGATCATATGACTTCTATGAAGTTAGCAGGTGATGACCATGACATGGGAAGAGTAAGAAATAACTTGGAACCTACAAGCGTGGTTGGAACCTGCAGGGGTCTCTCACCACCTCTGAGGTTTCAGTTTCTGTGATGGGAATAGCCCTCAGGAGAAGCTAATGCCCTCTGCCAGGAATCTGTGTTTGCATTTGGCCTGGGAGGCTGCAAGACTGAGATCTATAGGAGCTGGGGAGCTGTAGGCCTGACTGCTACATCACTCTGCCTCTCAAACCTTGGCAAAATACTGCCCCCCCCATATCTATCTATCTATCTATCTATCTATCTATCTATCTATCTATCTATCTATCTATCTATCTTAGTGCTTGGGGTCAAACCCAGGGGTACTCTACCACTGAGCTATATCTCTAGCTCCTCTTCCTTTTTTAAAAAAATTTGAGACAGGATCTCTGTAAGATGCTGAGGCTGGCCTTAAACTTGTTACCCTCCTGCCTCAGCCTCCAGAGTCTCTGGGAGGACTCATGCCAATATGCCCCGTGGCAAGATAACTCTTGAGGCTCCTGCCAACCCAGAACAAGGATGGGAGGGGGTTCTGGGAAATGTAGTTCCAGTTAGCTAAGTTAATATTGTTCAAGTGCACTAGACTGTTGCACAGGTGAATAAAAATGATCTTTGCAGCACTATAATAGTGAATAAGAAATATCCTTAGTGTTCACGAATCAGGAATGGGCCCATAATGTGGATGATGATCTACAAAGTCTTATAAAGAATGAAACAGATCTTGTGTTCAAAATAAACATAGAAAGGGATTCAGTTTCATTTTGTTGCATATGGATTTCCAGTTTTCCCAGCACCATTTGTTGAAGATGCTATCCTTCCTCCATTACATGCTTTTAGCCCCTTTATCAAATATAAGATAGTTGTAGTTTTGTGGATTGGTTTCTGTGTCCTCTATTCTGTACCATTGGTCCACCCGCCTGTTTTGGTACCAGTACCATGCTGTTTTTGTTACTATTGCTCTGTAGTATAGTTTGAAGTCTGGTATCGCTATACCACCTGATTCACACTTCCTGCTTAGCATTGTTTTTGCTATTCTGGGTCTTTTATTTTTCCATATGAATTTCATGATTGCTTTATCTATTTCTACAAGAAATGCCGTTGGGATTTTGATTGGCATTGCATTAAACCTATAGAGAACTTTTGGTAATATCGCCATTTTGATGATGTTAGTTCTGCCTATCCATGAACAGGGTATATTTTTCCATCTTCTAAGATCTTCTTCTATTTCTCTCTTTAGGGTTCTGTAGTTTTCATTGTATAAGTCTTTCACCTCTTTTGTTAGGTTGATTCCCAAGTATTTTATTTTTTTTGAAGATATTGTGAATGGAGTGATTGTCCTCATTTCCATTTCAGAGGATTTGTCGCTGATATACAGGAATGCCTTTGATTTATGTGTGTTGATTTTATATCCTGCCACTTTGCTGAATTCATTTATTAGCTCTAATAGTTTCTTTGTAGACCCTTTTGGGTCTGCTAGGTATAGAATCATGTCATCTGCAAATAGTGATAATTTAAGTTCTTCTTTTCCTATTTTTATGCCTTTAATTTCTTTCGTCTGTCTAATTGCTCTGGCCAGTGTTTCGAGAACTATGTTGAACAGAAGTGGAGAGAGAGGGCATCCCTGTCTTGTTCCAGATTTTAGAGGGAATGCCTTCAATTTTTCTCCATTCAGAATGATGCTAACCTGAGGCTTAGCATAGATTGCTTTTACAATATTGAGGTATGTTCCTGTTATCCCTAGTTTTTCTAGAGTTAAGTTAATTCAAAATGGATCAAGGAGCTTGATATCAAATCAGAGACATGCCGTCTGATAGAAGAAAAAGTTGGCTACGATCTACATACTGTGGGGTCAGGCTCCAAATTCCTCAATAGGACACCCATAGCACAAAAGTTAATAACTAGAATCAACAAATGGGACTTACTCAAACTAAAAAGTTTTTCCTCAGCAAAAGAAACAATAAGAGAGGTAAATAGGGAGCCTACATCCTGGGAACAAATCTTTACTCCTCACACTCCAGATAGAGCCCTAATATCCAGAGTATACAAAGAACTCAAAAAATTAGACAATAAGAGAACAAACAACCCAATCAACAAATGGGCCAAGGACCTGAACAGACACTTCTCAGAGGAGGACATACAATCAATCAACAAGTACATGAAAAAATGCTCACCATCTCTAGCAGTCAGAGAAATGCAAATCAAAACCACCCTAAGATACCATCTCACTCCAGTAAGATTGGCAGCCATTATGAAGTCAAACAACAAGTGCTGGCGAGGATGTGGGGAAAAGGGTACACTTGTACATTGCTGGTGGGACTGCAAATTGGTGCAGTCAATTTGGAAAGCAGTATGGAGATTTCTTGGAAAGCTGGGAATGGAGCCACCATTTGATCCAGCTATTCCCCTTCTCGGTCTATTCCCTAAAGACCTAAAAAGAGCATGCTACAGGGACACTGCTACATCGATGTTCACAGCAGCACAATTCACAATAGCAAGACTGTGGAACTAACCTAGATGCCCTTCAATAGACGAATGGATAAAAAAAATGTGGCATTTATACACAATGGAGTATTACTCTGCATTAAAAAATGACAAAATCATAGAATTTACAGGGAAATGGATGGCATTAGAGCAGATTATGCTAAGTGAAGCTAGCCAATCCCTAAAAAACAAATGCCAAATGTCTTCTTTGATATAAGGAGAGTAACTAAGAACAGAGTAGGGTCGAAGAGCATGAGAAGATTAACATTAAACAGGGATGAGAGGTGGGAGGGAAAGGGAGAGAGAAGGGAAATTGCATGGAAATGGAAGGAGACTCTCAGGGTTATACAAAAGTACATACAAGAGGTAGTGAGGGGAAAGGGAAAAATAATACAAGGGGGACAAATGAATGACAGTAGAGAGGGTAGAGAGAGAAGAGGGGAGGGGAGGAGAAGGGATGGGGGATAGTAGAGGATAGGAAAGGCAGCAGAACACAACAGACACTAGTATGGCAATATGTAAATCAATGGATGTGTAACTGATGTGATTCTGCAATCTGTATATGGAAAAATGGGAGTTCATAACCCACTTGAATCAAAGTGCAAAATATGATATATCAAGAACTATGTAATGTTTTGAACAACCAACAATAAAAAGTTAAAAAAAAATAAAAGAAAAAAAAATTAAAAAAACAACACAAACAAACAAACAAACAAACAAACAAAAAAAAACAAAATAAACATAGACCTTACTAGCAAGTGGCACAGGAACATGCATAATATGATACCATTTGTATAAATTTAAAAAAAATGAAATAACACATTGCATTGTTCATTGAAAAAAAGAAAGAAGCTGGGCATAGTGGTGCATGCCTATAATCCCAGCAACTCAGGAGGTTGATGCAGGAGAATTGCAAGTTTAAGACCAGCTTGTGTAATTTAACCAGGCCCTAAGCAATTTAGCGGGACCCTTGTACAAAATAAAAAATAAAAGGGCAGGTGATGTAGTTCCGTGGTAGAGCATCCTGGGCTCAATCCCCAGTAGTGGGGGAAAAGACAACAACAAAATAAAACAAACAATGAAAGTAAAGGAAAAAAAAAAGGAAAAACATATCCCCATACTCCAAGAAATATCTTGTCTGGGGTATTTTCAGACGATTTACTTTATAACATAATATTGATTGTAGAACTGCATCATGGTCTCCTCATCTCCATGTCTGCATTGCTTCTAATTCAGCTCCTGTTTCCTCACTCCCTGGATTGTTATAGTACAGATGGTCACCATTTTTATGGCCCAGGGGTTTGTTTTCTTTCAAAATGGATGTGGGTACCCTCCTCTCTTCTGCATTTCACCGCTTCATACCTTCATTCCAGGCAAAAAGGATCTTTACTTTTTCCCATGCTTGTTTTGGTTTCTTGACTAGGACTATAAACCTTAACTTACAGTCACTTGGGACTTTGCCTCCTAACAGCAATCTGCTTTGAGAGGCTGATTTCAGAAAAATAGTGTGAAGTATTTGCGTCTTCCTCTCTTTTTCTCCCTCCTCCTTCTTCTCCCTCCCTCCTTATTGTCTCCCTGATAAAAAACCATCCTGTCCCTATAAATATTTCCATGACCCACAAGACAAAACTTGGGATCCTTAGGCTTTTGCTCAGTGTCTTCATCTTGGAGCCATGCCTGCTGTTTTTCCCAAACAGATGCAGTCTAGGTTGGTTAAAAATATAGAGCTTGGAATATGTGATGTGTAGTGTGTTGTGTCCAATCAAATACAAAATGAATAACAGCAAATCCATGACTACAAGGAGAAAATAATTTTCTCTCTAAATATACTTTATTTGGTTATCTAAGACTGGAAAATTTTATGTGGAATTTATATAGATGTGTATATAAAAATATGCATTATACACATGTATTAATTCATTATAAATTCATGTATGTATGAATGTGTTTATATATGTATATATGTATCTATATATTTTTTTCCTTTTTAAATCAATGCTAGATATGGAACTCAGAGCCTTGTGCATGCTAGGTGAGTGCTCTACCATTGAGGTAAACCCTAGCCCCTAATGTAGAAACTTAGTCCAGGCAGAGATCATCAAATATTTCTGCTTTCTTACTACCTAAAAAGAGTAAAACTGCCTGGAGGGCCCTGGGAGAGGCTGAGGCAGGCTGAGGCCTCTGCCTACTCTAACATGCACCCTGCTTCCCTTCACCCCAACTCTTCTTGGGATCTCATCTGCAGCAGTATGTAGATTGGTACTTGCTTTACAGCATTGTGATGATTGAATGCAACAGTGTATCAAGTGCTTAGCATACTGCCTGGTGACTAGTGCCACTGAATTCTGAGCAGCTGCCAAGCCCTCTGTGCCTCACACTGTCTCTCACTCTCTCTGCTCTTCATAACTATCACAATTGGTTCTTGTCTGGTTTCCAACACCATCTTTCATGATGAAAATAGTTCACATTCACTATGAAGTCCAAGCTCACTAATTATGGGGTTGGAATCCTACGTGATCGGGATCCAAGCTCCATTTCTTGTTCTATCTTCTGTTATCACTCTCATTCACCCTGGACCCACACAACCTTCAGCGAGTATGCGGTCAGCCCTCATTCACTCAACAAGATGTTATTGAACAATAATCAAGCACCATTTGCATCATGTACTGTGAATGCAAATGTGAAAAGTCATAGGCCCAGATCTTTAGGAGTTAGCATTCCAGAGGGGGAGAGACATCCATAAAGAAATAACCATGCTGGGCGCGGTAGTGCTCACCGGTAACCCCAGTGGCTTGGGAGGCTGAGACAGGAGGATTGCCAGTTCAAAGCCAGCCTCAGCAATGGCAAGGCTCTAAGCAACTGTCTCTAAACCAAATACAAAATAGGGTTGGGGATCTGACTTAGTGGTCGAGTGCCCCTGAGTTCAATCCCTGGTACCCCTTGCATCCCTGCCAAAAGAAATATCCATAATTCATAGAGTAGTGCTAATGGTCATCTGGGTGATGTCAGAGCCTGCACATTTATCTTGTTCTTTCTGGACTCTGTTTCTTTGTTCACACCAGGACTTTCCTAAGAATCCTCTTTCCCCTTCCTGTTTCTGCCAGTTGTAGGCCCTGTTCAGTTTTAAGAGTTAGCTCAAATCTCATTCAACCTTGAAGAATGCCCTGCGGTGTCTGTTACTGCTCTAGTAGTTCACTGTCACCTCTGGTAGGGTAATATTACTTGTAATCTCCTTCAAGGCAGGAGCTGTATTTTAGTGGGAATCTCCCTACAATCTGTTCTTCAAGATTTTGTTTTGTTTTGTTTTGTTTTGAATGAGTAGTAGGCATCCCTTACCACCTACCTCCTGCACATCCAACACAATGTTTCTAAGGTAGGGAGAGAGAGAGAGAGAGAGAGAGAGAAATCAAACTCAGTTATTTCTTACATAAAACTTGCATGTTGGACAGAAATATTTGTGCAGCCATTGCTGACTCCCAGTCAGGGCTAAGGGGAATCAGAGGGAGAATAGATTCCTGCTCTGCAGACACCTGCCTTAGGTCCAAAAGAGCTGCCCCTCATTTCTTTCCTTCATATAGAATCTCATTGAAGGCTACAAGTAAACTTATTTCTAGGTAACATTTATGTCATTAAGGATTCAATCAAAAGGTACCTAAAAACACACATGCATTTATTTATTTCCTATATAGTATATGCAAATAAACAAATTTAAACAAATAACTGTTGTATTTACATAGTGTGATATGAACTAACTAATCAAACTTCAAAAGGAAAATCACTTCCAATTAGTTCTATTTAATTTTGATCTCATTTATGCTTCTCTGTGTAGAAAGATATTCAATTTATTTTTCTATTTTCTTGTATCACATTGTGTTTTATGCATATTTTCTAAAATAAATCAGCATATTTGTCTGTACTTGTGAGCATGTGTTATTTTGAGGATAGGAGTGGACAGGAATGGGAATTCATTGTTGTTTGCTCATAGCTTCAGATAACGTATTTTCTGAGATTGTCAGTTCAAGTGGATTAAGATTGCAGTGGGGCAATGGGCCATGAGATGCAGGCAGGACTCGAAGCTCTCCTAGGGCAATGCTTCTGTTTGTCACGTGGTGCCAGGCTTCTCCTCTCCAAGTGTCCCATCTCTCTTGATGACAGTTATCCTCCCTAGTGTCCAATCCACAGCTAGGGAATCAGTTTAGGATACCTTTTGCCCTCCCTTCCTCCACTCTGTCATCAGTAAATAATTTATTTTAATCATTTTCATATTCCTTCTTTTCCTTCTGTCTTTCTCAGGTCCTTAATATTTTGGGTTGGATTTATGCAATAGTTTCAGAGTCTTATATCTCTTTCTCTTAATTATTTTCAAATTTATCATCATCTCTACTGTCACAGTGGTTTTCCTAAGAAGCATGTTGGATAACGTTCCTGCGTCACTGGAAACCCCCCCCCCCCAATCCCCCTTCCCCGCCCCCCAAGCTCTTGACTCTCATTAGGATAAAGACCTTTATTGTCTGATCTATGTTTTTTTTTTTTTCCTCAAAGGTCACTACCTCCCACTCCCCTGAGTGCACCTTTGTCCCATTTGTCTAATGGTTACAGTTCCCCAGATGTGCTCTCTAACACCTCCCAGTCCTTGTAGACAGGGTTCCTCTCTTCTGTGATTGTTTCCCTGCTTCATTTCTCTGGCAAAGACTGACTCTGCCTTTCAGTTCAATTCCACAGGTTATTTAGATTTGCTATGAATCTGGGTGTGTTGGTACATGCCTGTAATCCCAGCTGTTTAGGAGGCTGAGGCAGGAGGATTGAAGTTCAAGGCCAGTCTAGGCAACTGAGCAGATTCTGTCCCAAAATTTAAAAATACTGGGGAGGGTGAGGTGGGATGCTGCCATGATACCATAAAAAAAAAAAAAAAAAAAAAAAAGTTTAGATAAAAAGGAAAAAAAATCTTCAAAACACGGAAAACAGTTCCTCATGGAATCTTCCCTGAACATGTTGTTTCTTTTAACCCAGCCTAATGACTAGCTTTTTACCCCCAGGTTAAATTAAATGTCAGTTAGGTTTTCTGTGGCAGTGGTATTTGATCACATCAAGGTAAAAATTTTGGTACACACATTTGTCTCATTGGACTATGGCTTTGTGTTATGTAGTAAATGCCAGAGGATTGAGATTTCTATAATTGACAATGGAATGAGTGAGTGAGCAGAGGGGTCAAGAGGCAGTTGATACATGAATGGACGCCCATGCTCAGGTCCTTGGCCTTTTTCCTGCTACTTACAGTAGGACATTATGTTCTCTCTACATTTTTTTTTCTTTCTCATCATCATAGCTGATTATAACATGGTTTATTGTGGTAAATCTGAATTTGCCTAATCTTTCCAGTTTTTTTATTTTTTAAAAATTTGTTCTAATTATACATGAAGTAGAATGCATTTTGACATACTGTACACAAATGGAGCAAACCTCTCATTCCTTTGTACACAGTACAGAGTCACACCGATTGTGCAATCATACATGGACATAGGGTAATAATGTCCATTTCATTTCACCATCCTCATGCCCCCACACTCCTCCTCCCCTCCTTTAGTCCCTTCTGCCCAATGCAAAGTTTCTCCATTCTTCCCTACTCCAACCCCCTCACGATTATGGATCAGCATCTTCTTATCAGAGAGAAGCATTCTGCCTTTGGTTTTTGGGGTTTGGCTTATTTAGCTTAGCATATTCTCCAGCTCCATCTATTTACCTGCAAAAGCCATAATTTCATTCTTCTTTAAGGCTGTCTCTCTACATTTTGAATTTCCCTCTACTTCATCACAGCATGAGATGAAGGAAGTACATTCATTTGCACTTGCAAATCACCAAAACCCCCAAATCAAATGGCTTAAAATATTGGTAATTTATTGTTTTATATTACAGAAAGTTCAAAAGTAGGGCAGTTTTGGGGTTGGTGAATGCAGTGCCTCATTGGTGTCATCAGAGATGCAGGCTCTCTATTTCTGTTCCGCCATGTTCATCAGGGCAATCTACTTTTCCTAGAAGTGGTGAGTGGCTGCTGTGGATTCACAACAATCAGTAAGGGCAGAAATGGCATCTCATGGATTGGACCTGGGGTCACATGCTTCTTCCTAATCTCACCATTCATTACTATGAACACCATAGACCATCAAATTCACCCCTTGTACCTGGTCCAGCCTTTCCTCGTGTCCTTAGGAGGAGCTAGACCTCTGAGCAAAATCACGGTTTCAACAGCAAGAAGAAATGGTGTGGGACGGTGTGGACAGCTTTCATTACTGTTTCCCATAAACAACAACAACAAGAACAAGAACGAATTCATGTTCAATTGAAAGGCTGTGTAAAAACTGCCTTCATTAAGTGTGTTGTTTTCAGAGTGTACCACTCAGCAGTGAAAAATACCAAGAAGAAACTGAAACCAATGGTGAATGTGCAGGGATAAAACAAGTGCTGCTCCCCAGGAGGAAAGTTTTTGATCTTACAAACCTAGCTGCTTTTATTTTTTAACTTCCAAAGTCCATAAAGATGCTTCCAAGCAAAATTAACTTCCAAGTCCATAAAAATGTGATTCATCATTTACAACATGACATTTATATTATCCTTTTTGGTCCTGGCAAGGGAACTTGAGAGAAAGGTGTGAAGACCTCCTAGTCTTTGAGGATGACTAATAATGATACAGTAAATTGGTACTTATGTTACTGAAACCAAAGTATGCAGTCAGATTCATTCAAATCTAAATAGTAAGGGAGTTCAAATGCAACGTAGTAAGGGAGTTCAAATGCAACTCCCAAATAGTAAGGGAGTTCAAATGCAATTTAAATAATACAAATATTTAAATATTCTTCCTTCTGTAATTAAGTGAAACACATGATCAAACAGGAACTAGGGCTTGAATTTATTATAAAATGAGTACTTGGTACTGCCTATGCTATATCATAGTAACAAAAACGTGTGTATATGAGCTTATAAGGGCATGGATGTGACTTTCCAATTCTGTATACCATCTTAACTACTTTTTGAAATAAGGCATTTATAAATAAGTACAGTGACATAAAGTTTTCTATTTCCAAATTCATGTGCATACATATGTTTGAATATTGTGACTGTTTTTTTGTTTAAAACAAATACAATTACAGACTGTATGAATATAGTGGTGAGAATTTTAATTGAAAACAAAGTTAATGTTTATTAGAAAGCCTGCTAGTTTGTCTCAAACCCATAAAAATTAATTTTGCATTTCTGTATACTATCTTAACTACTTTTTTGAAAGAAGGCAGTTATAAATAAGTATACTCTGTAGCCTGTAAAACAGGAGGTTAGATTTTAAAAGAAAATAGATGAATAACCCACCAAATCACCAATTATATTTTGGAACAATACAATATACATAATGAATTATAATCATGTGCTCATTTGCAGGAGTATTCATTACCCTGATTCTGTTTCACAGAGCTCTGTCCTATTTTGGCTGCTTCTAAACAAAATATTATACAGAAGACTGAAGTGCTAACTAGTGACCACCATGGCTTCCTGTCAGGAGCACCCAGTCTGCTGATTTTTGCAAGTTTTACTGTGGGAGGAAAACAGAGACTGAAAGGTCTGATTGGCTTTTGCTTTAATTGCTAGGTAATCACCCCAACTCTCCTTTTTATTGATGCACACTTTCCTAGTGAAAGTAAAGCCAATCAATGGATCAATCAATCCAGAAACCTGAGTTTGTGGATGGCTCATGGTTGTGTCCAGAGCTCAGAGTTGGATAAGGGGCTCAGGCTGGTGGTGGAT
This sequence comes from Marmota flaviventris, assembly GCF_047511675.1. Taxonomy (NCBI): domain Eukaryota; kingdom Metazoa; phylum Chordata; class Mammalia; order Rodentia; family Sciuridae; genus Marmota; species Marmota flaviventris. The sequence continues at coordinate 57,013,768 of NC_092503.1, forward strand.
ACTAGGTATTTTGCTGAATGTTGGGGAGTAGAGAAAAAAAATGTGCATAATTTCTCTGAAGTAAATTGCTTATATGGTATAGATAAGCATGTTTCCATGAAATGATTAGGGCACAATGTACGATAATTAAAACATTTCATATAGTGGTGCATGTAAGTCCTATGGGCTGGGGCTAGAACAGTAGCAGTAAGAATAGGAAGGAATGGCTGGGAATGGAAGGTTTTTTGGGGGAGGGATCTGGGTTCAGTGGAACACTTAGTTACATCAGGATTTTTTCCGAATTTAAGATTTTTTGATTGTTTTTATCAGCAAAGAAAAGGTGGGTGGGGGAGATACTGTGGAGGAAATACCTTGTTTATACTGTGTTGCTAGGAAAAGCTTATATTACTTACATGTTGCATATAATGCTTAACATTATAAGATATCATGCTAGGAGCATAAAAATACAGAAAAGGAGAAAAGTAAACTTATATACTTTAACAAAGTATTGAAAAGGGTTTTAAAAGAATAGTTGGCCAGATAAACTAGTTTCATAATTGCCAAGAAATACAAATAAACTTGGAAGGTTTGTAGGAGTGAGGTCTGAAAATCACTCTGAAAAAGCCATATTATATTTGGGCTTTCTTAGGGACTCTGGAACGTTAGTCAGAAGAAGAAGACTTTTAAAAATTCCTCCACAATACCCACAATGCATAGCAGAGAGAAGGTGAGGAAAAATAGTGATTCCCACCCCTCTTTTTTTAAAAAACCTGAAAACCTACTCTGAATGACATGAAAAAAAGCAATGTCATGGCATGTCGATATATTCCTTAGAAGAAAAATGATCAGTTCCACTCCTACAGGAAGTTCAGTAGACAGCAGAACCAACTGGAGATGGTAGCTGCCTTTTGAAAAATAATTTGATCTTGGTTGATCTTAAAAAGAACTAGGACTTTGTGGTGCACTCATCAAGACTGCAGTGCCACTGATTGTCATTAAGAACTTGGGTATAATAGCACTTGTATAATATCTAAAATTAAAAAGTGTATGACTTAAAAATGTGCTATTAGGGAAAACAGTAATCATGAATTTAATCTGCTAACAGTTTGATGAGGTCCTGGGGTGGTGACAGATAGCCTGTTCCTAAATTTGGCCAGACTATCTTACCTCTTGCTGTGATAAGGTAAATGGGATTGATAGGGTAAGAGGAAATGATAGCTTTTATCTGTATTGATTTTAGCAAGAATTTCAGTTTTATTTTTCCATAATGAAATTGAGAATTAGCAGTTTGACTCTAACTTTTGGCATCTATGGGTTAGTTGTTCAGAACAAAAGATACAAAGGACCACCTTCTTTTTACAATCCTTAATATCCATTTATAAACATCTGAATAGATGCAGATGAAGCTACAGAAAGAAAGAAAGAAAGAAAGAAAAGGCCAGTCTTTGCTCTCTAGGGAGTATATAGAGATAAAAAACAATATAAGGGGAAGATATTGAGCATCATTTTTTTTGTTAAATAGTAAATGGCACTTGGAGGAAAAAACCCTGTTTTTTTGTTTAAATATTTATTTTTTAGTTATAGGTGTTGCAATATCTTTATTTTATTTTTATGTGGTGCTGAGGATCAAACCCAGTGCCTCACACATGGTAGGCGAGCGCTCTACCTCTGAGCCACAACCCCAGCCCAGGAAAAGAACTTTTTTAAAGGATTAAAGCAAAGGCTATTATCTTTTAATATTTCTTAAAAAGATGCTTTCATAGAAAGATTACTAACTTATGTCAAAAGCATAAGTTGTAAGAGAAAAGCCAACAGAATAGAAGATCAAGACACCAGACCCTTGAAGGGCCTTGGGAGTATAGCCACTCTCTATACTGAATCATCTGGAATCTTGTTAAAACACAATTTCTAATTCCTTTGTTGCGATGGGATGTGAGAACCTGCATTTCTAACAAAGCCCAGGTGCTGCTGGGATGGCTGGACTCATTTTGGACTGCAGCAAGGGGCTGGATCATTCTTGAATGAGAAATGTAAGAGTTCATTAAGCTCACTGTGTGGGTTAGACTCTTCATTCCATGGATTAAAGGATTTAGGAAGTTCTGAACTAGAGACACAGATACAAGGAAATAAAACTTGCCCGAAAGGATGAAAGAAATTAATACCACAAAGTGCAAACAACAACAATAAAACCAATCTGCAGAGTATTATATTAATGTATATCAAACAGACACAGATCCTTGGAAGAGGAATGCATTGGACCATATTATCTTAAGACTAGAAAGCAATTTTAACAACATTTAAGGTTAACTTTTTAACTGAAAATGCTGAAGTACTATCACATTTCTTGATCTTGACAAGGTACCTTTTTTTTTTAGTGGATTTTAAACATTTTCTTACCTCTGTGATCAACTAAGCAACCATATTTTATTTTCTATATGAATTGCCAATAACATTAGGCAGATCGTATTCAATCTGGATTCCTGTAACTAATTTTTTCAAACATTTGTCTCAATTTAAATTAATTAATGTTTCTAAATTGAGTGTTTATGGTTTGGCTGGTGCTGGGCTAGCTTTTAAGGACATAATTCATAATTTGTGCCTCTGCCTGAGTCAAACTCAAGGCATGAAAGAACAGTGAATATTGTTCCTACAGGTTGGCTGGTTCCCAAAGAAAGGAGGGATTGTGAGAAAGGCCAGGAGTGTCACTCTCTATAGGTTCCTCCTGGTGAAAATATATGTCACCCATGTGCACAAATTCTTAGCTTTGCCACATTGGCTTTACTGTTAAACCTTTTATAATTCAGGGACTGGCCTTGAGGAAACAATTCCCCCAAATCTATACATGACTGCAGATAAGCAATGTGAATTTCATCATAGACATATTTTAAATGGATTAAAATGGGTAATAGTAAATGGACAATAATTTTTAAAGAGTTCACCACAGCCGAAGGGGCCCCAGCAAACTTCCAGCTCCCAGCAAACTTCCAGCTGCCAGCAAACTTCCAGCTGCCAGCTGATGATTGGCTCACAGCGGCCCCAGCAAACTTCTAGCTGCCAACTGATTGGCTCCTCTGTGGTGATGCTCATTGGGTTGTTTCCCCGCCCTTTCAGACCACATAGCTGCTCATTGGGGGACTTTTTTTGGCTCCGCCCAGGCGACCCAGCCAATCGTCCTCAAGAGCAGGAGGAGTGGGGGAGGTTGAGAGGCTTGTGGGAAGCCGGTGGTGGCAGTTGGGCTCTGAGGGTTTTCCTGAGGATCTGTGTGGGGTGTGTGTGTGTGTGTGTGTGTGTGTGTTCTAAAAGTAAAGTTTGTTTCTTTTGACAAGTGTCTCCTGAATTGTGCCCAGCCAGACTGCAGGATTTGGTGGCCCGTACGGGGATCGAACCCGCAACCTTGGTGTTATCAGGTCTATTTCCCATCTTAAAATATGTCCCATCTTAAAATATGTCCAGGTACAATATAGAGATACTGCACTGAGATTAAATACCCACATAAAGATATCCCAATAATAAAACACCACCAACATAGTGACGCTGTAAATTAAAAAAAAAATCTCCTTCATTAACTGGGTATGGTGGTCCATACCTATAGTCCCAGCAGTCAAGAGGCTGAGGCAGGAGAATCACTTGAGCCTAGGAGTTTGAGACCAGCTTGGCCAATATAGAAAGACCCTGCTCCTTAACCCTCACATGACCCCCCACACCCCAAGAAAAAGAAAGAAAAAAGAAAAAGAAAAAAAAAAGCCATTCATTATCAATCTTTTAGGAAGAAGTCCAAATACAGATGAAATTTCCTAATTTGTTAGACTTGAAAGAGGTTAAAGTGCAGAGGAATTAAATGAAAATCCAAGATCTCTAATTTTTTATTCTGCTTAATTTCAACCCTAGGGTTTCTTCCCTTTAGAAGTTGGTCTTCATGTCATGTGTCTGCCTTTTCCCCTTTCTTTGGTCCCCTTCTTTTTCCCCCCTCTTTCCTGCTGGAATCTGCATCTAGGGTTTTGCACATGCTAGGCAAGCACTCTACCACTGAGCTACATCCCCAGCTCACAGGCTCACTCTTTCTTTATTTTCTCTCCCCTCCCTCCCTCCCTCCCTCCCTTCCTTCCTTCCCCTTCTCTTTTCTTTCATTTTCTCTCTTTCTCTTCTCAAAAAGTCCCAAGAATTATTAGTCTATATAAGGTTATCACAGAATAGCCTATACCATGAAATTTAGATAACTAATCCTCACCTGTGGGCAGTTATTTCAAGCAAAATGATGTTCTTGGCATCCAGGCCCAGATATACCAAAGGCCATGGCAAGGACTCTGAAAAAAATTCTTGTTCTCAGTATTTCCAGATCCCTGTCCTTTGATGCTAGTTACTTTTTATGATCCATGAAATAAATTCAGTTAAGAGAAAACTAACTTTCTTTATTTCTTTATTTATTGGTACCAGAGACTGAATCCAGGGGTAATTAACCACTGAGCTACATCCTCAGCCATTTTTATGTTTTATTTTGAGATAGAGTCTTACTAACTTGCTTAGGGCCTTGCTAAGTTGCTGAGGCTGGTCTTGAACTTGCAATCCTCCTGCCTCAGCCTCCAGAGTCCTTGGAATTATAGGCATGTACCACCATGCCCAGTGGTTAGGAGAAAACTTCTATTAAGAAGTAAATTGATTTCATAAGTTAAACCAACTGTATATTCCCTGTGTAAATTTTGTTTGGACATGGTGTATAGCACTTTTTTTTTTTATGATGCTGCACTTGGTTGCTAATATTTTTTGAGCATTTTTCATTTACATTCATAAGGGGTTTGGTCTGTAGTTTCCTTTTATTTTAATGTCTGTCTAGTTTTAAAATCATATAATAGCCTCATATAATAATTTGTGAAGTATTTCATTCTTTACTATTTTGGGGAAGAATATGTGAAAACTTGGTGCTACTTCTTTTTTAAATACTTGGTTGAGCAGACCTTGTTGGTACACTGTGTAATCCTAGCCACTCATGAGGCTGAGACAGGAGGATAGAAAGTTCAAGGACAGTCCAGCAAGTTAGTGAGACACTGTCTCAAAAAATAAAAAGGGCCGGGGATGTAGCTCAGTGGTAAAGCACCCCTGATCCCTAGTACAAAAAGCAAAACAAAATAAAACAAAAACCCCAAACAATAGAATTCACAATTCACCCTTGAATTCATGTGGTCTTGAGCTTTTCTTTATGGGAAGTTTTTTGATTACTATTTGAATCAATGTAATATATCACATTAATAGAATAAAAGACAAAACAACATGGTCATCCATAGATAAAGAGACTTTAACAAAATCCAATACCATTTAATGATAAAAACCCTAACAAACTGGGAACAAAAGGGAACTTCCTCAATCTTCAAACACTCCACAGCTGATGATGTCACATATAATGGTAAGAGATGGAATTCTTTCCCCCCAAAATCAGAAAAGAAAAACAAAACAAGAAAATGCTATTCTATTCTTGCCAACATCATGTAGAGGTTGTAGCCAGGGCAATTATGCAAGAAAATTAAAATAAAAGGAATCTAGTCTTGAAAGGAAGAAGTGAATCTTTCTCTACTTGCAATTATATGATCCTAAGGATACAAAGAAATCCATGAGAAATCTATTAACTTTTAGAGTTAATAAAAGATTCAGCATGTCTGTAGGACACAAGCTCTCAATACAAAAATAAATTCTATTTTTGTCCTCTAGCAATGAACAATCCCAAAATAAAATTGAAAAATAACTCCATTTAAAAAAACTTCAAAAATAATAAAGTTGTTTGGAATAAATTTAATCGTACAAGTGATTCTGATCATTTAAAAAATATTTATTTTTTCGTTGTAATTGAGCACAATATCTTTTATTTTGTTTATTTGTTTTCTTTTTTTTTTTTTGCTTTATCTTTTTATTTTTCTTTTTTGCATTGCTTTATCTTATCTTCCAGTACTTACAAAGTGAAAATTCTCAGGAAAGACATGAATATCTTTAGAAGTTATTGAAATACTTGAATTCTTTTTTTTTTTTAATTTTTTATTGTTGGCTGTTCAAAACATTACATAGTTCTTGATATATCATATTTCACAATTTGATTCAAGTGGGTTATGAGCTCCCATTTTTACCCCATATACAGATTGCAGAATCACATCAGTTGCACATCCATTGATTTACATATTGCCATACTAGTGTCTGTTGTATTCTGCTGCCTTTCCTATCCTCTACTATCCCCCCTCCCCTCCCCTCCCCTCCCCTCTTCTCTCTCTGCCCCCTCTACTGACATTCGTTTGTCCCCCTTGTATTATTTTTCCCCTTCCCCTCACTTCCTCTTGTATGTACTTTTGTATAACTCTGAGGGTCTCCTTCCATTTCCATGCATTTTCCCTTCTCTCTCCCTTTCCCTCCCACCTCTCATCCCTGCTTAATGTTAATCTTCTTCTCATGCTCTTCGACCCTACTCTGTTCTTAGTTACTCTCCTTATATCAAAGAAGACATTTGGCATTTGTTTTTTAGGGATTGGCTAGCTTCACTTAGCATAATCTGCTCTAATGCCATCCATTTCCCTGTAAATTCTATGATTTTGTCATTTTTTAATGCAGAGTAATACTCCATTGTGTATAAATGCCACATTTTTTTATCCATTCATCCATTGAAGGGCATCTAGGTTGGTTCCACAGTCTAGCTATTGTGAATTGTGCTGCTATGAACATCGATGTAGCAGTGTCCCTGTAGCATGCTCTTTTTAGGTCTTTAGGGAATAGACCGAGAAGGGGAATAGCTGGGTCAAATGGTGGCTCCATTCCCAGCTTTCCAAGAAATCTCCATACTGCTTTCCAAATTGACTGCACCAATTTGCAGTCCCACCAGCAATGTACAAGTGTACCCTTTTCCCCACATCCTCGCCAGCACTTGTTGTTGTTTGACTTCATAATGGCTGCCAATCTAACTGGAGTGAGATGGTATCTTAGGGTGGTTTTGATTTGCATTTCTCTGACTGCTAGAGATGGTGAGCATTTTTTCATGTACTTGTTGATTGATTGTATGTCCTCCTCTGAGAAGTGTCTGTTCAGGTCCTTGGCCCATTTGTTGATTGGGTTGTTTGTTCTCTTATTGTCTAATTTTTTGAGTTCTTTGTATACTCTGGATATTAGGGCTCTATCTGAAGTGTGAGGAGTAAAGATTTGTTCCCAGGATGTAGGCTCTCTATTTACCTCTCTTATTGTATCTTTTGCTGAGAAAAAACTTTTTAGTTTGAGTAAGTCCCATTTGTTGATTCTAGTTATTAACTTTTGTGCTATGGGTGTCCTATTGAGGAATTTGGAGCCCGACCCCACAGTATGTAGATCGTAGCCAACTTTTTCTTCTATCAGACGGCGTGTCTCTGATTTGATATCAAGCTCCTTGATCCATTTTGAATTAACTTTTGTGCATGGCGAGAGAAAGGGATTCAGTTTCATTTTGTTGCATATGGATTTCCAGTTTTCCCAGCACCATTTGTTGAAGATGCTATCCTTCCTCCATTGCATGCTTTTAGCCCCTTTATCAAATATAAGGTAGTTGTAGTTTTGTGGATTGGTTTCTGTGTCCTCTATTCTGTACCATTGGTCCACCCGCCTGTTTTGGTACCAGTACCATGCTGTTTTTGTTACTATTGCTCTGTAGTATAGTTTGAAGTCTGGTATTGCTATACCGCCTGATTCACACTTCCTGCTTAGCATTGTTTTTGCTATTCTGGGTCTTTTATTTTTCCATATGAATTTCATGATTGCTTTCTCTATTTCTACAAGAAATTCCGTTGGGATTTTGATTGGCATTGCATTAAACCTATAGAGAACTTTTGGTAATATCGCCATTTTGATAATGTTAGTTCTGCCTATCCATGAACAGGGTATATTTTTCCATCTTCTAAGATCTTCTTCTATTTCTCTCTTTAGGGTTCTGTAGTTTTCATTGTATAAGTCTTTCACCTCTTTTGTTAGGTTGATTCCCAAGTCAATAGACTTAAAAATAAGAACCATATGATCATCTCGATAGATGCGGAAAAAGCATTCGACAAAGTACAGCATCCCTTTATGTTCAAAACTCTAGAAAAACTAGGGATAACAGGAACATACCTCAATATTGTAAAAGCAATCTATGCTAAGCCTCAGGCTAGCATCATTCTGAATGGAGAAAAATTGAAGGCATTCCCTCTAAAATCTGGAACAAGACAGGGATGCCCTCTCTCACCACTTCTGTTCAACATAGTTCTCGAAACACTGGCCAGAGCAATTAGACAGACGAAAGAAATTAAAGGCATAAAAATAGGAAAAGAAGAACTTAAATTATCACTATTTGCAGATGACATGATTCTATACCTAGCAGACCCAAAAGGGTCTACAAAGAAACTATTAGAGCTAATAAATGAATTCAGCAAAGTGGCAGGATATAAAATCAACACACATAAATCAAAGGCATTCCTGTATATCAGCGACAAATCCTCTGAAATGGAAATGAGGACAACCACTCCATTCACAATATCTGTTTATTTGTTTTCATATGGTACTGAGGATTGAACCCAGGGCCTCACACATGCTAGACAAGTGCTCTACTGCTGAGCCCCACCCCAGCCCAGTGAATCTGATCATTTTATCAGGTTTCTTACTGCTTTAATGGAAGAGGTGCTTTTTGGAGATACTTATTCTACCATTTTAACTAATGCCACCCTAACCTGCTTTTCTACTGGGTCTCTATTCATTTCTAAAATCAGTAAGTCTTATTCTGGGTGCTAGAATTGTGTCCTTTCTTTCCTTTTACTTTTTCAGTGCTTATGGATCAGATCATTGTTTTTCTTACACATTCCTTTACATTCTAGGTTATTTCTTGTGTTCTCTCCTTTAGTAAGAGATATAAAACAAGTGAATTTTTAGTATGTAAAAAAGCATTCTTACATACACCTGTAATTTGGGAGGCTGAGACAGGAGGATCCTGAGTTCAAACCCAGCCTCAGCAATTTAGCAACTCAGGAGACCCTGTCTCTAAATAAAATACAAAAAAAGGGCTAGGGAGGTGGCTTAGTGGTTAAGCACCCCTGGGTTCAATCCCTGGTATAAAACCAAACAAACAAAAAAAGCTTTCTTTTTTTTTAGTCTTCATGTGTTTGTTTATTTTGTTATGTATTTTTTAGATCAAAAGCATTCTTTTTTTTTTTTTTTAGAGAGAGAGAGAGAGAGAGAGAGAGAGAGAGAGAGAGAGAGAGAATTTTTTAATATTTATTTTTTAGTTTTCGGCAGACACAACATCTTTATTTGTATGTGGTGCTGAGGATCGAAACCGGGCTGCATGCATGCCAGGCCAGCACATTACCGCTTGAGCCACATCCCCAGCCCTCAAAAGCATTCTTGTTCAAATGAATTTTTTTCTTTCTTTTCTGAAATTTTTGGTACTAGGGATTGAATTAGGGGCACTCTACTACTGAGCTGCATCTCCTGTCCTTTTATTTTTTATTTTCAGACAGAGACTCACCAAAATGCTGAGGCAGGCATGGAATTTGTGATCCTCCTAGGTCACTGGGATTAGAGGAATGCAGCACCATGGCTGGCTCAAATGCATTTTTTCCACTTTGACGTTCTGGATCAGATGATTCTGCCCATCAGACTATCAGCTGATGCAGACCTAAATGAAATTTATTATTGTTCTTCTTGGGTCTCATTAATATGACCCATCTTTCCTCTGTTTGCCTTAGAGTGGTAGTTCCACAGATTTCTTCAGCACATTCCCTGAGGAGACAAAGAGTACTTATGTGTTCATCTGTAATGATTGTAATCCAGAAAGTTACTCAATTACCTTTTGAATATTTTATTCTGATATTCGTCTATTTTCCCTCTCAGGTATGCCTAATTTGTGTGCAGTCACTTGGTTGCTGAGAGCCATAGCCGAGTCCGAATGACACACGGCATTTTTGCCAGAACGGAGTGGTTGAGAGGTGACACTGGCGGGCCATTGAGATGATGGTGGTTATGTTAAGCTGTGTATATTGGACCCCTGCTGTCCACCTCGGCCTGCTACTTTGGAGTTCTAGCGTTGCTTTAGGGTTCTCGCGGGGATTCCCGGAGAGTTCCCATTGGTTGGGGAGGTGCCAGAGGAGGGATTTTCCAGTTGTTGGTTCCTGGAGGAGCCGCCTGGCGTGTGTGGAGTGTGCTGGTGGAGTTCAGAAATAAAGTTTGTTCCTGCTTCAGTGGCTCGTGATTTGTGCCCAGCCAGACTGTGGCACTTGGTATAAGAGATGAGAATATTTAAAGGATCATTGTTCATGTGGTTTCATAATAGACGGTAACTACAGCTTTACGACAACCTTACCTAATAGTTTTCTGTACTCTGACCCTTGTAGAATCAAATTTTCAGTCTGTTTTCTGAAATCTTGCTATTTTTTCATGTTAAGTTATTGTAGTCTTTCTGTTTGAATTGCCTTTCAAAGAGCTATCAGTCCTAAATGTAATGACTTGGATTCTTCTTAGAATTCATTCTGTCTATTCAGTCTTTTGACTTTGCTTTTTCCTGAGGGTATTTTTTTTCTTCCTGTAGGCGTTTTAGCCACTCATCCATTTTTTCATCTTTCCACTATTTGTAATCTAAATAAAACTGAAGTATACAGATTTTTTAAATTTTTAGTTGTTGATGGACCTTTACTTAATTTATTTATATGCGGTGCTGAGAATCGAACCCAGTGCCTCACACATGCTAGGCAAGTGCCCTATCACTGAGCCACAACTCCAGCCCCTGAAGTATACTTTTGAATTACATAGGTACCTTCTTAACTTCCTGCATACCTGATTGCCAGTACCTTGCTCATTTGTGTTCTGTGGCACTCATAGGAGATGGCTGCTTTTGCAGTATTGAGTCCCCACTATACCCTAGGAGACTTCTTGCTAAAGTCTGACTGTGTCAAGCTGTGCTTCCTCTGTGTGGCTGGCACACAAAGAGAGAACAGGTAGCTACTGGTTCAGCTCCTTCTTAACTCACTGATCAATAAGTCACTCCTCTCGGAAAGGATTGAGTGAGGCAATGAAAAGAAATCAGAAATGTTAGTCCCTTCATATGGAAACATTTATTAAGGGAAAAATCAGGTTTGTCACCTCTACCAGAGGCCATGAAGAATTCATGGTCATTTCATTTCTCCTCTTCCTCCTCCTTCTCCTTCTTCTTTTTTTTTTTTTATGTGTATGGTACTGGGGATTCAACCAGTCAGCCTGTGTATGCTAGGCAAGCACTCTAACACTGAGCTACATACTCAACCCTTTTTAAAATTTTATTTTGAGACAGGATCTCACTCTTCTCCAGGTTGACCTTGAACCTGTCTCAGCCTCTCCAGTAGCTGGGATTACAGGCTTCCACCACTGTGTCTGGCTTCATTTCCCTAATTTCTTGAAGTGGAGACTTAAGTTACTGATTTATATATTTTCTTTTCTTTTCATATATTCACTTAAATACATATCTCTAAGCATGACTATTAGCCTCATCCTATAACTTATAGATCACATTTCCATTTTCATCTGTTCAAAGTATCCTAAAATCCAAAGTATGATTTCTTCTTTGGCCCTTAGATATATTAATATTTTCAAAATGTCTATTAACCATTTTATTAATTTAATTCTATTGTAGTGTGGGAGACCAACCTTGCACCTGACTGTGTTACACTCCCCGCTGGCTGCTGAAGCACTTAGTCACAGAAATGTGGCAGAGCTTTCCCCACCCTTCTTGGGTTTGAGGGTCCGTATCTCCTGCATGGGTGTGTCTTGCTACAGCCCCATGGGTGGAGCTATGCTCACCTGTTCCTTTGTAATATAACCCCTTGCCCCGTTGAGGATAGAATCTTCCATGGAAGTGCCTTGTGTGTGTCCCCTTCTCTTACTGTGCCCTTGGGTGTGGCCTACCCAGGTGTCAATCAACCTTCTGACATTGAACATCATGAAGATAGACTCAGCCCCCTGAAACCTGACCCTTTGCCTCATTTGAATAGCTTCTCCTCAATAAAAGGGGTCAGCACATGCTCTCAAGCTCTCTCTCTTCCTGCGGACCCTTAAGGTCAGAGGAGCAGTCACAGAAACTCCAAAAAAAAAAGGTATTTTTGTCTCTGGTGGGATTATTTTGCGCAACCCAGTTAGCCCAGTTTTCCTGGAGTGGCCCCTGAGCCTTTTAGTCGCAAGGACAGAAACCCGGCATTGTAGTGAGAGGACATAGGTTTTGTGCTTTCAATCCTTGTAAGTGTATTCAGACCTGACTTATGATACAATACAAGGTCAATTTTGATAAATAAAAATATATTCATCCTACATTTAAGTGAAGTGTTCTGTCTATGTCACTTAGGACAAGCTCCTTAATCATATTATTTGTTAGTGTTACATTTGTCATGTCTTTTTAACTTCCTCCAGTCTACGACATTTCTCAAATTTTCCTTGTTTTTGATAACTTTGACACTTTTGAGGAGCATTGGTCGGGCATTTTATAGAATGGCCCTTAGTTTGGGTTTGCTTATATTTGTCTGATGATCAGGTAGGGGTCATGGGTGTTTGGGAGGACCACCACAGAGATATAGTGCCGTTCTGGTCATATCCTATTCAGGATGCATGCTACCAATGTGACTTCTCTCCAGGGATGCTAACCTTGATAACATGGAGGGAGTGTCCTTTTCCCAGGTTTCTTCACTGTAACTTTACTTTTCTTCCTTTACATATTTGACTCCTGGTAAACACATCAGGAAGCACAGCCTAACCTCAGGAGGTGGGGAGCTAAACTCCCTGTCCTTGAGCAGCCCACGATCTTCAGTGTTCTCCTGGTTGTCTGGCTGACCCAAGATCCAGTTCTTTTCCCTTCATGTTCTTCCTTCACTTTATTACAATTATAGTGCATTGAAGTTAAATTTATACCAATACTTTTATTCGCTCTGCAGTAAAGGTGAATGTAGACCTGGATAGCTTTATAGAATTAATGAAACTGAAATAAAATATAGTAGGATTTTAAAATGGAAAATATTTCAGCTTTTTTTTAAAATATAAAAATCTAGCTTAAAGTCCATATTATAATAAATTTCTCCTTTACTTCCATTATAATAATACAATATATAATAAAGGGTGGTAGAAAATCCATTGGTTCTAGTTTCAGTTGTGCCACTAACTGGCCATGGTAGCTCAACATTTTGGCCCTCAGTTTCCTTATATATGTCTATAGAGGTTGTATCTGGATGGATTATACTGTCTTTAAGTTTTCAAAAAGCTCATCCTGTTCAAAAAAATCAAAAGGAATTTTCAGCAGATATTTTACCACGCTTGATAGTTTTGCATGATATCTCTGGACTTAGTCCCTGCTACAAAAACAATGTAATAGTTGGAATCTTTATTTTTGGTAAGCATATTGTTCTTGTATGATACCAATCTAGATAACCAGCTACTAGCTCCTAACTGAGAGGAAATGAGACAAAGAAAAAAAAGCCCCAAATATTCCCTCAATACTTTTAGGAAGAAAATACTGGAAGGGAGAAATGTAGGAATTCATGTGTTTCTACATAACCAATAACCGTGATGTGGCTTTTACCCTTGTTTTCTCTTTTCTCACTAGCACTATATATAATTTGATCATCAATGTTGGATGAACGTACGTGGAGATCACACATTTTGAAAGAGCATGAAGTATCAATTTCTGTGGTTTGACATCATCCATTTTTATGGTTTGATGAAAAACAAACAAACAACAACAACAAAATGAAATTTCTCACCTCCAATTTCAGAAAGCAAAAGGAATTGTTCCCAAGAAGAACTGGTCATTTCCTAAGTGTGATTATGAAAACTTTCTGTGGTTATGAGGATTTTTTTCTTCTCCAGGGTAAATTCATAAAAACTCAAAATTTTCCAGACTTGAGAAATAATAGTAGGTGAATAAAAATGTTGAGACTCTTAGTTTTATTGGTTCAGCTTTTGGATACGATTCAAATTTTGTACATATGTCTGTGGTGGGGATGGGTTGAGGAAAGGAAAAACCAACTGAGCAGCGTTTGAGTGAAATGTGGATTGTGTCTAGGCACCACATACAGATGTCTTTCCTTGTTTTGGAGGTGGAGTTGTGGAAGAGAGGCTTAACCATCCCATTCATTGAGGTGTGCTATGCCAGTGCTGTTCAGGTGCTTAGAAATGGAGCGCTTTATTTTAGTGATTATGGTATTCTATTCCAAGAAAATGCACTAGAAAGAAGCTTTCCTGGAGTGACTTGAAGGGTAGTGAAATTCTTTAAGCCAGCCTGGTCTTAAGAAGCCTCACATTTCAGCTCCAGGGCAGCTTGGGGTCCAGGGGGAACAAGTTGAAGGGCCCATTAGCGTGAATGATGGCTTCCTTTTACACTCCAGTCAATTTTCAGGCAAGCTTTTCACATTGTCAGGAGATTAAAAAAAAAAAAATCCCAAACCTCTTTCTGAAAATGTCCTTAAGGTGACTTCATGGCAGCAGTAGATCCCAGATGAGTCAAAGCAACTGTTTGTTTGTATTGTTTCGTTATTTTGGAAACTGTTAACCTATTATTTCTAAGATAACAAATAAGTGGATTCTAGAGTCACTTAGAATCCAATGTTAATCTTCCTAATGTCAACACCAGAGCAATTGGGGAAAAAGAAAATCTCCCTTTCCTGACACCTACCACCCTTATTTTGCTACTCCCTATAGAAGCCATATTTTAAGAAGAAGTGAGGTGTTGTCAGTGAATTCAGATGGTGCCTGAGACCTGGTTCTGGTGGGCCAGGGAAATCCTTTATGCCCTCTCCTCCTGTCCTGAGCAGCTGCATGTTTTTTTTTTTTTGTTTTTTTTTTAAGAGATAAATGGAAAAAGTTTATTGACGGGACTTAGGCAAATTAGTCTTAAAATATGCTTTAAGCTAATTTTTAATTTTTAAGACTAATTTTTAATTTTTAATTTTTAAGACTAATTTTTTTCATTTAGGTGAAAACATTTAATTGCTTTTTAGTCTCTTCATTTACTTAGTCCACATTTACTTCAATCAGTTGTTTCTGCATGTGTCTGTCTGAGAGCAAACTTAGAAAGGATTTATTTTGGAAGAGATTTTTTTGAACAATTCTTTTTTTTTTAGATGTCAAACTCAGTTATTTCGTATCTAGACAGCTCATTGAGTCTGGGCCTTTCAAGTTGAAATTGGTAGCTCAGGAGGGTCTTCTATGAGCATTTGTAGAACCACCTTCCCCTCAGATAGCCAATGGATCTAGTAGGCCTGGGTTACTAGCCTCTGTGCCCCGCCTAATGGTGAGTTCTGCACTGGGACCAGTAAGACTCTCACAGCCTTGAAAAAAGGGAAACAAAATTTTAAACTTTGAAAGGGAAAAGATTAGTGTCTGAATTATTTTTCCTCAATAGATTCCTTGGTTTTATGCATTCATAAGTTTCCCTTATCAAGTTATGACATAAATACACAATGTGATCTAAAGATTTTCCTTGCTTCGCTCTGTCCCCCCCGCCTCCGCTTTTCAGATACGTTAGCCCCCAAATAAGCTTCTTGCACTCTTGGGAGACTTAACTGACACATATCCTTGTTAACTTACTGGTTCATTCTAACTCCCCCAATGGTCTTGGTATACTGAGTAGGAATGACCTTCCTTTGAGGCCCTAGGAAACCCAGGCACAAAGAAGTCCATCATTTGGTTACCTGTGTCTAGAAACCCAGCCTGACTACAGGCCAGTGCCTCTCCCATGGCATTTATCACAGTGCTTCAGAGAAATGAATCAGGCTTCCTTAAGAATAGGAATTAACAGGAAGTTCACAAAATTGAGGGATGTTGGAGAACCTGGTTCAGAATAAGAGAATACTGGGGCATTTCTGGGGTCCTTAGAAGTAGAATCAAATCCATGGTTTTGTGAGCGTGTCCTTGCTGGAATGAATGAACCTTTCCCTACTCTTGTGTCACCTGCAGAGAGTCAAGTCTCTATAGAAAGTCTGGTTGGCTCTGTTTGGGTCACATGACTAATACTTCTCTCAGAAAAGAGGGCTGAGAACCTTGAATAAGGATCCCATGGAACCTACAAATAATGGGGTTGGGATGATTCTGCAAAGGAAAACAAGTGTTCAGTTACTGAAAGAAGTAGGAACGGATGCTGGGAAACAACAGCAATCCCCCACAGTCCCTGAAGCCACTCTTCCTCAGTCTCTCAACAATGTCCCATGTGTTGCCTGAAAGCAGGTGTGGACTATGTGTCCTTCCAAGGTGCTTTCCAAACTTCAACTGACCATTTGGTTGGCTTTCATTGTATTCTTTGAGAGTAGAAAGGAGTCCAGTTCTTCTTAGTGATGGCTAATAGGAGTAGGCATTTAATGCCTTCTTGCTGCCTGGGGGTGTAGTACAGTAGTTGAGTGCATGATTAGCCTGTGGGAGGTCATGGGTTCAATCCTCAGTGCTGGAAAAACAAACAAAATAAGATTCTTACTGAGTGAACTTCCTTAAAGGAACCCAGAAAACTCAGCCATGAGAACTTCTTACACTCTGGTCTGGGTGGTAGGTGCAGACGCCTTCTCTTCCCTTCTTTCCTTCCCTGAAGTACCAGCACTAGCCAAGGACACCTGTGTTATTCTGGTAGAGACTGGTGTTTATAAAGACTAGTGAATGGAAGAGTGAGCCAGGAAAACTCTGCAGCCATGCCAATCATTCATTGATTCCATGGAGTGTGTTAAGAGAACACCATAAATCAGGCACTGGGAATATGGCAGTGGACAAGGCAGATTAGGTCTCTGCCCTTGTCTAACTTTTATCTCTTACATCATGTTGGCTTGAGAGGCTGACATAAACAGAAATGCCACCCTTTCAGATTGTTTTAAGGTCTGCAGAGAAACTACAGCAGGTTCATGGGATGGGGAGTGGCCGTGGTGGTCAGAGTTGTCGTTGAAAATGTTTCCGAGGCAGTGACATTGTGAAGAACTGAGTGGCTTGCAAAGATCTGAGGAAGAGCATCCCAGGACAAGGGGATCCAGGGCTTAGTCTCTGGGATAGGCATATGCGTTAGAAAGCTGGAAGGAGGGCCAGATAGACTGGAGTAGAGGGAACGAGGAGGAGAGTGGTGGGAGATACAGCTGAAAGGCAGTGGGATGATATTATAGACGCTCACTTCAGTGAGCAGGACTAACTTGTCCAGTGGGCATAGCAGGCCCAGTGTTAAAGCCATAGTGCTTTTAGGGCCTATGAGGGTAGGCAACGTGAGTATTTTATATGCATTTTACAAATGAGGTAACTGAAACAAAAAAAGTCATAGAAGTAATAATTCAGGGAACTGGGACTGGGTTGAGATCTCCTGCCTCCAAAATGCATGCTGTTGACATTAAAGGAATTACTTTTGTTAATGGAGCTAAAGACAGTATCTGGTTCCTAGCAGATGCTCAGCAAACTCAGCTACAAATTAATAGAGTATACTTTTTAGTAGATTCTGAAAAAAATAAGTTAAAACTTGTGTCATTCAACAGAAAGGGGAAGTAAAACCAAATGAAATGTAAATCATTCAGTAGCACATACTTCAATTGCTTTCACTCGACTGGAATCACTGAAATCTAAATCAACTCAAGAAGAATGTATATAGACTGTATACTACTGTATACATGTGGGAGTAAAGTCTATAGAATGGGAGTTTCTTTTCATGGGGGGCGGTGCGTATTGGTGATTGAACCCAGGGAAACTTTACCACTGAGCTACATCCCCATCCTTTTTTATATTTTTTACTTTTGAGACAGGGTCTCACTAAGTTGCTGAGATGGTCTTCGACCTGTGATCCTCCTGCCTCAGCCTCCCAAGTTGCTGGGATTACAGGTATGTACCAGGCTTAAATATGAGTTTCTTCAAGTCTGCTGAATGTGAGATCTTGCTTTTATGTCTGTAGATCCCAGCATGGGGCTTGAGATATTTAGGTATGCTCTGTGCATATGTGTTGAATGTATCTTCAATTAAAACAAAATCTAGTGGTGAATCTAAGTTCTAGATCCTTAAAACAAAGCCTACAGGATTCTCCCCCCTCCATCCTCTGCTACTTAAATTTCCACTACTTCCCTTGATTTGTTGTTTACCCAGCCCTGTGTGATTTTTCCTTTATCATGGGATGACCAGGTGTTCTTTTCATTACTGGTCGTGTTAGTCAGTTTTTCATCACTGTGACCAATACACCTGAAAAGAACAGTTTAAAGGAGGAAAGATTTATTTTGGCTCCAGGTTTCAGAGGATTCAGGCCATGGTTGGCTGACTCCAAGGTGGAAACATCATGGTGGAAAGGCATGGTGAGGAAGGCTGCTCAGCTCGTGGCAGTTGGAAAGGAGAGAGAGAGAGAGAGAGAGAGAGAGAGAGAGAGAGAGAGAGAGAGAGAGAGAGAGAGAGAGAGAGAGAAAGAAGAAGAAGAAGAAGAAGAAGAAGAAGAAGAAGAAGAAGAAGAAGAGAGAAGAGAAGAGAAGAGAAGAGAAGAGAAGAGAAGAGAAGAGAAGAGAAGAGAAGAGAAGAGAAGAGAAGAGAGAGACACCAAGGAGATGGAGAGAAGATAAACCTTTCCAGGGTGCTTCACCAGTGACCTACTTCCTCTGACCAGGTGCCACCTCCCAATAGTTGATTCATTCAGCCAACAGTGGTTTTTACTCCAGTGATGAGGTAAGAGCCCTCATGATCCAATCACCTCTGAGTACATGAAACTCAGGGGAATATTCTAGATCCAAACCATAACACTAGTAAAGAATAGGCATGCATCTTTGAAAAAAAAAAAACTTTTATTAAAGGCTAGAGAAGTGGCAGTTTTAGGGTAGACCACAGCTGTGTGCAAGGAAAGAATAGAGCTAAACCAAAACCAATCTTTGAAAATTAATTTTAATGTTTCCCTATTGTAGATAAAATGGAAATAATGTCATCCTAGACAAGGTCTTCTTTGATAAGGCCACTTTGGTCCAGTGATCATATTCATGAGACAGTTTCTCATTTGTAAGTTCATAGTTTCCAGTCTGAAGGCTTTATGGGTCCAAGTTAGGTTAGTCAGACTTATAAGAGACTAATGTATAAGCCAGAATGTTAACTTATGGTGTTGGTGAATCTTCCCTTCTGGTGTCTAGGATACTCTGTACACTCATCAGAGATCCAGGGAAGCAGAATTTCTATTCTGGTAATTTCCAGGAAAGGTTGGAGTCAGAGAAAGGGAACATGGATGGCCTTTTGAATATGTCGTGTTTGCTGTGATGAATCCCATGGCCTATCCCTGCCCTATAGTAGATTGTACCTCTAGAATGAGCAAAAAGTATGCTCCACAATCCAGTGTTTTCTTCTTCTGTATAGGGCTGGAACTGAGGGACATGTCCTTACTCTTCCTGATGTGTCTCGGCTTCCTTGTCGTTAATGAGGAAAATAGTGATAGTACCACCCTCTTCAGGGTATTGTAAAGACAGTAGGTTGAATACTTGGAACAATGCCTGGTACATAATGAACACTCAAGAAATGGTTAGCTATAATTATTATTTTTGTTATTACTTTCTCAGACCAGACAATTTTCCTTCCTCTGTGATAATCTCTCTGGAGACTTTTTTGATACAAATATATAGTTTTCAACTTGCTTTATTGCTCTCTCATTCTGGACATGCTTCCCTGAGGCCATACCCTAGTCACCTTGTTTACATGTCTCAAAATTCTTTAGTCACTGGGCTGGAGATGTGGCTCAAGCAGTAGCATGCTCGCCTGGCATGCGTGCGGCCCAGGTTCGATCCTCAGCACCACATACAAATAAAGATGTTATGTCTGCCGAAAATGAAAAAATAAATATTAAAAAATTCTCTCTCTCTCTCTCTCTCTCTTTCTAAAAAAATATTCTTTAGTCACACCTTTACTGCAGGCTATTCACTTCCTCATGTGGCTAATATCATCCACTTTATGTTTTTTTTTTTTTTTTTTTCCTAGTTGCATTCATGGGGAAAACTAGGTGAAAATTCTCAGGCACATAGCTTTGTCCTTACAAAGTGAGTTGTCCTAAGTCTGGCTTACTTTTCCCCCCATTTTAAAACATGTTTTATAGTGGTACATATTGGTGGGATTCATTGTTACATACTGCACACAATATGATGATATAATTTGGCCAGTGTCATTCCCCAGTATTTCCCCTTTCTCTCCTCTCCTCTGTCCCCCTGCTTTCTCTCCTCTCCTCTGTCCCCCTGGTCCCTTTCCAATCTCTTTTCAATATTCACAACTCCACCCACCCCACCATTTATTTTTCCTTTTCCTCTCTAGCTTCTACATATGAGAGAAAACATATGACCATCAACTTTCTGAGTTTGGCTTATTTCATTTAATATAATGTTTTCAAGTTTATTGATTTTCCTGTAAATAACATAATTTCATTTTTTCTTTCTGGTTGAATACAACTCCTTTGTGTATATCTACAACATTTTCTTTGTCCATTCATCCACTGATGCTCAGCTAGGATGGTTCCATAGTTTGTCTCTTGTGAATTGCACTGTTATAAACATGAGTATATGTGTGCCACTATAATTTGCTCACTTTAATCCTTTAGAATAAATAATGGGGGGGCTGATGCTGTGGCTCAGTGGTAGAGCGCTTGCCTAGCACATGTGAGGCACTGGGTTTGATTCTCAGCACCACATATAAATAAACGAATAAAATAAAGGTCCATACATCTAAAAAAAAATTAAAAATAAATAAATAAAGAAAGAAAGAAAGAAAGGGGAGTGGCAAACCTGGGTCAAATAATATTCCACCCCTAGTCTTTTTTTTTGGTACTGAAGATTGAATCTAGGGGTGCTGAATCACTGAGCTATAACCCCAGCTCTTTTTATTTTTTATTTTGAGACCCGGTCTTGCTAAATTGCTCAGGGCCTTGTTAAGTTGCTGAGGTTGGCCTAAAACCTGTGATCCTCCTGCCTCAGCCTCCTGAGTTGCTGGGATTACAGTTTTCAGGATGAGACATAAGGGACTAGTCTCATACTTCTACTTATGGATAACCAGTGTTCCAAGCAACATTTGTTAAATAGACTGCTTTTTTTTTCCCCAATGTATGTTTTTGGCACCTTTATCAAGGATCAGATGACTGATCCTTGTGAGTGTTTGTCTCTGTGTCTTCTAGTCTGTACTGCTGGTCTATGTGTCTGTTTTTATGCCAGTACCATGCAGTCTTTGTTCCTATAGTTCTGAAGTATAATTTGAAGTCAGGTGTTGTGATGTCCCCAGCATTGCTTTTTGGTTAGAATTGCTTTGACTATTCTGCATCTCTGCATCTTTTATTCTTCAAAATGAATTTTAGGACTGTTTTTCCTAGTTCTGTGAAAAATACCATTGGTATTTTGATGGGGATTGCATTGAACTGTATATTGCTTTGGGTAGTATAGCCATTTTAACAACATTAATTCTGCCTATCCATGAACATGAGAAGTTATTTCCATCTTCTTGTGTCTTCTTCAATTTCTCTCTTCAGTGTTCTAGTTTTCATTACAGCAATCTTTCACTTCCCTGATTAGATTTATGCCTAGGCAATTAATTAATTAATTAATTTGAGGCTATTGTGAAGGGAATTCTTTTCCTGACTTCTTTCTCATTGGATTTATTATTGATGTACAGGAAAGCTACTGATTTTTGTATATTGATTTTATAAACTGCTAACTTCCTTAAAATGAAGACTAAAACATCCTGAGAACATTTACATCCTATTAGCTTAGTGGTGTGTGCTAGATCCAGATGACCTGCTGTCCCAGGACCCTCTGCTGCTCAGCCTTCTTGACACTAATCTTTGCTTTGCCCTCTCTCACAATCCTGAACTGCATCTTGGTTTCTCCTGACCAGGAGCTTTGCTGCCTAGATCTGTGCCCCAGACGCTCTTGGCAGCACTCCTGCTCTGGGGCCTTTCAGTCTCTTCCCCTTTTATACCACCTGCTGTCTCACATTCACCCTACCTGCCCACTCCTGCCTCTGGCTTGTTGTCCCCTCTCAGGGGGTTACCTGCACATGTGTAGCATATGTGCAGTGTGAATTGCATCCAGGCTCTGTTTTCAGAAGAAATTAACATAAATTCGCGTAAATGAAATTTCTCTCCCCTCCCAATGTAACTAGAAAGAAGGAAGGAGAAAAGGGACCTGGAAAGGGTGACTAAAGCATTTAGGGTGTATTAACATACTGATACTTTGATTTTGTGGTGCTTTCCAAGTCATCCTGTATGGATGTCGCAATGATCATGTGTCAGGACAATTAGGTGGTGGAAAAAACCCCATCAAGAATGATTAGCAAATCATACTTTAATGGTAGACAGATGAATACTCAATCTGATATTGTGTTACGGAATTTCCTGTTTCAAAAACAGTGTCTGATTATTATTTCCAGAGAACCTACAAAACCTGCTTGTTAGTCTCACTTTTCTGCATGACTTTATTATCAAATTATATCTAACAATAAATGATTAAGTATGTTTGTCACTTCTAAAGATAGCGCTGTTATCAGTTAATTTAGTATTGATGTTTTGTGTGGGAAGAGTTTTTCTATGCTAGTTTCTTCAGTTATGAGAGTTATTGCTCTGGGGAAAGGGAGAGTGGGGAGTCATTGTTTAATGAATAAAAAGTGTCAGTTTGGGCAGATGAGATGGATAGCAATGATGGCTGGATAGCAATGCAAATGTATGCACTTAATGCTGCTCAGCTGTACACTTAAAAATGGTTAAAGTGGTAAGTTTTACATAGGGTGTATTTTACTACAATAACAAAAGAAAAAATCACTCCTGATTGTGATAAAAATTCAAACATAGAAGGATAAAAGAGTGAAGTTGCCAGGTGCCATAGTGCACATGCTGGTGATCCTAGCGACTGGGTGGGGGTGGGGGGGTGGCAGTGCTCCAAGGCAGGAGCACTACAAATTTGAGAGACTCCCAGGAGGGCTGAAGATGCAGCTCAGTAGTAGGGCAGCCCTGGTTCAATCTCCAATATCACAGAAATACAAAGCAAAACCCAAAACACACAACAGCAACAAAACACCACTAAAGTTTATCTCTCTGCATTTTCATCAATTCATATCTCAATTCTTCAGAAGTAACCATACCTGATATCATTTTAGAAGTCTGTTCTATATCAAGAATATGTATATGCACGTGTGGGGTGTGTGTGTGTGTGTGTGTGTGTGTGTGTGTGTAAATTCCTCTTTCCTCCAAAGTGCTGGGTATTAAACACAGGGGCTTAGGCATGCTAGGCAAGTGCTCTATCACCGAGTTGTATCCCCGGCCCAAGAATATCTATTTATTCAGGACTGTTATAGTTTCTTGAAACACATATACATACTGTTTGGCACCTTTCCTTTATCGCTTTATATATCTGGAACATATGCATATATACACACATCTTTAACATGAATGTATATATTTTAAAAGTTTTTTTAATATCAATACCTTTAGAATTTCTGTTTATTTTAAAGCAGTCTCCTACTGATGGACTTTGAATTTCACTTGCAACGTAACATAACAGTATGTCAATTAAAATGGACATCCATGTTCTTTTTCTGAGCCTGTCTTCATTATCTGCCTCTGCAGAATTGATTCTTATATTTGTTCATTCATTCTGAAAAGATTGGATGAGGGTCAATTTGTTTTTTTCAGTACTGGGAATTGAAACCAGAGGTGCTCTACCTCTGAGCTACATCCCCAGCCCAATTTATTTTTTATTTTGAGACAGAGTCCCTATGTTGCCCAGACTGGTCTCAAACATGTGATTCTTCTGCCTTAGTCTCTCCAGTAGCTGCGATTAGTGTCAGTTACATTATCCTAACTGGATATTTATAGTCTACTGCCACAAAGAATTATCATTCATCTTGATAATGATGTAACACCATTAGTATTGGTGGGTATTATGAGTATGCAAGGTATTGTTAAATCATAAAAAATGTACAAGCTGGTCTGCTTGTTTATAAATTTGGCTGTAAACCTGATTTTGAGGGTATATTGGTAGCTCCACCGACCAGTAGCTACTGTCCCCAGACTTCATCAGATCTCTTGAACAGGTGCTTCTAAGATCTCTTCTGAGCTCCTGAATCCCTTTGTTTCAATTTTTTTTCTCTTTCTTTCCCCTAAGTTGCTGAATCTTTTTTTCCACTTGCAAGATACCCCACCCACAGGACTATACATCCCCTTCTCTGTCCAGCACAGATTTTCTTATCCAATTGGATGAGTAAGAGAAGCAGAGACATATCTGTTAAAGATAGTCATGTAGCAAGGTGCCCCTTGGCCCTGTAACAGAGTATTCCTAATTGTCCCCCACTGGAACATGGATGCCCTTTTCTGTGAATATCACATGAACACGGACTGTGTGCTAAGACACATCAGCTCTGTAGTCCACCTCAGGTTTGTATGGGGGTGCTTATGGAGTGCCTGTAAATATAACCACCCTTTGTCATATTGTTTTTTCTGAGAAAATGTGCTCCAAATTCGTAGTAATTGACTTGTCAATGAACTTTTGGAATAGAGCTCCTTTGTAAGTTGAAAACAACTTGCTCTTTTTTTCTAGAATAAATGTTGTTATCTCTCTTTTTTCCCCCCCTCACAAAAGTCTATGAAATAAATATTGTGGGTGACATAGCTCACATTTTGTTGATGAGGATTCTGAGATGTAGTTTCTCCCTCTTGCTCACTCATTTACTATGGCTGGTACTCTCTTGTTCTTTCCAATTCAGTCTGCCCACATGGACATCATCCAAAGCCATGGGAAAGATAAACATAGGAAGGAAAAACCCAGCAGGGAAGAGTCACCCTGGGAAATATAAAAAGAAAACCATAAGCATAAATGTTCTAAGAGTGAAAAAGAGTATTTTTAAAAGGCAGAGACAGGTGGGCACTAGAGAGAATCTTAAGCGGTAAAATGAGGAAATCTGGTGGGAGTTCCAAAGGATTAGACCCAAGACTCTGTATGTGGACTGACTTTAAGACCCTAGTGTTCTCAATAAGCTCTTCTTCATTTGAATTTGAAATGTTCATTTGAAAATAAAGCAAAAAAAAATTTTTTTAAGGCTTTAGTTGGTATATTGTGGGCTGGGGGTGACTATAGTTTTTGAAGCAGCAGGGACTTTATCTGTCAAAAACAGAGGTGTTACTTTATTTATCTGCTTTAAGTATTAATAGTTTGATTTGAAAAGCACAGTATATAGACTGTAGGTAAAATATTGATTATTTTGGACTACATTGTGTTTCTTTCAAATTCATATGTTCAAATCTTAATCCCAAATATCTCAGAAAGTGACTTTGTTTGGAGATAAAAATTTAACTGAGGTCATTAGGGTGAACTCTAATCTGATATGACTGATGTCCTTATAAGAGAGGAAGTTTGGAGATAGATGTCCTATGAGGACAGATTACCTGAAGAGGAACAGAGAGAAGATGGAAATCCACAAGCCAAGGAGAGAGGCCTGATACAGTTCCTTCCCTTGCAACCCTCTGAAGGAGCCAACCCTGTTGACACCTGGATCTTGGAATTTTAACCTTAAGAACTCTGAGGCAATAAATTTCTGAGGTTAAAGCCACCTGGTCTATGGTACTTTGTTACAATAGCTCCAAGATACTGAAAATGATCCAATCCTTAGAGTTGGGGAGAAAATTAAGCAGGGTATTCAGTTTCCTGAGAGTTAGAATGTAGCTCATGGAATTTAGAGTTGATAATGTCCTTACAAACCCAAAGTCTAGCTCATTGGATTTATAACCTCTTAAGGTTATCTGAGGAAATGACCGATGGCCACTGTTTGAAGTTCTAGTTGTATATGCTAGTGTTCCAGAGGGCAAGAAAAGGCCTAGGTGAAGTATTAAATTCACATATTCAACTCAATTTGGAATTTGAGTTTTACAAAATACTCTTATGTGAAATAAACCACTTCCCCCTACATCCGGGGAAGAAGTTTATAATTAGAACATCCTGGGGAACTTCTTCTATTAATTGTTGCATACCTGAAATATCACAAAGGAGAGTGAAGTTGTAGGTAAAAAATGCATTGAAATCATTGTTTTTGCCTTTGTCAGTTATAAGGAACTACAAGAATAAATGCTCTCTGGCCTTGAGCACTACAAAGCCTTTATCACACCAAGACAATAGAGGCTTCTGGAAGGGAGTGAACTTGAGAAACTTACAGAGTTTGAGGCCAAGAAGACATTCTGTACAGAGCACAAAAGTAATATACAGAACAATCCTCCCACCCCAACTCCCAGCTCCAGGTGGGTAACCTTGAAGATTTAAAGGGGAACAGGAATATTTTACAGGAAAATCAGAGTATTTTCTCTTTAAAATTGTCCTCTTAAATGTTAGATTTTTCATCTCTGGCCCCCAACTTGATTTTTGGTACAGTGGTGTGGATCTTGGATTTTGTAAGCCGTCTTCCTGCATTGGAATCTCAACACGTTGCCAGTTGTGTGGGCTTAGGATAAGAACATAACCTGGTAAGCCTCAGTTTCATCATCTATACAATGGAAATACTAATATAATACGCTTATTTCATTGAATTGCTTAAAGTGCTGAATGAAATATTACAGGTGAAGCACTTAACATAGGATCTGCCTTCTGCTAAGTACTAAAAAAAAAAAGCTCTCATCATTTAGGCTTCAAGGAGGGTTCTAGATGAAAATAGTGAGGACACTCTATTGAATTTAGATTTCTGCATTTGACTTTTTGGAGGTTGCTGTGCTATCTGTAACCTGTTCTGTTCTGGCTCTATGCTGATGCTATATAGGAATTGGGGACTTTGTTTATTTTCTTTTTGATAACCTATACTTTAAATATGGTAGTTTGATATGGGTAGTTTTAATAAAAATCATATCAAAATTAATATGGCCATAGGAATTTGTATAGCTCTATGGGAGAAATTAGATTGGATTTCAAAAGAAGTTAAAGTTGGAAAAATAAAAAGTTGACCACTGTGATCTCCTTATACATAACATAGACACAGTACCCAGGATGGTGCTGGGCAGGACAAGAGCTCAGGGAGTTTTCCTGATTGTTTGGCTGATATTTTAGGTGAGTATAAAAGCTTGAGTCTTGTGCAGCACAGAGTCATGTGGAGGTACCAGAGGCATCAGACATGCAACAATTTGGTAGTGATGGTTTTTCTGAATTCTCCAGTACTATTATATCAGTCAGAACCTAGCAGAAAAGAGATGGTGCAGGGAAATTGAATCCTAGGAATAAAATATAATAAAGGGTCAATTATAAAGGTCTTGGCAAGGTGTAGGCAACTCCCAGGGGTAGTGCAATATATTGGAGCTGTCACAGCCAGGCACTGTGACCACTCAAGACTTGAAGGCAATGGAGAAGCAGGTTATTGGAATTTAAGAGAGGGAGGTGCATGGAAGAGCTACCTGACAAATATCCGTGGTCTTTGATGGAGGGGTAGAGTCATCCCCCCATAACTCTGCAGGGAGGGAAATATCTGGGGGGTTAAGTCCCTGATTTCTATCTCCTCCCTCCCTTCTTTCCAAGATCAGGAAACAAGGGAGCCTTATTGATACCATTCGTGTAGGTCTGTTTCTGAGTTGCAGAGAAGGATGGAGAGGGGTGAAGAGAGAAATGGAAGACACCTAGTATGATTATCTGTACTGTTAGTACTGGCATAGCGGAGATAATAGAAAAGAGACTGTTATTAGGGGTGGTTTATAGGAATACACCCACCAGCTGATGCAACCTGTCTCTGGATTGTGAATTAGCATCTCTTCCTCTATTTTCAGTCCATGTTGCTGAAAATTCTCCTTCATATTCATTATTTTATGAACAATTCATTTTCACAAATATTGATTGAGTAAAGTAATTGTAGATAATCTGTGATACAGTTAATAATGGGGATGATCTCTTTTATTTATCTTTCTGTCTCTCTGATGTTAAGAATTCAGAAAATCTGAGACAGATCCAGTAGCATATGCCTATAGTCCCAGCTACTTGGGAGGTTGGGGTGGAAAATCACTGTAACCCAGGATTTTGAGACCAATCTGGGCAACATAAGGAGACCCTGTCTCATAAGAAGAAGGAAGGGAAAAAGAACTCAGAAAGTTTAAATTTGGTGAAGTTTTACTGGCTTTGACAATGGGGTCAGCAAAATAATAATAAGTTGAGCATTTAAATCAATCAAATAATTAGTAATAATAGCTTAATCTATTTCCAAAAGGAAGCTGATTTTACCTGGAAAGTTGGGGCTAGAAGAAGGTAACATCCCCAGGCCCTCTATGTTGCAGGTACTGTAGCATGAACTCTGCTCACTGGGTGTTTTTTTTTTTTTTGCAAGAACTTGTTGACTTGAAATCAATATGTAGTATGCCCCAGAGTGTTTACAACAAACTTGATGAAGAAATAGCTTGATTTTTTTTTTTTGCATTTGCCAAGTATTGTTGTGTAGATACTTCCACTGTAGTCCTCAAGCTACCAGTACAACATCATTGAATATGGAGTTGGGATGAAACTTTTGCAAAACTGACTCTTGAGAGCATATTGGTGCTGATTCCAACACCCCACTATATGAGATCCCTAGCTCCCCAACAGAGCAGCAATGGGCAGAAGCAAATAAATACAAACAAATAATTTGATATTAAAATATATCTTTAAAACTTAACAAGTAATTTTGCTAATTATTGAACATAATAATTCCCTTGTTAATAATTTTTAATTGTTTCCCACTTAGGAATGCTTATTTGGTTATCACATTGTATACTTTATTAACCTTGCAAACTACCAGTATTCCAAGGTTAAGAAGAATGAGCTCAATACCTTCTGCCCCATTGAAATCTAAACATGCAAAGTGCATAGAAAGAATTACACTAGTTTCTCTGTTTTAACTGGTTTTATCCATCCATCGATCGATCTATCCATCCAATGGCTATGTATGAATTTTCTATCTTTCCTACAATGTCTTGTCCCCTGACACCGTACCAACCTTGAGAACACCAAAATGAAAAAAACAATAATAATGATAGCATGAGTCCTCCTCTAAATTGCTTTTAGAAAGTTAACTAATTATCAGGTGAACAGGACAGCAGCTCCTACTCAGCTGGAAGGGAGCTCAAATTGGAGGCCAGTTACAGCTGCAGTGAGCAGAGCCATCTGCCAGGTCCTGTACTGGCACCATTGTTTCCTCTTGGACTTGACAAGGTCAGGTATATCTGGAGGGTCTGGTGTGATAACAGTCCTCCTTCTACTTTTTATTGAACTTTAGAAGGTTCTTTTTAGAGCTCTTACTCTATCTAGTAACAGTTTTCTCTCCTTTGTAAACTTCTGATCTGGCTGGTATAAATATCTATTATCATTTTTTTTCCTCTGTATCAAAAGTCATTTTGTTACTATTGTAGCATGAATATAGTCTTTTTGGGAGAAATCTTTTAATCTTTTTTGAATGAGCCAAAACGTACTGAATATAGTACCTTTGATGAATATAGTGAATATTCCATAGCTATATTTTTTCCTACACTGCCCAACCCTCTCCTAATCCACGTCTTTGAAGACTACAGTGGTTTTAAAACATGGCCATAAATTGTCCTGTATTCCTCTCTTTAAGAGGTGGAGCCCAATTCTCCTTCTCTTGATGGTGAGCTGTACTTGGAAACTCCTTTGTAATAAATAGATTATAGAAGAAGTGATGGAGGACTAGGCCATGAAGGACTGCAGCTTCCATTTGGATTACTCTCTTGGATCATTTGCTTTGGGGTGGAGAAAAGAACCAGCCACCAAGGCTTGAGAAGGAACTGAGTGACAAGGAACTGAGCCAACATCCGTGCATGCTAGCCACCTTGGAAGTGAATGCTCCAGCTCCAACCAACCTTCAGATGATTGTGGCCCAGGGAATATCATGGCTGCCACCTCATGAGAGACTCTGAGTCAGTCCCTGAGCTAAGCTGCCCCTTATCAACTGTGTCAAAAAGAAAATGTTTTCTGTTTTAAACTACTAAGTTTTTGGTAATTTGTAATGCAGCAATAGATAACTAATATGAAAATTTTTCTCCTTTTCCATCTATGTTGTGAAGAGACTCAGTTCTCACATAGCATAGCTCTTTGAATTTTTCAATAACCCTCTTTTTTGACACCTCAAATAAAAGTGTTTGTTTGTTTTGGTATCAGGAATTGAACCCAGGGATGCTTAACCACTGAGCTACATCCCCAGCCCTGCCTCTCAGGTAGTTTTCCTCAGGGGCCCTGCATTCCTGGTCAGGTTCTCTACTCTGGCCCTGTTCTGGTGCTACCTGGATGTTCAGGGGTGTTTGCTCCTCTGGGTCAGGTCTTGGATTCTCTCTAGTTGTGAATAGAGTGGCTCCAAGGCAATTGCTATCAACAGCTTCTGAGGATTATTGTTAAGACAGAGTAAATGTATCTAGAGGGATAAAAAAGGTTTGAATAAAAATAAGTACTAAAATATATTGTCATTTTGACATGTTCTAGGGTTTTTTTTCTTTTCTCTTTTCTTTTCTTTTTGGTACTGGAGATGGATTGAAACTGGACCACATCCCCAGCCCATTTTATTTTATTTTATTTTGGTGGGGGGCATACCAGGGATTGAACCCAGGGGCACTCGACCTCTGAGTCACATCCCCAGCCCTATTTTGTATTTTATCTAAAGACTGGGTCTCACTGAGTTGCATAGCACCCTGCTTTTGCTGAGGCTGGCTTTGAACTTGTGATCCTCCTGCCTCAGCCTCTAAGTCACTGGGATTACAGGCTTACACTACTGTGTCCTGAAGAGATTTTTGGTTTTTTTTACACTACGCTTCCATGACTGTATTAACCAAACTCCTTTGGGTAAAGTGGGAAGAGAAATAGGTGACATTAATGAAAATAACTGACCAGAATATTTGCCTTTCTTGTTACCCTTGAGTAGACTGAGGATCAGTGACTGTTGGTCAGGGTTTTGGCCTCATGACTTCAACTAAAAAAAATTTCCCAGTAAGTTCTTGATTCAGGATGCTCAAAAGGCAGTGGTGAATAGGATAATTTGTCTGAAACAAGCAAGAAACTCTTTCCCAGAGGAAGGTTCCCTCGTGGATGTGACTGATCTTGAGGGTGACTGAATCTCTTCATGAAACCAAACAGGTTTAGACGTCAGGAAGTGAGTCACTCCCTCCACGTGTGCTTTCCTACCTCTCTTATCTATGACGGCATCTTCTATTAAGGTTATAGATGACTGTGGTTTTTATTGTGGCTGCTGTGAGGTATAGATTGATAATAGGATTTTGAAGAGGTTAGAGATTTCTAGATATACATGAACTAGATGTAGAACAGTGAACATTTTCTGGATAATGGCTATTCCTTTTGTGTCATGTAACAGGGATAGTCTGGTCACAGCCTCCTTGTAATTTTCTGTCTTATTCATTAAGTTGTTTATCTGTTCAACCATTTTTTTCCACTGAGTATCTGCTATATTCCAGGTAGAGGGCCAAAAGCTATGGACACGAGGGGACCAAGATAGGCCAGGTCCTAGCCCTGCCACTCCTGGAGCCATAGACATAGTGAAAATGGGGGTGTTCTCTGTTCCTCTAATAGACCCTTATTGGGAGGCTGGTTCCTGCTCACATTCTTCATTACTATTATTATTATTATTATTATTATTTTGGTACAAGGGGTTGAACTCAGGGGCTCTCGGCCACTGAACCACATCCCCAGTCCTATTTTGTATTTTATTTAGAGACAGGGTCTCACTAGGTTGCTTGGTGCCTTGCCCTTGCTGAGGCTGGCTTTGAACTCTCCGTCCTCCTGCCTCAGGCTCCTGAGCCGCTGGGATTACAGGTAAGTGCCACTGCACCAGCTCCACATTCTTATTCTGTTTTCCTTCCCAGGGGGCCTTCACTTCTAAAATCTTGGTGGTGGTGGTGGTGGTTTCACACTGCCTGGTGAAGGGCAGGGAAAGTGGAGTTCTAACTCAAGCTGGCCAAATAGTGCACTTCACTGACACAAGGCTTCTTCTGAGGCCCTCACGTCTCTATCGTACTATTCTCGCAGCCTATTTGTTGCCTTTTGGCTCAGTACCTTACTATCTGACAATAGTCACCATATATATTTTTTTCCTTTTAATTCACAAAAGTAAATTAAGTTGATTTGTTCTATATTGGAGATATAAAAATGTCAAGTCCTGGCACACAGTAGGTGTTCAATTAATATCTGGGAGAAAGAGATGCAGGAAAAGCAGAGGAGAGGAAGGGAGTTCAGTATTAATTTTAAAAAGATACCAGGGCTTACCCTCCTCTCTTAAAAAATTTACCAAAAGAAATAGAACAGTGAAGAAATGAAGAATGAAAAAATTGAAAAATAAGTCATCTAGATTTTATTTGAAGCACGTCACAACTGTAACTTCTAACTGCTGCTTCTATTCCCAATGATCTCTCTCTCTCTCTCTCTCTCTCTCTCATTGCTGAGTGTTTCGTGTGACAGTTGGTGTTATGGTTTGGGTATGAGGTGTCCTCCCAAAGCTCCTGTTAATGCAGGAATATCCAGATGTGAAATGATTGGACTGTGGAAGCTGTAACCTTGGTCAGTCCATCCTAGTTTGAATAGACTGACTGAGAGGCAGGTGGGGCATGGCTGGAGGAGGTAGGTCACGGGGGCGAGGGGGGGTTGTGTGCCCTAGAAGGGCTCATTCTTCTTTTGGCTCCTCTCTCTCTCTCTCTCTCTCTCTCTCTCCTTCCTGGCTACCTTGAGCTGATTTTCTCTGCCATGCCCTTCTCCATGATGCTCTGTCTCACCTTGGGCCCACAGATGGAGTGAGCCCAGCATGGACGGAAGCTCTGAAACTGTGAGCTGAAAATAAACTTTTCCTCCTCTAAGGTGTTCTTGTCAGATTATTTTGGTCACAGCGACAAACAAACAAACAAACAAACAAAAAAAACAAAACAAAAAACAAACAAACAAACAAACAAAAAAAACACAAAAAAACCTAACACACACAGTTAGCTTTCAAAGATCAGCACTATCAGCTGGGAACAAAAAGATCAGCCCTTGGTATCAGTCAGACTTGGTCCCAGTGTTGGTCGCGCTATTTCAAGGTTTGTGACCTTGAGCAAATAGTGCTGAGCCTGTTTCTTCATATGTAGAACCAGATAATAACAATTTCTGTCTTAGGGGATTTTACGATGGTCAGGATGATAATACAGGTAACGTGCTTAACATGTTGCCTAATACTGATAATATCTGTAATGTCTGATCTTCATCTCTTATTTCTTATTTCTCTTCCAGAAGCCTGTTCTACAGGATTCTATACAGAGGGGACCATTTTCTTCCAAAAGTAAATTTGTATGTAAATCATATGCTTTTACATCCTTGAATAACTCCAACACAGCTGAGGATATTTCCCTCAGGCTTTGTAAAAGCATTCTTTCTGAGACTACATCAAATTTGGAAAATGTTGATTCAGAAGCAGAAATCTAAAAAAAAAAAAAAAAACAAGAAGCAGAACTCTTTAGCAAGTCATCAGCAAGTGAAGCGATGGTATTGCAATGTGAGTCCCCGTTCTTCATTTAGTTCAGCGTCTTCTCCAGCCATTCAGTAAACATAATATGTTAACTGTTGGAGGAGTTCAGAGTGAAACTGTTTGCAATTAAATTTGCCCCATTGTCTGAAGGCATTTTAGTTTCAACAAATAGTGTTTTTTTTTTTTTTTTTAGTGGACACAATAGTCCAAATCAGTTTTGGCATTGTTTAGGAAGCCCTAACTCACATTCTTACTGCATCTCTGAGGAAAGGAAAAGACTTTTTCTTCTGTCTTGGCCGTTTGCTGCCAAGGCTCCTGCAAACTTGAGCCTTCTTGCCAGTAATTGTTTAGTGGTCATTTCCAATTTTGTTTTTCTTAGAATACAGATCCATGGGAAAAGATCCAACACCACAATTGTTACTTTCCCAACAAAAATGCTTCAAGTTGATCAGGAGATCAAACTGAAATCATATTTCCTTGGAAATGACCCTGTCTTGAGAAGGAGGAGGGAGGGAAACTCGGAAAGAAAATGATGTTCCTAGTGCAGAGCTCAGTTTGATTGAGATTCGAATATTATTAGAATCATTCCATGGGTGAAAGTTACTTTTAAAGAGCAAGACGCCTCTCTCTCGCACCCAGTGGGATTTGCAGAGTCAAGCAGTACGTCTATATCAGGAAATTCTATTCTCGCTTTTACTGTGCTGATGAAAAAAACAACTTTCCAGATGGATTTCTGTTTATATAGCCCTTCAAGTTTTTCCTTGCACCCGGTTTGTCCCATTGGCAGTACTTCCAGTTCTGTTTTTCAAGATTTGAAGCCCACAATCGTGTTTATAAAACAGGAAGAGAAGTGACTCTTTTTGTGGGAGAAAAGAAGTTAGGAACTCCTCAATATTAGGAATATTAAACAAACAAACAAACACAAAATGGTAGTGGTAGCTGGTCAGTAGGATTTTCAGCATTTTATTATGAAAAGTTGAAGGAATTATACGTGAATACCCATATATCCCACATCTATATTCTGCAATTTGTATTTTGCTATATTTACCTTATACCTATCCTCTTTCTGTATTCCTCCATAGGAATACATTGTGAATCTTATTCTTATTTTTGGATTCACATCAGTTGGTTATGTGCATCAGAAGTGTTGGGCTCCTTTCCAATCATTATGGTCCCACGGGCTGTTTAGCCAATGATAGGCTGTATCAGATGGGATTAGGTTCAGCTAGTTAACAAAAGAGAAGTAGCTTAATACATTTTGAGAATTTGTTTTTTTCAGTTAAAAGAAGGGTGAAGATAGGAGTTTAAGGAGGGAATGGTGGTTCTAATATCGTCAAGACTTAAGCTCTTTCTAGCTTTCTGGTCTATTATCCTAGCATGTGGCGTTCATCTCCAAGGTTTGTCATGGCCCACAATGGCTGCTGGAGCTCCAGCCATCTTACTTTCTAACAATTAGAAGGTGGAAGGGGGATAAAAACTTCTTTGATCACCTGTCCCAAGAGGACAAATAATTTATAGTCAATTTGTCTAGCTTCAGGAGAAAACAAACAATGGCTGGAATTTTATGGGGATTAGATTACATTTATAGAGGGACTTAAGAAAAATTGTTATGTTATAAATATGATGTTTATATTTTATTAGCCAGAACATAGACACACTTGAGAGGTGGGAAAATATAAATTAGATATTTCTTTGATTATTTAAGTAACATTTATTTTAGCTATTTCCCTGTGTTAGGAACTGAAATTTTCTGCTCTAATACTCTGTGAGTTTTGGGTTACTATTAGGATATAGGGGTATATGAGGTGAATTTGAGTAAGTTTTCATGTTATTTGAATTCAACAAAACCATTTTCCTAGTAAAATAATTGATTCTTACATTGAAATGATATCAACATGGCACCTGTTTATAGGGTGATCACAGTGAGCTCTTCCAAACCTAGTGGCCAAAAGGACCAGATGGCCGGTGTACACTGTCCTCAGGGAAACAAACTCCCAGAGTTGTATGGGTTAAGAATCTTTTCCATTGATGGCACAAATCTTGGGGAACAAAGGATGGTCTTTGAAGAACAAGCTTCATTTTCTGAAATTTAAAATGATTTATATCTGGGGATGCCTGAGCTAAAGGTGGATCATTGTGGGGTGTCATTAGGACGTTTTAGGAGGTCTGTGAGATGATCTATGAATGAGGAAGAGGGAAGGTGTTACAGTTAGGATCCAGATTGTCCCTCAAATGTTTGTGTTTTGAATGCTTGGTCCCCACCATAGCAATGTCCAGAGATGGGGTGTTTGGGAAGTGATTGGACCACGAGGGCTCAGTTCTCATCAATGGATTAATGTTGATGGGTTTTTAATTGAATGGACTATTGGGAGATGGTGGAAACTACACAAGGTGGTGCTTACTTGAAGGAAGTAGGGTACTGGGGCACCAGAGACATGTCCTGGAGGGGCATATCTTGTCTCCAGCCTCTCTCTCTAGTTCCTGGGTGTCATGGGTGCTTTGCTTCACCACACCCTGCGTGTCATGATGTTCTGCCTCTCCCCAAGCCCACAGTGATGGGGTCAACCAACTACCAGCTGAAACCTCTGAAACTGCAAGCCACATCTTTCCTCCCTTATGTTGATTTCCTCCAGCACTTTGTTACAGTGATGGAAGGCTCTCTAACGCAGAAGATAATTTTGACTTTTATGTCCATGTATTAAAACCATAGATAGAAAAATTAATTCAATCACCATCCTTTCCTGTTTTAGACTAGAAAATTAAATAGTATAGGAACTGGGAAGTTCTCCTTGTTCTCAATCTTTTATATTTCAAGAATATATTTTTTTAACATTAAGAATTAGTGATTTAGGCTGGGTGAGGTGATGCACCCCTAAAATTCCAGCAACACAGGAGGCTAAGGCCAGGGGATCACAAGTTTGAAGTCAGTCTCAGCAATTTAATGAGAATCTGTCTTGAAATAAAAAGGGATAGGTGCGTAGCTCAGTGGTACTGGTTCAATCCCCAGCACCTGTCAGCCCCGCCCGCACATGCACACACATGCATGTGCACACACACCATGATTTACCTTGTAAATTGTTTTGAAAATCTTAACTACATTTATTTTCTTCCTCTTTATAAAAGTATTCTTCTTGAACTCTGCCTGGATATTGTGCATAAATGATCTTTGGAGTTTGGTATTAAAGCCCTGAACAGAAAACGGAATAAAGCAGCAACCAACAGTTCAGAGAAGCACAAGTCCTCAGTGGGAGAATGGAGGCATAGGGGAGAGGGACAGAACAGGATGAAAAATTTGCTGGGAGGCCAGACTTTACCCCAGGTTTTAGAATATGATGACTTGCCATTGTAGCCATAGAGTAGGTCTTCAGGTGTTCATTCTCTTTGCCAAAACTAAGATGTGTGTGTGTGTGTGTGTGTGTGTGTGTGTGTGTTTGTGTGTGTGTGGTGCTGGGGATGAACCAACAGACTCACACGAGTTAGGCAAGTACTCTGCCACTCATTATGTATCTCAAGTCTACTTTGCAACTTGTACCATGTTGTTGTTCCAGATGACTGGAATATTGTTTAATGAATTCTTAGATCCCTGACATGTGCTTATATTTATTTTTTAAAAAAGGGCTAGAATTCTTCATTTGCTAGAGATGCATGATTGGGCATCTAGGGAAATCATGAAGGTTATTATATCTTTGCTGGAAGCATGTAATAGACATATTACACTTACTTTAAATTATATAAAACAGGACATAATACCATCTATTTGCCTTGAATTATGTTCAAGTCTTATATTGACCACAAACGTATTATTGCTTCTAAGTCATGTGAAACCCAAACATTCCTGCCTTAACTAGGATTCTTCAAAAAGCAAATTGTGAGCCTAAGGTCTAAGTGCACTTACTCCTGGGCATGAGACCCAGGAGGCACTAGAGATAGACAGGGCTACAAAGCAGAGAAGGAGAAAACAAACAATGTCAAGGCAACCACAGTCACTGGTAACTGGTACTTGGTCCTGCAGGTCTACCTGAGGAGGTGAATAAGATGGTTTTCCATTTCATTTGCTGGGAGGTTGTGGGAAGAAGAGAGACACATTGATTAATCAGTTCCTCACCTCATTGGTCAAACTTCACCCCATGGATTTATTTGCCCCTCTCCCCAGGATCAACAAAGAAGCTCTGAAAATAGGCTTGCTTTCGGAGTGATCCTTTGGGATACACTTGTATGAGGTTGGATTGTTGGGATATGTATGAAAGCTGAGGCAGAGAGAATGATACAGGGCATAGGAGGTATCAGACACAGTCTTCAACCTTACCATCTGTGGGCACAAGAAAGCTGCATTATGCAATTACCAGAACCTTGATGCATTTAAGCTTCAATTGGGAACTTCAGGACCTTGTAGAGACTTCCCAAGAGTTGAGAAAGTCCCCAAAGAATGCCTGCTAAAAGTTCTTGTGCTCTTCACTGTGAAATTCCTAACTTCTTCCACACTGCCAATTCCCCCTGTGACTCTAGAGGTTTCCCCATGTGACTCCAGAGGTGGTGATTCCTTAAGAGTTCAGTAGTATATCGCCAGGCGCAGTGGCACACACCTATAATCCCAGTGACTTGGGCGGCTGAGGCAGGAGGATCACAAGTTTGAAACCAGCCTCAGTAACTTAGTGAGGCCCTAAGTAACTTAGTGAGGCCCTAAGTAACTTAGCAAGATCCTGTCTCAGAAAAAATAAAATAAAAAAGGGCTATAGAGGTTGCTCAGTGGTTATGTACATCTGAATTTGATTCCCAGCTCAAAAAAAAAAAAAGTTCAGTGGTATCTTGCAGAGTGGGGAGAATTGTTTGAACAGGAGTGGATCTGCTCTTTCCATGCACTAGCCCAGTGAACTCCATCACTGTGCACTCTGCGGTGCCCATGTACCTCCAGGAGACCTGGGGGAAATGGTTCATGCATCAGCAGCTGTGCATTATTCAGAATCCGACTCCATCAGAAGATCAGACTTGAAAGGATTCTGACTGGCATGTCTACTTTGTCTTGCATAATTTTATTTTGAGCTGCATGTGTGTGCACACATGTACAAATTCGCTTCTGTTCCCCTCTCATTCTTCTTCCCCAGATGCCTCTCCAATACCTGATTCTTACTCATGGTCATGCTTGAGGTTTTCCCCAGGTTTCTCACGTGTTCCTATGTAAATTAGTGAAGCAGGGTTGGGTGTGGCCTTACTCCACACACTGCAGATGTCCATACCTGGCTTTGCCCAGCCAGGATCTCATTCCCTCACAAGTTATGTATCTTATCTTTATAGTCCTAAAGACTATATCAATCATTCTACAGATCAAGCTGAAGAAAGTCTTTATAAATGTATATTTGATTTAGAGTTAAATAGGATTTGGTTCTAAATGTAAGTGATCCACATTAAAAAAAAAATCATGTATTTTAACTTAAACACTAACAGGCTTCAGTTAAGTGAATGACCTTAAGAGTCTATCTGCCCAGCTGTGGCTATCTCTTTGTAACCATAGGGATAGGGGCAGATAACAAGATTTCAATATTCCTACTTTGCTGCTGGAGAATTTGGAGCCCAGGTAGCTTCAGACTTATCTTATTTCTGTGGTTCACAAACCTAATCTCACATCAGGACCACTTGGAGGACCTGTTAGAATATTGATTGCTAGCCCACTCATATATATTCTAGTTCTGTAGGCCTAAACCCAGGCCTGAGCAATTTCATTTCTAACAAGTCTCTTAGTGACACTGATGCTACTGGTCCAAGGACCACACTTTGAGCACCCTGGTCTAGCAGATGAATGTAATTTCAGATTGCAGTCAGAGGACTATTTTGTTTTTCTTTCTAGGCCAAGGTTTGTCTCACAGTCATTTCCCCTTTTAAAGAAGGTGCTTAATATAACTGATCATTTTCAGCTAGATTTTGATTGTGTACTTTTTGTGTTGAGTAGATTAAACAAAACAAAACAAAACAAAACAGAATGCAGGTAGTGCATCCTTCTCCAAACTGGAAAAGAGTATTTTTTTTAAAGAATTCCTAGGACACCATATTGGAGTTGCCAAACTATGTTCCATGGGCCCAATCTGGCTCATGATCCGTTTTTACATATAAAGTCTTGTTGGAACACAGCCATGCATATTCACCAGGGTTTTTGTTTTCTTGTCTTTGGGCTGGGGTCTTGCTAATTTGCCCAGGCTGACCTCAAACGTTCCATCCTCCCGCCTCCAGAGTAGCTGGGATGACAGGTGTGCACCACCACTCCTGCCCAGCTACTCACCTGCATTGTTACGGCTTTCCTTGAGCTGTACCAGCAGAATCAAGGAGTTGCAACAGAGACCATGTGACCTGAAGAGGCTAAGTTATTTGCTGACCCCTGCAATAAGCAACTCTTGACTAATTTAGGGAAACTTTGGTCTTGAAATCCAGCAGTAAGCAATATCAGTTTATTTTAGCAGATATGAAACTTGGATTTTAACACTTTCTTCCGCCTTCTCTCAACCCTTCTCCCCCAACATGGAAAGTGGCCCAATAAGTGAAATGAAACTTGGCCTGATCAGCGATATTTAGAAAGTGGAAGGTGAAAGTGTTGACATCTGCTTGTATTTTGTTGCCCCAACTTCTCTGGCAGCATGTGACATGGTGAAAGTGTTCTGGTCATCTATCCATCTCACATTTTGTGGAAGATTGCCTCTTGTTATCTGACCCTCATTAGATTTATGACTATGAAGAAATGTAGTTTGATACAAGATCTGCATCCTTTCCTACAGAGTGGCTTTTAGGTGAAACTCTTCCCTCTTTTAGCTTTGATAATTTCAGTCATTTGAGTGTTTTTGTGTACTCTATACTGTACTCAATATACATATAAAATATACATGCATATATATTCAATTTTCAAGCAT
Source organism: Marmota flaviventris (assembly GCF_047511675.1). Taxonomy (NCBI): domain Eukaryota; kingdom Metazoa; phylum Chordata; class Mammalia; order Rodentia; family Sciuridae; genus Marmota; species Marmota flaviventris. The sequence continues at coordinate 57,054,051 of NC_092503.1, forward strand.
ATGTTTAAACTGTGGTAAAATACACATAACATAAAATGTATCATCTTAAACTTTTAAAGTTTGCACTTCAGTAGTGTTAAGTATATTCACATTGTGGTACAGTGGATCTCCATAACCTTTCATCTTGTAAAACTAAACTCTGTACCCAATGAGCAACTCCCGCCGAGGTCCCCCTTCTAGCCCCTGGCAATTGCCATTCTACTTTCTGTCTCTATGAATTTGACTGCTTTAGTTTCTCATGGGAGTGGAATCGTACAGCATTTGTCTTTTTGTAAGTGGCTTCTTTCACTCAACATAATTTTCATTCATATTACACCATATGCCAGAATCTCCTTCCTTTTCTTTTTTGTGCTAGGGATTGAACCAAGGGACTTAATGATGCTAGGCAAGTGCTCTGCCACTGAGCTACACTAGAGTCTTAGAATTTCTTTCCTTGGGATAGAATAATATTCCATAGTCTGTATATGCCACTTGATCCATTCATCTGTGAATGAACACTGGGTTGTTTCCACCTTTTAGCTACTGTGAACAACGCTGCTGTGAACGTGGGTGTACAGATATCTGTTTGAATCCCTTTTTTCAATACTTTTGATTATAAACCCAGAAGAGGAATTGCTGGATCAAAGGGTAATTCTAGTTTTTATTTTCGGAGGAAGGGCATATGTGTATTTTCATCAGGTATGCTTGTCTCAACCTCTCTTTCTCTTACCTCCTTCTTGATCTTCTTTCTGCAGTTCAGAGAAACTGATGCTATGAAATCATTATACATGCAAGGGATTTGTTGGGGGAAATGCCTCTGAAGGGTAAAGATGAGGAAGCAGGGCTGGCCTGCTGGGAGAGTCTTCACACTGCAGTGTAGATCAGACTGAAGGAAAGAAAGGACGGCGTAGGCAGCCTGAGATTTTAGTGCAATTCTAATTGAATTGCAGGTAGAGGATGGAGGATCCTGGAGCCAAGCTGGAGGAGTTCTGTGTCTCCCAGGTATGGGCTGGTGCTGTTGTTGCCATCATTGGTGGTGGATGCACAGGAGCAGCTGGGATGGTCACTCAGAAAACTGCCTGCTACAGGAGAGCTGAGTGCTTTATTGTCATAGCTACCACACTCTCTTATATGTTGCCACCAAAGACATAACATGTGTGTGTGTGTGTGTGTGTGTGTGTGTGTGTGTGTGGTGGGGGTGGGGTGGGGTGGGTGATGCTGGGGATCAAACCCAGAGCTTCAAATATGCTATGCAAGCACCATACCTGTACGATGAATCTCCTTCCCCAGCCCCAAAGATATATATTTTTTTAAACGGAAAACCATCTATGTTATTCTCCTTACAGACCTCCAGTGGTTCCCCTTTCCCTGAAGAATGAAGTCCAGATCGGTTAAGGTGCTCGGCCACACAACTCATTTGACTCCACAGTGCTTTCTGCACCTCACACGTAACACATGTAGCCTGGTGTGCCCCGTACCTTTCTGTCATGGGCTCTTTGCCCACATGGTTCCTCTTTTCTTACATGCCCTTTGTTGCTCAGCCACCCATGGAGATCCTAGTTCCTTCTAAAGTATTTCTCTACAGAACCATAAATGAAGTGAACAGCTCCTTCCTTGAAAGTGTACTTTATTTAGGAAAACTTATTTGAAATTGTACACTGAATACCATGAAACATATAAAGGTGAATTTGATATGAATTCTACTTTGGAAGATTAACTTCGATAGGGAAAATGATATTGCATAAATCCTATATTAAAAGGAGAAAATAAAGACAGTAATGGGCTAAGCACAGAAAAAATGTCGTGGGGATGCAGAAGAAGGAAAGATGATCTTCATCTCTGAGGAGCCCACTCTGAGAGGTGGGCCTTAGAGCACCAGGAAGATTTGGGTATGAGGAAATGAGCGGGGGAAGGAATTCCAGATTAAAAGAACAACAGGGATGTGGGCTGCATTTCTTTAAAACAGTCTCAATGACTAGAGTTTTCAAAGTATACATGGATCCATTAGTGGAGTGTGGAATAAATTTAGTGGTGGATTTTTTCTCTTTTTTTGGCACCAGGGATTGGACTCAGTGGTGTTTTACCACAGACCTACATCCCCAACCCCCTTTTTTTTCCCATAAGTTTTAATTTTGGGACAGAGTCTTTCTAAGTTGCTGAGGCTGGTTTTGAACTTGTGATCTTCTTGTCTCGGTCTCTTGAGCACACCATTGCACCCAGCTTCAGCAGTCATCTTAACAGCATTAATAAAAATTTAAAAAATAAGAAAGAAATGGAATCAATAGAATAGAATGAAGTGTACACAATGCATATACCTTAGTATGGTTTATATTAATGGTATTATTTTGTAAAACTTATTATATGTGTAATTTATATACATATATTTATATATGTGTATATATTTCCATAATATATAAAAGTTCACTATATAAATGGATTTCTTTTTTTTAATAGTTTCAGTTATATACAGACACAACACCTTTATTTTATTCATTTATTTTTATGTGGTGCTGAGGATTGAACCCAGGGCCTCACACATGCGAGGCAAGCGCTCCACCACTGAGGCACAACCCTGGCCCTATAAACGGATTTCTTACTGTGGGGAATGCCTGGATCTTATTTGAATTTATTGAATAATATGTAACTGTGGAGCATCTTTTATGTGCTGGCCACTGGACAAAGTTCTGAAAAAAATGAACCTGACATAGTCTCTGTCCTCATGCAAATTATGACCCCATGTAATAATTCCTAAAATTTACTGGCATCAGAAACACATAAGAAAACTTAATAAAGCACAGATTCCAGAGTTTCTTATTCATCTTCAGAGTTCCCTGTTCACAGTTCTGGGGTGACCTGGCAACTTTCATTTCTAGCAAGTTCCCAAGTAATGCTAAAGATGCCAGAAGGGGACCACATTAGACACTGGTCTAATGGGTTTCTTAAATAAATACAGCTTGACATTGTGGTCAGTTGTGATAAATGTTATAGAAGAGAAGAGCAGAAAACTAGGAGAGAGAATAACTGGGAAACTTATTTTATACTCAACAGTCAGGGAAGGTATCTGAGAACCTGACATTAAGGTAGTGGGAATAGCATGGAACCAGGGTGGGAACAGCATGCTCAGTGATCCAGAGGTGCTGAAAGGCTGGAGGATACAGGATTTGAAAAGAGGTTAGAAGCAGGCACTAGATCATGTGGTATCTTTAGTGTCATGGTATTCACTGTGGGATACATGTCTTTCCCGGGGGCATGCGAAGATTCTAATGGAGCTGCACATACATGTAGTTTTAAGAGAATCGTCTTCTGTATGTGTTCTCCTAAAAATGAACTGCCCAAGAGATAGTACTTTGGGAGTGCTCATTTACCTTTCCTACCTTTGTGTGACAGAAAGTCATACTTACCACCTAATGTATCTTCTAGGACATACTGTCCTAATGTGTAAAGTCCCTGGGCAGGAGGCAAAATAAAGAATGACGCAAACTCTTTGATTTTGATGTTAAAAAAAATGAAAGCTTAATTGTGGAATAAAAAGAAAATCTATTCTCATGTCAATCAACCTCCAGTTCTAGACTTTCTGCAAGATTGAAGGACACTATAAGCTAAGCTGTCAGCAGATAGGACATTAAAAATAATTTTTGATGGTGCATCACTTTGCCATTTTGGTGTGCCCTCAAGTAAAGAAATAAGACTCCATGATTGCCTAGAAGACTGGACTAGAGGCTTGAAGCTGTGAGAAGAAGGTTTAGGGGAAGAGGGCATTACCTTTGAGAAGAGTAATAGATTGGGAAATGATCTGCACCCACAAGAGGGCTGGGGTGCGGGCTGCCGTCATGTCTCAGCTCTCATTCCACTTGAATTTTGAGAAGGAATAACCTCCTCCTTCTGCTGGACACCCTCATCATCTCTCTTGCTTTCCCTCTCTTTCTTTCCTTCATTCTCTGCCTGTCCCATTTATAATAAGATAGGCCAGATGAGTGTAGGGTGGTGGTCAACACCAGGGGACTGGATGGAGAAAAGTAGTTGGGGATCCTTAAGGTGGGAAGGAGAGGTGTGGTACTGGGAAAATAGCTGGGGGGCAGAAGCCACATAATTTCTCCCCTTTTATTTTTGGCGCCAAGGTTAGGGCAGGGCTGGAGGTCTGGGTGCTTCCCTGTAGGAGGGAGAGGCGCTGGAGGAGTGCATTGTGTCCCTTGGATCAGGCAACCAGTGCCACAGTTAAGATGGGAAGATTTTCTCTGTGGGTGAAGGCAGGTGAAGCGCCAGTGAGGGCTGTGGGCCGAGATCAGGACAGCTGGATTCAGCTCACTCTCAGCCACTTCTTGTGTGACCTTGGGAATAGCAACTAGATTCTTGATGCCCACATTCTCCATTTGTAAAAGAAACACTTGCAGAAAGTGATCTGTACGTTCTCCTCCCCTCTCCAAAATGATGATTTTTAAGTCACAGAAATTGGAAACAGTTTACAAAAGCCCAGGGACTTTTGCTTTGCTTCATTATGACAGTGAACTTTCCATTTTGTTGTTAAAAAAACAAAAGAAGAAAGGGAGAAAAAAAGGCCCCCTCCTTTTTTTTTTTTGCATTGAGAAACATCAAGATTACTCTGTCCTCTAATGGTCGCCTGGGTAGAATTTTCCATCTTAGCACAAAGCGGCTCGACCTGGTTTCCACTAATCCCTTCCCTGTATTCCCCTAATTTAACAAGAGGAACTGCAAGAGTCAGACAGTGTGTGGGAAGACTGGAGAAAATAAGGAAGGTATAGAAACCACTAGAGATGGAGATAAGTTAAACATTCTGGCAAATTGTCACGGTGTATTGCTCATGCTGAATGGAGAGGCAGTTGGAAAGGTAGTTAAGAGAGTGGCTTTAAATGCTTCATCTAATTGCAAGCAGCTGTCGATTAGTGGAGCTTGACCAACTGTTTTTAATTCACTCAGTAGTGATGAAGAGAATGAGACTTTTAAGGGAAACTGGCAGGCGCTGTGAGTACGAATGCGGTTGCTTACACTTTTTCCAGAGGTCAGGAGTACAGTAATTACTAAGAGACGCTCGCTGAAAACATCGCAGGCTTTCATGATAATGATTTTCCTAAATTTTACCAGCATTTGTTGAGCTTTTGGTGGGAGGCAAATCTCTCTATTATCCATATTCTGGAATGATTTTGGAGAATGAATCATCTTCCAGTAATGAGCAACTGGATGCTTCATGCCAATACAGAGGCAATTGGCATTTGGTGGGGGTAGTAAATCTAGGATGAGAGATGATAATGCCCTTTAAGAATCTTCTTAGGAGCATGTCATTTCATTTTTTTTTTTTGTTTTTGTTTTTAGTGGCTTTCTTTTCATTTTTAAATTAGAAAATAGGAGAAAGTGGAAACATTTGAACGAGTCTCCTGTAATTGTAAAACCTGCTACAAATTATCTAAATTTGAGAGTTTTCTGGAAGATAAAGTTTGGGGTAGACCTTTTTCATCAAGTCTAATACTTTATTTGATGTAATGACTCTTTATTTTATATTTCTTTTACCTAACAAGATTAGTAATCTTTCTATGTATTTATATCATAAGCTTCTCTTTCTTGTCAGACAGTTTAAGAAGTTATTTTAGTGTTTCTGCATTGCAAACCGAAGAAATCATTAACTTGACCAGAAGTAAGGCTTGTAGGAAATCAGGAAGACCTTATTCTAATGGTAGCTGTCTAACTGGTCTGAAAAGATATAGAAGGGGATCCCTTCAGAAACTTTCAGGGAGCAAAGGGCTGGGCTTCTTCAGTACCAGTCACCACCCACTTTATGCCCTGGAATTCAGTGTCCTGAAAGAGAAAGTAAATTCTTAATTATGCACATGAGCAAAGATATGTCAACAAGAATCTTCTTCATATATTGTACTTCACATATACTTCACAAAATTAGAAGTATCCTCACCGTTTATCATTAGCATTCACAAAATAGATTATGATACTCACATAGTATAATTTTATGAAGACACCAAAAATGTTAGAAGGATATGTAAATGACATGGGGAAATGGTCATAATGCACTAGGCAGAAAATGGAGATAAAAATCAATAACTGTAACAGAGTTATATCCACATTTATTATTAATATTTGCAGTACTGGGAATTGAACCCGGGGCACTCTACCACTGAGGTACATCCCTAGTCCTTTTTATTTTTTTATTTTGAGACAGGGTCTCACAAAGATTGCCCAGATTGATCTTAAACTTCCTCTCAAGTTTCTGGGATTAGGAGTATGCCACTGATCCTGGAAATAACAGAAATGGCTCTATCTGCTTATCTATTTAGATCTAGATCTGACATACCTCAAAGTGTGTGTACGTTAGGAAAATCAAGAGTTGAAAAAAAAAAAAGAACAAAATGGAAACAGTAGTGATGGGATTGCCAGTGATTTTTATTTTATGATTTGCCTCCTTTATCTGCATTTTTTTGAAATTTCTTGTAAAGAACACATATACTTTTCTAATGAGGAAAAAAACTCTTATTTTTATAATGAATTTCCCAACATGTCATTTTTTTCCCCCTGTAATAAAGTGTTTTATTTCTTGTCAAGCTGAAGCTAAGGAGGAGATTCATGTCCAGCAAAGAAGGAAAAAAAAAATCAAGAGGGACAGCACTCAATAAACACCTAATTTTGCTTCTGATCTCGTGCCTGTTTGAAGCGCTCACACTTGTTTTGACTCTGCTGGGTAAGTCAGCTCTGCTGACACAGTCACAGTTTCCACCAGCTGTTTTGGATGTTTGAGGTTGTGTTTCTGTTTTAGTGAACCTCACTGCCTAGCCCTTGAGCTAGCCTATGAACAATTGTAAAGGAAGTCTTTGAGGCAGAGTCAGAGGAAAGCTGCGGATCTCCTGTCATCCATGAGGATTTGGAAAGGCAGCCTCCTTTGTGCCGTTTCTGTTTTTCTTCCAGGGCAGGTCCCTTGATGTCAGAAAGATGGATCGCTTCTCAGGTCTAGTTGTTGGGTGGAGCGTCTGTGGCCACAGCTGTACCTTCTGAGTCTAATGGACTTCTCGGGACAAAGATGTGGTGACGAATCTGCGCTGGGTACAACTTATGGATCCTTCTTGGGTTCTGTTTCCCACGTGGTAATTCTTTTCCACCAGTTCAGTTTCTGGTGGGAAGCTACTTATCATGGAAAGCCCACCAAAGGAGGCCTGCAGTCATCTTTGCCCAAGATCTCTGAGACTGTCCTTTGAGTTAGAAACCAGGGGGTTCTCATCGTATGATGTGGCAGAATTTCTGGAAACTGATTTGGGGAAGAGGAAGCTGACTTATGTGGGAGTCACCATCTCAGTTGTCCTTCTCTGCCTCCCCCCCGCCATAATGCTTTTTCAAAGAAAAGACAAATTGCGAAGTTTCTGGTGAGAGTTGGGATTTCATTAGAAATATTCTAGAGCTGAGCATGGTTTACCTGATTTTAGACCTTTTTAAGTCTAGCATTAATTCCTATGTCCTTTTGTCCCTTTGCTTCCCTTTAAAAAGTTTCATTCTGTTTGGATGCAGACTAACCAGGCTCAATCTTGATATTTTTTTGGATTGTTTGCCCTGACACTTGAGTACCTACTATGAGCCAGCTACTGCTCATGGCCATTAAGGAAACTGGTAGATGGTAGATGTCTAGTTCTTACTTGAGGGAGCTCACATAAGAAAGAAAGGAAAATAGAAGTGAGGCACAGAGCAAAGTGCTGTCTTAAAGGAATGATTCCTTAGGAAAAATTTTAATCACTGGAATTTCAGAGAGGCTGGCAGATGTGTTCATCGGAAGAGAACCCACTAGAGAACAATTGGTTACTTAGGTATTCCAGACCAGAGCAATGCATGTGTTGGTTGGTAGAGTTTCCTCTTATTTCAGGCAAGATTTTTAGTTACAAGTGACAGAAACTGAGCTCAGGTTCTAACATCAGACCCTGATAGATCCATATAATATCATCAGAAATGTGTCTCTCTCATCTTCACAGATTTACAGCCTTCTGCTTTGGAAACCCCAAAGGGACAGTCCTTGTCCCAACAGTTTTAATAGTATCCAGTGCTATCATTAGACCAACTTAAGTCACATGCCATTGTGGGCTGAGTATCGCACATGCTTACTGGACCCAAATTTTAGGCCCTCCCCTGTCATCAGAGGGTGAAGTCTATCTCATCTGAATTATAATCATGGAGAACTAGAGAAAAAGTAGTTCCTTTAAAAGAAAATGAGGAGCTGTTTTCAGAATGATCACAGGGTAGACACTTCTACCACAAGGATCCTGATGTCCTTTTCTTGCAGATGTGTTTTAATCTGATGGTCCTAAACTATCAGAATGTTAACCTTTGACCTCAATATAGAAGGGGTTTTCTGATTTCTTATTTCCCAGAAGTTCTTTAATCCCCATGCAAGTTTCCCTGCCTCCTGCTCAGCAGTGGGATCTTCCTTTCAAGGGATTTAGGAAGAGATGCCCCTCCTCCCTCAGAGCACTGGACGCCTACTGCATATGTTTATATGACTAAGATGATGACTCAAATGTTTGGTGCAGTGGTTCTCAAGGTTATGGTGCCCAGATCATCATCAGTAGCATCAGCACCTGGGAACTTGTTAGAAATGCAAATTCAAAGGCCTCATCCCAGAACTACTGAATCAGAAACTCTGGGGGTCTAGACATCTGTGCTTTCACAAGCTCTCCAGATGATTCTGGTATATACTCAAGTCTTGAAAACATTGATGTAGTTCAGCAAAATCTACTCTGGAGCAGAGGTAACCCACTGAAGAGTTTTCAGCAGAGGGAGTAAGATGATTAGATCCATTTATGATGCATGCTTGAGAATGGACTGGGGGCAAAGTAGGGCAGAGTCAAGATCCCAGACAGGAAAACAAGTCAGAAAGCTTTTGTGATAATGGAATGAAAACATGTCAGAAGTGGCCCAGGACAATGGAATTGCAGTTGGAGCGCAGTGGATACAGTTGGGACACTGGGGTGTGGTTGAAGTGTAGGTCAAGATCAAGAGCACTCAAAAGAGGACTCCTAGGTGGCCAATTTGGAAATACAAAGTGAATGGAAGTGATTTCCCCCGTAGGAAACTTTAGAGAATGCATGGCCTTCTAGAAGAAAGTCAGTGCAATTTTAGACAAGCATTTTTATGCTCAAAAGGAGATGCTTAGGATGTAGCTGCTGTCCAGGTCTTGAGTTCAGACAAGAAGTCTGAGTGAGAGTAAATATTTGACAGTCATCAACATATGAATGACACTGAGGCCAAGGGAGCAGATGAGATCACCCAGGGAAAGTGTTTGAGAGGAGGGCTTGGAGCCCAGTGGTGCTCAGGTATTAAGAAACAGGCAGAGGAAGAGAAACCTGTGAACACGACTGAAGGATGGCCAGGGCAGGCAGAGGGAAAAATCAGCACATGGAATGTGGTGGAGATCATGGAGGCCAAGGGAAGCAAATTTCAACGCTTCCTAAAAGTGCATGATGCTAATATTGTGTACCTAACTGAGATCAGTCCTGCTCATCTCTGGGGAAGTCATGCAGTGCTACCCTGCATCTGCCAGCAGCTCCTGTCACTATTCCAAATGGTCTCACTCACAGAGACACTTTTCAGGAAACAGTACTTTCCTAAAATTACTTTCTTAGGCAGATAAAATGGTACTTGCTGAGTCACAATTTACTGACGGAGACCCCATCCCACATTTCCTACTTGCTATCTCTTTCTGAGTAAAATCTATCAGGTTCCTTATATATTTTCCTCTCTGCTTATCTCATTCCATTTTTAGTTCACTGTATTTCACCATGCCTCTGACCCCCACCCAGCATGATTTCAGATAGATGGTCACGAACTGAGGTGCTCTCTGCAATTGCAAGTTTGCAAATGTTGTGGCAATGTCCGTGCCCATTCTGATACCCAGCTGGAATGGTGTTGTGTGGCCAGCTCACGTCTTTAGCCGCTGTTGACTTCCTTGACAGAATTATTGTCTTTCTTCTTTTTCTTTCTTTCTCTCTTTAAAGTTGGACACTCTGGGGAATTATTTTGGCTAGAATTAGATATGCACAGCTGATATCTCCAGCTGCACATTCTTTGGTTCTTTTTGGCTCTACAAAAGCTCTTGGTGTTCTGACAATTTATTCACATGGAGAGCAGTAGGGACGGTGGCCCACCCAGATATTCTTTAAAAGCATTTAAAGAGCTTCCATGGTCAGCTGAAGTGAGTAGGAGGAATAGTTCAAAATACATTGAGAGCCCAAGTGAAGATACGTACTCTTGGGCAATTTATGTTTTGTTCCTTAATTATCATATTACCTCTGAAGTAGCTGTGGCACGGAGGAGGAACTAATTATGCAGCTCATGGCATGAAAACAATGCAGTATGTTTTTTAAAAATTTCAACCTGAAAATGTCATGAAGGCTAAAGATCTAATGTAGAATGTAATATGGCAAGATCCTGGGAATGGCTTTAGGTGTCACCTCCAAGCTGATGACTTCCAAACCCACTTCTTTAGGCCTATCTTCTCCCCTAAAGCGTAATCCAAGATCTTCAATCATTCATTGGTTCTTTTTACCTAAATGTCCAGCTAGCATTATCTCAAAGTCCCTGGATTCCTACTGAGCTTGCTTTTCTCTTCTCCAGATACACCACCTCTGTAAACTTTACTGCCTGCTTGGCTCAAATTCTTTCAGTCTCCTTTGACTCTTCCTTCACCAGTTTTCTTCACATCTAGCCTGGTTCTTAAGTCTTCCTGGTCATGCCACCAAATCATCTTTGCCCGTGCTTCCTCCTACTGTGGTCAGACTAGATCAGATCTAAACACTTTTATTGTTGTGGGACTGCAAATATTCCCTAAGTGCTAAGTGGCCTTTCTTCCATTTTTGTCCCCTTGACTCTATTGCACAAAGAGATGTCAAATCAGTCTTCTGAGATACTACATTTCATCACAATGCATCTCTATTTAAAAAATTCTACAGCTTCCTGTTATCTTCAGCATGAGTGCAACACCTCCTCCCAAATACTTTGAGGTTCTTTCACAATCTCTTCAGCTGCCTCGTGAGATAAAGGTTACTCCAGTTACTCATTTTCATCTTCCTTTTATCTTGTTGAAATAATTTTGAGTCTTTCTGTCATTGAGTATGTTGTCCAGCTCAGTTTTGTGTCCAATGCATATATATTTTCTTTGCATGTGCTTGACGTTGTCTCTCTCTTTCATTGCTGGGGATCAAATCCAGGGCCTCACACATGGTAGGTAACTGCTCTATCACTGACTTACACTCTCAGCTCCTTGGTAGTTGTTAATAAATGTCACTAAATAGGATGGAATAAGAACACAAGGATATGCCCAAATTATCTGTAGGATTGAAGTTTTTGAACTGGAGGTTAAATTGCCATTGTTTTTGGAAGATTGTCTTTTGCCTTCTGTTGTTTCCTTACCTAAAATGTTCCATAGCTCTTTGGGTACTTCCTTTACTTATTCATAAAGCATTTACGGATTACTCCCTTTCCCAATATGCAGTTGGCCCTCAATATCCACATGTTCTGTATCTGTGGATTCAACCCACTGCAAACTGAAATAAGAAAATAAAATGTGTCTGGGGCTGGCGATGTAACTCAGAGGTAGAGTGCCTGCCTAGAACACATGAACTCCTGCATTCAATCTCCAGGACTGGAAAAAAAAAAAGGTGTATTGAATACATACAGATGTTTTCCTTCATTATTGTTCCCTAACAATAGAGAGCAACAACTACTTATGATCTTTACATTGTATTAGATATTACAAGTAATACCAAGAAGATTTGAAGCATATAGGAGGATGTATGTAGGTTACATGCAAACATGCAAATACTACACCATTTTACATAAGAGATTTGAGTACATGTGGATTTTGCAACTAATCTCTTGTAGAAACCAAGGGATAACCGTGATTCTTTCCTCTCCTTCAGGATCTAAAGCTGCCTGGAACTCATTCCTTTCACGAAATATCAAGGCCAGCTTTTATTGTTTATGTGTCTGTTTGTTTCTGTTTGAGGGATTTGTCTTAAGTAAAAGTCATTGGCAGAGAAATTGGACATTTGTTTTGACGTTTATGAAATAACTCCCATTTTCCTATATTGTTCTTGTTACTGTTGCTACATATCAAATACCACTCCAAATACAGTTGTGTAAAGCAATCAATGTTTTAGTAGGTTTTGGGGTTAGGAATTCTGAAATGGCACAGTGAAGTTGACTTCTTTGAGCTTCTCCTCCCCCATGTCTGAGTCTTCAGCTGAGAGGACTCAAAGGCTGGGGTGGACTCAGTAGCTGGGGGCTAGAATTGTCTAGGAACTTGCTTACTTGCATATTTCGCATCTGGGTGAGTGTGCTGGAAGAATAAGGCTACCACCTCCCTCCAGGGCCTTCAGGTGGGCTCTCCCTGTGGGGTGGCTTCTTGGGAGCACAGCAGCCTCCGGAGAATCTGACTTACTGCCAGCTCAGCCACAACTGTTCCTGTGAACCAGACAGAACTCTATGACCAGGATTGGCATCACTCAGACTCAAGAAGTATTTTCAATACATTCTATTGGTTGCAACTGAGTCATAAGCTTCCCAAATTCAAAGGGATAGGCTATAGACCCCACCTTTCACCAGGAAAAATGTCAAAAATGTGTTTTATGTATAAAATGTTATTTATTTATTTATTTATTTTGGTACTGAGGATTGAACCTGGGGGAGTTCTACCACTGAGTCACATTCCCACCCTTTTGATATTTTGAGATAGATTCTTACTAAAGTTGCCCAGGCCGGCCTTGAAATTGTGATCCTCCTGCCTCAGTCTTCTACCTGATGGGATTACTGGTGTGCACCACCATAGCCAGGAAAGGTGGTATTTTAAAATTGCCATGTATGTGAACTGTAGCTGTAGCTATTGCTTTTGGAGATTTGACTCAGTGTGCTGGTGTGTTGGGAACATTACCTGCTAATTCAGTACAGGTAATTTGGGGGTAACAATAACCAGAAGAAATATAATAATCTCTTGTTTACACTTAATTCAGCCAAGACTTATTTTTTTTTCAATTAAAGAAATAAGATGAGAACATGTCTTTGTTTTCTTTTTCTAATTTTTAATATTCTAGCATTGATATTTAGGACTTCAAAAAGGTGCTTCTGGGAGTTTCATCATTTGGCAGCTGGTAATAGTAAGTAAGAAACATCATTACATAAACTTTGGGTTAAAATGCAGGTGGTATTTTTGGAGAAGTCAGTGTCAATGTGAGGCTGCAGTCACTCTGACCGCCTCCAGCCCATCTGCAGGGACATTTCTGTCTTCGGCAAGTAAAACCCCCTCCTTCTGCCTGCTTTGACTGCCTCCCTGAGTTCCCCTTTTTTTTTGGACCTTGAGTTTCAACTTGATGAGTTGTCAAAAGGACTGGGCCACTGGATTCTACCTGACAAGAACTTAAGAGGCTGTGACTGTGAGGAGGGGCTATTTTCTGATTTTATCACATCTCATGTCCATTTATTAAACAGATATTCATGGAGAGACTTGTATGACCCAAGCACTGCACTAGGGAATAGAATTATTAAAAATGAGCCAAACTAGACACCGTTCCTGCCTTCATGGAACTTACATGTCATCAATACAGAAGCTGTAGCTTGTCCAGCTCTGCAGGAGACATGTGAGGTTCTTGGAAAGCTTGTACTAAGTGGTGCTGACAGTGGGAGCTCAGAGAAGTTTCCCCAAGGAAGTCGCAATTGAGCTAAGAGCTGAGACGTGAGTAGGTGTTAATCAGGAAAATGAGGGAGAATGATTCATGCCGAAGGAACAGCCAGTGGAAGGAGGGGACAGGACGAGTTGAAAGGACTCAGTATGATAAAAGGCCAGTGTGAATGGAAGGGAGAGTAAGGAGTGTGAGAACCAGGCTGCACGAAGCTTGGGGACCATGTTATATCAGTCAGGATTCCCCAGAGAAGAAATATTAGGATATGTGTGTGATAATTATTAACAATAATTAATAAAATATTTAAACCATTTATATGTAAGCAGAACCATTAATATGTAATATGTAGTACACATCATATAAATAAATAATTCCTATAACCAGCAAGTCTGAAGTTGGTATGGCAGCCTGGTAGGGAGGCTAGAAACTTAACAAGAATTGATCATGCTGCAATTTTGAGGTAGAATTTTTCTTCTTTTTTGAGAAAGAAATTTTCTTTCTGAGAGATCTTGATTTTTGCTTTAAAGGCGTTCAACTGATTGTATGAAGCCCATTGACTGTTTATAGGTATTAAGTACATCTATAAAATGTTTTTGTAGTCACACCTATATTAGTGTTTAATTAAATCACTAGCAAAGTTAACACATAAAACAAACCATCACATATGGTAAGAAGTCTTGTCTGGGTCCTAAGGGCAGTGGAAAACTCTGAAGGGGGCTCACAGGGGGTGACATGACAAATGTACTTATGCTATTAGAAGCTGGTTGGTGAATGTTATCGACACTCATGAGCTCTTCCAGAGGGACAGTCTATCCTCCATGATGCCCATATTGAAATTGCTTACTAAGCTCTTATTTTGTATTGGTTTCTCTCTCTCTCTCTCTCTCTAATGAGACTGGAGGTTCTCTGGAGGCAAGATCCATGTCTTATTTACCAATGCATCAGAAGTACCTGGGACACTGTCTGGGACATGACATGCACCCAATAAGCATTGAAGGAAACCTGAATGGGTTTAATGCCTGCCTAATGTGCTTCATAAAGAATTAAGAATAACAGTCCCAACAGAACACTAAAAATTGTTATGATCTCATTTCTAGCTTTTTTCCATTGGCATGATATGTAGTTTTTTTTTTTTTTTTTTTTGGAATAGAATAATTTTTTCCCTTTCTGTTTTCTTTCTTTCTTTCTTTCTTTCTTTCTTTCTTTCTTTCTTTCTTTCTTTCTTTCTTTCTCCTTCCTTCCTCCCTCCCTCCTTTCTTTCTTTCTTTTTCTCTTTCTTTCAATTGAATCCAAGGCCTCGTGTGTGTTACACAAGCACTCTACCATTAGTTATATCTCCTTCCTGAAACATAACAATTTCTTTAATAAGCTTTTCATTTTGAAATGATTTTAGATTTACAGAAAAGTTGCAAGTGTGGCACAGAGATTTCCCATATACTCTTTACCCAGTTTTCCTAATGCCAACATCTGAATGACTATGGTATACTGTCAAAACAAAGACATTAACATAGGTACACTATTTACCACATTCCAGATTATATTTGGCTTTCACCAGTTTTTCTACTAAGGTCCTTTTTCTGCTCTAAGATCTAATCCCAGGTACCATATTGAGTTCAGTCATCATGGCTTCCCAGTCTCCTCTAGTCTGTGACAAATTCTTAATCAATCTCTCTCTCTCTCTCTCTCTTCTCTCTCTTTTCTTTTTTCCATGACCTTGACAGTCTGCAGGAGTACTGGCTAGACATCCTCTAAAATGACTCCCAGTCAGGATTTGTCCAGTATTTTCTCATGATTAGATTGGACTTGCAGTTTTTTGAGAAGAAAATCACAAAGGGCCGCTGGATTCTACCTGGGTCATGTCATGTGACAGGGTTTACAGTAGCATATGATGTCACTGAGGTCCTTTGTTACTTGCTTAAGGTAGTATTTGCCAGGCAGTCTTCTTCACTAAAAAGATACTATTTTTCCACTTTCCTCCTGTATTCTTTGGAAGTGAGTCATTAAATTTAATCCATCCCCAAGCAAAGAAAAGATACCTTCTTACAGAGAGGGTATCTTTATATTGGGAATTCTTCCATAAGGAAAATTTGTTTCCTCTCCTCCATTTTTTTAAAAAATTCAATCATTTACTTATGTCAACACCAATCTGTCTGTGTATTTTATAATTTGGGTAATAATTAAATAGAAGAGTGCTTATTTTATTGCTTGAATTGCTGCAGGTATGACCATTGGGAGCTCTTTCAGGCTGGTTGCCTTGGTTATGCTCCGTCCTTTTGTTTTTTAAGCACTTCCCTAATTTCTGGTACTGTAAGATGCTTCGTGTATATGTTACATTTTCCTTGCCAGAGCCCTAGATCAGTAACTTCTCTGAGAAGGCCTGGTTCTTTTTTGTTGAAAAATGGTATTTAGAAACCAAGATCTAGGTGTTGGGTTTTGTTTCTGGGATCTCATTGCTTCTAGGCCCTGTTACAGGCACAGCTCGAAAATATATGTATATGCAAGTGGAAAGGATATTACATGTGTAACTCTGTTCTAGGCATGGTGGTACATACCTGTAATCCCAGTAACTTGGGAGGCTGAGGCAGGAGGCTTGCAAGTTTGAAGCCAGCCTCAGCAACTTAGCAAGAACCTTAGCAACTTAGTGAGACCCTGTCTCAAAATCAAAAACAAAAAGGGATGGGGATGTGGTAAAGTGCCCGTGAGTTCAATGTCCAGTACCCCCCTCCAAAAAAAAAAGTATTAAAAAGTTGGGCTGGGGTTGTGGCTCAGTGGTACAGCATTTGCCTAGCATGTGTGAGGCACTGAATTTGATTCTCAGCACCACATATAAATAAATAAATAAATAAATAAAGGTCCATTGGAAAAACAAATATATAACATATATATATATATATATTACTGTGCTATTACTTCAATAAAGTCCTGTTGACACCTAATATATGTACATATATACATATATATAAAACCTATAATAAATCTATTTTTGTATCTGTTCATATATTAAGCCAAATGTTAGTTTATATTGATGTCTCTGGTTGTAAATTAGCCCCACAGGTTTCTTTCTAGACTTCCTTGTTCATCTGTAATTTCCTCTCCAATATCGAGAGACTTGGCTCCCACTATCCACTTTGTATTTAATTATTTGATGTACTCTGGTATAAATTTAATTTCGGAATTATTTACCTGTACTCATGAGAAACAAATTTAACAATTAGTGTACTGTATTTGTGTATGGTTCTTTTATTGTGTATATGATACTTGGGATTAAACCCAAGGCCTCACAAATGCCAACCAAGTGCATTACCACTGAGTCACATCCCCAGCCCCTAATATAATAATTTTTATAAGAAATTTTTATAACACAGTAGCCCCTAAAGCCAGATTTCTTGGGTTCAAATCCTGACTCCATCACTTATTAACTGAACACTATTTGATGAAATTCTATTCTTTCAGTTTCTTCATGTAAAATGGGGACAATAATGATATTTAATTCATGGGGTTATTTGAGGAATAAATAAGTTTATTTATGTAAAGTGCTAGAAGATTGTGTGGCACATAGTAAACACTATTTAAGTATTAGCTAGTATTGCTAGGACAGAAACAAATTCTATTTTAATCACTACCAGATAATGCCAGGTAAATTGGGGCATCATATCGTTTGAATGACAGCATCATCCCTATTTACTTATCTTCTTATAGCACTTTAGCAAAAGGGTGTACGTATGCTGCCTTTCTACATTTTCTTCTCCTTAGGCACTCAATGCTGTCTTTCTGACTGGAGTTAATTTATCATTCATTTCTCTACCCATTTGTGTGTGTGATTCAGAAAACATGTTACAACTTAAGACCAAGATTTGCAATGCATGATTCCACTAGACATTGGCTTTCTTGAGGTCATAGATCATAACCTTATCTAACTCTGTGCCCCAGCTTCTAGAGCATGGATAAAACAATGAGTGAAGGACTGAGTCATGTGATGGAGGAGCCCAGACTGTGAGCCATATGTTCAGTTTCTGGTTTCTTATTTCTTCTCTAATTAAGCCTGGCTTCTCTGTGGTTTACCACTGCCTGGAAAAATCAGATTTTTTTAAAACCTTGAAATAGAGTTTGGGGGCTTCACTCAAAACATTTATGCTAATGTTCTGCCTATTGTTGTTATTAATATTATACAGCAAAATGGACATGGTTTCTGCCCAGTGGTAGTCAGCACTTCTGGGTAGAACCAAGCGTTACTGGCATTTAAATTAGGCTTCAATGAGCCCAGCTGCAACCGCGCTAGCAGGGTCTCTTAAGCTATTTTTCACATTTGGGGGTTGATAAAATTTAATATGTATTTCCCCACCATTTTCCCTTCATACTAAAAAAAAAAACAAAAAAAAAACAAAACACAACAACCAAAAACAAAAACAAAAAACCCACATAAT
The DNA here is from genome assembly GCF_047511675.1 of Marmota flaviventris. NCBI lineage: Eukaryota > Metazoa > Chordata > Mammalia > Rodentia > Sciuridae > Marmota > Marmota flaviventris. The sequence continues at coordinate 57,072,124 of NC_092503.1, forward strand.
CCCAAACCACATATACACACAGACTGGGTGTTTTTGAAGGTAAATTAACTTGACAAAGTCCTACTAATTTTTTTCCATTGTATTAGAGATTAAACTCAGGGGCGCTCTATCACTAAGCTACGTCCTCAGCCCTTTTTCATTCTGTGTTCTGAGATAGGGTCTCACTAAGATGTCCTGACTGGCCTGAAAATTGTGATCTTTATGCCTCAGCCTCCCATGTAGCTGGTATCATAGACATATGCCATCTCGCCTAGCAGGGCTACTAATGCTTTAATCATTAAAATATAAAATTGAACCAATGGCTGAGACCAAGTTCTTTAAGTCATTTCAAGTGTAATGCCATGCATGTAATCCCAGCTACTCAGGAAGCTGAGGCAGGGGGATCCCAAGTTTGAGGGCAGCTGGGCAACTTAATGATGCCTTGTCTTAAAATAAAAAGTAAAAAGGGCTGGGAATATAGCTCAGTGGTACAGCATCCCTGGGTTCCATCCCCACTACCAGGGGCGGGTTGAGGTGGGAAGTCCTGCCCCTTAAAAACAGCAAAACAACAACAAAATAACTTTATTTGACACAAATACCTGAAATCAGGAATTCTCTGCAAATTCCTAAGGTTCAAATGACTTCTTCCATGTTTTAATTACCTTAAGGAATCTTCAGAATTAGTGTTTGGAATTGCAGCCAAATGTGAGAGGGGGTTTAAATCTGTATCCCAAAGTGTTTTGGAAGTCATTTGGCTACTTGGGGACCTTGCAAAAGGCAGACAGAAGCAATGGCTTTCTAAAGTCTGTAACCAGACAGCTGACGTCAAGGCAGATGACCTTATCATTTAGCAGTGAGTTACTTTACATCTTGCTGAGGTTTATTTCTTGCCTACCATCACGCAATCAGCCCCCGGTTTCTTTAGCAATCATTGTTTTTAGAAATTAATCTTTATCTCACTCAGGCCTGGTTTATTATTATTTAGCAAAGGTAGATGATACAATTCTGTTAGATATACCACCTCTTAGGTGTGACTTTCATTAAGAAAGTGATCCCAAGTACCTTCCTGGGCTTTTTCCTTTCAAGTCCACTTCCTACTTATTGTTAACAGCTGAGGAGTCTTCGAGGGCCGGGGCAGAAGTACTTTTTGGTTATTCAGATTTGAGTAAATGACAAGAGATAGTGGGGGTAGCATGCATTACTGATTCACACCTAAGCCTCTGTCTGACTGCCTGGAAAACAGCAGGTGCCACTTAGGTACAAGAGGCCACAGGACTTGTACACAGCTGTGTTGCCGCAGTGGTTAACCCATCACGGGGAAACTGGCGTGTGGTGGGCAGCCTTACTCACCAGGGGAAATGATTTGGCCATTTCTGGGGGAATTTGTTGTAAAATAGAGCTATGTATATAACACCATTTATTGAGTTGCTTAACACACTTTATAGAACAAGAAACCTTCCTGTCACAAGGAGCAGGTGTCTCCACATTTCATAAAAAGGAAAATAAATTAGGTCTGCTGGAGGCTTTGCAGTCATACTTGGCCACTCAAAGCCTATGATATTCAGACCTGGCTTGCTGACTGGATCTTTTTGTTTGTTTTGTTTTTTGGTACTGGAATTGAACTCAGGGGCACTCAACCACTGAGCCACATCTCCAGCCTTATTTTGTACTTGGTCTTATTGAGTTACTTAGCGCCTCACTTTTGCTAAGGCCGGCTTTGAACTCACCATTCTCCTGTCTCAGCCTCCTGAGGCGCTGGGATTACAGGCATGTGCCACCATGCCTTGCACTTGGATTGCTCTCTCTGTGGCTAGTTGTGAACTGGCCAACCTGCCTACCTAACTCAAGAGACTGCCAGTATCAGTAGCCCAGCTAGGCTGCCATCTGCAGAACTTTTTTATTATCTGAGCCAGTTTCCTGACTTCAATGTCTGCCTCTAGGCTCCTTAGAGACCCCAATCCACTTCCCACACTCTATTCCATCTTGGTTACCAGACTGCCCACAGTAGTTTCTGCTGTCAGAGAGAAGAAAGGTGATTTTGTTCTATTTCCCCTAAATGAAATAGCATTTCATGAGAAGACCTTTCTCTTCCAAAGCCCACAATGAAATTCTAGACAAATTATTGTATGAGCATTCTTTTGAGAGAATGGTCATATTGCATTGTAAATCAGAGGTGATCAGTACGTAGAACAGGATGCTAGGATTCTGTTTGCCAGCTGAGGATAAGGAAGAAGAAGTCAGCCTGTTTTGGTGACTAATCAGCTCTGTCCTGGCCAGACCCAGAAAAGTGGGCAATATGAATCAGGACAGAGCAGAGGAAACTCAGGACATAGTCAGGGATGTAAAGCTCTTGTAAATCTCTTCTAGGATTCTGCTTGGGCCCTTTCACCATTTCAGATTATAAATATTAAAGAGCAGGTTAGTAATGGGTGACAGAGAGAGACAGATCATGGAGTCACCAGCTGAGTTCAAAATCATTGTATTTTGATTAAGTTTATTAACTTCTCTGAGTCTTAATTTTGCATCAGTAAAATGAGAATTAAAAATATCTAATCTGTAGTATTCTAAAAATTAGACATAGCCATGGATGGGCATGTAATCCCATCATTACTGTTTCTATTTTGTTCTTTTTGACTCTGGTTTTCCATACATGCACACAATCTAGGTAGGTAGACTGAGAGAGATATCTTTGCTGATACTAGGCACGGTGGCACATTCCTGTAATCCCAGCTACTTGGGAGGCTGAGACAGGAGGATTACCAAGGCTGAAGTCAGCTTTGGCAACTTATTGAGACCCCGTCTTAAAACAAAAACCAAAAGAAGGCAGGGTAGAGCATTTGTCTAGCAAGGGCAAGACCCTGAGTTCAATCCCTAGTACTGTCCCCACTCCAAAGAAAGAACGAGTTTATTTATACATTGCCTTGTATATGATAACTATTGGATTAGTGATAGCTGTAATTAGTGATTGAAAAAGCACTATTAGACTAATGACAGAGTATTACTGGCAAAAGATTTTAATTGATCCAATCGTGTGTCCCTAAAGTCCATAAAAAGAACTTCCTTTAAGATGTTTTCCTTCTGCTTTTAAAACTAATGTGTGTTCAGTGTCAAGTTTATACAACCAGAGAATTAAACCCATGGTGATGATTCTGTGCATTTCCTTCTTCCATAAATGCAGTTGAATAAAGTTCATTTTATGATTCAAGTGAGGTTTTATAGCCTGCTTTTTCTCACTTAACATTATCATAAAGAAAGGATCTTTCTTAATTCTCTTACTTTATGTTAATAAGAAGTTCCTGAAAATAGTCTGTTCAATGGAACTATGTCTAATGTGTGTACTTACCCAATACAGAAGCAAATTCCTAGAAAAGTGAGAATTCTTCACTAAATGGAAAGCAGTCTGGGTTTCTAGAATAGCTTTCCTCCTTTTCCTGCTTCTCCTCAGTTTTATAACCAAATGTAAGCCCTAAAGCCAAGATCCTATGTGTAGCGAATGGTGAGATCAGGGGAAAGAGTGTGCTATCTCAACTGCACGTGGAACATTTCAAAGAATTTTTGTCCTTGTGGAGCATTCCAAACCTATACAAAGATAGAAGAGGAGCCACAGAATCCTGGCCTCAGTTCTCCTCTAGCTCAGCTTTTATGAACACCTGGCCATTCTTGGTTCACCTGCCGCCAACTTATTTCACTACCCATCTCCTTCCCAGTTGATTTTTTCATAGTCCCAGCCACTGTTTGGTTTCACGCATGGCACACTTTTTGGACTGCTTCTCTGTCGCTCTGTGGTATCTGCCGCATGCGGTGCTGTGGGAACAAGCTGAGGCTTTAGTATCAGACATACAGGTGTTCAACCCCCATCCTACCAGGAGTTAGCTGCTATGTGTGAGAATGAGCCTCAGTTATCTTAGCTTGAAAAAATAGAGACAGTGCCTCCTAGAGTTACTAGGAGAATTAAGCAAAGCTTCTACCAGCCCCCCTCAGTTGGTGGGCGCTCAACAAACATTAGAGCTTTCCACTCAATTCCAATCTTGCTTCCCATTCCTTAGAAATATTACTGACCATCTTGACCACTGACCCTCTGAGTCCCTGATGCTCAGACATTGTCACAGCAGTTTCCCTGCCTCAACTCTATTGAGGATTTAAGCTGCTCTATTAGAAGCCAGGTTTGACAGAATAGGAAGTTAACAGCACCTCTGCCATGCAGGAGGTGGGGCTAGAATTACTCTCAATGCCCCAGCTATGGTGTGTGGGGTCCAGCTAAGAACACTGAACCTTTGTGTAGTCTGTAATCTCTCCCCTTCCTCACTGGATTGAATTAGTCTGGGTTTCTGGGTTCCTTCTTTTCCTGGAATGAGTTCCTCAAAATTTTTTTTTTTTTGTACCAGGGATTGAACCCAGGAACACTTAACCACTGAGCCACACCCCCAGCCCTTTGTATTTTTTTTAATTTTGAGGCAGGGTCTCACTAAGTTGCTTAAGGCCACACTAAACTGCTGCAGTTGGATCTGAATTTGCGATTCTCCTGCCTCAGCCTTCTGAGCCACTGGGATTACAGGCCTGCATCACCATGCCTGGCTCCATTTTTTTTTTTTTTTAACTGGATCTGGAACTGTCTCCTATTGTAGGGTGGCTTTAGTGCTCACTCATTCTGGCTGCTGGTTAACTCATTGGACAAATCACCTGTATTGGAGTGTGACCTATTGAAGGGGAATCTCCCCAAGTCTCCTTGGTGGGGTGAGGGTATGCACAAAATGGTGAGTGATCCCAAGCCTGGGAGCTGCTGGTAGGATGAAGTGGACTAGGGCTGGGGTAGGCTCAGGTTGAGTTGTAGGAGCACTAATGCTCTGTTAGGGTCAAAACTTAGCAGGCGGAAGGCATGAGGATAACGGGGTATGAAGAGGGGACATGGAACTGTGCTATGGGATTGGGTATGGTGGGCACTTTGGGGAGGGCTGAGGTTGAACAGTTGGGCCAGAGACTTCAGTTGGGGTCCTTGCTCTTTTTGTGCCCCTTCGCAATATACCCAGCTCTTGATCTCTAGATGTGATAATGGGAGACATCTAACAAGGCCTAGGCCTGTGCCCAGCATTGCACTTCCCACTAACTTCAGCTGTCTAACAATGGGGGCCCTTGTGGACCAGTCCCATTAAGTATTGCACTTAAAAAAGCATAGCATTGGGCTGGGGATGTGGCTCAAGCTGTAGCGCGCTCGCCTGGCATGCGTGCGGCCCGGGTTCGATCCTCAGCACCACATACAAAAAAAACCAAAGATATTGTGTCCGCCGAAAACTAAAAAATAAATATTAAAAATCTCTCTCTCTCTCTCTCTCTTTAAAAAAAAACCAAAAAAAAAACAAAAAAAAAACAACCATAGCACCGTAAGGAATTCCCATCATTCTTTGAGACTTGATAACATCTGAGTTTTTCAGCAATGTTGTCCGTCTTCTCTAGTGCTCCCATGTTGGAAGGAGGCTCTGATTCTCCTATCCCTCCCCCAAACTTTTAATTGTGTTCACTTACCTGATGTCTTGTTCTTCAAACCCTCTCCTATGTGCCTCATGCCTCCCAATTTGTCCTGCTAATAATACAGCCTACCAATGTGCAACCTAGTCCTGCCCACTCTTCAGCCAGTGTGGTGCTTCTCTCAATATTTTCCCAAGAGAACACACTGGCCTGGTTTTGGTCTTTTTCTCTCCATCTAATGGGAAAGGAGAAAGAAGACAAACAAGAAATGCTTTAAGTCGGGGCAAGGAGGAGGCCTTTATTTTCTTTCATCACAGGATTGATGTCACAGGCCTGCTGTCTGGCCTCCTACTCACCCCCAACACCTCCTCACTTGACTTGTTCAAACCAGGTGTTTTCCTACACCAGATACATTTCAGAGCCTTTCTGCTTGGGTCTATCCAGCCCCACTGTTTCTGTGACCTCTGTGTGACTTTTGTGTGAGTCAAACCAGTTTATGACAAGGAGTCATCCTGAACTTCTCTGAAAGGATTTGAGGAGCCCTAGGCCCTGCCCTTTCCAGTTTGAGATCTGGGTTTCTGCTCTGGATTGAAGTCTCTATCTTTGGAACCAGGCCAGAACACAGTCCCTGGTTCTGTCTGGGAGGGACTGAGACCTGCAGTATGGTCCCCACGGGCTACCCAAGACCTGGCTACCTGCTTCCTTGGGGCTGTCCATTGGCCCAGATTTCTGAGGATCTTGGATTCCTGTGGCTGGGTTCCTCCCTCCAGTTGGGAAGCCCCTACTCTTTCCTGTTGTGCTTCATATGCTGTCAGCCTGGCCTGCGCTTGGAGCTGTGTTCTGTCTGATGAATGGTGCCCCAGCACCTTCCCTCTCCCTGCTCCTCAGCATGTTGCCGATGGTGGTGCTCAGTCCCTTTTGATTGGATGTTTCTTGCTCCAGACACAAGGGCGTTCTCACTGACATTGCTATTTCATTTTATTTTAATTTTGAGGATACCAGAGATTGAACCCAGTAATGTTTAACCACTGAGACATATTGCCAGCCCTTTTTAATATTTTATTTAGAGACAGGGTTTTGCTGAGTTGCTTAGGGCCTCATTAAATTGCTGAGGCTGGCTGTAAACTCACAATCCTCCTGCCCTCAGCCTCCAGAGCTGCTGGGATTATAGGCGCCACTGCGCTGGGCATTGCTGTTTTATTATTATTGATAACTGCCATATCTAAGGAGTCTACTTTGTGTCCATTTAATTTCTTTTATTCCTTACCAAAAATCCTGAGGGGTAGGTATGATAAACATTTTACAGTTAAGGAGACTAAGGTTCAAAGAGGCTTGGTAACTTCCCCAGTGTATGTTCCTAAGCAGTGGCAAGGATCGGATTCTACCTTGAAAAATATAAGAAACGCCTAGGGAAGTTAAAAAAAGTACAGATTCTTAGGTCTTACCAAAAGAAATTCTAACATATGGGTTTGGTATGGGGATCAGGGAATGTGCATTTTAAAATAACTATTGATTTGGGGGCCAAATGGTTCATGGGCCTTAATGTCCTGAGATAAAGCTATAGCCTTTGTGGGTTTGGTTTCCCTCATCACATAGTGTAACATGTTTAGGAATGCGCAGTTGCATATGATACATGTGAGACATGTTTTGACTCTGTCTTCAGGGACAGGCATGGAACGTGTTTATAGCCAGTCACTTTGTGGAACTTGCAGGCTTAGACAGCATAATCTCAAAATTTGAAAACCTGGAATAAGCTTTGTTCAAAAACTTTGGTTTTTGAACCTCAGCAGCATTTCAATTTTTAAATTTTTTTTTTGTTTTTTAATGTCTTTTTTTCTTAATTTTTAAAATTTGTTCTAAATAGCTATATATGACAGTCAAATGCACTTTGACACATCATACATAAATGGAGAATAACTTCTCATTCTTCTAGTTGTACATGATATAGTTATACCAGTTGTGTAATCGTACATGTACATAGGGTAATGATGCCCAATTAATTCTACTATCATTACTTCTCCCATCACCCTCCCCATACTTCCCTCCCCTCTGTCTAAAGTACCTCTATTCTTCCCTACCCATCTCCCCCCACCTCCCACCATTCCCCCCACACTCATTATGAATTAGCATCCTCATGTCTGAGAAAACATTCAGCCTTTGGTCCTTTGGAATTGGCTTATTTCACTTCATGATACTCTCCAGTTTCATCCATTTACCGGCAAATGCCATAATTTTATTCCTCTTTAAGACTGAGTAATATTCCATTGTATACATATATCACATTTTCTTTATCCATTCATCAGTTGAAGGGCACCTAGGTTGATTTCATAATTTAGTTCTTCTGAATTGAGCTGCTATAATCATTGATGTGGCTGTGTCACTGTAGTATGCTGACTTTAAGTCCTTTGGGTATAAGTGTAGGAGTGGGATAACTAGGTCAAATGGTGGTTCCATTCCAAGTTTTCTGAGAACACTCCATACTGCTTGCCATAGTGGTTCCGTCAATTAGCAATCATTTCATTTTGAATAATTGTTCTACTGCAATAATAGAAAGATAGGTTATGTATAAGGCCTAGGAAGAGGCAAGCCCAGGAGTAAGAAGTGTCTGCAGCTCTCTTTAGACTCGAGTGTGTTCTGTTTCAGGGCAGCCAGGCTTAGTTCTTGGTGTAGAAACCTCCTTTGGAGGAGATGAGCACCCTGAGATAAATTCCAGCAGAAGTTAACAACCTGCTCTCAAGTTGAGCTCAGTAACCAATGGGTCTACTGGATGGGAAAGGGAAACCTCTGCAGATGAGCAGACTCATTTCTCAAACCAGAACAGCTCACCTGTTCATTTATGTTCTGCTTAATCATTTGCTCTCAGGTGGTTTTGGATGGCATGAGCCCACTGCCTAGAGCATGATCCCTACGGGCTCAACTGACCCAAGTCAAGTTTCTGATGACTCAACTCTGAACCTACAGTGACTCCATTGAGTACTGATGCCTGAAATTTTAATCTGGAACGATCAGTTGAACTTTCTTAGTTGAAGGATAAAATCATTTGTCCAGACTTAAGGGACTCAGGGCTGGACAAGGGACCACTATTGGACCTTTAATTGCCAGGTGACCCTATTCTTTAGACAACAAGAAGCTTGGACACAAAAATTTCTCCTAAGGAATAGATATTTGAAAAAATGCTGCTTTTGCACAAATATGAAACTTGGTACAAATATGAATATGAATGAATAAAACAGGTAATTGTGTATCCCAGGTAAGTGGGTGAATAATTCAAATCGTACAATGAAGAAATTCCAGCAAAAGGGAAATGAACATCTGTCCAGTGAGTAGGAGTCAAAAGTGGGATTAAGGGTTTTTGACTTGCCATCCTGTGTTGAGTTCCATTAAATCTCAACTATACCAGTCAGTGTCCTTGCTCTGTATTTCCTCCATTTGTTCCTCAAGATAATGTCTTTTTCCTATCTTGGATTTGGTTGACTCATAAACTCTTTTGTGTCAGAGATTTTGGAATATCCTTCTGCATATGATGAAGAGCTTGCCTGATATCCTTGTTATGGTCACAGAGAGTTGGAAAGCTGGCGATCTCACTGGGGCAGCTGTTGGTAATGGAAAAGTATACAACTCCCCTATCAAAGAGATGTTGTTCACAGGCTTTGCTTGAGGCTGATACTCGAGGGAATGAAAGGCAACTTCTGCCAGCAGAAAACTGGCAATGAGCTCCTGTGGAGCGTAGGAAGGAAAACTGTGGTGTTTGAAAGATGATGAAATTGGAGCATGAACTGGGCCCAGAAAGGGAACCTTATGACCAACGCCCCCCGCCTCCAAGCCCAGTAGTTTCTTAGTATAAATTTTCTAACTCATATACATTAGTCATAATTAACATAGCAATTATTTTATATGCTTCTAAGGTCCTTTAAACTCACGAATCTGGTGCTTTAAAACCCTCTTTTCCATGATGTCCTCTGCTTTATCAATTTGCAGTCAATACTTGGGCAGGCTTCCCTCCCATCGCTGCTTCTTGGTGTTCATTGCCCCAGCACCTACCCCTGACTCTCCTGCCCACAGACTTTCTGGATGGCTCTTCAGGGAAACCCAGAGTGAACCTTTGTCCCACTCTTTCTGAGTGATCAGCTTGTGATGTCATCCATATCCAGTTGGTGGAGTTTTCTGGCTCAGAAAACAAAAAGAAATGCTGCACCCAACAGGCTCTGAATCTTTGAGTTCAGCCAAAAACCCTAAAATTCTCTGGCCTAAACAGTTAATATTTACCAGAAAAGCAGTGAATTCTGGGATGTTAGGGATTGCTTTGAAGTCCCTCCTTCTAAGAGAAGGCCATCCTTTTATATATCACCCCGCTTCTACTAGGTACTTGCAGTTTTTGAAAACAAGCCTACAAAAGGCTTTTGCTAATAAGTCACATGCACCATGAAGTTGAGAGTTTGCCTGTCTGGCCTGAAAACATTTTGTCTGTTCAAACTACTTGGCGGAGATGGAGGGAGAGGTGGTCAGAGAGGAATAAACACAGCTGGTTTCAATATTAGAAGCAAAGATAGGCATTTTGCTCTTTCTTGTGGTACCTGCCTCAGGAGTCAGATCAAACGCCTGAAGAGCATCTGTGTGCGGGGCCTGGGAGCATCCAGGGTGGGAAGGTGGCCGCAGGGGCGCTGCTTCCTTCATCAGGCGCTGTGGTAACATCGTCTCACCAGCCCCTCTTGTCAGCACTCTTGGTTTTCACTAATTGTGAAAGTTCCTCTTTTTGTAGAAGGATCTACGTCTTCCTCGCCTTGTAAAAATCATCCCGAATTTTAGCTGCAACTATGAAAAATCCCCAGTAAACAAGAAGCAGCCTTTCTAATCTAAATTATGGGAAAGTGGACTTTTATTTTCTATTTAAAGAAGTGGGAGTTTCTGTAATGTATGAGTAAGTCAAGCAAGGAGATTGTTTTCCCTGCAGTATAAAACATTCATCCATTTCTGCTCAGAAGCATCACTTTCAGTTTTTGTAAAAAGTAAAAGCAATTTGGAAATTGTAAACGACATCACTTGTGATGCTACAATTCTCACACAAAAATTTAAGGAAAAGGAAAAAATGAGCATTTTTTTTAAACCAGAAGTTCATGAAAGGTACCAGATAGTGAGAATTTAGTATTTATTGTTAAATACAGTAAATTCTATCAGGAACTTACTGTGTTTATTCAAGGCAGCCTCTCTTCTTTAATATTTCTTTACTATTCTCATTTTGATTGTGCTTTTCTATTAGACTATTTTCTAATTAAAAAACATACATCGCCGGGCACGGTGGTGCATGCCTATAAACCCAGCAGCTGGGGAGGCTAAGGCAGGAAGATGGAGAGTTCAAAGCCAGCCTCAGCAATTTAGCAAGGCTCTAAGCAAGTTCATGAGATCCTGTTTCTAAATAAAATAAAAAAGAAAAAGTGAAAAAGGGCTGGGGATATGGCTTATTAGTTAAGCACCTCTGAGTTCAATTCCTGGTACTAAAACAAAAAAGCAAACAGATAGCAGCAACAAGAAAAAACGCACGAAACTCTTTGTGTCTCATGGCTGAGGCTCTGCTGTTTATGAAGAGGTGATTCTCTGCCCATCACCATTCTGAGCTCTGACCCTCTTCACCTTCCTTCCCAATTCCATGTCTTCTCCCTGAGTGATTTCATTTGTTCTCCTCATTTTAACAACCTGATGACTCCTAGATATATTTAATCAGTATCAACCTCTTCCCTGCATTTTAAACTTGAATGTGCAACAGGAACCTCCAACCGGAAACATTCCAGTCTCAACGCATCATCAATACACCCCCCTCAAAACCACTCTCCCTGAGTCATTGTCTTCCAGCACCCAAAAACCTAAGAGTCCCTCTGGACTCAATTGTTCTTCTTTCCTTAAATCCTGACACGATGCAGTCTTATAAACTTGGCTCCAGCTTCTCTATTTCCACAGTCACCTCCATGGGACAAACCTTATCCTTCACTTGGGCAATAACTTCCACTTGGTTTCCTGCTTTCTGCACGGCCTTCCTGTGCTCTGTCCTCCCCTTCTCAGCCAGATCCATCTTTCCAAAGCACATTTCAGATTAAGTGGATCTGTTGTCCCATACATACCCAGTTTTCTGTGACTTTCTAAGACTATGGGATGGAGTCTAAGTTCTATAGTGTGGTGTTGAGGGGCCCTGTAATCTGGCTTCCTTTCCTGGTCTTCAATAGCTTTGGGCATTCTGAAATCCCTGATGTTGCCTCCATGATCTATGACATTTCACAGCCCCGGGCCTTTCCATATGCTTAGAATTTTATTTTCTCATTTTTCCTGATCAAGTATATATTTTTTCTTTCTTTCTTTTTTCCTTTCTTTCTCTTTTATTTTTTTCTTTCTTTCTCTTTTATTTTTTTTTCCAGCAACAGGGGCTGAACACAGGACTATAAATACGCTAGGTCAGTATTATCCCACTGAGCCACATCTCCACATTTACTTTGAGATGTGTCTTGCTAAGTTATCAAGGCTGGTCTCTACCTTGCAATCTTCCTCTCAGTCTCATGAGTACCTGAGATTACAGGCATGTGCCACCGTGCCTGACATAATTTTTTTTTCTCCCAGATTTCTGCCCTTTTATGAATGAACCTTCCCCTCAGGGCTTCTCTGCACATTCACCTTAATTTCTATAAAACTCAAGGGGAGGGGCAGGCATGAAGTGAAGCCATTTTTTTGTTTCTTTTTTCTCAGACCTATCTTGACTACTTCTTACCTTTTGAGGTATTCATATACTCCCCCAAGTATCTTGGAACTTTGCCATAAAAGCCACTCAGACATGAGAGTCCCTGGGTCTGGATTTATACATCACCTGCCTTACCATGGGCCGGAAAAGACTGTGCTCTGTGCAGCCTTAACATCTACTTTGAGGAAATGATATGCAAAAATTGAAATTAATGTGATTGAGAAGTGAGAAATGATTGTTCATGTTTTAACAGGATAGTTTGAAGTATTTGCTGTCTTTTCTATGTATTGAACATAGGCATTAAAACTGTAATGATCATGAAGAGAGCAGTTTATCTACAGCCCTTTAACAGACCATCCATAAAGAGCCCATGTTGCCACATGGTATGGTGTGCACTAAGAAGGTGACTTTGTCTTGCTCAATCCTAACCCCCTCAAGGTGATGATGTTAGGAGGTAGGGTCATTGGGAAGTCATGAGGGGAGAGCCATCACAAATGAGATTAGTGTCCTAATAAGAGAGGTCCAAGAGGGACCTTCACCCTTTTGACCATGTGAGGACACAATGAGAAGGCGACTTCTCTGAGCCAGAAAGTGAACTCTCACCAGACACAGAATCTGCTGGCACTTTGATCTTGGACTTCCAAGCCTCTAGAACTATGAGAAATACATTTCTGTCATCCATAAGCCACTTGATCTATGGTAATTTGTTATAGCAGCAGCCTAAAAATACTAAAGCAGAAGGGGTTTTCATCCTAAATGAGTTGTTACATTGGTTCAAGTAGAGAACTTGTTCCTATGGGAGCTAATAAATGAGTTCTAACATTTATATGTGCTATAGGAGCAGAGCTTCAAAGATTGAGGGTGCAGGGGGTAAGAGAGAGAGGAGAGGAAGGGAGGGAGGGAGGGAGGGGGGGAGAGAGAGAGAGAGAGAGAGAGAGAGAGAGAGAATGTGCATGCACTACAGATGGAACCCAGAGCCTTCTATATGTAAAGACATCCTCTACTTCTGAGCTATTTCTCAGCCCCAGTTATATCTTTCTTTCTGCATTTCATGATAACCACCCAAAAGTCCCACTAGCAGAAAGGCACGTGTTTGGGTTTGTTCTGTTTCTTCTCCCTTTTTCCTTAGGTAAGCTTGGAGCCAATGGCTAGGTACCCAGACAATTCACCTAGCACATTCAGGACACTGGTCCTTGTCTGACATGGATGATAGAATGTGACTGGGTCATTTCCACCTCATCCTGTGATCTAGGGGGAACAGAGGCTGAGTGAAGGCAGGTCACTCACATAGCAAGCTCTTTTAAGCTTCAAGTCCTACTGCCACCAAGCCCAACCAAGGACACCAACTGACTGCAGACTCAATAGAGTAGGCTTATAACTAGCAGAAACAAAAAGTAATTAGTTTCCTCTGAGACTCTGAAACGTGTCCTTTCTAAAGATTTTTAAGAATTACAGTTAAAGTTTTGGACAGCCTGCTGTGGAAGTCACATTTGACCACCTCTAGACTTGGGGCTGTTATTTTTGTGAAAGTCTATTTTAACCAAAGGAAATCCTGTTTCACCAGCAGCACTGGCAACAGCCCTGAGATGCACAGTCTCAGGAGTGTTGTGAGGATATAGGCTCTCTTTAATCTCAGAATAAAAATATTTGATGTTTACAAGGTGTATTAGTATAATTGGAACGTGTCTGCCTGTCTGCCGGCCTTCCTTCCATGTAGGACCTCGTAATTAAAGAGCATCATGTTCATGTGGCTGCCTGTTTATCCTTTCATAGCCTCTTGAGAGCGGTCACGGTCAAGACCGTTACCCTGGGCTCTTAGAGAGCTCATCCAGGCAGAGACAGCTGCTTCCAGAACAAAGGGGAGGCAGCTTTTCACTTAGGATTCTCCCTTGTGCTCTGGGGCAAAGAGGAAAATGAGTCTTGTATAGCTCAGTGGGTGAGGGATGTTTGGACTCCCCAGAAACTACCAATGCGTGCATAGGATTAAATGTATATGAATATAAAAAAATCTTATCTATCTGTCATCTATCTATCTATCTCAAGACCAAAAAGTGATTTTTCTTTTTTTTAAGTATCAAGTTTAAAAAAAAAAATCACCCTTATTTCTCTGTGTATCCAATTCCATATCGTTATGAACACACAAGCATACCACTTATTTGAAAACAACTATTAGATAGTAGAGAATGTAAGTGTCTTATAAAATAGATAAAGTGCTCTGGGAGTCTAGAGAAAAGAAAATACCTAGACAGACGAGTTTGTCCTATAAGACAAAAATGACAAAATTCGAATGCTAAATAAAACCCTTAGCCTAACTGATGGCATTTTGATGCATTAAAAAAGCAAGATCTAAGGGCTAAGATAACTAGACTGGCTCCCTCTGGCCCTGCTATATTGGGGGCATTAATATGGTTTAATCACCAGTGTAAATCCACATCATGTACAACCACAAGTTATACTCCATGTATATATAATATGTCAAAATATATTCTACTCTCATATATGACTAAAAAGAACATTTTTTTGGAAAGAATCCACTACTCAAAAAAATATATGATTTTATGAAGAAGTCAGTCCACTGTAAAGATGGAGCAGAGACTCTGTCTTCTTCATTTTTTTTTATATCACTTCAGCCCTGAGAACAGATCTTTGCACATGGTTTATGGAACTGAAAAGATTCGAAATAACTTGTCAGCTGATCTGTTCTCTGCACCTAATAAAAGACTCAGAGGAACAAGCTACTTGATAATTAAGCAGCATTTTCTATTTGAAAGTTGTTTTTAACAACCACAAATCTGAAGTGTGTCAAAGAAACAGTTTTGTGATTCATTTGGGTAACACTGTCTTTCCTGGAATGAAAAGATTTCTTTTCATATAGAAATTGAAAAAGAAGTCCGCCCTTATTTTGAACTTATAGTTGACACAGCTTTGTAAACAAGAGCAGTTCCAAGTTGCAGAGCTATTTTCCCAGTATGCTGTCTGGGAAGAGGTACAGGAAATAAACAGTCCTGAGGACTGGCCAAATAAGATGCTTCCTGGGGCAACTCATCCCTTCACCCAGGTACCTTCCGATCTCTGCTCACACTTGTGAGGATGCAGTTGGATTGTTGGCACCTGGCCATACACATGTATCTTTCTTATCTTTATTGATGGACTGTTGTTTAAAGCTTTATTCAGTTATTCCATAGACACACCAGGTCTGTAGCGAATGTTTGTTGTGTTAACAAAGGGACAAAATGTATATAGCTGTAACCCTAACTAGATTGTTTAAGGGCAGGAGAATCTCTCTTCAATTTCATTTTTTTCCCCTTTTCTTTAGATTCTTACTGCACTCATCTTGTAGCATGAAAGTCCAACATCAGACACTTATTATTTCTTAATAAATAGTATTGTCTTGAGCTAATGGGTATTTTTAAGTATTTGGGTGTCCAACACCATGGTTGGACAACTCTGTGAAAACTTAGCTTCATGGATGATGTATGGGCTCAGTGAAAAAAAGACTCAAATTACAAGGAATTGTAGTAGACACTTGTGATTCTATTCTTATTTATGCTTTCTTTCCCTTAAGGAGATGTGCGTGTTATCTACTATCGATTATGAGGTTTAGGACATTATCAAGATCTGAACGTAAACTATTAGTTGAAGAACATATTTTGAAGCATATCCGGTTACTTTAAGATTCACTTGCTGATTTTTCCTTGAAAGAGAGTGCTTGACTTTTTGGCCCTTCCCTTTACAAGTGAGGTTTCTTTGAATAATTAAGGCCCTAAGAAAAGTTACAACACACTGTCTTCAACCCATCCGCTAGACTATCTTTGCACGCAAGCACCCCATTGACGTCAGCAGAATTTGGGTGAAGTTCTTTTTTTTTTTTCCTGTCAGTGGGAACTGGGGAATGGAGGTGGTGGACTAAAGCGTCTGGGCCTGGGCCTGGGTGCTGAGGATGAATTGATGATGACGACATTTGGAATGTTACAGTTTTCTAATAAAATTGAGTCTTGTGTTATTTTCCTATAGGACAAGAAAAAAAATTACTCAGAATGTCATTTATTCCAGGAACTTTTAAAATTCTTCCATTATGTTAGATAGACTGACGGCTGTTTTATGGTTTATGAAGATGCATTAGCGTTAAAAGATTTGGCATTTGATTTTGGAAAAGGGTAACTGAGCTAAGTTTATTAGATTCTTTGAGGCTGGTCAGCAAGTGTGCCTTCTTCTGAGATGATACTTCAACATTGAAGATAGCACATTCATAAGCATAAGCCTCTTAAATTTGTTTCAGAAAAATCTATGGATCTAACATTTTTGAGATACAAAATAATGGATTATTTTTATACAGGATTTCTCAACCATGCATCTTTCTTGCATATTAAAATTCACTTCTAAAACTCCCTGTACTGTTAAATTTGAGCAAATAACCATCTTTCTAAAAAATTGTTTTAGACATTGATGGACCTTTATTTTATTCATATTTTTATATGTGGTACGGAGAATCAAATCCAGTACCTTACACATGCTAGGCAAGTGCTCTACCACTGAGCCCAACCCCAACTCCAGTATAACCATCTTTTTTCCAGAAATAGGACTAGGATTTTCTGCTAGATTAGCAGATTTTTTCCCTATGGGTCTATGTACTAGCTTTGTAGGGATATATTGAAAATTTTGCAACCTAGTTGAGGAGATAAGACATAAACATAAAGCATTTATGAGAAAAACACTCTTTGAAGTGGATCGAAGTCTCAGTTTAGTTGCAATTTATAGACAAGATGGGTGGCGGTTTCCATAGGAGCGGCAGAAAAATTCATGAAAAACTTCTGGCAAATTTTGAAGGTGTAGCATAAAATTTATAAAATATCAAAAAAGTCAACAGAGGATGGGAAATTTTAGAATTCATTTTGGACTTTGTTGGGGTTAACCATGGAGTCATGTGTAAATGCAGTTTCAAGTTGAGCTCTGTCTTCTTGGCAGATAGACACACGCCTGTGAACTCTTATTAGTGCTCTTTTATTTATAGCTCCCATTTGATTGTCTCATCAAGTTGTTACTAATACTGATAAAATTTGTGGGTACAGAAACACTTTGAAAAAAACCTTTTATACGATTTGTAGTTCTTCAGCTAATTTGGAGAGGAAATTGAACAATAGCAAAAAAAAAAAAAAAAAGAGTAACCAAATACTGTGAAGCCCCTAAATTTCTGGACCTTAGGCCAGGTGTCTGTTGTGAATCTTACTAATTCTAATAATTTTTAGTTTCATTTAAATTAAGTAACATGAAGAATTTTCTTATCCTTCATCATTTGAGTCGGTATAGTTTTACATAATTGACTAACTAATGAGAATATATTGAGTAGCTATTGTGTACTCAGAATTTTCTTATATACCTATAGTTAAACTTCTGCCTTATTGAATTTAGCAAGGCTACATGTGTTCAAATGTTAGTTAATAGTGTGATGCTTTATGGGAGTGTTAGTGGAAATCCAGGAAAGAAAGAAGTAAAAGACAGCTGGGATAATCAGAGGTTTAGATAGGAACATAGAAGGTCTTACAGGTGATTGGAAACGTAGAAAGAAAGCCCTGAGGCTGGGGAATGGAATGAAGGAATGGCAAAGGGATTAGAATTGATGGTGTTTTCCAAACACATCTGACTTTCCTTGTTGGATGTACAGCAGGAAGAATCCTGAAATACTTTTACTTAGCATTGCTTGGCAAAGACCCCCAACCCATGTACACAATGTACATTCTCTTTCTCACACACACACACACACACACACACACAAATTTAAAACTTAAATCAATTCCCTGTATCATCTTTGTACTTAATAATAAGGAATATGTATCTTTATCTTAATTGACTGAGACTATTTGGGGTAGTCACATTATTAAATATTTTAAGATTTAAGCTATGAAGTTTTATTGGTAAATGATATAATTTGTGATTTCATTTAAAACCTCAAAAATATTCTGAATAAGTGAGTTCCAAGGTTGAGAGTTTTATAACGTTCTTGAGAAAAATCAAAGCAATCAAGACTTTTCCCCCTTTAATAAGACCATTTGGAAGTAAAAGTTAAAAACTAAGTATGAGAAATGCAGAAGTTATAAACGGAACTTGAGAATTTATTTTTATACTATTAACCAGACATATTTTTCTTGGTTGGCTCAAAACCCATTAAAATAATGCTCAACCAGAGAAACTATGATCAACTCCAAATGATTGTTTCAAATAATACATACAAAATATTTGCAGATTTATGCTCATGGGTAAAAGGCGGAATATATATATATATATATATATATATATATATATATATATATATATATATATATATTTTAAATAATAGGGTTCCTCAAAAGTCCATATGCATGTGGTCACTTGGGTAACAAAATGCAGAATCAGCGGGTCTGAGGTGGGGCCTGGGTTCTGCATTTCTAAGAAGAGATGCCCAGTGATAGTGATGCTGCTGGTGCTAGAATATGAGCCCTGCTCAGAATGGAGAGGTACTAGAGACTAACCTCTGGGGATACTGACTTGATTATGCATTGGTGTTGTTTTATTTGAAAAATAAGTGCACTGTCAGCATGGGGGAGGAGCTTTCATATCTGTAACATGGCTCAGGAATGTGAACCTTTCCTTAGATCAATTAGAAAGCTGCCCATAAGCAGGGACTGAGCTAATTCTGGTCTCTACAGTACCCTAGTGGCTAATGCAGAATAGATTCTCGGTAAATAACTGTTGAGTAAATCAGTACATTTAATGCTGGTCTGGGAAGGCCATCTAGCTCTATGCTGTTCCTCATTATACAAGCAGAAGAACCTGACGAAGTACAAATGTCTTCTAGTCTAAAATAGCTTACTCTGGCCTGAAGTTACTTTAAAAAACACAGTTTTAAGCATGGGATCACTGCATGTACAGTGCAGCCAAACCACCAAGGCTGAAGGGGGTCAGGGGAAAGAGAGTCAAGCTAATTCCCACCTTCCCTATATATTCTCTCTCACTTTTTATTATTATTTTACTTTATTTATTTGTTCTTTTTATATACACATGATAACACATGATAGTAGAGTGTATTTTAACATACATACATGGGTTATAACTTATTCTAGGATCTCATTCCTGTGGTTGTACAAGATGTACTGATGTATTCTCTTTAGGACAGTTCCTGCCACGTATTGGTGGCCTCCCTAGCACCTTTCTCTGGGTCCTTATCTCCTGGCCCACATTCAAACTTCCTCTACCCCTCCTTTCGCCAGCCTCTGACACTTTTGGCCATGGCCAGCAACTGCTTTGATGTTCTCAACCTTTTTTTTTTTGGTACTGAGGGATTGAACTCAGGGGTGCTTAACCACCACTGAACTATATCCCCATCCCTTTAAAATTTTTTTTCTATTTTTATTTTGAGACAGGGTCTCACTATGTTGCTAAGGGCCTTTAAATTACTGAGGCTGGCTTTGAACCTATGATCCTCTTGTTTCAGCCTCCTCAAATGCTGGAATTGTAGGCTTGTGCCTCCACACCTAGCTGTTCTCAACATTTTGTTCTGCTCGCCTTGCCTGTGTTGATCCCCGAGTTCTCCCCTGGGACATTTCTAAGTTAGACATACTTCTTATCATTTATTAAAACAGGACATATCTCTTTTTTCCTAACTGCCATCCACATGTGACTTCAGAATTACTGTAGTATTCTAAGTATCACCTACATTGCTGTTTACATAACTTGACATTATCTCAGTGCTGAGTACTTAGTAATATTCCACTTCAGAATTACTTCTATTGCATATTACTTTTCTGTTTTTGTTTCATTTTGTTTGATTCCTCTCATTTGTCCATGATAACAAAACACTTCTTGTCATCAATAGGACTGTAAGCTAGAAACAAAGGCAGCCCTGGCATTTCTGGGCAGGATTGAACTTCAAGGAGTCATGAAGATAATTCAAAATATACTTACATTGATTTTTTACATTACTATTGAAGTAGAAACATAAGAAAAAAAATCTTGTAGAGAACTTGAGGACTCCTAAGAATATTCCCTTGGACCTGTGGAGATTTTTGAAGCCCAACTGGGGAACTTCTCCAGATCTCAGGTCACCAGGTCTAGGCACAAAGAGGCTCTGTGACTTTACATGGTCTAACCTGTGTTACCAGCAGAAAACATTAGGGATCAAGACAAAAGCCTTGTGAACAACCACATTCATTTGTCCTTCTGGTGGTGATTTTGTTTTATGCCTTCCTCTAAACCGGTGGCTACTTGTCTGGTTCAGAGTGAGTTCAGCATTCCTGGGCCTCATCAGATCTCTGCAGAAACAACCACACATACAAAAGCTGCAGCCTTGTGCAGAGAACTTGGGTGAGTCTGAGGCTGGTTATTCTCAATCCAATAACAAACAGGAAGCTGTTTCGATCACCCATGAGATGTTTCTGAGTCAGCTTACTTAAACACAGGGTCTGAGTTTCAACACTCTCTTCTTCATAGCTTTGCTTAATAACTTTCTCAGCAAATCAATCCATTTATCACAGGTGATGCTCCCCGATTCTACCTGAACACATTCAGGGAGCTTCGCTCAGTGACATCCATTAACACAAATCATTCTGTTCTTCTTTCCAATTTTACTTTTGCTGTTTTGCCAGGAGGTGCTACTGTTTAGCTTGACCAACTTCTAATTTTCCTCTCCTTGTACAAGATGTACAGTCCTCAAATGATTACAGTCTCCTCCCTAGACTGTAATCAGTTGGTGCCTTGGTTTAACTTTAAGTCCTCTTTTCCCTCAAAGGAAATGAATCCCCCTCACTATGCAAGCCAGAGCACAAAACTTCCTCTTAATGATGGTCAAGCCCCCCGATAGCATTAGTGACCATCATACATTGCAAAGCGTATCATATATTGCAAAGTGCAACATTCTCTTCTGGAATAGTCATTGGCAAATCTAAGAGTCATCCTTAATTTCTCCTTTCACTCTCCTCTTGATTTTTTTGTTTTCTATTCTTCGATCCTATTGCCTCTAATTTGTCTTATGATACCATCACCATGGACCCTTTGCAAACTGTATCCAACCCTACGTTTATTTCTCTCCCTCAAAGGTGATTTTCCTAAACATAAATCTGATTGATCATTCCCCATATTTAAATTTTTCAATGGCTTCCTGTGCTCTGCCGGATGAATTCTACACAGTGCCTGGCTTACAAAGCTGTCATGGTCTGGACTCTGCTTACTCTTCAGCATCAAGTCTTATCATACATGCACACACCCTGTGCTCTGGCCAATACTGAATGGCTTTCAGTTCCCCTAATGAACAAGGCCCTTTCCCACAGCTAGTCCTTGCCACGTGCTGGCCTCTGCCCTGGGGTAGGCTTCCTTCCAGACTCCTATTCCTCTTTCAGGGGTTCTGCTTAGGCATCACTTCCCCGGATAAGCTGGAGCTTCCACAGGTGCTTACTCCTCTTACAGTCCTTGGCATTTTGGGCTGCATTTGTCTACTTGTCTTCCCTGCTCCAACACCTGGGAGGCAAGCATTGTCTCTTAGGTTCAGCTTCATAATTTTCTTCAGAATATCAGGACTTTCCAAGAGTCAATTTCATGACAAAGGAATTTTAGCTGGGACAAGGGGAAACCAGTCATCTATTATCTATTATATTAAGGGCTGGATTCTTCTAGGCTTGATGTAATGTGCTGATAAGATCAATTTTTTTTTCTCTTTATGCAGGTAAGGATTAACCCACTTCTGGGCATATAATGCACTTTTAATATATAACAGCTGCTAGATATTCTTGTTAGAACTGTTATCTATGGGCTAATTACACAAATATCTTTAACCAAGAGGCAAGCAAACCATGCCATTTATTTAAATTAGCTCATCTTCATTTCAACCTACTCTATTATTGAATTTCCTGATCTATTCTCTTTAAATTTATTTGAATTCTCAGTGTAAAGCAAAGGAAAACACCAAGGATTTCTTCAAATCCTTGGTCAAACTGCCCGAATTTAAGTCCCTCCTAAGAGAGCCATGGGAAGTTTCCATCAGATTTTATTCTGAGCACAAGGAAGCCATTGGAGTAGGGAACTAACATGGGATTTACTCTTAAACATGGCCTTGTTGCAGTTGAATGCCCTTCTGAAACTCATGTTGGAATTTAGTGGCCACTGTGAGGATGTTGGGAGATGGGACCTTCAGCTGGTGACTGGGTCATGAGGGTTCCATCCTCATAACGGATTAAGGTCATTATTGTGGGGTGGGCTTGTTACCCTAAGCATTGTTACAAAAGTGAGTTGGGCTTTGCTGGCTATCCCTTGTTCCCATCTGACCCTCTAGCCTTGTGATCTCTCTGCTATATTTTGACCCAGCAGGAAGGGCTTCACCAAAGCATCTTGGTACTGGACCTCCCCCACCTTTAAATGGTGAGGAACAAATTTCTTTCTTTCTTTCTTTCTCTTTCTTTCTCTCTCTCTCTCTCTCTCTCTCTCTCTCTCTCTCTCTCTTTCTCTCCTCCTCCTCCTCCTCTTCCTCCTCCTCCTCCTCCTCCTCCTTCTTTTAAAATAAATCGCTCAGTCTGTGGTTATAACAGAAGAAAATGGACTAAGAGAGGCCACTTGGTGCTTCAGTGGAGAAAGGGGCAAGAGTGGAAAGAAAGGCCAAGGGGATGCTGCAGGAGCCCAGGCAAGCCCTGTGATGGCTTGATGAGAGTGGGAGCAGTAGAGGAAAAGGGGACTTGTCTGTGGCATGCCCTGGAGTTAGAATCTGCAGGGTTTGTTCATGGGAGTAAATGTGGGGAGCAAGGAAAAGAGTGAGCTCAAGCCAAAGACCCTGCCATTCTATGGGTACAACATAAGCATACGATAATGGAGATAAATCTCCAGAGATGGAGATAGCAGCTTTTACCCACCTTTCCATGTTGTGGGGATTTCAGGAGGGCTTTGCAAAGACTGGGACTCATTCGGTAGGTAACTTACTTTGATGGCCCAGTATGACTCAGTCCTCAAATGAAGCACTCCTGGGAATCACACAAAGGTTCACTTAAGGCAATAAGAGGATGAAACTTCCTCTCAGAGTTGTTTCTTTCATGTTTGTGCATGCATGCAAGGCAAGCACTCTGCCAACTGAGCTATATCCCCAGCCCTTCTTTCATGTTTTGAGGCAGAGATCTTTGCCTATGTAATGTCTTCTGGAGTCTTGTTCTTTCTATTGTCTGACATTTATTCTATTTTTGCTTCAGGGTGAGAAACATATTTATAATACATATAAATAATGAAGATCTCCAATCTAGAAATCTAGAATGTACCAAACGATAAGAGCTTTCCTTTATCTTCAAATGCACACTATAATTTAAAAAAGACAGTCAACACAATAAAAATGGGCAAAGACTGAAATAACTATTGCATAAATGCTATCCCATATCTATATATAAACATACAATAAATATATAAGATGCACTTTAACATAACCAGTAATCAGGGAACTCAATAGAATTACCATTATCCAACCATCAGAATGGCTAAAGTTGAAAACAAAACAAAATGAAACAAAATACTGATTTTACCAAGGGTTCAGAAGATTCAAGAGCAGCTAGGACTCACAAAAGCTGCTGGTATTGGTGTAAATTGGTACAACTGTTTTAGGATGTTGTTTGCTATTATCTACTAAAATTAAACTAACATACTCTATGACTTGGCAATTTTGTTTCTATTACTATACCCAATAGAAACATGTCGTATGTGCACCAAAACACATATAAAAAATGTTTATAGTAGTGCTATTTGTAAAAGACAAAAGCTAGAAACAGCCAAATGACTAGTGATGAAGAATAAGTAAATTGTGGCACATTCCTACAGTGGAGTACTATGCTACACAACAGGGCAGATGCATCTCACTCACATCCTGAGGAGCGAAGAAATCCAGAAACATAGACCCTGACTATGCTTTCAATTATGTAAAAAACAAACAAAGTGTGGTGTTGGGGGTAAGGTTCCTTTGGCAAGGACATAGGAAATAGTGGCTGGAAGGGGGACTTGTGGGGCTTCTAAAGGGCAGGTTTTATATTTTTTTGTTATTTTTATTTTAATCTGGGTATTGTGGGTGATATTTACTTTGTGATGTTACATCAAGCTGTACACTTATGACTGGCTCATTCTCCTGTGTTTTTCACTTCAATAGGACGCTTAAAAATCCAGGACTCTTTATTGAATATTTTTTATTTTTTTTATTTTCTTGGTTTTGGGGGGATTGAACTTTGAGGTGCTAACCCACTGAGCCATATCCCCAGCCCTTTTAATGTTCTGTTTTGAGACAGGATCTCACTAGGCTGCTCAGGGTGTCGCTAAGCTGCTGAGACTAACTTTGAACTTGTGATCTCCTGCCTCAGTCTCCTGGAATCTACCTGTGTGCACCACCATGCCTGACTATTGAAAGTTCTTTTTAAGTGGCAAAGGGTTAGTACCTTCTTTTTGCCCTGGGATCAGTTGTTCACGGATTTCTTTTGATCTCTTTCTTTTACCCTGCTGCTGCCCTTTGCTTGTCCATCCATTCCATCCATTTGCACTTGACCTTGAGGTCCTGGGGCTGTGGGGCAAGCACCTGGCAGCTCTGTGATGAGGGACTTTTTTACTTTAGATAGAAAGGGTAGAAGCTGCTTTTTAATCTTAATGTCCCCGAAGATCAGAATGAGAGACATTTGTCATTAGCTTCCTATCTGTCCCCAGAGTTCGTTTAATTTCTTTCTGCAAAGAACCCTACAATTTTGCTGGGAGGGCCTAAAGATCATGTGTGGTTGTCTGTCAGTCTGGCACAGGGGTAGGGACTAGGATGGGGTGAAGGGCTCTAGATTAACATCTTCCATTAATCTTCCTGTGTGAGGCCTGTCTTCGGTCCCTCTGACACTCCTTTTCACACCTTCCATCCCCTGCTTCCTCCTCCACTGCAATTTCCTCACCGTGAATTCCAGATGGCCATTTTAATCTTTACTTTTTCTCCATCTATCTTTTGGAAACTTTTTGAAATCTCTCATGCTCTGATACTTCCCCTATAGTTAGTTCTCTGATGTTCTGGGTTTATACCTTTCCGTTTCCCTTTACAGTTTATTGCATTTGAGGAGGGAAGAGAGGCGTGTTCTCATTTGGCCGTTTTGACCAAGAAAAGGCCTTATTCCATTACTGAACACGTTCACGTTTAAACTGTTTCCTGCTTCATCATGTTCTGCTGTGTGTGACCTCCCCCAGGATCTATCATGAGTATTTTACTACCTCTCACTTCCCTTTCCTGCTTCAACTTTTGATTCTTATCATTTCTAAATTGTCAAGGTTTATGTCATTTACATTTTTTCCTTTAATAAAATTAAACTCTTCTGTTATTGCTCTAAAGACTTCTAAAAATCGAAATCCCCAAAACAGTAAGTCACTCGACTGAGTCCATTTTGAAGGAAATACAATGCTGTGTCACTAAAAATCTTGTCAGAGTAGGTGGTCTTGAATGTCAAGGTCTAGTGGATCCTTGTTATTTTCATCTTCTTTCACTCCTTTTGGGTCAAAATCAGATGTCACTACTTTTGGATCTTCCTGTTGTTCTTGTTCTCTTGTCTCTCTCTCTCTCTCTCTGATACTGGGGATAGAACCCAGGGGCCCTCTACCCCTGAATCACATCCCCAACACTATTTTTTTTAAATATATATTTTATTTAGAGACAGGATCTTGGTAAGTTGCCTAGGATCTCACTAAACTGCTGAGGCTGGCTTTGAACCTGTGAGCAGTTTCCCGAGCCCCTGGAATTACAGGTGTGTACCACGGTGCCCAGCCCTGTTGTTCTCTCTCTTTTTTTAAAGTTCTTTTTTTTGGGGGGGGGTTGCTCTTTTATTTCCTTGAGTAATATATTCATATTAAATTCTTGGATAATTATAATATTTCCAAGTTCTTGCATGTTTAAAAATGTCTCTACTTACCCTTGATTGGTAATTCGGCAGGGCACAGACATTTTAAAATCAAACAATTTTCCCTTGGGAAATCGATGGTTTTGTTGTTGCTGCTTCTAGCATTTAATATGGTGATGTAAAATCTAAGCTCAGTCTGACTTACATCCCTTGAAGGTTATCTGTTTATTTGGAAACTACTGGAATTTTTATCTAAAGAACTTTGGACTCTCACAATGCTGGGTCTAGTCCTGGATCTTTTCCTCATTCATCCTGTCCTTCATTTGGAAGGGTCTGTCATTCTTTGGATTCATGATTTTTTTTCCTCAGGCTGGTGAAAGTCCATTAATTCTACTTACATAGTCTTGCCCTTAAAAAGGAAAGGAATACCCCAGATCTAGCTCCTGTTGCCTATGGTTGCTCTCACATTTCTCTCTCCTTACTTTTTTTTTTGCTCTATGTTCTGGGATCTAAAGTTAAATATCCGAATATCTTGGACTTTTGACCTATCTAATTACTATTCGGTGCCTATATATTTTGTCTTTACAGTCTTGTTGTCGCTTTGTGGGCAGGTTCGTCATGTTCTGTCATGGCTTCTCTTTATGCCACTCTCCCTCCAGCCCCAGTAGATGTCATGACATTAAATGTCTTTGAGACTGCCACCTCTTGGTTTGGAAAGGTTCTCTTTGGTTCCTTAAATTACCTTTCTTTCTTCTGGGGTCAGTTTTTCTGTTTATTATCTGAGTCCTTCTCTTTCTGTTACCCATTTCATACAAATGTTTGATAATTCATAGTTGCCAATTTATATTCCTCAAATGCATTGATTTACCACTGATTTCTATAGCTATGTAATTATTTAGGGTTTTTTTTCCCCCTGCATTTGTTTATCATTTATTTTGATTTTTGTATGGAAAAGTTTTCCCATTATATTTTCTTAATGGTAATTCCTTAGCATATACATGAAATTTGACAATGTTTTTGATGGTTCTTTTTTATTCAGACAATCTTCTAAACTATCTTATTACTTGTATTATCTTTTTCATTGATTTTGTTAGCAAATTGTCATGTTGTATTCAGATTCATAATTTTCGTCTTTCTAGTTGTTCTAACTTTATTCCTGTTTCGTGACTTATTGTTTTGATAATTAAGTGCTTGGCTAAGTAATATCAAATAATGAATTATAACAATTATATTTTATATATAGGCCACTATAATGTCAATCTTGTCATAAAACATCAGAAAGCAACAGCATAAATGATATGTCAATTGTTTTCCCAGCAAAGTAAGTATTAAGGACTCAGATTTAGTAATTGAAAGAACGACCGGACAAGGCTGGTCGTCTGGAAGTGCCTGTTTTTTGAGGAACAGCTCTGCACCTTTATAGAGCGGGGGCTGTTTGACAGTTTAATGGTTTGACAGTTGGCACGGGGGTGCTTTCTGATTGGTGGGTAAGGATCTCATATGTGAGTCATCAGGGCTCACCATTGGACGGCTCTTCTGGTGGGGGGATGGGGAAGTTAGTAGTCTGATTGGTGGGTAAGGATCATGAGAGTCAGCAGGGCTCACCATTGGGCTGCTCTTCTGGGGGGGGTGGGGAAGTTCTTTGGAGCCGGGGCAACTCCCAACAGTAATTCTCCATTGAATTTTGCTCTCAATAGGGTTGATGTAAAAATGAAACCATAATAGATTTTTGTCTGTTTTTTAACTGCTACTGTTAGAAAATTTTCTTTTGGAATTTAGATTGGGGGCAGGGGTTACTGGGGATTGAACACAGAGGCACTGAGCCACATCCCCAGCCCTATTTTGTATTTGATTTAGAGACAAGGTCTCATTGAGTTGCTTAGCACCTCCTTTTGAACTCAAGATCCTCCCGTCTCAGCCTCCCCAGTCACTGGGATTACAAGCATATGCCACTGCACCTGGCTTGAAATTTAGATTTTTAAGATGTGAATCTGGAACGGATTCTACTTTGTGAGGTTGGCCAGTTTCTCTAGTAGCCACTTATAGTATTTTTAATAGGTGCAATAGGTAAAAGTGCCCCTATAACCACTGCAGAATGATTTGTCTGTATTAAATCTGCACCAGAATTATTGGGTAAAGTTAGTCCTGTTTTACCAAATAATTATAGCAAAAACAAAACAAAAATCAAGAAAACCTCAACAACAATCATGTAGGCCCAAATTTTAATGAGGCAGGATCTTATTCCTTATATTATGAGTAGGTAGCATGTTTGATTATATGCACTTAATATTCAGGCTATGCTTTTTACTTCCAAACCACTATGAAAAACATCAATTGTCTATTTTATGAGGTAAGTTCTTTGTATAAAATATCTTGTAATTTTTTTCTTGGAATATTTTGCTGAGGATGTTCTGTAGTGCAGGCTTTCTAGTTGTAAATTCTTTTTAACTTTTGTTTATCACTTCCATGATTCATTATCAAATCTAAAACTTGGTTTTGCTGGATATAAGATTCTTGGTTGCCAACCATTTTCTTTCAGAGCTTGGTCTATGTTGTTTCACAGTCTCCTGGCTTTGAGAGTCTGGGTTGAAAAAAATCTGCTGAGATACGAATTGGTCTCCCCCATTTGTGATCTTAATCCTCTCTCTTGTGGCTTTTAAGATTCTAACCTTATTCTGTATGCTAGGAATTTTCATTATATCGTGCCTTGGTTTAGATCTGTTGTAATTTTGTACATTTTGTGTCCTGTAAGCCTCTTTTATTTGGTTTTTCAATTCGTTCTTCATGTTTGGGAAATTTTCTGATATTATCTCATTGAAGAGATTGTGCATTCCTTTTGTTTGAAACTCTGTGCCTTCCTCTATCCCAATAACTCCTAGATTTGGTCTTTTGATGCTGTCCCAAAATTCTTGTGTATTCTGTTCATGGTTTCTTACTATGTTCACTGTGTGATCAACTTTATTTTCCAGATTGTATACTTTGTCTTCATTATCAGATATTCTTTCTTCCCAAGTGATCTAGTCTGTTGGTTATGTTTTAAACTATTGAATTTTTTATTTGATTTACTGTATTTATTTATTGATTCATTTCAAGGATATCTGACTGTTGTTTTTTTTTTCCCCGAGTCTCTATCTCTCTCTTGATGTAATCTTTTGCTACCTGTGTTTGGTCTCTTATCTCATTGTGAGTGATCAATTTTTGCCTGTATTTGCTCATTTAGGTCATCCTTTAATTCACAGATCATTTTAATTATGAACCTTCTGAACTCCTTCTCTGACATTTCATCAACTTCACTGTCCATAGGTTCTGTTATTGTAGTATCCTGGTTTGTTTGGGGCACTTTCCTCCCTTGTTTTTTCATGTTGTCTGTGTGTCTTCCTTTCTTGCAGTGTGGATCTGAGATATGACAGTTTCTTCCCTATATTCTTGTAGTACACATGCAGATTGTCTGTACCTCACCTTGATGTTGGGCTTCCAGACTCCGCTGGTGTCCCTCAATGTCTACCACTGCATCCTGGACCTGGGTCCTGCACAAGTCATCGTGGGTGCATCTGGGTTGCTGGGCTTGACCTCCTGCAGGAGTCTGCTGGTCAGAAGGGGCGGTCCTGCACCAGAGGCTAGGCCCCACTGGTGGAGGGGTGGATAAGCCTACTGTGAGCTTGGGTCCCGCATGGGCTGGTGTGGGCGGTCTGGGTTGGATCTTGGCTCCCGCCATCAAAACATCTTTTTTGGTGCCATCTTACTTGTGTTAACCAAAGATGATTTCTTTCTTCTTCTTAGGTCATCCAATGTGTATTTCCTCTCTGTGAAAGTATCTTCTTTTCATTTTAGAATTCTTCCTGGTTATACTTTGGAACAATTCCTGAAAAACCTTAGAATCTTTTTCTTTGGGTCCTGTGACGGCTCCTCTGACCTTAGGGGTCTGAAGGAGAGAGCTCATTATTTCTTACTATGTCTATTACTAAAAGTATGGGACAAATATACTTCTTATCTGACAGATGGGAAACCATGGTTTCTCCAGAGAATATACAGTTAGTCAGTACTGTTCAGGAATTAGAATGAGTTTTCCCTTGTTCCTAGTCCTGACATGAGCCATAAAAAAAAACATACCTATTCATATTTTCTTTAACACTTTGGCTACCAAGCATTTTACAGAGAAATACCCCTGTTTGCATAATTGTGAGGTCCCCATCCTGCATATATGCATTCTAAATCCCTCTTACTTTCCCTTTTTATTATAATATATATTGTTTCTACCTCTGAATTTCTAAAATAATTCATATTTTAAAAAAATTTTAAAATTTGTTTTACTTAGTTGTACATGACAGTAGAGTGCATTTATGCACTTTGATATATCATACATAAATAGGGTATAATTTCTCATTTTTATGTTTGTACATGTTGTTGAATCATATCAGTTATGCAGTCATATATGTATATAAGGTATTAATGCCTGTTTGATTCTACTATTTTTCCTATCCCCATATCCTCTCCACTCCCTTCATTCCCCTCTGCCTAATCTAAAGCAACTCTATTCTTCCCTAGATCCCCTAACCCCCTTATTGTGAATAAGCATCCACATATCAGAGAAAACATTCAGCCTTTTAATTATTTGGGGGATTTGCTTATTTTGTTTAGCATGATATTCTCCAATTGCATCCATTTACCAGCAAATGCCATTATTTCATTCTTCTTTAAGGCTGAATAATATTCCATTGGAGATATATATATATATATATCACATTTTCTTTATCCATTCATCTATTGAAGGACACCTAGGTTGGTTTCATAGTTTAACTATTGTGAATTTAGCTGCTATAAACATTGATGTGATCACACCACTGAAGTATGCTGATTTTAAGTCCTTTGGGTATAAACCAAGGAGAGGGATAGCTAGGTCAAATGGAGGTTCCATTCTGGGTTTTATGAGGAATCTCCATACTGCTTTCCATAGTGGTTACACCAATTTGCAGTTCTACCAGCAATGAATGAGTGTACCTTTATTTTTAATTTTTAATTTTTTTTTTGGATTGCTTTCAAGCCATTTCATGTCCTTTGGGTAATACTAAAGTAAAGAGAAAGACAAGAAAAGGCACAGAGGGAAAGAAAAGGAAGGAAAAGGAATGAGAGGTAGAAAATAGGGTTTACATTAAAATTTTATTTAAAAAAAAATTACTGTTTTCTGGATGAGAGCTTGCTGTGGCCTAATACTGATCTGGAACAGTCTGTCTCTTCTTCTTCCCTCTCTCTTCTCTCCCCTCCTCTCTCTTTTCCTTTTGTAACTATATCCTGACACTTGCCAGCAGATGAAGGCAGTCCCAAGGAGTTTATTCAACTTATCTCAATGGGCGCTACTGACATCATTACCATTATGTTATCAGCTCTATTTTCTTTGATGGAAAAATCATCACTCCTAGGCTCAGAGTCCAATGTATTGTCCATATGATTATCTAGAGGATTCAAATGTTCAAGAGAGCCCTTGCATAGAGGAAGGAGGAAGGAAACTTGATATGGCAGGAACTCTCAGTTCTACTTTTTTTGGATAAGAGTCTATCATTCCTCTCTGTCCTCACACCCCAATCCAGATACATATACATCACATCACCTAGTTCAAGATTTCTCTCTGTTTCTCCCCAGGAGCCAGCCTAGGATACTGTTCTTGTGACACATCTGTTGATTGGCAAGCAAATGAGATTTTCAGAGTTGCATACAAAGCATGTTACTTTCTTGCCTGTGTATTAACTCAGTCTTAAAATATATACATATAGGGGCTGGGGATGTGGCTCAAGCGGTAACGCGCTTGCCTGGCATGCGTGCGGCCCAGGTTTGATCCTCAGCACCACATACAAACAAAGATGTTGTGTCTGCCGAAAACTAAAAAATAAATATTAAAAAAAATTCTCTCTCTCTCTTAAAAAATATATATATATACACACACATACTTGCATACAAAACATGTTACTTTTCTTGCCTGTGTATTAACCCAGTCTTTAAAATATATATATATATATATATATATATATATATATATATAACCAGAAGAGTGCACTATGAAGTGTTCTGCTGTTCTGCTTATTCAATAGCCCAGCAAATGAAAGATAAATGGTTTTAATATGTGATGTTAACAAAGGGTTTAGCCATTTTCATTATGTCTATTCTAGGGTCAATTTTTTTCTTTTTTGCTTAAATTTGTTTTTGATGACACAAAATTCATCTGTAATAAATCTGTTTCTATAATTGCCTTTAGAGATTTAAAAAAATAAGTAAAATGAAAAAAAGTAACACCCTTTGCAATGGCATTCATACTAGCCACAGCTTATTGTCTGCAGAGGAACCTTAGAGGCAGGGTGGCCCATGAGGAATAGGAGGCCTAGAATATTTCCTCTTTGACCCTTGCCAGCCCAATTGATCTTATCTACAACGTTTCATCCAAGGAGCCCCATCCACATATCTGTCCCAAGAGAATATTGTTGTTGCCTTAAGTCCATGTACAGATAGTACCTTGAAGTGCTTTGACCTCCTGGTCTCCATAAGGTTGGGTAGAATATCACCCTGCAGACATCCCACCCTGTGGGCACCAGCACCAACTCTGGGAACACTAGGGCAACCCAGATTTCTGGAAACATTTCAACTAAGGCCTGCAGATTTATAGGACTATGTGTTCCGAAGCATTGGTCGGAATCGCTAGTGGTGCCAGAACTTGCAAAGAGTTTGGTCCTGAGAGGATGTCACCCAGCGCTGCTGATCATGCTGGAAAGGAAAATGAATACAAATTCCCATAATAATGTCTCTCTTTGACTGTGTTTGTTGTTGTTCAGCAGGCAGACCTCCCCCTGACCAAGCTACAGATGTCCAAGGGGCTTCTCTGGGAGTGCCCAGGGTGCCTCTATTTCCTTGATTCAGCACAGAAGCTGTTTCTGATTTCTGGCCATGGCTCCTTACCATCTGTTCCAGGCTGCAGCTGCTGCTGTTTTATTTTGTTATAGGACTTATTACTATTGTTGATTCATCACTACATAATGTTTTATTTATACTCGCAAGACCCAATACCACGTTGTTGTTCTTTTGAATAGAAGGCAGACTTTGGGGGGATCAGCAGATGTATGGAAACCTCCAGGTCCCCTGGAGAGAGAAGTTCACAGTCAGGAGAAGGGATCAGTGATCATTCTGCTTTACCTTCAGGGAGGGGTGTATGTGTGTGCATGGACAGAGTCCAACATCATTGAAATTCTCTTTAAAGATAAGTTATGTTGAGGACTTGAATAAAGCTTAGAAAATACATACTAGTGAAGTTCAGAATGCATTTAATACTGGTCATGTACATAGGCGGTGTTGTACTGTATGAAACATGAACTGCTTTTAAACCTTCTTTTGCCTGTGCCTTTCTTTGGGCCTGATAGCAGTCTGAAAATGATTGCTCAGCAATCTTTCCACGAGGAGAAAAAGGTTTCTCTAGGACCACTGACTAGGAGGAGGCTCAAAAGAGCTTATCCTGTATTTTCTGGGACAATGTGAGAAAGTAAAGCATCCTGATTTTCTCATTGCTCCACTTTCCCCACAAACCTTGTCATGGTCTGTAGCTATTGAAGGCCCGGACAGCAGTTGGGCCCTGCTTTTAATTGCTAACACGCTAGGTCACAGGCATAGAACTGACAAAGTAGGAGCCTCACACCAGTAAGGGAAATCATAGTCAAGTATTGACCTCATTTACAGTGAGTTTTAATTAGGAAGGAAAAGTCACTATACAAACTGAGCAGTATCAATATGAAAACTGAGGTTACACTGGGGAGCCTCATTTTAGGATTTTCCTTTCTGAGCAGGTTGGTAGTGGAGGCTATATTTCTATAGCCGGCTATGCTCTAGGTACTAACCATACAGGGACATGGTCTAATCTGTGATCAGGTTTGACAGTGCTGAGCAATCTTACCAACCTGGTTGAGGGTTGACATTGTACTCACAAGTAGGTGTGGCGCTGAGTCTGATAGCAGGTCCTAATCACAAAACACTTGAAGGGTAGTTGGAAGAACTGTGGGAACCACTGTGTGTGAACAGACCCTGGTCTCAGACACGATTGGTATTTTGCTTTTAAATCTGGCCTTCTGTTTTTTTCTTCTGCTTTTTTCCACATCATCTTTTTATGAATAAAATGGTCAGTTATTGGGAAAAAATTGGCTCACATTTTGGATAAATGTAAAGAACTTTGACATCTATTAATAGTTCCCTAGAGTCAATTATGTAGGAGCTTCACCCATATGATCTCTAACCCCCTGAAAGGAACCCAAGAGTCACAGCATGTCCTTTCAGAAATGGGAAGTCAGCAGCCACTGTCACAGGATAAGGAATCCAAGGATCAGAGCCTCAATCAGGGTCTGAATGAAACGTCTGCCACTCTCCTGCCACTAGACCATTCTTGGCCTCAGGCCATGGTTTTAGCAGCTGGACAGAAACTTCTTTTCCAATATTGTGAAATTAAAAAAAAATAAAGAAAGAAAAGAAAAGAAAAAGAAGGAGACTTGATAATATCTTCACATGAGCTAAAAGAAACAAGCAAATAATCAAAACCCTGCTGAGTCAACTAAATGTTTGGATTTTAGGCCAAAGATAATAGATTTGCTTCCCTCAAGAAATAGGATCTGGGGGTGCTGGAGTGTAGTTCAGTAGAAGAGCACATGCTTAGTATGTGTGAAGCCCTAGATTTGACTAGTAGCAGCACACACACACAACTAGATAAATATAAAATATAATAAATTAAAAAAAAGAAAAAGAAATGAAACAGGATGTTGGGGAAGGAAGGGTATACTGCATAGATGGGGAATTTAGACAAACATAAATGAAGTAGATTTAATGGGCAGATTGCAGTGTACCCTTTGGGGTGATATCATCAAAAATTCCTTTTCATTGTCTAAGTCGAATGGACCCATTGAATAGACCTCCAGCAGGCTTGTGTATTAAACTCCTGGCGGTGCCTTGGGTACCCTGGCTGATATAGCCAGCTGACTGAAATACACCCAGAAAACAGAGGGGAAGCATTAAATCCACACAGGACATGGACGTGACCCACTTGTATCTGGTACAGATCAAGAGTGAACGTGCCTTATGGGTTTGGGGCTTTAGTAAAGCGTGCAGCTGGTGGGGGGGGACTTTGGAGAACAGGGAGACATACTGCTGGAACTCTATGAGAATTTTCATGGCCACCACCCAAATCCAGGCTACTGCCCAGAAAATGTGTGCACTGGTCAATAGAGAAAGTGACCTGCCAAGTGAATGGCCTCACTATTTTTGCTGGGTGTGTTATCATTAGCAGCATTTCCTGTCATCAGGTTTATTTACCTAATATAAAAAAAAAAGAACCCCAGGATTTTTCCTGAAGGTTCTTATTGTAAACTAATTTCTCATCAAGCCTGCAGGGCATGGTCCCACCCCTCGGGGCCCCACCTGTGCTGTTTTGAGGGCAGCCTTTCCTCAGCATCTCTTTTCCGCCTCTTGGAGTTGCAGGCAGATGTGGCCGGCAGAGAGAGGTTAAGGAGCTAGTGAGGCAGGACAGCTGGGGATCGTTAGCAACAATCAAGAAGCAGCATTAAAAGGCAGCAGGGGTGAGGTCTTGGTTCTTACTCTGGCCTGCCTGAGGAAGCCATCTGGACAGAGGAAATGTGCCTTAAACCTTGGCAAGAGAACTTTGTTCTGTTTGAACTTTGTTTAAAGCCCCAGAGTGGGTGATCATTTTGTTTAAACTTTCCTTAAAACAAAGAATGGGAGATCCCCCGCAATTAACAACAGGAACCTTTTCCCCTCTTAACAGGCCTGATAGGAATAAACGCAAGGACTGTTCTGACATCCATTAATGTGGCTCAGTTAGCAGGATGGAAAGAAAGATGCAGACGAATAGGAATTACCAGCCTCAGGAGAGTTAAGGTAATGTAATCAAGGAATAATCAGATTATGTGTCATCTTTATTTGGACCTTCTCTGCTTCGGGGACTACCCCATGGATTGCTGAGGCCTTCAGCTTGTGGCTTCCTTAACAGCAGTGGTTTAACTTTGAGCATAAGCTCCTGGGTTTACCATTCACCTTTGCTCATTTATGCACATCATGCTCACAAATAATAGAATCTGCCCCTCTGTCCCAAGATGATTCAGCAGGAAAGTGCATCCTCTCAGCTGTGAGACAGAGCTGTGAATTCAGCTGCTTTTCTTTTAACATGCTTTATTCAAATATTGTTCAAATAGTTGACTTCAGCCTAATTCATAGAGGGATATTAATGAAGTTGAAGTTTTCTCTTTAAACCCAAAGATTACTATTATATCGTTATCTGCATTAATGTTCTCTATAATACACATATTTCTATAGGGAAGATAGAGCCCCCTCAGGAAAGTTACCTGAGAAAAATCCTAGCACCTGGCTGGTGCAGGCCAGTGGCAAAAGCCTGTGAACTCACCTTGCACAAAATCAACTGCCTTTGGGATTTGGGGCAAGTTCTTTCCTATTCAGAGCCTTGTCACTGTCAAATGTCTGAGTTGCATTAAGCTTGGTGCTTCCCTGGTCTCATACTCTATTGTTTTCTGGTTGTAAATGGAAGCTGAAGCCCACCCAGCCTGGTCCCTTGGGCAGTTGAACAGCAAGCAGTGATTATCGTTGCCCTCCTGGCATATGTCCACTCTCTGCCTAGAGTGTTTTGTCCCTGCCTCTCTTGCCACCCTGCAGTCCTACCCTTCTGCTTGGGTTATTTCTGTTCTGGATTAGCTGTCGGGCCTCTGCTTAGCATCTCTTTAGCCAGGGCTCTGCATTTCCTCTGTGTTGCCATTGCTTGTTTCATTCCTCACCTCTTTGATTAGACCATAAACCTATGGGGCAGAGTGTTCATCATGTCTACGGATGGGTCCTCTGTGCCTAGCCTAGTAGCTACCACCTGGTTGTAGATAGGATCCTATAACTATTTTTTTTTGAATGAAGAACAAACTGAGAAATAAATACATGAATAAAAGAATGACTGAACTGTTTTCTCATTCAAAAGCATTCCTAAGAGATGAGTTTAGGAAATCCCAATGGAACAGATTGCTGCCTCCCTAAAGGCCTTGATATAGCTACTAAGCTTGCACAGAACTTGAAGGAACATTTTTAAAAAGCCCCCTGATTTCTTCTCCACATGTTAAATGCAGAAAAAGGGGGTTGTGTTTATAGAGATCAGAGCCGCATGTTCCTCAGCAACAGCCTTGGTGACTATAAACCAGGAGTACCTTTTCTCTGCTAGCACAAGATGGGCTGTGGGTAGGCAGGGTTTCCTGGAAGCCATAGATGCCCTGTAAGTGGAAGACCTTTTTGCTTGTGGCCATGTTTCCTGGCCTGGTGACCCTTCTCTATCTGGAGAGAAGTTTGAATTTTCTCATGTCCTGCTCATCAATATATCCCACACATTAGGAACCAGGTGAGTAGATATGGTTTGAGTGGTGCAGATATCAGAATGCTTGATAATGATAAATGGAATTTGGGGTTCCTGTTTGTCTTGTCACTATTCCTTGCTCTTATCCCTAAACCTGATCCATTTTATCCTTTAATCCTACCTTAGTGCCCAGATTTATAATTAGGTAGACCTCTATCTAATTATAATCTGTATCAATTAAATATTTAAGTAACTAGTACTTGTTGCTTAAGAAATATATAAAATCTATACTTCTATACTGTTATTTTATCTCAATGAAACTAAGACTTAATTTCAAATGTTAATTTTTTTTTCAATATTAAGAGCAGGCAAACATAACTTATTTACTACAAAATAAAACAAGTGTGAACATGTACATATGCTACAAATTGGAAACACACACTTATTTATAAAATGTTCATATGTTCTGCTCAATAATTTGGCATCTGGAAGTCTGTGCTGAGGAAATAATTTAAAATGCCAACAGAAATGTATGCATAAAGATGTTCAACACAGCATTGCTTATAGTAGCAGAAAACCTAGACACAGCCTAAATGTCCAACTTCAAGAGAATGAGTAGGCAAAATGACAGTGTGCAGCCTTCTAATAAAAAGGAGTGAAGCTATAGAAAAGATCTTTACAGAAGATTCTTAATGATCATTAGTGCTGAAGACATAAAGTGTAAAGAGCAATGTGTGTGTGTGTGCAGCAGGGTTGTAACTATTCTAGCCCAACCTGAACACACGTAGGAAAACACATTGAAATGTTAACAGTGATTATCTGTGTGGTGGGATCTTGGGTTTTTAGTCCACTTGCGATATTCTTCAAAATTTCTGCAAAGGTCCAGCATTACCTCTTAAGTGATTACTCTTATTGTTAAGAAATAAACAATTACAAAACATCAGAGTAGATGTTGTGTCATTAGACTCTTTACTAGGTCACCATCACTCTTTGTCAAGAAGAACAAATCATGAATTTTTTTTCAAAGCTGCCATGAGCACTAAATATTACAAAGAGGGTTTTGTAAGCATACACTTTGCAAATTCACTTGTCAAAGCAGAGGTGTTACTATCATATAATTCTGGCTAGAAATTTTTGAATGAATTATGTTCTCTGAGCAAGATTTCTCTTGGGATCAAGACTTAATAAATGTTACCAGAGTGGCAGTAACCAGTGGATAGCTAGTTACTAGGATATCTTGTAGAGAGCCTGTAGTCTTCACCCATGAAAGTTACTTCATAATTCATGTCACAATCCCACAGGATGTAAGTAAGGTGACTTGTGTTTTAGTTTACCTATTGAGGGCATTGCATTGGTCATTATGGTCCAATTTGGGCTTGCTCTCTTCTTTTGCAAACATAACTACTTGTGTAGGCAATAGCCAGACAATTTTAAATTAGTGACAGCCTCCTTTAGAATGGTGAAGCTGTATAATTAAATGTCTAGGTCCCAGCACATTTAGTTTGATGCAATATTCTTTTTTCCTCTGAAGAGGCTGGGTTGAACAGAGGCTTCAGGTCGTGTGTGGACTTGATTGTGGTCTTGGATCATATTTTACTCACATTTCAAAACAACCCATGATGTGCCACATAAGGGCCTTTTCCTAAGAAGTGGAAGATTGCAGGAGAGAAGGAAAAAGAACTCTAGTAGAATTGGATCATAAGACTCCTGACTCTTCCTATCTAGGCTGAATCCAGTTTTACTCATTCCTTTTTTTTATTTGCTTCTCTTAACTTTGGAGCCATGTAGTTCTCTCACTTATCTCAATGGAATGACCAAATTTTAAGAGCAGACAATGTGGAATGAGAAGGCTGGACATGAGGTGAGAAAGAGAGGAACAGAAGAAACAAAGGAAAACCAACCCAAACCCTATCTTCTGCATGGTCCCTAAACTACCCTGCAGTTCAGGAATATTCTGTCATAACTAATATTCAGGGGATTTGCATTGAGCCCTACATAGTTCTTTGCAGCATGACCTCATTGATTCCTTGTAGTCACCATTTGAACTAGGTGTTATTTTTAACCCTAATTTATAGATGAGAAAAAGGAATTACACAGTGGTTAAAGAGCAGGGGTATTTTTTTAACCCCTAAGGCCAAGAGATTATATTATGGACCCTTCACAAAGTACTAGACATTGCTAGGAATCACTTGAGCATTGCTGTACATGCAATTAATCATAACACTCTAACTCCCAAACTATCTCTGCATTTTCCTGTGTATTAGAACTTGTCCTGATTCTCAGGTGTCCAGCTCCCTGAGCCACCAACAATAGACATTCCTCATGAAATCAGGACCAGAAAGAGTTCTCTACCTTTACTTTCTAATTGCTTAAGCTAAGCCAAATAATGAACAAGGAAGAAAAACTCCACTTTGGCAGGGTTGGGATTATGTCCTCTGTGTGTCTTCCTTCCATGTTTCCAAGAAACAGAAGGAGATAGGTACGAATGACAAGAGCAAAGGGAAGGATCAGAGGTGCTATCTTGGAACTTCAACTGGTCATGGACATCACCTTTGCCTATACTGTGTGCTCCTCTTTGCTTTTTTTTTTTTATTCTACTCTTATCTAAATCAATCCATGTGGGATATTATGATAAATAAATTCGGAAGAAAATCAAGCTATTTGATGGTCTAGAGATCTGAATAGGTTTTCCATGTCATGCACATTTTATTTGACTACTACTAGTAAAAGAAAAAGAAGCAATTTTGATCATTGAAGAAAACTTAGGCATAATTGCTTAAGCTAAGCCAAAAGGGCAGTTTTCTCACTGTCTTTAAGTTTGTATGTTCAGCTTAATATTCAATAACAAGTTAAACACAAAATAATAGAAAGTGAAGCTCTGAGGTATAGTTTGCGAAGAGGCAGCAATTCTAACTTCTTTCTTTCTTTTGGTACCAGGGGTTTAACCCAGGGGTACTTAATTACTAAGCCACATCCTTAGCCCTTCTTATGTTTTGAGAAACCAGGGGTTTAACCCAGGGGTACTTAATTACTAAGCCACATCCTTAGCCCTTCTTATGTTTTGAGACGGGGTTTTGTTAAGTTTCTTTAGAGCCTTATGCTTAAGTTGCTAAGGCTGGCTTTGAACTTTCAATCCTCCTGCCTCAGCCTCCTGAGCAGCTGGGATTACAGGCGTGTGCCACCACACCCAGCTAGTTCTCACTTCTTGTCTGCTTGTCCTTAATTCTTTTAGGACTTTAAAAATTCAGCTTATTTATCAGCCATGGTGATGATAGGGCTGTCAAATCTTATTATGGAACTCCCTGAATAAGGAATTCCTCAAGTAATATATGAGTCTAATTCAACTTGCCAAATTTATAGACTGCTGTGCTTGCTCCAAGAATTGCAGCTCATGACAGAAGGAACAGCTGCTCTTCTCCAGAGAAGGAAAATTGGCAGTTGTGCCTGTTCCCGTATGCTACAGACCTAACTCTAGCTTTACTTGCTGCCACTTTTCACCTGTGCAGAAGCAATATTCCAAGGATGACTGCTCACATTGTGTTTCTCTGGCTGTTGGCTTTGAATGTTTTCAATCACTTCTTATCTTTTACTTATTTTCCTTCTCTGTCATGTTGACTATCCCATGGATTGCAAACTCAATAATCTGGTACCCTTGAGGTCCCCATGGGGAGTCAAAATTTAAGCCTTGAGGAACAGGGCTGATGTCTGAATAACCTGATGCCAGGGTAACTTGGGTGCTCCTCCTTGCTCTGACACAAGCTGATTATTTCTTGGGGGTGGGCAAGGATTGGGTCCCATGTGATGGAAGATTCCATCCTTCTATTGTATCATGTGTGTAAAATGACTTTACTACATAGTATAATTCTGGCTGACTTAATCATGTCTTCTTTCATGTAACTTTACTCCTCGGCCCCAATATTTTCAGCCTCCTTGATTGTTTTATTTTATTATTTTTACTGTGCTTTTGTTCAGACTTTTTTGGTTAGCTAGATACTAGTTGGCCGTTGACCATGAGGTTGCTTCCGTGAGATGTAAATCAAATGGCTCTTTATTTTTCCCTCACTCTCTTTTTTTTATCCTCTTGGTGTGATTCCCTCTTTCATCTCCTTGGTAAATACATCTACTTTCCTTCTTATCCTTCTTTAGACTGGCCCTCTCTCGCCCAATGTGAAAATGCCCAGCACATCAAGAAGAAAAGAGAGGTGGAAGATGGGTGGAGCCCAAAACGTCACCTCTTTGCACTGTGCACTGGGTCTCCTGGCAGTGCTCACTCCAGGGGCAGCGCCTCCTCACAAGCATTTGGCCAACTTCCACGGCCTGTCTGTTTAGCATCCTTCTCAGGCTGGATCCTGAGCACCATCCCGCCTCTTTCCTGCATTCCTTTCTCCCATTGTTAAGCATATCTTTATTGTTATGTCTTAAGCTGCGACTCCTGGGATGCAGGGTGCTTCCTTGCCCCTTTTTTTCCCTTGATAAAATAGTAATAGCTCATTTATTCTTCATTTCCTCCCTGGACTGAGTAATCTCATCTCACTGCTTCTTGTATTCCTGTCTTCAAATCTCATCTTGTTGCATTCCCCTAGACTGCTTGCGACCATTGAAAGTTTCCTCCTTCTCATCAAAAAAAAAAAAAAAAAAAACCCACAAAAACAAAATACCTAATTCCATTTTTCTCTCAACTTCTTCCTCAAAACCTTCTTCAAAGTCTTGAATTGACATTCTCCACAAGTAAGGGGTGTAAACAGGGCCATAAATGTCCACTAATGTTAGCGGGTCTTTGTGTGGGCTGATCTTCCTGCCTGGACCCAACTCCTGGCCGTTGACCATGAGGTTGCTTCCATGAGATGTAAACCGAATGGCTCTGGGATGCCTGCCAGCCTGGATCTTGTCTCATGTCCTGACTGTTGGTGGTCTCCAGGAACCCAGACAGGACTTGGCTCACTCCGATTCCTCCTTGCAGGGCTCTGCTCATTGCAACCAGGTGATTTCCTGCCGCATGTGCAGGGTCTCAGAATTCACCAGGGAAAACTCATGTCAGTTAAAAACTTATGAACATGCTATTGATTTATGGATAAAATGTAAGCATGTTCCACTGTATCAAATACAATACATTTTATAAAACATACAGATCATGCAACTTTTAAAGGCATAAGCTAAGGCTTAAAAAATGTTTCAAGCATAATTCTTTAGGTCAGTGGTACCAATGATCTTTTTGATCTTGTTAGATAAATCCTGTTAATAATATTTTTAGTGAGGGCAGAGTTTTTTAACATGTCAGCTCCAATGAGATCACCAAAGTTTTTGTCTCACAATTTTGGGTAAAGGGCTCTGACTTGGAAGAAAGGGGTTGATTTGCCAGCTTCTTGCTGTTTGTCTTCATATTATTAGTATTCCTTTCAACCCACAATTTCTTCAAAGGAAACTTTTCTGTTTTGAGAGGGTTAGTATAGTTAAAATAAGATTGTATGAACTGTAAGCCCACTGAACCAGCCAAGTGTAAACCAGGGCCCACCTGCCTATCCCTGAGCCATCCCTGA
Organism: Marmota flaviventris; assembly: GCF_047511675.1. Taxonomy (NCBI): domain Eukaryota; kingdom Metazoa; phylum Chordata; class Mammalia; order Rodentia; family Sciuridae; genus Marmota; species Marmota flaviventris. Next base: position 57,115,042 of record NC_092503.1, read on the forward strand.
GGCCACGACCTTCTGACATACAGGTTGAGGAATCCAGTGTCAACCTGAATACTGGCAAAGCTTAATTTACAAAAAGATTAAAAACTATAGAGATTTTAATGCTTTCTTCTTTCTACATACCAGTGGATCCTGTCATGTACTTTGGAGACCCCTACCTTGTGACTGCTTCCTGATGTACTCTGGGTTTAATACCTTCTAGGACAACCCATCTTCCTTTCCCATCTCCCTTTTAGTAGTCCCTTGGGGACTATTCCAACACACAGCTGTTCTCAAGAAAATGCCAACAATAATTTCTTAAAACAGGCCTGCCTCTTCCGCCTGTCCCAGCCCCTTCCTCAAGAACTCTCAAATAAAATTTGATTGTACGTGATTGTTTTTTTTTTTTTTCCAGTTTAATTGACTTGAATTTACCTTAGAAAATGGATGGGTTCAGGGGGAGTGTTTAACCTGTGCCTGATATTCTGGAGCCCATCTCATACTATCCTCAAAGTCTGATAAAGGCAGTGTAATAAGAAGCCCTGAGGCTCAGAGATGTTACATAATTGACTAACATAATACAGCTAGAAAACAGAACTAGAATTGGAATCCTGATCCTTTCGATAGCAAAGCCCACTTGTGTTAACTTCTATCAGGGATCTAAGCTTTGGGAAAATCTGGTTGGGACATGTCCCCAGGGGCTTTGTGGAAGCCTTAGTCTCTGAAAGACCAGAATATTTGGGTGATGGATTTTTCTGGAGTTTATCCATTCACCTATTCATCCACAGAAAGAAAATGTCTCACCTAGTATGACTCAGGCATTGAGTAGACATGGTATCTAGGAGGGGGAAAACACATAGGGGACTGAGACAAGTTTAGAAAGAGGGAGGGAGGCACTTATTGGGTAAGTTCTGAAGCCACAGGAAAAGTCATTCAGACAGGGAGATGATGGTCAGCTTAGAATAGCACCTCCTTAGGTTGGGGTATATGATTTAAGATGGAATCTGTGGACCGTGTTTGGAAGCTGGTGATCCACCTGAATGTCCTGCTGATTACAGGGTACACATGTAGGCCAGGGTATCTAAGGATTAGGACTAAGTTTCAGTACCTGGAGCTGTTCTTCAGGTCTGTGAACCCCCCCCTCCCACTCCTCATGGCACCTTTATTGAGCTGGAGCTACATAAAATGCTCTCTGAAAGCGTGTCTTTTTGGACTGATTTTATTTGATTAAAAATCTATGCTCTATTTGGTATATTTGAATCACTTATAGCTGATTAAAATGAGATATTTAAAAAGAACCATGACTTTATTTTATAATGTTAACTGCTTTCTGAAAATCAAATCAATTGACATCATTTTTACATATAATCTTGCTAAAAAGCTAACCCAAATAAGTTTGAAGCCTGCCTAATGTAGTCTCTACTTGGGGGGTCCCCTGGGACATTTTATTTCTCCTTCTTCCCCAGATGTTCAGGAGGTTCACAGAGTTAGTCATCCAGATGTCTAAATCCAAGTTTTTGACAATAGTTAAAGAATTGCCTCATAATATTAACATGACAGAAAAGGTTTTCTGTTATGATACATTTCATAAATATAGAGACTCATCTGTCATATTTATCATCGAATCCCCTAAGCACAGAATAGTGCCTGGCATGTAGTAGAGGGTCAATAAATATTTATTGAACGAATGAACAAATGGGTTTTTTAAGGATAGAGAATAATGTGTTATATTTTATATTGTCCAGTGTGGTTGTATCTGTCAGCTTTTATTCTATAAAGAATATGGTAAGCAATTAGGAACTATTTACTATTTTAAGGAACTGTTTACTATTTAAGTTGAATAACAGTGTGTGATTTTATGTGCTTAAATTGGTTCTGGTCATAGGAGATGGGTCCCTGAAGGTAGTCATCCTGGTTGGAAACAGCTGAGATACATGCCCATACTCTTAAATCAAGCTTAGACAAATCCCTTTTTTGTGTGATGCATGTATTGAATTATTTTCTTTCAAACATTGGCATACAATATACCAAATGTATTGTGTTGGGGACATTTTTTTTATTCATTTCTTTTTAAAATCCATGTGTGTTTTAAGGGAAATATAAGACATAAGTTTTTGATTCATTTACACTTAACTCATCATGATGTGGTTTTGTGAGCACTCTTTGATATCCAAGAAGAATTTTTTTTTTTTTTACTATAATGTCCTTTTTACTATACTTTTCCAGCTTTTCCCCTTAGAAACAGGAAGTTGCATTTGGCCAAGGATGGAAATGTATGAGGAAGTTTTAAACTTGAGAAAATGTTGCCACAATTCTATACCTTTCCCTCTACCATTGAGTGCTGCAAAGCCTCAAAGAGGACAAGGGAACAATGTGCTGGCTATGTCTTGGGAAGCTTGCTGGTTCTTTGTTTTGAGAGTTCCTGGAAACTTTGTTTTAAGGAAGTCAAGTTATGTGGCTTCCAGTGGATTTTAGCTATGGATGGGTCAATCAAATAATGTGGATTTTTTTCTCCTCTTTTTACTTGAATATTACTAATTTTTTTCAAGTGGGGGCAGATAGTAGCATGCTATATATGGCCTTGAAAATTTGCAAAACTTTAGTATCTGAAGAAGTGGTTTGTGTTCTTCTGGGTCTTGCCCTGCCCTCCATGCCCCATATCTGGGCAGAAGTTTATGTATACAAGATTGCTAAGCCACATACAAATCCTGTGGTTACTATAAATACAGAAGATAAAATATTTTAAGTGTACTTACACATAGTTAATATGGAAATTATATTTCTTCTTAGAGATTTATTTTTTTAAAAAAGATAAATCATTATCAGACTATTTTATGACCCAATTTTTCAAAACCAAATTAAAACAAACCAAAGCAACACATGTGAGAAGCTAAGACACATCTAGAAATTGTTCTGAATCCCTAAGTTCTAATTTTATAACCCAAAAAGCTGATGAAAGTATTATGCACCTTGTTTGGTTGCACATAACAAGCATTTAGGCATCAACTATTCTTTAGACCTCCATCAACATGCATTTACCCCATTTTCTGTAACAAATTAGTCTGAATGCTGAGCTGGCAAACAGCTGCCATGGGTTGCATGAGAAAAATAACTCAAGAAATGAAAAAATGTTATTGGTTCCTTAAATACTGGAGGTCAGGACTTTGAGAAGACAGGAAACAAAGTCTTTTGGCTTTGGGGTCTTGCCAGGAGGCCTCATCAGTTTCAGCTGTGGATAAAGGCCTTGTCTAACCCCAGGGTTTTTTTCTGCTTCTATGTAAGTGATCATGGACAGATTTCTTCTAACGAAATCACTGGAATGACATCAGCTCTCTTCAAATATCCCACCTCGTGTCATTCTGAGGACATTTTCCTCTCGGTTACCTGTGTTAAACTGGTTTTCCCTGGGCTGTTATCCATTAATTAATAAGGTCAGCTTCTCAGATTCAGACAGGAGAGGACGCACAAGGAAGAGGAAAGGAGGCTACATTCTGACATCCGCCTCTGACTTTTTTGACAGTAGGTGCAACCTTTTGTGACAGGAAGTGCATCCTTTTTTGTTCAAGAACTTTTCTTGAATGAACAGTAAGATATAGAATGGTTCTGTCTTACGCAAATAGGCAGACTCAACAAAATCAAGGTATTCCAGGTTATAAAGTGTTTCTCAACCAATTAACGCCAATACGTGAAGCAAACTGGTATTTTATAACTGATTTAGGCAGTTTGTACATTCCATTTTTCTCTAGTTGGTTGTTTCCATTGAGATTTATATTCTATTCTGTAGCTGAGGGTAGGTCAAGCATCTCAACCTGTCAATATTGGGTAGGTCTTGCCAAGGACTGAGGTCTCTCCTTGTGTGCAGGAGAGATCTTTCTCTGGCTTTTAAAATCCTATTTGTAGATGATAACAACATACCTCTAATGCTAGGACATATTTATGAAGACTCAATCATGTAGATAATTCCCAGAAACTTGGGAAAGCCATCAATTTATTTTTTCTATCAACAAAAATGTCTTAGGGCTTTAATTATATTTTCATTGTGATATTTCTTCTTATCAAGGTACAATAGTTTATTTATTTTTTATTTTTAATTGATTTTATTTTTAAATACACAATAGCAGAATGCATTACAATTCTTATTATACATATAGAGAATAAATTTTTCATATCTCTGTATATAAAGTATGTTTATACCAATTCATGTCTTCATACATGTACTTTGGATAATATAGTCATCACATTCCACCATCATTGCTAACCTCTTGCCCTTTCCCTTCCCCTCCCATCCCTCTACCCTACCTAGAGTTCATCTAGTCCTCCTATGCTCCCCTTCCCTACCCTACTCTATGAGTCAGCCTCTTTATATCAGAGAAAACATTTGGCATTTGTTTTTCAGGATTGGCTAACTTCACTTAGCATTATCTTCTTCAGCTCCATCCATTTATGTGCAAATGCCATGATTTTATTCTCTTTTATTACTAATATTCCATTGTATATAAATGCCACATTTTTTTATCCACTCATCTACTGAAGGGCATCTAGGTTGGCTCTATAGTTTAGCTATTGTGAATTGTGCTACTATAAACATCAATGTGGCTGTGTCCCTGTAGTATGCTGTTTTTAAGTCTTTGGGTATAATCGATTTGCCTTCCCTCAACTTGTACCATTTCTATCTTTGTTTTTTGATGCAGAGAAAGTTCAGACAGAAGTGAAATGAATATGTTTCTATTTCAGAAATGCTGTGCCAGCCACTTGGGAAGCTCAATAATCTTAAAATGATGGGTAAATGAAGGAGATTATCAGCTGCTATTTACAAATTAAGAAGTCGTAATTTCACAAATGAGAGTTTTCAGAAGTGGAACTTCCAAATGGCAAAATTCATCCCTCATCAGTCCTCCCCCTTATTCCTCATCCTGTCCTGTGGTACCAAGTCATCAGAACTTAGAATGTGGAAAAAGAAGTCCATCTCTAAGGCAGAGTTGATCCTGCTCAGTTTTCTCCTGTACAATGATTCATGTCTTCCTCCTCTGTCACACTGTCAGCATCCGCTAATCATAGCCCCATGATCACAGGACTTGTGCACGTAAACAATTTCCAGGAGGTACAGAACAGCCAGGGACCTCTCAGGCATAAACATCAGTTATTCTGTAATTCATTACACCCCCATCCCCATTCTTTGACATGTGCTTGAAATAATAGCTTTCCTTAAAATGTTTGAACATGTCAATGGACTATGTCCTTTCACTGTCTTTGGTTCTTAGCTTTTTGATTCATCAGGTCCCCTTCCTTTGAAACAAAAATCTTTGGCTGCTCTAATAAAACTCAGTAGATTTGCTTCTTGAAGAATATCAGAAGGACACAGTGATGGTATTTCAAACACATGCTCATTTCTCTTTTCATTTGTGTTTTTGAGGATCCCAGGGTGCTAGGGAGGCCCTTTACCCTTTACCACTATTGTTAAGTAGACTACATATATTTGGTGTTTACCTTTTTTTTTTTTTTTGTACACTAGTTAGTTATGTTACTTAACCCCCATTTCTGCTGAAACAGGTGTCTTCAGCAAACCAAGTTCCTTCAGTTACCCTATGTATCTAGAGGCAGGGGTTAATAACTTCTGATTACTCTGATGAAAGTAGCTTCTGCATTCAGTCAAAATTTGTTGATTGAATGCATACTCTGCCACCCATCACAATAGGCCTTGGAGATTCAGCAGTAGATGTGACAGTTTCTGCTCCCATGGGAGACTAGAATTGAAAAGAGACACTTAACGATTTGAAACCACATTTCTCCAGTGCCTGAACTCCCAGATGATTTGTGACAATAAGGGGTGGAAGATTTTTATCAAGTCTCTTAATAATAGTGAACTTCAAATATAAAAGAAAAATGTCCAGAAAAAATGTTTGATTCCCTATATGTCTGAGCTATGTGTCTTCAGTGATTAGAAAATGAGATTGTATCTGTTGTCACTTCTATGGGCTAGGAATTCTTAGCTCTTTAGCTGTGTTTCAAAACTAAGCCAAAGTTGATAATTTCTCATATCTTATAACAAATCTGATCTTCCCACAGCTTAGCTTAGGGGTTAATATTATTTCTTTTTATAAATGAATACTCAGGCTCAACATGTTTATTTGATTTACCCCAAATAAGTAAACTCAGTTGGTATGTAGGGTCTGGGTTTGATCCTATGCTATAGCACCTTTACCCTTTTTGTGCTAATTAGTGAGACTAGCAGTCAAGTGTAAAGACAGGGAACATGTGTTAGTTTAGAATCATTTATGGACATTGATGTGATTTTAACTGTTCTTCCTGCATATCATGTGCATTGACCTCTGACACATCATGTGAGAGAAGCACCAAGAAGAAGAACTTCCAAATCATTTAAATATGGCCTTAGAAGTCATTTCCCCCCAATTATACTTTTCTTTCATGTTCTGGAAATTAATAATAGTTTTCAATGAAACTGCACTATTGAAATCTAATTGTTATGACCAGATCGTTTACAGAAACAATAAGAAATGTTCAAATGTATGAGTAACCAGCAACATACAAATGAAAATAACAAATGAGCAACAAAATAGCAAAAATTAAAACACTACAGTGATCCTAAGAAAGCAGATCTCTTACATACTTTGCGGGTAGCAGTTTAAATGAGGACAAATCCTAGAAAAGCAGTTTGGAAACTATCAAGAGCCAGAAAAATGTCCATGCTATTTGATCCTATATTCCCACTCTTGGGAATCTATCCTAGGGAGCAATCCAAAATATGGGGAAAGCTACACACCTGAAAAAGTAAAAATATCATAAACACCCAATAATAGGATAAAGGTAAATTATATTTTATTCACTTGATGGATCATGGCCAAAGTAGTGACAAGTTGAAAAGATTAGGAAACAATGTCAATTAAAAATGCAAAATTGACAGTATACATATCTATCTTCTGATTACAGATAGGAGAAAAGCAGATGAATAGGGGGAAAAGTTAAAGGAAACTTGGCCTGATACTAACAGAGGTTGAGGTCACAGGACTTCTTGGTGGTTTTTTCTTTTTCTATTTTCCAAAAATTCAGTAGTGTTATTTTTATTGCCTTTATTCAAATTATCAATAGAAATATATCTAATTGAGTTGTTCTCCACAGCTGTGTTGAGGTTCACTGGTGGGTTTGGAAGTGAGTGGGAGGGAAGGGGTGGGGTTAGAGCCAGCAAGCAGAACCTGCCACAGAGGGTCCTCCAGGAGGCCACCCACCAGGAAGGACAGTCACTGAGGGGAGGTGTTCTGCACAAAGCTTTGTAGAAATATTTGTTAGGAGAAATCCTAATAAAGGTTACCCTTATCCATCTGTGCCTTCATCTGAAATAGCAAGATAGTAGTTGTCTAGCTTCCTTTCTGTATTGCTGTTGATACACTTGAGGTAATGCATTTTTAAACACATGCATCAATACCTTATATGATGTTGGTTACTGACATTTTATCTTATTTTAAAATTTATTTATCTCATCTATTTATTTATTTATTTTGTGGTGCTGGCGATGGAACCCATGGCCTTGTGCATGCTAGGCAAATGCTCTACGACTGAGCGACACCCGCAGACCGCTATTGTTTTAATTATAATAATAGTTTATTTGAATACTGGTTTGCTTTTATGAACAATAGCAATAATAGTTTCTGTCCTACCTACCTCATAGGATTATTGTTAGAATCAAATGAAATAATGTATGTAAATGAGTTTTGTTGACTCTTAAGAGTTACAGAAATGAAAGCTGTTATTTTTGACAGGACACCTGGTTCCCAGGGTATTGTGAATTTTGGAGTAATGCCAAGGCCTAGTTTTACAAAATGGTACCCACCTCAAACTTCTGGGTTGATGCTTTTTCCATGGCAGAGAAAGATACATTCTGAAGTCTTTTCTTCTAGCTCCTGCTAGGCCAGGTGAAGAAAATCCTGTTTATGTCAAGGAAGTATGTTGCTTACGCAGAGAGTTCTCAGGCTTGAGGAGACTTTGCAGTCAAGATGGGCTGTTGCAGTATGAACAATCCATCTGAGGCAATTGGGTTGATTGTGCAGACTGATGTAGGCAATGGTGCAACTGTCCTCATCTTCAAGAACTAGAAAGCAACAACTGTCAATGTACTAGAAAAGTTATGAAACAAAAAGGCACTAATATCTACTTTTGGAATTTCTAAGACATTGCTCAATCAGAAATCCAGAATGTTCCATAGGGGGAAAATCAGATTCAAATAAATCTTATCCAAATAGATCATATCCTGTCAATTTCTCCCCTGTGAAACTGAGGTCTATGATAGAAAGCTCTCAACACCTCCCATGACTCTATGAGTAGCTGGTTAGAAAGAAAAGATGAGAATGAGGGGGAAAGTCTTTCCCAAGGCTTTGGCATTGATCATCATTTGCTTCTTCGTTGCCAGATGTTCAGCCTGCAGGACAAATACTGATACAGAAGGCTGATATTTAACAGGTCTCAATTTGCTTGTGAAGTAATAATTTGGGTTAATTTCCTTTGTAGAATTAAATGAATTTTCCTAGCAATATTCTTGTGTCTAGTAAGTGAGATAGAATGCAGGTAAAACCCTTTTATTATTTCTTCTAGAGAAAAATAAACAACATTCATAGATTTTACATAAACTAAAGAGGTAAAGTATGGAGATATATCTTAACTCACACGTGTATATATGAAATCTCAGTGAAGTGGGCTACTCCCTTCCTTAAGAACTCTTTACTCCTAAATATGACCTGCCTGTTCCAGTCAGGAAGCTCTTTGACCTTCCAGTTTTACAAGAACACACTTTTCCTAAGAAGTCTGTTTAAAATCAAACCCAGCCACAAAGAGAGAAAATACACACACACACACACACACACACATACACACATACACACATTAAAATTGAAAGGAGTTGGGGGAGGATATGGAAGAAAAAGGAACTTAAACCAAAATTCTATTTTCAAGGAGTGAATAAACTTGATCAAATCTTTTTTGTGTGTGTGACAAAATGAGGACTCACTGTAACCAAACCGTATGAAGCACAAAAAGTATAAATGCTTATATTAGACACACTGGGTGGGGTCCAGATCTTGATGCTAGCTCAGTCCCTGCACCTTAAGCAGTAGTCATCCAGTTGACCTTTGGTTTTCTTATCTCTAAATTCCAGGTTATTGATGATTAGATTTGAAAATGTCTATGAAACACCCAGAACATGAATGTCTTTGATAGGTTTTAACATATTGACCAATATATATTAAAGGAATCATATTTAAGTAGTTTGAGAGCTCCAGAGAGGTTATAATCATAAGTTTCTGTGAACTGGATCAATTTTGTGAAGTGCATCACATTTTGAGAGCTCCTGTGTGAATTCACTACAGAAATGTACCCTTCTATGTAAATTGCCTTTTAACATTAGTATTTACCTCTCAGGACATGGGTTTGTAAACTAGGATTTCTTTTCTTTTCTTTTTGGTAGAAAACATTTAATTTTAGTATCAAAAGCATTTTTAATTTTATGTTTTTTCAGCGTGGTAAAATAAAATTATGGTATCTAATTTTATGATAGGAGAATACTGAGACCAGAGAGGTCCAATGACTAAAATTATGTAGTGCAGACCCCTAAATCAATTTTATTTATTTATTTTTGTTAAAGTGTCTTAAAACCAATATCCAAGCAGATAATTTCCTATAGGCCTTTTGTGGATGTTCACAGTGTGTACTGGGGAGTAGAATTTTTGCTGTTTGAGAACTTCACTATTAGACTCACATAATTTTCCAAGAAAACTCCCTTTCAAAAAAGTTCTGCAACAAGTAATCTAAAAGTGATTTTTTTTTTTCTTCAAAGAAAATCCCTTTAGAAAAGGAGGAAGTGTACCAGGACAAAGGCAGCCAACTGACATCAGTGACTCAGTGTGTTCCATAAATTATAGCTCTGAAGTTCGTTTGAATGAGTGTTCACATTTCCAGAAAACAGACTGTGATGGTACCTAAGGGTATAGAAATAGCTACACAAGCAATTAGCTTTATAAAACAGAAAGGATTAGTAGGTGCATGAACTCTTCAGTTACATGCAGGCCCAGAAACAGATCTTTAAACAGGAGATTGCTAAAGGGCCAATGGCACATTGAGAAATCACTCCCCTGGTGGTGGTGAAAGTTAAGTCTGTGTTATGTATGGAAGAAAGGAGCTTGCCTGTGTGTTTACCTTTGGTGACCTAGGTTGGTGAAAGAAGGTAAAGACAGTGTAGAATAGTCAGGTGCCATGTTCTCCTGAGAGGGAAGAGCCTAATGAGTCCAAATGCAGGCTTCTTTTCTGAGTACACTGTAAAATATGTAGCCTTTAAATTGAAGGATGGTGATGGCCAGACATCAAATAGAGCAGAGGCTGGCAAACTGTTTCTGAAAAGGGCCAAAGAGTAAATAGCTGAGGCTTTGCAAATCATTTGTTCTCTGTCAGAACTACTCAGCTTGGTTGTTGTCACATGAAAAAAACCTATAAACAGGAGATGAATGTGTGCAGCTATTTTCTGATAAAACTTCATGACTACTGACATTTGAATTTTATATAATTCATGTCACAAATTTATGGTACAAAAATATTCTCCTGATTTTTCTCAACTATTTGAAAATGTGAAGCCACTGAGCACAGTGGCACACACTTGTAACCCCAGGGACTTGGGAGGCTAAGGCAGGAGGATCTTAAGTTCAAGGCCAGTTTGGGCAACTTCAAGACCCTGTCTCAAAATTAAAAATCGAAAGGACTGGGGGTATATTTCAGTGGTAAAGCACCACTGGGTTCAATCCCTAGTACCACGGGGTGGATGGAAATGTGTGTGTGTGCGGGGGTGGCGTGGAGAAAGAGAAAGAAAGAAAAGAAAAGAAAAATGTGAAGCCATGTATACTTTGTGGTGTGTACAAAAAAGACCATGGGCTGCATTTGGCCTATGAGTCAGGATTCCCTGACTCCTGATACTGTGAATTAGTAAGTTAAGGACCAGAACTCAGAAGACAGAAGATGTCATACACATTTCTTGGATCTACTTTCTTTCTCTAGCTATTAAATCTTTCAAATATTATCCAGGCACGGTGGTGCACCCCTGTTATCCAAGTGACTTGGGAAGCTGAGGCAGGAGGATCACCAGTTTTAGGCTAGCCTGGGAAACTTGGTGAGACTCTGTCTCAAAGTGAGAAATTAAAAGAGGGCTCATGATGTAGCTTAGTGGTAGTGTAACTCTGGGTTTAATTCTCAGTACTGACAAGAAAAAAAAAAGTCTTCTAAATATCATTCTTGGTTGTGGTTTGAGTGTTTGCTCCTCGCGGGAGTAAATGAGTATCTTAGGAAGCAGATGTGAGGGGATCTATAAACAAAAATTTACTCCTGATGATGGAACCTTACATTTGTGAAGAGCTCAGAACCACTCACTGGCTGTAATATGCATATTTAAAAATCATATAAAATTAAACTTGCCATGAAAACAATTAAAATGTGCTCTCTTAGAAATTTTCAAGTATACAAAGATTTGCTCACCGTAGTACCATGCTGCACAATGGATCCCTTCAGCATAGTCCTCCTTTCTAAATGATTTTTTTTTTTTTAATCCTTTGACTAACATCTCTCCGATCTCCAGCCCTTGGGAACGACCATTCTACTCTTTGTTTGTATGAGTTCCACTTTTTTAGATGCCATCTATAAGGAGATCATGCAGTATTTGTCTTTCTATGCCTGGTTTATTTTACTTATTATAATGTCTTCCAGGTTCATCCAGGTTGTCACAACTGACAGTGGTTTCCTTCTTTGTTGAGGCTGAATGGTATTCCATTGTGTATATGGTCCACATTTGGTGTATTTATTTCTCTGTTGATGGACACTTGGGTTTTTTGCATTTCTTGGCTATTGTGAAAGTGCTGCAATGAACACAGAAGTGCAGACGTCTGTTTGACATTCTGATTTCACTTTCTCTGGATATATACCTGGTAGTGGGATTGCTGGATGCACGGTAATTCTATTTTTTTTTATTTTTTATTTTTTTGTAGTTGGACCAAATGCCTTTATTTTATTTGTTAAATTTTATGTGGTGCTGAGGATCGAACCCAGTGCTTCACGCATGCTAGGCAAGCACTTTGCCACTGAGCAACAGCCCCAACCCACGGTAATTCTATTTTGAAGTAGAAATAAATGATAAAGTATATGAAGTTAAAAAGAGAAAAGTCCGGTGTCATTAACTTCTATACGATCTCCTTATTTTTGTAGTCTAAAAGAGTTGAACTCCAAGAAGCAGAGAGGAGAATGGCAGTTTCCAGGGGCTGGCAAGAGCCCTGGGAGATTGGGGAGAGATTAGTCAAAGGATAAAAACAAAAATCACTTTGGCATATGCACTTATTTTTGTTTGTTTGTTTTGGGGATATCACGGATTGAACTCAGGGGCACTTGACCACTGAGTCACATCCCCAGATCTATTTTGTATTTTATTTAGAGACAGGGTCTCACTGAGTTGCTTAGTGCATCACTTTTGCTGAAGCTGGCTTTGAACTTGTGATCCTCCTGCCCCAATCTCCTGAGCTGCTGGGATTTCAGACATGTGCCACCACACCCTGCTGCACTTACTTGATATTTTAAAAGTAGACGCTAATATTTCCTTTTCATTAGAATTCTTACTTTATCATTATGGGATTATAGTTTTTAGAGGATAATTTTGGAAGCATATTTTCATCATGATAATAAATATGCCATTCTATGGCTGCTATTTTAAGTATCCAATGATTAGGTACAAATATAATAGTCCCCCTTTCCACTATTTAGTTTTAAAGGCTGAAATAAAATGACATGTACTAGAAGCACTATTTATAAGAGCTGAAACTATAAACAACACAAATGCTCATAAATAATAATTTACAAATTAAAATGTGACCTATGTACATAATAGAAAGCAATATAGCAATAAAATGAATGACCTACAACTACACACACAAAAATATAAATGCATCTCACAAACAGTATTGTGAGAAACAATTCAGAAAAAATAGTATATAGAGTCTGATGCAATTTTTTGAGGGGCAAAATCAGATAATTCTGATAGAGTTCAAAGGATGGCTGCCTTTGGGTTATTTAATGGAAAGTAGCAAAGTGTGTGTGTGGAGGGGGCTTTTAGGGGTCCTGATAACATCCTGTTCCTTAATCTGGGTGCTAATTACAAGGGAGTGTGCTTATTTCGCAAAAACTCTTCAGGCTGTACATTATAAATGTGCACTTTTCTGTGTGCATGTTTTAAGTCAATAAAAAATTAAAGGGAGAAAAATCATCTTGCTAAATCTTTAGCCTTTAAATGTTTCTTAAGATGAAGAAATAGCGTGGACAAAAGAAAGTTTTGTTCTTCAAATGGTGATCTTTTGAAATATTTTGGCTGTGACTCTTTCTATAAAAGCAAAGTCATGACTCAGAAAGAAAATGCTGTTAGAGAGAAGCTATCAGGGACCAAACCTTGTCTTTGAAAATGACTCTCCAGGAATCCCCAGTGCGTGCAAATCTCCACTTCTCCAACTGGCTTCTGGAGCAACCACCTCTCAGTACTGCTTCACCAAGTAATTCAAAGAAACAGATATCACTGGTTTCCATTGAAGTTTCTTCGTATAAAATGCTTTGTTTGTTCCTTTTATTATTCTTGTGTTCTTAATCTCAGAGGCATAGCTTGATTTTTTTCTTCCCCTTTTCTCCCTTTCTCAATCTCAGATGTCAAAAACTGACCTCAATGCCAATTTCCCACCTCTGATGTCATTCTCTGTGTCTGACGTCTCTGCAGGGGAGGCAGGAAGGAGGACGGAGGACTGGAGCAGCCAGAATGCAGAGTGGGGATACCCCCTTCTAACGCACATTGTCCCTGAGTGGGTTCAACACAGCAATGTAGTGCAGGCTTTCAAAAAGGGAGAATTAAAAAAGAAATTTGCAGACATGTATCTGTGGTGTCTGATTCATCAGTAGTACAACACTCCCAGGAGAACCCAGTGGAATTGGAAATCAGATTCTGTTTGCTCAGTTACATCTATAGCTTCCTGGATGGTACAGTCCCTGTACATACACCAGGAATCTCTGCTGATTTAAAAAAACCTTTAATTTCCTAGATATGTTTATTTAAAAATTTTACTGTACTTAAGCTGGATTTCCTCATGTATATGTAAATATTCTGAATATTTTAAATGTATTAGTAAATATCAATTGATAAAAGTTACAAGAGATCCTTTCTTTTCTTTAATCTTTCAGTATCTCATGAGACTGTGATTCTTACATGGGCTGAAGCACTCCTGGCAGCCTCCATGTTCTGCTAAAAGCGAGATTTAAGAGATGGGAGTTGAGAAAAAGTCAGAGGTGATCAAAAACTTCCTGCTTCACTGATGCTACTAATTTTTCAAATAATTTAGTAGACAATTATTGTTGATGCTATGGGGAAGAAAAGCTATTTAGTATCAATAACTTACCCAGAGGAAATAAAAAAGAATGAAAGCAGCTGATCTTACTTCCAGGGGGCAAGTTCCATAATATAGGAACATCTCTTTTGTGTCAGATCTTCTTTGGTGCACTAATTCAAAGAGATGACAAACTCTAGTCTCCAGAAATATGCTATTAGCCTCTGAACATGGTAATAAAAGGACAAATCAGTGCCCAGATCATGCATCTGAAGCAAGGGGCTGGCTCTGATGCTTTAAGACACAAGGAGTCCCCTGGGCTCCTACCCTGACCTCACCACTCCCCAGGTGAGTACCTGCCTCTTCCACTTGAATGGAGGTGGGTGTAGGCTGACACTCACCTTCCCTTCACCATGTTTAGAGATTCCTGATTCAGGTACTCTAAGCCTCCAGCCCTTCTAGCCTTCATTTCCTCTGCCTGAAGTACTTGACCACTGAGCTATCCCCAGTCCCCACCGTGTGATTTACTTTTTCAAACATATTCTATGCATAACAGTCTTCACCAAACTTCCTACATATGCACAAACTTTATTTCAACAGTCTGGGTACTTTCCCTTTTTCTGCCTTCCTCTTTGACACATCTTTCTTGTATCTTGGCTTTGGATATGGATGGAACTTGACACTTGTTTATATTTTTCCCTGGGCAATGTTCTTAATTGCTTGTTTTGTTTAACTGAGAAGATCACTGGCTTTAAATTCAGATGTATATGGCAAATTATTGAACCTCTTTGAATCTCAGTTTCTCATCTGTGAAATGAGAGTGACAATAACCACCACATTGGATTTCTGTGATGATTAAATAAATGCAATTGATATATCTGAAGTGCCTGGTAGAGAAGATGGGCATTACATATTCAGGTCAGGCCTTGAGGGTCAACCACTCCTACTACCCCTCATTCTTGCCAAAAGAATCATTCAAATTAAAGTTAAAATGAAGTTATTAGTTTGATATAATTTGTGTCAGGTCAGATAACTAAGGGTAAACATTTTAAAATCAAGCAATTTATGCTCATGTTTATTTTATTTTTGGTGAAGTATAATGTATATACAGAAAGGTATTCAAATCCTAAATATACAGCTCAATTACTTTTTATATCTATTTTCTGCTCCCTCACTTCTCAGTCAATAATGGGTATACTCCAGAATGCTCATATACTAACTTTTATTTGTATTGGTGGGGAACACAAAGAAGCATAAGATATAGGGCCTGTCCCTGCAGGTGATCTCTGTCCTCAAGGCCTACCTGACTTGTATTGTCTTGGCTAGGTCATTACACCTCACTGTGTCAATCCTTGGGATATAGATGAGATTTGAAATGAAGTGATGTTCAACAGACCAGGTGGGAAGTTTTAGTAAATGTCATTGACAGGATATTTGTGAATGGAAAGCAGCCTCTGTGTTATTGTGCCCTCTACCGCTTTTACAGGGTTTCCATTCTCTACAGGCCCCCAATATTACGTTAAGCCTTGGATTCTGTCTAAGGAGGTTGAAGATGAATTGCCCTTGATATCGCTTGATGCTTCTCTTCTGTGGCCTGGTTTTCAAACCAAGTTTCCACAAGAGTGAGTTGTTACAAAAAAGAGTGATTCTGCTGCCTCTCCAGTCTCTTGCTTGCAGGTGCGCCCCTTCTGCATTTAGCAGGTTCCCTTTTTGTTCCTTCACCATGCTGGGACAGAGCCAGGGAAACCTGTGTGAGGAGATGGATGTCATGCTGTTTGGACCCCCCAGTCACCACAATCATGAGTTAAATAAACCTCTTTCCTTTACACATTACCCATCATTGTGTATTTTGTTATAGCAATACAAAACAGACCTCACAGACTTCCCACACCTACATCAACGTGCTACCTGCTCCTCTTTCAGTATTTCTTTTGTGAGAAGTTACTGATTTTTCTACACTAGAAACTAAGGAAACTAAGGAATCATCCTTGACTACTTCCTCTCATCCATACTCCATGTCCCCAATTTTTCTATATTGCTATCGCACAGATATTTTCCAACTACCTTCATGACCTGGAAAACTGCAGTGTTCCCTCCATTCTAGTTTCCTTCCAATTTTCTGCACAGCATCCAGAGTGATCCCACTGTTATAACAATGAACAAATTCTTCAATGTGGGTGTATCTTGCTTCCCTTCCCTTCTCTCATGCCATCTTCATCCTCTGAGCTCCAGCCCACTGGTCTGCTTTCAGTTCTTTAAAACATCATTCTCCTTCTGCTATTGGACTTTCACACATACTTTTCCTTTTGAATGGAAAAATGCTTTCTTTTTATTAAAAAAATCATCTTCTGCAGATAGATTAGCTTAAATGTCAGTTCCCCGGGGGGAAGCACCCCCAACTTTCCCATATAGGTCAAATTTCTCCATGATAACATCCCAAGAGCAACTTGTTCTTTTCTTTCAAAGCACTTGATTTGGATTTTCATAATATTTATTTGTTTGGGACTAATTTTTTTAGCTGGAAATTTATCTCCTTCATTTGACTATGAACTCTATACTATTGAGAGAGATCGATTTTTTTACATAGAGTTTTGTATTTACAAGGACCACTATAAGCATGATAAGCACTAAACAAAATACAGTGAGCCATTGATACAAAGTGACTATAATTGAGGTCAGGTCCTATGGTCACTTGGAAAGTTGGAATCTCTTCTTCCTTTCAGTGTCCAAAGCTTGCTCTTATGTTTATTGCTCCACTGAAGGCTAAGAAGTAGAGTCTCTTCCTGGAGTTTTGCAAATATAAAAGAGCCATGAATGTCGGGAGGGCAGTGGTGATCGGGGAGGAGGTCCTTTCCTCCTGGCTCCTGGTCTTTAGTTGTGATGCCAGATTCCTTAAATTGGTGCTATTCAAACTTCATCAAGCAACAGAATTAACAAGAGCACTTGTCAAAACATAGATTTCTGGACTGGGGATATAGCTCAGTTGGTAGATTGCTTGCCTTACATGCACAAGGCCCTGGGTTCAATCCCCAGCACCACCAAGAAAGAAAGAAAGAGAGAGAGAGAGAGAGAGAAAGAAAGAAAGAAAGGGCTAAGGCTGTGGCTCAGTGGTTAAGTGCCCTTGGGTTCAATCCCTAGTACCGAAAAGAAAACAACAACAAAAAACCAAACCATAGATTTCTATGACCTACCCTCAGAGTTTTTGATTCAGTAATTGGGGGATCAGGCCTGAGAATCTGCATTCTAAGTTCCCAGGCCACGCTGATGCTGTGGGTATAGGACCACTCTTAGAGGACCACTGCTATAAGCAGTTCCAGCATGAAACACAGCCCCAGACTGATTTCCTTCATGCAAAGGGGCCCTCATTCCAAGGCCTGCTTGTCTTAGTGATTCCATAAGTTCATGGGGTTGAAGAATTGGACTTTGGTGGGCAGCATGTGATTCCTTGATCACTCCACAGTTGGAGGGTCCTGAGTGACTCATGATCTTATCAATATTACACTTCTCTGGGATATCTCCAATAAGTAATCACGTTATCAGTACTGCATCTCCAGGTGTTTCAAGAAATATAGTGTATTAATTAGAGCATATAAAGGAAAGGGAGGAAAAACAATAGATGATCCTCTGGGCAGAATAGCAGATGAGGAGTGTGACAGCATCTCTTGGTAGGGGCAGGCCACCCACTGTGGCTCAAGGGAAATTGATGCAAGCCAGCCAAGGGGAATGGAGCCTGGGGAAGCTGAGAGATGAGCTCAGGTAGGAGCAGCCCTTTGCAGGTGAAGTGGAATTTTAGTCTAGTGATCTTTTAGTCTGTATGTCAAGAGATTTAAAAGAACACAGGTATGAAGACAGTGATGTGGCATTGTACACAAAGCATTGGCTGAAGGATGTTTTGAAGAACGACCATGGCTGTAGTTTTGCCAATTACTCAACATCTCTGGGCTTCAATTCCTTTATCCATAAAAATGGGGTTAGTCTAGATCAACGTCAGTGAAGTTTTTCTATACAGGGCCAGGTAGTAAATATTTTTAGGATCTGTGGGCCATACAATCTGTTGCACAACCATTGAACTCTGCTGCTTAAGTAAAAAGAGACTTAAGACACTATGCAAATGTATGGGTGTGGCTATGCCCTAATGACACTCTATTTACAAAATAGGTAATAGATGGAACTCAGTTACAGGTTGCAGATGATTAGTATTCAAATTTTTTTTTCTTTTGGATCATACCCTCCTATAGTAAAAACCATTACCTAGTGCACACATTTTGATAAGTGTATACTAATTAAAAAATAATATATATCTGTAATGTTCTGATATGTATATTATAAAACAGACTCCTAAAATAGAAATTTAAAAGGGATATGATAAAATAAATAAAAATAGATGGTTCCCCCCACCCCACCATGGCTCATCTTGTATATCCCCTGGAGACTCTGGAGGCCACTCTTCTTGATGGTTTCCAAGGTTTCTTGGTGCTGTTTTGTCCTATTGTTATGTGTGTGGCACACCACCCAGGATAGGATGTACAACTGCCAGGTGATTTTTGGCTGAACCAACTACAGAGTAAACTCTGGATGATTTGTACTAACAGGGAGAAGAGGGGGTGGAGGCAATTAAAAAATAAAAGAGACATTCAAGTGTGGCTTTGGAACACAGCAAGTTCCAGTTCTCAGAAGCCAGGAGCTCCTCTGGGCTGGGCATTTGGTTAGGCATTGTTTGCAGTGGGCAGTCAGGAAAGGTCAGCTATGGATAACAGAATATTTATATGAAGACAACTGATCATGGGCTTTTGATTGTGGAAGGAGCTGTAGAAATCTGTCGGTTCACCCTCTTCATGTCTCAGATGAGATGGTCGCATCCAGAAAAATTCTGTGATAGCTGGTAAAGAGACAAAATTGCCTTTGAAACTGGGACTTTAAACATTCTTACCTAAGTCCTCTCCAGGAAATGTATTTTCTTTGTAGTTCTTTTGTGCCCTTTATTTTAGAACAACCCCCTTTCCGGATCATTATGAGCTAAAATGGCAAAAATTGTTTATCTCCATAGGTAAACATTTAATTGACTTTAATCCCAAACACTGGAACTAGGGAAGACATACATGTTTTGTGGTCCTTTTACCAGTCTCGCCAGCATATCTTAACCTGGAACATACGGGCACCTGGGACCTAAAGAGAGTACATGATTAATTCAGTAGGGTGTCCTAAGAGCATGCCTAGTAGTATCAACCTGAGTTAAATGTGGTAGTGTTTGCAAAAAGAAATGAATGGATATGAAATTCAATATTTTCCATTTGACTTTGTGAAAATTCTGTCATAAATTCTCTTTGAAGGGAAAAGAAAGAGGGAGATATTACAAATGGGAGAAGTTGGTTAGCAGTCCTCCAAGGTTATCGATCCAACTGCCCCTATTTCATGAGACTTTAGAAAGTGAAAGTTGAAGATTTCTTCTGTGGTGAAGGGATTTAGCTTCACAATAACCTGGATGTCCCAGTGGGTCTAGTGCGTAGTTCCTAGCACTAGCTCATATGTTTGGAATCAATGAGGATCTTAAGTGTGTTAGCTAAGGTTGACTCCAAGGGAGTGGGAGGGAGTTCATGCATGTTGAGTAGGGCCTCAGGCAGCAATGCAATGTTTCAGTAAGTTGTGGGCCTTGGCTGAGGAGCGCCAGGGCAGATGTACAGTGGCTGGTGAGAGAGCCATCCGCTGGGCTCTCTCTGGTAACACTCTCTAGGAAGTACTTAACACAGAGCTGACATTTTCCTGGACAGAAAGTAAATAGGGGTTTTGTGTGGGTCTTTGGATAATCTCTCTGGGGTAGCCACATCTGGTGCCCTGATTCTGCTGGCATTTCTGCCCAAGTCCATTTGCCAGTATCTTCCTTTTTGGATGTACTTCTGGGCATTTCCCTTTTAGAAAGGCATTGGGATGGAAGTCCCCAGGGGTCTGTTCCCTTCCTCTAAGTTAGTAATTCCATGGTAAGAAGTACAAAATTTTCTATGTGGGTGGATGCCAGAGGGTTTGTCGTGTTGTCCCCACCCCCAACCCCGGTTCACCTGAGAGTGATGATGAACCTTCCCTCTTAAGGTCTTTGACCCCAAAATGTACCCCGTGTGCTGTCTGATCTTACTTTCTGTCTCATGAGTTCTGTCCTTCTTGATCTAATTTCAGAAGTGACTAGCCAGCTAAACACATCGTGGATCTAGAAGAGGAATTTGAAAACTGCCCATTTCTTAGTCACTCTCTTTTACATCTTCTGGGAGATTTATTTCATTAGCTAGTTCTTTCATATACCTCGGTGGCTAGTTTTTGCCTTGAGTACAAATTAGAATGTATCCCCCAGCTCCTTCCCCACCCCCGTCTTCCATTTTCAATCACTCAAGAAATAATCAGTTTTTGAACTTCATCAAAGAAGTAGTGATTTAGAGTCAGTGTTCAAGAGGAGAAAACAGTAGGTATGATTAGAAAATTCTCTATAATGGGGGAATCTGATTAAATACAGTTCTGTCCCTTCTTTTGGAAAGGCTAAAGCTCTGTAGCAATTTTCAGCTTGTTCACCCCTTTTCTTTTTTTTCCCCCTTTAATGCCTATGCTAAAATTTCCTCTTGCTCTCATATTTGAATACAGATCCCTGCTATAGGGAAATCCCAGCTGACAAAATTATCTCAAATAGGCAAGAGATTTGGTTCTCTGCAATCTTTGAAATGCAAAAGTTAAGGAGGAAATGATTTAAACCCATCCAGGAGAGCCCAGTGGCCTCTTGGAACAAGAGCATGGCTTTAAGTGTTCAGGGCTGAGAAAGGTTGACATCTCAACCTTGATGCCAGTGTCAGAGGTAAACACCTTGCCACAAGCCAACCTGAAGAGGCTGGCTGGGGTGGGGGAAGGGAGTGTATTCTAGGAAGTGCATAACACAGAGCTGACATTTTCCGGGACAGAAAGTAAATAGGGGTTTTGTGTGGGTCTTTGAATACAGAACTGGTAAAAGCCCCAAACAGAAAAACAAAAATCTCCCAGAGGTGGGTTTTAGTAAAACACATCATGTTATCCACCTCCATCCAAAAAAGAAAAAAACAAAAACCCCAACAAGAGTAAACAGCACCTTTTCAATGACTCTTCCAATGCTTCACTGCACACCTGAGTTGGTTGATGGAGTTTCCTCCACAGGTCTTAGGGGCATTGTTCCCATTGTCAGAGGATGACCTAAGACCCACAGTAATCAGGCGAATTGTCTGCTCCTGAATGGAAGCCTTCCTGTCCATGAAAGTTGCCCCAAAGCTAATCACAGGTGATGTATGGGGACCACATTCCTTCTAAATGCACCTTTCTTTAACAGAGTGTTTGCACCTTCTGTTAGAAAAGAATGCCCCCTCCGACCCCCACTCCCAGGTTATTCTTTAGGGCCCAAAGAAAACTTTAGATTCAGTCCTCAACTGGACTAAAGAGGAGTTGTCACCTTTCTGTGCACAGGTGAATTTTTGTCATATCAAAGACCTCGTGTGTAACTTAACATCTTTCAAAACAGAGATGCAACTTGGACATGTCATTCTCGTATTTAAGGTTGTAGAGGCATAAGGATATAGTGAGATGATCAGGGCCCTCATTTGTCTCTCTCAGAGATATCATTGATTTGATGGGTTCCTTTCTGTTTGGAAGGGGTCCACTTCTACCATGTTAGTAGAGTGAGAAGGATCTGATTCCGGCTCCATTCAATTGCTGCCTCTTTCACAGGAGGTTTAGAGGACCATTTTCATGACCCTGGTATGTAATTCTTGCTGCTGTCTTTTTATTTTCCTTAAACATCTTCCATCTCCTCTGTTAAACACCAGGTTCCTGAAATGTCAAGGCCAAGGCTTTTAATCTCTCTCTCTCTCTCTCTCTCTCTCTTTTTTCACTCGCCACTCCCACCTACACCCAGCAAAGAGAATAGTACATAATTAGTGCTTGGTAATAACTTATATTTGTAAAACACCTTGCCTGTTACAAGTGCTTTCATGGATATCCTTCTACCTAATTATATGACTTGAATTGAAATTAACTGAAGTACTGAATTGAGCAATCCCAATAGCGGGTAGAGGCCTAGGCAGAAGACAAGCAAGAGGAATGGGACAGGGCAAGGCAGAACAAATGGGATTAAAGCTCAGAGTGAGGAGTGGCAGAGTTCTGCTGACAGATACTCCTGGGACATGCAGACTCCACTGGGTGGCTTGTCCTGCTACCCCAGGTTGACTGGCTCTCAGCTCTGTACAGAGAACTCCCATGTTAATGACACAGAGTTGTATACACAAAACTGGAAAGATGGATTGTAGATAGAGTCATTCACTTTTTTTTTTTCTGATAAGAAAGATGCTACCATATGATCTAGCTATCCTACTCCTGGGTATATATCCAAGGAAAATAAAATCAGCAAGCCAAAGAGATTCTCGCAGAGCTGTGTTCACTGCCCCTCTATTCACAATAGCTAAGATAGGGGAAATCAGCCTAGTGCCCATCAACAGATGAATGGATAAAGAAAAGATGGTTTATGTATTCAGCTACAAAGTAAAATGAAATTCTATCATTTGCAGCAAAGAAAATGGAACTGGAGGATATTATATTAAGTGAAACAAGACATAGAATGACAAAGTAATGCATGTTCTCTCACATGTGTAAAAAAAAAGTCTACTACACATGTAGTTCTAGTGGCTTGGGAGGCTGAAACAGGAAGATTGTGAGTTCAGAGCCAGCCTCAGTAACTTAGCGAGTCCCTAAGCAATTTAGTGAGATCTAGTCTCAAAATAAAAAACAATAAAGGGCTAGTGCCCCTGGGTTTAATACCTGGTACAAAAAAAAAAAAAAAAAAAGAACTGGCTACTGGCTGGGGGATGAGTGTAGAAAGTGGTTGGATATGATCTATGCATACACGGTAATATCACACCAAATTCTCTTAATATGTACAATTATTATGTGTTAAAAAAATAAAAAGCCACAAGTAAGAACTCCCGCCATGATTATTTATAACCCTAAGTTCATTGTTGTTTTCCTCTTCTGCTGAGAGAGTATTCCGGAATAGGATTTAGCTAAGCCACATGAAAGGAAAAAGACTTTTCATTAGGGACATGCAGGAGAGGCAGCAAGGCAGAAATAGGACAGTAGGTTCCAGGTGCTCATGAAGTTCAAAGGAATTGGGAAGCCTTTGACAAGGAAAGGAACAAGAAAAAATAGCAGAGATCGAAAAAGAACTTTCTTATATCAACCAGGGAAATCCAGACTTCAGTTCAGTAATGAGAATCATGGAAAGCAAGAGGATTCACTTATGTTTTTATAGATCTCCAAAAATCCACTCCACTCTGAAGTATATCTTGAGCTCCTTAAAGTGAACATGTATTTTTCTATTATTTTTATAGTTATACTTTAACATGGAAATATGTGTTTTATAATTCTATAGACAAAGGATTAGGAAATAAATATTTTTCTATTCCTTCTTTTCCCTGTTCCTACAGTTGAAGAGAGTTTCATGGTTTGGTCAATTTAGCACATAGATACCAGAATGCCAGGTAGTATTCCCAAGAGGAAACAGCGGATTTTGATGTGACTTTCCTTGCCCCAAACACACTTGTTGTGACAATACAAATGTCCATCTCCTCACATCAATGCCAGTTTTTGCAGATAGGTCTACCTTTTTATACACCTTAGGTATGTAACATTAAAATGTGTAAATTATATCTATTCAGTTTCTGCCATTCTATTCTGGGACTTGCAATGGAGGAGACACTTTAGATACTATTTGATGATCATAATGAAACTGATAGAGGGAGAGTACTGTAAAAGTCTTAGCCCTTTTCCCCAAGATGGTTGGCTGTTTCTAAGCCAGTTGAGCATGTACTTTCTCTCCCCTGATGCACACATATACCCCATCCCCACCCCTATTTTAAGAGCAGGGACCATTCCTAGAAATATGTAATGGTTGGGACAAACCTAGCTCTCACAGATCCGAATTGGGAACTAGTGAGAGTGTCTAAAGCCTCCAGCATAAACCTCTTTTGTTGCTGAATTGTGGGGAAGTCCTGGGGACAGACCAGCTAGTGGGTAGAGGTCTGGCATTACAAAGTCACCAAGCAGTAGCAACAAAACGATTGGTGCAGTCAGGGCTCCAATCAAATGTCAGCCCTGAGAGGACCTGTAGTGAGTAGGGATAATACTTAGGGCCACACAGAGTGTGGGACATTTGTCCCTGGGCTGGGCATGGGATGTAAAGATAAGAGACTCTGCCTTAGTCATCTACTGCAGGCAGCAGCAGGAAACATTTCTTCTCTACTTGCCTGACACCCTCCTATCACTATATCCTGCTCATTTCCAAATGGTGTGATTTAAATACATCTGTGTGTGGATGTGTATGAATCTTGATCTTAGACTTCTGAATAGACATGAGCTCCAGGTCCTCAGTTCCCATCAAGGTGCATGACACCTAGTAAAGCATAGAAGAAATATGTGTTGAACAGATGAATCAGTGGTCACAAAAGGATTATTCGGTTAAGAAAATCACCAAAAATTATTAACTGTTAGTTGTGTGGAAGACACATTGGTATATACCAGAAACATCACATGAATGCTGGCTTTTGCCCTTGTCCAGGGTGGCTGGAGGTAAGTTAGTTTCTGGTATCATCACCAGTGATATTCCTCATGGAACCTTTGTGGCACCCGAGTCTAAGAAAGAGTGAGTGCACTTCCTTTCAACTGTCAGATCCATGACACTGTTTAACTGCTGAGTACTTAAAAGATGAAGGTACTCCAATCCCTGTGGATGACCAGCTGAATGAACTCCAGCCAGACTTCCCTGAACCTTTAACATTGCTGGAGGAAATGACACTTTGAAGTCTCAGCAAAGATTCCCATCTGGATCATCCTTAGATAGGGGGGATTTCCGCGCCCCCCCCGTCAATTTATTTGACTCATTTCACCCATCCTTGCAAACAAGACAGAAATAACCCCTTGATGTTTTCCCTTTCCTTTTATTAACTATGTAGGTCTCAAAGGAAAACAAGAAAAGGAGTGGGCTGAAAAGAATAAATAAGTGCCAAGGGCCAGTTTTCGCAGACTCCTCCATCAAGCTCCATGGGTCTTGGAGAAAATTGGAAGGCCTGTATTTGGTAAAGGAAACTTGTTGGTGTCCTCGCTCCCTCTCTGCTCCTGGCCAACCCTCTGCCAGCTCCTACCCTGTTCCTCAACCCCAGCGCCTCCAACTCCACCCTTCCTTTCCATTGCCCCGGAGGGGAGGACATGAGTCAGCATTCAGACTTGAAAGTGTGAGCTGCCTCTGAGTCCTCAGAATGTAATCATTTCAGAAAATCTAGGACACACAACTACAGAGAAAGTCACCCTCCCCACCTCCTTCAGCTCTGTGGCCAGACATGTACTTCCACTCTCTGAATACAGCTTCAGCTGGACCCAAATTTTAACATCAAAACCACCACCACCATCACCACCAAACGGTATTGTGGCGTGTCAGAAAGCAGCAGCACCAACCACCACCCAAGTGCAATGGACAGATTTTGCAGAGAACACCAACAGTTTGAACATCTGGTGTTTGGAAGTGTTCAGCCTGGGGTTGGGGGAGGTGGTCAGGCGGGGAGAGCAAGCAGCATGTTCTGATCAGAGTCTCAATCCTAATCTTAGAATCCAGAATTAATTTTTTTCCTAGGTTCTTCCAAAAGAAGAATATGTTGGAATACGTTGAAATTCCCTCCTGGAATCTTGCTAAAATATCTAGGCTCACCTTTAAATTGATGCTTTTTGGAAAGGTACCAGCTTCACTGATTTTTTCCATTCAGTCAACATTTAATCAGTCTCTGCATCCAAGTTTTTACTTTGTACTGAAAACAATAAACTTCAGTACATGTCTCTTGCTAGCCCAGAGTAAACTCTTATCCTGGCTTTGGGGAAAAGGCTAACAGGCTCACACATGGGGCTGCTACAGACTTCATTGTGGATCAGACAGTTCTGAGGAGAAAATCTCCTTAGACTCCTAAAGATCCAACTGGTTTAGGATTAGGAGAAATCCGAGACCTCAGCTGCTCTCGTGTGTAACAATCTGGCAAAAAGTCATTTAGGAAATTATGATCCTTCAGATCCAAAAAGGGGAAGAATTGCTGAGCTCTTTATCATGCTCTACCTGCTTGGTTTCTTTGGTGCTGGGTTTTATCTTGCTTGAGTTTGAAGGTCTCCTTTTCCTTTTCCAGTGATCAAAGCAGCTCTGATTAGCAAGGGACAGTGAGAGTTGATGGCTGAAAGCTTAGTTGTTGAGTTCTCATTTCCAAATGCCTTGTTGCCAAAACAGACAGGAAGTGCTCCCACCAAGCTCTTATTTAATAAACGGATCTGGGATGTAACCTAGTTGCAGTCTGCAGAGCAAATGGAAAATCAGATCTTGCTCTGGCTTTGATGGTGTCCTGATGGAAACTAGGAAAAGAGCGATGGAAGCTCCCTCCTTCTGAGAAACGATGGAGATGTGCACCTTTGTAATATCACTGAAGGAAACTAAGAGGCCTCCTACTGCATGAGAAGAGACCCAAAAGGCAAGGCCACACAGCTGGATAGCGGCAGATAAGAGTAGAATTCTCAGTTCCATCTGCCAGTTTTAGCCTTTCCCAACCCTTGACTTTTAGTTGTGCTGTTATTTCTGATGGGGTGAAGCTAGTCAGGTTGTGATGAGTCAGTGAAAGGAGAATGGATTTTTCAGTGTTTATGAATACTTTGTAAGAGAAGGAGACGTGTGTGTGTGTGTGTGTGTGTGTGTGTGTGTGTTGAAAGACTGGAAATATCCCAAATGCTTTCTCTATATTGTAGGCAACACATCATTCTCAGTATAACTAGTTTGGCCTGAGGGTCAGTTCACTTTGGTAAGTTTTTTCAGGCATGGTTCTGTGCCTGAAAAATGCTCATGACTGTGGATAAGGAAAAGATGAGCAGACCTGGCTTTCCCTTCCACATCCCATAGGCTGCTTAGGGGAATTTACAGGTACACCAAAGCTCTGTCACTAGGTGAACAACGAAGTCATTGTGATAGGGCTGAAAGCAGCATAGACTGGGAGGATTAAAGAGGATCCGTATTTGTTTAGGGATCAGGATTTTCTCTGCATGTTTGGAGTTTGAGGAAACAAAGTGAAGTCACCAAGGGGGTTGGCTTTGGAACTGGCTTCTAAGCAAGGGTCTGAGTGTAGAGCCTGGCAAAGGACTAGGTAAGTGGAGATGTGTTCCTTTTCCCTTTGTCTTTTCTCCAAAACTTTGGGACTTTTTGAGGAGTTGTACATAGTTAATTCAAGTGATGACTGTGAAGATTATAGGCATTTCAGGGGCATTCCCAGCAGCCATCACCCAAACCAAGCAATATTCAACATATTGAAGAGATGCTCAGTCAGGGTTATTCTCTTAGATGTTGGTGTTTTGCTTTATTAATTTCATACCTATACTTTGTTTTACATGTATATAATTACATATGTTATGTGCATGTGTGCATATGTGCCCGTAATTAATTAACGGCATGGTAATCCCCAAAGAATAATATACTTGCAAGGGAATTAAAGTCAATCAAAGATTTTCCTACAGAACTTGTCCCCTTTTTGTTGAAAACAGTCATGTTCGTGAGATCACTTTGGCTAGTGAGAATCCACAATGGCTGCCTGCCCTCTCTCTTTTCACATCCCATCCTCTCTCTTTCCTCCCTCCTTTCTTCCTGTCTTCCCTTGCCTCTTCCTCCTCTTATCTTTGTTTAAGCTGTAATACATCTGGAAGTACAGTTGAGGGACTCGAGAACTTCGTTTAATCCTACGAACCATATGACTTTTAAACTAAAGATATAGTAAGGTCCCCTTCGATGTAATTCAAGGTAAGTTTAAGATATTAGAACAGATAATTTTTACAATTGTAAATTCTTAAAATGAGAAGCTCTCAATATTAGTAATGTTCACTGAAAACTAAGAATGGCCATGCTGTTGTTCCCCATATTGTGGTCTCTGCAGAGAGTTTAAAAAAATGCCACAGCCATCAGAAGAGCAAAAGCCAAACAAATAAAAAACCTAAAAACACCACAATATCAAGTACTGCTGAGGACAGGGAGCAATTGCAAGTTGAGTGCATGCTGGTGGGAGGCTAAGTCGTTAGGACACCTTACCAGACTGTTGGGCACTCTATCCTGAAGTTGAATATATGCATGTCCTATTACCCAGCATGGTACTCCTACATTTACACCCAAGAGAAATGAATGCATGTGCACCAGACAGGTTCTAGAACATTCCCAACAGCACTATTTGCAATAGCCCCCAAGCTGGAAGTGACTCAAGTGTCCATCAACAGAGAGCTGGAAACCACTCAAATCTCTGTCGACAGAGGACTAGGTAAAGAAAATGCACTGTATTTATACAACAAACAAATTATGACAAATTGCAGCGTAGGTGAATCTGAATCCCACTAACAGGATGTTGAGAGAAATAAGCCAGGCACAAAAGAATATCTATACATTAAAATTTTATTTCTATAAATCTGAAAAACAGGCAAAACCAGTACCTGGTTAACAGCAAATGACTGCTTTGTAAAGAGGTAGCCATGGAGAAGGGCCATGGAAGAAGCTTCAAAAAGGGGCTTCATATTTTATTTCTTAATCTGGGTTTTGGTCCATGCGGGATGCTCATTTTTGAAAATTCACTAAGCTCTAAACTTATAATTTATGTAACTTTCTGTGTATAATTAGAATTTAATAAATAGTTTGTGTTTTACCTTCTGAAATAAAAATTATGGGTACATTCTATTTCTTTATCTGAAGGTATCTGTTTTTACTATTCTTGTGTTTAGGGAAAATATTTTTTATTTTACAAACTAAACTTAGGTAAGTTGATCTTCTATATCCAAATCTATATTTGGCTTAGTGTTGAACAACATTATGGATGCCAGGTTTGAAATGATATTAAAGACATACACAGCACATATGTGTTCTAGTTAGCAAGTCACATTTTCCTTAACCTTGGAAAGACACAGGGTGTTTACATTTGGGGACATGGTAAGGGCAGAGAAACAGGAAGCTGATTGTCTTTAGGCACATGGATGATCCTATGAAACATGCAGACCTTGGTCAGAGTGTTCTTGCTGTTTCTTGGCACAAGCTTAACAGTTTGTTCTTTGGGTTTCTCCATCTTCTCCAGGACTATGTTGAAACCATGGTAGGACTGACCATGCAAGAATGACGGAATTAGTCATTTTGTTAAAAGCCCCTAATATGGCAAGACCAGTTAGGGAATGATCATGCACACTGAACACAAAGTTCTTTTAACACAAAAGGTGGATGAAAAACACTCAAGCAAAAGGCTGAGATGAAATGCCCACGCAAGAGCATGCTTGCCAGGGGCAGGCAGCTCTGGGCTACCCTGCCTTGATGTCCTTAGAAGTCCAGATGGCCTGTTTGAGGAAAGCATCACTTTGATTTTATCTTGAAGCCCAAATTCTGAGGAATGCAGTCTTCGTGGCATGGGAAGAGGTCTGTGAATGTTTAAAAATTGTGTGTGTGTGTGTGTGTGTGTGAAGTATTAAACTCCACTTCATGGATAATGAGTATGTCTGAACTTCTACTTGCCACATCAGCAAGAGATGTATGAATTCAACACCTCCTTTAACAAACATGATAAAATATTTTCTAAAGAATTCCCCACACATATAAATGTATGCTTTTGTCCTTTAGCCATTCTGTTTCTTTTCTCCGGTAAGTTTTTTGAATATATGGTTCACATAGTGTTTCCTTTCTATCTAATCCCTCCTTAACGCCTTGAAATCAAATCTCCATCTCCTTCTCTTTAACCTCTTTACCCAGATTGGCTCTTTACCCAGATTAGAAGTCATCCATTGCCACTGCAACCTCCGATGTCCTTTTGGTTTCATCCTTGCTGTCCCTTCTGTGACTCTCTTTAACTTTTCCCACTCTTATTCTTGGAAATTCCTCGTTCTTTCTATCTCTGGCATTGTCGCCCCCTTATATTCCGCTAGCTCTCCAGTTCTTCTGATGCTTCCCACGTGTCTCTTGATTGCTTCCTCCCTCCCCCTCTTAACCAGGGTTCAGTCCTTAGTGATCCACTTTTCTTTCTGGGCGCCACAATGTGTGGAGATTGTCCCTGTTCTCATGGCTGCAAACATGTGCGGCCGATGACTCAGATTTACAGCTCACGTCCTGTCCCTTGCTCAAGGTTTATTCCCATCTCTGTGACTGCCCACTGGTCATTTTCACTTGAAAGTCTCCTCAGTGTCTCAAACTCAACAATCTCTAACTGAGCTCATCATCTCCCCCCACAAAACCAGTTCCCCTTCCTAGTTCCTTGTTCATGCTCCCGCATCCTAGTCTCACGGTCATTCCTGCTCAAAACTTGGCAGTTTTTAAGGTGTCTCTGGTCTCTATCCTTGTTCACCCCACAGCCTTTCCCTAGCAGAACTGATAATTGTCAAGTTTCACTGCTTTTTCCCCTAATACCTCTCTTTTTTCCCTACCAGGGAACTTAACCACTGAGCCACACCCCCAGCCATTGTTTACATTTCATTTAGAGACAGGGTCTCACCAAGTTACTCAGGGCTTGTTAAATTGCTGAGGCTGGCTTTGAACTCACAGTCCTCCTGCCTCAGCCTCCCAGGCTGCTGGGATTACAGATGTGCACCATGCCCCTGGCCTCCTTTCCATTTTCTAAAGTGAGTTCTCATTGCAGGGCTAGGCCATTTTGGTCCCTTCCTGGCCAACTTCCAGCTTCTCATCCTCCAAATCTGATCTCATATTCTCGATTGGTAAATTTTCCAGAAACACAGCATTTCCCCACCACTCCTGGCATCCAGTTTTTGAGGCCTCCTTTCTGTTCCTTACACTTCTTTCACATTTTAAAAGAAACAGTTGCTTTTTTAAATGTGCTGAATGCCAGGTTAAATTCTACTTGAGAGTGGATATAATGACTTCTCAATCAAAGGGAGTCCTCACATTCCCACCTTCCTCCTACCCACTAAGTTGAGAAGGAAAACCAATATGCAAATAATAGAAAGGATAAAGAACTAGGAAGGAATTAGAAAATTATAAGTGCTGCTACCTGCTGCAAATAGAATAGTAAGCCAGGAACCAGATCCTTGCATCTATCTGGGAACATGTGCTGATTTTAAAGCTCTGCTTATTTTCAGGCTCAGTAGTGGTAAATTCGAAGAACAGAGAACTAATATTTGACCTGGTGAAGGACACAAAGAATGTTTGATATTGATCATGTTTCCCCTTTTGGGTTATAAGCCATCTGAAGAAGGGGCTGGCTGGAATTCTCCAAATTTTAGAGTGCTGAAATAATTGTTGAACTCCTAGGAATTTTTACCAAATTCCTCTTGATTCATTTTCTGACTGACTATATTTAGGTGTTCCTTATTCACTTTGTGACCTCCATGGCTCAGCCAATCACTGAAGCCCAAGTTCAAGTGACTCAAAGGTAAATTTTCATAATGCAACCATGCCAGTGATATAGTGGGCCTGATGTCTTGTCTTGGATTATACTAGGACTGTCATATCCCCATGTACTTTCTTTAGAAAAAGGAACCAAAAAAGACTCTTTCAATTCAGTTATACCAGATGTTGGGGAAGAAGATGTTGGAAGAAGATAAAATAACCAAGCAAATTAACTTAAAAAGGAAAAAAGAGGCTTAAAAAAAATGTCATTGAGTTTTTTTTTTAAATCTATTTTTATTTAAAAAGGGAGTTGGTGTGTGACTTTTTATTTTGTTTTTGAAATCACTTTTATTTTCCTAACCACACCAGTTGATAAAATCCAGATGAATATTTGGCTAGATGAACCCCCTGGATAGCTTTGTCAAGTGATGTCCATCCAAAAAAGGTCATGCATCTTAATCCCCATCATGGACCACTATAAACCAGAGGCAAAGGCAGGAAAAGCTAGATCTTTTAATTCTATTGAAGACCATGACCCTTGGTCCACCTATTGACCTTGTAGGAAACCACTCTTCTCTTGGTCTAATGAGAACATGGGTATCTTCAAACAGACAGACTGAGTCAAACATGGCAATGTTTGCTGTTGTGTTTACAGATTTTGCAAAAGGACATAATGTGCGCTATACATGAAAACAACCCAGACTGAAGTGGTAGAGCAGTCCCTGTGTAGATCTGATCACAACTGTGAACATCTTTTCCTGGGAGTAATGGTATTAGATGAAAATATGAAACAAAGTAGAGGCGTATACTTTCAGGATGCAGACAAATCTCAAAAATTCACAGTATGGGGAATAGGCAGAGAAACCTGGTGTAATGCTGGGTTATGCTAACTCTTGTATTTAGTTTCAGTCAAATATCAAATATCAGAAATATCAAATTTCTTAGGTAGATAATAAGTTCAAACACTGGCTTGAACCTCATTTTGGTTTATGTAGTTATAACACTGGATTTTTAAGGTTTCTTCTCTCTGATTATAAGGCAGGATGTCATGTTGTCTTTAATTGAAGTGACCGGACAGTGAAATGATTAAAAAAATAAAATAAAAAGATGCCAGTTGCATTGGCAGGACCAATATAATTAGGTACTAAGTAATCAGAAGGTATTTATGGTTTCGTTTGCTTGAGGGACTATTGAGCAACCAGTATGGGCAAGGTCTGCTTTTCTGTGAAATCTTATTGGTGGTGAGAGATTTTGGTATATAAATGTTTATTTGATTCAATAGCTAATAAGATTTTGGTCCCTTTCCCCATTTTAAGTAGGACAGTGACTATATGGTTTAAAAAGCAAAACAGAAGAAAATAGCTGTCAAGAAATTCTTCTTGTTTCAAAATGAAAATGAAGGACATTGGTTAAGTCTAGAAAATACTTCTGATGTTGGAATATAGGTGGGGCCAGTTTATTTGGGGTTTTCCTTGAAGGTGTTTCAAAGGGTGTGGATTTTATTCTAGACAGTGAGATATCTAGGAAAGAGTTGATAAAGGGGAACAAAACACCTCAGTTACTAAGAAAACTATGTGTCCTATGAGAAGGTAATAAGCTTCCACCCTTCCTCCCTTGGGCCAGCTAGCTCCATAGGTTTCATAACACAGCTGCTGTTCTTAGCAAGAGCAGCCTGTGGACGAGTTGAGAAGGGCCTTCAAGAGGGAGAGTGTGACCAGGAAAGCTGATATTATAAAAAAAAATCCATGTAAGATGAGAACAGAACATCCAATGGAGGTCGCCAGTAACCTGACAAGAGAAGTTCTGGTCGGTGTCAGTGGTGGGGAATAGAAGTCAGACAGGAGGAAATTGAGAGAATTGGGAAAGGAGGAAATGGAAACAGTATGTCCAGAACACTCTCTGAGGAAAAGTAGCAGTGAAATGAAATAGAGGGGATTGGTGATTGTAGGGAGTGTAGGATCAGATGAGGATCATTTAAGGTGCTTGATGGTAGAGTGTGATAGACTTAAATGGATGCTCTAGCAGGCGGGGAGAGACTGATGTGGAGAGAGGAGAAGACAGTCCAAGGAAGGAGCCCCTGAAAGTGTGGAAGGAGGCAGGGTCTAGAGTACATGAAGGAATTGTCTTTTGACAGGAGAAGGGATGCTTCTTTCACTGTAATAAGAGGGTAGGGAGACTGTAGATGTTGGTCTAGGTAGGTTTAGAAGTGCAGTGTTGGAAAGATCAGAGAAGAGCTAGAATCCTTTGGTTGCAAGCAACAGAAGGTATCTATGGTTAATTTAAGCTAAAAAAATTTAAATGTGTTAAATGAATTCTGGGTAGCTTAAAAACAAACCAAAAAACGATTATAAGCTGTTTAAAACCAGTGACGATTCTTCTGATAATCTCCAGAGAGAGTTTACTCCTTTTTAGGTCTCTGGACAGAGAAACAGGCACACATGCTTCTTTACTCGACAGCTGAGTACATTTCACAGAGCAGGGTAGCATAGTTCCTGATCCTTCTACTACTCAAGGGTGCCTCTCTTCCACTCCCTCACCTCTTCCCTTCTTCTCCCACTGTTCACTCTCAGCCTCCCAGGGTGCCTGTTCCATCTCCTCTTCAGGAAGTAGAGCGCCTGTCTCCAGGTACTTTGTCACTCCATTGCCTTCAGAATGTTCCATCTGCTAATGGAGGCTCCTCTTCATCTGGGTTTGGCAGCTGGAGGGTTTAGGGTGGATTTTGAGCAAGGAAGGGGGTGAGTGGGTTGCTCCAATTCATTTTGGGCCTTTCAAGCAGTGAACAGGACAGTGTGGCCTAGTGTTCACAGACAGTACCCCTACATGAAGAAAGCACTGGTTGTCTGCAGAGACAGCCTGCTTGAGTCCCATAGTAGGGAGATAGCCTTTGACCCTCCTTCTTGCACAACAGCTATCCTGATGTTACTGTGTTCAGGAATGCTTGATTTGGTCCAGAGCCTCTTTTATTGTCAGAACTGATGCTGTCAGCTGTGAGTGACAATTTCTTATCCTTCTATCCTTTCAACTCTTGTTGAATTTTCCTGATCCCCAGTAGAAATGATGGTGAACTCAGTTTGTTCTGCTTCGCACTGTGAAGTCAAGAATGAATGTCAAGAAGAAAGGTGAGGTACCCATTTTATTAAAATCTTACGGATGATCATAATGGCCCAAGGTCAGCTCTCTAACTTTGTAAGCTAAAACACTTCATTATTACTTCTCTGAAAGTTTTCAGTTTCTTGAGTTTCATACAGTTATACAATTCCAAGAGACATTTTTTGTATGTTGTGAAGATAAGACAATCTTCCAATTTATTAATCTAGGAGATGATTGTCAGAAGACAGAACACTTATGTTAGCTGGGCAGCAGACTTTATGTCCTGTAGGAAAGTCTGTATGGAAAATCATGTTTTCTGCTTCCTGGCCTGAGAGAAATTGGATAGGATACAACAATAGCTCCCCAATATAATCCCAAAGTTCAATCTGGATTCTTTAAATTTCGTCTCCCACATGACACTTTTCTCCTTACCTTTCCTTCAATTCATTAACATCCTTGAATTAGTTGTTCACATCCACTGGGTTTTTGTTGTTGTTGTTGTTCCTTCCTTTTACTAAACTCCTTTGAGTAGGGA
Source organism: Marmota flaviventris (assembly GCF_047511675.1). Classification (NCBI taxonomy): domain Eukaryota; kingdom Metazoa; phylum Chordata; class Mammalia; order Rodentia; family Sciuridae; genus Marmota; species Marmota flaviventris. The sequence goes on from NC_092503.1 coordinate 57,150,455, forward strand.
CAATATTGCATTCATGTTTGTATTGCTACATCTTCTTCCCAGAGGCCAGGGCAGGTTTTGCATATGGTAGGTGTTCAAGAATTGTTTGTTGTTGTGTTACTACCAGAGGATTTCTTGGAAAAATACTTCTCACTTTGATCCACAAAATGCTGGGCAAGCATCTTGGAGCAAGCAGTGAATTGATAGCCAAGTTTTCAATTTGATTCTTGGAGTCGACCATTTACTAGCTCTGTGACTTGGGGTTAAATCACTTAGTGCCTCTAAACTTCAGTTTCTTCATCTACAACATGAACAATCCTTATCCAACAAGATTGTCATAAAGATCAAATGAGATCAGGATGCCAAACTGTTTTAAAGCCCATATAAAACTAAGAGCTTAATAATGATCATGGAGTCAGAACAAAGGAACCAGGATGACCTTAATGACTATTGTTAACACCCACCTTTGGTCTACCTGTCTTTTCATCTCTGTAGCCTCAGCACCTAGCACATTGCTTTACAGAGTAGGTCCTCAATATATTTTTTTAAATGAATGCCAACATTATTAAAATCATTTTCCATCCTGCTTAGGTGCTTGCTAGAGGAGTAGAAAGTAAATGGTCCCAGAATATTTCATGTGGTTCAGGATAAAGATAGGGAATACAGAGATGGGGAGTGTCCTCCTCCTGGAGGGATGGAATGGGTCTGGAAGACTCTGAGGTTCTGAGCCTCTAAAGCACAGGCCTACCAACCTCAGATGGCGTTATCTCCTGGAACAGATAGTTCTGATGAGGTCAGTGCCTGTTGGGATTCTGCTGCCCAGATAATACTCAAGCTTAGGATCACAAATGATACTTGGAATAATGCTCTGAGAGGCACACTAAGGACAACAGTAGGTGTGCCGTGTGGAAAAGAGACAAAAGAAAGTGAGCCATGCCAGTATTGTGGAGGTGGAAAGAGTAGAGTGGGGTAGGGAAGAGATGATGATTGGAATGGAACGTGTCTGTCCTGTGCCTTTAGAGTGACCATCGATGTGAGGTGTACAGAATTTTATTTCTAGTGTGTTTTTTCAGTTGTATGAACCAAGTAGCCAAATACCAATGTTATTATGCATTTATAAAGAAGTCTTTCCAGCCAGGCACGATGGTGCACATGAGTAATCCCAGTGGCTCAGGAAGCTGAGGCAGGAGGATCTTGAATTCAAAGCCAGCCTCAGAAAAAGTTAAGCAACTCAGTGAGACCCTGTCTCTAAATAAAGTACAGAATAGGGCTGGGGATGGGGCTCAGTGGTCGAGTGCCTCTGAGTTAAATCCCTGGTACCCCCTCTCCCCCTCCAAAAAAAAGAAGTCTTTTCACTAAAAACACCCTTTTGAAGGTTAGAATAGTAATTTGATCAAATCATATTTGGGTTGGGCAGCTCATTAAGGTCAGCTAGTGTAAATTTTTTTAAAATATTTTACCAAATAAATAAGGTTTTAATTTGATGACAATATGGTCTCCTTCCTTTCCATACACCTCTGAAACAAGTGGCTGATCAGGAGTATATACTTTTCCTTTGTTCTACTACAACTTACAGAGTGATTTATAAACTAGTTTACCAAGGAGCAGATTTTTTTTTTTTCCTTTCCTTTATTGACCTACTCCAGAAAGTCACTGCAGAGGGACCTAAAGACTGTGACTCTCTTTGCTTGTCAGACTCTGGGTGGACTCGGGGAAAGCTGCCAGGCCTGGGTGGGGAGAGACCTGCTCAGCCCTGGTTCTTGGGACTGTTGGGAGCCGGCAGAGGCTGTGTGTTCACTACAGCTTGGTGTGCTTGTCTTTCCTCAGCCAGCTTCCTGTTCAACTGGAAGCTCTGCTGTCACCCACCACTTGGCTTTCGTCTTCCTAGGGTGGTGTTTTGAAAATAAGACTTCTGTGGGAGGATGTGGGACAGTTTGAGCTTGGGTTGACAGAGTAACCTGGAACACTGGGAGCGAACACAAACAAGGACATTGCAGCTTGAAGAAAAAACTTGGCAGAAGAATCATGGATCCAAGTGCCTTGGGTTGGAAAAGGAACAAGGAATCCAATTATAGTACTCTGTATAGAGAGTTAAAAAAAAAGTGCTTTTGTTTTGCTTTAATCCCATACAAATAAATGAGAATAAGATCCAGATTGAGAGTAAGTCTTTCGTTTAAGATTTTCCTTTAGACAGTGTCAAGATGGAAAACATCTTTTGGAGCTTGGAGAATGCTCTAATTTGTAGAACAGCTAATTAAAGCTTCTTACAACCTGAATGACCTGTTGTGGTACTCTAAGAGCTAAGCAAAGAATTCACTCCCTGTAGGACCAAAGCACCCTTACCCCATATATGTGATGCTTTCTGTGTGCTCCCGCACATGTGTGAGTGTAGGGTGGCACAACATTCTAATGACCTTGAAATCCCTAGTTGTAGTTATCTTCTCTAAGAGTATTTGCAACAGAGATACAACAGAATAACAGCAAAAGTCCATCACCCAAGACTTGTGGCTTGTACTTTGTCACTTTTGACCTATATAATCTGTTTATACACAGGCACAGGAATACCACATGCAAATATGTATTTATGCATAAATGCATAAACATCATATATAACATGCAAGAATTCATTTTGTAACAGGAACAATTGTCAACGGGCACAATTATTTCAAATCCAAGCAGCTTAACTTGGAACATTTTAAATGAATTTTGCTGTTACATATAGATTTTACATCATTTGTGAAGAATCTGTTTTCCTTATCACCGTGACTGTCTAGTGTAGCCCCTACCCTATGTATGATCTTTCCTTGGGGGCTGCAATTAAATGAGTAATGATCTTGGAAGGTTAAGTAGATAATATGATTGTGAAAACCTATTAAATCCAATTATTTTTTTTTCTGTGACCATGAAACACAATCTCTAAAAGCTGAGGTTGTGCAACTCCCTGGAAGGCTCAAGGCTCAGCTCTGTGTTGCATCTAATGAAAACAAAACCAAAAATAAAACACAAGTGATCCATGAGGCTGGCTCTTTGAGCCTCATTGCCTATAATTGTAAACATCTGAACTTCAGGATTTTTAGGAAAAGTTCTGCCCTGTGATATGTGCAGAGAGTCAAAAGGAACCCAGCCCTGTCAGTGTGTTTGACGGATGGCTCTTCACACTGCATGTCATGACTGTGGCAACTTAGGCAAGGCAGGTACTTCTTTCTGATGTAGAAGTTTCTATCTGTCCTGGAAGAGCCAAGAGCTGTTGAATGTGGAAACTTCACCATAGCCTTCCAGGTCTCTGTGCTGGGATTGCTCATCACGAGGAAGTGAGATCCTGACCCACATTGGTACAGTTATCATGTGGGCACGGGTGTTGTTCTTGGTGGCAGTTGCACCCGATACTAAGGAAAGGGTGAGTTATGCCACTATCACTCACCTTGCTTCAAAATAGGAGGTACTCCAGTCGCCTGGTTACCTGTGTTGTCACAAGGTTTAATAACCTTCAGAGGGTGGAGCTCTCTCTGATGAGTTCCCTTTAGATTGTTCACCCTGAACTCTCTTTGTCTTCTCAATAATGATAATAATAAAAATAATGCTTCCTTTGCTAAAGGCAGTACCTTCTTGACTTAAGTTTATAACACATGTTTAGGCCATTACTTGAGCTTATAGATCCAGCTTCCTCCAATCACATGAACAATGGTTTGCAATAAAAAATATGATCCCTTTCATTTGTAGAACACATTAAGTTTTATGAAGCACTTTTACACCATCTCCTGTCTCCCTCAGGCAAACCTGTGAGCTAAATACAGAAAACATTCTCCTCCCCCCATCCCCTTTTTAAGAGAGCCAAACTTGTGAGTCCTTGAGTATGGAGAAGCAAAGGTCACCCAAGTGGTCAGTGAACTTGGAATCTTGTCTTTTAGTTCAAGGATGATCGATCTCTCTCTCTCTCTCTCCTAGTTGTAGAATTATTTGATGAATTTTTTCTTTTTTAGGGCAAAAAGGACTTGATAATACTTTGGGAAAACAAACACTACTAAAACAACCTGCTGGTAGCATCTCCAAATCTCTAGGTCTCTTGGTTGTTCTCAGTTAGAGGGAGACAGATAATGGCCTTCTATTTGAGTGCGTTCTAAGGAGCAGGATGATGTTAATTTACTGATCATTCAAAATATCAAGGACCAGAATGTTCCTCAAAAGTAGACTGCATGTCTTTTATTGGTGTTTCATACTTCAGGGATATACACAGGTTAGATTTACTAAATCTCAGGGTTGTAAAAAAAGCATGGAGATCATTCCTCCCTTTACTCATGTATAATACTCTTAAAAAAATTGAGGCTATTCTACTGTCTTTCCTGTTTCCATTCCTCTCTCTTCCCTTCCTTTCCCTTTGTCTAGTTCAATGAAATTCTAATCTTCCATTCCTCTCTCTTCCCTTCCTTTCCTCTCTCTTTTCCTTTCCTCTCTGTTTCCATTCCTCTCTCTTCCCTTCCTTTCCCTTTGTCTAGTTCAATGAAATTCTAATCTTCCCCTTCCTTCTTGTGGGTTAGCATACACATATCAGAGACAATGTTCTGTCTTTGTCTGGGGGGGACTGGCTTATTTCACTTAGCATAATATTCTCCACTTCCATCCATTTACTGGCAAATGCCATAATTTCATTCTTCTTTAAGGCTGAGTAATATTCCAGTGTGTGTGTGTGTGTGTGTGTGTGTGTGTGTGTCACATTTTTTTTTATCCATTCATCTATTGTAGGGTACCTTCATTGGTTTCATAGCTTGGATATTGTGAATTGAGCTGCTATAAACATTTAAGTGGCTGCAACACTATAGTATGATGATTTTAAGTCCTTTGAGTATAAACCGAGGTGAGGGATAACAGCACATATTTTTCCTATCCTCATATATAAACACATGACCAATGTAAATCTACATCATGTACAACCACAATAATGGTATCCTAATTGGAACAAGGTCTACTATTATATGCATGTTTAATATTTCAAAATATACTTTACTATGATGTAAAAAAATAAAAATAATTTAAAAATACTACACATTGAGGTAAGAAAAAAATTTAAAAAAGAAAATTGACCAAAAACACTAAATGATTTACTCAAGATTACAAGTTGGTTAAATAAAGAGACTAACCCCTATTTTTTCCAAACTATTTTCACCCAAATCATAAAAATCACCTTTCCTCCAATGAATGTCATTGTAAGTTTTAAGCTATGAATGCTATAGTCTGCCTAAGAGGTTGTCTTAAATCTGAATTTTTGCAACATTTTTTACCTGGAAGTGAAAGATCTGCTCTGCAAATTATTTTTTTTAAGGCTATTTTGTGGAGCTGGGGTTGTGGCTCAGAGGTAGAGCACTCGCCTAGCATGTGTGAGGCACTGGGTTCGATCCTCAGCATCACATAAAAACAGAGATATTGTATCCACCTATAATTAAAAAATAAATAAATAAATGCAGGAATATGTCAAATCGAATCCTGTCTGTGAAGAATTCCTTTAAAAAAAAAAAGATAGTTTGTGTGTTCATTGTGTTTTGGGTCCATGTAGGTCAATTCCCTTTAGTAAGATGCTGAGCAAAGATTGGGGGTGTCAGTCAAAAGGTTGTACACTTCACCATGGTCATGGAAGGTCTGATGCAGTCAATGGCATTTACAGTAAATGGGGCATGTGCCTGCGTCTCAGGGGGACTGTCTCTGTGCTGGCTTTTTTTGCTCTTTAGACTTCTGTTTGTCTTAGTTGTTGATTATAAACATCAAGGCAGAGACTATTTCCTGACTAAGAAATCCTTTTTGACATTTTAGCAATGACTCATGGAGTCACTTCATGCCCACAGAGTAGCCAGTGTCACCTTCTGGAGTTTGCACGTAAAGCACGTAAAACACAAGGAACTAAGTCTCTCCCGTATCAGACATGATAGGCACACTTTCTTCTGTCCCCTGAGTGGGACCTCGGCAGCTTTGGCACCCGCTTTCCTCAAAACCCTTCTTGTCTCCTTGCTTTTACCTATTTCTAAACTCCCTATTATGACAGTGTGTCTTCTCTAATGGATCCATTTTTGTTATCTGTTTGCTATATTTTCCTCAGGGTGAGATCCCTGATGGGCATTTCTCTCGTACCCTAGCCGAACACAGAGCATGATATATCCACACTTACCATTGGTTAGTTGCTGTAGGACAGAGAAAATGAATTTTCTAAGATCCCCTCCTCCCACTCTCTCTTCTTTCTTTGCTTCCTCTCTTCCTTCCACAAATTTCTGTTGCAACAAAATACAGGCACCAATGCTTGGTTTGGGTGGAGAGCAGTAAAGAAGGAAGGTGTATCATCATGGAGTTATGATTTCATCCAAAACTCAGAGCAGGAGAAGATCTGGTTTGGGAAAAAGGGATGAAGGAAGACATTTTGTCATAATTGGAGTTGAGCACTAGGCAGAGAAATCCTGGCTGACTTTTTGGAAGAGTTGGAGAGAAAGGGGAATGAGTTTGAAGGAGCACTGGAATTTGGGGCATGTCCAGCCTCTAACTTGAGCACTGAAGCTACTATCAAGTACCTAACCCTCCTGAGCCTCAGGTACTTTATCTAGAAAACAAGCCTGCTAGTGAGGATTATATTAGTTACATAAAAACACTTCTTAATGTTAAGCAAATATTTTACTTTAGTTAATGTTAAGCAAATGCTTTTTAATATCATGAATGGTATTGTGTTTCTGCTATGTGAAAATGCTTCCTAAACTTCTATTGTAAAAACATGAAGAATTTTACAGAGCATGTCACGCTATTTTTTTTTCCCCTCTGCAAAACTTGACCTGAATAGTTGCTACCTTTCTGTTGAGCATGTGATAACAGGTAATAGGTTGATTCCTTGTTGGCAGTAACTATAACTGCTCCATGTGTTAGACTTAGTATACCCCTGAAAGCACATTTCTTTACTACAGGGAAACAGCATTTTGTTAAGTGACACAGAGGGTGCATGAATGAACTAATAAAGTTTCTAGTGAAGCCACACTGGAAATTGTTCATAGTGTAGAATATGGTCCAATGGTAGTTTTTTTAAAAATGAAAAAAAAAAAAACAACAACCTAGGTGTGGGGGCATATGCCTGTGGCAAGTTTGAAGATAGCTGCAACAACTTAGTGAGACCCTCAGCAACCTATGGGAAGGACCCTGTCTCAAAATAAAAATGTAAAAGTGTTGGGGATATAGCTCAGTGGTAAAGTACCCCACAGTACAAAAAAAAAATGAGGGGTGACACATTTTAATGTCAAAACCAACATTTTTGAAAATGGTAGAAACCACCCCTATCCTGACCAAAAAGCAAGCAAACAAACAACAACAAAGATCCCCTCCCCCCCGCCAAATCTAAACCAAATGATGGATCCCTCCCAGATCTGGACTCTCTCCCTCACTCTACATTTCACCACAAGTTAGGGGGCCACTGTGGCCTGGACAGGCTATCACAGTGCTTCTGAGGGACTCGCCTTAGACTGGGACAGGAAAGGACAAATGTTTGCCCTAATTTCTCCATTGGCTCAATGGGAGGCTCAGTACTGACTTTTTTTTTTTTTTCCTATAAAGCCCTCCTAGTGAAACTCAATGTTAGCACAGCAGGGCATGACTGTTAAACCAGTTCCCGTGGGAGACAGCCTCGGTACAGGCTGTTGCTTTCACTGAGAGCCGCTCTTGGGCCCTGTGTTGTAAGCTCATTTCCCATTACATAAGCAAAGTGGCTCCTTCCCCATCCCTGGTGGTACTGCCAGACAGTGCTCCTGGACTGCTCTCTGAACTTTAGACCTTGCTTTCTGGGGACACTTGCTGGGGACAGACTGGCTCTCTTTAAGGCAAGCATTTGGCCCCCACCCAGGCTAATGGAGTTCTCCTCTGCAAGTCACGGGCTCACTGGTTTCAAAGGTGGTTTCTATAAGGTAATTAAATCAAATCCAACTGAGTCATTTTTTTTGGTTTTCAAAAAGTCACAAACAGCAGAGCAAAGCTTTCCGGAGACCTCTTGAGTAACAAGGGCACATTGGTCACACTCAACCAGTTTCCTGATCAAAATGGAGACAATTATTGGGTGTTGGTATTTTAATCAGTGATTGAATATAATAGATTGACCACTGATGATATCTTTTGACCTTCTCCATTCCTGAGAAATGTCTGGCCTGACATTGATGCAGCATAGAGCAAAGTCTATACTTCATGGAGGAGCCGGGGCTGCAAGGCTACATATTTTCTCCACAGCATTGGTCTTGGAAAGTAAGCAATGCAGGTGGTGTGTATATTATTGGTTTAGAAGACTCTAGGCATTGATTTTTCATCTGAAAAACGAGGCAGAGTAAGATGATGGCCTCCAAATCCCTTTCAGGGTAAATATTCCATGATTCTCTAAATTAGAGACAATCTTTTGGATTAACTGGCATTAATGAACTCTTATTTCTATCTTTGCTAATAACTTGCCAAATGGCTTATGACTTCCTCATCTGGGCACCGGGCTGTGTGTTGATTTCCTGCCCTCTGGTGTGCATTCTTCTCCCTTTACCCTGAGACTCTAGATTATCAGAGTGCCTGGGGGAGGGGCCACACAGCATCCTGTGGGGCAACCCTGTGGCATGTGCTGCAGCTGAAGTTTATAAGGATGTTTCAGCACAAGCTGAAGTTTTGTTTTTTGGCACTCCACTGGGAACAGGAAATGGGGAACCATGAGGACCGAATGTCTAAGAACCTTTCCTTCTCCGTGCCCAGGTTAGCTTTGCTTGTAATCTAGTCTGAAATATTCACCATAAAGAGATCCTTTTGTTTTTACAATCCAGAAAAATGGGGCATAGACAGGTTGCTGTATGAGGCACATACAGCAGCTATCGGCAAGAAGGACTCTGTGTGGATTTGGGTAGAGGGTCTTCCTTTAGCATCCTCCTGCCCTTTGCACCCATTAATTAAGAGGTAGGAGGGTGGCTGCCTGTTGTTTGAACATAGGCTGTTGGTTGCTGTGTTTTATCTTGTTCACTTAGAGTTTAAGACAAATATATGTTTAAAAGCTCATAAAATAACTTTGATTTACTTGCCAAGATTTGTAAAATCCAGATTTTTAATAAAAATCCAGATTTCTAGTCCTTCCTAAAAACTACTGGCCACACTGGGACCTGTGTTTCTAAAAAGTGACAAACAGGTCATAGACCTTTCTACCCCATTAGACCATTTACGTTTTCTTTTTAGACCCTGGAGTCATTTCAGTGTGAGACCTTCAGATTCGGTTAATCAATCAAGTTTCATGTCACTTATGTGAGACACAAGAAACTTACATTCAGAAAGCAGCAATTTTAGAGACAATCAGAAACTGATTGGTAATGAAGGGAAGTCTGAAGCAAAGACTGAGAGGACCCACCTCAGACCCTGGGCATCACAGAAGTTCTAGGCCAGAAGCAGTGGGCAGGTAGGCAGCTGGAATTGAGCCCAACAGCATGAAAGGGTGGGTGGTGCCTTAGGTGGAGGACCTGCTTCCTGCTCACCTTGGGTCTGCCCTGTGGTTGCATCAAAGTCTAGGTCTCCACATGATCTCCTTACACAGCAGAGAAGTCTAGTTGGTAGATTCATCAGTAGGATAGTATTAAACCTTCTATTTCTAACTCTAATCATCTTGTTGAAGTTATCCTTAGCCTCCTTAGCTATTAGAACCATGAATGAAGGATAATGACCCATGACATTTTAGATTTTCATGGTCCTTATGTTTCACAACAGGGATCTGGGCTCTGCCAATATTTTCCTGTTCTAATAACAGCAATCAGAGCTTGGGTTGGTCATATGGTAATAAATAGTCGCCCATCTGGGACATGGCCTGTAAAACACAGAACAGGAAACTCCACATCATATGGAAAGTTGTCCTTTTAGTTTCATAACTTGAATTTTGCTTAACAAAGATAGCTCTTATTGAAACTGAGCCCTTACAGCATAACCCAGGTATTTAAATATTTTATGAAAATCATATCTTCTTACAAAATATTTTCCTACATGTCATCTTTTGGGGATATCACAGTGATCCTCTGAGGCAGACAGAGATATTCTTACTATAGCCCAATTATTTTTTTTAAAAAGGGAAATTAGGGTTCAGGAAAATTAAGTGCGTTTGTTCATGTCTTACAATCTAGTAAGCAGAATCATAAGGCTCCTGAGGTTTCTGCTTCTCCATCCGTGGATCTTTCCACTTGCCCTCTGCCGCTGCTGCCGCTGCTGTGTGTGTGTGTGTGTGTGTGTGTGTGTGTACACACCAAAACAGATGGATGCCAGAAGCAAACTTGATTTCCTTTTGTTTTTTAATCTGAAAACTTTCAGAGTCCTTGGTTTGGAAAATAGCAAATGTTTGCTTGTAGAATATGTGCAGTGGTTAAGTAAAAGTTTAAAAGTAAGCACTCTGTGAAAATTTATTTTAAAAATTCCCTCACACGAGGAGAGGGGCTCACAATGCAAATAGCTTCACAAGCTAATGTTTCTTTATGGATTCGCTGCCTCTCACAAAATTGTGTTTTGATGAACTGGTTATAAGAAGACGTCTATAATGAATGACACTGTGCAGGAAATGTTTTCCCTAATTGCTAAATATGTCATGCCTGTTCTCTGTATCTAAGATGTGCTTTAGGAAACTCATAATTTTACAACACTCTTATTTAGCTACTGAGAGCAAATATCTATAATACATCCTTGCCACTTTATAGTCCACCTGAACTACCCTCTGTCCCTCTTTTTGTGGCTGCTGTTGCTGTTACATTATCAAAACAAACACAGAATAAATAAAACACGCCAAGCAGGTTAGTGGCTTGGGTAACACCTTGGGAGCAAGGTGTCCATTCCTGTGTCCCCCAGTCTAGTGCTAAGATCATAGATCAGCCTCTTTAGCTTCCCAGGCCACTTGGGGAGATCACATGTTGGCTTTTTTTTTTATTGGGGGTGAGGTGGGATTGTGTGTTATTTTGGGAGAAAGAGCGACTAATCAGAAATATGCTTTTTATTTTCATATAGAATTAATTATACAGTTTTAAATATTTTGAATCTTCACAACCTTTGAAGACTTTTGTAGAACTTTGCGTGGGGATGGAAACTGTGATGTCTCTCTTAGGAAAATATTATTCTTGTTTATAAAGAAGTCATTCTCACTTAGTAGAAGAAAATTAGTTTGTAGGTCCTAAAATATTTCAAAATCAAAATACTTAGTAATAACGGTGGAATGTTTTTACATTTTGGCCTATCTCTTTAATTTTTGACTTAACAAAAGAAAGCTGGATTTCTTTTCTGCTTCTACAATCCAGTCTGTTGCCAAATCGCTTACCGCGTATCTCTGGAAACTTCCCTGCAGAGAAATGAGAGTGAAACAAACAAACAAATAACATCTTAGTATTGTATTGGACTCCTCAAGAGTCTCAGAATCTCCCAGAGGTCTTAGGACTACACTTTGAGAACTTCCAGTGTGGGCCATACCAGGCTATTTGCCTGTTTTGATGAATATTCTTATTCACTCTTACTCTCTTTCTTATTAAATTGCAAGTTCCTTGAGGGCAGAGAATGTAATCAGAGCTGGATAAAATGAATGGCTGCTATTGATATTGATGATGATGATGGCCATGAGCATGTGTGTTTACATTTAAAACCATATATGAGACTTATACACACAGAGAGAGAAACAGACACATATACAAATGAGCGCATATCTCTGTATCTCTATCATGAAAGTTCTAGGGAGTAAAAGTTCAAGTATTATAAATACTGTTAAGTGATAGAGCTGGCTTTTAATGATTTGCCTAAAGGTAATAATAGAGGTGATGTTAGTAATAAAGCTAATTACTCCTTCTACAAAAGAAATTAGTCAGAAAAGGATATCCATGTGCATAGACAGGATAGTGAACTGCCAATTTCACTTTTGCAAACTTGAAATTCCTAGCACTTTTGGTACCACCTTACCATGTCCCTTTCATGCTGGTGACAGATGCCAGGTGTGGTCAGATTTTCACATGAATCAAGTATACCTGGAAGCCCCAGCCATGCAATTTGCAAAAGGAAGTCCATATTCTTTAGCAATTTCTCTAGGGGATTGCATCAGGAGAGCTTAGCAGGTTCTTTCAGGAATCATTATTAATATACCATACTCAAAGGTTGAAGAGAAAAATAAGATGTACCCCAGCCACGTGTCTCTTCCTCAGAAGATGCTTTCCTTGGGCATGTTAATGCAGGGCCAGGTCTCACAGAATCTTTTTCCAGTGTAAGCCTTGACCAGACTTGTCTTGCTTGAACTCATACATTTAAGATGAAATGTAGCTGCATAGAGAACTTTGAAATACTTTGGCATTTATAAAACTAAAATTTTATACATCAGATCACTTATAGAAGGTGTGCCTCCTTTCTGTTTTGTAGATGGCAAAAGATTAGTACAGAATGAAGTGATCAGAGGCATCTAATAAAATGCCATATATTTACACATATTTAAAGCTAGAAGGAGTTCAGAGATTATCTAGTGAGCCTAATGCCCTCTGTTGCAGTGAGGATTCAGAGAACAGAGAGGTTAAGTCAATTGTAGGGGGTGCTATGGACTTTCTGAGTCTGGGCTGAACGTCATTTGTGTCCCATGCTGTGCACCAGCCCAACGAGGAGTAGAGTTTAGGTTTCTTGACAACCCAGGCTTCTTCTTCCTTAGGAGCTGCACTGTTTCCTGTCTTGACAGCTTGTGCATAAAATTAGGGACATGGAGGACTGGTTCCAAATGAGTGAAGAGAGGGGACATGGTCACTGGTTCCAAATGAGTGAAAAGAGACTCACTTGTGCTGCTCTGAAAGGGTCATCATGCTTCTGAGTAAGGCTTTGGGCAAGATGCCCAATAGGTCAGGGCCACCAGGCAAATGGTTTGAAACCCTGGTTGTCCATCCCAATCATCTGCATTTGGTTACAAAATCCCAAGACTCTGGCCCCAACCTGGATCCACAAAATTAAAATGGGGACCAGGGGGTGGCATGAGCATTGCACCAGATAATTCTCATGTACACTGGAGGGGCCATGCTCTGCTTGGGTATCTGTCATTGGTTGCTCTCAGCCTCTTGTTCTCCTTTCCCTCTAAGAACTAAATAAAGATGCCCACTTAAGTTTGATACAAGAGACAGCACCCTCATGGGTCTTGCTTCACATGTTCAAGGATACCTTATTGATTTTGCTGGGGCAGAGTGCACCATCGAGGCAAATGGCCGTGTACCTCCTGCTTCGTGAAAGACAGTAATTCTACGACATGCGGCTTCCTGCTTGTCTGCATGCTGCCCACCACACCACACGTCTGGCCTTCCATGAGCAAAAGTTTCACTACTGAAATCAGTAGGTGACCTTTCTTGTTTTTCATACACCAGAGGAAGAGACAATTTGCTATCAAGTAGTTTTGCAAACAGGTTTAGATATTTCTGCAAGACAGAGGAGAACCCTGCAATGGAGACCTGAGCCGAGGCCTTCCTCTGTGCCAGTGCAGAGGTCTTTGCCTTCTCCATGCTGGCTGCAGGGTAAGGTGGTTATTTTGTGAATGTTTTCAATATCTCTGTAACTCACTGAGGAGATGTGCTCACAAAACATCTAACCATCACATGTGGTCAGGAAACCGTTTTCTCTCCACTTTAATTTTATCTAAAGGTATTGAAAAGCAAGGATGAGATTCCTTATCTTAGTGACCAGAGTGCTGACCCCACCATGGAGGACCTGAGACCCATCATGGCAACTTGCTGCTGCTTCCCCAGCCAAGAACTACCCAGCATTTCAGTGAGTGGGAGAAACCTAGAGGGAGAAAAGGAGTAAGAGACATGAAGCAAAGGGGTCAATTTAAAACTTGGGGCCAAAGGGAATAACAGTGCATGGTCTGTTTGCAGCCAGCTCTGACCTGCTTTCTTCACTCTCACCTCCTTCTGGGTGTCTCCCTCTGTATCCCCATATGTTCTTCAAAACACAGAGGAAGCTCAGGTACCCTTGGCACCTAGTGTAGGTGCTTAGATCCAAACTGCATAAGACTGATCTTGAATTTAAATTATTCCAGAGAGGAAACTCCTCCACCAGTCACTATTCCTGTAGGAAATTCAGCCCACTGGTTCCAAAATGAGAAAATCGTGAAATTCAATATTAATGTAACAAATTCCATTTTAAAGAAGTAAGCACTTTCCTACCAGAAATTGTCTATATATGTATCTTTGCCAAACAAAAAAAAATCAAAATTTTAAAGATATATTTGTAAAGGTCTGATAATAACTTTTTGTGAATCATTAATTTATTTCTTAGATAAGTAATAGATTTTTAAAAGTTTGGCCAGGTGCGGTGGCACACACCTGTAATCCCAGTGGCTTCAAAGGCTGAGGCAGGAGGATGGTAAGTTCAAAGCCAGCCTCAGAAAAAGCAAGGTGCTAAACAATTCCGTGAGACTCTGTATGTAAATAAAATACACACACACAAAAAAGGGCTGAGGGTGTGGCTCGGTGGTTGAGTGTCCCTGAATTCAATCCCAGTAACTCACCCCAACAAAAAAAAGTTTGAAAATTTTTGTGCAATTAATGCAAATCTCCCCATTATCCCCACCCCTGATAAATTAGAAGACCACCATGAAACAATATCTCAGTTCCACTTTTGAAGTAAAGTTTGAGAGCTCCTAGTGTAATGGCTACACAATTAGCATCTAGCAAAAACTACACATTGCCTCCAGCTGAGATTCCAGCTAGTGTTCTGTTCCTGACAAACCTAGTCACTTTGACAACATTTTCACCCCTGTTCCTGTCTGAAAAATATTGCCCATGCTGCAGGTCTCACCTGCTGCTGGAGTAGTTAGACTCAATCTAAGCTAGGAGTGCTGGGCGGGGGCAGGAGTTGCTTAACTAGAAAGAAATTTGTCCAGCAAATATTTGATAACAGCAGAATGGAAACCGGTGGCAGAAAGGCAAACCATGGTGCTGAGCAAGAACCAAAGCAATGCTTCGTGGTTTGATTTTCCACTGAAGCACCTGGGGAAAGAGCCTGGTTTCAGGTATGCAGGGGAAGAAACAGGCTGGGGACCCCACTGGTGAAGAAAACAAATCTCCAGTAGGAAGAGAGGGAAGAGCAGGAGCCTTGGAGGAAGTTGCTAGTCCTCTGCTGGTTTTAACTGCTGAGTTCCACTACAGAGACTTCCAGAGCAAAGAAGGAAAGTCTAAGTCTCCAGAGGAGAGGAAAACCTAGAAGACTGAAGGGCTGTAGAATATGGCAGAGGACTCCGAAGAGCCATGTGGACAGCTGCCACTGAGACAGAAAGGAAGCAGATTCCCATCTCAAAATAATGTGACAGATTAATCCTGGAAGATTCTCTGAAGGTAATGTCTGCCCTTAGGCTGAATTATAACACCAGGCCAAAGATACAGCTGCTGGGGTGCAAACAGATTGAATCGTGCCCTGCAGACTTGGTTTCAGCCTCAACGTCAGCGTTTTATAACTGTGAGAAAGAAGTCAAATTGCTTAAAACAGCTCAGCTTCCTCATCTGCAAAATGATGATAGTAATCATGTCTCATAGGTTTCTTATGAAGTTTGAGATCATAAGTGCAAAGGACATATCACGATTCCAGTCACATAGTGAGTGTTCCCTAAAGAGAATGATTATCATCTTATTTATAAATGCCATGAATACAGAGGCTACTACTTCATGGCTGATCTTCTGGAATCAGGATAATGGAAGCTACATTGATCTGGGACTGAGAGGTTGAATTTGAGCAGCGAATGTTAACATAAACAACTTGTTTTTTCTATGGGGAGGTTGGGGTGACTAGCTAGTTCAGAATGCACCCTGTGAAGAAGCAAGTGTACTGAACGCTGGTCTGGTCTAAATACCCAATGGCATTCAGAGAGCTCACTAGAGCTAGATGCCAAAAATCAAATCAAGAAAAAAATGAACAGGAAAAGGGAGAAAGGGGAAGACCAGTGTCTAGGTGGGGGAGGGACAGAAAGAGAATACGGAAACACAGGCCAGTGGCTTTGGATCCTCCACCTTTTAAAAGGTGATTCATAGTCTACAGGAGCAAGCACTGAAAACAGAGTTTTGTGAGGACATTTCCAGATGACTGTCTCCAGAAGGGTCCTGGAGGAAGTCTGAATACTGGCCCACAAAGACCGAGTGCTCAGAAGCTGCCCTGCCACCACGGGGGAAGCAGCTGTAGCAAGACCCACGGACATCAGGTCTGGCCTGAGCTCACCACCTGCCTTCAACTTGCTCTATGACCCACTCTATGTCAATTCACCCTCTGGGCCTCAGCCTCTTGGCCATACAGAGGAGCTGAATCAGAACATCGATTTAAACCTTCGCACACATCCACACTTTCCTTTGGACAATACCACAATCTCCTGTTGCTCTCCCTTCCCCAGTTTAAAAACAGCATCTGTTTCAATAACTCCCAGCCCTGGAGGAGAACCCCAAACTAGGTCTTCACCCAGGCCCTTGTGAGTCTGATGTTTGGTGGTTCTTGGAAGTGAGAAGGACATCATGTATTCCCAGGACTGTGGTAAAAGATGGAATGAAAAGAGAAGCGGGGGCTCAGCATGGAGGTGGGTGCAGGCGCTCCTTCAGCTGTCAAGAGTATCAGCTCAAGTCAGGGCGTGACAGTCAAGCTCCAGGATGGCTCAGCCCAGAAGCTGAAGGAGAGCAACTTGGTGCCTTGAGCAGGGTGACTAATTCCCCAGGGAGACTCTCTGGGGGAGCTCCTTGTGGTTCTCCACCTCTGGGGAACTGAGATCTTGGAAGAAACTGAGTATTTGAATGGGATGCCCTGTACAATCACTGATCAGCCCCTCAGCCCTTCAATCCCTGGGGCTTCCAGCCTCAGCCACTTCCCTGTTAGCTTCCTTTGCATATCCCCACTCATCCCCCTCCCCTTCATCCTATTGGGCATATGCAACTCCATAAATTCTTGTGAAATGGGTGTTACCATGTAAAGTGATAATAATGCCTTAATGGTTAAAAAAAAAAAATCAAAAAAACAGCCTACTAGCTTACTAGCTGGGTGTGCCTGGTAAATTACTTGACCTCTCTGTGCTTCATTTCCTTTTCTGTAAAACGTGGTTAATAATCCTCCCAGCCTCATAGGATTGTGAAAAGTAAATAAGTTAATAGTATAGAGTGCTTTGAATATTGCTGCCACAGAGTAAGCATTTCAGAATGAATTAGCTGTTATTATTTTCCAATTTCTCACATTTTCCTTCTAAATTTCCTTTCAGTATTCTTGAGTACACATAATAAAGCAACCATAGAGAGTCAGGAGAAACAGACCTAGGGGTCCCTACTCTCCCTTTTTCCTCCTATTTCTGTTGTAAATTGGAAAGGACTATTGATCATTATTTCCTGACCACTTCTCTAGACAATTTAATTGCCTGTAATTAACTGATTTTTTTTAAGGAGTGTTAGTGAACTTAATGGTTACAGAATTGGGGAGAAGGGGGAGTGAGGGGTCTCCCCTCCTTTCTTAGGTTTTTCTCTTCCTCCAGCCCCACCTTCATTTCTGCAGATCATTTAAAACCACAAATATTCACTCCCCTTTGAATTTTCAAGTTCAGGTTTAAATTTGAAAGCTCATTTTCAGATTTAGTGTTCGATTATTAAAATCTGAGAAAGAAGGAAAGTGATTCTAAGCAGAAGGAAAAGCTAGAGCAAAGAAAATCGTTTTGCAGGGTTCAAAAGCCTCTATCTTGATCCGAGTTGGAAGATCTGGAGGCAGCAGCCCACAAGGAAAGCAAAATGAGCATTTCTGTATTCACAGGGCTTTGTTTGTTTTGCAGTGGAGGGTTCTGGATGGGAAAGGGAGGATATGAAACAGTACACATTATCTTTCATTGTAATTATGTTTTACAAAATGTCTGCTAAAGAGAAAGAATTGGAAAAAGCTGAGATAATCACAGGATTTTAAAATTCAAGTCAATGAGCTAAAGATGTTTTCACCCAGGTTTATTTTTTATTTTTATTTTTTTCATTTGGAAGCATCAAAGGATTTTTGGTAGCATCAAAGGATATTTTTTCCCCCACCAAATAGCAAATACTTCCGGGCTAGGTCCTTTCAACTTTTGCAATCTTATGTAGTTAAGGCCCAAAAGTCCCTTAATGAAGGGAAAGTCACCTAACCACACCCCAGAACAGGAAAAATAAAAGACATATTGTGTGAGCCACTTTCTCTTAGCAATGTGTGTGTTATGATCAATTATTTCATTTATTCATCATGAGCTGGAGACAGTCACGGTAACTTGTTTACAGGAAGTTCTTTCAGAAATGGGTTTTACCAGCTTAACTGAACTTACACCAAATTGTATCACTCAGAACTCCGCCTAGAAGTATCTTCTTTCATTCTTACCTGACTAGGTGAGGGGGAGTAGGCGGTGGCTCTCTGGGGATCACATGCTCATCTTAAAGATTTCTACTGGCTCAAAAACAGGCAGGAGAAATGACAGAAACATACCTGAGCATTTCAGGCAAATTCTTGTGGCTTCTACACACTGTGGTTACTCCTAGCGAAATGTTGATCCTGTTTACCTGACAGGCTCTTCACCTGACAGTGAGCCCCTTGAAGCCTAGGGTCATTTTCTATTCACCTTTCATTTCCTCTGTGCCAAGCACCTTGTTAGAGCCCTACTAAATTATTTTATTATACTCTTTTATTATTCCTCATTCTCCCAAAGAACTTTAAGAGATTCTCCATAGACATGCTGTTGAATTAACAAATATTTTTGACTCACATCTCCTTTGATACCAAGAAGGTACAAATCAGAGCAGACACACCTTGATGACATGTCAGAGATGATGAATCTCCCAGCTGGGGGTGGGAGAGGGTAGGGAAGGGAGTATTTGGAGAGTCATGGGATGATGGAGGCTTCCCCAGCAGGAGGCTTTGCTGAGATTCCCTGTTATCCCTGTTTGTGTAATTCCCCCTCTGACTTTACACAAACCCAGACACTTGTCTGGCACCATTCTCATTTGTTACACAACCAAGATGTGTTTTCGTGCAAGCTTTTCATTTCCCTTAGCAAACAGGTTTTGGCTTCCATACCTTGGGGAAAAAAAAAAAAGAGGCTCACAGAAGGCCTTGCCTAGTGATAATCATCACCAAGTGCCAGCTTGGAGAGCCCCACCATCAAGATGAAGAAATGGGAGCCTGAAGGTAGTTGTCCAATCCTAGGTCAGACAGGGTGCCAGCCTCTGGGACAGAGTGGATCTGCCCATGTCTGCTTTACGGCCGTCGGCTTGGCCCACTGTACCTCATTGTTCTTTGGAGATCTCTTTGCTATTGAACTGCAGATGCAGGATCCCTAGTCAGAAGGAACAATTCGCTATGAATCAATTTATTCCATCACTTTGGCCCACAGGGAGAATGCTGGGTGGGACGCCACAGTTCCATGGTGGAGCCTAAGCGTCTTCTACAACAAAGGATGAATTTAAGGGTGACCACAGGAGAACAATACTTCCTTTGTTGTGGGAAAATCTCCTCTAATTTTTCTCCTGGTTGTGGTTGCTGCTAAGGCTGTTTGTTCATGTGAGTGTTTATAGCATGCCTTTGCACTTTGTCAGGGGAAACTGGCCTTCCACCCCGCCATTTTGCAACATGACTTCTGACTATATCTCATGGATCCTAATAATAGATGTTGTGGCAACCTCCTGTGCTTAAGGTCATTGCCTCACAGGTTTCACTCTAATGCTAGCCTTCCTGGTGTTGTAGCCACAGATTTGAATAGGCACACCCCTTCTTAACTACATGGAAATATGTTATTAGAAAAAAACAAAACAACTTGCTTCTCCATGAACACCTCGTGACTGACACTCCATAAAGCATAATGTTGACAAACCTGTTGTTCATCTTCCCTAATCATGAGTTGGGTAGATGTCCACTACCTGAATCACCAGGAAATCTGAAGGAAAGTATTTTTTTATTATTGTTAAGCTTGTGTATAAAATGTGCAGTGAGTGTGTACTTACATCACACCAATTGGATTCAGTTTCATGGGCTGTAATTCAAGCAACCAGCCCTACAAGTAATTGGTACATGACTCTTCCAGGCACGATACTTGTGTACATCTGATACTTGACTTGTAATACACACTACATCTTGAATAATAGAAATAAAGATGTAGGGCTGGGGAAGTAGCTCAATGGTAGGGTGTTTCCCTGGTGTATGCCGAGGCCCTGAGTTTGATTCCCAGTGCATGCACAAGTGCACAGACACAAACACGCACACACAGGTGGAAGGTGGACAGCATCCCAAGAAATATAGCACTAAGAACATCCTGGGATTTCTGGGTTTGGTCACTGCATTCTCTTGCTCTTTATTCACTTCATTATCCAAGCTGCTTAATCACTTTTGGTTTAGTGGCTTCACCTATAGAATGGATGCTAATAATAATGTATGATCTATCTCAAAACAACATTCCCTGAAGAGGTTTTGAACTGACCCAAACGAATGGACCTTTCATTGCCTTGAAAATTAAATGCAGTTGAAAATGATCAGCCTCCGGCTTTGTTTCCCCCTAGCCCTTCTCCTGTAATAGGTCAGGTGGTTTCAGATGGGCTCATGTCACAAATAAGTTATCATTAGATGATGTCTCATGTCAAGATTATTGGGTTCCAAATTTTATCCATTGTTATAAATTAGGCAAAATTCATAATGACCTTACCATGATCCAAATTGTTTGGGTAGGTTAATGGAAGTGGCAAATGTTCTCTTTGTGCCATATTCCAACATACCGGAACAGAGATCTTCAAACCATACTGTCCCTCCTGCTTATGTCCTTTTAGGGTTAAATAATTGCCTGATTGTATCTTACTTTCAGCACAGCTGAGTGAGTGGTTTTAAGAGATTTTTAAAGATGAAACTTTGAAAACAAGAACAACCAAAAGGAATGACTGTTAGGGATGTATTTTAATGATCATCTGCAAATGGTTACTACAGTGAACGTGTCGTTAATAAGCTGAATTACCCAACAGTCTTCCTTGCTAGATGTGCTGTTTCCTGCATGTACATCTGTTTTTATCACAGCTTGGCATCATTCTCAAAACATCTGGGTTCTGATAAAGGGTATTTGAGTAAAAAAGAACTCTACATAAGGAAAAACAACAACTTTCTCCCCTCTTTAATGTTCCCCTATCCTCCTTTTGCTAGTCTTACAGACTGTGGAAGGAGAGACTTAAAGCCAGACCCACACTTGTATCCTACCCTACGATACTTCCTGTTAACACACACACTCCTGTCTCCTGTACTTAGCTATCTTCTCTGTCCACTGAAGTTATTTCTCACTTCTTCTAGCTTTGAAATTTTTCACACTTTTTGTTACAATCTAATTCTCTCTCTCTCTCTCTCTCTCTCTCTCTCTCTCTCTCTCACACACACACACACACACATACACACACACACACACTTTGTATATTGTATTTGACTAATTCAGTGCCTAGTATGTACCAGCCACTGTTCTAAGTGCCTTAGAAATAAATATTAACTCGCTAAATCCTCATAATCCTATGCGACAGAAATTATTATTCTCACTTTATAGATGAGGACACTGAAGTGGTCAAAAGTGTAAGTAAGTTCTCCAAAGCCAATGGTAGTAAGCAGCAGAACCCATTTTGAACTCAGGCATGAGTTGTGCTTTGTTCTGTCTTGTCTTGTTCCATCTCATCCCATCCTAGTTTATATTACTAGATTCTATTCAATTTTCTTACACAAATGTAGATTAGTTCCCTCTAAGTTCCTTTAAGTTATGAAAAACACTAACCTCTTACTTTTTCCTTCATATTACTATAGTTTGATAGCACAGAATATTGTCTGGTTACTGATTTGGTCCTTGCTAATGCCCTTATTATTTTTCTTTGTGGATATTTAATAAGGTAGCCGTGGTAAAGATTTTGTAATTCAGACTTCAGGTAACATACTAATGTCAGTTATTAAGTGAACATCTTTTCCATGGTTTGGAGTCAGATTACACCCCTGTAGGTGAGGGTGATGATTATCTTAAGGGGATGCAGACATATCCAATATCAATCATTCTGAAGAGGGCTTACTTATTATTGAGGCAGAGAGAAGATCCTCAGAGGAAAATGTCCTAGTGTGGAGATGTGGATACTTCCTGTCTCTCAGCTGGAGATACGTTTGATCTCTATCTATGGCATGAAGAAGCTAGGAGTGGGTCCTTGTGGTGATTAACTGGGAGATAAACAGGGAGTCAGATAGTTAGGGACAAGGGGTTGGGTCTGGGTTTTGAACTGAGTAGGCCTTGGTCTCCAGGCTCAGGGAGGAGAATGGCATAAGGGATGGTGAGTCTCTTTCCTGAGACCCCACTTGGGTCGTCTTTTGCAGTAGAGAATGTGTGACGTTCACTAATATAGTCCTTGATGAGTGTTCTAGGTTGGCAGCGGGCTGTACTCTACAGCGTTTCAGGGACCTGGATTCCTTTCTGGAGGGGATTCCATTGTCAGCTCTTGTGGAATGGGTCTCAAAATGCATCACTCTATAAAGTCAAAGCTATTTTCACAATACCAAGACATAATTTGCCTTTTTTCACTTTCGTTCTCCCATGAGCATATAGTAGAGTCTTCAAGAGTCTAAGTGAGAGGTGATATTGCCACAGTTTGAGTATAGAAGTAGATCTCAGAATCTTGCTGTTTTCTATTAAGCCAGATTTTAAAGAGATTTATAAAAATGTAAAACAATGCCTCAGTATTCACTAAATTTATTTTTTGGAAAAATAATTGTTATTAATATAACCATGAAAACTATTAGACTCTAAATATTATTATTAGTATAAATATCACAGCATTCCAGGTTAATCTCATTATTAATTACAGGTTAATATATTGTTATTAACATTGACCTCTAATAGTTTTTAAAGTATTTTCAGTGAGTCAATAAGTACATCCATTTCAAAAGTCTCAATTTTAATTTCTAATATAGTAACTATCACTAGATATAACTCAGGTAAACAAAATTATTGTTGGAGTCATCAGTAGTTTTTAAAAGTAGAAAGGGGTCTTGAGACCGGGAAGTTTCAAAAATTGCTATATTAAGGGCGTTGTTATCTGAATGGTTGATCTGGTTTGCTGCCGTGACTGGATGGAGGATGGCAGAAAGAAGGGGCAGAAGGGTTGTTTTCTACTTGTTCAACTATGTGGTTTTTGAACTTCCTAACAGGGTTTCAGAAAATGAAGAGCCCCAGAAATGAGCATCTAAGAGCACAAGGCCCAGCGAGCAAGCACTGCTGCTGACAAGATCAAGTCCAGTGTCCATGTGGGAGGGAAGGACATGAAGGCGTGATTACTGGGGGGTGTGGTTCATTGGGTGCCACCAAAGTAATGATCTACTTCAAGAAGATTTAGAAAGAGACTGTAATTTTATTTTTATAAGAGCCTGGAGTATTCTGAGCTCAGTGGGTCATAAATCATATATTACATAATATCATCTAGCCCATCTTTTCCTCCTGAAAAATTGGGCAAATGATGGGGAAAAAAAAAGAATTTCCTTCTGAAATATCAATTCATTATAGGAAATGTTTTTAAAATAACAGTAATTGAATCCATCCATCAATTTTAGTACAATAAATAAAATGACCCAAAATTGTGTTCTCTCGAGAAAAGTCATAAATACTGTCTCCACGATGAAGTAGCAGCAGGGACTCTTGTCTTACAAGTTTCTACTTTTCCTTCACACTTAAGGTTACAGTAAGACTCCATCAGAATTTGAAGACACATCCAAGAAAACATCACCTGAAGTAGAAACTGGCAAAACCAATACCTAGTGGATGCTCTTAGCCCAGTGGGCTGGGTTTTGTGAGTTGATGGTGCTGATTAGGTTGCAGCTGTGGAGCTCCATCATGGACACTAGTATCAAGCACAGTGGAGATGACTTGCCTGTTATACA
This sequence comes from Marmota flaviventris, assembly GCF_047511675.1. Classification (NCBI taxonomy): domain Eukaryota; kingdom Metazoa; phylum Chordata; class Mammalia; order Rodentia; family Sciuridae; genus Marmota; species Marmota flaviventris. Next base: position 57,174,329 of record NC_092503.1, read on the forward strand.
TGAAATAATACTGAAAATAAAAGTTATTTAAAAATGCAAGTTGCTGTACTTAATAGTATGACAACAAATGTGTTGGCAGGAAAGATGCTCAGTGAGGTTGACTCTAGGGAAAATTGAGGGTAAAACCTGTTGCTAAAGTGATAACACAGTATGGACTTCTTTCTATCTGCTACCAGATAGTGTTCTATCAATATGTATGTAACATGATTTATTTATCCATTTACAAGTTAAAGGACTTTGGGTTGTTTCAAGTGTTTCTGGCAATGCTAAATAAAGTTGCTGTAAACATTTGTTTTTGTATGGTCATATTTTCATGAGGAATAAATATCTAAGAGTAGGACTGAGGGGTTAAATGACGGTATGTGTTTATTTTATTGTATTGTTCTTTGTTTTATTTCATCTGAGCCTGCTGTATATCCAGGCTGGTCTCAAACTCCAGGGTTCTAGGGATTCTCCTGCCTCAGCCTCCTGAATAGTAGAGACCATAGGTATGCACCACCATGGATGGCTGCAGACTTTTTTCCCCCTTCAGAACTCGGGATTGAACCCAGGGGTGCTCTACCACTGAGCTGCATCCTCAGCCCTTTTTATGTTTTACTTTGAGACAGGTCTTGCTAAATTACTCAGGCTGGCCTCAAACTCGTGATCCTTCTGCCTCAGTCTCCCAAGTTGCTGGGATTATAGGCGTGTACCTTCACATCTGGATATGTGTTTAACTTTCCAAGAAGCTGGAAAACTGTTTTCCAAAGTACTTGTATCATCTTGCATTCCTACCAGCCTGAGAGTACCAATTATTCCTTAATTAACCTCAAGAGCAGTTTGTTTTAGCTATTCTATATGTGTAATGGTATGTGTTTGTGGTCCTATTTGGCATCTTCCTGATGATAAATGGTTTTGAGCAATTTTTTTTGGCACTTATTTTGTTTTCATGGATTTTCTTGGTGAACTGTTTGTTTAACTCCCTTGACAATTTCAAAAAAGGGTCATTTTCTTATTGAATTTTGAAAATTCTTTATAAATGTTGGGTGCATGTTCTTTATGCAACTGTGTATTGCAAATATTTTCTCGCAGTCTGTGACTTGTCTTTTACATGTTTTAAAAAGTGTCCTTTAGATTTTGATGAAGTTCAATGCTTTTTTTAATGAAATTTTGAATCTTAAGAAATCTTTCCTTAGATCAAGATCAAAAGGGCTTTCTTCTATGGTTTTTATTCTAGAAATTTTATTGCTTTAGATTTTACATTTAGATCTATGATCTGTTATGAGTTTAATTTTTGTATCTAATGCTCAGTATGGCCTTTTCCCCCTATATATGAATTTTCTGTCACAATTTGTTGAAAACACTAAGCTTTCTCCATCCAGTTGCCTCAGTACCTTTGTTGAAAATGAATTGACTTATTGTGTGGATTCTATTCTGTTCCATCAAGTTAGATGTCTCTCCTCTTGTCAATATTACACTGTCTTGATTACAATAAAGATTTACAGTAAATTTGAAATCAGGTTGTATGAGTCCTCCAACTTGTTTTCTTTTTTAAGAATATTTTAATATATTAAAATAGTTTTTTTTTAAAGTACAAGTATTCCAGGTCTTTATCAGTTACATATTTGTTAAGCTACTTCCTCTAATTCTCACCTTTAAAAAGGAGATAATAGTATCTACACTAAATAATTTTTGGAAAGGTAGGATTTTTATAAATCACTTAGTAAAGTGGGACATATTAATCTTTAAATAACTGTTAGCTATTATTATTTTAATATTCTAATTTGGACAATAGCTTTTCTATTATTTAATCTAAAATCATACTTTCAAAAATATAAAACATGCACATACCTGCTGCGATAGTTGTGTGTGTATTTTTATTGTAAAAAAAATATTTTGGAATTGTACTTTGTCTAGTCAAGGAACCAATAAGTAACTTTGAAAAAAGCATGGGAATATGTCTTGCATATCAGTTTACTAAGTTTTGTGGGGAATGATGCTGGAAAATAAGAAAGATTAATAAAAAATGTCATTGACACTTTGTGTAGAAAGAAATCACATACAGAACCGGGGGAAAGAATCTGGAGTCAGGTCCCAATAAATCTGGCTCTTGATTTGCAACTTCCAGCCGTGAAACCTTGAATACACCCTGTTGTTGGCATGGTTTTCTCAACTAGATGGTGTCACACAGTAGTTGCAGTGAAGATAAATTAGCCAGCAGTTGGGAAAGTGCTTTGGAAAGTGTAGCATGCTAAACCCATGGTTCCCAACTGTGAGCTCAAGTACCCTGAGGTGGGGCCATGAATTCACAAAGGCATGCTCTTGCATCTTTAAACTTTTTAGGAAATATAATTCTATCTGTTGAACATTGCATGAATTATTACCAATATGTTGTTTGGGTGTAACTACTTAATAAATGAAAAATTGGATTTATATTTTGGTGTGAAAAAAAAAAAAAACTACAGAGACATTAAGGTACGAAGAGTGAAAACCTTGGTAAGTTCCATGGTAAATGCCTGTTTTGTGAGAGCCACATGGATGGATATCTGTGGCTGCATGAATGTGAGTTATTTATTTATTTGAATGGGACAAACACTGCCAGATACATAAATGACTCCCTGATAGTCACCTTATGTTTCTTCCCCTCCTCCACACACACCAGAGTGGTGGTAGGTGCTAAATGCTCTAGTGTGCCCACTTACTACTGACTGCCATCTCTAGAGAGGCCATTGTATCAGAACCCTGTTACAGTGAAGAAGCAAGTGGAGGAAGATGAGGGATTGAACCAGGATCACGCCCCTAAGTGACTGATATTTAACCCCTGTTCCTTGTATCCCTGGAACCACATGTGTTCTCTCAGAAAGCCAAGGATTGTAGGCAACATCTAAATTATTGTTTAATTTTATATATATTTTTAAAAATCTTATTGTAATCCTTTTAAATTATTTGAGAAAAAAATGCATGGTGTAGAAGAATGAGTATAATCATCCTTGAGTCCTTAACAGCACGATCATGTGTATGTTCCCAAAAGTCGACTACGAAATCTGTGTGCTGTAGAACCAAGAAACTATATTTAAAAAAAAAAAGTTTTTTTTTTAAGTACAAAATGTTACACAGATTTTTTTTTAATACATAAAAATAAAAAGGAGGATAAGATGCCCAAATGAAAAATCCAATCTCCTTTTTTACAAAGAGAAATAATGAATTCATGATGTGGTAAATTGCCTTCATTACCATGAGACATATGGTTTCATAAACACAATGGGCGAACAATGGAGAGGAGGTTTGTTCCAACGTTCAGCCATGCAGTTTTCCAGGGCCATAATGACTGGTTGATAACGAGAGGCAGAATTTTCCAGGATGCAAGTCCTCCTCTATGTTGTGATATTAGTCAAGGAAGTCGGCTGTGCTGCAGGGGCCCCTGCCTCCTGACTTCTCACCTGCCACTCTCCCTCTCTACATCCTGGCCTCTAGCTGTACTTAATTGTGAGCGATTATTCCCATAGCACTTGCTCTTAGGTCTTTGTGCTATTGTTTTTCTTTTTGTTCAAGGTCAGTGCTGTCTGACAGAGCTTTCTGTCGATGAACATACCCTATATTTGCATGTGCAATTCGGAAGGACATGAGATGCAGATACCGAGCACTTGAGATGTGACTAGTGTGACTGAGAAACTAATATGTATTTTACTGATTGTCATATTCACAATTGGCCAGTGGTTACAGAATTGGATAGTAGCGCTTGGGTGTTCAGCTCTTCCTTGGCTTTCTTCCTCACTTCTAGATCCTTAGTGTTAGGTCACCTCCTATTCATTTTTCAAGATTTAGTTAATCTCCTTGAAAACACTCAAGAGCTCTATGGCTTCATCTTTGCATCTGTAATAATGTTTCCCTCTCCATAACAGCAGTACTATGTTGAAGGAATTTATCCATCAGACTGGGAGCTCCAGGAGACTTTGGGATAGCATCTTTGAATCTCCAAGCACCCAAGTACTGCACTGAAGCTGGTTATTACCTCCTTGTGGAACAAATAGGTCAGGAATAGGAGCCTAAGTAGGAGAAAGGTTATGTAATGTTGCACCAATACGATCAGTGAGTTTCAAAAGCTAATTAGCCTCACCTGAGGGGAACTTCTGAACTGCCCAGAAAACTGTATCATTATATGTCCCCCTTTAGAGTGGTCTTAATGGAGGTTCCAATTTCTTTTAATATTATTGAGGAACTGAACATAGTGCTCTGCATTACTATATCCAGTTCTTAGTTTATTATTGACAATTGTAGTCTAATTTTATATACCTAGAAGTAAATGTTTTAGAAAGTGGTAAACTAGTATCTCAGGTTGGGAGAAATCGAAGAAACCATCTGAAGTTACTGGCTTGTAAAGTTTACCTGAGCCCAGCGGCTTAGGAGGCTGAGGTATGAGGATAGTGAGTTCAAACCAAGCCTCAGCAAAAGTGAGGTGCTAAGCAACTCAGTGAGACCCTGTCTCTAAATAAAATATAAAATAGGGCTGGGGATGTGCCTCTGTGGTCAAGTGGCCCAGAGTTCAATCCCTGGTACCCGCCCCCTCCTCCAAATTTACCTGAGTACTGCAAGATCTTCACCTACTCTCCTTCTCTCTGGAGGTGAGAATTGAATGAATTTTACATCTTCCCTACACTAAGGAGTAGTTTGTGTGCAATGTTGTACTATATTCTAAGTCCACCTGAAGCATTTTAAAAATTTTTACTTGATCATATTTAGGAACATTAAATTTTTGGTCTTTTTGTCAAAAAGACTTATGTCTGACCATTCAGTATCTATTTGGTTTCTAAATCCATATGGAGATAGTGACAAAGCCCATTAAAAACACTAAAATGAAGATGTTTACTCCCAATACCAGTAATAGTAAATAATAATTAACTCTTACTTCCATTATCAGGTTAGGCACTTTATCTCACTTTATGTGGAGGAAGGAAGGAGAGAAAATTTTCATGCCTTAGAAGTTAAGCATATGGTTCATTAATATGTAAGGCACAAATTCAAACAACATGCCATAGTACTTAGCATTTGGTAAAATGTTCTTATGCTGAAATAATAGATTTGGACTCCTGACACTCAATTAAAATCATGTATATTTAGTTTATGATTAGCAAGTCTTAAGTTGCCTTTTTTTCCTGAAAAATATTATATCCAGACATTTTGAAAATCTCTTCAAATGGTTTTGTTTAATATCAAAGAGTTTTTACTTAAAAATGTTGACATTCAAATTAGTCACACAGAAAGTGGTTGACAAAAGATAAAATAGCAATCTTGTTCAAGGAATGAGCAGTTTCAAGTTCACCAAGTTGAGCAAGATGTACTTGAATGCAGTCAATGGTTGATTCTGAACTTCCAGGTGGAGTTCCAGGGACATAAAACTGACGTTGTCATTGGCACTTTGAGTCATTCAGGTCACACCAGAGAAAAACTGGCTCAGCAGCATGTCCCATGTGATTCAGCCTAGTGGCAGGTCTTAGTCAATGAGGGAAGTCATTCTTCAACTGGAAATGTCAGCAATGGAAAAATCAGCTTCTAGAGGCATCAACAGAACAACAAACCAATTGCATTGATTCTTCACTATTTTTTCCTAAATTCCCAAAGATTGACCAACTCCTTTAAATTTTTAAAAGTTTTTAGTTGTTAACCACTAATTCATGCATTGCATGGAAAACCAATGTATTCATTTGTTTATTCAGCAAATATTTCTGAGTATTTACTGTTGGCAAGGCACTATTTCAGTCACTAAATTAATCCAGTGACTAAAATTAAGTCCCTGCCTTCATAGAGCTTACATTTTGGTGAGGCAAACAATAAACAAAACACTTATGCATGTCTAGTATTGGTGTATGCCAACAACAAAAATAAAATGAATATTAAGTGGTTGGGGTGAAGAAATCCTTCTGTTTAGATGATGTTTAAGCACAGAACCAAAGAAGAAAGAGAACAAATAAAATGGATTATTCAAGGGAAGATTTTTCTAGTCAGAAGAAATGCAAAAGACCCATAATGATGGATTGAGCTTAGAGTATTTGAGGAACACAGAGGAGACTAGTGAGATCAGAACAGAATTGAGGATGAGGGGAACAGATTGGCAGCAGAGAAAGAGGAGGCTGTTGAAATGGCTAAACTCAAGGAATACAGGTAGGAGACTGAGTCACACAGGTGTCCAGGGCCAGATCCTACACCCTAAATACATTGGAGCTACCTGGATCAGTCCAGCTACCTGGACTGATCCTATCTGTTTTAATATTTCCTTCTGGCTGGTGTGAAAGAAGAGAGTCCAAGGGCAAAGAAGAGAGCAGAGAGAGCATCTGGGAGGCTACTGCAGTGACCCAGTGGCTTGGATAAAGGTTATGGTGAAGAAAGGTGAGGAGTGCTTGGAGGTGGCACCTTCAGGATTTACTGAAGATGGATCATCTCAATATGCCTCTGAAGGAGTAAAATCAAGGGCCACTTGAAGGCTGGAAAGACAGCCACACAGTCACCATTTGCTGGAGACTGCAGAAGGTGAACGCTTTGCTGTATTTTGGGGAAGAGTCAGGAATCGAATGTTCAGTTGTGAACACTTTTAAATTTGGAGCTTTTTTTAGATGACTAATTGGAGATGTATCTGGATGCTAGTGGTTTGGTCAGTGTTGGAGGAATAAGCTTGGGAGCCATAAGTTATAGACAGGATGTAACACCACAGGACTAGAAGGAATCACTGAGGAAGTGCTAAGGGAAGGGAGACAAGGGGTCTGGGGACTACACTCCAAGAGGAACAATAAAGAAGTTTGAGACAGACTGGCAAATGAGGGAGGAGGAGGACAAAAGAGAGGGTGCCCAGGGCCCAGTGAGGAAGGTGAAGAAGGGAGGGATCAACCATATCCACTGTTGTTGAGATGGCAAGGCAGGAAGCAAAAAGCTGAGTTAGGTTTGGCAACGTGAAGGCCACTGCTGTGGTGAGCACCCCCAACCCCATTTTTAAAATGAAGTGCTGATGAGAGCCTAGTAAGAATGTGTTGAGCAGGGCATGGTGACACACGCCTATAATCCCAACAGCTTGGAGGCTGAGGCAGGAGAATTGCAAGTTCAAAGCTAGCCTCAGCAACTTAGTGAAGCCCTAGGCAACTTAATGAGGCCCCGTCTGTAAATAAAATTATTAAAAGAGCAGGGGATGTGGCTCAGTGACTAAGCATCCCTGAACTCAATCCCCAATACCAAAACAAAACAAGAATCTGTTGAAGAATGTGTGTAGGAAGCATGGAAACAGTGAGCATAGAATATTGTTTTGAGATGTTTTCTTGTAAAGGAGAACACAGACGTGGAGCACCGGGCTGCAGAGGTATGTTGTGGTCAAGGGAAGTTCTCATCCCACCATGTTTTGATGCTTACAGGAATGGACAATGATTTCTTAGAGGAAGTTCACATTTGTGATCAAGATCATTTTGTAATTGTCATTAACAGTGCCCTGTGAAAGAGAAGGGTGATTGGAAAGAAGAATCCTCAAGAACCATGTAATTACCACTTTCTCTTTGCTCCTACTGTTTTTTGTTTGAATGATGATAATAACCCATGTGCCTTATAGAACATGAGCGCAGCATACACCTTAACTTACTATGTGCAGGAGATGGGATCACTTATTTTTAAATTTTTATAATAATTATACAGAGTCCCCATTCTTATTTTCCTACTCTAGAGCAGAGGAAACTGAGGCTTGAATAGGTTATTGGTGATGTCCAAGATCACACCACTGGTATTTATGCTCAGATCTTGAACTTTTGACCATGGCATGTAGAATTCCTCTCTACTTGTAACTGCATTAAATTGGAATTTGGACCTTTATGTATTACTTATAGCTTATTTGTCCAAATTATCATGTACATTTAGTAGTTTCCTGTTCCTAAAGCCATGTCTTCTCCTTTCTGGCTTGTTCATGGGGTAGAACATGCATTTCTTGACATAAGTTCCACCTCAAGGGAAAGGAGGAACAAACTGAGAGCACTAACAATACTCTTCAAGAGCTCTCGATAAAGCCCAATGAGCTGGATTATGCAAAAGTTCCATTACAGAAATAAGAGAATATAGCCAGGGGAGAGGGAGTACTTGTATTTTTCAGAATAAATCCAGGAGAGAAAATGCACTAACTGGTTTTTTCTATGCATCAATGAAAAAAGAGTTTAAAGGAAAATATGGTAGGCATAAAAATAAATAAGCAATAATAAATTAAAGCTTGCTCCGATATAGTGTTTGAAATGTTCTGCTTTAGGGCTGGGGGTATAGCTCAGTTACAGAGCACTTGCCTACACAAAGCCCTGGGTTCCATCCCCAAAACTGAAGAAGAAAAGAAAAAAAGACCCACTTATAGGAAAAAGGAAATATCCCTCTAGTCTGTTTAGTAGGCAAAATTGATCTATTTTAGAGAGAAATTAAAAGTACAATAAGATAAGCCAGGTGTGGTGGTGGAAGCCTTTAATCCCAGTGGCTCAGGAGGCAGAGGCAGGAGGATCATGAGTTCAAAGCCAGCCTCAGCAACAGTGAGGCGCCAAGCAACTCAGTGAGACCCTGTCTCTAAATAAAATACAAAATAGGTCCGGGGATGTGGTTCAGTGGTTGAGTGTCCCTGAGTTCAATCCCTGGTACCAAAAAAAGTACAATAAGGTAATGAAATAGGTTGAATTCAGATGTACATTTAGTTTCACAATTGAAGAGAGATGATCCCACTTCAACTATTATTTTAAGTCCTATGAAGTAGCTGACCCTTAGAACGTTGCCTTTAGTTAGCTGGGGCCCTCTTAAAGGTGTGGTTGATAAGAAGACATGTTGTGAACATTTTGTTGATAAAGAAGAAAGAACATTTTGTTGAGACAGAGATATGTACCCACCTTGTTTTTGTTCTCTTCCTTCTCATTTACAAGGTTACATAAAGCTAAGGAAACATTTTAGTCTAAAGACAGCTCCAAATTATGGCAGGTAAACAGTTTTAGTCTCTGGATTGAAAGGTATCAGAGCAGGGCATAGTGATTTATAATATGATAAAAGCAAAAATGTGTTACTACTATTTACTCGGACATTTCAAGATTGGATTGTTGAGTGGTTTCTCAAATATTTATAAGTAATCATTGAATTAAATATCTTGTTCTTGTCCTAGACACTCTTTAGGTCTTGCTTTGACTATGATGCCTTCTTTTAAAAAAAAAAAATTGAGACTTGACAGCTGATCATTTTCAGACTCTAAAACTACTTTTATCTTACTTTGAAATCTTCAGCATTCTTATGTGGTCTCTTTTGTCAGGAAAGGAAATGCAAGGTATCTGCATGTTCTTAATGGTTAGTACCCTCTCTTTATCCCACCCAAAACACACATCTCAGACTTCAGACACAACTAATGCTACCAAACATCCTTTTCCTCTATGGTTGAGGTGACCTGCACCACCATTCTTTATTTGGTGTAGGAGTAAAGAATTCATGTGACTATTTCTTAAGCACCTATATAATGACATACATAAAACCAAGCTCCTAAATCCTTTGACCTTCTGTGACTAAAGGGCCTAGCTATACATGCCCAGGGCAGTGTTATGCTTGCTGGAAATGTTCAAGTCCTACAAACTAGATTCATTTTTGCCTTCCATATTCTTTAAAAGTAAATGCCAAAATAAAAATGTAAGAAAATGGCAAGTGGTGACTTTGTCACAAACGAGACACCTGTAATTAAATGAGGGTGATAGTATAAGAGTGGGCTGTAGAGAGATGGGCCCTAGAGAATATGATTCCTCCTTAAACTCAAGAATATCTGATTCTAGTTATCAATCTAATCATCTATTTGAAAAAAAAAACTTTAGGAGTAAATAATGATTGAGATTAGTTTTAGAAAAGTGTTCTCTTAAGAATGTGTGTCAGGAATCAATGAACTTTGCTAATGAAGGAAGAAGGATGCTTAAGCATTGCTACCGGTGGAAATCACAAGTTGTAGATGAAGAAGGTGGTGTGGGTGGACAGTACATCAAACTTTTTTTTTTTTTTGGTCAAAAGTAATAGAAAAATGTCTTCTTTGATATAAGGAGAGTAACTAAGAACAGAGTATGGTCGAAGAGCATGAGAAGAAGATTAACATTAAACAGGGATGAGAGGTGGGAGGGAAAGGGAGAGAGAAGGGAAATTGCATGGAAATGGAAGGAGACCCTCAGGGTTATACAAAAGTACATACAAGAGGAAGTGAGGGGAAAGGGAAAAATAATACAAGGGGGACAAATGAATGTCAGTAGAGGGGGCAGAGAGAGAAGAGGGGAGGGGAGGGGAGGGGAGGGGGGATAGTAGAGGATAGGAAAGGCAGCAGAGCACAACAGACACTAGTATGGCAATATGTAAATCAATGGATGTGTAACTGATGTGATTCTGCAATCTGTATATGGGGTAAAAATGGGAGTTCATAACCCGCTTGAATCAAAGTGTGAAATATGATATATCAAGAACTATGTAATGTTTTGAACAACCAACAATAAAAAATTAAAAAAAAAAGTAATAGAAGGTCAGTGAAAAGGATGTTAATTTTGGGAAAGCTACTTGTGCTATCAGAACCCTTATACATAAGTGATTATTTTTCTGCTACTCAAACATAATATAGATATAGTAGATGAGCTTTCATAAATTTCCATGTCCTTTTTCAAAGGTCTGTTCTAACAGGACTTCCTGAGCAGCATGCATGTATTTCCTCTGTACCAAAATGACTCTCAGTTTCAGGAATCTGGGACTAAAACTCAAAGAATATCCTTAGTCTCAAGTGGTTAATATCAAGGCAATGGGGTTGGCCATATCTGAGCTAAGTTGCATGTGTGGAGAGAAATGGAGCAGAAAAGGCCAGTTGGAGTTCAGGAGGAAAAGAGGGGAGACAAAGAGGAAGACAGCAAGAAGGAATAGGAATGAAGAATACAGAAACCTGGGCCTGAGAAAGAACCAGACGCCTCTGTTGGTAATAAGATAATGGATAAAGGAGGTGGTGGATGATGAAGGCTTTCATCTATAGTCTCTTGTAAAATTGGCAACCTCAGAATAGATCCTTACTGCATTAAAGTGAATAGCATGAAGCTTTGTGAATGCAGACCTATCTTTGAAGAATACAACACACTGATACTGATACATCCTAATTTGTAGAAGATTTAAAATTTGTCTGCAAAATTTTTGACTCTTGACCCAAACAGAAGCAAGGCTTGTGTATATGCTGTAATCAGGGTCTTCCCCTAAAACAAATAACTCAATCAATAAATGGGCAAACGAACTACACAAACTCTCAAAATTAGTAAAAATGACTTACAAATATATTTTTAAATGTTCAGCATCTTTAGCAATCAGGGAAATGTAAATCAAAACCACACTAAGATTTCATCTCACTGCAATTAAAATGGCAATCATCAAGAATACAAATAGCAATAAATGCTGGCAAGTATGTGGGGAGAAAAAGAACTCTTATGCACTATTGGTGGGAATATAAATTAGTACAGCCACTATAGAAATCAGTATGGAAGTTCCTCAAAGGACTAGGAATTGAACAAGCATAGGATCCAGCGATAGCATTCCTCAGCATTCATCCAGAAGAATTCAAGTCAGAATACTTTAGAGATACACACATAACCATGTAAACATGGTTATATGTTATATATAGCAGCATAATTTACAATAACCAAGTTATAGATCTAGCATAGGTGCCCATCAATAGATGAATGGATAAAGAAAATGTGGTATACATATGCAATGGAATATTTTCAGACATAAAGAAGAACAAAATGTTGTCATTTGCAGGAAAATAGATGGAACTGGAGAGCAACATGTTAAGTGAAATAAGCCAGATTCAGAAAGCCAAGAATTGCATGTTTTCTTTCATATTGGATGCTAGAAAGAGAGAAAATGGCAAAAAAATGGATTTCATGAAAAGAGAAGAGAAATATTATAGTAAAGGGAGGGGTGAAGGGAAAGGAGGGGGAGAGGAGGTACTTGGAAATGAAACCGATCAAATTGTGTGCACAATGAACCACTATATGTACAATTATTATGCACCAATTAATAAAAAGAAATCTAGCTGTTCATGGAATTGTTTCAACACAGAGCATTATGGAATTGAGGCTGTGTGACTCCTAAGCTTGAATGTAAAAGATCCCGAATCTTCTTGCGTAGTTTTTCTGAATGCTCCCTATCAGAAAGACAGATGCCATGAAAGAAGTCTCACGATTCTGAGGCCACCATACTAGAGAGGCCACACAGAGGTTCTCAAGTCAGCAGTTCCAGCAGAACTCTCAGCCAACAGCCAGCATCAACTCCAGCTTCATGAATGAGCTGTCTTGGGTGTCTAGACTTCAGATAATGGTAGCCCCAGCCAACAACCTCTGTCTACAACCACACGACAAATCCCAAGCAAGCACCTTTCAGCTGCCTTTCTCAAATTCCAGAGTATACAAAGAACTCAAAAAATTAGACAATAAGAGAACAAACAACCCAATCAACAAATGGGCCAAGGACCTGAACAGACACTTCTCACAGGAGGACATACAGTCAATCAACAAGTACATGGAAAAATGCTCAACATCTCTAGCTGTCAGAGAAATGCAAATCAAAACCACCCTAAGATACCATCTCACTCCAGTAAGATTGGCAGCCATTATGAAGTCAAACAACAACAAGTGCTGGCGAGGATGTGGGGAAAAGGGTACACTTGTACATTGCTGGTGGGACTGCAGATTGGTGCAGCCAATTTGGAAAGCAGTATGGAGATTTCTTGGAAAGCTGGGAATGGAGCCACCATTTGACCCAGCTATTCCCCTTCTTGGTCTATTCCCTAAAGACCTAAAAAGAGCATGCTACAGGGACACTGCTACATCGATGTTCATAGCAGCACAGTTCACAATAGCAAGACTGTGGAACCAACCTAGATGCCCTTCAATAGACGAATGGATAAAAAAATGTGGCATTTATACACAATGGAGTATTACTCTGCATTAAAAAATGACAAAATCATAGAATTTACAGGGAAATGGATGGCATTAGAGCAGATTATGCTAAGTGAAGCTGGCCAATCCCTAAAAAACAAATGCCAAATGTCTTCTTTGATATAAGGAGAGTAACTAAGATCAGAGTAGGGACGAAGAGCAGGAGAAGAAGATTAACATTTAGCAGGGATGAGAGGTGGGAGGGAAAGGGAGAGAGAAGGGAAATTGCATGGTAATGGAAGGAGACCCTCAGGGTTATACAGTGGAGGGGGTAGAGAGAGAGGAGGGGAGGGGAGGGGAGAGGTGGGGAGGGGGGAGGGTGGAGGATGGGAAAGGCAGCGGAGCACAACAGACACTAGTATGGCAATATGTAAATCAATGGATGTGTAACTGAGGTGATTCTGCAATCTGTGTATGGGGTGAAGGTGGGAGTTCATAACCCACTTGAATCAAAGTGTGGAATATGATATGTCAAGAAATTTGTAATGTTTTGAACAACCCACAATAAAAAATTAAAAATAAAAAAATAAAATAAATAAAAAAAAAATTCCTGATGCAAAAAAATATCTTGAACAAGAGAGAAGAGGAAGGATGGCTTTTAACCATGCATGTTCCTATTGACCAGTGTCTCATGCTGGAAGCTACTCAATCAGGTTGAGTCTAACACTAGTGAAGAAGATTGAGGCTGCTTTTTTAAAAAATTCAGTCTCACACAAAGTAGCCAACGCCTCTAAATTCTGTGTTAGTTGCACTCTGAATTCCCATCCATCTTTTCACCAGTTTATAGCATGAATCACGATATTTGGGGTGGGGGGATGCGTAGAAGAACTCGTGAGAGTCCTTATGGGCCCTTGCAAAGTCATCATCACTACTGTGGCAACTCAGACAAATGCCTCATGACAGTGCTGGGAACAGAACAGCGAGGCAGGGGAAAGGAAGAGCAGGAGCTGTGTAGAGGGAAAAGCAGGGTCTGCTGGATTGTACACAAGCCACTCCGGTCTTTAAAGGACGTGGGAATTCCAAAGCCCTTTAGACTTAAACACATAATTTCTTTACCACAATCCCTTAGTTGGTGCCCAACTGTAGCCGATCACAGCTCCAAGTATTCTATTTCAAGACCTTTTTTCTGATTCATGGAATTAGTTATGTGGGCTTTTAATGTAGCAGCTGAGAGCCCAATGTTAGATTGACTATTTAGATTTAGTCAAAATGAACAATTTATATTCATAAGGTATTCAAAAGATATACTGTCTGTTCATTCTTCTATATCTAGGCTCACACATGCAAATCTCCAGGGGCCAAGGCCATAGGACAATTGCAGGAACCCCTGTGTGAGGCCAGGATGCACAAATGACCCTCTTCAGGAGTCAGTGGTAGCTCAAGGCCAGCCATTGGCCATAAAGAAACTGATTTAAACTGGCCAAATATTATAGTCTTTTAAATGAATTGGAAGAGCTGAATTTTTGTGTAAAATCCAATTTTAAAATATTAACAATGAATTAAAATATATATAAAACACAGTGTTTGCCAAATTCAGCCAGGGAAAGGCATCTGCAGCCAGTTTCAACCCTTTCTGGGTTCTTTAAATTTTCCCCCTTCACCAAGTGAGCTTAACAGAAAGCAACATATTGAGACTAAGTTTGACTCCTCATAAATAATGTTCCCTGGATTTTGTTTTAATTTGGTGACCTTGATTTCTATCAAAGACCAGTGTCCACTTTGCTTTGCAACATTTCTTATATAAGGGTACACACAGCAAATTTCTACTAGAAGTTGGTAGGAAGAAGTGTGCTTTTCCAGATAAACTTGTGTGTTTCCTTTCATCAGATAATTAGAACTGTGTAGCTTGTTATGCTTCCTCATTTGGCTTGACTTCTAAGAAGTTCAGAGTTAAATATAGAGCTCATACAAACATATTCCATGATCTGATACTATGAACTTTTACTTTTCTCTAATCACGAATGGTTTCTAAGTTTCCTTTAGTATATATGTAATTCACCTGGTTTTTTTTTTGTTGTTGTTTGTTTGTTTGTTTGTTTACTATTAAAAGTTCTAAATCTTTTCTGGGCCATTTATGACATGTTCATATCACGTAACACAAATGCATAGCACATAATAGACATTTTATATGTATATATTTTGTGAGTACATACTTTTCACTATTTTATATTGCTTCTCTATCATGATTTTTTGAAAAATAAATATAATATTAATGAGTAAATGCTTTGTCCAATTATATCTGGCTGTCTGGCTATTTGTCTATATTTATAATATATACATATTTAATGCATATAACACAGGTATTCATGTGTATGTATATTTTATATAAATGGTATATGACATATTTTATTTTTTTTCTTTTTTTTAATTTATTTTTTTATTGGTTGTTCAAAACATTATAAAGCTCTTGACATACCATATTTCATACATTAGATTCAAGTTGGTTATGAACTCCCAATTTTACCCCAAATACAGATTGCAGAATCACATCTGTTACACATCCACATTTTTACATAATGCCCTGTTAGTAACTGTTGTATTCTGCTACCTTTCCTATCCTCTACTATCCCCCCTCCCTCCCCTCCCATCTTCTCTCTCTACCCCATCCACTGTAATTCATTTCTCTCCTTGTTTATTTTCCCATTCCCCTCACAACCTCTTACATGTAATTTTGTATAACAATGAGGGTCTCCCTCCATTACCATGCAATTTCCCTTTTCTCTCCCCTTCCCTCCCACCTCATGACTCTGTTTAATGTTAATCTTTTCTTCCTGCTCTTCCTCCCTTCTCTGTTCTTAGTTGCTCTCATTATATCAAAGAAGACATTTGGTATTTGTTTTTTAGGGATTGGCTAGCTTCACTAAGCATAAGACATATTTTAAATACAATTTAAAATCTGATTTCTTAGTAATCCATTGAGAATTTTCTTATGACACCATATTTTGAAAAAAAAAATTATTGTATACATTTTTGTAATGTTTAGTTATGTAAGTAAACTTTAACCCTTCTATTGTTAGATATTTTACTTATTTCCCATTTTTCAACATTTAAACACTGCTACTATGAATGTAAATATTCATGTGCTTGTCATAATTTAAGGGGTAAATTTTAGAAGTAAGCTGGTGAGGGTCAAACCATACATTAAGAAAATTATTTCTTTCCGTAATGATAGTATTAATGGAATTGATATACAAGTGTGTCCCTCTGAGATCTGATATAAATGAGATGATTACCCAAAATATCTTTTGTTAATATAATAGATTAAAATAGATACTTATTATCTTACATCACATCTTTAATTATAGACAAAAGCAGGGTCTTGTGTTTTGTTTGAGCTTTAGCACTTCTTTCACCAACCGTATTTGCACATCTTTCGCCCACTTTTTAAAATAGCACTGTTAGTTTTTTTGTTTTCCCTTGTTTTAAGTTGTGGGCTAGACATTGTTTCCACGACTGTTCTACTTCTTCGGAATATCTGAAAAATCTCAAACTTCATACCAAATGTTTCCAGACTAAACTCTGCTAGCCCCTTCCATCCAGTTATGTACAAATCTGTAGTTTATTGAAAGGGAAATTCTACTGCTATGTAGCTCTCACCTTTGTTTGCCAAAGCTCAGTTCAATAAATTGGTTAGACACTAACATGAGTTCTAGACTTTTTATTCACCCCTTCTGAGACACTAAGAACTTTTACTTACCCATCAAGAGAAGCTGAATGCTACTTCATGAAAACACAAGTACCCATTTGCTATCAATTCAGTTTTCCAAATGGGACTTTCCTGTTGGGGCTTTCTTGAGTCTTACTCATTCTTTTCTTTCCTGGCTACCCCACCCCCTTCCTCTAATAATTTAGAGTTCTCTTTCCAGAAATATCAACCAGGCGGGTACAATTTTTCAGTGCTTCCTATTCCAGTGACGTAAAACACCCACAGAAATTTTCTGCTAATCCTGAGTAAAACAAACAACAATGTCAGAAATGCTCTTGAGGCCAGATCATAAAGTCAAAACACATACTAGCTGGCACCGAGACTGTCATTGTGCCATGCGTGTGCTTGAGGGACAACGAGTTTGCTTTCCTTTGGAAGGGCTCAAGCCTCTCATGCATGCCATTATTTAAAAATATCAAAGACACTTTATTTTGGTTTGGGAGACTAGCATTTACATCTGAAAATAGCTACAGTTTTCTCAGGATTTTGCATTGCCAAAGAAGCAATTTGTGAGTTGTAATCATGAAACAGGGAATGGTTTTCTTTCCATCTTCATTATGTGCATATTAGGTTTTGTTATTGTATTTATATAAGGCATTTCTTCTGAAGCACTGTACAGTTGGCTGAAATAGAAAAAGCAAAACATATTTGCATCTCGTCCCTGTCTCTGTTTAGTTTTGAGAGAGACATGAAGGGGCACAGAGTTTGTGATGGTCCCTCCTTGACTAGGCTTCATGCCAATGGTGTGGACAAGAGCCCTACCCTAAAGTCTCCCACAGGCAAGACCTCATGAGTCTTCCTGCACTATGGTCTTGTGAAGGAGCCTCTTCCTTAATTTGGCATCCTCAAAACTATCAGAAAGAGTGCAAAAGAGTGAAATGAACAGAACCTATCCCCTTCCCCAGATGCCACGAATATGGCTGAGCATATTTGACTTTAGCTCTTATCTTCACTTCCCTTCCATTTCCTAGAACTGAAGGACTCCCAGGAACACATATCCCAGTCACTTGATCCAAGGCATTCTTTTGGCAATTCAAGACAGAGGAATTCGACGACCGGGATTCCTGAAACAATCCTGGGATATAGTTAGTACGTTCAGGAGGTCTCACCTTTTAAGTTAAGGATCAGGAGCTTAAACCCCGATCACATTGACATTTGTTGTTTCTATTGGGCATCTGTTTGGATCCCTGGATGAAAGTGATCAAACCAAGAAACAAAGCAAAACACTCAAATGAACTCAAGCAATAAAAGTAATTTATTAGTTCATATAACTGAACTGTTCAAGGATGGGGCTAGTTTCTGATATGGCTGCAATTAGAGACTAAAATGTGATTCATTACAGGCTCCATCTCTTTGAAAGTCTTTCCACTTGAGTAACTCTGATGGCCAGAAGCTGCTGAAGACTCCCAGCCTAGCAGCTTCACAATCTCAGCAGGGAGAAAGTGTCTTTTCTCCAGGACAGAAGGGTAGGCAAGATTAGGAAGAACCGAGGCAGGCCCACAAATGGAGGGGATATGCATCCTAGACATTTTCATTCCTAAGTAGAGGAATGGGGTACTCACAGGAATCAGAATTTCTATTGTCAGAATCAGAGGATTCTGTTGCTAGAAGATTCAAAGCCATCACAATCCACTTCTTGGCATGGTGTAGTAGCAGAAGTAATCAGCCTGTCCACTTTGCTTTCATCTTGCTATTATGTTTGGGCAAGGCAGCTCTCTAAGCCCCAACATCTTAGCTTTTCCACGAAAAATAAGAGCATACACACAATCATTTCACTGAGACCACTGTATGAAGGAAACAAGAACAATTACGAATGTAGGGATTAGTATTATCCTCTACCGCTCCTAGACCTGACTATGCCAAGCCATCTGTTTACTTGTACCTAGGACACAATTTAATCTGCAGGGCTCTAAAAGGGAAGGTGATTGCTTAATGTTCAAACTGAAGAGCTCTTTCAACCTACCCAGGTGTTCATGCAGCACTTCTGCCTCCCACCTGCTTCACCCAAGTGATGCAAAGAAGATATGTTGGTTTCGGCTTCCTAATCATCCTTGGGACTTTGAGAGACATCTTTGTCCAATGCAGCTTCACTCTGAAGTCTTGGGCTTCTATTTATGGGCTCTTTTTGGAAGTTGTCTTAGACTTTTGAAAACCAAAGCATTTGAAACATTCATCTCTTTATCCCTGAAAATGGAAGAGGAGAACTAGCTCCTCTCCAAAAGCCCCAGCCACACCTGCTGTTTATCCTGCATTCACAAGGAGGTGACTCTCCCGGTAGTTCATGGCATTTCCTTTGACACATCAAAGTGAAACTTCTACAAGACAGAAACAACATGTCTATTGTTAGATGAAAAGTAAATATCCCATTTCAAGGCAAAAACGACAACACCAGATTGATCTTTTTTGAAGTCTTAATACCCTAAGTTGTCTGGATTTGGGGTTTAGGGACAACTGAATGGATATTGGTGAAAGTGCAAGATGTCATTCTGGTAAAGTCATTCCCTTGGAAAAGGACAAAGTTACACAAATATTTCAAAGAGGAAAACAGAAATCACTATAAATATTTTTATTTTTTCTCAAAGGAGTAAGTTGTCTACAAATCCAACTGATTATAAGAGCCCCTGGATTTTGTATTTTCCACAGAAATGTATTCCCTTCTTTTTTTCCTTGCTGTCTTTATGTCTTCTATCTGGATATTCTCTCCTAACTCACTTTTAGTGCCTTTTAAAATCTATCTTCTCTCCAAACTTCCACCTTCTCAGTTGTCCATCTAGATGCAGGCCTAAGGCTGTTTAGTATGATATCCTTGGGAACATTCACTAACCTCTCTGGGTCTCAGTTTTCTTAATACATAGTTCAAGGGATTATATGAGGATTAAGTGAAAAAATATATATATAGCTTAGAATAGAGTCTGGCCCGTAGGAAGCTCTAATTAGTACTGGCACATACATGTTAGCTGTTATTCCCTCGTGCCCTCTGTCACCTGGGCTTCAGCCTTGGGTAGGCATTAGATGTGTTTCACCTGCATGTTTTCCTCTACCTTGCTTCCATGACCAACCAGGGAACTCTTTTCCATTCTTCATGGCCCTGTGCCAGTGAACCCTCTGGATTTCTTCACGGAAGACTTATAGATGCCTCTTTTGGGGTATTACTCCATTGTATCACTGGGGATATAGCTCAGTTGGTAGTGTGCTTGCCTTGCATGCACAAGGCCCTGGGTTCAATCCCCAGCACCACAAAATAATAATTAATAATAATAATAATAGCTACAACAACAATAATAGAAATAGCTACTGCTGATTGGATTTCTAGAATGAATGAGGTGCTTAATACATATCATTCTGTTTAATCTTCATGATCATTCCTATTACACAGATGGGAAAACTGAGGCTCATGGAACAACTTCAGCTTGTCCAAGAAGTGGTAGTGCCAGATTAAACAATGGTCCAATTCAGCAAGCCATAGTCATTCAATCACATGTCATACTCCTTCTCAGTGTGTATAGTTAAAGAAACTATAACTTCTTGTAGTTTCTTTATCCCCTCTCCTTTGCTGAATCTCTGAGCTGCCTGAATGCCTGAAACCATCCTTGACAGCCCCATCCTTGTTCATGGAATAGCCTGGAAAAAAGTACCTGAGCACTATGCTCCCTTGATTCAGTGAGCCCTCCATATCCTCCTCCATCCCAATGTGAGCATCCACTTTCATTTGTGTTCTTCCATCTCTGATCACGAGCTGTGTTTTTCTTCTATGACAAAGACTCCTTTACCTGCTTTCTGTCTTTTAATTTTTCAGAATCTTTTGGCTCATGTGTGGGAGCAGAGAGTTACCTCAGATTCCACATGTTAAAGCAGTGAGTACTTCTTGCCAGTATTGGATCCCTGGACACCATCCTGCCTCTCTGGCCAGTATCCCTGCCTTCTGCTTCTTAGGGAGAAGAGAAATGAAAGCAGACTTTTGGAGAGTTTTTAATGCAGTAGCCTAATACCTGGCACATGGTGAACACTCAGTAAACAACGGTGAAAAAAATGAATGATTGGAAAAGCGATCACCTGTGAACACCTGTGATGATCACCTGTGAACAGTGACATTGGGTGGAAAATGAAGTCAAGGAATAGGCTCTTCATCAAAAGGGTCCAAAGATGACTGAACTCCCATTTTGCTTCCCTGGAGAGACTCAGTAGTGGTGGCACATGGGTAGATGCAGACAGTCTGGATAACTGCTGCTTGAAGAATGGATCGAGACCCCCACAGTGCCATCAGCTACCTGCATGCTGATCTGGACAGGAGCGTTCTTGCCTGTAGCCACACTGGAGGTGAAGGGCTTTTCCTTCTGATAAACCTTTTTCTCAATGACTCATTTATTTGCCTTTCAGTCCCCTGAAGTTCAGTAACTTTTCTGGTTTTTATCAATCCCAAAATTAACAGAAAATATCTTTCTTCCTTCAGGAAATGACCTAACGAAGATGAAGAGCTTTAATCTAACTCATATAAAATGCTCAATACACCACTTTGTTTTAATTTCTTTTTTTACTAAAAAAAAAGTGTTCCTAAAATACCAACCATATATGATCTTTGGAATTCCTTTTTGAGAAAAGAGACCCTTCACAAAAGCTAGACAGTTTTTTCTAAGAGAGAAAGTAGAGTAAGAAGAAGGTGGTTGGGTGCCTTTTTTTTTTTTTTTTTTGCTACTGAGGATTGAACTCAGGGGAACTATTTACTTACTTTTTATGTGGTGCTGAGGATTGAACCCAGTGCCTCACACATGCATAAGCCACCACTGAGCTACAATCCCAGCTCCTCTTTTTATATTTTATTTAGAGACAAGGTGACACTGAGTTGCTTAGTGCCTTGCTAAGTTGCTGAGGCTGGCTTTGAACTTGTGATCCTCCTGCCTCAGCCTCCCAAGCCACTGGGAGAGTGCCATTTTTAAAGAACTACATATCAACTGTGAATAAAATCAAACTTTTATGAAAGGAAGTTGATTTTTCCTCCCACTATAATTACATATGGAAACCTTGACATCCTTCAACTTTACTGAAGAAATTAGACTCCTGGGGTTGATTTCTCTGAGTTCTGTAGAGGTTCGCTCTGGTCTGCAGGATGTGGGCCCTGTGGCAGTTGAAGAAAGCATTTGTTCCTTTGGGCCTTCACAGGTAACTTCCCCCAAACCACGTGTCTGTGGTCTTAAAGACTCCCCTGAACCTTCCTCTCTGGTTCCACCTAGACCTTTTTCTAAATCTGAAATTGTTAGGGCCTAGTTGTTCCTTCACAAAAGGAAGTCCACCTCCCCAGGCCTGAAGTCTTGAAGCACTTCCCTTTCATTCTCTGAGAGAATTTAGTATTTGTTACAGTCCCAGGCAGCGGCTTTCTGGATTAGCCTTTGCAGGCCTTTCCAGGCTCCAGGAAACTTGGCAGGAATGTTTGGCAGCTTCCTAAACTTACTAGAAATACCAGAAGCCCACAGTTTGCATAATACTAATTAAGTTTTCAGCCCAGTCTCCCTTATAGTGTAGAAGATCCAACAATTTAGGAAACGTCCTATATAGGGATTGATCAGGGAAGGCACTGATCCCAAACCACCAATAAAACAAGAACGTGGAATTCACAGGTAGCCCTGGCAGCCGCATCCGCATCCCATACTTTCAAAGGAGAGCTCTTTTGATGTTTATTTTATTTTTTCTCTTGCAGTGCAAATCCTGCCAGCCTCGCATCATTTTCTAGTATCACTTCCTGAGGCACCTGCACTGATTTCTTCTTTGCCTTTGGAAGTGTTTAGTTTTCTCTAAGCCATTGTACCAATAGGTGTGGTACTCTGGTATTTTGACACACCTCTGGGGTGAGGCGAGACAGGGCACCTGTGCCAAGTGTCTTCACCCACCCAAGGTGTGGTGATATCTTCTATTCTATTACCACATCGTGGAGTATTTTATTCACCTCTCACCACAAGTCATCCAAAATGTGGAGTATTTTATTCACCTCTCACCACAAGTCATCCAAAAAGAAAACATATTGGTCTTGGGCTTTAAACCCCACTTTTTTTTTTAATTTGATTTTTGAGTATTGCTCTGGAGCATTCTCTTTCTCTCTCTTTTCCCTCTGTATATTTTTATTGATATAAATCCCACTTTAAAGCTTCAGAATTCTGGTTATTCTGTGGGGGATCAGGGATCAGTCTTTCGATTTTCACATTTTTATACTAATGACTGTAATATCTTCTAAGATATTAGAAAGAAAGAAAAAGGCAAAGGAGGAGACCCAAGTGAAATGGGAGACAGTGGCTTTTCCCTTTTGCTTTAGAAATCCATGTATTTAAAGAGGGCACATGATAGGGAATTGATTTGGTCAATATTCCCTAAAACTCTGTGCTTGAAAAACATATTTCAGTAATTAGCAATTTTTTTTGAAGTGTCAGTTCGAGGTAGCTACTGATTACTGGTGTCCTGTTGTGGCTGGGCATCAGGATCCCCTCTTTGAGTTCTGAAGTTCCGGTGTCCACGTGGATTGTGATACTGTTGATTTTGTGTAGTCAGGCCTCGGTAAAAGGCTCAGGGTAAGTGAGAGAGCTGGTGGACAGTGGCCCAGCCTAATCCCTGAAGGAGTACCAGGGGGTTTCCAGGCCTGCCTATTGAGAAGTGTGAAGCCTCAGAATGTCCCTAAGGTGGGAATTCACTGGTTTCCAAGGGAACGAGACGTAGGGATAAAACAAGGTCCATTCTTGGAGTGGTTTTGATTTTGTAGTTGAAGAGTCAAAACCAATGTGAGAATTCATCAACGGTTCAGTGGTGAATTATGAGGCATGGATTATGAGTTCCAGGGGAAAGTAGAGAAGGCTGACGTCAGTGTGGACTGAAATAGCTGGAGAAGACTTCCTGGAGAATTGAGGGCTGGCACTAGGCACAGAAAAAACAAAAATGACTACAGATTGATAAAGTCCTATATGACCACTTTTAAGGGTTCAATTTGAATTAACCTCTCTACAACAAGTGTTGCTTTGGAGGTTGGGAAAGATTGTTGAAGAAAGAGAGCAAGGTTCCCTGCATGCACACATTCAGGCTCTCTCCTGAGCTGCTTGTGAGAAGCCATTCACAGAACACACAACTCAATTTAGGAACAAAGCATACCTAATATATTCATAGGAGAAAATCTGTGAATTATTGGAGGGTTTAATGCACACTAAGATGAAATTATCTCAGTCAAGTAGAAGAAATCAGATGATAATTTTTTTTCCTCAGTTAAAAAATCCTTTATAGCAGGCTCTAGAAAACTGCCCTCCTAGGACCAAATCAGGCCCATTTCTTGTTTTTGGATGACCTGTGAGCTAAAAATTATTTTGAAATGAAGGTGATATTTTGTGACAAGTAAGAATTCTATGAAATTCAAATGTCAGTATCCAGAGTAAAGTTTTGTTGGGATACATCCACACCCATTTGTTTATATATCATCCATCACTGCTTTTGTGCTAGGACAGCAAGCTAAGTAGTTGCAACAGAAGTCAAACGTATTACTTTGTCACTTTGCACTGGGACTCCATGTGCTAAAAATGGCAGTGACACAATAATAAATGGACAGTGTTTTGGGTGACACATGTATCACCTTTCTGAGCAAAAAGATACTTTTCAAAGAAGAAATACATAAAACCTTATTGAAGATCAGCACTAACAGATGAACATTTGCAATCAATTTTGATGATGGAAAATATGAATTTCAAAGCCAGTTAAGGAAAATATGACTTCCCCCAAATGAATTTCATTCTTCTTATTAGTAGACCTGTGCTACAAAAGAAAAAAAAAGTACTCAATTATTACTATATTTAAATTTTTTTAAGTTGTGAAAAGTATCCAAAAGAATTCAAGTTAGCATACTTTAGAGGTATATGCATAACCCATGTTTATTGCAGCACAGTTCATAATTGCCAAGTTATGGAATTCACCTAGTATCTGTCAACAGATGAATGGATAAAGGAAATGTGTTAGATAATACACAATGAAATTTTATTCAGCCATAATGAAAAATGAAATTATATCACTTGTAGGAAAATGGATAGAACTGGAGAGCATCACGCTTAGTGATATAAGCCAGACTCAGAAAGATAAGTGTCATATGTTTTCATAAGTTAGAGGGTAAAACAAAAAAGAAAGAAAAAAGACTTCATTAAAGTAGAAGGGAGACCCTTTGGGTAGAGGAAGGGGATCAGGTGAGGAGGGTACAGAGAGGTATTGGTGAGGGAAATTGATATAATTGTGTTATATCATGTATACATATGCCACAATGAAGCCCTCTATTCTGTATAATTATTATGTAGCAACAAAAAATCTTGATTGGCACGAAAAAATATTTTTTCATACCATATTGTAACAAGTGCTAAGTGTTCCACATGGATTTACTGATAAATGCCTTTTTCTTGCTCTGATTATGTAAAATGTTAGAGTCAAATAAAGTTCAGACCCAGAAACTTTAAAAATTGTGGAAATTAGTTTTCTTTCTTGTTATATGTTATATAAGTATCAATGCAATATCTTTGATTTTTCATCTTGTCCCCCAAAGCCTAAGATGTTTATTATTTGGTCTACAAAGAAATTTTGTCAAATTCTATCTAAAATAAGAGTGTTATGCCTGAGGGGCACTTTAGGACTTGTGAAGTATTTTGTGTGCATGTGTGTGGTTTTATTTTCCATAATCTTGGGTGGTTTTGACAGCAAATTTATAAGATGTTCCAAGAGTTACTATTGTCTTTATTTTATGTAGAAATATTTACAGTTGACACTGAAGTGGTCCTCCAAGGTTTGGAAATATTGAATGATCATAGCTTGGGAGTAAAATATGGAGATGCTGTAGAGACCCCCTGGTATAATAACCTTGCCTCAGAGAAGGAGGTGTATGAATAAACCTAAGAAGAAAATGATCCTTTGGGAGAGGAAGAATCAGGACCATAACTCCTTCTTCTGGGTATTCCAGGTTTGGGAGACCAATGAGGTGAATCCATAGTCATGTTGAAGCTCCAAGGTTTGGCTTACCTGAATCTTGATGCTCATTTGATCAGTGTTATGGGTTAAATAGTGTCCTTCCAAAAGATGTTGCCATCCTAACCCACAATACCTGTGAACCTGACCTATTTGGGAAAATGAGCCTACACAAAGTAAATCAAATTAAAGTGAGGTTTTAGGGTATACTGTAATCCAACATGACCCACATTGTTATTAAAAAGATACAATTTATAGACAGATGTATGAAGAGAGAATATTATGTGAAGACACAAATGTCACTTAAATACCAAGGGATGTCCGAGGCCTCCAGAAACTAAAAGCATGGAATGAACCAGCCTAGTTTATACCTTTATCTCAGATTTCTAGTCTACAGTACTGTGAGGTAATAAATCAATACATTTCTATTCTTTAAGGAACCTAGTTTGTAGTGTTTTATTACAGTAGCTCTAGGAAATTCATATTCCCACAGCTGTCCCCATCCTGTCACTGTGGACATGATTAGGGACAGTATGTGACGGTAAATAGAAAATCTTAATACTAATAATCTGAGAAGGTCTTTCCCCTGGGCTGGGCAATCCTGCGTCAGTGGGCAAGAATGATCAGTCAGATCATTCTTCAAACAGAGCCTCCTTGTGACACTAAGTGGCAACATTATTTGTGGCCCAGTCAGACTCTAGTTCTCTTCATTGTTTGGGCTTGTGTCTGCCCCTGGACTTCCTGATAATTGACCTAATACTGAGCTGAGTGGTTAACTGAGAAGGTTAAATTTAAAAATCAATAATATAAAAGAATGTTACTGTCTCTGTATTTCTTATTTGGGATAAATAAAGCATCCTGTTAAATTTACAAGGGAGGCGTTAGCCACCTCCAAGTTCTGACACCATACAAGCAATACAGCCAATGAGAATAGTAATAAGCAAATCAACAAAAAATCTTAGATGGTCCGGATTAGAACCCAGCCCAGATTCATCCCACAGCACAGTGTCTTCAACACCCCCTCCCCCACTCAACATTTGAATTTTGCTCAGGATGACAATATTACTTAGAGAAATGTATTCATTTAGGATAGTTTTAAACATTTCAAAGTCTATTCACTAATTTAGTTCATTTTACAAGAACTTACTAAGTTCCTCGTGAGCCCTGTGGATGCTGGTAAGCAATAAAGATGGTTCCTTATTATTTTTCGCCACTCTACCCTTGAAATTCAGTATCCCAGCACTGCATGAAGAGATACTTTTTGAAGAATGTGTTCTAAATGTGAGTAGATTTCTCTGTCCTGTCTGCTTAGACAAGGGAAGTATCTACCTCCAAATTCAGAATGAGTTTTAAAATACCAAAACCCATTTCAATTACCGGGATATGTTCAGCAGGTATTTATGAATAAATTTTAATTTGAGCCACTCTGGATTGACAATTTAGCCGTGAATGGGTTTTTGGATTTTTTCCTGTATAATTTGCAATATTTTGTTCGAAGCCCCTAAAATAGGAAGACATATTATAGTAGTACCTTTGAAAGCACAAAGTTGAAACTGGATTGAAGGTGTCCATGAATGTGCTTGCTGGTTACACAGGACCTTCTACCCTTGGGAAAACACTAGCTCTGACTTCATCACGTCTGTTGCCATCTCAAAACACAGATAGTGAGAGTCTACCTGCTTTCTTCCGCCCAAGGTGGAGCAGTGACCTATCTGGGATTAGGTAAAGGCTGAGCCAAGCTTGTCATGGATAAAGGTTTCCTTCTCTGATTTCCCTCTCCCTCTCCTCCTGCCAGTATGACTTACTAAAGGGAAACACAGGGAAAAGGGAGCAGAGACAGAAAGGGCCCTCACTAAAGGTGACACATAGCAGAATCAGATGCAAATCTCATGGTATCACTAATGCATGATGCACAGCTTAAGATGCATAACCTATATGGGTTGTGAAGCAAGCAGTTTAAATTAATTAGACAGGAAACACTCAGCTATAGGAGGGAGGCAAGACTGCTGTGAGGAACCAAATTTCAGAAGGTGAAGATGTTACTGTGGTCTCAGTTTGGCTCAGGAGCTCTTGAATAAATCTCCTCATACTTGGGCTTCTATTTCTCATCTATAAACAGACGGGCCTGGGCTCAATGTTCTTGTGAGAGTTCATGGTGGTGGGGCGAGGGTTGGAGGTGGGATAGAGGGATGAGAGAGGTAATGAAGAAGGCAGTGGATTAAAGTTCATTTTCCAGTAATAATAATAATAATAGTTACATTTATTATTATTATTATTATTATTATTATTATTATTATTCATGAACAGCAAACATGTGCCTAGTATTGGGCTATAGATTTAATCGGGATTATTTCCTTTGGTTTTAACTATAATCCCATGAAAGAAGTAGCATTATCTCTATTTTACAGATGAGGAAACTGAGGCTTACAAAATGTATTGGGAATTTCTAGAGACACTGAACCAATAGGATCTGGGGCTGGCAAGTCGAAAATTCACAGGACAGGCCACCAGGCCACAGACCCAGAGAAGAGTTGAAGTTGCTGCTGAAGGCAGTCTGGAGGAAGAATTCCCTCTTTCTCAGGAGGTCTCAGTCTTCTGCTCTTCAGTTTTTCTACTGATTGGCTGAGGTCCACTCACATCACGGAGGGTAATGTGCTTTACTCAAGGTGACTGATTTAAAAATTAATCACATCTAAAAAATACCTTCATAGAAGTATCTGGACTGGTCTTTGACCAAATATCTGGTTGCTATGGCCTACCTATGTAGCCAGTCCAAGTCTCTCCTCTATAAAATAGAGTGAGAATTTAAACACTGATAGCCCTACGTCAGAGCCCAAGGCTTCCACCTCTGCTCTTATCACTTGTGCTGGCTTCCAGGACTGCCATGTGCAAATGTCCCAACTTGCCCTCGCCAAGATGTCTGGGGAGTAAATGACCACACAGTTTCTGCTCTTTCCACCTCCTGGGAGGGTACTAAAGACAGTTTGAATACACATGAAAACTCTAAGCAAGATGTGTGTTAATGTCAGTAACTTCTAAAATTTAAATTATTTATTCCCCTTTGCCCCCATTTAAAATAATATCTTCTGGAAAGTAAATCAATATAACCATTTTTAGAAGGCAATTTGAATTTTCTTTTAAAATCAAAATGTGAATCTTCTATGATCTTATAGTCCAGGCTTCTAGGAGTCTTATTTTAAAAGAAAATATAAATATAATTGTAGAGATGCTATTACAACTTTGCTTAAAAGGCAAAAACATGAAAAATATCATTGTCTAATAATAGGGGACACATAGCAAAATTATGATGAATCCATTCTATGAATTACTAGTCAGTTATTAAAAAGATTGAGACAGACTTCATGTGAAAAAAATGTTCAAGATATATTAAGGGAGGAGAACCATGAGTCAATATCTTGGGATAAACATGTTTTGAGGAAAAAGAAAAACTCTACATGCATACATCTACATAAACAGAAAAATGTTGATGTAAATTGAATTAAATTAGTATTTCTGGAGAGTGGATTACAAAAGAAGAACAATTTATGTATGTTCTATACATTTCCACATTTTCTGAATATGTGACAGCATTCCCATTTATTTAAAACTGAATTTAGTTGTTACTATATTACATTTTACATGAATTTGCTTTTTAAATTGACAAATAAAAATCATATATATTTATTGTGTACCACATGTTGCTTTGAAATATTTATATACTATAGAATGGCTAAATCGAAGTAATTAACAAGGCTATTACTTCATATACTTATTGTTATTTTCTGTGAGAAGAGCACTTAAAATCTATCCTCATAGTAATTTTCAAGAATACAATATATGGAGTTGAGGGTATAGTTCAGTGTTAAAAAAAAAAATTGCCTGGCATGCTTAAGGCCCTGGGTTCTATTCTGAGCACCACAAACAAACAAACAACAACATCAAAACCAACCCTGAAAAATACAGTATATGGTTATTAACTATAATCTCCATGTTGTACATTAAAGCTTTTGAACTTACACCTCCTATCTAACTGAATTTTGTATCCTATGACCAACACCTACCATAACTAAATTGCTTTTGAAATAAATAAACAGAAAGTTCGACAGTAGTCTATTTTTTTCATGTTAGGTTGCCTGCTCACCCCTCCCCATACTGTGGGTCTATACTAATTTGCACGCCTTTGATAAAGCTCTTATTTAGAAAGTGATTAAGAAAGATTAGTCTCCTGTGGTTTGTGATGAGACTACCTTGACTTCATAAGGACATTTTGGGAGGACATGTCCTAACTTGATTCTTGGATCAACAGACAGTTTGGTAGCCTGGCAGTTCTTAACCTCTCTGTGTCTGGCAACACCCACACTGACAGATGGTGTTGACCTTTAGGTTAAGGCAATTTCTTGATCATTTGTGGAGGCAGAGATGTGTACCAATGGCTGCTCACTGGGAAACAAAACCCTCACAGGGCCCCTGCTTTTCTGTATTGGGAAGAACTATGCACAGACCCAGAGAGCATTTAGTAATATTGGTCTTTCAATAATAAAAAACTATATTTATTTTCCTTTTATGATACATAGTTATGCAGATGGTATTTCTACTATATAAAAAAGATAGTAATGGATTTCTGCTCCCAAGAATTGCTCTGAAGAACTTTTAGAACTTTCCACTGAGTAGAATGCATATTTGCATAATTAATATCTAGGGGATGGCATTAGTCATCAATTGCAAGCTTCCTGAGGACAGTAACCACAGTCTGTTTCATCGTGATACCTTACCCTCAACTGTCCTTGGTCTCTGGTGTGGGTGCTCATTGGTAAACTGAACTAATCCATTTCCATAAGTTTGGTCTAGAATGCATTTATGACTCATGCATGGTCCTGAAGGTTCCTACTGGAAACTTTCAGTATCTTTTCCTTGTTGTAAGTATCAGCTCCAGAACTGAAAACGTGTCCTACGAGGCTTCTCGTTCTGCGCTGCCAGTCAGCCAGTTGTGCTGGTTCCACCTAGCAGGTTGTTGACAGCCAGCCTCCCTTCTGGTTGGCCAGGTCTGTGTCTTCATAAATTGCCACATATTTAGAACATCATCCTTACTTATGTGATCTGGTCCCTACCCACCTCTTAGACTCACCTCTGGCTCACCACCCTGTAGTCACACTCTCTCTCTCTTTGGTTTCCTTGAAGGTGCCAGGCAGGCTTCAGGACACATTGGTTTCCACCTATTCTGTGCATGCTGCTGGGGAATCTTCCTAGCTTTCTCCCCTTAGTATTCAATTCATTCTTACCCTTCTGACCTCAGTTGTAATCTAAAGTCTGCTGATGGCTTCTCTAAATCTATACCACCCCATCAAATTTGAGATCCCTCTCAGACTCTCTCAAAGTTCACCATAGTTTCCTTTAAGCATTGGTCATAACTGATAAAAATTATCCTTTGGGTAATTATTGTTTATGGCAGGCTGCATGACACTAGGAAACTCCAAGCACCAATGTTTGCTTCACAAAAGGTTCTTAATAAGTATATGAGGGAATAAAAGATAAAAGCTTGGGCCAAAGCAATGTGAAAAAACAATCAGTAATTTTTTCTGAAACTCTTCAGGTTCTATAAATAGTTCTTGTAGAATCAGATCTCTGATTCAAGTATTGCTTGCATACTGATTGCATCTATGTTGAAATGAAGCTCTAAATTTTCTCAGCTCTAATTGCAGTCGGGCAGCTCTATCTGGATACAATTATAGGGACTCCACTTTATTTTCTCTTCTGGCCTTCCCTTTGCCACTGTCTCCTGATTATAGCTCTAATCCTGGGGTCATGGTTAAGTAGGGGTCAAGTTTCATCCACCTATACAAATTCCATGAAAACCAACTTGAAAACAGAAATGAAAGGTAGAACTTATTGAATTTCTCTAGGCCTTATAGCCAGACTTGTTTTAGACCATAGGATTTGATCATGTGCTAATTTGTGTCACAGTTTTGTCTAGATCAATTAGACTTTCCTGTATTTATTTGAAGGAAAAAATATTTTCCCACATGAAGGAGTCATTTTGAGTAATATTATAACAAAACAAAGTTGGCCACGCACATCCTGAATGCTGTTGCCAAAATTTGGTTTTAATTAGCTTTATGACCCAGCAAATAGCCATTTCCATGAATGAACCCTTTGCCACATATCCCTACCTACTACCACCACTTCAATCATCATTAATAGTCAGGGAAAATCTCTGCATTAAACCTTACAACATGGTTTCAAACACCCAACTAAAATTCCCCTTAAACCGAATCATCTAACACATAGCTTTTTTTTTTTTTTTTTTCTAGAATGGAAAACACATTTTGGGGAGTGAGGTAAGATTGATGTTCACTTTTGAATAACATTCATTATCTAAGGTTCTTCTCAAAGTGAAATAAATTTCCCTGATGTCAATAACTCTTTTTTTTTTTCTGAGATAGTCTCACTATATTGTTCAGGATGGCCTCCATCTCAGTGATACTCCAGCCTCAGCCTCCTGTGCAGCTGGAATTTCATGCGTGTGCCTCCACATCTGGCTTCAATGCCAATAACTCTAAGTCATTAGATAAAATAAAATCTATTCTTCATGTAGTCATATGGGGGCATAGAGACTGATGGTGAACAAGAGAGAAAAAGACATTTTTTAAAGAATGTAACCCAAATAAAATGAAATAAAACACTAAACAAACAGAACAACAACAACAACAAAACCTAAATGAAAAGAACAGAAATGTCTCAAATGCTACAACTTAGGCTATAGGGAAGGTCATTTTATCATTTGTTCTACTCAACTGGAGAACATAGGACCCTCCCTCCTACCTTAGGGGATAGTCCTACATTTAACCATTAGACCCTGTTTTCCAGATCTAAATGTGTAAGGACAGGAAACTCAGAGAGGCCCGGTTAGGTAATAGCAGTTAGTTCTTATCTCGATACTTTCTTAACAGATTCTGGAAACCTGGTGTAGTCTTTGAAAGCTGCTGGGATTTTTCCATACAGACGGGCTTCAGCTCATAAGAACCTGTGAAGCAGTGCCTTTCCTTGCATTGGTGAGGGACATAAAGGCAGAAGATATCTGCAGGGGTCTGGGCCATGTGCCCTTGGTTGGAGAAAGAAATCTTCTCATGGCCTCAACCCAATGCACTCTCCCCAAATTAGCTGAGAGCCTCATTATGGGACATCTCCCATGCCTAAAAAAGAAATTCTACAATTTATTTTCGAAAATTGTCTTAGTGGTAAAACTGTGCTTGAGGTCAACTCTATTTCACAACTTAGAAATAGTGACAGGGAGCTTACTGGAGTCCTCACATTGTCACGACTGATGGGAAGAGCCATACTCAAGCTTACTTTTACTGTAGGGAACAATTAACTTCATTTCCCAGCCGTCCCATTACAGTGGGAGTTTGGCTCTTGTTGTTTCTGCTTAGATTTGTTCAAGAGGTGATGGAGATAGGGAATGGGTGAGGAGAAATACCTCAGAGTTAAGGCCAGTGGTCCCATCATTAATTGCTCTTGCTATAAAGGCTAATAAATAATTGTTTTAATATTGTCATTTTGAACATTTCTAAATGTTCAATATATATATATATATATATATATATATATATATATATATATATATATTTAGTTAATCCAGGAAATAAGGATCTAAAAAGGAAAAGTCCACTGATTGACCAGACCAACGCATGCTATGTTGCTTGGAGGAGCTGGCTAGTCTGCGAGTCTGGTGGAGGCACCAACCCTAGATTTATCTGGGACACCAAGTCCTAGCTCTCAGATTGTGTACAGTGGCATTTGGTAATTATTCTCCACATGTCAAGGCTCTTTTCACAAAAAACTCAAAATAAGTTTGTGTGCCAATGGAGTCTAAATGAAAATAAATTTTCATGTTGCTCTATTTTTCAAAGTTTTAATCCACCCATTAATATCAAGATGCTTTTGGTTATGAAACAAGAAAGCTCAACTAAAAGTAAGTAGCCTTAAGCAATAAAAACTGTTTATAGCTCACAAGATACTTGAAAGTTGGATGGTTCTGGACTTGCTTAATTTAGTGTTTCAATGATACATACTTTCAAGGTCCCAGATTCTCTTCACTTCTCCTCCATGCAAATTGGCTTCTTTTTTAGCTGAAGTTCCCCAAGGCCCCAAGATGACTGCATTACCCCAAGCCTCAAATGCAGACACCAACATCCAGAGCTAACAAGGGTTTTATTTCCTCTTGTGTGTCCTCCATTGTCAGCGGTGAACATTTTTGCTGAGTTCCTAGCATACTTTTCATCTTACTCTTAGAAGGAAGGAGATCCAGGGAAGAATAGCAATTCATTAGGCAAGAAAAACAATTGGTCACAAAATTAAGCTCAATATAAAGAGATATTTTCCTAGGAGGGAGTGGTCTTCTCATGTGTTTGATTATATACAATATTTTGGTTTAAACATTTTTTCACTTTCTCAAGAAGTGACACAATTATTTCTTCTTTTTCCTCTTCCTCCTCCTCCCTTTTTCCTTCTCCTACCCTCCTTTACCTTCTTCCCCTCCCTCGTCCTCCTTCTCCTGAATGAAAACCAGGGAGAGATGGAGGTCCCAACTGAGACAGGGTTTCAGTGTCAGCTCAAGTGAACTTCATCTGGGGTCAGTGTCAGTGTTCCCTTCTGAAACGTGTTCTTCTTCCTACCTTTTGCTATTTATAAGAAAGCTCAAAAGTTTTAGAGAAAATACCTACGGTATCTTTCCCCCTTAAACTTGTGGGACGGTATATGTTAGAATCAGAGATTCTCTATACCCTGACCTCTCTCCAAAGGAGAATGAAGAAAACCACTGAAGACCTTTACCCCAAACTCAGGTAAATGTGGAAGACTACCAACTTGCCATGGGAGAGGAGCTCAATGCCCCAAGACAGAGAGG
Source organism: Marmota flaviventris (assembly GCF_047511675.1). Taxonomy (NCBI): domain Eukaryota; kingdom Metazoa; phylum Chordata; class Mammalia; order Rodentia; family Sciuridae; genus Marmota; species Marmota flaviventris. The sequence continues at coordinate 57,208,854 of NC_092503.1, forward strand.
AATGCAGAATCCAGAATCTGGAGATGAGGCAGTGCAGTTTCCTTGGGGGACTTATTCCAGGCCCAGCAGCTCCCAGTGTCTCCTCGCACTGCAAACTGCCAGGTCCCCGTTGTTTTGTCGTCCCAGGTTATATAAGTTGATTTCCTTTTGCTGTGTCACCCCAGGCTTTGAAAAATGATAAAGGGGAGCAAAAAGGAAAGTTACAGTGAGAAAATCTAAAAGGAGGGAGGCAAAGAGGGAGAAAAAGAATCTCACATGACTTAGATATTCCAGAATCCAAAAAGAGGATATAGAAACCAGGAAATGGGATAGCTGGGTCAAATGGTGGTTCCATTCCCAGTTTTCCAAGGAATCTCCATGCTGCTTTCCATATTGGCTGCACTAATTTGCAGTTCTACCAGCAATGTATGAGTGTGCCTTTTTCCCCACATCCTCGCCAATACTTATTGTTTTTTGTGTTCTTTATAGCTGCCATTCTGACTGGAGTGAGATGAAAGCTTAGAGTAGTTTTGATTTGTATTTCTCTAATTGCTAGAGATAATTAACATTTTTTTTCATATATTTGTTGATTGATTGTATATCCTCTTCTGAGAAATGTCTGTTCAGGTTCTTGGCCAATTTATTCATTGGACTATTTTTTTTTTTTTTGGTGCTTAGCTTTTTGGGTTCTTTTTATACCCTAGAGATTAGTGCTCTATCTGATGTCTGAAGGGTAAAATTTTGCTCCCAATATATAGGCTCTCTGTTCACCTCACTGATTGTTTCTTTTGCTGAGAAGAAACTTTTTAGTTTGAATCAATCCCATTTATTGTTTCTTGATTTTAATTCTTGTGCTTTAGGAGTCTTATTAAGGAAGTTGGGGCCTAATCCAACATAATGGAGATTATAACCTACTTTTTCTTCTAATAGACATGGGGTTTCTGTTTTAATTCCTAAGTCCTTGATTCACTTTGAATTGAGTTTTGTGCATGGTGAGAAGTAGGGGTTTAATTTCATTTTGTTGCATACTACAGGGACATAGCCACATCAATGTTTATAGCAGCACAATTCACAATAGCTGAACTGTGGAACCAACCTAGATGCCCTTCAATAGATGAATGGAGAAAAAAAATGTGGCATACATACACAATGGAATATTACTCAGCAATAAAAGAGAATAAAATCATGGCATTTGCAGGTAAATGGATGGAGTTGGAGAATGTAATGCTAAGTGAAGTTATCTAATCCTCAAAAACCAAATGCCCAATGTCTTCTCTGATATAAGGAAGCTGATTCATAGTGAGGTTGGGAGGGGGAGCATGGGAAGATTAGATGAACTCTAGATAGGGCAAAGGTGTAGGAGGAAAGGGAGGGGGCATGGGGGTAGAAATGAGGGTGGAATGAGATGTACATCATTACCCTAAGTACATGTATGAAGACATGAAAGGTGTGAATATATTTTGCATACAACCAGACATATGAAAAATTGTGCTCTATATGTGTAATATGAATTGTAATGCATTCCGCTGTCATGTATAACAGATTAGAATAATAAAAAAAGCAGGTTAGTAAGCAAAGGAAAATTTGGGGCCAAATTAAAAAGTCTTTCTTTGTCTTATTGAAAAGTAAGAACATTGTGATATTTGTAGAAGTTGAATGCTTAAAGAGGATAGAGAACATAGGAAGCTTTATTTTCTAGGTTTTGATTTGAAAGAAAACATTCAGATACTCAGGACTCAAGTGGTGATTATATTAAAACCATTTAATTTTGTGCAGTTTTTTTTTATCCCTGGATTCCCTAATTCCCTATACAGTTTTATTTTTAAAGTCTTTGTACAAAACGAAATGACCAGAGAAGAACTGTTTTTTTTTCAAAAAGGGTTTGAAGTTTGTTTGCTTAACAAAGTGTTTGCAGTCATAATTAGGTTGCATATTAAAGTTCAAAACCAACTCATGTTGGAAGTGACTGAAAATTGTTACCATCTGATGGCTTTGTGGGCAGAGCTTTCACAAACGACACTGCACGCACTAAGGAATAAAGGCCCCATTTCTGGGCATTGCCCCGGGAGACTCCAGGGTCTGGGCAACACTCAGTCTGAAGCTTTCCCATGGTGGCATCATAGGTCTTAAATCTAACTGGCATAACATTATGGCCTTGATCTGCTGGAGTCATCCCAATATGACTTGGTCTTTCTGCTCTTTTCATCTCTTCAGGGTTCTCCTGTCTTGAGTCCATACATTCTATGGAACCACAGAGGTCAAGATCAGTTGTAGTTCTAAGCCAGTTTTGTAACTCATACTGGAAAATCCATCTCAAAGGCAGGTTTTCTGACAGAGAGACAGAAAGAGAGGGAGAGAGAGACACTGGCTAGGGTGTCCGGGATGAGTCAGCTCCTAATCTGTTGTGTTGAAAGGCAAAACTGTCTTTAATTTTAATAGTGCTCTACTTCCTTCTCCACTGGCATATGAAGCCTATTTGGACACAGAAAGAGAAGTTTTATATGGTACATTTCAAATATCTTTCCTCAGGCAAGAGCCTCACTGTTTCTGAGAGGTAAATCTCTTTACTGCTCTCCACACCTGAGTTTTTCTTTCTACTTAGCAGGAAATGGAACAATGGAAGATTGTCTCTTCTGATGATAAACACAAAACAAGGGTAAGGCCTAATAAAGCTGTGATGGAACATAATGATGCATGATTTAGTACAGACCATGATGTTTGGAGAGATCACAAGCATGATACTTGCTCAATGCTCTCTGATACGTAGGTTCCATCTGAATCTGAAAACCAAAGCTGATTCTAAATAAAAATAATAGATTGTTTTCTTTAAGAAAAAAAGAAATCATGATTGAACTTGAATATACTTGAAGATGAATTATGATTCTAAATTTATTTTTCTTCCCAAATATTGATACTTTCCCCTTTTGTTTCCATCAGGATATTCTGCCTAATAGGAAAACACTTGCTGGTATGGTCATCCCGCTTAATAAAATTAAAAAAAATAAAATAAAGTGTCAGAATTTGGAAGAAAGCCAGCAGAATGACAAAAGAAGCAACCAAGTCTTTGCTTTTGTGATTCAAAACAGACAACAATTTTAAAACAAAATAGAAGGAGCCATAAAATATAAGCCTGACTTTATAATGAGCGGGTTTTTGTTGTTGTTTTGGTAAGGGTAAGGCTGTATTCAGAGGGAAGACAAAGCTAAATAGATTTATCTTTAAAGCTTTCTAAAAGCTGATTTGGGGATATTTATTTGAAACCTGCATCAAAACCAGGTGCTTTCACCTCTCCTTAATAAATGAGTGCTGTTCCTTTTCCTTCTTACTCTCCTATAACAATGATTAGAAAACAGCAGCAAATACACATCATTCATCCTGACACTGTCTGTGCATGGACCCCACAGAAGAGCAGCAGATGCATCCTTTTAGTTAGATAGTAGAATCAGTTTGGACCAATGACATTACAGTAAATACTAGTTTTGCAAGGTGACCCATCCCTCATTCATGAGCACATAAAAGCCATTGAGATCTACTACTATAACCACAGGAAGAATCCCCAAACCAAAGATTTATGCTGAGATACTGTCTCTTAATTCACTGAAGGCTTGAATGACACAAGTGGACTTATCATATGCTAAAGAAAATTACATTTCAAACTTTTAAGTTTATTGTGTTTTAATATACTGTTATGACTATCACTTACAAAGTAAGTGTATCATATATAACCAAGAAAGAAAGAGAAAAATATCATTTTTTTCAAAATTAATGGTCTTTAGTGGTATTCTATGAAGAAATTAATAGATTGAAATGTCGGTTTCAACAGAATGGATAGGATAAGTTGTTACCTTTGGCAGCATGTGCCTGGGGCCATGAAAAGTTTGCTTACTGAAATCTCAGATGTCTGCGTACTCTGTTCTTATAAGCATCCACCATCCCTCTCTAATTTATAGCTGTGAATTTAAAAAAAGACAATAATAGGACAAAGACACTCCAAAAAGCTCCCTTTTGAGGCTGTTGTTTGTTTGAAAGGACTGACAGGGGAATAAGTCACATGGCAGATGTGTCCAGAGAAGGTACATAGACTCAACTCTTAAACTTTCAATCAAGAAGGAAAAGTTCAATACCTCTTTGTTAAACTCCAGCCTTTACAGAGCAATAAGGTGGTTAGTGGAATTAATCTCAGTGAAAAATCTATTGTAACCAGTTGGTCAAAGAAGCTGCACATGGCATGGTGCACTCGAAAACACCATTGTCTTTTTCCACACCTGTTCTGGTAGATATCCTGGTCCTTCCTCTAAACCATATCTTTGGAAGATCCCTCGCCAGGTGCAGGGACTTTCAGGCCTGGCCAATGTCCAGCCTGAACAGCCTGCTAGAGTCATACCTGTTATTTATGGCTCATGGGTTTTCTGATTGGCCACAGCCTATGCTATCCCAGTTGGTCAACGTACTAAATATCACCTCTGACTTCTGCTATCAATGATAAGTTCTCTTTTCAGCAGTTAAAAAGACTGACTTTGTTTAGTATCAAAACTCTAATTTCATATCAGTTCAAAGCTTCCCCCTTTTCACACAACTCAGGCCTGACTCAGTCTCAGAAACCCTGCAGAGAAAGAAATAAACATGGCTTTTACTATTTTCCCCCCATGTTTGTCAACTAGACTCAGCCCTGTTCTGTTATGGCTCCTGCAGAGCAGAGACAAGTGGGAGGGAAATGGGGCGAGATAAAAAAGACAAAAATATCTTACCTGGCCAGTGCCATTGTAATCTGGTAACAAGGCCCTCTGTGTAGTAGGAGCCCAATTCTAGGTCCTTTCTCTTACAAGGCACTGTGTTGGGTACTCTGGGTGGGTTCATAAACTTCCTCTTACTTGTAGTAGAAAATGTCAGAAAGGAAAATTATATTTCTCAGGCTTTCTTGCAGGTAGATTTCTAGAGGTGAATGTATTTCTGTCCATTGGAATCACTCACCAGGAAATTTGGAAGGCAGGATTGAGGTCATCTTCCCAAGGTTTCAGGCTACAGTTTCTTACAAGCAGAATGGAGGAAACACAAGGCTTCCCTGTGGTAATGCTCTGCACCCATCTGCCATTTTCCTGTAAGGGAGAAGTAGTGGTGGATGTGGCATTAGTTTCTAACTCAGGTGGTGCAAGCTCCCCTAGGGTCAGTTCTATTTCATTTTTTGTGTTATTGCAGGAGTTTCATTTCTTTGGTGATTCCTAAGATTTTACAACACTGTATTGAGTCACACAGGTACTTTTGTGGATTCTTCATAAAACCACTCCCCTTCTCCCTAAAAGGCATCCAACATTTCTATTTCTGAGAACAGCAACTTTTCCTCTGTCTGATGGCTTACCATGCCAGCCCAGCCCCTCTACTTTGGGGACACAGACATAGACATATTCTATTCTTTAGATTCTTCCAGAAAAGAATTAGATATTAATTTAATTCCTGGAGTCTCCACACTCTAGGAAAGCAGGCAATGTTTTAGATCTGTGCTTAGAGGAGTCAGGGCAAGGATAGGAGATGTGAGTGGGTAAAATATCAATATCTTCTTGTGGCAAGAGTCGAACTCCCTATAAAAAGTTCTTATAAAGGTCTTCTTGTTTATGTGGACTTGTGGAACACCATCCTGTCCTCCAACATGCCCTTCAAAGAAATCCACACTTTATCTTCCTCCGACAGGTCAAGGTAAGGGCTACCTATATCCTTGGTAACTCTGCAAAGATATTTTGATATCTTCAGAAGGTAGAAGTAATTGTCCTTTTTGATTCTTAACTTTGGGACCTCAGGTAAATGGAAGGTAACAGGAGAGGTCTCTTTTGCATCCAGTTACACCACTGTCGCTGATTCTCCAAACTGGAAGCCAGTCCTCTGCTGGGAGGGTTGTCTGGGGCAGGAAGGCTATTGGCCTGTTGGGCAATCAGTAAGATGAGAGTCATCCACAGCAGTACAGAGTAAAAACCACCAAAAAGACAACTTTCTTAACCCAACTGTGACTGATAAAGCAGTGTTTCTTCTCCCTGTCCATTGCCATTCCAAGGTTTGCATTTTTGAAATTATTTGTTGCATATTTTTATTTGTATGGTTTATATCCAAAAGCTAATAGTAAAATCAGAGATTGAATCCAATTGACAAGAGATCTTTAAAGTTTCTTGTCACTCAAAAAGCAGTATGGGGGCTGGGGATGTGGCTCAAGTGGTAGCGCGCTTGCCTGGCATGCGTGCGGCCCGGGTTCGATCCTCAGCACCACATACAAACAAAGATGTTGTGTTATACAAAGATGTTGTGTCCGCCGAAAACCAAAAAAATAAATATTAAAAAAATTCTCTCTCTCTTAAAAAAAAAGCAGTATGACTGCATCTTAAAAACTTCTCAAAGCAAAAGAAAACACAGAGAGACTTCACTTTTAAAAGGAGAAAGTAAAAAAAATTCACATGTATGTGCCTCAGTTTCTTAAAGTACAGAATGAGTGTTGGATTTGGCAAAGAAACTCCTCCCAGCCTGACACCGCACGGCTCTCTGAGTCAACATAACCCAAAAGGCGAAATGTTGGCTACTCTGAGCATGCATTCTTCCTGTCCCTTGAGGGGCTCAGAGGGGCTAAAAACAAAACAAGATTTGGGAATAAATTAAAAATTTATATATACAAAAAATTTGCACTCAGATATTTACAGAAGCTCATTTTTTAAAAGAGAAATTTTTTTTTGATATTTGTATTTTAGTTTTTGGTGGACACAACATCTTTATTTTATTTTTATGTGGTGCTGAGGATCGAACCCAGTGCCCTGCGTATGCCAGGTGAGCGCGCTACCGCTTGAGCCACATCCCCAGCCCCAGAAGCTCATTTTTAACTGCCAAAATTTGGAAGCAACTACGATGTCCTTAGCAGGTAAATGGATAAGTAAACTATGATGTATCTAGACAATAGAATACTATTTAGAATTAAAGATGAACTATCACAGCATGAAAAGACATGGAGAAAACTTACAGGCATATTACTAAGTGAAAGAAGCCAGTCTGAACACTGTCTACTGTATGATTCCAACTATATGACATTCTGGGAAAGACAAACTATGGAGACAATAAAAAGATCACTAGTTGCCAGAGATTAGTGGGGAGGGAGGAATGAATGGGTAGAACATAAAGGACTTTCAGAGTAGTGAAATTCTTGTGTGTGATACCACAATGGTGATACATGTCAGGACATGCCATTCTACATTTGTCAAAACCCTAATGCACTACGAACTTTGGTTGACCATGATGTACCAGTACAGGTTTATCGGTTGTAACAAATATACCACTCTCATGGAGGATGTCAATAGTAGGGGAGATTGTGCTGTGTGAGGACAGGGGATATACGGAAACTCTGTGACTTCTGCTCAATTTTGCTGTGAATATGAAACTATTCTAGAAGATAAAATGTATTAATTAAAACAAAATAAAAATAAACTCTTAAACCAATATTAGGCCAGGTTTCTTGAAAAATTACATATTAAGTCAAATAATTTGTTATAGCCCACGTTTAAGTCAAGGATGTTCATACATCACACAAAGCAAGAACTCTTGACCATCTTTTGCCTAATGTTTTACATGAAACCACATGGAAGAAGTCAAGGAAGAAAGATAGTAAGTAAATCCAGGTCCAATTTTAAACAATGCTCTCAACAATTATCTCCCAAACTGGCTGGTTAGAAATCAACCTTTGGCGGAAGACCCAGGGATGAAGAAATAGCAATTACCTTTTTGCATTTTCTGACAAATCCAAGTTGAACTTTAAATCTGGCTGTCTTAAGAGTGGTGATTAGCTTTTAACACTTGTGAAGGAAAACAAAATGATGGAACATGTTATGAATTTCCAGGGCATTTATGTACCTTCAAAAACCATATTGAAGCATCTCATTTTCTGTTGGGTCTATCTAATCTTTTCTTAAATGAATTCTCTTGGTGTCTGATTTACTGAACCAGCTAATATAGAATTTTATCTCTGTCCCAACTTTGCTGCCCATTTTTAATGAAGATTAAATGGAATACAAATGACTTTTAAAAATATCTCCATGTTTATCCATTTAAATGAAATTTATAGGCATGAAGAACAGTGTTTTAAGAGCAATTAACTCAAAAGTAATCAATACTCCAAGTATTTTTTAAGTGTATAGCATCACGATGCCCTCTAGTGGCTAACCCACAAGAAAAGTACCCCAAAAATCCCACGGAAAATACAAATTCTCCCTTTCTACAGGTGAACTAATTTACATCTTCAAGTATGTTATCTTTGATTTCTTTAATGAAATCAAGGGGCTCTATTTTCTGTTGTTATTGCTCTATTACCTTAGTACATTAAAGATCAAGATATGTCAAATTAATAATTACTGTGTGAAAAGCTTTGTGACCATTAAGTAAGGCCAATGGGTAGATGAAACTCACTATGATTGGGTTATCATCTCAGAGTAGAGGAATATATCCCTGAGAGATGATGAGAAAATTACCCTGGGCTTGATGATTCTGTCACTGTTGACCCTTTTCCATTACTGAAATGACTCTTGGAGGTGAACTGTGATTCCTGAACAGTTAGTAGCACTGTTCAAGATAGAAAAGAGCAAATAAAAGACCCAGCTGAAAAGAAACCAGAAAACTAACCCCGTTATTTGGCAAATGACTTAGGTGAAAATTTTCTTCATTCTCAAATTCCTATTAATAGCCATTAGAGGGAAGATATTTAGATCTTTCTTTGTCTATGTCTCTCATATAGGAAAGATATTCTGGAAGACTCTGAAGAAATGTTTAATAACATTAGCCAAGGTCTTAAACTTGTTTCTTCTAGTTATTAGATAGTTTTAGGAAATTAAAAACTTAAAAGTGATTATAAAATTGTTGATATGTACATTTTCTTTGATTCTATTAAAACCAACCTCGTTATTTGCACAAATTTGTTGACATCCCTTTAATTATTTCTTCTGGATAATGTTACAAGCTTCACACTCATATTCTTCTCTGATGTTTCTGTGGGGTTTTTTTTTCCAGATATTTCATGTTTCATGACAATCAATCCCTTTAAAAGAAAACATTCTTTTTAGTAGAACTGTTTATATGACCTTATAGACACTGGTCTATGATAACAGGGCTTTTTGGAAAGTAGTTGAAGCATTTTCTCTATAATAAACTAAACAAATATTTTTATTAGTCTCCCTCTGTGCGCCTGCTAGTCTGTGTAATAAAGTTAACTAATTGTTGGCAGTTGGCACTGGGGAGAAAGACTGAAAAAGTTTTTGCAACACAGATCTTAACAGACCTAATGTCCTGCCCTTACATACTAGGGAATTTTCAACTTTCTTTTCCCTTTCCCAAGAGCAATCATAATAAATACCCAAACAATCCACCAAAACAGTGGGCACACACACACATGATTCAGAGCCAGGATTAGAAAAATAAAATGAAGAGAGCTGACTGAAGGAGAAGGCTTCCTTTCCCATCAATTGTGTTCATTTCCCTAATTTATAATTCTAGTGTTGGCTTGCTTTCTTCTCCACACTCTTGAGACTGTGGACATTGTTTTTAGCAATATATCTGTTTTCAGAAAGTAACCCACTTGTGAAATGGCCTGTCAGACCCGTAGGTTTGTTATACTTGAATTCTACCAATTTCCCCCAATTTCATTCCTGATGGTTCTAAAGTCTTATAACCTCCAGTTGGCCGGGAACAAAACCTGGACTTGAGCTCCTGGGATCCTTTCAAAGGAGGAGTTAATTTGGCATCCAAACTGGAGTTGCGTGAGGGAGGAGAGACACCTGGGTGGAGGGACATTTTTCTCTTCTTCCTGAAAAGGGAAATTAAAACATGCAAACATTTTTAGTTCTCGTTACCACATCAAAAAAAAATTAAGAAAGAGTGTACACATGTAGAGTACAATTTGATTTTTCCCAAACTGGTGAAGTTGGGGGGGGGGGGACTTATACACACAGACCAATTGTTTAATTATATTGACTTTTAAATGTCCATACTTTCAGTTACAATGGAATCACATTTGAAGGTACCTAATGTGATTATAGGTTTGATTTGTTAAGAGAGCCTACCAAAGAACAGAAGCAACTGTTAATACTAGAATAAAATAATAAAGCAATCTTCTGATCTTAAATAATGAGAAAGAAACCCACAAACATTCAGCTTATATTTTGTGCACTGAGTTTTTTGAATAAGCACCATTAAAATTTCCTCACTTGTTGTCTGCTCTTTTGAACAGGTCAATGAATTTTACTTATCTCGCTTGTTAAGTAATATCAGGTTAGATTTTTTTCCTTATATTTACTGCACATCTGTAGTTCTTTTTGTCGGTTGTTACAGGATGCTTTTTTGGAAAACAAATTGAGATATTAGTCGTTTAATTATTGACTTATAAGATTTCTATATGTTAATTTGATTAATCTCTGTCATTTATAGTTCAAATATTTTCCTTAGTTTATTCTATCTCAATTTTGTGTATAGTGTTTCTTTTAAGTACATAAAAAATTGTAGCTATATTTATCAGTCTTTTCATTTTTATTTTTGTTTTTACTATCACACATTAAAAAGTTTTCCTCTTCTTTGACTAGTCACTTATATTTTATTCTGCTGTAATGACTTTATTTTTTACATTTCAGTATTTGATCCTTCTGGGATTTGTGTTGGCCTTGTATTTTGTGGTAATTTTACTCTCTATTTTTTACACATATTTAGATGGTATTCTTAACCCATAATTGAGTGATCCATTTTTCCTTTGATTATTTGAGATGCTAGTTTATCATGTATTAATACTTTACATCTTTTAAGACTGTTTATTTAAAACTACAATGTCCCTTCAAAAAAAAGAAGATATTTAGCATTCTCTGATTTCCCATATGCCTGCTCAATTGATTTACTGCTCTTATTTTTATTGTGCTGTACTGCTTCTTTACATTATTTATGCTCTTTTTCTCAAAGATTATTCTTGATATTTGCATTATATTTAATAACCATTTCTGAGCTTGTTATTTCTTAGTCAGCTAGTATATATTTTCTGTTCAAAATATGAGAAAGGATAAAAGATTTTTCATCTTTCTTTATCCTCGTATGTCCAAAATAGGTCTTTCTGTTGTTTTTATATGTTAGGAAAGTTCGGATGCCTATAAAACACAGGAACTTTTGTTGTTGGGAATGCTAACTGGAAATTTTTTCTTCTCTAGGAAACTGGTTTTATTTGTTTCCCTACATGTGGCTTGTAGTTTGCTTTCCCTTTGAAATTTAAAACATTGACCAAGTTAAGTCACTTCACTAATTTCACTCGTACTTGATGAACTTTTTAAATCTGAGGATCAAAATCTCCCCTGGATTCAGGTCATAGTTCTTCTATAGGTTCTTATCTTAGCTTTTTGACCATTAGTTTTATTTTCTTCAAGAATTTCTAGCACACACTCTCACAGACACACAACTGTATTTATACACAGATGTGTAAATACGTATATATATATATATATATATATATATATATATATATCTTTCATCTCATTAATATTTACATAAGTGAGTTATAGAATAACTTTTTTGAGCATATCTTCTAATTCTTGAGACATTTTCCTCCCGCTATGTGTAGTCTATTTTTCTTTCTGGGCACCAAGTAACTTAAAAGCAAGATTCTGTTTCTGATCTTTGTGTTTCCAGTTTGTAGTACAGTGCTTGACAGAGAGGATATGATCAATAAAAATTTATTGAATGATCTTGCAATAAAGTTCAAATTAAAAAAGTGAAAAATTACACATTAGGAAAAAACTTTCAGTGGCAACAATAAATATATTTTAGTATAAAATGAGGATATAAACTATATTCACTGTGAAGTCTTTTAAGAAATGATATTTTATATAAAACTTTTAGCCTAGAGCTTCTAATATTATTCAATAACTTTAAAATCAAGCCCAACCTAGTCCCCAACTCCAGGTAGGCAACTATAGTCTTGGTAAAAAGACATGTAGCAAAGAATTGAAATAATGACTAACATTTGCTGAGATTTACTAAGTGGAAAGACCCAGCTAAGGGCTCTGCATACATAATTTTATTTAATCTTCTCTATAAATTTGTTAGGCCTTATATTTACTGATGAAGAAACTAAAGTTTAGAGGGTAGTATGAAAAGCTCATACAGCTAGTAAGTAGCTGAGCTGATATTTGATCCCGGGTCTGATTAATTCCAAATCTATGTAAACTGGACTGGATGATCTTTCCTTTCCCCTATTCTCCCAAGGCTGAGGTTCAATTACACTGTAATGTTCCTTGATTCCTATAGGAAATGTTCTTTCTCCCTCCTCCTCCTCCTCCTCTCCTTCTCTTTCCCTTCCTCCCCCTCCTACTTCTTTTCCCCAGACCTTTGATTTGGCTCCATATAATGTGAATATTTAAGATTATAGACCATGAAAATGAGGAGTTTATCCTAGATCTGAAACTGTCAACTAAAAATCATCACCCATAGCCTCATCTATTTGCTTTTATCCACATAATGAAGTGCCTATTGTGCCCAGTGGCTATAAAGAGGGAGAAGTGGGGCATGGTCCCTATCTACAGAGAGTCACCATAGTAGTTGGCACAACAGCAAGTGTACATAAAAGAAATGATTTCCTTACATATTTCCTTTTTCAGCTATTCATCTGTGTAATAGTTGGGTGTGAAACTTCAAGTTACTCTTAAAGATTCTCAGGAAGATAAGGAGGCCCTGATACTGAAGTGGGTGTCCTAAATTGTCCTTTTCCCCAAGATCCTCAAGGACAAACCTGTGTATTCCAGGAGAATTTAGGTCCTCCAGATATGGAACCTGTTTGGGAGTCATACACACATAGTAAGGAACATAAGTTGTCAGTCTTGAGTTGGATCATAGTGCCATGGAAGGAAGAGAATCATAATGACTCTTTTTTGACTTCTATCTTCTTTGTTGGTGAGTGTGGCTATGGTTGGATGGGCAGTGACAGTCATACAGATTATGATAAGGATAAACAGGAAGTAATATTGCATATTAATTAAGAAATTAGCCTTTTCATTCAGAAAGTTCTGGTTCTGAATCTCTTCTCCACCGATTATTTGCTTTTTGACCTTACACAAGTTCTTTAAAAATCTCTGATCTTCACTGTTCTCATATTTTACATTGAGTAAGGTCTCAGTAAATGATAACTATTACTTTAATTCACAAAGTGTTTAATTCACAGAGTGTTGTAAACATTGTTTAAATTTTTTTTTGTCTTTCTACCTAGTATCCACTCTTGCTTCCTTTGGTAATAATAATAAAACCAGACTGTTTACAGTAAACAGTGTAGTTCTCTATCCTCCCCTCAGCAAGGGGTGGATACATGGCTGGAACTGACCCATTCCTCTTTTAGGACTTTGAATCTTGAATTCATAGACACTTGAAAAAATTGTTCAGCAATTCCTCCTGTCTCAATTACTATTTCTTCCAAGCTTGGAGTCTGAATAACTCAGGTCCTTCCATTAGAGACTTCTGCAAAAAGTTGGACAGTAGGTGTTATTTACAACAATAAAACCTTCCTGCTGTATCTAGTCAATCTTTTCCATTCTCACCTGGTTGACCTCCTTATCCTAATTTTCCTCCATGAAATCTATGTGATCAATTGCTCTGGTCCTAAATGTTCCTCTTGAAAGTAATGTAGTAAGTATCCTGGGTACTTCTTACATTGTCTAACATGTCTTTGTGCAGTGTATGCATTTTATCCAGACTATTTTTGAGTTCATCTAAACCCATGTCTTCTCTGGCAACCTCATTCAATGCTGAGAATAATGGATTTCTTCTCCACGACATGGTGTACCTATGCTACTGCCCTGTTTTCTAGACTGAACATGCCCAGCCTATTCATCTACTCTCATTGGGTTTTGTTTCCAAACCTTTTATATGTTGGTTGCCCTCCTCTGAACTCTTTCCAGTTAGCTGAAAAGCACACTCTGTCCAATAATATCATGTTATCACAGGGAGCTCAGAGGTCATGTCTTGTCCAGAAGGTAATGTGTAGCCCTGAGGGCATGATATTTTTTTTAATGCCTGAGGTAGTTGTGATGTTGTCTCCTGCCCAGGCATACCCTGAGCATGCAGGGAGTAGGAAGGGGTTAGCAGGCAGGTATCCACGTGTTCTGGGGAAGAGTCATTGCTTATTCTGAGTAGCACTAATCAGTTCAATTTCTCCTTGTGGCTACTTTGAACTCTAGCCTTCTTCCTAACTAGAAACACCAAAACTGAATGATAACTAATAATTATTGAATGCTTATGATGTGCTAGGCACTACACCAAACCCTTAACATTTAAGAACTCATTTTGTCCTTACAATATTCCTTTTATATTAGATCATTATCTTCACTTTATGGATGAGGAAACTGAGAATTATACTGGGCCCAAGTTACCTACATAAGAAATGAAGCACCAGGAATTTGAACCCCTGAATTTGGCTGTGAAAACTATGTCCTTGGGTATGATATGGAATCACTTAAGCATTCAAGAAGCTAGAAAATATTGAGCCAAAAATTAGGGCATGAATTTTTTCAGAAGATACTCTTGTAAGTTATGTAGCATGGCAAAATGATTTAAAAGATGTAAGAAACAATCCATGTGTATTTCCCTTCATGGAGATAAAAATGAAAGTTGTGTTTTGAAGGATCTAACAAGTCCTGAGGGGAAGAAACCTGTTTAACCCTACATTCTCTAAATTTATTTTAACAGAAGACACTGCTGCTTCTCTAAGGCAGTACAGAAACATACAATAATAGTCTTTACTCAAGTAGCTACATTGAGCTATTTAGAACCTTCTCATCTTCATAATAACTTTGGAATAATGCATTTATGTTGTTGCAATTTTGCAAGTGAGGAAACTGACATAGATATTTATCCCTCTAAAGATTGTGTGTGGGTACATTAATGACGGGCGAGTTTATTTCATTCAGTTCTGTATGATTCTAACATCCTTGCTTTGCTTTCATGCTTAAGATATTTTTTCCAAACCTAACACCTCAAGTGAAGAACATTTAGTTACTAGTGCCATATCTTCTTTTTGGATGAAAGGCAGCCTGGCAAAGAAAAAAGAGCAGAACCTGGTATCAAGATAGCTTGGGCTGGGTGGAAACCTCTGCTGCTTGCAGTTAGAGTTTCCTGTGAAAGTTAACCTCTCTGAGCTCATTTTATTTCCTAGGAAGTGACATTCATAACATGAATGGTTTATGAACTGTTTTCTCTTCCCCAGAACATGAATTCAACTCCATAATTCATTCTAATAAGATGAACAAAACAAGTGGCTTCATTTGGAACTCAAAAGAAAGAACTTTAGGTCATTTCCTAAATCTCATCAAGAAATAATCACATGAATTTCCATAGTTTTATTTACTAAAATATCTCAATTAGTACTAATTATCTTCCTTTTTTTTAAAAAAAAATAAGGTTTACTGTATATACAAGACAATTAATCTATTTAAGTATATGCTTCGATAAGTTTTGACAAATGTATGCTCCTGTAAAACACTGTGCTGTCAGGTCACAGGTGTTCCCACCCCCGAGATGTTTCCTACCTTTTGGGCTTATGGCTCTTTCCCAGCTCCAGCTCTTGGGAACCACTGATCTGTTTTTGTCACTTGATAAAGATTTTTCACTGTTGTGCTTTTTCTTGGATGCTGTGTAAATGGAATATGTAACGTGGGATCTTCTAGGCCTGACTCCTTTCATTTAGCATAATGCTTTTGGGATTCATTTATGTTCTTGTGTGCACTAGTTCTTCATTTCATTGTACTGCTAAAATGGATCCATTAACCAGTTGATGGGGATCTAGATCGTTTTTTTTTTTCCTGCTGGCCTTAATATTTGCGTAGAAGTCCTCTTATGGATGCACATGTTTATTTATCTTGGATAAAAATACTTAGAGTTGAATTTGGGGGCCAAAAATCAGTATGTGTTTTATACCAACCCATTTTCCAAAGTGATGGTATTTTTTTTTGTGTAAAGTGCTGAGAGTTCTCACTGTTGTACATTTAAACTGTGTGTTGTCAATCTTTTAAACTTTCATTTTTCTTATAGGTGTATGTGTGTGTGTGTGTGTGTGTGTATCTCATTGTAATTTTAACTCACATTGTCCTACAAACTTTTCATGTGCCCCTTTGCCATAATATATCTTATTTGATGAAGGACATATTCAAATTTTTTGCCCATTTCAAAAATCAGTCTGATTGTCTCACTAGTGGGTTGCATGAGTTCTTTCTTCATTCCAGACAGTCTATTTCAGTATGTAGCTGCAAATACATTCTTCCAGACTATGACTTTCCTTGCTCTAAGAATACATTTTTAAGGGCAGACATATTTAATTTAAAGAAGTCCAATTTATCTGTATTTCATTTCTTTTATTGCTCATGCTTTTGATGTAATTTTTAAGAAATCTTTGTCTTACCCAAGGTGACAATGATTTTCCCTAGTAGTTTCTCCCAAGGATTTTTATATTTTTCATGCTTACATAGTGATTTAGGAAATATTCATAATTTTTGTGGATGGTTTGAAATGAAAGATGGGTTCATAGTTTTGAATGTATAGATGTTCAATTTTTTTCCAGCATTGCTTATTGAGAAGATTACTTTTCCTGATTACATTACGTGGCATCTTGTTGAAAGTCAATTGATGTACCTATGGGCCTATTTATAGTCTCTCTATCCATTATGTCTAGCATCTGTACACTATTAACTGCATATTTTTTTAAATGCCCCTTATCTATTTGGAAAAGGGAAAATTATTCTTAAATTATTAAAAGTTTCTATCAAAAATGAGTGAAATGTTCCCAAATGCTCTTTTTGGAGGCCTTTCTTGAACTAGACGTCCATATATAATGTATCAATTATTATAATTTGTTATTTTGTAGAATTTACACTGAGTCTAAATATTAAACTAACCTTAAGTTTTTGTGATAAATAACACTTGGATCATGATACACTGTCCTAAGGTTCTGTGGTGTTCTTTTCTTACAGTAATATTTTGTTGAGTACTGGTAACACTGGCTTTATAAGTGATTTGGGATTCCATTCCTCTTCTATTTTCGAGAATTTATGTAGAATATTCTTTCTTCCTTAAATATGTAGTAGAATTACTTACTAAAGCTGGGCATGAAGTTCCCACTATCTCTTCAATATTTCTAGCATCTGTACTTATATCCTCCCTCTCATTCCTGATATTGGTTATTTGCATCTTTTTTTTTTTTTCTGGATCTGTTTGGCTAAATCAGGAGTAGGCAAACTTTTCTCTAAAAGGTAATTTAGTTTTGTATAGACAGATGTCCCCTTTTTTTCAGCATCATTTGTTGGAAAGACCACTATTTATTGCTACATTCTATACAAAATCACATGACAGGTTGAGTTTTGTCCGTGGATACAGTTTATCAACATGTGGGCTAGATTTCTATCAATTTTATTAACAATTTCAAAGAAATAACTATCATTTTTACTGATCTTTCTCTATTATTTTACCATTTCTATATTACTGATATCTAATCTGATCCTTCTTATTTCTTTTATTTTATTTACTTGGAGTTTTTATTAGTTCTTCTTTTTTAGTTTCTTAATGTTGACACCTAGAGCACCTAATGAAAATATTTGCTCTTCTTTAACATAAACAATTAATCAATTTACAAGCATTTATCAATTTACCTGTAAACATTGTGTTGTACCTTACAACTTTTGATATTTTGTGTTTTTGTTTTTCTTCATGTCAGAATATTTTCCAGCTTTCCCTGTAAATTATTTTTTGACCCATAGGTTATTCTGAAGTATGTCTATTGATTTTAGAATGTTTATAAATTTTTCCATTTAGTTATCTGTTATGGCTTTCTAATTGGGGTCAGAGAACACACTATTTATTATTTTAATGTTTTTCAATGCATGAGACTGATTTTCTGTGTCAGAATTTGGTCTATCTTATAAATTGTCTATGTACACTAAAGAAAAACATATATTCTGCTCTCACTGAAGAGAAAGTGTTAAAAATGAAAAAAATTTCTTAATATTCTTCATGTATGCTGCATTTTTAGATTTCCTATATCCTTGTTTCCTCAACTTTTGAGAGCTATTAGCTCTCCAATTACACTTGTAGCCATATCTACTTCCTAAGTATATTAATCTTATTTAATATACATATGGATATATGTATATATGGATGATAAATATAAGATTATATATATATATATATATATATATATATATTGCACATTGAAGCTCTTTGATCAGATGCTCATACATTTAATAGAGTTATTTCCTCTTGATGAATTGATTCCTTGTTCTCTATAAAATTATCTTGGTGACCTCAAGTATTATTGCTTGCTCCAAAATCTTCTTTGTAGGCATTGATATAGCCATTCCAGCTTCCTTTTGATTAGCATTTCCATAGTGTATTTTTACACCCATTAACCTTCATCTTATCTCTGTCATAATATTCACATTTTGCATATAATAGCATACAGTAGTGTCTTGCTTTTTTTTTTAAACCTAACTTGTTAATTCTTACATTTTCATTGAGGTGTTTAGCAATTATATTTTAATGTAATTGTCAATATGGTTGAATTTGAGTTCATCATATTTCTATTTCTTTGGGGGTTTAGAGTACTTTAATTAAAAAAATTAAACAATACATAAAAACCAAATAGTTGTGCATAATGGGGTACAATGTCAAGTTCAAGACATATATATATATATCGAGTAATATTGAAGGTTAAACTTATATATTTCCTCAAACATTTATCACTTCTTTATAGTGGAAACTTTCCAGATTCTTTCCTCTAGCTTTCTGAAATGCACAGTACCTGTTATCTGTAATCACCCTACCGTGCAATAGTACTCAGAGCTTCTTGTTCCTGCCTAACTGTAACTCAGCATTGCTGTTCCTCCTTTCCTCACTTCTGCCCTTCTGCTATGTCTTATCTGTTTGTTCCATCTGCTCTTTTTTCCCCTTTTTATCTAACTTCTTTTGACTTAATTTAGTTTCTTTTTAATGCCATTTTTCCCTTCAAAATAGAAGTCCCCCCTTATCCATGGGGGATATGTTCTGAGACCCCTGATGGATACCTGAAACTGCAGCTAGTCCTGAATCAAACTATCTATCTATCTATCTATCCTGTATTTTTTTCTTATACATACGTACCTACTATAAAGTTTAATTTATAAATTGGACACAGTAAGAGATTTACAGCAATAATTAATAATAAAATAGAACAATGTCTGTAATAAAAGTTATGTGAATATATTCCTCCCTCAAAATATTTTATTATACTGTAGACCTCAGCATAAAATTCCATCTTTTTGTATACTCATGCATTGCTGGTGGGACTGAAAATTGGTGCAACCACTCTGGAAAGCAATATGGAGATTCCTTGGAAATAAATGAAATAAAACCACCATTTTACCCAGTTATCCTACTCCTTGATATAAACCCCAAAGACTATAAAATCAGCATACTATATACAGCTACATCAATGTTTATAGAAATTAAATTCACAATAGCTAAACTATGGAACCAGCCTATGCCCTTCAACAGATGAATGAATAAAGAAAATGTGGTATATATACACAATGGAACATTACTCAGCCATAAAGAAGAATGAAATTATGGTATTCTCTGTTAAATGGAAAGAACTGGAGACCATCATGCTAAGTGAAATAAACCAATCCCCCAAAAAACAAAGGTGGAATATTCTCTCTGATATGCAGATGCTTACACACAATAAGGGTGTGGGGAATATAGAGGTTCATTGGACTAGACAAAGGGAATGAAGAGAAGGGAGGGAAGATGAGGATAGGAAAGACAGTAGAATAAATCATGCAGAACTTTCCTACGTTCATATATGAATACACAACCATTGTAACTCCACATCATGTACAACCACAAGAACAGGATCCTAATCAGAATAAGTTATATTCCATGTATGTATGATAGGTCAAAATATACTGCCATGTATATCTAAAGACAACAAATTAAAAAAATTTCACCTTTTCACTTAAGGGGGGCACTTTATGGCTTCTCTTTGGCATATCTGAATTGCAAACATCACTACTCTTTCCCTTTGAGTCATTATTAAGTAAAATATGGGTTATTTGAACACAAGCTCTTTGATGCACAACAATTGACCTTATAATCAAGACAGTGACTAAGTGAGTAAGGGCAAGTGGTGTGTACAGTATGGGTAAGCCAGGAAAGGGGATGATTATGTGAGATTTCATCATGAAATTCAAAAAGATATGCAATTTAAAACATGACTTGCTCATTTCTCTGCTTAATGTATTTGAACTGCAACTGACCATGAAGTAACCAAAGCCATGAAAAGAGAAATCCCAGAGAAGAGAGACTACTATGTTGTATTTTCTGTTATACTATTTTGTTTTACTGTTTCAGTAATTACTCTGAGGTTTACAATACCCATATAAAACTTGTTATTGTCTATCTTCATGTATAATGAAAGACAATTACAACAGAAGGTTTCCATTTCCCTACCTTTGTGTTGTTGTCATCATGCATTTTACTTTTACATATGCTATAAACCTGAAAATTTTTAAATCTTGTTTAGATTTTATTTTTCTAAAAAATTTCAAATTGAGAAAAATTATTTTCTATTTGTTAATATTTTTACCATTTTCACTTCCAGAGTCTTTCAGCCATTTGTGTTGAATCAATTCACTATATGGAATAATATGGAATAACTTCTTTTTGTTTGAAAAACTTTCTTTAGTATGTATGTATGTATCTCTGTATGTATTCTAGGTATTGAATCCAGAGTAAAACCCTGCTTTTCCACTGAGCTACATCCCCTGTCCTATTTACTGCTTTTTTTTTTTTTAAATTTTGAGACGGTCTCCCAAGTTGCTGAGGGTCTTACTGACTTGTTAAGGCTGGCCTCCAATTTGCAATATTCCTGCCTCAGCCTCCTGAATTTCTGGAATTACAGGAAATGCCACTAGTCTGGCTTGTCTTTAACTTTTTTTTTTTTTTAGTGATACTGGGGACTGAACCCAGGCTTCCCACACTCTAGATAAGTGCTATACCACTGAGCAACATCCCCAGTCCTTTTACATTCTTGTAGAACAATTCTACTAGTAACATTCTCTCAGGACTTTTGTAAAAAATCTGGATTTGTGTTTACTTTTCTCTACTTTTTTGAAGAACATTTTTTCTGAATACAAAGTTACAGATTGAATATTTTTCTTTTCTTTTTTTCCATGCAGGAAGATGTCTTTCCACTGTATTCTGGGTTGCATATTTTCTAAAGCATTCTGCTATATTTCTTGATTTTATAACTCTGGAATATGTTTTCCCTGCCCCAACTCCCAATTTCTTTTAGAATTTTCTTTTTTGTTCCTGGTTTGCACTATTTATTATTGTTATATGTCTTGGTGTGTTGTTAATTATATTTATTTATCTTAGAGTTCACTGAGTTTCTGGATTTGTTTATAGTTCTCATCAAATGTGGACAATTTTTAATCCTTTTAAAGTCTTTTTTAAAAGTCCTTTATATCTGACATTTCACATACATAAGACCTATTGATATCACCCTTCAAGTCATTAATGTTGTTCATTTTTTCAGTGTTTTTTTTTCTCACTGAAAATCAACAAATTTATGTTGCTGACTTCTGGGTTTTATAGTTTTACTCTTAATAGTTTTGGGGGTTTTTTTGGCTAATGAAATGGATTAAAATGTGCTTTATAAAAATGTCTTTTTGTTTTATTAAGAATAAAATGATTTAGCTAAACCTGTTTATATAACATAACTAGAAATACATACCTGTGTTTAAAAGATGCATATACACAGGGCAATGTTTAAAGACATGCATGTTGGCATTCTATTTGGTCAGTTATTCTAAGTTTTTATGTTAATGTGTTTGATCCATTATTTTGTCTCTGAGTTTTTTATATTTTTCCTTTCATGTGCAAAGGAATAAAAAGAAAAGATTTTTTAAAGCAATAATTTAATCTAACCATGGTTACTTCTAAGGGAATGGAATAATCTACATTTGGAATAGATGGGATCATTTTAATCCAATCTAGTTGATTTGATTCTTTGGATGTAGAAGTTGAAATTCTGATTCGTTAGGACAGATCAAAATAAAGTGATTCTTTCACTCATTTATACATTTATTCATTCAACAAACATTTGGGAAATGTCATCTTTGCCAGGTTCTGTTTCTGTGTGTCTAGACCCTGAGATATACACCTGACTGAGATAGGAAATTCCCTACCTCATGGCACTTAGATTCTAGTGAGAGTCCATAGATAATAAACAGGTAAATAGTTAAATAAATAACATAATTACAGACGGTGATTAGCACTGTGGAGAAAACTGGAGGGAGGGGAAAACAATTTTATATAGATAATTCAGTGATGGCCTCTCGAAGGAGGAGATGACATTTGAGTAGTCCCTGGAAAATGGGAGAGAGAACAGTAACGATGAAAAGAGGGAAACAGGAAGCATAAAGTCCCTGAAGTAGAATGAACGGAATATATTTAAGCAATAACAAGCAAACCAGGTCAGGTAGAGCATAGAGAGCAAGAAGGGTGGAAGGAGATGAGGACTGAGAGGCACATGGGCCGGGCACATAAAGGCTGTAGGCTGTGGCAAGGAGCTGGATTTCAGCCTAGGTGTGAAGGGATGCCATTGGAGGGTTTGGAGGAGGAGAAGAATGACATAATCAGATTTACATTTTAAGAAATTTACCATTGTGATCCACTATGGTAACAATGGAAGGTGGGAGATCAGTTAAAGGACTTTAAAATAGGACAATCCAGAAAAAATAAAATTTGTTGCATGTAAAATTAACAGACATTTGAAAGGGGAGAGAAGAAGAGAGTCAAGAAAGGCAGAGCAGAGCAATTAGAATGCTGAAAAATGGTAACTAGTGAGATTCCCAGTATCAGTGTATTGAGAGATGTTTAAAAACAAAGTTGTCAACTAGTCCATTGTAAATGGTCTGTGGTTCTGGGACTCCAAGACTGAGGAAAATTTTGCTGATTGCACCTTCCTGCATTGGTGGGACTTTTGAAAGAAATCAGGTTGGTGTCCAGTGCAAGACCACAGGATTTAGGAAAAGGAGAGTTCAGAGTATGGCAAGATGATCCCCAAGGTGAACGGATCTAGTGGATTTGGGAATATGAAACCATCAGTGATGAGCAAAATTCGAGATTCCTCCAAGATTCTCAGGAGGAATAAACCTTGGGATAAATATGGGCTTCTCGGCTCATAGATAATAGTGATTTGAGTCAATGTATTTAAATCTTAAAGGGCAGGGTGACCTAGCTGATTCCAGGTCATACATGTAACTGAGGAACAAAGAATAGTTTTATGATGTGCCACTACGTCAGCAGCATAAATTTTAGTCATGTATTTCCCAATCCATTATTTTTCCCAGCACTTACTTTCATTAACAATTGATTTACATATTTGTTTGATAAATATATGAGCACCTATTATCTGCCAAATGTTGTGATCATAGCATAGTTCACCCAGTTACACTTACTTGACTCTGCTCAACTCTTCAGCATGGCAAGACATTTGGCACAATTCAGAGCTAGTCATTTGGCTCAAGAAAACACAGGACACTCAAGAGAATCCTTTCTTTCTGTAGGAACTCCTGCTCTCCTTCACAGGCTGATTCAATAGAAGCAGCTCAAAAAATGTTGACCATTATAATTATCACTTACAGCCTTTATTTCTTAACTTTCTGAGTTTCCTGTTTTGTATGAACTTTCTAAAATAGTTTTCTTAAGTAGTCAGCAATTTTTACAATTTACTCTGATAGATAGCTTGTAGTGGCAAATTTTTGGTGTATGATCAAATTTTCCCTTAAAAGGTCAAAATCGGTTTGAGAACAGAGGATTTTCTAAGCATTTAAGCAGAAAAAAAATAAAGGTATATAACAACCATATTGGAGAACTGCTTGGCAGTATCTGCTAAAGTTAAATAGAGACATAATGTATAACCCAGGTTATATGCTTAGTGTGTACTTAATAGATTTATATTCATCTGTTTGTCTTACAAAAATGTCTGTCTCAGTACTAGTCGTAATAGCTAAAAACTAGAAACATCCCAGATGTTCATCAAGAGTAAAATGGATTAATGAATTGTGGCATAGTCAAAAAATTGATATATGTATATATCAATATTTTATTGATATGTATATTATACATCAAAATTACATGTACCAATATGTATAAAAATAAACAGAGTACACAAAATAATATGAATGAAACTAATAACATAATGAGTGAAAAATTTACTTTACATAAAGTTTGAAAATAGGCAAAACTCTTCCGTGGTGATGAAGGCTAGAAGATTGCAGGAGTGCAGTGACTTGAAGGTAGTTCCAGGGAGTTTCTAGCTAGTCAGATTCCATTTCTTGAGCAAGGTGCTGGCTACACAGATATGTTCACTGTGTATACATTGTGGTGTATAGTAAATGATTTTTGCACTTATCTGTATGGATATTATAATTATTTTAAAAGTTTATTTAAAAAGGTAGAAGTAAAACACATTTATGATATTTCCTGGAGTTCATAATTCACTTTTTTGAAATATCATGGATTCATAATGAGTATTTGGTGATGATAATGACTTGATGTCATTTTGATTTAAATTTTCCTCTTATTATCTGCTTTGGGAGACAATTTTTCAGCAAATATATGTTGGGAGGTCTTTTTAAAAAAGAGCAAATATTTATAATAACTAATCAACACTATCTAAACATGAAGCCCGGACAAGCAAAAGTGGTTCTGAGTATTACATTTAATTATTATTACAAAAAACCCACCTGTTTCACAAATTCTTGAGCAGACAGAAGGTACAAATTCTACTGAGCCAAGGGCTTGTTTTCATTTTTCAACATTATAATTTTAAACTTAAATCCTTCCACATGACTCCTTTTTGTGACTTATTTATAGATACAAAATATACTTTCTTTTTCTCTCATTATTTTTGACTTTGTTCTATCATCCGTATCTTAGTTACCCTTGCTCAGCTGCAGACTTGAATTCTCCTTGCCTGGACCACTTCATAGCCTGATAATTTGACACAACCTGAACCCAGCTGCACAGAGGTTCAATTAACAACAAATCTAGTCATGGTTTTCCTGCTCTCTCCCCCAGACCATCGCAGCATGGAAACACCGTCCTTAGAGTTCCCTAGCCAAACATCTTTTGCCACATCCCTGACTCCTTTCTTCTATCTAGTGAATCCTATTTGAACACCCTAATTGGAACCTGCCTACTTAACATCATGGCATGGCTGGAGCCACCATCCTCCATACCTGGAGGATGGCAATGGCCTCCTAATGGGTCTCAGTGCTGTCATTCTTTTCTCCCTATAGTCTATACTCAATTTAGCGCCACACACACACACACACACACACACACAGACACACACACACACACATCAGGTTTCAACTTTCCACATCTCAAACCTCTCAATGGCTCCCGCTTCACTTAGAGAAAGACCCAAAGCCTTCATACAACCTTATCAGGCTTCTGTACCCTATTACCTCTCAGGCTTGATCGTGCATGTGCACTGTCTCCTTGGCATTCTGTGAACACAACAGGCTGCCCCCTCTGCCTGGAATGTTCTTCCCCACCTAGCCACAAACCTCATTCCATTACTTCCTTCCCGTGTTTGGCCAAATGTCCTAAAATGTAGCTTAACAACCTGACTTAATCTGAGGATGCATTGGGTGATGAAGGAAGAAGCACTGGAAGGAGAGAAGGAAGACCAGATTCCTGTCGACTCCCAGGTGTTCATATCGACTGAGCATCACAGACGCGTGAATGGACAAGAGCAATGCAAAATAAAAAGTGCATGATGGAATTGAAACTGTATAATTCTAACCATAGAAGAAAAGCAGGAGTAGAACCAGTAGAGGTGAGTGAATAGCATATATATGAAGATTTATGAGAATTGGAGAACTGGAGGAGAAGGCAGGGCTGAATGTGCACTAGGGAGCAATCAGAACAGTCAGGCACATCACTGAAAATTTAGGCAAAAATCTTAGAGGCCATTACATGTTGAGTTTCAAGAAGAAAGTCTCTAATGACTTTGATATGTATAATTTCAAGAGCTTAATAAGAAATAAACCAATTAGCAGTTGTCTTAGTCATTTGACTGCTATAACAAAATGCCACAAATTGAGTATTTTATACTCAGATTTATAAGCAATAGAAATGTATTTCTCACATATCTGGATCCTGGAATTAAAGGTACTGGTAGATTCAATGTCTGGTAAGGGCTCACTTTATGATTTATAGATGGCATCTTCTCACTGTGTCTTCATTATGGTAGAAGGTTCAAATGTTTCTCTGGGTCTTTTCTTTTCTTTCTTTCTTTCTTTTCTGGGTGTTATGGTTTGGATGTGAGGTGTCCCCCAAGAGCTCACATGTGAGACAATGCAAGAAGGTTCAGAGGAGAAATGATTGGGTTTTGAGAGTCTTATCAGTGAGTTAATCCTCAGTAGGGATTAACTGAGTGGTAACTGAAGTGGTAGGGTGTGCTGGAGGAGGTAGGAATTGGAATGTGGCTATGAGGTATATATTTGTATCTGACAAATGGAGATCTCTCTCTCTCTCTCTCTCTCTCTCTCTCTCTCTCTCTCTCTCTCTCTCTCTCTCTCTCCCCTTCCTGATCATCATGTGAGCTGCTTCCCTCTGCCACACTTTTCTGCCATGATGATCTGCCTCATTTTAAGCTTCAAGGAATGGAGCTGGCCTTCTATGGACTAAGCCCTCTGAAACTGTGATCCCTCAAATCTTTCAGTCATAGCAGTGAAAAATGATGATTAAAACATGGGGCTTGAACCCATGGGCACTTTACCACTGAGCTACATCTCCAATCCTTTTTTTTAAAATATTTATTTTTTGGGTGTAGATGGACACAACACAATGCCTTTATTTTTATGTGGTGCTGGGGATCGAACCTGGGTCCCGCCCATGCTAGGCGAGCGCTCTACTGCTGACCCACAATCCCAGCCCTCCAATCCTTTTTTATTTATCTATTTATTTTTTATTTTGAAACGCAGTCTCACTAAGTTGCGTAGGGCTTCAGTAAATTGCTGAGGCTGACCGCAAATTTGCCATAGTCCTGCCTTAGCCTCCTTAGTTGCTGGGATTACAGGTGTGTGCCACAGCACCTAGTCCTCTGGGTCCTCTTTCATAAGGTCACTACTCCCATTCATGAGGGCTCTGCTTGAAGGACCTAATCACCTCCTGATCCCTATCTCCACACTTCCTAACAGCATCACTTAGGGTTTCAATATATGACTTTTTGAGAGGCATGAACATTCTGATCATAGCTGCAGTGGATTGAAGTCTAAAAGAAATGATTGAAGTCTAATGTAGAAATGAAGTTGGTGAGTGTAACTATATTCTTCTTTCAAGAGATTTGTCAGGAAAGGATGACAGAAGCTAGGATGAATAAGGAAGAATTTAATTTTGCAGAAAGCAATTGTACAAAAAGAGTAAATTAATGAGCGATTGAGAGGGAAATACACTACAGTAGGAAAGGCTTGTAAGACAGGTAGAAAAGCATTGGAGAAGGATGATTATACTCAAACACCATTTAAATTATACAAAGGAAAAAGATAAGAATAAGGAATGGTTATATTTAGAAAACAAGAAATGTTTTTGGCATAAGTCTGATGATCAGCACCATTTTATCACTACAAATAACTTTCCTTTGCATATGACTAGTATCTAATCTGAGGAGGCCTAAATTCCAGTTTCCAGAATGATGACATCTACTATTCATGGTTTTAGACTTCAATTATATTGCCTTTTTGGCTGTATCTGCCAGATCGAAGATTTCTAGTTCTTTTAATCTGTTCTAATTTGGAAACCACTATAGTTCCATAATAATTTAAACTTCACTCTTGGGTCATCTCTTATTTTGTTTTATATGTATTGAAATATGGTGATCACAGATACTTTAATACCAGGCAATGATTATATATTCTCTTCTATCGAAGTTATGTATGCCCAGCACTTTATGAATCCTTTCGGCCACAGCAGTGCTGACACCTCTGAGGACAGTTGGTGAGGCTTCTGGACTTTTCTTCTAGGTATAACTTTATAAATCAATACTATCACCACAGCAATGAAGTGATTCTTAAATTCAACTGATTTCAGATACCTTCTTCACCCCACTCACTTCCTGCCATTTAAGACTTGCATTAACTTGTTTCAAACTAGAGGCAAAATTTCATTTAATTTGTAGAGCTCACCATATTTGTGTTCAAAGTGTGTCTAATGTTATTATTGGAAGAGAGGAAGCAAATTACACTCAAACTTCCTTTTGAGTTTTTCATCCATGACCTTAG
Organism: Marmota flaviventris; assembly: GCF_047511675.1. Taxonomy (NCBI): domain Eukaryota; kingdom Metazoa; phylum Chordata; class Mammalia; order Rodentia; family Sciuridae; genus Marmota; species Marmota flaviventris. The sequence goes on from NC_092503.1 coordinate 57,237,185, forward strand.
AAACCACGAAGAAAACCGTAACACTGAATATTACTTGTCATTATATATTATTACCTATTATTACAGGACAGTTATTATTTTATATGATGTGTGATGATTAGTGAGATTTCCCCCTATAAAATTAGAAAGCCAACATGCATTTTTTGATAATTCCATCCTTGTGTTTGGCACTCTTTTTGTATCTTGGACTTTGTAAGTACACTGGAAATTTAAAATCAGTTTAGGAATTAGAAAATAGACTCTCAAACTTTTTCTTTAGCTTCCAACTATTAAAATTAGGCACAGAACCAAGAAAAGAAAACATTTACACAAAGATATATATAATTTATATTAGTAAATATATATATTTATATATTTATATTAATAAATATATATTTATATATTTATATTAATAAATATATATTTATAAATATTATATATATAAATATATCTATCTTTCACATTATATATTCCAGGAATGGATTTTATATCCCTCCCTATTGTTGATGATTCTTTGTAGTTTCCTCACTGTAGCAATAGAAGAACCTTCCATTTTTACTGCCACCATTCTGCCATATAACCAGGACTCTACTGATGCAATGACTGCATCCACATAAATAATCTGTTAGCAAAGTAAATTTTGTATATATATGCATATATATATTTGTTACATGTCTAATTCATATATATATTATATATAACACATATATGAATGTGTTATATATATATTTCATATATATGTTATATATAGGGGGGAGAATAACAGATAACTAACATGGATAATAATGTTGCTAACAGGGAATCTGCTGAGGATTCTTCACATAGATAAGTTAGATGAGGCACTGTCTAGTGTTAGGCTGATGAGCATTATTTCCATTGGCTGTTCAGTTGTCCCACTCAATGAAAGGAAGCTCTCACCAGATGATGATGAGAGTCACAGATACCATGACCTGGGGAAGTAGGTAAACTGAGGTGAGTTGTCTGTGGAAGCTACCTCAGCTCCTGTATGGCTGGCTCCAGGTTGCTAGTGATGGAGGGCTCTTCAGAGAAGTTGGATGTCATTGTGGTACATAGCTATAGAGTACTTTCATGGCAATTCCCATATTTGAGACTATTAGGGGTTGAATTGTGTATCATCCTCCTTAACAAAAAAGAAAATTCATTTGCTGAAGTCCTAACCCCAGTACCTCCGAATGTGAATGTATTTGGAAATGGCATTTTTACAGAATTAGTCAAGTTAGAGTAAGTCATTACAGCAGGCCCTAGTCCAATATGGCTGGCATCTCTTCTTGAGGCAGAGGATATAGGGCAACCTGATGACTCAGTGAGGGAACACAGGACCAAAGATAAAAGAAATTGCCAGGATAAAATCACCCCTTCATTACTATTTGAAGTACATCATGTTGCCTCCATCTGGATGTGGGTTTTGTCAACACAGACGCCCTGGAATGGACCTCTGAATTCTCTCCCTCCCATACCAGTATTTCCATAACATCAGAGAAATGAAGTAAAACATGCAAGTGGGAGAATTGAAAGTTCAGCAGTTGGCCAAGAATGAAGGACTAGGATGCTTTCAGTACCAGCCTTTCCCAGAGGAAGCAGCACCATCTGTCTTAGCCTACATAATGGTCATCAGCAGGAAAAGAATCTCCAATAAGTCATTTACACTGGCTGGTGGTTCAATACATAGCCAAGCCATTTTAGGTTCATGGTCTAGAAGTGAAGTTTTTGAAAACAGGGTAGGAAAGGCTACCTTTCCTACAACTACTCAACTACAAGACAGAGATCCTCCTAGGAGAACAGGGCACAAATAGAATCAAGAGAATTAGGTATCAGGCTCAGTTGTAAAGCATGTAACACAACAGCTCATAGAGAGTTCTCAAAAAATGCCAGCTATTGTTGTTATCACTATAGTCATTAACTCTGAGATGTCCTTTCAAACTTTTTTTCTAGAATATTTTAAAGCAATATCAGACATCACACCATTTTAACTGAAAATACCTCGGTATGGATTTCTAGGTGTGTGAATGTTTTATAAATATGTACACTTTTGTGAACTTTCTGATTGCTTCAGCTTTTCAAATCTCTTAATCAGAAAAGAAGCTCGACAGACAGCCTCACCATATCTACTCACACACTCACCATCTGCCTCCTCCATTCAGCCTCCAGCCAGTTACTGTCATCAAGTTCTTGGATCTCCTGATTCCTCTTACCCACTCTGCGATATCAACTCAAAGAATCTCCTTTTTCTCTCTTACATCATTCAGTCTTTCCCTTCCATTAAATCATTTCGCCAGCAAACATGCATGCTGTTTTCCTCAGTTTTGAACTTTGTTTTGACCACACTTTTCCTACCAACCAGGGCTCATTTTTCTCCATACCTTTTCAGTGAAGCTCTTAGAAAGAGTTGTAAATCATACATTCTTTTTCCTTATATTTTCAACATCTTTGAAATCAGAGTGCCTTTAAAACGAATGCTTTCAATCACTTACATGGATTTAGCAATGACTAGTGAAAGGCAGAACAAACTTGTGGCTTATTCTTCTGCTGACCTTGCCTTGAGTTTTGGACCCTCCAGTTGAACCGTACCAGTTCAGAGAATGGAATAGGTTCAAAAGATAGTTATTTCAATCATTAGCTGTATAATGATGGGCAAACATTTAAAAAGTTTTAGTTTATTCAATGAATACTCAACTACAAGACAGAATAATAACACATTACCTAAGTAATACATTTGTTGAGAATTAAATCAGATAATGCATGCTACATGCGTAGCAAAGTGCCTGGTGGCTGGTAGTCAAAAGAGTAGCTACCATTATCTTCTTCTTGCTCCTCTTCCTCATCATTGTCATTATCATGCATCATCTCAAGCACATGCACGCACATGTACCGGGACTTGTAATGGGCCCTATCAGAATAGTCATATAAGGAGTTTTATTAACACCATATAATGAACAGGAAACACTTCACACTTTCCCTATCCCCTCTTGGTGAAAATTCCTGCCATTCAGTTGTGACACAATCATAGTATTATCAACCTAGTGAGGAGCACCGGAACCCCAGAATAAGGCCATTCTTTTTATGGTCTTCAGCAATCTATTGAAAATTAAAATGTAATTAGTGTGGCAAAACAATAGCTTGAATCTTTTAATTACTTTTCTATTTCTTGACAGAATGTTTTAATTATTGTTTTCTATCCTCTTCTCTACAGTTTCTATTGATTTGTTGCCAGTTTAATTGTGTCACCAGGACCTCCCTGTTCTCAATGAGTTACCCTAAGGGGCTTCTGTCTGCTTCATTGTTTTAAAGTAAACCAGATCTCCAAATACCTACAAAACAAAATCAGAAGTTGAAGGGATTTTATTTAAATGAGAAAAAGTAGGAGAAATAAAGAACAAGACATACAAGTCAAGGTATAAGGGAAGTTTAAATAGAGGCCACAGATTTTAGTCTTAGATCTAAAGGGACAATTATTTATTAATTATCTATGAAAACACTAAAGCAGAGTAGCAATACAATAACAGATTTAAAAAACCTTGTTGTTTTGATTTTCAAACCAAATTATATTTTCCCAATTGTATTAGGAGAGCTGCATTTAAATGAGTTTGGTTTACATATAGATGATACCATGCATTATATTAGCAAACTCTATTCATCTAATATATTAGCGTTCTCTGTTGATGTCTAGTCTATTGGAAATTGAACTGCAAATTTTGCAGAAGAATTTGAAAATAGAACATAAAGAAGACATTGATTAATGTTTGCATTTACAATGATTGGGTCTAGTAAGCAAAGAAAAGAAAAAGGTTTGAAGATGGGACAGCCTTTTTACATAAACACCACCACAAATGACAATAGTACTGTCTCAGATTTGGATTTGAGTTTTGGTTCAACTAACAAACAGATCTTGGGCAAATTTTTTTCACCAACTGAACTTGGGGATAATGTGAGAACCTGCCTTATAGGGTTGATATAAAAATTTAAATGAGATAACACACATAAGCGTACAATAAAAGCTCTATATTGTTATTATTATAGTATTACAAAGCCAAGATTTAGTATGGAGTCTCTTCAATGAGCATATACATAAAAGAAAAAAATTTCCAGAGGATTACAGCATGATTGGGCTGGGAGCATTAGTTGGGATTCCGTGATTCCTTGTTTGTGCTCTCTTGTTCCATTCCGTGGGGAAATGGCATCCTGGAGCCATGGCCATGGCCAAGAGCCGGGATATGACATTGGAGCAGGTCACACTAACCTAGCTTGGTTGTGGTATTTTTGCTGTTGTTTTGTTTTTGTTGTTTGTTTTGTCTTTTGTTGTTGTTTTCAAGGAATTTAGCTTGATGAGGTTTTCGAAGCAAGGACATAATATGGTGCTGTTTTCTAAACCATGATTCGTAGTAAGAAATATATTTGACACCATGATTCCATATATACACATACAACTGAAACAAAAGTTTTACAAGGTAACATTTAGATTCTTATGAGATACCCTCTTATATTTTAACCCCCTTCTCTCTCCTCTTCTCATCTCCTCTCATCTTCCATGCCCTCTCCTGCGATTCTTTCCTTTTGACTCTTCGTCTCTTTTCAATTCTCTTCTGTTACATTTTTCAAGCATTTGCACTAAATTGATTTTACCTTCCACTAAAGGGTCTCGACTTATGGTTTGAAAAACATGCTATATAATACATACCGTTCTCCACCAGTTTCTTAAAATCATCTATGCTTTCTTCCTTCATTTTCATTATCTTTGTAATTTTTATCTCTGGGTAAAGATAGTGTTGCTGCATAATAGAATTTGACTGAACAGTTTCTAAGCTGGACAATAAAAGATTTGTTGTGCGGAGTTTTAGGGACATACAGAGCTATCACCGCCAGAAGCACAGAATTCGAAAGCAGCTAGTTGTTCCATTAGAGCCCAGGGTCAGGCAGCAACACCTCGCTGTTCGCTCCGAGGATTTCTGAATATCTTGGACGCCTACTCGTGCTTCTACTTCCTGAGCACAGTCATGGACATGAAACATCTTTAGATGACTGATCTGGGCCTTTTCATTTACTCCTTCAGCCCTTTAAGTCTGGGCTGCCTCCATTAAGGTTACTGGAGGGTGGGGGTGGCGGCTGGAATCTGCTCATTATCAGCAGCACCTCTTGGCCAGAGCTGTTGAAACATGCAAGGCAAGCAAGTCTGGAAGCTCCCAGAGCTGCGAGGAATTACACCCAAAGGACCGGTTGAGACACTGCCGCAGGGCACGGCATTTTAGTGCACCTTACATGGGGACGCTGTCAGGGAACAGAGATATGCCCACGTCTTCTGGCTACTCACCCTTAGCTGAGAAAAGGGGTCACAATGCTATGTGGCATCCTCGTATGTTACATCACTTCAGTTGGATTGTAAGTTTCTAAAAGGAGAAATTATTAATATATGTATATATATACATACATATACGTATATATAAATATTGAATTTCTCCTGAGTGGCATGAATGTTGTTCACAATCAATAGGGATTGAATGAACAATACTCTGTGGTTGCATTTTCCAGATTTCCTATTTGGTTTTGGCTTATTCGGTACGTCATATTACCCCACCCTTGCAGTCTGGTGATTCAACTAGATTTTTTAAATTGTAGAGAGAAATATAGAAAAGTCAACAGCTTTTGTTTTCTTTGTTCAGAGTTAGTTGATTATCCATGATAATGGGGACGTGAAAGTCTTTCTGGTGATGTGAACAGAATATATGAACCTGGTAAGAATTTAAACAATTTATAAACATCCTAATATCTTGGCAATTTCGTTTTTTCAATTACAGAAGTGAGGTTAGAAATGTATGATGAGTTGAGAAAATTCCTTGCTATATTTTTTTCGCCCTTTAATGTTACTGAAGTGATTCTACAATGGAAGAATGAATCAGGATGCAAACTGCCAGTTGTGCCTCCCCTTAATATTTGAAGGGTTTTTCAAAAGGAACTAGCTTGCAAATGTAGTTTGGGAGGGAAGTAGACTTGCCCCAGAGCTGAAACTTTATATGGCAAGTTGCAATAAAGATCACATTTTATGATAGAGTTAACATAAATACATGAGCCACAGGGGTTCTCGTGAAAGCACCAGGGAATGAAGAGGCAACTGCTGGAATAGGTCTTCATGTTTTATTTTCCTCATTTGGTTGAACCCACTTATCTCTAATGATTCTTTAAATAAAAGGGAAGTGCCCCTTTCATTTCATTTCCTCTGAGCTAAAGAGAAAAGAGTACAACTTTGAAAAAGACCTCTAATCTATAGGCTTCATTAAAAGCAAAGCAAAAGCAGACAGCAGTATTACCAGGGTTCGCCATAATTTCAAATGAATAACAGTAGCTATAACCACCCAATGAATTGGTGGCCTCACCAGTCACATACAGCCACTCGAAAAGGTGAATGAAAAGGCCAACCACAGGTGAATGGTGGATGGAATCTTATTTACCACACAAATAATGGTCAAGCACCTGTGGTTTGAAGAGTCTCTCAAAAGGGTTTAGAAGAGACACATTGGAATACTGGCAAACCAGAGGTCTGAGTTCCTTGGGAACTTGGAGCTTACCAGGCAGTTGACTTTGAAATTTTAGCGGGTATATGAGACCATGTGTGTGAGGTGTCATTTAGTCACTGAATCATGGCTTCCAAGTGTGCATTCATTCATCAGTCAAACACGAACTAAGAACATATGACAAAGACATTCCTAAATCCAGATCCTTACAAATCCTTAAGTTCCTTATATTTGGAACATTCTTTTCACCCACTTTTCCCCAACTCCCTCAATCTCCAGCTTCTTCATTGCCCCCACTTTGCATGCTACCCCTCAACTCCAATGGATGACTCAAATTTCAGATGAACTGTGATTTCTACAGGAAAGTCTCCTTCCTTCTGTGCCTCCCCCTAAATTTCTTTGGATTCCAGTTATTTGTTTTCTCCCCAGTATTTAGCACAACCACAAATAAATATCATTATAATTATTTGTTTTGAGTCTTCCTTCTCCACTGGGCAGAAAGCTCCATGCAGGCAAGGACAGATCTATTCACTGTGTCCTAACAACCAAAATAAATAGTGCCAGTCAAAGGGCGAAATTAAGACAGTTAGAGGTCCTACTACTCCCCACCCCAGATTGTGTCACTAATGCTAAATTAATATATATGCACATGGGAATTTAAAAAACTACTTTAGGATTGAAAGATTTTCTGATTGTAAAATTCTGGACACCAGAAACTGCTTCTCGGTCCGTGTCCTGCTGAGGGCTGGTCAGGTCTCACCTGTTGCTTTGGTTGCCCGGGAAGGGGAACGAAATGCTGCCATTCGCATAGGATACCAACATGGCAGAGATCTGATGTCTGCAGAAAGCGGCGGAGGAGAGAACTTCATCAATACCAGCGGTGACATAAGCAGTTGGTCTCCTGGTAGGGGGGGTGAGGCACAGTCACACGAGTCTCCTCAATTTGTCGTCGAGCCAGAGGGGAGGAGCCGGGCCGCCGCCAGCGCCCGGAGCAGGCCCAGCGGCTCGCCAGCGTGGTGACCGCGTGACCCCAATTGGAGAGGGAGCGGAGCGGAGCCGCCACCCGCACCCGCAAAGTGGGCAGACCCGCGACCCAGTGGTACATGGGCGTGGTAGGAGGGGCAGGGCAGAGCCGCCGTTCGCGCTTGCAAGGTAAACAGACCTGTGACAGCCTGGTGGGTCAGGCCCAGTGGCCTGCCAGTGTGGTACACACGTCCCCCAACTGGAGTAGGGGCAGAGCAGATCCTTCTCCCAAGCCCGGATCAGGCCCTGCCGGTGTGGTGGTCACGTGACCCCAAGTGGAGTGGGGGCGGAGTGGAACTGCCACCCGTGCCCGCAGGGTGAGCAGACCAGTGAGAAACCTGCAGATCAGGCCCAGGGGTCCGCAGGCGTGGTAGGAGGGGCAGGGCAGATCCGCCGCCCACGCCTCCAAGGTAGGCAGACCTACAACAGACCGGCGGATCAGGCCCAGGAGCCTGCCGGCAGGGTACAAACACCACCCTAATTGGAGTAGTGGCAGAGCAGAGTCGCCGCCCGTGCCAGGAACAGGCCCAGCGTCCTGCAGGCGGGGTAGTCACGACACCCCAATTGGAGTAGGGGCAGAGCAGAGCCTCCACCCGTGCCCGAAAGGTGGGCAGATCTGCAACCGACCAGTGGGACAGGCCCAGTGGCCTGCCGGTACGACAGACACGTCACCCCATTTGGAGTAGGGGCAGAGTAGAGCCGCCGCCCGCGCCTGCAGGGTAGGCAAACCTGCAACCGACCGGCGGATCAGGCCCGGTGGCCTGCCGGCGTGGTACACTCGTCACCCCAATTGGAGTAGGGGCAGAACAGAGCCGCCGCCAGCTCCCAGAACAGGCCCAGTGACCTGCCGGCGTGGTAGCCATGACACCCCAATTGGAATAAGGAGAGAGCAGAGCCGCCGCCCGCGCCTGCAGGAAAGATATGCAAGCAGTATGAAAAGACAAGGAAAGAAAGGACCACAAGCAATGCAGGTCAACGCAACTTTAGAAGAGGTAACAGCTGCAGCAGATGGAATGTCAGATAAAGAATTCAGGATATACATGCTTCAGATGATCTGGAGTATCAAGGAAGACATTAAACAGCAAAATCAGACAATGAAAGATCACTTCGACAATGAATTACGCAAACAAATCCAGGAAGCAAAGGATCAACTATACAGGGAGATAGAGGTTATAAAAAACAAACAAACAGAAATCCTAGAAATGCAGGAAGCAATAAACCAACTTAAAAACTCAATGGAGAATACTACCAGCAGAGTAGAACACTTAGAAGATAGAACATCAGACAATGAAGACAAAGTATTTCAACTGGAAAAGAACATAGACAGCTCAGCAAGACTGTTAAGAAACCATGAGCAGAACATCCAAGAAATATGGGATAACATTAAGAGACCAAACTTAAGAGTCATTGGGATACAGGAAGGTACAGAGCTCCAAACCAAAGGAATGAGCAGTCTATTCAATGAAATAATACAAGAAAACTTCCCAGACTTGAAGAATGAGACAGAATCCCAAATCCTAGAAGCCTACAGGACGCCGAATGTGCAAAATCATAAGAGATCCACACCTAGACACATTATAATGAAGATGCCCAACATACAGAATAAGGAGAGAATTTTAAAAGCTACAAGAGAAAGGAAGCAGATTACATTTAGGGGTAAGCCAATCAGGATAACAGCTGATCTTTCAACACAGACTCTGAAAGCTAGAAGATCCTGGAATAACATATTTCAAACACTGAAAGAAAATGGGTTCCAACCAAGAATTGTGTATCCAGCGAAATTAAGCTTCAGGATGGAGGATGAAATTAAAACCTTCCACGATAAACAAAAGCTTAAAGAATTCGCAGCTAGAAAACCATCTCTTCAAAACATCCTCGCCAAAGCATTACAGGAAGAGGAAATGGAAAATAACAATGAAAACCAACAGTGGGAGGTAGGACAGTAAAGGGGGGGGAATAATCAAAGAGGAAAACAAACCATGTTTAGTAACAAAAATAAACAAATATGGCTGGAAGAACAAACCATATCTCAATAATAACCCTAAATGTTAATGGCTTAAACTCACCAATTAAGAGACACAGGCTAGTAGAATGGATCACAAAACAAGACCCAACAATATGCTGCCTACAGGAGACGCATTTGATAGGAAAAGACATACGTAGGCTGAAGGTGAAAGGTTGGGAAAAATCATATCACTCATATGGACTTCGGAAACAAGCAGGAGTGTCCATACTCATATCAAATAAAATAGATTTCAAGCCAAATTTAATCAAAAGAGATAAAGAGGGACACTACATACTGCTTAAGGGAACCATACAACAACAAGACATAACAATCATAAATATTTATGCCCCAAACAATGGTGCAGCTATGTTCGTCAAACAAACTCTTCTCAAGTTCAAGAGTCTAATAGACCACCATACCATAATCATGGGAGACTTCAACACACCTCTCTCGCCACTGGACAGATCTTCCAAACAAAAGTTGAATAAGGAAACTATAGAACTCAATAACACTATTAATAACCTAGACCTAATTGACATATATAGAGTATACCACCCAACATCAAGCAGTTACACTTTTTTCTCAGCAGCACATGGATCCTTCTCTAAAATAGATCATATATTATGTCACAGGGCAACTCTTAGACAATATAAAGGAGTAGAGATAATACCATGCATCTTATCTGATCATAATGGAATGAAACTGAAAATCAACTATAAAAGAAGGAAGGAAAAAGCATACATCACTTGGAGAATGAACAATAGGTTACTGAATGATCAATGGGTTATAGAAGACATCAAGGAGGAAATTAAAAAATTCTTAGAGATTAATGAAAACACAGACACAACATATCGGAATCTATGGGACACATTGAAAGCAGTTCTAAGAGGAAAATTCATTGCTTGGAGTTCATTCCTTAAAAAAAGAAAAAACCAACAAATAAATGATCTCATACTTCATCTCAAAATCCTTGAAAAAGAAGAGCAAAACAACAGCAAAAGAAGTAGAAGGCAAGAAATAATTAAAATCAGAGCTGAAATTAATGAAATTGAAACAAAAGAAACAATTGAAAAAATTGACAAAACTAAAAGATGGTTCTTTGAAAAAATAAACAAAATCGACAGACCCTTAGCCATGCTAGCGAAGAGAAGAAGAGAGAGAACTCAAATTACTAGCATACGGGATGAAAAAGGCAATATCACAACAGACACTTCAGAAATACAGAAGATAATCAAAAACTATTTTGAATCCTTATACTCCAACAAATTAGAAGATAGTGAAGGCATAGATAAATTTCTTAAGTCATATGATCTGCCCAGATTGAGTCAGGAGGATATAGAAAACCTAAACAGACCAATATCAATTGAGGAAATAGAAGAAACCATAAAAAGACTACCAACTAAGAAAAGCCCAGGTCCGGATGGGTATACAGCAGAATTTTACAAAACCTTTAAAGAAGAACTAATACCAATACTTTTCAAGCTACTTCAGGAAATAGAAAAGGAGGGAGAACTTCCAAATTCATTCTATGAGGCCAACATCACCCTGATACCTAAACCAGACAAAGACACTTCAAAGAAAGAAAACTACAGACCAATATCTCTAATGAACCTAGATGCAAAAATCCTCAATAAAATTCTGGCGAATCGGATACAAAAACATATCAAAAAAATTGTACACCATGATCAAGTAGGATTCATCCCTGGGATGCAAGGCTGGTTCAATATACGGAAATCAATAAATGTTATTCACCACATCAATAGACTTAAAAATAAGAACCATATGATCATCTCGATAGATGCGGAAAAAGCATTCGACAAAGTACAGCATCCCTTTATGTTCAAAACTCTAGAAAAACTAGGGATAACAGGAACATACCTCAATATTGTAAAAGCAATCTATGCTAAGCCTCAGGCTAGCATCATTCTGAATGGAGAAAAACTGAGGGCATTCCCTCTAAAATCTGGAACAAGACAGGGATGCCCTCTCTCTCCACTTCTGTTCAACATAGTTCTCGAAACACTGGCCAGAGCAATTAGACAGATGAAAGAAATTAAAGGCATAAAAATAGGAAAAGAAGAACTTAAATTATCACTATTTGCAGATGATATGATTCTATACCTAGCAGACCCAAAAGGGTCTACAAAGAAACTATTAGAGCTAATAAATGAATTCAGCAAAGTGGCAGGATATAAAATCAACACGCATAAATCAAAGGCATTCCTGTATATCAGCGACAAATCCTCTGAAATGGAAATGAGGACAACCACTCCATTCACAATATCTTCAAAAAAAATAAAATACTTGGGAATCAACCTAACAAAAGAGGTGAAAGACTTATACAATGAAAACTACAGAACCCTAAAGAGAGAAATAGAAGAAGATCTTAGAAGATGGAAAAATATACCCTGTTCATGGATAGGCAGAACTAACATCATCAAAATGGCGATATTACCAAAAGTTCTCTATAGGTTTAATGCAATGCCAATCAAAATCCCAACAGCATTTCTTGTAGAAATAGAGAAAGCAATCATGAAATTCATATGGAAAAATAAAAGACCCAGAATAGCAAAAACAATGCTAAGCAGGAAGTGTGAATCAGGCGGTATAGTGATACCAGACTTCAAACTATACTACAGAGCAATAGTAACAAAAACAGCATGGTACTGGTACCAAAACAGGCGGGTGGACCAATGGTACAGAATAGAAGACACAGAAACCAATCCACAAAACTACAACTATCTTATATTTGATAAAGGGGCTAAAAGCATGCAATGGAGGAAGGATAGCATCTTCAACAAATGGTGCTGGGAAAACTGGAAATCCATATGCAACAAAATGAAACTGAATCCCTTTCTCTCGCCATGCACAAAAGTGAATTCAAAATGGATCAAGGAGCTTGATATCAAATCAGAGACGCGCCGTCTGATAGAAGAAAAAGTTGGCTACGATCTACAGTCGGTGGGGTTGGGCTCCAAATTCCTCAATAGGACACCCATAGCACAAAATTTAATAACTAGAATCAACAAATGGGACTTACTCAAACTAAAAAGTTTTTTTTTCAGCAAAAGAAACAATAAGAGAGGTAAATAGGGAGCCTACACCCTGGGAACAAATCTTTACTCCTCACACTTCAGATAGAGCCCTAATATCCAGAGTATACAAAGAACTCAAAAAATTAGACAATAAGAGAACAAACAACCCAATCAACAAATGGGCCAAGGACCTGAACAGACACTTCTCAGAGGAGGACATACAGTCAATCAACAAGTACATGAAAAAATGTTCAACATCTCTAGCTGTCAGAGAAATGCAAATCAAAACCACCCTAAGATACCATCTCACTCCAGTAAGATTGGCAGCCATTAGGAAGTCAAACAACAACAAGTGCTGGCGAGGATGTGGGGAAAAGGGTACACTTGTGCATTGCTGGTGGGACTGCAGATTGGTGCAGCCAATTTGGAAAGCAGTATGGAGATTTCTTGGAAAGCTGGGAATGGAGCCACCATTTGACCCAGCTATTCCCCTTCTTGGTCTATTCCCTAAAGACCTAAAAAGAGCATGCTACAGGGACACTGCTACATCGATGTTCATAGCAGCACAGTTCACAATAGCAAGACTGTGGAACCAACCTAGATGCCCTTCAATAGATGAATGGATAAAAAAAATGTGGCATTTATACACAATGGAGTATTACTCTGCATTAAAAAATGACAAAATCATAGAATTTACAGGGAAATGGATGGCATTAGAGCAGATTATGCTAAGTGAAGCTAGCCAATCCCTAAAAAACAAATGCCAAATGTCTTCTTTGATATAAGGAGAGTAACTAAGAACAGAGTAGGGACGAAGAGCAGGAGAAGAAGATTAACATTTAACAGGGATGAGAGGTGGGAGGGAAAGGGAGAGAGAAGGGAAATTGCATGGTAATGGAAGGAGACCCTCAGGGTTATACAGTGGAGGGGGTACAGAGAGAGGAGGGGAGGGGAGGGGAGAGGTGGGGAGGGGGGAGTGTGGAGGATGGGAAAGGCAGCGGAGCACAACAGACACTAGTATGGCAATTTGTAAATCAATGGATGTGTAACTGATGTGATTCTGCAATCTGTGTATGGGGTGAAGGTGGGAGTTCATAACCCACTTGAATCAAAGTGTGGAGTATGATATGTCAAGAAATTTGTAATGTTTTGAACAGCCCACAATAAAAAATTAAAAAAAAAAAAAATTCTGGACACCAGCTGTTGCTCTGTTGGAGGTCTAAGCAGGAACTAGTCTGCCTACCAAGTGTCTAGCATTGATCTGTCATGTAGTAATTTGTTCAGATCCATGTAACTAGTCAGTAGGAGAGCTAGGATTCTATCTCTGGTGTGATCAATTTCCAAGTCCACTGTCTTCCCTCACACCAAGCAGGAGGAGTGGGAGAGAGAAGGAAAGGGAAGTAGGACGTGGTTCCTGCCTTCCTGAGGTTGGTTTGTGTGCCTAATGCTATATTCTAAATGTCTACCACACCATTTGTCTTCTTTGTAATCATTCTTTAATTCACTCTTTCATATATTTGATATTTACCAAGTGTTTCTTATGTGATAGGCATTGTGAATGAGACAGGGGTCAATGAACTGAAGCTCATGTTTGTGAACATCTTGGAGTCCAGTGAGGGCAAACACAACCAAATAATACAACATGGTCACTGCTAAGAGAAGTTAAGAACAAAGTCTTGAAGGAATATAGTTCCTTCATTGCTCTGGACCTTCATTGATGATGACACTTATTTTGGAATAACAACACTTGAATTTAGAGTAATTATAGGTTCCCTTTGGGAAGAAAATAATTTGTAGCATTACTGAGACATCCCTTGAGGTGGACCCAAATGATGAAATGTTTATGTTCACAAGATGGGCACTTATCCCACGTGTACATTCAGGTTTTTGTATTAGGAAAAATACTCATCATAAAAAATCACTTCGTCCTTTAGTGCCGAGGAGAAGCACTTTTAAGATAAAGTTTCTTGCTGTCTCTTCTTAACCAACATTACACTCAAATGTGAAAATGTGCCACTTCTTTGATTTAAATCATAACGACATACACAAGAGTGTATGTCTCTTGTCCTCTATTTGCCAAGGAATGATTTAACCCGAGTTCCCTCATCTGCCCTTCCAACTGGCTCGTCAAATGCTATCCTCTTCTCAGTTAATGACATTTCTGTGTTTCCAGTTGTTTAGCGTTTTTAAACTCCTCTTTCTCAAGCCCTTCTTTTGTATGATAGGAAGTTCCATTTGTTACCCTAAAACTATTTCCCACATCTGATCACCTCACATCACACTACCTGGGCAGGTGCCACCAACATCTCCTGCTTGGAGCTTCAACGATAGCTCTCCAAATGGCTCTCTCTGCTTCTACCCTTGCCTAGGTATTCACCTCAGTGAACGCTCCTTTTAAGCACTTCAATGGCTTCCCATTTTATGAAGAGTAAAGGACAATGGTCTACAAAGCCCTGTGAGATCAGTCCTCTCACCCCTTCAGTCTCAGTCCAACCCTCCCCCCACCTCTTATTCCACCCTAGCCATACTGGGTTTCTTTCATTTCTTGACCTTACTAGTCATGTTCCCACTTCCAACCAGACCACTGGTTCTCAACTGTGATTCTTTTTCCCCTCCAGGTGACTTTTAACAGTGTCTGGAGACATTTTTGGTTGTTCTAACTGGGTGAGTAGATACTACTGCATCTAGTGGGTAGATACCAGAGATGTTGCTAAACATCTCCTGGTCATGCTATTTATAGACTCTCAACACACAACCGCCTGATCTCCCTTATCCTGCTCTAGGTTTCCCTTTTTCATAGCCTCATTGTCCTCTAACATGCTATGAGTGACTTACATGGCACATTTGTTGCTCACTTTCTGTCTGCTCAGTTAAGACTGTAAACTTCATGAGAACAGGCAAGCTTATCTGCTTTGTTTACAACTGGATCCCCAGCAAGGTGCCTGGCAATAGTAGGTCCCCAATACATTTTGTTGCAAGAACAAATGTAATTCTCCTGAGTAAGAGTCCTGTAGTAGGGTTTGGTTAAGTTATAAAATTCTCTGTCCTCTCCTCCTTAGAGCTTCTTTTTTAAGAAAATAATCATCAAGCCATCAGTTGGCACCATCTTTTGGGGGGTGATTTGAGGTTCTGAACTTCAGGGTTTGGTAAACTTTTCTTCTGAATTTTACAGCCTTATCCTCAAACACTTTCAAAATACTCTTGAAATTATTAAAATAATATCATCAAGCATTTTTGTGTTTTTCCTTCAGGTGTAAAGTAAAGATATTGTGCATGCAGGCAGTTTTTCCTTGGATTTGTGTGACTGTCAGGCAACATTTATTCAATAATCTCGTCATTTGTCACCTTTCTTGGACTAAATGATGTTTTTTAAAAATGGCCAATATAGGATATTTATTAACTTTAAACTCCAAAATAAAGAAAAGGATACATCTTTTATCTTACTAATGCTGTTTTTAAGGAATTGATACATATTTTAATGTTTTGTCCTCCTCCATTTAAACTGTCTCCGGAGATAACTAACTGGTTATTTCCTCCAAGGCTGAATAGTGACAACTCCCAGTAGGTCTTTGAAATTGTTTCCATTTTAATTTTTCTTGTTTTCACTCCACAGTGATTTTGCTTTTAATGGAAGATGATTTTTTTAGTAAATAGATGCCAGTGGAATGTAATTTTCAGCAATGAGTAGGGATGACTCTCAGACTGCTCCTTCTTTAAGAGCAAAATTTGTCTCTCTAAAGGAGAAAAAAGAATTAATTTGAAAAAGTTCAAAAGACATTGCTTTTTCTCATAATTTTGCAAATGTTTGCTTTCAGATCTCATCATTCCCCTCCTCCCGACCTGTTTCCATTCACACTTAAGTTGCTTATTACACAAGGAGCCTGGAAGTCCAGTTCAAGGGGACCGCACATTCTCAAGTAAATTACAGGTTTGGAAATTATAGAAATTTTTTGTCTGAGCACACACTCTGGTTCCTTTTCTTTCTTCCAAACATGTAATATTGATTTGCTGCTTGGTTGTTTAAAGGGTGTTCTCTCTGAATGTGTCTCTCTTAAATCTAATGAAACAAAAATATGGGAATCGTTTTCTTTGTTTTGATGGTGCAGTAAGGTTGGTTGCAACACAAGGGAGGGAAATGGGGAAGCGGCTTTTTACTTTTAAGAATAGCTTTAAAAATAAATCTTCAGACAAATGCTCTGGAGACATCTCAACAAATGCCCTGTGATCTTCAGCTAAACTGTCAAGTTATTTTTCCCCCATAAACATCAGTAGCTTTACTACTTTTCTGTAAAACAACAACAACAACAACAAAACCCACACTGCCAATTTTTTTGGAATCTGTAATTACAGACGATTTTCATTATGATTTTTATTTCTGTATTTAAAAAAAAGAAAAAACATAGACACCAAGGCAAAACCTCTCCTTACTTTCATAATATTTGAATATGCCTAAATGAATTGTTAATAACTCTGCAGAGGCCCTAAAAGCACCAGAGGATGAATGTGGACTATTTTACTCTTATGATTTTGCTTTAATGTCTTGACATTTACACTAATTCATTTATAAATTGGCTTTCTTGGACTAAGACGGGTAAGAAAACAGGTGTTTTCAAATATAGAAATGATTACAAAATTATGTTATCCTAAAATTATAATTCTGGGAAAGAAGTTCCTGACTTACTAGGGCTGACTTCCTTTGTAGAGTAAATACAGCTAGAGTCTTATATGGACTGAAGGGGTGGATCATTAATGAATTGTGGAGACTTATATCTATGCCCTCTTTGATCTGATAATAGCCAGTATTTTGGGAGGTTGTCTCTTGGAGCTCAAACTATTCATTTGGTACATGCATTAAAATATTTCTATATCTTTTATGTAATAGAGTAACATGAATGTATTATTACCCTATTTATGACTCAGTTCTCCATACAAGTTCAATTGGAATAGTTCTTGAGAGTTCCTACATGTTTCATTTTTTTTGGAAACAAGCTAGAAATTGGATCATGAAAATCTTCATTGAACAATAGCAGGGAGATAAAAAAAAGAACATCAAATCATCTTTCTAGAAGGATCTAACATATTAATATAAACAGAGTACAGCACACAGTGGCAGCTGTGTAATTATGAGCAGGCACTTTCAACTAAGTTACTCTGAAGAAAATTTTTCACAAGAATCAAGTGAAGACGCTCAGTTTTTGTTTTTGTTGTTGTTTTGTTTTTTATCATGACAAGTGAACTTAAGGGACAAAAACATGACTAGAGATTTATTTCCCCAAATGGTACACTGTCTTGGTCAATCAGAGGGGAGGTACAAGTATTAAAAATGGCTTATGTTCAGGAACAAAAATCAGGTCTCTTTTTCTGTTCATATAGTGATAGATGCCTGAAAATAAGAGTTGGTTCCCAGTCTGATCTCTCTGCAGATGCTTGTTTTCTTTCTTTAACCAGCTGCAGTTAATTGCATGAGGGCCGCCTCTTGTGCTGAACATGAAAAGGAAACCTGTAATTTATTGCAACAGACCATACCGTTTCTGCTGTACAACTGCTCTTTCTGTCATGTCAATGAGTGGATTTCTCATGGTACATTGGCAGCTCAGAGACTGGAAAACAGCATTAGGTGGGGGGTGGGGTGGGGGGGAGAGAAAGAAGGGCTTCAGAATCCCTTCATGTCATTTACACAGAGCACAATTAAAGAATAAACTGGAAACAGAATTTCCCTTTGCAATCTGCCAGGGGCAACTTTTTTTTCCTATTGTTTACACATAGTTCTTTGAATCAACTACAGTGACTTACCAAGATACAAGCACATGTCACATGTGACAAGCAGTATAGGATTAGTTTCTTTTGAGAAATCATCTTCATACGCTCAAGGAAAATCTCCCACCTCCCCATGGGCCTTTCATGGCTTTGAGATTCTCAAGAGTTCATCTAGGTATAAAATAGGCGTGAAATAACTTGGCCTGATTTTTTATGAAGTGGATCTTCCCATTGAGGTGTTTACTAGAAATTTAGTTCCTAATGAACTGGACTTCTCCCTGCCCGAAGGCCCACTTGTAAATGCTTGTCAATGTGTTGCCCTTCTTTCTTGTTGGGTGGAAATCCAAATTAAAAGACATTCTATTTTGCAGCAATGGAAAGAAACAAGTTGAGAAAGTGCCATGTATGTTTTCCAGTTGACTCATGGTCCCCTCAATAGTCCTTTTGTGTGAGGGTGGTAAATTTTCCCTGGATGCTCTGACAAGCTTGAAGAAGGGAGCCCCAGGACACTAATTCCCAGACAGTGGAGTGGAAAATCCACAAGGGTCTCCAAACTGGGTTGAGCTAGTGATGTTGGGTGTAGGTAATACTTGAAGCCACATACACTGGGTGATTTTTTTTTTATGCCCACACTATGCTCCCACACCATAATTAAGTGTAGGGTTCCTGAGGCGGGTCACCCATCTGCCTGTGACAGTTTAACCTGGTTCTTAAGATGTTCCCTCAAGTTGTTTCTACTATAATCATATCTCCTTCCAGTATAGTTTAAATCAACTTAAAAATCCCAGTTTCTACTGTCATGTATAACAGATCGGAACAAATTTTAAAAATCCCAGTTTTTTGTGAATGACTTGTAGAAGCAAATTCCACTATATTTTTTGTTTGTTTTGATACATTGTTAGACAATGATATCACTGAGAAAATCAACATATTATGTTCTTCTAAGTGATTAAAAAGAACTGAATAACAAATTAAAGTATGTTATAGGAAAAAAATATCAATTGAATCATAGACAAACACTCATATTCGTGTGTATATGAGCACAGTATATTTCAGGAGTCAGTGATGAATAATCAGCTAATATTTAGTAACTGGAAAAATATGGTATGATTGTACATATCCCGATTCACATGATCTACATTTGATCCTTTGTGGAAAAAAGGTATATAAAGGGACTTTTCAAAAATCTCAAAAAGTGAATAGTAGCCACTTTTCCAACTGTGACTCTCACAAATAAACTTCTCATTTTGATGATCTGTACTACTTTTCTATGGGAAAGTACTCCCCCTTACATACATGTGCCTTCTTGCTTTTAAATCAGAAAAAAAGGACCCATAATGAAAAGTCACATAACCATATCTTTCTATGACAATATATGTTTGGTTTATTACAATTTTACGAATTGTCTTTATTTTCAAACTATTTGGGCAAGAAACTCAATGTTATTGTGTTAGAAAAGTGTAACAGAGGATTATAATATCACATCAGTGTTAAAATTTACCTCAGAAGTAGTCATGGAATAAACCAGATGTAAATGAATCTTTAAAGACTTTAACTCCTAGAAAAGCTACATTTTTATTGCTTCTCATATAAAAATATGTGAATAGTCATTTAATTTTTACCAACCCTTTTAAAAAATTAATATTATATGCTTTACTTTCTAAAACATTCTCAGAAAAGATTTTCACGAATTGCACTTAATGTAAGACTTCAAGAATTTAATTTATATTTAAGTTGTATTTAACTCAATACTGTACTTAATCTTTTGAAGTTATGAATAAAATTTTCAGTTTTCAGGGTTTGAGGGAACACTCCACATGATTATTTTTGTTAAAATTGAGGTTTTTGAAATGATTGTTTAGGACTAATCTTTTCAGGATGATGAATCCATCAATACCTATTTATTTCAAGGCTAAAGTGAGAAGAAAATAAGAAATTTCAGTTTTTCCAAGCATGAAGGCACACACCTGTAATCCCAGAGACTTGAAAGCCTGAGACAAGAGGATATCAAGTTCAGAGCCAGCCTCAGCATCTTAGCTAGCCCTTAAGAATTTAGTGAGACCCTGTGTCTAAATAAAACTATAAAAAAGAGTTGGGGATGTCGCTCAGTGGTTAAGCGCCAGTGGGTTCGATCTCCAGTACAGAAAGAAAAACTTTCAGTTTTACTTGAAAACTAAGACAAATCACTCAAATCTTTAGGTTCAAATCTTGGCTCCAAGCATGTAGGATGAAGTAGCATTCTGTGAAGTACAAAATTTGGGTGTTGTTATCAGCAAAATAGGGGGTGAACCAGGGCTGCTATAATCTAGGAGAGATCATGGGAGAAACAAGTATGAGTCTTCAGGATCAACCAGAGTGTTAAGAGTCCCAGCAGATAACCTGGAGGTTAGGAGACCTTTGATCATATTGGTTTTTCTAAGACAATAATTTATACACATCCAACAAGAGTAGCTTTTCAAAAACTCATGAAAAGCTAATTGCTTTATATAATTGGCAAAAAAAAAAGGTAGTGACATTTGTTGAGTCTTTATATACCAGACACAGGGCTGAGAGCTTTGCTTATATGAATTACACCCTTAATATTCACAGTGACCTAGTAAGGCAGCTTGTTAGCCTCATTCTATAAATGAAGACACCAAGACTTGAAAGAGTAATTAGCTTGCTCCTGGTCAAACAGATAATGACCCTTGGAGCCAAGATTTGAACCTAAATAGATCTCTTGCCAAATCCCACACTGCTTTTAGCAAGGCCTTTTTAAAAACAGTTTATCCCTTGCAGTAGAGAAGAATTGTGAAATATATAACTAAAAGTAATTTAATTCCTGTAATTTGGTCCAATTTTATTCATAAAAGAGTCAAAATTCTTAGGCCAAAAACCTTATTTAGAGTTTGTGTTTTGATGTGGAACTCTGGAGATGTTATTTTTTTAAAGGTTTTCATTTATTCTAAGTAGTAGATACTGACAGTATATATGTAAAGAAGGCTATTTAATTATAGAAGTGCAGGGAGAACTTTAGGCAGTGAGAGGTGCCTCTGCATCCAGGTTCACCTAGCCATTTCCATCTAAGTAACCCAAGTCATGCCTCCTAGTGAGGGCCCAGGATTCCCCTGCCTTTTAGCTCTAACCATCTTTACTTGCTTCTTTGCTCATACTGCTTAGAGAGGTAGAGTCTTCAATAAGCATACTCTATCTAAATATCCATGAGAAACCTATAGAATAAAAATAAATCAGTTTATTTTACCATCTCAGAAAAATATTACTATAATAGATGGCCAAAACTGTGATATTAATAAGCCTCACTTCAATTAAAGATTTTGGGTTCAATTGTGATGTCAACACATTGAATTTTCTCTGCCTTCTAGTTTAGGTGACTAAATGATTGCTTTATGATTTTTTTTTGTTTGTATGCTATAATAGCTATAAAGTGCTATGGTAGCTTCATCTGATGACATCAGATAGCCATGCTGGGGCATTACCAGTCAATTGTCTTTCCGGGCTCATGCTTACAGGCAAAGAGTTCTATTATGCATGGAAATAAAACATCACGAAGATGTATACCTCAAATTGAACGTACTAGGCTGGGTGAAATACAGTCATTCAAACTTCTCCTTGAAGTATTTATTTTGAGGTGGTTTGGGGGTGGGGTTCAGACAGCATATATGAATTTGATATATATATTTTCAGCCGGACCTTGAATATCTTCCACCTGCAAGTGAATCCACCTGGACAGGTAAGGATCTGTGGCCGCTGACAGGGCCACAGGTGGTAAAACATAGCATCAAGTTGGTACTCACAGGCACCAGGCAACCTGCCCACATGAAAGTCATGAGGCCACTTTGGTTTCATAGCCTTTTTCCTTGCTCTTTTATGTTACTGTGACAGAGGTTTCTGTGGTTAAAATCAGATGGCGTATCTGCCACTCACTCGTTCAGGATAAGGTGCCCAGAAGTTTAAAGAACATTAGAGGACCAGTGATCAGCTTCTATTTTTCAGTGGTCCACATCAATGATTTTCACCAAGATACTGTCGGTGAAAAAATTCACAGCTACAACAGGTCTTAGGCTTGAGATAAATCAGAGTCATCTTTCAAGGAAAAAAAAAATGGGTTTGTTCCCCCTATACGTAACCACTAGGTCTCCCCTTGGTTCTTTCCTCCCACGCCCTCTGCAATGCCACATTTTCCTTTGTCTGACTGTGGTATACACCTGTGGCATGTTGGCATCGTGTATTCATGTGGTACAGGAAACTCCCAGATTCCAAGCTGGTCCTTCCTTGCAATTTTGTCCCCTTTATGAAATATGTTTTTCTTGTCAGAGTTAAAATAATGCAATGCATGGGGCAGAGGAATGCAGCACTGAGCTGGTCAACAATGCCCCGGTGACGGATGGAGCTTCTTTTTTGGTTGCACACATTCTATATTTCTCCTTGGTATACAAACTCAACCCCATGTCTAGACCCACCAGTGCCTCAGAGGAAAGCCAAGGTCATCAACTCTAGTGGCAAATTATGGCTTTTTATTCTTGTTTTGGGAACAATGTGACATTTTAGTGATAATGAATCCAGAAAAGAAATCTAACCTAGTCCATTTAGAGGACTCCATGGCTTAGCCCAGTGATTCTCACCTTTCTGAATATTGCAATGTATCTCATGATATAAAGGCTTTTGGATTTCTTCCATGAAGACAACAGAAAGCTCACTTTTCCCAGGAAGGATATTTATTAATCATTTGTGGTTAATTTTAAGGGCCTCAAATTTTTAATAAAATTTTTAGAAATGATTGTTTCAGCACATCTTTTCATTAAAAAAAAATGGATTAGGAGAAGTATCTAATATCCAAGGTTACTTTTATCTGAAGCTAGAAAATCCACTAGGGTCAATTTTCTTTCATTGTTACCTATTCCACCTAAATCTCACATAGCTGCAGACCACCAGGTGAAAACTGGCCAGTTCTTGTGCAGTCCAAACATAAAAAAGGTTGTGGGGTGCTCTTGTCACACTGACCTAGACT
This sequence comes from Marmota flaviventris, assembly GCF_047511675.1. Taxonomy (NCBI): domain Eukaryota; kingdom Metazoa; phylum Chordata; class Mammalia; order Rodentia; family Sciuridae; genus Marmota; species Marmota flaviventris. The sequence continues at coordinate 57,260,516 of NC_092503.1, forward strand.
TTGACATTATGGAATCACTAGAGTGTGAATGGCCTGGGGAGGATATCTTCCAGCTCAGTTAGGCAGACCCCAACCAGGCTTTTTCTTCAACTTAGAGACCCTAGAATGAGTGGGAGGGAGTGGGAGTCATGAGGTGGAAGTGCAGAAGATGGTGGTGGTACAGTTTGTTATAAATGAATACCCTAGGTTTAAACATGTACACACACATACACATTCCTAGCCACCCCTCCCTTCTAGTATTTGCAAGATGCAGCATTTGATAGCCTGGACTGATAAGTACAAGACAAGATGGCAATTTTTCAAAAGTGCTGAAGGCAAGTGAGAGAGAAAAACTATACTGCATCAAGAAAAAAGAAACAATAACAGATAATTAGGATTTTTCATCATTGGTAAATTTTTTTCAAGTAATTATAAAAGTAAAAATCCCACATTATGCTATGTCAACTTTCCACTAAATCTGACTCCAAAGTGACTTTCCTTTCAAATAATGCTACAATAAACCATGTATGCAGCATATACCTGGTCTCTTTCCAGTGCTTTAAGCCTCAGCCTGCCAGTGGCTATGGTACACCAGGTCAGCAATTCTCCAGTGCTAATCTGCAGCACTTTACTGGGTTAATTAAGATTACCTGGAGATATGGATGTGTAGATCCTGCTCAATCAGTAGAGTGAACTGCACTGATGGTATTGAATAAGATATAGTGCCATACCCTGATAGGCAAAGTGCTCATTCTCATTCCATTACCTTATTTTTACAGTTTCAGATCAAGAGAAGGAAACTTGATTGCAGAACTGATTTCAGAGGGGCTTATTTGAGGAGACTTCCAAACAATGTTAGTAAAGTTTGACAACTATTTGAGAAATGGCATGTTTTGTTATTTTCTTTTTTTATTATGAGCTTCCTCATAACAAGAGCAGGCCTCAGAGACCAAAGTGTGGGCCATGTGCTGGCTTTAAAGTCAATTCTCAGCTTCACTGGACTGTTTTCTAGGGACTCTACTTTGGCAACTGCAATTAAAAATGCTTGAGCTTTTGCTTTTGGAGGACTATTACCCATTTTTGCTTCCATATGAAAAAGTCTGGAAAGTTTGCTAATAAGGATGACTTTATTTTAAAACAACTAAAGTTAACCTTAGGTTTAAATTTTTTTTAATCAAATATGTCCTTGTGTTATTCTTCCTCCATCTGATCTTTCTGTCCATAGCTCTAGCTTCCCGGACTGCTTTCTTTTCTTTTTTTTTTTAATGTCATTTCTCACCTGACATAATGCTGATGTCTGTTGGTATATCCCTCTAGCTCTCCCTACCAGAATGTAACTTCCATGAGGGCAAGGACTTGGGTTTTGCAATCTGCTGTGTCAGTTACTTGCATACACTGAGTGCTTGATCAGCCTTTGTTGAATGCTTGAACAACTTAAGAAAAGCAAAATATAGTGGAACAATTTATTTTCCTTCCCAGTTAATTGTTATAAGCATAGCAGTTTATTTGCAAAAGTATTATCAGCTCTAGTGTCAAGCCTGTTGCCAGAGTATTCATTTGGCCTTTCTGATAATTTTTGAGGATTTTTTTTTGATGATGTGTGGCTATATAGGTGTAAGCCTGATTTTCTAATAAAGTAACCAAATTTCTATATAAAAAATAACTATCATTCTTTAAAGTGGTATTCTTGAGGAAAAAAATATATATATATGTATATTTATATATTTTTTTCTGATTAATGATTAATGATTTATAATGATTTTCTCTCTTCCTTTTCCTTTCCCTCACGATTCTTTTGCAGTTATATATTTCTATTTTGTCAAAAACATATTTATACATATATGTATGAATTCATGCATAAATATATACACACACATATATTTCAAATAAAACAGAATATTTGGAAGACATCTCTGAAATCATTTTAATGTCTGTCAGCTGTGCAAGCTAATTGTCTTTGTTGCTATAAATTTTTGTTATATTTAACTTGTAGCAGGTTGTATGCTTGCATGAATGTATTATTTAAATTTTAAATATTTGCTAATATTTCAGATATCATCTTTCATTTATTGATTTCTAATTTAGTAGTGTTCCGAGAACATACTTTGTATAACTGGAATATTTTCAATTTAGTAAGACTTGCTTTATGACCCCGTAGATAGTCTATCTTAATAAGCACTCTGCTTGCATTTAAGTGGGGAAAAAAGATGTGTATCCTGCTGTTGTTGGGCAGAGTTTCTACAAATGTCAATCAGAATGATTTGATTGCTAATACTGATCGAGTCTTCCATAGACTTCCTGATTTTTCTGCCACTCTGTAGTAGGAGATTTGTCCATTTCTTATTTGTCTTGTTTCTTAGTCCTATCAGTTTTTGCTTCATGTATTTTAACCTCTGTTTTTAGGTGCAAAAACATTTAGAATGTGCTATGTCATGAACTGAGCAATACATTGGTATTGTTTTGCTATAAAAATTATTTTTCAAAGAGATTTAAGTAGTGAATGAGTTTTTTTTTTTTTTTTAATTTAGCTACATGGATACCATTCCAATATTCACAATTCTTTTGAACAGAGTTAGATTTTGATCTTTTATCATTTTCCCTTTGCCTGAATGACTTTCTTTTAAGATTTCTTATAGATGTCTGCTGGTAGTTAATTCTGCTTTTGAAGATCTGAAGAAGATCTTTTCCACATTTGGTTTTAAAATTTTTTTACTGGGTTTAGAATTCTAGATTAGAAAAACTATGACAATTGAAGAGAAAGTAAACACTTAACATAGGTAATTAGGACAAAATAGACTGTAAATGTTTTTGACAAAATAGAAATTATACAACTATCAAAAAATATTGTGATAGGGCTGGGGTTGTCGCTCAGCAGTGGAGTGCTTGCCTTGCACTTGCAAGGCACTGGGTTCAAGCCTCAGCACCACATAAAAATAAAGAAAGAAAATAAACGTATTGTGTCCATCTGCAACTAAAAAAAATTTAAAAAAATATTGTGAGAGGGAAAATTGTTATTATGAGCAAAAAAAGAAATATATAAAGCTTCCTAGAAAACTGTACGTACATACATACACAAAGCAAAGCAAATAAGCTATATAGTTAAAAATTTTAATTATAAAAAATAAAAATATAAATAATATACCAAAACTAAGATGATAATAATAAATGTAAATGGACTTAGTACACCTATTATATTAGCTAGAGTCTAAGCTGCTCTATCAAAGAAATACCAAAACAAACCAGGCATGGTAGCACACACCTGTAATCCCAGGGACTCGGGAGGCCGAGGCAGGAGGATCACAAGTTGAAAGCCAGCCTCACCAATTTAGCTAGGCCCTATGCAACTTAGCAAGACCTTGTCTCAAAATAAAACATAAAAAGGGCTGGGGATTCCGCGGCTTGGGAGGCTGAGACATGAAGATCATAAGTTCAAAGCCAGCCTCAGCAACAACGAGGTGCTAAGCAACTCAGTGAGACCCTGTCTGTAAATAAAATTCAAAATAGGGATGGGGATGTGACTCAGTGGTTGAGTGTCCCTGAGTTAAATCCCCAGTACCCACCTCTCTCAAAAAAGGGCTGGGGATGTGGCTCAGTGATAAAGCACCATGAGGTTAAATCTCCAGTACCAAACAAACAAACAAAAAGAAACTCCAAAATGTAATGGCTAAAATAAATTCCTCTTCCTTATAAAACTGTCCAGAAATAAGCATTCCAGGATTACAGGGGAACCACTTCATAAGGCCATGAAGGTACTCTGACTCTGGCTACCTCATGGCTTGAATATTTGTTCTTACCAGCATGATCTATGCTGGCTCACCAGCCTCATACCTGCAAGACAGGGACAAAGAAAAACCAGAGAAAGTGGCTTCATCTTTATACATAAAATTGTACCATTTATTCCCATTATGTACTTAATCAAGTGACAAAGCTTAATTGCAAGAGAGACTGTGAAATCAAGTAGGAATTCCATTCTGGCATTTCTTAGAAAATTTATGTGTTTTGTAAGCCCCGAATTCCAAGGAAACTAATCAAGAAACCAGGGGAAAAAAATGCATCAGTTTCTTGCAGAAATCAAAATAGAGATGATACTGATTTGAAAGAATCCACTGATTTCAAGTTGAAATCAGGGACAAGGAAGCACTGACTTGTGGGGCTGAAGGCTAAGGTCAACATTTCTGGGAAGCCAGGGCAGGAGCCTAGAGAGACACTGCTGACCGTGGTCTGATCCACTAGTTTTGTCTGTAGCTACTGTGGTGTATGAAGAGAGAGCTCACTGGGGATCTGAGAGGGTTCCTCTAAGTCCTCACCTGGATAATGATCATCACATGCAAGGGAGGAAACTATTCAAGGCTGGAGAAAGAACCACCCAGGAGGATTGGAGGAAACATTCTTTGGAGTTTACACAAGACCAGGAGTAGTCTCTGTTCCCATTACCTAGCGTGGAAAACCTCAAGGGACCTCAGGTAGAGTTATCAGAAAGCCATTGCCTTAGTATTGGAGAAAAAAAAATAGCCCTAAAATAAATGCTGCTCTGGCCCTGAATAACAAAGCTTAAAAAACAAGATTTCAAAATATCCAAACTGCTTCTAGACAACTTAATTATGCAGCAGAAGAAAGCTCAAGAATATTTATAAGAATAAAAAAGAAAGTTCAGCTTACCAAAACAATGTATAACACAGAATCAATAATCACCCAGCATATAAAGAAACAGGAAAATATGACCCATAATGAGGAGAAAAATAAATCAATTGAAACCAACCCTGGCGTGATACAGATAATAAAACTAGTAAGCAAGGACATTAAAACAACAATTATAAATGCATTCTTTTTGTTCAAGAAGCTAGAGGAAAGATTGAGAACATAGGGAAACTCGGATCAAAATTCTAAAAAATGTAGAGAAAACATTGTTCTGAGGTGAAATATTGTACTAGATGGGATTTATATCAGAGTAGGTACCGAAGAAAGAAAAGATTAAGTGAACTTGAAGACAAAACAATAGAAATTATCCAGAATGAAACCCAAAAGAGCTCTAAAAAAAAAGAAGAAGAAGAACAAGAACAAGAAACAGAGGATCAGCCAAATATAGATAGAATTAGAATCTCAGGAAAAGATGAGGAAGAGTGTAGAAAAAGCATTGGAATAAACTAAACTTTAATGAAATTATGAACCCACAGATCCAAGAGTTCCCACACGCAAGAAACATGAATATAGCTGCAAGAAACATCACAATTGAATTTATTTTTTTTTCTTTTTTCTTTTTTTAGTTGTAGATGGACAGAGCACCTTTGTTTTATGTATTTATTTTTATGTGGTGCTGAGGATCGAACCCGGTGCCTCGCACATGCTAAGTAAGCACTGCACCACTGAGCCACAACCCCAGCCCACAATTGAATTTCTTAAAACCAGTGTCATTGAGTAAATCTTAAAAGCAGTCACAGAGAAAAAGACAAGCCACCTTCTTGTAAGAAACAATACAAGTCAGAATATGGCAGAACAACAGCTTTTAAGTGCTGAAGAAAAATGAAGTCAACCTAATAGTTTCTCCCAAATAGGTGAGCTCTTGCCTTCTGAAAGCTATTTGTCTGCTCCCTTTATTCTTGCTGAATGTCAGGCCTTAGGACCACATTTTCTTTCCTTGAGCATCTGCTGTCTTTGGCACAGAATCCTAAACTCACCCTACTTTTCTTCCTTGTGAGTTTTTTCTGCCTAGCTGGGCAGAGTTTTTTTCTTTATTTGAAGTCCAATAACTTCATCACAATATGTGATGATAAGATCCCTCTGGGTCAGTTATTCCTGACATATGCTTTTATGGCCCCAAAAGTTTCTTCATTTATATCTTCAGCTTCTTGTTCTATTGTTTTCCTTCTTGGAGGACTCTAATTTTGAGTAGATTGGATGCCCTTCTAAATCTCTTATTTTATTGTGCTGACTTTTCTAATGTCTATGCTGTATGTATCTCACTGTATTTTCCACAAGGTTGATTTAACTTTGCACTCTTTCTGGTTTTACTTTTATACCTGCAATTTTTCTGAATTTTCATTCCTGATTTCCTCCCAGTTCAAGGATTATTTCCTATTGTCTCACCAGTGTACATTTTTACATTTTTGCTTTGTGATTCTCCTTATAGAGGTGATTGCTCAGAGAAATATTGGATCACTTCTTAAGTGTTATTTTATTTTTAATTGAAAAATGATAATTTTACACATTTATGGGGCATAATGTGATGTTTTAGTACATATATACATTTTATAATGATTAAATCAGAGCAAATAGCATTTCTAGCATGCCAAACATTTGTCATTACTTTGTGCAGAGAACTTTAAACGTCCTCATTTTTAGCTGTTTTAAAATATATAGCACATTATTAATAACTATAATCACCCTACTGTGCAATAGAACACCAGAGCTTACTCTTTTGCAATCCACATTGGATGTTTCTGAGAGGCTCTGCTTGGTCATCCCATCATTCTTTGCATTTTTTCATTCCTCCTAGATTATATCTGTTCCCAATTTTGGTTAAAATGAAATTGCCATAGGGCTTGGCCCTCCCCATTTTCTTACCATTTTTAGATGATCGCCTGGGGGAGAAGAGAAATGTTGATACTCCTAGCCAACCACAGCCAAAGACCTTGCTGTGTTTACACCTGGTGACTCTACCTTGAGCCTTATTTTTTTCATTGCCTTCAATACCTTGAACCAAGAGCCTGAAGACTCCCCTGGGAAGGGCTATCTGGCACTGATTTACAGTGAGGCTCCAGATGCAGATCTGAATGGGGGTAGGACAAAGGGTCTGGTTAATACCCAGGGTCTCAGGAAAGTCTTCCATGATTTGTTGATGGGCCACTCAGTGTTGTTTCTGGAAATCTCCAGGAGAGTAATCACTAGGCAAAACCACCATTGTCTGAATTTGTTTTTGTTTTATTCTTAGTTTCTTAGTATACGTTTCTTCTGTAGATTCTGGACTTTGTTGCAGTAATTTAAGAAAAAAAAAGAGACTCTCTTAAACTGATTGGAATGAAAAGGAAGAGATGTGCATTACTTCAAGAGAGGTCAAATGAAGGAGCAAAGAGAACTAGCTCAGACCCGAGGAAGAAGAAGTTGAGGTGGGAGACAGAGTTTGAGAATGCATCAGGAACATAGAGAATCCCAGCTCTGAACGTTGACCTCTTCCCACTTGGTCCTAATAACCTTGGATAGAACTCTACCAACCTTCTCAGGGGGCTAAAAATAAAACTCATGTCTCAGGAGTTTCTTTCTTTTAAAAGAATACCCCTAAGAAGAAAAGCCATATAAGCTCAGGTATTAGCCCCCAGATGCCATCATAATGTAGTTAATTTCTCAGAGGTTGTAATATAACATAACAATTTACAAAGTGAAAATGAAAACATCTACATGTTCATTATTATAATATTTTAGTTTGGGATATATCTGTCATTGGTTTTTATCTTTGAGGATTGAGGATTGAACACTGCCTCAGGGAGAATGTGAAATACAAATAATAGACTCCATTTGTAGTCTATACTTGCAATTCTGGTATACATATCTTCTTTAGAGATAAAAAAAGGAAATATTTATAGCATCATTAAGCTAACTAAAAATATAATTTAAAACCCTCACGCATTTATTGCTCAAGTGAGTTTATTTATGGTTGGAGGAGTGACCTAGGAGGGAGGCTTTACAGACAGAGATTAAACCATGTGCCACATGTCTTTAGTTCACGTAATGAGGAATTAGTAGACCTCAGATATCATTTCAACTTATCTATAAATTGTTTGAGGTAAACTAATGAAAATAGTCTTACATTTGAAATATTCAATATTGATGCATTTATAATTGCCCATGGATAATTCAGGCCATTTATAACTATTGGTCTTGCTGTGCAGTAAGACTGATGCTTCCCAATACATATGCAATTTCATCATAAGTGACAGAAATTTCAGCTAGTCTTTGTTAAAGTTTTATATTTTTAAGCTGGATTTTAAATGTTATCATTACCCAACTATGTATTTTAAATTTTCTGAGAGTATTTCTGTATATGGTCCTTAACTGCTCCTATATTCATTTATTTGTTCAACAAGTATTTATTGATTATCTACTATATGTCTTACAGAAGATTATCAGTGAGCCAAAATGAGACAAAGTCATAATTCTCATAGAGTGTAGGGTCTAGTGTGAGATATACACAAATAGGAAAACAAGCAACTAACAAATCATCCGTCCATTCATCCATCCATCCAATATCAGTTCCTTATCAAGAACAAGTCTAATTAGGGATAGAACCATGGGAGAAAGGGTATTGCCTCAGACAAGGTAGTGAGAGATGGTTTCTCTGAGGGAATAAGTAGAATTGTAAATGGGAATAGTTGAGAAAATTTGTTACCGGCAGAGGGATCCCTAAGTACAAATGTCTACACATGGGAACACAGTAGGTATTCAGGCTGTCAAAACTGAGGAAGAAAATGCAGTTGGAGAGGTAGAGATGGTATAGATCACACTAGATCTTATGGGTCATGACAAGAGCCAGCGGTTTTATTCTATGGAGATAATGGATAGAAATCTATGGGAAGGCACTGAGAGGTTCCAAGTAGAAGAGTGATATGACATACATTTCACTTTAAAAGAATTTATCATGATTATGTGGAGAATAAGCTTTAGAAGGCCTGGGTGGGACCCAGAGACAGGCAAGAAGTTATTGCAATAATCTGGGGAAGAGATGAAGATGATTTAGTCTAGAGATATAGGTTATATTTTGAAGGTTCAAATCAATAAGACATTCTATTAGATTGAAGGTTGTTATATGTGAGAAAGAAAATAGCCCAATTCTATTTCAGTTTTCAGCCTAAGTGTGTGGTTGAATCATGGAGCCATTTACTGATAAAAGGAAGATGGAAGAAGGGGTTGGACCATAGGGCTTGACTGAGTCCGATTGTGACATTAAAGTAAGATACCTACTAGGTATGGAGGTGGAGAGTTTGGGTAGGCAGCTTGATAAACAGGCCACGAGTTCAATGGAAGGTTCAAGGCTGGAGATAAGCAGAATTTCTTCATATGCAACACTGTCTAAAGCTATGGGGCTAGATGAGGTCATGTGAGATGTGAATTTAGATAAAAAAGAAGTCCAGGGATCACGCCCTGAGATATGCCAACATTAAGACACAGGGAAGAGGAGGAGAGTTCTGCATGAGAGATAGGAGAGGAAGAAAACAAGGAGAGTGGTACTTGAGAAGCTAAGGGAGGAAAGAGTTTTAAGAAGATTGGAGCAGGTTTTAAAATTTTAAAAGTGCACCATGGTTATGAAAGATGCTATTATTAGAGGAAGCTGGGTGGACGTTGCACAGGAACACTCTGATCTATTTTTTGTAAGTTCTGTATGAGTCTAAAAGTATTTCAAAGTAGACATTTAAAAGAGAGTTAAAAGCAGTTTTAAGAAGAGCAGCAAACATGCTGCTAAGAAGTCAGTTCCAAAGAGCACTTGGGTATGTAACCTGGCGACAGGGAACATTAATGATCTGGCTAAGAGCAGTTCCGCCCCGTGCCCAGAACAAAAGTTTGATCTGAGTGTTTTCAAGGAAGAATGGGAAATGAGTATAGACAATTCTTTGGAATTGTTACTATAAGGGAGAGCAGAGAAATAATGTCATAGGTAGAGGTGCAGATGGAGTCAGATGATCATTTTAAAACACAGGTGTAAGTCAAACTTCTTGTTGCTTAAATGGGTACATTTTACTTACCATTAATTCTTACCATTATATTTTAAATCACCTTATTCTGTATTTACAGATAACTCTGAGTTTTCTTTGGCCACTCACAAGCTTGCTTTTTCTTTTGGTGACTGATTACAACTTAATCAGGTTCTTTAAAATTAGTTCCTTGGGTTTCACACTGTCATCCATCAATTGACACTAGTGTCAAAGTGCTTGTCTAGTGTTAGTACCCAAGGAAATACTTAACTAAACTCTTCACAACAATTCTTTTTAACTCCAAAATTGTTCTAATCTTTGTGGATTTGATATTCAGATTCGTGGACTGTGTGGACACGTGAATGTGTGTTCGGCAGTTAATCAACAAAATCCACTTAGGAACCTCTATGGAAAGAACACAGTTCCTGCTGTGGAAACACGGAGGGAAGGAAGGGTGCACTTGAGTGCCCTGTGTGCCTCTTGATTAAGGAAGCCAAGCTCTCTGACTTGCCACTGTCATGGCCCAACTTCAGAGGCTAACTCATTTCTGGGGCTGCTTTATAGTTTTGGATCTCAAAGGACCACAGATCCTAAATTCCACTTTTCTCTTTGATAATCTCCTGCCAACACTTGTAACCAGAGTCAAATAGTCATGACAGGGACACGTTTTTTCACTGACAGTGCACACAATGATGGCGTGAGTGTTCTGCAGGAAATACACGGAGACCTCCCCCTTCTCTATCACTTGTCGGAAAGATGGAGCCACAGCAGAAAACAAACACCTTTTTTTTTCACAAAGCACATGAAATAGGACAAACAGTTCTCTAAACCAGTGGTTTAATTATAATATAGGGCAGTGTGGCAAACCATGCGTAGCTTTTCAAACCACTTCATGTGTTTCTCAATAAAAGGAAAGCTCACCCCAAAACCCCACAAAGCTTCTCACACTCTGAAAAACCAAAGGTGTCATAGGATAGTGGTCTGTGTGTTTTGTTCTGAAGTTTCCAAACCATCTCAGCTTAATGAGAGTTAACTAAAACTTCAGGGACTTTTTTATGCTTTTCCCTGCGTTTAGCCAGTCTGACTGTCCTCCTGCCTGCATGACTCATACCTTCTCCCTTTTATTTAGGGTTTTGGTGTGTGAAGGCGGTGGGAGGTTAGATACCAGTTTCTAAGCTAATCATCTCACCAGTTCAAGACCTATCATCATCACCCATCCAACCCAGGCCTCTCTAAATTCTAATATATCTCTTCATTTCCCCTTCTACAGGTAGTCACTTGAGTTTACCCAATATCTTTGGATGTGTATACACATTTTAAGAGTGTTTTGTTTTTAATTTGAATAAGTAGTGTTGTGCTGGTAATTTATTTCTTTAATTATTTTTGGAGCTGTTAAAATTCATCATGAGATTTTTGAGATCTTTTCTTAGAAGGCTCATTGCTTCTAGTTGCTTCATAGTATTCCACAGTGTGCATCCATCATAATTGATTCTTTTATTCCCTCATCAGCAAGCACTTAGGTTTCCTCTGACTCTCTCTCTCTCTCTCTGCAGTGGCATATCTTCACATGTCTCATTACAGTGTATGCCCAGAAAGTCTTTTAATTTTACAAAGTTCTGCCACATTCTTCTTCAGACCACATTGTTAGTCCATATATCCACCAGAGCTCATGAGGATCTCATTTGCCTCCATCCTGATGAACATTTGATATTATCTGACTTTGCAATATTTGCAAATCTGATGAGTACAAAGTGTTTCTTCTCTTGCATTTATGTAATTACTATTTCACTTGAACAACTCATTATATACTCACTAGTCACTCAGTTTTCCTCTGGGAACTTTCTGTTCTTGCCTATTTGGTTTCCTATCTTTTCTTATTGGGTACAAAGGGTATAAAGGCATTCTAGTTATTAATAGTGCTATGATTTGAATCTCCACCAAGAGGTCTTTAAGGGGGAATTAAATTAGGAGACCTGTGTTCTTATTCTAGATTAATAGGTTATCTTATCTGTTACAAAAGCCAGTTTGGTTCCCTCTCTTGGTTATATCCCTCTCACCATAAGATGCCTTTCGTCATCCCAGGAGTCTGCAGAAAATCTTCACAGTCAGAAGGCCCTCATCAGATGTAGCCCCTCAACTTTAGACCTCCAAGCTCCAGAAATACGAGCTGAATAAACTTCTGTTCTTCATAAAATTACCCAGTCTTTGGTATTTCGTTATAGCAAAAGGACACAGTCCAAGACAAATACCTTATTGTTTTAAATAAGGTGATCATAGGAAAGACTTATGCCCATTGTCCTGCCGAATGCATTCTACTATTGTCATGTATGTAAGAAATAAATAAATAAATAAATGAAAAGAAGAACCTTCTTTTATTTCCAAATTTGTCCTTAAGTTAGGATGCTGTAAATATCTTCTTCCTGTCTGATTCTCAACATCAGTCATCTTTGGTGCTTTAATACCATCAGACCCACTCAGTTTTGCCTCCTGTTTTGTGCTTTTGAGCTCTTTTCAAGACATCTGTTTTTAATCCAGTCTTGTGTTATTGGACATTTAGGTTCTTCCAGAATTTTCCGACATGCGGTATTGAATATCTTTTTACTTCTCTTTGTTCAAATGTGTGAGATTTTCTCTAAGTTATTTATCTTTGTGGCTGAGACTGCGATGTGCTAAATAGTTCTTGTCTCTTTTTCCTCTGAGCCAACAAGGGATGGAGTACACTACATAGCCTCTCTAGTTGTTAGATGGGTACCATGTGACTGGCCTCTGGCCAACAGAATGTGGACAGAGTGATATATGATGCTATGGCTCTGAAGATTTCTCATAGCAGTGCTTACAGGGTACTCTTCTCCCACTCTCTGGGTCAACTGAGGACTCAGAAACCCCGGGTGAGAGTGGTGCCACCAGATGTAAACACCTTAGGCTCATCCATCATCAGGTGAATCCTGAAATACCAGATTAGTGTTATGATTAGTATTTATGTGAGCACAGAAAAAAAAATAAAACTTCAGCCACTCGTATTTTGATTTTATCTGTTATAAAAGTGTATTAGTTGTCAAAAGCATGCACAACTTAAAAACTATAAAATACTGTTGAAGAAAAGCTAAATGTGTTTCTGAAGTAGCAAAATCAATATTGTTAAGATGTTACTTCCTCTCAAATTCATCAATAGATTTAATACAATTCTCACCAAAATCCTATCAAATTTCTTTGTAGAAATTAACAAATTGACTCTAAAATTTAAAAGTATAGTATAAAATACTAAAATTGGCAAGACAATTTTGAAAAGGAACAATATTAGAAGACTTAACTGATCCAAAGTCTCATTGTAAAGCTTCAATAATCAAGACAGTATGCTATTGGCATAAAAAGATAGATTTATCAATGCACAGAACTTGACAAATGTTACCTTTAACATTCAGGACTTCTGTTTGTTTTTGTCTTTTTTTGTTTGACAGCTATAGTGATTATTAATGTTGTAAAATAAACTACGTATATTCAAAGTGTAAAATTTAATGGATTTTGACATAAGACTACCATCTCAATCAAGATGAGGGACTTTTTCATTGCCTCTATCCTTCTTCTTCCTTACTCTATCCACAGGCAATCACTGGTCTGCTTTCTATCCCTAGAGATTATTTTGTGTTTTCTAAACATTTTTATAAATGAAAATATGCCATGCATTGTTTTGTGTCTAGTTTCTTTCAATCAGCATAATTACTTGAACTCCATCCATGCTAGGTATATATCAAAATAGTTAATTTCTTTTTATTGGTGAATTGTGCACCATTGTATGGTTATAATGTGACTTGTTTGCCCATTCACCTATTGATGGGCTTTTCAACCGGTTTTGATATTTGCTGTTACAGATAAAGCTGCTATCAAGATTTGTGTACAACTCTGTGTGAATACATACTTTAATTTATGTTGGATAAATAATACTTAGGAATGCACTGGCTGGGTATATTGTAGTGTGTGTTTAAATTTTTAGGAAACTGTGAAATCACTTTTCAAAGGGTTGTGCCCTTTTACATTTCCACTAGCAGTAGTGCATGACAAATTCAGTTGCTCTACTTCCTCACCAAAACTTGTATGATCCTTTCCTCCTCAGGGTATTTGCTAGTCTGATTTGTGTATGATTTATCCCAGTCCCTGGTTTATACTTTTATTCTCTTAAAAGTCTCTTTCAAAGCCTAGACATTCTTAATTTTAAAGGATTCTAATCAGTTAATTTTTTTTCTTTTTTGGAATATATTTTCGGTTTCATACTTAAAAACTCTTTGCCCAACCAAAGGTTGTGAAGTTTTTAATTTACAGTTTTTATCTACAAGTTTTATGGTTTAAAGGTTTATATATAAGTCTCTGATTTTCATTTTGAGTTTTAAATTTTTCATTTTGAGTTTTAATTGTATCTAATATGAGGTATGGACCAAAGTTCATGTTTTATTTATAGAAATCTAATTTTTCTAACATTATTTGTTGAAAAAGCTGTTTATTCACTGAATTGATTTTTACCAAAAAATTCATTCACAATGTATGTATAGGCCTATTTCTGGACTCTTTAATCTGAGGCTCAAGAAAGAGATGCTAAACTGAGAGTAACAACCTGGAGCTTACAGCAGACTCTCTGAATTAAAAAGAAAAGATATACATCTTTGAAGGCTATCAAGGTAATCAGGACTTGAGGGACTAAGATTTCAGTTGGAAAGGGAGTCCAAAAGCCCACTCAGAAATTTTGTTATCTCAAAGAACTGGTGACAAAATGAATTGGTATTTAGAGCTCCCTTCCTCAACCCAAGGGAAACAATTCTGGTAAACACAGACTTTTATCAGAATCCTTGAAAATGCTGAAATTCATGAAAATCAGAAATAAGTAAGCTTCAGCCTCAGAAAGGTGATCTGCCTGTCAGAAAAAAAAAAACATATTAAAACCTCTCTGGAGGAAGATAACATGAAGCAGAAATCCACAATTTTTCATATACAAAAATCAGCATTTAATAAAATTACTAGACACACAAGGAAAAATAAGCAAATATCCAAAAAACCAAGAGCAAAGCAAGCCCATAAACAGACTGAAAGTAGATACAAATATTAGAGTGATCAGACACAAAATGTAAAATGTTGATGTTTAGCACATGCTGCAAACTAGATGAAGATGTTGATTTTCAGCTGAGAACTAGAATTTATTTAGGAATCCAATGGAAATTTTACAAAATACAATAATAAAGTTATTATTTTTGCAAAACAATTAATTTGCATCAATTCATTTGGGAGAGTTTATTGTATATGGTCCATGCCTTAGAAGATATCAATTTGTAATTTTTTACTTTATGATGGTATGAAAGTGATACAGATTCAGCAGAAACCTACTTCAGATTTTGAATTTTGAGCTTTTCCAATCTAGTTATATACAGTAAAATACTCTCTCCTGCTGGTGATTAGTGACAGAGAGCTGCAGTTCCCAGGCAGCCCTGTGGCCATGCAGGTGAGAAATTGATATTCTGCAATATATTGTGTTATTAAGCTATGATGTTCAATAAGTTAGGTGCATTAAATGTATTTTTGATTTATGAATTTTTCAAATTATAATGGGTACATCAGGATATAACACCATCATAAGTCAAAAAGCATCTGTAATTCTATTTTATGAAAAGAAATTATTTCAAAAAATAATGCCTTATTTCTGAAAAGAAGTGGTTTTCCAGAACTTTATGGTTTTGCTCTCATTTCCCACTTCTCACCACTACCTCCAGATCAGCAGTTAAATTCCTCCACTTATTTGAGCAGGGTCTTCCAGAGATCCACAGACACATGGTGTCTTTGCCTTTCTTATTAGAAGAATCTTGCTGAATTCCACTTTCTAGGGATTGCTTCAAAAAAAGAGTCTTTTGTAGCTTAGGTTGTTCTTTTCATTACTGCTATTCCCTGCAACAGCACAAAGTATATGTCTTGCTAGGCATCCAGAAAAAAAAGGTTGTTGGAAGACAGAACAAGCTATTAAATAAATTAGAGAACAAAAAGAGCATTTTGCACTTATAAATGAGAACTGACTCAAAATTGCTTGTAAAGAACCATCTCATTTCATTTCATTGTAATAAACAGACGTAATGATTTCTCATAAATTGTATCTGTGTAATACAGTGAAATATCTGTGCAATAAATACCAATAAATACCTGTATCATTTTTTAATCCTTTGAAATTAAAAAATACACACAAAGAAAATTTTAAATCCTTTGAAATTAAAAAATACACGTAAAGAAAATCACAAATTCTTAAATATATAGTTATAGTTAACACAAAGAGAACTTCTGAAACTACCACTAAGACCAAGGAACAGAATATTACCAGTATTTCAAAAGATCCATTACAATAATTACATTTCTTTCATCAAAAAATAATCATTCTATAACTTCCAAACTTCCATACATTAGTTTTACCTGCCTTTAAGCTTACATAAGTAGAATCATATAATTATATGTATCTTTTAAAATTATTTTGCATTATGGGCATTTAATGAGTTTATTTTTTCTCAAATACTTTTTAAAAGTCACAATGTATTATTAATATTGGAGAGAAGGAGACAGACAGACATACAGAAAGACAAGAAAAAAAATTCCTCAAGTGAGAGTACTGGCTGGTGCTCTTGGCTAATGATAAATCTTGTAACATAGTATACCATACACTTCAAGGCATTAAATGTTGCATCAGGACCCCAAGGAAAACATAAACTACACTTCTATGAGATTTTCTTAATTTATATGTAACAGAAGAATGTATTACAATTCTTATTATACATATAGAGCACATTTTTTCATATTTCTGGTTGTATACATAGTATATTCACACCAATTCGTGTCTTCATACATGTACTTTGGATAAGAATGATCATCACTTCTACCATCATTAATAACCCCATGCTCCCTCCCTTCCTCTTCAACCCCTCTGCCCTATCTAGAGTTTGTCTATTCCTCCCATGGTCCCTCTCCCTATCCCACTATGAATCAGCCTCCTTATATCAAAGAAAATATTAGGCATTTGGTTTTGGGGGATTGGCTAACTTCACTTAGCATTATCATCTCTAACTCTATCCATTTACCTGAAAATGTCATGATTTTATTCTCTTTTATTGCTGAGTAATATTCCATTGTATGTATGTATGTATGTGTGTGTGTGTGTGTATATATATATATATATATTATATATATATATATTATATATATATATATATTATATATATATATATTATATATATATATATATATATATATATATATATATATATATATATCTCACATTTTTAAAATCTATTCATCTATTGAAGGGCATCTAGGTTTGTTCCACAGGTAAGCTATTGTGAATTGTGCTGCTGTAAATATTGATGTGGCTGTGTCCCTGTAGTATGCTGTTTTTAAGTCCTTTGGGTATAGACAGAGGAGAGGGATAGCTGGGTCAAATGATGGTTCCATTCCCAATTTTCCAAGAAATCTCCATACTGCTTTCCATATTGGCTGCAACAATTTGCAGTCCCACCAGCAATGTATGAGTGTACCTTTTTCCCCACATCCTCACTAACACTTATTGTTGTCTGTATGCATAATAACTGCCATTCTGACTGGAGTGAGATCAAATCTTAGAACAGTACTTCTATGAGATTTTAAAGGAAATTTAATAAAGAGACATTAGGGGAAGCGATAATGGATGTCAAGGGCCCCAAAGACTTGCAAGGGGATGTAGCAATTACCAACCACAGATCTGAAGAATAAGAAGAGGAAAGAGCATCTTAGAAGTCCAATGTAAACTGGCCCTCGGAAGAGGGATCTCCTGGCCAGACTTCTAGTCTTCAAGATATGAAGCAACAGCGAGAATCAAGATATTTAACCAGAAGTGGATGGGTAAGGATACTCCTCAGCCTCTTTTTTTTTTTCTGTCAGCTTCTAATTTTAAACCCAACAACAGTCCAAAGTACCAGAGACTCCAGGTGGTGCCATTCATAGGATAATCTTCAGAGCCTCCATATCACTCTCAAAGAAAGGTAGAAGAGTGCAGAATATTGAGAACATAATTAATTTTCTAAATTAGACCAAGACATTGATTTACAAGTTCAAATGGCTCCAGAAGTAAAACAATAAGATAAACAAAAGCAAAACAAACTAAAAATGAAAGCTAAATTTGATTCTTTGAAAATATCAGCAAAACGGACAAAACTCTAGCTAGACTGCTGAGAATAGAGTCTGTGGGTTATTCCATATTAGAGAGCAGCAGTTGCCATGAGCCACTCCATTTTGAGTGCAAGGACTAAGGGAGAATGACTTGGTAACTTGAACTGGCCAACATAACTACCAGATGTGTTGGGCATACAGACTCACCAAAAAGAATAACCCCTATGATTCTTAATTATACTGCATAATTATAGGCAACAAATTGATAAATTAGTCATGCTAATAAAAAAGACTACCTGTGAACTTATTGAACTAAATCAGAAGCAGAGGGATGCATAAGTGTATGAAACCCATTTCAGGAAACCAACTCTGTGAGCTCATCAAACACATCAGACCAAACAACCCCCTCAACTGAAACACATAAAAACAGAGGCACCTAACATGGTGATATGGTGGCACACACTGTTCTTGTCATCTTATCTGACCAGTGAATGCAACATGAGGTTCACAGATGAGGAATTCTTGACTCTGTTCTTACAGCTTCTGTTTAGCTCCTTATTTGATGCAGTCCACTTTAAAACTACCTGCCATTCATTCGGACCTTCACATTGGATAAATTAATGCCCTGAACAGTTCTGCACTTTGAACAAATTCTTTGGCTGGTAATCTTATCTGACTGCCTGCAATGATTCTTTTGCCTTCATTTCATCCAAGTTGTCATTATCTCTTCACCACCTTCTCTGGAAGAAAGCTTTAAAAGCTCATCACTGTGGTCCCTATGTTAGGGAAGGTGCATAGCCATTTATGTACCAACTCTCTTGTTCTTATGGTGCCACTGCCTTGGGAGTGTCCCTGCAATATTAACTTGAAGTGATAAGCTGGTATCTATTTTGTAAGGTGGAGTGGAACATCTTTTGAGCCTGGTCAGTTGACTATCTTGGAAAGAATTGAGTGAGTGCTATGTTCTCTCATTTTTTTCTTGCACAGATGCCATTTGGTCTAAATGCTGCTACATCATCTCAGTCACCCTCCTATATAGATCAGGGCCATAGGAATGCTTCTTTCCACCCACAGGTATGGTTGTATGGAAAGAAGAACGATAAGCACTGCAATCCCAGGCACTGTGCAGTTCCTTATTATGCTTTAGCTTCTAGAAAAAGAAATGAAAGAAATACCTGAAATGAATAATTCTGCATGTCCAGGAATTTAAACTTCTAGAAGTAGAAGAGAAAAATTTTTCTCTATGTCTAGGAAATCACACTGGGAGTAATATCTGAATTCTTCTAAGAGTAAAATTGCATTTCAGAGTCAAAGATTCAGAATTCCATCAGAGCTTGAAGATTTTTATCCCTAACTGAAATTAACCTACAAATTCTCCCCTTTACTTGATTCATTATCCTGTCTTTTAAACTATCCTTTTATATTTTCTGAATTCTTTCCTATTCAATTTTTTCCTGCCTTACCATTTTTAAACAATGAGAACCAAGTAGTCATCAATTATTTCCTTGCTACCATTGTTGACCTCTGATATTTTCACTTTTTTAGCATTAATTTTTGAAGGATACATTGATGAAGTTAACTTTAGTCTTCAGACTAATAACACTTACCTGCCTTTCAAAGGCCTGAGACTCTCCTCATGAGTAATGCTTATGGAAAGAAAAGAAAATTTAATCTCTAAATATTAAATGATCACTTAGGTAAAATATGATTGCTTATAAAATGTCTTCTATGAAATAAGTATCTAGATGTAATTATGTTGTTCAGTAAGAACATTTTTATGATAAGGTGCTGGTAACTCTTATTTATAGGACAAAATGTTTTCAGAATATCTACTTTGGCTCTACTATGAAGTCATAGGTCTCTTTTTTAGTAAGTAATAAAACAGTAAGTAAAAATAGTTGGCCATGAAAGTTATTTTTTCTAATTAGGTAAGTAATCAAGTGATTGAAAAGTAAAAATTATGATTTAGTTATCTTCAGGACTGCTTTCAATAAAAGAGCTCTGCTTCATCTATTTATTTTACTTCTGGTATAGCAGTTTGGATCATTGACCTCTTTTCTTGGCTAAAGATGGGTAAAGGGCAAGAGAGATGAAATCTGGTTTGCATAATGGGCATGTAAGTTCAGACCCTGAATCATTGCTTCCCCCCATTGTAGTTTTCAGTTCCTACTATAGTTCACAAGTAATTCCTATCTTGTCTTACAAGAGAAAACATGTGTTTTTTGCCTATTTATTTATGTTTTTTGAAAATGACTCACTTTATTCATGAGACAGCAATTTCTTATAGCTAATATTCATTGTAGTCCAATAATAAGAAAATGAATAAATTAATTGACACTCTATATTGTAGCTTGGGCCATTTGCTTACCGGATGACACAATGTTATTAACATGCTCATCTATTCAGATAGTTTTGCATCCCTAATTATAGCTCAACATTTTAAAATTTGAAATGGCAATTCAATTTACAAGCAAAGATCTTACTCGGCATTTTAGAACCATCATCTGTTACCCTAAATTGTTGTTGTACAACAACTCATCTTATTTTCTGAACCTTTTGACTTCATCAACGTTTTTCTATTGTTAGTTCCTCAAAGGTCTGGTTTACAATGTCACCATTCCTGTAAGAAGTTTAGCATCAACTACTGAACAATGAGTCATCCTTGTTAACAGATATTAATGCTAGAACACATTTGTGGTTTATCTTGGGTCATATCTACACAATGCACAATCATCAGTTGAAGAGTTTAGGAAGAAGTTGTTCTTTGGTTATGATGTCTGGATTTTTTTTACCTAATTAATTTTTGATTGGATTATACAAATTATCCATTGTGAACCTAGGTCAATCTTATTATGTCTAACCATTTAAAAAATATATTTGTGGAAGATAATTTGGATAAATTTGAGATGGTAATATGCTCTTCTTGCTGATATAAAGATGACTGTTATACTAAACTGATAAACAAGGAAAATGTACTACAAAAGTTGTTTTTCAAATGACACCAAGTGAAAGTGGTAAGTTCAGTCACAGTGTCCTGCCTCCTCCAATTTTGCTTCTTCATGTTAAAAGGCCCTCTATCTTTTCTACCCAAAGCATTATCATTTTTTCAATTTATTTTGAAGTTTTTGAACACATTTATGACATTTTCCAAATACTTGAAGTTTTTTCTGCTGTAAACATGAGGATAATAATATAGAAGCAAAAGCTGAGGTGGGTGACGGTGTTAATAGTGATTCTCAAGATCTGCAGGTGAAAAGTAGGTATGGATATTACAGTAAGTTCTGAACTATTCCTGAGAATTCCTGGATTCTCAGAGTCAGGTTTCAAGATATTTCAGGCTTTTTCTTATAGGCCTATAATGTTTACTATAATTCACAAAAGATAACCAGTTTATTAGTTATTTCAAAACTGAAAGACAAAAAAATGCCTGAATATTTGCACTCAGTACTTCAAGGAAGACCTGGGATTTCTAATCCATTATTTCACAAAGGATTAGATTTTTTTTTTTTTTGGTACTGGAGATTGAACCCTGATGTGCTTAACCATTGAGCTGCATCCCCAGCCCTTTTTTGTATTTTATTTAGGAACATGGGCTCACTGAGTTGCTTAGGGCCTCAATAAGTTGCTAAGGCTGACTTTGAAATTGTGATCCTCCTCCCTCAGCTTTCAGAGCAGCTGGGATTACAGGGGTGCACCACCACACCCAGCTATTTTACAAAGGATTAGAAATAGAATTCAAACAATGAAAAAACAAATTTTCAACATTCCAGAAAATAATCGTTGGTACACTAAGATTAGTTTGGGAAACAACAGGAAAATAAGAACTAATAGGAAAACTTAAAATAGAATAATAATATTATATAGCCTTTATATAATACTTTAAAGTTTATAAAGCATTTTTTATATTGACTCAGTCCATCCTCACATATCCCTGTGGGGTAATTGGAACAAAACCTCGTGTTTTATATTTAAGGAAACTAATATTTGTGGAGGCTAAGTAACTTGCCCAAGGTTGCATGGCTGGTATCTTGTTGACATGGGTCTTGAATGTGCATCTTCTGATCCTTCAGGAGTGATTGCTTACTCTTGTAGAAAGAAAGAAGAGTTTAAAAGACAGACATTATTTATAACAGTTCTCTTGAAGATGAATTGCCATTCTTGCACCTTACCATGGACACTCCTGACATTTGGTCAATAAAAATATATCGATCCACACTACTCCAGGTGCTTACTTCTTTCTCATTACTTTTGGCCAAGTGAAGATCTAATCTCAGAGAGGAGAGCAACCTGCTTCTAGACCTCCACTGGATTATCCAAAGTCACTTCAAGGTTTCATTCTTGTCATTTCTTATCTAGTGTTTCATCTTTTTCTGTTTGTGTACCCACTTCTGAGTACATGAGCAGTACATAGCAGAAGAAAGGGTGCCAGGGATGGGCAGTGGAGGGTGCATATGAGCAGGTGTTGGGGAGACAATAAGATAACTTCAGGGCACAGCCCAACTTCATAGGAAAATGAGGAACTAAGTGTTCTTTCCTAAAACTCAACCTCTCTAAAAAGGGTAAGATTGAGGGTAAAGAGTTCATAGACTGAAAATGAAGAAATGGTCATAAGCAGACAGAGGTAAGACAGGTTTCATTGTGTGCTTATTAATTGATTGTCCACAAAATTAAAACTCACAGAAGCTGGAAAAATGGGGACCCTTTTGCACAGTGGTCTTTACTGTCACATAGCTTCCTCCTAGGACAGTGAATTTAACTACACAAATGAAAATAGATGATAGAATTCTGTGGTTGGTAAAACTTTTTTCACTTAGCTCAGGTCACCAAAGGATGGGTTCTAATAGGAAATGGAAGGGGTACAGAGTCAGATTGTATTGAAAATAAAAAGTAGTTTAAAAGTTTCTCCCAAGGAAATACCTTTTCCTAGAGCATACTGAGCTTTCTGGGTGCCATGTTAAAAAAACAAAGGCAATAAGTCAAATTTTTCATAAAACAAACCATAAAAAAATGAAGTTATATTAACCATTTTTTACCTACAGGGGCTCTTCAAAAAACAGTAAGAAAGCACCTGGGCAGAGAGTCCTTAATTAACAAAATCTCAGAAATTCCAAATAAGAGGAACCAGCAATTCCTAGAAGGAGAAAAATCAAGAAAGAAAGAAAGAAAGAAAGAAAGAAAGAAAGAAAGAAAGAAAGAAAGAAAGAAAGAAAGAAGGAAGGAAGGAAGGAAGGAAGGAAGGAAGGAAGGAAGGAAGGAAGGAAGGAAGGAAGGAAGGAGAGAGAGAGAGAGAGAGAGAGAGAGAGAGAGAGAGAGAGAGAGAGAGAAAGAAAAGATTGTAGGAAGCAGGAATTATCCCAGCTAAAAGGCTAATGAAAACTGATAGCTTGAGTGACTTCTGCTTGACAGGAGATTGTGACTGTTGACAGTGATGGCTGGCAGGGTGGAAAAATGGGGGATAAAGCTGCACAGAAAGACTTCAGAGGAAATGTGACACCTTTGAAACCACAGGTGTGAGGGTAAGTGAAACCTGTAAGTAAAAGTTAGTGCTGTTTTTCCGAGCTTGATGACCTACATACCTTTAGTTTGAAATTCAGGAGCTTGAGTGGACCATGTGAGAGAAGTTGAAACATGGAAGGCCAGTAATTGAGGGGTCAGAAACCTCCTTTCTACCCCTGAAGTGAATCCTTAGACTGTTTTGTTTGGGCATTGGAATGTATTCTACTGATGAATACATCCCCAGTCCTTTTCTTTTTTTTTTTTTTTTTTTGAGACATTGTAATGTTAAGTTGCCTGGACTGGCCTCAAACTTGCAATCCTCCTATCTCAGCCTCCCCAAGATGCTGGGATTACAGGTGTGCACCATCATGCCCACCTTGGACTTTATTCTTAAATATGTTCTACAATACTCACAGAGCTCTAAGAAAACAGACTAGCTCCTTTCCCAACAACCAGCCTTGTTGCAAACTACAAGCTCTGCCGACTTCCTCACCCAGCTCTCAGTGATTGTTTTTGAGTGCTTATTATGTCCCAGATGCTGAGCTTGGTGTATGTGTATAAATATGAAAAAAAAAGTTTTAATTTGTGGTTCTTGCTTTCAAGGATCTCATAATCCATGCAAAATGGAACATAATAAATTCAGCTTGCAGATGAATTATTCTCACATACAACAGTAAAAAGTAAACACCAGGTAAGTTGTATGAACATATTTGATAGGAATCTGGAGGTAGAAGCTAGAGGAGTTGGAGAAGATTTTTTGAGAGAGATGTAAATTAAGTTGCATCTTTAAGGCTGAATAGGCTTCAGACAGCCTGGGTGACAGTATGTGGGGATGAAAGGGTGAGAAAAAAGGGGTCAGAGAATCAGAAGAACACTCTCCAAGAGGCAAAGTAATTACTTGAACAAGAGAAGGGGCTCAAATTTAATAACCTGCATGCATGCTTTGAGAAAGTCAGCAGTGGAATTTGTAAGAACTATTTTTGCTTGCCTCTTAAAGCTAAGCATTTGGGTTTGCTGAGCATATAAACAGTTCAGTGTTTGAAAGGAGTGAATGACGAATGGTCTCTGAAGACACCAGACTTAGGCCTGCACCCTGACTCTGTTATTTGTTAGTAGTGTGACCTCCAAAAGCCTACCTCTTCACGCCTCAGTCTCCCATTTGATAATATTTGTATCCGAACCAGATGATAGTTATGAGACTAAATGAGATAAAATATTTAATAAGCTTGTCATAATCATAATGCTTGGCACAAAGGAAGAGCTCAATAAATCTCAACTACCATTTTAATATTAATAGAATCATAAATAACAAAAACAACACTAATAGTTATTATTATATTACTCAAAGTCAAGTAAACATCATGAAATTCTTAGTGTGCACATAAGCACAGAGGAGATATCTGTAAAGAATAGATCTTCAGAGCATGCTATTATTTTCTGATCACCTAGAAAGATGAAGAAAAGAAAAAAAAAGCTTTTTAAAAAAATTAAATTAAGGAGATGAATAAATACAAGGCAGTTCATGTCACTCTTAGTTGTTCCCCTTGGGTCTAGGCATCTTTGAGCAGTCTTGAGGATCTTTCTAGTGACTTCTGCTTGGGTCCATTCATGTGGCCTTCCCTGTTTGAAAGGGATGTGGCTCCCAACTTGGGCAGGGGTGGAGTAGAGGGCTTTCTTGCTCCATTATTCCATGGGCAGGTTGAATATCCAGAACCTTCTATTTATGATTATCAGTAAGCTGTTTATTTCTTGCTTCTCGTTTCAGCAGGGTAAGCAAGTTGAGGCAGGACACTTTCTAGTAGATTGTGAGAAGATAGACCTCAGCATTAGCCTGACTGTGGGTCTGATGTGGAGAGAAGAGAGTCAAAAGGAAATATTCTTGTGGCTTTCTGTATGACTAAAAGGTAGCGGGGCTGTTGTTTGCTGCAGCAGCCAATTCAAAAGAGTGACATTCTGGCCACCAAATGTTAATAGGCCCAAGTGGAAGTGTGGTGACCATCGTTGAGTCATAACTTGAGAGGAAACCAGTCTTACCCGTGTGTTTTTTTGTTCTTTAGTGGAGACCCTTAGTAAGCTCTTCGAAGACCGTGGCTTTCTACAGAGGAGAGCTATGGTAACGGTTGGCCACAGCAAGAAGCTCTTCTCACTCTTGTGTCGGAACAAGAACCAGTTATGAGAAGCCTGGGTTTGAGTCGCTTTTGGTGTGGTTAATGTTGGTGGGAAGGTTACTTACAGGTCTCTTCATTTATTAATGCATTTGGTCTTAGGTAGACCTTCAGGGGTTTCTCTTGTGACTCTGTTGGTCTGGCTGGTGAGGTCCAGGCTAACAGAACTCAAACCACCTCTTGCACTCATGAGAGTCTCACAAAGCCCCTCTGTCTGGCCTGTGGCTCTGTTAGGCATCCTTTGGTGACTCTTTGAACTTGAAACCTTGGTGACCTTGAGGCATTCTCAAGAGTGACCTAAGACTTGAGGCATTTCTTGATTGGGGTAAGAATGCAGAGGACCTGTTTCAACCATGTGACATGAAGCATTGTCCCCAGTTTATTTGTCAGGGTATGACTAATAATGTGAGATCTTCAAATTTGGAAAGCCACCCAATGCCTATGCAAGAATAAATGTTTTGGGGAAGAAATCAAGTTTTATGGGAACTGAAATCAACAATCCCTAACATCTCTCCATCCCAAAGTAAGTAAAATTACTCTTATATTAACTCTTTCAAGTTAAAACAAGCCTTGCCTTGTTTTTTGTCACTTGAACACTTTTGATGTTGTCTAATTTTCTACCTTTAGTTAATCTTTCTCATGCAAAAAAAAAAAAACTTTGCTCAGTATTCTGTTGAAGTTAGTTTATTGAATGAAGCATCATTTATAACACCTGTTCTCATTTTCTTCTTAGATATTTAAAAATAGTATTCAGGGTGTAGAATGAGACCTGAGTAATTCTTTCCACGTTCCTTTGAGGAACATCTCACTCGTACTCTTGCAACCCAGAAATTATTACTTGCCCTTTACAAAGGGGCCCCCTTCCAGTGTGAATGGGCCATAAGTACACAGGTAGATTGTTATTTCTAGGAATACTTGCTCATCTATCCTCTTGCCAGGCAGCTATTTCTCAAAGCAAAAATTGGCTGCTGCAGCAGCCAATTCAAAAGAGTGACATTCTGGCCACCAAATGTTAATAGGCCCAATTAACATAGGAGAACAATAACACCGTGTATGTCTTCATGGTTGCTTCTCTGAGAGGCTGTTACATAAGCCAGCCTCCAGGGATTTGCTGATCACTCAGCAAATCAGGTGGCAGCCAACTGACCATTCTTTATATAAAACAGAATTCATTTCAGTACCTGAAGTCCATATCAACAGCAAAAACTTGGGTTCTGCTTTCCTATTTGAAGACAACTGCAGATCTCCATATGCTTAAGAAAAATCTATATAAGAATTGAGCTGGGTTCCACAATTTAAAAAAGGGGGAAAAAAAGGTTTTCTTTTTATTTAAATTTCTCATCATCAACTCATAAGTGGCAAGAACTCCAATAGAGAAGCCTAGAAATCTATAAAAGAGTGACCATGTACATGGCAGGTTCTGTCCCACACTCAGGTAATATGGCAGGAAGTTCCCTTGACCAGCTATTTCACGAGTTGCATGATCAGTACAACTTTACTGCTGCCTGTCCTCATAAATAAGACCTCCATGATAAATCACTTCCAAAAAGAGTTTGCTTTTCTTCCTTAAATAAAAAGAGATTTTAAAAATCATTTCTCAGAGTGAACAGCACTCTGAAGTAAAAGCCACCTAGATGCCTTCTCTAAAAAAAACTTGTCTACCTGATTCCACACTGTTGTGACATAATAATGCAATCACAATTAGAAAAAAAAAATATCTTGGCCAAATTTTTACCCAAATATATTCTTACGCAGAGGAGCTGACATGGGGGTGAAAGGAGTAAATAGTCAAGTGTAAGATCAGTCCTATGAATGCCACTTCCAATTTTTGGTTTTCTCTCTCTCCTGGCCAGTTTCTTAAAACTATATAAATGGTTTGAACCATTATTAAGCTATTGCCTCTCAGCATCAACCCCATCTTTCTACACTCTTGCCATGATGAGCCATAGCATCATCCTCCAGTGTATTGGGTTTCATTCCACACCTCAAGTTTCATTTTTAATGAAATATATAAGGAAAATAGTGTTATAAATGATGCTTCATTAAGGAAACCTGCTGAAATAGGACATTGGGCAAAATTTATTTCCATGAAAAAGATAACTGGGCGTGGAAAATTAGATTGATAGCATTCCAGTAATAGGAGTAGCTACCAATTAGCAATTTTTCTCATGACACCCCTCAGAGACACTGTCTTGGCTGGCGGCATCCCTTCCTTAGAAGTCTGGGCTAACCCTCCACTGGCCTTAGACCTCTCAGTATCAGGCAGCTGCCACCTCCATTGGGAGGTCTGAGTCTACCCTCCACCGGACCCAGGTTTCAATGTCTGAGGGTCCAGCACCATCAGAGCTGTGCACCCTCCTCAAAATTGAGTATCAGATCCACAGGGACCTCTTCTCCAATTTTCTGGTTTTAATAATTCCCATATCTTTCCTTTGTTCCCAGCATTATAGGTAGCAACTGTACTCTGATTCCATGGTATCTTGGCATGTTCGGTATTTCAGTACTTAGTAAATAATTCCTTTTATTAAACTCTGTTGGTCTAACTTGTCTCTTGACTGGACCTAAACTGATAGAAGAGGAGTATTTTCCTTGATCTCACAGCAGACTCAGTTGGATATTGATTAGATCTGGGGCCAACCTGGGTAATCCCATCCAAAGGAATGTGCTGGCCCTAAAAGACTAGAGTTGTTCTGATTTACTATCTTGGACCTTAGCAAGACATTGGAAAGCTACTTATAAGATCAACTTTTGTGTAAGATGGAACAGGCAGTCTTTTCATTTTTAATTGATAAGGAAGATTTAAAGAGCTTCTATTTTCTCATTCCAAGTCTCTAAGGAAAACTAAAATGTCAAAGGGAGTCTTTTCACTCCACACATCAGATGTTATGGAAATAATAAATCCAGACGATTTAATAGCATTAGGTAAGGGGAAAGGTTGATCTGTTTAAGTGACATAATTGAAGTTCTCAACATTAGAAACCCCTTTTGTAAGCTGGGATACCTAAAGGCTTGGCAAATATCCATGCCCGTTAGCCATCTGCATCACTACTGAATGTGTATATACTGAAGGATTTAATGAATCATACACATCTGATCACCTCATGGAAAAAAAAAAAAATGTGTTGTGCCCAGCGCAGCCTTTCCATAAAGAAAGCACCATTGGGAAATGCAGACATGTGGGAACAGGCCACAAAAATGCAGCAAATTAGTCCTTGTTATCCACTCACCCATGCAGGAAAGTTTTAAAAGGTAATAAAGTCCTAGGTTCTTAAAATTGGCACTTTAGTCTCTGTTTTTAGAGTAAAATATATAGTTTTGCTGGAAAACTACAGTACATCTAAGCATTTAGTTTAACTTTTAACTACCTTTCAATCCAAGAGGCATTTCAAATCATGCTGTCACCTGTTCCCAAGTTTTCCGCTGCAGGTTACCATCCTAAGCTACCTCATTAAAATAAATGAAAACAAATAGGATTATCCAAGTGAAATGTCACTAATGCTATTATAAAGTAAGAATATTTGGCACCATTCAATAAAGCTACAATTCTAAGCTGTAAATATCACCCATGGAAATTCGGATGACATCTCAACTCATTAGTCCTTCTGTTCCATATTTGTGTTTGTGCTTGGAGTAGATAATGTGGTTCTGTATGGTCCCAGCATCATAAGGGTCATTGTTTGCTCTAATGAACAATGATGCAATTCTATGATTCCATTATCCTTGTTTGTCAAGTATCCTGTTTATTGTAATTTCTGAGCACAATGCTTAACCCTATTTTTAAATTTGTGTATGGCCACACCAAAAAGTCAAACCTACATACCCTTCAAAGCAGTTTTTCTCAACTTGCTTCCTACTTTTCCAGTATTTGCTGGGGATGGGGTTGTGCCAAAAAACTGGATGAACTAAGAGTACCATTTTCTAGATTTTTTTTTTTTAACCATAAGCATTGGTTTGAAGTTGAGTAATCCTCATAAGAGATCTAGCCTAATTGAGAGAGAAGAGTTGAGATAGACTGAAATCAGAGATGGGCTATCACCAGCACAGATGAGGCACTATTAGGAAAAAATCACAGGGACTAATTTGTCTGACTTGGGGGCACCTCACAGCCAACAGGTGAGCTTATACAGAGTGATCCTTAGGATGCAATTGAAAAGCTTGGTGTGCCAGCCAGCTTACTACAGCTCCATATGCTGGAGTTCACAACTGCACTCCAGCAACTCCCAGCAGGCCAGTCTTCAGCCAGATGTACAGGAAACAGAGAATCAAAGAAGCCAGTGTGGTCACATGTAAGTAGCACATCTGACGCTTGGGGGAACACCAGCTTTTTAAGCGCAGGACACACTACCAGGGTGACAGAGAACCTAGGGACTGAAGAGGAAAAATGATGGTTTCTAAGAACTCAGAACATATGCTGTAGCCCTGGTAGAGAGAAGTTTGTTATCAGTATAGAAAATGCCTAGATATACATGAAGTCTGGGAAATAAAACGAATTGTTATGAGGCTTTCTGAGTCATTTATTTCTTTTCTTTGTGACTTGATAGTGTTTCTACCTCCTCTCTTCTGGAGAGAGATTTAGTACCTTCCTCTCCATTGGATGTGCCTTCAATGGTGTATCATTAGAAATGTTATATTGTTATCTCTTGGAACCTTGAGTAGGGTAAAGCCAATAGTGAAGTGAAGAATTGGAAGAGCATAGGACAAACATTTCTTGAACTGGCTCTTACTTGCCATGTGATGCTAGACAAATAACCTAGTATCTTTGAAACTTCCATCTGTAAAAGGGGTATATAAGGGCTGGGGTATAGCCTAGTAGTAGAACATTTGCCTAGCATGTGTGAAGCCCTATGTTCATTCACAGTACACCAAAAGATAAAATAAAATAAAATGAGTACATATCACCCTTGCTATGGTTTGCATGTTTTCCCCAAAATTGAGGGACTGGAAACATAATCTTCAATGCAACAGCATTGACAGTGGGCCCTTTTAATAGGGACTGAAGACACAAGGGATCTGCTCTCATGAAAGAATTAATGCCATTATTGTGAGAGTAGATTTGTTATCAAAGCTCATTTTGCTCCTTGCCCCCTCTCACTCTCTCATCTTCTGTTATGGCAATGATGTGACTCTGGAATAATATAACCACACTTTCTGTGTCAAAATATAAAGTAAACATTTGTCCTAAGCTAAGCCTGGATCCTTGAGGACAGTGTTGGAAATTATAGTTTTCCCAGTGGCTTCAGAATTAACATGAAGTCCCTGGCATTATATGGCCATGGGTAAGGAATGTCCGTATTTTCCCAAGATGGTCCAGAATTATATGTATTGTCTCAGAGTAATTGTTAATACTGCTTTTTTTTCCTCCACAGTGGCACATTTTGAATGATAAGTTCTAAGATTTTCATTGCCACAGGTGCTTTGAAGGCCCTAAGTCTCCCAGAGTCACTAATCAAAAGAATCTGTATTGGCTCAAGAACTCTGCTCTTGGCTATTGATGCTTCTGAGACCATTTCTAATAAGCACACACTTTCAGAAAGTTTATTCTTGGTTAGCACTTGAGTGTGCAGTAAAGAATCATTGGGGACAACATCATTAAATGATTTTAGATTTTGGAGAGTTCACTTATTTGGGGACCAAAATGTACATATGGAACTCATTTGTTTTCTCTCTCTCTCAAACTATATGTTTCTTCTGTATGCTTCTGGGCTCGCTACTCAATTGATTCATATTTTTGTCCCTGAGCACCTACACATTTAATCATTGTGACTTTATAACATGTCATGAAATCTCATAGAATGTGTTTTCCCCTCACCCAACTTTATTATTATTTGTTAAAAATTGCTTGACCTTTATTTGCAAACTTGTATGTAATCTGTTCTTTACTGGAATTTCAAGTGATGGGCTCTTATTTACATTTTACAAAGTAGAAATATTAAAGTCCCTGTAAACTTTTCTGCTACCAGTTTAACCTGTTCTGTCTTAGGATCTCAGGTTTAACTGTGCACCTGTATTTGATTTTTTCATATGTTTGTACATGTTATGGATGGGTGATGAGATGTGCTTGCCTTTTGGTGACAAGTGTTATGAAATAAAATTTCCTCCTAATTCAGAACAGACTATTAACATGATGGTACAATCAAGACATTCATGGAAACTTAATGACAAAAACATTCCAAGAACTGAAGAAGGGCACTTCCCTCATCTTTTCATTCCACACCCATTAAAATGAGATCTCTTTTTGGCACAAGCCAGGGAGAATCGAGGTAGAATGAGTAGTTGGGCTGTACCAGACTAGAAAGATGCTTTTGCCCTTTGAATTAATATAAATTGAACTATTAAATACATATGAAAATTAATGTCATTTAGAGCCATTGTTATGGCCGTGGTGTTTATACAAAAGCCTTTTCATTAATAGAGAAGGGAGGGTTTATGTTAACAAGTCCGTGCTGATGGTTTTCCAATATCTTTTTTTAAATACTTCACAAATTGGGAGAAGCTTAAAATTGCTTAGTGTCAGGTATAAGTCAACAGTGAGATTGTTGGAGTGTGGAGTCATGTCCAGAATCTGATCTTCTCCTAAGCCCCAGAAGTTTCTTTGTCAATCAACATTGGGTATTGTGTTACCCTTTAAAAATATATCTCCCTATCTGCAGATTCCCTCATGAAACCTAGAGATCTCAATAGTACATAAGTGGCTTTTATATATATGATGTTAATCAAGACACATGCTCACCTTTATCACCAGAGATACAAGGCCAGTTCTTCCTTTATCAACAAGGTGCAATGCTAGCTAGGATATAGATTTTTGGTTAGAAATCAGAAAACAGAAATAAATGCTTCTATTTGAATTACTCACTTAAAATCACAAGTACTCACTACCCAACTTGGGCTGTTCTGAAATTCCATATTTCTACCAAAACAGAAATTTCACCACTCCACCTGCTCACCATGAACCTCATCCTCTGTATAAAGAAATTGTAAAACTGGAGTGAGTTGAGGACCTTCTCTTGTAGTTTTCAACCTCATTTCCAGAAGGAATAATGTGATAATGTAATGGCAGCCTAGAGTCTCTACCCAGCAAACCAACTGACACACAAAGTCCTTGTTTTTATATCCCCTATACTCATTTTTCATCTGAAGGGCTCTCTAGAGTAACCTTGCCTGCTGAGCTGTGGAATCCTCAGTGATTCCTCCTCTGATCTCTTCTAAGTGAGGGCTTCGGACCTAAGGTCAACTTTCATGGTCTCTCTTTTCTACATCCTAGTTAGCATGCATATTTTAAAATTCAAGCAGAATGTGTTCAGTAGCTACTATGTGCCAGACTCAGCTCTATATATTTAGGACATATCTTCAAACAGCACAAAGATCCTCATCATCAAAGGGCTAGCTTGCTAGCTGATTCCCAGTGGTCTCTGCCCCAGTAGGTTGGGTAAAGTGAAGCCCCAAGTCAGTGTTCTAACAAAGGCAGCTTTAGCTTGTTGTCTGAAATCTTAATGGAGGAACAGTTGGAATTCAGATATATTAACTAAAATTACATTTTCTTTTATTTGCAGTATTGGGGATCAAACCCAGGGGCTCATGTGTGCTAGGTAAGCACTCTACCACTGAGCTACATCCCAGCCCATCTTTCTTCAGTCTTAAGGAAAATAGGTCCAAGATAAAATGAGTCTGTTTTCAACTTTTATTTATCACTTTATTGTATTTCTTTATACTATTTCCCTTTGATGTTTTGGACATTCGCCATCATCATTGTATATATTTAACATCAGTAGTTGGTGTTAGCTGCTATAAAACTTGGATTTCAATTCCTCTGCAAGAATTACAGCAGGACAGAAACTGCCAGATTACAGACTCATTTGATGTAAAAGGAAACTATTTAATCTTGTCATGCTATTAATTCTCACCCCAATTGCATGATGATTTGGGGAAACAGAAAGTCAGTTGACTGAAAAGATCTCTCTTACCCTTCCCATGGAGTTTAAGTATACAAGTCTGGATTGACAACTACTTTCATTGAGACTTCCTTTTCTATCTCAATCAACATTTCACATCAATTTCTTAAATTGGACTCATTCAGTAGTCAGATATCTCTCCTTGCCTCAAAAACATCTTTAGAGTTGCTTTATTTGAATTAGGTTCCAAATAGGATCCACCCATTGCATTTCATTGTTAACTCATAATTTGTTTCAAATTATAACATTATCCTCCCTTTTTTTTAATCATGCCTTGTTGTTTTCTCCCTTCCTCTCTTCTCCTATTGAAGAAACCAGGTACTTCATACTATAGAATTCCCCAACATTATGGATTGTGTCCTGTATTTTAATTTACTCTCCTAAACCCATGCATTTCCTGTAACCTGGGGAATAGATCATGAGACTTTGTGGATCCAGATTTAGGGAGTGTTTTTAAGCAAGAGGGAAACAAGAACATGTGTGTTGCATTGCTTCATATTAGGAATGTGCAATATACAGTTGTTGTTGTTTTAAATTTGTTAAAACTATCCAGACCAGTAGGTTTCAGTAAGGTCACCCCAATTCTTCTGTTAAATAACTTCTGATAGGTTAGAGAGGGATTTTTAAAAGTATTCTTTTCTGAATATGTAAACAACGTATGTTTCTTTTAAAAGGTAAAAGTATGTATTATGAAGAAACAAAAATCATCCATACTCCCATCCTCTAAATTTTACACACACAAATGCTATGTATGCAGTTAGGCGTCTAGCTTTTTCTAGTTACCATGGACTGATGACAGAGTTTAGATGTACTTGTGCTGTACAACAAATAGGAAGTAAAGAGTGTCCTGGCAGTGGGGTTGAGATCATGAGGCAAGGGTGGCCAAAGGAGCTAATTGTAAGATATCAAATATGCAACCAACAAAGGCAGTCCAATGCTAGGCTGAAATGAAAATCAATGTCATTGGAAGTTAACGTGTACATTTAAATTGCATAAAACCAAATAACCCCATTCAGCAAGCCAACATTTTCAGATACCCAGATCACTGCGTGGCTATGGAATGGTGCATTCACAAAAACATTGCAGATTTGTATAGGCAAAGCAGGTGTTCTAGTAACATCTGTTTTGCGCTATTCACAGCCTGAGCCAGTTATATCCTGCTATGCTATAGAACTAGTGGCTAACACGTGCGCATAAACAGAGGTCAACCCAGGGTCTTGGGCATAGTTTTTCTTAATTGATGTTAAAATAATTCACTTTATAGATTTATAATTCTATGAATCAATAAGAAGAAAAGATTAAAATTATTTTATGGATCTCTTTTTAAAAAATATTTATTTTTTAATTATAGTTGGACACATACTTTTATTTTATTTTTATGTGGTGCTAAGAATCGAACTCAGTGCCTCACTCATGCTAGGCGAGTGCTCTATCTCTGAGCCACAATCCCAGCCCTGGATCTTCTTTTTTAACTAAAAAAAAAAAAAATGCACTCTAAATTCTAGAATTTAAAAAATAGTTTAGTTTTGGAAATTTATGTAGGTAGCAAATGCCAAGCACCAGTTCTCCAAAGGTGAACTGTTTTTTTGTTTTCTGCATCACTGCTCCAGGGTACTAAGATTTATTTTGAAAAGATGGACAAAGTAGGGGCCCACTTTTTGTGTTGCTTGCAGGCCATCGTGAGGTGTGATACCTCTGGTGGAAAGAGGCTGCAGCAGAAGAGCTTTGGTACCTGAACCCATCACGAAGACATCCCTGACTAACAGTGCACTGGGAGCTCTTCTGTCCCCTTCAAGTGAAGGGTGATTGGATTTAATGCACAGAAGAACACTGGCCATGCTTCTCTGATTTCCTGACAGAATATCAACACCCTTATCCACTCTGCAGACATCCAAAGTGACTTTGAGCACACCCTCCAGACCCTGGATGTCGTGGCTGGAGTTGATAGAGAGGTTTTAGTTGCTTAGACTGGGAAACGTGCTGTGCATTCCATTACTCCAGAAATTTTAAGATTGGTCCTTGAATCCAATTTTGTTTTTCCCCTGGAACTCTATGTGTGAAGTACTCTAGCAGTGGCTCTTAAAGAACTGCTTTCACTGAACTGCTCTTCTAAATCATGTCTTTAATTTTAACACTGAAAAGGGGGGAGAGAAAGCAGAGGATGGCTATATACAAACTGCTTCAGATTTGTTATAAAGCACTATTAAGACTGTTGTCCACAGGGGCTGGGGATGTGGCTCAAGCGGCAGCGCGCTCGCCTGGCATGCGTGCGGCCCAGGTTCAATCCTCAGCACCACATACAAACAAAGATGTTGTGTCGGCCGAAAACTAAAAAATAAATATTAAGAAAAATTCTCTCTCTCTCTTTAAAAAAAAAAAAAGACTATTGTCCACAGGATGTTAGGCTCTACTTGAACATTTTTTTTTTGGATGGAGCAGGTTGAGAGGCAGGATAAAAGAAACTGTTCCTTAAGAAACGGATTTTCTCCTTTCTAATAAGAAGAGTATGTTAGCATAAGTTGCTATAACAAAGATTTCCCAAAATACAGTGGCTTAAACAGGATGGAAGTTTATTATAATATTATGTAGAATTCCATAGATAGATGGTCCACTCAGCTTCTGTCTTTGGACTTAACATAACTGCTCTAAATCAAAAGGTGAAGGGAACCCAGAAGAGTTATTTCCATTTGCCTTTCCTTGGACATCTATGCACATCTACGAATGTAAATCTGTGACCAGAGCATGACTATTAAAGGAATAGGTATTGGTGAGCAACCAGAGTCTCTGCTGAAATTATCCACGTGCACCCTTTCTTCCCACACATAGGACATTCTCTATCAGGCTTAAAGTTCAGAACCTGTGTAATTGTACAATCCCTTCCATCAAGTCTATATACCTAACTCCTATGATCTGGTGACCTAGAAACTAAAAGGCAAATTATCTTCAGCCCCACCTTACACCCAAAATACCACAATAAACAAAGCTTTATGACCATTTTATTGTGGATAACCACAATAAAAACTCCCATTCAGAAAAGTAAATGAACATACAGCAGCCACTAGTCCACAGCAGTCCCCACTGGGCAGGAACTGCAGACTCTGTGCCCTGGTTGTGCAGCGACCCCCTTGATTAGATCTGAGTGCTGGGAGAAACTTTGTGTATTGTCCTCCATGTCCCTTTGGAAGAATTTTACTTGTCTTTTATCTTTCATGCCTACGTGAGAAGTACACACAACCCTTGTCTACTGGTGAAATTTTAGGAGTCTGGGGATTACTCTAGAGTTCAGATAGCCACAAGTTTTTACAGGTCAGAGTTGTGGTTTCTTTGGCAATACAATTCCCTTCAAACCTAATAGACTTCTGATCTACTTTCTTTCTGTGAGGTCTAGATGCCAGTAACCATTGCCAAAGATCTCATTTACCTATAAATCTTAAGCCAGAAGATTCTGTTCTTACATTCCCTAGTCATCAGGCTCAGTATCCGTCTTTCTCTCATATTGTTATAGACTCCTGAGAGGCCAGTGAAACGGTAGGCTGCAGTGAGAAGGCATGCTCCTGAATCGACCTTGGGAGCAGTCTCGTTGTCAAGTAGGGAACACTTAGTAGTTGGTTCTGAGGTTGCAGTCTAATTCCCCAGTGTATTTAGTGGTGGAAAAATCAGCTTTATCTTTCAAGATGATTTAAACCTAAAACTTTAAACTATAGAAGTCCTAAAAGAAAACAGAGGGCAAGCTTCATGACATTGGCTTTAACAAGGATTTCTTGAGTGTGACACCAAAAGCACAAACTATGAATGACCAGATTTTCATTTAATTTATATAACAGAGAACTGAAACTAAAAAAAAAAAATTATGAACAGGGTGGAACATCAGGGGCATATAAGGATGTGAAGAAATTGGAAATCTTATGCACTGTTAGTGGGAATGAAAATTGATGTGACCGCTATGGAAAACAGTATTGGAGATTCCTCTAAAAAACTAAAAATAGAATACTATATGAACAGCAGTCCCACTTCTGGGTATATATCCAAAAGAATTGAAGTAATAATATCAAAGAGATATCTGTATTCCAATGTTCTCTGTAGCATAATTTCTAATACTACATATATTCCAAATAGCGCATGTATATATATTGATTGATTGATTGATTGATTGATTTTACTATAAATATAAATGTTACAGATTTGCCTTTGAGCTTCCTGATTTCCCAGGAAACAAAAGAAGGAAATAATTCAATTCTATATCGGGATTTGTAGGTGCTTACCCACATCTATTTCTTTCTAAACATGATAATGTCTCACATTTTCTTAGTTAAGGCTAGACTTGTAATTAACTTCTGGTTAATGAGATATGAGTAAATCAGAGGTACCACTCACAGGTTATGTCCTGAAGTATAATGCACATGTGCTGAGATACAGATGTGATGGCAGGATCTGGGGTGGACACTTAGAAAGGCTGTACCTTATAGATGGAAGAATCTCTCTACTAGCCCTGGATGCTGACCTTTGGGATCTTACTATTCTGAAGCTTCTTTGGTTTTGGATCTTTTTTATTCTATCAACTTGGATTGTACCAGTTCAGAAACTAGTAGCTAGAAGTAGAATCCCGTAATAAAAATAGAAACTCTAAAATAGATGACAGAGGCTTAATGGTCAGGCAAAATTTATGAAGATAATGATTTTGAAATCTGGAAAGGAACCAATGTTTATCATGTCATGGTAAACATTTGGTAAAACCACCACCAATGATAGATGACTGGTAATTGCCAATCATTGAAAAGTTTCACAGAGGTAGTAGCTATTAAACTTACAAAAAGATTTCTGCTCATGGAGGCTGTCTTGCCTGAAGCCTACCTCCAAATTGAATGGAAATCTGGCCATTCATAGGTTGCTTGTGCTTCTGGGGTCACATCTAAGAAATCATTGCCAAGACAAACATCACAAAGTTTTTTCCCTAAGTTTTCTTAAAGGGGTTTTATAGTTTTAGGTTTTATATCTAAATCTTCAGTCCATTTTGAGTTGATGCTTGTGTATAAGATATGGATCCATCTTCATTTCTCTTGCATGTGGGTGCACAGTTTTTTCAATACTATTGGTTGAAGAGACTATCCTCTCCACATGTGTGTTCTCAGCAACTTTGATAAAGGTCAGTTGGTTTGATCATATATTTATTTCCAGGCCTTCTATTTTATTCCATCAGCCCATGTGACTGTTTTTGTGACACTACTTTTCTGCTTTAAATACTATGGCTTTGAAGTATAGTTTGAAATCAGGAAGTCCAATTTGTTTTGTTCTTTCTCAAGATTGCTGTGGCTATTTGCATTCTTTAGTGATACCATATGAATGTTATGATGGCTTTTTATGTTTCTGTATTTGAGACATTTTCCTATATTTCCTTTCCATACTCTTGATTTTCTGTTTTGGTTTTATTAAACTCTTTATACACATGTATCTTACTGTAAACTGACTCAGTCTTTTTCAAGAAGGACTGTGGTATAAACAAACAGTAAGTGTGAATATGAATAATGCAAACTCTAACATTGGAGTCTCCTAAGAAACATTCAGAATTTATTTCCCATCTACGATGGAAAATGTGGGTCATCCCAACTATACCAAGCTCAAATTTTATTTAGTTTGCAGTGTGATGCTTAACATATGACCTGGTACTCTAACTTTAGAGGGTTCATTCCTTGACTAAAGATTTCTGCCATGCTAAACTGCAAATATTTGGGGGAGAAGTAATCATTTGAATTATCATTCATCAACTCTCTAGTGAGAATTAGCTGAGCACAGGAGTTTCACTGCAATAGCTTCTAAGAAGGTACAGGTCTGAGGAAATGGGACACCACATCAATGTGCTTCATCCCAGGCAGGGTGAGAAAGGGTATAAAATGGACAAGATGATGAGAGTCTGGATGGCTTTTGAGGCACAGTGGAGAAAGGGATATGTGGAAAAGAGGCTTAGCAAGTGTTGACCTTCATCCTGCACTTAACTGTGCCAAGCATCGTTCAAGGCCTTATGTCAATGTGTTAACTCATTTAAAACAAAGGGCCCTGGCAGTAAAGCAGAGGACCAACTTCGTGCCAGGAACCTGAATACAACTGTTAACACTGTCTTGCACTTGTTTCAGGTCTCACACCTAATCTCATTTGACCCTCCAGGAACCCTACCTATCGGGTAGGTTGGATAAAGAAATGAGACCCAGAGAGGCCAAAGAATGGAGAGACTCCACCCGAATCCCCATAGCCCAGACTCTTCACTACATCACAGTCATCCCCCTAATTATCCATCATTCCACAGGTGTTTTCTTCATGTCTAAAAGCAAAGCTTGAGGACGCTTTCAAGAGGGAAAACGGGACATTTAAGAAGAATGATATAATAAAATGTTAGAGCATGAAAATGCTTACTCTAAAAGCTGAGAAAATGTCTCTGGGGTGTCCTATTTAGGCTGGCTCCTCTCTGAGGCTGCTCTTTCTTTCCCTCTGGGGACACTGTATTTACTCTTTTCTCCTCGAGGGCCTTCTTGCCCTCAGCAGTAAGCTTCTCTGAGTCTTGCCCACTCTAGATGAGGGGAAACCCTCTGCACTTTGCCTGGGTTTATCTCACACTGCCTCTTTATTGTCCTCCAGCTTCTTAATGACCAGCCCAACTCCCCCCTCACAGCTATTCTCTCCAAAGCCCTAAACACAGGTCTTTATTTTTGATGCCTGCTCTCTCTCTCTCTCAGCAAAGTCACTGATGATTGTTATGGCTTAGATGTGGGATGTCTCCCCGCAAAGCTCCTGTGTTAAGGCAGGAGTCCAGACGTAAAGGGAGTAAATCTTGAGAGCAGTACCTAATCAGTCCCTCCTAGCTTAAGTGACTTAGTGGTAACTGTGGGCTAGTGGAGTGTGGCTGGAGGAGGCCAGTCACTGGGGGCATGCTCTGGAAGAGTCCATCTTCTCTGTGGCCCCTTCCCTGAGCACGCTTTCTCTCTCTCTCTCTCTCTCTCCTCTCTCTCTCTCTCTCTCTCTCTCTCTCTCTCTCTCTCTCTCTCTCTCTCTCTCCTGACCCTGCCATGAGGCAAGCAGTTTTCTTCTGCTGGGCCCTTCCTCCAGGGTGTGTGGCCTCACCTTAGGTCCACAGCAACAGTCAGTATTCTATGGACTGAGACCTCGGAAACCGTGAGCCCCAAATAAAAATTCCTGCCTCAAAATTGTTCACGTGAAATATTTTGGTCACCGCAACAAAAAAAGCAAACTCAAATGATGACCCACCAAATTCAATGGGCTCTTCTGAGTCCCTTCCTTTCTTCATCTTTCCAGGGTAACTGATATGGCTGGCCACTCCCTCCCCTTCCTTTGTCTTCCCATGGATTAAGAATATCACCCTAGAATCCTTAGGCCATCTAAAAAAATTACAAGAGACGTTGGAGGGAAACATAGTTGGGGTTCTGTCAGATTCCAAATGCAGAGAATTTTAGGGGTATTAGCTCAAAGTGTGACCTTGAAGTCTCTTGGACTGTCACTTCATTAGCATCTAGTGAATTATTTAGTAACAACAGTTACCATGAGTCGGGTAAAATACCTTAGACTACAAGGTCCTATTTAAGCAACCTGGCTGGTAGGCTTACCTTCTGCCTCTCCAA
Organism: Marmota flaviventris; assembly: GCF_047511675.1. Classification (NCBI taxonomy): domain Eukaryota; kingdom Metazoa; phylum Chordata; class Mammalia; order Rodentia; family Sciuridae; genus Marmota; species Marmota flaviventris. The sequence goes on from NC_092503.1 coordinate 57,301,570, forward strand.
ATAGCCTTTCTCAGAACTCTTGTTCCATCAACGTTCTCTGTCCATTTCTTCAATGGTGGATCCCAGAGTATTTTCCTCTTCGTTCCTATTCTCTTCTCACTCTTTCTGCTTTACCTGGCTACACCCCATCCCTGTCCCCATCTCTATCCCTATCCCTATCTTCCTCTCCATTCCCATCCCTAGCTGTAGCACTAGCTCATCTAATATCAATATCTCATTTTCCCCACAAATAGCCATATAAAACTGAAGTTGAACTTCTTACCTTTCCCCCTGCTCAAAACTGGACTTTCTCCCTTATTGCTCTGCTGACTGGTGACACCATCATCCACCTAGTCTCCTTTCACCACCGTCTACTTAGATCCCTAGTCTCCAAAGCAGAAAGAGTACTCCTTCCTACCCTGTAGCCAGTCATTCTTCAGGTCTCACTGACTTTGTCTTCTCGCCACATGCTGAGAGCCACGGCTGAGTCTGTATGGCCCCTGGCATTTTGCCAACAGTATTGATTGACAGGCGCCTCTGCCTGTCCGCCTCTGCCGCAACTTTTGAGTTCTCGCACTATTTTGGAGTTCTCGTGGGGATTTCCGGGGATTCCCCGAGAGTTCCCATTGGTTGGGGAAGTGCAGGAGGAGGAATTTCCGGGAGATATAGTTCCGGCTGGGGGTTCCTGGACAAGCCTCGTGGCGCGTTCGGGAGGATTTCCCCGGGAGCTGTGTGAAGTGTTTTCCTGCGTTTTAAAAATAAAGTTTGTTCCTGCTTCAGTGGCTCGTGATTTGTGCCCAGCCAGACTGCGGCATTTGGTGGCCCGTGCGGGGAACGTGTGAAGCTTCGGGGTAAGTGAAATTGATTGCCCCTAAGGGAAGGCGAGAGAATGGGTGACCATTTTAAAAAACAATGTGTTCTTGTTTTGATTTGTTTTGTGTTTGTTTCAAGCTGCCTATCCCTAGAATTTTATCAGGCAGATTGGGAAAAATGGTTGGCTCAAGGTTTGAAGTTGTTCGCCCCTGAGGAAGAGATAGAAATAGACCACAAATGCACATATCAAGAAAATAGGAAAATTGATACAACGATTTTTTGTTCCGTTTTTGTTTCATTCTGTTTCGGTTTTGTTTTGTGTTATCTTATTGGGTTGCGTTATCTTTATAACAGATTAGAAATTAATAAAAAACAAACTGAAAGAGTGTTAAGTAAATTGTTAGAGGTTCAGACCATGGAGAAAGACATTTTAGATCAAGCAAAAGAGAAGGTCTCTCAAGCTAGTCAGACAGAGGAAGAAAATTTACAGGAAGAAAGCTTAGAGGAGAAACAGGTATTAGGGAAAAAGCTACAACAGGAGGCTGCTACTAACACCGTTCTATCACCAGAGGGCGTAATTCAACCAACAGCACCCCCTATGGAGATAGCTGAGTGGCCCTCAAACCCCGTAGTTGATAGATGGGATCCTGAGACAGGACCTCAAAGATTAGCATGCCCTGTACTTGAGCAGGCAGGAGGGCAGCGAATTCACCGTGCTTTAGATTTCAAAACAGTGAAGCAGTTAAAGGAGGCTGTAACAACCTATGGTCCTCAAGCACCGTTCACTGTAAGCATGGTCGAATCCATTACCAACTTGGACATGACGCCAGCAGATTGGGCTAGTATGTGTAAATCTGTGCTAAATGGAGGACAATATTTGTTATGGAAGGTTGCCAATGAGGAATTTTGCAGGGAGACAGCTAGGCGAAATGCAGCAGCCGGTTACCCTCAAAGAAATCTAGATATGTTGTTAGGAAAAGGACCTTATGAGGGTCAACGGCAACAAATTGAATATGATCCTGGCATATACGCACAAATTGCTGTAGATGCGGTTAGGGCATGGAAAACTTTACAGGGGCATGGAGGTTTACAAGGTCAATTATCTAAGGTAATACAAGGAACTAATGAACCTTACGCTGAATTTGTAGATAGGCTTATTCAAGCAGCTTCTAGAATTTTTGGGGATACAGAACAGGCAATGCCATTTATAAAACAACTGGCTTATGACCAAGCAAATCGTTGTTGCAGAGAGGTCATTAGACCATGGAGACATGAAGATTTAAACACATATATTAAATTATGTAGAGACATTAATGAACAAGGGCAAGTCTTAGCAGCAGTACAACAGGCTTTAGATGCCAGGCCCAAAACATGCTATAATTGTGATCAAACAGGACATTTTAAAAGGAGTTGCCCCATAGGAGGAGGGTTTAACAAAGCTAGATATCAAACGAATAGAATACCGGGTATTTGCCCACGATGCCGTAGAGGGAAACATTGGGCTAATGAATGCCGTTCTCAAACCACCATAGAGGGTATTCCGTTATCAAAAAACAGACAAGGACCAAGTGTTTACCCACGATATCGTGGAGAAAGGCATCGAGCTCCATTGCCAAAAAACGGACAGGGGGGCCCAATGCTCCGGGGCCCACGACCACAAATGTACGGGGCACTGGAGGAACCCAGAAACACCATGGAGGAACCCAGCAATACCATCAGGGTAGTGCCCAGGACACATTATCCATCAGATCTCTCATCAGACGAACCAGAGGGAGCGCAGGGTTGGACATCTGCGCCTCCGCCAGAGCAGTACTAACTCCAGAGATGGGAGTTCAAATCATTCCCACAGGAGTAAAAGGACCTCTTCCCCAAGGAACAGTAGGCTTATTGTTAGGACGCAGTTCTTCTACGCTAAAAGGACTTATGATAAGTCCCGGGGTAATTGATCCCGATTATGAAGGTGAAATAAAAATTATAGCTAGTTCTCCAAAGGGTATATCAGTAATTTCACCAGGAGATAGAATAGCACAGTTATTAATAATACCCAGCCTACATGATAAATTTTCCAGTAGTACTATAGAAAGAGGTTCCAGGGGATTAGGCTCCACAGGTGTAGATTGGGCTATGCTGTCTTTAAATTTAGATTCTCGCCCCATGCTAAAACTAAATATTCAAGGACATGAATTTAATGGGCTACTGGATACAGGTGCAGACCTTAGCATCATATCTCATCAAGAATGGCCACAACATTGGCCATTACAACAAGCCACTCAAACGCTTCGAGGCCTAGGAGTGGCAACTAATCCCCATAGAAGTGCAATGGTATTAGATTGGAAGGATCCTGAAGGATGCGAAGGAACTATACAGCCATATGTATTGGATCATCTTCCTATAAATTTATGGGGACGAGATGTCCTAGATCAATTAGGTTTGACATTAACAAATAACATCAATCCAAATGCGCCCACTATTAGGGCTAGACAAGGTTTCAGGAAAGAAAAAAGATTAGGAGAACAAGGCATAGCAGCACCCATTCAAATAGATCAGGGAATAAATAGACATGGACTGGGTTTTCAGAAGGGGTCACTGAGGCAATAAAAATTACTTGGAAATCAGATAGACCAGTATGGGTTCCTCAGTGGCCCCTGACTAAAGAAAAGATACAAGCAGCCCATGACCTGGTCAAACAACAATTAGCGGAGGGACATATACAACCTTCCGTATCTCCTTACAATACTCCCATTTTTGTCATTAAAAAGAAATCTGGTAAATGGAGATTATTGCAAGATTTAAGAGCCATTAATAATGAGATGGTTATTATGGGACCTGCTCAATCGGGGATTCCTCAATTGTCTGCTTTGCCAAAAACCTGGTACGTTTTAGCTATAGATATTAAAGATTGTTTTTTTTCAATTCCAATTCATCCTGAGGATAGTCCACATTTTGCATTTACTATCCCTGCACTGAATCATGAAGGTCCTGATCAGAGATATGAATGGAAAGTACTCCCTCAAGGGATGGCTAACAGCCCAACTATGTGTCACATTTATGTTAACAAAGCAATCCAGCCACTTAGAAATCAAAATCCTAAACTACAAATATTTCACTATATGGATGATGTATTGTTAGCACACAAAGATAAAAACACATTGCTAGAATGTTATGCCACACTTACAAATTTATTAAAAAATTATAATCTAGAGATAGCAATAGATAAAGTACAATTAAATTTTCCAATTAATTATTTAGGAGTTCTATTATCCTCAACCATGGTCCGTCCACCAAAAATTCAAATACGAGTAGATCAACTCAAATCACTTAATGACTTTCAAAAGTTATTGGGAGACATAAATTGGATAAGGCCTTATCTAGGCATACCAACAGGAGAGTTGGGACCTTTATTTGATATCCTAAAAGGTCCATCAGATCCAAATTCACCCCGCATGTTAACGCCTGAAGCAAGAAAGGCATTAAAAATTATTGAAACATATATGGAAAATATGCATTTGGATAGAATTGATATAACTTTGCCTTTATTATTTATTGTAATACCAACAAAAAATATTCCTACAGGAGTATTTTGGCAAGAAGGTCCATTATTGTGGATACATTTATCTTATTCTCCTAACACTATTCTTACTAGGTATCCTGAGGCTGTAGGACAATTAATACTCAAAGGAATAAAAGCAGCAAAGGGAGTGTTTGGAATTTCTCCCAATAAAATTATTACTCCATATACTATGGATCAAATTGATGAGTTAGCTAATGAGTTAAATACTTGGGCAATAATCATGTGTAAATCTAATGTTTCATTTGATAATCACTTACCATCTAATCCTTTGTTGTCTTTTTGGTCTTCGCATCCTGTAGTTTTTCCAAAAATGACAAGAAAAACCCCTATCATGAATGCTCCAAATGTATTCACTGATGGGTCAAATAATGGTACAGCAGCAGTAGTTACCCCTGATCAAACTTTTACATTTTTAGTACCCAAACAATCAGCTCAAAAGGTAGAGCTTAATGCAGTTTTACAAGCTTTTGTGATGTTTAAAGATTCTGTATTTAATTTATTCTCTGATAGTCAGTATGTAGTTAATGCTATAGTATCCCTTGAAGATGCTGGCAGGATTTCCCCTTCCTCTACTGTTTTCTCTTTGTTTTCTGCTATACAAAGTCTAATCTGGGACAGAAAAGATCCATTCTTTATAGGACATATCAGAGCACATACAGGATTGCCTGGAGCCCTTAGTTTGGGCAACGATTTAGCAGATAAAACTACACATGACATACATATTTTCTCTACACTAGAAGAAGCTACACATTTTCATAAAAGGTTCCATGTCAATGCTAATACTTTACAAAAGCGTTTTAAAATAACTAAGGAACAAGCTAGACAAATAATAAAACAATGTCAAAATTGTGTGACCTTTTTACCACAAGTTAATCTTGGAGTCAATCCTAGAGGACTGATACCTAACCATATTTGGCAGATGGACGTCACACACTTGCCACAATTTGGAAAATTAAAATATTTGCATGTTACAGTTGATACTTCTTCCGGATTTTTGATGGGCTCCCTTCATTCCGGAGAAAAAACTAAAGATGTTATAGCTCATTGCTTACAAAATTTTGCCACTGTGGGCGTTCCAAAACAGTTAAAAACAGATAATGGTCCTGGTTATACTTCTACCTCTTTTAAACAATTTTGCTCATCATTTGGCATTACTCATATAACAGGAATTCCATACAATCCACAAGGACAAGGCATAGTTGAAAGAGCTCATCAAACTATTAAAATGTACTTACTAAAGCAAAAAGAGGGAATTGGAAAGGGGTATATGTCACCCAAAGATAAACTTAAAATAACCCTTTTTACTCTAAACTTTTTAAATTTGGATTCCTCAGGGCTTAGTGCTGCGGAAAGGCATATGTGTCCAAAAAATGTACATAAGCCTAAGGTACTTTGGAAGGATATTCTAACAGGACAATGGAAAGGTCCTGACCCAGTGATTGTCTGGAGTCGGGGTTCTGTTTGTGTTTTTCCACAGGGAGAACAGCAGCCGATTTGGATTCCAGAGAGATTAACTAAAACAATTTCTACAGGCCAAAAGGAAGATGATTTGACTCAAATCCATAACAGCTGATATCCAGAACTCCAGTTTGGCTATTCTTACATCTGCGACAGTGATTAACCAGGATGCTTTTTTCAATATTTATTTTATTATTTGCCTTTTCCCACATCATAAAGTTCTATTTTATTTTTGAGCTCATACAGACCTAGGTTAATGTTTTTCTGATCAGTTTTATTTTTTGACTGTGGAGTTTTTAAGCATTGCAATGGAGATTTCACCTAGGTAAAGCTTCAAGGCCTTTACTATTGTCTTAAGTGTTGTATGTTATGTGTGCACACTTCTGTTTTGTGTTGTATGTCTGTATGTGCGTATGTCCATATATCATATATGAGGAGCGCTCATGAATAAATGGATCCGAATTTTTTTATTCACGTGATTTTAATGGTTTAATTTAGATTGGGTAAACAGCTGTTGAAAATTGTTTTAATATGTGAACAAATAGGAGGTTAACAGATCTGTTTGTTTACTTTCACCTTTCCTTCTCATTATATTTAATAATTCTGTTCAGGATAATGTAAATTGTTCAAAAAATTGTTTTCTTAGTGCCTGTTGGAATGTTACATAATTTTTTTCTTAGCATCATTGCCAGAACTCCTATCTTCATCCCAGTGCCGGTGAAGACAAAGATAAAACCAAACTACAGCTTCTTCGATAGTTATCACAACAAACTGTAAAAACTGATGCATCAATGAATAATAACTCCACAAGTAATGCTCAATTAAGGAGTCGATTTACTTTGGGAGGAAATGGACATATTGACAGATTCCTCTGCTTTGAATTGCTTGCAGACCTTGCCTGGACTATGTATCACTTGTATACATTGTGAACTATCTGTTGGTACAGCGAATTGTGGTAGTGCTGGAGTATTTTTGTTGATGGTGTCACCGGTGGTACAATTTTTCAAAGGAGCCCTCAATTGGCTTAGTGTCATGGCATTTTGCATCCTCCTCCCTTCTGCTAGTGATGGTCTAAAATTTGGGGGCCAATGGCTTATACTGGACCGGTAGTCAGTGACGGGTATGATCCAATTGCAGTGGTATCAACCTAAGACAGGAGGCTGACGCCTAAAGGTCAGTTTTCCGATGACGGGTAAGAACCATATGTTGAATTGGACAACCTACCAGGCACGGTCCTTAAGCCACATTAACCTCACTCCCCCACTGGCACCAAGGCCAAATTTGGGGGCCAACAGAGGTGAGGCAAAGAACCTCACCCCCCCACTGGTGCATAGACCTATCCACAAGTATGGCTGTATGCTGGACCGGTAGTCAGTGACGGGTATGATCCAATTGCAGTGGTACCAACCTAAGACAGGAGGCTGACGCCTAGAGGTCAGTTCATCCGATGACGGGTAAGGACCATATGTTGAATTGGACTGCCTAACAGGCACGGTCCCTAAGCCACATTGCTTGTTGTTTAATTAAACAAAAAGGGGGAGATGCTGAGAGCCACGGCTGAGTCTGTATGGCCCCTGGCATTTTGCCAACAGTATTGATTGACAGGCGCCTCTGCCTGTCCGCCTCTGCCGCAACTTTTGAGTTCTCGCACTATTTTGGAGTTCTCGTGGGGATTTCCGGGGATTCCCCGAGAGTTCCCATTGGTTGGGGAAGTGCAGGAGGAGGAATTTCCGGGAGATATAGTTCCGGCTGGGGGTTCCTGGACAAGCCTCGTGGCGCGTTCGGGAGGATTTCCCCGGGAGCTGTGTGAAGTGTTTTCCTGCGTTTTAAAAATAAAGTTTGTTCCTGCTTCAGTGGCTCGTGATTTGTGCCCAGCCAGACTGCGGCAGCCACACTTTGGATGCTCCCAGTCCTCCTCATTCTGCCCACAATTGTTTGAGTTCAAGTCATTTTCAGCTCCTGCCTAAAGAGTTGCAGGAAGTTTCCAATTGGTCCCACTGTTCCTGGTTCCATTTCTTTCCCATGCAAGCAGCCTACCAAATTTTTGGTCCTGCTAAAGCCAGAGCTTAGTTCTTCTTAAAACCCTCAATAACCTCACATAGACTACCAAATAGAATCCAGTCTTTTCTACAGGGGGTTTAAAATCTTCAAGAGGTACGTCTTATTTTTCTACCTCTCCAGTCTCATGCCCTGCTATTCTTCCCTCCATTGGCCCTTCTTTATCTTTTCTCTTTTCCCCATTCCTTTCTCTGGTATGTTCTCTCCTCTTCAAACCCTGTCTATAATCCTACATAACCCCTACCATTTATTTGACAAATTTTCTTGATTGCCCTTGATAGAGGTCTATTCTTACAGAGAAAAAAAAAAAGAACTAGATTTGTTTGGGAAATATTCACAAAAGAAAAAAATGTTTGTGCTAAGTTTTCAAAGATGAAGAAAAATGTATTCCATGTATTTTTCCTTGACCCCCCAAGGATTGAAGTCCTACCCCTTTTCAGTAGTACACTGCTGTCCTTGAAAACTTACTTGTTTATTTCTTCTTAGTCTACTGCAAGCCCCTTCAGTGCAGGGACCATGTTGTAGCTCTCACAGTGGCCTGAAGGTTGAGTACAGTTCCGGTGCTTTGCAGGCCTCAATAAGCTTGTTAGGTTGGCCGAATGATTGCAGCCCAAGGCCACTGAGCTCATTAATGGCAAGTGGTTGATTTAAGAGAAGTGGCTCACCATACACAGGAAAATCCAGCCTGGAATCTTGACCTCATCAGAACCCTGTTCCAACCCCACCTGCCAACAGGCTCTGACCTTCCAAATGTTAACACTACACATCAGCAGGTGTGAAATACGTATGTGCACACCAAGTATCAACATGGCATAGGGTATGTAGTATATGGAAACTTATTTCACTCACCAAATTTATAGCTTTTTAAATCTCCCAAGTTAGATTTGAATCAATCCCAGATTTTTGAGTGTTTGAGTTCATTTTCTTTTGGCAAACATATCTTCCTGTTGTTAAGAAGAAAGACTTGAGAAAGATTGTTTTAAAGTTTAACTGGTTTCTTGAACATCAGCTAGTTCTTATAATATAAGATTTTAATGGTTTGAGTGTAAATGAATCAAAAACACATGGATTCATATCACCCTAGAATGCTCAGGATGTTTAAAAATTATAAGACATATTTGAGGAAAGCATAGTTGGTGTTCTGTCAGATTCCAAATGCAGAGTATTTTAGGATATTCTGTGAGCTCAGAGTGTGACCTTGAAAATCTCTTGGACTATCACTTCATTAGTACCTAATGAATTATTTAGTAACAAGAGTTATCATGAGTGGAGTGAAATACTTTAGACTACCAGATCCTATATAAGCAACCTGGCTGCTGCTGATGTCAATTTTTGTCACTGTGACAAAACACCTGAGAAAACCAACTTATAAGAAGAAAAGGTTTATTTTGGCTCATGGTTTCAGAGGTTTCAGTCCATAACTGTTGGACCCTGTTGTCTATGGTCCTATAGTGAGGCAGTATATCATGGTGGGAAATACATGGTGGAGGTAACTGCTCACCTCATCATGGCCTAGAATCAAAATAAGAGAGGTGGGGCCTGGGGAAAAGGCATGCTCCAAGGACCTAGCTTTCTTCCACTGGGCGCCACCTGCTAAAGGTTCAACTACTTCCCAATGGTGCCATCAGTTAGGGACCAAGCCTTCAACACATGGGCCTTTAGAGAACATTTAATATTCAAACTATAACAACCACCAAAATATGAAGTGGACCTTCAACTCAGTTTCTAAGTCTGGTGACAAAGAGAAACTTTCTTTTATGTCCAATACAATAGTCCTTTAGACGTTGGTATTCTTCCATTTTTCTTTTACTGTGGATAGTGGGAATGCTAGACGTGGGCAGGCATGGAATACTTGAGTGACAGAAAACAAAGCAGGGGTCTCACCTGTCTCTTTAATGGAAAGTGTTTCTCATTATGAAACTACAGCTTCATTTGGCACAAGGCGCACACAGGCTGGGAATAACAGGGTAATTGCAGGTCATAATGATCTAGTAGGATTAGTTAGTTTGTATAAACATGTTCCCAGTCCAGCTATGTTTCAGTTAAGCTACACACAAAAAAAATACCAAAGAAGCCTAGCCCTAGTTCAGTATCACAATCTATTTATTTTATATAAGAGATCCCTAGAAGTCTAAGTCAGGAGACAGCCTGGGGGTTCATGGGACACTCTCAGTGGTGGATATTTTAAAGCCAGATCAAACCAGGCCTTTGAGAAAGCAGTACAGAGAGGAATCACCCCACACATCCTGATGTGAATCGAGGGCACTGAGTCTTTTCAAAGTCATTGCCTATCACGAACGCCTGTTGATTCTGCTTGTTCCGGAGGGATCTGAACCACTAAGTTCATTGGGTTGTGGCTTACACACATAAGTAAGAATGATGCTCAGATAGAGGGCTTCTATCTGAGTGCTCTCCTTGCCGTTGAGAAATAGCTGTAGCTTTCCTGGGGTTCAAATGGGCATTCAAGAAGTTCTTTTTTTACATTTTGATATTATCTAATGGAACCTACAAGCAGAAGCTACTCTGGGCATGGTTCAATAAAATTTTATCAAGCACTTCTTGTGGGCCAGGCACTGGGTTAGGGACTGGTGATACAGATAGTGGGTAAGATAACAAGAAAGACAATGTTAGATATTTCAGGAAATTATAGTCTGGGTCTAGAGAGGAGGAGGAGGGAAGAGACAGATATATAAACAAACCATAAACAGATAATGAGATAAGTCCTGAATCAAAGTTAAGGACAAAGTGCTAGGTGGGGACAAACTCCACGGGGAAGGAAGCACTGTGACTGCAGAGATTAAGAAAACCTTCCCAGGGGAGATGATTTTGAAGTAGGGCTTAAAGGATGGGTTAGAGTTTACTAGTTGCTTAAAGTTAACAGAACCAAATAGAGACAGGAGTAGGACAAGGCACTTGCCTACATGAATTCGATAAGATTGACTTCCAACTGATTCCCTCTGTGCATCTGGAGTGGTTTGATTTCTGTCTTCCTTATTTCTGCAATGTCCTTCTTCTTGTTTGTTGCCTTGACTTTTCTCTTGTATCTCACCTCCCTTGGCAATCTTGATTCAATCCAATTCAGCACTTATTGACATCTCACATTCTCATTCTGACTCTATCAGCCCTGTGGGAGATGCGGGAGGTGGAGGATGCTGTCCTTGCTGTCTTGGAGCACGCTCTCCCAGCTGTGTGTTGGCATTGCCCTGGTGTCTTCACTGCACTGCTTTGGAAGCAGGTTGATGACAATTATCCTCTAGTCCCTAAAGCCCTCCAAATAAACAGTTGCTCAGCCTTGTCTCAATTAGGAGGTGAATGAAAAAGTTACAAAATATGTTGGGCATGGAAGTTGAAATTTCCAATATAAACTGAGTTGAAACTGAAGATGGGGCAATGCAAATCATTTCTTAGGACAAACACAATCCCCAGGAGCCGGACCACAGCTGATTCATTCATCTTTCCTACATTCAGGCAAGCACAATTTTTCCAAAATTTGAAACTGTTGATTTTAGAAATACATGCCAAGGGAAGTTATAATATGTAGATTTTCCTAGCACTAATGTGTCCTAGGATTTAAGGACAAGGATCTCTAAGAAAATAACTTTAAAAACCTACAATTTTTCCTGAAATTTCTCCATAATTCCTACTGCTTCACTGCCCTTATTTTATTAATAGGTCATGGAAAAGAGATGTTAGCCTAGTTAGTAGTTGGACTTACTAGGCTCTCATATCTAAAAAAGTGACCTGAGTGGGAAATAACTGCTTCCCTCTATCTTGAGGAATAAAAGCTAGGATTATATTTTGTATACCTGGACAAACTTAAAATGCAAAGAAAAAGATTATGCCTTGGGAATCAAGGTTGAGAGAGATTGGGTCTGCAGGTGCCAGAATGGGAGTAATAAGACTCAGAAGCTCTTGTCACCAGGTCAGGACACCAAACTCAATCTTCCTGCCTAACACATGTAAGAAACCATTCACTACAATGCTTGCCATTCAAGTTGTTCAAAATGACTTCCAGAACACTCAGCATTATTGGGAGAAAGGGACCACTCCAGCTACACCCTTCATTGAATCCCTTTTTACTCTTCCCACTCGAGTCCCAGGAATCAAATTGAATCACAAAAGAGACTAAATAATTTAACAAATCACGTGACTAAACTTCAGTGCTGACTGTCAAAACAGGAAACCTAAATCTCTTAGAAAATTTCAATTGTTGTTTTGTTTGTTGGTTGGTTGGTTGTTGGTTCTGTTTGTTGTTTTGCTTTGCATTTGGATCATTTTGGCATTATCAAATGCCATTACTTGATTAATAAAATAATACTCTTTGGTAACATCAGTTTGTGCTGAATCTGGGACTTCTCATTCAGGGCAAAAATATTCATGATTATTTGAATATTGCTGTGGGATTATCTGGTCCAATCACTTCACATTCTGTATAATCTACAAAATATTCTCTTATATTGTCCTCCAAATTGACCTATGAGGTAGACATAGGTCATTGATTATTCACAATTCACAGTTGGGGAAAGCAGATCCAGAAAGGCTAATTTAGGCTCAGGTATATTAATATAGACCTGAGTGAGAGGTAGAACCAAGGCACAAAACTAAGTTTTCCCTCTCCAGGTTCAGAACTGTTCCCTCACAGAAGGTGGTATGTGATAGGAGAAACCTGGGTCTGTGTGTGACCCCCCTACTGATGGTCACCTGCCTAACTTAGTTATTTCACTCAAGAAAAGACCTGAGCAAGACTTCACAGCCTTTAAATATTTATCTTTACATAGTGAAGGTATAAAGCAGCTGATTTTTCTAATAATAAAAATTCAATATTTCTTTGTTTTAAATTGTATGTCCATACCTGTGTCCTATGACTCCATCCTTCAAGGCCAAAGTATTAATGACCCACATAGACTTTATCAGAGACTGCGTGGAGGAGCATGAGGAGGAAGCCATGCTCTGAACCGCACAGCATGGTTCTGGAGAACCCCCATTCAGACCTATCCCTTGCGCATGGCTCTGCTCTCTCTCTCTTTTCCTTTCCTTTCAGGGCTCAGACTCCTGACTCAAAAACCCTATGCTCAGGTCTTTCATGCCTCCTGAAGTCTCTCATCTTTTCTTGGCATGGCAACTTAACATTGTCTTAACTTCTGTCTCAAAACTTGTAAATTCCTTCCAAAGAATGATAAAATCTTCAATTTTATCAAGGATCATTTCCCTGAAGAACCCAGGTCCTATACAAGATTCCATCTTCCTTAAGAGGCAGTGAGGCAACTGTTTATATATATATATATAAATTTTTCCTGTTGTATGAGTGGATTCTAATGAGAGATTAAACCATGTGCTAAGCAGAAGTGGTACCAATTTACACTTCACCAGTTCTGGAAGAAACCATGCAATAAAATGATTCTGAGTCAACAGACATCATATTCCTGATTAATTTCAAAATGTTTTAAGTCCCTTTTAAATGGGTCCTCTGGCAGCTCCTCAGCATGATAGCCCTGTCACTGGACTGTTCTTACAAACCTCTGTTTCCTTATCTAGAAAATGGAGTTAATACCTACATGTACTGCTCTTGTGAGAAACACATGAAAACCCTCATGTAACAGCCAATCATCCTGTCTGTTCATGACAGCAGTTAGAATTCTGAGCCATCCCCCACACCTCATCACCCATGTCAACACAGTGTGCCCACGTCTTGTCATTTTGTCCCCCGTGCTTAGTATAATATGGCAAACACTGGGTACTTACAAGTCACTTAAAAGATGATTCTCAGGTGATATCTCAGATAAATAGTTATCTACCTGTCTGCCTTTATCTCTTTTGCTATGTTTCTTTGTGTCTAAATTTCCATACGCACATATACTGTATAAGCATGTGCTTACACATATTTTAACCTTTTTGCATTTATTTGCATCACAAATTTATGTGACAATAAAAGTATTATCTTTGGAAAAGAGATAAGAGATAAGGATTCTTGTTTATTCAACATGCTGAGCCATTGATTCTTAACACTTGAGAAAAACTTAAGCACCCATGCTCGTTGGAATCATATTTATGGCAAGCAGGACCTTAATTCCATCTGGAAGACAAATATTCCTCTTCCTCATAGCAATGATCTTATCTGACTATGAAGGAGAAAGGGGTCATTTGAAATGGCAGAGACCTGACATGATGGTTCCAAGAAATTTTGTTGTTAGTTTTTATTCATTATGTTTCCACAATTGTGTTTCTTTCTGACTCATATTTTATTTGACTTTGTTCTTAACTCATCTGTGGGGTGCTTTGTGGAGTAGTGTTGTGTTCTGGAAATATTCTAATAAGCCTTTTAAGAAATCTATCATTTATTTGGTAAATAACACCTTCCTAACAAAAATGTTTAACTTTGGTTCTTTGAATATATGGAGTATTAGAAAGAACATTAGCTATTTGGTGATTTAATTTTAATTAATTTCTTCTATTCTTTTCTATTATTCTAATACCACAGAGTCCTTTCTCAATGACTCCCCTCCTTTTTCCTTAAGCCTATCCTTAACCATGCATCAAGCATAACCTACATGACTAAGTTTTCCTTCTCCAGGTTCAGAACTGTCCCTCACAGGAGGTGGTATGTGGTATGTGGTGGTATGTTAAATAACACCAGCTCCTAACATTTGTAGAAATACAAACTAGAGAACAAATGGAAGCTTGTCCTCTATTTTCATTGCTGTGGAAGAGTTGCTATAACAGGTGTGTTAGGTTTAATCTCTTCTTCATTTTTCTTTTTCCCCTTCCCAGAAATGAGAAACCATTATGGTTCAGTTCAGTTGCTCTGAGTATTCAACTCACCTTTTAAACCCTGCTCATAACATTTTATGTATAATGATTAAGAAGTAATAACGGGGCATACATTTTTCTGACAATCTAGGAAACAGGTCAGTTGAAAAAACCATGACCTGAATATCGCAACTCTTCTCAAGATTGGGTCAAAGTACAAGAAAAAAAAGAAACTCATATTCAAATTCTTGCCCTGCTTAGCAAAATCTCTGTTTGGAGGCAGCATATTCAGGGTAAGCCTTCTGACTTGGCTTTTATTTCTATTGGCATACCATGAGATATTGGCTAGGTTGCTTAACTTTTCAGCATGAGCTCCCCTATCTGCACAAGAGGCATCTGATGGTGATCATTCCATCAACAAACATTTATTAAGCGTCTATTTTCGTGTATCACTGTACTAGGTACTATCCCAGGATGCCGACCCAACAGAGATATGGTAAAGATCTATGAGATAACAAAAGTAAAATATTTTAATGTCCTTGTAAGAATGAAACTGTGCCAAGTCAAGGGATTATGTAAATTCATAAAGGGTGAGGAGTATCTTCACAGTTTTCAAAATTTTTGATTTTATTCGGTTGATATGGAGATCAGGATTAATTCCAATAGAGAAGAGATTTTAGCATTTCACTGAGATAAATTCTGTTCAGGACCCAGAATACCTACCTGTACAGAGTATAGACTCACAAAAGAGGTTAGGATAAAGAGAGAGACTGGGTATATGTCTGTCAATATATCATAAATGCTGGCCAAAAAAATTAAATTAAATGAGTAAAATCATTGCATAGAAAGAAAAATGAAGGCTGGGGTTGTGGCTCAGTGGTAGAGCGCTTGTCTCACATGTATGAGGCACTGGGTTTGATCCTCAGCACCACGTAAAAATAAACAAATAAAATAAAGGCATATATATATATATATATATATATATATATATATATATATTTAAATAAAACACTGCTATGCAGATTAATACACTGCCCTTTTCTCCCCTGCTCTCTCAAGGGGAAGTTGGCCCCTCTGTTGTAGACCACTGAGACACTCTTGTCATTGGCTTCCAATTGAGTTTGGCCCATGAGCATCAACAGGAGATCAGAGGTTTGAAGGACACAGCAATCAGGGTTTTTCTTTGTGGGTCCCTGCCTTCTTTGGGTGGGTCTTTGGCAGTGACTATAGCCTCCCTTAAGTTTTGCTGGATTCAAGTGGCACTATGTGCTCCACTTGTCCTTTAGTCCAAGTGTGGTAGTTCTTCCCACTGCTGCAGGGCACCTCAATATTCCTTTTTTTATTCCTGCAACCTGCCCACTCCTCTGCCCACTTGTCTTGGAATTCTGGAATAGATTCTATTCTTCCCATGATCCTGACTAATTTATACACATTATAAAATATTTCTAGAAAGTCCAAAAAGATTCTTATATAGTCTATAGTGTTTTTCACATGAACAACAAAACACCTAAGTTTTTTAACTCACCTCCCCATAAGATGTTCCTGAGATGTTCAAAATTTTATTTACTTAGAGTTCTGGATGATCTCACACAAGGATATCACACAAGGAATCTTCCCATGAAACCATTTTTGAAGCTGAGCACTCACTATGAAAATATCTTAGAAAGGGTGAGAAACCCCAGACAATATTTTGCACACTGCTCTTTTCCTTGACGTGGTTGATGACGTACATTATAAGTCAGAAGAAAGGAAAACATCCAGTAATTCTGGCTTTTCTTAAGCAATGAAGGATCGTGCCGGTCTGAGGACAGGATTTGCTCTGGGAAGTTCAAGTGTGCGTGGATCAGAGCTCTGTGCCACACATGGAGAGTGCAATGAGGTATCAGCAATCTGAAGTCTGGAAGGATGCTCACTTGAACCAGAGCTGACATTTGTGACTCACTTTACCTCCCCTACGCACCAGTAACAAACACACCACCCAGTGGGGAGCTATAAATGAGTCCATTTCCTGCCAATACAATTTTAGTGAGATTCTTTAGCTGGTCACACACCAAGATGAGATGATAAAACGCTGATCATTGACCCTCTCCCTCCCAGGGTTGGTGTAAACCCTGGTCTGTGTTACTTAAAACAAACCAAATTTAGTTTAGCTTGCAAATATTGTCACGAGACAGAAAATTAGATCAAAATAAGCCTGTCTCTGGTGGCAGTGGTAGGTATTTTTACATAAAGACAAGTGATTTCACAGTAAAAATCCATGGCCCCTTGACCTGGTGTCATAGAAAACAACAGTGCTAACCGTCATGCTTCGTTGGGCATGCTTTGGCTAATTCACCATGAATGGGCTTAAAATTGAGGCATTGAGGTGGGTGAGAGAAAGGAGAAGTCACATTCCAACACTCTGTCTATGGCAGTTAGAAAGGCTACGTGGAGAAACATTTGTTTCCCCCCTCTACGATTTATCTGTGCTTTTTATTTTTAGATATTGGGGTGGGCAAGAGGGCACAGGCATGACCAGGAGCTGACAGGGAAAGGTAGATGGAAGAGGAAACTAGGGAAAGACAAGCTACCCACCCCTCTTTCCTACTTTTCTCAAAGCAAATAAACCTAGTTCCAACAGTCATAACTCACAGGAACGACTTTAAAACCCCAAATGATCTCACTTATTTGGCACTTATCCCGTTTCTTGCAACATTTTTTTTGGTTGTTGATCCCAAGGTTGAAGATGATGGAGAGAGATAAAAAGAAACATGAAAAATGCATGGTTGAACAATAATATGCGATGCTGTACTTTTTGAGTATTAATTATTCATTGATTTTCTTGCATTCAAAATATATGCAGGAGGCACTTACTGTGTGCCGGGTAGTAATATAGATACTGTGAATCCAAAGGTGGAGCCATGCTAAATCCATACCCTCAAGGAATTTGCTTTTGACTAGGGAAATAGGCAATAAAGTAAAAGATAAATCAATACCTAAAAGTCATGTCTGGAATCATAAATCACAATTACTTATTGTGATAAGCAATACCCCAAATTATCTTAGCTGACATCTATCTACTCCCCACATTAACTCAAATGGCTGAGTTCATGATTTCTGTTTTCTTCTGATAAACAATTCAGAGTAAAAAGAAAGTGTCTGATCTGAGGTAGAACTGAGCTCAGGCCTGACTGACCCACCATTTGTGAGGAACCAGGTAAATTATGTTGCCTCCTCTCCACCTGCTTACATTCTGTTTGTCCAAAGATGTCCTCTCAAGCATGCCCTCTCCAAAGTCTAAGCACTTCCTGCTTGTAAAACGCATTTGACAGTTCACCATTGACAGTCTGTGAAAATTGCCATCTCTCTTCATTTAGATCTGTTATTAAATGTTTTGTTTTTATTTAGCTTGATTGAAAATTTTTTCATTGTATTGATTCATTTTCCATTGTTATAACAAAATACCTGAGGCTTGGTAATCTGTAAAGAAAAAAGATTGATTTAGCTTACAGTTCTGGAGCTCCACAAACGTGGCACTGACATCTGCTTGGCTCTGGTGAAAGTGTCACTGCAGATGGCATTACAATGGCCTAGGACCACATGGAGGAGATCTCATGGCTAGACAAGAAGCCAGAGACTGGGGAGGGGTCAGTCTTGCTCTTTTCATAACAAACCACTCTTGTGGGAACGAACTAGAGTCCCATGATAATTATACTAATGCCTTTAAAGGGCAGCATCCCTGAGGACCATATCACCTTCCACAGGATCCACTTCTTAAAGGTTTTGCCACCTCTCATATCACTGCAGTGGGGTCTAAGCTTCCAGGACATGAACCTTTGAGGGACAAACATCCAAACTAGAGCAATCATGATTCCATTTTTACCCTCCTTGAGGGTACAGTTAAAGAGTATCATCCTTTATAGTTCTCCAAGCATTCACATCTGGCCTTGCACACTGTTCACATTTAAGGTAGACCTTACTTAGTGGAGTCACTGGAAGAGATGAGCCTTGGAACTGACCTAAGGATCCTCATCATTATCTCAAATCATAGAAAAGATCCTCCTTCTTGAATTCTCACCTGAGGACATCTGAGCCTAAAACTTGGAGCAGTTTTTCTTTTTAAATGTCTACTCTCCCTTATAGCACTTCTCTGGAAGCAAAGAATTTCAGTGTAGTTGAAATATTAAAGAACTTTATACCCTTAAACGTCTCTATTTTATACCCTTAAACACTTTATTGATGAAAAGGGATCAATATTTGTTAGACTTATTATTTTTGCTGGGACCTGGAAATAAAACCACTTCTCTCTCTCTCTCTCTCTCTCTCTCTCTCTCTCTCTCTAAATCATGTTGTAGGAGAAAATATTCTTCCCAACATTGGGTACAGTGTCCAGAGCCCAGGATATCCTGAGTCTACTTGCATCAGGACAAGGCTCCTGTTATACAGGAGGACACACCCCATAAAATATCATTGCATTTCAACATAATGTTTCTTAAGCAAGAAAAGCAAAGTCAGGCAAATAGACAGTAAGTATGTGCAAAAATTCATATAGCTTTTATGGATGTGTGAATACTCCATCCAGAACTATGCTCAGCATTCACTGGGACCCAGAAGATGTGAGCAATGATTGATGCTACGAGGAAATATTTTGAGGTAGAATCATGTCTCATTGCCATAAATGTGATCTGTCTGAGTTGTTATATGTAGGTATTCCATAATTTTTTTAAAGTTATAATCTGTATGCAAGAGGGGTTTAGGGAGTAATTACTTCAGGATGTGAGGCAGCCTCCAACACTCTGCAGAGCAGACTTCCCACCCATTTTGACATTTACTTCATCGATAAAAGAGCCACTTCCTCTCTTGTTTTGATCACCTACTTGACAACTGGCAATTGAAAGAGACTCTTCTTCAGAACCTTTGAGCTTCCTTGAGGTTGAGTTGCCAGCCTGGTTCTAGCAAAGAGGCATGTGTATCATGTTTTGCTGTGTGTGCTCATATAAATTGGTGTCAGTTGGCTGGGCATGCTGCCATGATGGGAAACCACGGGGCCCAACTTGTGTGTGTGTGTGGTGGGGGAAGATTCCAGAAATCACTGAATTGATATCGCTGAAAGTTAGGAATAAACTTTGCAGACTTCAAAGACTTAGGTGAAGAAGAAACAAGTGTTCAAGCCATTCATGCCAGACAGTAGAGGATGGATACAAATATGGAAGGAAAACAAGGGGCAAGTGATTTGATGATCCTTAGAATTAGAAAGATTCTCCTTTTGGTTATTTATTTATCAGACATTTATTTGACTTTTGCCAGATACTCTGCTAGGTTTTGTGAATAGAGAGATGAAAAGCAGTCCTTCTCAGAATGTTTGAAATGTGGAAGTAGAGATGGCTGAGGTGACAATTTGTAGAATAGTGTATTAGTTTGAGAGGGCTGCTATAACAAAGAACCACAAAGTGGATGGAATAAACAACAGAAGTTCATTTCTTCACAGTAATGGAGGCTAGAAGTGAATTTGGGATTTGCTTTCTCCTGAGGCCTTTCTCTCTGGCCTGTAGATGGTAACTTCTCATTGTATCCTCACATGGCATTTTCTCTGTGAGGGGGGCATCTCTCATGCGTCTCCCTCATAAGGAGGCCAGGCATACTGAATTTGGGCCCTCCTTCATGGCTTCATTTTAACTTTCTCGTTTAAAGGCCTACCTTCAAATATGATTACTTTCTGAGGTATTGGGATGGGTACTTCAACATATGAATTTGATGGGGGTCAACATAATTTAATCCAAATAGTCTATTAAAAGGTATGATAGAGGGCTGGGATTGTGGCTCAGTAGTAGAGCGCTTGCCTAGCACATGTGAGGCCCTGTGTTCCACATAAAAATAAATAAATAAAATAAATGTATTGAGTTAACTATGACTAAAAAAATAAATATTTAAAAAAAGGAAGGTATGATAGAGGTTGAACAGAGTTCTTAGGAAGCACAGAGGTGGTGGGTGGTATGAAGGCCATAGAGAGGCTTCACAAAACATCTGAGGCACAACCAGGTCTCAAGAGATAGGTAACAATTAATTAGCCTGGAAGCAAACAGCAGGCTCCCCAAAGATGGAATAGGGTCTGAATCAAGAGCTCATGAGTACAGGGCAACATTATATACTTTTAGAACCACATCTTATTTCCAGTGTAAAAATACTGCAATGGTTTATGTCCTCTCAAAACAAAGATACAAAATACGGGTTTGTGCAGGTAAGAGAGATTTCTAGAGAAACACAACAGAGTGTTGGTATAGGATGAAGGCTTAGCTTGAAGGTAATTGGAGGGATGCAACCAGGGAAATGCAAATTGTAAGCTGGTCAGGGAAGAATCAAAGGCCAGGAGAGGCCTGCCCTTCAGCCCTTTGTTGATTACCCACTCTTGGAGGCTGTCAGTGTTTTTTGAACCATAGCCTTCTATCACACAATCTCTCCTTTTAGCCCCCAGCACTAGGGACCTCTATTTGAGGCACAGACCAGTAGGGTCCACCCTGTTTCCTCTGCATGGGTTTAATTATTCAGCAGACAGAAGTTTTCTTCTTGATGGAGGCTTTTAGAAGCCCCAAAATTTCTAGATTTGCAAAATCTATGGCACCATGTTGACATTTATTGAATTAACAAAGTGGTAGACTGCAGTAGAGAACTAAAGAAATAAGAAATTTCCTGCCTTGCATTTGTGTAATATCTTCATGATGTATCCTAAGAAAATGTCCTCCATTTTCCCAACTAAGAATCAATGACAATAAAAATGATTTAGATTTAAAATTAAAGTAGGATAATTTAATAAAATAGGATAATTTGGAGGTTGTGGAATATGAGGAAATTATGTATTGATTGAATTAAAAAGTTATGTTGCTCTGAGGAAGCTGCAGGTGGATAAAACAATTCATTTGAGTTTGGTTTTGAGGATTAAAAGGGAGAAATTCCATTTTCTGAGGCACTGAAAAATGTAAGCAGTATGTGATTCAAAGATGGCCACCATATGGATTTGAATGGATCAGCTTTCAGAGAACAGTGACATCAGAGAGAAATTCTCAGCTTCTGAAGCC
Organism: Marmota flaviventris; assembly: GCF_047511675.1. Taxonomy (NCBI): domain Eukaryota; kingdom Metazoa; phylum Chordata; class Mammalia; order Rodentia; family Sciuridae; genus Marmota; species Marmota flaviventris. The sequence goes on from NC_092503.1 coordinate 57,323,248, forward strand.
CTGTGAGCCCAGGAAGCAGGAGAGGCTTAAATGCCCTGAAATTAATTTTCCTGCTTTTATAACTTTAGCCAGTGTTTTTATTTTAGTATTGATACCCAGAAGCAGTTTCTTAAAAGAGACACTTTTTAAAAAAAGAATCACATCAAATAACCAAATGACACTATTCATTTACTTGAATAACTGGAATACAAATTTAAAAAATTGCTGAATTGTGTGAAGTTCAAATGTCCAGGATCAAATTTTCATAGATTCAAGTCACCTGGGGGCTTTATTCAAAATTATTATAACTTTGAAGTGTGCATTTAAATAACCTATAGGAAGAAATAAATAATAAAATCTTGAATTAAAAGTATGTAAATGTTTACATGGTTTTTTTTACCCTCTTTGATCCTGAATTGCTTTGAGATTTTAATTCTCTAAGTTTGACTTCATTTATCCACTTTTAGCTATTTATTATTGTTATTATTATTATTATTAAGCTCTGTCTACATTTGCCATAATACCATAACAATGTAAAGTTTAATTCATTTTTATTTATATGAGTTTTAATCACAGAGTCAGTAGGAAATTCATACACATCTAGATTGGTTAGAAACTTCACACATGAAAACAGAAATAGCATTCCCCCAGGATTAGAAGTGATATAGTGCAAGAGATGAACCTCAATTTTAACTCTTGAATTTTTCATTTCAGCCTAAACACTGCCATTTGGTCTGGATCCTTTTCCTGGGACTGCTTCCCAGCTGGGTCCTACCTAACCAAAAGAGGTTTGAGTTAAGGATGGATAGAAAAGATTGTGGGCACTATTGAGGTGTAGACTTCATCAAAATCAGAACCAAACTCAGATTAATTTTGTTTGAATTGTACATTGTTTTTCAATTATTTATATTCCTTCTTTCCTCACTCAGAACAGACAGTAAACAGGAAAGACAATCAATCATCATTCTGAATTTGCATTCTAGACTGTGGAATAAGATAAGAACTCTCCTCATCGCTTCTCTATCACATTTACAGATATTCTGAGCCTTTGTCTGGCCAAAGTTCTCTATGAAAAAGTCTCTTAGTGTGGTAGGGGCAAATCTAAAAAACAAATTATTCATCTCTAATTATGTGTATAAATAATACTGGGTATTGTAGAAATATAAAGATGTAAGGTATGGTCTTATGTTCTTGGCAAGTTTATAGTAGAAGAAATTTTAAGACAAATGATGTAACTTTTTGATTCTAAATATTATTAGGCCGCCAGTTAGCAATGGTTGCATATCCGTCTCTTTGCATTTCCTTGGAAGAGAGATTCTAGTAGTTTAGAGGGGTAAGGCATGAACGGGATTTCCCAACGGCATCCTAGAAGGAAGCATGCCCTCTTTCAGACAATAAAATAATGTTTTTCCAGCAAGAAGAAACTAAGTTGATGCGTGAAAGCAGTTCAAGGCAAAAGGGCTGGGCTGGCCTCAGAATAATAAGGGGCTAGCCTCCCTAGATGTTTCATAATGCCGGAAGAGGAAAAAAAATGTTCTCTCTCCAATTTCTCCCCTGACTCTGGTTGTTAGGCTGCCTATGCCTGAAGCTCAAGGCCTCTGCCCTACCCTGGCTGCTCTTATTGTGTAGGCTAAGATGGTTCCTGCCAAGGACTCCTCCAGGTATCATGAAATGACTTATTGAAATTTTTCTTATGAATATAAAATTTTTGCTTTTAAAATGATAAGTGAAATTTTTGTTCATAAATATGCAGTTTTTACTTATGAACATGTAAATGTACCATATTTTATAACTGCCTGTCTCCATTCCGGCTGGTTTATTCATGGAAATAGTGCATGCATTGACTCCTCTAAGACAAGTCCTGCCAAAAAATGTTGGTTCCCCTGAGAAGATGACAGCTACCAGTCACCTTGGCAGAGCAGGAATCCACTTTTAAGGGGCATATTATAAAGGAATAATAGCAATTAGTGCAAGACCTCTAATAGGAGGGTGAAACCTACCACTACATTTAGAAACATACCCATGAAAGTAAGGACAAGGTTAAGGACATTCCATAGGACGTGACTGTGTAAATATATGTTAAGCTTTGTGGCAACTCTGTGCCAAATTGAAGTGACCGCAAACCTAGAATTTTAGTCAGATTAAGGCTACTTATTTCAAAATGAAATGATTCATTGGAATTCTTTGATTCCTTCCTCAGAGTGATTTAGCAAGTCTCTTTTAGAAACGGAAGTTTAAATGTGTCCACCTAACAAAGCCTTTGTGTTTCACATGCGTAAAACAAATAGAACCACTTAAATACAACCAAGAGGCGAACCAACCTTCAGGGGGGTTTGAGTTGGAGAGCTACGTCACTTCTAGTGAAGATGGGGCTTCCTGGAAGCTGCATTGTCAAGAACTGGTCTTCTGCAGCTCAGACACTTGAGCACACCCTGGGCCTCACCATCACCCTCCCTCAGGACAGCCACAGAAAGCACCATCCGTATCCAAATAGTTTTGTTTAAATCCCATCTAGAGGAACCATCCTGAGAGTGACTGCTGGTGGAGCCAGCGGCAGACTCCTGCGTGTGTCTTTCCTTTCCTCTCCAGGGACAATCCCTCATGTTTAAAGTAGGAGACTCTCAAAGTCAGGAAACTGGTCAGACGTCCCAACTATGTGGTGACGCTGAGGCCCCTGTGAACCGGAAACAGACATTTACTGTATCCCTTTCCGACTCAGTTGGTTCCAAACATCTACCTCTGGTGCCCAGGGGGCTTGGCTGTTGGCCCAAACTCTAACCTGTGCAAGAGGCAACCAACAGGTCAGGGAGGTCACTTTTATTTTTTGTTTTTACTGTTTCAAGGGAGAGTTGGGTGTATCATGTTGGCACTTTTACAAGAGGCTGGTGAAGGGAGAGGACAGAGGAAAAAGTAAGACTGTTTTTAATTCATCAAACCGCTGCTGATTTAGTAATAATAAACACAAGTCTGTTTCCTTGATTATTTTATAAATAGCAAATATTTGGGCGAGGAATGTGATAAGTGCGCAGACTATAGGAATTGTTTACCGAAATGATGCGTCAGTAAAAAAAAAATAAAATAAAAACAAACAACAGCCCCCACCCCCCTCCCACCAACCCATGAGTGTGTCTGAGATTCTTCAGTCTGGTTCCCAAGGTCCTTAGTCATCATTCCCCCTTTTGAACTCGATCAAAGCAACACAGGGCCTCTGAGGGGAAAGATTGGTTCCATTATGCAAAAGGCAATAAGATAGTGCCCTTCCCAGCAGTTAATAGGCAGGAATGTTGTAAAATACCGTGTGGTTTTCAAATACCAAGGCGGAAGTTTTCTGGTTTATAATCTTTCTCGTCATCTGGCCTGGCCTCTCAGCTTTCTCAGGCATTGCTGACTGTTTCCATGCTAAACCAAACTGGCCAGGCTGAAGGTCTGCTGCCCAAAGTAGGCAGACCACTGGCTGGTCCTTAACTAGTGTGGGCCTTGCCACCACCAATCCTGGGCTTCTTCTCCAGACCCTGGTCAAGGTTCTGGGATTTCGACAGCGCCAAGTTACTGTAAGAATCTCCTGACTTAAGCCACTGACCCAAACATGCAGCAAATTGCATTTAAATGAGCAATACAGGCCCCGAGGAGAATAGGGAGAATATAAACTGTGGTCACTACATTCTTCTAATATTTAAAAATTAAAATGGAAATAGTTTGTTCATTTGGAGTGTGGGGAACTTTAGGATGGGAAAAGTTTCTGGAAATTCTTATAAGAAGGGTATCCGTGTTGGAATAGATTACCAAAGGGAGAGTAATAAAGTAGTGTTTTTGTGCATTTGTTGGTTCAGCAATCTTTTTGAGTGTCTGCTACGCTGAAGATCAAGTCAGTTTCTGAGGAGATAATGGTGAACAAGAAAGGTTTGGCTCAGGAGGCTCTTAAGAAGGGAAAACACCCATCGTGTGAATAGAAAACACAAATGAACATCCACCTCCCAGGCAGCATTGCTGGACTCCCATCTTTTGTGATTCATTTTCATCCTAGAATTTTCAGAAGTTAGAGGTTAGTAAAGCTTATGCGTCTATCACACTCTATCTTGTGGTTCTAGAGTCTTTGAGCCCCCTGAGACCAGCTCAGCCCTGTTTGTTTCCATGTCTGAATTGGAATAAAGAGAGAAATTCTCTCTCCTTATGAAGCCCAAAATTCCTTGTGAAGCAAGAATGACTCTGGCCATGGATTAAAGATACCAGAGTCCTTTAAGAAGGGATTAGACCCTTTTGGTGTGGCCAGCTGTCTCTCAAAATGCCTTCTTAATAAACTTTGAAATTGGTCCCCAATCCTAAATTTTAAAAAAATGTCTACTTTTAACCACGTTTATCTCACGGTCTTTGAGATTCTTGATGCATTCTTAATCCAAATCACAGTGGCTCCTACAGACTCTCAAACAGCTGAAATGTGGAACCAGAAGGCAAAAGACTCTACCTGTCAGGTTTATAACCAAGTCAAGGAGGAGCAGGGAACCTCTGACAGCACACAAGAGGACAGGCACCCTGCTAATGACAGATGAGAAATAAACGGAATACAAGGGGCTCTTGGCCAGCAGTCTTTTAATATGATAGGTTCATGTTACACACAAACAACTCATTTTCTCAAGAAAATAGATCAGATCTATAAAACACCTTTGTTCTGATTACCTCTCTCTCTCACACACACACACACACACACACAAATACACACACTAATGCATTTAAGACCAGTTATATCAGAGACCTCTCTGAAACTGACATCATGCTAACTTTTTTGTGGAGGTCAGAATGGCTTTCCAACTTTGTAAAACTATGTTATGCTTTTATGATACCTTTCATTTGAGCATTTACTCTTCCAGTGCTTTTGCAAGGGTGTAGATAATTTATGGCTTATTTTATGGGTAGAGAAACTGAAATGGCTAACCATTAACAGGTTGTGTTTTCTTAAAGTTATCCAGTAAGTAATTAGTAGATTTAAGAAAACTACCCAGGACTGCAAATTCCCAGTTTCTTGGCCTTTCCCCTCAGACCTTTATACCCTAGATGATCCTAAATGCAATACCATAAGAATGTAAGAAACCGGTAGTGGGACCCTGGTTGACCATCACCTCATTATAAAGTGTTAGATATATTATAAATTACTGCCCAAATTTCTTTTTAATTTAGTACTGCTCATAGAGTGAGGCAAGAGAGGTTCTTGCCCAGGGCCCTTGGCTTTACAGGATACCACATATTACAAACATGCACATTTGTTAGCCAACACATGAGTGCCTAGTGCTGGCACAACACAGCCCATACCCCTAAACATCTGCCCGTACAATGAACATTGTTCAGGTCCCAGGAAAACACTGTTGTATTATTACTCTTGCTATATGTCCTCAGGAAAAAAGAACTGTGACCAAATGCCACAAAGCTTTGGGGACTGTGTCACTGCTAAAACCAGAGGTAAGCACTGCTTTGAAATGTGAGGAGTGTTAGGTAACAGGAGTGCTCCTGGTACAGAAAAAGACAAATTAATTGACTTGTCCAGCCCTTTCATATTGCAAAATCGAGTATTATCTCCCTGAGGTGCTGACCATCCTTTTCCTTACTTCTCTTCAAGTTCCAACTGGTGATTCCAGAAATAGTTAGGAGTTAGTATTTTCTTTAGTTTCACATGGTGGCTAAGGAATACCTTGCAATATTAGGTACTTTCTATTCCTCTTAAATTTGCACATACAAATAGCTAATTGTCCCCTTAGGGAATCATGACATTGATTTTTTTTACTTGAACATAAATATTACAGCATATATTTTTTTTACAGACCTCAATTTGTACTGTAGATTTGTGGATCTGTTCAGAGGTTAAACTGTTTCTTTACCATGTGGACTGGGAGAGGCAGTAACTGGCTGGGATTCTGCTTCTTCCCTGTGAAAGAAAATTGCTGAATTAGATGCTCTCAGAAATCTCTTTCACTCATAAAGTCAAGTGTCACATTTTCTCTCATATTTAGAAGTCAAAAAGAACTAAAGGGGGAGGAAGGCAAGGGACCTCATGGAATTAAGAAGGGAGGCCAACAGAATAGAGGGAGTGGAACAAGAGAAAGGAGGAGTGGAGTGAAAGAGAAAGTGCTAGGACTGAAACTTAGCAAATAATGTTATGTGCATGTACAAATATGTCACAGTGAATCCCACTATTATGTAGAATTATAATGCACTAATAAAAATTAACTTAAAATAAAAAAATAGTTTTATAAATTTTTTAAATTATTCTACTTACAAACTATCTGCTTCTTACAAGACTTATGTAACTTACATAAAATCTACTATAAACCTTATATAAAGTCTACTATAAACCTTATAAACCTAGTATAAAAATGTAAACCTTTCTTCTGCCTCATTTTGTCTGCCTAATTTCACTTGTTAACTCATCAGACATTTATTAGATGCCAAATATATGTCAGACAGAATGCTATATTTGGGGTAACAACACAACCATGAATAAGTCAGTTCATGTGTTCAAGCATGTCACAGATTAGAAGACATACAATGAGGTTATTTTCTTAGTTCATTGGGTGGCTTTAACAAAATGCCTTAGGCTGGGTAACTTGTAAACAACAGAAATTTATTGCTCACAGTTCTGGAGATTGGAAAGTCCAAGATCAAGGTGCCAGCATATTCAGTGGCTAAGGAGAGTCAGCTCTCAGCCTCACAATGGCACCTTCTTGCTACATCCTCACATAAAAGAAGAGACAAATAAACTTCCTTGGGCCTCTTTTTTTAAAATTTATTTACATATGACAGCAGAATGCTTTACAATTCTTATTACACATATAGAGCACAATTTTTCATATCTCTGGCTGTATACATAGTATATTCACACCAGTTCATGTCTTCATACATATACTTTGGATAATAATGATCATTACATTTCACCATCATTAATAACCCTATGCCCCCACCATTTCCCTCCAACCCCTCTGCCCTATCTAGAGTTCTTCTATTCCTCCCATGTTCCCGCTCCCTATCCCACTATGAATCAGCCTCCTTATATCAGAGAAAACATTCAGCATTTGGTTTTTTGGGATTGGCTAACTTCACTTAGCATTATCTTCTCTAACTCCATTCATTTACCTGCAAATGCCATGATTTTATTCTCTTTTAATGCTGAGTAATATTCCAGTGTGTATATATACCATATTTTTTAATCCATTCATCTATTGAAAGGCATTTAGTTTGGTTCCACAGTTTAGCTATTGTGAATGCTATAAACATTGATGTGGTTGTGTCCCTGTAGTATAATGTTTTTAAGTCCTTTGGGTATAGATGGAGGAGAGGAATAGCTGGGTCAAATGGTGGTTCCATTCCCAATTTTCCAAGAAATCTCCATACTGCTTTCCATATTGGCTGCACCAATTTGCAGTCCCACCAGAAGTGTATGAGTGTGCCTTTTCCCCCACATCCTCGCCAACACTTATTGTTGTTTGTATGTATAATAGCTGCCATTCTGACTGGAGTGAGATGAAATCTTAGAGTGGTTTTGATTTGCATTTCTCTAATTGCTAGTGATGATGAACATTTTTTCATGTATTTGTTGATTGATTGTACATCATCTTCTGAGAATTGTCTGTTCAGGTCCTTGGCCCATTTATTGATTGGGTTATTTGATTTTTGGTGATTAGCTTTTTTAGTTCTTTATATACCCTAGAGATTAATGCTCAATCTGATGTGTGAGGGGTAAAGATTTGCTCCCAAGATGTAGGCTCTCTATTTACCTCACAGATTGTTTCTTTTGTGAAGAAACTTTTTAGTTTGAGTCCATCCCATTTATTGATTTTTGATTTTAACCGTGGGCCTTTTTATATGAGCACTAATCTCATTCATGAAGTCAGAGCACTCATGACCTAATCACTTCTCAAATGTCTATCACTTAATCCCATCATGGTGAGGGTTAGATTTCAACACATGAATTTGGGTGGGTCATAAATATTCAGACCAGAGGATGTAGCTCAATGGCAGAGTGCTTGCTTAACATGGACAATGCCCTGGCTTTGATCCCTAGGACCTCTCCCCCCCCCAAAAAAAAAGCCTTCAGACCACAGCATTTTCAGTGCTACAACATGGTAAGTGCAATGAGAGTTGGACCTGAAGAGGGCTTGTGTACCAGGACCTCTCACTTGGATGATGTTTGTAGCTCCCTATAGCTTTATTCTATGGGTGATTAAAAAAACTTCAAAAAGTTATAAACAGGGGAATGGCATCAGAGACGCACCTAGATCATAATTTGACAATATTCTGGGGGGATAAATTAATGGAGGCCAGAATAGAATCAGAGGAACAAGTTAGGGGGCTACAGACATCATCCAAGTGAGAAGTCCTGGAGGCCCAGGGTGATATAGTGATAGCCCACATGGAGAAGAGGTGCAAGATGGGAGAAATATTTTGGAGCATGACATGGATCCATTTAAGCAAAAACCCAGTTGAGAACATCCATCCCTACACTGGCTTCTGATTCTTCCAGCTCAGGACAAAAGCAGGAGGAAAACTTTACCTGCTTTGTGTTAGGTTTGTATCATTCAGACTCTTCTTCATGATCATACAAATTTTGTACAAATACAAACTATGATTCTTTTATTATGATGTGCAAGTTGAAAGAAGATGGCAGATTCCGAGAGGATCCTTTACTTATCCTCATCAGCTTTGGAAGTTGAAAGCAAACTCAGGGCTCCCTTTGTCATCCCCCATCCATCCAGAAAGTGCTTCTGTGAAGAGGAAGCTTTTACCATTCGACAGGACTCATGCCATCTGCCACATAGATTTTCATTTTTGAACAGAGAGAGCCTGCTCACAGCCAAGGGCAGCAAGCAGTTATTTCATCTAGGTATCTAGAACCCCCTGTGCCCGTGAAGCAGAGAACTGGGATCTCACGTAAGAGGCAGAGGCCTTTAAAACTGAGATGGGGAGATGAGTTTTGGCATCATGGGGTGAGACTACTCCCCAGTTCTCTGGAAACAACTGCAGGCCGTTGGCAAGGTTCTCCAGCTCCGGAAGTCAAGGGCTCCATGAGGGAGCCAGAAGTTGCCTTCAGGAAGCTGCAGAGGGAAGTCAGGCTGCTGTCCCAGCTAGAGCTCTGCTGTCCAAATGGCATTTAAAGAGATCTGTGATTTATACAGATTTATATAAGATCGAAGGCACTTTATGAAATCTGTTCCTACAATTACATTTCCTAAGAATTATTAGAGATTAGAATGTCACTCTTCTCAGACACTCTGCCACATAGTTTTCTGTAAACAGTTTATATAAAAGAGAGGGAATGATCAGTTGCCAATTTGTATGAGCTTTTCCACACAGAGGCTCACTATGGCCCATTCTTTCTGATTTATGTACCAACTGTCTGTAGCCAGCTGGACAACAGGCATTCTGACTTCTCAGTACATTCAAGACATGTTAAAAGTAAGCCCTAATAAAAGGCTTCCTTTCTACTATCCCTGTCCTTTGGGATGAGGAAAATTCCCCACAGAAATTGTACACATTTTGCAAAAAGTATAAATCCTGAGGGTGACAGTTTAATGTCTCAAAGTCAGTATATAATAAATGTCTCCTGTTATAAGTTGGAAGCTATCTGGGGATGGGTGGGCTTTTGAAGTCTCTCCAATAAGTAGGCTTTCTTTCATGCTCAAAGCTATCATATATTGGTTTTAATTTTTATTAACCTTAAGATTAGGGTTAAAAGTCTTCTGAAGTGTTATTTCCTTTTTTTTAGTGACCAGAAATGATGCTCAAATTCAGTGTCATTTTATTTTTCCAGCACTGAAGAATTAAGAACTAAATATCACGTTAGACAGTGCTTGGCAGGGATATTACAAAGTAGATATTTTAGACAAATTGTACTGTAATGCGTAAGAGTCCAAATTCATTGTTTATTGTTACTTGTTTATTTTAGCTTATACACACACACACAGATAATTTCAATATTTAATTTAAAAGATTACACTAAGAATCATACGAAGATCCATTACTAATTATGTAGAGTGTACTTTCTGCTCTCAAAGTTGGATTTTCTTATTTTATTTATTGTCATGTTGGAAATCCAACACAGGGCCTTGTGCATGCTAGGCAAGCACTCTACACTGAGCTATTCCCCAACACTGAAGTTGTATTTCTGTTCCAAAGAGGATTGGATATATTTCATTCATTACTGGACATTAGAGAGAATTAGTAAGGTCTGTTGATCTCTTTAATTATTGTCTCTCTCCAGCTGGGTGCATGCTCCCAAATGGTTCTCACAGGCAAGAATGAGCCTCTCTGGAACTTGGTACCTGTAATAGGAAGTTCCAGGGACACTGAATCCACTGAAGAAAGTTTCCTATAGACTTATTCAGCACTGGGTGTCTACAGATAAAACTTTTCTCCCAGACATTTTCTGACTGCAGCAGAATATCCTCAAGGCTTCCATGTATTGAACATTCACAACGTGCTTGGCAAAGTTTACACATCAGTGAGTAAAACACACATGGTCTGCAGAGGGAAGTCCATGCTTTCTGGCATGGACTCTTGTACCTTCAGGTTAAATGTCTCTTGGTCCTAATTGAAAGAACGTTCTAGTACTAAATTTTAAAACGGAGGTACAGCTGGGTGTGGTGGCATATGCCTGTAATCCTAGTGATTCAGGAAGTTGAAGCAGGAGGATCACAAGCTTGAGACAAGCCTCAGCTAAAGTTTTAGCAAGACTCTGATCAACTTAGTGAGACTCTGCCTCAAAATAAAAAATTAAGGACTGGGGATGTAGCTCAGGAGTTTAAAAGCCCCTGGGTTCAATCCTCAGTACCAAAAAAATAAAATAAAAATAAATAATAAAACTGAGGTGCAAAATTATATAGTGCAATTTCATTTGTTTATGTGGTTTTAAAAAATATAAGCAGACAAGTATATATGCATATATTTGTATATGCTTTAAAAAGATTTCCAAAGCCAGAGGAGAAGGAGAGAAGGCAAGTACTTTTATATATATATATATATATATATATATATATATATATATATATATATACACACACACACACACACACACACACATTACATACATACATATGCATATATGTATATAATGTATGTATATATGCCATATACTATATATAATGTGTGTGTGTTTATTCTGTATATAACTTAAATTTTGAAGAAGTTTAGTCTTAAAAACTAAACAGGTACATTTATAAATAAATATGGAAAAGTATTGTTGAATGGACTGAAAAAACAATTTGCAAATGTGTCACATAAAGTTTTAGTCTTGTAAAAAGATAGATAATATATGGATAGATAGATGATAGATAGATCGATAGATAACGTGGGGGGGGAAATTGAGAACATAAAACAAATTGCTTTTGAAGTTTACCACTAAGGGTAAGAGGAAGGGAAAGGTCTTTAATGTTCTGTTACTGATTCCTATAACATTAAAGCATTTTTTTCCAGTGAGCATTAATTAATAATCAGAAAGAAAAGATTTTTTAATAGGAAAAATAATGTGATATGTTTTATGCAAAAAAACCCCAATTAACTCTTCTGAATTTAAATGAGAAAAATACCTTAGGGAATATTAAGGAAATAACGTGCATATACATGTTGTTAAAGAACCTTAAGCATAAATGTTTATCCTATTCTAGTTTTTCCAAATTCTTGTAAATCTTTTGCCCCTGAAAATCCTAAAATAGAGGTTATTTCCCATAACTCTTCCAGTTCAGTTTGGAGCCAGCCCCTCTCGGGGGTGACCATGGGGAAAGACCTGGGGGGCAAGAGGTCCAGCAGGGTTGGTGGTCACTGGACTCCCTCTCTACCACCTTGCCACTGACATACTACTAGGAAAGGCCTCTACTGCCTTTAACCCTTCTGTGTCACCTTTGCTGTCTTTGGGGCCTCTTTGAGATGTAACAAGCAGATTCGGTTTTCATTTTACTCTGGGAGCACTCATTTGAAGGTTTTCATTTTGAACTGGCCTGAATCTGGGTCTCAGACCCACACACGGCAGCAAGCCCTTGCATGGCAGAGACGGGCCTTGGCAGGCTTGTCTGTACTTTCACTTCCCACCCAGATTCCTGAGTACAGACCACGGGAGATTGCATCAGATACGCCAAGGCAGACCAATTAGACAATCCTGAAATCCCCTCAGTGACACAGCATGCATGAAAGCCTTGTTTGTACCCTATCACATGGCTAAATTTAGATGTAGTCTGGAAAGAGGCAAAGAAAACCTAAGGACATCAATCCAAGAGCAAAACTTGCCTGGGCCAGTTGGTCTTCATTTATTTTGTAATGCAGACAGAGGAGGAGTTAATTCCAATCTCAGCCAGTTGCAACAGAGTACTTGTTTCCCTGAAGTTACTCTGGAGAAGGAAGTGCCTTCTAGGTGCTTGAAGTTGATGTCTGCCAAGCCCACACAAGATGTAGGCGAAAAGGGGTAATTGGTACCCTGGAAAACAAGTCAGTTAGCCAGCAGCAGGTTACTGACAATATCATATGAGTACTTCTATGAGGGCAGATAGCAAGCACATGAATAAAACCAAGAGTTCCTAAAAGGACAAGTATCAATAAGCCAAAGTGTCATTAATAGTATGAGGACATCACCTGTGTTACTAGTGAGGTATTTAGAGTACATACCTCAGAAGGACCTTCAAGTTCATGTGCTAAAAAATTGGACTAATAATATATCCTGAGATCTTATAGATCACTCTGAGGTTTTAAACAGCTTTAAAAGTTGATACCAATAAGAGCAACCTTATCCATTTAAGGACTACTTGTTATTTTAGAGGATGTCATAGATTCTTTTTCTTCCAAGTAAAAGATGAAAAAAAAAAAAAAAGAAATACATCTGGGCCTATAGAGCTAATCCCACCTTGAGAGTCACTCCAAATATTTTTGTTTATGGAGTACAGTCTTTCCTCTGCCACCCCTCAGATGCACTTAAAGCTTCTCAGATGTTGGCACCGCACAGTGCTTCACCTGATGATGAGTTGACAGATAACACCTCAGAAAGGTGGAAAGGAGCACAGATAAGGAAAAGGATGCACATGACAGAGTGAAACATAGAATGGAATTCCAGAAAGCTCTGGAAGATGTGGAAATCCAAGTTGCCCTCAGAGAAGGCAGATGCAAAGAAAGGTATACAGGGATAAAAACAACTGTGACAGAAAGCAGCCCAGTGCTTCGACACGGGGGTCACTTCCTGGGTCCCTCCTTCCCACCTATCAGTCATGAAGGTGTGTCCCTAACTGAACACAAGTGCCCTTAAAACAGAAGATTTCACATTCTAGAACCTAAAACTCCTCTCTGATTTAATCTCTAACAAAGCGCTGAAGTGAATTACACAAACAGGAAGAACGTGGAGCCCAAATAGAAGAAAAAGAAATAAGAATTACATATGGAAGTAAAATGTGACTGAACAAAGAATTACCATGATAAGTTGGATATAATTTGTGGCTATATATGTGGAATTTTGTGTTAGTAACCAAATATATTAAAAATATCAATTTTAATTAAGATCCTTCAATTTTTCTGCACACCATTCTTTTATATATATATATATATATATCCCTTCTACATTGTTCTGATTTGTCTTCTATGTCCCAAAGTTCCTGACATTTAAAGTTTGGGGTTTCATTTATAGTTCTGTTGTTCAGCTACATATTTAAAATGAGAAGAAAGCGATGAAAACATACAGACAGCTTGAAAATGAATCTGCCAATATAAAAAAGGCCATAATTCAAAATATGAGATGAGTCAAAGGGAGACATTGCCCAGAAAGAAAACATGCACACACACACACACACACACACACACACAAAGAGAACTCTATCATTAGGCAAGTTTGTTCACTTTCCAACAACTAATGAGTCATTCGGCTGTTTCTATACCACATTTAGTACAGGACTGGAACACAAAATACTATTTATCTTTCAACAAAAACAACAACAACAAAAAAGCCCCTAAGGTCTCACATAAGCTCAGTTTTCTTCTAAGTTTCTACACATGCTAAACCAGTTCTTTTCTTTAGAATAACTGGTCTGAGGAACTTGACAGGGAAAAACAACCAATTATTTTTCTACTTTGCACAAATAACAGCTACAATTGCTCCTCTTGCCCAAGGCCCTTTTTCCTTTCCCTTTCACTGAAAGCAAGTGAGTAAATAAGTAAACAAAAAAAGGGAACAATTATTCAAAGCCTCTTGTAGAATCGCATAGGGCCAAGGTGAGGCCCTAAACTTTAGAAAAAAGGCTCTAGAAAAATTGGGCAAATAATAACCTAACATTTACCTCAGAAAAACACCAAAAGAGAGTTTTGGTGCTGTTTTTCTTGGGGAGAGAGCTTGTTGGGAAGGTGAACTTCTTCTGTCATGTCATGGCCCACGGGAGTGGGGAGGGTTGTTGTGTCTCTCCACGTGGTCTGTGTGAACTCACCTTCTCCAGGTTCTGGATCAGGAAGTCTGGATTTTATGTGATTTAAGCAAGTAAAACATGAGTACAGAAGGAGATGTATCAGCTTCATATTTATATAGAAAGCAGAAATGGAATGTGTCAATATAGGTCCATTGTGAGAAGTATACACATATTTGTTATATTATCTGCTTTTCTTATGTAGGTGTTTAACTTTTTTAAACTTAGATAAAGACAAATAAATCAATTTATGTGTCTGTAGGAAAACTATATTTCACTTTTTGAACCCATAAAATAAATACCCTTCTTTTTTTTTTTTTTTTTTTTTTTTTTTATTCTTATGAAGTTTGCCACAAGAATTCCATTTCCAGAATCAGGATAGAATTTTTTTTCTTGGAAGTTTTTAATATGAACTGTCTGTCAAGTATTTGCTAACGGAGAGCAGAAAATAGTAAAGTTTATTTAAATGTACATGAAGAAAATCATACAGTAGAATTAAAACTCCAATAAAAACTACTAAGATGAAGAAAATAAACATTCAGATTTTAGTTAAAATTCTTTTCCTTACTTACTATTTGATCTTGGGCAAATGTCTTTGCTTCATCTGAATCTCAGTTTCCTTATTTAAAAGGAGAGACAATAATATCCTTTGCACTAATATGCTTAGTTTTTGTGAAAGGAAAAAATGGGATTTGTAAAACTACTTTCGAAGAAAAGAAAACACCATTTGAATCTAACATTTTTCTCTGAATTCCTTTTCTCAAAACTTTCATCAATAAAAATTATAGTTAGCATGAGACTGTCATTTAAAGTGCATTCCTAAGAAGACAAAAAAAAAATTGCCAAGGAGTATGTGAGAAACCACTCAGCATCACTAATCATCAGGGAAATGCAAATCAAAACCACAGTGAGATATCACCTTACAACTGTTGGGATGGCTATTATCAAAAAGATAAGAGATAACAAGTGTTGGTGAGTGTGTGGAGAAAAGGGAAAACAGTGGGGATGTAGATTGGTGCAGTCTTTATAGAAAATAGCATGGAGGATGCTCAAAAAACTAAAAATAGAACTAACATAGGACCCGGCAATCCCACTTCTGGGTCTCTACCCACAGAAAATGAGATCAGCACCTTATAAAGATATCTCTACTCTCATGTTCATTGCAGCATTTTTCATAGCCAAGATGTGGAAACAACCTAAGTGTCCATTGACATGTGAATGGATAAGAAAAATATACAAACGATGGAATATTACTTACCCATAAAAAAGAAAGAGATCCTGCCACTTGGAACGACATGGTTGAAACTGGAGGACATTATGCTAAGTGAGAAAAGAAAGACACAAAAAAGCAAAAAAAAAAAAAATTACAGCATGATCTCTCTGAAATGTGGAATTAACAACAGAAAAAAGTAAAATATTTAGAAAAAGAAAGTAGAACAGTGGTTACCACTATTCTATGGGGTGAGGGGACAGGGGATAGGATCAGGATGTGAAAGTCAAAAGGCACAAAGTTGCAGTTATATAAGATTAAAATTTTAGAGTATTAATATGCAGCAGGAGTATTGTAGCTAATAATATTGTATTGTATACTGGAAATTTGCTAAGAATAGATCTGAGACACCCTTCCTACACACACACACACACACACACACACACACGCACACACAGAGGTAATTGTAAGATGAGGGAAATGTTTTTTGGCTTGACTGTAGTAATCACTTCACTGTGTATATGTACATCAAAATATTATGTTGTACACCTTAAATATATAGGACAGACTTTTAGAGGCTTTCTTAATCTGTGCACTACCGATTACAATGCCATAAGCATCTGGGCATTTTATAAGTCTTATATGATACACAAAGAAATTCCTTCTCCCAGGCTTGATTCTCGTGTGACTTCTCTTTCCATACTGAAATTTTATTGTTCTCTGCCACTCCAGATGGCAAGAGGTAGAATATTCCAGAAGTGTCCCATAGATTCTAATTAATATGATTTAAGTGTGTGATGTTAAATGCTCCCTGTATACTTTCTATCTAACTTCTAGCCTATTGAAGCAGGGGTTTTCCTAACCACATTCCACTGGGTTGCTTTCACGAATACATCAAATATATACTAAATCTGCTTTAAGCTGTTGTTCAGGGGGCATCTGACGCATAGATGCAGTGGAGTATCCTAGTCCTCCTCTGCCTGCAGTAGTCGGTTAAAAGATCCTGGGAAAGTAATCAATTTAGTCTGTGATTCATGTTGGAATAATGCATTGCTTTCTAGTAAGAGATTTCTTGGAGTTGTGTCTACAGTTTAATAGCAGACAACTTTTACAAGAACATTTTGCTGAACAAAAATTCCCTTCATAACTTTGGGAAATTGAGTTTGCACAACAGCATTTGAATAGCATAGATGTTACTGAAGGGTGGTCAAATCCAGGGCTGTCATCTCACATCATTTTCCAATTCTTGAGTAAGGATATTCAAAGTTGAGGTTGAGCTTCCACTGCTCTCAAATGTGGGTGGATTTTTTTTTCAGAGGTGGTTTATTTTCCTTCCCCTGCAGTTTATCATATTTTACATCCTGGGAAGGAACCATCGAGAGAACATTCTTAACGATCTTGGCAATTCTTGGGATGCTTTATGTCCCATGACTAAGCAACAGACTTAAAAACTGGAAAATCATGGACTGGATTCCCAGCCGTTCCCCTAAGGAGCTGTGAGAGTTAAGGCAGTCTAAGTAGTGCACCCTCGCCTCCCTGATCTCATCAGTGAAGTGGGAGCTCAGACCTGTTCTACAGCACAGGGCTGTTCCCTTTCTTTGGGGGGACAATGTTTGCCAATTGAAAAATGCTACTAAATTGTTAAATTTGGAAGGGTGAAAATATTTGTGAGTTAAGGCCTAGCTTTTGTCATTTTCATCCAGGAGAAAAGTCTTTTTCTTAAAATGGGTCATTTAAAGATTTATATACAATAAAAGCAAACTTTTTTTCGTTATTATATTGATATTTTTTAAAAAGTCAGAATTAAGTATCTACCAGCCAACTTTGGAGACATGTCCAAGAATATCTGGACATCATCAATATTATCTCATACCACACAGATAATCCTGGTGACATTTGGTACCTACAAAACTGAGGAATGTGTAAGTTTGGAGCTTTGTCTTGACATATAATACACAGTGTAGGAAGAACCAAGAACAAAATTCCATTTCTCTGTTCCAGGCTTGTATACAAATGCCCACACTTGTATTTCCTATCAGGTTCCTAAAATGCATCTTCTGAGGATCTAGAAAGAAAGTGTGAATATTTTCTCAGACACATTTAATATGCCCCAAGTCTATCAGCTCACCCCCTGATTGACATGGTGGTTGAATTAATTACTATGATGTGATGTACAACATGAAATCATCATATCCTTATATAAAATTTTGGTCTGCAAGTGTTAATACATTATCAAGCAGTTACTATGCAACAGGCAGGCAAAGCTGTTGCCCCAAAGACACAGATCCAATAGGAGAAATTATTCCCAGATTCTCCTCCTCATAGGCACCTTTCTCTATATACCAACATCTATATACCGACATCCCTGCACATTCCTCCAGCATCAGCATCTACTAATAGTTTTCTATGTATCTGTTTCTCTTACTTAAATGAGAGAATGTTGCTTTAAAGTCAGCACACCATGGACATGCAAAAAACATAATACCTCCTTTTTCTTCTTTTGTCTTCCCCTTTCAGTAACTTAATTCACACATGCATTCTTTTATCCTACACGGTTTTTGAACATCTACCATGTGCCAACCACCTGAATATAATATCTCATTTAATCCATGCAAGTGCACCATCATTCCCATTTTAAAGATAAAGAAATAGGAAGTTAGGTCATTTGCTCAAGTTCAGTGAGCCAAAAAGATAAAAGGAAGAAACCCAGATTTAGAATAATTTTTAAATTTGATCTCTCTAACAACAAAGCCAATGCTTTTCCCCGTCCATCATGATGGTTCCCAGGCGTAGGTTGTAAAACTACTAAAAAGCAGTGGAAATTAAAATGATTTTTAAGGAAGAGTACATATGGGCTTTTAACCTAGGAGGAGCTGGAGGGCCACCTGAGGTACTTTAGGAGGCTTAAGCACATATGGTGACTGACAATAGCAAGTTGTGCATGTATTTTGCCAGCAAAAGACATTTAAACTACCAGCAGGCAGTCAGTTCTCTGAAATGGAGGCCACTCAAGGAAGAGTGGAAACCAAGAATTGAAGGAAGGGGACAGAGAACACAGTGAAAGGGCTTCAATGAAAGAAACCCAAAAATGAGCCCAGGGAGAGGGCTCAGTTCAGGACAGAGTTTCAGGGGAAAAGAAAAAAAAGGGGGTGGGGGCCCTTAAGGCTGATCTCTACAGCTGGGAAAGGAGAATTCAAGACTTACAGGAACAGGTATCAATTAACATTTGGCAGGAAGGCAAGAAAAGCCTCAGGAAAATGCCAAGGATTTCATCAGGATAAACTTGTAGAAGAATGTGAAGTTCAAGAGCACCAGATGGCATTTTCTGAGGTACTTGGTCTTATAAATAGAGATTTCTGATACAGGCATTTCCTTGGAGATAGAGGGAAAAGTCATCCATCCGCAGATTTTTATTTGAGGGCTGATAAGTGGGACCAAAGGAACAACCATGTCCCTGTGGAGACAGTGAGATGAACCGAGGAGGAAGCCAGTCCCCTCTCCTGTGGGGATTTGGTTGGGGTTTTGTTTGTTTGGGTTTTGTTGTCTACTTAATCCCTGCTAGTGACACAAAAGCTAAAGGAAAAAAAAAGCCATTTGGTATCTCTTTTAGGAAACCCAATTTTTGTGTTCTTTTCCAGAAACTGTCCCTCCGTGAGACTGGAAACCCTTCCTGTTATCTTTTGCCTCTCAGAGAAAAGAAGATGAAGATTTTTTTTTTTTTTTTCTCCTGGCTAATGTACACCATAAGCAGAAAGCTTTGAAGCTCTTCAGATGATTTGGAAGAGAGCATGAAGGGAAGTTGATTTTTTTTTTTTTTTTAGAGAGAGAATTATTATTTATTTTTTGGCGGACACAACATCTTTGTTTGTATGTGGTGCTGAGGATCGAACCCGGGCCGCACGCATGCCAGGCGAGCGCACTACCGCTTGAGCCACATCCCCAGCCCCCGTTGATTTTCATTCTTGGTAATAAGTAGGCAAAATTTTTCAAGAGGGCTAAAAGTAGGGCATTTGTTTCTCCACTCGGTGCACAGCCGTCTCCTGTATTTCTGTCCTTCCTCCCTCATTTCCTTTGCTGTCTCCCATCCCACCCACCCCCTAACTGGCCCCATGGGCAACGTCTTCTTCTGTCTTCTTTGTTCCCTTCTTAACTCCCACCTCTGTGTATTCTCCATATGCTTCAAATAACAGCCCATTGTCCATCTGACAAGTCAGCCTTCTCTCTTTTATATTCCTCCTCATGAGTCACATCCCTTGGAAGCCCATCTTCCTTTGGAGTGTCTTTCTGCCTGAATCACTTCAGATCCTGAAATGAGGAAGAGAATCAAAACAATGCCATATTTTTCCTGACTTCTTTGTCACAGAAGCACTCTCTGAAATTTCCCATCTTTTCCTTTTGTGATGTCTTTGGAGGAGCTGTTGTAAAAGGCAGGGATGTTGGGGACTTTGATGGTGCCCCTTCTAAATGCTTATGAGATAAATTTATTTTTTTTCTGTGGTACTAAAGAGTGAACCCAGAGGTACTCTATCACTGAGTTATATTCCCAGACCTTTTCGATTTGGGGTTTTTAAATTTTGAAACAGCCTAAGTTGCAGAGGCTGGACTTGAACAGGCAATCCTCCTGCCTCAGCCTCCCGGATGACTGGGATTACAGTTATGCACCACTACACCTGGCTGCTTATGAGATTCTTAACTGTCCTTTAGGATGGAATTGTAGCTGCAGTAGCGAAAAAAAAAAAAAAAAAAGTGAGAATATGGTTGATGAGCAAAAGCACATTGATGGTGGGCATGGGGCACATGCCTGTAATCTCAACGGCTCCGGAGGCTGATACAGGAGGATCGAGACTTCAAAGTCAGCATCAGAAAAAGCAAGGCACTAAGCAACTCAGTGAGACTCTGTCTCTAAATAAAATACAAAATAGGGCTGGGGATGTGATTCAATGGCTGAGTATCCCTGAGTTCAATCCCTAGTACTCACCCACCCCCTAAAAAAGCCCATTTATTTACAAAATGCATTGAAAAATCAGGAGTCCACCATATTTCAAAATATATATGCAGTGAGAAAGACCTAGGCTAGACTTTTTCTGCACAAAGAGGAGACAGACCCTATTGCAAAAGTTCACATGATTGAAGAAATGATATCACGTTGCCATTAGGACCATCACCTCTCTGAATGATTTAGGTTTGAGTCCTAGCTTCCACTGTTCCTAGCAAGATAATCCTGAAAAACTTCAGATTTCACTTCTATAAAATGGGAATAATGATATGACTCATGGCCTTGTCAGAAGGTTTAGTCAAAATCATGTATGTGCAGGCTCAGCCTGGTGCCTGCTATGCAATGACTGGTCGATAAATAAAAATTATGATTATTGGATCCCAAAAGGGCATCCAGAGGGTAGGTAGATGTTTTGGGAAGCAGACAGCAACACCAAATAATAGCATTGGGAATGTTGAGAGTGTTTCCCCACACTCTGGAAAGAAGACCCACCAGAGGAACTGTGGGAACGGGCAGGTTACTGGGAGTGATTCAGGCCCAGCACCTGAGTCAGGAATCCCTAGGGGCCTCATCTTGCCAGGCAGAAACCTCATATCAGAAAAAGAGGTCAAGATCTTGGGTGGACAAGCCTTAGGGAGGCTTTGAGTTTGAGTTTCCCTTAAGCAAAGTACATAAGTCCCTCTTGCCTCAGATCAGAATTTCAAAACCTGGATGGGCTGGTCAGCTAAGTAGCACCTTTCCTTAGAAGTCTGAAAGAATTGTTTCTTTTTTAAGTAGCACCTTTCCTTAGAAGTCTGAAAGAACTGTTTATTTTTTACAAACATAAAATCATTGTAAAATGAATCACGGAGAAAGGGCAATTTGAATTTTCTCCAAGATAGCTGTGTTTGAAGACTCTCTTCTCAGACTTAACATTCTTGGGTTTCAATATTCCATTCCACCTTAAAAACCTACAGGAATTATTTTCTTTTACCTTATGTGTCAGAACTATGATCTGCAAATCCTCCTCTTGGATCTGCCTATAGTTTTGCCCTGAGCACAAAGGAGTATTAGATTGTTCCTTTACATTATCTTTAGATTTAATTCATCGACATTTTTCCTGATTCAAAAACATCAAGATGACAAACTAATAAAATCTGTGACCACTCAAATGCAATTATTTCTACTAGTGTGGCATAGAAGCATTATATTTTAAAAATACACATATTTAGTATACTACGTTTTTTAAAACTCAGTTTTGGTAAAAAAAAATAATAATAAATGATACCAAGGTCTTACTGTGTGTACATGTTTTTTTCTTTTTATGTTGATATGTGTGTAAGTAAATCAAAAGAACCATTCATTGGACTATTATATTCTAGAATATAAATAGACTTAGTGACTAATGTATTAATGTGACATTTTTAAATATGGAAGCAAGATGTTGCAAAGAAGATTTCTCTTATCATATAGATGTTGTATTGGATGACTAATTTCTGAAATCTGTGAAAATTTTCTACCCTTGAGTATTCAGAATCTTCCAGTGGGTCCCTAATCTGTTGGTTGGTGTTGTTGTTGTTTTATAATCTCCCCAAAATATCTCCTGCTGGGCCCTCCCTGCACACACTGGTCACTTAATAAATACTGTAGACAGACTTATAAAACCTGAACTGCTAATCCATAATGATTCACTTTTTGTTCTGCAGGTAATTACTGGCAATATTTGAGGGATTATCAATTTGACTTTTCCCCACAAAGGAGAAATAGCCTTTACTGGTAAATCAGGGGGAATGCTGAAAACTGCATGATATAGACAGGGACTAGGTTGGGACAGGGAAGGAGAGAGGGACTGTGCCGGTCACAGAGAATGAGGTGCCTGGCCATTGTGCACGTTAGAGCCCAGTTATCTGGGCACACTTGAGCTGTCATCTACAGACCTAGAGAGTAGAAAGTTTGTTTTCAGGAAGTGGCTAGTGGAATTTCCCAATTCCACACAGATAATCTAGAAGGTGGGGCAAGAAGAGAGCTGCTAATTGCCTCTGGGTTATGATGAGATATCTGTAAATCAGGCCATTCTTCAGGAGGAACGCCCAAGGGCAGGGGTCTCGAGGAGCCACTCAGCAATTGCTGAGGAATTTGCCTTCCTGCTGGAGGAGAGCCTCGTGAGATCTCCAAAAGAAACTTGAATCCTTAAAACCCCATAGCCCTGCAGTACTAGGAGAAAGGGAGAAAGAAATGACCCAAGGACAGAAGAGGTAGAATTCAAATACATGTCAAAGTCATATGCAATAATGGAAGAAGAGAGCCCTTCTTCCTGCCTCCCTGTATCCGAATCTCTTTTTTTATGTTGCTCCTTTTCCTGCTGGGTAGTGAAGGTGAGCACATGTTAAGCCATAGGTATACTTTCTTTGTTGCTTGCAACATGAAATAGTCAGGATTGGGGTTTATTTTTCAGTTTTCCTGAACTTGGAAAAGGAGCCACCCTTGGAGAACTTGCTGCTGGGGTTCCTGGGGCGCTAATATCCTGCCAGCTTCCCAGCACCAGCCAGGGAACCCTCCATACCTCAGAGGCCTAGGGAGCAGCCTCCCACTGCCCGCTGGAAGGGGGCTTTAAACCACCAAAATGCTGAAGTGGAGAAGTCCAAGAGATGAGAAACTCAAGGAATGAAGAAAAATAGAAAGAGAGAGAGAGAGAGAGAGAGAGAGAGAGAGAGAGAGAGAGAGAGAGAGATGTCTATTCTTTTTCTCCTGCAAATGAAACTGTAGTTAAACTCTTTTTGACTCACCCAGTTTTCCTCCCACGGCTCTTTTTCCCATTCTGTATTATTTGGGCAAGTCAAGGTGAGGTTGGGTGGAGAATGCATCCACAGAACAGCCTTCACAGAGTAAAAGGGTGATAAGGATTCTTCTACCAGATTAAATGCCCCCACCAAGCACCTGACTTGTATGGATCTGGAGCCTCGATGACAGTGGAACCGGGAGACCTCTGAATCTCCACTCTGGCTCCTGAGGGTATGAGGACCTCCAAAAGCTGCCTGCCAGGTTAATCATCTCAGCAGATCCATTTCTGCCCTTGGCTCTGTATTTTCTCCTGATCCTTTCCCACCCATGGAGATATGCCCATCAAAATAAGAATTATTTTTTTCCAAGAGCAGAGGCTTAAAATAAACTTTCTTGGGAAACCCACTTGTGTGGAGACAAACCCTCCAGATTCCCATCCTTGCTTTCTTTGGCTCTAAAACTTCTCTCTTGGCATGTTCAAGGTTCCCTGACTGTTCCCTTTGGCCCCATTGAGGTAGGGGCAGCAAATGTGTAAGTAGAACCTTGCTCTTCCCAATGAGTTTCCCAATGCCAATTACCATTTCATGCTTTCCTCCTGAGTTTTCATCCTCTCTTCTTTCCTCCTTCTCCAGTTTTCTTTAATCCCATAACTTTCATTCTTGATATTCTAGCTTCTCTGTGTCTCCCCTCTAATTACTCCACACTCCCATCTCATACCAGTACTGAATCTCTCTGCGTAAGCATAACTCGTAGGCAGGAGAAACAAACCCCTCAACTTTCCTGCCTCATTTTCCCTATGAAGCAAGTGAAGCCAAGAACATTCTGGGCTTTGTGCTATAGGAACCAGTAATCCTAGGTCTACATATTTCAAAACTAGATTGAACTGAGGGATTGAACTAGAAAGATCACTCTCTCCAGCTGAGACAATAATTTATTTCCCTTCATTGAGATTAATAAGCGTACATTTTGGTAACCTCCAGCTCTCTGACCATAGGACTCACTGGTGTTTCACAAGACGTATGAGAATTCCTGTATCCTCAACATTCAAAATTTGTACCATTGGGAAATCCTCAGTGTCTTCCAAGTTGAACCAAAGAGCTTAGTTTATTTGATGTGTAACTGCTCCTGTAATCTGCACAATCCAGTTCATCCTTTTGTTATATATACCAAGGGACTTTATTGTATTTTCCATCTATTCAGTAATGCATTCTACCTCATATGCACATAACATTTTTGCTTCAATTATGACCCTTGATTTGAAACTTTCTACTCCCTGGATAGGATGGAGAAATAATTGGGCAAATCTTGGCCAGTCTTATAAAAATTCACAGATGCTGCTTTGAATAGAACAGTTCATAATGGTTTAAAAGAGGCTTTCTGCTCTAACTTTCATCTCAATATATGAGGTGGGTGGAGGGGGAGGGAGGAAGTGGATCCATGGCCAAAATCAAGTTTTGATCCCAGCTCTCACCCCGAGCCCTGCCCACAAACACCATCTAAAGCAGGACCTTTGTCAACACTTCATTCATGAGCATCATTATCCAAATTCCACAGTTCGCTTATGGTATCAAAGGTTTGTTTTAATGGAAATAATTTAGATGGCATCTTCTCTGTGAAGAATCGGGAAGGTCCATTTGGAGTCTCGACTTTGAACACTCTGGTCTAAATGTAGAGTCAGGAGCCTGCTGCAGCCCACACTGAAAATGGATGCTACAGATGTCACCCAGAACCCAGTGAAATGAAGAACTTCAAGTTAGGAAAGAAAGTGAAGAGGAATGTTTTCCCTTCTGACATTTCTCTAACAACTGTGTCTAACCTGAAAATGTGGCTCTAATCCTTTTCAGAACTATTATTTTCTTTACAGCAAAGTTCTAAAAACTTGGTTTCTTTTGATTTCTCCCCCCTGGCAGGGAAATGACACATTTGGGGCCAAGGCATTAAAGCATGGTCTCTTGGGAGGAGGGGGAGGGCTATTGCTTTCGAGCCCACAAACAGTTGCAGGTGCAAAAAATGTGCACACGAAAAGGGAGGTCTGGTAGAGGCCCCCTTTTAAAATGTGGCCTTTTAAGTTCAATAAATCTCTTTGCTCTCCCCTTTGTGAGCCGTGTGCTTCCCTCCCACGCTCTAATGCACATCCCAGTCTTCAATGTGGCCTCCAGAAGGACTCTTCATGTTTGTTGTGAAGTTTTCCGTAATTACATAATCGTTGAAGTCTGTGAGTTCGTGTTGAGGTGGCTGAAAAATGCAAGCCGGAGGATTACGGTAACATAATGAGACCGCTTCCTGGAAGAGCCAAGTGGCTTTTCCCTGGTCAGACTTTGATTGGCTGTCCTGGTAGTCTTCCTCCTGGGCAGGGAATCAGCTCCACGGGCATTCCTGCCAGCCAACTGCGTGAAGGTGTTTAGATCGTGTGTTTGTGTCCTGGGTGACCTCTCCGTATATGCTCTGCATCGATTTGATTAAGGCAGGGGTAGTGAAACCAGAGGCCTGTGGTTTTTTGAATGTCTTTGTGTCTATGTAGTGACACAGCCAGTGCTTAGCTTGTCTGGGCCGCGGTACCTTGACTCATCCCGTGGTGTCTAGAAACCTTGGCTCCTTGCTTTAGGGTGTTAGGGGCAAGAAGAAAGAGAATGAAGGAAAGAACACAGCTGAATTTTAAGTGTATGATAGAATTTGGTATCTGATATGCCTCACTTCTTATGAATGCTTAAAGTCAGTTGGATAGTGAAGATTACGTATTAAATAACAAACAGATTCAGAAACAGCTTTCTATTAATGCAGTATCAGCTCCTTAGAATCTGCTTCCCAGTACCTAGCAATCCTTTGAAATGATGACTCATGTGCTCCCGTGTTCAGTTCTGTGCGATTTTACTGCTTTAGTTTAGTTCTGGTATCCTAGAAAATGTAAAAGCACAGGTGAAGATGATTATCCTGTAAATAAAAATAACTTCATCATACAGGAAAACTTGATTGATTGATTTTGTGATACAGGGACCAAACCCAAGACCTGCACAAACCAGGCAAGACCCTTACCACTGAGCCACACCCTGAATGGTAGAGAAAGCTTCATGCAACTACTTTTGTCATTTAGCTGGCTTCTGTAGAATTTCCACGGAAATCATCAGCTGTCATTGGTGGTCAAGGAAGTAGCTATGAAATAAGAAAATATGGCTGTAAGGGAAATCTTTCCACTGAATTTTGTTCTATAATAATGAACTAGAACCTCAGAGTCTATCACTGTTGTCAAAATTTAGCATTTGATGAAAAAAGACATGTGGCTCTCACATGGCAACTGTATGCATCTAATTTTCAGGAGCACCAGAACTGGTTTGGTTGCCAATGACTATCTTCAGCAAGCATAAAATCTTCCTCTGGAGCAGACAGTTGGTCAGAGTTCGTAGATCCTCAAGTAAAAAAGCTCTGGAAATCTTTCTTCCTTCTGCTGCTCTGTGACTTTCTCTTACTCTGCTCTCTGGAACCCCTCAAGTATGCTGTCAATGAGCTCTTCATCCATTCTGTCCACTTTGCTTTCAAAGTTATTGCAGCTTTATAAATATATAGAGGAAGCATTTGCTCCCTTTTTCTGTGCTCCAAAGAGGTTTTTTTTAATATTGATTGATTGATTGATTGATTGATACTGGGGTTTCAACCCAGTGATGCTCTACCATATGAGCTATATCTCTACTCATTTTTACTTTTTATTTGAGACAGGATCTCACTAAGTCATACAGGCTGGACTTGAACTTGCAATTCTCTTACCTCAGCCTCCCAAATTGCTGGGATTACAGGTGTGCGCCATTGCACCTGGCTACCGAAGAATTTAAATAACATAGCTGTTTCCTAAATATTTGAATGACTTTCTTGGAAACTTAGCTCTGTGGCTCTTTGAGAAGTAACCTTAATAACACATCTTTTTGTTTTTTTTGAAAATAGCACTTTTTGATTCTGTCTTTGCCAGATTTCAGCTCCAAATAATAGAACTCTTAATGACACCTATTACACTTAAACTAACTACTTCTCCTCCCCCTCCTCCTCCTCCTCCTCCTCCTCCTCCTCCTCTTCCTTCTTTTTCTTCTTCTTCTACCAGATATTAAACCCAGGGACACATAACCTCCAAGCCATGCCCCCATCCCTTTTAACTTTTTAAATTTTGAGACAGGTTTTTGCTAAGTTGCTTAGGGCCTCACTAAATTGCAGAGGCTGGCCTTGAACTTGCAATCCTCCTGCCTCAGCTTCCGGAGTTGATGGGATTTCAGGTGTGCACTACCAAGTCTAACTAAATGGCCATAAGGTAATGGTTTTTCTAAATGGCCATAAGGTAATCAAAACACTTGTTTCTTTGCTGTGTAAGTTGAAAGTTAATATAAAAATTCAATTTGGAAATATGCAGGGAGTTAGATTTAGTTGGAATTCTCCAAATTTTAATTGTCTCAAAGTTATTTCTTTTTTTTAAGTTATTTCAGTAGCTCCCTTAGTAATTAAAATAGGATACAATGGGATAAAAGAAACAATAAGTAAATTGAACAAGAAATTTAGTAATGTTCAGATAAAATGATTTACTATAAATATGATTCAAGTTAAAAACAGATATACTCATGCCAATGCACCCAGACTAATGTGATTGTCAATAGAATGGTGAAGAGAAAAAAATGTTCTTGAATAGAGATTTAAATGTCCTTGTGAACTGGTGACATTTTATAATACCCTCTCTGGGTTAAACTGATGATGTGCCAATGTCCTCATTATTCATAATATATCATTCTGATTGAATCCCTTTATTTATATGATTATGTATAAAACCTCAATAGAAGAGAAAGCCTACATGCTAATCTTGTTCTTTATATTATCATATATTATTTTGCTATCATAAAAACCAATCAGAAATGCTTAATCTAATTTTATCTTTTACACAGACATTTTATCTGTAACAGATGAAATGATTGTACAACAAATCACTCCAAAACTTACCAAGTTAAAACAAACTTTTATCTCAAAGTTTCTGTGGTTCAGGAACCTGGGCAAGACTTAGCTGCATGCCTTTGGCTCAGGCTCTCCCACAAGGCTGTAATCAAGGTCTGGAGGGAGACTGGGAGATGCTGCCCTTCTGAGCTTCCTCATCAGCAGCATTCCACTCCTTGTGAGTTGTTGCACTTAGGGTCTTAGAAACTTGCCAATGGTTGACTGGAGGGAGCATTTCCTTGCCAAGGAGGCTTTTCCATAGGGCAACTTAGAACATGGCAACTCTTCCCTCAGAGAAGGCCAGCAAGAGAGTGAAAGACTTAAAAATCAGTTCGGGGACATATGGAAAATGTTTCGAACTTCAACAATGATTCTTGTCTTGGTATTTGTACATGTTGCAGCCAACAAATATGTGGATTCCAGAGTAGGATATTCTACTAGCAGACACTAGCAAACCAAATGATTCAACATTCATCCTCCCCCAAAGGACACAAAGCCCCCTTGTTTGTAGAGGTCAATACACAGAGAACAGACAGGCAGAGAAAAAGCACATCAATACTTGGGCAGAGCTACAAGAGAATGAGCACAAGTATGATCAAGTAACCAAAAAGTCCCAGGAGATTTTATCCATAAGACAAAATAAAATCAATGCTAAATTGTTCAATAAAATACTTGGAGTTCTTATTGGTGATGAGAACTGGTTTGTAAGTGACCGTAGGGGAAGTAGAGACACAAGGTCTCTCAGGTGAGGATATCAGTATAAATCCTGGTCCACAGCAGTGAGGGTCTCAGACAAATCTTGATAGGACCTTGTTGATTAGAACCCACAGTCCAGAGAACATCAGGAACACACCTGTTGCAAAAAAAAGAAGGCGGGAAGAAAAAGACCAATTTAGCTTGCCGCCCCAAGGGGAATGGCAAAGAAAAGAAACCATAGATCAAAAGACAAGAGCTTAGAATAGAGTACTTGTAGAGTCTGGGGGCTGGAATTTGTTGCAAGATGATCCTGGCCTGGGTTTTTCAAATTTGTCAGTGAGTCAAGCTGCTAGGATAGTCAGCAGTCTCTTGCTTAGAACACGAGTCTTTGCAGAGTTGCTATTTTCTTCTACCTGACCTTGGTCCTCTTGGAATACACCAATCTGAACAAACAGGTATTATATCATTTTGACCTTAAGTCATTTGTCTGCCTTAGCGCACATCATTTTGCAAGCTACGGTTTTTGTTTTAAGACTCATCTCAATGGAATCTGAACTAACTCCTTTCAATTCCTTATGTCTTAGGAAGAACTCTGTAGCCAAGGTGACCTCATGGAAAAAAAAAAAATCCCTTCCCTCCACTGATGCTGTTCAGTTTTACTAATAAGACTCACTTTCAAGCTTGGTGGGAAAGGAGGAACCCAGGACTAATCCATTCTATCATTGTTGTTGCACATTGTTACACATTGTGTTTTCTCCAATTATAATTCCACTGTAAGATTCTACTCTTTCTTTAATACTTGGCTCAAAATCACATCCTTTTAAAAGCATTTGCTAATGTCTCACTTTCTTCCTCTCCCCATCATCACTCCCTTTGCTTGGGGGTAAAACTCCCTCTTCCTATTCCTCGCGCTTACAAAAGAGCTCAGTATATAGGGGATGCTTAGTGATTTTGAATTATGTTGCTGGTACCTAATTAATTTGACAGTAGATGTTATTTAAATACATGAATATTTCCATGGTTTCAACTCTTTCTAAATCCCCTCTGTGAATTTCTAGTGCACACCTTGGTACTGTTGTTCTCTGACATTTTCATAGGTGTTAGTAAAGTCTTCCCTCAGTATCTACTGTCAGAGTCTAGGACCCCCTCTGGATACCCAAATGTACAGATGCTCAAGTCCCTCATATAAAATGGCATGGAATTGGGCTGGGGATGTAGCTTGGTGTCACTTGCCTAGCATGCATGAGGCTCTGGATTCAATCCCTAGTACTCCCAAGGGGGAAAAATAAGCCACAATATTGGAACAGAACTTACATATATCCTCCCTTGTACTTTAAATGATCTCTATATTATTTATTTACTTAATGCAATGAAAATGCTATGTAAATAGCTTACACTGTATTGTTTAGGAAAGAGTAAGAAGGAAAAAAGATCTGTGTATATTCAAGACTGACATTTTTGTGTGTGATTATTTTCATCCATGGACACCAGAACCCATAGATATGAAACACAAAGACACAGAAGGCTGACCGTATCTTTTTCCTTTTTAACCCAACTATTAATAAACTGTGAGCTCCTAGAGACAGGGAATATCTATTTTACTATGTTGGCACCCTCCATCCCACTCCTGTCCTCCTTCAGACTTTAAGACAATCCTCTTATTACCTAAATATCTGTAGGGTTTGACTCTATTTTGAGATTATAACCTATATTTTCTTCTTATTTCTCTCACCCCCATTTTCTCCCATTCAGGAAGTTCATGTGGCTCTGAACTTCACTGCCTCAGGGAAGAACGGAGGCCTGTGTGAAGGGGAACACCATCATTGTCTAAAGCCTAAACTCTTGGGTGAAGGGAGAAAGTTGGATGTGGTAAATAAAAAGTGGGATTCCTAGGTATAGGTGGAGCTACTGGTGAGTGGGGAGAACAATTGATTGGCAGAGTCTAGGTGGAAAAGACAGGGTGAAGAGCGTGGAGAGGAGAGAGTTCCAGGGTCTGCATGCAAGACAGCAGTTCCAAGGAGGTGACAACCCCTCCCAACAGAATTGATACAAAGCCTATCTAGGCTGACTGGCCAGCAGCAGTCAAAAAGCCCCTGCACTCAGTGACCATAGTAGATGACCATAGTACATCCTGTATTTGTGGGACCCAGGGATGAAGGTGAGGATGCTAGAAGGATTAGGTAGAACGGAGTTTGGAATCAGAAATTCATTTGCTGTAATAATTCATAGAGAAGGTACTGTTCTGCACATCTTGCATATAGGTGAATTGATATCTGCTATATTTGTTAAATTGATTACCTTGATATTTATGGAAGCTTGGAAAAATAATTGCCTGTCACATCCAAGATGGGGGTGGGGGGCAGAGTTCATGACTCATCATGTTAAAAGAGAATATATTATATAATTTTGAATTCTAGCCTTGAACTAATTAATTGGGTAATTTGGAGAAAATTGTTTCACTTTTTGTCTCAGGTATATCACATATCTTAAAAATAGGTAAAATAATATTACCTACCCTATTGGGTTGATGTGAAGATAACTGAGATAATGTCTACAAAGTATTTGGCAGTAATAGCTATCATATATCAATAGTATAGACCTTCTTCAGGACTAAGAAACCTTAAAATTTATGTAGACAAATTAGTAATGATCTTATAATTTTGACAACAAGAAAAATATTATTTTCCTACTACATTTCATATTAGTCTTTCTAAAATTAATTTAAAGTCCTAAAGATCATTCGGCACTATATATAGAAGAATTAAAGAAAGATAGTTCACCAATTTTAAAGTCTTGACTCAAAAAATGTAGAATAGGCAGAAAGTCATGCATCCAGAGACTTTGAACATTAAAAAAAAAAGGTGTAGATGAAAACACAAATAAGTTATGAGAGACTAAGTATTATAATTAAGGCTGAATTAAATCATATAAATCCATATATTATATCACATGCCAGGGAGTGAATAGTTATTTTGAAGATGAATTTATAACCTATATGTCAATGAAATCCAATTTTTGGATGATAGATGGAATGCTATATATAATGATGAGGAATCCGCTAAAAGCAAGAGCAGTAAATGGCAATCTTCTGACTTACTGTATGTGTCACTGGAAAGAGTGATTATTTCTCACAAATAGAGGTGAAGTCAGGGACTATTCTGGTCCATATTTAAGTGGTTTTGCTCTTCCACATCCACCAGCATGATTAAATAATGACTAGGTTCACGGGAGACTTGAGCTTGGTGCCTACAAGTTCATTCCCAGGGAAGTTTGTAAATGTCTTTGGTGTTCGGCTTTAGAGAAACACAGAGATAAGGGAAGGCACCACAAAGCCAGACCAGACAGGGCCACCCCAGGGCGGAGGCAGTAGAGTCAAGGAGCTGGTGCGAGTCACCAGAGAGAGGGAAAGTGGCAAGACTGCCTTTCCCAGTAGCTCCCTAGCCCCAGGTGAGGCCTAGCCTGCGGTGGGGAGGAGAGTACTATGAAGAAGCAGGGTTTGACACCTTCTCAGGCTGAGGGAAATCCATGACTTGAGTAGTTCCACAAGATAATCAAGACAGGCAACTCTCCAGAGGTGGTTGATCAAGGTCTTTCCATGAAAGCCAAGTAGAAAATATTAGAGTCACATTTCTGTCCCAGAATTCCAGTGAGGTCACACCAAGGGGTCAGAGTGCCATTGAAATACCTGGGATTTCTACAGGCATGTTAGTTGGTACTTCAAGGTAGGAAGTACGGACTGGGGACCTGGAGTAGAAAGGTATCTTTTCACCAGGAGGAGCAGAAAGTTAGCATGGCCTGACATGAAAGTATCTCAGGAAAGGTGCTTGTCTGAATGTCTTTTCTTCTTCTTTTATGAGTTTACCACCCTAAGTCATAGTTACGGAACTTTTATTGCACTTAGAGTTAGCCTTAGGGTTCACAACGTTTAATGTCAGGTATTTGTTCAGAACGGTAACATAAATTACTCTTTCTTCTAAATGAACCAATCTCCGGTGGAAACTGTAAGTGTTCTTTATCCCCACTCCTCCTCCTCTTCTTCCTCCCCTTCCTCCTTCTCCTTACCCTCCCCTTCCTCCTCCTTCTTTAGAACTTGATGTATGCTAAAGACTCAGTTTCTGCCATTCTTGATTTAACACATTATCTCATTTCATCATTTGTAAGAGTGCAACACATTGAGCATGAACTCCATTTCCAGACAAGTAAACTAAAATCCCAAGAAGTTAATCCACCCAAGGTCCTACAGCCTAGCAAATTCTCCTCCATAATCATGCTCCTTCCTCTACAATAGCTGCCTCCCATAGCACAGGGAAAACATAAGCCCACGTGTTAGAGAAGAATCTCATGTTATCATTTGGCAAAATAATTTTCTCTCTCTTTTCTTATCATCTTTACTCATCTTACCTTTTATTTACATCCTGTTTAATAAATAAAAATGGAGAAAAACTTTCCGTATCACTAAAACATTGTGGTTTGACAAGATAATGAGTTAGTCTCAATTTATAGACAACATACTCCCCGTCTCATGCTGCACATTTTAGATGCCGAATTCATAGATTAACCTTAGAATTCAATTCTTAGAAATGTCTTGCTCACAAAGACTTAAGAGTCTCTCACCAACGTTTCCCAATTCCTTTCCATTGGTAGACTGGATCCTGAAATAAACTTTGGAAAGAACACATGGTACTTACCACTTTCCTTTCTGATACAACAATGGTATGGGTGGAGAAGCAGGTTTACAAAGCAGTTGAGGTATTTTGAAATGTATAAACAGAAGGACATTTATTGAAAACATATCTAGATGTTTGACTCTCATCTTCTATGTGTGACAATAAACTTCTTGTTTTTTCTATCTAAAGTTCCTTGACACAGCTTACTCAATTTAATCCCAATTTATAGATGTGTTTTCTGTTATAAAAAAATCTGTTTTCTCGTTATTTAAAAAGTGGGCTGGAGATATATGTAGCTTACTCTTTACCTCTATACAAATATTACTAAATAATACTCTTGATAAATATTATTGTTATAAATTACATCATGTGGGGCTGGGGATGTGGCTCAAGTGGTAGCGCGCTTGCCTGGCATGCGCAAGGTGCTGGGTTCAATCCTCAACACCACATAAAGATAAAATAAAGATATTGTGTTCACCTAAAACTAAAACATAAATATTTAAAAATAAATAAATTATATCATGTATGTAGTAACTTGGTTTGCAGATAATGACAATTGTCTTAAGAAAATTGTCTCAAGAAAAGAAAAGCAGTCCCTGTCATCCAGGAGCCGGCCAGGTACTATCAGGCAGGCCTTGGTGTTCTCTCATTATTTATAAACAATTTCACAGAATACCAACATCAGACAAGGCGACTTTATGACCTTCGTGAATCCAGAGAAAACCAAGACCATTCTGTAATCATGTCTGAATTCAGACAAAACATGAACAGTGTCCAAGCCACAAAATACCAAATATATCCCGATTTGGGCTGCTGTGTGATGTTATATTTTTACCTATTACAGCTTAGCTTGGATTGAGTTTCCGATCCTTTTTGATAAGATTCCTTCAGATCCCCAGTCACAGTGCACTCCCACTTCATTACAGTATCTCATCCAGACACAACCCTGGTTCCTCAAACCCTCCCCAGAATTACTCAACACAAACCCAAATTATATAATAAGTTCTTTCTACTATCTTGTTCCCAAGACACCTACAGTTTTGCATTTACTTCATTTTCTAGAAAGCTCTTCTTTCATGTCGTAGTAAAATTGACCAACCCCAGGTGTGTTCCTGGTGGTCGTTTCTGGAGAATGACAGTCTCTTCATATTGATACATTTTTTCTTACTTCTTTTTCATATTTTATGAGATTGGCCAGACTCTAAAACAGGATAGAATAATAATAGTGACAGCAAACATCCTTTTTCAAAGGACTAACTCATGTTTTACCATAAAATTAATAGTTGCTTCTCTTTTAAGCAGGTTCTTTTACCATATTAAGTAAGAATAGTTTTATACTTTAAAAAGCGTTTATTTTGAAAATGTTACCAAATTTTCATTATGGTTCATCTGTTATTAACTTTTCTTTTAAAATATTGTAATGGGACATTATTTTAAAAGATTTCCTCCCATGAATTTCTAAGATAAATTTTCTTTGCTTATAGCAAATTGTTATTTTAATGGATTCCGATGACAACTTATTAATTTTATTCATTTGATAAATATTCTTTAAATACTCACTATATATTAAGCTCTGCCTTAAGTTGCAAAGATATATAATTTTAAAAATTATATGGGGGGAGATGACTAACTATAAAAAAGCAGCATGAGTCCCTGAGACGGAACTGTTTTGTCACTGTAGATTTATTGTGGTGTCACACAGATATACATGGGATAAAAATTCCATAGAGCTAAACACACACCAGGCATGGTGTCACACATTTGTCACCCCAGCTACTTGGGAGGCTGAGATAGAAGGATTGCAAGTTTGAAGCCAGTCTGGGCAACTTGGACCCTGTCTCAAAACAAAATTTTATAAAAAGGGGTACCTGTAGCTCAGTGATAGGCCACCTGCCTCGCATGTACAAGGCCCTGTGTTCAATACCTAGTACTGAAAAAAAATTACTAAATGCACACGCACATAAAATGAGTGAAATCTGAATCAAGATTGGTAGATTGGGTGCCATTGGGGGAAACTGGGTGAAGTACATAGAGGATCTCTCTGTACTATTTCTTTCAGCTACATTCAACTGTATAATTATTAAAATTAAAAGGATTTTAAAATTCCATAGTAGCTGACATCATGAAGAACATAGTTTAGTAATAAAAATAGGTTATAAATAAATGTATACACAAACAACTATATAAAAACTACTATAATGCAGTTGGAGGACAGGTATCAGGTATCATTAATTCATATAATGAGGGAAACTAATCAAGAAAGGCTTCCTTGGGGATATCACATTGAAGGTGAAGGTTAAGAAGGACTAGGAATTGGTCAAATAAAAAAGGTGAAAGATAGAACATACTCACTTTTGAAGGAGTAGTATATCAGCACAGACAGAAAATATCTATTGTGAGGAAAACTGACAGAAGATAATGCTGGGGAAATAGTTTCATGACAGGTCACACTGGACCTTGTAAATTATAGTCACTTTATTATGAGATTGATGGAAGCCACTAAAAGCCACTTTAAGCAATCCAGTGATAATATCAAATTTATATTTTTAAGTTATTACTTTCACTTTTAAGTGGAGAATGACTTGGTTGAGGAGGATACCCTAAATATGCAGAAAGAGAGAGAGAGAGAGAGAGAGAGAGAGAGAAAATGAAGCTATTGTAGAAGTTCAGGTCTGTGATGGTGTCCTAAGAATTGGGTGTGGGCGGTGAAGACAGACATAAATTAATAGATTCAAGACATCTTGGATGATTTGATAATGGTTCTGATGTGAGATGATGGTATCAAAGATTATATCCTGATTTTGGCATGGATGTTGGAGTGGATGGAAGAGCCATGTTTCTAGGTTGTGGAGGGAAGTGGAGGAAAAGCAGAGATGAAGTTGGGCAGGCGATAGTTTGATTCAGTTTCAAATCTAAGATGCCAGTGAGACTTCCAAGTGGAGCTTTTGAGAAGGCAAAGAGGTATCTCCAACTGGGACATGGAAAGAGAGAGAGAGAGAGAGAGAGAGAGAGAGAGAGAGAGAGAGAGAGAGAAATGGGTCAAGGACAAAAGTTTTAGGTCTTTGGCATCTAGACAACATTTGAAGTTTGCATGGGGCAAGAGTAGTATGGTCATGAAGGGAAGAGAAAGAAAAGAAGTAACCAGAGAAAATTTCTGATGAACTTGAACATATAAAGGTCAAGGAGAGGAGAGGGAGATGCCAAAGAGATTGGGAAGAAACAGTAAGAGAGAGGGGAAAAAGTTGCAAAAAGGAAATAATAAACCCTGTTAAATGCTGTGCTAAGTCAAACCAGATGATGCCTGGAAATGACCATTAGATTTAGCAACATGGACATCGTTTGTAACTGGGGTGAAGAAGGAAAGTAGGAATGTAAATGGAGGCTGTCTTACAAATTTGGGTGGAAGAACATAAAGGAGTTGTAGTCAGGGTACATCTACTTTCTCCACAACAAAATAGACATTAAAGAAAGGAGATTGAGAAAGTATATGATAGACGTTGCAAGAAAAGACTTTATATTGACTAAGAAAACATTTCAACCCCTGAGAATTTTTTTTAAGTTTAAATAATTGGAAATTATCCAAATTTTCTGTTGGATAGGAAAACTTGACATTAAAAATGCTGTTAATCCTCTTCACATTCATCATTATATTTGATGCAACAAGCATAATTACTATTAAAATTACAATTATATTTTACATTTAGTGGAAATCTTACTATATTTCAGACACTGGGTGAATGCTCATAAGCCTCTAATCAAACTCAGAAGTTCAGGGGAAAATAAATGTAAAGTTTATCTGAAAAATAAACATGTGCAAATAGCAAAGAAAATTCTGGGAAAGAAAACAACAAGTGTGGATTAACCAACTATAATTGTGGTTTGCAACAATAGAAAGCTCAATGGAAAGAACTCAAAACTAATCACAGTTTATGGGTAACTTCCATAAAGCTGTGGTTTCCAATCAGTGTCGGGGGGAAGCAGGGTTACAGGAAAAAGTTTTAGGACACCTGAATAGTCATTTAGAAAATAATAAAGCTAGGTTTCTATATAATTATTTATCCTCAAAATAGATAGAGCAAAGATGTGAACATTAAAAAATAATAAAACTATAAAAATAACTAAGCAAAACTGTAAATATTTTATACTGTTGTACTGGGAAGAACTTTAAAAATATAGAGATATGTTCATCATTGAGTTGGCAAAAACACATGTACAAACACATGTGCACACAGACTTGTGTACACACAAAAATGCCAAAAAAATTGTGAAAGGAGAAGCTATTGTCAATTTATAGGACAAAAGATTGAGCTTCCATAAATCAAAAGTCTGAGCACCCTATTTTAATAATAAAGGCAAGAAAAAGAAATAGACATGGTTAATAAACATGAAAAATTCTCAAGTTTAGTGGTAAATTTTAAAGAACAAAAACTAAAACAACAGTGTGATGTTAACTTTCACTTAATTAATTCTATTAACATTGTTTTTGAGCACTTACTATGTGTCATGTAGTTTAAATATTTTCTTAAGTTTTATATAATATTTCTTGTGGAAATATATTCCATTAAAAAAACTATAAAATTTTGCTGGTCACATTAGCACACATCTGTAATTTCAAAAGCTTGGATGACTAAGGCAGGAGGATCACAAGTTCAAAGCCAGCCTCAGCAATTTAGCAAGACTTGGTCTCAAAATAAAAAATAAAAGGGATTGGGGATGTGGCTCCAGGGTTAAGCACACCTGAGTTCAATACCTGGTACCAAAAAAGAAAAACTATCAATTTTTAATAATATGATTGGCAGTTTGAATGAAAGAAGACGCTTCTGAAGAGCTTGATAATGCTTAAAAACTATTTTTTCCTTAAGTCACACTTTCTCTTGGTAATCTTATTTATATGCATTTAATTAGCATATTTTTCAGAGAATGAACAATCTTCACCCTCATTTTTTTAAATGCTCACAAAATTAATTATTTTCCTTCCATTTAATTACATTTCATGGGATGGACAATATTGACATGAGAGCAAAGTTAGCATTGGCATGTCGAAGGCAAATCTAATAAGAATTATAGCCCTCTGACTTCTCCATTATCAGCCGGAGGCAAGAAGAAGAATCCTTTAGGTTAATATTTCCTCATCTCTTTCTCTCTGCATTCTTTCATTCAATAAGTATTTATCGAGCATCTACTCAGTGTCAGCACAGAGCTAGGTCCTGGGAACACTTAATGAACAGCAGAGAGGATTCCCTACCTTCCTATTTTACCATCCATCTGGGCCACAGGAAGTACACTGCAATGATAACAGTTTGTGATAAGAACTTGTGTTTGTGTCAAGTCACTTAAAATCTTCCCCTGCCTTCATTCTTTCACTCCAGGAATCAAGTAGTGCTGCCCAGGGTGGCATATTGCTTCTGGGACTAGACTGGAAACTGCTTTGGGGGTGATTCAGTCACCTGATTAAAGATTCTTTCTATATCATATGTAATACCCAATGCAGCTAGGTTATGGACCTCCTCCAAATTAGTAAAGCTAAACTTTTTGGCAACAAGGAAGACATTTTCTAAGTCTAAATGAATCATTAGACATGAGTAAGTCTCAGACATAACAAATGTTCTATAATTAAAAAGATAAAGCTGTATGTTAAGAAGCATAATAAATCTCAGGATAAGCCCCAAATGTGTCTATTTGTCTTTGTCAACAAATACTGGAAAGAACCAAAAGAAATGAATAGTCAAACAAGTAGTTTCAAATAGTCTATGCTTTTAAAAACTTACTAAGCTAACAGGTACTTTCTTAGGAAAAAATAATAATAAATTCATACTGTATCCTGAATAATTAGCTTCTCAGGTTATTTTATATAGTTCTTAAATTATATTAGATTGAACCATATGAAGTTGCTGAAACTTGTTTTTGTTGAGTTTTTCTCTTTACCTAAGAAATTGACAATTTTACGTGGCTCACCCTAATAGCATGGTATCATTTCACTTCTTAGGAAAAAATTTGTGAGCAATGAGTAATTCATAGAGCTCTCTCTATTAGCCAGACACTGCTCATCTCTGTATGACTTAAATTCAAGATCTTTATCTGAGGTCCAAAAATTCTGAAACTACGATTGAGGAAAGTCTTTGAACTTGGATGCAAAAAAAAAAAATTGTATAATTATTTTCACGAACTTTTAACTGAAATTTAGCATTTCTTTCAAAAATAGATACAAACAGCAAATCTTGGTAACATTGGTGGTACTTTTGTTACTGTGACCAATAGAAATTATGTTATTTTCATATTACATTATAGTTGTCACTGATAGCTCAAAATATCTACATTCATTAGAAACTTGAAATTTCATGTTGATATCAGTCAGAACCACTCTCGATGCTTTTATTGCTAATCATAAATTAGTTTTTAAAAATATTTTCATAGCTAGAATGATGAATTTATAGCTTTTATTTTTTGTGCTTAAATATTATTCTGAAATGGATTCCAAGGGCTTCTCCAGATTGCAAAATGGATTCATACCACAAAATGTTAGGAATGCCTAATGTCATTGGATCCTGGTAGGTACTTTGTGAAGTAGGTACTACTGCTGTTCTGATGATGCTCTAAATTAAGACTTTTCAACTTTATGACACTGTGAAAGCAATGTGCATTATGTAGAAACCATACTTCAAGTTTTGAATTTTGATCTTTTCCCTAGCTAGAAATATGTGGTAGAATCTTCCTCAGTGAAGCTGGGTAGCAAAAGTGAGCTGAGGTCCAGCTGGCCAGGCGTTCCACTGGTTCACATGGATATGCTTTGGTGTACTGCGATGGCAGGTTCTGTGTCATGTTTGGTAGGTTAGGTGCACTAAGTGTGTTTTCTTTCTTTTATTTTTTGAACTTGATATAATTACTCAGGATTATTCAGACTATGACTATTAACTAAATGTGTTTTCCACTTACAGTATTTTCAATTTACAGTGGGTTTGTGGAGACCTAACCCCATCATAAGTGGAGGCAAATCTGTATTAGTATTCTCAATGTACAGAAAGAAATAGTTGGGTCGCTTGCTGAAGGCACATAACTAATGAACAGTACAACCAGGCTTCACAGTCTGGCCCCAAAGCCCAAACTCTCAGCTAGGACCTGCACCTGCACCTCCTCTAGGAAATTTCCAGAAGACTAATGAAGACGGCCATGGTCAGGATTATAAGGACAATCATCAAATAACACTTGATATAGATGATCAACTAATGCTTGTCAGAATCTGAAAATGTTCCTTTTCTGCTATAACAAGGATTATACAAAACTCATGTAAAAAGATATGACCATTAATTAAAGAATAAGAAGAGTGGGCCCTGGTCAGTGGCCAGTGATACAAGAAGATTTGAAGATATCCTAACAAAGTACTTAGCAAGTTACTTAATAAATATTAGCCATCTTTACCACAACTGATAGAAACACCATTGATTTCTCTGTGCCTCTGCTTTATCTAAGTCCCTGTGCTACAAATAGATTCCACTTCAATGAGGAGGAGAAGGGTTCTAGGATTGATGATGGTAAATATCTACTACCCAGTATAGGCTGTTTCGTTTTATTGTTGTTGTTGATTTTTTTGTATTTTATTTTTTGGTGGCAGAGGGGATTATAAAGCAAACTTCTCCAGCTATTTGCAGAGACAAAAATGATGGCTAAGAAAGGCTGTTTTAGCAATTGAAACACGTTTCCACGAAGGCATCCTCTAAGGTGGTATGAAACTTTTGTTTTCAAGGCATTGCAAGTTTTCACAGTCAAACAAACTTAAATAGCTATCCCATTTAAAAACTGTGGTTATTAGAGCTTTATTCTTATGCCATTCTTGAGGCTTGTACTCTAGGATCAGTGTAAAACTGAAACTACATGATGATGAACTTCTGACTCTAGAAACCCATTTGATGGCTTAAGATGAAAAGATCAGAAAATTACCTCGTATTTGAGTACTTAATGTCTATCAAGCACTAGCTATAGAAGTTTGTTTGAATATGTCTTATTGAATTATCACGTTAACTCTGCAAAGTAGGAATCGTAGCTCCATTTTAATAGACAAAAAAACTGAACATAACAAAACCAAATAGTTTGTCAAAAAGAAGACACAATCAGAAACATAAAGATTTAAACACTGGTCCAGGGTGACTGCAGGGCTTACAGTCAATCACATACACCACACAGGGTCCCCAGTGGGTTTAACGTCTTTCTAAGATAACTTTCGGGTACTAGCTTCTCATGTGAAAACTGCTCCCCACCCCGTCTCCAACCCTCATCACAGAACAGTTTTATTCCTTATTATTGAATTTCACAAACTCATATGCAATTAACATCTTTATTAATTTTTACCTTATTAGTACCAGACTCTTTGCTAAAACTGCCAAGAATCTGTAGCCCCATAACAAAGTGCCATGTTAAAGGTTAAGCAAAAATTAGAAAGTGAGCTATTTAACTAAAAAGAACATGCTGAGACTCAGATGTCTCTGGATAAGGGTAAAGTGATTCCAGTCAACTCATTACTTGCCTTTTGTCAAAGTCCACAGGATGGAAGGTGTTATCTTTTTCTGCTGAACTCCAGGTTCACCAGACAAGGCATATTGCAGAAAAAAGTCAAGAGGTTATCTAGCACAAACATTAAGGGACTCTGGATAGTCAGGGAACGGTGTTTGAGATGAAATTCTCAAAGATCTTATCGTCGGGCTAATGGTTTTAAAAGTGAACTTTTTCCTTCTACTTGGCATTTGTGAATCATATCATAAATGACTGCCCAGGATTATAGAAGACCTGAGTATTAACTATTTCATAGCTACTCCATCTTTACCCACAAGTCTCCACTTCCTAAAATTGAATACTCCATATTATATGTTCGCTGCTGACTTTTAAAGTCAAATTCAGCTGAGCCTTGAATGTGCCTTTGGCTCATTCAATAAAGCTAATCCTATAAAGTCAACCACACATGAAAGCTAATCCTATAAAGTCAACCACGCATGTAGGCCATGCCTGGCCTACAGTGTTTATATTCCTTGCTGAGACAGAATGTTTTCTTTTTTAATATTTATTTTTTAGTTGTAGTTGGACACAATATCTTTATTTATTTATTTATTTATTTATTTATTTATTTATATTTATATTTTTTTTAGTTGTAGTTGGACACAATACCTTTATTCCATTCATTTATTTCTATGAGGTGCAGAGGATCGAACCCAGGGCCCCACACATGCCAGGCGAGCGCTCTACCACTGAGCCACAACCTCAGCCGGAGAATGTTTTCTCATCTAAATTTTCTACCAAGACACTTTGCTCCTAAGAAATCAGATTCTATCATGAGGTTATTCACTTTTCATCCAATCAGTAAGAAGCCTGTTGTTTTATTTGGCAATGATGCCAGAGAAGGTTTGTCCTTTGAAAGGAGAGGAATATGCCACCAGAGGGGGC
This sequence comes from Marmota flaviventris, assembly GCF_047511675.1. Classification (NCBI taxonomy): domain Eukaryota; kingdom Metazoa; phylum Chordata; class Mammalia; order Rodentia; family Sciuridae; genus Marmota; species Marmota flaviventris. Next base: position 57,366,352 of record NC_092503.1, read on the forward strand.
TCCCATAGGTCAGCTCCCATAGGGACCTCCCTATTAGCAAATAACCCTCCAAGGAAGCTTGACCATAAATGAAGTTATCACAGAACCCTTGGGCCATGAAAGCTTAGAACTTGGGGCACTTTTCTCCTGAGAGGTAAGCCTGAGCAAATGTATTAATTCACCATTTCAGTTAGATAGTGATGGAATATCCAAAGTCAAATTCTTCCCAACATAGATAACAAAAAAAGGCCAAATCACTCATCTCTCTGGATTCAGTTTACCTTCTGTAACATGCAGGACTGGAATAGAATATCTGTAAGAGGCTTCATGGTACTGCTGTTGATTCTGCTGGGACTATGGCTGACCTCAGGGTAATCTAACTGCAGAGCAATTTAGACTTTGAGAGTAGATAAAATAAGAACAGGAACTTGTTGAAGATTCGAGAGATGCTGGAATTTTATTACTTCCCTCTGAAATTTCTTTGGGGAGCTTATTCATTCTTTGCTGGCATTTGGAATAGTGTAAGGATAATTTTCTAAATAAAATGATGATGAGAAAGGCCAAGTTAATGAGTAAATATCATTCTGCAGATCTTCCTGGCAGAGACAAAAGTCAGTATCATATATTATTTCACTCACTACATGTTTAACCAATGTCTTTTGTCCACTTGATTCTGTGCACTGAAATAAGGTTTATCAAATCAAGGTTTTAAAAAAAGAAAATGCACCCAGTTTTGTCCAATGAAGCAAAAATATCAGAATTTTCTTGCTGTGCTTAATCATCTTCTTTCTACTCTGAACATTACTTTTTGATATAGCAGAGATAAACGAATATAAATAAGAAACGCATCACTTCTCTAGACTTTGAAGCAGAAAGAGATTATAGGCTCTAACTCAGTCATGTGATGATCACCATATTGACCAGGTACTTAGCCATTATTTCAAAATCTTCACCCGATTTTGAAATCCAAAGGGTCACAACTGTCCTTGGCCCAAGCATACCATTCTCGTTAATATAGTGGGATATATTCTAACAGGCAAAGTGCAATTTGTAGCCCTAATTCTGCAAGAAAAAAACATGATTCATATCAACATTATCTTAGTCCTGGCTTCTCATAAGCTAACTTATCTTATCTATCATGCACCTTGACAAGTTTTCTGTTTCTACCAGTCTGGCCATACAGTGCTTTGTCTAAAACTCTGGATTGATAAGGGTTTTCATTCTCATAAACTTTTCTTAAGGCTTATTTCTTAAGGCTTATTCGGTATCAAGTAAATCCAGATGGAACATTTATTTAGAAAATGTCAAGCAGAGATTGGAATATTTATGGACAAATGATGTCAGGCAAAGAAACTCATCTTAGGAAAACAACTATCTACTCTTAACTATATCAAAGAAGCTGGAACCACAGTTCACCTCTTGATCACCCAGAGGGGCTCACTTTCATCATTCCCTAATTTCTCCATTTGAGGACATCTCACCCATTGACTGACATTGATGCTATGGGTGCAAGGAATAGCAGACAGTATGGGGGAGGGGTACTTTAAAAAATCATAATTATAAAAACAAAATGAGGGAAAGAAAAGGGAGCAACAGAGCCCAACAAATATGGTAACTCATGTGCTTTAAGGATGTCCACATTAGGAAGCATAGTATTCAATGTGAGTTAGACTGTTTTGGAAGATGGAAGGAAGATGCAGCAAGGAGGAGATGGGAACAGAATTCCCATTGCTCCAATGGCAGCTCTCCTGGAGGAAGAGTTGAAGTGAAAGCAAGACTGTGAGAGCCTGGCAGCTCTCCTAGCAGGCTGGCAGGCATGTTGCCTTCCACATTTCCAGAGAGTGATAATAACAAAGCCCAGTCATTGTTGAACCCTCTGGAGTTCACTATAGCATTCACAACACCTTTCAAATGCCGAAACCAAGAGGTATGAATCAGGAGCTATTTCCAACTTATTGATGAAAGTCCCAAGGCAGAAGAAAAATTAGTAACCTACTCATAGCTAGTAAGTGACAGAGCTGTGATTCAGATTTGTCCCTTTGGATTCCACATCCTTTTCTTCATATCTCTCTCTCTCTCTCTCTCTCTCTCTGTCTCTCTCTCGTATGGGGATTGAACTCACGGATGCTTTACTACTGAATCACATCCCTAGCCCTTCTTTTTTTTTTTTTTTTTTTGAGACAGGATCTCACTAAGTTGTTTAGGGCCTTGCTAAATTGCGGAGTCTGACCTCAAATTAGTAGTCCCCCTGCCTCAGTTTCCCGAGTGTCTAGGATTTATGCATACACCACCATGCCCCATTTCCTATGCTCTTTCAGGGACCACTGTTACTGTAGCCATGTTCACAGCTCAGGGTGTAGTGTGGGCATGTTTAAAATTCAAGTGAAACATAGCATCTGAGATAAATACAGGAGAAGAAGTAGACTTTAGACCAGAATTCCAGTCTTCTAAATTGGATTAATGGGATGCTTTTATTCTAGCCCCTTAGATAAACTCACAGAGGACAAATACTGACAGTCCCAATACCATGTACCTGCCTGACCAAGTTTCAAACAAAAACAGTGGAAAATTAGATATGAAGCTAGCATGAATTAGAATATAGATGTAGTGGCTATGCGTGCTTGCATGGAGTCAGGGGATGGTTAAGGAGGATACAACTTGTGTGCGTTTCACTTCCTAGTTTCCATACTGTGTTCAAAAAGCAGAGAGAGACAGAGAGAGACTCAGAAATGGACCATTCTGATAGAGTATTTAAATTTGACGTCATGATTGAGAAAATGTTCTCTGTACGCAGACATCTAAGTTCTACTAATTTATTTCTTCTCCTTTCCTTCCACGTCTTTTCTCATAATCTGGCCAGAAGTCAAAACTAGAGTGGCTGATCCTTACTCACTGCTGACTGTTTTCTTGTTTCAGCCTGGGCATGCTTTATTTGGGGGAGGAACACAGTCAGAACTGAGCTGAGGCTGTGCACGACCACACGCTGAACGGGTGACGATCGTGTTGCTGCAGCTCACGTCAGCTGACTGCTGAAGTTTCCTGACAGCACACTTTTGCATGTTGTAAAATCCTTGGACATGGACTCAAGGAACACTCTTATGACCACAATAGCACTTTCTGTGCCCAAAAGTTCTTCTCAGCCAAGTTAGTGGCATCAGTAGTAAAGTGAATTTGCTCCATGGGAAAACTTGGAACAAATACCAGTAAAACAAAGTGCACATTAAAGAGCCACAGTACAAAAAAAAATAATAATAATAATGTTAATGCCAGTAATCTTGTTCACTGTTACCAAAATTACATCCTCTCAGGAATCCCTATGTGATTTTTCTGCTAACAAGGATTAGTTTGGGTTTGCCTAAATGTAGTTGTCAAAACTCATAAAACTGTACACTCTACAAAGAATGAATGTTATTGTGTAAACTTACACTTCAATAAACCTGAATAGTAAAAAAGGTTTTTTGGCTTACAATTTCAGGGCTTTTGTGATCCAGGGATGTCAGGTTAGGACTTCTAATACAAAAGCCTCTTCCCGTTTTTCCTTCCTCTCCCCTCTGATCTTTCTTCCCAAACACTCTTCCTCTCTCTGGGATTTAAGCACAGTTTCCATATTGGTTAATTCCAATTTTTACATCACCTTTTCACATTCCATCTCCTATGATATTGTTTTACACATACTAGCCTCCAGAAACGTGAGTGTATACATTGCCTTTTTCATCACTATGACCAAAAGAACGGACAAGAATAATTAGAGGAGAAAACATTTATTGGACTCATAGTTTCAGAGGTCTCAGTCAAGATGGCTGACTCCATAGCTCTGGACACAAGATGGTACAGAACATCAAGGTAGAAAAGCATGGCCAAGGAAAGCAGTTCCGGACATGGCAACAGGAAGCAGAGGAACAGCTTGGGTCACCAGGGACAAAATACAAACCTCAAAGGTATACCCCCAGAAACCCACCTCCTCCAGCCATACACTGCCTGCCTACAGTTATCACCCAGTTAATCCATATCAGCACATTAGATTACACATAACCTAATCATTTTAGCTCTGAATATTCTTACATGAGAACACATGAGCTTTGAGGGACAACTTATATCAAAACCACAACTATGATCAATATTCTTGTAGGACCCTGCAAAGACCAATTGCTTACCTTCTTCTGGCTTGTGTTAGGCCTCTTCATAGTATACCCTTCTTCCAAAATTGTTTTGACTAGTGACAAATTTTCATTGTTGAGACGTGGCCCAAATTTTATAATCTATATAAACCCATCCCCAATCATTCCTCTCAAAATTAATCACTTTTCTCCTTGGCACCTCTTTGGTGTGCATGCACATACATATATGAATGTATCTTAATAGACTTAGTGATAAAATTGAAAGTACTTCTGTAAATGCTTGACTGTGCTAAAGAGTCAGCCACTTCAGAACATGAACTATCTTATTACTTTTTATTAAATCCACATCCCACTAATGAAGGGCCTCTCACCAAGAAAATACAAAGTAAATATTTGGTGAACTAAATTTAATTTAGACCATTTTCTAAAGTTTAAGAAAAAGGATTATATACAATTAAAATAAAACTTAAGTCTGTGGATGCAGCTCAGTTGTAGAGACCTTCCTTAGCATGCAATGAGGCCTGGATTTTGTCTTGAGTACTGCAAAATAAATAAATAAATAAATAATCTTTAAAAGGTCTATGTTTAAACAAGACTTGTGTGCTGTTTCTACAGGTAGGTTGTTCTATTCCAAGTTGCTATTTAAAGGATGTAGAATGGCCCTTGTCCCAAAATGTTTCCTCAGTCAGCTTTAATCTCCACCATGTGCAATTGAGTCAATGATATCTGATACAGCATAAGAAAAGGACCTCTATTGTACATGTCACCTGGGGTTGCCCCTCTTCAATAGCAAAAGTTAGGTTATTAGGCCTTTTAGGTTTAAATCATCTTTTGGCTTTCAACAGCAGTCTCTTTGTGAAAAAGAAATATATTTGCCTGAAATTTAATATGAAGGGTTTCTTTACGCATCTCCAAAAGAGATGAAGAATTTGTTCCCTACATATTAAATGGAAAAAAAAATAATTAAATTTTTTAAAACCTCATTAATATTTCAAGTATTTGATCAATCAACATGAGTTCATTGAGCATTAGCTATGAGGCTAATATTGATCAAGGCAGTCCAGAGGTTGTAAAGGTCATTGAGATCTGTTCTTCTTTCCTGGTGAGTTTAAACCTCACCTAGAAGAGAGGAGATCCCCATGGGCTGGTATCATAGAGAAGGTCTTTCAGAGCACAATCCACATGTCTTATTTGAGAAAAGGGGTTCACTGATGGCGAACAACTTTCTGAATCCCCCAGGGTGGCTGTAACAAACTACTACAGACTGTGTAGTGTAAAATAACAGAAATTTATTCTTCCACAGTTCTAGAGGCAAGAAGTCTGAAATTAAAGTGTCTGCAAGGGCCATGCTCCCTCCAGAGGCACTAGAGGAGATCCTGTTTCCTTGCCTCTTTCAGCTTCTGGTGGCCCCAGACATTCCTTGGCTTGTGGTCACATCATTTCAATCTCTGCTTCATGATTGCATTGCCTTTTTTTCTCTGTGCCTTATATTCTGTGTCTGTCTATAAAGATACATACAATTGCATTTAGGCCTACTCTAGATAATCCAGAATAAGCTCCTCCATTCACAAGTTCCAGGAATTAGTACATGGAGAAATCATTTTGGGGGTCACCATTCAACCCTCCACAACCAGCCACATAATTTGTATGGCTCAGTACAAAATGAAAATGTTGGACCCCACATTCAAAAACCATATTGGTACTATTAAAGGTACTAAAAAAGCTTTTTCTTTTTTCTTTCTTCATTGGTCTCTTCACTTTTCATGGTTTGGGGATTTTATGGTTTTTTGTTTGTTTGTTTGTTTGTTTGTTGGCTATTCCATGTCATTCCAAGAAAGAAAATTTTGAATTTTAAATAAACTGTATGAATTTTACCATTCACATTTACATTTTCCAATGCCAGTTTTATATGAAATACATTTAACTCATACGTAGAATCCCCAAAGTTACCCAATTTTTATTTCATAACTAATACAAGTGCATATGTTTTATTTTTACTAGAACAGTGAAAATACTGCATCACTTTCTGTGTTTGGAAGGAAGGAAAAAGAAGTCTGGGTTGCCATTCTTTCCCTTTCTTTCAATGTCATTGTTTTCAGCATAAGTGGTTGGCCAATACAGAGAAGGAGTGTGAGTGAGAAAGGACATGATAAGGCCTCTGGTAGTATCGGTTTCTTAGAATGCCATTGCCTTCTTTCTCAGTTGAAGCCATTTCTGGCTTTCATGGAAAGTGTGGTCTCTCTAGTCTGTCTAGGCTGTCAGTGCACTCAGCCATATTGTAACACACATACCTTGTACTCACTTGGCACCTCACCGAATTCCCACACTTTGCAAGTCCACCAGGATACTATGCTAATTAGCCATTGTAGATACTATCAATGGATAGCAAGGAACCGCAGACACATAGTTCAGGTGTATCTCTGTTCAAGTGTATGCTCCATTGCTCCATTGGATTCCACTTCCATAGCACAAGTTGAAAGATAAAATCACTAAGAATTGCAAGATGGCATTAGAGCATCCAACCATGCATGGAGCCTTTCTGAGCACAGGACCTGTGTGACTACACAGATGACAAGATGCTGCCCTGTAACCAATGACCCCTGGTATGTTTTTTCAAAATGTGGCTCAGAGTTCATTTGTGAATTATAATCTGTTGGTGGTTTTTAAATTAATGTAAATGGGGGTTGTGATCTTCTTTCACACATACACACAAACTTGGAAAACAGAAGTGTTTTACAAATAATAAAGATAAGCATTGTTTTGTGAAACTTGTGGTTTAAATATGGGTATCTATGTATCTATTCCTTGCTGTTTGTCACTGGAACAACTATTCTAAGGACTAGCCTGTGGATTCTGGATTCAGAACATAGGCTTTTCAATCCTATTTCCATCTATTACTCTTAATAACCTTAAACAACATCACTTAAATTGTTTAAGCCCAACTGCCTATGTATAAGATTAAATTTATTTCAGTAGAGCATTATTGATTTGCTCAAGAGTTCGAAAGATTTTCAGTTTTTCTTTTAGAATAAATTCAGTTATACTGCATTTGTTTGCATCCAAATCTTCCAAAGATTCATTATAGCTTAATATTTATATAGGATAACAAGTACCACCCACAAATACTATTCATAGTATTTTATTGGTAGAATAGGTACTTATAGTACTTTTGTTCTAAGAAATAAGCCTTTAAATAGTGTTCCCTCGAATGATCAGGAAAGTACTTTGCAAGAGTCATAAGGCTTATTAAACATCCAACTTTATGTACTGGTCAATGTGAAGCTGACAAACCTAGCTACTATCAGTATATCGCTATGGTATCATTCTCTAAAAGCTTCATCTGAAAAAAAAAATGGAAGATAACATTTAAGAAAGAAAGAAATGTTAAGCTATTAGTAACCTTCATTGTCCTGGAATCAACATAGAAAAATTATTCTACAAAGATTTTTAAAACATCCTTTGGAAAACTTTAATCATTGGGCCTATGATTTTCCACATGATCCTCAAACACTGAAAATCTTACAGCTCGACTGTGACTTTTTGAGAAATCATATCTATTTGAAGAGAAAGGCTGCTGATTGTGGTTTTATCTTATTCACGTTATGTAACATACAGTATTTGGTTTTAGTTTAGGGGGAAAAAAAAGTGCCTACTTGGGAGATACATTTTAAGCTCTTCATATCCTTCGTAAAATGGTAGACTTTTATAAAGATGTTTTTAATATAATAAAGCATTTGGGTTTGATGCCAAAAATAATATAATAAATCCAAATTACTTTTTTAAACTTGAGTACTTTTGCTCTTAAAAACAGTATGGGTTTTCCTTTGTATGTTCACTTTGTTTTGTATTCTGTTCTTTTTACAAAAGCACAGAGATCTGATAACTACCTCATTCATCAGGCAAAGAAGACAAAGACATGATTTCACTGATCACCAGAGGGCTTATGGTTTTAACTACAAACTCTTTTTACAAAAGGACCCCCTCCCTCTCGGGGTGGGATGAGAATTGCAATGTGAATGTATCTAAAGGAACAGTTGAATTACCCTTCCCCAAAATGTACAGCCTCAGGAAACATATTTCTAACATCCCCACACCAGGTTGCAGATTTTATGAGTGAAGAGAAAGTGGGATTCCTAAAAACACAAAGTAATTCAGACACAGCTTTGGCTGCCAGAACATACTTCAGACAAAAGGTGAAAGCTTCAAGAAAGCAGCAATGGGGTTCCTGGAACACCAGATGCTGTGGAAAGGCATCTTGTGTGGATTTTGCACCAGACATCAATGTATGCACTGAACCTTTGGGGAGGTGAGAAAAAAAACAGGAATTAATAATTTCCAGATTCAAGGCTTTGGGGCACACCCTGGTCCACAGGCAATTCGTCAATCCTTATTTTCTTCTCCTGTTCTGTGTCTATGTTAAAATTATGTTTGTAAGATTCTTTTAGAGCATCTGTTGTTCCTTCCCATTATTCTTTTGAGATCAATTCCTTCTCTGTGGTTCAATTGACCATTTCCTCTGAATTTGGGCTGAATTTCAGGGATAACAATTTGAAGAGTGTCAGGCTGACTCTAGAGTCAAAACCATAGCAAACTACCATGTCTGATGGTTCCTAGTAAATATTCAGAGCAAATTTTGCCCTTAAGAACTCTCACACAATTAATTCATAATAAATCAAAAGAGCAAATCCTAAATTTCTTGGGAATTCAATATGCTGTGTGGCTCTTTGCAGGTTAATCTGTCAATGAAAATTGGTTTTCAGTTATTAGCATTTTGATTATTTTATCTAACAGCACTCTTTCCAGAAAATGCTTTAAAATGCTTACTTTGAGCATTATTAGGATAAGCCAAATTTCTTATATCTCTGTGTTTTAAGAGGGTAGAGGTTTCTTATCTTATTATCGCTTTATAAAATGTTAAGAAACAAAATGAAAATCCATGAACAAACAAAATATTCTGATACATTCTACCTGGATAGTATCGTTTTCATAAATGAATTTGAATACTTTGGGGAACAGCATATACTCCGAAGTTTGCCAAAGGCCAACCACTCCCTATTATTTATTTCACATTTTATGTTGCCATTCTAGTCAGTAAATGCATTTGTATTTTAACAAACCTTACTTAGATCATTAGGAGACATAATAATATTATAATTAATAACCATTATTACCAATATTATAAACTAGTGGGGATCCTAACAGGCCCATTGATTAAAGGTGGCTGTAGTAACAAGCAAAATGTTGGCACAGTAACACTGTTGAATGGAAGAGGCAAATAATCACAAGATACTTCATGAAGAAAACTGAACACCATTATAAACAAAGGAGAATATTATTCTAGAAATCTCAAAGCAAGGTCTGAAGTAAGATATGAATTATGATTGCAAAAATCATATACAGGAATATCTTTTAAAAATCTTTCTTGTTGAGCATGCACCTAACAGAACAACATTTACATAGTTAACAATGCCTGCTTGCAAGTAAATATTCCTAAATATATTCTTCTAAATTGTCGTTCAGTTATTTTATTTTTCACCTTTGAAGACATTTTAACCCTCTCTGTATATCCACCTCCCCTGCCACCATTAAAAATGAAACCTCTCTAGAGATTTCAATAAGGAATTACTCATTTCTTTATTACCCTGACTCATCCCATCTATCTTTGATTATGATCTTCAATTAAAGTGCAAATGATTTGATATTGCAAATAGAACCATTTTGGACATTTACTTCTTATTGTAGAGTACACACATTTGAATGGCCAATAACAATCAGAAGCCTAGGGACTAAGCACATGTCAACTTTTACGTTGGAATAGCAAGGGTGCACAGACCAACTCCTACTGTGAATGGAGGCAAGGAGACCTCAGCCATATCAGGAATTTCTCATAAAGCCCTAAAGCCATTTTTATTTCCATAAAATTTTGCTTTTTGAAAAACAAAGACTTAATTTTTAAAACATTAAACATTTTTTCTAGTTCAAACTTTTATTATACAAATAGACAGATTTTTGTTTGAAATTAATTTCTGCTAGTTTCTAGAACTATTAGGGAATTCAAATTCAAAAGGTTAGGTTAATGCATTTCCAGAGTTGAAGAAAACACAGACTAAAATGGTTCAAATTCTGTACTCTGTTCATATTTGAAATTATTTTACTTTAATTTTTATGTATTAAATTTCCAGAATATTAATAAAAACACATACCATATAAAAATACATTACAATAAGTGACAATCTGGAACAAATTGGTTAGTGTTAGGAAGGTGCACATTAGTAAAGTCTGTCTCTCTGTTCATATCCAGGGTTTCTTAGTGCAGGGAGATCCTGAAGCCTCAGTGTTACAAACCTCTGCTCAGATAAACACAGGACCAGGCAGGCCTGCATTTCTGAAAGAGTAACTATACGTCCCACTATCTCTGTTCGTTTCTTACCATTTTATTGTGTATATGGCTATGATAAAAAAAAATAAGACAACATCATGGATTATAGAAGTGCTCTGAGGTAATTTAGAGCCTTTTAAAGCTGTTTAGCAGAGCATGGTGATGCATGCCTGTAATCCCAGCAACTCCAGAGACTGAGGCAGGAGAATTGCCAGTTTGAGGCCAGCCTCAGAAATTTAGCAAGGTCCTAAGCAATTTGGTGAGACTCTGTCTCAAAAATTAAAAAGGGCTATGGGCATAATTTAGTGTTAAAGTGCCTCTGGGTTCAGTCCCTGGTACAAAAACAAAAAGAAAGAAAGCTATTTAATAAATTCCACTGCCCTTGCTTCTTCCCCTGAAACCTTTTCAACCATCCATTCACCTACTCAACGTCATCTGATGACGTTGAGTAAGTGAATCTGATATTGCTTAACATCCAGTGCCAGGTGCTGGCATAGGTACTGAGAACACTACAATAAATAAAAGAGCCTCTATCCTCCAGAAAAATAGAACTTTCTAAGGGAGATGGATATATAGAGATAGGTTGTCACCAGGAGGAAGTGGGAACAATGTATTTTGAAATGAATCAAAGTATTACTAGAATACGAGAATTAATATATCACTGAGTAAGCTTATCTCAGAGACATAGTCATGTTAGCATCATTCAAAAGCAAATGAGTCAGGGTTGGATAGGGGCTAATGAAGATGCCTCGTGGGTTTGCAATGTGCAGACACCGGGACACCAGCCTCTGCTACTCCTCTGTGAACATCTCCAACAGGAGCCCTAACTCCCAAGCATAGTGTGGTTAACGTCTACTCATGTGCTCTGCTGTGCATAAAAGAACCACTAAACACTGTGTCTTTTCTTCCATGGCAGAGGAAGACAGACGGAGTCACCTTGAGGACAAATGCATAAAAGGAGAAGTCTGACTTTTCCAGCCTGTCATCTCTGATCCTTTTTACTCCTAATAGAAATCAAGTCCCTTGACCCTTTCACAACAACATTCATACCTACTCCCCAGCCCTTTCCTTAGACATCAGGAAAGAATCCACATGGTATTTCATAGATTGCCACCTAGAATAAACAGTCTTGAGTTTGGGTTGCCCAGCAACTGAAGCTTTCTTGTGTTGGGAGAGCATCCCATTTTTAGAATCTGAAGAAGAAAAGAAGAACCAGATATTCGCTCACCTCATCCCCTGATGTCAAGGAGTAGACATGAGGCAATGACCCTGAGAAGCAAGGATGGTTGCAGGAGCAGCATCAAGCAGCCAGGGAATGAGATGCCACCAGCAGTACTTAGCAACATGGTTGCTGTGGTGTGCAACGATTCCCATAATGCCATGGGTCAACTTGTTTCCCATCAAAAGATGTTAACATTCTCCCCGTCCCTAGGGATATTACCTTACTTGGAAATAGGGTCTTTAAAGATCATCAAGTTAGTGGCTGGGATGTGGCTCAAGCGGTAGCGCGCTCGCCTGGCATGCGTGCGGCCCGGGTTCGATCCTCAGCACCACATACAAACAAAGATGTTGTGTCCGCCAAATACTAAAAAATAAATATTAAAAAAAAAAAAAAGATCATCAAGTTAAGATGAGTTCACTAGAGTGGGCCCTAAATCAGTATGACTATGGCTTTATCAAAAAGGGAAATTTGGACCCAACCAAACACACATACCAGAAGAACACCATGTGAACAAGAAGGCAGAGATTGGGTCCTAAATCAAACTAAGGAACAGCAAACACCATCAGAAAAATCACAGAAACAAGGACAGAGCCCTGGAACAGGTGCTCCACTCAGTCCTCAGAATAAACCAACCCTGCCAATGTCTTGATCTCAGATTCCAGTCTCCAGAAGTGTTAGACAACACATTTGTATTTTTTAAGCCATTGGTTTGCGACATTTTGTTACGACAACTCTAGCAAACTAATACATGCATTTTTACCCAACCTCGTTTTTCAGCCTCTCTGATCTGTGTTGAGCTACCTAAAATCCTTCTAATAATTTCCTTTCTTTGACTGGATTTGATTCTTGTTAATACCTTAAGCCCCTGTTTAACATTTCCTTTTGTACTCACTCTTCCCTTTATCCATCCCAACAACTCAAATTTCCATCTTATGATTCACATGGTTCTGAGGAAATTAGCTTTCCCCCAGGACCCAGGGAAGAGCATGTGACTTCTGTTCAGCCAGTCAACACTGTGATTGGTTCCAAAGTGAGCAAGTTCCTAAAGATGATCCAATCACAGTCAAGCACCAGTGTTTTTGTAGGGATGCTGAGGCAGAATCTCTCTTTCTAGAGGTACATAAGTAAAAATGCCTGTAGCCTAATGATTCTGGCAAGCTTGCCGCTAAGAGAAGCCAATCACAGAAGGAAAGAAAGAAACCCAAGGCTCTAAGTCACCAGTTCAGGCCACATCTGAAATCAGCTCCCCCTGTGGACTTCTCGCTTGATCCATTCAGTTTTCCTTATTGTATGTTAATGAAAGATGGACAGGTTTGCTATCTCTAGCCCAAAGCATCCAAACTGGAGCACTTGATTCATTCTCCAAACATCTTTCACATCATTTCACAGGAACAAAAAATTTTTAAAAAGATTATCAATCAGTCCTGAGTACTTGGATTATATTTTAAGGGCAGAGGGGTTATCATCCAGTTCCTGAGATGATGCTATTGACCTTAAAGGAAATAATAGTGATGATGATGGCGATGATGGTGGTGGTGGTGGTGGCAGGAGTGGTTACCTCCCAACTGCCCACTGTACTTGGAGAAAGCCTTCTGTGACACAGAAAATTGGTTCTGGGTCTTGAAGAGCCTATAAAAAGGGTGTCAGGTATTTCAGGCTGTAGGGGATTACAGGAGCATCCAAAGCTTAGGCCACACCTCCTATCTGCCTTCCCTGCTTTTACCTGCATGTTCCTTAGTCATAAAACACAGGTACCAATGGTCCTATAGTCATAATCCTGCCCACTAATTGAACCAAAAGAGATAATAAATTCAGAATTCCACCTTCCTGAAGGGAATGGGTTTGGTGCTAATTTTCTCTTCCCAGTGGAGTTTATGGCATGCCCTGGCTGCTCATGTCTGCACTATCACAATTTATCTTCCACAACTTGTCCTTTATTTTGTCTTGTGGAACTAATATTCTGGTTCCTAGTTTGCACTCAGTCTTCAGTGGTGGCTGAAACTCTTCTTTGTGCTTTGGTAAGTTGCTATTTCAGGAGGTTCCTTCTAAAACATAGAGACCTCCAAGAATCTGACTGCACTGCCTGTTGGAGAAGAAGTACTGTCCCTACCCAGCTATCCCTGCAGGGTTTCCTTTCCTAATTGCTGTATTTAACTTTTAGTCATAGACTTTAGCCTACCTCGGGTCTGAGTTTAGCCCTTGGCCACTTCAACAGGAATCTGCTGGCCACTCTTCTTAGGATATTGGCCCCACAGCTGTCAGGCTTTCTCCAAATAGTTGATCCTTTATCTGTACTTTAATCCTTTCTCCAGGTAGACCTCCAGTAGATGTCAAAGCTCAAACCATATGGATTATAGTACTTCTTTCTTCCAACAATAGCCTTTTATAATTTTATCTCTTTTTACTCCAGATCCCAGTGTCCAGTGTTCATTCTCTTGAATTCTCCCCATACTTATAATACCACCACTAACCTGCATCTCCTACTTCAGAATGATAATCTGAAAGTTATTTCCACCCATCTACCAAGCAAAGGCTATGGTTTCTTTTGTCTTAACTTCCCCAGAACTAAATACCAACCAAGGTAAGAGTCCTTGGGTATTTGGAATCATAAAAGAGATCAAATAAAAAATAAGAAGGTAGATGAAACATATGAGCAACACACCCAAAAGGGTGACCACAATGGGATTCAAAATAAAAGGAATTTCAGATGTTGGGGGGTGAGATTCTAGATCCATATGAGAATCACTAGTGTAAAAAATGACAGGGTTAAAGAGAACATAGTGGAAAGAAAGATTTTCAGCAAAAATGCTTTTCTAGGCATAAGAACCAATGAAGTAAAAAAAAAAAAAAAAAGGAAAGAAAGAAAGAAAATCAGCATAAAAACATAGCATAAAAACCATTTTTTTTGCTAATTGTCTTCATTTATATACGCAGTTTACATGAAAGATATCATTGAATATTTCTCTATTATATGCAAGTTTCATATAGATTTATGTGATTTATAGCATCTATAATTTGGCCAAATGTTCACAAATTTTAAAAACTAAAGGAACAATTCCTCAAGAAAGTTGTTTTCCATTGTTAAGGAACCACACTGGGTGTTAAGGAACCACACTGGGTATCGCAGAAGTAAGGATGTCAACATGGAACTCAGTAGTGTAAGTACACAGACAACAAGTCTTATAATATGGAACACAGGTTTGTATCCGAGGGTATAAAATGCTGGAGGTGACATCTAGTTGAGTCAGAGAGGAGTTGGCCTCTGGACTTAGAGAGAATTTACACAATAGAGTTAGAAAAAAGACAGAGTATCACGTAAGTCATATAGTACACTGATTCTCGTGATATTTTAGTTCACCCTTGCTTCCTCCCCCACCACCTTGTCTGCCTACTATTAATCCATTTGGCAATAAAATTAAAATGCCTGAGCGAACATTCTCAGCACAAGGTTTAGGGATTGCAGAAACTAATACTTATCACGTTTGGCCAACTTTCAATGTTTTCCCATACTAAACATGCCGAATAAAATAAATGTTTATCATGGACAGAGCCCCCTTTTCACTGGATTCATTTTTATAAACAGTTGTCTAATTTGTTTTCTTCCTGCATTTGGAAAATTGGAAAGTCCTTGCTTTTCTGCATTGACTGCATCTCGGTTGGGAAGTCATTCCAGCTTTATTACAAAACAGAGTGACACTTCCCAGAAAGATGGAACATATTTTGACCATTCCGAGCATTGCCACCTTAGTAAGATACCTCATTCTGTTTTTGCAATACCCATGTCTGGATCAGAGCTTGGGCTCAAAGACCCCACACAAGAGAAAGCTCGGGACTTGCAGATTTTGGCTTTCCTTGTGCTGAATCAGGAAACAAAAATGTCACTTTTTTGTAACTTTGGGTTTATCCTATTCTCTCCTAACCAGATGCACATACTTTGAAAAGACTCCCTTCTTTCTTAACAACCATAAACATGAAGACAATGGCTTGCTTAAATGTTATTAAATGGAGAATATTGAGTCTATTGTGGGTATCCCTTGATGTGGTTCAACTTCCTGATGAATGGTCACTAATGAAGAAACTGAAGAAGGAGAACTTATTTTATAATACTGGGAAAGTTTGTTGTTGAATAATTCATTTGGGTTAATGGGTACTTCTTCCGAACCCAATGTTCATATTATTATAGGTGGAGTTGTTCTTGAAAAGTGTTTCTTTGCTTCCTGACTTAGAAATAGAAATCCACTTTGTTGTGCTGTGTTTCCCATAGAGATACTTGCCAAGTTTAATCAGTACTAAACTCATCCCAGATTTATTTAGTACACTGTCCATGGCTGACCAACAGATAACTTCAACTTTCAAAATTTCAACAAACCATGTATAAGAGTCAAATTCAGAAGGATACAAATGGAATTGAAGAAAAAAAACTAGTTTTTGCATTTTATAATAGATTCAACCTAGTATGATTTTTATAAACTTGTGTGACATTTTTCTCTTATTTTTGGCAAATGAATTTTGTCTTTTATGTGTATAAAAATATGACTTTATTAGACAACACATAAAACAAAATCAAAATATTTTGACATTCATTAAACAAATAATTATTTAAAGCCCATTATGGCTACGACTTGGAGCTAGAGATGAGGCATTGAAAAGATAGACATGTCTCCTGCCCTTGTGGAGCCCAGAGGCCAAAAGAGAGAGGCAACTAAATGACAGGAAACAGTCAAACATCCTAAGTTCTGTTCATTATTCATAAAATAAATCAAGGAACAATGGTAAAGGAAGAATTTTAAATACTAATTCTCTTGGAAGAAAATCTGTACATGGATTTTACATTCATTTTTATGAAAATTTATCACTTGTCTTTTCCTTAGTTTGATAGCAAGAAACTTTTTTTTTTCCTTGCTGGGAATTGCACCCAGAGACACTATATTAACCGAGCAGTCCTTTTTATTTTTTAATTAAAAAAAAATTGAGATAGGATCTCATTTAGTTGCTTAAGATATTGCTAAATTGCTGAAACTGGCCTACAACTTGCCCTCCTCCAGCCTCAAGAAACTCAGTTTTGATACTTGGGTCTCAACAGTGAAGGAGAGTGTCCAAACAATTCATGATCGCCAGTTAGGATCTTCTAGAGGAAATTGTGGATGATCATTAAAGGACATGATTTAAGTATGTCTACTAGGAACTAGACGTGGGGGGAAAAAAGTTTAATTCATTCCTATCAGGAAAAAAAAAAGTTGAAAGTATATAATTTAATAAAACAAAGGGTAAAGAAGAAATAAAACATGTTTCCACCCTGTAACAACTTTGCAATATCTTCAACAAGCAACTTGAAATTTAAGTTCGAAATTCCAGTTCATGTATTGAATTCTGTTTTATTCAGCACTGGCATGAGAGATGTAAGACTCCCTCAACAGCTCCCTGTCAGGTGGTGTAGAAGACAAGAAGGCAGTCCTAATACACCATGTCAGTCTGGGGCAAGAAGACACCCCACAACCATCAAAGGACATTTGTAAAACACAATCATGTAAAGAACATGGTTGGTTCTTGGGGCTGCATCTGATTAATACAGGTTGCAGAGCAGAGGGTATGACCCGGAAGGCAAACTAGAGTACCTACAAATCAGGATAAAGGGTTTATATTTTAACAGGAAGTCAGTGGAGAACCTCAAAAGGGTTTCAAACCCTGGGAGTGAAGGAGGGGAATGACATTGTTAGGTTTCTTTTTAGAAAGATCTTTATGGTTGTGTGGTAGAGGACTCATCAGAGAAAGGGAAGACTGGAATCAGATATAAATAGGAGGCCTTCACAGCAATTCAAATAGACATGATTACAAAATCCTGAGCCATGACAATGGAAACAGAGAGGAGGATTAGGCTGTCTAACAGAGATCAGAGATGAGAGGATGGCTCCATATTGAATTAGATCATGGGGTAGATGGTAGGATCATTGGCTGAGATAGGAACTGCCGGAAGAGAAAGCAGGATTTAGTGAAAGACAGAGTCAAATTCTGAAATTTGTGTGCAAGATGTCTGTGGGTGGTGAATTGCAGCAGGCAGCTGGAAACACTGGCCTGGAGCCTCAGAGAAGAGATCTAGACTTGAGATTAAAAAAGAAAAAACAAAAAATGTGTGAGGGAAATCATTCCGTGTGAACATGTGAGGAAAAAAGAGGGTCAAGGACACAGGACTGGTAAACACAGACATTTAAGGGCTGAGCAGACAAAGAGGAATTCTAGCAGATGACAAAGAAATAAGGAAAATGAAGAACGGGAAAGATAAGAGTCATGGGACCACAGGGAGGAGAAAATGTCAGGAAGGAAAACACGGTTCAGAATGTTACTTGCTGTGGAGAGTGAGGGTGGTGTGGCCATTAGGTGACCTTGGCAGGACACTTCAGTGAGAGGGTGGGACCAGGAGTGAGCCTGCAGGTAAGGTGAGGAGTTAATTAGAGGCCAGGAAGCAGAAACAAGAAGTGTACACTTTTCTGAGGCTCTGTCCTTAGGAAAGGAGAGAAGGGTTAGTAAATATGCAGCTATGTGAGAGTATGCTCTGGAGTAAAGTAATACCTGCCCACACAAAAGAAAGCCTGTCATTTGTGCTATTGCTGTAGCTTAGGAGTGATAGAATGATGTTGGCAACATACAATTGCAACAATAGATCTAAATTTTTAAAATACTTTCTTCCATTTCCCCCTCTCCTTTTCTCCTTCCATTCCCTCCTTCTTCCTCTCCCTCCCTCCCTCCCACTCTCCCTCCCTCCCTTCCTCCCTCCCTCCCTCCCTCCCTTCCTTCCTTCCTTCCTTCCTTCCTTCTTTCCTTCCTCTTTTCTTACCTCCTTTTCTATACAAGAAGAGATAACAAATTATCTTCAGTAAGCAGGAAAAAAATACAAAAATCAAGGGTATGCCAAAGACAAAACTGCAACAGTTTAATAATCTTATATTGGTTTTATTTTCAATTCCAGAATCAGGCATCACTCCATTAATAGTGCTCCAATGAGCAGAGAAGCAGAGGTTGGTGTTACAGATAGAAAAGAGCTAAAGGAAGCAGAAACAGGGCAGTAAAAAAGCAGATTGGTCATTCCAATGTTCCTTTCCTTGTAAGGGAGGGACAGGAAGAGGACACAACAGAAAAATAACTGGTTAACATTGGGTTACCTCTTTTGTGTGAGGATTAAGGCAGAGGGAACTTATTATCATGCCAGTTGAAAGAGCCTGATTGGGGACTTTGTCTCGTATCTTTTAATCCTGATTTCTCAGGAAGTCAGATAAGCCAGATAAGGTTTCAGCTTGGTGACCTGGAACTTGAGCAGGAGTGACTCCATTTTTATTTTTTATTTTTTGGCCTCATCTCTTGGAGCTAGTCCACAGCAATAACCTCTTGAAATGTCTACCTAACAGGCATAACCAGAACATTTTAGAAATTAATGACTAAAGAAAGATCCAGATAAGAGTAATAACACAAATTTGTAACCCCCAATCCAAATACTTCTGTTTACTTTGTTTAGAGTTCATATCTTTTATATGGAGGCCTACTTTTGAAAAAAACGAACAAAACATTTACAGGTATGTTTTAAGGAAATATATAGAAGTTAAAGTGAATAGGAAGAATGAGAGGAATTTAGTTTTTATAAGAAGAAAGGTCACACATGCTCTTTAAAAATTATAATTTCTGGTGACACATTCCTGTAATCTCAGGGACTTATGAGGCTGAGACAGGAGGATTGTAATTTTGAGGTAACTCAGCAATTTAGCAAGATCCTGTCTAAAAGAAAGAAAGGAAGGACTGGGGATACAGCTCAGTGGTAAAACACCCTGGGTTACGCTGGGCGTTCAATCTTCAATCCTCAATACCCCCCAAAAAAAGTTATGATTTTCTGTTAATTACCTGAGCAATGGGAGGAAACTTAGAACCCATCACATGCTATTATAGCTGGGAAAATCGAGGCTCAGACAGGTCAGGAAACTTGTCTAATCATAAGACCAGGACAAAAATTCTTATTTCCTAACATCTACCCAACCACTACCCACCTCCTCCCACCCAAAGATTTTCTCTTCCCCAAACTAACGCAAGTTGCTAGTGATTACCAAAGGAATATAATTCTGACCATTGAATTCCCAAAGATTTCTTGCCAATAACAGAAAGAGCACAAACACACACACATACACGCACCCTTTGTCCTATAAATTGACACCCCCTCCACAGGTCTGTCTTTGCCTCTGTGTTTGTGCTCTACCTGGTCACGATGTCCCTGTGGCCTTGTTGTGTACCAGCACACAGATGGTCTGAGCTTCACAGGACAGTCCCTATCCTGGAGCCTTGTTCCCACAATTCATACAAAGGCCAACTTCAAAGGACCACCATTTAAGGTCCTCTGTGGGATTAGAAACAGGAGGTTTGCCACGTGTTTTCAGTACGGGTTGCATTTCTGAAGAGTCCCTTACACATGGCATTAGAATGGGAGATACATAAGGAGAAAAAGAAAAAGGAAGAAAAGAACACCCTTAAAGCTAATCCTGCTGTTGACAGAAAGCAGAATTAGTCTTTGGAAAGTGTCCATTCCTTAATATCGCATATTGCTCTCATTTGTAGCGTAAAATGATGCAACTCACATTGTACTTTGTCCAGTAGTGCACTTAATCCCCAGGAAAGAAAGACATGAATCACTGCAGCAGGACTTTTTGCCTCCCAAATGACTCTCTCAAATTAGAAATGAGTAATTATTATAAGGATAAATAACGATGCATTTCTCAGAATAGAAAAGTTTCCTCAAGTCATGAGACAGCACTCACAGGATTCCCCCATCCCAAATCCTGGAAATGCTAAGCTTGACACCCCCATTCTTGCGTTCAGGAACTGAGACATTTAAATGTGCATGAGTGTGGAAAAATCCACATTTGCTCACAGGATATGAATACGGTTTCCTTGCTTCAAGTGGCATCTTAATGGGAATTGTGTTTCGCACTCTAATTGAAGAGGCCAAGCCCTGGAGAAAGCCTCTAACTTTCAATAGCTGTGTATAAATAGAGTGGAGGAGCAAACAATCGCCGCGCTGCTTTCCCAGGCCCTCCTCCCAAAGCACCAACCGCAGAACCAGTCGCCAGAGAAATGTCACTCATGTGTATTGCCATGGTGGTTTCCATCTTAAACGCTGGTATTTACCATTCAGTCAATAGAGAATTGTAACAACAACAACAACAACAATTGCTATTTATCGTGATAAAGTTAGGCCAAGGCAAATGTCAACTTTTTTTTGGAAAACAAGTGCTATAAAGTAATTCAGATATTTTTTCTGGAGAAAAGTAATCTATTGTGCCTCTTTGTTCTCGTAGAGGTTCTATTATCTCTCTTCTGAGCTTTGGATGTCTCTAGTCACCAGGAAGTATCTTGAAATTTAGGCAAAAAATCTGTAAACAGATGAAATAGTTTCCCCCAAGCTATGGTTATGATCCACAGTCTGAATGAAGAATGTGTCTGTCCGTCATGCATTGTTCTCTGCAGTCCTGGTTTGATGAGTAAGGAGCTGAGTTACGGTTTCTTGGCTGAGATCAGCTGCCTTCAGGAACTTGAGTAACTGTCTCCAACCAAACGTGTGTACAGGAAAGTAAGAAGGGCTTTATGGAGGTCAGAATTTAGCAAAACACAAAATCGGCCTACCAATAACCTACTCATCATACACAGGAAAAGAAAAAAAAAAAAAAACTTGCAATCAAAAATGAACCTGAGAGGCTGAAACAGCAGGATCATAAGTTCTAGGTAGCTTGGGCAAGTTAGCAAGATCTGTCTCAAATTTAAAAACATAAATAAGTAGGTAAAATAATAATAATAATAATAATAAAATTTAAAAGGGCTAGGAAGGTAGCTCATTGGCAGAGCACTTACCTATCATATGGGAGACCCTGGGTTTTATTCCTGGTACTGGAAGAAAAGGAGAGAGAGAAAACAGAGAAAAGAGAGGAGAGGAGAGGAGAGAGGAGGGGAGAAGAGGGAAGGGAAGGGGAAGGGAAAGACGGGGAGGGAGGGGAGGAGAAAGTAAAGAAATAAAAACTTCTCCAAATTAAGTGCACTGAAAGTATAAATTTGAAAAATCAATGGCCATACTGGACCAGGGTGTTTTGTGAGACCTTTCTACCATCATGCTGACCCCAGAAGATTCTAGATGAAATGCAGCATTCTTATTTCTATCAGAAGTCCACTGTGGATCTGCCATTGGTGAAGGGAGCTAGCCTTAGGCTGCTAGAACAAATGTTACACTCTTCACTGGGTGAAATAGTTAATTCTTGTTTGAGCTAAATACCTGTCTCTTGAGTGTCACAGGTTATTTTCTTCATCCTATTAATCAGATTTAGTCAACCATTTTTTTTTTCTTTTCTCCTCATGCTTTGGATGATTTTATAATTTTATGGATCCCTTTTTAATTTCTGTTCTTTTTTAAACAAAATATTATTTGCTCAATTTTGCTTGGTTTGGGGCCATCTTTTTAGGAACATCAAGTAAACTGATAAAGGTTAGGATCTCAGAAGTAGAAGTAGGTCACACATCCATTTTGCTTACTTCTTGATAGAGGATCTTCATGTGTGAACATGGAGATGACAGTCTAGAAAAAAATGAAATATACTCGCTTCTGAGAAGCATTTACAAGGAACATTATTTGGCTTTAACCTCACAATGCAGATCCAGCAGTTCTACAAAAAGTGTCTCAAATGATCAGTCTCCTTCCACCCTTCCCCGTTATTGTTGCAGGTGAACAGAGTGGTTACTGAGTAATTGCCTATGTCAGAACATGTATTCTTTACATACATAATCTTATTTCATCTTCACCACACTTCTGAGAAGTAGGTTATCACAGTCTTGCAAATAAGCCCCTAAGGCTTACTGAAAGGTTTAGAAGCATACCCAATGTCCCACAGCTAGGAAGAATCAGGACTGTGATTCAAACCCAGGGCTGTCTGAGTACTCCTTTGAGAAGCTAACATTGCTTTCTAGCCCTGCCATTGCATGATTTCTTGGTCCTTAGGTAGATCTTTATCTTCATTGGTGTAGGCATATCCTTTGTATCCATAGTTCCTTTATACCAGCTCTGCATTTCATTTATTTTAAGTAAACAAAAACAAAAAACCTCACAAACATGGATCTATTGCAATTCTCTCCGCAGCATTTTCTCTTTTTGGCAGTTCTGTTTGGAATGAGATTATAGCACGTTCACTAGCATTAATCCCATGTGAATGGCAGTGATGTTACTAATTTAAAAATGTGGGATGCTACCAGTTTTCAATTTGGACAGTTGAAATTGTATGTATGGCTATTTTCCACTTGTAAATTCAATCTTTTATGCCCAAGAAGCATCTGAAATGAGAGAAATAAAAAATAGTGTTGCTAAATATTTGGGGGATTATTTTATAAGCCAGTGAAAACAGAATCTTTCATTTGTTTTTACCAGTGGTGGGAAGGTTTTCTTCTTTATTTTTCTGGGTAGATCTCCTGGGAATGTATACACATAATACAGAATAATATTCTTTTAATTTTTTTTTCTACAAACACTATTAGTTCCACATGCTGACATTCATCTCCCTTTTCAGAAATGCCCTGAGAACTCCTCTGACAAACTCAATACAGCTCAAAAACATCAGGGATGGCACAAGGGGTAGCTTATTTTAACTTCTGTACTTAAGTCAAAGCAAGACTTTTTATGGAGTACACATGGTCAAAACTGAAGTTGATTTTCTCCAAATAATAATTTTTTAAAAAGATTTTTTTTAATTCTCCAACATTTGGGTCTTTGATTGTGAAAATGTGAATCCATCAGGAAGCCTGGACCAAAAGGCCAATTCCTCATTTGTCCCCTACTGCCAGGGCTTATGGGAACAATACAGCAGCTGACTTCTGAAGAGAGAGCCAGGGACTAAATCAGAATTTTGAACTAAAAAAAATCTGTATATCACTGCTCTTCAAAAAGCATGATACAGGACAGTTTCTCCCAAAATGTATTCATCTTATCTGACTTTTTGGGAAATCCTGGTCCAGAAAGTTTAGAGAATACAGTACATTTTTCCTTCTTCTTTCTTATTCATACCACACATGGCCATGTTAAGGGCCTGCAGCAGAGAAAACAGTTGAACTGTCTTATGATAGCATTCTCTCCCTTCTTTGACAATGGAACTCTTTATCATATTTTTATTATATTAATATCACACAAAGCTGGTATTCTATAGAACAGACTTTGGAAATATTGATCATCAGGAGAAAGGGTGCATGATCTAAGGTGTTCCAGGTTAACTTCATGTCCCTTGAGTTTTACAAGTATCACTTGGACAAATCCCAAGACCTCATATAGAAAATTTGGGGTGGGTGGAATATTCTTTCTTCTCTGTCGCAAAGGAAAATGGGGAGAAGAAAGCAAAATGATGAGTGTGAAGGCATTTCTTATGCAGTAAATCTACATATACAGTTGTTATGGTTTTGTTGTTGTTGTTGATTTGTTTTTTAAGAGAAAAATCAGGCAACTTCCTTGTTGTGGCACAGGGAGGAAACAGGTACTTAAGCTGTACCCAGAAGAAGAGCTCCTCTCACATTCCATCTTATAATCAATCCTCAGATTTGCCTTCCTAAGGACCATGATATTTGGATATGATCTATTTGTTACCTGTAATGAGCCAAAGTTTTTATATCATACCTTAGCACATTCATGAGGCAAGGTTTAGAATCATCAGAAATACAGGAAGCAGCGATATCTGTATCTAATATCTAAAATAAGAAAAATAAATAAATAAATCAAGAGCTCACTGACTAAAACACAACAGGCAGGCTTACCAAAAATACAGGCAAGGTAACTAGTTACTGAATAGAATCTTGGGTGTCTGGAGAGATACTTATTATTTTGATGGGTATTATATTGGTTATGTGGCTTGCAAATTGAGGTCTGTCTTTTGAATGATTTTTAAAGGCATGACTAAATGTGGCTTTTCTAATTTATAATGATAAGTTATCCATGTTCCCAGAAAAGGAATGAATAGTAAATAAACCCATAATGACAACTTGGTATAATTCCCATTCTTGGACCACTGCCATTAACAATTTTCATTCTTGATTCTTTGAGTTTGAAAAGTATTTTCTATCCTTATACAGTATTTAATAATACTTTATACCTATGACATTATACTGATATGGTATCTTATTAATTGTAAGTTCTTATAATCAGATGTGTATAATGTGATATTTTTCTTACTTTACAGATGAAGAAATATAGAAATTTCAAAAAAGAATTTAATACTTGCTATAAGTTTGAGCAGCTAAAGGAAAGAGGTGGGATTTGAACTCGGAACTATTTGCCTCTAAGACATCTTTTTTCATTGAGTAGTATTATTTTTTCAAATTACCAGGTGTGTGATTCTGAGTCATGTCATAGCATTTTATCTTTTTAAAATTGTTTGTCACAACATTGGGCTGTGAGAAAATAAGAGTTTTCCACATTTATCTTTGAATCTACCTCAATATATAGAGAACTGTTTTGCCTAGGTGAGCATCATCTAACTGAAAAATTCTTTTCATGGTAAAATTGTTCTCATTTCATGGATTAAAATAACCATTCAAAGTACACCTTCCTTTTGGGTATTCATTGAAAATTTATTCTTTCTAAGGATATAAGTACATATTATTATGCATTTTTGGCATTAAAAATTACCTTAAAAATATGTCAATAAAAATATTTCAATACCCTTTGCTTTCTTTGCTGATTTTCCCAGTTTTAAAATAATATCACAAGGGTTTTTTTTTCCTAACTTTTCAGCATTCAATATAATTTCTTAAGTTATTAATATTAAAAAATTGCCTTCATAAAAGTGATAATGTCCATCTCTCTTGTTTTCAGAATTTACACATTCATGTATTTTGAGAATTGTCTATGCACCAGGCTTGACCTTGGGTGCTAGAGAGAAAGTGATCAATAGTGGAGGCCCCATCCCCAGGAAGCTTACAGTCTCAAGAGGAAGCAGGCAGAAATCATAACCACAAAACACACAGAATAGGGGTATTATGTTAAGATAATTAGAATGTTCCACTAATTGAATCAGGAGTTTTGGCAAGGAATTACCCATGGGACTGGTACCTAAACTGAATCTTGAAGAATGGATATCTGTAGGTTAGACAGACAGATAAGCATGGCACAGTCCCAGGCAAACATTAATTAATATATGTATGACACACGGGACAAATGTAAAAGGCTCTGCATTATCTGAAATTATTTGAAATATCTACATCAATTGCAAATACTTTTCTCAGTTGCAGACTTGGATTCAAAACTTCAGTATCGCAATTAACCCCATAATTCTTCAGAGCATTTTTTCAGTTAAAAAATAGAAAATGATAGGTTGAATAGGAGCGAAATAACTGATGTAATACGACATGCCTATGGCCAGATCTGTCACCAATATGCATTCAATTTCAATAAGCAGCAGTTTTATTTACAGATTCTGTCTGATCGTTTTGGGAAATTGCCCATTTTTAAGCTTCTATGATAGTCTCCTCTCTTGTGCATTTGTATGATATTTAATTTGCCCACCCATTTTTCTATTGAGAACACATCCTTTCATCCCTTGGGGGTTTTTTGTTTGTTTTGCTTTTTGGAGTGGGGGTGGGGATATGTTTTCTGCAATGCACTGCCCTTTTAATAACTGAGTTACAGCAACAAAGTATCCAAGTGTGACAATTTCGGAATACAAAATCTCAACATTGCATAAGGTGTAATATTCTCTTTACTCATTCCAACCTCCAGTCTGCCTAAATTAGTTTAGATGTCAGATCATCAATAAACTATAATGTAATGTTACTTCTTCTGCCATTTAACATTACCAATTGTGGAGATATTCAGTCTTACTACAATTACCTAAGAGAAAATATAACATGATGGAAGAAAGTACTGAGGGTTTGCTGTTGTTTTAATTCCAAAAGTGTGTCACCACTATTTTTTAAAGTAAGTATTGAAAAGAGTGTGGGTGTGGAGCTCTTCAAAGACACAATTCAGGTGATCCACTCAATGTCTCAGTCTCATTCACTTGTCTGGAAGCCAAACATTCTTACCTGGAAACTCTGATGACAATATGCAAGTTGTGACATGATTTGCTTCTTTTTACTTTAACTAGAGGTAACTTTCCCAGGAAGAACTGGCGCATGAGCCATCTATAGTATCACTCCCTTCCCTAAATGCAAACAGTGGATTTGGTCATTGCAGTTCTTCAGAATTGCCCTTTGGGGTTGAATATTTGGGGGGAATTGAAATGATCTTATCCCTATTTTACTATAGACTAAAACAACAAACATCTTGGTAATCACCTATGTCACTATGGAGAGAACATATTGCTATGGATACTGCCTTGAAATGTTACCTGAAGGGCATTTGAATAGGAACATGCTGTGCTGGATTTTTAAGTCCTTGGAAAACTCCCCAAACAATTTTTCTCCATATTTTAGTCAGTGTATTTTCATGGAAAATGTACACAAGAAAAATAAGATCTTATAATTAAATAACCCTGTTCATAATTTTGGTTCTGCCACAACCTTGCTGAGAAATTATGCAGCCCAATTAATTAAAAGAAAAACAAACTTAAAGATTCAGAAATAAAAAATTTAAAAAGAAGTATATGCTTAATTCACCAATTGTATCACCAATCCCAGTATAAATGATTGATGAATTCAAGATATTTTTAAGTCAATGACCAATATGGAAGAATATAAGAAAAGATGAAGAATTGTTTTAACTATTATTCTAGTAGATATGTTGTAGAGGGTGATAATTTCTTGCATTTAAGAAAGATCTTTTGGCCCAGTGAGGTGGCACACATCTGTAATCCCAGCAACTCAGGAAGCTGAGGCAGGAGCATTGTAAGTTCAAAGCCAGCCTCAGCACTTAGCAAGACCCTGTCTTGAAATAAGAAATAAAAATAAATGCCTGGGAGTGTATCTCAGTGGTAAAGTGCCTTTGTGTCCAATCACTAGTAGAAAAGAGGAAGACAGAGGGAGAAAAGAAAAAAAAAATCTTTTGCTGTGATTACACCAATTAAGTATGAATACATTGATTAGGAAAGTTCCTATCAGGAACTACCAAAGAATGAAATTTACTCACATTTGTGAAATTTAAGCACATTTTTGATGATGGTAATGAATTTAACATTTCAGTTAAAACTAACAAAGGATTGCAATGAAACAAGAAGCATGAACCTAATAAGTGAATTTGTTCTTTTCTTTATTTTTCTATTTATGGTACTGGGAATTGAAGTCAGGGACAGTCCACCACTGAACTGCATCCCAAGCCCTTTTTTTAATCTTTTATTTTGAGACAGGGTCTCCCTAAGCCTTTTTGAGGCTGGCCTTGAACTTGTGGCCCCTACCTCAATCTCCCGAGTTGCTAGGATTATAGACAAGGACCACTACATCCAGCTGTTGTTTTTCTCTCTACAAAAGGCATTTGCTGGAAGCTGCTTTGTATGAAAATATAATGGTAAGAATAATTCAATAATAATAAGTGTTGCTATTATTATTGTGCCTAATATCAGCCTTCATAAAACTCAAGGTCCTCATAATAAATATCAGAAACTTATAAGATTGATATGAGCCAAAAGACCATCAATCATAATTTTGTCACTATATGAATAAAGTGTGTGTGTGTGTATATATATATATGCACACACCTTATGTTATGCATATATAAATATATAAAATATTAGAAATAACTATATAACCAGAGAATGGTTAAGGATGAATCCAAGCAAATATTTAATTTTCTGATTGGTTTGGATTGCATTTTGAGTTGTTTATCCTTCTAATATAATATAGGAAAATCATTAAGCATGTTAAATTAATTCCAAAACAAGTAGCTGAATATTTTTTTTAAAAAAAGTCAAATAAGTTGTGGTAAAAAGCAAACAAAACTACTTGAAACTTCATATGAACTTTAAATATTTTACTTACAATAGAAAAGTTAGATACATAATATACATTGTCCTTTGGACCATAAATATTTGCAAAGTTCCTTTAAGAATTCAAAGAAGACACATTCAAGGAAAAAGTAACCAGCTTAATCATCTTAATGAATAATATTTCCCATGACAATATTTTTCCATCTAAACTACGTTGCCACTAATAAATAAGGGACAAAGGGAACTGTCATGCTGTTCAATAAAGATTTTGCAAATGCTAAAATTTAAATGTTTTGTATTGCACTGGAACTATTTTATTTCATCCAATATATTACTGCAATATGATAATCCAGACAACTTATGTGGGTGAGCATTATAGAAGCCACAGGGTAGCCAGCATAATAAGAGAAAACCACGGAGGGTCACCATGTCAAAAAAAAAAAAAAAAAAAGCTTGTGTATTATTTGCATACAAATCCTGTGGCAGTCAGGCACAATGATTCATCCAATGAAATGTGAAATTACCATACATTTCCTGAAATTCCACCTCTTCCATGAAACCTCTTATATTAATTAATTAGAAGAGACAGTTTCCCAAGCAAAATAAGTATAGTAATTTCCTCTAAATTCACTTTTCCCCCTCAGCTTGTGTCTCAAGACACATTTTCTTTTTATGTAGCTGCATGATGCTAGGCTTGCTAACAGCCAGGAGATTAAGGGACAATCAGCGATTTTTAGCCTCTTAGGCTATAAGTCTATGGGAAAGAAAAAAACCTGTCTCTCTATAGCTCCTGCTTTTGACTCAACCTGGCTCTGCCCAGTGAGTATTCATATTTTGAGAATGATGAGGATGAATGTGAGAAAGATGGTAAAGCTGTCTGTGGAAAAGGTTGATTATAAAGTGGTGGCACACACCTGTAACCCAGCTACTCAGGGGACTGAGGCAAGTTCCAGGTCAGCCTGGGCAACTTAGTGAGACCCTGATCCAAGATAAAACATGAAAAAGGCTGGCAATGTAGCTGAGTGGTAGAGCCTCCCTGGATTCAATCCCCAGTATGGGGGAGTCAGGGAGGATAATGACAATAAGGCGCATAGTCAAAGTTCCTTTTGCTGAAAACCTCGAAATATGGGCACAACACAAAAGTGTGCTTAGGTAATGTTGTGAGGGACCTTCTTTGTCTTCTCCCCTGAGGATTTCTTTTTTTTTTTTTTCCTATGAGCCAAGCACTCATCAAAAATAATTTGATAAGTTAACATCAGAGTATTTATTTTGCTTACACAAAATAAGGACAAGGAAACTTCACTATTTCACCAGTTGAGAATGGCTGTTCTCCCTCCAATCCAGATTTCTCTTGGAGGACCAAATATTTCAGCTTGGTTTGATTGACTCCATGTTGTTGTTGTTTTTCCCCTGGAATATTGTCTCTGTTGAAAAACTGGCTTTACAAAGAAGGTGGCAGCAAGAAAATTTCAGAATCCAAAGCTTAAAAATAAGTCTTGGGCAGTGTGGGATTATTTTCTGTCTCTGGGAGGGCTCATCCAGTGTTTGAGGCCTGGGGACAGAGGCAAAGTCCCCAGCCACTCATCCAGGAGATATCACTCTCAGTAGCGTCTGGTGTCCTGACCTGTGCTCGCCCAGGATGACAGTGGGTAAGGAGCAGCAGGTCACAGGGGCCCCCTGACCCTCTGGGAGACAGCGCTCTCCCTGGGCAGACCCCGGGGCTGAGGGTCAGCGGCCAGGGGAGAATCATGTCAACGACTGCCCCCGCTTGTGGTCCCTGAGGTACTGGGACAGGGATGCAGGAGGCAACCAGTGTCACAAGACGTCCCTGTCCCCAGCCAGGCCGAGCGCCTGGCTAAGTGAGGAGAAAGACGGTGTCCCTCCTCAGGGCCTGGCCCCTGCGTCTGGTCTCACTTCCTCCGGGCACCGACTGGAAGGGGAGGAAGTGACACTCAGGGGAAGGCCGGGAAGTGAGGCCACCGTCACATTCAAGTTCAGGGTGCGACAGCTCAGTCTGCCTCCCCAAAAGCCCCATACTCAGCTCCCCTTCATGGGGCATGTCCCTTCTGAGAGTCACACCCTGCCCTTTATAGGCACAAAAACCAAGAAGTTCCAGGGACAGGTCCATGTTTAGGCCCCCGGATCTGGAAGTTCCTCAGACATCCAAGTTTAGACCCCCAGATCCGGATCTGGAAGTTCCAAAGGTGCAAGTCCATGTTTAGGCGCCCGGATCTGGAAGTTCCTTGGGTGCACA
The DNA here is from genome assembly GCF_047511675.1 of Marmota flaviventris. Taxonomy (NCBI): domain Eukaryota; kingdom Metazoa; phylum Chordata; class Mammalia; order Rodentia; family Sciuridae; genus Marmota; species Marmota flaviventris. Next base: position 57,397,214 of record NC_092503.1, read on the forward strand.
TCCATGTTTAGGCCGTAGCATCCGGAAATGCCTCAGGTACGCGTCCATGTTTAGGATCTAGGATCCAGAAGTTCCTCAGGTGTCCATGTTTAGGCTCCCAGATCCGGAAGTTCCTTGGGTGCACATCCATGTTTAAGCGCCTGGGTCCAGAAATTCCTCAGGCATCCATGTTTAGGCCCCAGGATCTGGAAGTTCCTCAGGTGCACGTCCATCTTTGGGCCCTTGAATCCGGAAGTTCCTCAGTCCTCCATGTTTAGGCCGTAGCATCCAGAAGTTCCTCAGGTGCATGTCCATTTTTAGGCCCCCAGATCCGGAAGCTCCTCAGGTGCATGTCCATCTTTGGGCCCTTGGATCCGGAAGTGCTTTAGGCATCCAGGTTTAGGCCCTTGGATCCGGAAGTTCCTCAGGCATCCATGTTTAGGCTCTAGGATCCGGAAGTTCCTTTGGTGCACGTCCATGTTGAGACTCTAGGATCTGGAAGTTCCTCAGGCATCCATGTTTAGGCCCCAGGGTCCGTCCCCTGAGGATTTCTATCTCTGAGAGGTCATATAATGCAACTTAATAGTCTTTCTTTTGATTCTACTTATCAGTTATATGTCTTAGGGCAAGTTATTTTAGCCTTCATAAAACTCAAGGTCCTCGTAATAAATAATCAGAAACTTATAAGATTGATATGAGCCAAAAGACCATCAATCATTAGTCAAATAAATAAAAACAATGGTTATAACATTCTTGGTACTGGGTCTGGCACATGGTTAACCCTCAATAAATAACACATACTATTTTAAGGAATTAAGAAATCTACGTTCTTAGGTTGGAGATGTGACTCAGTGAGAGAGCTCTTGCCTAGTATGCGTGAGGCCCTGGGTTCCATCCTCAGTACTAAACAAAAAATCACTAAAGAGAAAACCCCTAAGAAATCTGTATTCTTAATTTACCCAAAACCCCAAATAAGATAACACATGATTCAGAATTAGATTCTAATAATATCTGTCCTCAATTTTGTGTTTGTCTTATGGTAAATGATATATCATTGTAAGTATTATCTCCCCCCTTTACATGATAATTTAATAAACTCTTTGAACCTTAGTTTCTTCGTCCATAAAATATTTTCATGGTGATTAAATGAGATGATAAATACTTGATATACCCACCCACAAAACAATGAATGCTTAATACATGATCATCAACCAATATTTGGAACTATTATTATTGTTAAACACCAATTACACGTTGCTGACTTCTAAATCTCTATCACCAGCCCACATTATTTTCTGTCTACAAACACATGGTTCAACTTCCTATGAGATGTCTCCCTTGGGGTTTTCAACAGCCATCTCAAACACAGCATGTGCAGGATGGATCTCAGCATCGTCATAGGACCGCTCCCTTTTGCACCACCCATTTTCTACTTTCACTAAACTCCACAGTTTCCCCAGCCAGCAACCTGGGAGTCATTCTGGACATCCTTCTCCTTCCCTTATTCCCACTTCCACTGAGTCATAAAGTGACTCAGTATATCCACCTGTATATCTCCACGCAATGCTTTCTCTCATGACCATCACAAGAAGCCACCTATGATTTGTAAGTAGTTATTTATGATTATTTCACAAGTGAATAGATGATTGTATAAGCTTGCAGTTCCTAATTCTCTTTGAGATAGGTGGAAAGTACAGAATTCATTTTGCTTTTTGTTTGAAGTGCTGAGAATCGAACCCAGGACCTGTGTACACTAGGCAACAGCCCTACCAAAGAGCTACTTTCCAGCCCGGGATGCAGATTTTGGGCTGGAATGTGAGCATCTGCACTTGAGTCTCAACTCTGCTATCTACTAGTTGGAAACTTTGAAGAAATTAGTTTACAATTTTAATAAACTTGTTTTGTCCTTGTGAGGATCAGATATGATCATGGATATAAGCCTTGTAAATAGGAAAGGACTGTGAAAATATAACTAACAATAAGCAATACACAGATTCAAACAGAGTGTAGCTTCACATAGACGATGTTATTGAGACCAAACCTGAATAATTGAAGTGGTGTACTCTGTGAGTATCTCTCCTGGGGAACATGCAACACAGACTCCTATGTACAGGCCTGGATTCTGTTATTAATTCTCATTCGTCATGTGTTTTGTGCATGTTGCTCAAAAGGACTGAAACTTCTCATCTGTAAAATGAAAATGGGGATAGACTTTTTTCACAGGTTTTCTGTGAAGATTAATGCATGAAGCCTGTAAAGCAAATCATGGAATGTTGCAAGTCCTCAAAAAATGTTATGCTGTTATCATTAAAAGCCTTTCTTTTAGGAGAGTAGGGTGGCATTTGCCTGTATCCTAGCTACTTGGAATGCTGATCGACTAACCTTGATCGACTGCTTGCTATGTACCAGGCACCAAGAGAATCCCAAATTCAAGGCCAGCCTAGACAATTTATCAAGACTCTGTCTCAAAATAAAATAAAAGGTCTGTGACAGGAACTGTGGCACATGCCTGTTGATCCCAGTGGCTCTGGAAATTGAGGATCAGGAGTTCAAAGCCAACATCAACAACTTTATGAGGCCCTAAGCAACTTAGTAAGACCCTGTCTCAAAACAGACTATAAAAAGGGCTGGGATATGGCTCAGAGGTAAGCACCCCTAGGTTCAGTCCTTGGTACAAAAAAATAAAGAAAGTAAAGCCTTTATTTTTTCCTGGAAACCCAATATAGTAACTATTCTCTTTAAGCTTTTTAAGATGTAAGAAACTAATGGTCAAATGTTACTATGAGTCAAATCACTCAAAGTAAAAGCAAATTGAATGTACACAATATCATAAACCCAGAAAAAAACGAAGATTGCAGTAACTATTAGGAAGATAAATGGGCATATGTATTTACAATAACCAATACATACTAATCAATAGTTTTACTTTGAATAATTTTTCCCATGGTTTTTCAAGGAATTTGATAATGCACTGTTATAACCTGACTAATCCCCCTGGCTAAATTCATCCTCAAATTCTACCATATTTTACACATTTCTCAAGACACTATTCTTACCTTGTCATTTGCTTTAAAAATTTTGGGTTGTGTCCCACAATGCAAAATATGAAAGCCAAACCTTTTTGGTTTTTTTCAGTACTGAGAATCAAACCCAGGGCCTACCTTTCCAAATTCTACCCACACTTCTCTGACTTTGATGGCTATGGATAAGTCCTTCCTCTACTCACACCTCTGTAATGATGAGGCTGAGGCTAACAATGATGATAGTAATTAACCTTGATCGACTGCTTGCTATGTACCAAAAGATTGACCTATGTTACCTCATCTTAATCTTATAACCACTCTAATAGGCAAAGCACCATTATTTTCATCAGAATGAAGTAGAGAAGGTGAGTAACTTACCAAGGTCGTACATACAGTAGAGGCTGCTGGGGCCTGGATTCTAAGGAATGCCTGCCATCCTCTATGTCCGTGAGCTTTCTCAACTATCAGGCTCTACTTCCCCTGTTGCCATGTAGATTGTCACCGTGGGTTTGACAGCGCCATTTTCTGTTCTGTGTCAATAGCTAACTCTTCTGCATATGTTTGCTCTCCTAGTAGAATGGTTGGTTATTCCCCATTTACCTCTCCATATCTATTCTCGGCTTTGCTCTGGGCTTTAAGGGACTAACTAACCTTCTGGGCTGCTTCATCCATTTTCTTGCCCTCCAGCTTCCATATGGGTTGGGCCAGTGAAAGGCCTGGCAATGAAATTGATGATAGAGAAGAAAGAAATGGACTGACCCTCCCACTCCCATCACTTCTCCTTCCAGCCTTGCCATGTTTGTCTATATCCATGGCTTCTAATGGGGCCTTCTCCCAGGGGCCTCACTGTGTGATAATGGAACCCTCTTGTTCACTCAGATCTGGTAGTGGTGGTAATAGCTTCCTGCTGAGTCTAAAGCCTTGCTTCTTAACCTTTATTCACACCATCTCTCCTCACTAAGCCCCTGAAGAAATCCTTCCTGTCTCTTCCAACCTCTCCAAATTCTACCCATCCTTCTCTGTTGGGTTTCCTTAAATCAATCATGCCACGATAGATAATTTCTTCTTTAAACTGTGTCAGCTAAATATTTTTTAACATGCCATCTGATTCCTTCCTGGAAGCTTCATGGATCCATCACCACCTCAAATTTTGAAGATGAGATTAAACATAAGACCTCTTCAATAGATATTGATCAATCCTTTTATTAATGGAGTATGCATATGTATGTGTACATAATGTGATAAACTCACAAATACGAATCTATACAGATGGACTATCTTTCATCTTTCAAATTTGTCTTGTGGGTCATTATCAACCATGCCCAGAAATCTTAATCTCTTCTAAGTATCATCATAAAGGAGGAATATATAGAAAATATTTGGGAAGTTCTGATTTTGCATTTTGTGAGTAGTTTCTGAAAATTGCCTTCTTTTCCTTAGGTATATTAATGAAATGGGATTCTTCCTATTAAAAAAAAAGTGTAGATTCTTAGATGTGAAGTAGTCTATCACAGAACAAAGCAGCATTTTCCCAGTGGTCTCCCGAGCATAACGGGGGTGTGTGTGCATCTGTTGTTAGAGGTGCTTTTCCTGGGGCTAAAAACCACCTTTCTCTGGAAGACTGTTATAAGGGCTAGTTTTTCCTGAGCCTGTCCTTCCTGCCAAACACAACTTCATGCTTCTTCATCATCTAAAGGGCCTCTCCCCATCCAACTCCAATTCCAGCCTGTTCAAACTAACCCCAGTTTTTTTCTTTCCATAAAACAAACAAAAAACTGAATTTGAAAAAGCCAAAAATGGCAGTGAATGAATACAATGTCTATCTTTGGAATTAGAGGACTTCTAGTTGGCTGATTTTGTATTATAAAAAACATCCTGATTGCATTCTTATATCTAGATGAGGCTATTTGCATACAAAGAAAGAAAAACATGTTTTTTTAGCAAAACCTAAGAAAAGAAAACATGTGTTCTGATATTTCTAATATTTGTGACTATTAAATCTTATTTTGTTACTCTTACTTAGACAAATCTGTTTAAATTAATCCATTAGAAAATAAAAGTGAAAATTGGCAGCAGAGAAACATGTATATGCCTCATACTAGTCTCAGTCACTTAGAGAATACTTGGTATTTACCAGACACAGGAGCACATACCTGTGATCCCTGTAAAGCAGGATGATCTCATGATAGAAGACAGCCTTAGCCACTTAGCAAGATCTCCATTGCAAAATAAAAAATAAAAAAGAGCTGGGGATATAGCTTAATGGTAGAGTATCCCTAGGTTCAAATCCCAGTACAAAAAAATAAATAAATAAAAGGAAGGAAGGAAGGAAGGATGGAAGAAGCGAAGAAAGAAAAACAGAATATTTGCTACTTGAAGGTAGAGCAAATATTGACTATTATAGATCATTGTTGACATGGGTCAGTACAGTTTTTTTCTGATTCTGCTCCCATTAGTAAAGTTTCCAAGATAGCAGAGCCATGTTTTAATTGAAGAGTGGCATGATAGAAAGACTTCTTCCTCAGCTACAGCCTTGTCTGTTTCTGGAATCCCTGCCCATCTCCCTCCCTTACCAGCAATAGTAACTTTGAATTTAAGGGTGAAGGAATTTATCAAAGGATTATTTGTAGACAACTGAGTACAGATGAATGATTGGTTTGTTGATGCTTTCTTTCCCTATAAAAATGAAAATTAAACCTAAACATTGATTTTGATCATCAGGAATGTGATACTACCTTCAAGGACTTATAACTTTACAATACCATGTCTGAAGTTTATATGAGATATGTTCAGTCACTTCATGTGTCCTAATGGCTGCAGACAAGCTAGAATTTCCTCTTTTATTTTAAGTAAAAACAACAACTGCAGCAAGAATATAAAACTTTCCATTGCTGAGGAAGGATAGTTAAGCTTGGTATAATCAGCAATCCCTCAAACATAATAATTAGTCAAGACTCGATCTAGGTTTCTACCCGAATCTGCTAGGTATGCTGGGGTTATACATTATGAGCAAGATGCAGATGACCATGACTTCACCATAGTCAAGACCATAAGACTGGCAGATGATTAGGGGAGCTTTGTGATGTCCTCCATGTTAGTAAGGACACTCTGAGTTCAAGAACGGATCTCTCCATTCTGTAGTCCTGGAACTTCACTTATCAATATAACCAGGAGCTATTAGATTTGAGGACAGCAATGCTCAACACAGATTGTACAACAGAATCAATCATCAGCAGAAGTTGAAAACATATATATGGCCTGAAGTCATCTCTGAAATTCTGAACCAATGCATCTGACATGAGTCTCCATGTGCGAGTGTTTCAAATGACTTAAACACAGCCTATGTACAGCAGTCCTAGATCACAGTGTGATGCAACTAACCTTTCTTTCCTTCTCCCCACCCTTTTCTCCACCCTGTCTTTCCTCCCTCAAATGTCTACATCCAGTAGTCAACGTCTTCTCTTTTCAAAAGAGAAATTTACTTGGAAAAGCAAAGTTAGGTTATAAAATTGCTAGCAAACAATAACTCGGTGGATTCATTTAAAAAGCATTTGTTAAGTCTTTACTGTGTGCTCATCAGAACAAACATCACTAACAGAGCTGAAAGAAATTTTTTTTTCACTGCAGTTACTGGGTGTGTTTCTCTGTACTATTCTATTTTCTATTTGCCAGCTCCATCGATTCATTGTGTTGGCCAGTTAGTGTAGCCCTCTCTAGGATAGTCCTGAAAAAATACAGACCCTTCTTCTATCCTCTTTTACCAGACCAAGAACATGATTATGTAGTTTCCTTTCAAAATAATTTCATGACTTGATACATTTCCTAAATTTTCAGATTTTACTGTAATTCCTGAGAGAGGAAAGCACCTTAATCATTAAACTATTTGCATTTCAAATTCACAGGTGTGATCACCCAGGAAGATTGCTTGAACTGAGATAATCCTATTTGCAGAATGACCTCAATCTGAGGGTGGACCTTCCCTATTCTGGATGAGTCATTCTCACTCATCTCAGATTGGAGAAATTGAAATTTATTTTATTCGGGGACCTATAACAATTCTGTTCAGTTGGGCTACTCTGAAAACATATTATGCAGTTAACAGTGAATCCCTCCCCTTAGAAGTCACTCCTTAGAAACTCAAAGAAAAATATGGAGTTTCATCCATATTTTCTCTACTTTTCAATGCATTTATTTATTTTTTATTTATGGTGGTGCTGAGGATTGAACCTAGGGTATTCTACCATTGAGATACATCCACAACCTTTTTATTTATTTATTTGTTTGTTTGTTTGTTTGTTTAAGATAGGGTATCACTAAGTTGCCTAGGTTGGCCTTGAATTTATGACCCTCCTGCATCATCCTCCCTAATGACTGGGATTACAGGTATGTGCCATCACACTCAGCTTCATAGTTACACTCCTTTTGTTGTAACTATCCCTTATTTGATGATTTCTCCCATTATAAATCTTTCCCCTGGAACTCTTTCCTAAATTTCAGTCTCAAGTCCAGCTGTTTCCTCTCATCTGTACCCAAGTGACCCATGATGATTAGTCTTCCCTCCACATGTGCTCTTCCTCTTGGTGGCAATGCCAAGTACCCAATGTCTCAAGACAGAAACCTAAGGGTCATCACAGATTGATTTCATCCCATCCTAGCTTTTCTTCAACCCCTCCACCCCTCTGAATAAATCACAGGTACCTCTTTTTTTACCTGGGAACATCTCTCATGTTCATCCTGTTCTCTCCTTTCCACTTCAACAGCCTTAGCTGAGAGTCTTACTAACTCTTGGGGTCATATTGTAATTGGTCTCTCTGACTGTAGTCTTTTTATTCTTCATTTCAGCCCAACAGAGCCACACAAAGAATATTTCTTTCTTTCTTTTAATTTATACATGACAGTGGGATGCATTACAATTCTTACTACACATATAGAGCACAATTTTTCATCTCTCTGGTTGTATACAAAGTATATTCACACCAATTCGCAGGCTGGTAGACCAATGCTACAGAATAGAGGTCACAGAGACTAACCCACAAAACTACAATCATGTTATATAGACAAAGGTGCCAAGAACATGCATTGGAGAAAAGATAGCCTCTTCAACAAATGGTGCTGGGAAACTGGAAATCCATATGCAACAAAATGAAATTAAACCCCTATCTCTCATCATGCACAAAACTCAACTCAAAATGTGTTAAATTCATGGAACTGTACATTAAAAATAAAGTTTATTGTAAGTTAAAAAAAAAGCAGGCAGGAGATGATGAAGTCTTAACTAAGGTAGGAATTTAAAGGTAATAGATTATTAACTGAGAGGAGGAGATAACAGATGATTGCCAGAATTCTTTAAGGAACTCGATGACTTCTCTTTAGTTACATCATTTTTAAAAATTTGTTCATTTATTCCTTATAGTTTATGGAGAATCTAATATTAAGTTTGCGGTGAATCATATCAAATTTCATTATAAATATTTTGATGCATTTTCAATGTTTCAGTATTTTTAGTGATGGTTTTTAAAAAATATTATTTAAGAAAGAATTTAACATGGTACAGATGAAATTTCAAAGAAAAAAAAATACAAATTAGAAAAGAGAATTCTAGGTGGCATATACCTGTAATCCCTGCTATTCCAGAAACTGAGGAGGGAACATTGCTTGTTTGAAGTCAGCCTAGGCAATTTAATAAGACACTATCTCAAAATAAAAAATAATGTAGCTCAGTGTGGAGGCCCCTAGGTTAAATCCCCAGTAAAACACACACACACACACAAACAAAAAGAAAAAAAAAAAGAGAGAGGTTCTACTAAAATGTTAAAGGTAAGTTGGATAGATTATTGCAAAATTATTCAGGGTTAACAACTGAGCATAGAGAAGAGGATACAGGGAATACAGGTAAGTACAGGAATGTTCTTTGGAGGGAGAAAAACTTGCTCTGGATGAACCCAAAAGTCAAACTGGACATAAGCCACATGAACCAAGCATCTGGCTAGGTTTAAATATAGCTAGATGGAATTTTAGCCAGTTTAAACAGAAGATTACACAAATGGGTTAAGAGTATAGCTCAGTGGTAAAGTGTTTGTGTAGCATGCTCGAGGTCCTGAGTTTGAGCCCCAGCACTGTAAAAAAAAAAAAAAGACAAAAAACAAATAAACAAACAAAATGTAGTGATATCATGTATTCAGATGTTCTGTAATTTTGTATATAATTCTATACTTTTATTCACAATCCCAACCACTTTATAGATAAAAATCAGCTAACTTTTCAATCTAATTTAATTTTAATATAATTTACTAATTTAAAAAAATGGAAATAATATCTTGTTTTGATAAAAATACTTGAACTCTCAGAGAGTTCCTTGTCCCAGAGAGATTGTCCAGGTGTATAGAGGAAGGTGTGTGGTGTGTGTATCCTTGTGGAATTGGTGGGAAAGGACAACGTGCTTCGTGTTGGTCCTCTGACTAATACTGAGTGTCTGCTGTGTTTTAGAGGTGACCGTTATCATCCGGAGGTGTTTGTCCTGATGGCCTCCAGTCTTTAAGATCTGGTGTCTTCAGCTTCCACATGGCGTGCTAGAATGCCCTTGGTGACGGTCCACCTCTTCTCTTTCACCTTCTCTAATGACCTCCGGACTATGGTTCCATCTCCCTTCTCAGTCATTCTCTATTGGGTCCTATTTGGTCAGCTAATGAAGTCATCATCGGAAATTTATTTTCAAACATTGCCTTTTTAATTTCTAGAAGTTCTCGTCTTTTTTAGTTTTGCTTATTCCTATATTTTTGTTTATTTGTTTACTACTGGGGAGTTAACCCAGGGGCACTTTACTACTGAGCTGCCTCCCCAGAACTTTTTTATAGATTTTTAGAGACAGGGTTTCACTAAGTTGCTGAGGGGCCTGCTAAATTGCTGAGGCTGAGCCAAAGGCAGAATGTTTTCTCTAATATGCGGATGCTAATTCACAATAAGGCAGGGGGCACTAGAGAAGAATAGCCGTTATCTTAGATTAGGTAGAGGGAAGTGAAGGGAGGAGACATATATATGTTACTACATGACCAATATGATTCTGCAACACATACACTCAGAAAAAGGAGAAATTATATCCCATCTACATATGATATATCAAAGTACATAAATCCATTCTTCTGTCATATAAATAATTAAAACACATTTTAAAATTAATTTAAAAATTAATAAATTGCTGAGGCTGGCCCTGAACTTCCAATCCTCCTACCTCAGCCTCCCAAGTTGCTGGAATTACAGGTATGTGTCACCATACCCAGCCCCCTATATGTATTTTTAATTTATCTTTCAAACATATTAAGCTTATTTTCAGCATTTGATAAATGAAACCGGTTAGTCTGTCAGAGTCTGCCATTATTATCTGCTCTTTGAAATTTTCCTTTATGTTCTCTCCTCATGTGTTTTGAGATTTGTGACTGTGAGTTGCTCATATATTGGGATAGGGAAGGGGAGCATGGGAGGAATAGATGAGTTCTAGATAGGGCAGAGGGATGGAGGGGAAAGGAGGAGGCAGGTGATTAGCAAGGATGGTGGAATGTGATTGACATCATTATCCAAACTACATGTATGAAGACACAAATTGGGTGTCAACCTACTTTACATACAAACAAAGATATGAAAAATTGTGGTATATATGCATAATAAGAACTGTAATAAAAAAACACAAAGTACATGTATAAAGACATGAATTGGCATGAACACACTTTATATACAAAGATATGAAAAATTGTGCTCTATATGTGTAATAAGAATTGTAATGCATTCCACTATCTATCGTGTGTTCAAAAATATAAAATCAATTAAATTTTTTTTAAAAAGGAATTTTTTTGAGTCTTAGATTGAATTTTCAGTCCTCTAGAGGAGATTTGTGTCTACTTCTGCTAACTACCTGGAAATACTACCAACTGAAAATTACTTAAATTCTCATCCTGAAGACATGAAATCTACCGGCTAATTTTTCATAGAGCCCTGATACGATTATAAGTTCTCAGTGAAGAGTCACCCCCCGCCCCTATTTTTCAGACCGAAGGTTTACATGGCAGGTCATATCATACCTCTTGGGCAGAGTAAAGTTTTTTTGTTTTGGTTTGGGTTTTTTTTTTGTTTTGTTTTGTTTTTTTGCCCTTTCATAGAGAATGAAGCCATTTGAGATCCTTTCTTTCTACAAAGAAAGATCTTTCTTTCTACCTCCCACCTTGGCCAAGCTCTGAGGTTTATCTTTACATCAAGTGGCAGACAGGGAAGTTCAAGGTCCCCTGCTGAATGACCAAGAAGCCATCTTTAGCATGTGCTTACTTACTTCCCTGGGCTTTCATGTGCTTGGTGAATCCTTTGCTTTTGTGTCATCTCAACGGAGCACTTTCATTCTGTCCAAGATTTTGCTTTAGTCCAGAATATCATCCATGGTAGTTACTACAAAATACCATGGAAAACATATCCTTTCTCTATCACAAATAAGAATAAACATTTACATAGTTGAGGTTTTGAATACTGGGGCTTTGGAATCAGACAAATGGAGGTCAGCATTCCAGATCGCTGACCTATTATGGTATGGCCTCAGTAAATCTGGCTTGTTCCTTGGTTGTATTTTATATGGAGGGCTGACTTCCAGAAGAGTACTGCTGATTGTCTCAGAAAGGTTTAACTCCAGACTCCCCATGAAAGTACATCATGTGACCTGTGAAGGTCACATGCTATTTGCCTCCTTGCTATCTGCCCCAAGTTTCTTAGACTTTTTAAACTCTGCCTTCCTCATTTGTAAGATGGATATAAGAATACTCTCAGCTCTCGTGTTCATAGTATATAAGGATTAAAGAGATCCTATTTGTTAAGTACTTAGCAGACTCCCTGGTGTACATTCCTTTTTATAAATTTTCTGCATACTCTTAAATTTTCCATAGACATAATTCTACTCAATTAACTAAACAGACATTGATATCATGACTACTTTGTCAAAAGTTCTAGAGTTAAAATAGTAAATAAGACAAAGTTCTTATCCATGGATATTTCTATGCTAAATAATTTTTTCCATAGGAAAGAGAGCTAATAAACTAGGTAAATAAACTAGTAGAAATGAAAAAATTGCTTACTGATTTTTTACAAATAAATATGTAATGCTGGGTAGTAATCAATGCCATGAAAATAAATAAATGAAACAGATTAGAATATGTAAAATGATTAGATAAAGGATAGTTGCAATCTTAAATAATATGGTCAGATAAGGCCGAAGGAAGGAGTGTTTGAGTGAAGTCCTGAATGAAATGAGGAAATAAACAGAAACATCAAAGGGGAAATGAATCTCAGACAGAGAGAGTCACAAGCACAAAGATTTTGAGTTAGAGACTCTTGTCCTAAAGGGAAACATTAGGAAGGTGAGATGACTACAGCAGAGTGACAAGAAATGAGAGATTGGAAGGAACCAGATGAGGTCGGGCCCTGTGAGCCATGGTATAGAGGTTTCCTTTCATTCTGAGTATAAAGGAAAGTCTTTGGAGCATTTTTACAGGGAAAAGGCAGAGCTTGATTTGTATTTTAATAAGATAACGAACAATAGGAAGAGAGCTAGTTAGGCCAATGGGAAACCAGTTAAGAAGCTTTGGGCCATCCGTGTAAGAGAGAACACTGCAAGTTTGGGCCAAGGTGGCAGTTATAGAGGTGCTTAGAAGGGTTCATGGTTTGAAAGTAATATTCACAGAATTTGGCACTAGATATTTACACAGGGTTGATGTTTGGACTGAGCAAAAAGAGGAAAATGACATGGAGAAGAGTGGGAGAGCACTGAACTTATTAGGTAAGGAAATCAAGTCCCCAAAGCCAGGCTCCAGTGACCTACTTCTTCCAGCCATTCCCGATCTGCCTACAGGTACCACCCAGTAGTTTATCCAAATTGTTAAGTCATCAAATGGATTAATCAGCCGATGAGGTGAGAATCCTAATAATCCAGTCTTTCACTTCAGAACATTGCTACATTGCCTAACACATAACACCCTCCTGAAGACTTAAAGCATTGTATCTGGTCTACAGAGTTTCTTAATAGCAACTTCTCACCAGAATGAGAGCTCGAGGTTCTTGAGTGTTGGGTTCATGAATTATCTACCTTCTTTATTCATGGCACCTTGCACACAGTAGAAGTTTCAAAATGGTGGCATTAATTATGGTTTTTACTTGAAAATCTAAAAATAAAATAGTCTTGGTTTCTCTTTCCCCATACTTTCCTTTGTCTTTTTTGTTGGGGTGTGGGGAAAGCACAATGTTATGTTAAGTGACTATTCTACCCTTATAATAGTCTTCCAGTCTGTTTACTCGCTCGGGGCACATTGTCACCATGTGACAGGACGTGTGTGCTCCAAAATGACAAAGTGTGTGGATTCTAGCCAGCAGGATCAAGAAAATGCTTCATAAACAAGGCTGTAAATAACATCTGGGCTGTGCAAATACAGGACCCAGTAGCTTTTCCCTTTGGTGGTTGTTTTGTTTGGTCATAGCCATCTCCCTGTTGACCCAAACAAGTCAGGGAGCCACAGTTACAGCCCCGATTACTTCGAGATAATTCTTGTTGCCGATACTATGTGGCAAGCTGTCAATGTGAAAACCAGACCCCGAAGAGTGACATTGCAGGAAACCAGTGAATCATAACAGGGAAGAAGAAATCAAAAAATTTGATAAATTAAGATAAAAGCTTCAAGCCATGAGGGAAAATAAAACTGATAAATACTTTGCTTGTCTCAGAGCACAGAAAATACTTAATGAGAATAATTTAAATTGATAGTAAAGTTTTCATCTAAGTACCTCAAGCCACAAATTTTCATGTAGGCATTCATCAGCTTAGTATTCAATTAATTTCTTTCTTTTGCAGTTGATTCATAGACTATGGTAAAAACATTCTTTAAGCCAAGTTCGCTGATGCATACCTGTAATCCCAACAAATCAGGAGGTTGAGGCAAGAAGATTGCAAGTTTGAGTCCAGATCTTATTTTTATTTTGTTAAATACAAATTTTAAAAAAAGAGCTGGAGATATGACTGGGGATGTAGTGCCCCTGGATTCAATGCCAATTATTTAAAAAAGAAAGAAAGAAAAAGAAAAAAGAAACACCTTTAGCTAGAGGAAATTACTCCAAATAAAAGATTATTGTGATTTTTAATTCTTGAAAGAAAACTACACTGTAAATATGTAGTGCAGAAAATTCCGCCTTGACTACAGATACAAACTTCCTGGCAACCTTGATGAGTTACATAATCGTACCTTTTATGGATGCAGTAAGCGGTTCAGAAATAGGGGTATGAGTTCTTCTCAGGGAACCATTACAGACAAAGGCGACTTTGAGAGAAAAGCAATGGGACCTCACAGAGTGGCCCTGCTGTCTCCCTGTCTCAAAAGGTGAGCCAGAAAAGAATCTTTTGCCAATCACACCATATCTCCACTAAGTCGTTGTCAAAATTACATAATTGAGAAGGAAGAAAGAAGTGCTGGCAGTGTTGGGTGGGCGCCAACCCCCCCACCCCCACCATGGGCTGTTGACTTCATCCAGCTGCCTGGACAGTAATCTGCAGCCCCAGTATGGCTGAGGTCTGGGTACCATGCCCCTGGGAAACTACCCAAAGTGCAGCTTCTTCGCAAGGGCTCTGGAAACATTACTTTGTCCCTGATTCAATTCTATTCAGAGATATTGGTTAACTACTGTGCACATGGTAAGACATGAACGTGGCTCTGGGCTTGGGTGGGGAGATCTGAGTCCATTGTCACATTTTATCACTTACCACCTATGACCTAGGTGGATTGCTTGATGATCTTCTCAGTGTGTCTCTGCATCTATGAAATTGGCGGCAGTGCACATTTGATACCATAAGTGTATACTGCACTGTGTTCAATTTTTCCATTTCTTCCTAGTTTCTGGATTAGGTGTTATCAAAAAAATAAAAGCAATTTAAATCAGGGCTGTAGTCCTCAAAAATTGACTGTCTCTCCAGGCATGGTAGCACTCCCAACTCAGGAGGCTGAGGCAGGAGGATCACAAGTTTGAGGCCAGCCTCAGCAATTTAGGCCCTAAGCTACTTTTGCAGAAACCCTCTCTCAAAATTAAAAATAAAAAGGGCTGGAGATGTGGCTGAGTAGAACACACCTAGGTTCAATCCCCAATACCAAAAAATCAAAATTAAAAAGAAAAAGAAAAAGAGGGCAGCGATACTGGCCTAACCCCAGGGAGAATTTTGCACGTGTACCTGGAGAAAACATGAGGGGCTCACCCTAGTATTATTGTGAACTCCGATCTCAGTGGTACCTGCAGGAGTCTTCGAATTAAACCAATTGCCCAGGGGATTCCGAAGCATTCTGCTGCAAAGCTGGCCTCACTCCCCGTCTGCTCCAGGAATGCTGGCATTTTAACAGAAGACTCCTCAGACATAAGATTCTACATGTATTTCAGGAATTATGTCATGTCATACTTCAGATGTGGGGGACTGGAGAAAGCGAGGGAAAGAAAGGGACCCTCTCCTCTCAACCTTCTATTCCATTGTAAGATACATGAGCCCTGTCCACAAAGCCCATGTAGCAACCTTTGTGCTATTCTTTCTTGCAACTAATCGCTTTCTGCTTTGCATTAGACATTCTGTATAATTTATTCTCTCTGTGGTTTGGTTGTATTCCTCAAAGTGCTTGGCACATAGCAATGACAAATAAATGTTGAAGTGAATTGATTGGTGCATAAACACAATAACATATTCATTCTTGCCAACTTATCCATAAGTGCTGAGACCTAAAAGGAAGGGAGGATTGTACTGGAAAGAAAAAGGAAGTGTCTCTTAAGCTGCCTTGGTCAACAGCAAAGTATTTTTGACTCATGAGGGATAATTTCCCTAGGGAGGAGAACAGCACGCATTTCTCTGTCTCTCCAGGAAAGGACTGATTGTTGAGATCTTGAAATGCCTGGCTCTATTCTGCCAAAATCATAAACACACCACAGGAGATGCTGGTGGAGCTTATTTACCAAAACTATGTTTAAAGAAAGGAAAATCAGTAATCGAAGTGGGTTGTCCTCCAGTGATACTTCATGCTCAAAACTCCAAGCAGCTGGGATCTCAAGATCTCAGCAGGGAGCTGAGTGCCCTTGTCTCCTGCCTTGAGTTCTTTCTGGTAGAACATTTCATCAAACTGCTAGGCTGGGCTTACGCTGGGTCGATTTCTAAAACCAAAAACTGTATAAATAGCAAAAGTTTTAAAAGGCAGAATCAATGGAAGAAGCCAAGAGTTTATTCTTAATATCTCATGTGTCATTCAAGAGATTTTTCTAGGTATGAATTGCTTATTTGGAATCTAGGTTGGCATTTGCTGAGGAGAGATATTAAGGTGTAATTCCTACATCCATTTCAGGGTCCTATCGTCTAGGCCATTTTGAGGCCAGATTGGCTAGGATCTTGCAGCATTTCACAGAGGAATGTGTTCTTTGCCAGGTGAGAAGGCAAAGTAGGGTCTCATGTGATGAATTTGGAAAGATGATTCCGATAGCGTTAAAGTGCAGATCTGTTGTTATGGAGGGGATAACTTCAATAGGAATAGATAGCAGTCACTTATCCAGAGTGTCAATTAAGCTGTTTTAGGTGAGCAATTCCCAAGATTCACTGCCAATCTGAAATAAATATAAGTATACATTCAGACTGGTGTCAGTATCACTTGTACAAATACTTATACATTTGTTTTCTCCTCTTCTGGAGAGCCTGATTCAGCAGGATTGTGGTTAAACCCAAGAATATTTTTGAAGTTCCCCAAATGATTCTGAGGCACAGCCAGGCTTGGCAACCCCTCTGTCCATAACTAACATTGTCCATGTGTAGCCAGGTGAGAAACAACCCAGAGACCACTTTGCATGTTACCAAAGGAAGGATATTGCCATTCTCTGGGCTTTTTTTTTTTTTTTAATGCAGGGGTTGACCCTAGGGCCTCATGCTTAGACAAGTACCATACTACTGAGATGCATCCCTGGCCCTTTTTATTTTTTGAGACAGGGTCTTGCTAAGTTGCCCAGGTTGGTCTCCAACTAGCAATCCTCCTGCCTAAGCCTCCTGAATAGCTGGCATCACAGGCACCCACAACCGTTCCTTCTTTCTCCAGTGCATTTTCAATATCGAGAAACACTTCAGGTAGTGAATTAAGTTTTGTAGAAATATCCATGTGCTTTGTGCGTACACACACACACACTCACACACACACGCACACACATGATAGAAAGAAAAACTCTAGATTTGATTCAACCCATTGCCAACCAAATTCTTTCCATCCACTGAACTTCCTCAAAATTCTTTGAAGTCAACAATTACTTTGTTCTCAGAGGAGTCATTCTGTGGCAAGGAAAATGTTGAAAGTTTAGCAATGTATTAGGACTTTCCAAATCTGGAGCATTTCAAAATATTTATCTGTGTGTTGTTTATCCTTTTTTGGTATTTAGGCTTCTTTCCTTTTAATAACCAGAGGACAATCTATGGATATTAGTCACTTGGAATGCACAATAAAGATAGTAAATTTGCCAATGGTGGTAACAAAAGGCAGCTATACCTATAAGTGACTTCCTTATCAATCTACCCTGTTCTTTTTCAGAAGCACAGATTTGCTTAGTGAATAGAGAGAACCTTCAGCATGGTGCCTGAAACCATTCTTATTTAGTAAATGAGCTGTGTCAATTGGTCTTCTTTTCATTAACTCATTACCAACCCACTTCTTCTGACAGACCATCATCAATGTTCTGAGGGAGTATCTTACATATGCTCTCTTTCTATCTTCTAGTATTACTGTTCTCTGACCCCTTGTTTTATTCCACATAAGTTTGTCCCTGACTCTTACAGAGTAAGAAATCTTGAAAAACATCTCCACTGATAAATATGTGGTGTTTTTTTTTCTTTTATATTTTCTTTTAGATTCTCCATTTACAAGAAGCCACAGATCCTAATGTCAGTTTCCTGTATTGCTGTAGAATCTCAAAGTGGGAGGATTTCACTTTTTAAAGATTCCTGCTCTCTGCAGAAGTACATCTCTAGCCATATTCCCTGCTGTGGCTGGATGTACTCTTGACATAGCTGCCCCTGCCCTTTCTAACCTGCATCTCCATTCTATGATGCTCTCTTGGCCTCGCCATCCCACTCCAAACGGTGTTGAATCCATGGATTACAACCAATCAGGTCCCCGTTAGTATGCTCCATGTTTTTTGCCCTGTAATAGATTAGGTGATGATGTTTATACTAGCTTAGTCATTGATAATCCTGATGATAAAATAGCTTTGGTGTCTCCCTAACCATTCATGTTCCTTCAGTGAATGCTTCCACTGGATTCCCTCATCACAGCACATCATCAATCAGCCTCTGCCTATCCCAGCAAAATTCACAAAGCCAGAGCATGTGTGTGTCTGAACCTTTGGAAGAAATAGACAAATAACCAAAAGAGGGACATTTTTAATCTGTTTTTATTTTACTATCCTTCCATGTCCACCCTCTCAGCACACACACTTTCTCTCTCCCTCTCTCTCTCTCTCTCTTTTTTCCAAGAGCTTTTGAAATTTTGTTGGGTTATGCCCCTGAGGCCAGCAGACAGGAAATGAGAATTGGATAGGAAGAAGCTGAAAACATCTCTTGCAAAGTTTTTGTTCTGTGGGGTATGATAATTTTTCCACTTAAAAATGCTTTAAAAATAGACCAACCAGGAAATAGTGCTATATATAGAAAAGACTGTCATTCTTAATATTTGTATCTAATTATTAATATTACTACCAGTTAAAAACCACTATATTTATAGTCTTCTTGATAATGACTTTCATTTGATCACCTGAAAAGTTTACAAAATAGCCAGATGAATTTCCTTGCAGTGTAATTCCAGGGATGACGGTCTAAGGACAGTCTTTCCTTTTGAAGAAACATGTCCCATAGAATTACAGAGCTTGAGGTTTATTTCTTTTGTTTTTTATTTTTTTCTCTTTTCTTGTTTCTTTCTTCCTCCCTCCCTCCCTCCCTTCCTCCCTTCCTTCTTTCCTTTCTTCATTGCTGGGAATCAAACCCAGGGCCTCATACATGTTAGGCAAGTATACTACCACTAAGCTATACTCCCAGCAAAACCTTTTTCTCCCACGTATTTTTTTAATTGGTTCATTATAATTGTACATAACAGTGGTATACATTGTTAAATATTTATACATCCACACAATATAACAATATAATTTGGTCAGTTTTGTTCCCCAGTATCTCCCCATTCCCTGCTTCCTCCCTCCCCCTGGTCCCCTTCCTCTACTGGTCTCCCTTCTGTGATTCCCCCACCTTTTCTTTCCTCTTTTCTCTCAAGCTTCCACATAGGAGAGAAAACACATGACCCTTGACTTTCTGATTTTCATCCAAGACTTTTTCAAGCCATTCACTTTTTTTAACTTTACCTACCAGAAAGAAACAGTTTTCAATGATTTTGATCTAAACACTACCTTACTAATTCTAGTTATGATTTTAATATTTCCTAATTCCTTTGGTTTTCTTTAGGATTTATGCATTTGCTCCCCAATATATATTAAAGTGGAAAAAAATAAAGACAATAAAGGGATTTTTTTCCATAAATATCTATTCTTTTGTTTGACACGATTTCCTATGTACTATTTTGGTGTTCAAATATCCTTTCTTTTTGAAGATTACAGACATGATAGATGTAAGATTTATTGTCCTCCTCTTACAAAAGAAAAAAACCTGACACTTCCACATTTGTCCCCAAATTTAATTTTGAAATTTAACTTGCTAATACAATACAGCCCTCCTAAAAGCAGCGCTCTGCCTTTAGAATTCCAAGAAGACCCAACACCGCTGGCTGCACACAGTGGTTGCAATAAGCCAGACCATATTGGGATGCCTGCTACAGATTCGGCTGCTTTAACTGAGGAAATAGATTAGGTGACTACTGCTGGTGTCCCAGAGGTCATAAGTCTTCTTCAAATATTTCAAAAGGATAAGGTAATTAAGTTAATAATCCCTGTTGTTATAAATACTACAAGTGGCATTGTTCATTTATTGCCCTCTAACATCCATGATATCGATTTACACAAGAATAACCGGGGGAACTTCTGGTGTTGAAGACTCTGGAAAGGAACTAGGATCAAAGACTCCTAGATTAAAGGGTTGATTTAGGATAAATGTTAAAAGGCATAATGCAAACAACACACTTATTACAAACAAGAAATCCTGGTCTTACCTACAGTTCTATCTGGTGACACAAGGATTCTACTTCCTGTAAAAACAAAATGAAAATGGAAGCATAATTGAGTGAAGTAAATTGCTACTGGTACAATTAACATAAAGTGTTTATATTTAGATACCTTTAATTTTGAACGTAGAATGTAGTTTTAGTAGTTAACATAGGCAGGGCCACACATGAAGAAATATTTGACCTCTAAATATGTTCATGCTTCAATAAAACATACAATTAATTAATGTTTTATAATCCTAACAAGTTTGCTCATCTTTCTATTATATTTTGAGTTACATATATTGTTAATATTTGGAGTCCATGTGTAGCCCCTGGAGAAATTCAGAAAGTACTATTTACTAGATGGTCCCATTTCATAAACCACAGACATCTAAATGAACATAGTCTCACAGCCTTAAAGATAGAGATAAATTGATATGTGGTCAAAGAAGAATTTTAGTAAAATGTAAAAATACAGCCTATGCCAACTGTGCAGTATTTTTGCAGACTACTGGTTCTTGTGTCATCTCATATATGACAATTGCTATGGCAAAAGTCTAATAAAAACTTCCGAAGGAAAAGCAAAATCTAGAGGATGAGGATGTAGCTCAGTGATACAGTACTTGTCTGGAATGCATCAGGCCCTGGGTTAATCCCCAGTACCACCAAAAAATAAATAAACAAGTAACCTTACACAGAGAAGGAGAGTTTCAGATCTGTCAGTGAGGGTAGAAAAACCCTCATAGAAAGATCATTCCATGGACCATTTGCCTTAACTAAGTCTTGATTTTTCCTCTTACATTCTACTGTGGGCAACTTTCCAGACATACTACAACTTTCTTGAGTCCCTGGGTCAATGTTTATGTTCGGCATCATGTCCTAGAGTAGGATCTGTCTTCACACCTCTGATTGTCATCCTGCCCTACAAGCATAAATGCTTCATTCTTTTCCACATTCAACTCTTATTTTAGATTAATGAGCATATAAGGTTTTTTCCATGGGGGTTATGTACCTCAGCCCATGGGCCAAATACAGCCTACCACCTGCTTTTATAAGTAAAGTTTTATTGTTCCACATCCATTTTCATTTGCTTATGTGGTGTCTGTGAATACCACAACAGCTGAACTGTTGCTACAGAGATTATATGGACCTGTAATGGTCTACTAGCTGCTGAAATGCAGCTCAGTGGTAAAGACTGCCTACCATGCCTGAGGCCCTGGGTTTAATCCCCAGTGCCACTTTCTAGAAAAATTACTATCTGGCCCTTTACAGAAACGCTTGCTCACTTCTGGCCTACAGAGAAGAAAACAAAGAGGGACAGAATTATCCATCTACGTGGATTCATGTACTAAATCCTTGTCCCAGAAATATCTCAAAAGATGCCTTTCAATTCATGTAGGAAAATGTTCTCTGCAAAGACAGATGCTTATCCATATTTCTTACCACTTTACTTTTTAATACTCGGTCTTTGTGTAGATTTATAATATATGCTGGAGTTTTATAGTTTTATAGTTTATATCTGGATTGTCCTCCAAAAGCTCATGTGTTAAAGGCTTAGTCCCAGCTTGTGCCACAATTGGGAAGTGGTGGAAACTTCAGGAAATGGTTCTCAGAGGAAGTAGGTTACTGGGGGCTTGTCTTGAAGGATGTATTGGGACTCTGGTTTCTCTATCTATCTATCTATCTATCTCAATCTCTCTTTCTCTCCTTATTGGCTGTCATGAAATGAATAGCTCTGTTCTACCACCATGCTCCCTGTTATAATATACTGCCTTGCCACAAGCCTAAAATCAGTGGTGCCAGCCAACTATGGACTAATACCTCTGAAACTGTGAGCCAAAATAAATCTTTCCTTCTTTACATTGTATCCCTCAAGTATTTTGTCATAGTGATAAATCACTGACACATGGGAGAAGGGCAATATTTGGGGCAAGTGTGATCAAAGCTGAAACAGGCCTTTGGCAAAATTTGAAAAAGGCAGACCCACCCTTGGTGCCACCATTCATTTCCTCCTGCTTTCCTCTCTGCCCCTCTTTTATCCTTGGTGTGTTCTAGGTCATACCCAGATTCCTCTTTACCTGGGTTAGCTCTCAATCCCCTTTAAACTCTGAGCTAATAGTAACTTTTGTGCTATTCTTCCCTTTGTATTTGTACTTAAATGATTAGTTGCTGACACTAAGAAACTTTAGCAAAAATCAGAGCTTACAAATCAAGGGACTAAGCAAGTGGGTTACTATAATGCCAAGGTCTTGGCTTCCATGAAGCAGCCCCTGGACCAGTTTCTTTTCATTGTCCAGCAGCCACCTCCACAGGCAAACAGCTGGGATGATGCCCGGCATTACATTTTTCTATCATAGACTAAAATGAAAGAGATTGTGAAGCATTCACCTCTAGAAATAGATCATTGTGTGTTTCACTTACCTCAAAAGCAGAAAGATGGGAATTCGGAGGTAATGGTGACTGCTGTGTGTTTCCTGGGAAGTTAGACAAGTCTGCTTAATAAGTAAATAACTATAAATACAAATTAGATGAAGGTATGTGTTATGGTTTCAATTTCTTCTCCAAAGTTCATGTTGAAATGTAATTGTCACTGGGATGATATTGGAAAGTGGGAGCTCTAAGAGGTTATTAGGTCATGGGAACTCTGCCTTCATGAATGGATTAATGCCATTAATGGATATGCTAGTTAGCTAAGGTCTGGCTTTGGTATAAAAGTAAGCCCCCTCTGGAGGTAATCTCTCACTATGTGAGGTCTCTGCCATGTTACAACACAGCAAGAAATTCCTCACTAGATGTGGCACCTTGACATTAGAATTTTCAGGCTTCAGAACTGTAAGAAATAAATCTCTTTTCTTGAGATAGCTTAGTAATACATAGGTCAGTGCTTTATCATTTGCTTAGCATGTGCTAGACCTTGCAAGTCTATAATACGTGAAGTATAATTTAACATGCACAGCTTTGATCCTTTGCTATCTTTAAAAATAAGTATTTCTGGAGCCAGGGGCCAGAAATAAATATCATGTTGGTAAGACCCATACTTTTTCTGTCCCTATATGCAGCAAAATGCTTTGAACTTTTCTGGACATCATTAAGAGAGTGCAAACCCAATTATTCTGACTCTGAGAGAGCACCCCAGGACATTCTTCTTTTAGATTTTTCTCCCATGAGAACAAAGGCAGGATCCAACTATAGGGAAAGAATCAAGATTGCCTGAAATGAATTGAAATGAACATCCTTGTGGAGAGCAGACAGGAGCTGCAGCCCTACATTTTGGACTTTGCTGGAGCTAGTTCCTACACCCAAAATGAATTAAGGCAATAAGAGCTTAGCAGGTATGGATGCTAAAAAGAGAAGAAGAAAAGTAAAGAGAAAGGTCTCTGGAATCCATGGTCTAGAAGTACAAGCCAGCACTAGGCTTCAGAAGTCCCCCTTCAGCCACCTTGGGCAAGGTGCTACAGGTACTTCACAGCCTGTTCTTAACCTGCCTTGTCACCCTCAACATATGCAGTGTTCATTGCCAATGTAAGTCATTGCCCCTGCAATTTCTTCTTGGGTGCTTTCTCTCTCCCTCCAGGACAGTGAGCTAAGAGTCCTTTTTCAAGACTCCGGTCCTATAGTATTTCCTCACCAGTGTCCTCCCACTCCTGCCATAACTAGAAAGGTAGATTTTATCACTCATTCAACAAGTTTCTGTAGCATTTGTTACATGATCCTTTTCAAGAACTTACTATGTTGTCTTTTGATTTCTTACTTATAGTTCAAATACACCAACATGGTGTCCAAGGGGACACAATTCCTGTTTTAACCATGTCCTGACTCTACTTCTTAACAATAAAGCAGGCATATGGCAGGCAATTAGATTTGCCAAATTTGGAATGAAACTATTATTTCATTTCTGAAAACCATTTAATCTCTTAACTTGTTTAACTTTTTTTGAGGGAATGGTATATCTTCTATAGAATCATTTGGAAAAACATGAAATACATTAATAGCCTAAGTCCATTTCAAGTCCTTCATCTTCTATTAGTTTTTTGCTGACAATTCTGATTTCTTAGGACTGTCTCCTTTATTCACAGAGCAGTTGATATCAAAAGGAAACATCAATGTATTGTTATTGCTTATTAATTGAGTGACTGACTGATTGAATTTTGGTACTGGGATTGAACTCAGGGACACTTTTCCACTGGGCTATATTCCCTGTCCCCTTTATTTTTTATTTTGAGACAGGATCCCACTAAATTGTTTACAGCTTAGCTAAGTTGCTGAAGCTGTCCTCAAACTTGTTATCCTCCTGCCTTGGCTTTCCAAATTGCTGGGATTACAGGTACACACCACTGCATCTAGCTCGTTAATTGTTTTATAGCCATAAATCTTATCTTCCTAGGTAGACTGTAGTTCATTTCAATTTAAATGAATTCAAATCAGCAAATAGGTATTGAGGATCTTGTATGTGTGACAATCTATGCTTCTTGGGCACTGGTTTTAACTTTACCTGTTTTAATTCAACAAATATTTATTGGACATTTATTTACATATACCATCACTGTGCCAAGAGAGATTATATTCACTTTTAGTCTTCAATATTTCCAAGAAAATCACCAGTAATAAAGAAGGTCAAAGGCAAATTGACTAGGCTACAGAGAATGATCCTGAATCCTGAATCCACTTGAGGGTCCCACACTCAATGTGAATTCTTGTGCTGCAAGTTTGTGTGAGATTCAGGAAACCAGTGGCATCACAAGGTCCTATCTGAGGGATGAAACGTTGCAGGAAGGGATTTTGAACAGCAATCCAAGTCAGAATTCCTATGCAGCAGAGGTTATAGGACCTCAGCCAAGAGGCAGAGGCATGAACAATACTGAAGGAATACTGTGGGCCCAATCCTAAAGAACACCTGAAACACACAGAGAAAGGTAACTTAGGGAAAAACTCCAGCCTATTTACTGCACCTTTTAGACTCTACTAACTTCTGATGAAAATTCTGACAAGAACCCCTATTCCTAAAATCTCAGAATCCTTACCTCAAAAGCTGCAAAGGAGGTCAAAAAGGACATGCAGGAGCTCTGGAGTTGACTGAGTCAGGGGGGTCCCAATCATGGGAGTAAAACTCAATTCTATGTTCTCCCTAGATGGTGGCCCAAGGTCCTTCTATCTCCCTCAGTTCAGGGTGAGGATGAGCCTCCTATTTGACTACTCTATGTCAGCTGAGTCAGGGGAGTAGAAGGAGACCTAATGAGATTAGGAGCAGGCAAGACCAAAAGAACTCAGGACAGAGAATTTAGCTACCAGTTATTATTAGCAGCTTATTGTGTCACCAGGCTTATTATACTTCATCAAAATTGCCTTGTAAGTTATCTGTTTCCCCTACTAGGTACCAAGCCAGACTGCCTATGAAGGCAGAGTCTGGGTCATTTCTTGTTCACCATTTTATTCTCAGCACAAAACAAAGCACCTACCACAGAGTGGACACTTCAGATACATTACCCAATAAAGAAGAGAGTAAATTAATGACAGGCAGATAGTCCATCAAAGTTAGACAATTAAAAAAAATCAAAGTGCTAAAGTCACATGGATATATCCTACAGGCCACTGGAGCAAATGGTCAAGTCTTGAAGGCAAAGTGAGGCAATACAGATCAGTGGTTACTGTCTATGCTTTGGAGACAACCCAGGACTGAATTCTCTGGCAGTTTCTGTCTTGTGATGTTGGGAAAACTGTTACATTGTTTCAAATCTTAATTCCTACTCTGCAAAAAATAGCAGTTCATATCACCAACCTCCTGTGAGAATTAAATAAGTCAGTAGTACATTTAAAAGGTCAACTCAGTGCTAGATCCTGTACTCAACAAGTGGTTTCTATTAAGGAAGGCAGGAAGAAGCAAACGCTGTAATTCCAATAGCTAATAGGCATCACTCAGAGTGGGGAGATTGGAGCCCAGAGATAAAAAATCTAGCCTTCAAAGCTAACCTATAAATGACGAGGACTCAAGTGAAGACTGAAAACACAAGCAAAGGATTGAGTCGTCAAGGAACAAGATACAGGCAAGGAATCTCCTATGCCAGACATGGAGGGATAAGAGGAAAAAGTGTAGCTTGAACCTGTGCCAATAGCTTCGAAGGCCAGAGATCCTTCTGTGCTTTTGAGCAGAGCTGTTCACAGTGAGTGGGCAGAGTGAGCTCATCGCAGAAGCTAGTAAGTATGCTTGGCAAGAGCAGGGCTGAGAAGAGGTGTGAAGTCAGACGGTTCATGACAGCTAGGTGCACGGAAGGTGGTCAATAAGTAGCTGTTGATAATTTACTTTCATCATTAGCACAGTTATTCCAAGGTGGGGGAGTACTGGGCCTTCATTGTGATTGTGAAACTCTTTTTTTCAAGCAAGACAAAGCTAAGCATCTTATTTTTCTCAGTCTTATTTGCTTAAAAATTCTGGAGGAAAAAAATGGTGTTTTCTAAAACACCCTTGCCATTTCATGTAGAGGTTGACTGGTATATCTTACGAGACGTTTGACCATTAATCATTAAGCTCTCTCCAACCAAATAGGAAGCACCCTCTTTGCCAGCCTGGAAACAATATTCTTTGACTGAAATGGGAGTGAGCCAAATTGAAGGTAGTTAGAATAGCTTCAGAGGCCTTTGCTCCCTAGCCATCCCCTCTTACCAAAGGGGGTGTCCTGATTTTGCTCACAAAGATAGTAGTGATTCTGAAATTCTCCAGCTTTTTCCAAGCAGTGCTGAAGCATGTGGCCCTTGGGGGTCAATTTGGGCTGTTTTCTTGTCTGAGCAAAGAATCTGTTTCCAAGCATAAGCGCAACAGGCATCACACAGAAAGCAAAGTTTTCTTGTAAAAATGTCAGTTGTAATAAAGGGAATCTGGAGCCAGCCTGGCAGCCTGGGGGCTGTTATAGGATGAAGTCAGAGCCTCAGCTTGTGTCTACATGACACCAAACATCTAGTTAAAAAGTGAAAAACTCAAGCCGTCATCCAGATGCTTTGTCTGCTTGATGCCAAACATCCTGATGTTTTCCACTCTCCAGATGTTTGGCATCAAGGCAGGCTAATAACCCAAATCTGGAAACATCTAGGTGTTTGGTGTCTTGTAGACACAGCCTTGAACAGTGAAGTGAAGGCCAGGAGCTCGGACATCACTTTTCCTGACTGTTAATAGGAGCTGTGAATCTCTTCAGACTGTGGGAGAGTGAGGCTATTCAGATGAAAAAGCAAAAAAAGAGCCTGGGTCCAACACACAGGTTAACATGGCTTTGCCAGAGGAACTGATACAAAGAAAGGGGAAACAACGAACCCACTGCTGTTCAAATGATGTTGAAATTGCTGAAATGGCTCGCTCAGCCAAGAGACTTCTTATAAAGTCCACTCCTTAAATCCTGGGGAAGGGGCAGCAGGGAGCTGAGCTTCAGAACAGGCCACAGTTTGGGTCTAATCTTGTATTGATAATCAGGCATCACTTGTTATACTGGGATCCTTGCAAAAGTGAACCTGAACTTCTAGACTGACTTCAGAACTTTTCCCATGTTCTCATGATCAGGTCATGCAGAAGTTAATTAACCTCCTCCCAGTCAACTCATTTCTAGATGTGTGCCCTCAGTGTGAATGTGAACAAGGACCACACTGGCCTCTAAGGAGGCAGAGAGAGTGGCCTGGGCTTTGGCAGGATGTATTCTGGTCTCCTTTTCAGACACACTCTACTTTACCCTGCTCTTTTTTGATTCTGGCTCCTGATCTATGCCAAACTCTCCTCTTCCTCTCCTCCCAATAATGCTGAGAAATGACAAGTGCATTTGAAAGAGAGAAAGAAAAGGTCCCGAGGACAGCATGTGCAGGGGAGTTTAAAAACACCACAACAACATAAAAGGAACAGTAAGAGGAACCCAATAAAAGGATAAAACACAGAGTCATGGGACAGAGAAGAGAATCTGAACATCTGCACTTCTTCTTATTTATAACCATGTCAGGAAAACAGGAAAAACAGTGCGCAAAAACCTCCAGCGGAATTTTCTTTCTGTTCCAATTTTGCAAGTGGATCCCACTAGGAAGAAAGTGACCATTTTGATTGTCTTCTATAGGCTTGTAATATACAATTCATCATTGTCTCATGCATCCTATGATTGTGAGCTAGTCGTTATTACTCATTGTTATGTGGGGGAATTCCTCTCCTACCCACATCTGGACTTTTGCCTTAACAGCAGAGGGGTGGAGTGGAGCCTGTCTGACCCTTTATCGTTTCTGGGTTCCGTGCATCCTTTTCTCTTTCGTTGTCGTTGTTGAAGCAGTTGGTTGAGGCAAATGTTTTAAAATTTTATTGTGACAATGGTAATGGCAGCTTGCAATCAACTCAAATTAGCTCATCAATACCATCATTGTTAAATCAATCAGGAGATTAGCAATAGCTAATATACACATAATTTGGTCTCCTTAAAGGAGACAGACATCTGTTTTCCTTGGCAGCAGTCTCTTTCCAGACTCTTACTTGATACCATGTGTGTGCCTAACTCCTGTTCACAACAATAGCTTTTATCCTTGAGGTTTGGTAGTATAGTTAATTGATGCCTTTATCTTTTCATGAGAGATGCCAGCTCACATCAAAAAAAAAAAAAAAAAAAAAAGGAGAGGAAAAAAAAAAAAACTAAAACACACTACAAAGGCTTGGCTTTATATCTGGTGGAAATACAGAACCTCAAAGCCAGACTTAGTATTAGTGAAAAATAAAGATTGCTTTAATCCACATTGCTGAAAAATTTGCCTGTATCCTCTAATTTTTCCGGCCATCATTGAGAATTCAATGAATATACAGGTCTGTATGTTACAAATCTTATGTTTGCCTTTGAAAAAAATATAAGTGTCAATCAAGACAGAACAGAGAAAGGGTAAGACATATTTCCTGAATGTGAAGGAATGATTCAGGCAGCGTGTTAGGAACCAGTTTACATTATGCTGGGAGGGGCCTACAAGCCCACTGCCTTGTCCAGAAAGCAGTATGAAGGGTGTGTTTGGGTTTTTTGGGATTTTTTGTTTTGTTTTTGATACCAGGGATTGAATCCAAGAGCAGTTTACCCCTGAGATACATCTGCAGTCCATTTCTCTCTCTCTCTCTCTCTCTCTTTTTTTTTTTTTTTTTTTTTTTTTTGTAATGGGGGGGTTTCACTAAATTGCTGAAGCTGTCCTAGAACTTATGATCCTCTTGCCTCAGCCTCCTGAGTCACCGGGATTATAGGTGAGTGCCACCACATTCGGCCATGAAGGGTGCATTTTTATAAACTTTGGAATAGACAACCAGATTTGTTTGCTGGTTTATTTGTAATGTTTTGCAAACTGATACCTGCATATCAAGATATCAAGAAAAGAATAATAATCATGTCTTACTCTCTACAAAAGACCAAAATTGTTTTTTTGATGGGGTGGTACAAGAGATTAAACTCATAGGTGTTTAACCACTGAGCAACATCTCCAGCCCTATTACCCTATTTTTTCATTTTTTATTTTTTTATTTTGAGACAGGATCTAGCTAAGTTGCTGACCTTTTCAAATTGCTGATGCTAGTCCAGAATTTGTGATCCTCATGCCTTAGCCTCCCAGGTCCAGAAGATCAAATTCTTTAGCAGGTCAACAATTCTGCTATGCTCAGAGGAAGTATACAGTTTACTTACATGATAGAAATTGATGCATTAAAACTATGATTATTTTTCATCCTCTCAAAAAATATTTATTGAGTATGAAAACAATGTACTAGAAAAAATTTAGACTGAAAACTGGATGATCAGGATTCTGGTTCAGTTTAGTTGGGAAGAAAATTATGGGAAACATTTAAATGAAAATAAAAGACAATACACAGTTAAATACCTAAATGGGCATTTGGTAAGAGAAAAATCTGTCTAATGTGAAAATAAAGCTTTACACTTCCAGGATGTAGGGGTAAAAACACTTTTCGAAATGTGTCATCTTAATTATTTCCATTGTTACTCATTATCATCTTTGCCATTTAGTCTCACAAACTGAATCCAGATATTTTTTCCTATGAGAGCAAGAAAATAAGCAGTAAGATTTAGGTTTTAGATAGCCACTTCACTAGTAGATTGAATTGTGTTTTCTTTCAACTCCAACTAGTTACAGGCATATTTTAATAGGGTTTATTTTATTAGTAATTTTATACATATATAAAAAAGAATAGACTAATACTAAACATTGATCTTTGAGTCCAGATTTTTAAATCTTAATATTTTGCTCTATTTATTTTAAATTTTTAAAAAATATTTTTAGTTGTAGATGGACACAATACCTTTATTTTGTTTATTTATATGTGGTGCTGAGGATCAAGCCCAGTGCCTCACATGTGCTAGGCAAGCGCTGTACCACTGAGTTACACCCCAGCCCCCTTTCAAACGTTTTTAAGGAGAAAAAAATGTTCATATTCAGTTAAAGCTCCTATATATATTATTCCTAATTCCTCTCCCCTGCCTCCAATCCTCCTGGAGTTAACCCCTATTTTGAATTTTGTGTTTCCTATGCATGCTTTTAACTTTCACATGACATGAATATCCACAACTACCTATTAACAAATTGTTTATCTAGGAAGTATCATACTACATTACAATTGTGGAATTTTTTCACTAACTGTTGTGTTTTCAAGATTTCCAAATGGAAATTTGTAGATGTAGCTCCGTTATTTTAATGATATACATGAATATACTACAAATCATTTATTCCTTCTCCTGTTAATAGACACTAGGTTTGCTTCAGATATTTTATGACACACAGAACTTCCACAAATATTCTTAAACAAATACCTTTGTGCACCTGTGCTAATTTCTCCAGGGGCAAAATGACTGGGTCATTACTCTTTGCAGAATCTGTACTGATGCCCACACCCACAGGAAGTACATGAGAATTCTCTTTCTCCACACGCTTGACCACACTAACTATTGTAGGTGCACATTTGAAGAAAACATTATTGCTGTTTATGAACTCAAAATTCCTTATTAATACCTATGAATGCATGTTTGCTTCATCACTGAATAATAACATTGGGGCTAGAGTTGTGGCTCAGTGGTGGAGCGCTTGCCTAGCATGTGTGAGGCATTGGGTTCCATTCTCAAGCACTGCATATAAATAAATGGATAAAATTAAGGTCCATCAACAGCTAAAAATATTTTTAAAAAAGAAAATAACATATTGTACATTATTGCCTATGCCATAGAAGACTCTCCAATGCTGACAAGTTTACCTACTGAGGAAAAGCTGCCCAATAGCTGAAGACTCTTCACCTTTCTAAAGTTTTCCAGGGTGTTCTTCCCAGTCATCATCAAGTTTTATAGCTAGAAAACATTTTAGAAATCATTGTATCTAACTACATCTTTTGAACATAAAATATTGGAAGAATTATGCCCAAAGTCACATATGATAATGATCATAGTGTATCATTGGTTTGAAATCTACTATGTGTCTCCATGGTCTTTCCCACTCACCCAAATTATCTTGCTTCTTTATTCAACCACTTGATCCATCATAGAAAGTGGGAATTGTTATTCTTGTTCTGTGTTGTATGGCTAGCCCCTGGCACATAAGAGGGCTTCATTGAAATGTCACTGATTGTTGAATGAATGAACCACAGTAATCCAGTTTCCAAAGAGGTAGGTAAACTATTAAAACTTGCAAAATCTTCCAGGATCTTAGGGTCTCAGTCATCGTGATGGAGCTCAGGGGCAGGATTTTATTCAGGGTATACCCAGTAGGATGTGTGGAGTAGGAGGCCACAAGTGTGGCACAGGCTTGGGTGCTGAGCCTGAGAAACAAAGTGAGATCTCAGGACCAAAGCGGAAAGCTGGGGGGGAGTGGGGGGGAGGGTGTAAATAGACCAAAGTATGGCAAAGGAGCTTTTGACCAAAGAGTTGGGCTGTGGGCTCTTTAAATCCCTCCAGCCTAAGGGCAGGACAGGATCTGTCCAGAGCAGGAAGTGGGAAGGGACATGCCTATCCCATGATCTGGCCACTATCAGAGGCAGAGAACTTTGTGGTGACTGAAAGCAGGAATACTGGGCTAGGGGAGGGTGAAGGAGGGGCATCCATCCCAAACAGCAGGACCAGCAGGAGCCAGGCAGGGCTGTGGGGGAATCCTTATGTGCTAGGGAAGATAATAAAAAGTCTCTATGGTGCTCGAGACAGAGAAATTGCTGATGAAGAGCGACCAGAAAGGGAAAGCTAAGTCTAATTATGGAGTATTCGGTTTCCAAATCAAGATTTTGAAAGCAATTTGCTGGGAGATATAGAATCATGGGATACCACCTTGTTGCTTGGGTTTGCTTTCAGTAGGGAAGGCCTGCAGCCATTTCAGACACTTCAGTAGCTTCCCAGGACAGGATTCTTGTCTGTTTATTCAGTGATATGTCTCCAGCTTAGAACAGTGCCTGGCACATAAGAGAATACAAAAAGCAATCTCAAAGTTATTGAATCTCCACTTCACCCTGGTGGCTGTATTCAGGGTAGAGAGCCTAAAGGTAGGCAGCCTAGTTGGAAATTTAACCCAAACTTTGGTTTTAGAAATTTGGTACCTTGTAGTGGGAATGGGTAGAAACAGATACAGCAAGAAGGATTCAGAGGACTTAATGATTGATCACATGTTTGCTTAGGGAAGGGATTGAGGCAGAAGATAGTACAGGAAAGGTACTAGTGAAAATTGACCCTGAGCTTTATCTGGGTGACTGAATGTTACCAATACAGATATGGAGATGTCAAAGTGAAGAGCTAGTTTGGGGTGGGGATGGAAAGTTCACAGTAGATATCTGAGGTACATGAAGACCTGAATTCAGCAGTAATATTTAGAAGGTGGTTAGAATGAGACTGGAGCTCAGTAGAGGCCTAGAAGAAAGAGAGATATTTGCATATATGCCACTTCAATCATTTTCAGAAATGGGCAGGTTGGAAATAAAGCTAAATAAAACTGGGAATGTCAACTATATAGCAAGAACATAGCAGGACCTCACTTCTCTGGCCTACCTAATTATTCAGCTGTAGAAAGATGCCTGGATTTGTCTCTAAATATTCTGGTCTCTTTGGAACAAAAAACCAATTCTACTAGGTCTTCAGTATTGGATATCCTTGAATCTACTAGACAAACTAACTTTCTTAGAAGGCAGTGTTGCCAAATGGTTAAGGATATGGCAATAGAGTGAGTCAGAGTTCAGATCCTGACTCTGTCACTCACTAGCTATGTGACTTTAGGAAAGGGACTTAAGTGCCTTGTTTCTTTATCGGTAAAACAGAAATAATAATAGTATAATAAAATATTATAAATAGTATAATAGCTGGGGTTGTGGCTCAGTGGTAGAGTGCTCTCCTGGTACGTGTGAGGCACTGGGTTCGATACTCAGCACCATATAGATTTAAGTAAATGAAATACAGATGTTGTGTCCATCTACATCTAAAAATTTTTTTAAAAAAATATTGTTGTGAAAACCAAAGGAATTCACGAATGTAATGCTGTTGTACAATTCCTGATGCATAGTAAATTCTCAGAGTCCCCAAAGCTTCACATTAAGAACTGGAATATGTACTGGAAATTGCATTTATATACAGGGCTTGTGTACCCTGTTTCTTCATCCCCAGGAAATTGTATAATATTTTCAACAAAATAAAAGAAAATCCCCATCAGTGTTCAATCTACCAATGGAGGCCACCTCCTTAAATGTAGATTTAAAAATACAGCCTTAGGCACGCTGCCACCATAGCAGCTCAGGTGCACTGAATTCTCACAATTGAAAAAGCCCTGGGAGAATTTCAGGGCCATTGTTTTGTAGACTTCCTTTCACCCTGCTTTGAGTTTGTCCCAGTTCCAATTTTAGACAATAAATTATAAGCCCTTAAAAGAGAGTTCCATTCAATATTGAGAAAAGGGAAAATGAATCCTTGAACTGGATGTCAATTTTCAGTCACCAGCTTGGGCTAAGTCTAGGCTCATCGTAAATTCACCGGTGGGGTTGTGTGTTTGGTTCGGGTTGGCCTGTTTATTTGATTGATTAAGATTTTCATGAGGCTCATATAAAAGAAGTCCGTCTTTCTGTTTGATGCATAGTTTCAGACTATCACAAGTAACGAGGTGGTAGAATTGCTCCTCTTCGTTGCTTTTAAAAACTGAACCTTCACAATAGTGGCTCTTACGAGGACAATCTACCAGCAAACCTCAGTAGGCCAGACGTACTGGCAGTCCCCAGTCAATCTGTAACTGAAAACGAAAAATATAGCAGGAAATCCTAATAATGAAACTTGCAGGATTAGAGAGCTGACGAAGCAGAAAACAGAATGTAGGCGATGGCTGCTAAGAAGTGCCAGCTCAGTAGCTGTCAGGCCTTGAAGGATCTTCTCAACGTGTCGGCAGATCTTCGTGTAGTTTGGCATTCACTTTAGCCATCCAAAACAACTCTAGGCTCTGGGTTATTTTCCATCCTCTTCCAAGATAACAACACATAGCTATCATCAACAGAGCTATTCTAACAAGCATTTTTTGTTAGGAGTCTTCCCCAAAGTAATAGAGTTCAGTTATCATATCTGAATGTCATGTGCTGCTAAATCACACTTCAAGGAGAGATAAGGAGACTGCCCAAGAGGGGTGGGCGTGGTGGGTGTGAACTTTGTCCCAGCCAAGGTCCCTTTGTTTCTAGGGGGGCTAAGTGTGTCCAACTTGAAATGCTGGCAAGATGTATCAGAGCTGGATGGGGGTGGAGGAAAGAAAATAAGGAAGACAGTTTTGCCATCCTCTCAAAAATGCCCAGGCTCATCTGGGTCCACAGCTGGAAACTGAGTGATTTCATCTTGTTTTGCCAGTGAATCACACAGTAGCCTTGAGCGGTCACAAGTTCCCTGGGAGTCCTAGCTTTCTCTCCTGTGAAATGTAGTCTTTGCACTCATCTGTCAACTGTGCAATGTGGGGATGTTTCAGGAAGGCCAAATCTTCAGGCTGGTTATACTAACACAGTTCTCCAGTCTTCAACAGTGGGTCTTAGGATATCACTGTTCACCCCCCATCCCAACATGAGCATATGCCTCCAGGCTTTGCATTGGGCCACACACACAGGTTCTGAATGCAAAATAAATAAGTCAAATGCAAACTAGACAAAGACCTACAGGACATACTTCCTGAATCTGCTAACTCACACTGCTGGCCCTCACCTCACCTCAGGCTGACCGCAGTCCACAAGCCTGGAGACTCGCCTGGCCTTCTACAGACAAGACCTACTCAGAATCCATGGCTCAGACAGCAATTCCCCCTCAGCCTCCTTTGGAAATATCAGAAGGCAGAGGACATGTATACAGTAACTTCTTAAAGACAAACAGGCTGCTCATTCAGTGAAGACTCTAGTAGACTCTAGATAACGAGTACTATGAGGCAAAATCCCCTTTTTGTAAGAATTCAAAGTCATTTCTGTACAACTGGACTCTGCCCTCACCCACTCACCCACTCAAATACACATGTGGAGTCATGGAAGTGTGGCAATTATGAAAAGAAATTATTTTTATGTAGGCCAGGAAACGGCTGTATTTATTTTTTGTTTTTTTGCTTTTGGGGTTTTTTACATTTTATTCAAAACACAATATTTATTTATAGAAATAAAAAGACAGGCAGATAAATGAGGGATAGGAAATGCATGTCTTTGCCAGCTCCAGGAAAAATGCAGTTCTACCTTTTACAAGAGAAGAAAAATCTTCCAGTAGCAGCTATGGAGGTGATGCTGTCAGCCACAATTCACACTTTGACATGTGGCCGTTTGACATGACCTGCTCAAACTTCTAACAAGTGTCAGGCAAAATCAGTACCTAGATTTTCTATGCTGAAATCCATCTGATCTTTGGTGCCCCCAGCCCCTGAGACACTGGAGCTATCCTGGAGCCAAGCCACGTTTCCTGTCTGCAGGAATCTGGGCTGGCATTGGAGACAGGCCCACCGAACCCCTCTGTCAGCCTTAGCACGAACCAAGAAATCCTAAGCCACCCTTCAGCCAGATGAGCCAGTTGGACTTGTTTATTAGAACTTGAGAAATATGCCAGGCTCCATGGTACATGCCTATAATCCCAGTAACTCAGCAGGCTGAGGCAGGAGGACCACAAGTTTGAGGCCAGTCTCAGCAATTTTGCAAGACCCTGTCTCAAAATAAAAATAAAAGTCTGAGGAGGTAGCTCAGTGGAAGAGCACCCCTAGGTTCAGTACCAGTACACAAACAAACAAACTAGAGAAATCCAAGTCCTGCAGAAATCTTCTGTTCATATATGTAGCGAAAATTATCTCAGGTAAGCTGCTTACATCTGATCTTCTTTTAAAATAAAGATCCAGAAATAAAAATGTTCAATAATAGATGAAACATATTGGAAAATATATGTCTGCAGTACTTGTAAACACAGTATGAAATGAATAATACTCTATAGTCTAATTTACATTTCTTTATGTGATTTAAATAATCTTTTAGTTTTCTGTTACCATTATCCTAAATCTGACGTTTCTCCCTTCTGATTACACATGTTGATTTGTTTGTGGGATTTTTTTTCCCACCTTAGAGCAAAGACTTCACATTGGTCCTCATTTCATATCTTTCCCTAAACCCTAGTGAAGACATTATGGGATTTTGGAATACATGCTTCACTGACAACTTGTCGTCTGATCATTTCACAAGTGCTTATTGAAGATGACACTCCAAAGCTTAAAGGACAGAATCCTTCAAATCCTCAAAAGATTAAACTTTAGTTTCTTTTGAAACACTTTTGCCTACAATCCTGTCTCTGAAACCAATAGGGGGAAAAAAAGAAAGCATGTTAATTCCCTAGAGTGTCTAAATGTGCTGGTGTTCATTCAAACTCTTTGTCCA
Source organism: Marmota flaviventris (assembly GCF_047511675.1). NCBI lineage: Eukaryota > Metazoa > Chordata > Mammalia > Rodentia > Sciuridae > Marmota > Marmota flaviventris. The sequence goes on from NC_092503.1 coordinate 57,434,293, forward strand.
CATTAGTCTTCTAGGTACACCTTAAAGTGTATTTAGGTTTATAGTGAAAATGTGGTGGTTTCTTCAATCTCTCTTTGAAGGAGGTCATAGAAGAGAGAGACTGATTTAGCTTTCTAAGAAGTAGGCACTCACATAGTCCCTTGAGTGAATAATGCTATTTAAGGATGTTTCATGGGGCTAGGGATGTGGCTTAGTGGCAGAAGCACTTGGGTAGCATTCATGAGGTTCTGAGTTCCATCCTCAGCACTAAAAGGAAAAAAGGATACTTCATTCTTTTTTCTTTCTTTTCCTCAGTGCTGGGGGTTGAACCTAGAGCCTCATGCATGCTAGGTAAGCACTCTACCAATGAGTTTCACTAGAAGGAAATTGCAGAATAGCTAAATATTGTCTTGATTCATAACTCGGTATTTTAGTGCATATTTCAGGAGAGGCTGTCAGCACAGCAGCAGGATCTTGCTGTCTCTGCACATATCCATTGCCTTTGGATATGTACAGCTATACACAAACATATATGGCTGACTTAACCCATATGATAATTGAAGAACAAAATTACAACAATTTGGTGTGATTTTGTTGTTGTTTTGATTGGTTTGTTTGTTTGGTGCTGGGCATTGAACACAGGGCCTTCACAAGCTTAGAAAAGGCTCTGCCACTTAGCTACATCCTCAGCAGTGTCATGCTCTTAATTGGCTTCATGTTTTATTCTAGACTTGAGTAACACTCCATAAAACAGAATAAGTGTTCCAAACAGAGGAGTTTGATTTATAGACAGAAGAAAGCTACAGAAAAAAAATAACTCAAACCAAAACAAAATGTATTGGTCATTTCAAAGTAACTTTTCTTATAAGGCAAGGAAAAGGAGATGGAAAAATAGAAAAATAACTGGTTAATAGAGGGTTACTTTTTTGTGAGAGAATTAAGGCAGAGGAAACTTCATTATGCCAATTGAAACTGACTGTTTGGGAAATTTGGCTGTTATCCCTCTAATTCTGATTTCTCAGAAGTTCAGATAAACAGTTTCAGCTTGGTTACATGGAACTTTAGCATGAGTGACTCCATTGGTTTTTAGCCTGGTCTGTTGGGGACCTACCACAAAAACAGTCCAAAAAAATTGGGCTTCTGTAATTTTTATTTAAAACCACCCTCCAAATGATTTGATGTCAACAGCACTTGGAAGAAATGTACTTCTTTAAGGACCTTTTTAAAAAAGAATTCTTTAAATTCCCTAGTCAGAGTGTCATTCCTTCACTTTAAGATGTCTTCTACTGTTATGGTACATACATATATACCATATGTTATGGTGCCAATATCTACTGTTATCTCCAGTGATAACTATCTGACTCTGCCTAGAGCTGGGTTTCTTTTCCAAGAAAACGGAAAGAACAGGTGATACTGACAGTCCTGAGAACCCAAGGTGCGAGGGAAAGGGAGCATCGGACTACTCTAAGGCAATTCTCAATTATCCACAGGGCCAGGATGGCAGACATGTGTAAAAACAGAGATAAAACCAGGCATGATGGCACATGCCTGTAATCCCAGCAGATCAGGGGGCTGAGGCAGGAAAAATCACAAATTCAAAGCCAGCCTCAGCAACTTGGCTTGGCCCCAAGAAACTTTGCAAGACCCTGTCTCAAAATAAAATATAAAAACAGCTGGGAATGTGGCTCAGGAGTTAAGCACCCCCAGGTTCAATCCTTGATATCCAAAACAAACAAACAGATAACTTGACTGGTAAAAATCAAGAGGCCTTTAGCTTCAGAAACCAGAGAGGATGGGGTATCAATAAGCAAGAGAGGTACATCTCTCTGTCAAAGACCCTACCCCCTCTCTCAAAAAACTTCTGTGTTTCCCTGCATTCTTGTTTGTGGGCCCCCAATAAGATCTGGTTGCCTTTCATACATGAAGATTGGACATTGACCACGACCTGCACTCCTCTTATTAAGAAAAAGAATTAAACTTCAGATTGCAAAACACTTATAAACAAAGGAGCTTAGAATACATTTTCAAAACAAGTTTTGTTAACAATTATAGATAGATGGTCAAGATGGTGAAAGTGAAAATAGGACAGAGAGGATAATAGGGTGGAATAGAGGTGCTAGACCCCAGAAGTCTGGCCCCTGAAGAGGAAGAATTTGTGTCCCCTGCTTGGATCTAGTTGAAGCTTCCCCACTGGGTGGCAGGTCTCTGCAGTAGGGTTTGTGTGAAAAGAGGTGACTTCAATTCCTCCTTCTAGAGCATAAGGACTTTGGCAAGGCCACTGGATGTATCCCACGTGGGCCTCTCAGAATTGTCTCCAAGCATTCAGAAGAGACAGGACAGCAGATTTGAAACGTAAAGTCCGATCAAACTGTGTTGTGTCCAGGAAAATCCAGCCACGGTGGCCTTATTGTTGTCATTACGACCATTGTTCCTCTGCCAACATCTTTCATTGCCTCTTGGTGTTTTTGTGAGACAAAGAACCCAGCTGAGACTTCAACAAAGAAGAATGCAGGGAAAGGGGAGAGAATACCTTGAGCAAGAATAGCTTGGAAGGAGCCAAAAGTGGAAAAGGAAGTCTAATTCTGTCCTGGTCCGGGGGAAAAAAGTTTTTTGAGAAATGTAAACAAATCAGGAAATCCTGGCACTTACTCCAGTTCCGATCTGGGGAGACGCACAGGTCCTTTCCCGAGGAGTGAGCTGCTGTTTGTGAATGAAATCCAGATAAAATTATTCATTGAGCCCTGCCAGCCCCGCAGTTTCCAGCTTTCTTTTGCCTATGGCATAGCTTAAACCTTAAAATAATAATAATAAAAAAACATATGCATGTTATTAACTCTCCATATTCAAATGGAAATTCAATGCTATCATAAATCTCTCTTTTCTAATGTAAATTCCTTTCTCCAGCATGAAGCTGCAGGAAAGCCATTGTATCTGAGTAATCTAAACTTGAAAGAGAATTTTTGTTAAACCAGTTATGATAGGGGAAACATGTTTTTCACTGAGTCAAAGATTAAAGTTGGTTGTAAAAAGGGGTGGGGGACTGAGGGAGAATTATTGGTTGCTCAACTAATGATTAGATACAGAACTTCAAGGACAAATTAAGAGGCACAAAAGAAAAAGTCATGCAGATAAGTGAAAACAGTTCCAATGATATTAAATAAAAGATGCATGGTTTATCTTAGGTTGTAATCTCCCTTCGCATATTTGTCTCCTTCGAAACAACCCCCTCCACCCCATTATGTACCCCAAAGTAGATTCTAAACTCTACTATACAACACATCTGCAGGTCAGAAAGTCTAGAGTTCCCTTTCTCACTACCAGAACTATCTTCTCTAGTTTTGCTATGTCTTGGTGTCTCTACTAATGAGGCTTTAAAGGGAGAAAGACAGGTAGCCCCACTATTTTCTTTTACTTTTTGAAAATACATTGTGAGCTTTTGGTTAATTTCAAAGAATTTTCACCTAACACCACATATCTCTCATCTTCATTAACTCCACTAGCTTCTTCTGATTTGTTACTCTTCTCCCACCCTGCCACCTCTGCTGGCCTCTCATGCCCACAAACCTACCCCGGGTTGTTGGTTACTTCAATGATCATTCTTTTGAGTATATGCAGGCTCTGAGCATGCAAGAAGAAGAAGACTCCACCAGCTAAGGGTGTAGTTCAGTGGTTAGAGCATGTGCTTAGCAAGCATGAGGCTTTGGGTCCAAACCCCTGAAGGAAGGACAAAGGGGCAGAGGAGAGAAGGAAGGAAGGAAAGAAAGAATGGAGGAAGAAAGGGAAGGAGGAAAAAGAAAATAGGTATGTATCACAGAGCTACCATAAAACAGATTTAAAGGACTTCCACAAGCTCTGGTACAAGTAGAAGCTCATAGACAGGAGACAACTTCTCCAAAAGTGTGGAGTTGGAATTAAGGGCCTTGAGAAGTGCTAAGGTACCGGCTGGCTCTAGGGCTGTCACATGTTTATGCCTTCAGTGAGGAACAGGGTTGGGGCTTTGAGTCCAAGGCAAATCAGTTGGCTCTGGGGGAGAGTACAAGGACATAGAGAAAAAATATATCCTTCTGTATAAATGCCAAGGATTAACTCTGCATTTGGACAAAAGAAACATTGAAAGTGAAAATAAAAATATTAACAACAGGACAGAACTTGACTCATAGAGTTTGAATTAACACACACACACACACACACACACGGCTGCAGTTAATGTATTACTAATATTTAGAACTGAAGTAATATAACTTAGAGTCATTTTAGTAAAAATACCAGAACCAACCTCACTAGCAGATTATAGCATAGTAATCTCCCCATGGGACCGATTTCTTCCTGATCTCTTATGTAACATTCAACATCCAGGACAGAAGATTTAATGTTCTTTGTAGATTGTTCGAAGATTTATGACACCTATAGAAATGTTCATAAAATCTGAGGCTGTGCAAGGCTTTCGGCATCTGTCTCCTTGTTATCAGAACCATAAAAATCATCACTCTTGTCCATGGCCAGTCTTTTCTATCTAAATAATATAACTCAGAGAAAAACAGAATGGTCTCCAAGAGGCTGCTTGAAGTAGGCGCTGTTGTCAGGTGGTATGTACGTGTGGGTGGGTGCATGTGTGTTTTTAGTGGTGTCAGATCAGGGAAGAGAGATGTAGAAGAGCAAACATACTATACATGTTTGAGGATTTGAAGGGAGACTTTGTGGAACTGTTTCCAGTACCATCCGTTTATCTGCCACAGGGCTGCTACAGTGGGCACACCATTCTCTTCAGCCTGGGTCCTGGCCTTGCCAACCCAGGAGTGCAGTCCGGGGAGCAAACACAGAGAAGGGAAGCAGGTGCTTCAACTCCCCAGCATCTGGTTTAAATGACCACAATGCTGGGAGCACCTGCAGCAGCATTTCAGCCAAGTCTGGCCTCCCATTGTATTCAACTGGACTTTCTGCCTTGAGCAAGAAAAAGGCATTGTTTATCAGATTTGTCAAAGGATCTCCGGGGAGGTGGAGAGAGACAGGATAAACAAACCCAAAACAAAAAGCAAGTGTAAGCAAACCACTGGAAAACCTTGATTATTTGTGAGGATCCAAGGTAATCTTTCAACCTGACACAAGAGTCAGTTAAGCTGAGAGGGAGAACAAAACATTAATATGGACCAAGACATTTTTCCAATAGTTTTCCAAAGAGAACTGAATTGGGATAATACTGTCCAAACTCTGATCCTTAGGCTGGTGCAGAAAGTACATTCTAAAGTCTAGAAAGACTCCAATCAAACAACATTCATGAAGTGTTTATTTGGGGCAGGATTTTGTGCAAGAAGGTTTCCAAGACAAATGGTCACTGCCTATGCTAAAAAACAAACAAAAAAATGTATAAATAAAATTGTCTTACCACTCATGTGCTCAGCTCTTTCCATTTATGCACTTGATAATTACATATTTTATAATAACTATGCTTTGGATGAACTGGGTACCAAAAGCTTAGATTTCCCTGGTCGAGGTAAGCAAAGCAAGCACAGCTGATCTGACAATATAATACAGTCTCATAATTGGAATATTGAAACCAAAATGAAATTAACAAGCTTATTTTCAGGGACTCAGAAAATAGGTTAGAGACATCAGGCATAGTGTTTTGTTAGTAAACAATTGTTAGGAGCTCCTGAGTTTTCTTTTCTTTGTATAGAGCCCCAACTAGTGGAAGACTGGAAAATTGCACACTAAGGAAAATGTGTTTAAATAAGACTCTTCCTACAGGATGGGAGCCTGGGAGATCTTACAGAGGCTGTTCATGGTAGCATGTGGAGCAGAGAACAAGATGCTAAAGGGGTAGTGGGTGTGAAACTCACTTAGTCTTAACTTTTTACAGAATTAAAATGCAAACTGATACTGATGCAAACAAGAACAATCTTCTGCATATGAAATGAGTCAATGTACTCTATCTGTAGCATGCAGGAGAAAGAAAATCTTTTGTGAGTTCAGAACTTATTCTTCTTGAAGTTCTTTTCAAAAAAAGGGGGACAAGGGGTGGGGATGTGGCTCAAGTGGTAGCGTGCTCACCTGGCATGCACGCGGCCCTGGGTTCGATCCTCAGCATCACATGTACATATAAAGATGTTGTGCCGCCAAAAAATAAAAATAAATAAATATTAAAAAATTTTAAAAAAAAAGGGGGGGACAATATCCTGTGAAAATTGCATACATGGGAAGAAAAAGACTTGGTTTCACAAATTAAATGAGAATGCAGTTAGCAATATTGTCACCCTGGTGACATTCTTATCTAAGAAAAGATAAGAAAGTGCTATGTTGGGGTCAGTGAGTAGAAAGATAGAAGAGCAGGTAGAGGCCACAGAGTGAAGCAAAAGACCAGAACAACAATGAAGAGTAAAATGTAGACACCTGAAAAATTGATTTATGAGACAGATTTTCCTAAAGAAATTGGAACTTGGGGGTTGTTGGGTTTTTAATTTTGTTTCTTCGTTTGTTTATTACTTCTCCATTTCAAGAAATCTCATTCTTATGAATTTTTCTTTTTAAGTTTCTTCATTCCCTTGCCAAAAAACAAAAAAATCCAATAAAATACAGGCAGCCTAGAAAAGTTATAAAAACACTAGGTGGATTCATCAAAGTGTAGTCTGTATGTGCAGTGAGGATTAATGGACAAACATGAAACTCCCTAACAAGATATGTAACTCTGTGTGTGTGTGTGTGTGTGTGTGTGTTTTCATATGTTTTTCTGACCAGATTCTCAAAGGAGTCTGTAACCACCACCACCCCCAAAAGAAAGAAATAATAAGGAAATACAATTATGTAGGAATCTGCACATAGACAAAAAGCCATCATATGTAGTGGTTACTCCTCAGAGTGATCTCAGGCTTCAGGGAGCTTTAGAAAAGTCAAGCAGAGATATAAAAGAATGCCAGTGCATTGTGAAGCAGATGACAGCCTGCTCCTTTTCTATGCAGTGATTCTTGGATAGAGAGTTACAAGCATTCTCCCATTGCATTGTGTACTGGAATAATGAATGGCATAAGGGTACCATCCTCAAACCTCAACATAATATACATGCTGTCCCTGAGCAGCTTCTGAGATGATTAACTTCCACTAACCAGCTTTCTTTGGCCCTAAATAAATAAATAAGATGACTTATGTTCAAAATTCTAAAGGCAGTACCAAGAATTTTAGGGTGGGAGGGGGAATTAAAAAGATTAAAGGGCAGAAAATAGAACAAGAAAAAAAAAGCTTCAGGAGTCGAAGGCTTACTCAGCACATTCTGCTATCAAAAGGAAGTCATGAAAGCAGAGTTTTTCTACACCACTTACTTCATGTTTGTGGTGGTTATTAAATAAACTCTGCAGTCCTTCATTTCGTTTGAAAAAGGGTCTGTTTAAATACGACTTATTTGAAGATCATTAAGTCTCTCGAGTTCAAGGAGAGCAAGGGCGATAATGCCTTGGTGATACTATCTCACTACTTTTATGGCATCAGCTTTTCCCATAGATTTTATTTAACAGATGACTCAGTTGTGAAGAAAAGCTGCTATAATAATTTGTCTGTCCCAGCCTTAACCTCCCAACCAGGCCGTTAATCGTACAAGAAGAGTTTGAGGGATCACGAGAGAACACACATCATCTCTAAGTAATCCCTTTGTCACATGGCATGTGGCCCAACATCACCACCATTTTCCTTGAGAGCGGTTAACTCCCTGCTCTTTCTACCTCAGACAGACAGGCAAGACTGTGTTTTACAATTTGTGACAAACAAAATGTGCAGTTAATCTGAGGACTCGTGCAAAACTTGCCTGCATTTTTTTTTCTTTTTTCTTTTCTCCTGGGCTCTGGGAAGTTGGTGTAACTTTCTATTGCTTTGGAGACAAAAAGGAATTTATATGATTGATATCAGTCTCTGTGTTCTTATGAGAACAATTAAGACAGTGGTCCTCCAGAAGAAGTTTTTTCAAAATTGAAATTTGATTTAATTTTTTTTTTACTCCCTTACCACAATCATTTAAAGAAAAAAAAAAAGACTCTTTCAAATATTATAACCACAAACTGTTCAACCAGACGAAAATGAAAGTAGGCCACTTAGAGGTTTTTGTCTAAACTAAGGCAAATGTCTCGAGCTAATAATTTTAACCATTGGGAGTTAACCAGCTACTAAATGCATTTGCTTTGAAATAAAGAAGGAATCATTTTAAATATTACATTTAAATTTGTCATTTTTCTTTTGCAGGATATACAGAATATAGTTGTTGTTGTTTTTTTTTTCCTTCCCCTTAGGACCACATTGCCCTTCCTGCCCAAGCAGTGAAACCCCAGACTTGGACTTGGGCCAGCCGCCTTTCAGCACCACATCATTAAGAACTCTTGGAAGTGCTGTTTAAATGTGAATTTTCCAGCACTCCTTCCTCAAACAGATAGGCTATGCTAAAGCAGTCAGGGCATGTTTGACACATCCAATTTTAAAAAGGAAGGAAGGAGAAAAGCTTTCAAAAATATGTATGTCAAAGTGAAAGTCAGTGAAAATGAGGCCATTCGTCTGAGTTAGGGATGTCAGAGTCAGATCCACTCAGTACCTTACAAGACTTCTTAGATAAAGCTAGACAAGTTTTAAAAGTATGAGCCAAACATCAAATTAAAAAAATAAAAACAAAAAAAACTTTTTTAATGGTTTCTGAAAAGGCCTGCATCCCAGAAATAAAAGATGCCTACTTATGCTCATATTCTTTTTTTTTTTTTTTTGGGGGGGGTAGGCGGGCAGGCAGTAACTAGGGATTGAATCCAGGGTTGCTTTGCCACTGAACTACACCCTCAGTTCTTTTTGTTTTCTATTTTGAGACAAGATTGGGCTAAATTACTGAGGCTGTCCTCAAACTTGTGATCCTCTTGCCTCAGCCTTCTCAGTCACTGGGGATCACAGGTGTGCTCTACCATGCCTAGTTTATACTTCTTATATTATAATAAGTTGGGATTCCCTCAGGCAAAAGTCAAGCAAGGTCCAGTATGGGACCTTATTAATCCAAAGAAAGTTGTAATGCAGGGCTGGGGATGTGGCTCAAGTGGTAGCGCGCTCGCCTGGCATGCGTGCGGCCCGGGTTCGATCCTCAGCACCACATACAAACAAAGATGCTGTGTCCGCCGAGAACTAAAAAATAAATATTAAAAAATTCTCTCTCTCTCTCTCTCTCTCTCTCTTTAAAAAAAAAAAAAAGAAAGAAAGTTGTAATGCATATATGTCTACAAAAAAAAAATCGGAAGAGGAGGGGAGAAAAAAGGGGAGAAGTTTTTTATTATAATTTGATAAGGTTTTTTCCATATTTTATTGATGCCTTATAATTATACATAATGGTGGGATTCTTTGCTACATAGTCATGCATGCACACCATGTAACATAATTTGGTCAATATTTTTCCCCAGCAAAAAGAGTAGGGGAAGAATTAAAATCACTATTTCCATTTGGTTGACACATTTCAAGCCCACTATAGGTTGAGACATGTAGATAAAAATAACGAGGTCAACTCATCAGCATGTTCTGAAGGGGAGCCACACCACCACCCAAGAGACTATGAGCTGCACTTGAGTTAGCAAGTCTACACCTTATTGAAGAATATCAGCTCCCCTCTGTTGTAGTCTGTGTTGTCAGTTGCATATCCCACCATAAAATAAAGCAGAAGCAGCCCATAATGTGCAGACTTTGCCCTCATTTCACAGAAGGATATCAACAGGCACAAAAACAAGCGTACACCCAGCACACGTGCACATTCAATTCTCAATTACCTGCAATTATGTTCCCACCTCCACTGATAACCCCAAACTGATTTCTAATTGATTTTGGAAGGCATTTCAAATTACTATGCCTTCTGGTATGCATCATGCTTAATCTCCTCTCACTATCTGAGCACAGTGAGGGAATTGGAGGGCTCAATGAGAGGGAGTGATAATGACTGAAGAAGTGGCCTGAGATGTTTAAAGAAACAATGAAGATTTACAATACAGAAGATAGATGCAAAGATAATGAGTCTATGCATGCATGTTCGTTTTACAGTCTCCTTTACTCTTAATTAATTCCTTCCTAATGACAGCTTAGTCTTCTGTGCATTTTCAAATAACTTTCCACTGGGATTTTTTTTTTCTCAATGATTTCCACAAGAACAAAACATGCTGACTAAAATATCACTTCTTCATTTCTTTGTAACTTTTTTTTTAAATAATTGACAGTTTTTCCTACTTACAAACCAAGATTGAGCTGATGACAGTTTTTTTTTTTTTAATTTGACTTTTAATACTGTCCAAGTTTCCTTAAGGTTAATTCCCTTAGACCACACTTGGACTTTGGGACTTTCCTTCAAATAAAAATATAGTCAGATCAAATAGAAGAATATGCAAAAAATAGTAGTACCACTTTTTCATGTTTTTAAAAAATATACCTCTGGGCTGGAGTTGTAGCTCAGTGATAGAGTGGTTGCCTAGCTCATATGAGGCACTGGTTTCAATTTTCAGCACAGCATATAAATAAATAAATAAATAAATAAAGGTCCATCAACAACTATATATATATATATATATATATATATATATATATATATATATATATATATATTTACCTGTATTTCATTAGAACTAAAAAGACATTTCATTCTGTGTCCCCTTTCTTTCAACTTTTACAAAATCGTGATGCAGACTGGCTTAGTTGTTGAGCATTTGCATAGCAAGTACAAGACCCTGGATTCAATCCCCAGTATTGAAAGAAAAAAACATCCTAGCTGGGCTAGGCAAGCACTCTACCCTTTTTATTTTGAGACAGGGTCTTTCAAAGTTGCCCAGGTTGACCTTGAACTTTTAGTCCTCCTGCCTCAGCCTCTGAAGCAGCTAGGGTTAAGTATGGACCACCACACCTAGGTAACTTTGTTTTTATTGATGTATGTTTTGCAATATACTTGGGAAAGATACCAAAATGTTAACATTGTCATCAATAAAAAATAGCATAATCCCAGCAGCTAGAGAGGCTGGGGCAGGAGGACTGTGAATTCAAAGCCAGCCTCAGCAACTTAGTGAGGCACTAAGCAACTCAGCGAGGCACTAAGCAACTCAGCAAGACCCTATTTCTAAATAAAAATTTAAAAAAGGACCAGAGATGTGGCTCAGTGGCTAAGTACCCCTGGGTTCAATTCCCAGTACCAGCCCCCTACAAAAAATAGCATGAAGGCTTTAAAGGAAAAAGTGAGAGAAGGAATAAAAACTATTTTAGTTATATGACCATATTGTTGTCAGTATGAAAGCCAAAGTAACAGTAATTCTAATGGTACACACTTGTATTCAGTCATATTTGTCTCAAAAATATGCCAAATTTCCATTTACAATGTCACAGTATATATTATTTTGAACCCATCTATGGTTGCTTTTTACTGAGGATTTTGAACTGGGCCCACAGAATTTGAGTAGTTGCAGACATTTATTTGTCTGAGTTTTTCATCATTAGTAAAGTTATAGTGTAATTTCTCTTAGTGTTTACTAAAGCAAATAGCTATTTTTTCTGCAACCATAAAAGTAGGTTCTGTCTGTTATGATGTGAAAGACCTTTAAAATGATCTTCTGCTACTAAAATATTTCTTACACATTGAGATTATTTCAATATATATCAAGCTAAAATTGGTATTATGAAATTAGTGTCTTTTAAACAGGACACATGTAACTGTGACTAGAATTTCCAAAAAGAGTAAATACTCATTAGAACTCTATTTCATATTTCTTCAAATAATATCGCAAAGAAATTTTCTCATGTAGACTGAGCAAGAGGGACTTCCCTATCCATCTATTTGTCCTTTGATTTCTGAAGATAGAGATAAGTGTTACTTAATAATAGCAATCAACAGGATGTGGTGGCACATACCTGTTATCCAGCTACTCAGGAGGCTAAGGCAGGAGGATGGCAAGTTTAAGGCCAACCAACTTAGCAAGACCCTGTCTTAAAATAAAAACTATAAAGGGTTGAGTATGTAGCTCAGCAGGAGAGTGCTCCTGGGTTCAGTCCTACTGCCAGGGTGGGCAAGGAGCACACTTAGTAATTGCCAACTTTTATTTGAGAGCTGGTAAGCCATTGCAAAGTCCATGTGCCGATAGCTGGTGTATTTATTTTCTAAGACTTCCACAAGGTGTACCCAAAACTGGATAGCCTAGGACACAGAAAGCTATTCACTCACAGTCTGGGGGGACTTGAAGTCTGAAATCAAGGGATGTCAGGACCATGCTCTCTGAGTGGACTTCTCCTTTGCCTCTTTTGACTTCTGGTGGTGTTCACCCCATCCTTGGCATTTCTTGGCTTGTAGATGCTTCACTCCAGTCACACAGCCACCTTCTCTCTTTGTATCCCTCCATGTCTTCTTCCCTCTGTGCTTGTCTTGGGTCCAAACTTCCCCTTTCATAAGGACACCAGCTGTAAAGGATGAAGCCCACTCTAATTACCTCATTTTAATTTGATTACCTCCAAGAAGACCCTATTGCCAAATCAGGTCACATTCTAATGTACTAAGGATTAGGACTTAAGCATTTTTTCTCTTTTTTGGTTACTGTTTTTTTCTGTCTTAGAAAAAATAATGTATTGTTTTAAAAATAGAATTTATTTATAAATATTATGGTAGGAAGAGCCTGAAAATTGAAATGAGAAACTAAAAAATTTTCTTTAAAAATTAAGTAGCATCAGAGGCCCAGGCATGGTGGCTCATGCCTGTAATCCCAGCAGGTTGGGAGGCTGAGGCAGAAGGATCACGAGTTCAAAGCAGCCTCAGCAATGGTGAGGCAATAAGGAACTCAGTGAGACCCTGTCTCTAAATAAAATACAAAATAGTGCTGGGGATGTGGCTCAGTGGTTAAGTGACCCTGAGTTCAATCCCTGGTACCAAAATAAAAAATAAAAAAAATTAAGTAGCATCAGGTTGAACCATATAAAATTACTAAAAATTCCACTATTTATGACATATGAAAATGGTAGGTTGATATGTTCAAATTAATAATTTAGTGAAATGAAAGAGAAATAAAAAGTATCAAAGAAGCTGAGGAACAAAGAAAAAGAGAGGAAAGAAAGGCATGTAGAAGCTCGCGATGAATACAGGGAATAAAATTTTAAATAAGTCAATTTACTTATCAACATTAACTATTTCAAATTTTAGAATTTGTCAATAACTATATATATATATCAATGTCTAGAAACACTTTATTAGGCTTACGTATGCTATTTCTTCTTATTTCATTTTAAAGTTACCTTATCTAATGGGATTTTTTTGAGACTGCCTTTTTTTAATTTTTATTTTTTTTATCTTAATTTGTTATATATAACAGCAGAATGCATTACAATTCATATTACAAATATAGAGCACAATTTTTCATATCTCTGGTTGTACACAAAGTAGAGTCACACCATTCGTGTCTTCATACGTGTACTTAGGATAATGATGTCCTTCTCATTCCACCATCTTTCTACCCCCATGCCTCCTCCCTCCCTCTCCCTCCCTTTTGCCCTATCTAGAGTTACTCTAATCCTCCCATGCTCCCCCTCCCAACCCCACTGTGAATCAGCCTCCTTATATCAGAGAAAACATTCAGCATTTGGTTTTTGGAATTGGCTAACTTCACTTCGCATTATATTCTCCAACTCCATTCATTTACCTGCAAATGCCATGATTTTATTCTCTGAGTTAATATTCCATTGTGTATATATACCACATTTTCTTTATCCATTCATCCCCTGAAGGGCATCTAGGTTGGTTCCACAGTTTAGCTATTGTGAATTGTGCTTCTATAAACATTGATGTGGCTGTGTTACTATAATATGCTGTTTTTAAGTCCTTTGGATATAGATGGAGGAGAGGGATAGCTGGATCAAATGGTGGTTCCATTCCCAGTTTTTTCAAGGTATCTCCATGCTGCTTTCTGTATTGGCTGCACCAATTTGCAGTCCCACCAGCAGTGTATGAGTGTGACTTTCCCCCCACATCCTCGTCAACACTTATTATTGTTTGTATTCTTAATAGCTGTCATTCTGACTGGAGTGAAATGAAATATTAGAGTAGTTTTGATTTGCCTTTCTCTAATTGCTAGAGATGTTGAACATTTTTTCATATATTTGTTGATTGATCGTATATCCTCTTCTGAGAAATGTCTATTCAGTTCCTTGGCCCATTTATTGATTGGGTTATTTGGATTTTTTGGTGTTTAGCTTTTTGAGTTCTTTGTATACCCTAGTGATTAGTGCTCTATCTGATGTGTGAGGGCTAAAAATTTGCTCCCAAGCTGTAAGCTCTCTATTCAACTCACGGATTGTTTCTTTTGCTAAGAAGAAGCTTTTTAGTTTGAATCCATCTCAATTATTAATTCTTGATTTTAATTCTTACTATAAGAGTCTTATTAAAGAAGTAGGAGCAGGAGCCTAATCTTGTATGATGGAGATTTGGGTCTACTTTTTCTTCTATTAGGTGCAGGGTCTCAGGTTCAATTCCTAGAACCTTGATTCACTTTGAGTTGAGTTTTGTGCATGGTGAGAGATAGGGGTTTAATTTCATTTTGTTGCATATGGATTTCCAGTTTTCCCAGCACCATTTGTTAAAGAGGCTATCTTTTCTCCAATGTATGTTTTTGGCAACTTTGTCTAATATAAGATAACTTAATTATGTGGGTTAGTCTCTGTGTCCTCTATTCTGTAATATTGGTCTACCAGTCTATTTTGGTGCCAATACTATGCTGTTTTTGTTACTATTGCTCTGTAGTATAGTTTAACATCTAGTATAGTGATGAAACCTGCTTCACTTTTCGTGGCTCAGGATTGCTTTAACTATTCTGGGTCTCTTATTTTTCCAGATGAATTTCATGACTGCTTTTTCTATTTCTCTGAGGAATATCATTGGGATTTTGATTGGAATTGCATTAAATCTGTATAATGCTTTTTTTTTTTAAATTTTTTATTGTTGGCTGTTCAAAACATTACATAGTTCTTGATATATCATATTTCACAATTTGATTCAAGTGGGTTATGAGCTCCCATTTTTACCCCATATACAGATTGCAGAATCACATCAGTTACACATCCATTGATTTACATATTGCCATACTAGTGTCTGTTGTATTCTGCTGCCTTTCCTATCCTCTACTATCACCCCTCCCCTCCCCTCCCCTCCCCTCTTCTCTGTCTGCCCCCTCTACTGACATTCGTTTGTCCCCCTTGTATTATTTTTCCCCTTCCCCTCACTTCCTCTTGTATGTACTTTTGTATAACTCTGAGGGTCTCCTTCCGTTTCCATGCATTTTCCCTTCTCTCTCCCTTTCCCTCCCACCTCTCATCCCTGTTTAATGTTAATCTTCTTCTCATGCTCTTCGACCCTACTCTGTTCTTAGTTACTCTCCTTATATCAAAGAAGACATTTGGCATTTGTTTTTTAGGGATTGGCTAGCTTCACTTAGCATAATCTGCTCTAATGCCATCCATGTATAATGCTTTTGGTAGTATGCCATGTTGACAATATTAATTCTGCCTATCCAAGAACAAGGTAGATCTTTCCATCTTCTAAGGTCTTCTTTAATTTCTTTCTTTAGTGTTCTGTAGTTTTCATTGTACAGGAATTTCACTTCTTTTTTTTTAGGTTGATTCCCAAGTATTTTAAATTTTTTGAGGCTATCATAAATGGGGTAGTCTTCCTTATTTTCCTTTCAGAGGATTTGTCACTGATATACAGGAATGCCTTTGATTTATGGATGTTGATTTTGTATCCTGCTGCTTTGCTGAATTCATTTATTAGTTTTAGAAGTTTTCTGGTGGAATTTTTTGGTTCTTCTAGGTATAGAATCATATTGTTGGCAAATAGTGCAAATTTGAGTTCTTCTTTTCCTATCTGTATCACTTTAATTTTTTTCATCTGCTAATTGCTCTGGCCAGTGTTTCAAGAACTATGTTAAATAAAAGTGGTGAAAGAGTGCATCCTTGTCTTGTTCCAGTTTTTAGATGGAATGCTTTCAATTTTTCTCCATTTAGAATGATGTTGGCCTGGGGCTTAGCATAGATAGTTTTTATGACATTGGGATATGTTCCTGTTATCCCTAGTTTTTCTGGTGTTTTGAACTTGAAGGGGTGTTGTATGCTTTTTTTTTGCATCTATTGAGATGATTATATGATTCTTATCTTTAAGTCTATTGATATGATTTATTACATTTATTGATGTTGAACCAACCTTGCATCCCTGGGATGAACCCTACTTGATCATGGTGCACTATCTTTTTGTATTCAATTTGCCAGAATTTTATCGAGAATTTTTGCATCTATGTTCATGAGAGATAGTTGTCTGAAGTTTTCTTTATTTCTTTTTATTGATTTTTAATATATATGACAGCAGAATGCATTACAATTCATATTACACATATAGAGCACATTTTTTCATATCTCTGGTTATATATAAGATATATTCACACCAATTTATGTCTTCATACATGTACTTTGTATAATGATGTTTATCACATTCTGCCATCATTTGATGTGTCTTTGTTTGGTTTTGGAATCAAGGTGATATTGGCCTCAGAGAATGAGTTTGGAAGTGCTCCCTCTTTTTCTATTTCCTTAAATAAACTGAAGAGTATTGGTATTAGTTCTTCTTTAAAGGTCTTGTAGAATTCAGCTTTGTATTCATCCAGTCCTGGGCTTTTCTTGGTTGGTAGGCTTCTGATGGTGTCTTCTATTTCATCGCTTGAAATTGATCTGTTTAAATTGTGTATATCTTTCTGATTCAATTTGGGCAAATCATATGGCTCTAGAAATTTCACAATGCCTTTAGTAGTTTCTATTTTTTTGGAGTATATATTTTCAAAATAACTTCGAGTTATCTTCTGTATTTCTGTAGTGTCTGTTGTGATATTTCCTTTTTCATCATGTATGTTAGTAATTTGAGTTTTCTCTTTCCTTCTCTTCATTAGCATGGCTAAGGGTTTGTCAATTTTATTTATTTTTTCAAAGAACCAACTTTTTGTTTTGTCAATTTTTCAATTGTTTCTTTTGTTTCAATTTCATTGATTTCAGCTCTGATTTTAATTATTTCCTGTCTTCTACTGCTTTGGGGGTTGATTTGTTCTTCTTTTTCTAGGGCTTTGAAATGTA
The DNA here is from genome assembly GCF_047511675.1 of Marmota flaviventris. NCBI lineage: Eukaryota > Metazoa > Chordata > Mammalia > Rodentia > Sciuridae > Marmota > Marmota flaviventris. The sequence continues at coordinate 57,451,390 of NC_092503.1, forward strand.
ATGTTAAGTCATTTATTTGTTGACTTTTTCTTCTTTTAAGAAATGAACTCCATGCAATTAATTTTCCTCTTAATACTGTGTTCATAGTGTCCCAGAGATTTCAATACATTATATCTGTGTTTTCCTCCTTGATGTCACTTGCCATCCATTGTTCACTCAGTAGCATATTATTTAATCTCCAGGTGTTGGAGTAAGTTTTGCTTCTAATTTCACTCCATTATGATCTGATAGAATGCAGGGTAGTATCTCTACTTTTTTATATTTGCTAAGAGTTGCTTTGTGGCATAATATATGACCTATTTTAGAGAAGGATCCATGTGCTGCTGAGAAGAAAATGTATTCATTCATTTAAGGATGAAATATTCTATATATGTCAGTTAAGTCTAAATTATTGATTGTATTATTGAGTTCTATAGTTTCTTTGTTTAGCTTTTGTTTGGACAATCTATCCAGTGGCAAAAGAGGTATGTTAAAGTCACCAGGAATTATTGTATTGTGGTCTGTTTGACTCTTGAAGTTGAGAAGAGTTTGTTTGATGAATGTAGATGTTTCATTGTTTAGGGCATATAAATTTATTATTGTCATGTCTTGTTGATGAATGTTTCCCTTAAGCAGTATGAAATGTCCTTCTTTTTCCCTTTTGATTAACTTTGGCTTGAAGTCTACTTTATTTGCTAAGGCAAAGGAAACCCCTGCTTGCTTCCATAGTCCATGTGAGTGATGTATGATTTTTCCCAATCTTTCACCTTCAGTCTGTGGATGTCTTTTCCTATGAGATGAGTCTCTTGGAGGTAGCATATTGTTGGGTCTTTTTTGTTTTTTGTTTTTTATCCAATCTGCCAGTGTATGTCTTTTGATTAGTGAGTTTAAGGCCATTAACATTCAGGGTTATTATTAAGACATGATTTGTATTCCCAGCCATTTTTGTTTATTTTTTATATTTAACTTGACTTGGTTTCTCTTTTGATTAGTTTTTCCTTTAGTGTAATACCTCCCTTTGCTGATTTTCATTGTTGTTTTTCAATTCCTCTTTATGGAATATTTTGCTGAGGATGTTCTGTAGTGCAGGCTTTTGAGTTGTAAATTCTTTTAACTTTTGTTTGTCATGGAAGGTTTTAATTTCATCATCAAATCTAAAGCTTAATTTTGCTGGATATAAGATTCTTGGTTGGCATCCATTTTTTTTCAGAGCTTGATATATATTGTTTCAGGGTCTTCTAGCTTTCAGGGTCTGGGTTGAAAAATCTGCACATGATGTAATTGGTTTCCCCCTATATGTAATCTGACTCCTTTCTCTCGTGGCTTTTTTATTCTGAATGTTAGGCATTTTCATTATAATGTGCCTTGGTGTGGATCTGTTGTTACTTTGTACATTTGGCATCCTGAAAGCCTCCTGAATTTGGTTTTCCAATTGATTCTTCATGTTGGAAATTTTTCTGATATTATTTCATTGAATAGATTGTTCATTCCTTTGGTTTGGAACTCTATGCCTTCCTCTATCCCAATAACTCTTAAATTTGGTCTTTTTATGCTATCCCATATTTCTTGAATGTTTTGCCCATGATTTCTTACCATTTTCACTGTGTGGTCTACATTCTTTTTTAAGATTATATATTTTGTCTTCATTGTCTGAGGTCCTGTCTTCCAAGTGGTCTCATCTGTTGGTGATGCTTTCAATTGAATTTTTAATTTGGTTTATTGTTTATTTCATTTCAAGGATTTTTGTTTGTTTGTTTCTAAACCTCTATCTCCCTATTGAAGTAATCTTTTGCTTTTTGTATTTGTTTATGTAGCTCTTTGTCAAAATGACCTTTTGTTGCCTGTATTTGCTCCCTTATATCATCATTTAATTCGCAGAACATTTTAATTATGTACATCCTGAACTCCTTCTCTGTAAATTTTTAGGCTGTGCTGGCCATGGATTCTAATAATGTGGTATCTTGATTTGTTTGAGACACTTTCTTCCCTTGTCTTTTCATATTGCTTGTGTGTCTTCTCTTCTAGCACTGTGGATCTGAGGCATTACTGTTTTGACCCTATAGGTTTATAGTGCCCCTGTAGGGACCCAATATATCTCTCCTTTGAGGTTAAGGACAATGTTAACAGATCCCAACATAAACAATATACACCCTAAAAACAAATGTTTGCTATTAAGATGTTTACAGTTTGGTCACAATGTACAGAAATGGTGAATTCAATTATTATCTACATATACTCAGTAGGTTTGTAAAAGCATTTACAGTTTCTAATGGTAGACAAAGAACTGGGGGTGAGGAATAGGATGATATGCTGAGGAAGTAGGAGATAAGGATATAGAGTTATTATATTTTAGGAAGTGTGAAAGCGAAATCTAAAGATTAGTGGCAGGAGAAAGGAGAGGAAGTGATTTGGGGTAGACAAGTAAGTGGGAAGACAGTAGAGTACATAAAACAAACACACATATATATTAAGAAAGATAAAAAATGTTAAAATAGTAGAAATTGGTGGGAAAAAAAGAATGTACAACACAATTGTAGTATACTATTCAGATGTCCTAGACCTCAAAATCCTAATTCATGCAAGATGCTTAGTTTTACATATGTTGGGGATGCGAGGGCAGGAGGATGGAGAGGGAGAGGAAAAAAAATCTTGAAGGAAGAAACAGGGCTTGTTTTGGTTGGAGATAAGTATCTTTCCTGCTTCCCTTCTCATCCAATAGGTGCAGCCATCTGTGGTTAGATGGTATCTTCGTCCTCAGGATGGTAAAGTCCCAGGTCACGGAGCAACACCCATAATGGAGTCACTTGCTTTCAGCTATGGGGTGTCGGGTCGGGTGGGTGGAGCTGTGCAATGGCATTGGCCAATGAGTTTTAGACAAGCTGTGGTGTGCAGTGTGCGGCTGTCAGTGTGTGGCTATATGAAGTTCCTGGGTGCAAGCAGGTTACTGCACACAGGAGACTATATCTGCTGCTGCAGAGTCTCAAGATGGCAGCCACCAGGGGAGCCCCACTTTGGTAGCATGGGAGTCGCTGCCAGAGATCCTGCACATGGGAAGCTGTCGGATTTCTTCTGTGGGAAGGGGTCCATGATTTCTGCTCTGATGGGTGGCTGAAAGTTCTGCACAGGTGCTGATGATCCCACTGGGGTACCCGGTAGTCCTGCATGGGCAAGTATTTGTGAGACCAACTCTGACACTGAGGTCTGGAGTCCCGAACAAGCACAGTGACCAATTTCCCATGTGGGAGCAGGAATATCGCTGGTAGAGAAGCAGTGTTCTCACTACTTGAGTCCCAGGTCACAAAGCCACACAGAATGCTGCCTCCCTCTGGCCTGCCATCTTGGATCTCCCTCTAATGGGATTTTTTAATCTAAAAATTATATCTTTAAAAAAACACAATTGCAATAATACCATAGATTGCTTGAAGGGTTCACTGTCACACACCTTTGGAAGGGAGGCTAAATAAAACTCTCAAATGAAGATAAACTTAAAATTTCCAAGGAAAACATAAAAACTTTGGAGGGTGGGAAGAATAGAAGTTCATTAGATTAGACAAAGGGGATTGAAGGGAAGGGAGGAGAGATGGAAATAGAAAAGATAGTAGAATGAATCTGACGTAACTTTCCTATGTTCATATATGAATACACAACCAGTGAAACTCCACATCATGTACAACCACAAGAATGGGATCCTAATTAGAATAAGTTATACTCCATGTCAAAATACACTCTACTGTCATGTGTATCTAAAAAGAACAAATAAAATAAACATCCATACAGTGTCCATCAAAAAAGAAAATATAAAAAAATTCAGTAGTATCTGTTGGTAAAAGCTAATCTAATATTCAGTAGGAAGCAATCAGAATATAGATTAGAATTCCATGTAATATTATTCTAAAAACTAGCCATTTGTCTAAATATTATATCTTATTTCTGCCAGAAATGCACATAGACAAAAATATGCTGTATTTTTTTACTTTTAACTTCAATTTTATAATAAGAATGCATCTAATATTTTCATATCTAATACAACTCATAAAGAAATGTTGCCCACTTAAACAGGATCATTTTAACCATTTTCATATAGAAGCCACTAAATATTTACATACAAATAAAGAAAAAATTTCAGAAACAAATTCAAGAACAAATAAACAGATTTTTTTGTTTATTTTTAAGTATGCTGATAATAGCAAGAGTCTCATCTCCCTGATTTCTGAGAAAGTCCTAGAAGATGCTTACATTTAAGGATTTAATGTCAGTTCAAGTTCTCCACTTTCATAAACGTCATTAAAACATTGTATTTAAACAATATCTGAACTTTCAGTGTCATTATGATAATAAATATTCCTTCATTTGCAAGTGACAAAAACCCAACTCAAGAGTATTACAACAAAAAAGGGGGAATTTACTGGCTTATGTAGCTAATCCAAGTGAGACTTGATTCAGGATTCATACAACATAACCAAGAACCAGTTTGTCATTCTCCAGTTCAGTTCTCTGTTTTCTCAGTGTTGGGTCCATTCGTAGGTTACGAGTGGCTGCAAGATGACTGACAGCAGATCCTAATTCTACGTACTCCTAGATTTAAATCTACCTAAGAACAAATATTTTGTCCCAGAGAAAATTCAAAACTTACTCCGATTAGTGCATCTTAGATCATCACCCTTAGGCCAATCACTGTCACCAAAGGAATAAAATTTAATATTTAAGTCATGCATTCTACCCTTATGATCTTACTACAAAATTGAGGAAGGAGTGGATTTTAAACAAAAAAGTGATAACTGTCAAACAGAAAAAGAAGTGAAATTGTCTCTGCTGAAGACAATCTTATAGAGAGAAAACTCTAACACCCCAACAGAAAGCTGATAAATGGATTCAGGGATGTAGTAAGATACAAAACCAGCATAAGAAAATCATTAGCATTTCTATAGATGAATTTCTGAAAAAGAAATTAATAATCTCCTTTGCAATAGCATCAAAAGAATAAATACTTAGAAATAAGTTTAATCAATGTGGAGAAGGATTTGTATACTGAAAACCATCAAACATTGATGAAATAAAATGAAAATGACACAAATAAATGAAAATATATTCCTGTTCATGAATTATAAAAATTAATATTATTAAAATGTTTGTAACACTCGAAGTGATACAGACTCAATGCAATTTCTATCAAAATTCCAATGTCCTTCACAGAAAAAAAAATCTAAAAGTCATAAGAAACCACAAAAGACTCCCCATAGCCAAAGCAATCTTGAATAAAAAGATCAAAGCTGGCATATCACACTACCTGATTTCAAAACATACTCTAAAGCCATAGTATAAAAACAGAAACATCAACCAATGGAATGGTATAGAAAGCCCAGGAATAAATCCATGAATCCTGGTCGACTTATTTTTTTACAAACATGCCAAGAATATACAATGCGGAAAGACCAGTGACTTCAATAAATGATGTTGAGAAAACAGGCTACCCTCTAAGAAGAATGAAATGGGAATCCATTTTCACCCCTCAAACAAAAATCAACTCAAAATAGTGTTAGAGTCTGTAAACAAGTCAAAATAACACCTGGCATTTTGCCAGGGGAATGTTAGAGTTCATAAACAAGTCTGGATGGTGCCTGGCAAAATGCCAGAGGGAGTGGTTTGAGAAGTAACAAAAGCGAGCCATTAAGTGTGGAGATTCCTTATTGGTTGACTGATGTATCTAGTTTATGCTAATTAGATAAGCTGTGTGGAATGTATAAATACTGCTCCTGTCCTGCAATAAACGGCTTCCACTCCTGCTGTATCAATCTACACAAGTTGCTCGTCACCCCCCGATTATTTTGCTGCAGCCGGACTGCGGCAAAATAGATTAAAGAATTAAATGTAAGACTTGAAGCTCTAAAATCACTCAAGAAAACATAGGGGGAAAGCTTTATCACATTGGTTTGGGTAATGATTTCTTGGATATGATCCCCAAAGTACAGGCAATGAAAGAAAAAGTAAACAAATGGGATGGCTAAAATGTTTCTGGTCAGCAAAGGAAATAATCAACAAAAAGAGACAACCAAGATTGGGAGAAAATATTTGCAAATCACACCACTCGATAAAGAGTCAACATCCAAAGTATATAAGAAATTCAAATAACTCAATAGGGGGGAAGAATCGGAATCTATGGGACACATTGAAAGCAGTTCTAAGAGGAAAATTCATTGCTTGGAGTTCATTCCTTAAAAAAAGAAAAAACCAACAAATAAATGATCTCATACTTCATCTCAAAATCCTAGAAAAAGAAGAGCAAAACAACAGCAAAAGAAGTAGAAGGCAAGAAATAATTAAAATCAGAGCTGAAATTAATGAAATCGAAACAAAAGAAACAATTGAAAAAATTGACAAAACTAAAAGTTGGTTCTTTGAAAAAATAAACAAAATCGACAGACCCTTAGCCATGCTAGCGAAGAGAAGAAGAGAGAGAACTCAAATCACTAACATACGGGATGAAAGAGGCAATATCACAACAGACACTTCAGAAATACAGAAGATAATCAAAAATTATTTTGAATCCTTATACTCCAATAAATTAGAAGAGAGTGAAGGCATAGATAAATTTCTTAAGTCATATGATGTGCCCAGTTTGAGTCAGGAGGATATAGACAACCTAAACAGACCAATATCAATTGAGGAAATAGAAGAAACCATCAAAAGACTACCAACTAAGAAAAGCCCAGGACCGGATGGGTATACAGCAGAGTTTTACAAAACCTTTAAAGAGGAACTAATACCAATACTTTTCAAGCTACTTCGGGAAATAGAAAAAGAGGGAGAACTTCCAAATTCATTCTACGAGGCCAACATCACCCTGATACCTAAACCAGACAAAGACACTTCAAAGAAAGAAAACTACAGACCAATATCTCTAATGAACCTAGATGCAAAAATCCTCAATAAAATTCTGGCCACTCGGATACAAAAACATATCAAAAAAATTGTGCACCATGATCAAGTAGGATTCATCCCTGGGATGCAAGGCTGGTTCAATATACGGAAATCAATAAATGTTATTCACCACATCAATAGACTTAAAAATAAGAACCATATGATCATCTCGATAGATGCGGAAAAAGCATTCGACAAAGTACAGCATCCCTTTATGTTCAAAACTCTAGAAAAACTAGGGATAACAGGAACATACCTCAATATTGTAAAAGCAATCTATGCTAAGCCTCAGGCTAGCATCATTCTGAATGGAGAAAAATTGAAGGCATTCCCTCTAAAATCTGGAACAAGACAGGGATGCCCTCTCTCACCACTTCTGTTCAACATAGTTCTCGAAACACTGGCCAGAGCAATTAGACAGACGAAAGAAATTAAAGGCATCAAAATAGGAAAAGAAGAACTTAAATTATCACTATTTGCAGATGACATGATTCTATACCTAGCAGACCCAAAAGGGTCTACAAAGAAACTATTAGAGCTAATAAATGAATTCAGCAAAGTGGCAGGATATAAAATCAACACGCATAAATCAAAGGCATTCCTGTATATCAGCGACAAATCCTCTGAAATGGAAATGAGGACAACCACTCCATTCACAATATCTTCAAAAAAAATAAAATACTTGGGAATCAACCTAACAAAAGAGGTGAAAGACTTATACAATGAAAACTACAGAACCCTAAAGAGAGAAATAGAAGAAGATCTTAGAAGATGGAAAAATATACCCTGTTCATGGATAGGCAGAACTAACATCATCAAAATGGCGATATTACCAAAAGTTCTCTATAGGTTTAATGCAATGCCAATCAAAATCCCAACGGCATTTCTTGTAGAAATAGAGAAAGCAATCATGAAATTCATATGGAAAAATAAAAGACCCAGAATAGCAAAAACAATGCTAAGCAGGAAGTGTGAATCAGGCGGTATAGCGATACCAGACTTCAAACTATATTACAGAGCAATAGTAACAAAAACAGCATGGTACTGGTACCAAAACAGGCGGGTGGACCAATGGTACAGAATAGAGGACACAGAAACCAATCCACAAAACTACAACTATCTTATATTTGATAAAGGGGCTAAAAGCATGCAATGGAGGAAGGATAGCATCTTCAACAAATGGTGCTGGGAAAACTGGAAATCCATATGCAACAAAATGAAACTGAATCCCTTTCTCTCCCCATGCACAAAAGTTAATTCAAAATGGATCAAGGAGCTTGATATCAAATCAGAGACACGCCGTCTGATAGAAGAAAAAGTTGGCTACGATCTACATACTGTGGGGTCGGGCTCCAAATTCCTCAATAGGACACCCATAGCACAAAAGTTAATAACTAGAATCAACAAATGGGACTTACTCAAACTAAAAAGTTTTTTCTCAGCAAAAGATACAATAGGAGAGGTAAATAGAGAGCCTACATCCTGGGAACAAATCTTTACTCCTCACACTTCAGATAGAGCCCTAATATCCAGAGTATACAAAGAACTCAAAAAATTAGACAATAAGAGAACAAACAACCCAATCAACAAATGGGCCAAGGACCTGAACAGACACTTCTCAGAGAAGGACATACAATCAATCAACAAGTACATGAAAAAATGCTCACCATCTCTAGCAGTCAGAGAAATGCAAATCAAAACCACCCTAAGATACCATCTCACTCCAGTTAGATTGGCAGCCATTATGAAGTCAAACAACAACAAGTGCTGGCGAGGATGTGGGGAAAAGGGTACACTTGTACATTGCTGGTGGGACTGCAAATTGGTGCAGCCAATTTGGAAAGCAGTATGGAGATTTCTTGGAAAGCTGGGAATGGAGCCACCATTTGACCCAGCTATTCCCCTTCTCGGTCTATTCCCTAAAGACCTAAATAGAGCATGCTACAGGGACACTGCTACATCGATGTTCATAGCAGCACAATTCACAATAGCTAGACTGTGGAACCAACCTAGATGCCCTTCAATGGATGAATGGATAAAAAAAATGTGGCATTTATACACAATGGAGTATTACTCTGCATTAAAAAATGACAAAATCATAGAATTTACAGGGAAATGGATGGCATTAGAGCAGATTATGCTAAGTGAAGCTAGCCAATCCCTAAAAAACAAATGCCAAATGTCTTCTTTGATATAAGGAGAGTAACTAAGAACAGAGTAGGGTCGAAGAGCATGAGAAGAAGATTAACATTAAACAGGGATGAGAGGTGGGAGGGAAAGGGAGAGAGAAGGGAAAATGCATGGAAATGGAAGGAGACCCTCAGAGTTATACAAAAGTACATACAAGAGGAAGTGAGGGGAAGGGGAAAAATAATACAAGGGGGACAAACGAATGTCAGTAGAGGGGGCAGAGAGAGAAGAGGGGAGGGGAGGGGAGGGGAGGGGGGATAGTAGAGGATAGGAAATGCAGCAGAATACAACAGACACTAGTATGGCAATATGTAAATCAATGGATGTGTAACTGATGTGATTCTGCAATCTGTATATGGGGTAAAAAGGGGAGCTCATAACCCACTTGAATCAAATTGTGAAATATGATATATCAAGTACTATGTAATGTTTTGAACAGCCAACAATAAAAAATTAAAAAAAAAAAAAAATAGGGGGGAAGAAAAGGCAAATAACCTGATGATTTAAAAATGGACCAAAAAAAAAAACAACAGGAATTTCTTAAAAGAAGATATGAAAATGGCTAACAGATATATGAAAAAAAAATGTTTATTACTAGTAATTGAAGAAGTGCAAACTAAAATCACAATGAGATATCCACACCTGTTAGAAAGCCTATTATCAAAAATACAAGCTAAGGGGCTGGGGATGTGGCTCAAGCGGTAGCGCGCTCGCCTGGCATGCTTGCGGCCCGGGTTCGATCCTCAGCACCACATACAAACAAAGATGTTGTGTCTGCCGAAAACTAAAAATAAATAAATATTAAAAATTCTTCCTCTCCTCTCTCTCTCTCTCTCTCTCTCTCTCTTAAAAAAAAATACAAGCTAAGCTGGGAGCAGTGGTGCATAACTATAATCCCAGTGGCTCCGGAGACTGAGGCAGGAGGATCATGAGTTCAAAGCCAGCCTCATCAAAGGCAAGCCACCAAGCAACTCAGTGAGACCCTGTCTCTTAATAAGATACAAAATAGGGCTAGGATATGGCTCAGTGGCCCATTGCCCCTGAGTTCAATCCCTGATACCAAAAAATAAAATAAAATCAGTGTTGATGAGGATGTGAAAAAAGGGAATATAAAGTAACACAGCTATTTTGGAAAACAATATGAAATTTTCTCCAAAAAAATAAAGCTTACCATATGATTTAGCTATTCCACTTCTGGTATACATCAAAAGGATTTTAAATCACTCATGTACAAGAAATGTTTACACTTTCATATTCATTACAACATTATTCACAATAGCCAAGATATATAAATACCCAAAATGCCCCTCCATGAATGGGTGGATTTAAAGATGTGATATATACACACAATACAATACTATTCAGAAGGAAAATCTGTCATTTGCGACAAAATGGATGATTCTCAAAGCTCTAAACTTATGCCAGACCCAGAAAGATAAATATAGCATGATCTGGCTTATATGTGGAATCTAAAAGAGGTAGTCCATAGAAGTAGAGGATGGAATGGTGATGTTTACTAGGGGCTGAGTGTGGGGAATGGACAGGGAAAGGGAAACGTTGTTCAAAGAGTACACAGTTTGAACAGATACATAGGAGGAATAAGTTCTGTTGAGCTATTGCATATCACAGCAACTATAGTTAATAATATATAACGCATTTCAAATTTACTGAGTGGATTTTAAATATTCTCACCTGATGGTGAGAATGATGGTCAAACCTTTCATCACTGTGACAAAATACCTGAGGAAATCAACTTAAAGGAGGAAAGATTTCTTTTGGTTCATGATTTCAGAGGTTTCAGTCCACGGACAGCTAGCTCCATTGTTTCTGAGTCTGTGGTGAGGCAGAACGTCAAGGTAAAGAGTGTGTGGTGGAACAAGGCTGCTTACCTCATGGTGGCCAGGAAGCAGAAAAGTAAGAGAGAGAAGAGACTGGGGACAAAAATGTTCCCTTCAAGGGCAGTGATGACCTACTTCCCCCCACCTCTGCACACTGCAGCCCTGGAAACCACACCTTCAACACATGAGCTGTTGGACATTTCAAATTCAAATCATAACATAACTATCATGAAATGATTAGCATATGACCTCGTGGGTATGTTGATTAACCTGATTTGATCATTCCACAATGTATATATGAATCAAAATAGGGCATTGTACCCTATATTTTATTTGTCAGTTAAAAATAAAAGTTTTATCCAGAGTAGGACTCACCTGTTATCCCAACTACTGGCAGGCTGAGACAGGAGAATCATAAGTCTCAGACTAGCCTGAGCAACTTAGCAAGATCCTGTCTCAAAATAAAAATAAAAAGGGCTAGGGGTCTATAGAAATTGTCTAACATGCACAAGGCCCTGGGTTCCATGCCCCATGCCACTAAATAAATGAATATATGAGTAAAACATTTTTTAAAAAGCAGAAAGAAATGACCCCTTTCCAAAAGAAGGAATGTAGTGTGGTGAGGCAAACTATGACGATCAATTTATTTAAAACATTAACCAAATAGATAGAAATTACAGGAAAAAAAGTTGTGATATAATAGTATCCAAATATTGATAATAGGATTATATACTCAAAAGAAGTTATTAAAAGAATAAAATGTTCATAAAAAAAAGAAAGAGAGAGAAATTGTGTTCAAAGTGTTCTGGTCTTTTAACTTAAATAATATTTTTATTTCACTTTTGATTATGAAGATGGTAAATTGAGTGAAAACTGAAATGGGTTATTTGAGAAATCCTAAAGGCTTTATTCTCAAGCTATGTTAAAGTTGTTGTATCATTATCTCAGGTGTCTGCTGAATGCACAGTCTGCCTAGGCTTCCAGCATCTTCAGACCACATGGGAAGAGGTTTCTGTCCTACGGGCCTGAGAAGGACCCATAATTGGGGTTATTGATGCAAAGCTCAGTGGACTAAGTTCAACACCTTGAATTACATGGGAAATGCACAGGAGCTGGGGCAGCTGAGGGAACACAGGTGTGACATGTCCAGAGGAGCCCACATTCTTAAGTCTACAGGCAGCCATGTTCTATTTATGCTGCATCCCCCGGGTGGTCCAGTTAACAAAGCTTCCTGTCATAAAGCTATCGCTCAGTACAAGGCTAATGTATTGCGAATGCCAGGTTCAAAACAGTTCATTGAAAACTTCTTGGTTAAGTAATTAAAGCAAGCTGAGCTTTGGGAAATTCTCCAGGAGGGAGCTCATTTTTGAGAACAGCTTTCCAATTCACATGTTTCATAAGCAAAGGGTAAGCATAGTTCAGACGAATAACACACAGACATACACACCCCACAAATAGGGGGATTAAAAAGTGGAATTGAAGTCAGGGCTAGACCACAGCAGAAGTGACTTGGCTTAAAGAAAACTAGATATTTTGTCTCCAAAACCATCTGTTTATTGGATTGTTTTGCTTGATTGCAACTACTTGTATCGCCAGATTCAAATCTGTATCAGGAAGATTACAGGTGAAGTGGCAGTCTACCAACCACACAGCTCTGCCCCCACCCCCTGACTTTGGGCAAAAAACAAAAAATCAATCATATGTGTTTTAAGTGAATGAAAAGCCAAGCATAATTTTTATCTCCTGACAGCATGAATAAAAATAAAATGGACTCATTGTCCTAGAAACCTTCAAAAAAAAAACAGGATGAACAAACATCCACCATCTATCTATCCCGCAAATTCTCCTGTACTCCAAGTTAGATGACCAGACAGATAACTTTTCAAAGTCCCTTCCTTTCCATCATTAAACATTTTTGTCATATATGTGTTTGTATATTACTTTTTTTTTTCAGTTTGTAGAAAGTACATTCATGACACTGGGTCAGTCTCCTATAATTCTGCTATAACAAAGTGTTATAAACTTGGTGACTCAAAACAACACACACTTACTCCCTTAGAGTTCTAAAGGTCAGAGGTCCAAAGCCACTTCCCCAGGCTAATGGCAAGATGTCAGCAGGGCATCTTCTAGGACATTCCTCTGAGGGAAATCCGGTTCCTTGCTTTCTTCATCCTGGTGGCCACCTATAGTGCTTGGCTTATGTCCCCTTCCCTCACCTTCAAAGCAGATCACTCTAATCTCTGCTTCCATGATTGCATGACCTTTCCCTCTAATCTGACTCCTCTTGCATCCCTCTTATAAAGACCAGGACAATGACACACTGCCCTTCTGGATAAGCCAGGATAATCTCCCCCTCTCAAAACCTTTAAATCTCCCCATCTCTAAACTCTTAACTCAATCACATCTACAAAGTCCCTTTTGTCATATCAGGCAATGATTACAGGTCTCAGGGATTAGGACATGGGCACATTTGGGATGTGGTTATTCAGCCACAGTACCTATTTAGAAAAGTGGATTGATGTCATTCTCTGACATTGTTCTCTGCTCTTAATTTAAAAAAAAAAAATTGCATGCCCTAAACTCTGCTAGGAACTGTAACATCTTCAAAATAATATGTATAGTTTAGGCCTTTGAGGAATTGTAATCAAGTTAGGGTTCATATTCATGAGCAGGTTGGAGAAACAGTTAACAAGGTGATGCATAATGTTGTTCAGCACCAAACTGCTTGTCAAGCACTATGTGAAATGCTCAGTGTGAAAAGATGAATGAGTTATGGTTCCTACACTGGGTGGGGAAGGAAAGATGGGAGGGAAATCTATGTTTATAGAGAAAGACTAAAGTTGTAAAGCCACATCCAGATGCACTACCATGCACACTACCCTGCCACTACCATGCACACCTGTAATCCCAGCAACTGGGGAGGCTAAAACAGGAGGATCACAAGTTCAAGGCCAGTGTCAGCAATTTAATGAGACTCTCAGCAACATAGAAGACTCTATCTCAAAATAAAAAAATAAAATGGGGTTGGGATGCGGTTCAGTGGTAAAGTGCCCCTAGTTCAACCCCCAGTGTGGGAGAAACAAAGTTGTACACCCACAATTATCTTAGGTGAAGACTGAATTGGTACAACAGAAAAAAGCAGCGGATCATCATAGTTCAGAAATCTGGGCTTTTCCATTGACTTGGAAAAAAAAAAATAGCTGTGTATCCTACGAAAGATCATGTCTCTTTTCCAATTGCTCTGAATTCTAGCAACTTTCTGGCTTAAATAGTTTCTGAATTTTCTGACTACCTTTCAGAATTTTAATGAAGAACTGCTGTTGGTAGTGGAATTAATGACAAACATAACCCCAGGAACTGAGTAGAGAAAAGACTTTAAGATTGTTCAGAAAAAAGAAGGAAAAGGAAGAGATGAGGGGTGGGGAAGGGAGGAGGGGAGGGAGGAGGGGAAGGGAAAGAAAAAGGAAGCAGGAGGAGGAGGAGGAGGAGGAGGAGTAGAAATAATGATAAGAAGAAGAGGAGAAGGAGAGGAAACAAAGAGGCCATAAGAGTTGTTACAGCTACTGTGAGATGCTGGGGTAAGTCTAGAGTGGATTCACAAAGATCCAGCTGCTTTGGAAAGCACTGCAGGTCCACCCACACTAGAACTTACTTTTCTGGAATGACCAAGGTATTTCCAGGTTAGCTTTGCTTGGCTTCCCACATAACCCATACAATGTGAGACTCACCTTGATTAAACTTAGCACTCCTGGTCATAGAGCTGATTGAACAAATTAAGTCAGTTGTGTCATAGACATAAAAAGTCAACTCCTGTGTAAAAGCCAGGACTCACTGACAATGAGCACCAAGTTTTCTAGCTAATACCAAGATAGTCTAGAACATTCATGAGAAAAATAATTCATTTTAATTTCTATATTTAAATTTATTTTTAAAATAGTTCCCCAGTTAAAAAGACTGTGAAAAAATATGTCCTGGTCTGAGGGGTGGGGTAGTAACGAGGCTTAACTCCAAGTATCCAGTGCTTGTTCTAGGAGCTTACACCTTTAACTTCCCATAGCCCAACTCTGAGGTGCCCCTGAGCCCTTTCCATTCTTCCTGAAGTAAACTAGGGGTTAGGGGTGAATATCAGTGAATGGGAAAAGAGGCCCTAAAAGAAAAGAAGAAAGCCATTCTGGGAGTAGCCTGGGGTGAAAAGAGATTGTTGGGACTCCCTGGGAGTGGTGGCTGGCTCCTTGCAGTCGGGTATTCTGAAGCTGAAAGGCTGCTGTTATTGGTGGGTAGCATTAATGTGCTTCAGGAGAAAAATAAACAGCTTTCCCCTGACCTATTGATATTTGTGGAAATGGTAGAGGGACTTTCTTTTTAGGGCACAGAGTAAAAGGAAGAAAAAAAATTGGGGCTTATTTGAGGAAAATGCTATAACTTGTCAATGATGTTTTCAGGAAGTTTCTGAGGTGAGCAACAGAAATTATGTGTCAGTTTGTAGATTTTATTTTTTCCACTATTGCAGAAATTAAGAAAGTACAGCTTTTACTGGAAAAATAAATAATGATTAAATTGAAATGTTTGACCCGAAGAACATGACTTTTCCCTCTAATCTCCTGAGAACAACCTACTTGGCGTTTGGTGAGACACAAACACAAAGAAGTACACAGTTCCTAGAGTGAACAGAGGTGGGGTAAATACTAGCACAGTTTGCGTGTTTCTCATAGTGCCTGCTGCAAATCTGGAATTGACGATCGTCAAACACAAGGCCATTTTGTGTTCTAGTACAGTTGTGGTCTGTTTAAATGCTCAGCCTTGGAGGACAATAAATTCCACCCCTTTCCCTAATGGATTTACTCTTCTGAAGTTCTTTATATGAGAAATATTACGCCATTTGAACCAATGACATGAAACTGTTGAAGAGAAGATGTATCCCCTTGGCCGGTTAACTCCTGAAAGTGTGATTCTCGTTGCTGCGTTTAGTAAGTGGAAATTCAACACTTGAGCAGTGCTAACTCATTTCCTTTCTTAACAGCAGGTAAAAATAGATTGATATTTTACAGCTCCGCCTTGTTTCATGGAGTTTCCACCCTGTTTCTAGAGTAATTTTGTTACTACTAACTTTGATCAATGGTGATGCCAATTTACTCAAGTGATCTTTTCCCAAGAGGTTATGGGCCGTTATCATACTGATCTTAAATTTTATCTTTATCTTCTACACTTGTTTTCTTCTTTTCCTTTTTCTCCCAAAGTCTTGTCTTAAGGACCAAGCACCAAACTCATGGCAGGTCACCTTGCCAACATCAGATAGTAGGTAAAGTTGACATTGTTATACATATATACACCAAAAAAAATGTATATTTCATGTCAATATATTTATTCTACCTCAATGATACTAGAATCATAAAAAGAATTCTTTTCCTAATCTTCTTGCCTCGGTGTTACAAGCATGGGGTATTAAAAGTGTGCACCACCAAGTCTGGTTTACAAAAAATTTTAAATAGAGTATTCTTTTTTCTTTTGTTGTGTGGACAAACAAGGCAAGGCACTGAAGATAGGAGGAAACAGTTTTATTTGGTGCAGCCAGGTTCAGAGGGCACAGCTTTTGCTGTAATCAATTAATCCCCTGAACTCTGAGTTCAGGGAGTTTCGGAGTTTTATACCCAGTGTGTAAGGGGAAGGGCTCAGAAGTTCACATTCTGCAGAAGTTCACATAAAAGCAGCTTTTTCTTTCACTGTTCCGGGCATGTTAACTCTTCAAGGACAACACCTGAGAAGGAGAGAGCTTCTTCTCCCCTTTCTTTCCTCCCCACCCCCCCCCCCCCCGCCAGCTGTTACCATGGAGCCCAGTTGGTAACTTAGCTTATAAATGTAGATATCTCTGTGAAGCCCCAGCTCAAGGCCAGAGGCCTTATTTGCACAGTTCTACAAAGTACTATACTGGATATGTTTGGGGGTGCCCAGCACCTGGAGTGCTGGTATCTTCTCAGCCAGTGGCCAAGTAAACAGGGCGACACGAAAATAGGAAGTTTATCTACATTGAACTCTTTTGCAGAGACTCTTTTGCTGACAGTCCTAAAATCAGCCATGGTTAAGAGGGCTTTTCTGTGGAGAAAGGGGGTGCCACTTCACTTTATTTTTATTTCCTAGATTATAAGGTTCGTTTGCAGCAACAAATAATTTTTGATATATAGATATGGTATGGTTTGCATCTGGAATGTCCCTCAAAGGCTCTCATGTTGAAGCCTCCGTTCCCAATGTAGGAGAGGTCTGAGGAGTGTGGGGAGAGAAATTGGATCATGAAGGCTCTAACTTGAATAGCAGATGAATCCACTGATGGATTCATAGCCAAATGGACTACTGGAAAATGGTGGACACTGTAGGAAGTGGAAGCTAATTGAAGGGACTGGGTCCTTGGGGGTGTGCTCTTCTAAACTATATCTTGTCCCTGGCCCTTCCTCTCTGTTTCACGGCTACCATGAGGTGAGAAGCTTTACTACACTACACACTTCTACCATGATGCTTCATCACAGTTTCAGAAACAATGAACCCAGCTGACCATGGACTGAAACTTCTAAAACTATAGGCCAAAATAAATATTTCCTCCTCTGAATTGATTTTCTCAGGTATTTTGTCATGGCAATGGAAAACTGACAACACAAAATGCAGTGAGGCATAATTTTATGTGCTTATACTAATTTTTACCATGTGTAAAGCACTTTTGTATCTATTATATCATTTACTCTTAAAAATCACTTGGAAGTTAGAGAGAAAAGCCTAATTTTACCACTGGGAAAAGAAGCTAAATGTCTTGCTGAGGGTTACACAACTAATTACTAACAGAACCAGACCTTGAACACAAGTGTCCTGGCTTCTAGTGCAGGATCCTTTCATTCCCTGGGTGTTGAAATTCTGTCCTAAGGAAGCCCTTCTGTGTCTACCCAAAAGAAGTATCACTGCCGTGAGGAAAACAATGGTGCTGGCCCCATTTTGAAGTCCCTTAGGAAAAAGTTCAAGCCATGTTTTATCTCTTTTATATGTTAGGAAATTGGATACATTTGTTTAAACAAGAAGATCCTTAGCCAAAGAAGGGGAAGAGCTAGGCACAGTGTGCACACCTGTAATCCCAGTGTCTCAGGAGGTTGAGGAAGGAAGATCACAAGTTCAAGGCCAGCCTGAGCAACTTAGCAAGAGCTTGTCTCAAGATAACAAAATCAAAAGGGCTGGAGATGTGGCTCAGTGGGTAAGTGTCCCTGGGTTCAGTCCCTAGTACCACAAAAGGAGAAAAAAAAGAGAGAGAGAGAGAGGGAGGGAGAGAGAGAGAGAGAAAGAGGAGGGAGAGAGAGAGAGAGAAAGAGAGAAAGAGAGAGAGAGAGAGAGAAGGGGAAAGAAGGAGGAGGAGGAGGAGGAGGAGGAGGAGGAGGAAAAGGAAGAAGGAAAACGAGGAGGAGGAATATTACTGTGGTCGCTGCTGTACTACATTGCCTTAAAAGGCCTGCGAAAGACTGCACAGTCATAATGTTAGTTGAATCCATTTTTCTAGTACTAATATCTGGTTTAATCAGATCGAGAGGAAAAACAAGCAAAAATGTCTTCAGTATCATCCTTAAAGCATTAAGAACCTGATGGCGTATTGACACAAGATTTATTTATATGTGTGTGTGAGTATACGTGTGTGTGAGCATGTACACATGTATACATATATATGTTCACACTCACATGTACATATTTTTTAAATGACATGTGTGTCTTCTGGAAACTGTTAGTAATAGCAAAATGGTGACTGGCCAGAGCTGTGAGCAGAGCTGGATAAAGGCCGGGAGGATGTGCTAGACCTCCACCCTTGTCTTCTTATAGGTACCAGGCTGACCATTCATCACCCAGGCCAGCTGGCACCTCCTTAGGATGCTGTGTTTCAAAACCATAGGGACAGTTTGCTTTTCTTTGTCCAGGGAGATTTATTGTGATGCACATTAAAATCAGTTTACAAATGAGATTTTAAGTGAAAAGACAAGCATAGGGGGCCTCTGAAGTCATGAAAGAAGAAGGATTTGCGTCTGGGGGATCCTGGTGACCATCATGCCTTTCTCCCCTAACCCACACCCCCAACAAACAGAGGGAAAAGCCCTCTTCTGGAAAAGAAAGAGTGGAGTGAAGCAAAGACCTTGGCCTAGCCTGGGTGCCTCTACTTCTCGGTTTCCACTACTAGTGTTCTCAGAACAACCCTGACTTCTGCAGACCTTCCCTTTATTCTGTGATTCTTCTAATAAAAACCTTCTTTCTGCCCAAGCTAGCTCAAGTTGGTTTTCCAAAATGTGTGCTAGAAAAAATGTCCCCAGCACTGCAGTAGTTTAGAGTGGTGGACAGAACAAATACTTTAAAACAAACAGCTCTAAATTTGAATAATGATCATTCCAGCCCCTTAAACTCGGGTATTATTTAATTTCTTGAAGCTTCAATGTCTTCCTATGATAAGTGTTAATGCCAGTAAAACCTCTGTCATAGAGTTATGGTGATGACTAAATGAAATTACGTGCGTGAAGTCCTGCTTTTCTTTCCTGATGCTGTCTTCCATGGTTAGGAATATTAATTTCCCAAACCCCCAATACATTCGTCCTTTGTTCATCCATTCAGCTATTTGTCATGTGAGTCAAGTATTTGACTGTGCAGGTTAAATTTAATTCATAACCAACACCTAATATGGTTTTTATTTTGCTGTTCTAAATTTCTATCCAGTACCTTACTTTCTAAAAATATTTCACATAGGTTACTCTAAATGAATAAAATTAGGTATGTACTAAGTAAAAAGAAAAAAAATTTTCAGATTAACTTTAACAGTACTTGGGCTGTGTGAATTCCCTAGAATCTCTTTTGCCTAATTGGATTTGGATCACATAAAGCTTGAACTAATAAGAAAGTGACATCAGCTGATCTTAAAGCAGATTTTTTTACCTTAGTTGGTCATAAAGCAAATAAATAATAATAAATGATCAATACACATAATCACTTGTTACAGAACAGAAATTAAACATGTTTCTAAGAACTCTTTAAATTATCGGCCCGAGCCGTCTCCACGTACTGAGGTTTGAACTCAGGGCCACTCTACCCCTGAGCAACATCTCCAGCCCTTTTCATTTCAAAACAGGCTATTGCTAAATTCCAGCGATCCTCTTGCCTCAGCCTCCAGAGTTGCTGGGATTGCAGGCATGTGCCACCATGCCTGACTTAAAGTATCTTTTATGTTTCCACAAATCAACACATTTATTTGGAAAACAAATTCGTTGCTAAGACTTAGGCTTTACAGTTCATTCAGTGGTGCAGGCCTGTATTCCTAGCAACTTGGGAAGCTGAGGATGGATGATCACAAGTTCAAGGCCAACACCAGCAACTCAGTAAATCCTAAGCAACTTGGCAAGACCCTGTCTCAAAATAAAAAAAATAAAAAGCATTCAGGATGTAGCTAAGTGGTAAAGCACCCTTGGGTTAGATCCCCAGCTTGGCAATTATATATTTGCTATCGGTTTGGCTCTGTTAAACTTTCCAAGCCTCTGTTTTGTCATCTGTGAAATAGAGACAATAGTTTGTATCTCATAAAATTTGGTAATGACAAAGTGAGGGAACGTAAGATTTAGGATTCCATTTGACATAGACTGTAGTAGACAATTCACAAATAACCCAACTATGATAAGTCCACAGCCCTAGATAGATTACTAGAATCACATGACAAGTTTTTTTAAAGTGGATTTTTCAGAACTACCACAAAAATTTTGATTTCATTGGTTTGGGAAGATGCCTAGGCACTGGAAATTTTTTAAAAGATCTTAAAATTTATGGTAGTGTGTAGCTGAGAATGAGAAGCACTGTTTTACCAATACCTACAACTCTGCTATATTAATAATTATTATTATTTGTAGATATAAAAACTATATCATTCTATTATTTTTAAATTTTTAATAATTGCTTCCTAAAAAAATGGTCTCACACATATTTATAATATACAATATGGTGCTTTGAAATGTGTGTGTGTGTGTGTGTGTGTGTGTGTATCTTGTAATGGCTAATCCAGCTAATTAACATATGCATTACCTCTCTACACATGATTTCAACATCCTGGACTTCAAAGCCTATGCTTGATGCTGTACTGAGATAACAGTTTGGGGGTCTTGGGGAAGGAACGAATATTCTTTACATGTGGAGAGATGTGATCAGTGATAGCAGGAGGGTTGGTTCTGGTAGCTGATCTCCAAGAACAGCCCCTGATGTAGCACACCTTGTAGTCCTCTCCCACTTCCAACCAGCAGAATGTGGCAGAAGTTTTGCAGGCCAGTCCCAAGCCTTGGCCTCAAGAAGTATTAGAAACTTCTGCTTTTTCACTTTTGGAGCTCTGAGCTACTGCTAAAGAGTTCAGGTGGTATGGAAGAAGTCTTGAGACCATACAGACATGGAGAGGGCCAGCCACCCCAATACCCCCAGCTGAGCCCATTCTTCCAGGCCAGCCTTCCAGAGGTAGATGTGTGATGTATGATTGCAAACACGTCATCTCAATCAAGTCCACCTTTTTACTCCAGCCTTGCCTCACATCTTGTATAGCAGGAGAACCAATGAGTTAAATCACAGAGTTGGGAGAATAATAGATTGTTGCCTAAAAGTGACATTTGGGGATTTGTGATATCACAACAGATAGCTGAAACACCTTAGTTATAGTTCAGTGTAACAACTCACTCATGCTGGTGTGCAAATGTGGCACAGGCTTGCTCCCAAAGCTGGATAAAGCTGGAGAAAAACACTTAACTCTGATGACTGGTCTCACTTTAAATCATATCCCAAGATTCAAGTGGTCTTGTACTTATAGAGCCGCAGAGTAATGATACTACATGTCCTTAGTCCATTTGCTCACTGACCTATGTCATCTTTTTCCCACCTTTTTGCCCTCCCTCTTTCAATCTTATTCTCTGTCCTCACTATCTGTCTATGACCTTTGTTCCCTCTTTCCCTGTTAAAACAGGTACAGTCAAAAGTCAAACTTCCATCATCGTATCTTTTCATCCACCTACCTCCAGAGCCATCTTCTCTGCCTCTCCACTGCTACTCTGGGTGAAGTTGTCCACTATGTACTGCTATGTACTGCCCACCTCTCCACGTTTGCACTGGGCTCTGTTCTCTGTCACTTTAGCATCTCTTTTTTCTGCTTCATCCATTTTTCCCTCTGGCTGGGTGTGGTGGTGCATGCTTATATCCCAGAGACTCAGGAGGCTGAGCAGAAGAATCCAAGTCCAAGGCTAGTCTCAGCAAGTTTGAGGCCAGTCTGTGCAACGTACTGAGGCCCTGTTAAAAAAAAATGGGGGGAGGGGTGCTGGGGATGTAGCTCTGTAGTAAATAAAGTACCCGTGGGGTCAATTCCCAGTACCAAACAAACCAAAAATATCCTTCTGATTCCATTGTCCCGTCTAATCATTATCATATTTCAGTATTCCCTTTAGAGGAAAATCCCTCACAAAGTTCTCCATGGTGTCTCCAATTTCTTTTCCCATATTCTTTTCTAATAAAGATTTTACTTTCTAATAAAGATTTTACTTTCAATCATCTCACCAATATTGTACAGTCACACATGTCCCCAGGTTGATAGCCTCAAAAGGAATTGCTCAGCCCTTATTTTATATGAAGTTAATTTGTCTTTGGGCTAATAAGAGTCATAGGGATTTTTTTCTTTTTCTTTTTTTTTTTCAGTAGTGGGAATTGAACCCAGAACATTACAGAGGCTAAACAAGTATTGTACTGATGAGCTACATATCTAGTCCTATTTATTTTATTTTGTTTTATTTTGAGAGAGGACCTCACTAAGTTGCCTAGACTGCCCTCAAACTTGCAATCCTCCTGCCTCAGCCACTTGCACTACTACTATGCTTTTCTCAGTGTCTTCTATGAGGTACTATTGGTCAATATGTCTATTTTGTCCAGCAAATGTTCTGTACCTTTCTGGTTGATATTGTACTATAGTGTTTCAAGATGTGATCACTTAGAGAAAATCAGTAAGGGATAAAAGGATCCCTCTGTATTATTTGTTATACCTGCATGTGTCTATACAATTATCTCAAAATTAAAAGATTAATTTTGAAGAAGTGAATCAATTGCTTACCTACTGAGGGGGGAAATCAAGTCTTTCCCCTATTTCATATTTGGCATCTAAACTAATTCCAGGAGATTGAAGAATTGAAGAATAAACAAAAATATCTTATAGCTACCATTTATTGAGCAATTATTATGTTCCAGATATATTTGTATATATTCTCATTTAATCCTTCCAAGAAACTTATGAGGGTTACCTCTCTTTTTTCTTTTTTTATTTGTTCTTTTTAGATATGTAGAACAGTAGAATGTGTTTTGACATACATATGTAGGGTATAATTTATTCTAATTGGGATCCAATTTTTGTGGTTGAACATAATGTAGAGTTCCACTGGACATGTATTCATATATAAACATAGGAAAGTTATGTCCGATTCATTCTACAATCTTTCCCCATCCCCCATCCCTTCCCTCATCCCCCTTTGTCTAATCCAATGAACTTCTATTCTTCCCTTGTCTCTTATTGTGTGTTAGCATCCACATATCAGAAAGAACATTCCTCCTTTATATTTTTGGGATTGGCTTATTTCACTTAATGTGATAGCCTCCAGATCCATCCATTTACTGGCAAATGCCATAATTTGATTCTTATATATGACTGAGTAATATTCCATTGTGTGTATATACCACATTATTTTCATCCATTCATCTGTTAAAGGTCACCTAGTTGGTTGCATAGCTATGCTATTGTGAATGAGATGCTATAAACATTACTGTGGTACATCACTGTAATATGTTGATTTTAAGTCCCTTAGGTATATGCCAAGGAGTGGGATAACTGGTCAATGGTGGTTCCATTCCAAGTGTTCTGAAAAATCTCCATACTGTTTTCCAGAGTGGTTGCACCAATTGGCAGTCCCATCAGCAATGTATGAGTGTGCCTTTTCCCCACATCCTCACCAACATTTATTGTTGATTGTATTCTTAATAATTGCCATTCTGACTGGAGTGAGATGAAATCTGTGGAGTGGAGTTTTAATTTGCGTTTCTTTAATTACTAGAGTTTTTGAACATTTTTTTCCATATATTTGTTGACCATTTGTATTCTTTCTTCTGTGAAGTATCTGTTCAGTTCCTTTTCCTGTTTATTGATTGGGGTATTTATTTATTTATTTATTTATTATTGGTGTTAAGTTTTTTGAGTCCTTTCTAATATCCTGGAGATTAATGCTCTATCAGAAGTGCAGGTGGCAAGGATTTTCTCCCATTCTTCAGGGTCTGTCTTCACATTTTTTTATTGTTTCCTTTGCTGTGAAGAAGCTTTTAGCTTGATACCATCCCATTTACTGATTCTTGATTTTACTTCTTGCACTATAGGAGTCTTGTTGAGGAAGTTCATTCCCAGGCCGATATGATGAAGAGTTGGGCCTACATTTTCTCCCAGTAGGTTCAGGGTCTCTGGTCTAATGCCTACATTCTTGATTCCCTTTGAGTTGTATTTTGTGGGTGAGAGCTAGGGATTTAATTACATTCTGCTACATATATATTTCCAGTGTTCCCAGCACCACTCATTGAAGTAGCTATCTTTTCTCCAATGTATGTTTATGTCACCTTTGTCTAGTATGAGATAGTTCTATTTATGTAAGTTTATCTCTGTGTCTTCTATTCTGTACCATTAGTCTTCAGGTCTGTTTTGGTGCCAATATCATGCTGTTGTTGTTGCTATAGCTCTGTAGTAGAGTTTAAGGTCTGGTATTGTGATGCCTCCTGCTTTACTTTTCTTGCTAAGGATTGCTTTGGCTATTCTGGGCCTCTTATTTTTCCAAATGAATTTCATAACTAATTTTTTTCTATGAAGAACATCATTGGAATTTTAAAACAAATTGCATTAAATCTGTATAGCCTTTTTGGTAGTATGGCCATTTTGACAATATTAACTCTACCTATCCAAGAAAAATGGAGATCTGTCCATCTTCTAAGATGTTTTCAATTTCTTTCTTTAGTGTTCTGTAGTTTTCATTATAGAGATCTTTCACCTCTTTTGTTATATTGATTCCCAAATATTTTTTGAGGCTATTGTAAATGGAATAATTTTCCTAATTTCTCTTTCACTTGATTCATCATTGGTATATAAGAATGCAATTTATTTATGGGTTTAATTTTGTATCCTGCTACTTTGCTGAATTCATTAATGAGTCCTAAAAGTTTTCTGGGGGAGTTTTTTTGGGTCTTCTAAGACAGTTACCTCTCTTTAGCCACATTTTACCAAAAAGAAAAATTAGCTGTTTTCCCAAATTCATATATAAAAAAAGAAAATTCTATACATAGGAGAAAAATAATACACGATGATGCACTAACCTTGGTTTGAATGAATAAGTATCTGGGTTTTGATTTCTTTTCTTTCACAATTATTTACATGTACTGGGTGTTTTGCAATGAAGAATTTGATGTTTTTTAAAGATTTCTTAAGGTTGGGAAAAAATAAATTAAGAAATTTTTGTGAGGGATGAGGGATAAATCAGACAGGAGAATGGCTCACCCTTATTCCTCATTCCTGGCCAAAAAAAAAAAAAAATTTCTTAATTTTTTTTTTACTGGGGATTGAACCCAGGGGTGCTTTACCACTGAGCTAATTCCAGCCCTTTTATTTTTTTATTTTGAGAAAGGGTCTCAAAAAGTTGTCCACGCTGGCTTCAAATTTCCAATCTTCCTGCCTCTGTCTCCTGAGTAGCTGGGTTAGAGGACTGTGCCACCATGCCTAGTTAAAAATTCCTTAATTTATTTTTGCCAGGGGTGAGAAGTCAGCCAGAAGGGAGAAGCACTCACACAGCACAGCACAGAAACTCCAGGTTAATGTAAACCGTGTTTTAATAATTGCCTCTGATTGCAAGGGAGAGCTGAGCATTAATAATGTTCGGGGATGTTTTTAAAATAACAATTAGCAATTACAAAGAAGAAATTTGGCAACATTCAGGAAATGACTGAATGGAGGAGACACAATATTTTTTGAAAGGTAGATTTTGTAATTACTAATTACTTTGCTTCTGATTTCTTCCCAATTGAAAGAAAGTAGACAGGCAGTCCTGAGGCCACTCAGACACAATCTTCCAGGCAAAGGCTAACCCAAGCCTGGTTTGGGGGATAGGAAGGAAGGGACAGAGATCAGAAAAGCAGAGAAGGAAGTGAACAAGACTTGGTGATTCATTAGCAATAAAGAACAATGGGCAGAGAAAAGCCAAAGTGTGAGGTAATAGAAAGAACAACATTGGCTCTAGTCTTGGTTTTGCCACAAACCAGATGTAAATCCTCAGGACAATCATTTAATCATTCTCTGGCTTCATTTTCCTTATCCCAGCAATGAATAGGTTGCTCTTTAACTTTTAAATTCACTCTCACATCTAATGGCTTGAGGCCAGGAGAACAGAGTGATAATAGAAATACAAGTTGCTGGGGAAAATTCTCATCCCAACTACCCAGATTCTGATAATACCACAGCTGTGTGTGCTCGAACAAGTCACTTAAGCCCTCTGTGAATCAGTTTCCATCGCACACGGGTTATAAAAATGATAATAGCACCCATCTCATAGCATTGCACTACATGAACCTGTAGGGAAGTGTCTGGCATGTCATCAGTTTCAAGAGATGTGAGCAATTAATAATGGTGTCCTCTAAGAATTGGTCAAGTCGACTATGCCTGATAATCCCAATGGAGAGACCCTATAGACACCAAAATCTAAGTCATAAAATTCAACTCTTATTAACTCTCTTGTTATTTTACATTGGAGGCAAGGTTGAGTTCTTATAGGAATAAAACACATAAGTATCTGGGATTTGGGTCAACTGAGTCACCAGATTGAGGGACACTCTTGTAACTACCTCCTCGCAAGTGCTAGTTGTCACGTCCACTCTCTCCAGCCCAGAGCCATCACATCCTGATATTTGTCATAGGTATTACCCCAGAGCAACAGAACATAAGGATCTGAGTCATTTTGAAAAGAAATAAGTGCCGATCCAGCAGCTGTAAACCGTCAGAAACCAACCACGCTGAGCACAACGGATGCCCTCGCACCCGGTACAGGAGCGTGTGGCTGAGCTCCAGCTCTGCTGCCATCGCCATTCAGAGCACATGAAGGGAGAACAGGGCCAGAAGGCAAATTTACACAGGCCCACTGCTTCCCTCCCTGCCCCGGCTTGTCCTTACCTGAATATCGCAATAGGGTGGCAGTCCAAAAGACATCTGCCAACTTAAAAAAAAATCTAATAATTTGCCTGGGTTTGCAGGAGGAAAACTAAGGAAAAGAACGTCAAGCTTTAGGGGTGTGAATACCAGTGAGGAAATATGATCAGGATATGTACCTTAATATTAAATCAAACAAGACTTCTACATAAAAGACGTACAGAAATTTTTATTATATTTTGAGATTCTATTGACTGAACTTTGTTAACTTCGTGATTTCTGAACCAACTTTCAATTTCAACTTCCATGAGGCTGCATTGCATTGGGCAGCCCCCGAAGCCACCATCTAGAGCAAGGTTCAGGGGACTTTCCAGTCCAAAGACAGGATAACCCTCTTCTAACCAGGTCCCTCAATCTCACTTTAATAGCTACTTTGCAGGTTTGGAAATTTCTAGAACATAAGGGATAAATGGCAGTGAAGTAGTTATTGCTTCATTTCTCTCTTTAGTGGCAAAGAATATTCTTGTTTTATCTTGGTTTTTAGAATTATTTTCATCATTCTTAAAATGATACTGACAAGGCAAAATGTTTACATCAAACCTTGGTGTCTCTTGTTAAAGAGGTTCATAAATAAAGAAAGTGACCCAGTACTTATGTTTGCCTGATTACCCAGAACACAAAATACCACTATCAACTTAAGGAATTCAAACCCAATTCACAAGCAAGTGCCTCATACCTTGCACACCTGTGTATAGAAGACATAGGCATTTCTTACCGTCTGTCTTTTTGGCTGCAGACATTGGTAGAGATGATCTATAGCTTTGACTCTTTCCGTTTGTTTTCTTCTGCCAAGCACAGCTGTTGAGGAGAAGGGTGAGTGTGGGGGAAACTATGTAAGCACTAGCCGTTCATTCAGCTCTCCATGATTTCAGTGGTGCTCTTCAGTAGTGTTAAAAGACCATCTTCTGTAGTAAATCTCTTTCTTTTCAAAATACCTGGAGGTATTTCTATTTCCAGCTTTCAACTTGGGCTGATAATTAATATAATTTGCCTAGGATAGTGACCCCTAGGGGTAAGCCTGACAGAGCTTAACAAAGAGAATCACTTTTTCTAAGGTATAAAAGTGCACTTGGGCCAGGCCCAGTGGCACAGGCCTCTAATCCCAGTGGTCGGGGAGGCGAAACACTAGGATCGTGAGTTCAAAGCCAGGCTAGGCACTAAGCAACTCACTGAAACTCTGTCTCTAAATAAAATACAAAATATGGCTAGGGATGTGGCTCAGTGGCCCAGTGCCCCTGAGTTCAATCCCTGATAGCCCACCCCAAAACAAAAATGCACATTGGAATTTGTTTTCCGGCTGCATTAATTTTTCTAAATTGAGTTCTTTTTATTGAAGTTTCCATGATTCCTGTTCTCCTAATTATTGAAAAATTAATGAGTAAACATAAACAGCACAGGTAGGAATTCTTGGCTTAAGAAATAAAATTTTCCTTCATGCTTATTTTCTTGTCTACTAAATAATTTGAAAGGATGATAATATTCATGAATCTTGATAGGATTTTTGGAAGTGTTTGGTTAAGAGCTGAAAGTCAATAGCAAAATACACACTAATAATGCATAATTTTCCTAGACTGTACAAAGCATTATGTATTGTCATTTCTCTACTCCTTTACCAGTTTCAAATATGAAAAATTGAAACAAAAAATTTTAGTCAAGGGAAAACAACAAGTATCCAAACAAGGACTCATACCTCATGCCCTGCACAATCCCACATTGGAGATCAGGCCTGAAAGTTCTAGGCAGTGTTTTATAGTTTTATGTATGTATAATGTCTACATATTATATATACACATACATATATAAATGTCCATGTGCGTGTGTGTGTATATTCCAAATAGCACAAAACTCCAGTCATGCAATTATTTAAGACTATTAGTTTTCCAGCCATATTTCCTAACTACAGTAAACTTATACAACATCAGGATGTATTTCAATCTTGATCTTTCATATGTATACATACATATAATACATAAATACACCTGATAAACTTATATGTATATTTGTGTCTGTGTTTGTGTGCATTCCCTGATTAATCTCTGGTTTTTTAAAATGTGGACCTTCACCTTTAGAAAATGCAAGGGGGGTAGGGTATATCAGAGCTAAATCGTCCAAATCTATTTTCCATTTAAAAATTATCCATATTTAAATGGAGACACTTGAAGCCAATGCTCATTCTTGAGTTCTATTTACAGCTTTTCCCCCTCTTTAAAGAATCAGGTTCTTCTCTTTCTCTTCTTGTCTGCCCTGCCCTGTGCATTGTATTTTGTATCACAGGGCACCAGAAGCTTTCCTGAGATAATACAGGTCAATTCTTTCTCATGGATATCTCCAATCTCTCCAAAGACTCCATGTCTTATATAATTTGTGTGATCCTTAATCATTTGGGTTGGAATATCTTCTGAAAAGGTCTGTTTTCCTTTTTTAAATTATTTTATATATGTATTTATTTTGTGGTTCTGGAGATCAAACCAGGACCTGGTACCTGCTAGGCAAGTACTCTACCACAAAGCCACATCCCCTGCCCTTTTGTGAATTTTTGTGCTTTCCTGCTTTGTTACATGTGCAGGCTTAGTAAAGGCTTCAGGAGAGCCAAGCTGCTCAAAGCTGTCAAAGATGAAATAGCAAAACAGGTTCTTATCTACCTTAAATTTGAGAGAAAGTGAATGAACAACAGAACAGTAATACTCGTGTTCTTTTCTTTCTCTTCTGTTACTGGAGAATTAGTTGACATAGAAAATCTTCATGATATAACAGATGCCCAGCTATAATGATTATGTTCTGTTGTTTCAGCTTGCTACTTGTAACTTTTTAAAGATCATTAAATAACACTTTAGAATGTTTTTAAGTGTTTGGCACTCTGTGTGGTACAGTGTAAGAGAAGTTTGTCTCTATCAAGATGGGGTTTTCTCCAGGTGTGCCTAATCTTACCCAGATTTGGACACATGAAAAAGGAAGATAACTCTGTGAAACAGTCAGTTGTCCAAAGGAAGCATGCAGACCTAGGAGGAACAGCAAATACATTGGATGATAGAACCCTCACCAAAGGGTAGGCTTAAAGTATGAACCAGAAACTATAAGGTAAAATTAACAGTGGTTCCGGTAAAGGCTGTACCTGTGTACAATAAAACACTGTGGAGGCGAGAGAGAGAAACATTTACTAGGTGGCTTCTTGGTATTGAGCCCTATTCAATATCCTTTTGCTTGAATTATCTTAAAAATCACAGTAAGTCACACCACAGTATTGCAATGGGGTAAGTTTATGCAGATCAACAACAACAAGAGCTAAATAGAAGTTATATATATGTATATTTTTTATTTTTTTTAATTCATGTTATAAGTGGGTACATTTCTTTCTGGTTTTAGGGTTGCAGGTTTGAGGAAAGTCAAGCCTTTTGGTTTTCAGTAATTGCTAGGGTATTGATATGCTGCATAGGCAGAACTATAGCATCTAGAGATAATGAGAGAATAACCACGCTAACTTCTGCTGCTGAGACCACATGTGAGCCCTGTGTCCACCTCCCAAGTCTATTCTCTAAGGAAGAGAAGGGCAGATAGGACCTCTGTCAGAAGAGAACAGAGTGGAATTTCATTTTAGTGGGGCACAAGTTCTGAAGTCACCACACTAAAAATCATGTATGAACAAGCATATCCTTGAAAATTCCTTAACCTGATTTTACATTGTCAGGACCTGGGTCTAGGTCAAACAGTAGACATTAACTCCTTTCATTTCCCTGTATATGGGTTCCCTGCCCTGGTTTACTATAAATCTGGTTGGAATGATGAGCATGAAAGTGGATCAGAAAACACCACCTCCAAACATGCCACGTTTGCATATTCAGTATTTTGTGATGAAAGCAATTGAGAACAGCAGCTGCAAGAAGGGCTTTCTGCCCTTCCCCTTTCTGCTTAAAAGCAGGATATATATTTCCCATTTTTAAAAAAAGGTGCTGTTTTAGTCAGCGTTAGCGTCACTGTGACCAAAATATCCGACAAGAAAAACTTAGAACAGAAAAAGTCTATCTGGGACTCACAGGGCCAGAAGTCTCAGTCCATAAATGGCTTTCTCCATTGCTCTGAGCCCAAGGTCAGGAAGCACATCATGGTGGCCAGGAAGCGGAAAGAGAGAAGCAGGGAAAGGACAAAAGGGAAGATGAACCTTTCCAGGGCACATCCCTAGGGACCCACCTGCCTAGCTACTACCCAGTGAGTGCACTTAAACAAGGATGAACTGATTAGGCTACAGCTCTCGTAATCTAATTTTTTACCTCTTAATATTTCTGCATTAAAAGGAGCTTTGAGAAGACACCTCATCCAAAAAATACCAGCACAAATAATCCTTACTGAAATAACTTTTATTTTCCATTAGTTTCCCCCATACATTTCCTACTCATTTTCCCTTAAATTACTACCCCTAGAAGCCTAAAACCCTTTTCCCATACCTTTTTACTTTCCCATAAAATTTATTGCCCATTGTTACAACAGTATGTAAGTCCTGAGTCTAACTGCTTCTTTGGGGGTTTTTACTTTTTTTGTACAAAAACTCTCATGCCACCTAAAAATATCAACATCAAATAAAATTTATTATGTCTTTTTTTTTTTTTTTTTTTTTTTTTTTTGGTACCAGGAATTGAACTCAGGGGCACTAAACCATATCCCCAGGACTATTTTGATTTTTTTTGTGTGTGTTTTATTTAGAGAGGAGTCTCATTGAGTTGCTAAGTACCTCGCTAAATTGCTGAGACTGGCTTTGAACTTTTGTGATCCTCCTGCCTCCGCCTCCCAAGCCATTAGGATTACAGGCATGCGCCACCATGCCTGGCCTGTTTTCTCCTTTTAATATGTCTTTTGTCAGTTCAATTTTTTTACCTCAATTATAGAATCTAAGAGGACAAAGTTTCTCCTCCTTCACTTTTGTTGTTATTGTTGCAACCAAGATACTATTGAATTTTTGTAAATTAAGTGAATTTCTTATGCAATTCTATTGTTACCAGGAGATAGGGAAGGCTTATACCCCTGTCACATGATTCAAAAAATTAGAGATATTGAGCTTGGAGCAGAAGATCCTATGGCTACGTTAAACCGTTTGAAGGACTGTCCATTGAAAGAGGATTTGGAACAGAGAGAGCCATCTTCAAACTGGCATGGCTGTCAGGAATTCTGTATTTAAAAGAATATGAAGCAGCAACCAAGTTCAGTGGGGAAGAATTCTGCTTGACAATGATGTCTGTCAAGTGCTTGAAAGAAAGCCAGTGCCCATGCATTGAGAACAGAATGGCTACAGTTGCCATATACTAAGCTCTTGAAAGAGGTGCTTATGTGGGGTTAGGTTAGGAATGCTATTTTCTTTCATGTACATTGAGAAGTCCAAAAAGGAGAAAGAGAGGGAGAGAGAGATAGAGAAAAGAAAAGAGCAGGGTTGTTTTTTTTTTCCAAAAAATTAAAGAACTTACAACCCTAAAAAGCATTTTTCTTCATTTCTGGTGAGTTTCCAACCCATTGTACATTCCCTTATAAAGAAATCCATGTATCCTTCCAATAAATTTCCTTTTTTGGCCTGAGCTAGTCATCTAGATTTCTGATTTTAACAACCAAACAATCCCTAAGAGGTCTCAGTCTCTTGAAATATGGGGGCTTATTTCAATCTCCTTTAATTCACTTCATCCAATATTTATTAAAGCCTTTTGTGCCTCTTAAATGCAAGAATTTGGGTCCTGGCCCAAGACTGAAATCTATGGAATATTTAAAGAGAATATCAAGCATAGATTTTGAACCTGGCCCAAGACTGAAATCTATAGGATATTTAAAGACAATATCAAGTATAGATTACGGCCAGGTACAGTGGCACATGCTTGTAATCCCAGTGACTTGGGAAGCTAAGGCAGAAAGATCTAAAGTTTGATGTCAGCCTCAAGAACATAATAAGAACCTGTCTCAAAATAAAAAAATAAATTAAAGAATGTAGCTTAGTGGTAAAATGCCTCTGGGTTTGATCTCTGGTACCAGAAAAAAAACCAGTATATAGATTATGAAGAAAAAATATAATCTAGCACTAACCTTTTCCACTAAGGTTGTATATTCTGACTTCTGTTTAACATTCTGTCCGGTTGAGTGCAGGCAGACAAGAGCCACAGGTGGCAGTACTGAGACAGGGCCTCTCCAGTGTTCTCACACAAACGTGAGGAGTGAGAGGGAGTTTGACACAGGAAATCACAGCCAGCAGCACCCGGGCTCTCTGATGAGAAAGAACACTATCTAGTGAAGCCCTTTAATTAAGCAAGATCATTTTTTAAAACTTATTCAGAAACTACTGCCTTAATCTCTGAAGATAAAGTCCTGGATTAACTCACTGTCCACAATGACTGAGATAAAAGTAGAGATCTTCTGACACAAGAACCATTACTGGGATATAACTGATTGAAAAATTAACCAATATCCACATCCTGAGTTAGAATGCTTTACCTCTAGAAGAGGCAGAGGAGAATAAGAAACACACAAACATTTTCTACATGGTATTTTTGTTTGTTTTGTTTTGTTTTGTACTAGGGATTGAACCCAAGAGCACTCTAACCACTGAACTACATCCCAATCCCTTTTATTTTATTTTGACACAGGCTGGCCTGGAACTTGTGATTCTTCTGCCTCAGCCTCCTTAGTCACTGGGATAACACGTGTGGGCCACCACATCCAACGTCTACTTGTGTTCTAAGTGCAAGGTCCAAAGCATAAGAAATTCAAACCAAGTCAAAATTTGGGAAGAAAGCTCTCTTAATTGGTTATGAACACATAAACTTCCTCTTCTGGGTTATCTTTGCTTAAATAAATCTAATTAATTATTCCTCTTATGAGCAGGGGAACCCAAGGGCACATCTTTTGATTGTTATCAGGTATTTTGAAAAAAAAATCACAGTATTAATCTAGTCAAGAATATCTCAATAGTATTTTTTTTCTGCAGTCCTGGCATGATAGGGTCTTCCCCTATAAATTCATCTCTAGTTTTAAATGAGGAAAAGTCAAGATACATTTTAATGCACCTCACAAAAGTCAGGATGCATTTAATGCACAGTTGAAAGTGCAGACAATTTTCACATCATCATTAAGTCACAAAATCACAGGTCGCACCATCATATGTAGGGAACTGCACCAAAGCCAAAGGCAGGGCATGGGATGGGGAAGGAGGGAGAACATTAGCTTTCCACAATTCACTTTGTACTTAAGAAGATACACATAGTTTTTTTCTTCTACCCAATTTCAGGAATTCCTAAGCAATGTGCACATCAACGGTTCAACATTGTAAATAACACCCTCATGCCTCTCTGTAGCAAAGTCAGGCATGAGTGTCACACGTGAGCCAATGCTGCTGGCAAAGCCTTACACTTTTCCATACGTGAAATTATCAGGAGGGTCTCACCTAGAGGTGGAAAAGTAATGGATGACTCTTTCTTCAGGGGATGGTCTTGGCCATTTATAGCTGAGGGAATGTGCTGATGGCAAGAGCTGCCCTTTTTTGGAGCCAAGAACAGTGGTGGATTGAATTACCAGCTACATTAGTGTAAAGCAGTGATAATAAAAGATGATGCAGTAATCCATGCTCCCCTTAAGGTCTTTAATGTCTGCTTTCATCAGCGTTGTAATGTCCCAAAGTCTCTAGTGTTTCTCTTTGACCATTGGTATCAAGGGTGACGAAAAGCATAAGTGAAAAACCTTTGCGAATAATTCCTCTATGACTCTTAGGCAAGTTCCTATACATGGCCCTCTTTTTGCTCTTTGAAGTCATTGATAATGTACTCCCTGCGAGGCCTGTCCCTAACATTTCTGGACCTTGGGGTAAGACAACAAACAAAAGGTTATATCCCAATGTCTAAATTTTCAAGTTATAAATCAAGTTAACAAACTGCTTCTACACTTCTACATGAACAAATTTGCCTTCAAAGTGACCTGGGAGCCTGGTTCAATTTAGAATTTTAGGATTCCTTGGAATTTTGTACCAGGACATTCTTCCTGTACCCTGCTATCCCTTTTCTTCTATTCCTGACAAATGCTACCATACGGGGAGGGGTCCTACTTTCACACATGTGGACATTCCATCCAAAACTCCCCCAAACAGCCACCACTCGGGCTGAGAGGTCAACCCACTTGGGTTCCTGTCCAGCTTTAGAGAAACTGCCTGAGAGAAGGTACTTGTCCTGGCCTCCAAAGCACGTTTAGGGCCATTTGGACATAGAATTCCAGGGTCCTGAGACCTGGATGATAGCAGAGTTTGTGTAACTAAGCAAGTTACTAACTGAACAACTGTACTTTAACCACCAGGGAACTCTGAAAGGCTGTGTAGACCTAACCCCAGAGTTAGCCCAACCAAAGGTCAAGAAATCTGGGGCACCTAAGCTGGGGCACAGCTACTCCTTCTGGCCATTGGTTGAAGAATATTTCCTAAAGGTCTGGATTCCTTAACACTTTTGGCCTGTGTGGACAGCATGAGCTCTAGCCACAGAAAGCCTTTAAGCAGAGTTGTGGCTACCATTAGTTCAAAGTCTCGCTGATTCTCAAGAAAACATGAGATGTGGACAGACACCAGCTTCATATAACTGTTGTCTATCCCTTACGCTGCTCAGACCCATCCATGCCCCACGTTAAGTTTATCCCAAACTGTCACAGATTCTACATGATGGTGTAAGACAAAACAACCCATTTTGCAAACAAAAATGTAATAGAGGAGGATACTGAGTTACCAAGATCAACTACAGTCCCCAACGCTTCAATTGGCATCAAGGTTACAACTGCTATTCTGTTTCCTTCTCCATCATCCAGACTCACTCTCATGTTCATCCATACTTTTGTGGGCTCAGTTACCAGCCTGATAATGTCACCCAGGTTCAGTTACCTGCCTAATGTCACCCAGGCTTTTAACATGGAGGAATCCACTCCTCAGTTAGCAACTCTTACTGCAATAGCTCATTCATAACCAGCAGCAGGCATAGAAAGCATCAAGAAGTGTCCCCAGGAATTCCTGGACTTCAGATATTCTCCTGCCTGCTCTCATTTGGTAGCAGCAACTCTATCTCCCAGTGATAGTCAAGGTCAATTGCCTCTTCCAATGTAGTAACATCTTTTTTTTTTCCCTGACAATCTATTGGCCAGAGGAGTCCAAAATGACCAGGGAGAAGCAGATGTAGTGGGAGCACATGTCCCCAGTATAAAGCACTCCTACATTGGGAACCAGGACCTTTAGTCTAGTCCAGACAGAAAAGCTAGGATGCAAAGCACAAGTGAGTTCTGGGAGTGACAGGTAGTAGGGCAACTACTATTCTCCTCTTTCCTTATCTTGTATCCCAGATCCATGTATTGTATGTATCAGTGACAGCGCTATACAATGACTGATGGCTAAAAGTGTGTAACACCTCTTATTCCCACTATTATCTGATACCATCCCAAGGGACAAAAGTACAGAATTAACATAAGGTAATCTTCAGCTGTGTTAGTAGCATCCTTAGCTTCCAACAATTAAAAACAACTTGAATTCAAGCAACAACAACAACAAATCAGTAAAGAATATTAGGAGAGATTCTTTGGTAGGGCAAGAGAGTTAGGGTTAGCAATGACACAGCCAGAAAAACTGCCCAACCCACACCAAGGGATTCCAACTGAATACAGATGTGAGGGTTTCTAAAACTAACACCAGAACCAGTACCAATGCTGTCCCCAGATCAATGCTTCTGTGGCCAACCCCACTGGGAAGTGGATTCCTAAGAGGTCCTGGGAAAGCAATCTAATGCCTTTACTCAGGAGAACCAGTAGTTACAGAGTAAGAAGTTTTGCAAACTCAGTAAAATTGTTCAAAAGATTCTAGGCAGCCAAGAACATGCAAATGTCTACTTTATCACCCAGAAGGCTTATTCCTCAGGTCCAGAATCCAAGTAATTAATAACCTGGTTTGGCAAAAGACTGCCAGCCATCCTCCAGGAACTGTTCTCCTTTTCATCTTAGTAATGGAATTCCCTCTAAGTTTAGCTGGGTGGCTGGCCCCACCCAGCTATAGACTATATTTCCCAGCCTCCTTTGCAGGAATGACATGTGACTAAATTCTCACCAATGCAAGATAAGAAAAGAATGGTTATTTGTAGCTCTGGATCTTTGCCTTAAAGATGAAGGTGTTTAGCCTGAACTTCCTCTTTTCTTCTTCCTTCTGGCTTAGAAATGGCAACAGTTAGCTACCTGGGACCTAGATAGGACACATGTTGACAATGGCAGAAACAACCCATAATCCTGGTTCCTGGATGACTTCCCAGGAAGTGAGTGGTTCTGCCCTGATTCTTGGGTGAAGTCATGGGAAAGAAGTTCCCAAAAGCAGCTCCCAAGTAACCTCACAGAGCAGTGATGCCTTCCCAGCCCTACCAGAGCTCCCTTGGACTGCTACGTGAAATAGAAATCACTTATTTAAGCTGATATATTTTACAGCCTCTTAGCCTCCATTCTTTTTGTTTGTTTGTTTGTTTGTTTGTTTGTTTTAAAGAGAAAGAGAGAGAGAATTTTTTAATATTTATTTTTTAGTTTTCGGTGGACACAACATCTTTATTTTTATTTTTATGTGGTGCTGAGAATCGAACCCAGCGCCCCACGCATGCCAGGTGAGCGTGCTACCACTTGAGCCACATCCCCAGCCGTAGCCTCCATTCTTAACAGCCTCTTAGCCTCCTGCATCTTAACAACTGGATAAGTTCTGATAAACACATCGTTAGGCAATTTCATCATTATGAGAACATCATAGAGTTTGCTAGCACAGAGCCAGGTGGGCTGGGACACTCTCTTCACGTGGCTTCTTGGTACAATCAAGAGATGTGAGAAACACAGTGACACTGTTGCCTAACACAGAACAATGTTTTACAGTAACATTTTTTTTTTTACAAGAAGAAGGAGTACACTCTGAAATAATAATAGAAAGTATACTAAGGTAAATATTCAAACCAATAACAGTCATTTAGTATCATTCTCAAGTACTATATATGGTATATAATTGTGTGTCCTATAATTCTATTCGATCACGGCACAGTGAGTTTTGTTTACTAAAGAATCACCACAAACGTGCTGCAAGGTTACTAGGCAATAGGAAATTTTCAGCTTCAGTATAATCTTATGAGAATATAATCATATAGCAATCTGGCACTGACCAACACATTGTTGTGTGGCGCATGATTATAATGTGTATAGTCACTGAAGAAATAACATGTATTTTTATTTATTTTTTATTTTATTTATTTTGGTACTGGGAATTGAACCCAGGGGCATTTGAGTCACATCCCTAGCCCTTTAAATTTTTATTTTGAGACAGGGTGTCACTAAGTTGCTGGGACTGGCTTTGAACTTTCTATCCTCCTGCCTCAGCCTCCTGAGTCTCTAGGATTAAAGGAATGTACCACTGTGCCCAGCACGTGTGTTTTTATAGCTCGTAGGATGCTCAAGTACAAGAGGTAGGTGCAAAGGTTACTAGTATTCTGGTTACCTTCTCAAGTAACGTATAGCACAGGAACCTGTGGTAGATGTCAGTGAACTTACAAATCCACGTCTGTGCATGGAATAAAGTAGGCACTTAATAAATGCTAGCTAGTTCTCTGCCTTCTTTCTCAAGAATTATATCAGTAGAATGTCCTGAAGGAATATTATTTGTCTTACTCAAGCTTTGGGATGTTTCCAAAAAGAGACCATCAAATTGCCACAGATAGATTCCATCTTAAATTTTCTCACATAAGATCTTAGCAAAAAGTAGGAAACTAGGTTTGAGTTTGAACCTGGTATTTCCAAAATCTATAACTTGTTTAGGTGAAATGCTTGTAAATGTGGGGTTCCAGTTTCTGTTTGAAATCTTTTAGTAAAGAAACCTTTTTACAATATTTTAATGGATGCTGACCAAAACGTCTGTTGAGTTTTTCATCCATAGTGGTTGGGGGAGAAACATCTTGCTTAGATAAGTCTCATGACAGGAGATTTCCCAGCATTGTAGGGAGCACATGATGCTGAATGAATGGGAAAGTGGAGAGATTTGAATTTAAAGAAAGTGCAAATAATAAAAACCATTGAGGAACAGAAGATGAGACTTCCAGTAGTAATCAGAGTATAATATTTGTGGATCTGCAGTCAACAAACATATGAAAAAATGTTCAACATCTCTAGCAATTAGAGAAATGCAAATTAAAACTACACTGAGATTCCATCTATCTCACTCCAGTCAGAAAGGCAATTGTAAAGAAAACAAGTAACAATAAATATTGGAAAGGATGTGGTTTAAGGTATACCCACACATTGCTGGTGGGACTGCAAATTGGTGCAACCACTCTGCAAAGCAGTATGGAGATTTCTTAGAAAACTTGGAATGGAACCCCACTTGATCCAGTTACCTGACTCCTCTGTCTATACCCAAAGGACTTAAAATTAGCATATTATAGTGATGTGACCACATCAATGTTTATAGTCGCTCAATTCACAACAGGAAAGCTATGGAACCAACCTAGGTGACTTTCAACGGATGAATGGATAAAGAAAATGTGGTACATTCACAATGGAATATTTCTCAGCCATATAGATGAATGAAATTATGGCATATGCCAGTAAATGGATAGAACTAGAGACAATCATGCTAAGTGAAATTAGCCAATCCCAAAAAACCAAAGGCTGAATGTTCTCTCTGATATGTGGATACTAACACACAATAAAGGGGGTAAGTAGAAACTCAGTGGATTAGACAAAGAGGAATTAAGGGAAGGGATGGAGGATGGAAATAGGAAAGACAGTAGAATGAACTGAACATAACTTTCCTATGTTCATATATGAATACACAACCAGTGTAACTCCACATCGTGTACAGCCACAAGAATGGGAAATTGGCCTCCATGTATGTATGATATGTCAAAATACATTCTACTCTCATGTATAACAAAAAAGAACAAATAAAATAAATGGGAAAAAATATTTGTGGATCTGTCAAATCCCCGCACTAGCCATCCATCTGCTCATTAGTTTAGTGATGTTTATTGGGCAACAACCATGTACCAGACATTATGCGATTTTTTTTAGGACATAACTGTAAATAAACAATGTATATAAGGTCCATAAAGAAGATTAAAGCAAGGATAGGCGATGGTGTCATCTCTCATAGATGAGATGGCTGGATATGGTCTCTGAGGAGGGAAGATCTGAACAGAGACCCAAATGAAGTGAAGAAAGGAGCCATGAAAGTATGTAGATAGGAGTGCCAGGCAGAGGGAGCATCATGGATGAAAACTGAACAGGAACTTGGCCAATGTAAGAAGCAGAAAAGCTGGTGTGACTGGAGCACAGCAAGGCAGGAGGAAAGTTATTAGGAGGATGCAGCTAAGCAGAGTCTGGGGACTGATGATACAGGACTTGCAGGTCATAATGAAGGACCCAGCTTCAGTGAGCTCAGAATACTCCCTGACCCCAGAGTCACCCACTGCAAGTTCCCCTAGTGGCTTAAAATGAAGCCACTCTGCAAAGAAACTGAAAGACACTGCAGGTGAACTTTGGTGTAAACTGTAAATGAACACATTAGGCACACACCCATCTACGAACAGTCCTGCATCATGTTTACTTTGAGATTTTGGCAATAATTTCTCCGCATAAATAAGCTGGTCTTTGGCTATCAATCAGTTACATTTGCTAAAATGAAAAAAGACCGATCATTTTTATTTTTTATATACTGCTAATCTTGGAACTTGGTACGTAACTGCTCAATATAATAAGTGGCTGAAATGTCACAAGACCCAGAACAGTGGTGGCATAAGTCTATTTCAGCATTCATTTTGGCAGATTCAATAGACAAATTTGTTAGACAATCTACTTCTACATGTTAGGAGAATTCAGTTGTGGAATTGAAAGGAAAGCTGCCCGAGGAAAGATGCCACAGAGTGATGAAAACTTTTTTTTTTTTTTTTACATCCAGATTCTCTAAGGAAAATTATGAAATGGCATTGCTTAATCTATAAATTTGTCATTTATGTTAAAACTTCACCCTCTCCTTTTATAAGGAAGTGATTTTCTTTTTTTCCTTTTTTTTTCCCCCTGAAGCAAGAATGGCCTTTGGCTCAAGGTTAGATGAAGATACTCTGTTAGAGGACATTGAGGGGTTTGTGATGACAACAGGAAAAGCCCAAGAAAAGGGAGAACCTTGCTGAAGGATGCACCCGGGGAGGTGAAGGTGGGCTCTGTTGGGGAGGAGGGAGGAAGGCAAAGAGTGAAGAAGATGAAGGAGACCTGGAAGTGACTATTATTTCAAGAGATGGCCCTGATAAGCTTATTGTAGAGTGTGGAGCTTGGTCAGTGACCTTTAACTGGACTCAGGTTACATTTGCTGTCACTATTCTGTCATCACAGAGATGGTCTCATCCTTTTGAAAGACACAAAGTACAGCTCAACTGAAATTCTGGCTGTAATAGCACTAGCTGTTCTATGTAACATCCACACAGATTCTTATAACGACTGGGCCTTCTAGACACCCACCATTGGCTATGCTAAGTGGGGTATGAGATCTTAGTATAACAAAGGTGGAGGCTCAAATATAAAGACAGGACAATTGTCACTGGGGATAGTGGCCACTATGAGGAAGACGGAAGGGATACACATGGAATTACTTTTATTTCATTAAGGCAATTTATTAGAGAGTTTATTATCTTTATATAAATATTTATAGTAGTTTACAAGTATGTATTCTTGAATAGTTTCTATTTTTATAGCTTCTTCATTTTTCTCTCTCTTTTTTTTTCAACAGAAGAGATGCCCTCTCTCATTTTTTTAAGTCTCTTTAAAAAATTATAATTTTATAGTGCCATCAAGACCAAAAATATGTGAATTTAGCGAAGGAAGATGTTTAATTGCTTCAGAACATCCACATTTTGAAAAATAAACATGTTTCTTTTTCTTCTTGGTCAATTTGGCAGCATCAAGTAACTTATTTGTGGCTGTTATTTGTCTCCACAATTTCCCTTAATAGTAGGTTTCACAGTCTTTATGTTCGTGAAGCATTTCCTTATGTCTGGACCAAATCCCTTTTTGCTCTAATTTAAGGCCAGCAACTCCGTGCTGTTGCTCACAATTGTCTATTGAACAGACAAACACTTGGAGTTTGTTTTGAAAACTCACTTCAGCCTTCTCTTTACTAGGGCAAACAATCCTGCTCCTCCATGGCCTTCCTCAATGGCACTATAATACACTCATGAAAATGTGCTCATGTACACATTTGGACACAGTTCAACAATCTCAAGACACGCAATACAAAACTGATTTAACTTAATCCTATTGTTCCTTGTAGTACTTCACCTTACAAAGTGCTTTTACAAACAATAGCACATTTTTATCTTGATAACAAATATTTAAATATGTAAGAAGAGTCTTACCTTTTTTTTTTTTTTTTTTGGTACTTGGGATTAAACTCAGGGGCTCTTTACCACTGAGCTCTTTCCCCAGTCTTTTACTTTATTTTTATTTTCATTTTGAGACAGGATCTCACCAAGTTGCTGAGACTGGCCTCAGACTTGTGATCCTCCTGCCTTAGCCTCTTGAATCATGGAGCTTACAGGGGTATGCCAACACATCCAACATTACTTATTTTTCTTTTCAGATGAGGTCACTAAATGCTTGTCCACACTGCCAATAATTTAAAAAGCAGAGATTCAAGCACCGTTCTTCTGAGACAAGGACCAGGGCAATTTCCATTAGCCAGCAACTGCCTATTATGGGCAAAACCCTGTGCTAGTTGTTGCAAAGGATACAGCTATTTCCTGTATATAAAGGAAAGTGCACATGACTCCTGCACACCTGCTTGCAGAAGCATTAGGAGGGAAACAAACTGAGTTGAGCCCTGCGTGTTTAGTAGGACTTAGGTTTGTGGAGAAAAAAGTTAGGAATATTCCTGATGTGAAGGGATCTGCTTACTTGAAGCAATCTCGTACAAGATCATTGCATGATAAGCATCTATTCATGGTAGACAGCATCCTTTAAGAGATGATATAGTTTCATGAGTAAGGTTCAAACCCCAACACATAAAAAATAAAATTTAATTTTTTTTAAAGTTTCATGGTTAGAAACTAGAGCTGTAGGATCCCAGAGGCTGGATTTAAATCTTGGCTTTACTAAGTACTGACTGTGTAAGGCAATTTCTTTCATCTTTTCTGACTCCATTTTTTTCATCTGTAAAATGAAATTATTGAATGTAATAATTCATCTAGACAAGCAATAAACTTCAGCTATCATAGCACTGAACTAATAAAGAAACCAACTAAAATTAAAACTTGTTCCCAGCTCATATCTCCCATGACTATATCACAATTCAAAAGCATTCTCTCTTATTTTCTTTAGAAGACCTGGGGATTGAACCCAGGGCCTCACAGTAAGCAAGGGCTCTACCATTGAGCTACACCCCAGCCCCTGAAAACATTCACCTCCTCCCATCCAATTCCTTTTGCTAAAGAGTATGGTTCTTATAAACTTATAATTAAGGTTCTGTAAAATGTCATTTTACAAAAACAAAAACTAAAGAATAATTTGAGGGATGACTTGTTTATCCTTTCCACAGAGAGAACTTTAGTTCCTGCTCTCGAATATTAGTGAGTTTGATGAGCCTAAAATGCAAACACCAAAAATCTAATAGGATAAGAAAATTAATCAACTTTTTAACTGGCCTAATGTACCATATACTTTATGTCTTGGAATGCAGGTATTGAGAACTTGTTGTACATTATTTATATTTTGTTTAAATTAGAATGACTATTTCTGTGAAAAGTCATTTCTCATTTGTGTCCCCAGTTCTGAATTAGAAATAAAGGGGAATCATGAAAGCCATAGCTCCTTCACAGGGATTGGAGGCCAAGCCTGAGTAGTCCCAATAAAATGTGTCAGGCATGTGAAAGTTTTCTACTACGTGCTCTGGACAAAAGAAAAAGTCACATATTTAGGGAAACCTGAGGACAGCTTGTGTTGGGGACTTGGGAGAGATAAGTATATCCAGCTGTGATGTTGATCAGTGTCTCTATTTTGAAGTGAAAGAGTGAAGTATTACAAATAGTC
This sequence comes from Marmota flaviventris, assembly GCF_047511675.1. Taxonomy (NCBI): domain Eukaryota; kingdom Metazoa; phylum Chordata; class Mammalia; order Rodentia; family Sciuridae; genus Marmota; species Marmota flaviventris. The sequence continues at coordinate 57,495,670 of NC_092503.1, forward strand.
TTTGCCACGAATGAAGGGTATATGAGTACAAGCCACTAAATAATGAGGGCTCAGGATTTGTTCTTCCAATAGACTAATTACTTAGATGGTAAAAGGAATATCATGTGGAATTGTCAAGCAAATGTATTAGTTTTCTTTTCTATAGTTACAGTAACAACCACAAAAGTGTGTGATTGAAATAATGCAAATGTATAATTTTACAATCCTGTGAATGAAATTCAATCATGGGTCTCATTGGCTAATATCTGGATGTTAGCAAGTCTGCAATTCCATTTTGGAGGCATCTGCAACCTTAATTCTACATTTATCATGTAAGATCACATATTCACAAATTTCAGAGATTAGGACTTGGACCTCTGTGTGGATCTATAATTCCACCTACCAGTATAGATAATGGTGCCAAAAGATATTCTCAAAGCAGTTTTTTTTTTAATAGATCCATTGGTTAAGTAAATGTTAAGACTCTTTGTTCATAAATACAGGCATAGACACTTTGGTGTGGGCATTTATTTGATTTGAATAGTAACTCTGCCTATAAATGGGAGTGAGTCAAGGCCAGAAGATAGAGGGTCAAGGCAGTATTTGCTAGGCTCATCTTCTACCACTGTGTCCATTTGCAATCTCTTACTTCAGGCAAAGGCAGGGTGGGGGGATCTCATAATCTCAGAGTCATCTCTTGTTGGCTTTCCTTCCTTTCTATGTATTGGATGTTCATTTTTAAAATGCCTCAAGACAACAGAACTCAAACTCTGACCGAATTTTAAAAAAATAAAAAGAGACATATTTGGATGTGCTTTTAAAATTCAAGTCAGGACTCTGTCTATCCAGCTAAATTGGGATCATGAGAAAGGAGTAACTTGCCCAACCCCATGGCTGGGGGCACATAAATTAGCTATATTTCAGGAAAATTTATTTATGTATTTATTTATTTATTTATTCATTTACTTTGCAATCTTGAACCCAGAGCCTCACACATGCTAGGCAAGTGTTTTACCACTGAGTTACATTCCCAGCCATTTTTATTTTGAGAGACTGATTTACTAAATTGCCCAGACTGGCCTCCAATTTGTAATCCCCTTGCCTCAGTTTACTGAGTAGCTAAGATTATAGGCCTATGCTACCACATCCAGCCAACTGATTTTTTAAATCATTTCTTGTCATGCTTTAAAAGTTTTAAGTGACCTTAATAATTTTTCTCCATTCATTCTTCTATTGCACCAGAGTAAGCTGAAATCACTGACATCAAGGAAAACTGTTGTTTTTAGGATCCTCACTCCATCAGCGGATACAACGCCATAAATATTCTTGGCAGAACATTCTGAAGTTTAGCAAGTCTCCTGTCTGGAATGTATTCTTAGTCTTAGTTTCAATCCACTTATTCATTTCTATTCTTAGTATAAATGTAGAAACATGTGATTTTAAACTATCCAGAGAATATTTAGATACTTAAAGACTTCAACCACTGCTTACCTATGCCAGGCTTGTCAGATCTAAATCTGGAAAACAGGTATGTATTTCGACAAGATTCGTGCTATAGGAATGCCCTATAGTGTTTAATCTGGGCTCAAGTAGAGTGTGAGAGCCGTTGGACAGAGAGATTTTAATAACAGAATTAGGCGCACAGCTCAGTGGTGGAGCGTTTGCCTAGTGTGCTGAAGGCCCTGGGTTCAATCCCTGATACTTAGAAAAAGATAAAAAAAATTACCAGAGAAAGTCATCCATATGGGACATCAGGCAGCTCTGCCAAATTCTTTTTCCCTAGTCCCATTTAATTTTGCTTCTAAAATTCAAATTTATAAATATCAAAGTGCATCATCGGAGGAAGCAAGAACTGTACTGGCATGTATATGTCGCCAGGCATCTGTAGTGATTCTGAGTCCAGCTTTGCAAGAAATGAAGAATAAATAAATGAGTTTTTTTTTTAAATTTCCTGTTAGCATTAGAATCCTATAACACAGAATCAAATATGGTAGGAGATACCGAGAAGACAATCGACAGTAGCACGGATCGCTCTGCAGAGCCGACAAGCTGTGAGTTTTGTGATTTGCTTGAAGTATGCAGACAGGAGTCCCAGTGGAGCCACTGGCAATTTACTCAGGCCCCTGGCGCACCCCGAGTTTCAAATGTATACTTTTGGTGATTTCCCTCAAAGGAAGTTTAAACAGTACACAGAAAAAATTGGCAGAATATGCTCATTGTTCAGATAGAAGCTTCTGTCCCATTACAGCATACTATCAATCGTGTACTCTGAATCAAGCATTTTTTTGAAATAAATCCTGTAAATTATTTTATGAAAAGCCCAATTATATTAAACTGCTTTTGTATTAACAGCATTAACTTATTAGCCATAAATATTTAAAATCTACTACAATTTTTACAACCCTGTTGTAAAATTGGGAAGTGGCCTGGGGCCTCTCTCAACCTCTGGAAGGCCCTATACATATGAAATCCCATCTTGGTTTCTGAGTCTTTCAGTAAAACCCCACAGCCTCCTATATGTAGTACTATGCCAGTGGCCTAAAAAAGCAGGCTCTGCCTTTATTGGCCTGATGCTTTGATGGCCTTTGATCAGAGAAGCCAAGATATAAAGCAAGATGTGGCCTTTCAGTAACCTTCCTTTCTTGTGTGAGAGTAAGACAAGTTAATTGGGCTGGACAGTACAGATGACCCTTTCAAGTTAGGTAAAATGAGACTGTTGTGCTTATCACAGGTAGATAACCATTAATATTGCTTGTACTGTCTATGGAAGAGAAAGGAGCTTGTTTGTTTTAAATGTTTTTCAAGGGAGGCTACAAAGATTCCTGGGGATTGCCTGGCCAGCTCCATCTAAGAGGACAATGGTGCCATTTGAAGGCTTCAAGACACATCGGGAAAGCAGAGAACACACTCCCATTGATAAATTATTATTGATAACCCCTTCTTTGTCCTTAATTTCACGTAATTGTCAAAGTCCAGACGGCAGGACGGAGGGAACCCACTTTGGAGCTGTTTTTTTGGAAGTTGCATCTGAAAAGAGAGACTTTTTGTAGCAATGGAATGTCTTGAGCAACCGGAACAGATGGTGTTCACACTTTATTCAGCAATTTGTTTTGCTCACAATGTATCATGGGGTGGTTTTTACTTTTGGGTTAGTTTGGTTCTCTTTATCATCAACACCAGTGGCTGTGGGTGTGCTTGCTGAGGGAGAGGGAGCCCCTGGGGAATCTCCCTTGTAAGGGGACCATTCACTCTTCTCTTCAAGCAAAGATGCCAGGGAGGCAACACAGCCCCATCCTGCCCACTTCCCTGTAGAAAAACCAAGTCCATTTGAGATGGTTTGACTTTGGAGCTTACTATGGTATTTTCTCGACTGTTGGTCCTGTTTTAGTTTCAGCAGATCAGAATATAATTAGGAAAAAAAAAAAAAAAAGGTGAGAGGTAGGAGGACAATGGAACCACTCTAAATGGCAGTTAGTGGCCTGCAGTGGGTTTCTGCTCCCTATGAATACAGTCATGGCCCTAGCGGCATGATGTATGGATTGACGTCACGTGTCCTATGTTAGTAAAGAGAGATTTCCAAATAACTCCAACATTTACCAGAAAAATAGGAAATAAATCTGCGTTTTGTTGCCTAGCACTAATGGAATTTCATCATTACAGTGTTGGCAGGGCTTCAGAACAAAAGGCTTATCCATTTACCATTCCAGGCTTCATCATTTGGCAGCATTTCTTTTGGAGAACAACTTAACGATGCGTATCAAATGCCAGGCAACATTTGGAAATATATCTTAAGAAAATAACTCAAGTAGAAAATGATATTATTGGAAAGCATCTCTAAATATAAAGAGATGTGCTCAGAGCAGCATCATATTATCTAAAACTTGAAAGAATCTAAATTTTCAACAGGAAAGGCTGACCAAATAGTGAAATATCAATACTATAAAAATATTAGGCAACAATGAAATGAAAGGTATGCTGGGTGGACATAGAAAAACATTCATGTAACATAAAGTGAAAAATAATGCAAAATTCTGCATGTACCTAAGACTACACTCACAAAATATTTTTTATGTATCTTAAAGGACAAATAATGGAAATAAATCCTGTAAGGTTTTTTTGTTTGTTTGTTTGTTTCTTGGTGCTGGGGATCAAACCCAGAGACTTGCACATGCTAGGCAAGCACTCTACCAATGAGCTACATCGCCAGTTCAAAGATTACTTTTTGTCTTTTAGAATTTCCTGACACAATATTTCAAACTTTATTTAATCGTATAATAATCCACAATAAATTTGAGTCGTATTTCAGGAATGAGTGATTGTTGTCAGGAGTATATTTTCTTATATCATGATATAAAAGGGAATATTAGGAGAGTTGTTGAAGACATCAAACTTATCCTACAGAAATTCTTTCATCATCAAAACTGTTGAGTGTGGTGTGTTGGATATGCTTGAAAAGACTCGGATATCAGATTCAGCATCTTCCTTTTTGGCATGATTAGTGGATAAAATCTTTTCTCATCATCTTTTAAAAAAGCAATTATTATGCACAGTGGCAGATAAATAGTGAAAATACATCATGTAATAAATTCCACTCTATGCAGAGCCCAGAAGAACTTCAATATTTACATTATATATTTCTGTATTCTTTTAATTTTTTACCATAATAAACAAATTACTCCTATAATTTTATGAAATAAGTGAAAATAAAAGTCTAAAAATATTCTGTTTGGGTGTGAACATTCACACTTTAGGAATTTCTTATTCCTAAAAAGGTGGGTGGGGGGGACTAATCCCTGGTTAAATATTGAGAAGATATGACTCTAAAATTCAGTTTATGGTGACTTGAAGATGAGTTAAATCTTCCCCCACCCTAAGTGTGGTCCGTGCAGTGATTTTCATCCAATGATTTCAGAAAGGAAAGGTGGAATAAGGAGTAACTTGACAGTGGAGACACCTGACAAACACTATCTCAGTCAGATGCTCAAGATTAACAGCAGTGATGACAAAAATCTTGCTGATAGCATATGCTCTTCAGATGATGTGCTGAGGAAGGCACTTCACCTCTGTGGTCTTTCTCCCTGATATCCATGGCTCCTATTGAATCATGAGAGAAATGTCAGATAAATCCCAGTAGAAAGGCATTCTACAAAATACCTTAACAACACTCCACAAAATTGTCAAGATCATCAAAAACGTCAAGTCCAAGAAGCTGTCACAATCATGAGGACCCTAAGGATACATGACAATTAAATGCAATATAGTATTCTGAATGGGATACTTTCTGGAACAGAAAAAAAATATTAGGTAAAGCCTAAAGAAATATGAGCACAATATGGACTTTAGTTAACATCCATGTATTGATATTGGCCAATGTACCAGAGTAATTTGAGATGTTAATAGTAGGGGAGGGGCTAGGGTTGTAGCTCAGTGGTGGAGCGCTTGCTTACCAAGTGTGAGGCACTGGGTTTGATCCTCAGCACCACATGAAAATAAATAAATAAAACAAAGGCATTGTGTCCATCTACAACTAAAAAACATATTAAAAATAAAATAGTAGGGGCTGGGGATGTGGCTCAAGCGGTAACGTGCTCGCCTGGCATGCATGCAGCCCAGGTTCGATCCTCAGCACCACATACAAAGTTATTGTGTCCGCCGAAAACTAAAAAATAAATATTAAAAAAAAAATAGGGAAATTGGTTGTAAATTATATGGGCATTCTGTACTATCTTTGCAACTTTTCTGCAAATTCAAAACTATTCTAAAATTCAAAGTTTGATATTAAAAAGTAAATGAAGTAGGGGTGGGTGTGGTGGTACGCATCTGTAATCCCAGCAGCTCGGGAAGCCAAGATAGGAGGATTGCGAGTTCAAAGCCAGCCTCAGCAAAAGTGAGCTGCTAAGCAACTCAGTGAGACCCTGTCTCTAAATAAAATACAAAATAAGGCTGAGAATGTGGCTCAGTGGCCAAGTGCTCCTGAGTTTAATCCCTGGTACCCACCCCCGAGAAAAGATGAAGTAGGGATAAGAGGTATGCGATCTAATATTCCAATGTTAGGATTAAATATTTCTTTAAACCTGAAAGTTATGATTATTGGAGAAATATACAACAGCCTTTGTGGATTAGTGTTACCATAAAAATTCTTTCATAATATACTCTCGCAATAAATTTGTATGAAAAAGAGATACATCTGAAGACTGGAAGAGGCCTTGGAAATTTACACATCCACACCCTTTATTTTATGAATGAATTAGGAAGAAACTGATAAAACCAGAAGGCAAACCCAGCCCCTTGACACCACGCCCCCCCCAAAAAAAAAACTTGGGAGGAGCCATTGTCCCAAAATGCCAGTTGAACAGAAGAACCCACATAAAAGACCTTCCTCTCTGCTTGCAGTATGCCCTTGTTTTTGATTGTTTAATTCCTAAGGAAGACTCAAACTCAAAGCCAGAAATTTTATATAATTGCCTAATACCACTCACTGACTTCAATTTTAAAGTCATCTAGATATAGGCAGGGCTGAATAAATACTTTAAAAGTTATTTATATTTCTTTTGTTTAATAATTATCATTTTTTATTTATTTTTATGCAGTGCTAAGGATAGAACCCAGTGCCTCACATATGCTAGGCAAGTGCTCTACCACCAAGCTACAACCCCAGTCTTATATTTCTTGACTCTTTGCTTTAAAGCTTCTCATTAGATCTAGAATGTCAGAGCAGGTATATCTAGACTTCCACTGGCTCAAAGTCTGAGCAAGTTTTCAATTTACAGCCAGGAACATCCCAGAGATAGAAAGCATGTGATGTGCCTTTCAGCCTCAGCGACGCCAGTGGAGTGGTAGATACCAATTTCAGGGGAAGAATGTTTTTTACTTTCTCTTCACTTCTTGAGTGACTGGGGTTTTCTGATGTCACTAAGATGCCTTCGTTGAGTCTACCTTGTAGGCAAGGGTGCTAGATCTTTTAACACCTTGCCTCGAGAACCAAGCGAATCCATTCTAGAGAAAAGTCAGGCTTCTTGACTCCCTATCCAGGACTCTCAGGACTAAGTTGTGATGATTTAAATTATTTTTTTATTAGAAGTTTAGCATCCCTATTCCAAAAATCTGAACTTTGAAACACTCCAAAATCTGAAACTTTTTGAGTGCTGATATGACACCAATACTTTGATGGTTTAATGTGCATGAATTTTGTTTCATGCACAAAATTATTTAAGATGTGCTATAAGATAACCTTCAAGCTGTGTGTATGAAGCCTATATGAAATATAAATGAATTTCATGTTTATACTTGGGTCCCACCCCCAAGATATTTTATTAAGTACATGCAAATATTCCAAAATCAAAAAAAAAATCTGAAATCTGAAACACTTCTGGTCCCAAGCATTTTTCATAAGGGGTAACCAACCTATATTTAATCTAACATTTCAAACAAATTAAAAATAAATCCAGTCATTATTGGGCATCATGAAAAGATGATGCACCAGCCCAAATACTGGATCCAAAGATCCCATCTGGAAATGTTCACCAAGAATGATATCCAAACTTTAAGAACTCTCCTGCCATCCATCAAAGATTCATCCTTACTGGGAGCCTCTCTCTATATTATTTTAGCCTGTGAAAAGGAGACAATAGTTTTCTGAGACGTTATTCTAAAATATCATGCCAACACAAAATAATGCAGATACTGACACTGGGGAGAAAGTCTTTCAATTGAAATGGGTTATTGCTACTCCAGTCCCTGAAGAACAATTAGTTATTTTCAGTTGTCTGCCTAACCATGGCTGTTCTAAAGCCTGAAGAACTAGTCACATAAAAAAGTTTCACTCACAGATCAATGACCAGTTGTCCCTCCGGATCCACTATGATTGTATATACTGTACCTGAGCTTCTTAAACACGGGCAGGATGCCCAGGGTCAAAGATTAACCTATTGTGCTGCTGTCCACCTTTTCTATTTGATGTCAAAACTGTCTGATAATAGCTAGATTATAAACTCTATTAGTTACACAAGAGAATAGTGAGCTTTTTCTGGAGGGAAGAAAAAAATTCTCCTATATTAAGTGAGGGAAAATTATCTTAGAAAAGGCTTTCATTGAGAGACATTTTCTTTCAAAAGTTTCGCAATACTTTATTTCTTGTGATACACTCCAACTATTCAAATAATAATTAACAGCATCAACTTAGCTACACAAAGAAAATTCATTGGTTGAGAAGAGCAAATTGAAAGCAAATATATAATTTCCTTCGAATGTGTATTTTATGTTTTTTTGAGTTATAGAAGTTGGACATTATGTATACAGAAGGTGACACCTACAGACCCACAGCCCTAGTGTTATACATTCTAGAAAAGCATTATACAGTAGAACAATTTTGTTGTTAAGATGCCAAATTATCTAGGCTGTTCTCCAACTCATGATCCTCCCACCTTAGACCCTCGAGTAACTTGGGATTATGGGTATGCACCACGATGTCCAGTTTAGTAGAACTTTTAGTAATGATTCTACTTGTGCTGTCCAATCAGGCCATCAGATGTGGCTACTGGGCACTTGAAATGTGGCTAGTGCAACTGAGTACCTAAACGTTATGTGCATTTATTTTGTATCTTATATTATATGTGGCTAGTAGGTACCTTATTGAACAAGGCAGCTATAGACAATGAGTTATGCCCTGTCTGGAAGAATAGGTGAAATATAGCACATGGATAATGGAAGTACTAGTAGATACAAAATTGCAAATGCAGTTTGAAGGATCTGAGGCTTCATGCCAACCATTTTACCAATAAATCTCTTCGGCTGTAAAATAGGAATATCTAAGAAGAATGGACTTCTATAAAAGCTTAAGTGTTTTTTTTTTTCAGATTTTTGAATTAATCATATACACCCAGTTAACCCAGTTATTCCTTTTTAGTTTTCCTTTTGCCTATTGGCTACTTTCTGATGATGGTTGATTTAAACAAACATGTTCTTTAAATATAATTATAAAATAATTATAATTCCAACACTGCTAATAAATAATGCTATTAAATCTGCAGGTCAAGGGACCTGATTATCTTCATCACTTAAATTTGCATGTTCACATTAAGTACTATTTTGGTCTATACTAAATAAGGCTAAGAATAAAAGTCAAGGAGGCAGCTGAATACACAAATCTATAATTCAAGAAGAATTAAGGGCAATAGTTTGCATACCTTCTCTTTAATTTTCATAGAAAGCATACTATCTAATATCCATTTTATTAAAATTATAAATTCTTTTAACAGACTCTTCCTGCAGCACAGCAACTACAAGAGTCTTTTCTATAGCATTTGCCAGTTTCACAAATCATGGCTTTGTTAACAAAATTAAATGCAGTGGAATCAAATGGCATAAATATATTTGTTTTGACACTTTAATAAATTCATGCACATGTTTAAATTAATGTTTCTAGAAGACTTACAGATAGTAAATTTCAAAGTTCCAAAACCAGTTCATTCACTTCACACTGTTAAAATCCAGAGAATTTTAATTCACAAATAAGGTTTTACATTCTTCAAAAGTTCTATGGGATTCATTTTACTGGGAGATATAGCAAAGTGTGAAATGTAATGACATTATAATTTTGCTATGTATACAAACCTTTGCCCAACCTATTTTAATATAAAAAATGACAAGCTTATCCAATATTTAAAAAGAAACTCCTGAGACTGGAGTGTAGCTCAGTAGTAGAGGGCCTACTAGCATGCCCAAGGTTCAATCTTCAGCACCACAAAAGAGAGAGAGAGAGAGAGAGAGAGAGAGAGAGAGAGGAAGGAAAAAAGGGAGGGAGGGAAGAAGAAAGAGATCTAAAAGAGAAACTTCTGGATTCTTTGTCCACACTTCCTCATCTAAGTTAAAAAGTAAAGATAGAAAAGACAGGTTCTGAATGTTCCTTTTCATGGTAGTTTTAATAGCCTAAGACCTTTAGCCACAAAATGACTAGAAGTACTAAATTTAATTGTTTATGAAAAACTATTTTTTATTTTAAAAATAAAATGAAAACAAATTTTCATCTTCAAAGCCCTACTTTTGAATTCATTTTACAACACCAATTATACACATTCCTTAAATTATAGAAATTTTAATTTTGGAGGTTTCATTTTCTCCTCATGTTTAGAAAGAACAAAATGAACTGTTCTCTGAAATTGAGGATTGATCCAAGAGACAGCTTTCTCTTTCAACTCACTAAAAATTGGGACTTTGCTGCCACCTGTTGGCAATAATCATAAATAACAAACCTCACCCACAAATCACAAACTTCTGTAGTTGAAAAAGTCCTTAGGACCCCATCCACATTTCTCCCTTTGGTTTTTGTTTTGTTATTGTTTATTTGTTTGTTTGTTTTTGTTTTTCAAAACTGGAAGGGCTAAGTGACTTTCCCAAGGTCACTCCAAGAGTGAGAGACGTGAGACTAGAATATGGTTGGGCCGTGGAATTCATTGCTTATTTTCCTATATCCCATTTACTCTCAAACTCATGTAGATGGTGGAGCCTCATGTATCATTTCATCATATCTAGATTACTTATACTGCCTCATACTAAATAAATGCTATGTAAATGGCTGTGGTACTGTACTGTTTAGGAACTGATGGGCAATCTGTACATGTTAAGTACATGTACATGTACTGGTCAGATGAGCCAATGTTGTGGCAAATTATTTTGGGTAAATATTTTTAATCTGCAGTTGGATGAATCTGCAGGTGCAGAACCTGGGGCTATGGAGCACCAATCTACAATGTTAAAAAGTTGTAGAAAGTTAAAAAGAAAAAACTGGCAATTATGATAATCTAAGCTAAAGAAAAGTTGTTCACTCTTTAAAAAAAAGTAATATCTCTAAGTTTTGGATTTTTTATATATATACAATGAGGAAAGCATTAACCTACCCTTTCTGTGCCTCTGAGGTATGAGAACTTTAAAATTGTGAAACTTATTCAAATGGAAGGCAGTGTTTGTTCCTTTAATCTATAATTCTTATCAATTTGTAGGTAATTTTGCTCATGTGACTTTGATCTGCAATATATGAACAGAGGTGCCATATCACTTCCAGACAGAAGCTTTCAAAGGCAGTATGTGTTCCCCTATCTTAGCTCCGTGATCATGGAACCCATATTGGGATGAAGCCCCTGTTGATGTGCACAGAAGCCCCTCCTAATCCACCCTGGATATGGAGCACAAAAGAGAAACACACTTTTGTTGATTTAAATCATTGAGATTTAGGCATCATTTTGTCAGCATGACCTGGCCTCTCCTCAGATCCACAGGCCTAGCCAGGTCTGTGATATGAGTGAAAAATATAAAGAAACACTGTGAGTCAAGTAGATGTGAATGAGAAAGCATTTCTTAAAAGAAATGTTTTAGGGAAAGGTCTTTTTTAAAAAAGACTAACTGAAGAAGAGTTGGGCATTACTAATGAAAGAACTATTATGTTCATATGGCCATCTTAATTTGAAATACAGCTAAGGATCAGATGATCAATAATAAATATACAAAATTTTTAGATGACTTCAAAATACTAATCTCTCATATAGAGTACTGTACGAATTGGAAATAGGGAAAATCAATTCCTTGCCTGTTATATCTGGGAGACTTTTATAATAAATGAAGACCAATAAGAAGCCATGGTATTCTTACCTCCTTTGTCCATGAAGCTACCTGTTTTGTTTATCATGACACGGAGATCGCATGAATCATAAGTACAGGCATGTGAGTTTTAAATGTTTGAATTTGGACCCAAAAAAGAGACAGAACCAAGGGATACACATGTACATAGATAAAAATAAGTTCTTCATCAGCAGATTCCCCATCCCCCCTTAGGGCTGCTAAATACAAAGTTTAAGCTCTTAATGAGGAGAGGTATCTCCAAATCTTTCTTTTACCACTTTCATCTACACCTTAATAGTACTGTGAAAAATGAGATGAGCTGAAGGAAAGGCTACCTTAGTAAGGTCACAAAGGGAAAGAGACACAGAGCCAAACAATGAGGCCTTTGATGGGGATCCTAGGATTTCCTAATAGTAAACAGGGCTAATCAGTGGTTATGAAAGTTGCCGCCTCAATTCTCATTTAAAAACACGCAGGCCTCTTTCTGTATGTAACTCAGGGAGAGAAACCCCCAAGGAGAGTGCTCACAGTGTTCTCCAACCCAGACAGGTCAAACTTCTTTGCCCTTCCTGAGTGCAACATGAAGAAAGCAGCAACACAAAGGAAATGTTGTTGTTGGCAGGCAGTTCAGAGCATGTTGACATCCCTGTTTTCAACAATCCACTGGTCAGCCTGGGTGTGGCCGCCCTTTTGAAAGTTCAGCCTTGAGGAAGTAGGTCCAGTGTTGTGGGTTCTCCTGAGCGTGCCTGAGTGCTCATGCTCACTCAGCCTGCGTTGTTTTTCAATGGCTGTCTTGCTGACACAGAGTGCCACCTACTGACTCACCAACCAGCGCATCTGGTTATCCCAACTGACCATCAAAATTGGACTCGTTTCTTAGAACAGGCTGAGCCAGGTAAGCAAACAGATATTGTGCTGAGAGGCAGAGGAAGATTGAGCAAAGGATCACATAGGTTGAGGAAATCTAGGTGCCTAGGGCTGACATAAATCACCCAAGAGGAGCTGGATACATTTGTGTGAGGGAACTAGAAATTGAAAGATGGCAAGGACTATGAGAGATGGTCAGAGGCAACTAGACAAAGTGCTCAGAGGCAAAGTTATGAGCAGTGGTTCAGATTTGCAGTCTTTGGCTTTTCCTTTCACAATCCAGACAGAGACTGCCAGTTGTTCCCCCAAATCCACTTCCTCTCCTTCTTGAGTAATAACTGGGCTTCATTTCCCAGGTTCCCTTGCAGTTTGGTGAAGCCATGTGACTGAGTACTGGACTGTGAAAGGAAGCAGTGTGTGCTACTTTCAGCCTAGCCCATAAAAACCACCTACTCACAATCCTTTGATCCCCTCCCAGTCTCCAGGAGTGATGACATTAGAAGCCCTGTGTTTAAGATAGCACAACTGCAGTCACCCAAGTTGCTGCAAGGCAAAGAGCCCACCTTCCCCCTTTGGCACCTCTGCTGCTGACCTGAAACTGCTCAGTCCTGTAAAGTGAGAAAGAAATGAACTTTTTATTCTCTCGTAAATTTTTAGGATCTATGTTATAGCAGCAAAGCCAAACCTAATTCCTATTTTTTTTTGGTACCAGGAATTGAACCCAGGGACACTTAATGACTGAGCCACATCCTCAGCCCTTTCTATATTTTATTTAGAGACAAGGTCTCGCTGAGTTGGTTGAGGCCTCACTAAGTTGCTGAGGCTGATTTTGAACTCACAATCCTCCTGCATCAGCCTCCCAAGCCGCTGGGATTACAGGCATGCACCACTGTACATGATTCCTAATTTTTGTCTCATCCATTACAACATCTGACTCAGATATAAATATTATATATATATATATATATATATATATATATATATATATATATATATATATATATAATATTTATATCTGGGTTTATATATATAAATATATATCATTTATATATATAAATATATATCATCTGCTACAAATATTATTTACTATAAATCCAGAGTTTGACTCTCCTAGTTCCTTGTGAATAAGGGAAATCTGCACAATTTGGCCAGTTTCCTTTTCCGGCTTCACCTCTGCTCACTTCCACATTGCTCTCTGTGCTCCAACTGTAAGGAACTCTCACATTCTCTCAAACACATCCCTATCCCTCAGCACTCAGAAGATGCTCCCTTCAACATTGTTGACCTGCCCATCCCACCCCACTTCAGACTTGTACCTGGTTAATTCTTATTCATTCTTCAGATTTCAGCTTAGATATTACTACCTTCAGGAACCTTTCTCTGTCCCTTCAAGACTATGTGCTCTGCTCCTACAGCACCTTGTCCTATAGGACTCATAGCTTTAAATTAGAGTAGCCTGTCACTCTCCCCTCCTGAATCTAGGAGCACAGACTGTGTTTGTCACATTCTAATCAAGTCTCCAGCTCTTAGCATGGTATTAGGAATGTGGAAGGCATGAAGTAAATATTTATGAAACAAAATACTTGTTCCTGAAGTGCCCATCAAAATCCTAACATAATACTCAGAGATGATGTTTGGGAACAAGATGACATATTGCATTTCTTTTATTTCTTGTGATTCTATCATTTAATTTAACTCTTCGTACTTATATGTTACATGTCCATATCTGTTGTGCTGAGAGCCAGAGGAGATTGAGCAGAGGATCACATAGGTTGAAGAAATATAGACGCCTCTCACTATTCCTTGAGAAATATTTACATTTTGATATATAAGGAAAAACTGGGCAAAATTTTGATGGTTGAATCAATATTTCATTTTATCTTTCAAGTGATTCTTTTGTCCAGTCTCCTAGGTGTACTTCTGCATGATAAAAAGCACAATGTTTCTTAGTAAGAGATTTGGATAAATCCAGAAAGGTCAGTGTCAATGAAACAATGTAAATTGATATATAAGGAACAGATCACTCTGAAAACCTGCACAGATGCAAAAGAAATGTTTTAGGCAAACAGAGCAACATTGGCTCAAGCTCAGAATTGAGGCTAGGATGCTAATTGGAAGGATAGGCGATTTTAGTGGGATGTCAAATCCTGTAGGACAGCAAATAAAAATCTGATCAAGAGGGCTGGGGTTGTGGCTCAGTGGTAGAGCATTTGCCTAGCATGTGTGAGGTACTGGGTTTGATTCTCAGTACCACATATAAGTAAATAAAATAAAAGCCCATTGACAACTAAAAATATATATTTAAAAAATCTGAGCTTTGTCTTTAAATAAAATACAAAATAGGGTTGAGGGTGTGGCTCAGTGGTCAAGTGCCCCTGAGTTCAATCCCTGGTATACCCCCCCCCCACACACACACACAAAAAAAAAAACAGACTAAGTTAGCATTAGCATTATATAATGCTGTATAATGATGCCATATTTTTGTATTTGATCAAAATTTTTCTATAAAAATAAGATATTCCAAAACAATAGCCTGGCAAATATTAAAATAATGATATTTCTAAAAGATAAAATAATTGGAAAGATAAAAGAAAGGAAAAAAACAACTTATGTCAATATTTGCTCTTATCACACTACTTACTTAGCAGGACAAAGGAGATGCTTATGTACTAGGATGTACTGCTCATAATTCAAACACAGCTACATAGAGCAGACATTGATATAAATTTATTCTAAAATAACTGAAACCTGAATATCTCTTTAAATTTCTATTTTTTTAAGGTAGAAATAACAGGGTGACAGAAAGGTTTGAGAAGGTGGTGGGAGTAGAAGAAAGAGAATGAAGACTGGCAGGTTGGGGATGATATTTACAAGATGTTTAAGCATTCAAAAATAAATGAAAGTAAATTCATTTGAATAAATGTCTGTTTATTTATAAAGCTACTTTTACCCATATACTTACGTGTGTATGACTGTAAAGTGAAAATTCCCATTTGATTTAAGTTGCTTTCTAAAATTACAACAAAGAGAATTCAAGAAAAGTGAATTTATTATAAATATGCTTAATGTTTTCAAAAGATTAAAGATTGCTGTGTATTGTTTAAAAAATCTGATCAAGAACTCTTAGATTTATGAAAGCCTGTTGACAAGATGATGGAAAGGTACATACTAATACACACAAAATTTCAAACATTCTAAGAGAATGAATTCTGTAGAGCTGCCTAAGATGGTGAAGAGGGATAGAGAGGGGGAAAAAACTCTATTCTTTTTCAGTTTTTAAATGTTATGCAAACTTCTAGTCACCTGACAAATTCACACCTGTGTTTATACTTTATTGTGATGAAAGAGGACCTTATTAGTAGATAATTTTTTTAAATGTATACATTCTTTCTAGAGTAGACAGGCAAACAGTCTTGTGTTATAGGTACAGGATGAGGCAGTGGTGGGTGATTCTGTGGGAAGCAATTTGTTTCATCACAAACTTCTTGGGCACCCCAGGGAAAGTTTTTCTAACTCCCTTTTAAGGATCTAGGTGGCATAGTGGTCAACATACTTCAGGACCAAGAAATGGTCCATGGCTTACAAAAACAGAGGAAACCTCAATCCTGGGCCTTAGAAGAACATGTCACTACAGGGATTAAGCTATGAGCAGGTAAGTAGACTTCAGAAGGCAGTGTCCCTTTCCAGGAGCTTTGTGCAACATTTGCAGAACCTAAGAGCATAAAGTTTCCAAGTTCTTAAGAAATGGGAAATTTCACTAGACAAGGAAAGGGAGCAAGACAATAGGAGTTGGTTCAGCAACTAATGCAAACTGAATCTGTCATTACGAGTCTAGTACTTAATTGAAGCTATCCTAGTTCAGCACAAGAACAGCTACCAACTCTGAGTCAGGCCAGCAGAGGGCAGTGCGGTGAACTTTGAGACACCAAATGGCCAGGTCTTAAAGAGAGTTTAGCAGGTTCAAACATAAACCACAACTCAGAGACTTGAAGAACATGCTGGAGGGTCCTGGGTGTCATACGCACCGGTAATCCCAGTTTCCAAACTTTCCTCCTCCTCCTCCTCCTCCTCCTCCTCCTCCTCCTCCTCCTCCTCCTCCTCCTCCTCTTCCTCCTCCTCCTCCTCCTCCTCCTTCTCCTCCTCCTCCTCCTCCTCCTCCTCCTCCTCCTCCTCCTCCTCTTCCTCCTCCTCCTCCTCCTCCTCCTCCTCCTTCTTCTCCTCCTCCTCCTCCTCCTCTTCCTCTTCCTCCTCCTCTTCCTCCTCCTCCTCCTTCTCCTTTTTCACACTAGGGATCAAACCCAGGCCTTGCACACACTAGGCATGCACTCTGCCATTGGGCTACATCCCCAGCCAGAGAATACAGTAGAATAAGGAGCAGGGGCTCCCTGAGAGATTAGGGTTGTTCTGAGAAGATAAAGAAATGATCAGCAAGCCCATGTTCCTGATGAGTAAGTTTTAAAAATGCTAGTTAGATATTAGTCTCCACTTCAAAGAAGATGGACCTATAAGCAACTGGCCCTTTTCAGACCCTGGAGATAGAAGTAAAAGACAACAACAAATTGCATCCCAGATGCTCTTCTAGGAGTCTGCAACTGGCGCCTCGATCCTCCCATCCAGGTGAAATCCTGACACTCATCTTTGTCCTGTACACCTCTTCTCAGCTTATAGGGGACTTGATTGTGTACTGAGGTCCTTGAGAAGCCTTACCCCACATCTTCTGCCAGCCACTCAAAGGGGAGGATGTCCCACTCTGCTCTAAGGTGGAGAGAAGGTAAAGACATTGCTTCCTCCTTCAACTACTGGACCAAATTCATTAGGCTTTATCTTTTAAAAGAATGAATGTGCTGTGAATGATTTGTTTGATTTGTCCCCATACGAGGGGTAGAAAGGAACAAGTGAGTTGTTTTCACTGTGAACGTTCTTATTTAAATCCATTGCCCTGTCTGAGCCATGAAAAGTGTCCTGAAAGAACCAGGATCGCTGTTCTTTAAGCCAGTGGACAGCAAGTATTGAGAGAAGAAACTCCAGAACTCTAAGACACCTATATATCTCACCAACATCTAAACCCCTGAAACCCTGTGCTGTAACCTGTAAGGTCTTAGAAAGAAATACAGAAAGACATCTTGAGGCTTTGGATGACTGCTTAGGGAGGCCTCAAGGGAGCTTCCCTATTGGCAGGCAATATTTATAGAATTGGAGATTTCCTTCCATTGCAGTCAGCATTCTTTCTGGTGTTTCACCCCGAGCTTTGACATGCTGCAGGATTGCTCCTGCCCTGCTCTCTTGCTTTTGTCCCTTAAATAAACCACAAGTGATTGCTGAGGGTGAACACTGTAAGTAATGTGAACAGTGCTCAATTACTCAGGACCTTCTCTAAGTCCCTCCTGTCCCTCTCTGCATCCTTTTCTGTATTACAGTTCACAAGTTATAGAAACTGACTTCCCTGACTCCAAACTCTAGAGCTCATTACCTGACTTCCATATCTGCCTTTTGCTCTTTCAGGCTTCAAATCCGTTCTGAGTTCTTGGATCTTAGTCACATAGAGCAGCTTTAAGCATTGCTTCTGAGGAGGATACCATTTCTCCCTTCTGCCACATGTATTGACTAATGAGACCAGCCTATGGTCCCCCAAATTCCCAAAGGGTACTCTGAATTGGCACCAGTTTAGTGGGCTATCTAGTGAAAAGATTCCCTGTTGTCTGAGAGGTAAGTTAATAAAACAAGTCTGTATAACAGTGTGGAATGGCTTGTGTCTGTAATACCAGGGCTATGCCAAGAAATTCAAGATGAATTTAAAACCATTTATTTCCACCATAACTTTCAGTTGAGTGGACAAAAAGCAAGAAATCAATAAATGCTGTCAAAGGTTTAAATGTAGACAACACACACACACACACACACACATACACAGAAACATTCCATACAGACTATGACATTTTAGCTATTTTAGCTCGAGTTAAGTATTTATTCAACTTTTGCACCTGCAAAACATTAGGGAAAATGCAGGCCTGTTCGTTTTTCATAATATTGCCACTTTAACTTCAAAAAGCTCTCTTGAAAACTAATATCTTCTGTTTTGAAGAAATGTCTATTGCAAACTCAGTAATCCCATCAGTTTCACTTTAGTTTCTTATTCTTCTGGTAAAGTCAAGTGAATATTAAGATATTATTTTATAATAGTATGCATTGCTTAATCTATTGTGTGCATACACCACCATCTCTACTTCAATTGATGTATATGTGTTTGGTTCCTGATTTGATATTCTTATGCAAATGCTCACATTTTTGTATGTGTATAGTGGTGCACATGTGTATAAACTTACCTTAAGAACACTTAGGCAGTCTAGGTGCAATCCCAGCAATTTGGGAGGGTGAAGTAGGACGATGGCTTCATTTATCATACCTATCAATATAATGGCTTTTATATATCCATTTTATAACCAGCAGCTTCCTAAAATTCGAATAATTTAAACTCAGATTTTAAAAATTATATATTTATACAATCATACCATCTTTCTGTGTAATTAGTAAGTGGTGTTAAATTTTATTAAATATTTTCTACAGAAATTTAAATAATTACATGATTTTTTGCTTTTACTATCTTAAAGTGGCAAATAAGTGATTTTCTTTTTTTTAATCAAACCAATCTTGTATGCCATGGAGAAATCAACTAGACCATGATGGACTGTCCTTTCTATACTAATATTTTTAGAAGTTTGATGTCTATATTCTCAAGTTATGTTAGATGTTATAATTTTCTTTCCTTTTTAAATTTTTTTCATAATTAAAACTTTGTATCCTATATTCTGTAAATTAATTTAAATACTGGTATTTTAACTGTAATTACATTGTATCTATAACTCAATTTGTGGCCAACTGACATCTTTTCAATATTAGATATAGCAATCCATGAGCATGGGATATTTCTCCATTTATTTAGGTTTTATTTTAAATGTTTTTCAGGAAAGTCATCTAATTTTTTTATACTCTGGTCTTACCAAGTTTTTAAATTTTATTTTCAGATACTTTACACATTTTTTCTTTCCATTAAACTGGTGTCTCTTTAAAAATTATAATTTTTCTAATTGTTGAAAGTAAAATACACTTGACTTTTGTATGCTGATCATATATCCAGCCACAATGCATAACTCTCTTATTATTTGGAATAATTAATGGCAGGGTTTTTTTTTTCCTTTCTGTAAGTAAATAAACATTTATATAAAAATGTTTATTTTTCTTCTTTCTAACCCTCTAGTGCAATGTGGAGTAGAGGTGGTGAGGGTGACATGCTCATTCTTCTTTTGATACCATAAGGAAGATACTTCTAATGTTTCCATATTTTAAATGATGTTGGTGATAGGTTTTTGGTCCCCCCGCTTCTTTTTATCTATTTTGTTTGTTTTTGGTTTTTTGGTTATCATTGAGTAAGAATATTCTATTCCTACTTTTCCTCAGGGTTTTTTTTCATGAATAATTAAGGAATTTTGTTTTTAATTCAGAGATGTCAAATGATGTTTCTACTTTCATATTTCTCCTTTTCTTTCACATTTTCCAACTCTTTGTATTGAATTTGGTGTTATCTTAGAGCTACCTTTTATTTCATGAATTCTCCCTTTAACTTTCTAATTTGATTTTTAAATTATCCACCACTTTTTTCTTTTAACAGGTTTTCATTTCTGAAAGTTACATTTTATATTTTCCAAATCAAGCTTGTTATTTTTACACTTTCTTGCAGCTTACTATTGTGGGGAGATCACATCACATTTTTTTCCCTTGAAACATTTAATATCTTAGCATTTATTTTCTATGTTTCATTTTTCCAATATGTAAAACCATCAGAGTCTAAATATGTTGCCTGTTATTTTTCCTTTCTCATATTCATGGTACAAAGTGTCTAGACAGAAAAAAGAACCATACTAGATATTCCAAACAGAGACATTAGTATAAGGAATTTGTTCTACAATGGGATGGCCTGGAAGAGTTTAAAACAAACAAAAAAGTGATGGAGATTCATAACTGTCAGAGCCAGTATTATTCCTAAGGCTGGGGAAGGAAAAGGCAGTATCATGCAGGATCCATGTGAACAATGATCAGTTCCATTGTGCTGTCCTGATTGCTGCTACTACTTAAAAGTCCTTACCCTGCACGTTCACTGATTTTCTGCAAGAGCCTGGGAGTCCACAGTCCCTTTGCTGAATTTGCTGATGCTGCTGGGGCCCAAGATCCCACCACCACCACCCCGATGACCCATCTGTGCTGGTATTGCATGAGATTTTAGTTGTTTCTTGCCATTATGAGAATTTAAGCGAAAAGAAGTGTCTCTCCTCCTTCCACCTTTAATCTCTATTTTTTTCCTTTGGTAGACCTGGACAGAAATAAGCTCACAAGGGAGTTTATGAAAGGTAGTTTACAGGATTGCAATTATATTGCCCCTTGCAATATAGAGGACAGCAAAGAAGTGGGAATATATTGCTGAATGCTAATGGACAAAAAACCAATATATATCCTGCTCATGGTGTTTGATTGAGTTAAATCATCAGTTATTTAATCATCACAAATCCTCTGGGTTAGGTTTCCCAAAAGCAACAAGATGCTTTCCTTTAAAGATGGCCCTTTGTGATAGACAATTCTGATGGTCATTTGTTTTCAGGGCAATCTTTCTTGATAGCATAAAAGGAAACGATATTATAAAGTGTGTCTAGCTGATTTTCTGCCTATTTTCATGTGTTTATTATTTATCTTCATAGTACTTTGTGTGTATATTTTTTTAACCTTTCCTGATATTAGCAAATCTGTGATGCTCTGTCTATTGTACTTTATCTCATTTTTTCTCCCTTACTGTGGTCCTATTCTCCTACATCTTTAACTTCATAGCCTGTAGTTTCAAAATGATACATTCTTCTATCACCTATTATATTTACTGAATTGTTTTGAGTTTTCAGTTCGTAATTTAAAATAGCAGGTGAATAGATGATTTTATCTTTCTCTATTTTAATAAACCAAGTTCATTTTATATGCAGGACCACACCTGCATTTTCTCCTAATAACAGCATATGAAAAAAGATTCCTCTCTCCTAATATACCAATATTCCCATCTTAAGAATTTCATTAGAGGCTGGGGATGTGGCTCAAGCGGTAGCGTGCTTGCCTGGCATGCGTGCGGCCCGGGTTCAATCATCAGCACCACATACAAACAATGATGTTGTGTCCACCGAAAACTAAAAAATAAATATTAAAATCTCTCTCTCTCTCTCTTAAAAAAAAAAGAATTTCATTAGAAAGGGTATAAATACGTTCAATGAACTTAAGTGGGAAAATACTCCAGATTTTTTTTTTCCCTAAAATTAGAGCATTATAGTTTTACGTAGTAGTTGGGTTCATTTTGACAGAATTGTGCACACATGAAATTTGGTTTCAATCCCCATTCCCCTGCTTTTTCTCCCCTCACCTCTCCCTCTTCCTCTACTCTGTCAATTATCATTTTTGATTGGTACTTTCTACATATAAATAAAGATGAGATTCCCTATGGTATATATATATATATATATATATATATATATATATATATATATATATATGCCGCAGTCCGGCTGCAGCAAAATAACCGGGGGGTGACGAACAACTTGTGTACATTGATATAGCAGGAGTGGGAGCCGTTTATTGTAGGACAGGAGGGGTATATATACATTACACACAGCTTATCTTAATTAACATAAACTAGATACAGCAGTCAACCAATAAGGAATCTCCACACTTAATGGCTTGCTGGTGTTACTTCACAAACCACTCCCTCTGGCAAAATGCCAGGCGCCATCTTGACTTGTTTACAGACCCTAACACACACACACACACACACACACACACACACACATATATATATATATATAATGTTATTTATATATATATAAATAACATGATTTTATTGAATTCACCCCATATTCCTCCCCTTCCTGTCCCTCCTCTCTCCCTCTCCATGTCCTTCTTCTACTCCCCTGACCTTCCTTATATCCATATGATATTCCATCCACACATAATCCACTGCCTTCTTTCTCTTATTTTGGTCAGATTCATTCTTTTTTTTGGGGGGGGGTGGGGGGGGGTAACCAGGGATTGAATTCAGGGGTACTTGGCCACTGAGCCACATCCCCAGCCATATTTTGTATTTCATTTAGAGACAGGGTCTCACTGAGTTGCTTAGCACCTCACTTTTGCTGAGGTTGGCTTTGAACTCGCAATCCTCCTACCTCAGCCTCCCAAGCTCCTGAGATTACAGGCATGCACCATGGAGCCAAGCCAGATTCATTCTTGATCTGCCTTCTCTGCCCATGTTTTTTTGTTTTGTTTTGTTTTGTTTTTTTGCCTGGGCTGAATTTAGCCTTATCCTCTCATTCACAACCTAATTCAGCCAGGCATTAAGCTGAGAAGGAGAAGAATAGGGTGGAGAGCTGGACTTCCCAGCTATAATTCCAGCCACCTCACGTATCTCTTTAACCCTGTCTATACTGAGAGAATGGTATTAGAAGGGAACAGTAATAGTTCCTAAAAAGGTTAGATCTACAAGTTCAGTATAGACTACAGGCCCAGCAATAGCCCTTAGAGCCAAGTCTGCCCTTGTGAACAGTTTGAAAACCAAAGAAATTATAAAGTCCTTTCAGTAGGTAGATGATCACGGCCCAGTCTTAACTTCAGTCTTTTCATAAGGTAAGGATAGCACTCCCCACAGGCAATTTCATTTTTAATTCAGAGTTGGTTTTGAGGTTCCTATATTTCCACTGTAGCTCTCACTTAGAATAAAGTCTTAGAATTCTTTGAAATCACCTGATTCATTTGTCTCAAATGTGAACTAAGGTACTGAGGATATAATAGACTCATTCAAAGCCAGGAAACCAGTTAGTATCAAAGCCAGAAAGAGGACATTACTCTTTCTAGGAACTGTTTCACACTTCGGGATGCTATGCAGAGATTAGTTGTAAAAGAACACATAAGCATTTTCAGTAAAAGTTACACAGGAAAAGTAAAGTAAATCTTGGGGGAAAGTAGTCCAAAATGACTGCATTCTACTAGTCAATAGAT
This sequence comes from Marmota flaviventris, assembly GCF_047511675.1. Lineage (NCBI taxonomy): Eukaryota > Metazoa > Chordata > Mammalia > Rodentia > Sciuridae > Marmota > Marmota flaviventris. The sequence continues at coordinate 57,519,202 of NC_092503.1, forward strand.
TAGCTAGCTACCTGGAAATCAGAGTCAAATTAAAAGGTGAATTGTCCAGTCATCATGCAAACTTGAGTCTCTAAGGGTGTGCCAATAAGATGGCACCCTTGTGTGAATTAAAAATATATGCTTTCCCTGGGCAGGTGCAGTCTCTCAAGAATAAAGACACTTCTTCCTCTGGGTGAATGCAGTCAGTCCCTGTCTTCAGTGTGGCAAGTAGACCGTGAGATGGAGTTTAGCTTCCACACCCCCCCCCCAACCGAATATCCCTGTGTGTTTCCCAGAATTCCTCTCCTGAAGAGACTGCATGTGGGTAGGAGGAATGTTTTGATAAGCAACTCAAGGAGAACTGAGAGCCAAGGAGCAGGCATAGTCACTAGCCTACCTCTTAGGGGGTGACTGCATAAATGAATGGGGCACAAAGTTTGAGGTCACATCATAGAGGAGAGGCTGAAGGCTGCCCTAGAGTCCTTCTGTGTCTCACTCCCCACCCCACTCTCCACCCTATTCCAGGCCTAGAGTTCTAGGAATGGGTTGCTCTAGGTTAGAGCATGAATTTTCAGTGTTAATTCTAAAATTCCCTTAAAAACAAGCTGTAATGACAGAGCACTCTGGTGTTTATTCTGGAGATAGTACTCCAATTTTGAGACAGCTCAAATACTGCCTTTCTCTTCATTTTTTTCTATGGATAAAATTGAGTTCGCAATCAATTGATGAAGTTGAATCTTGATTCTGTCTTAGGTGTGCAATGACCTAAAAGCTTTCCACCTGATAGGGTTCTTTTTCCTTACCTATAAAATGGGCTTTGTTATAGGATTAAAGGAGACAACACAATCAAGTGTCCAGTGGGAGGGGAATGTATGCTCTCTTACCTTCCTTTCCACTTCATCTCACCCAGGTGCAATTTGTTGCTCTAGTCCACTGCATCTGTGCCACACACACACATCTTTAACTTTCAGGGCCCAAAGGAATCAGGCACCTGGATGTCTGACTGGAAGGGAAAAGGATGATACCTGAGGTTTAATTTGTCCTTTGAGTACCACAATTGTCATACTTTCTACCTCAGTCCTCTAAATTGAAATTCCAGGGAAGTTTCCCCTCCTAGTGGATGCCCTTGTAAAATATAGAATACACCTACTTGTTTCTGAAGAGAGAGGCCATCAGAGTGGTTTAGAATGAGTGCTGGCACAGTGAGACCTGGGTTGAATCCTGGCTCTTCTACTATTTGTGAAGCTCTGGACAAAAGTCAGTCCAATGACTATAACAGTCAAATTGGGATAATATTAGGTTTCATATCAGAAAGTTTAAATAGGACAACATCCTGGTGCTTTAAAAAATATTCAATAAGCATTAACTGTTTCTTATTAGAGGATCTGCTGGGTCAAGTGTCTCTGAGATGCTCTTAAAGAACCCCCTCACAAGTGGCAGCAAGGGGCACCAATAAACAGTTCCTCGGTGGGGGTGGTGACTGGGACCAGGAACTGCAGGGTCCTCAGCCACTGTGTGTGTTTTCACTGTTCAGCATCAACAGCATGAGTTCTCCCAGGACTGAGAATTTTGGGATGACCTAAAAGATTAATCTAGGAACAGATATAGAAAATGATCATTACCTACCCTACCATGATTAGAAACGCTGACTAAAGGGCGAGGCATGGACTGAAATGATACCACAAAAGAATTAGAAGACACAAGTGTACTATAGTTACATGTTCACATTCAGGACATGAGGGACTTTCTGGCCCCACCCAAGCTCTTTTCCAGGACTTGTAAGAAACCAGGGATAGAAAACGCACTGTGTACACACAACAGCTTGGATGACTGGAGCTGAAAAGCCTTTTCTGGGTGATCTAGAGAACAAGACCAAAATACACACCTTCACTAGCTCTAAGATGAAGAAATATAACTATTAAAATTTCAAGGGTTTGAGTGAAGCATCGTGTTTACTGTTTTTCTCTCACAAGGATAACAGTAGGTGCTCAACATGTATAAACAGGAACCAAGGGAAGGAACCAGCAGAATAAGTAAAATATCCTAGATCATATGCAATCCCACCACCTTGGTCCCTTCTCAATCAGTAAATTTCAAATAGGGGCTCATCCATTGCCCTGAGAACTACTCAAAGAACCTCCAAAATCTCCATGCGGAACCAGCCGTTGTCCACCAGGGGTGCTGGGGTGGAGGGAGATGAGTTTCTTCCACGCTTATCACGATCTTTATTTCTTCCTTCCAAGTCCAGAATCGCAGGCAATGGAAATTAGGCCACTGCAGGAGCAGAGGCAAAGAAAGTCTCCCTTCCCCAACCCTCCCCGGCCCGGTAAAAGGGCGGCTGGATAAGATGAGGCAATCCATCAATAGGCAAAGCCTGAGTTTCCTTCCAGAGCGCGGCCGCGGCAGAGCGGGGCGCTGAGGCCCGGCGGGCGGGCGGCCGGCGCGGGCGCGGCGCGTACCCGGCGTGCTCCTCCGTGCGCCCGGGCGGCGCGGCCGCGGCCGGCGCTCCTGCAGAGGGAGCTGTGCGCCAGACCTGGCGCCCGCACGGCGAGTTCTCTCCCTCTTGCCGCCGTTTAGGCCCGCCCGGCGGGGAGGGGCTCCCGGCCTCGCCGACAGCTGCTTCCTGCTAGGCTCACATCCTCGCACCGCGCCGCCAGTGTGGTCGAGAGCGCGCTGTCCCAGAGCCGTCCGTCCGCCGCCACCGCCCGGCCGCAGCCCCGCGCCCCAGAGTCGCCCCGCGGCCAGCCCAGCCCTCTCGCGTCCGCTCCGGGAACCCGCGCCCTCCACGTATTCCTGCCCGTCCCCGGCCATGCTGTCCTTCCAGTACCCCGACGTGTACCGCGACGAGACCGTGGTGAGTACCCCTGCCGAGTCCACCGGGCTCCGGACCGCCGGTGCCCGCCCGCCTGGCCGACCGCCGCCTGCGGCTCCTCTCTCTGCAGCCCCTAGCCCCTGCGTCCCTCCCCTCCCCCTCGGCCTTTGTTTGCAAGAAACGGGCCGGGGGCGCGGGGGCCCGGCTGGCGGTCGCTGATGGTCTGCTGGCGGTCTGCTGGCTGCAGAGTCCGTGGTCAGCACCGCTTCCTAAAATCAATGGGGTCAAGGGCAGACGCCCGGCTAGGAAGGGGCGCCTTAAGGGACTAGGAAGACAGAAGGTGTCATTGCTTTTTGACTAGAGAAGCCTCTTAAATATGGTGGTAGGAGAAAGTGTACGCCGGTGTGTGCATGTGTGTTCGTGTGAGATGATGTAAGATTTAAAAACAGAAGCAAACTTTTAAAACTTAGAATTTTGAAGTCCTTGGAGTTGAAGCTCATTCATTCTGTTTTAAGTCTGCCCAGTCCTGAGCGGAGTGCTGGGCGTTGGTTGCCGCGGGAGCAGAGACCCAGAGTAATGGGGAAAGAAAAGCAGGGACCCGCTATTGTCACCAGAGCTGGTGTAAGTTTTCTTACACAAGACAGGGAGTTGAGGGGTCATGGGGCATGGCCTTTTTCAAAGTAAGTTTTGCCTAGCGGGAGTTAGTCATTTACCTAAGCTGCAGAAGAATTCGAGGTAATTATTGAGATCCAGGGAGTGAAATTCTGAGCAGACACCTCTATTCTGGTGTATTTTAAGAGCTGGATTGAATCCAGACATTGTGGTCATGATTCTTGTACGGATAGCCAAATTTCTCAGATCACTTAAAATAGAATTAGAAAAATATTTTTGTATGATACACTTCTCATTTTTTTTTTGTTCTGTTTACTTTGACCTGATTTGTGCCAGAAATTTTGTACTCTAAAGCACATCTCACATTGGGGTAAAGGGTGCCAAGGCATTAAAGGACATATTGTTGTAAGTGAAGACTTCCAAGTGTATCTCATTCCCACTGGCCAGCTGGGAACCATGTCTCTTAAGTCTGTTCAGCTGTTCACTTAGGAAATTTACCCTAACAGCCCAAGAAGTTCTTTCCCTGAGTCCCAAAGGTTTGTTTCCTTTGTATATGGGAGTAAAACCATACTGCTAGAATGGGAAAGAGGACAGATTGCTAATTCTGTTTTTTTCACTCACTAGCTAGGTGACTTTTGACAGATATACCTGTTACAGGCTTTTTTTTTTTCCCCCACATATATGGACCATTAAGACTGACTTTAGGGCTTACTTGCTTCTGCAGGTTTGTTTTGTTTTTTAGGGTGGTTGTGTCTTGCTTAGTTCTTCGCTATTCTGTGTAGCAAAATCCTATAGTTGGTTTTTCTGTGTTCAACAGTTTCTGAAAGGGTTAAGTAGGGATTTTATAAGAACATTTAAAAGATTATAAACAACTTGGAAGGTTATACTCTGAATTTTAATATTCTCTAGTTTCTTCTCACCAAAGAACTCTTGATAACTAAGTCTAGTGGCCGAGGGAACACAGTTGGGGTCCAGCCTAGATCCTCTTCTGTTGCTCACTTAGTGTACTATCCCTGGCAGCCTGCATGGGCTGCCTTTTTCCTGAATCAGGGTTCTAGTCACTAAGCCCTAGGATTGACTTATGCATTTGATTTGGAACATGGGTTCGATTCTCACCAGCACTAGAGATGGCTATAGCTCTCTTTCTCACTTGAGCATCTTTCATCCACATGCTCAGCAGTTTCCTGCTGAACTATGGATTAGAGCATGGAACGCTTTTGGTGGATTTCTGCCTTCTTGGGTAAAAATTTGGAAACGATGACACTTCCTGTGCAGTTCTATGACTTTTTTCCATCAGTGTTTCTGTGAGGATATTCAGTCTTGCTCACACCATGATGAAAGAGTACTGGAAGGAGAACACAAAAGAGAATGGAGCTGATTTCCATCAGGAGGAGGAAATAATAGGTGAATTGAGATTGGGAGTTAACCAGTTGGATAGGGAGGAAGGACATTCCTGAAGTTGAGACTAAAATAAAGATACAGTTATGGAGGCCTGGTTGGTTGTAGAATTGCATTTGTTTGTAGTATTAGGAAGGCCATTGTGACCAGGCCATTCATTTATGGGTAAGCTTGAATGAGGCTGGGAAGAGGAGCAGGACCAGGTTTGATGGGTCCTTCCAGCTGAGTGTGTCTGTATTTTATCCTGAAAGCAGTGGGCAAGCTGTTGTTCAGTATAGATAAAACATGGAACAGGGTTACCTAACACAGTGCCTTCTCAGGCCTCTGTTTTAAAACCTCTTGAGGAGGTGAGGAATGGTTTGCAAACTTACAATCAGATGGAAGAACCAGATATATTATATGATTTGCATTCAAGGAATGTGTCTGAGACCACCCCAATTGTAGGGTATGGTCTTATAAAGGAAAAAAAAAAAAACTAGGGTGGTGTGTGGGCCACAGCTTCTGGAATTGACTGTGGGATCGCGCTGAAAATCAATTTCTTGTCCTCGTTAAAATGTCTTTTCAATGACCAACCTCAGTCTGCTTTAGATGACAGTGCCAGGTCTGGGAAGATACGGCTGTTTCTTTAGTGGTAGATGCCATTCAGTAGACAGCTTGGTATACCATACACAGGATTCTGATTCCCAGTCTAGCTGTGCACCTGCCTTTTCCCACCACGCCCTGCTCATTTGCTGAGTGATACAGCAGGATCTTAGATCCATAGGCTTTGTAGTTAGCTGTGGGTGGGTTACAGTCCTACTGCTTGTTAACCCTCAGACCTTTGTTAATTGCTTTAGTTCTCTCCAGCGTCAGGTTCCTCATCTGGCAAATGACTTCACAGTGAGGATCAAATGAAGTAATGTGGGTGAAATCTATGGCACAAATTTAACTCATAATCTCCAATATAAACAGTAAATCTGTTGGACTTCACTCTTATTAACCTCTCTGAATTGCATTTCATAATCTGTGAAATAAGAATGTCCACAACCCTCTTCCAGAGTTGTGGATATTCAGTAAATATTTATTACTTTGAGTCTAGCATTTGGCAATCAGTACCTTCTCTTAGTCATATAGTTAACATGATTTCTAGTTAATCTTTTCTACCTTTTTTTGTAAAAAGTTAAGTTCCTGGGTATGCCTTAGGACATTTTTTTAGTATCTGATCTCTACCTAATCTTAATCTTAATCCGAGGTCTGGCATAGATCTTGCATACTGGGTTGGAGATACTTTACAACTTTCAATTTTTTTTTTTTTATTTCATATTACCAAGGAAAAGAGAATTGTTATTTTAAGCCTGTTTTATAACCAAGGTGTGTAAAATATAAGACTTGCAGATGAGATGAAAAGCTTTCATTCAGTGGTGACAGCTAAACTCCAAAGAGGTAAAATTGAAAATTGGTAATTTTATGAAGACCCATCAGGAGAGATTTTAGTCAGGTTTTATATTCCTTGCTCTTGACAGTCAGTTGTATAGTGAGAATGGTTCCAGCATGTTCTGCTTCATCTATCCATTTCCTCAGGAGTTCTCTCACCTGCATCAGTTGAGAGAGATGCAGAAAGCCTGGTGTTGTAGGCCATGGAGGTTGTTCTCACCTGGCAGTGGTTATGCTGGAACTTTAACCAGGGTGAAAAATAGGATTCAGATGTTCCTTTTCTAGGATACTTTGCTAGAAGGAATGATCCTTACCTTTTGATATTTTCAAACAAAGCAAGAGATATTAAAAACTCAATCCGAGACAGAGGTAACCTTGCCAATAACCTTGTGCAGAAAGCTTTGACTGGAAGACTCGCATTGATTACGGGCTTGATTGGAAAGACTTGTCATTGTGGCTTCAGTGGATTGGATTAATCTTGATAGTTTGAGGGGGAGAGGTTTCCTTTTGAATAAGTTCTTTAGGCATCATGATCTGGAGAGTGGTGACAAATTGACCCAGTTGTTCCTTCCAGCTCCCTTAACTAATCCCTGAGGCCAGGCCCTGGAATTTGTGCTATCAGAAGCTTCCCAGATGGGATGGCTCCCCTCTGGCAGGCTCTACTTATGCAAAGCAGCCCCTCACCCCACTTTGGTAGTGGGGATGTAGTCCAGTGGCACTCTACTGCGGAGCTACATCTGCAGGCCTTTATATTTTGAGACAGGTTGTCTAAATGGCCTTGAATTTGTAATCCTCCTGCCTCAACCTTCTGAGTCCCAGGATTTACAGGCCATACTGCCACGCCCAGCTTACCCAAAGCAATTTTATTTCTTCATATACCAGGATAGTTTAAATGGTTATGCTTTCATGTCTTGCTGTAAGTGAACAAAAGCATTTCGTAATAGTGTATAACAAGAAGAAGGGCTTCAGTTTAAAAAGTCTTCATTGCACGTAAACCACCTTTTTTAGCCGGTGACAATCATTCTGCCACGTATTAGTGACTTGCTTTTTGGCACTTGAGACTTAAAAACAAAACTGACCATACGCTGTATTGTAGGGAGACTTTCTGATCACAGGCAACGCTTAGCAGGAGCAGGAAAATAAGCACGTGTGGTGGCTCCTTCTCAGAGTGCCCTCCTCATGTGCCCACAGTATTGTGTCCTGTGCTTTGCCCCTGACTGCACATTTTCGAGTTTCTTTAGCACAGCAGCAGGCCTTTGTTTTGTGTTGTTCAGACAGAGCAGTTTCCCATTCTGACCTTTCATCTTTCTTCCCTCTGCAGCTAAAATGTTCTTTTCACAGAGTGGCTTGACACCTTTGAGAACCTGCCAATTTTGGTTCATGTGGTAATTTGGGCAGACATGTTGCCAGTGAGCCAATTAGTTAGTATTTTTTGTCCCTTTCCTATTTCTCCATCACATTGAGAAAATACTAATTTTAATTGGGTTTAGGCCCTAATTATCTAACAGCTCCATATTGTCTTTTGCAGGTACAGGATTATCATGGGCATAAAATTTGTGACCCTTATGCTTGGCTTGAAGACCCAGACAGCGAACAAACCAAGGTAATTTCGGCTCATAATTAAAGATAGGCAGGCTTAGTAGTCAGCCTAGACTGCAGTTGTCAGTCTTTCTAGCCTCTCCTGTTTTTTCTGCCACAGGATGGTGTGTGTGCCTGGTGGTACTACCACTTTTTGTCAGATGATTCATGGGGAAAATGACCAAAGTGTGTATAGTCCCCAGGGGAAAGTCAAGTAACTTATTAGTTTGTCATGACACTAATGAACCAAGTATTTGAAATGAAAGGATTAGGAAGGAAGGAAGGAAATGGATTTTCACTGAAGAAAGATGATCTGTAGAAAAAATTGCCTAATGCATTTTTTTTCCCCAAAGGAGAGAAAGTCTTACATATTGAACAAATGCTGTTTTGCAAGCTGAATGCTGAGCTTAGGCTACTTTTTGATTTTAACACAACAAACAAGAACGGAATTAAAATATAAGAACAGTCTTATATTTTATAAAGGTAATGTGGTGGAGGGGAAAATTTCTCTTTTTTTTTTTTTTTTTTTTTGTTATAAAAACAGTGCATTCTGTTCTTTTGGAGAAAAACATATTATTCCAAGGAATCATCTAAAGTTTCACTTCATTAACAAAGCTGCCCCTAATTGCTATGTCCTCTGGATAGTTTTCCTGTCTTTGAATGAAGTTCATTATTTATACATACTTTAAGTGGTTAATTAAGCTTGCTTGCGAGGAGGAATGGTGTTTCTCAAATTCACCTTAAGATCTTTGACTCTTATTTATGACCATAGTACATATTAACTCAGTGCATGAGAACATGTGTACTATTTCTGATGCACTCACCATTCCAGAAGTTGGAACTTGTTTACAGTCCCAGAATACATTTCCCATTAAAAAAAAAAAAAGAAGAAGGTGAAAAGAAAAATGTCAAAGCTCTCTGAGCAGTTTCCAGACCAGCCTCCAAAACTCTGTTCCTTAGCTCCTCCTCATCATGTGGGCCTTTGCCATCACACATACTAATGTTTCCTGAAGAACTGAGGTCATATTCCCAGGTTCAGATTCACAAAGCCATTTGGATTTTCCAGAAAGCATCCCCTCCTGATGTGTGCCTGGTTAATGGAATCAGGACCTCCCTGCTTTGACAAGGAAAGGCATGTGTGAGAGAGGGGTGCCAGACAGGGACATGGTGATATATGGCAGAGGAGAAAGTGGAGGCAGGAGGAGGTCGCTCTTACTGGAGTAAAGCCCATGGCTATCTCTCCCTTCTTTCTTCTGTGCCACCCTGGCTTGCCTGCTTTCCTTTCTACCATCCTCACCTGTTCTTTGCAACTGGAGTCTCTTCTCCTTGCTTTTCTATGGAAGCCCTTACAGCTTTCCTTATCCTTTATTCCTGAAGTCAGCATACTACCATCTCCAGATTTTCTAATGGTCGTTACTTTATTCTATAACCGTACATTCTCTTCCTTTTCTAATTCCTTCAAGAAAGACAGGTCTTGTGGGTAAGAGTGGTTGACATTTGTGTTTTCATTTTTCTTCAAAGAAGCCTTGGGTTTTAGGTGAATGGGTAGAAATTCCAAGGTGAGAAACAGATGAGTGTCTTTGGGAGTAGGGAAGACTCTGGCTCTGCAGTTAAGACCAGGGGTAGAGGTAAACAGGTGTGAGTTGTTGCCTCAACTGTCACCTACAGGTGACCTTGACCACCTGCATTGGACTAAGCTGAGACCAAGGGATTGAGGCTGGGAGTGGAGAATTGCAGGCAGTTGTGTAACTGTAATGGATAGAAAGCACCAGGGAAGAACATGAACTTACCAAGTATCCCTGGTAGACCTGTCCCCAAGGACATGATGATATCTTTGCCTGAAGCCTGAGGTACACCCTGGAGTTTGCCAGCCTTTTTTAGTGATTGATCAATTCAGCCACAGCAGACTTTGTTCTTCATTGAAGATGCACACTTTGGTGTTCCTTAGTTGGTAGTGGCTGGTCCCATGGATGACAAGCTACTTACTAATGCCAAGCTTCCAATTAGTGGATGAAGCTGCTCATCAGTGAACTCGTTAATGTCAAGCTTCCAATTAGCAAGCTTGCAGTCAGCCTTGATAGAAGCTAATGACATTGAAGTATATGCTATTATTTTTGTGGTATACATTTATAGGATGCTTACTGTGTGCCAGATAATTTCTCGAGAGTTTTATGCACCCCGTCTCATTTAATTCTCTAACTCTTGAGTAGATCTTTTTATTTTTTCCATTTTACGGATGCAGAAATTGAGGTACTAAGTGATTGAGTTGCCCATGGTCACTTATCTAGTGTGTTCCTAGATAGCTCAGGTGATTATCAAGTTTGTGTTAAATTCAAAGTAGGGAGACTTGAGGCTGTAATAGCTTGGGATGCAGTCTGTAGGACTTTATTCATGTCCATGCTTGCCATGGGACTCTGTGAGCCTTCATACCCGGACCCTGGACCATCCCCCATACTCACAGTAACCTGTGTGACAGCATGCCATAGGTGTCAGGGTGGGCAGCCCATGCCATCTCACTGCCTGTTAAATACACACCTCTCTTACTCCTCTAAACAGGCTTGTTATTAATGTGGGCTAGTGTGTCATTTGGAGTTGAAAGGGTTAAATTTTGTTCTCAGATCAAAAGGATAGTAGGGTGTATTTTTCTTTTCTTTTCTTTTTTTTTGTTGTGGGGTGGTAGGGAGTGAACCTAAAAAGCAGCAGGAACATTTTCTGCTGGTGGTCATAAGCATACCCACAGGGTGCATTGGCCATGCCTTGGTGTGAAGAGAATGTTAACATCACCTCCAAAACAAAGAAAAGGCTGCTTGTTACATTTTTTAATAAAAACCTGTCAGAAGTGGGAAACATTTGTAGCTGTTTTATACTGAGATCTGAAATGCTATCAGTAGATCTTTGATTCAATCGTGTATTTAGTATAGGTTACCTAATTTTGACAGTGCCTGGCATGTAAGGCTTTATTCTTTATAAAAGAATCTTGGGACAAACTGGTAGCTTGGAATATTTTTTAAAAACAGGGATAGGAGGGGGTTGAATCTGGGTGAATCCTTTCAAGCTGCCAGTGCCCGTATAACCCTGTTTTGTAGCAGATATTCCAGATTGCAAATCACATACCACTAGATTGATTCTATGAAGCAGATTCAACTCTGACAGGAAAACTTAACTTAAAGAGGAAACAGTAGACCAGTACTGCCTAACAGATAGATAATGCATATGTAATTTAATTTATTGTAGCCACATATAAAAAGTAAGGAATGAAATTAGTTTTATTTTGTACAGTATATCCAAAACATTCCTCTTTTTTTTGCCAATGTTGGGACTTGACCCCAGGCCCTTGTGTGTACTAGGCAAGTGCTGTACCACCAAACTACATTCCCAGCCCTCTGAATTATTCCTACATGTAATCAGTATAAAATATTATTAAGATGTTTTTACAATCTTTTTTTAAAAACTGATTTTTTAGATTCCACCATGTAATTGACACATCGCATCATTTCAGCCATATTTCAGTGCTCAGGAGCCACAGGGGGCTAGTGCCTACCATATTGGACAATGAAGATACGCACTCTTTCTTGTAAGAGTATGTGTAAAAAATATAAATAAAAATGAGCAGATTAAAAACCATCAGTTTTTGTCACAGGAATTCAAGAGCAATTTAATATTAATATAAATAGAAAATTGTATAAAGCTTTATAATTATACTAATATTAAAAAAAACTTAAAATTCAAAGCTAAAAGTGGGATTCAACTGCTTGAACAAGATTACACGAAGATAGAATGTTCTCTGACATTATTTTTATATGTCCTGCCATGCTTTAACCAACGAAATAAAACATGAATCAAAATATGGTGGAAGAGAAAACAACATTATCATTAATTGCAGATTATATATTCATGCATCGGGAAAACCTAAGGGAAATAACTGAAAATTAGTTCAATAAAGCAACTCTGTACAAAGTAAACATAAAATCCATAGTACATACCATCAATAATGAAAAAATAATCCATTTGATAATAACAAAAAGCAAATATGAATAACAAAAAGCAAATACCTGAGGATAAAAAGGAGAGCAAAACTACTGGGACGGTAGTAATGTCACTATCAGAAAAGGGAAGATCTGGGGCTGCGGATGAAGGTCAGTGGTAGAGCGTTTGCCCTGCATGCCTAAGGCTGTAGATTTGTTTCCCAGCATTAAAGAAAACAAACAAGAAACAAAACAAAAATAGAGAAATTGTTGGGGAGATCTGGAAAATGGCAAGTTTGTGGCTTCATTGGTTATAGTGAAAACCCGAAATAATCATTTCCCAACATGAGGGAAGTGATTGCACAAATAGAATACATTTTCTTAATGAGATGGTGTGAATTTATTAACTCATTGAGCTATCGAGATTGCTCAGTAACATGAAAAAGTGGCTGTGGTAGAACACTGAGAGAAGGATGCAAGGTCACAGTGCTCCAAATGACTACGACTTAAAATACCTTTGTGAAAACTATTCTAGGAGACTCTGTAGGAAATACAAACCAAACATCAAAAGTAAGATAAAGGCAAAACTCAGGCTTCAAACCTTTTTAGACATTGAAGTGTGCTATGCTCTTGAAATGTATAAACCGTAGTGAAATCTCAGTGGTATGAATGGGTCATCAGGTAACCATGGAAATTTTCAGTATGACATGTGAGGGAGGCAGTTTGCAGCCATTACAGTGATTCAAAGCCAAGATGGGCAGGCTTCAAAGGCCCATGCTTCCCATTCCATAGGCATTTCCAGCTTATCCTCTGCAGCTTCTAGAAGTTTGCAGCAGTTTTGGTGTACCCCAAAGTTTTGGTAACTTGAGCCCTACAGTCTAGTAATAAGAAGGATTCATTCCCTCCCACTTCGTCCCTCCACTGAAATTCATCTGCATATAGTCAGTCAACTTCCTAATCTTCACCTTCCTGATTTCCCTCTGGTATGTGTACTTACTTTTCATGGCAAACAAAACCACAAACTCCAAACCCCACACTTTGTCTGAGCCCTACCCAACTTTTTTCTTCCTCAGTTGGTCTCCTGGCCCCTTTGTGTATGCCCAATTCAGGTCCTATTTTATCATGAGCCATCTCCATCTCCCTCTCTCTTTCTGCTGCTAACAAGCCTCTCCGTGGCAACACCTTTACCTTTGTTACACTTCTTTGTAACATCTCCCATCAATATACAGAAAGGTTCTCAACTCAGGAGGTTCTATTAACAATTTTCGGCTTGACTGGTGAGAAGGCAGTGCTCATTCAATGGAAGTCATACTTGGAACTTTGAATGTTGATCTTTTCCTGAGCTAGCAATGTGCAGGATGATTGATCCTTCCCTGTAATACTGGCAGCAGCAGCAAGCCCTGGCCTCCAGCCAGCCACCAGGAGTAAAAGTAAATCGCTGTGTGTTGTGTTGCTACACAGTGCTGTTCAGTAGGTTAGTGTATACAACATGGTTTTGACTGACTGTATTTTATCCTTATGGGTTTCTCAGGATATAATGCTACTCCAGGTTGAGGAACTTATGAAACCATTCTCTCAGATCAGTGATGGCCCAGTTGCCAAGTCCTGTGACTTTCAAAAATCAGTATCATGTCCAGGGGGAGCTGGGCAGACTTGTGTATACTGGCAAGGGACCTGTCCTTCCCCTTGCCCTGCATTGCCTCTGTGGTCTTTGGAGTTTGTTCCCATTGCTTTCATCATCTGGGCAGAATCTTAGATCACTGGGGGAATATTGAATTAATATTTATTCTTCCTGGCCTCTTCACCCACATGCTACCAGGCAGTTCACATTACATATCCCTTTGCTCCCTTCCTGATAGTGATTAAATGATTCCCTTTTCCTTCTCTGACTTGGCTTTGCAATCACAAAGGATCCATGGTCCAGATAGAGAAGCCATGTCGTCATAACCTTAGTCTCCCTATTCTACACTACGTTATTTTGGCTTCATCCTCTTAACTGAATATTCCAGGAGTTTACTGAGTAACTGAAGGAGATATATAGATAAAGGAGACATTCACACCTTACAAGGTATAGCCACCTTACTTATAATTAACTGTCAAGTCAAAATTTTACTGAGATGGTCCTGGGGCTTGGGAACACTAGTTAATCAAATGTAGACTATCAGCTGCTTATATCTGAAGACTAATTTTTCCCCACTTGAGTACTACCCTCGACAAAATGAGAATAATGACAGTACATTTCCTTTGTGGATCCTGACAGAACTCTTAACAGGAACAAACAACAGGAATAACAAAAGTTTTGTATATAGTCATTCCTTCTAAAACAATAAGATAAAATTTCCATTTATTTCAGAGGGGATGAAAGGAAGACACACTTTAGATCTTATAGTACATTATATGCTCTCCCTTCCCATGAGCAGTTAGAGGCAGCCCTATATCTGCTGGGAAGGGATTCTTAGAAGCAGTCTTACAGGGTAGAAAACCTGGAAATTCCCTCTCCTCTTCCCTTGTACCAGCACTGTTTCTTTAGCAGGAAAGATCTAGATCTTAAAGGATTTCTGATCATCTCAACCTATTGAAACATCCTAGCATTTCAATGAAGATATTTTATAATGTCACAGAGATCAGTGGAGAACAGAGTTTAGGGAGGTTAACCTGCCTTCCTTCCTCTGAAATCAGTTTTTTGTTTTTTGCTTGCTTTTGTGTTTTTTCTTTAAGTTTAACCCTGGGAGGGCTGTAGCAGGAGTTTGTGTTCATCTCCGGTTTTAGTCTGGCCCAGGTTCACCTGGATCTAGTGCTTTCCCTAGAGTGGGTGCCCAGCCAAACTCTGAAAAAATAATAGTACGGACCCATGTGAGCAGGGTTTCCTCTGTTGTTGCCTGTCCCAGTCAGGCCACAGCATTGTCAGACTGACCAAGAACAAGTGAGCAAGAAGCTCACTCCTGAAACTTTCAGTACCATGAAGGCTAAGAAGACAGAAGATAGCCGTGAAGGCTGAATATTGGAGCTGAAGGATATTGGGAATCACAGGTATGAAAAAACTCGTTGGTTAACTTTGTTCCTTGAAGACTTCAGACTGGGAATATCCTCTTTGTGGATCGTTCCTCTATCCTGTGATGTCCAGTGCTTCTATGTGGAAGATGGAATATCTGTCATTTGGGACCAGAAGTCAGAAGACACACACTTTGGTCTTCTGTTTTCTTCTGTGGCCTGGAAGTTACCGAATCGGGATTCATTTTCTTTGTCTATGAATAAAATCATATATATTCACTTAGCTGCAAGGTGTAATGACACCCAAGTGAGAATGTTTGTAGAAGTCCTCTTCACATGCCAGTGAAGAGGGTGCTGTTTGGCACTGTTGCTTAAACCCTTTGGAATGCAGATGGTCCGATTCTGCTCCCTTAGTTGTTTAGTTGGAATATTGAACTTCATAGCCTCATCTCTTTATTTCATCCACGAAACGCAGCCTGATTTTCCTTTTGAATTCTGTGTTTTTCACAAAAAAAAAGATGCATTCTTGGCATTAACTTTTGAATGGAGCTGTGACTTTTAAGTGTGGTTTCATTGTTCTGAGCCTAGTGATTAAACTAGGCAAAGACCACCTTAAAGCAATTTGATAGGATCTCGTTTAATTAGTACCTTGTGAATCCCACCCATAAAGCTAGCCTGCGAAACGCCCTTCCACCCATTCATTAATATTTCACGTAAGGACCTGGATTGAGACTTGCTACTGTGTGTCATCTCTTCTTTAGTGCAGACAGGAAATGCTTTCAGCAAATATATTACCACACGTTATCTCAATCTTCAAGACTTCTTATGTCTCAAATGTCTCATTACTTCCCATGGGGATGTTTAGCCTCATTACAGTCTATAAACATACTTCCCATAAGTCCACACTTGAAATATGTACTTAGGGTACAAATTCCTTTTAATTTCTGGCTGGGATAATTGTCAAAGGTATGAGGAAGTTGCTGATACTAGGTCATGCCTTTCTTCTAAGCACTGATTTTCCCTTTTCTTTTTCTACCTCCTTTCTTTTTGCTTTCTCTAACCGTGTTTTCAATGCAAGCAGTGGAGACCAGTTCTGGCCAAGTTATGGAAATAGGGGGCTTATGACAAGGATATGAGGACAGTTGCAGGGATGGACTGAAGGCCAGGCTTGAGCAACTAGATCCTAGGGCAGGAATTCCCACTCTTCATCCAGTGCTGCTAATGCATTGATGATTTTCACTGATTCAATCCCCTTTTCAAGTGACTACATCCCCAGAGAGGAAGTCTTGATTGGCCAAACTCTGGATGTGTACATGTCCCTCCACACTGCATCAGTCAGAGGAGGTTTTTGTAGAAGCTCCTGGAATGGCAGGAAAGCAGCCTGTCTCACTTAGACGGGAGGGAGCGTGGCCTCATCCTCTCTTTATATTTGCTCCATCCTCTCTTTTTCCCTTCCTCCTCTCAACCTTCTGTCATCAATTTACCCTCTGTTTCCTGTGCCAAGTATTAGGTTAAATGATGTGGATACACCATCGTAAGATACAGATGTTGTGTGTGCCAGTGTGGAGTATACTTGCTACCCTGGGAGGACGAGAGGTTGCAGATGGCCAAGCCAGAGGTTAGTGCCCAGAGGAACTGGGCTGCATCTTGAGTCGAGGCTAGGAATCTAACCCCATTCATTTACTGTTATGAAAACCTCCATTGTAGAAGAGCAGACCTAAACCACGGATGAAATTGATACTACTGGTTACCAGTAACGAGTTCTGCTTCCTCACGTGTTGTTTTATAACACTAGAGAAGCACACCAAGGCAAACATATAAAGTAGGATTTATTTATAAAGGGGTAACATAGACTTTTCCTGGGAGGGAGAAGCAGGCCATAGCTAGTATCCTGGTATCCCAAAAAGTAAGAGCATTCTGCCTCTTTTATACATTGTTGATTTTCTTTGTTCTCCTGCTCTCTTCCTACTTATCTCTCCCTTCCTGCATGACTAGGCCCAGGTGGGATGACCAAAGGTGAGAAGCAAACAGACAAGGGGGCCAAATGGAGTGATCCAGGCAGGAAGGGGACCCTGGGTACATTAATTAACAACTTTTATAACTTCCTGTAGGGAGGGACAATCCCTGGGACATATGACCTAAGCAATAGGTTGGAGCAGGGGCAGGTTATCTTGATAAGGGTGAAGGAAAAGCTGTGAAGACATTAATATTTCAATCCCTCTGTTACCCTTGCCTGTCTTCCTGTCTAATTCTGCCTTCAAAGTGCTTGAAGTACTTGCCATTAATATTTTCCCTGTAGGCAGTTACTCAGCTTTGGTATCAGTGATGTGGTTTTTCTGTAAGGAATGTTGACATCACATACAGTATCTAGGGGCTAGTGGTGTAGTTCAGTGGGAGAGCACTTGCATAGCAGGTGCAAGGCCCTTGGTTCCATCTCCAATAATGTAAAAAAAAAAAAAAAAAAAAAAAAGAATAGATAAAAGACAGACATACTTATCTTTGGGAAAACAGCTTACAGCTAAAGAAATAAGATAATTATGTCTTCTTTGAACCTACTTTGTTTATTTAATTTTTTTCATATTTAGTTGCCTAAAATTCATTTTACTATCCCATTCTGTCATGTCTAATGGGAAAAAGTGCACACTCAAAAAAATCATCTGGAGCACTTGTTAAAAACACAGGTGCCCAAGCTCTGCTTCTGGAGCATCTGATTTCAGTAGAGATCTGTATTCCCATCCTTGAGGTAGTTCTTTAGAAGTAGAAAGACAGGTTTGAATTATAGCTCCACAGTTTTACTGGATGTGAGGCCATGTTTTTAACCTCTCGAAGCTTCAATTTTCTGGCCTATAATTTGGAGAAAACCACCTTACATAGTTGTGGTGAAAATTAAGTGTTTTTGAACCATTCTTCAAAGCGACAGGCACACAATAAGTGCTTAATAAATGTTCACTGTTGCCTTAGCACCAATCATTAAATAGCATAGAAATTATCTACTTCTGGAACCACTGAAAGGCCTTGTTTTTACAGCAATCCAGGATAAGTCTTTTTATTAATCCTTAGGCTATTTTCCCCACTTTATTCATGGTTATTGCTCTGCTCAGATTTTCTTGTTGGATCACTTTTAGTCATTTGTGTTCCTTAGAAAATTATCCATCTTGTTGAAGTTTTCAACTTTACTGGCAGGGGTTATTCTCTTGAAATGATTTTACTCTCCCTGTCTGTGGTTACATTTCTTTGTCATTCCTAATTTCTGAGTATCTATAACTTTTTCCCCCTTTTTGTGATTAGTTTAGCCAGACCTTTGGTACATCTAACTACAAACCTTTCTTTTAAAGAAGCAGTTCAATGACATAAAAGTTATACTTTTTAAATTTTCCTAGTTCATTAACTTTTTTTTATTCCAAACACTTTTTGATTTGAATGTTTAATTTCATTTTTTTTTTTAATCTAATGGTAAATCCCTTTAGTGCAAATAACTTATTCTAGTTCCAGGTAGATAATCTGCAGTCAAACTCCTCTGGGTTCCTCCTCCTCCAAGCCTGCTCCTGGTCATCCAGCCTCACATTGCTCAGCAAACTCATGGCCCCTGGGAGGGCTATTGTAACCAGGACTGTTGATGAGCAGCACCTTAAACCCAGCTCAGTCTGGCTCCTAAAAGAAGAAGAGCTGCGTAGCTCACAGGATTGGAGTCCAGGGTGAATGCATTTATGCTAGTCTGGACCAGGGTGCACATGGTATTTCTGGGAATCAGTCTCTTTGTCTCTTAGGTCCTCTGCTCATCTTTAATCATTTTGTTTTTAGCCACTTCTCCTATGTGATAAGGAAAGATGGGTCTTATCTCTAGGTTTCACACAGTCCTTAACAGCCCCATCTTTCCTGAGATAATTTCTATCTGCCAGTGTTCAGCTCTGCTCATGAAAAAAACCCTTTATGATTGCTTTGCTAGGGTTCACAACTACTTTATTGACTGTTGCTCGTAGAGGGAAATTGATGGGGGAAACACTGCTAATAAAAACAAACAGTTTACTTATATTGAAGAATGTAGAAGGGAGTTAGCATAGAAAATAGTGGTATCTGTAATATCTGTGTCATGGAGGTGCCAGCTACAGGAACCCAGGATCCTTACTGAGAGTGCACAGTTGCAGATGATAAAATCTGATGGAGAAAGAAAGTCAACTTCAGATTCTTTGAAGACATAACTTTCATTTTCTGGACCCAGTCCTTTTATTTGAGTACCTCACCTGGGCCAGATGTTCCTCCTTGAGTACATTGTGTAGGTGGCATATCTAGACAAGCACACTCAGTTTCTCAGGCCTGGTCCTGTGCATTCCCAAAGTAACTGCTGTGGGACTAGAACAGGTGGGCTCCTCTGGTGTGTGTGCAAGTCATGCTAAGGACAGCTGCAGCTTTTTCCTGCAAGGATATCTTGGAGCCCAATATCTTGGGGCCAATATCTGATTGGCCCGCAAAGATCAGACACCCCTCTCTGACTCCAAAGTATCAGAAAGAAATAGATTTCTTTTGGCCACATTCCATGATCTTCAGTGTATATTGTTTTTCCTATTTTCCAAGTATTCTTATTTTCCTTTGGATTTCCTCATTGATAACAGGATCATTCAAGAAAGGATATGGATGTGTTTACTTTCTTCATGATCCATATGTAATTGAAGTTTGGGTTTGGATTTAAGGTGCATATAGCCACTTTTCTTACCAGGTTTCTGCTCAGTAGAGTCTCTGAGATAAATGGGATTAAAATTTTAGCTTTGATTTGGATTTCCTGGTAATGACTAGTATTGAAAACAAAGCTTTATCCTGGGGTTAAAATGAGCATCTCTGTTTCCATTGTCCATGGTTCATAATAACTAGCCCCAGTAAGGGAACAAGTTGGGAATGGGCTGAGAATGTAGAAAGAGCCCTCACTGGCCTTCTAGAAGGCCCCACCTGGCCTGTTGACCTTGTGTAGCTTAGCAGCTCCCTATTATGAGTTCTCCTTACCCGAGAGCAGGTGGTCCTAAAGGAGATGGGGTTGTCACTTTAAAGGACAAGTCAAAAGGATCTGGGCTCTCATGAATTGAATTAGATGTTTCTCCTCAGGAATGAGTGGGGGGTTTGTGGGCCAGGAAGAGAAAGGCACCTCACTTAGTTGAGGTTCATGGCAGTGAGGTCACAAGTGTCCTGAACAAGCTTTTCTTCTTGGGGTTTAAGGTTTTTGTTCATGTTCAGTGAGTACTGGAAAAGAGAACACTTTTTTTTGGAAGAGAGGGGGTAGAGATTCCTCATATTACCCTTGGAAAGCACCTTTTCCCAATCTTCTGTAGTCTCAATTTATAGATGTGTTTCCTGGAAAGCAGAAGTATCTCTTTCTCTGTTTGGCACAACCAACTTCCAGTCTTCTAGGTAACCCCTGTCTTCTTGGGCCTTAGTCCTCAGCTTTGGGTGAGCTTTGCCACTTCTTGCTATATGGGGATCCCTGCCCATGGAGAGTTGCTTCTAAATTTTGCTGAAGTGAGGGGGATTCAAGAGTGCTGCCCCCTGGCCTCCTGGACACTCAGCCCGTCACCTAGGCTGGGATTCTTGCCAGGCTTTGCTGGGACACCAGCCACTTTGTCCAGAGCTCCTAATTCTTTAACTAGGTCCTCTGTATATCATTCTCATCCCCGGGTATCTGCAGTGGATTAATTCCAGGACCACTCCTGGATACCAAAGCCCCGGATGCTCAAGTCCCTCATATGAAATGGTGTAATATTTGCATATAACCTACATGTATTCTCCTGTATACTTTAAGTTGTCTCTAGGTTGATTATATACATAATACAGTGCTGCATCCATAGTTATTATACTGTATTGTTTCAGGAAAAGTGACAAGGGAAAAAAAGTTCATACATGTTTAGTAAGGAAACCATTTTCCCCCCCAAAATACTTTTAATTCACAGTTGGTCAAATCTAGTGTGGGTGCAGAGTGCCAACTATACATGTAGCAGAAACTCCTCAAAGTTCACGGGGTGTAGATTATACCATGCCTGGTTTTTGTTGGTAGTTGGAAAGGGGAGGTTGACACTTGAAAAGCAGGTCTCCCCACAGAAGTCCCTCCTGGTCACCTTGACCGCCTGCAGACCACACCACCCCCTGCCAACTCAACCCTCCTGGAGGTAGTTTCCCCTGCCTCTGTTCTCTTGCTCTCTCATAGCATTTATCTTTATCCCTAATTCATCTTGTTAATCACCATGTGGCATATCACATTGTTTTGTATAAATATTTAGTTAATGAGTCACTGTGAGCATCATGTTTATTCATTTATGTAAGAATTGTAAAAGAATAGGATGGTTTTATGTTTTTTCATGACCTGTATTATTTGTTTATCTATCTATCTATTTTGGTGGCTTCCTAGGTATTGAACCCAGGACCTAGCACATACAAGACAAATGCTCTACTACCAAGCTACACCACCAGCTTGTTTTTTTTATTTATACTTCTGCTTAGAAAGGCAATTAGAATGTATGTATTTAGATGTGGAGCAATCTGTAAGTGAGCCTACTTACGTCTGTATTGCCTAAGTGTGTATATATATATGTGTGTGTCTACATATATGTATTCAATTAATAAGAAAAAAATTCTTATGTTTATATACAGTGTGCAACACATTGTTTTGCCC
Organism: Marmota flaviventris; assembly: GCF_047511675.1. Taxonomy (NCBI): domain Eukaryota; kingdom Metazoa; phylum Chordata; class Mammalia; order Rodentia; family Sciuridae; genus Marmota; species Marmota flaviventris. The sequence continues at coordinate 57,540,602 of NC_092503.1, forward strand.
TATGTATACATTGTGGAATGGCTAAATCAAGATATTTGCCGTATACTATGCCTCACATGCTTATCATTTTTGTGGCAAGAACACTTTAAAATCAACTCTAAGCAGTTTTCAGGTGTACAGTGTATTGTCATTAGCTGTAGTCACCATAATGTACAGTAGATGGCTTGAACTTACATCTAATTGAAATTCCGTGTCCTTGGACCAGCATCTCCCCAGTAACTTCATCCCAACCTCTGGTTACTACCATTTTACTTTTTCTGGGATCTTAACCCTTCTAGATTCCACATGTAAGTGAAATCATGAGGTATTTGTTGTTCTGTGCCTGGCTTATCTCATCAGACTTGAGTATTTCGTGTGTTAAAGTGCAGTGCTTGTGGGGACAACTTGAAAACATTCTTTTTAAAGGCAGGAGGAGTAAAGGAATCTCCAACTCCCAGACTCACCCACCCTCTGCCAGGGAGCTTGCTTCTCCTGCCCCTTTAAATTGTGATAGGCCCATTTAGCATGATTTCCACCCTTGTAACAAATTTTTATGTGCACAATACAGTATTAACTATGTGCACAATGTTGTACAGCAGATTTCTAGAATTGAAAACTGGTTTTTTAAATTATTTTTAATTTGTTCATCTTTACAGGGTATATTATGGCTATTCAATACCTGTATACAATGTGATCATCAAATCAGGGATAATAGGCATTTCCATCTCTTCTAACCATTAGTCATTTTTATGTGCTGGGAATTTTGTGCTCATCTAGTCATTGTGAAATATATCATAGATTGTTTTGCCCCCAAATAGGAAGAACTGAAGGAGAACCAGTTGTGATTCCTTCACTCTGTGTTTTTGGTGTCCTTTATTGACCTTCTTTCTGTTCCCTTTCCAATTTACCTTTCCCTGTCTCTAGTGACCACTGTTCAGTTTTCTTCTTTCACAATTTCTTCAAGCAAGTGAGAAAAAATATTTGCCTTTCTGTGCTTGACTTGTTTCACTTAACATAACGACCTCCAATTCTATCCATGTTGCTGCTAATGACAGGGTTTCATGTATTTTTATGACTGAATAATATTCTAGTGTGTAAGTATCCATTCACCCACTGAAGATTATATAGTGATTCTGTATTTTGACTGTTGTGACTAGTGCTGCAGTAAACATGGGCATGCAAATCTCTTTTGTGTGATTTCATCCCTTTTGGATATATACCCAGTAGTGGAATTGCTGGATCATATGGTAGTTCTACTTTTAGTTTTTTGAGGAACTTCCATACTGTTCCATAATAGCTGTATTGATTTTGCTTGGTTTTTAAGCCTTACAATAGTCAAATGAGATATGAATAGGATTTCTTAGTTTTGAGTAGTTACTCTTTGCTAGGAAAATGTGTTCCAATTAGTCTCAATTATAAAATCTAAAATGTTAGTCCCCTTTAGAAGCTCAGCTCCATGCATCATAAATGGACTTTCATGTGTCAGTTATTATAATAAATCCTGATTTGTGACTGTGCATGATAAAACTCCTTGAAGACCAAAGATTCTGCATTTGCCTCACTGTGCTTCTTTATCACCATGTGATTCTTCCAGTATTTTTATTTCTTTTATCCTTATCCCTTTTGCCCAAATTTGTTCTAATTTTTAGACCAAGAAGCCACACAGATCAAGAATTAATATATACATAAATGACAAGGTATTTTCCTGATTAAAGTATTAGAAATATTAGACATTCTTTGAAACTCTAAATTTAGCAAAGCCTCTTTACAGAAAATGTGCCACCATCTTCATGAGAAAAATTTTTCCAAGTACGAAGATGTGTGTCATGATAGAACTTGAGACTTTTAGGAATTTGAACATTTTTTGGTTTTGTATCCAGATACTTGACTTGGAAGGGTACAGACTTTAAGTACCACTCTACTTAAAGCAGTAGATGAACATTTGTGGATGGGAGGCCACAAAATTGGATGTATTAATCTTAAAATTATGTAATAGCATTATTAAGCCTGGTATTGTGTTTTATGAAAATATTATATGAGAAAAGGCAGTGGATCTGCTTTTAGTTAAGCTGGATTCCGTAATAGTATTTGTGATTATACTGTGATGTCAAAAAAGCAAAGCAAAATAGAGAAACCATTGAAGCACACAACTTTCCAAAGAAAATAGGAAAATGAACTGAGCATCCTATGACCTTTGCACCCGCCAAGGCCTAAGGGCAGCCTGAATGCAGTTCGCATTAGAGTGTTGTCCTCAAGATTCCCCAGAGGAAAAGGTGAGACCAGTCAAGACCATCAGCCTGCTGGGGTCTCAGTGTGGGAACCTACTTAGCGTTCAGACTACTTAGAACGTTCTGGAAAGCCTTTCTAGAAAGTAGACATCAAAACTGCAAACTGATGTGCACTGTGCACATTTTCTGTGTCCATTCCTATTACAATAGTTGTTCCTGCTCCTTCAAGAGGCCAACTATTCTACTTGGCCTCTCACCTGGACTGTCCCAGTCTCATAATTGGCCTTCCTGTTTCCACTTTTTGTTCCCCAGCCCCAGTCTCCTTCATCCAATGCAAGCTAATCTTTTAAAAAGATAGACATGGTTTTCCTAAAAGTCTCCTTAACGAGCCATGACTTTTTTGCACTTTTGTCAAAGATGGAAGCTTCTTATCTGGCTATAAGTGCAGCATCCTCCACCCTCAGCCAGCGCCTCCTGTCTCCCTCCCTCCGTGCCCCTGATCTCACTTTTCATACTTGCCAACCTCCTCCCCCTGCCAGGGACCCTACACCTGTGGTTTCACCTTTCTGGGGCACTCTGTCCCACCTTGCATTGCTACTCAATCTTAGTTCTCAGACCTCAATTCTAGAACCCACAGAAGGGCTTGTCTGCCCACCTGTTTAAGTAAGTGCCCGCCGAGATCTGCACAAAAGATTGGTTTGTCAGTTTCTAAACCATTGTGGATTGAGGTTGTAAAATATAACAAAGTGCTGCAACAATGTCACATTGCTACAAAGGTTCTCAGTACTCACCCTGGAATCTGTACTCATCTCATCATGAGCAGGCTGGTAGCCGACAGTTGAGGGACCAGCGCTGGGCTACACATGATGCTGTGAGTGACAGTGTTGCCCCACTGATTCCCCTGCGTATATTCTCAGAATCAGCCACCCTCTGCAATCCTATGGCTTGGGTTTACTCTCCCAGTAGAATGCGAGCTCTCATGGCAAAGATCTTGCCTTGGATTCATCACCAACCTCCCTCCACAATGCCAAGATCAGCACTACACACCAAGGTCTTTTTAAAATTTTTTATTGGTGCATTATAATCATAAAAAAGTGGGACTCATTATTCCATATTCATGTATGCACATGATATAACAGTATAATTTGATCATTTTTGTTTCAAGTATTTCTCCTTTGCCTGTCCTCCTTTCTTCCCACCCCTCTTCTTCTACTAATCTCCCTTTGATTTTCATGAGGCACACCCCCCAATCTTTCTTTTCCTTTTTTTTCCTCTAGCTTTTACATATGAGAGAAAATATATGGCCCTTGACTTTCTCAAATTCCATCTATTTTCCTACAAATAACATAATTTCATTCTTTTATATGACCAGATAAAACTCCACTGTGTGTGTGTGTGTGTGTATCATATTTTCTTTATTCATTCCTCCATTGATAGACACCAAGGCTGGTTTCACAATTTGGCTATTGTGAATTGTGCTGCTGTAAACATGGGTATGCATGTATCACTGTAGTATGGTGACTTTAATTCTTTAGGATAAATACCAAGGAGTGATAGAGCTGAGTCATATGGTGGTTCCATGCCTAGTCTTTTGAGGAACCTCCAGACGATCTCCACAGTGGTTATAATAATTTACAGCCCCACCAACAGTGTGTTCCTTCCCCCCATCCCCCACCTCTTCTCTAGCATTTATTGTTTGTATTCTTCACGGCTGCCATTCTAAATGGAGTGAGGTGAAATATTGGTATAGTTTTGATTTGCTTTTCCCTAATTGCTAAAGGTGTTGAACTTTTTTTTTTCATATTTTTATTGGCCATTTATATTTCTTTTGAGAAGCATATATTTAGTTCATTTGCCCATTTACTGAATTTTTTATCTTTTTGATGGTGAGTTTTTGAGTTCTTTGTATAATCTTCTGTCAGAAGAGTAGCTAGCAAAGATTTTCCTCCCATTCTGTAGGTTTTCTTTTCACATTCTTAATTGTTTTCCTTTGCTGTGAATAAAATTTTTAATTATATGCTATCCCATCTATTGAAGCTCAGTATTATTTTCTGAGCTTTCGGAAACCTATTGAGGAAGTAATAGCCCCTGCCTTTATGTTTGAATGTTGATCCAACATTTTCTTCTAGAAGTTGCAGTTTCTGGTTTAAGTCCTAGGTCTTTGCTCCATTTTGAGTTGACTTTTGTGCAGGGTGAAAGATAAGGGCCTAGTCTCATTCTTCTACACATTGATAACCAGTTTTCCCAGCACCATGTGTTTTACAGAGGCTGTCTTTTCTACAATGTATGTTTTAGGTGCCTTTGTTTAGGATCCGCCAACTGTAGATATGCGGGTTTGTCCCATTGTCTTCTATTCTGTACCATTGGTCTATGTGCCTGTTTTTGTGCTAGTACCATGAAGGTTTTGTTACTATAACTCTGTAGTATAACTTGAAGCCGGGTTTTGTGATGCCTCCATTGTTGCTTTTTTGGCTTTGAGTTGCTTTGGCTATTCTGGTCTTTTGTTTTTCCAAATGAATTTTAGGACCGTTTTTTTTCTAATTTTTTGAAGCATGTAATTGGTATTTTGATGGGAATTGATTGAATTATATATTGCTTTTGGTAATATGGCCATTTTAACAATTTTAACCATATTCATTCTTTCTATCTATGAACATGGGAGAACTTTCCATCTTTCTTGTTTTCCAATTTCTTTCTTCAGTGTTCTTTGGTTTTCAGTGTAGATGTCTTTCACCTTCTTGGTTAGATTTATTCCTAGGTTTTATTTGTTTGTTTTTTGAGGCTATTGCGAATGGGATTATTTTCCCTGATTTCTTTCTGAGCAGGTTCATTATTTGTATATAAAGAAGCTATTGATTTTTATATGTTGATTTTGTAACCGGCTACTTTGCTGAGTTTTTTTCTTAGCTCTAGCAGTCTTCAGGTGGAACTTTTTGAATCTTCTAAGTATAGGATCATATCATCTGCAAATAGTGATGATTGGACTTCTTTCTTTCCTGTTTTTAGACCTTTTATTTTCTTCTCTTGCCTAATTGCTCTGTCTAGAATATCTAATACTATATTGAATAGGAGTGGTGAGAGTGGACGTTTTTATCTTGTTCCATATTTTAAAGGAAATACTTTCAGGTTTTCTCCATTCACTATGATGTTAACTTTGAGTTTGTCATATATGACCTTTATGATAAGTTCCTTCTATCCTTACTTTCTTCATGCATGCTAGGTTTTAGTTAAGTCCACATGGATTCCCCAGTTCCCTGATCTGCTTGTCCTGCCCTGCCCAGCCCAGCCCAGCCTAGCCTAGCCTAGCCTAGCCTAGCCTAGCCTAGCCTAGCCCAAGTAGGAGGAAATCACAGGAGACCCAGGCTGCCCCTTTCTTCTCCCAGTGGATCTGCTTCATCCTCACATTCAACATCAGTCTCTGTTGTTGTGACTGATATATAGCAATTCCAGCCTCAAAGATGTTGCTAACTCACTGCTTGACCTTGACCAGGGTCTTTTACACCACATGCTTCCATCTCCCTGTTTGTGAAGTAGGCATGATATTTCCTTCCACCGTAAAATGAGGTCATGCTCTTGGACACACTTCGTGATCTTCAAACTGCTACTGCCACTGTGTGGCTTCTCAGATATGCATCAGTTTTGTAACTAAAAGCAAAAGCTATTTTCTTCCTTCACACTCTTTTTAGTGAGATGTAGTGGGGTCAGCAAACTCTTTATATAAGGGCCACATAGTAAATATTTTAGGCATTGTAATCCACAAGGTAACAGTGGGTCTCTGTTGGTCCCTCTGCCCCCTGTTCTTTAAAAATATCTTAAAAATCTTTTTTAGTTCAAGGGCCTTAGGAAAATAGGCCAAGGCAGTTTGTCAAGTCTTCACAATAGACAGGTGAGAATATATTCTGTAGAACTCAACAAATTTTATTTTCTGCGTGATAAAAATTGTAACCCATAACAATTTTATTTTTCTTGAATTGGTCCTCTTGCAAAATTGTTGTTAATCACTATATTCGTGCTTTACATTCTTTCTTTTTTCAAGTGCATTGTGAACATTAATGAAATTTAGAATAGCTTCTCAGCACAAAATGATTCTTCAGCTCAGGGTTGGTGGTTTGGGTAGGGGAACCCAAAGCACTTAAAAGAGTTCAGATGGACCCTGAAAGCTTGATAATGTGTCCAGAAGTGGACTGGTAATAATAAATCTGTGCCATATAAATACATTCTTAATTGTTTCCTGAAGTTTTTCCCTAATGATTTACTTATGTATAGATGTCTGATGAAACTTTCTGTTGAATTTAGAGCTGACACAGTTATTCTTATTTCTTACCAACAGCCAGGCATGAATTATTGTGTGGCCAAGTTTTTATAGTACCATAAATATTCTAACTGCTTAGTTATAAATAGGGTGTGCTTGGATACAACTGATCTTTTTTAAACAGCCCCTTTCCCTGCCTTTGCTGCCAAGATCTCCTGAATGCTTCAGACCATCTCTTACCCTTCTTATAAACCATTGTCCATATTCTTATTCATTGCCAATTTCCATTTCTTAAAAAATATTCTTTAGTTGCAAATTTTAACAAAGTTCTCTGGAGTTGATATGGTGGTAGGTCTTGAATAAATAGTAAGTCAAAAACAAAATCAGTGCAGTAGTGTCTGGATATCTCATTTTCTCTTTGATTTCTTCTGGGAGCGGCACCTGCTGAACAAGAACTTTGGCACTGTAAACAGATCACTTTCAAGCAGAGTATGTTTGTGGAGAGCGTAGGTTGAGGAGCTAGTTCTGCTACTCCCTGCCTGTTTAATGTTAGGCAGTTTTTGAACACTTGGAGCCTCAGTTTTCTTTTCTGTAAAGTTGGCCTGATAAAAGAATCTTCTCTATAGGATTTTTGTGGTTTTAAATGAGTTAAGATTTGCTCTGTAAGCATTAGTTGGGTTAGTTCCATGTAAGAGTTTTTATTAAGGGAAAGACATGATTTTGCTGGTACATATTAATGGATAATGTTCCACATGGGAAATCTTACATGTGATCAGCTTTGTCCATTTTGGTTTCTCCACAGGCCTTCGTGGAGGCCCAGAACAAGATCACTGTGCCCTTTCTCGAGCAGTGTCCCATCAGAGGTTTATACAAAGAGAGAATGACTGAACTGTACGACTATCCCAAGTATAGTTGCCACTTCAAGAAAGGAAAGCGGTATGTGGGATTGCTTTCATTTCATTTTCTATTTTTCAGTTGAATGCTTTCTTAAATTTTAAAATACAAGTTCTAAACAGCTTATCAGTTTATACAAATAATTTGATTATAATGGGAATTAATTTCTGTGCTTGAATATATGAATAATATATTTTTATTCTTTTAGGTTTGATCCAAATTTGTAAAGTAATGGTTAAGAAGTTTAAAGTTTAGTAGAGATATGTCCTATAAAGAACTAGATTATAAGAAATCATTGTTGTCCCGTGGCTAGTAGTTGATAAGATAGGATGATTTATAAACAGCAATAGAGATGTGTTTGCCTTTAAAATTAATTATCTTTGGCTTATACTGCTACTTGAGAACATTTTATTATTTGCATTTATCTTTCCAAGAATGATGAAATGGGTCAGGAAGTGGAGTCTGTGAGTTCAGCCCTCTTGTTCCTCTCTTTTAACACCTACTTAAATGTATTCTCTTGTTCTTTTTTTAAATCTCTTTGAAGCCACCATTACATATTTGCTTTAGGATTTCTTAGGCCCTTCCCCCACTTGCACAGAGATCTCTAAAGTAGAGCCTGCATGCCAGACCCTGCCTGCCACCTGTTTTTATGATAAAGTCTAATTGGAACACAGCCATGCCCATTTATTTATATATTGGCCACAGCTGCTTTCATAATATGTATGTCCCACAAAGCCTGAAATATATGCAGTTTTGCCCTTTATCAAACAAGTGCACTGGCCCCATACCTTAGCAGGCTAGCCAGGGAAGCAAACTAGAATTTTATTTTAGAAAATCTGCTTACTTCTTCAATTAAAAGAAAAAGTTACCATTTTATTTTGAATATCAGTTTTAATTTTAGCAAATCAGTGTTTGTCTCTATATAGCTAATGTGCAGAATTACAATAAATTATTTGCATACAGAATGCAGTTCAAGTCATAAGTTCTAGGTATAGGGAATTGGTAGGCCTTTTCACACTTGGGGCCTTCATGTCCCTGTCGAGGCCAATTGAAGTTGTACCTTTCTATGTTTGGGATTTTGTTTGAAGTTTTACTTTTTTGCTTATGTGTTTAGCTGGGGCATTTTTATTGTATGGAGTTAAACTAAATAAAGACCGTCTCTGTCCCTAGGTATTTTTATTTTTATAATACAGGTTTGCAGAACCAACGAGTATTATACGTGCAAGATTCTTTAGAGGGTGAGGCCAGAGTGTTTCTTGACCCCAACATACTGTCTGACGATGGCACAGTGGCTCTCCGAGGTGAGTGGTACACCAGACCTTCAGGAGGGCCTAAGTTTTACTCACAGATCTGAAGTTAGTGCAGTGCCTTCACCTCTGAAATGCCAGGCAGGGTCTGAACCATATTGTAGAGCAGATGCACACACAATATTAGGAATGCTAACTTTTGAACAATATATTTAGAACACATGAATAGTCACATTCATCTTTCTCACTCTGGTGGCATGAAGCGGAACTGGAGAATAATAATTCCCACTGGACCCAAATTAGCTTCTGGGATCTTGAAGTATCAATATTATTTCCTATAACATCCCTCAGGCCTATCTGTGATTAGAGAAACTTACATCCTCTTTTATAAGAAATTTAAGCTGTATAAAGAATGTTCCAACTATAAAAGGAAACCAGAAAAGAATATTACCAAATCGGTTTCCTTGGGGGAGAATAATCAGAGATTTAAAGCCTAGTTAACTTCCAGTATGTTAGAATTAAAAGTAAAAAAAAAAAGTACAAACAGCCTTGTAGAAATTGGATTGCTGGATGCCCTGTCCTCTAACAATACAGGTATCTAAGTAGGCTCAGCATTTCCCTTAGAGTTCCATCTGTTCTGTGGATAAAGCAGAGTTACAAGTTTGGCTCTCTAGAATTGAGAACAGTGACAGGGTTGCTCCGTAGTGCTGTGTTCCTTCCCCAGAATAGTCTTGAGTATGTAAAAATGGATCTTTATTGAATCAGTATTGAAAGACACCAGCACCTTGATAAAAAAAATGTTCCATAAATCTAAGTCTGTAGTATTAATGAATTCAGTACACTGGTTCTGTTGCCATAATGTACTTTGTATAGGAATTGCTTAGTTTCCACCAAGATATATCTTACAATCTATATATGATGAGTAAGGACTTCATTGTTATAACAGAGGCTTGCCTCTTGTCCTGTTGATGCATTCTAGTGGCTTCTTTATGGAATATTTGCCACATACAAGGCCCTGATGGGTGAGAAGGTGAATTAGGAACAAGACCTGGCCTCAGTTGATGAGTTTTCTCAGAGTGGTATTATAGGGAAGTGACACTATGAATAAACATGTCAAGCCTTTTTTTTAGTATATGATTTTTTTAGACATGTATTTTAAATCAAAATGTGTTTTAAAAATTTTTCCTGAACATTTTCTAATTATGTAGAAATAATCCAAACACTACAGTGTTCTATTCTGTACAATGAAAGGCGAATATCTTTCTTCTCCCTCATTACCTTTCAGACTCTTATTTTGCATTTACATATATATTGTAGATGCTATATAGGACTCACAAGTATTAATAAGTAGGTTTCATGAAATTTTAAACTAATCTCCTATTAAAATTCTGTGCAGAAGAGTAGAAAACCTCTGGTAATAGTTGAGCTTCTTACAGTTTTCAATCCCCAGTAAAATTTAGCAAACTTCCTAAGAGGAAATCTCTGGAGTTGGAGTCTCTAATAGTAGATGTGGTATCAAATGCTGTACATACCTCATAATTGTAAAAGATGACATAAAACATGTAAATATTTGTTCAGAAACATTCCACAATGGTAAGAATATTCTGTCTTCAGAGTCCTAAAGACTGGACGTGACACAACTGTGTTGCTTTTTGGTCACTTTTGAAATGTGTATGTAATGAGCATTTATTGCAAACCCTCAAGCTCTACTTACCTGGGCCTATGATGTCAGATAGGGTGGCCAACAATCCTTGGGTGCCAGTAATGCTCTGAAAATGAGGTTGTAAAGAGGGATTTCAGATAGTCTGGAGTCTGTCCCCAAAATGACTTAATAGCTACAATTTAATTCTATTATGTGGTTTGTGTCATAATTCAGTCATTACTCTAAAAGCAGTTTTCTTTTCCCCTTATTCTCTTTAGCATATGAATAAAATATGCTAGAAGTCTCAGATGAGCTCTGCTTTTAACTGAACTGCCTATCAAATTATAAAAATTTCAAAATGGAAGCAACTTCCTGGGCATATAATCCTATGCTTCCTTTTACCAGTGAAGAAACTAAGACCTAGAGAGGTTAGGGACCTTGTCCAGGGTCATAAGGGTGATTCCTGTAAGACCTGGGCTGAACCCTAGGGTTGCTCACTATTAGCCTTCCTGATTATTCTGCTGCCATTTTCTGCTTCTGTGTTAATGGCCAACAGCTTTGTCGGTCAGCATGGAGGATAGCACGCAAGGCTAGGAGTTGTGCCCCATTTCACCATCTGATTGGTTCTGTGTCCCATAGGTTATGCCTTCAGTGAAGATGGTGAATATTTTGCCTATGGTCTGAGTGCCAGTGGCTCAGACTGGGTAACGATCAAGTTCATGAAAGTCGATGGTGCCAAAGAACTTCCTGATGTGCTTGAAAGAGTCAAGTTCAGCTGTATGGCCTGGACCCACGATGGGAAGGGAATGTTCTACAACTCATACCCTCAACAGGATGGAAAGAGTGATGGTATGTAAAGACTTCAGTGAAGCACATATTTCCCCAAAAGGAGGTGTGACTTCCCAAGACTGAAAAAGAAGCTAAACTCTACCTAGAGGTTATTTAGGCTAAAGCCAGGTTTTCTCAAAGGGCATTGTGTCAGTTGGCTTTGCTATGTAACAGACCACATCAAAACTTATTCTTAGTTTAGAATAATAGCCTTTTTTTTTTTTTTTCCTTCTGATCCCTGGGTTGACCAGGCAGTTCTGGGCTTAGTTGAGAGCTGCCATGTGTGTGGCCAGCTGCAAGTCGGTTGTCTGATCTTGGCTTGGCTCTCACATGTCTGGGGTCTGGCCTAGGACTACTGGGCTATCTCAGCTTGGATCTGTGTGGTCTCATCTGCTAATAGACTGGCCCAGGCTTGTTCACTTGGTGACTCAGGAGTGGATTCCAAGAGGGAGAGCTGGAAGGCACAAGCCTTTTGATGCCTAGACTTGTCACTCTAATTTCTCTGCATTCTGTTAGCCAGAGTGTCATAAGGCCATCCCTTTTCAAAGGGTGAGGAAATAGGTTCAGAAATTGGGGCCATCATGCCCCTAATATGGGTCCTTCTTAGTTGTGTTATGTCTGCCAGGGATTACTGGAGAAGATGGATGTTTTAACACCACCACTCTATTGGATGACGCTCAGTTAATTGTAAAACCCGATGCTGCAGTAATCTCATCTCTCTGGTCAGCAGTTATAGTCACCTGTTGATTGTATTTTGGTTTCCTCTTTCCTCCTTCCTGGTCATACTTTTATTGTTTTCTTTGGTTGCACAAAGATCCTATTGTATTCCTTCTTTCCCCTTCACAATACCTTTATTTTATTTGTTTATTTTTATAAGGTGCTGAGGATCCAACTCAGTGTCTTGAACATGTAAGGCTAGCACTGTACCACTGAGATACAACCCAGCCCCTTTCCCCTTCACTCTTAATCTCCCCAGACAGGACACATCCCTGGGTCTTACTGGTATAAGCCATCAGCATCATCTACGTTATGCTACCCACATTTCCACATGGTATGTTGCAGTCTCTTCTTATCTTCATGGTCATACAGCTGATTTGTACAATCTATTAAAGTTTAGGAGGTTGGGTACAGGGGCTCAATGACTTGCTGGAGAACTTGGGAAGACAGGACAGAGTATGCTGCTCTGGGGCTTTCTTCTATATGTGACTCCCTTATCGTGACTTGCTGTATCTTTGTCATCTTTAGATATGCTTGATTTCTTTTTTTCTCAATCCAGTTGAATTGAGAATAAGGTTACAATGCTTTTCTTCTCCTTTGGCCACTTTTAGCTTTTGCTGCCTTTTGATGAGACTACTACTGTAAGACCTTTTCCTTAACTCACCAATGAACTACAAGAAGAGCTAAGAGTAGGCTTTTTGTTCAAGAATGTTGGCTAAAGAAAGACATCTGTGCCCTGTACTGAATTAGCTGCCTATGTTAAGAGTGCTCCAGAGTTAGACAGTGTTGGTTATTTCCAAGCTCTGGGAGACAAAAAATAAGAAAAGCACAATTGGCTGAGTTTTATTAAAGTACAGTGTTATTAAGTTAACTTCTGAGAAGCATGAAAGTTGTTATTTCTCTTCAGCCTTAAGTGGCAAAAATAATAATAATTAGTAAATGTGATTGACTTAAGAAAGCCAACATCATCTCCCAGCTGTAATTTTTCTGCCCTCTTATTGAGAGGGTCTGTGTAGCCTCTGAGACTATAATGGGGCCTTGTGAATTAAGCTAAGCAATTCATGTTGTGCTTCTTAACAGGGTTCCTGGAAAACTATGAATATCTCCAAAGTGCCATAAATATTTTTTATATTATATCTTTTTTCTTTCATTGCTCTGATAACTTGTTGTTTTCAAAATGAAAAACTAAAGTTCAGTCTTATAACTATCTCTAAAATCAGCAACACTACTTTTAGGTGGATGTGCAACTAGATATTTATTTTTTAATAAACTTGAATTCATAGCAAAATTAGAGGAAGAAACAGATTTCCCCTGTACCTACTGCCTGTCCATATACACGCATAGCCTTTCCCATTATTAGCATTCTCCATTAGTGTGGTACATTTGTTATAAATGATGAATCTATATTGACACAGCATTATCACCTAAATGGTGATAATGATACATTAGCTTACATTAGGGTGTGCTCTTATTGTGTGTTCTGTGGGTTTGGACATAATGCCATGTATTTAGCATTATAGTATCATACAGAGTATTTTCACTACCATAAAAAGATTCTGGGGACTGGAATCGTGGCTCAGTGGTAGAGTGCTTGCCTAGCATGCATGAGGCTGTGGGTTTGATCCTCAGTACCACATAAAAATAAATAAATAAAGATATTGTTTCTACCTACAACTAAAAAAATATTTTAAAAATATTTTAAATTATTGGTCCACCTATTCTACATGTACCACAGTGTATTCATTTACCTACACAAGGATAGTTTAGTTGATTCCAGGTTTTGACAGTTATGCATAAAATTGCTGTAAAAATTGTGGATAAGTTTTTGTGTAGACATACAATTTGTTCCTTTGGTTAAATATTAAGGAGCACCGTTGCTGCATCATGTGGTAAGTGTACGTGTACTTCTATAAGAAACCTCTCAAACTCTTCCAAAGAGTGGCTGCACCATTTTGCATTCCACCAGCCAAGAATGAGAGTTCCTGTGGCTTTATATCTTCACCGCTATTTGGTGTTATCCACGTCCTGGATTTTGGCTGTTCTCATAGGTGTGTAATAGTTCTTTTGATATAATTTGCATCTCCCTGATCATGTACTGTGTGGAGCATATTTTCATATGCTTCTTTGCCATCTGTATATCTTCTTTGGTGAAGTGTCTATTAAGGTCTTTGTCCCAGTATTTGATCAGGTTGTTTATTTTCTTATTTTTGAGTATTAGTTCTTTCTGTATTTTGAACAATAGTTCTATATCAGATAGGTGTTTCAAACATTTTTCCCAGACTGTGACTTGTCTTTTCATTCTTTTGATAATATCCTTTGCCAAGCATAACTTTTCAATTTTAATGAATTCTAGTTTATCAATTATTTATCTCATGGATTATGCTTTTGTTGTATCTAAAAAGTTATCACCAAATCCATGTTCATGTAGATTTTCTCCTATTTTCTTTTGGGAGTTTTATTGTAGTAGTGTAGTGTGTTTTACATTTATGTCTGTGATTTAATTTTTTGTGAAAGGTGTAAAGTCTCTGTTTAGATTCTTTCTTTTCCTCTCCTACACCTCCCTCTCTCAACATGTGATGCCCCACCATTTCAGCTGCCTTTGTTGAAATGATTGTTCGCTCCATTGTATTTTCTTAGTTCCTTTGTGTGGGTCTTTTTCTGGAGTTCATTTGTGTTCCATTGATCTGTGTATTTATTCTTTCTACTGATATCACATTGTCTTGATGACTGTAGCTTTAAATAGCATGTCTTGAAGTCAATTTGTATCAGTCCTCCAACTTTGTTCTTTACCTTTAATAATGTGTTGGCTATTCTGAGTCTTTTTTGCTGTTCATATCAACTTTAAAATGAGTTTGTCCAAATCCACAAAACACCTTGCTGAGATTTTGGTTGGGATCATAGTGAATCTATATGTCAAGTTGGAAGGAATAATGACATCTTGACATTATTGAGTCTTGGGCTCTTTCTCCATTTACTCTTTTATTTTCATCAAGTTTTGCAGTGTTCCTCATACAGATCTTGTACATATTTTGTTAGATATATACCTTTCTTTCTTTCATTTGATTAGGTACTAATGTAAGTAGTATTGTGTTTGTAATTTCAAACTCTTCTAGTTCATTGCTAGTGTCTGAAAGCAGTTGATTTTTGTTCATCAATCCTGCAACCAGACAGTTAACATTTTAAATGTTTCTAGCATTATATAACATAGGTGGAACTGATTTTCTTAAAATTGCCAACTGCACTTCAGTATACATTTTTAACTCCTCAGGCACAGAGACATCCACCAATCTCCACCAGAAGCTCTGCTACCATGTCCTGGGGACTGATCAGTCAGAAGACATATTGTGTGCCGAGTTTCCTGAGGAGCCTAAGTGGATGGGAGGAGCTGAGGTAGTGTACAGCTATGAAATTTTTACTTTCAAAAATCATGTGTCATGGGTGGTATATTCTTGTTATGCAGTGATCTTTATGGGTAGTAAAAGTCCTTTGAGTCAATATTCTTTTTTTATTTTTTAGTATTTTTTTAATTGTCAATGGACCTTTATTTTATCTATTTATATGTGGTACCGAGGATTGAACCCAGGGCCTCGCACGTGCTAGGCAAGTGCTCTACCACTGAGCCATAAGTCCAGCCCTGAGTCAATATTCTTTTAAAAAAATATTGATATTCAATTTGATTCTTAATGACAAAGGTGATAAACCTTTTAACAGCAATCTCAGTGTAAAAATCTGAATACTAAAAGTAGTACACACACAAATATAAAAGACAATAATGTAAAGTAAAACATGAGCAGTTCAAAACTCAGAATTCTATTCAGGGTGAGCAAAGTAACCTAAAATTTTTCTTTACACACACACAAGTGAGAATGTGCATGTGTGAGACAGAGAGGTGTCTTCCTTTTTTACACAACTGTGCTCTTTCCATGCATTTTGTTTATACATTAGAATTAGCATCTTGTAGACACTTTCCCATCTGTAAATGTTCATGCATTCCTTAGGAGTCTTGCCAGTAACCAACCTCCAATGAAGTGATGTGTCCTGAACTTACTGTCCCAGGTTGTATCCTGTAATCTTGAGAGTCAGCCATGAAGAAACTTGGGGTGCTAAGAGGAAGAATCTAGCTCTTGCTAGTTTATGTCTGGGTACTAAGAAATATTTGTTGTTAAAGAGAAAATTTCCAAGTGTCTTAATATGGGTGGGGGGACTTATTTTCTCATTCTTAGTAGGAATGAGTGATCCAATATAAACTTTTTAGCTCATGGATGCACTTACCTTTTCTCTGAAAGACAATTAGAACTTTGCTAGGAAAGAGACATTTAACCTTTTTATTTCTGGGGTTTAAATGGTTTTGATTCATTGAGAGGCAGAATGAGAATTGGTGATATTCTACCCATGTGTGTTAATACACTACATATCCAGTTGTCCTTTTCTTTATTTATTTTGTTTTTTCTAGACCAAGGGTCAGTAAACTATTGCCCTCAGGCCAGATTTGGCCTGGTGTCTGTTTTTGTAAAGAAAGTTTTATTGGAGCCCATCCACCCACACTCATCGGACTTGGGAATTTGCCACAGAAGGCCTGTGATCCACAGGGAGGAAAATATTTACCATCTGGATCTTCAAGAAAGGGTTTTCCAGATTTTACTGGAATATGTTAAAAATGAATTTGTAGGACTTATATTTTATTTTCTTCAAATGCACTTCTTTTTTGTGTGTGCTTTTTCTTCCATCTGTCTCCTCACCAACTTTCCTGGCTGTAGACACTGATGTCACTGTTCATACCTATTTGCTTTTAGTGGCTTTCCTGATATCGAGGATCTAGTAGATTGTTTCTACTAAGTTTTGTCCTTCCTCCAGCTTCTCCTCAATTTAAGGACTTAAGCTTTCTGCTTAATGCAGATCATAGATGTTTATTTATAAAAGTAATACACATTTTTACCTTTGAGTGAAAATGCAATTAGGGAGATAAGTGTGCCACTAAAAAAATTAAAATATGAAGTCCTGTATTTTTACCTTTTTTGAGAGTGGTGTTAATGAGGAAAACTTAAAATAGCTCATTTTAATAATCAAATTTTATTGCCTCTGGATTCTTCATAAAATCAAAGAGATAAAAATAAAATCAAACTCAAGTAAAATTTTTAAGCTTCAAAGCTAATAATTTCATTGCAGCAGAACTTTGGTTGATAGAGTAATGTGAGTATTGAAAATAAGTGCCAGAATATCAATATATTATAGCACATAAATCTAAAAGAAAGCAAATACAGCATACCATATACCCCTCTAGCTACTTGAGTCATCTTACTAGCACTTGATGGAAGCAGCTACTTTTACATGACTTTTTTTTCAATTATAGTAAAAATACATAACTAAAATGTATCATTTCAAAGTGTCCAATGTAGTGGCATTAGAAACATTCTCACTGCTATGTGGTCATCACCATCATCTGTCAACAAAATATTCTCTGTACCCATCATACAAAAATTACTCCCCTTTCCTTCACCCCCGACTACCTATCAGCCACCGTTCTACCTTCTGTCTCTTTGCGTTGGACTATTCTAGACACTTCCATATCCTTTTATAACTGGCTTACTTCACTTAGCATCATGTCCTCAAGGTTCATGCATGTGTAGCACATGTCAGAATTTCCTTCCCCCTTTTCTTTGGCTGAATAGTATTCCATGGTATACCATGTGTTGTTTTTCCCTTCATCCTGGGACACTTGGGTTGCTTCCCTAGTCTTATTGCAAGGCTACTTTGGGCAGCTAGTGCTTACAAATAGGAGACGTGTCATATAGGCATTTAAGGTACAAATATTCAATTCTGTTAGCCAGATGATAAAAAGAAAAGCAGATTTAAATAATTCAGATGATCCTTCTGCTGTTCATTTAATAGATGTATACACAATGTAACGTGTCTGATATAATTTCGATCACAACATTGGGAAGGAAGTGATTGTTCCACGCATAGACAAGATAAAATACAAACTAAGGCATTACCTTGCAAGTTCATTGCTGGATATATTAGATTCCAAAGTGTCTGTATCTTTAACCACCATGCACCTTGCCTCGCTGGACAGAAGCAAAGAGGTCACACAAAAATAGTAATGATTATTTAAAGAGTACTAGTAAGTGAAGGATGCATCTGTTCTGTGTAGAAGTAATAAATGAAATAAATAAATTTTCATACAGACTGAGTCCAAGGAATTTTAACTTGGATCAAGGCCCTAATTAGTGAATTATGTGGAAGAAGTCTATAAGAAAACTAATGAGCTCAATATGAGGTGCCCCCTAAAGCTCATGTGTGAGACAATACAAGAATGTTCACAGGGAAATGATTAAATTATGAGAGCTTTAACCTAATCAGTGGATTATGCTGAGATGGATTAACTGGATAGTAACTATAGGCAGGTAGGATGTAGCTAGAGGAAGTAGGTTCCTGGAGGCATTTATTTTGTCCTTAATGAGCAGAGCTCTTTCCGCTCCCTTGTTGCCATGTGCTGAGCTCCTTCCTCCACCATGCCCTTCTGCCATGATGTTCCACCTCACTTCAGACTCAGAGTTTTGAGGTTGGCTATGGAAACCAGGAGCCAAAATAAACTCATCCTTCTCTACTTTGTTCTTGTTGGGTATTTAGTCACAGTGATAAAAACCCTGACTAAAACACTTAATAATTGGGTATGGGTAGACTCCCCTTAAGCCATATTCCAACTATTTGGGGGGTCTTGCTATGACCACGTCAGTCTACCAGTTTCCAGGTGAGGCATATCTGGCATTCTAGGTGACTGAAGCTTCCTGGTCTAGCCATGTATGATCATTCTGATCAAAGTGAAGTATCTTGTCACATAGAGGAGCACTCTGTCATTAAAACATGAGTTCTATAGCTCTGTAGGGATAAAGGCTTCAGAAGTCTCAGGCCCACCCTAAATTGATGGTTCAGTTGCAAATCTTTTACCCAGAAAAATCCATATTATGAAAAAGGTACTAAAGTGGATGTTTCTTGTGCCTTTCAAAGTATTGTGCTAAAATCAGGAGAGTCCAAGCAGCTGGTGTGTTATAGAACCATGTGGGCCAGAAGCACCCATGGCTGGAATACACATTAGAAGTCAAACCTGGCCTTTATTTAGTGACCTGCTGTTATGGTTTGGATATGAGGTGTCCTCCAAAAGCTCCTGTGTTAATGCAGGAATGTTCAGAGGTAAAGTGTTTGGACTGTGAGAGCTGTGACCTCATCAGTCCATTCTAGTTTGAAGGGACTAACTGGGTGGCAAATGTGGGTAGGTCAAGTGTGGCTGGAGGAGGTGGGTCACTGAAGGCCTGCCTTGGAAGGGTTCATCCTCCTGCAACCCCCTCTTCCCCTGCTCTGCTTCTGGATCCCACCATGAGACAAGCAACTTTCCTCTGCTGGGCTTTTGTCCTTAATGTGCTCCCTCACCTTGGGCCAGAGCAATGGAATCAGCCATCTGTGGACTGAGACATCTGAACATGTTAGCCCCAAACAAACTTTTCCTCCTCTAAGTTGTTCTTGTCATGTATTTGGTCGTAGCAACACAAAGCCCACTAACATATCCGTCAGATCTTAGGGCAATGTGGTAGTCTTCTTTATAATAACCACTCCCAAAGGCATGTGCTGCAGTTGTTGCTTTTATTTCTAAAGTATTTGCCATGGAACCAAAGAGCCACAGTTACAGTGCTAGAGAGGTACTGAAACAAACCAGGCAGTTTTTATTCTAGTGCCACCTGTGTGGCCTCAGGAGAGTCCCTTCATCTGTCCATGTCTCTTTTCTTGGTTTCCTCCAGGGCTTTTTCAGCTCTGAAAGTGTGTGGAAGGAGGATTTGTCACAGTTTCTCATAGATTCCTGAAGCGGGCTTCTGGCTGAGAACATAGCTGCTGGGTGTGAGAAGTGGAGCGTGCAGAGCTGGGTTTGTGGGTTTGGGTGGAGGGATGCTGTGGAGAGGGCAGGAGCTGCACGTGTGTCAGTCTTTCTGGCTGGCTGACAGCCGCAATCTGAGTTCACTGAGAACTTCCCTTCATATCTCCATGCGGGTGCCGTGATGACTCATTTTCCTGCCCTCACAGATGCCTTCTCTGCCTTCCTTAGAGGACAGGTCTTTCTTGCCTTGGGCAGGGAGAATTCAGTGATTTTCTGTCAGAAACGATTGTTGCTTTCCAACATGCTGCCTTTGGGGGCACATCTACCCCCACACCAAAAGATTTTCTTCCTTCTGGGAGAATCCAGAGCTTCCGGATACTTTGGGGGGGGGGGGGGCGGGGGGGGGTGGAGAGGTGGGTACTGAGATTGAACTCAGGGGCACTCAACCACTGAGCCACATCCCCATTCCTACTTTGTATTTTATTTAGAGACGGGGTCTCACTGAGTTACTTAGTGCCCATTGCTGAGGCTGGCTTTGAACTCAATGATCCTCCTGCCTCAGCCTCCCAAGCTGATGGGATTACAGACACGTGACACCTCGCCCAGCCTGGTCCCTTTTGAGTGATAGAATTATCAAAGTGCCATTGCGATTCAAAACAAAATATCACTCTCCGGTTTGCATGCTGCTTCCCTTTCCCAAGCCCAAGTATCCTATTTTAGTTTCTCCAGAAGGCACATAGGGGAGGAAATAGAGAAAGGGATGGGATCTTTGCTCATCTGCAATAGTTTGTGGGTCTATCTTGGCTGCTTACTGTCATGTGTGTGCCCACATGCCAGCTACCCCAGTGGTACTCTTTTAGTGAGATGTCCTCAGTTCTGGGAGTCTCTCTGCTGTTGTTCCCCTGTCTGGGTCATGCACTGTCTGGCTGACCGTTTGCACCACCCCATCCTCCCCAAGGCTTCTGCTCCTGGCAGTATTCCCTTGAGATTCACACCTCCCTGCTGCTCCCCCTCTGTTCTTTTTTAGCAGGGATCTTTTAAGATAACTTAAGGCCAGCTCTTTCCAGGTGCCTCTTGTCACAAGGGAAGCCCCATCTGTGGGTCACTTCATCCTGCAAGGAGAGGCTGCGTTTACCACTGCCTGCCTCACCTGCTTGTGAGGACCTTGGGTCACCTCCTGCCGTCAGCCTTTCCTGAACATGCTGGACTACTGTGCTCAGGAACTAAAGCTCCCTTGTGCCCCCAGGGTGTAGCACAAAACAGCAGGCATTGGCTCTGATGGACAGAAATGTCAGTTATTTGATATAGACCATGAGGCTTTAGTTGAAGTGCAGGATTGTGGAGGGATAGATGTGGTCATGTTTTAGAAGATTCTGTTGGATAAAATTTAAAAATCTCTATTTTGGTCCATTGTGAGCATTTGGTGTTTGATGGTGAGGCGTTCTAAAGATATCAAACATATTGAGCCGCTGTTCCCAGCAGAGGGTGCTGTAGAATGAAGATTGTGGAAGTGCATGAAGTCGCTTTAGAAAGGAGGAAGGAGAAAACGCCAAGCCTCTGTGTGATGATCTAGCCTACATGGAGAACCTGCTTCTACTGTACCTAATTTGTGAAAAAGTATTTTTTTTTGTTGTTGTTTTTTGTTTTAACAAATGTAATCCTAAATCTTAATACTTGTCATATATCACCATGAACCAATTTAATATGTTCACTTGTCATCTTTAGTAATTAAAAAAAACCATATGCATAATTATATGTGTATAATACACATATTACACACACATTAACATGGAAAGTGCATCGCCTGATGCTTGACTCACAGCTGGCCCTTGGTAATGTTCACCGCCTTTCTCTCCCTGTTCAAGGTCATGCTCATGAGTACCATCAAGATCTCACCTTACAGGACATCCACAGGAAAGGCCAGGGATGTTCCTAAGGACATCCTTCTCTGCCCCTCACTTCTTGAGTATTTTTGACTTGGAGCTGAAATGGTTCAGCAGTCTTCTTCCTAGTTGGCACAGTTCATGCATTTATTTCCCCCAGTACCTAGTAATCCCTTGTCTAGTGTCCACCACTGTCTTCCTGTCCTTAGCACTGCCTTCTGTGGTAACGTCCACCATGCTGATTAGAACATGGGATAATCTCTACAGCCTGGTCGGGAGGCAGAAAAGCCGGATGCCAAACTGCAGACCTACATGGGGCTAAAGCAGGAAGGATAATGCTGCTCTCTAGGCATAAAACAGCTCTTGACAGGAGAGATGTTTTTATAGTATAGGTTGAATATTCCTTATCCAGAATACTTGGGACCAGAAGAGGTTTTGGATTTCTGATTTTTCCTGATTTTGTAATATTTGCATATACCTAATAAGACACCTTGAAGATAGAATCCAAGTCTAAGCAAAAATTCATTTATGTTTTATATACAATTTACATACATAACCTGATGGTAATTTTTTGTTTGCTTTTGTTTTTGTTTTTTGATACCAGGGATTGAACTCAGGGGCACTGAACCACATCCCCAGCCCTATTTTGTATTTTATTTAGAGACAGGGTCTCACTGATTTGCTTAGCGCCTTGCTGTTGCTGAGGCTGGCTTTGAACTCAGGATCCTCCTGTCTCAGCCTGCTGAGCCGCTAGGATCACAAGCATGCACCATCGCACCCAGCTCTGATGGTAATTTTATACAACATTGTTCATGCACCTGCATTTTTGACTATGAACTGTTACATGGGGTCAGGTGTGGAATTTTCCTATTGTGGTGACATATCAGTGCTCAAAAAGTTTCAAATATTAGAACATTTTGGATTTCAGATTTTTGGAGATGCTCAACATGTAGTAATGTTGGATTTAGTGATTAATCACTTTTCTCACCTGACCTATGTTATTGCTCAGTAAGAGAAAAAAGAAAACAGAAGATTATTAAATAACTATGCTTCTCTGCCAGAGAAACCACCAGAGAGAGTAGAAAGTGGCTAGATGGTGTCAAGATTTACATTATTTATTTTAATTTGAATGGGTTTTCTTTTCATAGAATTTCCTCCTCTCTTTGTTGCGTGTAAAGCAGCACCTCATGTGTTGCTTGGATTGATTTCTTTTTTCCCCATTGCTGCAGTGCCATACTGTACTGGGAAAGCTGGCTAATGCGATCTAATGTTAGAAATGTTAGTTTAACGCATACTCTCATGTGCCTGTGGATTCTGCTGTGCTTCTCTTACTGACACTCTTTTTTATTATAAATCCATAAATGAATCCTGTTTATGAAAAGCCATCATTGTAGGTGGTTAGTTTGACATTTAAAAGTTTTCCCAAAAATTAAGTGTTGGAAACATAATTAATATTAAAGGAATGTTGTTATGATTCACAACTATTGTGAAAGGAATCCAAAGGAGTCAGTAAAACAAATTTGATGAAGTTTTCTGCTCTGAGAGGAACATGATGAACTCTCAAAGCTATTAAAATTCACTTTCACTTCTTTTGTTAGTATCCGGGACAATTTCAAGTGTCACCACTTTTTAGTATACCTTATGAATACGCAATTAATTCTTTTATTGTAACATAGAAAAGAAGACACTTTCCTCAGCCTGAAGAAGTGCATGTAGATTCAAATCATAGAAAAACTTTCTTCATCTTCTAAGTGGAAAAATTATACATATCAAAGAAATTTCATGTCCATGAAGATTTAGTTATTAACCCAAGACCACATGACTTGAGTTGAGCAGCTCCAGCATAAAATAGTTTTTTGAGATTTTCTTTGAAAATAATATGTTTGATAAAAGGCTACATTTCTTTGTATACATAAATATTAGTTTGTTTCCTGTCGTCTTGAAGGGCATCTAATTTTATAGATAGTTAAGCGATTAGAGAGGAAAATGTTAAACACTTTTCTCTGGATCTCCCTTAGCAGGAAGGAAGCCTCGCTCACTTGGATCATTGGAAAAACCCAGCTATTGTATCATGAAATAGTACTGACTGAGCGTTCATCAGCTTTTAAAGTTTTATTTTGCTGGTAATCAAAATAATAACAGGTTTATTTTTAAAAAATAAAGATCCCATTTTTTCAGGGAAATTTCTATTATTGATATAGTAATATCTGTTCCACACTTTTTTTTCCTGTAGATTCACACATGTCAATCAAATGACCTGAGGTAGATCTGACAAACTCCTGTAAAAATGGAGTAGTTTGACCAGGGCTGATCCAAATAAATCACACTTACATGAGCCATTAACTGAAGACATTAACTGTAAGACCATTTATTTGGAACTAGATTCTCCTGGCTGCTGTTTATTTTCTCTAAATTCTGTGGGTTTTCACTTTATGGGTTTTGGAGGAGTTATATTTCTGGTTATGCTAAGTTGCCTGAATAGTGTGTGTGTTAGACCAGCGTGTGTGAACCTAACAGAATAAAATAGAAAATGCATACTCTAATATTATTTATCAAAGATTTTCTTGGTAAAT
This sequence comes from Marmota flaviventris, assembly GCF_047511675.1. NCBI lineage: Eukaryota > Metazoa > Chordata > Mammalia > Rodentia > Sciuridae > Marmota > Marmota flaviventris. The sequence goes on from NC_092503.1 coordinate 57,564,712, forward strand.
ATCACTGTCTCAGTGTAGCCTAATACTACAGTTTGCACAATTAAAAGTTAATGAATTAATGTGGCTTCTTTTATAAAAGTGTAAAATGCAGTGCCCTGTTTTTTGGTAAATGTACATAAGTCTGCCAGTAACCATTGGGGGGCCTCTTCAAAAACAGAAGCCAACACTTCTGAAGGTTTCTCAGGTTAGTATGAAATATGCCAAGGGGAGAAGCCACAGAGGGTGGAGGGAATGCTTCTTTCCCATTCCTCTGACCTCCCTGCAGAGCAGTATTTTTTGATGAGTTTTTCCACAGCTAGACATGAGGGATTGGAGTTCACAGCTCAGCTGATTCATAGCCCTAAGCCACATTCTTTTATGTCTACCTTATTAGCAGTAAAAATCAGTATCTTGGTTCTCCATCTGTGGAATCCTGATTCAGCACTCAGGCAGGGAGACTTGTTCTGCTTGGGCCTGCCCAGACGACTGAGTGGAACTACAGTGGCCATGGCTTTGCTGTTCCACACACTGAGTATTTACCGGATGTCGTTGATATCTGGCATACTGTTACAGGTCAGGTTTCCTGGGAGGCAGATGCAGAGGTCAAAGGTTGTGAACTGTAAGTTTAGTGCGAGTACTTTCAAAGTCTCTGCCTTGGTAGGGAGTGAAGGCCCAGAGGGAGAAGGTGAGCTGCAACACACTCATTAGTGAGGCCTTGCCAGTTTTTCAGGGAGCTAATCTAGGTTAACCCTTCAGCCTTCTGTGACCCCAGGGAGGACAGTCATCTGGGTCTCCTGAATTAACCATTCCTTGTATGTTTGATGAACCCCAAAGAATGTAATGTTCTAGGGGGAGGTCATGCGCTTCAACGTGAGGAGGAATCCTCTACAGATTCTCAGCTGAGAGCTGTCTGCTCCAGCACCCAGCAAGGGATGAACGTGTCAGTCCGAGAGGGTGGCTTACCCTGCAGCTAGTATGTATGCTGATGACTGTCACAGAGATATACACCTGAGAATGAGTGTGTATAGCTCAAATGTATATTAGACAGCTCTCTGTACTGGATTTCTATACTAGCATAGCAGTGGTAAGAATGGAAAATCTCAAGCAACTTCTTTTAGGAGAATTCTCTCTCTCCTTCAGGAGGCAGTAAAGGACCATCCTTACCAGTAGCCTTCCCAGATCTCGCTCTTCTTCCCAACCCCCTCCCTGTTATATGCTCTTTTCCAACACTCCGTCATACTTTATGCTTCTTGCTATTAACGTCCAACAATATGGATCATTCTTTGTCTGTCTTCTACCTTATCCTGAGCTCGTGAAATCCCTGTCCTATTGATCTGTGTATTCCAGCCTAGGTCAGCAGAAGACACCAGGTGGACCTCAGTAAATGCTGATTGAATAAACAGTCTCGGCCCTGACTCCCCTGAATAGTGGCTGGTTGTGTTTGGTGTCACAGAAGAGATGGAAAGTTGGCTGGGACCTAGATTTTCCTATTTAAACCAGCTGCCTTTGGTGACAGTGGCCATGTCCCTTCACTCTGCACAAAGGAATATACTTTGTTATCAGGAGGTTTTTGTCCTTGAACCTCTGTCTGGTAGTCACCTTTGATGAACTGGGCTGGACCACCCAGAGGATCCATTTTACAATTACTAGTGATATATCCAAGTAGCGTTAGCCAAAGTGAGCTGATAAGGGGCTTTCCCCTTTCACTCAGACCCAAATGCTGCTCCGATCAGAAGTTAAGTTTCAGGGAAATCTGCCAGGGAAGAGGAGCCAAGGAAAGAGGGAAAAATGAGGTATTTCCTAAGCCTAGGGAGAGGGCTCTCCCTAAACTGGGGAAAATAGGCCTTCAGACAGTCACTACGGCAGGAGTAAAGAGGGTGGCCTTTGTCCTTGTTCTTTTCCTCTCTCCTTCAGATGTTTGTCTGGTTATGGAGAGTGAAAAAACTAAGTACCAGTGAATTACCAATGGTATTTACCTATCTGTAGAATACCACATTCTTTGTAGAACTAGATTTTTTGTCCTTTGTACAAATACTTTTATCAATATAGATAGTAGTACTTTCTTCCTTCATTAACATTTTCTAAATATTGGTCAATACTCAAAATATAATCCAAATGACTTCATAGAATTAAACTGTCAAACTAATGTGTATATTAAAAATTGACAATAATAAGAATGGTAAAGAGTTTTAGCTTTCCTCCCTGTTGGTAATATTAGAAATGCAAGTTATCAATTTAATAACAGCAAATGTCAATTTTTCATTTTTGTTAGTTCCTAGGATTTTGTTTTTGTTAATGTTTTATTTACATAAATGGTAGATTTTTATGAAATGAAGTGATTTTAAAAATTGGCTTAAAATGATACAAACATAAAGCAGAAGAAAAGTGTGAAAAGCATTAATATTATATATTTTGTAATTGGTCAAGCTAATGTTAATTGCAAAACGTCAGTGTTCGTAAATCAGATTAATAGCTTCCAGAGAACAGTTATTCTAGTTGCTGTCATATTGCTTTCAAAAATAACATTTTGCAAAGTGGAATTTGAAGGCCCAATGGGCCCTTGATTTTCCTGCTGTTTTGTTTTTCCTTTATGATTCAGGAAAATAACTTTATTCTGTTCATATTCAAAAGTCTTCCTCAACAAGATTTTTACCTTCTCCCAAATATTCCCAAAAATCATCTTTTAAATGACCTTGAAATAGTCTTGTGAGGCTGTCATTAGGAAAGTGTTACAATTGATTAAATTTTAGTGGGAAAAAGTGTATTTCTAATCTGTATATTTTGGAGCAAATGACTTGGAAATGATTTTGCGATATGAGACCTTGAGCACTGTAAGGTGTTTCCAGTTTAGCAAATTTTAGTGCCTATAGAATATCTCTGAATTGTAATGAAGAGAATTATAGGGAAGAAGACTGAGTTAGTTAGCATTCTAACAGCAGTGTGCTTTGGAACTTCCTGCCTTAGATTAAATATAAACTGCTACAACTATTGAGTCCAGCCAGAAATGCTGAGAAGAGCTCATTAGATGTGCTGGAGACAGCTGCCATGGAAGATTTGGTGTGGTACTTGCAGTGATTTTTACTGTTCTGTCTTTTTCTTGACTGAATCGATGCAGCTGAATTAGCCATCATTTACAATTGATGTAGCATGACTTTAAGCACTAAGCTCTACAGATTCTGTCTTTATTTAAAGGACAAGAGAACAAAAGCTTGAAGTATTGTTAATGAGGCTGCTTTCGATTTTGTTTAATAAAATTATAATTGAGAGATTGCTGATGATATTCTTAATACTGGATGGCCTAAAAAGGTAGGATTAAAATTCTGAACATAGCTTATTAGCTATTTATAAAGCTAACACTTTTACATTCTATTTTTCTTTAAGCTAAAGTTAAAGCATATAAAATTAAAGCTTAAGGAAAAACAGAATGTATAACTTATAAACCAATCAAAGAAGGAAAAACATTCATAAAGAAATTTATACTGATACAGGGAAAGGGGTAGCTCAGTGGTTGAGTGTATGCTTAGAAATACAACTGAGTTCAATCCCCAGCACCAAAAATAAAATGAGAGAAAGTCACACTGATAAAGTAAAAAGGAGAAAAGCATGTTGAATGGGATACTCAAAATTAAGAGTATGGAAGTCATTATATCAGCAAAATAGTTAATGAATTAAAAATACAGATTCTTAGATTGTATTTTAAAAATTAAATTGCAAGAGACAGTCTGGTTAGTTCCTAGGATTTTGTTTTTGTTAATATTTTATTGACATAAATGGTAGATTTTTATGAAATGAATTATTCAGACAACATTCAAAATGTCCACAATGACAACCACCATGGGGTAACTGGTACTGACTAGCCCTCCTGCCATTTATAGCTAGAAAACTGTATGAAGTAAACAAGCAACTGTTTTCAGATATTGGTCATTTGTCACCCAGACCTGACCCATGAGAGGAGAGTCCTGTAATTGCCGCAGCTTTCTGCCTGAGAATATTTTTTTGGACCCTAGCACAAGGATGAGGAACTCTGAGATTACAGTCTCACTGAATTAGGATCCAAATAGACTGAAGCCACTGGAATTTTCAGAGCAGAGTGCCAAAGGCCGGAACTATCCATTAAGAGTCTCAAAATTGGCCTTTAAATCCCTTTGTGTGTTTGGCTATGAAGTGATACATGCGTTCAATGAGATTCCATAACTCAAGCTAAGAACCCAACTTGAGAGCTATAAACTGACAACTACCAAAGGTCTGACAAGGCTGGGAGATGTTCACATTCTGATCAGAGTGGAAAGATCTGTGAACACACAGCATTTTCAACAGAGACCCTAGGGAGGCCATATCTTAGCAGTAGGTTTATACACCTTACTCGGCAAAGCTTGAAAGCAAACCTTGAATGGATCCAGCTGATGTATTAAGAAACTAATTGTCTCAAATGTTTTAAATCATATTAGAAAGAAAAATATTCAGACAACATTCAAAATGTCCAGAATCCAACTCTATGTATAAGGAAGTAGAAAAATATGACTAATAACCATGAGAAAAATTAGTTAGTAGAAATAGATCCAAAAATGACAGAATTAACATACAGGGACTTTAAAAAAGTTATTATAAAAATAATTTTAATTGAATGATATTTCATAACTCAAGCTAAGAACACAACCTGAAAGCTATAAATTTTTAGAAAATTTTAATATAAAGCAAAGAAATAGAAAAAACAAATATGAGTCGCATTTGTCTAGAGATAATAAATTCTGAAATGAAAGAATTTCTGCATAAGTTTAATAGTAGTTAGATACTATAAAAGAAAACATCAGTAAATTTGAAAACAGGACACTTGAAACTAAAATCACAAAGAGAAAAACTAAAACAAATAAGATACCAGCTCATTGACCTGTAGGACAATACCAGGTAGGGATGAGGGGACAAAAGAATGTACATCAGAAATACATGGCCAAAACTGTTACAAATTTGATGAACTGTTCAAACCCACAGATCTAAGGAGCCCAACAAATCACAAACAGGCTGTTAAGCAAAGTTCATTATAATCAATTTGCAGAAAACCAAAGATAACGAGAAAATGTTAAAAGCAGTGAGAATAGGAAACACATTACATACGGGAAACAAAAATAAGAAATGACATGATTTCTCATCTGAAACAGTACATGTCAGAAAACAGTGGAAAGATACCTTCTTAATGGGCGTGCCTTGACTGCTGTATTTAACACTGCAGTCCTTCCCCACACATCTTATCCTCCTTACTAAAACCTGTTAGTGTTCTCCATGGCATTTATCACTGCATAGTATGGGTTGGATCTGGAGGAATGTCACCCAAAAGCTCGTTTGTTAATGGCCTGGTCTCTAAAGTAGCAATGTCCAGAGGTGTAGCTTTTAGGAAATGGTTGGAACATGAGAGGTCTAAATTCATCAATACGTTAATCCATTTGATGGATTAGCAATTGGAATGGATGTTGGGGTGGGGGATAGGGGAAGCTGTAAGTAGGTGGGACATGGCTAGAGGAAGTAGGTCACTATCGGGTATGTCCATAAGGACTATACCTTGTCCCTGACGCTTTCCCACACCCTCTCTTAGCTTCCTTGTGCTGTGAGCTTAGTGACTTTCCTCTACCATACCCTTCTGCCATGATGTTTCTGCTTTGAAGCCAGCTAACTGTAGACAGAAACCTCTGAAGCCAAGAGCTGACATAAACCTTTCCTTCTAGTTACTTGTTACAGCAACAAAAAGCTGAGTAACACATTGCTATTTCCATATTTATATGTTTTTCTCCTTTATTAGATGTAGCATTTTTTTCACAGTTGTTCCCTGTTGTATCTTTAATATCTAGAAGCATGTCTTGCACATAATAGATGCCTAATAAATATCTATTGAATGAAAGATGAATAACACTTGGTATTGTATTAAGGTTCTCCAGAGAAGAAGAACCAACAGGGTATGTGTGCGAGTGTGTTTGTAGACAAGATTTTAAGAAATCCATTTCTATGATTGGAAGTATGACAAGTCCTAAATCTACAGGATGGAGACTTAGGGAAGGGTTTCAATTGAGTCTAAAAGCAGTCTGCTGGCTGATTTTCCTCCCCTCTTTCTCAGGGAAGGATTAGTTCTTGTAAATCCTTCACTTGATTGAATGAGGCCCACCCACACTTTGGAGTAAAAGGTGCTTTACTCCAAGCTCACTCATTTAAATATAATCTCATCTTAAAAACATCATCACAGAAACATCTTGAATAATGTCTAACAAAATAACATCATAATAAGGGTGTGGAATAGTCTTATACATAGTAGTATAAAGTCTGTATAGTATAGTATATAGTAGTGTATAGTTTTAAACTACTGCCATGTAACACCATAAATTGGTACAACCACTTTGGAGAATAATTTGGCAACATCTAATAATATTTGAATATGTGTATATCCTACTCTGAGCAATGTTACTTCTGTTTCTATGTCCTGGGATGCACTTTAGATCACAGATAAAGCTTAAAATTTTTTCTGAAGAATTGTTTGTAATAGTACAAAAATGGAAGCAATATAAATATATTATGGCTGGAAGAGGAATCAGGGTTTAATAGTGTGCAGGAGTTAGCAAGAATGAATTAGAATTACATATACCAACATGGACTAATTGTAAAAGTTTAATGAAAAAAATTTAGTTGCAAAAGGATTTTTTTTATAGTTTGATACCACTTTTGTACACTTTGACAACTCAATAACATATTGTTTGTTGCAATGGATTTTTAATCAAGATTTTTTCACTACCCAAGATTCTGCTGATTTCACACTCAAAAGGGAAATCCTCAGAAGCACAGACCTTTCATCTCAGATCTTGTGGTAGAGGTGACAAAAGATGTGCATAACAAGTTATTCAGTGGAAACTTGCCCATGTGACCAGTGGACTTCTTGTATCTACACCCACTTCTCTCATTCTTACTCATTTAGGACAATGACTTTTAAAATATGTAACCTATAAACAAACTTAAAAGTCAAGAATGCCAATGTTCCAAAGACAGATTGCACATATTTTCAGTTAAAGAATAGATGAAGAATTGAAATAAAAAAAAAAAAATCACATGGGAGTCATAACATTCAGTTGCACCTATTGATATTTTTTACTTAAGTAACTCAGTATGTTTTCTTTAAGAGAGAAATAAATTGAAATTGATGTACTGTTTTTTTCTTATTAAGATTTTTTTTTTTAATTAGATCTTAAGTTTGGGGTAAAGACATTGCATTTGAAGTTAACCTTATTTTTTTATTTAACACTTAACAATCTTCTCACAAAAAGTCTGTTCTGATCAGGCCTCTGCACTGTTTTTGTCTCCTTTGTAGTTATCTGATGACGGGCGCTATGTCTTGTTATCAATAAGGGAGGGATGTGATCCAGTGAACCGACTCTGGTACTGTGACCTGCAGCAGGAATCCAATGGCATCACTGGTATGTTATTTTTCAGACACAGATAATTATTCCAGGAAGCTCCATGAAAAAGCAATTATTTTGATTTTCTAATTGATTTTCTAAGAAATCTTCTTCCATTCTACCATATCATCTCAGTTCATATGATTTTATTCTTGTAAAATGAAGAAAAATGGGACGAAGCATTTTCTTTGTAGAGTGAGGTTAACCATGTTTTGTGCACTTGAGTGTGAAAATATCCAGATGGAAAGTGTTAGGGAGAAGCTGCCCATTGGTTTGTAAAGTCTTATAACTATCTAGATGTAATGGTGCAAACCGTCACAGGTGAGGGGTTATTAGAAAAGAAAGATTTGCCAGATTAACAGACAGCTCCTCAGTATGGAGCTACATGCACAGTAACAGCCTGATTTTGCTTCCTGAAGACTTATTTGTTGGAATGGGAAGCATAGAACCAGCCATTCTGAAGATGGTTCATTTTTAATGTTATCTTCCAACATCTATCATACCAACACTGTCATCAAGTGTGAAAGCTTTGCAATAGCATAATTTACTATGCCTCAGATAGACCCTGAATCTCTGTCAGACAGGCTGACATCTGGATAAGGGCACTGAACTAATTATACCATGTTCTGGTTAATGAAAAATAAATATATTGTAGAGATGCTTAATGCAGATTTTCAAAATGTACAATATTGAGTGCATTTCTGTAATAATTTATTTAACCTCTTTAATATCTAAACCTGATTGGGCATCCTGTCATTTTTAAACTTCTGAGCCGATCCACATGCTGGCATTCTTAGATACTACAGAGCACCATTCACACAAAAAGCTGGATGAAGTTAGCAACCTTTTTTTTCTGGTGCTAAATATATATCTCCATTTGATAAAGCTGTGTTATTGTCTTCAGTTAAAAATAAAAATAGGTACACCCATTTTGGTCTCAAGAAAACTATAACAACCATGTCAGTGTTCACATTCTCTGACATTCCTCACCACTATGTCTACATAGAACTGAGCAAACCTCTTAGGATTGAATGTGAATGAAGTAGTGTTGCTGTTCTGCACATAGTTCCTGTGTGATTCTGAGATGGTAGAAAGGACCTAACCTTTCTCCAGTTTATTAAAAATTCCAATTATAGTGTTCTTCCTCAAGAGAGCACTGTTTTCATTTTCTATTTATAACTGCATTATGTCTTTAAATTATTAAGTAGGCTTATGTTATTAAAAGATGCAAGGTAACAAATTAAAAAATACAAATTGCTTAACTTGCTTCAAATAGGGACAAAATTCCATGCATGTACTTGTATATTAAACTATTATTGCTTCATGCACTTTAAAAATAGCTAGCAGTATACTTTGAATGAAACAGGTGAATACTGCCTAAACTCAAAGAAACTTTTTTTATTTCCTTCCCAATGTCCTTATCTTTCCCTTTTTTCACCCCTCTCTCATTTTATCAGAAAATGCTAGGAATTAGAGAAGAGAATGCAATAGACAAGAGATTGGGATTCCAAAAGGAACATGGTGTGGAGGTATACTAGGCCCTCAAAAACAAGATTCTAGACAGTGTAGCCATGAAGGAATATGAGAACACAAAGGAGAAGCATCTGAGAAACCCTAAGTGGCTATGTGAAGACACAAAAAGAAAGAACAAATTATGTCTCTTACTGTGTGCTCACAACAAAGATCACTTCTGTGACCTCAAAATGTAGGGGGTGGATTTCTCCCCACCAACAAGCAAGCATTCCATCTGCAGTGGTTACCTGCTGGGTGTCCTTCAATTCAATTCAGTTGTGACCCCATCTTCCCAGAGATAGCATCAGATCCTGCAGGTTGAACAGTCAGTCCCATGAGTTTACCCCCACTTAGGACCCAGTCACAAGTCCAGGCTCTGGATTTCTGACTTAGTGGCTACCAGTTGGGGTTCCCACTTATTGTGTTCAGTTAATTTGCAAGAGTAGCTCACAGAATGGAGAAAAACACTATACTTAAATTTGCTAGTTTATTTTAAAGGAGACAAGCAGCCAGGTGAAGAAATATAGAGAGTGAGATCTGAAAGGGTCCCAGTGTGGGAACTTCTGGGACATGGAGTTGGACTGTGTTAACCTCCTGGCCCGTTTTTGTTCACCTTTCTGCAAGCCTCCACCTGTTCAGCTGTCTCGAAGCCCTTTGGGGGCTTGCATAAGCATGGTTGACGCATGGACAACCATGCACAAATGTGATTGGGTAAAAGGGGTGTGATGTAATGATACCAGTGGGGAAACACAGCGAGGCCTGTCTGTTCAGATTCTTCTTGGCCTCTTTGTGCAACATTCCTTCCTTGAGGGTTTGAGCAGGACTGAAACAGGGCGCCTGTGGTTAACTGTCAGAGAATTTCTTTGTGGCTAGCACAAAGGCAGGAAAGTAGGGGAAGATAAGAATGTATTTTTAGTTTTTATTATGGTCCACCTTGGTGAAAAGAAAATCTCATCCCTGTGACCTGCCTTGGAGAGAAAAGGGAACAGGGGAAAGGAGGGTAGGAGAAGGTGAGAGAGAGAGAGAGAGAAAGAAAGAGACAGACAGAGACATACACAGACTGGTTTCTGAGACCTAAATGCCCCAACATTATAACAAAAGATTTTGACCTTTATCACTCTGATGCTGCTTCAGAAACCAGGGACAAAAGGCCCAATAATTTAACTTTACTGTTCTAGTCATTTAGAGATTACAAGGGCTATGGGAGTTACGAGCCAAAAACCATGGACAAAATAAATCTTTCTTTTTCTCTCTCTCATACACATGCACGCACATACATGCACATATTCACATATACATATTTTACATATAATATATCTATATATAGATTTTAGATATATGATGTATATCATAATATCACAGCTTAGATGCATTCAGATTGTCAGAGCCTATTTACAGAGTAAGCCAGATCCTAGCCTGTCTTCCAGCATGGTCTTTCTTGAATTACTGACAGTTGACTTCTTTGCTTCCTAGGGAGGCTTTTTTTTTTTTTTTCAAGGAACAACTGGCATGCTTTTATTTTTTTTTTTTTTCATTTTTCTTTTTTTTTTTTTTTTTTATTTTTTAATTTTTTATTGTTGGCTGTTCAAAACATTACATAGTACTTGATATATCATATTTCACAATTTGATTCAAGTGGGTTATGAGCTCCCATTTTTACCCCATATACAGATTGCATAATCACATCAGTTACACATCCATTGATTTACATATTGCCATACTAGTGTCTGTTGTATTCTGCTGCCTTTCCTATCCTCTACTATCCCCCCTCCCCTCCCCTCCCCTCCCCTCTTCTCTCTCTGCCCCCTCTACTGACATTCGTTTGTCCCCCTTGTATTATTTTTCCCCTTCCCCTCACTTCCTCTTGTATGTACTTTTGTATAACTCTGAGGGTCTCCTTCCATTTCCATGCATTTTCCCTTCTCTCTCCCTTTCCCTCCCACCTCTCATCCCTGTTTAATGTTAATCTTCTTTTCATGCTCTTCGACCCTACTCTGTTCTTAGTTACTCTCCTTATATCAAAGAAGACATTTGGCATTTGTTTTTTAGGGATTGGCTAGCTTCACTTAGCATAATCTGCTCTAATGCCATCCATTTTAGGGAGGCTTTTGTGCAGCTTAAATGAAGAGACTGACACAGGGCTACCACTGATAAATGTTAGTATAATTGTTTTCCAAATTGTTCTCTTTTTTTCTTAAGTCTTCCAGAGAAACTTTAAGATTATTATGTCATGATATGAAATAAATCTATCTGCTATAACTGTGTGTAAACACAAATTTTCTTGGGACTCTATCTCTTGGAGTCACATAGGACCGACACATTTTTTACTAAAGTTATTCTGAGGTGCTTTATGAGTGAATGTATCAGAGAAGCAGAACCAGTAGTTGGTGTATATTAAGAGATTTATTATAAGGAATTGGCTTATGTGATTGTGGAGAACAGTTAGGCAATTCTGAGATCTGTAGGGCCAGCCTTCAGAAGGACGGACAGTCTGGTACTATTGTCCAGAGGTGGAATTTCCTCTTCTCTAGGGAAGCCTCAGATCTGTCTTGAGGCTTTTTCACTGATTGGCAGGTCCAGAGGGATAATTTCCCTTGCTTAAAATCAACTGATTGTGGATTTTAATCACATCTACAGAATGCCTTCACAACAACACTTAGGTTACTGTTTGATTAACTGGAGACATCAGCCTGGCCAGGTTGATAGAAAAAAGACCATCCCAGTGAGCTCATGGAAAACCACCTGGAAAGTAAGAGTCAACACATTTTATGATACTATCCTGGTTTCACTTTTTCCCAAGGTCACTAAACTGACAGTGTTATAAGTTCACTGAGGCATTTGGGAAAGTAGGTCATGTCTTGAGGATAAGAAAGCAAAATTGGGAGTGGATAATGGGAGAGGTGGATTTGAAGCTGTTCTGCTGGACACTAATGGGTTAATCAAGAGCCTTCTCCAGTAATAGCTGCCAGGTTCCAGGTACAGTGTGGGGCTTGTCATCTCTTTTAAATTATTGCTTTACTAGCATTGAATTTGTGGATAACAAACCTCAGAAGAGTTATTCTTTTGAATGGCAGTCCTGGGATTCTGGAAACTCTGGACAGTTGTAAGGATTGACCCAGTGGGGGTCAGTTTTGCCCTTGGGTTCAGAAATTAATTGCACAGGACAAGATTAAGAGAGTTCTTGTTTGTTAATTGATCACTGGTTCATTGTGGGTTGGTAATGTGATTATTATGACTGTTTAAAGAAACAAGTACTGTTGTCCCTTGGCATCCATGGGGGTTGGTTCCAGGACCCTTGGCAGATGCTTAAGTCCCTTATATTAAATGGTATAGTGTTTGCATAAGCCCTACACATATTCTTCTGTATTTTTCACATCATCTCCAGATTACTCATAATAGCTAATACAGTGCTGTTACATTAGTTGCTATGCTGTACTGTTTAGGAAATAACGACAAGAAAAATGTCTGTACGTGTTCGATACAGTTGCAATTTTTTTTTCCAAATATTTTCAATCTGGCTGGTTGAGCCAGAGGATGCAGAACCTGCAGATATAGAGTACTAACTGTACTGTATGTTTTTAATTATTGAAGAGATTAAGTAAATTTAATCTCTAAAAGGGGGTCTAAAAGAAGACATTGCAGATATACAGTGATCATTAAAATTATTCAAATAGTTCCTGTCAATTATAGTTGGGTATCTTGGGACAATAATTACTACTAAGCTTTAGGTTATATTTGAATTTAAATCTGTTCCACCACTCAATAACTGGTGACCCTGGAAGGTTGTTTTCCCCCTCTCTTAAAATGCCCATGTATGCAAATAGGAGAAGAGTGTCTGCCTCACAGAGAATTGTGAAAAATGCTGGAAATGCATAGAGAAGGGCTCAGCAGACTTCCTGGCCCACAGCAGGTTCTCAAGTATTTCTTCTTTATTCATTTTTCTTTTTTTTCCCTTATCTGAAAGGGTAATATTTGGAAGCATCACACTTTTGTTTTAGATTACAAAGAAAAGGAAATTGAGGGCATCCTTTAATTTTTTTTTTTTAAATTTCAGTTATCAAAACTGCTCTTTAAAAAAAAAGACAAAACTGCTCTAAATACAGGCTTTGGTATTAACTTGCAAAACCAGATTCATAATTAGAAGAGTCCTTTAATCAGAGAGAAACAAATACGTGCTCCTCCAGTGGAGACCATGTGGGAGGGTGTCTCACTATACAGGTTGAAAATTGACAGCTCAGGGGTTCGTGCCCTGCTGTGAGAGTGTCCACCTCCCTCTTGCTATTTCCTTACTTGCTCCCCATTTTTATTATCCTTTTTAAATGAAGGCAAAGGGTAATTAGCCTTGAACTTAAATTCATGAACACAAATGTCGGATGAGTTAGTTAAGAGCAGCTGATGAATGAAAATTAAACCCCATGTCATGAAACCTCTGCTTTTTATTACTGAATCTGCACCATTTTTGATAATCCTAGAGTCTTTCTGCTCTGACTTTAATCTTTTTTCCCTTAAAGGCAGGGAAAATTATCAGCATTTTTCATCTAGATTAATTCTTTATTAATACGCCACAAAACTGCATAGGTGGCTCTTCTTTCCTAATATGTTTGTACCTTTGTGTCTCAAGAAAACCTTCTACCCAGATGCCTTTTGAAATGAGAAGCACAAAATAAGTGTCCAGGAGCAATTTAATGTCATAGAAAAGGCACAGAGAGAGCAAAGCTCCATTATTATAGGGATCCATCAAATCTTGGGATCTCATAAAACTAGAATCATTTTGTCATATAAGTTTGAATTGCTGTTCTCTCCCATGCTGTCCATCCTACTAGCTGCCTTATGAAGAGGGCAGGTTTCCTGTTGTCCTGTGCCTCTTTTGGGAGAACTTTACTTCTGCCTTTCACATTTGCAGTGCTTTACCTCAGGATAATCTGAAGACATTGGTTGCATAGTTAGTAGCTGCAGTTGCTCCTTTTCCTTGCCTGGTCTGAACAGGTGCTTCCCATGGCCCACCTCATGTGCACCGCTCCGGAGAAGTGATATTAAGCTTATTATCTGGGGCTTAGAGGTTTATGTATGTTTTTAACTCTTCGAAACAGTTGACAGCAGGCGCTCTACAAAGAACATTCCCTTCTTCTCCACTGGCTAACATAGAAGCTTGTTTGCAGTGGCCTCATTCTGCTTTGGGATGCAAGGTGTCTGCCTCTGAGGTTCCCAGGTGCCCTTGTGCTTTTGGTAGACACTTTTCTCTATGTGTTGCCCTTTCCTCTCCCCCACTGTGCACAAAATCATTTGGTGTGCAGATCTGTGCACCTCATGGGCCCAGGGACCAAATCTGTCTTGTTCTCTGTGGAGACCCCAGTGCCTAGTGGTAGGTGTACACCAGCTTGTCCCTTAGTGATCCTTGTGTCCAGATGGCTGCTTTATGAGCCATCCTCCTTTATACCTGTTAATTAATTTACTTGTGAGCATTTTTTTTTTTTTTTTTTTTTTTTGGTCCTTTCTAAACCCTGAGAGAATGGTGTGTTGCAGACTGTGTTTCGGTCCTATGTTTTGTATAAGCAGATTTTCTGCTTTTTATTTTTCTGTTGTTTGTTTAAAATCAAAAGTGAAGAAGTATCAAGGTATAACTAAGGATACCAGGCTATTATTATTATTATTCAGAAAAAAAAAAGTCAGCTGAATCTTGACTCTTCTGATTCTTAATATGATTGATGCCTGCAGATGAGTGGAAAGTAATCATCCCCAACCTTGCAAGAAAATTATATCTGTCTTGATTTTTTTTAGTTATATTTTTCTCTACTTTTCTAAATTAAATCATTTATTTTGGAAAAAAAACACACATACTTTGTTTCCTGAGGTTGCTATAAATAATCCTATTTTGAATATGTAAAGTTGCTTCATATACTTAAACTAAATTTAGAATTAATTTCCACATATTTTCTACCTTACATTTAAATATCAGGCCTCAGAACTATCTCTTATCTCCCAAATATATGAACATTTAAAAGTTTACATGAAAATTTAAGTGAACTTATACTTTAAAATATAAATATATTTATAAGTATATGAATATATTCAAATTAGGCATAAGTTTCTAAGTATTTGTATTAGAAAAGTGGAAGATACTACTAATTCTTTTAAAATTTAAAATTGGTTCCTTTTGTTGTCTTTAATTATAGACAACTATAGGCAAGATTACTCTAAGATCTGGAACTGTGTTTTATGTTGTTAGGGAGCAGACGTGTTTGGATGCCCTCCTGTTGGGCACCGGAGGTGATGGCAGCCATGGTTGTCCTTCCAGGGCTCCTGCCCTCTGGACAGTAGCATGGAACTTGTCAGTGGCGGATTCTGGGGATTGTCAGAGGTGCTGTGACTCCATCTGCAGCCCCAGGCTCAGAGCCAGGACATCTCTAAACTCCCTCTCTGTTTTCTTTTCTTGTAGTTTTCCTTTTCTCTTTGTTTCTTTCTTTCTTTTCCTTTTTTTTTTTTTTTTTTTTTTTTGCAGTTACTTTATTCAGTTACTTTATTTCCTACTTTATAGGATAATCAGCAGCAAAATAGAAGCTGGCCATTTGTCCCTGTGTTGAATCGATTTGAAATTATGACCCAGGTTTTGAATAGAATCCGTAAGAGGCAATTGTTAGGAGAAGAGAACTGAATAAATCTGAGGTCCTTCTTGCTATTAACTCGACACACTTCTTCAACAGGCCTGAAGTGGTCTCTGCTCCCATCACAGCATTAATGAAGTGACTTTGGAAGGAAGGGGGTTGCTGCTGCTGCCTGGTTTCTATAAGTACACCCTGTACTGCATCTAGACTTTCACTCACCTGTCTCTCTGATTTTTCCTTTTTTGCTGCACGTTTGATCACTTCATATTGATTGGTACTTTCCATGGCTTTATTTTAATCCTTTCATGTCAATAAAGAAAATTAACTCTCTCCTGCACAAATTCATCTACACTACATGGTAGCATGTAACCATAAAAGAAAATTCAATATTTGTCATCACTGGCTAATACAGGGGGGCTGAGCTCCTGTTTTTAAGTAGTGGAGATGATATTGACCCTGTAGTTCATGTCCCGTGGGGTGGGCATCCTTTGGGAGTAGAGTGGGAAACAGGAGATACACCTTCAAGAAGTTGTAAGCAAATGAGCTGTTCTAAGCTTAACATGTCATCTGAATGTTAAAAGCCAGGCCAATAGAGGAGGAGGACTCCCGTGAGAAGTCAGGGAGCTGGTAGAAAATGTCATGGCTTCCTGAGTGGGGATGCAGATGCAGGAAAAAAAAAAGAATTAGAATACCAAAAGACTGCATGAAAATAAGAAGTAAAATATGAAATTTGATATAAAAGAGAAAAATACTAATGATAACATTAATGCTTTTGTGGGGCAGGTACTGGGATTGAACTCAGGGGCACTAGGCCACTGAGCCACATCCCCAGCCCCCCACACACACACCTTTTTTTTTTTTTTTTTTTTACTTAATTTAGAGACAGGGTCTCACTGAGTTGCCTAGTGCCTCAGTCTCTTGAGCCACTGGGATTACAGGCACGCAACACCATACCCAGTGACATTAGTACTTATTTTTTAAATTATAAAGACTTTTTCTAGATTAGATTTTAAGTTTACTCTCAGTAAATCCTTCTCTTCAGAACCATCACATTCCATTTACTTCTGTCACTTGAAGAATACTGTGGTTATCTGGAATAATGGTACCTATTTGCATGGAACATTCCCTGTGTGCCAGGTTCTGAGCTATGTGTGTTGATAATCCATTCAGTCTCAGCAAACTGTGAGGAGCACGGGTTACTCTCCCCAGGAAACCAAGCTGTGAGCCCAACTAGCTTTCCCAGTACCATTTAAAGATTCGGATCCAGGCCAGTGTGGGCCCCAGCCTGGGTTCTAATCATTACTGTGTGTCAGAGCAGGACAAAGGAGGACCTTCAGGCCAGAGGACAGCAGCCTCTTGCCCCTCAGTCTCCACACACCTTGAGTTTGTTGTTATTGTGATATGTGAAGCCTATATAGTTGTTATAAAATATAAAAAGCACTAAAGTACTATTATTAAGAGAACTTCATCATTTTCTATGAAAAGCAGTTAATCTCCTTGATGATTTTCAAAGAAAGGAATGAAAATATGTCTTTGCTCTAGGAAAAGCCTAAGAGGATTTGTTTTAAGCTAATCACTCAGTAAACAAATCGGTCCCCACCAAGAAGCAGCTTTATAAAAAGCAAGTTTAACTTTAATGTGGAGAGGTTCA
Organism: Marmota flaviventris; assembly: GCF_047511675.1. Lineage (NCBI taxonomy): Eukaryota > Metazoa > Chordata > Mammalia > Rodentia > Sciuridae > Marmota > Marmota flaviventris. Next base: position 57,581,886 of record NC_092503.1, read on the forward strand.
GAAATTTAATTCTTTTGGCTTCAGAGTGAATAGTGATACTTACAGACAAAACAACTTCAGAGAAAATGGGCAAAAAGGGAAAGGGTTACAAAGCTAAGCCATGACTGTTTTTTTTTTTTCAAAGCAATTTTTCTGTTTTCCATTTAAATCAACATGGTTCTCCCTTGTGTGTAGCAAAAATGAATGAGTCTCATTGTCCCATTGAAATACCTTTTCTCATCAATTATTTCTTTATCAAAACCCAGAGGCGGTATTTCAAAGAGCAAAAGGATTTCATGAGCTTTTAAAAAAAACTTCCTGCCCCGTGAGGGCCTACATTTTGGACTGTATATCAGATTTTATGGCTTGCTTATTCTGAATGAGCTTTTGACTCACAGTATGAATTTATAATTGAGTTACTGCTTCAGAATTTGGTAACAGAAAATGACCAGAGTGAAGTCTTGGTGTTCATTGGAACTTGATTACTTAAATACCTGTGCCACATCTTCAGAGGTATCTGTGTATTCAGCAGTCCTGAATGAAATTTCTACCTGATTTTGCCTCTGGTGCATACTTGTGGTATTTAGTATACACTAAATACCACTGGCTGCAAGACCATTTTAGGCAGAAACCATTAGATGGTTAGTAAGTGAAATATGGGTTTCACATCAAGAAATGCTTTATTGTCAGGAAAATATTTCAGGAATCTGACATTTCACTGAACTAAGATTTTGTGTTTACAAATGTCATGGTTGATAAAATTATGTTTCATCATCCTTATTATAAACAAATGATCCTTTCTGATTATCTTAAAACTTTGCATGGCTTGATCCTGTTTTACTTATGTTATTGTTCTTTTAAGGTATGGAGTTTATTGTTAAAGCCTTGTTGTGTATGAACTAAGATTTAATTTACCTTTGAGTGGATCACCTGCTGAGTAGTCTTTTGAGGTTAGTAGTTTGAAAAAAATACAATTGTAACTCACATGCAAAGTTTAGCCGTTTATGAAAATTGATTTAAAAACTGTTTCTGTAATTGGGCAGATTCAATATTCTGAATAATCTCCCAATGGAAATAGTTGAAATGATGTAAAATGTCTATAAAGTATGTTTCCAAATACATTGCTACTTTCGCACAAAATAAAGGAAACCATAGAGACCAAAACCAGAATGAAAGCAGGGAATTTAGGATGGAAGGTGGATTGTCCCAGTGGTTCTGCTGGGGCCAGCTGGATGGGAAATTCGGCCCATGTTTCTTCCATGGTTGAGATTCTAATGAGAGGTGCCCTCAGCCTAAAGGTGGTTGATAAATAAACCTGCAGTGTTAGGGCAGGAGTGTGCAGAGTATAGTAAGGAAACTTGCCTGTCTTCACCTTGGCCCTAAGGACAGATGAGGGAAGACGAAATGTGAATTTTCCTCCTAAACCATGAGAGCAGTTGTGTGCAAGTTAGTCAAACTGATGGTGCCTGTGAGGTCCAGAAGTCTTCAAGCCAAGAATTAAATTTAACGTGCTCCCGGGTTGGCTGTATTCCAAGAGGCAAGCCAAGGCAAATACAGATCTTCTCTGGAAGAGTGCCACTTCAGCCCAGGCCTCTAAGAATTCCCACAGATAAGAGTTTCAAGGGAGATCAGCAGTTCATATTTAAAAGCCTAAATCAGACAAAGACATTCACCCCAAGAAATAGAACCACCAGGAGCACCAGACTGGAATTATCAAATTCTCAGTATAAAATAAATATGTTAAATATACTTTTTAAAAATAAACAGTATAATACTGCTGTAAAATAAACAAGAAGCAAGCTTGGAATCATAACAAGAAATAAGATATCAAGAAGACTGAACAGAAGAGGAGATTAAACACAGCTAAAGAGAGATTTAGTGAAATAGAATGTAAATATTAAAAAGTACCTAGAATGTAGCCCACCAAGGATGGAAAAACGTGTTATTAGTCATGAATAAGAACAAACTCCTTTCAGACATGATAAACTAAACATTGGGACCAACCAGTCTGCAGAGGACAACTAGAAAAGCTCCCCACCTCCAAAAAAAAATGTTTGAGCATTTAACAAAGCAAAAGAGAAAGTGAATAATAATTGGTCTCAGGTAGTACCACGAGAGTGATGTAGTTATCTTAATATCAAAGCAGACATATCTAAGTAGAGATAAAACTTGATAATCATAAAAGGTTCAATTCAGTTTTATTTAAGTATAATATTTCTGTGTATATCTAGCAGCATAATTTCAAAATGTAGGGGGCAGAGATGAATAGACACAGTTAGAAGAAGACAAACCCACAGTTACAGAAGGGCATTTTCTTTCTTTTTTTTTTTTTTTTTTAGAAATTTATAGTTATATATTTGGGTTCATCCTGACAAACTCATACCTGAAAGGAAACAGATTTCAATTCATGATTTCCCACTTTCCCCTCCATTCTCCCTCCCCTTTTCCATTCCCCTTCCTGTACTCTATTTGACTTCCTTTTGTTCATCTCTTAATTTATATTTGATTGTTTCTATATATATCCTATCCTTCCCTCCCCCTTTCCTTTATTTTACTCTAGCTTCTGCATATGACAGAAAACATTTCAACCTTTGAGTTTCTAAGTTTGGCTAATTTCACTTAGCATGATGTTTTCCATTTCCATCCATTTACCAGCAAATGCCGTAATTTCATTCTTTTTTTTTTTTTTTATGAATGAGTAAAACTCCATTGTATGTATATATACACACACATACAATATCACAATTTCTTAATCCATTCATCTATTAATGGGCATCTCGGTTGATTCCATAATTCAGCTATTGTGAATTGTCCTGCTATAGACATTGAGGTGGCTGTATTGCTGGAGTATACCAATTTTAGATCTTTGGGGAAAATACCAAGGAGTGGGATAACTGGTTCATATGGAGGTTCCGTCCCTAGTATTCTGAGGAATCCAAACTGCTTTCCAAAGTGGTTGTACTAGTCTACAGTCCCACCAAAAATGTACAAGTTTACTTTCTCACTACAACCTTGCCTGTATTTATTGTTGTTCACATTCTTGATCATTGCAGAGGGGCGTTTTTTAAAATAAGCTATGATAGAACAAATGGCCAAAAAGAAATCAGTAAATACTTGGAAGATTTGAACACTATAATTAACAAATGACCCAAGAGGCATATTTAGCAAATCATACCCAGTTATCACAGAACAAACCTTTGCAGTTGTACACAGAACACTTAAAAAACAATTTTTTAAAAAATTAGGTCACCCAGCTTTTCTCAATAAATTTTAAAAGACTGAATTAATACCAAGTGCTTTTTAAGCCCAGTAAGATTTAGCCAACAGTTAATAGCAATAACCAAAAGATGAATAATCTCATAAACATAATGTCAAGTGAAAGAAGTCAGATGCTAAAGAATATGAATTATGATTTCATTCTATATAAAGTTCAAAAATGAGGCAAAGCTCAGCTGTGGTGTTTATGGATGCAAATGAAGGCAGAAAAGGTACAAAGAAAAGTGAGAAATTCTCAAAGTCAGGAGGATGGTTTCCTACTGGATGTGAAGGACTTGGTTGGAATATCAGGGTGTAAGAGTTTCCTCCTTTTATGAACAAAAATGTAATAATTTTCCTTCTGTATGTTCTTCCAGAAGAAATTTAGAATGATGTTGTCAGATTCCCTATAAATCTCATCTGGATTTTGATTAGAATTTAAATTTATACATTTCCTCTGAAACTATCTGCACCTTTGAAATGTTGGGTCTTTCCATTTAGGAATATGGTATACATTTCTAGTTATAAGGGTTCTTTTTTTTTTAATTTTTAAGTTTTCTTAGAAAAAATTTAGAGATTTTTTTTTTATATAGACTTAACATTTCGTGTTAAATGCATTCCTAGGTGTTTTATATTTGCTTCTGTTGTAAATGAGGTACACTCACCCCCATTTTCTAATTGCTTATTGCTAGAATATAGAAAAGCTATAGTGTTTTATTTCGGCGGGGGGGTGTTTTATTTTGTTTGTTTGTTTTTTTTTAAACTACTGGTCTTTCTTAGTCTCAGTTCCAATCACTTACTTAGAAATAATTTGCATTTTACTATGGGTAGATACTAGTAGTCATGGTTATAATTTTCACATTCCATTAGTATTTCTAGTTGACAGTTGAAAAGGAATGAGTCTTAGTAGGGGATAAAAAGATGGCTCAAAGACACACAGCTAAATATTGAGAGGACTGGGTTGTTTAGTGATTCTGGGGATTTGAACGTAGGCCCTTATGAGTCCTAGCTAAGTGCTCTACTAGTGAGCTAAATTCCTAGCCCAAAAGCTGGGGTTTTAACTGTAACATGTGTGACACAGAACTCTCTATGGTAAAATTGTATTTTCCCTAACAAGTTTTATTAAACAGCATATTATATAAAGATATGCTGTGGACGTGAATGAGATCATGAATGTAAAGTACTCAAGAAAGACACAAGGAATATAATTGAACTATCCAAGTTAAAGTAGCAATTTCACTGTGAAATTGAAAGGTGATTAGAGATACCTCAAATCTATCTTGGCCTTTCAGTAGTTTAAAGTCAACGAACTTTCTTGTTTATGAAATTTTTGAGATATTCTCTGATCGTTTATGTCAGATACATTTTGAAATTGATGCTTTCCCAGTGGATTGGGGTAGGGGAGGTTCTTTCTCTCCCCTCACCGCTAGCCTATTCAGGGGCCCCTTTCCTCTTTCTCGTGCCTTAGAACTTCCAGATATCATCTCTGCCTCGTGTTCTGAAGATAGAAAACATCCCCCCTCCATATACAAACCTACATCATTGTTTGACATTGGGATGGTTATGGGAGTGTTTTGTTCTTCACCAGGAATCCTGAAGTGGGTGAAACTAATCGACAACTTTGAAGGAGAATATGACTATGTCACTAACGAGGGGACAGTATTCACATTCAAGACGAATCGCCATTCTCCCAACTATCGCCTGATCAACATTGACTTCACGGATCCTGACGAGTCTAAGTGGAAAGTGCTTGTTCCCGAGCACGAGAAAGATGTCTTGGGTAAGATCACAAGCCACTTGAAATTCGTGCTTTGTTTTTGGTGAGAACACTAACAGGTTGGTGCATCTCATTCTCTGGTGACTGGTTACAAGGTAAAGAACCTTTGACCTCTAATCAGGAATAAATTATCTGAATAGTACATCCAAGTCCTTGCTGTGTGACACCTTGGTAGCTTACTATGAGATCATGTGGAAATGCAGAGTAAAAATCATAAAGGTATGAATTCAGACTATTAAAAGTGTTACTTTTTTTAAATAGCAGTTTTCTTTGTTTTCTTATTATCTGATGATAATCACCAACATTTAATTTCTTGAACTGTTTAGGTTCACAACCCTGGGCTTTAAGCTTTTGAATAATCTTCTGCTGTTTGCATTATACCTGTTGTTGATCTGCAGATGGGTTTACAGCCCTCTTATTAGAAAATAGACTATTGTCAGATTTAATTGAAAACCATTGTAGTTACTGTTTTGTGTACTGAACCACATTAACCTCTTGAGAACCTCCCTTCTATATTAGTTGTGTCCCACAGTGCCTTTCAATCCCCTTTTATTCATTTTCTCTGATTTTTCCAAAATGATATGCTGTTCTATAAATTATTTATTGCATGAAAGCTTAATTTGGTTAGAAGATTGACTAACTTGGGAGCTTTTAAAAAAAAAAAAAAAAATACAAAGGGGAGTTAAGTATTCTTAGGCCAACATGGCTTATTTGTTGCATGTGAACTTCTACTGATGGACCGAATGAGAATATGAGGACCATTCTGAAATGCAAAGGTGTATGTTCTGTAATTGAGAAAACACATACCCAGCCTGCATAACGCTCTGTGTCAGAACAAGTAGTCCTGCCGTTTGGCTTTCGTGAACAAAAGTAGAGTGTTGGAGTCAGGCAGGTCTAGGTTCATGTCCTGGACTCAAAAGGGACTCTTTCTAACTGGCTGACGGTGATGTGTTCTCTGTGCCTGGCAGGTATTTAGTTCTGCCATTGCTTGGAGTGAACTGCAGGTGATTACAGCTGACTCTCAGGGTTACCTTTCCTGTGGGCACTTACTGCTGGGGCCTTGTTTCCACAATTCTCTTGGTTCTGGAGGAAGCATTAGTTTGCCTGAGCTTCTCCTCAGCCCTGGGTATCTGACCATACCCTGCCACCCTCTTGCACTGAGATCTCACACCCCTGCAGCCAGTTTTATTAGAGAGGACCCAAAATAACCGTTGCCTGCTTGTTTCTACAAAGTCCCCATGTGCAACCCCAAGGCTGCAGACCATCCCAGGCTCTTCTTATTGTTAGCCAGCTCTTCTGCCTTCTAGATTTCCAGTTCATGTCCCCATCATTTCGCTGGTTTCAGTGAGGCGCCAGTACTTTCTCTCTCTCAGGCTGAGGTCAGTAGAAGGGAGTAACCCTGCCACTCTTTCCCCAGTGGGAAGGGAGACGCGTGGCAAGTGCTCGCTCTTAGCAAATCATCTCAACTGTCTTCTGAAAACCCTCTTTACACTCTGACCCATTTTTGTATTTGGATTAGGGTCCCATGAGTCCTGGAATAAGTCACTCACTCTGAGAGGCCCGTGGCTTTTTCCACACTGAGGCAGGAATATTCCCATAAGGGTAGCCACAGCCAGCCCATAGCCAGAGCTCGCTGAGAGCCAGACTGCACTCAGCTCCAGGTGCACTGACACTTGCGTTGGTGGGGTCAGATAGACTAGGGTGATATAAGTCTCCATGTAAGTACCCTGGTGTTTTGTAGGTGCAAATCAGGTTGAAATAGTGATTCTTATAGCGCAAGCCATCTTGGATGTTGTAAATATTTCCTAAGGCATCTGAATTTCTGCCACCTAAAGCTTAAACGGGGATTTCTAACTGCCTTAAGGTGGCATCCTCTCTCATTGGTTGATCTAGTGAAATGCAAATTAATTGTTGGAGTTGGGAGGGGTGATTTTTTTTTTTTTTTTAACCTTCCTCTGAAAGGTTATAACTTCTTTAGACCGGAAAGGGGAAATCTTCAATATTCACTAGAACTCATCAACTCAAAAGAGAAGCACAGTTGAATTTGCTATATATCATTAGCACAGAATGCCCTACCGAGAATAAAAACTAGAGATGAGTCATAAAGTACAGCCATAAAGTCAGAGCTTTTATTAATGACAGTCTACAAATCTCCTTGTCCTTTTCTTATTCACTGTCTGCTTTGTAATTCTGATGTACTCATAGTTAACACAGATTGACTCTTCTTTGACAGCTGTAATTTACTTCAGTTTTTTCCCATACTTTTCTCTCTTTAAAACATTAAGCCTTGTGGGGCTGGGGTTGTAGCTTAGTGGTAGAGCGCTTGCCTAGCATGTGGGAGGCACTGGGTTCGATTCTCAACAGCATGTACAAATAAATAAAAGTCCAAAAAAATATTTTAAAAAAATAACATTAAGACTTATGAAATGTATTGCTTGATTCAGGTGCTCTTAAAAAGAAAGCCCTGTTAGAGAATGAGCAAATCGCCTTGGGTTGTGAGACTGCTTTATATCCTCACTTGAGGAAAAGTTTGCCTTGGTTCTTCAAGCAACCCCAGATTAGGAGCCCTGGTGAGCTGAGAGTTCCCTCTGGGGAATGTTCATGTGGGTAAATGATAACATTGTAAGTGTGAATTACTGGTTTCTTGGGTTGTGAAAGCAAACAGTGTCAAGAAGCCCACCATGAAACCCGAGAAAGGCTTTTCAACATGTTTGAACTGCTCCCTGCAGCCCTAGCCTACTTCCAGGTGACAGCATCCCTCCCTCTGGATGGCCTGTCCTACCCCAGGCTGACCTCTGTGCCTGCACTTCTATTTTCCCCTTTTCTTATCCCCTCGCTGACCTCTCCCGTCCCAGGAGTACTGTCCACTGAGCACTGTCAATGCCCACTGCCATCCTGGGAGTTGAGGAGAAGTCATTTCTGTACCCCACTCTCCCATCCCTGCAGTCAGCAAGGCCTGGTGATTTTTCTTGGGAAGTTAGTGCCTTTCAATTCTGTACTTCCCTGTGAAGGCTTTATCCCCAGAGTTCTGACTGGCTTGTTGTAATAGTGTTCATACTCCTCTCCATCCTTCTGTAGACATCCATTCTGCATTCAACTGTCAGATACTTACATCCTTGGAGAGGGGCATCATAGTACACAACTATAATCTCAGCAACTCAAGAGGCAGAGGCAAGAGGATCACAAGTTTGAAGCTAGCCTCAGCAACTTAAGTGAGGCCTTGTCTGAACATAAAAAGGGCTGGGGGTATAACTCAATGGTAGAATACCCCTGGATTCAATCTCCAGTACTGTTTTTTTTTAAAAAAAAAAAAAAGACTAGCCCAGGCAACATAGGGAGATCAAGTCACAAAAAGTAAATAATAAATAAAATTAAAAGACACATCCTTTATGAATTTGTCTTTACTTATGTTGCCGTTCTGTTCAGTGGCTCCTCAGTAACAGCTGACTGAACTCCCCTCTACCTGCCATCCACATGCCCCATCATACCTCCACCAGCATCACCACCCACCACGGAACTGAACAGCTTACTAGTCTTCCTCCCTTCTAGCCTCCCAGCTGCTCATTCATTCATTCATCATTCTTTCCTCTCTCTCCACTCTGCCCTTCTTTTCTTGAGTCTCATGCATTTCCATCACCTTGTCCCCTAGAAAGGTAAGGTATCCTTTCCCTGTTAACCCCTCTGACACCCCACCTCCATGTCTCTATGCCTGTACTTAAGATAGACTTCAACCCTGCTTAAGGATTTACTTATTTGGGGCCCTCAATAAACCACTTACTTTTGGTCTACATTTTACTACTTGTATTTTTAGGACTGTATCTCAAGGATAGAAATGACCTCATCTTCCTACTTATCGCTCTGGGACCTTGCAGAATGTCTGGGTATCTGATATAAACCAAGGAGTTCATACATTCTTGTCAAATCATCAACCCTTTGAAACATGACTCACAATTCGATTTTTGTTCTTTCTACCTCACCCCACAGCTTGATGTTGGATACAAAATATGTAGGCAGGTATGCTAGTCAGCTTTCCATTGCTATGACATAATACCTTATAAGGATGAAACGTTTGTTTTGGCTAATAGTTTAGTAGGTTTCAGTCCGTGGCCACTTGACCCTATTGCTTCTGGCCTGTGATGAAATAGCACATCATGGTGTGAGCTCATGGAGAGAAGGTTGCTCACATCATGGTAGTCAGGAAGCAAAAAGAGAGAAGGAGAGGCAGTGCAGTATCCCCTTCAAGGGCACACCCCAAGGACCCGAGTCCCTATCATTAGGCCCCACCTCAAATTCCACCACCTCCTAACAGCGCTACAGACTGGGGACCAGACCTTCCACTGTGAGCTTTGGGGGACATTTATGCAAACCATAGCAGCAGGGTTGTTTGTCATCTCAGGCCCCGACCCCAGGTGGAGGATGTTTTGTTTCCTCTGAACATATCCATTATAATCACTTATTAGAGAAATTGGCTGAAACCAGATGAATGATTAAAATCAATTATAAAAAGACTCTTGCATTTATCTTTGCTTTAGTAGCACCATGGAGAGCTCTAGAACTGTGCTGTTCAATTAATTAATAAATCTTTCACTTATTTTCAAGTCATTGGATTTTTCTCCTCCCTCTGTGTCTTTTCAGAATGGGTAGCTTGTGTCAGGTCCAACTTCCTGGTCCTGTGCTACCTCCACGATGTGAAGAACATTCTGCAGCTGCACGACCTGACCACCGGTGCTCTCCTCAAGACCTTCCCGCTCGAGGTCGGCAGCATCGTGGGGTACAGCGGACAGAAAAAGGACACTGAGATCTTCTACCAGTTCACTTCCTTCTTATCTCCAGGTGAGGGTCTCTTCACTGCTAGTCACTTGAAAAAAATCAGACAAGGGATTTCTTTTGGTAAATGGAAATACAATGCTGTTATTGCAAATCACACAGGCTGTTTTGTAGCCCAGATTACTTAATGGGAATAAAAGAGTAAAAATAGATGCTCAGAACAAAGGAAAATGTGAACACCTAAAAGTGCACCCTCATAGATCTTGTATTCTGAGTCTGTTCTTCTGGGGACGGGAACAACTATTGTTCTAAGTTGATTAAAAATTGGTGCCAACACATATCACCCTCAGTTCAGCCTTTTGGTCTATACAGTCCACAAGGACACAGAGTGAGGTAACAAAAATAAAACATAATACCTGTAGCCCCCCAACATTAATAAATCTGGCAGTTGGTAAACTGATTTAAAATATGCTTCTAGTCTTAACCTTATGAAAAAAAAAAAGTGTGTTATTTTGGTTCTAGTGGGAAAGGAAGTATACTTGTAAGATTTTTTTATTTTGAGACAAGGTCTCAATAAGTTGCCTAGGCTGGCCTCCAACTCATGATCCTCTACCTCAGCCTCCTGAATAGCTGGAATTACAGGTCTGCACCACCACACCTGGCTAAAAGAATTTTCTTTTTCAAGTTTTTAAAAAGTTGGCCACGTTCATTCTGCTTTGTTTTGTTTTTTTTCCTCTACTACTCCACTGTACTGTTGGTATACAGTCACAGCTGTACACATTCTGTGATTTGTCCCCAGGAGTCTGGCTTAGTTGGCAATTTGCAACTGACCAGGCAGAGCCTGTCTTAAAAGCAGTCTGGCTGAAAAATGTCTGCACTTTCCTTATTCATTTGTCGAGCTCCTTCAGCACTTTTTGTCCCACCTGATTTTGTTGCAGTCGTTGGTTCATTAGAGAATTAGGAAGTTGCAGGAGAGAGTTCGGCAGGTGCAAGTAGCTCCGTCCTCCTCTGGGATTTGGCCAGATCACAGTAATGCCTCATCCACTTTTCCTTTGAGCCTCTGAGTCACAGAGCTGGCAATGGATAAGAAATCTTATCGTGGTGACAGGTTGCTGTCAGGGTTATTAAAACCAAGAGAATGATGTTCTGTAAGTAGGTCTGAGAGTAGACCTGGCAGGCTTTGCTTTCTTCCCAAACACCTTTCAGAAGATGGGGTGGGGGGGGCCTGGGAAAAGAGTCCCAGGAATTTGGAAACCATGCCCAAGGCCTGGAGTCAGAACTCCCTGTCAGGCTGTGTCCCCCACCCTCTCTTCCCTTTTCTCCCTGGAGCCTGGAGGGCAGCAGCAGCCAGTGAGCAGACGGAAGAATCCATTTTCTCCAGATTAACTCACTCACCCCACTGCTGCAGGGGCCACATTTATCTCCTCAAACTCATATTGGTTCCCAAAATTTTACTTTGGAAAAATCTCATATCTTGAATGGTTTAAATGAATAAAGAGCAAAGAAGAGCACAGGCCAGGGGAGAGGGGGTGACTCACCTGCTGTTAATGAAAGCCAGCATCCCCAGAGGCCTATAAAACTCCTTCAGTGACCCCATGTGGCCATTTATTTCAGGGACAAGCTCATCATAACCTAGGGGAAGAAAGGGCTCATTGTCCTAGTATAAAATGATTGGTTCTGTGCAAGCGAAGAAATATTACCCATGACTATGGCTGTGAAGTTTGGAAGGAGAAGTGTGTTCCTGGTTCTGTAGCACCAGGCAGCTTCTGAACAAACCTTAATTTGTTATTGCAATGCTTGTTTTATCTCCTTTGTCTCTTCGTCATTTTGCCTTCATCTTTCTCTCTTTTTCTTCTTAAATGCAACTTGTTATCGAAAACCAGAGAACAGGGCTTTCAGACTCAGACCTTCTAAGGTGAAAAGGAAAAAAAGTCAGATAATTCAAATCTATCTCAGAAAAGGAAGAATTGTCAGTGTGTGTATATACACGTCATGCACACACATCTACTCAAAAGCTGCCAGGAGCTGGCCTCTGAAGATTAGCCATTCACTACAGTCAACAGCAGAGACACGAATTATAAGTAAAGCCTCAGGGTCATAAATAAGTATAGCCCCAGTTTCCCGCTGTGAATATGAGGTACATCTGGCAGGTGCATGCCAGCTAATCTTGTTTCCCATGGAGGTACATGGAGAAGATGCATCCTGAGCCAAGGCCATTTGTGACTTTTGCACCTTAAGTCACACTTGAGAGAAAACAGGCAGCCAGGGCAATTTGTAGCATGATGCACTAATTCTCTGTAGCTCAAACCTCTTAGCAGTTGAACTGATTAATTCTGTGCTTGGGGAACCTTGGGGGTTGCCCAAGGTTAGCTCCAGAGAGATGTGCCTCTTTTAATAATCCAGGACAGGAGTGCCACAGGCATGGCTCTGGGAGGCAGGGATGAAATCTAAAAAGCCTTCACAGGCTGTTTGGGAAAGACAGGAACTTTTTAGGGGACTTGATTTTCTTTTAATAGCATTAAACCCAAACTATAATCGGATAAACTGGTGTCTACAGACCTCCCTTGCCTTCCCTCCATATAGCAGCTTTCAAGACCCCCGTGGTTCTTGTGCACTTCCCCTAGAGTGCCTCCCTCCTTCCATTATTTCAGATTATACTAGGGACATGCTGGCTGATCTACCTGCCTCTGTCCCACTGCCAGAATGGCCTTGTTGAAGTGCTGTTTTCATCTGGAATCATCTCAAGTCCAGAGACGATTTCTGGCCCTAAGGAAATTCCATAATCCAATTTTCTCTTTCGGCCTTAAACCTTGACATTTGTTGCCCAGAGAGCATCTAACTGGTTCTGTTCTTCATGATTCTACAATGTTTCCTTCAAACTCCATCTTCCTTGTTCTTTCCCCCATAGAGCCAAATCAGATAGGACACCAGCATCATCAGGTCACAGTGCTTCAGTTATGGTGTGAATGTGCAGTGGGCTAGCCTGGGCTAACACAGGTGGATTGATACATATAAAGCTTTAGTAAAATGTTTTATGAACTGGTTCCTTCAGGTTTAACCCAGTTTCCCTCCAGGACCCATTGTGTACCCTTGCACAGAATAGAAACAGTATTTGACACGCTTTCTTTGAATAATGACCAGCCCCTGTTATTTGTTTACTTCCTGCAGCTGTTGGAGTTGACATCTTAACCTTTCTAGATAAACAAGCATGAAGAGTGCCATCTCCTATTCCTTATCCTTCATTAAGGATTTGCATTCTAGTACCTGGGTGACTTGGGTGAGGTCAGTGAGCTGACAATTCTGGCTCCTAAGTTCATTTTCTGAACTATAGTTTGTGGAAAGTCGCAGCTGAATCAGGTGCTCAAATGGCACATGCGTGGGCTGCACTCTGTCTTCTTTTTGTTTGTTTGGAGACTTTCTTTCAAGGATTTAGGTGCTTTTTGTGTTTGCGATGGGTCCTAGGTACTGATCAAAAAGCTCTTGAAAATTAAAGTGTGTCTGAAGAGAGCCTTTTGCTCTCCAGATTACATTTATACAGTCAAGAACAGTGTTCAGTGTATGTAGTTAATCGGCATGCGGCACAGAGTGTGGTTGGAGGTACATTACATATAAAGCTGTATTCTAACAAATATCCAAATATTTTTATTGGTGCATTATAATTGTACTTAATAGTGGGATTTGTTGTTGCATATTTGTATATGCACACTGTATAACAATAGAATCTAGCCAATATCATTCCCCAATATTTCCCTTTTCCTTATCCTCCTGCCCTCAGTCTCTTTCCTCTACTGTACTGATCTTCCCTCGATTTCCCTTTACCACCACCTTTCTTTTCCTTTTTTCCCTCTCTAGCTTCCACATATGAGAGAAAACATATCCTTGACTTTGTGAGTTTGGCTAATTCCACTTAACATAATGTTCCCAAGCTCCATCCATTTTCCTGCAAATGACATAATCCAAATATGACTTAAACTAAGAAAGTCAATACTTTAGTCATGTTATATGTCTTCTTACTGCCAGTGTTAACCAGACATCTAATTTTAGTAACCTTGAAATAGTTTATAAGCAGGAGAATTGAAATACATTGATATAGACTAGCTGTCATGCTGTTAATGAATATAAATAAATATATTACTCCTTGCCAGTGGGGGGCAGAGTATTGTTTCTTAGCTGTTAGTGAAGTACATACACAGAGGAGTTGGAAGAAAGAGTATGTCGCCATTTTAATGCATGATCAGTCAATTTAAATGTGCCCCGGGAGAGTACCGTTTGGTTTTCAGTTTTCCAGCAAGTACTGGGATCACAAAATCAATTTTTCATATGCTTGACAGCATATGTTTAAAGCATTATGTGGGAAAGTACTGTTTTCACACCAGCCACTCTAATTCTGTTTCCTAAACCACAGCAGTGCCATTGTTTGCAGACATTAATGACTCGTCTTACTTATTGTTTCTTTGATTTCGTTCTTAAATGTTAGAGAGTAGCTTTAATTCAGGAAATGCAATTTTAATTAGTGGTTAAATAAGCTGAGATTTTTGGTGTATATTAATCACTTTGTGTTGCTACTGAGATCATCAAAATTGAAAAAGCAGTTCCAAAGTGACTATCTATGATCACCTTTGGCCCCCTCTGCTATCGGTATGTGTGTCCCAGGATAAGTAAGTGGCAAGTAGCAGGAGCCTCAGGGTACGCTTCGAGAGACACCTGACTAGCTGTTAACCTTGGGCAAGTCATTGGAGTTTTCTGTCAATTGCCTTTTGGGCAGAAGGCCCCAGATGAATTTTCTGGGTTTTTTTTTTGTCTTGCACTTTTAAGTGACCTGCTTGGAGAAAATATGTTAAGTTTCCACAGTTGGGTGTTTTACCCTTTCTTGTTTTTCAAAGTGCATTAGAATCTTCTGTGGTGTGTGCTCAGGGTAGTGTTATAGAAGGAGGGGTGGCATTCAAGGGTAAGGAGGAGGGTGAACTCTCACAGGACACCCCTTGTGCCAGTCTCTGTTGTCAGCCCTTTCTGGGACAGTGACCCTTCTGTTTCAGTAGTGATTGACTGGGACCCTGAGTCTTCTCCTGTCTTGCCTTGCCTGACACACAGTTGTGCTTTGTGGCCCTCATTGCCCTTGCCTCTGTTGGTGAGTCTTGTGGACTAATCTAGGACTTCTCCTTTCAGGTATCATTTATCACTGTGATCTTACCAAAGAGGAACTGGAGCCCAGAGTTTTCCGAGAGGTGACTGTGAAAGGAATCGATGCTTCTGATTACCAGACAATCCAGGTATGGAGATTCTGATCTTATTACTGTGAGAGTTGGGAGATGTGACTTGGGGGCTGGGCTGTTCACACTCTACTTTGTCAGAAGCCACAGAGGTAATCCATAATAATATAGACAACAAATATCTTTGGAGCCCCTGCTGTTTCTGGGCATTGAGCCAGACGCTGAAAACTCAGCAGTGAGCCTGGCATAGTCCCTGCCCTCTCAGAGCTTATGGGTTCTGCTCTTGTGGCTGCTATTCTTGACAAGAAGCCAAGTTCTTTGTCTCGGGGCTCTTATTGCAGTAGCTATCAAAGCAACACCGTTTGTCTGTGTGTGTCTACTTACTTGAAAATGGTTAATGTTCTCACTCAGGTCTTTCAAAGATTTGCTCCGTGGAAAGTGTTCACTCAGGTGCTGCGAGTCAGTATTTTCAGTCTGAAGTTCCTACAGATTTCTGCTTGGCACAGAGTAGGCACTCAGTAACAAATTTAAGTGGTTAAATTAACTAGTTAGTTGTCGTGTTACCACAAGCTCCTTCTCTCAACATCTTTTCAAGTGAAGACTCTCTTCTTTGTTTTTTTTTCAGTGCCCCAAGGGTACTGAGTCTCCCAGAAACTGAGTCACTGTATGGTTGATGACAAAGAACATCTCTGTTCCTTAGCAGTGAGAGGTCACCAGTAGTGCTCCCCATGTTTATCCTTTGGGGCTGGACCATGCAGACCACAGATTAGGAATCAGAATGTTGCTTGTGAAGGAAGATTGGAACAGATCTTGGATTAGCATCTTGGACACTTCCAAAGATCCTTTCATGAAACCAGAACATTGTCATTTAGCAAATTATCCTTCAGTTGTCTAGAAATAGTCCAGTTGATGGACTAGATCTAGGTCATAAGCAAAGCTTTGACAAAAACAGGTCAAGTGTTGGATTTGGATCGGGATTGTGGTGTGCCTTCCCCTGTTCCATGTTGAGAGTTGGCAAACTGGCCGCCTGTTTTGTTGGAGAGCAGCTGTAGCTTCCACCATGCTGTCCGTGGCTGCTTCTGCATTTTACACAGTGACTGCAACACAGATTACAGTGTTGCAGTTTAGATGAAGCCTAAAATATTTAGTATGTTTAGCCTTTAAGAATAATTTTGTGTGTAAATAGTGTTGAATATCAGAAGCACTGGGCTTTGGTCAAGAAGCCCTGCCTGGCAAGCCCGAGATCTGCCCTGTAGTCTTCATGTAACCTTGTGCCATGGTTTTTTTTCCAACAGTGAAATAGAGCTATTTACCTAGTTTTCAGGATTCCTTTGTGATTAGTATGAGATAGTGCATAGTAAGGGTCTGGCACACTGAATACCATCTGTTCCTCTCAACAGAAATAAGAAATAGCAGACTTAACAGTTTTCTGTATCAATTTTGCTTACTTCTGACTAGTTTCATTTTCAAGGTGAGCCATTGTCCGGAAGATTTCTTGTAGGGCCTGCAGCCTGTATCTGGTGTACCATGGCTCATCAGGTTACTTACACTTTACGAATCTGTTCCCTTTTAGGGTGTCATTCTTTACTGTTGTCCCTTTTCTCCATGTGTACAAATCTTTCCTATTAGCTCTTAAATTTGGCCTGGTCAAGGCCTATTCTAGTCCTTGCCTGTGTGCCCCCACTGAGAATAGATGTACCTCTCCTATCAATTACTGCCAAGGACAACCTGGGAGCACCCTGTACATGTCCCCTCTTCTGCTCTCAAGAACATTCTTGGCTGCCCTAGATTTGGGCAGAATTACTCTAGAGAAACCCCCTTCTCCTCTCTGTCTCTGCTATGTAGCTTCCTCAACTCCATCCAAAACCCACTGTTCTCTTCCCCACTTTCCAACAAACTGTCTGTGCCCGAGTATACAACTGCCTTTGGAGTTCACCTGGATTCCTTGACAGGTGCCATGGAGTCCAATTCTCAAACAGGAACATAACTCTCACTTCTCAGTGAGGGTGACTGGGGCTCTGGAGAGGGATTTGTAAGTGGACAGAAAATATCCTGCAGGCATGGAGTAGAAACCACAGGATTTTGGGGAAAAGAGTCTATTTTTGTTTTCATTTATTTTTAGGATATTGTCATTTTTTATTCCACTTGACTCTGAGGTTTATATTTATTCCATTTTTTATTTAAAAAGAATATCCCTGGGACAATGTCGTTTCTCTTTCCCTTCTGTGAGGTATTTTATCATTTTGAGCAAATGCTGCAGTACAGATTAGCCTGCATCGTTGGCGGACATTAATTAATGAGGGTAATGACCATGCACATTTTTTAATAGTACTGCCTACCTGGAGGTGTAGCTAGTAAAAATAAATAAGCTAAGGGGAAAAGAATGGAAAGGTTCTAGAAATGTGGCTGAGTAAGCCATGGGGGCCAGTTCCTTGTGGGGTCTGTATTTCCTTAAGACACTACACATTTTAACTGGAAAGGTGAAGGATCTGGTGTCATATTTTTCTGATAGACATAGAGTAAAACTTCTGTCTATATATCCTTTACTACATTCCTAATTATATGTATGGGTAGAAATTGATCTGTATCAGAAGTAAAATTTTGAAAAACAGTTCTTAAAAAAACTGTTTCTTTTACCATTAGAGGTACATGTAAGAATTGAGTTTCATAACTTTCCTATGTTTATAATTTCATTGATGTTATACAACATCAATGAAATTCCATTATGTACAACCACAAAAACGGGATCCTAATTAGAATACTCCATGTATGTATAATATGTCAAAGTACACTCTCCTGTCATGTATATCTAAAAAGAACAAACTTTAAAAAAAAATTTAAAGAATTGACTTTCAGACAGGTTTATCAACTTTGCAATGGATCAGTAAATACAGTGTTTATAACAGATACAATGTCAGGGACTGTTGGAATTCAGAGACCTGCCAGATACTGGTGGTGCCCCTGGGAAACTGACAGACTGGAGAGGTGAAACATGCAGATCTGAAAAGATAGCCCACCTGAGGTTGTCACCATGGTCAAGGGAAGAGTGTGGGCTTCCTCAGCACTGTGGAGTGTGGGGACATCCTACCAGAGTCAAGGAGGACTCCTTCCTATTGGGTGGAAGTTGGGCAGGGCTGAGAAGGTTGGCTGCCTTCAGGATTCCCAGTTCCCCTGAGGCTCGTGAGCAGTTACCCCACCCTCATGCAGAGACTGCCTCTGCCTTTGGGATGCAGTGGAATTCCATAATTTCATAAGTTCAAGAAGACACACACCCTCAGTGCTCTGTGTGATGAGATGGCCTTTGCCTTATATGATTTGGGAATGAAATAATGCACTGTAGTTGAACGTGGCAAAACAAAGGAACATAGTGTAGCAAGATGCACTTTCTGGCTTCTGAGATTCTCCCTGTCCTTCAGCCAGCCATCTGGAGGACATTTTCTCCTCTCCAACTAAAAGGCAAAATTCACAGACCTGAAAAAAACCAGTTAACTGAGTATACTATGAGCAAACTCTATTCACAGCAGTTTCCACTTTTTGTAAAAGAATGAATTAGGAGAATCTTAGTAACCATATTTTATGGAGGGAAGCAAACTTAAATCACAAACAGAAAACAGTAAGGATGATATGTACCTGACATAGACTTCATTACCTGTATTCTTCTTCTGTTACACTTAGGAGTGTTCCTCCTCTGAGCATTACCTATTATGGTGCATCAAGACCATCCTTAAGATGGTTTGCTGAATAGAAATGTTCCATTAGATGAATCTTTTGGGTTTAACAGCATACCTTGAGCCTTGAGGTCAAAGCAACAGTAATATTTTTCTTTAAATTTAGATTTGGATTTTTTTGTGTGTCTCCAATTTCCTAACCTTGGTGATAACTAATTTGTGGTTGCCAGCATACAGGATTTTCAGAACATATCTTCAGAACATTAATTAGTGTTTTAATACTAACCTCTGCTCTGAGCTCATGGCACATGGAGTATTGACTTACCCACATCCTTGGTGAGATGATTATTGAACTAATGACAATTTA
This sequence comes from Marmota flaviventris, assembly GCF_047511675.1. Taxonomy (NCBI): domain Eukaryota; kingdom Metazoa; phylum Chordata; class Mammalia; order Rodentia; family Sciuridae; genus Marmota; species Marmota flaviventris. The sequence continues at coordinate 57,600,909 of NC_092503.1, forward strand.
TTTCTGTAGAATTGTGTTCATGCCATTGGGTATTGGTCAGAAATCTTCAGAACATAGCAGGGGAAAGTGAATGGGGGAGCACTTTATAAAAGAAGCTTTTGAGGAGTCACTGTGCTTATAAATGATTAGGAAATTGTCTGCAATGGAATCATTTGTTCTTGACAATTCATTGCCTAAGTATTGGTGTGACTTTTTACATTGTCTTTCATGGTGACATATCCTTGCACAATCAGATTCCTGCCCTGCTTTAGAATTTTCAGTGTGATGCAGCCTTCCAGTTTGAAGGCACAGTGTTCACATTCAGACTACACATGTTTATGTCCCTTTCCTCCTTTTCTGCATGTCAGTAGTATTGGAATAATTTGACTCTAAAAGATGGTAAGAGTATTTGTTTCTTGTTACCTTATAATAGAGAAATGTGACCCAATTCTGTAGCTGCCGCAGATTTCATACCACTATACCTAAATTCTCTTCTCCAACTAAAAAACATGACCTTGCAGAAACCTGAGAATATTTAACCCATACTATGTAAAAACCACAGAGAAACCTTGAGAGTGGAGCCACCCTGTTTGGGTAGTTGTGTAAAATCCCTGCAGTGAGAACCCTAGGGAGATTTCCTGAGCCTTCTGTGGGGCTTCCTTGCGACAAGGTGGATGAATATCCACGGCTTCCTCAGTCCTGTGCTCTTCCTCTGAGTTTTTTCTGACCAGGAAAAGATCTTATTTGAATTATGAATGTGTTCTGTATTGAGATGGGGACCAGGAAAGCAGCTCAACCTGTGCCTGGTTACTTACTGCTTAGGGAAGGCACCAGGAGAAGAAGCCCCATCAGTCGGCTCCTGTGGGGAATGTGGGACATGGTACCACACATGGCCCAGTATCACGGCAGTTCTGCTTTGCAGGCTTGCCTTGCTGAGATATTAGTGAGTCAACTAGGTGTTGACTTAAAATGAATAGCTTAGATTCAGTTCCAGAAGGCCACCTTGGTTTATAGCTTGTGAGTAATGTTGTCTATCATACTCGAGGCCCTAACTCTGAGATCAGGCTATACATAAACTCCATATCATAGGTGACAGTTGTACTCTTTGTAGATTTGTTCACCCACATACAAAATTCTAGGTATTCAGAAATCACAGATATTGCTAAGTTTGCTGATGTGAGTAATAAAACCACTTACCTAGGTTTAAATTTGGTTCTAAGAGTGATGAGATTTTTTGAGATTCATAAAAGTTACTGTTGCTGAGCTTTGCTGATCTCTAGGTGGATGAATTTCAGGGTAGCCATAGCTAACAACTAGCTCCAACTGTTTGCTAGAAAACCATCTTGGAACAGAATGATATTTCATTATCCTATATAAACAAAGTAGGAGGGCTGGGGATATACCTCAGTTGGTAGAGTGCTTACTTGACATGCATGGGGCCCTGGGTTCAGTCCCCAGAAACAAACACACACACACAGAGTAGGAGCTCACTTCTTAATAGAATTGAACTAGTGGCATTATATGTTTACTAATGGCATTTATCTGTTGTCTTTTTAATAACTTTCTGATTCTATAAATGAATTTGAATCTTGAGCTGTATTTTTCAGTGTAGGTTCAGCTGTAAGCTACTGGAAAAATAACATCAAAACATCCATGAAGGAGATAGTTTATTTCCCTCTTGCATAAGAGAATGGCTGGGGGGCAGTCCTGGGCCAACGAGGTGTCCAAAGAGGGAGGAATCCTACATCCTCTCTTGCTGTTTCTTATGTGGATGGCTTCTGTCCCAATGTCACCACATGGTCCCAGGTGGCTGCTGGAGTTTCAGCCATGTTACATTCACTTTCCAACCAGCAGAGAGGTGGCAGTAGGGAAGAAATGAGAATGGGTACACGCCGGCTGGTTTCTAAGGATGTTTGCTAGAAGGTGGTGTGCATTATATAGGCTCATGTGTTAATTGGTGAAAACCTACTTAAGACCTAATTGCACAGAGGTTTAAGCTGCAACTTTACTCCCAGGGGGAAAAATGTGTCCAGCTAAAAATTAGGGCTTGATTATTCAAGAAACAGAGGAATGGATAATAGGGACAAGTAGCAGTCCTCCCTACCACGCAAAACAGGCTGGCAGTCAACAGACTTTTAGGTGTGGGCCCTGAGACCAAGGGGCCCAACGCCACCTGGTGGCCAGGTAACTAACTCCCAGGATCAGGCTTGGAAAAACTTGACTTTTCAGATATTATAATCCAACAGCAGAAATCACCCACTATAAAGACAGAAGCATCTTATGAGGAGATGCTTCTCGCATGAAGAAATAAGTTTAATATTGCTTCCATAACATGAAGTGTGATATAAGGGAATATTTGAGCTTTACGATTAACTGACAGGTTATCTGGCACCGTGTGGAAGTGGGGTAAGCTCCAGGTGACTGATTCTGCACCAGAGTCATAGCTGGGATCACCACTCTCAGCTGCCTTTCTGTACCATTCCTTTGAAGGCTGTGGACACGGTCCATTGAGAGGCCTGCTGTTTGGAAAGGAAGCATGGTGTGAGTCAGCCCACAGGGAGGTGATCAGGTCCCTGTTTTCAAAGCTGCCTCCTCTGCTTTTCGCTAAGTAGTATGGCATACCACTGATGTGGTTTAGGCCTCGGGTCAAAGTTACATGCTCCTTTGGTTTGGATGTGGTTTGAATGTGTCCCCAAAGGTTCTTGTCTTAGGAACTTTGTCCCTAGAATAGTGGTATTGAGGGTGGACTTTTAAGAGATGGGGCCCAGTGGGAGGTCCTTAGGTCATTGAATAAGCTGCCCTTGGAAGGGATCGAGGATCTAAGGTGACTCACCTAAGAGCTCCTGAGAGTAAGTTGTTCTAAGAGTGAGCTGGACCCCTGGATCTGTCTCTGGCTTCCAATTTGAAGATATGCCCTCCTCCTCCACATTCACTTGCCACTGTGAAGTCATCCACCACAGGCCCTCAGCAGAGGCCAAAACTAAATAAGCCTTTTCACTTGATAAAAGTTAGCCTGCCCCAAGTATTTTATTACAGTAACATAAAATGGACGAATAAATATACTTTCTAAACACACACATATTAGAGCTTGTCTAAGTGAGTCGATCCTCAGCTTTTACAGAGGAGGAAACTGAAACTGAGTGCCAAGGCCTTGACAAAAGTTACACCATTAATTGGCATCCAAGGCTAGAATTCTGAATTCCAGACCTGTGCTAATCCTTTACATTTTGTTATCAATAAAAGTTGTTTATTCTCTTTATAGCTCAGGATTTATTTCTTGTTTTTGTTTTACCTCTGCAAGAAACAAATTAGACTAATGGCCTTTAATTTCCTAAGCTTCCTTATCTCTAAAAGAATGTTTCAAGTATCTGGTGAGGACTAGATAGGTTCCCTTATGGAACCTATTAAATAATAGAAATACTGCCTGTATAAAAAGGGGAGACAGAGCCCACAAATTCATATGTTTATGATTTATAAATATTATTTATTTAATGACTCATAAATAATTTTAAGTGATAAATAGTTTATGATGTATTTTAATGTTCACTTCCAGTCTCCTTGTTACATATTAATGGAGATTTCACTGCCTCACCCATTTGTTTATTGGTGTCTGTCTCTCTCTCTCTCTCTCTCTCTCACACACACACACACACACACACTTTTATATTTATGGAGCTTTATTTAATGTCTGAAATGTTGGCCACCATGTGGCAGCTTGAACCCCCATTTAAAATATATTTTAAACCAGGCACGCTGGCGCCTACCTGTAATCCCAGCAACTCGGGAGACTGAGGCAGGAGGATTGTGAGTTTGAAGACAGCCTCAGCAAAAATGAGGCATTAAGCAACTTAGTGAGACTCTGTCTCTAAATAAAATACAAAATAGGACTGGAGATGTGGCTCAGTAGTCGAGTGCCCCTGAGTTCAATCCCTGGTACCCCTCCACACAAAAAAAATACAATATATTTTAAATGAAATAAAACTTAAGTGTTTATGTCTCTGTTCTTGTCTGCGCATCCCTACTGGTACTCATATTCAGAAATATTCATAGCTTTATTTTGGAAACTAGCTTCAGACCTCTACTTCTTGTGCAGTGAGTCTGGGCAGCAACTTCTGTATCCAAAGAAAGTAACTTGCCACGGCTCTTTCTTGCAGGTCTGCTTATATTCCCAGGGTCTATTCATGTTTTCTGTCTTCTAAATAGGTGAATTTAGATAAAGAAATTGTAGAATTAGGAGGACATTTGGAAATAGGAATCTTACGGTGCTTTAAATTTTCTCTGCATTCAGAAGGCTGAGCAGGAGAAAGCTGAGGGTAATCTCTTCCTGCTTTTCTATCAGTACCATTGCTAAGACCCAGGGGCATATTTTGAGCAGCCAGCTGCAGAACTGTTTTTGCTTTCCTGTTCTATACTCTTGTCTTTTATGGCAAAAAGAGAAAAGAGCAGCTCCGTGTGGACTCTCTACCTGCTACAGTTTCTCTCCACCCTTCATCTCCCCTCCCCTCCCCTCCTGTGCCTTCCCTGGAGTTACATTGATGATGGAAAGATGATGGGGTGAATAAAAATAGATCCAACACTGTGGATATTCCATTATCTCCCTGGAGGAAAAAGCATTATTGGCCTGTCATTGGACTGTGAAGAAGAGAGAAAAAGTTTTCCATTTCCACAAGTATCATCTTTTGATTTGGATTAAGTGTACCTTACCTGTACTTAGGAAGTGGACTTTCTCTGTTCACACTCAGTGCTGACTAAATTTACAGGGTAGACCAGAAATGTCGCCATGGTTATAAACATGATGACGTGGAAGGCAGAAGGAGGTACTGCACAGGATTCGTGTGGGTTCCTAGTCATTATCTGTGTCAGGTGGGAGCTCCCCTAGGTACCTCTGTGGACCATCTGGGTGCCGCCTCCCTGAGAAGCCCCAAGCCCTCCCAGCTGAGACCCTGCCCACCAATCTGTCTCACCTCTGTTTCATATCTTTTTCCTCCACAATTCATCCTGGGACTGTTCCTTTTCCTTGACTCCATTTTCCAAATTCAACACATTTTTCAGTGTTCAAGCACCTCACTATTTCTCTGTAGAAGCTTTTCTTCTTGTTTCTGCCTCGGGAAGTCAGTCTAAAACAGAAAGACAGCAGAGGATGTCTTCAGCTGTCACTAGACAAAATAAAATGGATGTCAGGGCCTGGGCCTGCGTGCTCTGTGTACATCTCATTTCTTCAGAGGTAAGCTGGAGGAAAGCTGTCCTGCAAGGCTGGGCTGGCTTCCCTCACCAGACTGTCATAGTTCAACAGTTGAGTACCCTGAGGTAATTAGTTCTGAGTCTTCACGTAAAAAATGTATATAAAACATCATGGCTTTATTAAGACCTAGAAAAACTGTCTCACTTAACCCTGGTTAATGTCTCAAAATCAAGAACTATAAATTGTCTACTCAGTCTGAATTTAAATGCAGCCCATATTAATTCTGGAGCACTTAAGATCATCTATCAGTTCTGCTAAGTTAAGTAATAGATGATGTTCTGTGTCCTCCCTGCCTTTAGCTGTGTACATTTGTATACACGTGGGTGAATATGAGTAGACATAAGTATGAATATGTATAAAAGCATGTTTTTAAACAGAATATCTTCTTTGGTCCCAGTTCAAGTTGGAAGTGATTCTATAATTGGACTTCAGACAGAAAATTAGAGTGTAAGTGAGAAATCATCATGCACATGCTGCCTGCGTCTGGACCTTCAAGTTTTTTTATCTTGTGCATAGGATCTATCAAGTTCAACTCCAGAATGAAATGTGCATTTAGCTAATTTAAGTATTGGGAAGAAATTGGGGGAAAGTATAAATAACCTAAATCCCATACAGTATGTTGTTTGAGAATCTGCAGATTCTCATTGTTGAACGTGCCAATTTTGACTCTAAAGCTTGAAAGTCTCAGAGGTGGAAGGGACAAAAGAGTGTTCTGGGGCATTGCTGGAGCTGCCTCTGCTCACCTGCCTGGTTTTACCTTATTCCAGTCCATTTACAGCCACCAGAGGCTCACCTCCCATCCACAATTCTCTGTCAGCATTAACGTGGAGCTGGGATGGGGAAGAACCACTTTCATTCATCCCATCAGTGTGCGTTCATTAAAAATTTACTATGGGCCAAGCATTGTGCTAAACAGTAGAATATAGCAGTGACTTAAAGGCTGTGGTTTTTGCCCCTGTGAGTAATAAAACAAGCAGAAAATAAGCATCTACATTGCAGGTTGGTAGAAGGACCTCAGCAAAGAATAGCTGGGAGCCACTATAAACAGGGGGATCATGAAATCACCCTAAGTTTTCACTTAAATGGAAGTCTAGAGGCCCAAAGGGAACTAATCATGTGAAATGGGATGGGAATCCCAGAATATTAAGGCAAAGACCCCAAAAACAAAGCACTGAGCCTCAGAAAGGACCTGAGAGAAGACTGGGACCCAGTGAGGGAGGAGGAATGGACAGTGGGCATAGGAAAGGTAGGTAGGGCACATGGCCATGTTCAGGATTTCAGATTTATTCCAAATGTGGTGGGAGTCACTGCAGGGGTTTTGCACTGAAAAGTACATGGTTCTGACTTAAGAAATTATCCTCTTCCATGTTGTGGAGAACAGATTACCCATGGGAGGGAACCAGGAAAAGAGATAAGGTAGGCTGGACTAAAGTAGAAATTGAGGACATGGGGGAAGTGGGTTTGAATGTACCTGGAAGTTGGACCATCCCTGGCATGGACATGCTAAGGGATTACATGCTGGAAGGGTGAGAGAAAAGGACATATCAAGGATGACCCTGAGATTTCAAATTAAAGCAACTGGTACCATTTATGAATGAGTTGGTAATGGGTTGGGTAGGGAGGGTTCAAGAGGGAAAATGTTTTGAGCATGCTAATTTTTTGGTACCTTTTAAACTAATGGTGAAGTCAGGTATAGAGTTAGATATTTGAGTCTTATGCTTGCAGGAGAGATCTGTGTTATAAGTGTGAGAATCTTCAACTTCAATATGTTATTAAAATTCAGGGATGGGGACACAATCTCAAGGTGGGGGAGAATGTAAAGAGTGGAGAAGGCTCAGAACTGAGTGCTGAGGAGCCCCACATCTACAAGAGTGGCATACAGTGCCCAGTGCTCAAATGAGGTCAAATGAAGAAGGGAAAGAGTTCCTGGATTTGACAGGGAAGATTCATTGTTGATCTTAACAAGAGCATTTTTAGCAAGCAGTGGGGCAGACCGGTGACTGGACAGGTTAAACTGAGAAAGACAGGAGAAAATGTACATGGCACCCATAGCATTGGTTCCTTATGAGTGGGTGTGATTGATGGGTGGGGAGGATTTGCTTTGCTTTTATGCATTAATTTCCTACTAAGAAACAATCTCATATTAGTGCTGCTATGTCAAAAGCTTAAATTATTTTTTTTTTTTAAGTAAAGGATTCTTGAGTGGTTTGAGTATCTCTGACTTTTAACAGCTGTGGTTTATATCAGCTTCCCACTCTCCCCATTCTCTTCCTTCTCCAGATTACTTTTCCATTTGTCATTTTTTTCCTGTAGACTAACTGGTATAGCTGTGCTAAGAAAACTTATCAATCCAAAAAATAAATTTTCTTTATTTTATAAAAACTTACTCTACAATACAGTTTTGTATAACATTTGTGGCCTCAGGGAAGAGGCATAAAAATGGGAGAAATGGGGACCATGTGTGCAGACAGTCTTGGGAAGTCTTTTTGCATGGGGCAAGAGGGCTGCATGAGGTCTGTGGCATGTCTTACTAAGTGGGAAAAATCACATTGTTTTGGTGTTGATGGATTGGTCCCATTAAGCAGGGACCCACTACAGGAGCTGACCTCAAGGAGGTGAGGGGGATCCAGAGCTCCAATGGAGGATTGCCTTTCACAGAGGAGGGGCATTTTCTCCATTCTTCCAAAAAGGAAGAGAAAACACACTGTGCCGGTGCCTGTGGGCTCTGGAGTTGGGGATCATCTACTAGCAGCCCCATCCTTTCCCTCCTGAGACTTCATAGGCCCTGAATTCTCATCTACATTTTTTCAGACCCTTTTTGAATTTCAACTAAAACTTAAAACATAGTTTTGAAATCTTGAAATCTTTATGTTCTTTGTTATGTGCTCAGTTTAGGAGTGGGAATACTCAAATATTGAGCATTGGAATTTTCTCTTTCTTAACAATTAGATTCCTACCGGGTTGTTCTTTTCTGTCAGCCAGGATAAGCTAGATCATTGAGGTTAACAAGCAACTCCAGAATCTTGAAGAGTTAGCCTGAGATTTTCTTTTCTTTTTAATTTGCAGTGCTGGGGAGTGAACGCAGGGCCTTAGGCAAGTGTTAGGCAAGCGCTGTACCACTAAGCTTCATCCCCAGCTCCAAAGCCAGAGCAGTTTAGTCCCTCATTTTGGCATCCTGTCACACATCAGCCTAGGCTCTTCTCCATGTCCCTTCACTGCAGGAAGGGACCTTCCTACCCGAGCATCACCTATTCCTGTGGCTCACAGAGAGCGTATTTAACCTACTATGGTGGCCCTCATTCCTTCTGTCTACAAGTAACAGCCCCCATCCTAGGCATGTAACATCCAACACATGTTCTGAGGGCAGACTACCTTGGAAGTGGGAAGGGAGTGTGTGGCCAGTCCTCTGTGCAGGAAGGAGAGGAACGGAGCACCCAGGACAAGCCCTGCCAACTGCCCTTCCCAGAGAAGGCAGGACAGGCGTTGGTAGAATCTGGGTGTCATCTCTACACAGTCCCCTTTTACCTTTTACCACAGCACCTAAAATCCTGTCAAGAGACATCCATTCCATTAATTTAAGCTTGCGTTTTTCCAAGCATTTTCCTTACAAAATGCAAACAGCTCTAAAAAACTAGTGAATAGTCCTTTTCTTTCTTCTCCTCCAGGGGCCTTATTATTTTCTCTGGAAGACTCAAAACCATGGGAGAGTTTGCATCCTGAGCACACAGTTTTTCATTAAGTAACATTTATTTTTCTACTTTACTTAATAAAGAGCATATAGAACGGCCAGTCAGAGCTTCTGTCCAGCCCAGGTTGAGCTACTGATAACCCCAGGCTAATCTGTGTGGCCCTTACAGGCCGGCCTCCCCTCGGGCTTTCAGGCATGCATCACTCCTCTGTACACCCATTTGGATCCAGGGTTCCCACACTTATTTGAATGCTTATAGTCTGTGAGGGACAGGGGCAGATGTTGGAGGTGAAGAAGAAGCACTTTAATACAGTGCTCATTCATCAATGAAAGGACTTCTTCCTTGGGGTGACATTGGTAGATTGTGGCTCCTATAAATGCACTATCCCACAGTATTGATAGTTGTGATGGTGTCAGTTTGGGTAAAAGTTTATGTCAGTCTTGATACATTAGCAAGCTAACTTCCTGGTGGGGGCTAATGTTAGTGGGCAGGGCAGCCAGTTCTGAGCTCAGCGGTACAAAGGAAGTGACTATGGGCCATTGTTTCCTAGGATAGTGTGGCCTCTTAATAAACAGCATGTCCCCTACCATTATGTTTGTCTGCTGGTTTGACCTTGAATAATGCCCCCAAGACCCCACAGTCTGGCCCCTGCTCTCTTCCTGTCTAAATCTCCTGCCACTCAGTCTCCATCATTCAGCTGCAGCCATACTGGTCCCCTGGTTTTGCCCACATGCCCTCCCTGTTCCAGCCTTCTCTGCTTGGGAGTCCACCCGACTCTCAGCCACTCCTTCACTTGCTCTGAGTGCATGGATCAGAGACGGCACGCTCCACCCTGCGTACAGCAGCCCTTTCCTACCGCTTCCTCCCTGTCCCAGCTTCATTTCTCCATGGCGCTTCTCGCCAGCTGACAGTACATTGTCATTTGTTCTTGTGTTTATCTGTCTCGCCACTAGAATGTGGTTTTGCCCATTGAACTATCCTCAGAGGACAGGGAAGATACATATAAATGCTTGGAGCATGAAAGAGAGAGGCCATGATAGATAGTGGACTCTGAAATAATCTTATTGTTGCCAGAAACCTATAAAAATTGAACATTTCCTTTCTGTAATATTTCTATGTTTGACTGTCTCCCTCTTGTAGGGTAATTGGTCTTGTCCACTCAATACAGATAGTGTCAGAAAATGAACATTTACTACCATTTTTGTGTTTCTTATAAAATGTCCTTCCTCGCTTTGTTAGTCACCCCCATGGAGAGAAGCTAAGGACAGTGATAGTGATGCTGTTCAGTCCTAATTTAATAAAATGAAAATTGTCAGGTGAGAAGTCATTTTGAAGTGAGGGTTTAGAATGGCTTGGCGAAAGGATTGCTTAAGCAAATAAAAATAATTATTTCCCAAACTTTTTTTAAGCCCTATGCTTTGTATCTGACAGTGTTGGCCGTACTGGGAATATAAGGATAGTGTTTACTGGGGAAAAACGGGAATGTAACAAAACATTTGCAGCCGTTTTATGGAGGCACTATATTATAGTGGGAGGGCCTGTGGGAGCTTAGAATGTGGACCATCTATCTAAGACTGCTCTGGAAGGAGGCTTCCTGGAAAAAAAGTTCCGGGTAGCCAGGGGAGGGGCTCCAGGGGGAGAACAGCCCACACAACAGCAGAGGTCACCAGCACCCCATGGAAGCAAGAAGCCATGGCAGGAGAGCAGCCTCGAAAGAGAGCCAGGTTCAGACCCTACAGGCCTGGTCTGCCACCCAAAAGGGGCAAGACTTAAAAGGGCCCAGGTAGGATATACGTGGGGCCATCTCCCTGCCCAGTGCTCAGAGAATGAGGGTCAGGAGCCAGAGACAGTCATAAAGGTAGTCATGGTGGTCAGTGAACCCATGGGCATATCTGAAAACCCCAGCAGTGTGTATGGAAAAAAGAGAAGATCAAAGTCTCAAGGGATACTAACATTTAAGGTACCAGGGGATAAAGAGGAGCCGGGCAAACTTTTATCCTGGAACCCAGGTTTGAGGGAAATGGCATGGAGGAGAAGGGGGTGGGGGGATGAGCAGGTCAGTGTTGGGATTAGCTGAGAGCATTTGACTGAGTGAAGCCAGTGAGTGTCATCAGGTAGCTATGAATTGAAGAGGCTATGTGGGTGGGGCCCAAGAGCCCAGCTGCTTCTAATGGATTGAGGGGTCTCCCTTGTTTATCAATTCCTCGGTGATAGAAATGTTACATGGAATTCATTAAATGGTGGGGTTTTGTACTCAGTGTGCTAGCTCCATTAGCTTCTCTGCACATACCCTGATGTTCTGTCATTGCCTGATCTTCCCTGTCCACGTTCCAAATGCCATCTATCATCAGTACAGCATACGGTGTTCTTCCATGAACCTGGTTCAATTATTCATCTTCAGCTTTCATTTCTCCTAACTATTGCTGACAATAAAAAACACGTGTGATTAAAAGTATATTTTCCTGTGTTTCAAAACACTTCAAAGCAAAACACAAGATCTTTTTATCATGATAGGGCTTAGGGTAAAAGGATATAATTGCACTAGATTTCTGCAGCTGTTATTCTACTGCACAAATACAAAACAGCATTTCACACAGCCGAGTTTAGAATGTAAATCAAAAAGAATTTGATCTTGTACCTTCACAGCAGGTATCCAGACTTTGTGATTTGCCTGCCTTTTCTCCCTTCTTTTTTCTGCCCCCTGGTGAATTGCTTCCCAGTGGCTGTTTGTGATGCTGCCTCTCCACCTGGAGTTAGTCTCTTCTAATTGGCCACCTCTTTGCACCTGCCTTCACCAGCTTGTGGCCACTTCTGGCCTCACGTTTCCCAGCGTTTCCCAGCGGGTGGGGGGGGGGGGGAGTGAAGTGCTCCTGGGCTTCCTAATGATTGTTCCTTAAGTAACTGGAAACCATCTGTGATGGGCTGCTTGTTGCCTCTTACTCATGTGGAGGATTTATTTTGGTCTGAGAGACTCAGATCAGAGTATAATAGCAGTATTTTTAGGTTTGTCCCACAGAAACAGGAGTAAACGTCTCTGTGCCAGAGAATTTTACTGCCAGATTCACCTTTTCAGTATTCCAGTCACTCGTTTTCTGCAGTAAAAATCTCATATACATGTGCTCCTGAGTGTCTCACCGCATGTCATTTTTCCCCTTGAATGGGCAAACAAGAAAAAGCAAAATAGTAATTGGACATTATGCCAGGTCTCTAGTTCTAGGACTTCTTTCAGTACTTTCCTCAGTTCAGAGCCACACTTGGCTTTGTGCTGTCTTGTCTAATCGCCCCCACACACACCCATACACTCGCATGAAACTGCTTGACAGTACAGACCCAGCTCTGCTTTCTCCTTATTAACATCTGTCTCTAATAGCTCAACCCATTTAAGGAGTGAATAACTACCAGCCACAAATTTTTAGAGCTGCATAGTTCTCTTCTGTTCCATTAATGAACATTCTGGCGAGAGTGTCTTTTCAGCATGGCGATCATTTTATTTTTCTAATGCAATAAAATAAGTGGTCCGCTATAGTTTTGAGTTAATGAGGATTTGAAATGGATTTCAAGTATCCTTGTCAGGGTTTTTATTATGCAGGTGCAATCTCATACAGTAAATTACCATAACTAAACAGCTGGAGAGCCATAAAGCTCTCCTGCCCCGGCATTGCTAAATTACTATTAATTAACAGCTACACATAAGGAAAGTGTCAGATGTTAAATATTTTTTATTAGTAATAACTTGGAAATTTGTGACCTTAAAAAGCTTAGACAATCTCTGAAGGGCCTCAACCAGGGTTAATTTTTATTTCATTACTTTTTCAGATTACAAGCATTTTGAATCCAGACTCTCTAGGCTGCTCTATTTATATAGATGTATAATGAAATGCCATTTAAATATTTTTCTTATATTATTTGATTAAAATATAGGGTCCAGCTTGAGCATTCACTTCTGCATGTATCAACTGTGTTTTCTAAGTGCATACTTTCTTCTGGTACTGTGCTAGATATAGAGGCAAATAGTTGCACAGCCCTGGAAGAGAGACACTTGAGAGCACAATAGCAGTGCCAGAGAGGGTTCTGCAGGGGCCCCATGGAGGATTTGCCGACCTCTTGTTCATGGTGACTGAGAGCATGGAGTCTGGAACTAGAGACCTATGTTCAAATGTTGATGTCATCATTTACAAGATGCATGACTTGGACTAGTTAGTTTTCTTTGTTGTTTGCTTGTTGCCACTGGGGGTTGATCCCAGGGGCACTATGTCATTGAGCTACATCCCCAATCCTCTTTTGAGACAGGGTCTTGCTAAATTCCTAAGGCTGGCCTTGAACTGTGATCCTCATGCCCCAGCCTCTTGAGTCTCTGGGTTTGTAGGCATGTGCCACCACATCCAGCTCAAGTTAGTTATTTCTCTGTATCAGAATGGTGTCGGCTAAAAGATGAGAGTACCCATAGTGTAGACCACCTATGTGGATGAAAAGGAGAAGATATTTCTAAAGTCCTTAGGAAATTTGCTTGGTAAGAACTAGATAAGTATTCTAAATAAATCAAGCAGAATAAATAACATGTATTTTGACTAAAGTAGGAAATAAGGAAAATTCTATTGTGAAAAATATAGAAACTGGCAGGCATCTTAACATTTGTTTTTAAACCTATGGGAACTTAAGTTAATAATTAGCTTGCATAGGAATGTCTATCCCTGGGTTCTTTCTCTAGGACCTTTACTCACTTCTGTTTCTTGTGATTTTGGTTATTTTAACATTTTCAGGTAAGGAATCAAAATAAAATAAAATGAATAGCCATTTATGGTATTTTAAGTTTCTTTCTCATTACTCAAAATAGGCAAGCAGAGGGTAAACTTGCTGAGATGTGGCTTTGGGAGTGCCTACATTGAGTGAAGGAGGGCATCAAACAAGGGAATAAGAACTGATTTTTCTTTTAAGTTATGATTTAGTGTGTAAAGGCATGTGACATGGGGGCTCTGGATCCATGAAGTGGCAGTTTCACTAGAGATGACAGTTGAAGCAGGGGAGGATTCATCAAGGCCAAAGGCAGAGAGTATCTTCACCTAAAACTCTTCATCTTTTAGAGAATGAGAATGAGAGGCACCATATATTTTCAGTAGGAGAATGGCCTAGATTAAAAGGAATTAATTTCAAGGGGTTAATATAGTAACCGGTGCCCAAAGACTGGCAGCAGGAGTCATGTTAGCAGGCAAGGCCGCCATGTTGACAGGGATAAAATAGGGAAGAGGCAGCCAGGATGGCTTCGAGCCTCTGGAGCTGGGACAAGCTGATGTCAATATTTGGGAGTCACAAAGAACGTTTACTATGTAGTTCTGCTTCATTGATTTATTCAGCAGATATTGATCAATCACAATCAGTGCAGAGCTCATGACCCCCCAACAGTGGATTTATCATGCTGCTGTTAGACATTGCAGTGAGGCTCATAACAAGGCCATTTCTGTTTGTACCCGAACAGAAGCCACTGCTTCTGGGCTTCTGGGCAGTGCCCTCTGATAGTGTGTTTTCATTGACCACTGCTGAGAGCCATAGCCAAGTAGGAATGACGCATAGCATTTTTGGTTGAAAGGTGACCCTGCTCAGGGATTAGGGTGGCTCCAGGTTTAGGGTGGATCCTGCTGGATTAGGGTGGCTCCAGGTTTAGGGTGGATCCTGCTGGGAATAGGGCATATCCTGCTGCCTCAGGCTCCCCGCTCCTTGAGTTCCCATGGAGTTCTCGCGGGGTTCTGAGAGAATTGGTACGCAGAGCCCCGGTGGAGGGAGTGTATTTTTCCCAGAACGTGCTTGTAGAGTGGTGTAGAGTGTCAGTGAGAGTTCGGGAATAAAGAGTTGCTGTTTGAATCTACAAGGCTTTGTGGTGGCTCGGTTATTCTGTGCCCAGCCAGACTGCGGCAGACCACAGAATATAACAGTTGAACTGATACCAACTTTTCTCTTCTACAGTTGAGCCAAATGTATTCATTTTAGTCTTGCGTGGCTTTCTACCTAAAAACACCTGCCCACCTCTAAAATTCAACAGCCTATTAAAGTCCATTTGCCTCCATCACTGCTCCTCTCTTTATGTTCACAACTTCCCCCTTTCTATTCCACAGCTTACTCCCCAGTTTGAAACAGAAACAAGTTTATTCCAAAAAAGAGATGGCAGCACTTGAGAGGGCTGATGAGTTTCTACAGAGACCGTCAGTTCAGCACTTAGCACATTGCTGGCGCTCAAGAATGAAAATAGATTTTTAAATGGGCTAACTGGTTATTGAGGTGCCCTCCGAATCTCCAGTGTTGCACAAATGTCCAGCCATCATTTGAAAAGCTAAAGCAATCTACATTAGACTCCCCTGTTATATTTTCTGCCTAAAGGTGACTGTTAAACTCCTCCCCACTCTTCCAAAATTAAATGCCTGGAAGATAGACAGGATTACGATCTTCTTATGCCAGGCTACTGTTTTTAACCTTAGCACAGCACAGAAACATGCAGTACCTTTTCCTAAGTCCCAGAAAGTTCTTCACAGACTTGTTTTTGCGAAGTAATTGAGGCACAGAGGTTGCCTTCCACTCACTTCTTTGGGTAATGGAATGTCTTATTCCCTCCTTGTCTTGACTGTGGAATCTCTGGGCTGTTCTGCTCCTTGTCAGATTTATTGGCCACACTTAGTACAGGCCACACAAGTGGCCTCTGTCAACTCTGATAAAAGAGGGAATTCAACACCCTTTTATGAACATTCTCCTTAAACCTGTCAGGCTCTAAAATTAGGCAGGAGTTGCTGGTGCCAGACATTCTTCTCTCCAAAGGGCTTGCCCTCTGCAGTTACCTCCTTCTTTCATATAGGAGCACCTCCTAATACATGTGATAACGGGAGTCCTAGTGTTGCTTCAGAGATCACCAAATCAGAACTAGATCGGATGTATCCTTGAAGATTGGGGGAACTTAAATGCTGCACATATTTGTTTTAGAGAAATTGGTTTTATTTCTAAATATATTCATGTCAAGGAGTAATATTTCAGGGGAGATAGTTGGTCTTTCCATAACTACTGTCATTCACTTCAAAGAACAGTAATGTTCTCTTGATTCCTTGTTTACTTGCTCTTCTTTTTCCTTTAAGGGAAGATGTTTTTATTGCATTTCTTTGAAGCCAGTCACATGTTAAGACAGCTAGCATGTATTCAGTGATGGCCATCTTGTGCCCAAACACTCTTCCTGAGGTAAACCCCCTTATATTTGTAGATGCCTCTGGAAAGCCATGCTTGGCAGTAGAGATGGGTTATTTCTGAACTGTTAGACTATGGGCTTTACATAAACGTAAACTTTCTTTTCTTTAGTAGTCCTTTTAATTTAAAGAATTCAGCTCAAGGATGTGTGAGTCCTTATCAAATATTCATCAGAATGTGGTTTTAAACATGCAAAGTTAGAATCTATTTTAAATTTGATTACCATCTTAATCTGTTTTCTGATGCTACAACAAATTACCTGAGATTGGCTAATTAATGAGGAACAGTGGTTTATTATACTGGTCACTAATGTTTAGAAAGATTGAAAAGAAATAGTGGTTTATTTAGCTCAGTTCTGGAGACTGCAAGGCCCAAGAGCATGGCACCATGTCCGCTGAGGCCTTCGTGCTGCATCAGAACACGGCAAAGCTTCAGATGGCGAGAGAGGACAAGCATGGTCAGCTCAGGTCTCTCTTCCTCTCCTTTAAAACCACTAGTCCCATCATGCAGGCCCTACCCTAATGACCTTATCTAATTTCGGTTCCTTCCTGAGGCCTCAGATCCAAATATCATCAACATTTGAATTTGGGAATTAAGTCTCAATACCCACATGGGGGAGTGGGGTACGTTGGGGGGGGCAGGCAGAGTGGAACATGGCAATTGCCAAGAAAGTTAGCTTTCTTTATGATGCTCTGAAGCATTTGTTTGTTTGTTTTATTTGTGGAGAGAGTTGCACCTGTTAAGTCTTTTAAGAAAAACTATTGAATGTAAGAATGTAAGAATGGCATGGCAAGATATAATGGGATTTTTCTTGTTTTAATAATTCATCTTCAAGATGGCAGTGCTGACTCTGTAAAGGATCATCTTTCCAAGAAGACTGATTCTGCTAAAATAGTAATACCAATCCCTATATCTGGAATACAGCTTTGAAATGTTTAAATGATTCCCTTTTAAAGAGCATAATGAAAGTAGAAAAGCTTATAAATAAGACATGATACCTCTAACGGAATGTATTTGTCCCTTGGATTCCTTTTATTGAGCGGAAAAAAATCAAATGTGTTAAATCCATGCCAGATGTTGTAACGTTTGCAGAATTTTGAATAGTTACACCTTGTATAGTTTAGCGGCAGAGTGCTTGCCTAGCATGCCTGAGGCACTGGATTCAATCCTCAGCACTACATAAAAATAAACAAACAAAATAAAGGCATTCTGACCATCTACAACTACAAAAAAAATATTTTTTTAAAGACACAATAATAGATTGAAGTAATAATAGATTGAAATAAATTACTTTGTGATACAGTAGGGGAAAAACTCAGGACCAGGAACCTGAGAGACATTGGTAATAATTCGCCATAAGCCAGGAGTGTTACCTTAGTGGGTTGTTTTTGTTTGTTTGTTTGTTTTGCTACTGGGGATTGAACTCAGGGGCACTCAATCATTGAGCCACATCCCCAGCCCTATTTTGTATTTTATTTAGAGACAGGGTCTCAGATGCTTAGCGCCTCGCTGTCACTGAGGCTGTCTTTGAACTCAAGATCCTCCTGCCTTAGCCTCCTGAGCTGCTGGGATTTCAGGTGTGCGCCACCACGCCCGGTGCCTTAGTAGTATTTATCTTCTTGGATTTTATTTTGTCATTTGAAAAATAAGAGTTATTAACTGGCTTGGATGAAGTCCTAGAGTGACAACCTGTTCTTGTATCTAAAATATTTTAAAGTCTCAGGATTTGGGATTATCACCTTATTTCCTCAAAGCTGAGAAAGAATTGACACCAGCTTTCTTTCCCGGGTGACTCAGTCTTGTAACTGCTTAGAAAATACCATTTTCTGTCCTCTGTCAAGAAACAGCATGAGTTTCACTGAGGCTGTGCTTCCTTATAGCCTTGTGCCTAGTGTTCTCCAATTTAAATGTGGAATAACATTGCCACACTGCTATGAGTTATAACAAAAACTTAAAATTTTTTTGTTTTTCATTTGTATTGTTTTGTTGAAGAATTTTTAAGTACAGAAAACTTAACAGTATATATTTAACTGAGTTAAGTGACAAGCTCTATGGCCCTTGCCTTTTCCAGCCTGGCATTACGAGTCACAGGTTTTGAACCCAGGATGTTGCCTCTGCCCAGTGAGAGTAGCTCTCATGATATAGGTCACTATAATTGGTCCTCATGGTTTTCACCAGCTTAACCAGAGCCCCTTCATCTTCCAAGTTCACCCTGGTGTGATGACAGTGGTGCTGGTCTTCTTAGGGACTAGATAGCCCATCCTGGCCTTCCCCTGGATGCTGCAGAAGCAGACAAGAAGACAAGCAGCTCAGCAGATCCACATTTTGCTGATGTCTACACATTGTACACATGTATTGAAATGTCACATTGTAATTAATAAATATGTGCAATTGTTAAGTGCCCATTTAAAATTTTTTGAATATTTTAAGAATAAATTTTAAAGGAAGAATGGGTATATATTGGCAGCTCTCTCATTGGTTACAAGTATGAGAAATGGAAACATTTTTGTTTTTTAACTTGAACCTGAATATTTTGGTAACAATAAGCCATCAGAGAATGGAAAACCAACATTTAAGCTCTGGTAACTGTTCACTAAGTGAATGGCTATCATATGATATACATAGATGAGTGGCATGATGACTTTTGATTGCATCAGTGAGCAAATTATAAATGTGTGTACAGCCACTTTTTTTTTTTTTTTTTTTTCCTTTTGGTACTGGGGATTGAACCCAGGAGCACTTAACCATTGAGTCACATCCCTAAACCCTAAACCTTTTTTTTTTTCTTTTTGAGACAAGGTCTCAGAAAGTTGATTAGGGCCTCACTAAGTTGCTTAAGCTGGCTTTGAACTTGCAAAGTTCCTACGTCAGCTTCCCAAGCTGTTGGGATCACAGGCACTGTAAGGGTAAAAGAAATTGAAGTTAAAGCGTAAAAGTTAAAGGGTAAAAGACCGGGTGTTGTAAAAGTTTCTAAGCTGCAAGGTCTGAGTTAAAATGTAAAGGAGGTATTGTTAGGTTTCTATGCTACCTGCAAAACCTGAAATTTTTGTAGCTGTTAAGACAATGCTTAGAACCGCCCAGTAAACATTTCCCCTGGCTGTTTGGTTGTTTAATAATTCAGGACTCTGTGTAACTGGTCACGTAGTCCTTTAGGCCCTAAAACCAATCAGTTTAATGTGTACCCCGTTTAGAAATGACCTATCACTCCAGCCTGACCTGTTCCCGCCAATGAATGAACTAATCATGTTTAGGAGTTGTTGTTCAATTTTCCCACGCCTCATGATGATTTGTTCTGATGTATACAAAGCCCTCCGCCCTCCCCAAAAAGTGTACTTAAGCAGTGCTCAGCCCCTGCTCGGGGCTCTGGGCTGCTTTCCCTTCTTGAGTGGGCACGGAGCCCCAGCATGCTGGTTCAATAAATCCCCTTCTGCCAATTGCATGAGTGGTCACTTGGTGGTCTCTTTCTCCGACGTTTCACAGGACCCTTACAGCACACACCACCTGCCCATTCACTTTTTAAATGAGGTAAATCTGGGTGGTTTAAAACATAATTCCATGGTAATCTTGCTTAGTGAGGAGTCGGAGGGCAGGTAAGTTGTAGCCCATTATTAGCCTGGTTCTTTTTATCACTATATAAATAACCTATGTGTTTGTGAACATGTATAAATAGGTGTTTCTCTGTAGGCTTATGAAAAAGCTGGGAAGGACATACACCCCTCAGTAGAGGTAGAGATGGACGTGCAAGGGAAAAGACCAAAACACTGTCGCATGACCCTTGAAAGAGCAGTGGTGGCTGAGATAGAGGAGCACACAAGGTAGGAAAGTGGTGAGCCGTGGCATGGGTTACTCTGGATAGGTTTGGTCAGGAAGGAAGAGGGAGATGGAAATTCAGCTTGAGGAGCAGACAAGGTGATGCAAAAGCTTCTTTTTCTTATATAGATTAGGATAAATGTGAGTCTGTATGCCAGGGAAAGAGAAAATACAAAAACAGTGGTAACTGAAGGAGCATGGTAGTGTTGGAGGCGGTAAGGAATGGAATGAAGACTGGGCGATCCTTCTTTTCTCTGGGTTGTAGAGGTATTTCTAACAGGTTCTTCATAGATACTTAGGCAATAAGTCTGATAAAACACTGGTGCAGACTTTGAGGTGGAGCTTTTTGGTGAGGTTTGAGGGAAGCAAGTAGAAGCAAGGAATTTGCTAGTTTCCCCTTCTAATCTAACAAAATGGCTTCAAGAACAAAGCGGTGAACAATACTTAATGGCGAATTCCTGCACTGAAGAGGGTGTTTTAAGAGCTCCAGGGGAATGGCCTCTTTGGAGACAGGCCACATACAAACTGAAGGGAATGCAAATGGGTGGTGTTAGGTGTGGAAGGAAGTAGGAAACAGGTACTCTGGAGTTGATTGTGGGTGGGTAGGGAGACATTAAGGAAGACATGGGAAGGGAAAGATATGAAAAATTCATTTAAGGAGAGGAAAAAAGAAGGCATAATTCCAGAGCCCATCTTAGGTATTACTAATTTGTGATGAAGTGGGTTGGGATCTCCCAAGTGTTTAGATACCCAGAAGAGGAGAACAAATGCAGTGGGTTAGGATTAGGATTAGAGGACTTCAGGCATGAGTGACATTTACAGGGCTGACAAGATTTCCTGAGCTGAGCCAGAAAGCACGAGAGAAGCTGACAGCCAGAGAACAGAAAGTACTGATTGTCATGAAAAGAGTTTTAAAAAAATAATAAGAGCAGATACCCTAGGAGGAAAAGGAAAGGAGGGCAGTGAACGAGTAAGTTGGTCAGAGTGGGAGGTCCTTGCAGATCAGCTGCCAGCTCTGAGAGCCAAGGTGATGGGTGTATGCTATGAGGGGGCTCTGCAGGTCCTGTTTCTCTTTGCCTCTCCAGGGCTTAGCCGCGTGCGTGGTGCATAATAGACATGACAAACATTTAAATGAAATGGGGTAGAATGGAGTTAAGTGAAGGTCTTGATCTTGCAACATTTGAGTGTCTGGTCAGGGTGTTGGACAGCATCATCCTCATCATAAAAGTCCCTAAGGGAAATCACAGGAGAACTGGGTTAAAAGAGTCCCATATTGAAGTTATCAAAAATGGTGGGGAAATATCTGGTTTTAGTTTACATTAACTTGTGAGCATAGAGAAAATGATAAAAGCAAATGCTGTGGCCAGTTTGGGTGAGCCCATTTCCCTGCCACAGAGCATACAGGAAACATGCTAAATCTATAGGTTTGGGGACTCCATCTTCTGGGGATGATGCCTGGGAAACAGTATTTCTAACAGGTTCTTCATAGATACTTAGGCAATAAGTCTGATAAAACACTGGTGCAGACTTTGAGGTGGAGCTTTTTGGTGAGGTTTGAGGGAAGCAAATAGAAGCAAGGAATTTGCTAGTTTCCCCTTCTAATCTAACAAAATGGCTTCAAGAACAAAGAGGTGAACAATACTTAATGGCGAATTCCTGGACTGTTTTTAATGACTGTTTCCAAAATGCCCACAGGGATTCCTTCCATAGTTATCCATAGACTCAGGATTCAGTTTGCTCTTTAATTGAAGAGTCAGGTTTAGGGTTAGTTTAGGGTCCAGTGCCATTCCATATATGGAAATGGCATAGAATGGCTGCTATGTTTGAATGCATAGAAAGGGATTGGATAAAATGTATATACACATGTAAGTGGTATGTATATTTTAAGACTGCAACAGCCTTTTTGTAAGGCATTTTCTTGCCCACAGTAAAATCATCTTTACAATGCCCTTTCACTTTTGGACAGTTCAGAATACTGTTATCTTAACATCAGAATCACACCAACCTAAAGTGTGGATTTATTTCTGCACCTACAGGCGTATGGGGGCTTTGGACTTTTGATGGTATTCTGAAAGGATGTGTTGGTCCTACAGCCAGATGAGAGAATGGCAGGCCAGTTTGCAGGCTTTGGAAATCTTACAAGAGGTCACAGGAAAAGTGGTATGAGAGAAGGAGTGGAATTATCATGAAGCAGCAAGAGACAGAACACTTTGAGAACAGGCGCAGGGTCTTAGAATCGGCAGAGATGAGATGCGTCAGTGTAGCTGGGTGAAAGCAGGGGGCACAGGGGAGGCCAGCCTGGGAGGGAGAGCTGGGCAGGGACTTGCAGAGAGATGGGCAGTTGGCAGGTGGCTGGAAGGAACACCGATTTGAGCAGATGATTCAGTTATGGTGGCATCCTATGAGACATGATTCATTTGCTTTGATGCTGTGCCTCTGTGGCTAAAGAGCCCTCCTTTCTTCCCATCTCAGAGATGAAGGCCTTGTGTTCCAGCTCATTAGCCCAGCCAGCCACTTCAGGATGGTTCCTCTTACTCTGCATTTACTTGAACCCACTCACACAGCTCCATCAGTGGCTGCCAACACGAAATAACTTCAAACAAAACTGTCTACTCTGCAGAGCAGGCACCGTGATTCCTAAACTGCCACATTTACTTTCTTTACCTTTCTCTCCAAAGTCAGAAACAGATGCTTTTTAGTCATACTATTCACTGACAGGATGCAGAGGATGACCAGCCTTGGAGCACTTATCACAGTCCTACACCCCCTCCCCCAAATCCATGGTGCTTCCCCTCCCGATTATCTCCAAGGATTTTGTGGCTACTTTCTGCCGCAGAACTGCTGCCATCAAAAGCTGTAGATTCAGTTTAGCTCCAGGTCATACAAAGCGTGAAGGCTCACAGGGGAGGTCAGCAAGAAGTTTCTGAGCTAAGGCACTTTCCAAGTGTCAGGGTAAAGACGCCATGTTTGCCTGAAGGGAAAACGATTTGCAGCTTTTCTGTCTGGAAGAAGCCATTATCGGCTTTTCGTGGCTTATCATTTATTCTATGGCTTATCGCTTGAATAGCATTTAATGTTCCCTTCCTTATCCTTTTTCTCTTAATCCTTTATTCAAAAGTAATGAATATGGAGATGTTGACTGAACTTGCCCAAGGTGGCCCAGATTCGGGAAGGTTTGAGGAGCCTTCATTGTCAATACTGGAGAAAATATCTTTGTTTACCCAGGAATAATAGGATTTCTATGGTGTTCTTCACCAGCTTAAGTTAATGTCTTCTCATTGCTAACATTTGTTTAGTAGTCAAGCATAGAAAAATGAAGATGTATTAAGTGTCTTCACTTTTTAGGGGAGGAAGCCAAATGTGAAATTTGTTTTCAAGAAGTCTCCCTAGATTAAGTTGCTTAAAAAGATGGCAGAATCTAACTTTTCCAATGCCAAGAAGGATACTGAGCAGAGAATTGAATGCCTATTCTCTCACGTGCCCTGTGAAGGCCCTAAGAGGTGGACCTGATGGCCTCATTTTGGGGATGAAGAACTGAGGCTGAGGGAGGATCAATGACTTGTGTCTAACTAGATAGCTATGGAATAAGAATTCAAATCCAGTCTCCCTATTTTCAGACCCATGCTCTTTAAACTATCCCCATAAAATTGAAAGATGCCTCACTATCAAATAGCCCTCTAATGGTGCTAGATTTTCACTGTGCTTCTGTACATGAGGAGAGTACCACCTCTTTTTCCCATTTAAAAGTATGCAAGTATTTACCAAGAGATGCTAAATCTAAGTATTCTGCTTTCTTTTATTCTAGATTTTCTACCCTAGCAAGGATGGTACAAAGATTCCAATGTTCATTGTGCATAAAAAAGGCATAAAATTAGACGGCTCTCATCCTGCTTTCTTATATGGCTATGGTGGCTTCAACATATCTATTACACCCAACTACAGGTAAGTATGGGACACTCTTGAACTTGACATGTGTTTGATCTTTACATAGTGGAAAGGAACCAGAGACTGGTCTACTAAATCATTTCTAATATACTCAATTACATATTTCTTGATTGTTTTCTTACAAGGAAGGAGTGTATTTGATAACTATTTGAATTTTTGCTCAGGAATTACAGGAAATGTGATGACAAGCTAATCTTGTTTTTTAAAAAAAAAAAAAAAAAAAATGTTCTCAGTGTAAAGTTGAGCACTAGATTTAGAGGCTTTAGCCTGTCTACAAAAGATTAGTATCAATTGAGGTCTTGAAAAAAGGAAGCACCTATCTTCACTGTCGTTTATTACCAAATCAGCCTTTACCCCAGAATTCTCTTCAGTGGGCATGTTTTAGATGATTTTTTTTTTTTTTTTTACCAGCAGAGACTTAAAATACAATGTCTTAACATTCAGCCATAAATATTTTCTGAAAAATCTGTTATTCATTTTAAACTGTTATGTGCTTATTGTTTGTGATTATTTCCCAGATAACTTATGTTTGTTTACATATTGCCATTATTTATGTAAACCACTGTCAGTATTTTTGCAAACTTGGTTTTAATATCCCATTCCTTAGTATGGAATTTGCTTTGAGTGTTTTTAATAAAAAGTTTTCTACAAGCAACACCAACTTCTAAATAGAGCATCACATAAAATCTGATTCACAGATTCACCCAGGATCTTTTTTATTTGAGAAGAGATTCATAGACTGAACATAAATTTGGAATGGGTTCAACAAGCTATCCCAGAGTAGAGTGCAAGAAAGCCACTCATTATTATAGAATGAAATATAAAACATGGTCCCTGCCCTCCTCAAGTGGTTTATAACCAAATTGTGGACTTTTTTGAACATCTGGCTAAAGAGTTTGTTAGGAGCTAATGGAGGTTTTTGTATAAAATGATAGATTTGTGTCCCTGAACTAAAGGGACACTAGGAGAATGTTATTACCCATACTATTAATTCATTCTGACAGCGCCATGTCCCAGGCATGGCGTGAACCCTGGGTGACAGCAGCCCCCAGATGGACTTCCCAGGCAGAGATTTGCGATCTCATTAGTACTCCATATCTATGTGGTAAAACCACATGCCATATTTATTCTGTGATAAAATTATAGGCTTCACCTTTAAGTCAGTGATGCTTGAGTGTAAGGGCAGTGAACACATGCCAGTGAATAATGAGAAACTCGCATCCCAAGCCCCATTCCTGTGGTCCCAATAGGGATCTAGACCACACCGATCACTGAGTGGATCTACTGTAGCTAGAAGCACTGACCTTTGTTCATTTGTACTTAAAATCTCTGTGCTGAAAATCAAGTTGAGCCCCAGACCATTTCACCCAGAACCATGTGAATGTAATAGTAATTTCAAAAAGAGCCCATTAGAGATGCATGAAGTGTAGAAGACCAAGTGACTGAAAATGAATTTGGCAGATTGGGGTAGATGTCATCAGGCCAACCATATCCAATTTTAGTTATCTTTCCTCTTCATCATCAACATCGAGGAAATTAACACTAAAGCCACCTAGAGCTTTAGGTTTGCAGAAGCCCTCCTTTTTCCCATTACTGAGAATTATAAAATTCTCAAACAGTTCAAGGCAAAATTAACTAATAGAAAAAGAAACATCACTCGGCCTTTTCACAGTGAAAAGGGAAGAAACAAAATCCAAATTTTCTGAAGAACTTAGAAGCTTTGTGTAATTTTTATTTCTACAAAGTATTCTCTAGCCCTGAGAACTGTTCTTATTTTCCAGTCTGTGAGCTTGTTATCCTCTCTTATTCCCTTTATTGACTAGTTTAACATCCAAAGTTCTTTAGAACTGGAAAACATGGAAAGCGTTAAGGAAAAGAAAAAAATGAGAGCGGGGGGCCATTGTCGGTTGCACCCGCAAGCCCCCAACTATTCTTGCCTGAGCTGGCCTTGTTGCAAAGATAAATTCCGTGTAAAATGAGGGCCTCTGATTTTTGCTGTCTGCATAGTGAAGTATTTATTAGTAAGAAAAGTGAAATATAATGAATGTTCAGGTAAACATTAATACTTTATTGTAATCAAGTAATATAAAAATTGGGCTGGTATTTAGATTCTATTATGCATATAGTGTTTTCAGGGATACATTTGATTTTTTGTGATGAAGAGAGCTCAGCAGTGCTTAGCAGATAGTTGCTGGGAGGTTAACTGTCTTCTCTGTTCCTCAGTGTATCCAGGCTCATTTTCGTAAGGCACATGGGTGGCGTTCTTGCTGTGGCCAACATCAGGGGTGGCGGTGAATATGGAGAGACATGGCATAAAGGTGGGCTGTTTTCTCTGAAACAATCTCAGGTCTGGCACAGTCCAGGCTCAGGATGTGCTGACCTTCTCATTTAAATGGGCTGAGGGGGTGAGGAGCAGAAAAGCATTTTTTTGGTTGAGACAAATGAAAAATAATAATTTTCAAACACATTGCAGGCACTGCCCCCCTTTAAAAATAACCCATTCTGTTCACATTTTACTTTCTTTTGTAGTCTGATAACAAAGCACGTATTTTTCAGAAGTATTCCCCATAAGACCATAATCAAAACTTGGGATTTTTGAGCAATGTACAAGGTGCATTTTTAATTATCAGCATCAAAAGTGACTCTTGAAGCTTTTTGGTATTTTTCCTGGCAGCCTTGCTTGTAAAAATTCAGTATTATTCATCTGTCTCAAAACAGACTTCAAAGCAGGTCATTTGCTCCTAAGAGAGCGGTCTACAGCTCTCCTCCCAGTGTGGTATCCCCTTGTTCCCAACACTACTGGGAGATTCTGGCCTCCTCACATTGCTGCTATGACTATCAAGTGTGGGTTTTAGACACAAGAATATAGTCACTGTTCCTCCTGAAGCACATATTTGAGTTGACTGGCTAGTACTCAGCTTCATACCTCAGAGGGTCACAGTTTCCTTTTTTAAAACCCTTTCTCTTCCATTTCTTTGTATGTGGAACATCCCACCACCCTGACCTGGCTTTTCTGTAGATAGAATTGAATTCATAGACCAACCAGTGTCTGATGAGGGCATTTTTCACTTGCCTTGGTCCTGTGTCCTTGAGGATGGTATGGGTCAGGACTTCCACTTCTGCCAGCTTCCTAGTTCCCTGCTCTCATTATCAGCTGTCATTTATAACAAGGCCTACTGGGACGAAGGGGGCCACCAGTTCCTAGACGTGAAATCCTGAAAAAACTAAGGTTTTCTCTTTTAAGCCCCTCTGGTCATCAGGGGCCACCGCCATCTGATAAGGAAGATGCCTGGGTCCTGGCTGACTTTTTCCCCTGTTTATTAACTTGAACCAACTGATTTTCCAAAGTCATAGGAGTCAGACAAGTTGGAACTTGACTAAGACTAAAAATAGATTGATTCCTAAGCTTTCTCAAAGATGACACAGTAAAAGGACCAGAAATGGACCTTTTCCAGTTACAGCCTCGTATATAGAACATTGATAAATGTAAATTCCCTCTGTTCCTTGAGTTTAAAATTTAGTGGTCTTAAATGTATAGCCATGATCCCCAAGTGACACTTTTCCTGGAAACTAAGTAATCCTAGCTGTTCAAATTCACTGATAATTTCTTATTAAGATTTTAATAACATTTGTTTTGATATGAAAACATTTCTTCAATAGCACTGCTTCATCTTTAATTGAATTTCTGCAAAAGTGGTTCATTTCAGATCTAATTAGATCTGTGCCTGCTCTTTGTTCATTTCAGAGGCAGTTATTTCAGACATCTGTTCCTTTGAGGACATGCCTTTGGCCTTTACTTGTAGATATTCCAAGACCCCATAGCTGTTTCTCTGGGGGTTTTTTTTTGTTTGTTTGTTTAATACATTGGAATGGCTTATAGACAGTAAAACCTTGAGGTCTTATTTCATCCATGAATGGAGAAGCCCCCCTGTGCTTTGCTGAAGCACCATGTCACCACCCAATTCCTACTGTTACTGTAAATTAGTAACCCAGGGCAAAATCGGATCATGTACCCACTACAGACTCCTGCAGGGAGGAGGGGAGCTGGGTGGAACTTGGGGGGCTGAGCTCCATAATAGAGGCCTTGTTTCATTTTACCTTCAGCTTCTCCAAAATAGAGATTCTTTCTGATGCCATGCTTCTCTCACAAAACAGATCTATCCTCTTTGGGGCACTTGCCTTTTAAGTTCTAAGGGTTTTAATAAAATCCAAATTCACCATATGTGTGAATTTGGGCCTGCAAGTCCAGGGGTATTCATTGTAGATTTCCACAGCACATAAAACTTCAATTGAGGCATTTCTTTAAATGTTGTTTTAGCCACCATTGTTTAGATTGATCCATAGTTGAAACTGTGCCGTTTTGTTATTTGAACTCCATTTAAGTTAAACCGATTTTTGTGTGTGTTTTGTTAATTAACTACCTTTCACTTTGG
The DNA here is from genome assembly GCF_047511675.1 of Marmota flaviventris. NCBI lineage: Eukaryota > Metazoa > Chordata > Mammalia > Rodentia > Sciuridae > Marmota > Marmota flaviventris. The sequence goes on from NC_092503.1 coordinate 57,629,225, forward strand.
CACATCATAGGTGGTATCCTGGCCAACAAACAAAACTGCTTTGATGACTTTCAGTGTGCTGCCGAGTATCTGATCAAGGAAGGCTACACGTCTCCCAAAAGGCTGACCATTAACGGAGGTTCAAATGGAGGCCTCTTAGTGGGTAAGAACTGAATTTTACTCTTTGTACCTACCAAGTGACCCATATGGGGTCTCCAGATAGAATTGCCTGTGAAAAGATTGCCTGATTTATACTGGTACAAAGAAAGCAAAACCATTTGTATTGGGGCACCTGATAAATAAGAGACATACTCATGACAGCAGGAAACGAGACCCCATGCCCTCCTCTGAGGCCTTCCCCCACTGTGGGATCAAGGGTTCAGCCAGCACAGAGCTGATGAGCCTGGTAGCCTGATTGTGCTGCTCAGAACTTGTAAGATGTATCCTCCTTGAACATTATGCTGTTGGCTGCTGAGAGAGGCCATGAAAGAAGATGGGGTATTTAGAATAGAGCCATAGCCTTATAGGAATGAAATAGTTAATTCTAGTCATTCTTAGGAGTGGCTCCCACTTGTTGAGTACCTATGTCTAAGCCCTTGATATGCACAGTTATTGTCCAGGGAGGCACTGAGTGGTTGAAAAGCTCATCGGTGTCACACAACTGAAAGCTGGGGTTAAACCTGGTACTGTGATTCTGAGTTCTGCTCTTCTATGTGGCACTACCTGTATGCAGCTTTTTCTAATTTTATTTTTTTCCTTAGTAGCATTCAATACTGTCATGAATGTATGCGATAGGCCTGGACTGTGCCCTGCACCCCTTGGCATTTAGGATGTGAAGTGTCATCATACATGTGTAGAAGAGCACATCAACACTTAAATATATGTGACAAGTCCACTTTGGGGAGGGGGTGGTCAGGGGACAGAGCATTCATTTGTCCATGTCTTTGCAAGATGCTGTCATTTAAAAAAAAAAAAAATCATTTCCAGGCTGGGATGTAGCTCAGTGGTAGAGCACTTGCCTAGCACGTACGAGGCTCTGGGTTTTATACCAATCTTCCAAAGACAAATTCCCATGAAGGTCCAAAATAATTTGTTTTAATTTAGAAGGGATATTGACAATCATTTGGTTCTTCATCAAATATTTATTGGACACTGAGAAGTGCCAGGCATTTTTTCAGATACTGGGCCTATGTAGAGCATCTCTACCTTCATGGGGCTTTCATCCTAGAGGCAGAGGATAAACCAAGGGCATCAGGGTTTCTAAGGGGAGGGGTGGGAATTCAGTGTTAAAATCAAAAGGTGTGTGGGAACTGTTTTATTGCCAGACACAGGAGAAATCCAAATTCCTTAACTTATTCCTAGTCCTGCCAGCTTTGATGTTACCCCTCCCTGACTGCCTCACACTGAGTTAGGTCCCCTCATACCACACTTTCCCAGCAGTAGTGATTGCCGTACTTCAATTGTAGTGGCTCATTCACTTCTTGATCTTCCCCACTAGATTTATTCACTGAAACAGGTACAGGCCTAGTGCCCCACATGGTAAATATTCAATACATATCTGTTTAATATTGTTTTAAAGTTTGAAAAACAGGAGATGATGAGCCAGCATTGGTTAGAGCCTTCAGCTGTGTTTCAGACCCTGTTTTGCCTCAAGCTAGTCCTAAGATCTTAACTACCCCCACCAGCTATGAACGCACATGGGTGGAGAGAAGGGGACATAGGTTCCTCATAAAGTCCTCAATCTTTTCTGGTAACACCCCCACCTCATTGAGATTAACTTTGGGGGACAAATCGTGTTAGTGTTGCTTTGTATATTTAGATGTTTTTCTTGGTTTTCAGCTGCTTGTGCAAATCAGCGTCCTGACCTCTTTGGTTGTGTTATTGCCCAAGTTGGAGTAATGGACATGCTGAAGTTCCATAAATATACCATCGGTCATGCCTGGACCACCGACTATGGGTGCTCAGACAGCAAACAACACTTTGACTGGCTCGTTAAGTATGTTTTGATTGACATATGCTATTAATGATTTGATATCTTAATAGTCAACAGAATTAGTATCTGATGCTTTGTCTCCTTGGTGTGTTTTATTTGCATATAATTTACTACAAGAACAGAAGAGGTGGGAATACCTTCCACCTTGTTTTAATATGGTCTTTAACAAAAACAAACTTTAAAGGTGTGATAGGCAATATTGCAAAGATGGCCCTCCAGGATTCCTGTCCTTGGTTATTCAGTTAAAAACTATTGTATAGGTACTTTGCAGATAGAACAACAGCCATCACGTAAAGGGAACTTTAGTTCTACAACTGCATAGGACAGTTCTGCCAACAAACTGAGCCTGAAAGTAAATTTTTTTTCCAGTTTGCCATTAAGAGCCCACCAATGTCCTTAAGAGACCCAGAGAATCCAACTGAGCCAACTCACAGAATTGTGAGATCAGAAGTCTGTTTTAAGCTGCTAAGTTGGTGGATAATAATTTGTTACTGCAGTAATCAGAAACTAATACAAAAAGGTATCATACATTGTATCAGTATGTGGAATTTCCTTTTCTAAATCAAGAAATAAGGACATAAAAGAACACATGCAAACATAATTAAACTCCCTTTGTGCTCAGTGTAACTACATATTTGAAACTACAAGTTTCATTACTCTAATATTGTACAACTTACCTCATTCATAGCCCTCAACCACTTTGGTGGTAACAATGAGTAAATAACAGAATTTGGGGATTATTTATCAGCATCCTTTAGGAACAGTCCTTGGACTGGCACAAGAGGCCTGTTTTCCCATCCCAACATTCTCAAAATAACTTGGTCATTTTTAATTTGTTTTTTATGACTTTCATAATTAAAATGACTGAATTTTTTAATTGAGTACTTTGAAACTATTGCATTCTGTTCTCTAAGGGGGAAAAAAATTCACTGTGAAAGCTGTTACTTTTAAAATACTCAAATGGCAACATGCACCCAGGGAAATAAATCCTGTGTAAACTCATTTGAAAAAAGTTTGAATTTTTTCTTCTGTGATATTCCTACCTCAGATTTCAATTTTCTAACTCTGATCTCGCAGGGCTTTATTTTCCTTTTACCTTCTGTTACTAAATGAGCTTAGACCTCATTTACCTACAGCTAAATTAGCTAGAAAGGACCATATGGGAACTCTGGAGTGCATCCCTTGGAGCCCCATCTAGAATATTAAAAGGTGTTTTCTCCCAAAAGAGCTGGACCTCTGAGTCTGGGAATGTCTAGGGTAAATAAAGCCTAATAAACAGGCTGTTCTTTCTACAGACCATCTCCTGAAAATTTTGAAACCACTCTGTAGTTTCAAAACTTACCACATCTGTGATGTTGTCTGTGAATCTCAAAGTGGGGAGTATTTTTAATAGGAACTGAGTTTTCCACATTTGTTCCCAATAGAATAAACCCTTATGTGGAGGAGGGGTTTGGTTGGGAAGCAGATCCCCCATGTTAGGTATTGGGAAAACAAACTCCCCGTGTTTTAGCTTTGACTTGGTGAGCTAAGAAAATTTTATACTCTTTTTACTACACTTCAAAATAAAACTCTGCTGACACAGTTGATTAAAATCATTAATACTGAATACATTGAAAAATATAACATTGGATAAAATGTACAGATATTTCTTGAGCCTTAATCATTATCAATCACTGTCTAATTTACTGTTTTTATTCTTGAAACTGTCTTTGTTAACTTACCTTGGAAACTTTTCTCATATTTCAAAGGGTTCCTCTTCCACTAAATTTCTCTCCATTGGCCAAAGGCAGTTTCTTTTCTGCTGAACTGTGAAAGCCAGCAAGAGGCTCAGGAGCTCACCTGGGCTTCCTTGGTTTGTAGACAAGAAAGACACATGCTCTTCCTGAGGTTGCAAAGCTAAGCCTGAAATAAAGGCTTTATAGGGATAAGGGAAAGAAAGCCACTGTACACTGGCTTTGAAGTTCAACAAAAGATTAATAGCTAAATAGTCACACTCTGTAGTTTCAAAAAAACAAGTCATTAGTCCAACTACATAGCAGTGAAAAAGTCTAAAGAATACCAAAAGATACAGCTCTAAACACTGAGTGTGCATATAGTTTGGCTTATTTCAACAGCCCTGCGAGTTTTCTTTCTTACATAATATTTCAAAGTTAAAGCTACATACATGACGTAGCTCCTGTTTTCAGTAGCCCTTCCTGGTCATGGCCTAAATGATGAGCAAGCAAAATGCCATGCCACTCACATTAGGCAACAGAAATCCTCCTTGCTAGTAAAGTTAAACTGGTATATTAGCTTTCTGTCATTGTGACCAAAATACCCAGCAAATACAGAAGGACAGCTTTATTTTGGCTCATGGTTTCCAAGGTTTAAGTCCATAGTTGGCTGACTCCAGGATAGAAACATCATGGTAGCAGGGTGAGGCAGAGGATAGCGGCTCAGCTTGTGGCAGCAGAGAAGCAAAGAGGAAGGGGTCAGGGACAAGACATTGTACCAAAGGACCTACTTCCTTCAGCCACGCTCCTCCATCCTACTGTTTCCATCTCCTCCATCCTACTGTTTCCATCTCCTCCCAGTAGCCCCATTCAAGTTATTAACTCATCAAATGCAATAATCCAGTGAGAAAGTCAGAGCCCTTGTGATCTAATCACTTCCCAAAAGTCTCTCTGGACACTGCTGCATTGGCAACCAAGTCTTTGACACACGAGCTTTTGGGGGACATACCAAACTAATGGCTGGTATACCACACAGATCCCTGTGCCACACTGGTCTTTCCTGATCATCCTCTTGATCAACTCTGCTTGTGACAAAATCTCACACAAGTGCCTTTGCCTTTCAGATACTCCCCACTGCACAACGTGAGGCTGCCCGAGGCGGATGGCGTCCAGTACCCGTCCATGCTTCTCCTCACTGCTGACCACGATGACCGGGTGGTCCCGCTCCACTCCCTGAAGTTCATTGCCACCCTACAGTATGTGGTGGGCCGCAGCCGGAAGCAGAGTAACCCCCTGCTCATCCACGTGGACACCAAGGCTGGCCACGGGGCGGGGAAGCCCACAGCCAAAGTGATAGAAGAAGTCTCAGATATGTTTGCGTTCATAGCACGATGCCTGAACATTGACTGGATTCAGTAAACGGGATTTCCTGCTCCTCCGACAGCCACAGAAAACCTCAAGGGCTTTCACACCGTTCCAACCGAGAAACCACTGGGCACAACGCTCCCCACATGGGCACTGTTCCTGCACACAGACTACAGTTGAACAGAACTACTGTGGGAATTTTATCTTTTTTAGGCTTCTCCTTTTTAGCAAGCCCTTGGTGTTTCTTTTCCCACCCTATCCAGGCACATATTTTAAAAAGAATTTTAAAAGGCATGTTTGGATAAATAGCTCAATGTCAGCAAACGTGTGAATACTAGATTGCTGAATTAAGGGTCATAGCCGGGCATCCTCATACATAACTCAGTGAACTTTGCTTCTATAACCGTAACCTATATATTCCTTAAATAAATGTGAGAACTCTTCTCATGAAAGACTTCATTGCAATACTAATAAATGCTATTTAAGAATAGGAGGCTTTATTTTTGGTTCCTTTGCATTGAAGGGCATCACTTGAAATGCAGTTGACCATGGGGATAAAGCATTTCATCTTTGTGCAACTCATTAGTTTCCAAACCCTTGAATCATAGAATGTAAGTACTGAAAAGAAGTTGAGCTTGTCCATTCCCACTCCCCAGTCTCTAGTGAAGCTGTTAGAGGCAGCTCACTGTCTTAAACATTAGCACTCAGATCGGGGTGATGATACTGATCTGGGACTCTTTTGATTTGGCTGCCTCCTTTTAAAAATCTGAGGTGGAAAATTCAAATTACTCACCTATCTGACCACATATTGATTTGGTTACAGAATGTTCCTGGAAATCAGAATGCCTCAGATATGAAACTAAGAGGCCCCCTGTGTAAATTATCCAAAGATGAACTCATCCAAATTTACAGTCAGAATTTTTAGCCTTTCCCAAGCTGTTTCACCTCCATAAACCTCTTCTTGAAAATTAAAATAGTCATTATTTAAAAACAAACATGCAAAATTAAGAAGAAACAGTTTGGGTTCATCCCACTCCCCAAGAATCTTTTAAGGTGAGGATATGCCATCCCTCAAACTTTCACTTGTGATATTAAAACAAAAAATTACATCAAATAATGTTACTTTGCCAGGCACTGTGGTGCATACCTATGATCCCAACAGCTTGGGAGGCTGAGGCAGGAAGATCGCAAATTCAAAGCCAGCCTTAGCAATAGCAAGGCACTATGCGACTCAGACCCTATCTCTAAAATAAAATAAAATAGAGCTGGGGGCTCAGTGGTTTAGTGTCCCTGAGTTTAATCCCCGGTACTCCCCACCCCAAAATAATAATGTTACTTTGAGTGTCAGTTTGTGAAATGCTGATCTAATTTATAAGAAAACAGTTTGTCTTGCTTTATCAGATATGATGAAAGTAATTATTTTACATGAAGTATCTTAACTGTATATAAAATTGCAAGTAAGTCCTATCTTCCAAATCTCATACAAACATAATTTAAGTGCTCTACTTTTCAAGTCATGGTCAAAAAATCTACCTATTACTCCATACCAAGTGTAACTGAAAGGTGACCATAACTTGGTTTCTCTCTTCTAGAATCATGCTGGTTTCTCTCTTCTAGAATCATGCTGTTACTGTTTGAGTATATGCATAAAGCAGCTGTCATTGAACATCTGATTCATTATAACCTCAGGAGAAAAGCTATGCCTCTAGTGCAGAGCATGTAGAGACTGACAACAGTCTATCAGAGAGATGCTCGCACTAGCCAACTACAAAGAAACCTCTAGTGCAGCAGAAAAAAAGCAATAAAATACTCTTGCCCAAGGCAGCCCTTTCCTGAACTGGGTGAGTCACTTGAGGTGCAGCTACCAGCTGACATGCTGGGGAGCATTTTCTAGCTTGTGCAGGATCTAACAATCCTTTCCCACTGAGTTCTACTTACAAGTAGAAAGTAGAAGTTTGGTGTGGAAGGTCTGAGCTTCAGAGTCAGGCCTGGGCTCAAATCCCAACTCTTTCATTTGGTAACTGGCAATGAAGTAGAATAAAGAAAGTAATGTGTTGATGAGTGCCTAGCATACGATTGCTTCCAATTACAAGATCTCTTTTCCAGCCTAATTTTTCAATCTCAGTTTTAACTCAGTAACTCCTCCCATAAGCTAAAAGGTGTCGTTTAAGCTTTAAACATTGGAAGTAAGATTTGAGATTGGATTCTTTTCCAGAACTCTGTCTTACATTGGTCTGCGGTGTTGGGGGGCGAGGGGAGTTCTACCCTTGCACACGTGGTCTAACAGCCCTGTCAATGGGCCTAGCTGAATGCCACAGAGCATTTGTTACCTTGGGATAGTCATATTTGTGCTGTTAAATGTATCCATACTTGGAATATTATAAAACTCTAATTAATCATGTTTCTTAATACTCCTACGGAACTTAGGCAACTATGCACAGATGGTGCTGTTAGAAAAGGTTAAATTTCAGCTAAGGAAGCCTGTCACCAATCTGTCCATGGTCAACAGTCTTAGCAGCCTTAGCAGCTCCCCCATGGCAGGCCACACAGCTAATGCCCAGAAAGACTTGCAAAGACTCAAAGGTGGTTAAGGACAGGCTGGGTAGCTATGAGGGGACAGGAAGGGGTAAAAGTCGGAGGGTTAAGTGTGGTCAGGCCAGTGGAAAGAGGACTAAGGCTGATGGATGAGGAGTATTTAGGTACACTCTGCATCCTTTCATCCTCCAGGGACTGGAGGTACAAAGAAAGTCCTGCCCTCATAAGTGACTTTCCAGGGGAGGAAACAGGTGATAAATGTTTTTACTGAGCATTTACCCTTTGCCACTCTGTTCTGTGCACCCTGTGTGTGTCCTCACGCAACCTTAGCAATCATATACTAACCTGAATCCATTTGGCAAAGGCCCAGTGTTACCCAGATGAAGTGGACAAGAAGGACAGTAACCCTGGCAGTTGGACCCTGAGAATGTTATGGTCTAGATGTTTGTTTACCTCTAAAATCTCTATATTGAAATCCTAATAGGAAGTGCAGTCTTTAGGAGATGATCAGGCCATGAGGGCTCTGCTCCTATAAAAGAAGTCAGAGAGACCACCTCATCCCTCATACCATGTGAAGGCACAGCAAGAAAGTTGTCATCTATGAACCAAATCTGTCAGTGCCTTGATCTTGGACTTCCTAGCCTCCAGAATTCTCATAAATAAATTTTTTATTTATAAGCTACCCAGTTTATGGTATTTTGTTATAGCAGCCCAAAAACAACACACATTTTTCCACTTAGTCCACTAATAAAATAAACAGAAAACAGAATTTTAGAAATAAAGAGCTATGAAGAAACAAACCAGGACAAGTGAATAGTCCATGAGAAAGTATGCTATTTTAGCCAAAGAAGTCAGGCCTCCTCAAGGAAGCAACATGTAAACAAAGACCTAAACAAAAATGACAAGATAGTGGGCAAAGGTGTGGGGTACAGGATGGGGACCAGGAACATCAGGCAGAGCCTGAGGTGGGAACTAGCCAGGTGAAAGAAGCCAGACACAAATGACCATGTAAAGTATGATTCTATTTTAGGTGAAATGTCCAGAAACTTCTATGAGGACAAATTGTAGATTATTGGGTAGGTGGTGTTGGGAATGAAACTGGAGATTCACTAAGCATACAAAGAATCTTCCTCCCATAGTGAAAATATTTGAAAACTAGATTAAGGTGATGGTTGTACAACTTGGTATATTTACTCTCAAAAAGTCAATGAATTTATCCTTTAAGGGAGGTGAATTTCATGGTATGTAAATTATATTTCAATAAGTTTGTCGTAATAAACTCTTGTAGTAAGAGAGAAAGGAGCAATAAGTCCCTGGATGAGTGCCACCCAGGAATAGCCACCTGCAGAAGTGTGATGGAGTGGAAGAGGCAGGTGACAGGGCAAAGGAGATAAAAGCTTGCATATCAGCTTGGGTCAGAGGACAAGACTATTTTAAGCTGCAGAATTTATGCAGGAGTTCACATCTCAGGGGAAGCTGACCCTCCCCCTCGACCAAATTCATTCCTTAGATCAAGTCAGACCTGCTGATTCCTGTCCTGCACCCACCTCTCTGGCTTTAATATGCTAAGGAATGCAGGGCTTCCTGTCAACAGGATCCTGCAACACAGAGGGGCAGGAGAGGCGAGGGCTAGCAGGCTCCATTAACAATGGTAAATGACAAAGAAGGCTCTTCTTTTATTACACGTACTAAGCAAGAGAAAATCTCATGGTGGCCATTTGTGGAAGTCATCATGCCAAATAACCCTAGGAATTATAAACATATGACTTGGAAAGTGAGTCGTATATAGTTGACAATGAAAATATGCTGTCTTCTAGTTCCACTGAAGGCTTTGGCAAATATCAAAGAAAAGAGCTTCTAGCCACTCTGAGAACATAGTCAAACTGAGGTTAACCAGAAAACAAGGTCAGCATCAAACATAACCCTAAATTCCAGAGAAAATGATGGAAGTTCACACAAGTAAGGCCTTGTTACTTCTCCCATGATGTTTGGGTATTATTAGGGCAGTAATTGGCCATTTTCCACAGGATCCCAGCCCTGCAACTCTCCCAGAAGTGCAGAACTAGAACATGTGGGACCCCCCCTAGCTCTGTCACTACTCAGGTCTACCTCAGAGTATAAAACTCCCTAATTTATCCAAGAGTTGCTAAATGCAGTGTCTTGAGATGAAGATAACTGGGAGGGGCTTCATCATCTGCTAACAACTACAGGTTGGAACTGATTTTGCTATTCCCAAATGAAGAGCTGTAAAGGATGATGGCCCTTGGGTAAAGTGGGTTTAAGGTTTACTCACTAAAGGAGAGAGTACTCAGAGTAGGGAGGGAGGTATAATGAAGGTATGATTCCAAAATGGACATTAGGGGGTAGATATTGCAAGAAAGTTTGCCTACCTGTTACTCCTGCTCTTGGTGTCTCAGCCCATGAGTGCTTTTGTGTGGCCTTACCTGTCACTCAGGGGTTCTACCCTCAGTGATCGCACAATCTCAAGAACCCCAGCTAAGAGCTGGGATAGAAGTAATGGAGAAAGATTTTGCAGCTTGAACCACTCTTAACTGATGGATTAACAAAATGGTTAGGCACACAGAACCAGAACTAATTCCCATACACATTGGCCAAGGTACCTATACATTGTTTTAAGCACCTGCATTTTGTCTGAGAAGCTGCATATCTTTAGTAAAAATATATATATCTTTTACTAATATTTTTAAATTGTTGTGAAATGAATGTTACTTATAATTTGAACTTTGTGATTAAGAAAACTTGCTTTAAAAGTGCAGAGTGTCCATATGTGCTTCATCCAGATTTCCCTAATGTTGACATCACCCACAACCTTAGCATTGCACAATTCTCAAACCCAGAAACTACCACTGATATGACACTATTAACTAATTTCCACACCTTAAATTCTGTTCTCTCACTATCCCTTTTCAACCCCAAAGGCCTGAATTGCCATAATTACCATGGCTTCATAATTTCTTCCATCTATGACATAGTGCCTCAGTCTTATCTTCTAATGACCATGATACATGTGAAGAAGACTGGTCATTTATTTTGTAGAATATCATTTAGAGTTTGATGTCTTCTCATAACTCGACTGAGGCTACGCATTTTGGGCAAGAACACCTCTAGATGTCAGGTTGTTCCCATCCCAGTACCTCACATCAGGGGGCTCAAGGTGCTGATATGTCTTATTCCTGGTGAGATCAACTTGGATCATTTGGTTAAGATGGGCTCTGCCAGGCTCCTCCATTGTAAAGTGACTACTTTTTCCTCTTGATTATTACCTCATAATTTAAAGATCGTTATATTTTACCTAAGATGCACAAACACCACTTTGGGGTGAAAGTACTTGAGACAAATTATAATAAATGATGTATGTAAATAAAGTGCCTGTGTGTCCCTCTCAATGAGTAGTCCTTACCATCTATCCTACCTGCTAAGCTAGATGAGATCTTGATTCTCCCTTCTTAAATCCAGTCATCACTAAATTCTACCAATTCTAAATTCTAAATATGCCTTAAATGTATCTTTTCTCCTCCTAGTGCTTTATAATTTGTCTTCCCGACTCCAAATCTTGTTCCCCTCAAACTCTCTGCTAAGCCGGGGCACAGTGGTGCACACCTGTAATCCCAGAGGCACGCGAGGCTAAGGCAGGGGAATTGCGAGTTCAAAGCCAGCCTCAGCAAAAAGTGAGGTGCATTTCTCTCAGTGATATCCTGTCTCTAAATAAAATACAAAATTTGGCTGAGCATGTGGCTCAGTAGCCAAGTGCCCCCAAGTTCAATCCTTGGTACCCACCCCACCCCTCAAAAAAAAATTCTCTCTGCTCATTAACTCTAAAGCTTGAAAAAGCAAATAAAATGAGGCCCACTCCTATTCTGAGCCTTCTGGGGCTTCCTACTGCCTTTACAGAGAGAATATCTCTGCAGCAAAGCTTGGATTGCCTCCCACCATCCCCCCAACCACCACCACCCACTCCCAGGATGAATGGGTGGTAAAATGATCCCCCGGGTAGCTAGCAAATTAATGTCCTGGCTGCTGCAAAGCAGAACCACCTGGAGTCCTTGTTTAAATTATAAATCCATGGGCTACTTCCCAGAGATTCTGAGACAACGGAAGAAAGCCAGTGTCTATTCTTTTATTTTAACAAGCTTCATGGATGATTCTGGTGTGGACAACTTGAGGAATCACTGATCTAAAATACCAAAATGGTGCTGGTTCTTAAGGGAAGCTATAAGAACTTTTTTTCTTCCAAGTTTCTATAATTGTAAGGGTCCCGCGAAACGTCGGAGAAAGAGACCACCAAGTGACCACTCATGCAATTGGCAGAAGGGGGATTTATTGAACCAGCATGCTGGGGCTCCGTGCCCACTCAAGAAGGGAAAGCAGCCCAGAGCCCCGAGCAGGGGCTGAGCACTGCTTAAGTACACTTTTTGGGGAGGGCGGAGGGCTTTGTATACATCAGAACAAATCATCATTAGGCGCGGGAAAATTGAACAACAACTCCTAAACCTGATTAGTTCATTCATTGGCGGGAACAGGTCAGGCTGGAGTGATAGGTCATTCCTAAGGAGGGGGTTACATTTAAACTGATTGGTCCAGGCCCTGCAATGCCTGCGTGCAACCACACAGACCCCTTCGGTTATTAAACAACCAGACAATCAGGGGAAATGTTTACTGGGCGGTTCTAAGCATTGTCTTAACAGCTAACTCAGACCTTGCAGCTTAGAAACTTTTACAACACCCGGTCTTTTACCCTTTAACTTTTACGCTTTAACTTCAATTTCTTTTACCCTTACATAATGATGTTGTACTCCTGCTGTGATTACAAATGTATCTTATTTAAAATTGCATTACACTAAAGGTTTTATTAATGATAAGAAAGGACTGGTGGTGCAGCTCAGGGCTACTGCACATAATTGATGAACACATTATTATCCAAAGTCCATAGTTAACATTAGGGTTCCCACTTGGTGCTGTACATTCTATGGGCATCTACTGACATGTACCTGTTAGAGTATCATATAGACTATGATTACTGCCTTAAAAATCCTCTATGTTCCACCTATTCATCCCTCCCCTACCAAACCTGGCAACTGCTGATCTTTTAATTGTCTCCATTTTTTTCCTTTTTCCAGAATGTTACATAGTTGGAATTATAGAATATAGTCTTTTCAGATTGGTTTGACTTAGTAATATTGCATTTAAATTTCCTCCCTGTTTTTCATGGCTTAATGACTCATTTCTTTTTAGTGCTGAATAATATTCCATTGTCCAGGTATATTAAAGTTTATCTATTTCACTTATAGGACATCTTGGTTGCTTCCAACTTTGGGGCAGTTATAGCTAAAACTAGTATAAACATCCATGTGCAGGTTTTTATGAGGATACAAGTTTTCAACTGCTTGGAGTAAATACCAAAGAATGCAATTGCTGGATCATCGGTGAGGGTTATGTTTAGTTTTTAAGGAGCTGCCAATTTGAAGTGGAGGGGAAGAGGACAATTTTGAAGCCAGATTTAAAGTTAGGTAGTCAGTGTAGTTAGATAAATCGGGTCTAATACCAAGTGAAATCTAAAATGGAGGCCATGCTGAGAATGATTCCAGGAAACGCAGGACAACTCATGGAATGTTAATGAAGTCCTGAAAAGGCCCTAGGCCAAAGTCCATCCCAAAGAAGTGTTAATGAAGTCCTTCCTGCTCAGACTACTTCTTTGGCCCACCTGTGTCCCACCCCTTGGGCCTTCCCACCTACATTCCATCACTGAAAGAAACTATAAAATGGAGAGACAACCGCACTTCCACGGATTCCACCTCTTGGGTCCCCTTCTTCCTCCGGGAGAAGTCTTTTCTGCTGTCCTTTAATAAACTTCTAATTTCTACTCTGACCTTGCCTCGGCGTGCTCTCTGGTGTTATTCTTCAACATTGGGGAAGCAAGGACTCGTCACCAGTCAACAGCGGTAACAATTTTAGTTAGCATTTTTTGCTATTGTGACCAAAAGATTTGTCGAGAACAATTAGAGGAGGAAAAGTTTATTCAGGGACTCAGTTTCAGGGGTCTCAGTCCATAGATGGTTGACTCCATTCCTCAGGGCCAGAGGCAGAACATCATGGCTGAAGCATGTGCAGAGGAAAGCACAGGGGAATGTGAAACCAGGAAGTAGAGATTAAGCTGAACTCACAAAATACATATCCTAAAAATCATGCTCCCACTGACCCACCTCCTCCAGCCACACCCTACTTGCCTACAGTTAACACTCAGTTAATCCCTATGAAGGGATCAAGGCACTGACCAGGTTCAGCCTCTCATAACCCAATCATTTCACCTCTAAGTTTTCTTGCATTGTCTCACACATGAGCTTTGGGGACACCCAATATTGAAACCATAACAAGGACCTATAATGTATACCAAAATGCTAATGTTAAATGAATACACAGACATTACAGGGGACTCTGAATGATTATCCCTAATCATTACCCAATACCTCTTAAGGCTGATTGGGCTATAGTTGGTGTACAGTGCTTTTTGTTGTTGTTGTTGTACTAGGGATTTAACCCAGGGGCACTCTACCACTGAGTACTGAGCTACATCTCCATCCCTTTATTTTATTTTCTTGTTTTGAGATAGGCCCTAAGCAACTTAGCAGTCTCTAAATTGCTAAGGCTGGTCTCAAATCTACAATCCTCCTGCCTCAGCTGCCAGAGCCATTGGGATTACAGGTGTGTGCTATGGTATCCAGTAATCAGGTTGTCGTCAGGAAAATTGCTAAATAGAAGAATTTACAACTTTGCCCTCAGCTTCCTGGCAAGAATGGGACGTGGGGTGCAGATGACTCCACACTGCTGGGAACAGGTAAGCAGGCAAAGTGCCAACACCCTCAATCATAGCAGAAAACTGGTAATCCTAACTGCTGGAGAATCCCACAGTTCTCAAGCCCTTTAAATCTGGTTTGGGGAACTGGCTGGTCTAAGAGTGACTGCCTGCTCCAAGAAAGGAACTTGCATTGGGCCTCCATCAAGCCCCAGAACCTAAGCTACTACAACAGCTACTGCCAGATACCATATTATTTTAGAGGCCAGTGGTAAGCCACTTAGTGCCCCCCAGAGCCTTAGACTTGTGCATGCTTCACAGGGCATAAAACAGCCCTGTCTGTGTCCTGCAGCTTCAGGACCAGCAGCTGCCACAGCCACAATCCAGAGTCCCACCCACCCTTGCCCTAGAGGAACTAAACAGCCTCTTCCCCAGCCCACAGCCTTGAGATTGCAGCTGCTGGTGCAGAGTCTTGGCTTCAGGGGAGATTGTTCATCAGGATCTAGGAAAGTCCCAACTGCATCCTGCAGCTCTAGAAACACTCCTGGAGGCCCCAGCTCTGGGCACCACTTCCACTCATCCCATGGGAATGAGGGTGGGTCTTCTCCCCAACCCATAGCCTTGAGACCAGGGATGTTGATGCCAAAAGTCTGGAATCAGCTGCACGTATGTATCCCTCAGAATCCAGAGAAGCTCCCAAATATACCATATAACCCCAGAAATACAGCCATTTGTACCCCAACCCCCAGAACCACCTGTGTTCACCCAGCAGAAAGCAAGGAAGATCCTCTCCCCAACCCATAGCTTTGGGACTGCAGCTACCCACACAAAAGGGCTTGTCATTATCCAAGCTTGTCCTCTGGGAAGCTTGGAAGGAAGTTCCCATAAATATCTTGTAGCTCTAAGACCATGGCTACCAAAGCCCCAAGGCTCAGCCCCATCTGAGCATACCCTGCCTGAACTAGGGACATTCTCATTTATATTCTGCAGTTTCAAGACCACAAATGCCAAACTATTTGCTGCCACTATCCATATTTAACCTGTGAGAAGTAGAAAAGATTTCTTTCACATTCTATACCTCCAGTAACATGGATACTAGTGCCACAAGACCAAACATTAACAGCACATGTCCTGGGGAGCTTGGAGAATGCCTCCTTCACAGCCCATAGACTTGGAACCCAGCTGCTGGTCCCAGAAACCCTGGCATCACTTGCATTTATCCCTTAGGACCTGGAGAATACACCATCTGGGTCCTACAGCTCAAGGAAAGCTGCTACCAGTGCTACAAACCCCAACACCACTCACAATTACCCTAAGAACCTAGGGGAGATGAGATCCCTTTAAGGCCCACAACTTTAAGTCCATGGTTTCTGTGGTCATAAATCCCAGCGTTACCTGTGCTCATTCCATGGGACTGGGGAAGGTTCCATTCTGTCCTGTGGCACAAGAACAGTGGCTGCTGGACATCTTTAGAGTCCTAAGGAAGGAATACTTCATATCATATGACTTAAGGACCATGGCTGCTGACACACAACCCTTGGTGTCACCTGTGCTTGCCTGGAGGTACTTGAGCACAGCCCTCTCCATATCCTGACCACTAAGCCCCACTGCATCAGAGTTCAACTCTGTGCAGCCTGACAACACACACTTTTGGAAGCTGACATATACTATGAAGTCATTTTCAACTCTTGTCATAAACTGTTGCAATCCAGACTACTGAGGCCCTCGGACACTACTGACATCAATCAAAACTGAATAAGTCACAGAGACTACCATTTGGGGCGTATCTATAACCAAAGTTAAAGACCCTATTTAAATGACACTCTATATCCCATCTAAATGAAACAAAACCTTTTCTTACAAAAGCTCTAAAATTAGAAGAGATGAACACTATACCAGAATCAACAAAGGAACAAAAGAAGCATGATATCTCCAAAGGAAAACAATAATTCTCCAGAAATAGATCCAGATTTGAAGGAAATCTATGAAGTGCTTACAGGGAGATGCAAGAGAATACAGACAGACAATACAATGAAAAACAATTCAGGATATAAAGGAGAAATTCACCAAAGCGAAAGAAATCATTTTAAAAAAAAGACACAATCAGAAATCTTGGAGTTAAAAACCTCAATCAATGAAATAAAATATATATATATATATATATATATATATATATATATATATATATATATATATATATATATATATATGATAGAGAACTTCTACAACAGGGAAAAAAAAAAACCTCCAGACAAGAACAGTATATCAAGCAGAAGATAAAATTTCTAAACATGTCTTTTGAATTGCTTACAAGGTTTATGAATACCATTAAATGAACAAACATTCACATTGTGGGAATTCCAGAAGAGAAAGGTCATTGAAAAATTATTTCCTGCAATAAAAGACAAAATCTTTAACGAGATATGGGCATCCAGATTGAATATAGTTGGGGTCCTTTGAACTCATTCTATCAGAAAAGACTTTGTCAAAAATATAAGACAAATAATTCTAAACAATGAATACATAAGGGAATGTTCATTAGACTTACAGCAGCTTTCTCAGCAGAAACACTATAGACCAGAAGACAGGGAAACAATGTAGTCAAAGTTTTGGGGGAAAAAACAAACACACCACAATACAAGAACAGTATATCCAGCAAAAGTATCCCTCAGAAAAAAAGCAGAAATAAAGTCTTTACTAGATAAGCATTAGCTGAGGGAATTCATCAGCACCCTACCAACCCTATAAGAAATACTTTAGGATGTTATACACCAGAAACAAAAGGATGTAAACACACAAACACAAAGCTCACTAGAAAAGCACATACAGAATTAAACCTTGCATGAAAGAAAATACCAAGTCTTAAAAAAAAAAAAAAAGATAAAGAAAAAAAATAACAAACTGCACCAAATACATTATCAGCAATTATATTATCTGTGTGTAAGAAGGTTATGTTTTTGTTTATTTTTGTATGTCTAGTTATTTGTTTATTTTTGTATGTTTCAATGATGAACATTATTATTTTGAAAATAATAATATTTTAAAAATAAAAAATAAATAAATAAATAAGCACTGTAAAGGAATGAAAAGTATACAAAACAAGCAGAAAACAAAATAACAAGAGGTACTCCTTACCCACCAATAATAACCTGGAGTATAAATAGATTAAATTTACCAATTAAAAGAGACTGGACTAATGGATTAAAAAAGATGACCAAACTATATGCTGCCTACAAAATATTCACATCATTAAGAAAAATATATATGGACAAAGTGAAGAGATAGAAAAAGATTTATCACACAAATGGAAACCAAAACTGAATATCTCCAAATAGAAAAACAGACTTTTAATCAAAAACTGTAAAAATAGACAAAAAAGTCATTGTATTGATATGAGGATCAACTTCACAAGGTGATACAACAGTTTTAAATATGTATGAACATAACATGGAACCACTGAAATATATACAACAAATATTATTTGTTCTAAATGGAGAGTAGAATTCAATACAATAAGAGTTGGGGACTCTAACACCCAACTTTGCTCAATTAACATATCATCCAGACAAAACAAATAAACATCTGAATTGAACCATGTTGCAGAGAAAAAATGGATGTAAGAAACATTACAAAGCATTTCACCTAAAAGATATAGAAAGCATATTCTTATCAGCAGATGGAACATTCTCTAGGATAGATCATACATTAGGCCACAAATCCAGTCTCAGTAAGTTTTTAAAAATTGAAATCATATCATGTATCTTCTCAGACTATAGCAGAATAAAATTGCAATTCAACCAGGCATGGTGGCACACACTTGCAATCCCATAACTTGGTAGGCTAAAGCAGGAGGATCACAAGTTTAAGGCCAGCCTGGGCAACATCCTGTCTCAAAAGTAAAAAGAAAAAAAGAAATAAAAAATGGCAGAGAATATAGCTCAGTGGTAGAGTGCCCCTTGGTTAAATCCCTAGTACTTAAACAAACAGCAAACAAAAATACTAGAAGTCACCAACAAGAGGACAAATGGAAAGTAGACATACATAGAAATGTAGTAACATGCTCCTAAATAATAGGTAATTGAAAAAATTAAAGAGAAATTTAAAAAAAATTTTCTAGACAAATTATAATGACAACATATCAAAATCTATGCAAAAGCAGTAAAGAGGACAGTTTATAGTAATATGTCCATATATCAAATAGAAAGATCTTAAACACCTAAATAATGTACCCCAATAACTGAGGAAAGGACGACTAAGCCAAATCCCAAATTAAAAAGACACAATAAAGATCACAGCACAAATACAATTGAAACCGAAGAAAATACAAAAGACCAACTAAACAAAAGATAGTTTTTCAAAGGATAAACAAAATTGCCAAACCTTTAGCTAAACTAAGAAAAGGGAAGATCCAAATAAAAGCAAAGATGAAAAAAGAGACATTACAACTGATACCATAGAAATACAAAGAATCATAAGGAAATACTAGGAACAATTATATGCTTAAAAAAAAAAAAACTGGGAAACCTGGAAGAAACGGATAAATCTCTGAACACATACAACCTACCAAAATTGAATCAAGAAGACATAGATTAGATTATCTAACAGACAAATAACGAGTGATGAGTGATGAGATTGAAGTAGTAATTAAAAGACTTCCATCTTAAAAAAAAAAAAAAAAAGTCCAGGCTTTCCTGCTGAATTCTACAAAACATTTAAGGAAAGAATTCCAATTCTTTTAAACTATTCTAAAAAATTCAAATGGAAGGAATTCTGCCAAACTCCTTTTTATAAGGCCAGGCCAGCATTACTCTGATATCAAAAACCAAACAAAGATACAACAACAACAAAAAGACAACTACAAACATTTTGACACAGATGTAAAAATTCTCAGTAAAATACCACAAACACCTATAATCCCAGCTACTTCAGAGGCCAAGGCAAGAGAATTGCAAGTTTGAGGGCAGCTGGGCAACATAATGAGAACCCATCTCAAAATAAAATATAAAGGGCTGAGGATGTAGCTCAGGGGTAGCGCTCTTTCCTAGCAAGCTTGAAGCCATGGGTTCAATATCCAGTACCATGGGGTGGGGAGCATGGGGGAACCATCAAACCAATTTCAGCAGTACTTCAGAAAGATCTACACCAAGATCAAGTGGGATCCACCCCAGAGGTGCAAGGATGGTTCAGCATATGCAAATCAATACATATGATAAAACACATCAACAGAAGAAAGGACCAAAACCATATGATCATCTCAATAGATGCAGAAAAGGCTTTTGATGAGTGTCAACATCTCCGTGACAAAAACTCTCAAATCAGGCATAGAGGTGACTTTTTTTTCAAAATACTAAAGGATATATATGAAAAACCCACAGCAAATATCATTTATTGGGGAAAAACTAAAGACATTTCTTCTTAGATCTGGAGCAAAGACAAGGATGTTCACGTTTACCACCCTCATTTAATATAGTAGTGGAAGTCTTAGTAAGAATAATTAGGCAAGAGAAAAACTTTCGACAGCCAAATTGGAAAGGAAGAAGTTAAATTACCCATGTTTGCAGATGATAGGATTTTATACATAGAAAAACCTAAATACTACATCAAAAAGCTGTTAGAGCTGATAATAAAATTCATGTTGCTGGATACAAAAATAGACATACCAAAAAGTAGCATTTTATATACCAATAATGAACTTGCTAAAAAAGAAAGCAATCCCATTCACAATAACTACTAAAAATAAATATTTAGGAATAAGCTTAAACAAGAAAGTGAAAGATGTCTAAAATGAAAGAATTATAAAACTCTGATTAAAGAAATTATAGCAGACTATTCTAGTCAGCTTTCATGTCACTGTGACCAAAATACCCAATAAGAGCAACTTGGAGGAGGAAAAGTTTATTTGGGGCTCACTGTATCAGAGGTTTCAGCCCATAGACAGCAGACTCCATTGCTCTGGGCCCAGCAGAGCAAAGCTGCTCAGCTCATGGTGGGGGTCAGGAAGTGGGGGGAGGGTCAAGAAAGGGGCTACCTTTTCAGGGCATCCTACCCCCAGTCACCCACCTCCTACAGTCATGCTCCATCAGCCTGCAGTTACCACCCAGTCAGTTCATTCAAACTGGGATGGATAGGTTAGAGCTCTCATAATCTAACCATCACACTTTTGAATGTTCCTACATTGACAGAAGTTTTGGGGAGATATCTCATATCCAAACCATAATGAGGACACACCAAAAAAATCAAAGTTATCCCACTTGCATAGGTACGATGAATACTGTTAAAAGCAGCCAACTGTTTTTTGACAGAGGTGCTTTTTAATAAACAGCATTGGAAAATTTGGATACACATATGCAGATTCCTTCCACACAACTCAAAATGGATCAAAACCTAAATGTAAAAATCTGAAACTATGAAATAACTACGAGGAAACACTACAAGACTGGGGTGTAAGCAATGGTTTTTCAGATCAGACCCAAAGGCACAGGCAATCAAAGCAAAAATAGACATAGGATTATATCAAACTAAGAAGACTGCACAGAAGAGATCATCAACAGAGTTAAGAGACAACCTACAGAATGGGACAAAATATTTACAAGCTACTCATCCAACATGGGATTCATATCCAGAATATATGAGGAACTCAAACAGCTGAATACACACAATATAATAGTAATCCAAGTCAGGCATGGACACAAAACCCTGAAACTCAGGAGGCTAGGCAGGAGGATCACAAGTTTGAAGGCAGCCTCAGAAACTTAGTGAGGACCTAAGCAACTTAGTGAGATCCTGTTTCAATATAAAAAAAAATAAAAAGGGCTGGGTGGGAAAGTGGCTCAGTGGGAAAGTACCCCTCAGTTCAATCCCCAGTACCAGACAAATAACAATAAAAAATGGGTTATAGATCTAAATAGATACTTCTAAAAAGAAGACATACAAATGACCAAAAAGTACATGAAAATAATACTCATTCTTACTAATCGGGAAAAGGCAAATCAACCACATGAGATATCACCTAACTCTAGTTAGAATGGCTATCATTAAAAAAATATGTTTTTTTTTTAAATGCAGGCAAGGGTGTGAGGAAGGAAACTCTTACATATTGTTTGATGGGAACATAAGTTATTACATGTATTGTGGATATTCCTCAAAAACTAAAAGCCTAGGACTACCATATAACCCACAAGGACTCCTATTACAATTTCCCTCTAAGCACTAATTTCACACATCCCATAGTTTGAAGTGTTGTATTTTCATTTAGTTCAAAATATTTTTTTCTAGAGAATTCTTTGACTCCTGTGTTATTTAATCTCCATGTATTTGGGGATTTTACCATTATTTTTCTGTTACTGATTTCTGGTTCAATTTTGATGTGGCCTGAAAGCAGACACTGTATGACTTCTGTTCTTTTGTGAAAGTGTCTTTCATGGCCTGGAAGGTGATCTGTTCCATGTGAGCTTGACAGGAACGTGCATTCTGCTCTGGTTGCATGAAGTACTCTGGGGAAGTCAATTATACACAGCTGACTTAAGGTGTTAAGTTCAACGATGTTCTTACTGATTTTCTTCCAGCTGGCTCTGTTCATTTCCAGTAAAGGGGTGAAATCTCCAACAATGTGGACTCATCTATTTCTACATATAGTTCTATTAGTGTTTGCCTCACATAGTTTGTATATGTTGAGGGCATATACATTAAGGATTATGTGTTCTTGGGGAACTGACTCCTTTATCACTATGTAATGCTTTTGTTTATCCTTGATAACTTCTCTTGCTTTAAAGTCTGCTATATCTGAAATTAACATAGCTACCCTTGCTTTCTTTTTCTTAGCATGGTACATACTTATTTGGTGCTGGAGGTTAATCCCAGGGCATTGTACATGCCAGGCAAAGCACTACCACTGAGCTACACCCCCAATCATTCATCCATTTACTTCTAATACACATTTAAAGTGGTTACTTGTAGACAACAAGTTGGCTCTTCTTTTTTGATCCACTCTGACCACATGTCTTTTCATTGGTATATTTATTTATTTATTTTTTATTCAACAATTTGTTAGTTTTATTTATAATTTTTAAATATTTATATGTAAGATATTTTGGCCCACATTTGCACCAACCCTCACAAATGTTCGTTAAATGTCTGTTGACTGGGTTCCATATCTTCTGCTGTTTTTTTTTTTTTTTTTCTTGCAAGTTGGAGAGTCATTTTCAGCTACTCTGGTCCATTTTATTTTCCTTTTTTTTTTTTCTTTTTTTTATTATTAGTTGTTCAAAACATTTTAAAGTTCTTGACATATCATATTTCATACATTTGATTCAAGCGGATTATGACCTCCCATTTTTACCCTATATACATATTGCAGATTCACATTGGTGGTATATTTAGACCATTGTTATTCAAAGTGATTATTGATATCATTAGATTAGTATCTACCATATCTTAGTTTTCTTGTTACTCGTTGCCTTGTTCCAATTTTTATCTTCCAAACATTTTATGCCTTTTATAGTTTTATGATTCCATTTCCTCTCCTTTCTTAGCATATCCATTATATAGATGCTCCCTTGACTTACATACAGTACAGTTGTATCTCAAAATCTTTTCAACTCATAATGAGTTTATTAAGTAAAAAATGCCATACACCTAACAAAAAATATACACACGCAAATTTAAAAAGTAGTAGGGGTTAAGAACAGAGAGCTCTAAAAAATTTCATATGGTTCCTTGTCCTCTACCTCTGCCAAAGTGCAAGGGGATTTCTCTGAGACTTAACCATGAGAACCTGGACAAGCTCCTGGAGATAAATCTCACAATATTGTAGGGACACCCTGTGACCAGGTCCTCCAGATGTTTTTAACTGTCAGTTGTCAGCACTGAACCTCCAGCAACTTATCATAATGTTCAGATTTTCCTGCCCCAGCACTGGTTCCAGGACTCCCTGTATTTACCTGTCTGTCACTCCCATCTTGGAGTCAGCAATTTGCCCAGGGTCTGCCCTTCTCTCACATATCTAAGAAGTCTTGATTTTTCAGTCTGCTCAGCTTTTAAACGTTGTTAGGACAGAATGGTGATTTCCAAACTCCTTACATTTGGAAGGAAAACTGGAAATCTACAAATGCATCATATTTTAACTTTCAAGAAAAAAAATTAGGGGACTTAAAATGACAAAAAATATTGATTAAGTAATGAAGTTTTGTCAGGTGCAGTGGCACATGCCTGCAATCCCAGCAACTTGGGGAGCTGAGGTGGAAGGATCACAAGTTCAAAGACAGCCTCAGCAACTTAGTGAGACCGTGTTTTAAAATAAAAAGTGCTGGGAATGTGGCTCAGTGGTTAAGCACCTCCAAATTAGATCCCTGGTACTCACCCCACTTCCCAAAAAAGGAAAGAAATGAATTTTCTCATAGATAAGACTTTTTTTTTTTTTTTTTTTTTTTTTTGTCGTTAATTAACCAGTAAGATAAAGGTTTAGGGAGAAGATCTTTATCTTATACTCTGACCACACACAAGTAAGAAATTAAAAACAAACAAAGTATGATGAATTTGAAATATTCTGTTTATTATCTTGTGAGTTTGGAGGCTAAAATGTAAACCCAACAAACTCCAAATTAATTATTCATAAAATCAGTTGAAAGAACTTATCAGGGCTTATACTGTGTGGAATTTTACATTTGGGATTATCCCAATGTCTTTAGTAAAAAGATTGAGTTATTACATCATAGGGTCAAACCACTACATTTTATTTGTTTCATGTGTGTACCTTGGAAGAATTACAGGCATATTCTGAAATTAAATGAGACATGAAAAAGTAGAAACCAAAAAAAGTAGAAAAAAAAAAACACATAAAACCTTAAAGGAACAGAGAAACTGATGTTCAGTTACAGGGTTGATCTGAAGTTGAACACTGAATTTGCATCGATTTTAACTCCTAGATGAACTTGGACAAATCATTCTAAACTTCAGGAGCCCCAGCCTCTTCAACTATGAAATAAAAATGCTATTTATCTTAAAAAGTTATTACACAATATGTGGGTTAAGGGAGTAAACGACGTCCCTGACCAGAGATGGCCTTCCTCTTTACCTGATCTTATTCTACATCCTCCTCCTATGGGCTAGCCCAGTGCTGCAGAGTCATAGTCTGGTCTGTGCCCTGTTCTGGTGATAGCTGAGGTTCAACAGGCTCTCCATCTGCCCACTGGTGATAGCATCTGCACCCTGACTCCTTTCTCTGGCCATCATCCCAAAGAGGAGTTGCCAGGATATCCATCTCATCACCTGCTTCGCCTCTTTTTTCTCTTCTCTTTCAGACATTCTACCCACCCTAAGTCATTCACTGATTTCTCTCAAACCATCAAGTTTATTAAGATCTTATCCACCAGAATAGCTCTTGGAAAGTACTAAAGAAATTCTCTATCCATGCAGCTTGGCTTTAAAAGCTCATGATTTTCTGAAGATACAGAAGTCCAACTCTTGAAGTCCAAGACAGAACATTGATCTTTTCTGTTTATATTCCTACTGTGGCAATCCTAGTCCTCCCCCAAGCCAAACAATTCTAGTCAGAAAATGCAAATCTGTATTTTAACATTTTTCAAAAAATGTGCATATTCTCCAGAATGTCACATTTCTCCCTATGACAGTTTCTGTCCATCTCACACTATCCCTCTCCTCATTAGAAAAGTTCCTCTAAGAGGAATAATTTCCGCTAAGAACTTGAGGGAAATTGAGATAGAAAAAGGTAGTTGAGGATAAGCAAGTGGCTCTTTACTTTTCACAACTACTGCCTTTATGTCACGTCTATACCCTAAGACAACTGGATCCAGCCCCTTTCCTTTTGATACTATTTCAGAAAATAATGGACACCATGCTGTCAGAACTTCAGAACACATTTTCAAACCTCTGAGTTACAGAAAGGCCTTTTGCTGCCCTAGTGGTTGTTTGCCACTCCTCAAAGAATCTCCTCACTCTCAACCATGGTTCTACTGAGGACTTTGTGAAATTCCTTATCCAGGCATTTTATTCATGCCTTGTGAGCAATGTAGAGATGAGTAAGTCCTGCATTCCAGGAAAGAACAATCCAATGAGGGACAGAGAAGGGAGGTGAGCAACATAATTAGCTGTAAGCAATGGAAAACATGGCAAGTACAAAATGCTACAGAAACTCTAACAGGATTCAATGGAGGCACTTGTCACATCAAGGTCACTGAGTCATGTCTGGAAAAAGCCCCAACAACTATTAAACATCCAGTAGAAGGATAATCCATGGGACTTGAGTTCTCCTAATGGTTACTAAGAAAACTCCTTGACACAAACCATCGCGCTCATGTCCATTGGCTTCTGATCAAGTGGAGGAGGTTGAAGTACAACAAGACCCTCAAATTAAATGGTACCACTGCCAAGTGGTATTAGAAGCTGGATGGAGAAGGGAGCCAGGAATAGAATACAATGGCCAGCATAGAAATCTGCTGCTGTTCCATGTGGTGTTCCAAGTTGCTGATTATGAGTGGACTCTGGCTTTGGAAACCAGATAAGTGGGAGATAAAGCTGCTATTATACCCTGAAACTCGAGACCACACTTTTTACCCCCAGGATTTTCATCCAGTTAGAAGAGTGGGGTCTATAGAGAACAGTGAAAGAAAAGAAGCAAAAATGAGGAGAGCTAGTAATGGTTAAATGTAAAAGCAAATAGGGGGATTATTAAGAACTGGAAATCACTCACATTACTAAATATTGAAGCCAGAAGTTTATATATTGGATAAACTTGGAATAAGTCATGGAAGGTTGATGAAGAAGAATCCAGAGCTAGAAAGTTCCCCTGGGATGGAAGCTAACAAATGTAGTGAGAGAAATCAAACAAAATTGAGAATAAGCAACCCAAACATTCATTGGAGAAATGTTACTAGGAACTTGGAAATTAAAACAGACCAATTTAAATAAACACTTAAGGGTCTCTTATTTCACATCATGTGCTGGGTGCTGGCAAAGCCCTATCAGAGAGAGCAGGGTACAACTCTAGGCCTGGGCTGTGGCCAAAGAATGCTATACTTCACTTCATTGTACCATAATCTGACAGCAAGGAGTAACATGCTTAGGAAACTGTCATTCTGTCTAAAGTCTAGAAAAAAAAAGTGAGTCTAGAAAAAGTCTAGAAAAAAAAGTCTAGATATATAAGATTTAGCCAGGCCCGTCCAGGAAAGGGGGTGCCAATTCTGTGTATTTTATGTCTCTATGCAAATGAATAAATTGATGTTCTGACTTGCCAGTGAGGCCCGATAACTCTGATGCAAGGGTTAACAAACTATAAAGGAAGGTGGAAAATGGGATTTTTATTGAAGATGGACACATGGGAGGTAGGATAAGTAATGAGTCTTGCCATACCCTTTGAATAGAAAAAATACTTCTGAAAAATCTATAGAACAAAAAGTTGAAAAGATAAAATATAAATGTCAGAATTGGATGTTAGTGGAAGGAAGCAGAACAAAACTTAAACTAAGAAACTTCTTGATGCTCACTTTCTGTGTGCTAATTCTACAAGGCTCACCCCAACAGGTTATGAAGATCATATGGATAAAAGCCCGATGATAAGAGGACAAGTACTCCAGAAACATTTCTTGACTCTGTCATCAGAGGAAGTAAGGCATTGTTTAAACATGATTATTTCTCAGTTCAATAAAAATGTTTTTAGGGAAGAATATGACAAGATCTGAGTGTCAAAGGTCAAAACATGCCCCACATAAATATTGATGCTGGAGAAACACCAAGGAAGGGGAGGAAGATGTGTACAAACTCAGAAAGACATGTCCTGGAAAAGATTATGTTAAGTGGAACAAAGTAGAACAGCGTAAAGGCCAAAAGTCTGGGGACAAATAGGAAAATCTTATCTCATGGGATAGAAAATTGATTGAGAACATTGAGAAAGATGTGAAACAATACTCAGGCAGTTCATGCCACCTGTCTAGACCTCAGTAGATCTTCAAAACATAGAAACTGTATTAGACAATCTCTGAGATCAGATGCATCTTTAAAATTTCATTACCAAATGATACTGAAGAACCAGCATAAAGCCTGGTTTTAGTGATTTACAAAGAACAGATACACTAAAGAAGGCAGGAAGGACAGAGCTGCCAGTGTCACTCCTCTCCAATTTTCTTTCCACAATGTGGAAAGAAACACTTCCCACTTGTGAAAAGGATAAAGAAGTAGGACCAGGCCTTAAGTTTGAAATCTAGTACCAGCCCTGCCACAATAAACCCCAGGGCTGGTAAGGGCAGCATGACCCTTACCCCAAGGCTGATACCTTGGACGAAGTCATGGTACTCCAGTTGGCCAGGTTGTTAACTGCCACCACTATCCTTCTCCAAACTTGAATGGCAGAACGGGGAGTTAAGTATCAACCTAGTGGGGAGCATGAAAACTAGCACTAGACTTTGCCTTGGAGCTCAGTGCTGAGCCCACCATGGTAAGGCTCAGCACCAGGCAGATATCAAAGGTCACTGTACCCAGGCCAAACCTCATAGAGCCTCTAGACTTTCCCTGGAATCAGGCAGAGACCTATACACTGGTAGGATGGACTGGAGTTTTGCTCTATATAATTTCCATCCTGGAGTGGCCCTGGAACCTGCCTTGTAGAATGTGCGGGTCCTTATAGCTGTGAGACTCAGGTGCAACCAAGCTTAGTGTCAGCCTAGTGACCAAGAGACTGCCCTTACCAACACTGTCCCAACCTCAGACACCATAGCATGAAGCAAGACTCCATTTACTGAAAGTAAGACAGGGTTTACTGAGGTAGCACAGGACTTTGCCTTGGAACTTGGTGCCAGACTGGTAGAACCTAATACCAGACAGATGAAGTCTCTGGAATCACCCCAGTGACAGGTGAAGACATAAGGCTTGGGTCTATTGAACTTTTCTTCTGGCCAGCGTCCCCTGGTTAATTGCAACAGTCTTGAGCCACAAGCACACCTCAGCAGTAGGCAGTCCATAGCAGTATGGGCCTTGGTCCTTGCCCTGTGTTGGGGTCAGGTGGTTTGGGGGCTCAGGATGTGACACAGTGTTATGGTATTGTTAGACACAAGTGGCACAGAAGTCTGAGATTGATCCTACACAGTGATCCTGCCCAGAACTGTGCAGAACCTCTTAGTGCCTGATCACAGGCTGGTGATTGTAAAGAAGGCATTGAGTCCTACACTAACCACAGAGAGCAAATTGGGGGAAATAGACCACACTCTTAGGCACTTTCCTGGTTTAGGCTGCATATATTGCAGATTTGGGACAAAGCTGGACTTGGATCACCCTCTAGTGCAGAAACAATGACAACACACCAACAATGAACTCCTGGCAAACCAGGACCAAGGGTATCATCTAGTGCGAAAATAGTAGAAGTGTCTACAGGCTCAGAGAAAATAAGCAGATTACTTAGATTTTCTGGAAAGACAAGTACAAACAATGTCAGATTAAGAAGATTGAAATCACACACCAAATATCAAGAACTTTCAGGAAACCATGAACTCATTTAGTAATCTAAATAAAGTGCCACAATAGGGCTGGGGATGTGGCTCAAGTGGTAACACGCTTGCCTGCCAAGCACAGGGTGCTGGGTTCGATCCTCAGCACCACATAAAGATGCTGTGTCCGCCAAAAACTAAAAAATAAATATTAAAAAATTCTCTCTCTCTCTCTCTCTAAAAAAAAAAACTTTGTTTAAAGTGCCACAGTAGCCAAATTATAGAACCCAGCTGTCTGTCAATAGATAAATGGATCAAGAAAAAGGTGATATACACACAAATGGAGTTTTATTCAGTCATAAATAGGAATAAAATAATAGCATTTATTGGTAAATGGATGAAAATGAAGATCATGCTAAGTGAAATAAGCCAGACTCAGAAATATCAAGGATCAAATGTTTTCTCTCATATGTGGAAATTAGAGCAAAAGAAGGGAAAGAAGGCATTGGGGGAGGGAATCAGATATCAAAGATATAGGGAAGACCCACGCCAGATCCCAGGCCCTGGATCAGGACCACCCCTGCCGACCCACGTGTGAGGTTAGGCCAGGTTAGGCACAGGACCACCCCATCAAACAGCAGACCCACAGTGGAGCCCAGGCCGATCCTACCTCCAACTTGGGACACTGCAGCTATTGCCATAACCCTCCCCATGCAGTAGCCTCCACCTTGGGACAACAGATAGGGCCTAGAGACAGCTGCATCTCCAAACGGGCAGCCCATCCGTTCAGTCCCTTCTATGAAAGTGATTATATCCCTCTATGAATACCCCCAGTGCTATTTTGAGTTACCTCTGCTATTTCCACCACCACCTTAGTTGCAATAGCATCCATCTTGAGACCCCAGCCAGGGACAGGAAGCCCAATACCAAGGTGAGGTACAGGTATTCTGCATGGCTACTACAAGATTATAGGCTAGAAACTGTTAATACCTCAGATCCACATTGCAAAAAAGGAAGACACCTAGACAACATGAAAAAACAAGGGAAGAAAGTGCCCCAAACAAAAATACTACAATAACAGACTCCATGGACAGCACAGTTGATGAAATGTCAGAGAAGGAGTTCAGAATGTACATAATTAAAATAATCTACAAATTAAAGAATGACCTAACTGAGCAAATACAGGCAAAAATTTATTAGTTCAACAAAGAGATAAGAGAACAAATGCAGGCAACCATTGATGACACCAACAAAGAGATAAGGGAGCAAGCACAGGTAGCAAAAGATTACTTCAAGAAAGAGATTCTGGAATAAAAAAAAAAAAAAAAAACATCAGAAATCCTTGAAATGAAGGAAACAAATGAAATAAAGCATCACCATCAGACACCACTTGAAAGACAGAACATCAGATACTGAAGACAAAATATACATCTTGAAAATAATGTTGACAACACAGTGAAGATGGTAAAAAACCATGAACAGAACATCCAAGAATAATGGGATAGCATCAAAAGACCAAGTCTAAGATTTACTGGGATAGAGGAAGGGACAGAGATTCAGGCCAAAGGAATGCATAATCTCTTCAAAGAAATAATATCAGAAAATTTACCAAACATGACGAATGAATTTGAAAATAAAATATAAGAGGCTTACAGGACACCAACTATACAAAATTATAACAGATCTACACCAAGGCACATTATAATGAAAATTCCTAGCATACAGAATAAGGTAGAATTCTAAAGGCTGAAAGAGAGGAATCAGATCATGTATAAGGGGAGACCAATTTGGATCTCAGAAGATTTTTCAACCAAGACTCTCAAAGCCAGGGGATCATGGAACAACATACACCACACTCTGAAAGAAAATGGATGCCAACCAAGTATCTTATATCCAGCAAAATTAAGCCTCATATTTGATGACAAAATAAAAACCTTTCATGATAAACAAAAATTAAAAGAATTTAGGCTGGGGATGTGTCTCAAGCGATAGCGTTCTTGCCTGGCATGCATGCGGTCCAGGTTCGATCCTCAGCACCACATACAAACAAAGATGTTGTGTCCACTGAAAACTAAAAAATAAATATTAAAAAAAATTCTCTCTCTCAAAAAAATAAATAAATAAAAATAAAAAGAATTTACAGTGAGAAAGCCTGTACTACAGAGCATTCTCAGCACAATATTCCAGGAGGAGCAAATGAAAAACAAAAATGAAAATAAGCAAAGGGAGGAACTACACCAAGGACAGGCCAATCAAAGGAGAAACCAAGTTAAAAACCCAAAATAAACCAAAATGTCTGGGAATACAAATCATATTTCAATAATAACCCTGAATGTGAATGGCCTAAACTCAATTAAATAAATAAGACAGAATAATAGACTGGATTAAAAAATAAAAAGACCCAACAATATGCCACCTTCAAGAGACTCATCTCACAGAAAAAGACATCCACAGAAAGGTAAAAGCATGGGAAAAAAAAAAACGTACCACCCACATGGACCATGTAAACAAGCAGGGATTTCTATTCTCATATCATATCAAGTGGACTTCAAAGCAAAGCTAGTGAAAAAGGATAAAGAAGGACATTTCATACTGCTGAAGGGATTTATACATCAACAACATATAACAATGGGGCATCTATATATATCACACAAACCCTTTCAACCACAAGAACCAAATAAACCACAACACAATAATACTATGTGACTTTAATACACCTCTCTCACTACAAAAACTAAACAAAGAACTCTATAATACAATCAATAATTTGGACTTTACAGGCATATATAGAATATTCCATCCATTAATGAGCAAATACACTTTCTTCTCAGCAGCACATGGATCCTTCTCCAAAATAGACCATATGTTATGCCATAAAGCAAGTTTTAGCAAATACAAAAAAATAGAGATACTACCCTGCATTCTATCTGACCATAATGGAATGAAATTAGAAATCAATGATAAAATTAAAAATAGAAGTTACTCCAACACCTAGAGACTAAACAATTTGCTATTGAATGATTCATGGGTAACAGAAGACATCAGGGAGGGGATTTTAAAAAATTATTAGAGTAAATGAGAACTCTGATACTATTTATCAATATCTATGGAACTCTATGAAGGCAGTGCTAAGAGGAAAGTTCACTTCATTAAGCTCATTCATTAAAAGAAGAAAAAGTCAATAAACAAATGACCTGACACTATATCTCAAAGCCCTAGGAAAAAAAGAACAAACCAACACCAAAAGTAGTAGAAGACAGGAAATCATTAAAATCAGGAAAGAAATCAATGAAATTGAAACAAAAGAAACAATCAAAAAATTGACAAAATTTACTTGAAAAAGTAAATAAAACAAACCCTTTGCCACCCTAATGTAAAGGAGAGTGAGAACTCAAATTACTAAAATTCATGATGAAAAAGGAAATATCATGACAGACACTATTGAAATACAAAAGACATTTAGAAACTATTTTGAAAATTTATACTCCAGTAAAATAGAAAACCTCGAAGACACCAAATTTCTAGAGGCATATGATCAACCCAAACTGAGTCAAGAGGACAAATACAATTTAAACAGATCAATATCAAGCAAGGAAATAGAAGACGCCATCAAAAGCCAACCAACGAAGAAAAGCCTAGAACCAGATAGATTCACAGCTGAGTTCTACAAGACTTACAAAGAAGAATTAATACCAATATTCCTCAAATTATTCCTCGAAATAGAAAAAGAGGGAACTCTTCCATACTCATTCTAAGAAGCTAGTATCATTCTGATACCAAAACCAGGCAGAGACACATCAAAGAAAGAAAAATTTAGACCAATATCCCTGATGAACATTGATGTAAAATTCTCAAAAAAAAAAAAAAAAATCCTGGCAAATCACATACAAAAACATATAAAAAATAGTGCACCATGATCAAGTTGGGTTCTTTCCAGGGATGCAAGGTTGGTTCAACATACAGAAATCAATAAATATAATTCATCACATCAATAGCCTTAGAGATTAAGAATCACATGACTATCAATTGATGCAAAGAAAGCATTTAACAAAATACAGACCCTTTCATGTTCAAAACACTAAAATTAGGGATAGTCAGAACATACCTCAACATTGTAAACGCTATCTATGCTAAACCAAAGGCCAACATCATTGTAAATGGAGAAAAATTGGAAGCATTCCCTCAAAAAATGGGGACAAGGCATGGATGCCCTATTTCACCACTTCTATTCAATATAATCCATGGAACTCTAGCCAGAGCAATTAGACAAAAGAAATCAAAGGGATATGAATAGGAAAAGAAGAACTCAAAATATCATTATTTGCTGACAACATGATTCAATACTTAGAGGATCCAAAAACTCCACCAGAAAAATGTCTAGAATAATGAATTCAGCAAAGTAGCAGGATATAAAATCAACACCCACAAATCAAATGCATTTCTACACATCAGTGATGAGTCCCCTGAAAGACAAATCCTCTGAACCACAAGAACCAAATAAACCATATAAAACTACCCTATTTACAATAGCCTCCAAAAAAAATTTAAATAAGGGGCTAGGGTTATGGCTCAACAGTAGAGCACTTGCCTCGCACATGCAAGGCCTTGGGTTCGATCCTCAGCACCACATAAAAATAAATAAATAAATAAAATAAAGTTATTGTGTACAACTACAAAGAAATAAATATAAAAATTTAAATAAATAAAATAATTGGGAATCAACAAAAGAGGTGAAATATTTCTACAATGAAAACTACAAAACACTAAAGAAAGAAACTGAAGAGACCTCAGAAGATGGAAAGATCTCCCATGCTCTTGGATAGACAAAATTAATATTGTCAAAATGGCCATACTACCCAAAGCACTATACAGATTCAATGTGATTCCAATTAAAATCCCAATGTCATTCCTTATAGATATAGAAAAAGCAATCATTAAATCATTTGGAAAAATAAGAGACCCAGAATAGCCAAGCAATCCTTAGCAAAAAGAGTGAAGCAGGAGGCATCACAATATCAGACCTTAAACTATACTACAAAGCTCTAATAACAAAAATGACAAGGTATTGGCACCAAAGTAGACATGTAGATCAATGGTACAGAATAGAAGACACAAAGACAAACGCACATAAATACAGTTATCTCATACTAGACAAAGGTGCCAAAAACATACATTGGAAAAAAAATAGCCTCTTCAACAAACAGTGCTAGGAGAACTGGGAATCCGTATGCAACAAAATGAAAATAAACCCCTATCTCTCACCATGCACAAAACTCAACTCAGTGGATCAAGGACTTAGGAATTAGACCAGAAACCCTGCACCTAATAAAGGAAAAAGTAGGCCCAAATCTTCATGTTGGATTAGGCCCTGACCTCCTTAACAAGACTCCTAAAGTACAAGAAATAAAATCTAGAATCAATAAATGGGATGGATTCAAACTAAAAAGCTTCTTCTTAGCAAAACAAAAACAAAAACAAAAAACAATCAAAGAGGTGAAGACAGCATCCATTTTGGGAGCAAAGTTTTGCCACACGCACATCAGATACAGCACTAATCTCCAGGATATATGAAGAATTCAAAAAACTTAACACCAAAAAAGCCAAACAACCCAATCAATAAATGGACTAAGGAGCTGAACAGACACTTCTCAGAAGATGATATACAATCAATCAACAAATATATGAAAAAATGTTCAGCATCTCTAGTAATTAGAGAAATGCAAATCAAAACTAATATTTCATCTTATGCCAGTAAGAATAACAGTTATCAAGAACACAAACAACAATAAGTGTTGGTGAAAATGTTGAGGGGGAGAGCACAGTCATACATTGCTGGTGGGTCCCATTGATGCAACCCTCTGGAAAGCAGTATGGAATTTCCTTAGAAAACCTGGAATGGAAACACCATTTTACCCAGCTATCCCACTCCTTGGTCTATACACTCTAAGGACTTAAAATTTGCATACTATAGTAACACAGCCACATCAAAGTTTATAACAGCTCAATTCACAACAGCTAAACTGTGGAACCAACCTAGATGCCCTTCAATAGATGAATGGATAAAGAAACTGTGATACACACACACACACGAATATTACTCAACATTAAAAGAGAATAAAATTATGGCATTTACAGGTAAATGGATGATGGAGTTGGAAAATATCATGCTAAGCGAAGTAAGCCAATCCCAAAAAAAACAAAGACCGAATGGTGAAACTTTGGGCAAAGGGAGGGGGGATATGGGGGCAGGAAAGATGGTGGAATTAGAAGGACAGTATTACCCTAGGTACATGCATGACTGCACATATGGTGCAATACAACATCGTGTAAAATCAGAGAAATGAAAAGTTGTGCTGTAATACAATGAATCAAAATGCATTCTGCTGCCATATATACCTAATTAAAATAATTAATTAATAAGAAAAGATATAGGGAAGATATGTGGAGTAGAAGTAGAATGAGAGGGAGGGAGGAAGAAAGGGAAAGAAATATGGAATGAATCTAACAGAATTATGTTATACACATATATAAATGTACTAAAGGCAGTATCTTTTTTATGTATATGTAGAAAGTACCAATCAAAGTAAATGAGTGACAAGAAGATCAGTAGAATAGATGTAGAGGAGGGAGTAAAGGGGGAGGGAGGAGAGGAAAAAAGGGGTGAAGAAATGAGGATTGAAATGAAACTCCTTTATGTATAATTATGTCAAAAGGAACCCAAATACTATGTATAAATATGAGGCTCTAATAAAAAAAAATCACAATCACTAAAATCAGGAAAAACTTCACCACTTCTACTTAATATGGTAAAGAAAATCCTGTTTAAGACACTTGACCATGAAAAATAAATTAAATCAGCCAGATAGAAGTGAAATAAGGAGACCTATCTCTATTCATGGATGATATGACCTTGTACATACAGAATCCAAAGAATCCATAAAATGACTTTATGAACTGATAATCAAGTTCAGTGGGTTTTCAGAACACATGGTCAGTAGAGAAAAAAATCTTTTTTTAAAACAAACTAGAATATAAAATCCAAAAATAAAATTAAGATCAAATTTTACTTAGTATCAAAAAATATTTAGGAATAAACTTAACATGTAAGTGCAAAACATGTAGTCTGGAAATGAATTGTCAGCAAATTAAGGAAAATCTAAGTATATATGAAGACAGATTGGAAAACTTAATATTGTTAAGATGTCAATATTTGCCAAATTAATCTACAGATTTAAAAATTTCTATCAAAATATTGGTTTTTCCAGAAATTGACAAGTGGAT
Source organism: Marmota flaviventris (assembly GCF_047511675.1). NCBI lineage: Eukaryota > Metazoa > Chordata > Mammalia > Rodentia > Sciuridae > Marmota > Marmota flaviventris. Next base: position 57,665,333 of record NC_092503.1, read on the forward strand.
CCTAAAATTTTTATGCATATGCAAGAACAGAATAGCTAAACAATCTTGAAAAAGACAACATTTGGAGAACTCTCAACTTCAAAATATTTTGTTGTTGATGTATATATAGTTACTACCAAGATAAATCTTGCATACAATAAAAAATAAAGTGCCAGAAAAGGAGCAGACAGTAACTAGTATGAGTGAGGTCTTGGAGAACTCAAAATAGCTAATTTAAGGAAAGTTGACACACTTTAAGAAAACAAACAATTTAATATTTTAACAGATAGAAGCACTTTTAAAAAGTCAAACAGAAACCCTGGGCCTAAAAATACACCAAGCAAAATTAAAAATGCAATAAAACAGGATAAATCGAACAGAAGAAAGAATTAAGGGGCTGGGGAATGTAGTTCAGTGGAAGAGCATTTATAGCATACAGGAGGCCCTGAGTTCAATCTCCAGCACTGAGGTGGAAAAAACAAAAGAGCTCCAAGTTAGGCTATTTGGAAAAAGAGAAGGAAAAAGTTAAAAGAATGAAGAGAAATGAAGAAAAACCATGAGAACTTTAGAAGAGCATTAAAATAGCAAATATTTAGGTTATTGGGGGTTCATTAAGAACTTGGAAATGGAAATAGAAATCTTATCTAAAAAGATAATAGTAGAAAGCTTTTCTAACATAGAGAATAAAAATAGCCAGGTATAGGAAGGTCAAAGTCAGTCATTTTTGTTGTTATTTTAACTCAACCAAGTTTACCATGGGACATTATACTCAACTCTCAAGAGCTGAGAAATAAAGATTCCGAAAGTATCAAAACACACACACACACACACACACACACACACTACCCCAATATGCCTGACAGCAGAAATCTTACAGGCCAGAGGAAAGAGGTATGAGATTTTCACCATACTAAAGGAAAAAATGACCAATCAATAATAGTGTACTCAAAAAAGCTAAACTATAAAAATGATAAAGTCATGCCTAAATAAAAGCTGAGAGAATATGCCTCCACTAAATTTGTTCTATAAGAAGTACCTACAGGGTTCTTCAAAATGAAAGAGATATTTTAGTGGTACCCCTTTCTCCACAGAAAAGTCTTAACTGGGCTTCTCCAGAAATCTTCACCATGACTGATTTTAGGACTGTCAGCAAAAGAGTCTTTACAAAAGAGTTCAATGTAGATAAACTTCTAATTTTCGTGTTGCCCTGTTTTACTTGGCCACTGACCAGGAAGAAATCAGCACTCCAGGTGCTGGACACCCCTTTACTAGTTTTTCATAAACACGTATCCAGTATAGTAATTTGTAGAAATGTGTAAATAATGTCTCTGGACTTGAACTGGGCCTTCACAGAGATGTCTACATTTTTAAGATAAGAGAAGTTGCCAATTGGGCTCCATGGTAACAGCTGGCAGGGGGAGGAAAAAAGGGGAAGAAGCAGCTCTCCCCTTCTCAGGTGTTGTCCTTAAAGGGTTAACTTACCCAGAACAGTGAAAGTAAAAAGCTGCTTTATGTGAACTTCTGCAGACTGGGAACTTCTGAGCCTCTCTTCTTACACAGTGGACATAAAATTCTGAAACTACCTGAACTAAGGGTTCAGGGGATTGATTGATTTCAGCAAAAGCTGTGCCCACTGAACCTGGCTGAAGCCAAATAAAACTTTTTCCTGCTATCTTTGGTGCCTTGCCTCATGTGTCCCTACAACAATACTAAATAGTAAGAAGAAAACATCAGAAGATTGCATAATTACTTGTAAGTTTTTAGACAAGTTTAGAATGTACTAATCTTGTCAACATGGCACATAAACCATTCATATCTTTAGCATGAACTAAAACCTGAAGTAATTAAAATAATTAATATGTTGATAGGCAAAAAATAGAGTCAAAAGGGGCCAAAAATTCAGAATGTGAGGAGGAATGGAATACAAGTTAGAGTTTAATTAGTGTATTTTTGTTTCTTTTTTCTTATTTTTACAATCATGTTATCATTCCAAAATAGTTTAGTTAAAAATCAAAACATGTTTTTTTAGAAGCCTCACACTTACTACAAAGCAAAAATCTATAATTAGAAATACCAAAAATACCAAGCAAGAAATCAATACTAATAGACACAAGGAAGATCCTAAGCAAGGGAGTAAGAAATCAAGGACTATAAAATTAGAAAAAAAGTTACAAAATAGTTATAGTAAGACCTTACTTACCTATTACTACCTAAATCTAAATAAATTAAATTCTCCAATTAAGAAACACAGAGTGGGGCTGGCATGGTAGCTCAGTGGTAGAGCGCTCGCCTAGCCATGTGCAAGGCCCTGAGTTCAATCCTCAGCACCACATAAAAATAAAGGTATTGTGTCTTTATTTATTTTTTAGCTATATTGTCTTCAACTATAGCTAAAAAAAATAAATATTAAAAATTTTTTTTAAAAAAAGAAACACAGAATGACTGAATAAAAAGATAAGACCCAACTATACATTGCTCACAAGAAACTCATTGCAACTCTAAGGACATGCATAAACTGAAAGTGAAACAATGAACTAAGATATTCCATGCAAACAGTATCCAAAAGAAAGCAGGAATAGTCATACTAAGATCAGATTTAAAAACTTCAAATCAAAAGCAGCAAGAGAGAGACAAGGAAGGTCATTACATAATTAAAGGTCAATTAAAAAAGATGAAATATTTCTAAATATATGTGCACCAAATATTGGCACACTCAAATATATAATGCAAGTATTAATAGACATAATGACAATTGTGGACTTTAATATCCTTACCTTCAGCAATGGACAGATCATCCAGAGAGAAAAATCAACAAAAACAGTCAAACTACCCTCTAGACCAAACAGAACTAAAAGATATGTACAGAACATTCCATCCAGCAGCTGCAGAATACACATTCTTCTCATCAACACGTGGAACATTCTCCAGGACAGATCATAAGACAGACTATAAAAACAAGTCTCAAGCAATTTTTAAAATCTGAAAATCATATTGAGTATCTTTTCTAACCATAATGGAATACAACTAAAAATCAATAATATTGAAAAGCTAAACAAATACATAGAAATTAAGCAATTAACAATTGAACAATCAATGGATCAGGAAGAACAAGAAGGAAATTTAAAAGTTTCTCAAAACAAATGAAAATGGAGACGAAACATATCAAAATATGTAGGTTACAACAACAGCAGAACTAAAGGGAAAGTTTAGAGCAAGCAATGTCCACATCATAAAAACAGAAAGATTTCATAACACTAAAAACATACTTAAAAACCCACTCAGTAAAAGGGCAAAAGATCATAAGGGACATTTCTCAAAAGAATAAATTCAAATGGCCACCAGACATACGAAAACATGTTTAACAATCTTAGTAAATAGGGAGATAGAGTCAAAACTACATTGAGATCTCGCCAAATGCCTGTGCTAGCCAGATGAGCTGGGTTCAAAAAAGCTGGCTGCAACATTAAACTAAGAAAACAGCGAACAAATCACACAACATATGGACATGAGTTTCTCAGGTCGAGGGTGGGACTGCTCTGTGACCTCAAGGGCCCTCTTCCACGCTGGAAGGCAAGAGAGTGAGTGAGTGCACCCGGAACCCCTCTATTTATTTAAAAGACATTCAATAGAGTATTCCAACAACAACCACCACCACACACACACAAAAAAGAAAGATTTCAAAACGAACCACCTACCACTACATCTCAAAGATAGAAAAATAAGAACCAAACCTGAAATAAGATGAAGAAATAAGATCAGAGCCCCAGCAATCAGGCAAGAGAAAATAGTCAAATTGTCACTATTTGTAGATAATATGATCTGCAAAAAGAACCCAAAGACTTTGCAAAAAAATTATGTGTGTGTATATTCTAATATATATGTATTATATATGTTGTATATTCTAATATATATGTATTATGTTATATATAATATATATATTAGAATAAACAAATTCTGGAAAATTGCAGGATACAAAAATCAACATGCCAAAATAAGTTGCATTACTGTATACCAATAGTGAATTTTCTGAGGAAGAAATCAAGGAAATGGTCTCATTTACAATAGCTCCAAAAGGATAAAATACCTAGGAATAAATTTAAAAAGAGGTGAAAGATCTGCAGTGAAAACAATAAAACACTGATGAAAGCAATTGGAAAAGACAAAAATATGGAAACACATCCCATGTTCATTGATAGTAAGCATCAGTATTGTTAAAATGTCCATACTGCCCAGATTAAATGCAATTTCTATCAAAATACCAGTGATACTTTCTCATAGAATTAAAAGAAAAAAAAATCCTAAAATATGTATTAGACACAAAACCCAAATAATCAAAGCCTTCTTGAGCAAAAAGATGCAAAGTGATCATCTTTTTGCTACAAAGCTGTAACAATCAAAACAGCATGGTATTAGCATAAAACAGACACATAAATCAATCGTACAGGTCTGGGGTTGTGGCTCAGCGATTGAGCGTTCGCCTGGCATGTGTGAGGCCCTGGGTTCGATCCTCACCACCACATAAAAATAAACAAAATAAAGGTATTGTGTACAACTAAAGCATTAAAAAATAAAAATAAACCCAATGGTACAAATAGAAAGTTCTGAAGTAAACTCTCACATTTATAGCAAACTGATGTCCAACAAAGGTACCAATGACATGCACTGGAAAGAATAGTCTTTTCAATAAATATTGCTGGAAAATTAGGTCTCTACTGACAAGAGAGACTACACCCTTATCTCTTACCAGTTACAAAAATCAACTCAGAATGGATCAAATAGTTAAATGTCAGCCTCAAAACAAGAAAACTACTAGAAGAAAACAGAGGAAATGCTTCAGGATATTGGAATGGGCAAGGAGTTTTTTTGAACGGGACCTGAAAAGCACAAGAAATGAGCAAAACTTGATAAATGGCATTGCACGAAATTAAAAAGCTTCAATACAGGTAACAATTATCAGAGTGAAGAGACATCCTACACAATAGGAGAAAATATCTGCAAACTATTCATTTAACAAGGGGTTGATATCTAGAATATATAAGGAACTTCAAAAATTCAATAACCAAAAAAAAAAAAAAGAAAAAGCCAATTTAAAAACCAAGCAATAGACCTAAATAGACATTTCTGAAGAGACATACTAATGGCAAAAAGTATATGTAAAAATGAAAAATATTCAACATCCCTAATCAGGGAAATGCAAATTGAAATCCCAGTGAGATAGTACACCTCTCCAGTAAGAATGGCTATTATCAAACAAACTGAAAGTAACAAGTGCTGTAGAAGAACCCTTGTGCATTGTTGGTGGGAATGTGAATTATACAATCATTATGGAAAACAGTATAGACGTTTCTCAAAGTAAAACACAGAACTACCATGTGACCCAGTCCTAGGCCTATAGCTAAAGGAACTGGAATCAGTATGTTGAAGAGATAGCTGCACTCCCATGTTTATTGAAGCACTACTCACACTAACCACGAAATGGAAATAACTTAAGTGTCCTTCAGCTGATAAAGGGATTATAAAAAAAATGTGGTGCACATACATAATGGAATACTACCCAATCATAAAAAAGAATGAAATCCTGTCACTTGCACAACATGGATGAAATTGGAAATGCTAAGTGAAATAAGTCACATATAGAAAGAGAAGCACCACATGAGTTCACTCATAGGCAAAAGCTAAACATTTTGATTTCATAGAAGTTGAGAGCAGAATGATGGTTATCAGAGGCTGGTAATGTAGGGAAGGGGAGGATGGGAAAATGTTGGTCAGTGGGCAGTAAGCTGCTCTTCTATCACAGAGTAGTGTGGCTATAGGAGTGACTGTGTGCTATACATCTCTAAAAGCTATAAGAAAGTATTTTAAATCTTTTCACCATGAAAAAGTGATAAATATTTGAGGAAATTATGTATGTTTAACTTGATTTAAGCATTACACAATGCATACATGTATCAAAATATCACGTGGGACCCTATGTGTACAATTTTTATGTTTTGATGTATCTGTTAAATTTTTAAAAAGAAAACAAATCTTCAAAAAACTGCTTGTTGGCTCTTTGAGCAGCACCATGGTAGTTGGCAAGAACAATCACCTTACTGAAGACTGGTATTATGTGAAAGCACCTACAATGTTCAATGTAAGAAATATCCGAGCAACACTGGTCATAAGGACCCAAGAAACCAAAATTGCACTGATCGCCTCAAGAACTGTGTGTTTAAAGTAATCCTTGCTCATCTGCAGAATGATAAAGTTGCATTTAAAAAATTCAAACTAATTATTGAGACTGCTCAGGGAAAAACTGCCTAACTTCCATAGCATGAATCTTACCCATGACCAAATGTGTTCCATGGCCAAAAAAATGGCAGACCAGTTTTTCATTGTTAGAAAAGCAAAAATGGTGAAGAAGCATTAAGTTTGAACTTAGAAAACTCATGAAGCTTTGTGGTAAAAGTGGTAGTTTCTTAAAAATCTGTTAGGAATCATGAGTCCAAAAAATCTGTTTGTATTTTTAATAGTGACAAAAATTCCCGTTTGGAAAAAAAAAATGTGAGCTCAATTTCAAAGCACTTCACAAACATCCAGCAGTTCATATTTTCAGTATCATTTAACTAGCTCAGTTGAGCATGGGTTGAGTCCCCAGTGGACTCTGGTCTTGAAGACATTTGAACACATGTTACAAAAACATGAAGTTGACAACCGATATCATACATAGACCAATTAAGACTATCTGACAAAATAACAAAATGTTTAAATAATGATGTTGAAAATTTAGAAGGGCCAAATAACTCCAAATGAAAAGGAAGAAAAAGAGTTTAAATTTTTAGTGTCTTTAGTTCATCATTAATATTAGTACAGTATATGAATGGTTTTAGTTAAACCCTTAGAAATCCCTCATGCTCTCATCAAGAGTACAGAGCAAGAAAGAATGTACTCCAAAATGAGAAGTCCTAGTGCTCTTGTCCAGCATCCCACATATTTGAATGTTCTAACATTTGTTTCTTGAGAATGTGTGCTGATTTTAGGTGAATTAATAGTTTATCTTCCTGACACTTCCATCCCCCTCCTGTCACCTTTGCCAAAGATCATCAATAAAAATCAGAAAGAAGTTTTCCTGCACTAAAAAGGGAGTCTATGCTGCTCACTGTTTGCTGTCACGATGACAGGCAGCTGCACCAAGCCAAGAAGTAGCCTAAATGTTTAATGAAGCAGGAAAGTCATTCTTCAGTTGCAGTGCAGACCCACTAGACAGCCTGAAAAGATCACCTCTGTTTGTTTTAAACTGGGAATAGGTTGCTGAATATTTAATGCATGCCACAGTATTCGGCTCTGTGAGAGGCCAAGCAAGGGTCAAGTTATGACTGCCTGCTGTTCCTGCAATTTCAAATTCCCTCCGGTTTATTAAAGCTGGAAGGTATCAAGGTTGAACCAAGACAGCCTTCAACAGCACCCTTCGTAGCACTGTATAAGTGCAAATTAAAATGGGAAGTCACAGTCCTGTCCTGGTGAAGCATTATTAAGAATTAGAAGCAAACTTTCAGGAAAAACGAGTAGGTCTAGCTTTTATTGCCAGTATTTACAAAGGTGATAGGAAGAGAAGTAATCAATAATCCTTACTGTGATGCTAGGAAAGAGATCTTACATTCAGTTGATTATTGATTTGTGGCATCAAATAACTTCTACCAACGGAATAATCCTCGCCCAAAAAAGGAATACTTTTGTGAACAATTTCAAAGCCAAATTAAATCTTCAATTGGTTTAAAATCTGTTGAAATGATGTGGGAGTTGATAGTGGTTTGGACGAGGATAGCAGAAGTAGAAGAAGCATTGTTGATTAAAAATGCATCAAGGATGACTGCAAGATTTTTGGCCAGAGCATGTAAAATGGAGTTGCAATTTATTGAGAATAAAAAGGAATGCAAGTAGTTTTAAGAGGAAAATAAAAACTACACTTTCAGAGAATGTTAAAATTGAGATGCCCACTAGACAACCAAACCTAACTGTCTGTTAGACACTTGGATAAACTGTTGCTTTGGGTGGAGATATTTCAGATTCATCATCATAGAAATAGATTTTAAAAAAACCACACAGGGAATGGATAGAGTCGAAGAGTTCTGAAGCCTGAACCCTGTGGCACTCCAACATATAGTGGTTATGAAATTGAAAAGAACCTGCAAAGGAGACTGAGGAAGAGCCCCAGCATGCATGAAGCCATAAAAGAAGGGTAAAGGGAATCTTAAGTGAATAAAATGTTTCAGTGTGCGAGTAACCAGTTGGGTCAAAGGCTCCTGATAGGTTATGTGGAATGAGAATTGGCTACTAGATTGGTAACATGGAAGTCATCAGTGTCTTTAATATACCTGAAGAATAACAGATAATTCTGAATACATGGGGGTCAAGAGGATAGGAGGAGGGTTGGTGGAGAAGGTGAAATATAGAAGAGTACAGAAAAGCTTTGGTATAATGGCAGGCAAGAAAGTGGGTGATGACTGTAACTGGAAGATGGAGTCAAGGGGGTTTTGTTGTTTGTTCTATTTTGGATGGGAAATATTACCCTGCATTTGTACATTGTTGGGAATAATCCCAAAGAGGGGGAAACTAGCAATGAAGAAAGAAAGTGCTATCCTAAGGGGAAGAGGATAGAATCTATGCAAATCTACGCATGGACAATTCACCAACTGAAACAGGAGAGGGGCAGCGTGTAAGCACACAGGAGCAGATTACTAGATTTAATAGGGTAGATTGTCTTTCAATTCTATTTTATAAAGCTGTATTTTTGGGGGAAGTGAATTATAAAATCTAAAATACTTTTGGCTACAAAAAGCAAAATATCCAAGCAAATATGGCTTAAATAATAATGGGGATTAATATAATAAGTTCCAAGGTAGACAGTTCCAGGTTTTGTCAAGTAGTTCAGGGATGATTCCACAGATCAAGCTCTTTCCAAATTTACATTTGAAATCTTCATGGTATTAACTTGGTCTTTTCGACTTGTCCCTTGCTGGTTGTAAGATGGCTCGGCAAAACTAGTAGTATCTGACTGAACAAGGATAGCATAGATGAGTGTACTCTTCAAGGTTACTTAGAAAGAATGAATAGAATATGGAGATATTTTACATATATATATGTGTGTGTGTGTGTGTGTGTGTGTGAGAGAGAGAGAGAGAGAGAGAGAGAGAGACTGGCTTGTGAGTTGTGTTGACTGAGCAGTCCCATAAAGGCTCTGCAAGCTGAAGCCCAAGGAAGGCAGATGGTGTGATCCAAGTCCAAAGTTACAATGAACTGGATTCTATATCAAGAGAACCAGGAGAATTTATCATGTATAATCCAATTCAAAATCTGAAAGCTGAGGGCCAGGAGTACCTCAGGTAGGAGAAAATTGATATTCCAACTCCAGCAATTAGCCAAAAAGTGGGGAAGTCTTCCTTCCTCTGGTTTTTGTCCTAATCAGGCCCTCAGTTGATTCAATGGTAAATGGATTCAATTCCCACCCACATTGGAGAAGGCCATTTACCAATTCAAAGGCTGATATCATTCAGAAGCACCCTCATAAACATACCAGAAATATTGTTTAATCTGGGCACCCCATAATGAGTTGATACATAAAACTAACCATTAGGAAAAAAAAAAAAAAAGAGTTTCATGGCCCCCTCACATATTTCGTCTTTCTAGACAGGAAAATGTTTTCTGCCCAACGAACTTCTTTCTTAAGCCTATGGGAGAGGATTGTCACATGTGTATGTCTGGAAGGAAGACAGCGGGCCATGTGAGCATCTGGCATTTTCAAACACTTTGGTGAGAAGCCAACTCTATGTCAAGGGATGAAGGTTGGCCACTAGTCTGACTGTCAACAATGCCAACACCAAAGGTAGAAAGAGACACAGGTTAATTTTAGACAACATTAATAAGCATGCATTTTAAAGATAACTACTAAAAATAGAAATAAATTTTATTTTAGATTAAACTTTTAGATTAAAGTAGAGATAAATTAAGAAAACAAATGGAGATAGGGAAAGTGATTCATCCAAGGTCAAACAATTAACACAGAGATAAAACTAGAACCCAGAGATATGGATGCCTAATCGTGCACTTTTTGCATAAAAATTGTGGTCCTTGATTTACATTCTTAGCATTATACCACCATGGTTTCATTAGTATCTTAAATAATGTATGTTACACCCATATATGCATACACACACACACACAGGTCAGTTTCCTAACCAATTGTCATATAGTGCTTTTTTTTTTTTTTTTTTTTTAAGTATTGACAAAGATGCATTTCTTGTCATATCTCTTATATTCCCTGGATCCAAACCATATAGTCACACAGTTCTCAACTAGCATAATGGAGGCATCAGTGACACACTAGAGAAAGGTAAGGTCTATAGAGCCTATGACCTTGACAATTTTACAAATCATATTACCACCACCATCTTGTTCTCCATGCTTACCTCAAAGTCACTGCCATTCATGCTTCTCTTACATATGTATAGCAATAACTTTTTAAAATTGAGTATGTATGTGTGTCTATCTCCTCAAATTTACCATTTAAACCACTTTTAGTGAATAATTTAGGGGTATTAAGTACTTTCACAAGGTTGTGTAACCATCCCCTCCATTTCCAGAACTTTTTAACTATCCCACATGGAAACTCTGTACTCATAAAAAATAACTCCGACTCACTCCTCCCCACCAGTCCCTGATAATCACTATTTTTTTTTTGTCTTTATGAATTTGATTTTTCTAGATACTTCAAATAAGTGGCATCAGACATTTATCTTTTCATGTCTGAGTTATTTCATTTGTATAGTGGTCCTCAAGGTTTATCCATGTTTTATATGTAAGAATTTTACTTTTTATGGTTGAACAATATTCTATTTTATGAACATTCTGCATTTTGATTATCCATCTGTTGATGGACACTTGAGCTAATTCCACCTTTTTGCCATCTAATATTCACACTGCCAAGACTAGAGAATTTGTCTTCCTTTTTTTTTGTTCTTTAAGTTTAGCCTCTATTCGCTCCTAGCTTAATTCCCTCCAAGGCTCTTTGTTGATCTTTCAACCTGCAAACTACACCTTGGCTACTTTAATCATTCTTGTTCCCTTGCTTGAATTCTTCATCTTTCAACTCAAAAGATAACTTCCAGTTGCTTCTCAATCCACACATTTAAGAATTATCAATGACAAATACCCCTTCCTCCTTGTCTTAACTGGATTTCTTTCACTCTATACTCTGGTTAAACCAAATAGCTAACCAGTATTCATATATCACTTATTTATTCTTATAAAACAGATCTTTCTACCTAGTTAATATCCTAATATCCCCCTTTCTAATCATCTTTTCAAATGTTCCTAAAAGCATTTCTTTGAGTATTCATAAACCGTTTTCTCTATGAGCTTCTGACAAGTCCAAGTTGTCATTAATTGTACAAAAAATGCTCTTGGTCATGAGTAGATTTGTCTATTTGTGGAAATTGATCAATGGAGATTCAGGGGCTAACTGTAAATGGCTACATGAGGGTTGTGCAATAAGAACTTGGATTAAGGATAGGTAAGTGTGTCTTCTATTTTATGTTTTGACGTTTTGTGGCCTTACTGGTTTGGGAAGTGACTTCTCCTCCCAGAGCCGGTTAACTCCTAGGAATAATAAACAACACATCTACAGATATGTCTTTCATATATGAACCCTCCAGCCCCAAGTTCGTATTCTCAACCACTTCCTTAATCAGACTCAAACACACAAAGCCAATATTTTCCTTGCCCTAAATCAACCAAGGACCAAACAACACACCAGATAACAGAAGCCACTCATATGGCCCAGATATGCCAACATTATTTCGGACTAGCTAACCCTAGGCAGTTTTCCATGCCCTATCTTGCTTTTCCTATGGAAAGCACAATGAAGGCCCTGGCTGGACTTTCCTTTTACTTCTTCTGCCTCATGACATAACTTGGTGCTTCTTCATGTGGCTCTTTGACATGTCATGTCCCCCTTCCCTTGGGAGCTGTAAGTAATTAATTCTTCTTTCAGTGTTATTAACCTGTGTTGTCACTCAGTCACCTCCATAAATTAAAAACGCTGCAGGTATGATAGAAATAAAGGGCCAGTCAAAACCACAATGGTGTTCCTTACATTCTGATGGGGAGACTAGTGCCAAGGTTCTTTTATTAACTGCCCCATCTAAATCCAAAAACCATACTGTGCAAAAGGGGTTTACACAGTAAGTCTGATGTTCTCTTTCAGAGGGCCTATTTTGAAGTCTATCCCTTGGTTAACATCAGGGGACTCAGATTTTGTGAGGTTTACCAACATTAACTGATAAGAATGACTGTTTCTAAACTATTTGCACCACATGTTTTATGATGAACACATGTCTTCCTTACAGGAGTCAGGAATTTTGGATATATGCCAGGCAGAGGGTGCCTCTGTGATTGACCCCAAATAAAAACCAGGACACCGAGTCTCCAATGTTTGCAACATTACTCATGTGTTGTTATAACTCATTCCTGGGGGAATTAAGCACATCTTGTGACTCCACTGAAAGAACGTGTGGAAGCTGTGCCTGGCCTCCTTGGACTTTACCTCATGTGCTGTTCTCTTTGCAATTGTGCTTGGTATCCTTTCATTGTAATAAGTCATTGCCATAATTATAACTGAGTCCTGTGAGTCATGAAAGTCATTGCTATAGTTCAGATGCTGTCATTTTCCCTAGCTTTTCTACTCAAAGCAATTTTGGTCCACATCCATCATTCAAGTCTGATGCATACTATCATTATTTTCAAGGTTTTCTCCTCCCTATTATTATGAAAGCATCCCACAAACCATCCTACGGCTGCTATTTCAACATGGCCTCTTTTCCTATGGCCCAGGCAGTCTGCAATGGTGTCCACAAGCTGAAATATGGATGCCTATGCCTCCTATCCCACCCTTCTACCAAAATTCAGACAACCCTATCTAAACAGAACCCCCAAACCAGGATGTCATTTCTAGGAATTTCATCACAGCCCCTTCCTTACTTGAAGGATACAGCCTCCCCTTCCTTTTCAGAGAATTAGTTTACATACTAGTTCCTCAAAATTTGGTCCCTAGTCCCCAGTAACTGTTAATGACCTCTATAGGCTAGGAATCCAGTGTTCAAGAGCAAAAATAATACCCAATATATAGGGGTAAAAGGCACGTGTGTGTGTGTGTGTGTGTGTGTGTGTGTGTGTGTAACAAAGCACGGAGATAAAGGAAGAATGGCTACAAATTAATCCTTTATTATTTGAATCTTCTGCAACAGTATGAATAAAACATAATAAATTAACATGTTATCCTGCTACAAATACAGTAAACTTTGTTATTTAAGGAACATTCTGACCAAAGTCATCTACTTCATAATATCAGTGAGCAACTTTCCTTATCTCTCTGCAGCTAACAGGCTATTCACTATGACTCAAACTTTCTCTGATACCTAATCTCCACAGGACATCTCCAGCTTATTCTTTGTCTATAAAATCCACACACACAACTTCCAACAGTGATCTATAACTGAGAAAAGATTCTAACTGAAGCTGTTGACACTAGAGGCATTAAAATTAATCCTGGAAAACTAGCAATCACAGATAACCATAAAAGCTATTTGACTTAGATTTATTGGACTCAGGTATCCAGTTCCTGTTGGGAGACTGGGCAAAAAGATTTGCATTCCTCTGAATCAATGCTGAAATTCTGAGAGGGGTTTCCTGACACCTCACACCATCAAACCCTCTGGATCCATGCCCTGAAGCCCCTTTTAGGGCCATTTGATACTAGTGTCATTTAATACTCTGTCTGGGCCCAAAGAAGATTCACTTGTGCCAAAATTCTCTACAAAGAGCACCATTAAAGCTTCTAGAATATTATTAAATATATAGCACAATTCTTTGATAAAAGGAACCAGAGCTTATATAATAAATGACTGTAAGGCAGCAAAAGTACAAGGAAAGCCTTTCAGGCCAGAAAAGAAGTATTCAAAAACTAAGTGAAAGTTTAAAAGATGGGGCATATGGAAGGAACACAGGAACAAGCCTGAAAGAACTTCCACAGGACAAAACTGGAATGATCTGAGTAATGAAATAAATAACGTAGCACTGGATTATAACCCAAAGTACAACATGAATATTCCTGGGTCCTCACTGAGAAACAATTGAATAAATTTATGAGAAGAGACAAATCCTCCTCACAAAGACCTCCCAATAACATGTAGATACTTCACCCCCAAGTGGGTGTAGTCTAAACCACCCTTCTATCTGATGTAGTAACCTGCTTCCAAAGGATGAACAGCAAGGGGAGCCGGGACAAAGTAGCAGCAACCTAGCAAACAGTACCTTGGCCAGGTGATCAAGGTTAACATCACCATGATGAGTCACTGTACATACCCTTCAATCTGATGTGATGAGAAGAGTACCAAAAAAACAAACAAACAAACACAGACTGAGAAATGTCAGACCAAAGAAGAGTGTGGAGATACCACAGTTCCACACAATGTGGCATCCTGGCTAGGACCTTGGAACACAGAAGTACAGTAGTAGGAAACACCAGTGTAATCTCAATGAAATCAGCAGTTGATATATCCCAGTGTAATTTCTTAGTTTTGACCAAAATATATATATATATATATATATATATATATATATATATATATATATATATATAGTGGTTGCATAAGATGCTAACATTCAGGGGAGTTGATACAGAAACTTTGTACTATATTTGCAATTTTCTATAAATATGAAATTATTCCAAAATAAAAAACTTTAAGGTATAAGCATACACAGTAAACTCATCTCAATCCCTGGGGTTTCATGTTCTGTGGTTTCAGTTTGGGGCCATCAACAGTGGTCTGAAAATATTAAATAAAAAATTGTAGAATTAAATGACTCTTAAGTTTTCAACTGCCCAATGTTCTGAGGGTTATTTGAATGCAAACCACAATACCATGACAGTAGTTCTAATAACTGAGATGGCTAGTGACTAGCGGGCAGGTTGCATATACAGTGTGGATATACTGAACAAAGGGATGATTCAATTCCTGGTTGGGATAGAAGATTTCATCATGCTATTTAGAACTACTTCCCAGGATCGATGGAAAAGGTCAATAATAATCTGTCACCATGTCTCTGTCATTCCCATTACCTCACATCACATAGACATGTGTCATATCACATTTTCACAAGGATGGGTACAGTACAGTACAATTAATTTTTGAAAGAAAGACCACTTTCGCATAACTTATTGTAGTATATTGTTACAATTGTTCTATTATTTTTTGCTTTACTCTCTTACTATGTCTAATTTCAAATTAAACTATCATAGGTATGTATAGGAAAAGCTATGGTACATTTGAGGCTTGGACTCTGATTTCAGGCATCCACTGGGGGCCTGGAATGCATCCCTTGCAGATAAGGGGGCGACTCTGTGTGTGCACATTGCAATGGGCGCCGACTCAAGCAGATAAAAGTACTTCAAGCAAATGAGTCTTCTCTTTATCCTGATGTTTCTATCGTAATTTATTCTGAATTTGCTTTGCCTGGAAGCTGAAACCCGATTCCTTAAAATCGACCAGGATAAGTGGATCTGGACAAGAGCCCTCTCCTCATGAATTAAAATTAGTATTATAGAAACATTTTCAACCCTAGAGACAGCACTTATGATGCTTTGGGGCAACAACTGCCAAAGAGGAGCAAATAAGAGTTATAGGTCACCATTGAGAAGGCTTCCTCTCAGCCTTTTGTAATTAACAGTTTATTTCAGTGCCATAATTCAGCATAAAAGAATCCGCAAAGGAACCAGCAGCCTGTGCCATTAAAAATTGCTAGTGAATGTGTTATTTGCAGCTATTAACACTTCTCAGTTGTGATCTTTGGTAATTACTTTCATACTCCAACACCACCTTCATTTTTCACTCCAATTTCTTCTAAAGCTATCTTGGAACATAGAATATTTGAATTTTATCTGCAAGATCTAATTTCTAAAAAGTATTCACTGGATCATTTCTTTATTTTTAATAGAACCCAGGTCTTTGTGTATGTTAGGTAAACACTCTACCACTGAGCTAAACTACCAGCCCATAGTCTTCATTTTATAGTTGAGGAACAAGGAGCTACAAAGATGCTAAATGACTCTGCCAAGGTCACCCAGCTAACCTAGCAGACATTGTTCACAGGGTATTTAAAAATCATCTGGATCATTTCTTCAATATTTATTTGAACAAAATAAAATCCCCCTTCTATATGAGAGCAAACATTTTAAAAATGTTACTATATAGTTTTATACCATACTTTTTGCAACACACTTTCATACACCAAAACCCTGTCTTACAACAACTCTTTTAATGCAGGCAAGGCAGATGGTTAGGTAGGTTGGCAGAATCTCTCATGGTGGAAGGAACTGGAGTTGAGGGGATAGGACTGTCTCACATCACAGAGACAGGATGTGCTGGGCATACCCTGGACCAGAAGACATCTCATCAGGACCATGAATGGCAATCATTCAGGAGCCTGGAAAGCCCCCCAGCTGATGACTAAGACTCCCCAAGAGAGTATTCTGGCACTTGCCATGACAAGCTTTGATCCTGGGTAGAATATTTACCAAAACCACAGGCTAACACCTTGACAAGATACTTCTTACTCTGTCCTAAATGGAATCAGGAACTACACAGAATTTAGCTTCCTACAGACCTCAGGAACATGGGTTTAGAAGCCTGGAGACACAGAAGTTGTAATGATCGTTTGTTTTTACTAGGGTTGGGGATTGAACTCGGGGTCTTGTACATACCAAACCTGTGCTCTACCATGGGACTACACCATCAGCCCTTTCCATTTTTCAGATGAAGAAGTGATTTACTCCAAGTGAACTATGCAGCCAAACTGTCTGGTTTCAAATCCAGATTCAGTCCTCTGCAGTGGGACTACACCTTAGCAATAAGTAGCCCCTCAAAGGTGTAATGGTTCAGAGTTAAAGGTCATTTTTCATCTATGTGATATTCCAAGGAAGACTCAGAGACCCAGGTTCCTTGCACCTGTGGCCCCACGATCTCCCAGGGATCGTCACAGTCTGTACTCAGCCGGCAGAAACTGAAAGAACAAGGAAAGCACTTCTTAAAACTTTCATCTAGAAATGGCACACTCTCACCTTCCAGCTGCCATCCTCATCTGAGGGGGGCTAGGAAATACCCATTGGTGATACATCAAGAAGAAACACCCTGTGAGCAATGTCTGCTGCGTTAGCTGGGTGACCTTGGCAGAATCATTTAGCATCTTTATAGATCATTGTTCCTCAACTATAAAATGAAGACTGTGGGCTGGTAGGTTAGCCCAATGGTAGAGTGCTTGGCTAACATATGCAAAGACCTGGGTTCTATTAAAAAATAAATAAATAAAATATTGCTGCAAAGTTTTTATAAGGGTTCAGTGCGCTAACACATGGAAAGCTCTGGAAATCAGTAAATCTGCCGTAAACACAGGCTATTGTCCTTACCATCTTCACCCTGGCTATTTTTACCATGATTACTAAAAAACACAGTAGCAAGGATTAAGTCTACATCTTTTGACTGAATCCAAGGAGAACTTTTCCTACTTTTCCACACTGCTGCTACCGTCTGGAACATTTATATAAAGTGATTCTCAACTGTCTTCCTAAAATGCAAATGTTATTTCTCTAAAAAGCACAAATGAGAAAATCTGGTCACAATAATTGGAAACAACTATTGGGAGCTAATAGAAGGACATAGATTTTATCTGATTTCAAGTTATATTCCAGTTTTTTTGTCTTACACTGAAATTTTTCATTTCAATGAAAGGCAGTACAAAAAAATGCCATGCCAGGAAGAAAATCCAACTAGCAGCTCATTGTCCTCTAGTCCTGTATTTTGAGGGGAGAATATACATATTTAATTTTTTTCAGAGAACATTCTAGTATCTCTGCCTTCATTTTTTTTTTATGAAGGACATATTAAAGCAGCCATGAGTGCTTACTTGATTATTCCTTTCCCTTCTAGCCTTTTGACTAAAGCAAATTATATTGTTCCATTTTTAGTTAATTCTATTTGCTTGATTATTAAAAATATCAGGAAATGAAAATTTCCTTCAGTAAATAAACCAGACACTTTCGATCACGTAAATAAAAATAGAAGAGCAAATACCACTTATGAACAATATAAGCTGTTCATTCAATATCCTTGTGCTATTTCACCATCTAATGTTGCCATTTGTCTGTGAAATAAACCGGGGCTTTATTGTAAATGTACTATGATTATGATTCAACTCTCAGGCTGCCTGTGCATCTTGCCAACTGCCTAGACTCGATTATTATCCTATCTCACTTATCAGAGAGAAAAAGCTGCAGCATAGCAGATCCAGCCTGTCATTGTCAGAATAACATAAAACTGGGTTTGAAGCATCAATTTATTCTCACTGAAATAGGCAGCATTAAACAAGTAGATCTTGAAGAGACATAATCTGGTCATCTTGTACACTTCCAAAGTCATGGAAGTGAAAAGATAGTCTGCTCACGCTCTCTCTCCCAGATAGGCCACCTCTGCACTCAGGAAATTCTGGGAGCGGAATTTTTCAAGTATGTGCTGAAGGAAAGAATGCTGTAGAGCCCTGTTCTGGAAAACCTCCTGGACGCTTCTGAGTGTACCTCAACTGATTGGGTGACCACCAGAGGTCTCTCTGGGAGGGGGTCTTAGACCATTGTGGCAGGGACTGCCATTTGTCTGCCAACATCTGCTCTTCACTCTTTGATAGTGATAGAACCATAACTGTATACACTGCTATCCAGCAAGATCACACTAGTGTAGCCATAGAAGTTTTTACCCAAAGAATGTAAGAAGTGATAACGTGCCACCTCCAGCCTGAGATTTAAGACACCAAAGGGACTCTCAGCTTTCCCCATTCCTGAAGGTTAGAGCCCTTGTGGCAGTCTTAGCCTTGACAGTGCACAGAATACCCTAGGGTTTCACTACTCCAGTGTGATCAGGAAACAGCAGCACCACATCCCCTGGGAACTCTTTAAAAATCAGAATCCCAGGTCCCACCCCAGACATACTAAAGCAATCTGCATTTTAACAAGATTCCTAGAGGAATCCAATACACATGCTGGCCAGAGGATGGCAGAGCTGAGGCCTGGAATGGACCCACGTCCTCCTGTGATCAAAGCTGTCCCATTGACCTGAAATGCTCACTCTGCTACTCTTTATAACCGGAAGAAACTTTTACTTAAGACATGGTATCTGGACTGTCTTCATTACCGATGCTTAGATTTATCCTTCAGTAATGTGATACTGTTTACAGGGTCTCATTTTAAACTTGCCTGGGGAGGTCCTATTCTAAAGTCATTCAGTCCTAAAACACTGCCCACAAGTCTGCACTCTGAGGATCCACCAGGTGTGACCTCAGTTTCCAAAAGGTAGCTCCCACTACTAAGTGGGAATCCTTGTCCAAGAAGAAGGAGCTAAGTCAGAAACTTGAAAAGAGGAAGAGAGTTCCTAATGAGTGGTCACTATGGGAATCAAGGCTAGAAATCAAGAGATGAGCTGTAGATGAAACTACAGAGGCAGCTCTGGGGACTTGAGGGATTCTCGTGGCTATCTGCAGCAGCTACCTTCCAGGTGTGCCCTCATGCCCTAACTGCCACTGCCTAAGTTTCTACCATCTATGCAGAGAATTGCAGTCTTTGCTCTGCCAAGCTAAACCCAAAAGTTGTTTCAAGGTCAACATCTCATTTGGAAGTGACCAAATTATATTCCGAATTAGTGCTTCTCACCTGAATTCAAGCATTCTTAATTACCCATACAAACATATTAGCACAGCTTGCAACACAACACATACTGACAATTATGTTCATCTCCAGACTCAATTTCTCTACCCTCCCCCTCATCACAGTACTCTTCCATGTGCCCTGTTTTTCCACACAAAATATGTGGCCATTCCAAAGAAACTCTTTTCTGTCCCCTTGTTTTGCATGTGCTTTTTCCTCATGCACTTGTCAATTGTTTTCCTGTTGAGAACTTAATTTTCTTCTTTTTCTTTTTGAAACTTTCCATTTAACAAGATTTTTCTTTCCCCACTTGGATTTACCTTCTGTATCCTGCTACTTCACACTTCAGACTATGGCTCTGGATACCACTCCCCACCAAAATGAACCGTGGCTCCCTGCAGAAGCATGAGTTCCAGGTGTGGGGCAGTAAACATGCCCGGAAGCATGGAAGTTCTCCAAGACTTTGGGGGACACATCAGGAGTCAGGAAACAACTTGCCATGGCTCCCACTGGCCAACAAAGGAAAAATTAGACATTTATGGAAAGTGTATTTCATGATGTGAAATATGTAAGTGGATTAAAATCAATTACATATTTTTAAATTCACAGATTTGTAATGTTATGGCCACCCCTCCCCCTATGAAATAAAACATCCCAATTGATCAACCTTGGAGATCTACTGAACCAACTCACTATTGTGGGGTTGGGAAGGGGGGCATGGATTTAGAAGAGAAAAAAAAGTCAAGCATTAATCTTATGTTCCTTATTTGAAGTGTACTTCAAAGCATATAAGATGTCCTCATGTTTGCATACCCCATCTCTTCCTTGGCCAATTGCTACTGGATATTCCACTGCCACTGTTCCTGCTCTCCTAACATTGCCACCTGTCTTGCCTCCCCAGAGGTCAGGCTGGGCCTGGGTCTGGCACATGGTTATCTGATGCCCAGCTCCAACCTGAGGAGGTGGGCACCACAGCTCTGGTTCCTCCCATTATTTCTGGGCCCAGATGAAGAGCTAAACCATTAATGCAGGGATCTGGCTTCTCCAGCTGCTGCCCGGGGCAGTCTGTAACTCCAGAAGTTTAAAGGAGATAACAGCTCCTAAGGTGAAATTTCACCAGTGAAAGACAATATATGGGAAATCATCAAGATAAACTTGCCTCCTTCCTCCCCTATGGACACTTCCAAAGTGTAGGATCTCCTCCTGGCACCCAGGAAGATGTCCTATGTGACCAAGAAGGCAGCTGTGTATTTTTGCAAGGCGATGCCAGCTCAGTAACATGCACTCCTGCCTTTGCTTTTCCTCCTTCCCACATCACTTCCCTTCAGATTCACTCCAGCTGCTCTTGGGTTGTGTCTCCCTATAAAACCTGTGTGCAACTTTCCCTCAGGCTTCGGGTTCTAGGGAATTCATAGCTAAACAAATGGTTGAAGCAGAAAAATTTGATAGATCTAGAATATCATCATTTTGCTACCTCTTATAAAATGAGCTTGTTATTTTATATCTATCAGTGACTGATAATATCACAAGCAAGATAAGTAGATACTCCTCCTAATTGAAGCAGGTAGAGAGAGAACACCTGCGCACTGGTTTCTGTGGTGGGAAGAAGAGTCTTTCTCCTTTTCCTATTTTATTTTCTAATCCAGGTATTCCTCTGTTCCCTAAACACACCCACCATCCCTTGTTAATCTATGTCTGACTAAAATAGGCAGCAGTAGATATGTGTATATATGTGTGAACGGATAGACACACACCATATTCTTCTGTTTCTCATTTAATCCTAATTAAAATTTATGTGCCTCAGGGGTGGGGTATAAACCTCCTCCGTTATTTCCTCTCCTAATCCTCCAGAGTATGCAAAACAGGCTTCTGCAGACTGTGGGTGGACACTCAATGAAAATTATTAACGAACTGATGAGTTACAGTAGGGAATGTCATCATTTGCTTGGCTTTTCTAGGAAATAAGGATTTAGTTTTAATGAATGTGAATAAAAAGCTGGCTCTCTGGGTTTCACAAAGTTATTTTCACTAACACATTCACAATTCTAAAAATTCTCCGGACTTAAGAAACCAATGGTAGAAGATTTAAAAGATTACATCTTATTGCATGGAACAATTTCTTATGCAGGAATTCAATTTTGCAATGAGAGATTCCCATAACAACACAGATCAGTATGAGATTTAGTGTTTTCTTGTTGGTGCAGGCATTATCCTTAATTTCTGAGAGTACTAAAGGTACTGGAATAGGGAGCTAGCTGTGGCCTATTGGAAAATGCACACACACACACACACACACACACACACAAAATGGGCTTCTCAAGAACATTGTTGATTTGGGCAGCATGGCCTCTCATTGCAGAGAAACCCCTTCTCCATCCATTGTTTACAGAATCACATATTTGTACCAAAATATTTTGTTTCTTGAAGCTCTTTGGACTTTTGCCATAATGAGGATCTGAATTTTACAAGGTCAGTAAGGGTTATCAATAGAGACCCAGAGTCTATAAACCAATTCTAGCAAACTGAGCTGCAGGATGGCTATTATAAGAGAACCAGCATCAGCAGAATTAATGAAGAAAATTAGTGACTTTCTCAGTCTGAGTGCACAAAAAGTGAGGACTTTGTAACAAGCTGCAGAGAAGCTGCTAGCATAGACTGATTCCAAGACTTCTTTGTTTTATTCTGTACTGTTTACTGTGAGGTTCACAATGTAAGTAATTTCGTGTGGGGTTTTATTTTGTGCTGGGAATTGAAATCCAGGCCTCACACATGCTAGGAAAATGCTCTTCCTTTAGGCCACACCTCCAGCCCCACTGGGATTTTCTCTCTCTCTCTCTCTTTTTTTTTTTTTTTGCTCTATTTTGCTAATATAAACCTAATTCCTAAATATAAGAAAAATAACAATTAAAAATAATAATACACATAAATACATCCTGGGAGCAAATTTTTACCCCTCACACATCAGATAGAGCACTAATCTCTAGGGTATATAAAGAACTCAAAAAGCTAAGCACCAAAAAACAAAAAGAAAAAAAACATAACCCAATCAATAAATGGGCCAAGGACCTGAACAGACACTTCTCAGAAGAGGATATACAATCAGTCAACAAATATATGAAAAAATGTTCATCATCTCTAGCAATTAGAGAGATGCAAATCAAAACTACTCTAAGATATCATCTCACTCCAATCAGAATAGCAGCTATTATGAAGACAAACAACAAGTGTTGGCGAGGATGTGGGGAAAAAGGCACACTCATACATAGCTGGTGGGACTGCAAATTGGTATAGCCATTATGGAAAGCAGTATGGAGATTCCTTGGAAATCTGGGAATTGAACCACCATTTGACCCAGCTATCCCTCTCCTTGGTCTATACCCAAAGGACTTAAAATCAGCATACTACAGGGACACAGCCACATCAATGGTTATAGCAGCACAATTCACAATAGCTAAACTATGGAGCCAACCTAGATGCCCTTCAGTAGATGAATGGGTAAAAAAATGTGGCATATACACAATGGAATTTTACTCAGCAATAAAAGAGAATAAAATCATGGTATTTGCAGGTAAACGGATGGCGTTGGAGAAGATAATGCTAAGTTAACCAATCCCCAAAAAACAAATGCTAATGTTTTCTCTGATATAAGGCGGTTGACTCATAATGGGGTAGGGAGGGAGAGCATGGGAGGAATAGATGAACTTTAGATAGGGCAGAGGGGTGGGAGGGAAAGGGGGTAAGGGGTTAGCAAGGATGGTGAAATGTGATAGACATCATTACCAAAGTACATGGATGAAGACACAAATTGGTGTCAACATACTTTATATACAACCAGAAATATGAAAAACGGTGCTGTATATGTGTAATAAGAATTGTAATGCATTCTGCTGTCATTAAAAAAAATCAGTAACAAAAATGTTCAATAAATTATTATTTGCAATAACTATCCTAAAAAGTAATAAGAAAATTGGCATTCTTCAATCTGCCCTACTCCTTCAATGTACTTTTTAAACTAGATATTTATATTAAAATGATTAAAACTATCATATCTATGAACAATCAAAGAGAATAAATAAGCAATTTTGTTCAAAGTCTGCTGGGAATGTATGTTTAAGCATGGAGGATCCAATCAGGAAGATCCTAAAGATATTTATTAAATGCCAAAAAGTTTAAGAAAATATGGCTAATAACTTGCTATTGGGAATGTTAATACAGCACTATATTTTAACAGATAATGTAACAATCATGTTTCATATGATTTGGAATAGTTTTGGCGAAAAACAGTAATAACAATTTGGGAAAGATATATTGCCTATCTTTTTCCAATCAAGTTTAAGGTATAATTTACATACAATAAAATGTACCCATTTTAAGCATAAAGTTTGAGTTTGATAACCATATATCCATGTGATCATCACCATAACCATTTATAAATATAAATCATTTCTGTCATGCTAAAGAGATTCCTCATATATTTTTACATGTAGTCCACCTTTCCCCTGGCAAACAAAAATCTGCTTTCTGCCACTTTAGGTTATTTTTGCCTGTTCTAATTTTATATATGAGGATCATACAAACACACAGAATGTGGCTGCCTTCTTTTGTTCAGATTAATGGTTTTGAGATTCATCTAATTTTGCATGAAAAAGTAATTAACTTCTTTCTGTTTTAAGTGTTTTCCACTGGGCGTATATTTCAAATATATTCTCTGGACCAGTTGTTTTTATCATGCAGTACAATGTAGTAAATTGAGAATTTCCTACTTTAAACAGCTGCCAGATTTTGATTAGATGCATCCAGTGTCATCACTATGAAAATATTCAAATGGTTGTATTGACTGTAATTTTGGTTAAAATAACATTTAAAAGCTTAAATAATTGAATAGACACTGAACATGGTATGATTACAAGGACCAGTATCATGTTACTAACTGTAACATTGTAGTATTACATTACCTGCAATGGGAGATACATTGCTTATTGCTTTTTGTAAAAGTCATTCTTTACTTGTCTTACCAAATAAGTTTTCTTTTATATTCATGAATTTGTCATGCTTCATTGAATGTGGTGAATAAGAAATCATCTTGATACCACCCTTGTGTTTTTTTATTCCTTGCCCTTCTGCTCTTTGCAAGTTGGAATAGTATTTTCAACTTCCTCAGAGACACTGAATTTTTGATAAAATACTCCATTTTTCACTATCAGTTAAAAATTTAAAGGTTTAAATATTTAAAACATAAAACAAAAAATGAAGACAAAAGCACCCAAATCCTTATTCTGAGAAACTATATTTAATATCTATATTTGTTAATTTATTCAGCAAACCTCTGTAACTGACTTAAAAACATGTATCCAAATAGATAAGAACTGGATCATGGCAGATAAAAATAAAAAAAAAATCGTTAGAATAGTACAATTGCTGATATTTTTTATTCACTTTTTATGCCACCAGTAAGTTTGTGAAATAAGCATAATGCTTAAAACACACTTAGGCACAAAGAATTCTCAGCCAAGAAATTAGTATAAAAACATGAACTAAAATAGTCATCTTGAATTTCTTTTTATAAAAATAAAATTTGAAAAGTAGATTGTGCTACCAAATCAAGTGTTATATTTTACAGAAAACAAGGCAGAACATCTTAACTGAGTACGGAGGAAGTCAGAACGTGGCAAGCGAAGCTGAGAGATTGTTGGCTCCCATCAGGTTCTTGTTTTAGTGCAAGAGGAGGGGGAAAATTAAAGTTTAAAAAAATGCATAATGTTGTAAATGAGGGAAAATAATGCAGGGTCAGAGGACAGAACAGAGGCCATACCAGATAGGCTGGTCAGGAAAGGGCCCAGAGGAGAGACCTTTGTGCCACAGTGAGGCACAAAGCATGTGAAGATCTGGTGAGAACACACCAAGCAGAGGGAAGAGCAAAGGTGGTTTATTCCCTCAACATAGCCTACGTGATTCTTAGCATATGGTCTGGTCAGGTCTTGATCATGGATTCTCCAAATAAATGAAAATAATATAAGCCAGACTCAGTTACACACAATCTATCTCTTCCTCCCCTCCTGCATCCCACCACCAAGCCAACCAGGAAAATGAATTGGCTACAAGCTTTTTGAACTGTTGTGTGCATGAGAGTTGGAGAGCCCACCAAAAGCAAAATGAACATCACAGGACAACTGAAGCCTGCCAGGCATTTAGTTAGCTCTTGCTTCTCATTGTGGTAATCAGGCTTCAGTTTTCTCTGCATCTAAACTTTTTCAGTAAAGGACAGTTTGCCTGTGGGAATCTAGGTAGCAAGAGGCATCATGAGAAGAGCTGAAGGCCACCTCCAGCTGAAAAGAGCAGAGGAGGTCACTTGGGCCAATTCTTTCACTGACATCCCCTACAAAATCTGTATTAAATTTTTTTAATCTTAAAAGCATTATAGAAATAAATGATAAGAAGGATTTACCAGGCCAAAATTTTGAAGAGAGAAGCTCTTTTATCCTGGGGATTCTGGCCAATCTGGAAAGAGTAGCTACAAGGTGATCTTGTAAGAACAGGGAGGTGGTAGGAAGGCATGTTAAAATTAAAGTCTAGTACCAACCAGAGATTAGAAGCTGCACACTCCCTCCCAAGGTCCAGGGCTGGGCCTCTGAAGGGTGACACAATGAAAGAGAGGATACTCACCTCTAATCAAATATCAAACATTGACCGTGTACTATTATCATCCTCGGGTGTTTGCAGAAGGAAATACTTCAGGAAAGAAAAAACATCATTCTAGTTTAAACTATTTCTGTAATTTTTTTTTTTTCAAATAAAATGCCCAGCACCCCTCCCCAAAATATGGTACATAAAGAAGATAACATGAGCCACAAACATTAGAATTATTAGATAAAAACTAATACAATCATGTTCATAATGATAAAGAGCAACCTTGGAAACTTAAGAAATTAAAACTTAAAGAGATAATAAGATTGCAGAGAAATTAGATAAATGCAGAGCTAAAAAAACAATTGAAATTGAGAAAACAGATAAATAGCTAAAGAGAATTAGTAAAATAAAAGATAGTGCTTTTTAAAATAGTCTACAGTGAAGTCAGAGAAACAAGAGAAGAAAATTTAAAAGTGAAGGTATTAGGCAGAAGATACAGTACAGAAGTTTACATTCATTTTGAGTCACAGAAAGAGAGAAGAAAGAAGCAGAGTAATACCGGAAGAAATAAAATCAGAGTTTCCCAGACATTAAAGATCTTAATCCACAGACTCAGGAAACCTGACAAAGTCCAAGAAGGATTTGTTTTAAATACCCCCATGGACTCAAAGTGACATTGCAGAAAGCCAAAGGGGGGAGGGAGGATCTTGAAAGAATAAGAGACAGGAACTAGGCTTCATTCCCAAGTCTTCTATGAATCAGCCATGAAACCTTGACCAAACTACCTTTCTGAACCATTTCTGCACTATGCAAATAATAATGATTAGGGTCCGTGGTGGAGAAAATTTGACAAGACTATTTATGTAAAATTCCTCAAACAGTCACTGGCACATAAAAATAGTTCCCTTCCCTTCTTTGAGATAGGTCTACAAATCAATCATCAGGACTTTGCAGGTCCAGCCTTGTGAACAATACTTTTTATTAACACTTCTAATTGTACAAATAAGTGTGTTTTACTGTGATACTTTCCTACATGCATATGCATGAATTACACTAATTGATCATGCCCACTCTCCCTTCCACTCTCATCCTGCTTTCTCCCCTCCATCAAACCAGCCCATGAACAGTTTGAGATAATTTTAAACTTCCAGTGCAGATTTTTTCTTAAATTATTTCAAGATATAATATTGAATTCAGAAATATAGTCAGACATTCCATTAGGTTAATGACATCAATGCCTTTTAACCTTGAGTTATAAGAGGTAAAGGGAATACTGATCAGAAATTAAATAAGACCTCTGCCCAGTGCTTTGAAAATCATTTTCCACAAACACCTCTGAGAGTTGGTTTATTTTTGCAGTCTAAGTACTGTAACACTTCAAGTTCTTATTCAATTTTTCTTATTTGCCTTAATTATGAAAATCTTAAGGGTAAAATCTACACTGTCAAAAAAGAAAAAGTGGATACTTACAAATACTGTCTAATCAAATTCTTCAGCATCCTCTACTTTCATAATTCTGTTAATAATTATTTTACTTTGTGGTAAAAGCCTTTTTTTCTTCAAAAATTGGCTGCATTCTTGAATTCGTATGTGCTAAAAATTTCTGAATGTAATATAGGAAATCTTGCAAAAATTATTATATGTGCATGTGGGAAAATATCTTCTTAAGTAGTGATACAGCAAAAGAATGTTAAAAGAATGTTTATTGCTGTATAGAGGGAAACAGTGCACATATTTTTTATGTTGACTCCACATATCCTTTTTTATCTTTAAACATTTACTTTTGCATTACTAGAACTCACATTGCTAGTAGTTGAATAAGGTCCTAATATTTTATTCGTTTTCCTCTAAAAGGAAAATTCCTGTGGATTTTCTTTGTGTTTCATGTTTCCTGAGGATTGGCCTCATTTTATAGTCTCAAAAACCCACATATCTTATTTAATACTTGAA
Organism: Marmota flaviventris; assembly: GCF_047511675.1. Classification (NCBI taxonomy): domain Eukaryota; kingdom Metazoa; phylum Chordata; class Mammalia; order Rodentia; family Sciuridae; genus Marmota; species Marmota flaviventris. Next base: position 57,693,669 of record NC_092503.1, read on the forward strand.
AGTCACAGTTAAGTCCTTGCTTCAATATTACAGTGCAATAGATTAATTCTTTGCTCTGAGTCTTAGATAAGGAGAAAATCAGATCTTCATAACTAATAGAACTTCATGTGTTCTAAAAATTAAAAATCTTAGTCAATAATGAGGTGTTTAATATTGAATGCACCAGAATAAGAACCCTAACTCCCACTGAGCATGAATAGCTATAAGCACCATGAACTCTCAAAGTTGGTTATCACTCCTTAGGCATCATTTTTGAAGTTTTCTGCTTGATACTAAGAAGTCCTTCATTCCCCTCGCCTGCTGGGGAATCATGATGGGAAATCACTTCTCCCCCTCCTGGGAATCAGAACGTTCATCAATAACAGACTTGATCCAGCAGAAGAATGAATATGTGAACCTGAAGAACAGGTCTCTTACAATATACCAGTCAGATGAAAAAGAAAGACTATTTAAGACATTTAGGACAGCACTGAACAAATATCTACATTTTTAAAAAATCTTATTTATTTATTTAAATTGTTGATAGACCTTTATTTTTTTATTTATATGCAGTATTGAGAATTGAACCCAGTGCCTCACACATTCAAGGCAAGTGCTCTACCACTGAGCCATAACCCCAGCCCATATATCTACATTTTTTGATACCTGAAGGTAAGGAGAAAAAACTTTGGGACTGTGGCTCAGTGGTAGAGTGCTTTCCTCGCATGTGTGAGGCACTGGGTTCAGTCCTCAGCACCACATAGAAATAAATAAATAAAAGTTAAAAAAAAAAAAAACTTAAGGGCACAGAAAACCTACTCAATAAGATCAGAAAACTTCCCTAATCTTGGGAAAGATATAGATTTTAATGTACAGGAGGTTTATAAGACCCCAAATACACATGATTAGAAAAGATATTCACTATAGCATATTATAGTCAAACTGGCAAAACTACAAGACAGAGAAAACTCTAAAATCTGCAAGAGAAAAGCACCAAGTCATATTTAAGGGTATCCCTGTAAGACTCACAGCAGATTTCTCAGCAGAAACTCTCCTACAAACCAGGAGGAAGTGCAATGATATTCTGAGTTCAAACTTCCAACCAAGAATACTATAACCAGCAAGGATATCCTTTGGAAATGAGTAATAAAGTCCTTCCAAGACAAGCAAAAACAAGGAAGTCATAACCACCAGACCAGATGCTTCAAAGAGTCCTATATCCAGAAGTGAAAGAAACCCAACTACCTTCGTGAAAATATAAATCCAACAATAATAGTAGACACACAAAAGAGAAAAGAACCAAACGTTATCAATCCAGTAAACCATCAAACCACAAAATAAATGAAGAACAAGGAACATTTAAAAGTTGAAGAAAATCAAAATGATAGGTGCTAAATGTTCACCTATCAATAATAACTTTAAGTGCAAATGGACTAAATTCTCCAATTAAAAGACACAGATTGGGCTGGGGATGTGGCTCAAGCGGTAACTCGCTCACCTGGCATGCGTGGGGCTCTGGGTTCAATCCTCAGCACCACATAAAAATAAAATAAAGATGTATCCACTGAAAACTAAAAAATAAACATTGAAAAATTCTCTTTCTCTTTTTCTTTTTTAAAAAAGACACAGATTGGCTGAATGGATATAAAAACAAAATGTAACAATATTCTGAGTACAAGAAACTTACCAACAAATACACAAATAGACTAACAAGGATGAAAAATGATATTGCAAGCAAATGGAAATCTAACGTGAGCAAAAACTATGCTTACCTGGCAAAACAGACTTTAAGAAAAAAAAACTAAGGAAAAAAGAAGGTCACTGTGTAACAAGGGATCAATTCAAAAAGATATGATAGTAAATCTGTATAACCCTAATGTTGAAACACCCAATTTTATTAAACAAACAATAATAGACCTAAAGGGAGAGAGGTAGACTCTAATACGATAATAGTAGAAGATTTCAACACCCTACTTTCATTGATGGACAAATCATCAATATTAGAAAAAAGGAAATGCTAGCATTCTAAATCAAATGGACTTAACAGATATTTACAGAATATTCCATCCCAAAGCTGAGGAATGTACTTCAGTGCAAGGAACTTTCCCTAGAATAGACCATATATTGGACTACAAAACAATTTAACAAATTTTTAAAAATTAAAATCATACTGTGTATCTTTTCTTATCACAATGGAATAAAGCTAGAAGTTAGCAAAAGAAATTTTTAGAAATTATACAAATACATGAAGATTCAATCCACTACTGAATGATCACCCAAAAGGGGGTGAGGGTGGATTTAAAAATTCCTTGAAACAAATGAAAATGGAAATAAATACCAAAACTTGTGGGATACAATAAAAGCAGTACTAACAAGGAAGTCTATGGCAGTAAGTGCCTACATAAAAACAAAAATCCCAGATTTCAAATAAACAACTTAACTATACATCACAAGGATTTAAAAAACAAAGAACCTACCCTGAAATTAAAAGGAGGGAAGTAATAACAAAGACCAAAACAGAAATGAAATAGACAAGATACAGAAGATCAATGAAAGGGTTGGTTTTTTGAAATGATCAATGCAATTGATAAAACTTTAGCTAGACCAACCAAAAAGAAAAGGTAATGTTCAAATATAGTCAGGTGAAAAAGGAAAAAAAAATATAACTAATAACAGAGAATGCAAAGGATTATTAGGGATTGTTTTTAAAAATTATATACTAACAAATTGGAAAAACTAAAATAAATGGGAAAATTTCAGAATACATATGACCTACCCAAAGCCCATGAGGACATAAAAGAAACACTAAACTAGATAGACTAATTTCAAGTAATGAGATTGAATCAGATCTGATGTCTTCCTTACTGAGTTTTACCCATTTTTTTTTTTTAAGAACTAATGCTAATTTTTCTCAGTCCCAAAGATTAAGGAAGGAACCCTTCCAAACTCATTCTATGAGGCCAACATTTCTGTTACTAAAACCTAACATGACTACACCAACAAAAAAAGAACTATGTTTATTAGATGCAAAAATTCTCAACAAAATACTAGCAAATCAGATTCTACAGCACATCAAAAATGTTGTTCACTGAACAGGTCAGTTTCATTCTAGGGATGCAAAGATAAATGTTATAATCAACAAAATGAAGGATAAAATTCATATGAACATCTCAATAGATGCAGAAAAAGCATTTGATAAAATTTGCCAGGGCAATTAAGCAAGAGAAAGAAAGAAAAGATATATAATTAGGAAGGAATAAGTCAAGTTGTCCTTATTTGCCTTTGATATGATTCTCTATAGAAAAACCTATGGGGTTCTCTAAAAGACTATTAAACTGATAAATGAATTCAGTAAAACAGAATACAAAAAATCAAGATAAAAATGATAGCTTTTCCATACACCAATAACAAATTTACTAAGAAATCATGAAAGCAAGCTGGTTCCCAACAACTACAAAAAAGATAAAATACCCAGGAACAAGCTTAACCAAGGAAGTGAAAGACCTTTACAATAAAAATGACAAAACATTGATGAAAGAAACTAAAGACACATGAAGATGGAAAGACCTCTCACATTCTTGTACCAGAAGCATGTTGTTAAAACATCCATACCACCCAAAGCAATCTATAAATTCAATGCAATCCACATCAAAATACCAAGGACATTCTCCACAGGACTAGAAAAGGAAATCCTAAAATTTATATGGAAATTTTATAAAAGATAAAAAAAAGAGTAGAGCTGGGGGCATTACAACACCTAATTTCAAGACATAGTAACCCAAGCAACATGGCATTGGCATCAAAACAGACACAGACTGATGGAACAGAATAGAAATCCTAAAATAAGCCCACATATCTAACAGCCAAGTGATTCTTTACAGAGGCACCAAAAACATATACTGGATAAAGAATAGCCTCGTTAGTAAAAGGTGCTGGGGAAACTGGATATTTTGGTCTTCAGTTCAGAAGTCTGAAACTCAACCACTTTCTCACCCTGTACAAAGCAAATCAAGATGGATCAAAGACTTAAGTGCAAGATCTAAAACTACCAGAATAAAACATAGGGGAAACACTTCAAGACATTGGTATAGGCAATGATTTTCTGGACAGCAAGCACCCCAACACATGGGAAGCAAAAGTAAATGGGATGACATCAAACTAAAATATTTTTGCACGGCAAAAGAAACAATCAGTGAAAAGAGAACCTACAGGAAATATTTGCCAACTATTCATCTGACAGGGGGCTAATATCTAGAATATATAAAAAAGAGAAAACTTTTTAAAAGTTTTTTTAATCCAGTTAAAATAAATACAAATAATCAAATATATGAAGTATATATTTGAATAATATATATGAAAATATCACATTCATCACCAGGGAAATACAAATCAAAACCACAATGAGAGCTGGGCATGGTGGCACACACCTGTATTCCCAGAGGCAAGAGAATCACAAGTTCAAGGGCAGCCTTGGCAACTTAGTGAGGCACTATTTCAAAATAAAAAAAAATTAAAAAGGGCTAGGGATGTGGCTCAGTGATTAAGCACTCCTGGGTTCAATCCCTGGTACCAAAAAACAAAACAAAACCCATAACAAGATACAAGTTAGAATGGGTTTTATAAAAACAAAAACAACTGCTGGCAATGACATGGAGAAAAAGGAATTTATACACTCTTGGTGGGAAGGTAATTACTGCAGTCTTTATGGAGAAGAGTAGAGATGTTCTTCAAAGAACTAAAAGCAGATCTACCATGTGATCCAGTTATCCCACTTCTGGATATATATCCAAAGGACATGCAATGAGCATATCAAAGAGATACCTACATGTTTCTTCACACTATTTACAATAGCTAAGATATGGAATCAGCCTTGGTGCCCATCAACAGTTCAGTAGACAAAGAAAATGTGATATAAGCAGGGTGCAATGGTGGCTACCTATAATCTCAGCAACTTGAGAGGCTCAGTCAGGAGGATCACAAGTTCAAGGCCAGCCTGTGTAACTTAGCAAGATTGCCTCAAAATTGAAAAGTCAAAAGAGATGAGGACATGCTCAGTGATAGAAATAGAAATCCTCTTGATTCAATCACCCGTACCCACTCCACAAAATGAGGTACATAGACACAATAGCATATTAATGCAGCCATAAAGAATTGACTCCTGGGCTGGGGCTGTAGCTCAGTGGTAGAGTGCTTGCCTAGCATGCATGAGACACTGCGTTTTATCCTCAGCACCACATAAAAATAATAATAAACAAATAAAATAAAGGCATTTTGCCATCTACAACTACATAAAAATTTTTTTAAAAAGAATTGATTCCTGTTATTAGCAGCAAAATGGATGGAACTGGAGATCATTGTGTTAAATAAGTCAGACACAGAAAGACAAGTACCACATGTTCTCATATGTGGATGCTCAAAAAGTCCACCTGAAGGTAGGATAGTGACTAGAGATTGGTCAGGGGAAGGGAGCATGGACAGAAGGAGGTTAGATTAATGCACACTTATATGTATGGAAACGGCATAGAATCTCATTAGTATATTAATTTTACATATATTACATATTTTTTAAGAGAGAGATAATATTTTTTTAATATTTATTTATTTTTTTTTAGTTTTCGGCGGACACAACATCTTTGTTTGTATGTGGTGCTGAGGATCGAACCTGGGCCGCACACATGCCAGGCAAGCGCACTACTGCTTGAGCCACATCCCCAGCCCCACATATATTATTAATATAATAAATTTTTAAAACTCCAATGGGAGGAGGACATTCTACAAAATACCCAGCTAGTATGCCTTAAAACTGTCAAGGCAAGTTTAAGAAATGGTCATAAACAATAGAAGCCTATAACATGGTAACTTAAAGGTAATATGGTATTCCAATAGGATTCTGGAGCAGAAAAAGAACATGAACTGAAAATTAAGGAAATCTGAGTAAACATATGGACTTCAGTTAATATCAATATTGGCTCATTAATTATGACAAACATAATTTCTCCTACTGCCAATGTTTTAGTAAGTTAAGCATAGAGTATGTAGAAACTCTTTACAACCTTTGTGAATCTTCTATATATATAAAACTATTTTAAAATGTAAAGTTAATTTCAAAATAAGTCTGTCATTCTGATGATTCAAGAAACTAGATGTAGCTGGGCACAGTGCCATGTGTCTGAAGTCCCAGCTACTTGGGAGGCTAAAGCAGGAGGGTTACTTCTTAAGGAGGAAGAGTTAGTTGTGATTTCTAGCCTGACTGGTAAAGATTCTCTTTCTGCCTGCACCAGTCTTTATAAATGAAGAAACACTGGGTTTTATTTAATCATTCATATTTAAGTATTTGATTTTTAATTCTGAGTCTTGTAGTCTGCTTTTCCTTCAATTCAGTTTTTCATCCATAAAATTAAAGTGATGATAGATGGCAGTATGCAAAGATAGCTTAGAAATGATTTTTTAAAAATACATGTTTGGAAAGCTGAACTTCTAAGATTGGTGCTATGGTTTGGATAGGAGTTGAATGTGTCTCCTAACGTCCTTATGCCAGTATTGGCCAGTGGTGGAAACTCGAAGAGGCAGGGCCTAGTAGGATGCAATTAGGTTAATTGGGAATCACCCTTGAAAGAGATTAATGCCAGTCTCACAGCCATTTAGCTCCTGTGATACAGGATTGTCATGAGAACAGCAATTCTGGCCCCTGAACCTGTCTGGTGATCACCATGTGACCTCTCCCTTGAACACACACTCAACGTGCCATCCACCATATTGTGGTATAGCCAGAGGCCTTCAACAGAACCAAGCAGATGTTGATACTGAGTTCTTAAGTCTCCAAGGCTATGAACTAAACTTTTCTGTCAAAGCAACAGAAAGTGGACTAAATAATTGGGTTCTTACCAACACAACTCAAAAAATATCTCCAACAATGATAGGTAAGTTGGCTGCCTCCATTCTTCACAGGAAAGTCAAAACTGGCCTGCCTCTGGCTACCTCCTTTAGGATACCTCATTAACTTCCAAAGAAAAATAACTACCCTCCCACACTGGCAATTCAAGGCTTCCAGATAATATTTCATGAGATAGGCTACCCAAAATTCTTGCAAAGCCTTGTCAGGGTATCAGCTCATCTGCGAGGCACATAGCTTTTCATCTTTGATGGTGTCAGAAAAGGTGAATGGAAAAAATTCATCAAGAGACAATAAGTAGAAAAATGTCACAATAGCACTAAGAACATTCAAAAAGGGTCTATTGTTTTTCTGCATTGATATAGCTTTTCATGTATATTTATTTTCCATAAAAGAGGAGACAAGAACATAATTAATCAAGGACACAAATGAAAAGCCATGCTGTCTAGCTTTATTTCATTATGAATGCTTCTAGCATTCTTTGTTTCAGCACTACTAACACATGTGGAAATTAATTAGAACAAGAAAGGTAAGCTCTTTGAGGGACATACATCTATCTTTATCTTAAGGAAATAAATATAGTGATTATCTGAAGGGGTTTCAAGGTTGAGTTTGGAGGGCGTGTGTGTGTGTGTGTGTGTGTGTGTTTGTGTGTGTATAATAGTAGTTGTGATCATCAGAAATCTATTAATTAACCCGAGATAACACTAAACACTAGAAATATAGAGTGCTATATACATAGAAGTTTTGTTCTTAGAACTGTGCGCAATAAAATGGCATGAACTATATGCAAATGACAGAAGGAATTAACATCTTCACCTGAAAGTTATCATAATTTGCTCCCCAGCCATCAAAACATTTTCATGAGTCTTAGGAATTCTCTACTTTATGAGTTGTGGTCAGAGGTAAAGTCCACCTTTCAACACCCAAGCCAAGATTTCCAGACTCATTCTCACAGCATCAATTGCGGTTAGCAATCTAGGCTTGATCAAATAGATACAGACTAAATCAAGGAATGGGGAGGAGTAGGGGTAGCAGGAATTGTTCCATCGGCAGCACCCAGTGCTATGGAGCCGCAGTGGCAGTGCCATGATAGAGTGTGCTGTCCAGTACCCAAACTGTAAAATCCTGTGTGCAGTACCAGCAGCAGTGTCCTCACTTGACCAACTTTCTGCTGTAATTTTGCATATCCCTGATCCAATCAGGGCTATCTAATTTCGGTGGGGAAAGCAGAATTCAATCTTCTGGTATTTATGTGAGGCACCAAGTATGTTTTATATAAATTACTGTTTAAATCAAGGTGGGTTGGCTTATTTTTCTTACAAAAGCAACCTGATACAAGAATGATTATAGGAAATAGGGAGAAATCTGCAATTGATTACCTGACCTGGTTGAAGTAAAAAGCAATAAGAATTCAGTTAGTAGTGAAAGATGGGCAGTGGGAGGGACTCCAGCCTTCTGAGGACCTAAAGAGGTGAATTTATTTCATTGTTTTCCCACGGCCATATGGAACAAAGTACTCTTAAGTGGTTATTGCCACAGAGCAAGGTTTAACCAATCTCAGCAATGTTGACATTTGGGGCTGGACCATCCTTTGTTATGGGGCCATCCCATGCATTGGAGGATGTTTAGCAGTATTCCTGGCCTCTATACATTAGATGCCAATAACACCACCACACACTGTAATGATAACTGATGTCTCAGATTGCCATTTCCCCTGGCCAAGCAAGCAACAATGGCTCTGGTTTGAAGCTGAAGGACTTTGGAATGTGTAGCTTAGTAAAAGATAATGATAATCCTTCATTTTCCAGTCCTTAATCCTAGGGATAGAGAAAACCATGGACTCCATTTACTTTGCCAAAAGTCTCCCTTATCTCTTATCTACAAGTCTGTTAGAGACAAAGGCCAGTCTCAAATTACAACCCTGCTTCCAACTTAATGGGGTCAGTGCTACTCAAAGAGCTGCAAATGGGGAGGCCATGTGGAACTCAGGCAAGTCCATTCTAAGACCCATCACCCCCAGCTGCTGGGGTGGTGCCTGCACAAACCCTTCAGCTGTCCAGCCTCTTTGGAATCCTGCAGCTGAAGACAGTTGTCCTGTCCAAGGTCAAACCTTCTTCAATGGGAAGTCTACATCCAGTGACTGAGGACACAGGGGTGTGGTTGCCTGATCTTCACTTCAATCTCAGGACAACTCCTAAAGGCTTCCCCAGTGACTGAACTCTCTGTGGGTTCAGCTAAGGTCTTGACTGAGATGCACTGTAGCCAAGGGTAAGTTGGCAAGGGGGCTCCCTGGGAGTGGGTGGGGAGGGAACCCTGATTTAAAGCATTTACCAATTTTCATGCAAGCCAACTACAGTGTACTGAGTCATAGCTTCTCCCTCAGCCTCTATTTTCTTCCCTTCTATTCTACAGGTGGTAATCTCAAGAGCATATGCTGATGAAACTCTTGCTCCATTCCATCTCAAAGCCTGTTTCTTCGGGATTCAACCTGTGACATGTAGTGACCTGTTTAAGTCAGCTATATCATCACTGTGACTAAAAGACCCAACCAGCACAGTTGTAGAAGATTAAAGGTTTATTTGAGGTCTCATGGTTTCAAGGTCTCAATCCATAGACAACAGGCTCCATTCCTTAGTGCTCAAGTTTAGGCAGAACACTGTGGCAGAGAGAAGCAGCTCACATGGTGATCAGAAAGCAGGTAGACTCCCCTGGCCAGATACAAATATATACCCAAAGCCACACCCTAATTCCCACCTCCAGCCACACCCTTCAGTTACCACTTCAGTTACCAATCAGTTAATCCCTATCAGGGGATTAAATCACTGAGTTATGGCTATAACCCAATCAATTTACCTTCAAACTTTTTTGCATTGTCTCACACGTGAGCTTTTGGAGGACACCTCACATACAAACCATAACATGACCCATGAGTGGTGACCCCTATAAAGTGGGACAAACGTCCCTTGAGAGAAAAAAATCTCACCATTCTAATCATGAAAAGCCTTGTTCAAAGTATTTTGGGAAAACAGTGCAACATCTTTAACAAGGTCAAGTATGCATTTTAGGAAGGTTGCTCTGGAACACAGAACACAGAATAAGCTGGAGTGGCAAGCGATCATTGCAGTCCAGCTGGAACAGTGACGGTGGAGCTGGAGGGGAAGGCCCACTACAAATTGGGAGTACTTAGTGACTAATTAGTTGTGAGGTCGAAGAAGGGAAAGAGTTGAAGTTTACAATCACTGCTAATCTGTGAGACTTGTCAGATTAGTTCATGGCAGAGAATTTAGGAAGAAAGTAAATTTCAAATAGGATGAGTTCAAAGTATATAATTGTTTAAGTCAGCTTTTCCACTAAGGGACCAAAAGACCTGACAATAACAGTTTTAGAGGAGGAAAAGTTTATTTGCAGCTCAAGGTTTCAGAAGTCTCAATTCACAGATGGCCCTGTTGCTCTGGGCCCAAGATGAAGCAGAACAACCCAGTGTAAAGGTGTGGAAGAGGAAAACAGTTTGAGGTTTTGGTCACTAGGAAGCAGAGAGAGCTCCATTCACCAGGGACAAAATATATACCCCAAAGACATGCCCCCATGATTTACCTCCTCCAGCAGCACCCTATTTGCCTACAACCCTTACCACTCAGTTAATTCATTCAAATGGCTTAATGCGTTGATTAGGTTAAGGCTCTCATAACCCAATCATTTCACCTTTAAACTTTCTTGTTTTGTCTCACACACGAGCTTTTTGAAGGATAACTCATATCTAAACTATAACAACCATGAATTCAAAGTGGACCATCAAGGAGGAAATATTCAGCAGGTATATACATGTGTGTGTGTGTGTGTGTGTGTGTGTGTGTAAGAGAGAGAAAGAAAGGGGGGGGGACAGAGAGGAGAGAGAGGGGACAGAGAGGAGAGAGGAGAGAGGGAGGGAAAGAGAGTGAGAGACATACATCACATCATGTTACTTATATTCATACCCTGAATAGTTCTGAAGGCTGTATAAATAGATGAAAAAAATAAAGTGAAGGAGATTAAGACAGGAGAGTTTGATCCACAGAAGACAGACCTTACACAACAACAGCTACAGAAGGACGACCAAGTCTGTCCTGAACTTCCCTGTGGTAAAACAGAGGGAAATCGTTGTAATTTTTCTTGGTCTGGTCTTTCTTATTTGGACTTAACATTTATTCTGTCAAGAATGGCCATTTATTAAGACAGCTGTGAACTTGAGGGGAAAGTTAGGTTCCAGTGTATTGATCAAATGAGATGCTGTGAGGAGATAAAACTAAATTGCATGAAACAAAAGTGTTACTTACAGAGTCAGAGAGCTTAGGGTTGCTGACAAGTAGCAGAGGAAAATCCAGGAGGCATCAGGAGCTGGAGAGAACCATGGGACTATTCTTTTAGTAAGGCCCACAGGCCTCATGGATTGGCTGATTTAAGGAAAACTCGTGCCAGGTCGGGGGGCTTGTTTGCTTGACTCTGGTGCTGACCAGTAGGTTCATCATGGTCAGCAGCTGTGTGGTATATTGGTTTCGGAGTCTGTGGGATGAGGAACAAGGGGCTCTGATTTTAAACAACCACACACATATGGAAGGAAAGTTTTAACAAGGACAAATGTGACAATTTAATGCCAGACCTATAAATGCATGTCAAGGCAGCAACTACCTTAAATTTGTGATAGAAACATAATTAAGCACATGGTTCATTGAGTCTCAGATTAGAAGCATGTCTGTGTGGGCTAGAGGTGTGGCTCAGTGGACGAGCCCTTGCCTGGCAGGCACAAGGCCCGGGGTTTGATTCCCGAGCACAGGGATGAGGCAGGGCAAGGAATCAGTGGCTTCAGAGACTCACCTGTCCTCAGGCAGTGAGTTCTAAGGGGAAACATCTTCCAGAGCTAATCACAAGTTGGCTATAAACAAAAGGAGACTTAGAAGAGAAGCCCATGGTAGAGAAGGAGATGTAAGAGTCAAGGGGTATAGGTGGTAGTGATGATCTGGGCACAAGGAGAGTTTGTAATGAGAGAACTAGAACCTAACTTCCCCTCAAATTCACAGCTATCTTGACTTACAGCCTCTCCTGACAGAGAAACTTTAAGACCAAAGTAGAAAGACCAGACCGAGAAAAATCACAACTATTTCCCCTTTTTTTGCCACTAGAAAGTTCAGGACAGATTTGCTGGCCATTCTGTAGCTGTTTAACCTCTGCCTTTTGTGGATTAAACTTTTCTGTCTTCATCCCCTTCACTTCATTTTTCCATTTATTTTTAAAATCTTGTATATATTTATACAGCCTTGCTTTGGAACTATTCAGGCTATGACTGTGAAGCCTAAGGATGGAATCTTGAAGATGACTGATATTTAAGAGAAAAGCTGGAAATGAGAGAGAGGAAAGAGAAGCACAACTGAGCTGCTCAAGACTCACAACCATCCGAATTGCAGATGCACAAGTTGGAAGTACTTGCAAATGTATTTAATTTCAACCATCTACTTACATGACAGCAGAAACTGTGGTCTTAAAATAAACTAATAAGAACATTTTGATGTTTGTCTGAAGGGGGGCGGGAATCAGGAATCTCTATCCTGTCTTTTCAAAAACACAGGTAAAGTCACTGTCAATTAACATAATCCAAACACAGAGGGAATATTAGGTTATAGCAATGATGCCATGAAATAACTGGCATTACACTGGCAGATTTTCTATAGGAGGCATTAATAACATTTTCTATCTTGACTCTAATTTTAAAGTAAAAACTACATCACCTCAGGAGTAACTGAGACATCAGGAAAGATAATATTTTTGAAGAATAAGTTTCTCCCACCAGCCTGTCTTAAGAGTATAAAAGTTATGTTCACTGTTTTCTATTTGCTTTGCAAATAAATTCCTCTCTACATCCTACCTTAACAAAGGAATCACTCAGTTTATCTGTGGATTAGGTGATAAATGAAAAGAGGTAATCACTGCCCTGAAAAAAGTTGAGGTCAGCCTACTCTCTGAGAAGGAAGGCTTGAAAGAATCAGTTCAGATCATCGCAGGCACTGTTTTCCATAAGAGGATGGTGAAAGCATGAATACCCAGAAAAAACAAAGAAATAATGTAAATAGAAATGACAGCATCTCCTTAATCCAAATAGTTTCTAATAAGTCTTCAACCAATGGAAATGTCATGGGGGGCGGGGGGGATACACTATTTTGCATCCAATTTTAAAAGAAATAGAAAATAGGAGTGGGCTGTGGATTTTGTAGGAGAAAGGAATGAACAGATGTAAAACAGGCAACCATATGAAAAGCCCATTGAGGAGAACTGGATGATTAATACACTACAAACATGTTGGGACAGCATGATTTATCTCCATCTCAGACTGGAAACCTACGATGCAGAAAATGAGGTTAAAATGAAAAATGTAGGAATCCTGACAAACAGCAGAAGAATGGATAATCTATGTTTAAAGTAAGGGGATAAATTAAAAAGGAAGAACCATGGAGCTGGGGTTGCAGCTCAGTGGTAGAGCGTTTGCCTTGGGATGTGTGAGGCCCTGGGTTCAATCTTTAGCACTGCATATAAATAAAAAAAAAAAAGATACACTGATATGGCTGAGGTTGTGGCTCAGCGGTAGAGTGCTCGCCTAGCACATGCGAGGCCCTGGGTTCGATCCACCACATATAAATAAAATAAAGATACAACTATAACTAAAAAATAAATATTTTTTAAAAAGATCTATTGATGACTAAAAATACTTTTTTTATAAAGGAAGAACCAAAATTCTTCTCATAAAGAGTTCAAGAATCTTCTGACAAGTCTTCATGAGTATGCAGAATTGGAATACCTCTATAGACAACTTGGGATTTTCTCTAGTACAAGACAAACCATAGATCTAGAATGAAATAGACCACAGCATTTCTTAGTAAGATGATGATGTTTTAGTAGGAACAAAGAACATGTTACAGAGAGACAAAGGTTAGGAAATGGAAGCCACTTACATTTTTCTGGTAGACAGAGGAATGATTCAGAATTCCCAAGAAAATAGCGGTACTCAGATAACTGTCATTGCACAAATTAAAACAACCTAGAATTAAACTTGCTTTTTGACATATTCTAATAACATTAGTAATAATAGAAATAAAAGATCACTCATCAAGTGCCAGACAAGTTGGTTCATATATACAAATGGTTCTCTGCTTGCAGTGGTTTGTCTTAATGATCATGTAACTATACAATGATTCAAAAGCAGTCAGCATTTACTAGAAATCATACTTGGAATTTTAAATCTTAATCTTTGCCTAGGTTAACGATGTGCCTTGTGATATTCTCTCAAGATGCCAGGTAGAGGCAGCTTCCAACCAGCCTCATGACTACGAGGGTCAGCAACTGATATTCTCTGCTTTACTGTGTTGCTAAGCTATGATGTTCTATAAGTCAGGTATATTAAATGTTTTTTCAGCTATGATGGGTTTATTGGGATGTGATCTTGTCATAAATCAAGGAGTATTTGGATTCCTTTTCTATAGATGAAGAAACATACTCAGAGTGGACAGTTATGAGAATAACTGTCAGAGAATAAGATTAATACATGGGTCAGACTTCTGATGCCCTAAGAGAACAGGGTACTTCATAAGCCTGTGGTATCTTTTAGGGAAAAGTAGTGTTTTCCTATACTTAGAAGAATAAGTCTATTTATTCTCATTTCTCAAGAAAGACCCCCAAGCTTTCTGGAAAATTAATTAAACAGCTATAATTTAGTATGTTAATGCTTTTGTTAGCACCGTCCTTTATTTAAAAATCAAGAGCAGTCTCATGTACATATCTTTCTTTATTAAATATTTTTATGACTTTATTTCATTTGGTATTTTTTAAAATTATTTTTAGTTGTAGATGAACACAATGCCTTTATTTTATTTATTTTTACATGATAGGCAAGTTCTCTACCACTGAGCCACAACCCTGGAATATTTTTTGTACTGTAAAATTTTATCGAAGTATATATAAAGTGTGCACGTGAGACCCTGTCTCAGAATAAAAAATAAAATAGGGCTGGGGATGTAGCTCAGTGGAAGAGCACCCCTGTGTTCAATCCCTCATACCGAAGACAACAAACAAAAAATTGTTTATGTATGAGAATCCATATAGTTGCACGTGGTGGTAGTTTGTTTTCATTAGTGCATAGTATTTCACCAGTGACAGATGTTTGTCCTTATTTTCAGTTTTGGCAGGAAAAACAACAACAACATTGCTACAGATACTCCATGTGCCCTTTTGGTGAGTATGTGGTATCTTTTGCAATAATTCAGATTTTTTGGCAGTATTTTTGAGGACTTTGAATGGAACTTTAAAATATAGCAGTTCTCTCTTTTTAGTGTATATTTCTCATGTGTTGTGTACTTAACATATCCTGTACATGTTCCAAGAGCACAGGTGCAAAATTTTACCTAGTGTACAAGTCCAGGAATAGAATTAGTAATATACACGCAATGTAAGAAGATTTCAAATCATTAATGCAATTTATCTGGGGAAATCAGGTATTCTATTTCCTTTAAGTCAGTTTTGTTAAGTCAGAGATAAATTCATAGGAAATTATAATTCATAATTACAGGACTGACTGTAATTGATGGAGCTGTGTGCAGGTACACAGCTTCATTGTATCATTCTCTTCCTTTCTGTGTTTGTTTGAAATTTTTCATATCAGATTATTTCTTAAGTTACCAGGGATGATTATATTTTATAAATGTCCTTTTGATTTATTACTCAATAGTTAACTTAAAAAATTAAAAAGTGGGCTAGGGATGTGGCCTAGGTTCAATCCCTGGTATAAAACAAACAAACATTAAAAAGTGAATTCAGCATTGCCAATATAAACTGATACAACTTAAATCATTTGAATACTTCCTTATCTGTTTTAAGGGAAAGACTTAGTTTGATAAAACTTGATAGTTTCATCCTTGAAGACACTTCAAATACTTTTTATAATAAAGTGAATATGAAGGAAAATTATTTATACTAATTGCTAAAACATATAGCAAAGAATTTTAATGGTATGAAGAATGTCAAAATCTCTCATTTTCTTGCAAAGACTGAATCTTTAAGTCCATTTCTTCAAGCTTAGCTTCTTCCCAAAATAGATACCAGCACTAACAGCAATTTCATGTCTCAATCTCCCTGCTACATAACCACTAGAATGCATTTCACTCTCTTCAGAACAGGAATTCACTGAATTTATCTTTGTATTTATAATCCAGCAGAGAACCTGGCCCCTGGTTCATACTCAATAAACAGAAGGGTTATATATTGCATGATGCCAGTTCCCGCCTCCCTCACCAGCTTAGGGTGAAGTTTAAAGGAGATGAAAGTCAAAATCTTGTAAATTGAATATGTGATTAGGTTTGATCCTCCACCCATCCCCCTCCCCCCAGAGAGAAATCAGGGCATTGTCATCATTTGAAGAAACTTCTTTTTTTTTTTATTTCATTATCTTTTTTTTTTAATAATTTTTTATTGTTGGTTGTTCAAAACATTACATAGTTCTTGATATATCATATTTCACACTTTGATTCAAGTGGGTTATGAGCTCCCATTTTTACCCCATATACAGATTGCAGAATCACATCAGTTACACATCCATTGATTTACATATTGCCATACTAGTGTCTGTTGTATTCTGCTGCCTTTCCTATCCTCTGCTATCCCTCCTCCTCTCCCCTCCCCTCCCCTCTTTTCTCTCTGCCCCCTCTACTGACATTCATTTGTCCCCCTTGTATTATTTTTCCCTTTCCCCTCACTTCCTCTTGTATGTACTTTTGTATAACCCTGAGGGTCTCCTTCCATTTCCATGCAATTTCCCTTCTCTCTCCCTTTCCCTCCCAACTCTCATCCCTGTTTAATGTTAATCTTCTTCTCATGGTCTTCGACCCTACTCTGTTCTTAGTTACTCTCCTTATATCAAAGAAGACATTTGGCATTTGTTTTTTAGGGATTGGCTAGCTTCACTTAGCATAATCTGCTCTAATGCCATCCATTTCCCTGTAAATTCTATGATTTTGTCATTTTTTAATGCAGAGTAATACTCCATTGTGTATAAATGCCACATTTTTTTAAATCCATTCGTCTATTGAAGGGCATCTAGGTTGGTTCCACAGTCTTTCTATTGTGAATTGTGCTGCTATGAACATCGATGTAGCAGTGTCCCTGTAGCATGCTCTTTTTAGGTCTTTAGGGAATAGACCAAGAAGGGGAATAGCTGGGTCAAATGGTGGCTCCATTCCCAGCTTTCCAAGAAATCTCCATACTGCTTTCCAAATTGGCTGCACCAATTTGCAGTCCCACCAGCAATGTACAAGTGTACCCTTTTCCCCACATCCTCGCCAGCACTTGTTGTTGTTTGACTTCATAATGGCTGCCAATCTAACTGGAGTGAGATGGTATCTTAGGGTGGTTTTGATTTGCATTTCTCTGACTGCTAGAGATGGTGAGCATTTTTTCATGTACTTGTTGATTGATTGTATGTCCTCCTCTGAGAAGTGTCTGTTCAGGTCCTTGGCCCATTTGTTGATTGGGTTGTTTGTTCTCTTATTGTCTAATTTTTTGAGTTCTTTGTATACTCTGGATATTAGGGCTCTATCTGAAGTGTGAGGAGTAAAGATTTGTTCCCAGGATGTAGGCTCTCTATTTACCTCTCTTATTGTTTCTTTTGCTGAGAAAAAACTTTTTAGTTTGAGTAAGTCCCATTTGTTGATTCTAGTTATTAACTTTTGTGCTATGGGTGTCCTATTGAGGAATTTGGAGCCCGACCCCACAGTATGTAGATCGTAGCCAACTTTTTCTTCTATCAGACGGCGTGTCTCTGATTTGATATCAAGCTCCTTGATCCATTTTGAATTCACTTTTGTGCATGGCGAGAGAAAGGGATTCAGTTTCATTTTGTTGCATATGGATTTCCAGTTTTCCCAGCACCATTTGTTGAAGATGCTATCCTTCCTCCATTGCATGCTTTTAGCCCCTTTATCAAATATAAGATAGTTGTAGTTTTGTGGATTGGTTTCTGTGTCCTCTATTCTGTACCATTGGTCCACCCGCCTGTTTTGGTACCAGTACCATGCTGTTTTTGTTACTATTGCTCTGTAGTATAGTTTGAAGTCTGGTATCGCTATACCGCCTGATTCACACTTCCTGCTTAGCATTGTTTTTGCTATTCTGGGTCTTTTATTTTTCCATATGAATTTCATGATTGCTTTCTCTATTTCTACAAGAAATGCCGTTGGGATTTTGATTGGCATTGCATTAAACCTATAGAGAACTTTTGGTAATATCGCCATTTTGATGATGTTAAGTTCTGCCTATCCATGAAACAGGGTATATTTTTCCATCTTCTAAGATCTTCTTCTATTTCTCTCTTTAGGGTTCTGTAGTTTTCATTGTATAAGTCTTTCACCTCTTTTGTTAGGTTGATTCCCAAGTATTTTTTTTTTTTGAAGATATTTTGAATGGAGTGGTTGTCCTCATTTCCATTTCAGAGGATTTGTCACTGATATACAGGAATGCCTTTGATTTATGCGTGTTGATTTTATATCCCGCCACTTTGCTGAATTCATTTATTAGCTCTAATAGTTTCTTTGTAGACCCTTTTGGGTCTGCTAGGTATAGAATCATGTCATCTGCAAATAGTGATAATTTAAGTTCTTCTTTTCCTATTTTGATGCCTTTAATTTCTTTCATCTGTCTAATTGCTCTGGCCAGTGTTTCGAGAACTATGTTGAACAGAAGTGGTGAGAGAGGGCATCCCTGTCTTGTTCCAGATTTTAGAGGGAATGCCTTCAATTTTTCTCCATTCAGAATGATGCTAGCCTGAGGCTTAGCATAGATTGCTTTTACAATATTGAGGTATGTTCCTGTTATCCCTAGTTTTTCTAGAGTTTTGAACATAAAGGGATGCTGTACTTTGTCGAATGCTTTTTCCGCATCTATCGAGATGATCATATGGTTCTTATTTTTAAGTCTATTGATGTGGTGAATAACATTTATTGATTTCCATATATTGAACCAGCCTTGCATCCCAGGGATGAATCCTACTTGATCATGGTGCACAATTTTTTTGTTATGTTTTTGTATCCGATTCTCCAGAATTTTATTGAGGATTTTTGCATCTAGGTTCATTAGAGATATTGGTCTGTAGTTTTCTTTCTTTGAAGTGTCTTTGTCTGGTTTAGGTATCAGGGTGATGTTGGCCTCGTAGAATGAATTTGGAAGTTCTCCCTCTTTTTCTATTTCCCGAAGTAGCTTGAAAAGTATTGGTATTAGTTCCTCTTTAAAGGTTTTGTAGAACTCTGCTGTATACCCATCCGGTCCTGGGCTTTTCTTAGTTGGTAGTCTTTTGATGGTTTCTTCTATTTCCTCAATTGATATTGGTCTGTTTAGGTTGTCTATATCTTCCTGACTCAATCTGGGCAGATCATATGACTTAAGAAATTTA
The DNA here is from genome assembly GCF_047511675.1 of Marmota flaviventris. Taxonomy (NCBI): domain Eukaryota; kingdom Metazoa; phylum Chordata; class Mammalia; order Rodentia; family Sciuridae; genus Marmota; species Marmota flaviventris. The sequence continues at coordinate 57,713,000 of NC_092503.1, forward strand.
TCTATGCCTTCACTATCTTCTAATTTATTGGAGTATAAGGATTCAAAATAATTTTTGATTATCTTCTGTATTTCTGAAGCGTCTGTTGTGATATTGCCTTTTTCATCCCGTATGCTAGTAATTTGAGTTCTCTCTCTTCTTCTCTTTGCTAGCATGGCTAAGGGTCTGTCGATTTTGTTTATTTTTTCAAAGAACCAACTTTTAGTTTTGTCAATTTTTTCAATTGTTTCTTTTGTTTCGATTTCATTAATTTCAGCTCTGATTTTAATTATTTCTTGCCTTCTACTTCTTTTGCTGTTGTTTTGCTCTTCTTTTTCTAGGATTTTGAGATGAAGTATGAGATCATTTATTTGTTGTTTTTTTCTTTTTTTAAGGAATGAACTCCACGCAATGAATTTTCCTCTTAGAACTGCTTTCAATGTGTCCCATATATTCCGATATGTTGTGTCTGTGTTTTCATTTATCTCTAAGAATTTTTTAATTTCCTCCTTGATGTCTTCTATAACCCATTGATCATAAAGAGGGACACTACATACTGCTCAAGGGAACCATACACCAACAAGACATAACAATCATAAATATATATGCCCCTAACAATGGTGCAGCTATGTTCATCAAACAAACTCTTCTCAAGTTCAAGAGTCTAATAGACCACCATACAATAATCATGGGAGACTTCAACACACCTCTCTCACCAATGGACAGATCTTCCAAACAAAAGTTGAATAAGGAAACTATAGAACTCAATAACACAATTAATAACCTAGACTTAATTGACATATATAGAATATACTACCCAACATCAAGCAGTTACACTTTTTTTCTCAGCAGCACATGGATCCTTCTCAAAAATAGATCACATATTATATCACAGGGCAACTCTTAGACAATATAAAGGAGTAGAGATAATACCATGCATCTTATCTGATCATAATGGAATGAAACTGAAAATCAACGATAAAAGAAGGAAGGAAAAAGCATACATCACTTGGAGAATGAACAATAGGTTACTGAATGAAGAAACTTCTTTGAGTGGAGGAGGAGGCCACTTCTGTCACCCAGTCCACCATCACAAGCAAATGGAGACACTTTCTGCTGTTTCTATTTCTTCTTTCTGTGACTACCCAGAATGGAATGAAGAGGTTGGAGTCATGGGAGAACAAGAAAAACTATTGCTTGCTGCCACTCATGCCATGGTTATCTCTTCGGGGACATGCCACTCAGAGGATATTTTGACCTTAACTTAGTCATTTTGGTTAATGCTCAAGAGGAACATGGTGAGAACACATGGAGGGCGCACATCATAAATAAAGGGCATAAAAGAGTGAGAATTGCTTCCTGTATTGTTACCCAATTTATTTTCTGAAATAGCTCAAACATTAAATGGAAGTACTAAAAATTCAACCTCTCACCTGTCTTTGTTCTTGATAAGGTAAGAGAAGTTTGAGAGGTCACTTATTATTCCTACCTTTTTTGTTCTTCCACAGTCAAGACAAAATAAAATAAATAAATAAAATAATTATATCATACTAATAAATATAATTAAATATATTTCATGGGAATGTGAAATTATTTCAGTTAAATTTGAGCTTGGTATTTAATATGCCAGTTTATCATATAAATTGATTTTTCTGCACAAATCAAAAAAACAAAAGAGGTTTTTAGAATAAATCTCAATGGAACTCAATAACTGGCCATTATGAGCAGATTTTAAAAAGCCACAATTAAGAGGTGGACTACATATATTATTTTTTAGATGTTTAGAGGAATTTTTATAATTTCTCTTCATCTAGCAAATACTTGTTTTTCTAAAGGTTGTGGCTCAGTGGAAGAACACTCACCTAGCATGTGTGAGGCATTGGGTTCAATCCTCAGCACCACATTAAAATAAATTAATTAATTAAATAAAGCTTTGTGTCCAACTACAACTAAAACAAACTTTTTTTTTTTTTTTTAAGATGGATACATTAAAGAGTTACACACTCAGGACTGGCTAAGGGACAGTTTCACATTTGGATATATTTAAATCCCTACATCCACTTCTTTTCTTTCTGCAACTATGACAGCTTCACTTCTCAAATCCTCCTGTTATGACTCTGGACAAGTTCTTCCAACCCTCGCAGAACACAAGCATACAAATTAGTCAATCCTAATCCACAGGAGCCAATAACATACATGGAGCTCAGAAACATTATAATAGCATTCAGGAAGGACCTCACAACCTACTTAGTCCCAAAGATCAATTTACTCTTTGAGTCAATAATCTCAGTTCATGAGGAGAATCATGCACCAGATATACTTTATACAATTTACCTAGCTGTCAGAGAGATTTTCTAGGGAATGTGGTTACCTACACATTGACAAACTGTTTTCTTTACTCAGTAGGGAACTGGAGTTTCTTGAAACATTGGAGGGAGGGATACCTTCTCTTACCATCCTTTTCTAAGCTTCTCTACTCTCCAATCTCCTTTGGCAGCTCAGGGCTGACAAAGAATTGCTGCTGGTTGTCTATACAAAGTTATCAGATCTGGTCCACTTGTGTGTTTGCCTCTGAGATGGAAGGAAGTCAAAGTCTCTCAAACTAAGATCAGTTGCTTTGGTTCCATTTCCAATACAGGTTGGTTCATTTGTTTTTTTTCTATTGATCACTTTGGTTAGAGAGCAGTAGGTAACACAACAAAGGAATTCATATGGCCCCAAACGGAGTGTGTGTGTGTGTGTGTGTGTGTGTGTGTTGTTTAGGTAATTTAGAAAAAGCATACTGTATTTGAAAGATACCAGGAATCAGTGTCATGTAACCCAGTTTCCTGTTGCATTAAATGTTTCTTACATGCACATACTTGTCAGTGGCCAAGTGAATTCAAAAGCAAAACCTGCGTAGCACAGCCTTCACACAGCCTTTCCCAGATTCTGAAGAACAGCTTGTGGTGACTGTTTGATCCAAGGAAGCCTGGCTCCATTGCAAGGATGGCTTGCTCATTCTGCTGATGAATTAGTTGTATTAACGTGCCAGAAACAAAACAACAATCTGGAGATGATTTCTATAAAACTTGATGTTTCATCCAAATGTGATTAACACAGCCAACAATTTTGCCCTTGCTACTGTGAAATAACTCAGAGCCAGAGGTTGAGTTAACCAGGGCTAATCTTTTGTTCACATTTGCATAACTGTGTCATTTGATTTTCCTTCCTTTCTGGATAATAGTTTTTTTTTTTTTTTTTTTTTTGAGACAGTCATAAATTAGACTCTTGTTTTTCCAGTCTGAAGATTTTTTTTTTCAGTTTGAAGATTTTTCAGTGAGAATCAGAATGTGGAATTTGCCAGACAAGAGGTTCATCTGGGGTTGCAGAGGACTCAGGGGTATTGACAACTATGCAAATTTTGTAATAAACTGGACATTAGATAGATAATGGCTTTCAAAGCTACAATGTGGCAGGTCAGAAGCTATAAACATAGTCTGGTCTTTATACGTTGGGAATCAGCAGAGGAATATGGCTACATATGCATACTTAGGAATTAGAGTGAGAGAGTTTGAACATGGTCTCCATCACTTTAGGGCACAGTGGGAACTGAAAATAGTTGCCAGAAACTGTTCTGTGCCTCAATTTCCCATCAACAACCTCAAAGAGAAACTGAATGAGAATAGTCTAAGTAAAGCTCCTAACACAAAGTAAGTGCTCAACAAATAGTAGCTTTTCCTACTAGCTGCTTAAATATTAAATGAATGTGCTTTAGATGATGGTAATGGTGACACACCGAATTGAAGAAAATAGTGAGAATTTATCTTATTTATATTAGTGCTAACTCAAAGTATTAATACACTAATTTTCTACATAATTCACACTGACTTTTTTATGTGTATTTAGTAGATTTTATATATATACACTTTGTACATGGGAGAAAACTGATGTACAGAATGCTTTCTGAATACATGATGATTTGATGACAGCAATCTGACTCAGAAGGTGGCAAACAACTCAGTGTTTGGGTACAGAACATGATTTCTATTTTAAACATCTGAATCCTTTAGATCTCAGTTTCTTTAGCAGGCAGGGTTTGAGATGCAGACAAGATAACCTCATCACCCCTCCCTGATTCTTCATTAAGTGGTGAAGCTGGGATTAAAATGAGTCATTTAGATACCAAAATATGTGTATTCAATTACTGTGTTAGACTGCTTCCCAAGTTAGGGCCAGAGACAGCGATTTGCTAGAATTTCCCAACCAGCAACATGCTAGAGCAGCAATATGGTACAGCCTTAAAAGGTGCAGCCTGTTGGAGCCCCTGGAGTTGAAATCCAGCTCTGCCACATAGGTTGTTAAACATTGGGAAAATAATCTCTCCTCACTGAAGCTTCCTTATCTAGAAATTGGGAATGGAAACAATATCTGCTTATAAATACATAGGAAGATTAAGCACCTTAATACATGGAGCTTGCTTAGAAGAGTGCCTGACCCCACTATAAGCAGTTGTTAGCTGTAACTTACTTTGATAGGCATCCTAAGATTTTGTGTTTCTTCATTTGTTTGTTATTAGATCTCAGGCAATTTGTTTATTTGCAACACTTTCTATTTTGTTTTTAAAATCTGTGTATGGACCTTTTATCTCTTAGTATTGACTTCTTCAAACACTTCTCATGTATGAGTTTTTGTTTTATCTTTGTATTTTCTATATTGCAGGGCATTCCAGGAACTGCAGGAGATATTTCTAAATCAAGTCATCTCTCTTTGAGTAATATATATGTTAAATTATTTATCTTTGGGCAATAGTTCAAAGATCACTGAGTTTTTTTAAAGGGGTTTTAGGAATGTTTTATAAACTTCTGGGATGCAAAATTATAGTCAAGTCTTATCTATGAATTTTGGTTCTGATCATATAGTTAGGCTCTAAACTGAGCATTTAAGGCAAAAATTAAAGACAGTTTTTAAAAAAACTCTTGAAAATTTGCTAGACTACAGGACAGTTCTGTTTTTTAGCAAATCCAGAGGTGACATTTTTTTCTCAGCTTTGAAAATTAATATTTCTTCTACTGAATACTTTATGAAGCAATTGCCTTGTATATAAGGAACTTTTATGTAAAAATATATACAACATAAACCAAGGACTTTCTATATGCCATCTTATTTACTCATTATAATGACTTAAAGAAGTGTTATTGTTCATTTCATCTGTGAAGGACCGAGACCAGGCAAAGCTAATGACTTGCCAGTGGTCACCAGCGGCTGAACTACAAAGCAGAATTTCAATCTCAATTCTCTTGGACATGAAAGCCCCTTGTTTCCCTGTACTACATGTTCCCTTTCCCTGGAGTCACTCTTAGATGGCGTTGAGGGACACAAATTGTCTTATATTCTGTTCAAGACTGCTTAGTATTAGAGAGAACTCTGAGTTTAGAGCTCCTCAACTTCAATTGAATACAAAGACATTGGAGACAATCCAGAGAAGATTAAGGAACCAGTTTGAAAGAAGTCCCAAGAGGGATTCAGTTGAAGAGTGGAAAGATTTAGAGAGGGACAGAAAGGGCATTACTGACTCTGCTGGGTTTTAGGGCCATAAATAACTCATGCAGGAAAATGAAGGAGAATCAGCCCTGGCTTATTGCTGCTTGGTTACAGCCCTTCTGGAAGATGGGGTTGGCTGGGTGAGTGGCCTCCTGATATGTGCCTTTCTATATTATGATTCTAGGAATCCACCCCCAGGCATTGCTAATAACTGTAGTAAAGTGAGAGAGATTGGGCACCATCAGCTGACTCCTGGAATGCCTTTCTAAACCAGAACAGACAGGACTCTTTTCCTCACATTTACTAATGAGTAAATGAGACCTAGAGATACAATTCACAGGAAAATGTCTGTTTAATGGACACTTCTGATGACCAGGAAGCCCCAAAGGAAAATGCTTTTCATATCAGTTTCTCAGACTCCAAAGACATCACTGAAAGAGAGGAGGGGGGGATGACAACAATTATGGGAAAAATGTCTAGGCCTGGAGGAGGTACACAGAAGTACTTAGTCACTCCCAATTGGTGGGTTGGTACGATTAGAGGAAAGGTTGTCCAGTGTTGCTTGTGGCTGTGTCATCTTCCAGTGGCCCTATGAGCAGCCCTCCTCTGCTATTTAAATAGGTCTGTAAAAGGGGATAATTATCACCTGGTCCACAATAAAGTCAAGATTCTTTTTTGGGGATGAATGGTGTACAGGGATTGAACCCAGGGGGGCTTAACCACTGAGCCACAACCCAACCCCTTTTAATTTATTTTTTCTATTTTGAGACAGGGTGTTGCTAATTTGCTTAGGGCCTTGCTAAGAAGCTGAGGCTAGCTTTGAACTTGTGATCCTCCAGCCTCAGCCTCCCAAGCCATTGGGATTAAACACTTGCACTTGGCTCAAAATCCTTTCTTGTGCTTTTGGCTCTTGCTAAAGAGTTCTTTGCCTTTTTAATTGATTTTTTTCTAATTATACACACAATATAATTCATATAAAAAGGAAAAAGGTGTAAAAATGAGATAAATATCACTTTCAATATCAAAGATCATATATTTACTATACATATTTTCCCTTACAAAACTCAGATATGTGTGGGTACTAATGACAATTAGTTGTGAAATAGCTTATGTGCCAAATACTGCTAAGAGCTTACTTCACTTCATTTCATGGAATAAAAGCAAACCCAGAGAGGAGATGCTTGACACTTCCTCCAGGTCCAGTTCAATCTGGCACCTTTAAAGATCCAGATAAATTTCTTTACCCTTTCCTTAAAAAGAAAAAAAGAAATGATACTATACATCTGAATCATCTTATCATCGTAATTATAGTCTTAGAAGTGTGGTTAATATTAAGACCTAAAGAGAACTAATGAAAATTAAAACTGATCAGCCTCCAGGCTCTAGTAATCTGAAAATTCAACAATGGCCCATCCCACTTAGTCATAAGCACAATGGTGGAACTAGCTGTCCAATCTCAGAACTGTTAAGAGTTTGTGAATCAGCCACACCTTATTTCAATGGTATTCTATGTGGATCTACTATTCCATTCAGTTCTAGCAGTTATTTTATGAATGCAATGCTACTATGCAGCTGGCAGTCCTGTAAACTGCCATAGCCACTTTAGAGAACAGTTTGTTGGTAGTAGTAAAATGAAAATGGATATAACTCAGAGCTCTACTTCTGGATACATGCCTTAGGGAAATCACATATGTATATAAGAAGTCATGCACACAGCATTGGTTTGTTATTTCAAAATTCCAGAAACAATCTAAATAGTTAAGGGAAAGGATATATTGTGACATACAAATATAATAATAATAATAATAGAATAATATCATGCAATCATTTAAATGAATGATTTTATATGTTAAGAGAGAAATGAGTACCAAGCTATGTTATTGTTCAAAAAGATAATTAACAAATACAGTTTGATGCCATACAATATATATTAGTATATGATACTATATACACATGTTATTTGTATAGTAAAAATACATAATAATAAAAAAAGAAAATGAAGGATATAGAGAAAAGAACTAGAGAAAATTATTACAGGATTAAAGAAAAAAATCAAAGAAGCATCAAAGGAAGGAAGCAAGGGAGAGCAAGCCAGACTAGATAGGATCTGGAAACAGGGACAATTAGCAAGGGATTGAGACCGAAGGAGGAGCAAGTTGATGTCAAGGGACAGGAAAAGGGGAGACTTTGGAAGGCTCAGGTTAAAGCTTTACCGAGCGGATTGAGATTTGATTTAAGTACTTCCCCTGCTCCTAGTTCTTTACCATAAACATTCCACACATTGCTGAACAACTTTTTATGTAAGCAGAGTTCACTGTCATGGTGGCCTATTTCATGGATCCTGTTTGAAGTGCTAGGGACCTAGGCATGCTAAGAAAGTGTGGGTGGCCTCTAGGAGCTGAAAGCAGCTTCTAGACAGGAGAAGCCAGATAGCTGTCCAGCCACAGCAGTTGGAGTCAAGAGAAGAACCTGAAGGACCTGAAGACTATTGATCTTGGACACACAATCTTTGAAGCAAAAACACAACTGGAAGTCCCTGGGAACCCTAGACCTTTTGGGGTGCACCATTCCATCAGAGTTTTTGTCCTGTGAAGACTCTGCATCTGATCAGGGCAGGAAAATACATGTGAAGGGGTAAGAAAGAGAAAAATCTTAACACATAACAAGGCAGCAATATTTAACACACTTACCAGTAAACAGATTGTAATTTATGTACACTTTCACAATTTGGGGATGAATCAGGAGCCCAAACATGAATTATCTGGGTCCTCTGCTGAGGGTTTCTCAAAGCTGCAAATAAGGTGTAGTCTATTTTTATTTCTCACCTTGATGCTTGACTTTGGAAAAATCTCCTTCCAAGGTTACTTAGACTGTTGCTAACATTCACTTCTGTGCGTTGCTAGGAAAGAGAAGCCTGACTTCTAGCTGGCTGGCTGTTGGCTGGAAGCTGCTTTTCAGCTCCTAGAAGCCACTCACACTTTCTTACCACTCTTAGGTCTCCAGCATGGCAGCTTCATCAACTGGACAGGACAGTCTCTAGAGGATCTTGCCAGCAAGAGGGAGTCTTACAATGAACTGTAGTCACAGGAGTGACATTCTTTGCCTTTACTATATTTATTTTTTAGAAGCAGGTCACAGGTCCCAACTCATTCAAAGGGAGGGGCTCCAAACGAAAGATCAGTGCAGAGGATCATGGGGGCCACCCCATAATCCATCACATAGCATGTCTTTGTTGCTTTTGAGTTTTTAAGTTTATAATAATCCTGAATATAATCCTTAAAATTTTTAAATATAGAACATTAAATAAGAGGTCAGATCTAAACCCAGAGTACATATGATGTCAAAACTGAGAGCCTTCTCCCTTCCCTAGCCATATTTCTCACACACACACACACGTGTGTATGTATATATGTATGTGTGTGTGTGTGTATGTGTGTGTGTGTGTGTGTGTGTGTATATATATATATCATGGATTAGATCCAGTTCAAACTGAATTTCCAACATTTGAACAAATCCCTAAAATGAAGACAAAGAGCTAAGGCCTGAGAATCACAGTAGTTTCTGGCCATTTATGAGATGTAGGAATATGATTTTTTGACCCTTAGTTCTAGTATCAATAAAAGGGACAATTTGTCATTCATTACTTCTGTGGTTATTCTGGGACTCAGAAGAGCCACCGATTACTCAATAAATATTTGTTCCTGGAATTACTAATAGCAACATGGTTATATAAGATGAAAGTGAGCAAGAAGTAGTGGAGAAAAATCCTTGGATAAGCTGTGTTTTACTGACATCTCACCAACCACCACGTGGTTTGGTTACCCAAGCAAAAGCAAAACAAAACTTTGCTAATTTCCTAGAAAGAAAAAAAGTACTTGATTATTGCTTTAAATTGCATGCATTCAGTTATTATTTGAACTCTTCGTCGTGTTTTCAATTTTTTTCTTTATACATTGGTTTATGCCCTTTAATCACTTTTCTTAACCTATGAAACATGAATAACCATGCTCATTGATTTGGATGAAGAGGTAAACCTTTCTCTCTTATACACCCATATATTCTCATTCCCCCTCTGATCGTTTCTCTCTTCATTTTGCTTATGGAGTGCGTGGAGTAGGGGGTGAGAGGGCAGACACAGTGGCTTTTGGTTCTGCTACTTAGCTCCACTGCTCTCTGCGTAGTATAATAGCGAATTCTGGATTCATTTACACTTCGGGAAGGACGTCTTTGGAAACTTTATGGTCTTCAGGGGTCACGAGGATCCCCAGCAGTTTTGCACCCCAGGGGCCTCACCGCCAGCTCCGGAGAGGAGTTGGGGATGTCCGGCCGAGGCGCGGCCGCCACCCCCGCCCGCCCGGCTGCGACCCGGAGCGCGCGCCCGTGCCGGGCCCCCGCCCGCGCCGCCGCTCCGCTCCGAAGCGGGCTGCGGTCACTCTGCGCCCGGCGGCGGGGTAGACCACGCGGGGCGAGCGCTGAGGGCTTCCACGGACCAGCTGGCCCTGCGCACTCAGCTGGGAAACTTCTGCTGGTGCAAGGCCGGAGCTCCGCGCAGGGCCGGAGAAGGACAGGTAAGAAGGGAGCCCAGGGGTGCCGTGGCCTCCGCCTTCCGGAGCTGTCCGCACCCTAGCACCTCGCAACCGCTTCTGCAACTTTGCGAGTGAGGCTTGGCTTGGTTTGGCTTGGGCCCCGCCCGGGGGTGGGGGCTGCCAGGCCCCCTACCACAGGGTGCGCAGGTGCTTTGCCTTCCTGCGTTCCAGCGCTGCCCGCCCACTCGCGCCACCTGAGAGCTCCGGGGTCCCCGTGGCGCGGCTCGCTGCTGCTCAGGGGCTGGGGTCAGCTGCTGCGGTTTCCTCCAGCGCCGGCCCGAAACGCGAATCATCTGCCCTAAGGGCTTCCAGGAGAATACTCCTTCTAAATCTCCGACAGGTCCCTCTTTTACCCCCAGGCACTTTGGGTTCAAAGAAAAAGGGCAGATTTGCAAGGGAGAAAAGCTGCCCGGAGGGGCCTGAAGGTCTGGGGTTTCACCTTGGGGAAGTCTTGCCACCACCCGAGTTTCCTTTCCCCTGTCTGTAAACCAAGGCCCTGACTGGGATCAAGTGTTTCCAAATGGAGTTGGCACGAAGAAACTGCTCATCAAGATAGCTCTGACTTGTTCTCTATACTTGAGGATCCCCCTGCCAAAAAGAAAGAAAGAAAGGAAAAAAAAAAAACCATGAAATTTGTAAACCACTAAATTTCCTCTTCACCAAAGTCTGTTACAGAGGCATAGTTTTGAGGGTCTACATTTTAGAAAGATTGAAGCCACAGAATAAAAATACAGTAAGAGGGTCAGGGTAAAGAATTAATTTAGCCAGGAGACATATGCAAAAAGTGAAAAATACTGTTTCTCAGTTATTTAAAATTTTATTTAATCTTTTGGGAAGTATATTTAGAAGACCACTTTTGAACGTAATTTAAATTACTAAGCTTCCTTCCTGAATTTTCACTCTCATTCTTCCATCATTTCAAATTTGAAAGGCTGCAAACCGCAATTGAGTTTTATGGCAGCCTTAAAACATTATGGCTGCCTATTCACACTAAGTTTAGTGGCTGTTTTTCTTTTAGTGTTAAGGATAGGGACTGTTGCATGGGAAAAAAAACTGTCTTATGATAGTATAGAAATTTGATATTGCTCTTTATGGCATCAGAAAAACAAAAACTACATAAACAAAAATTGGATCTCAGCTACTATATTTGCAAAATTAAGAGATCTAACTTATTCTAGATAAACTATGAAAAATTTTGTGTTTGTGTCTTCAAGAGTTGGGACCACAAATATTAATTGAAATGTAGGCTAAGATCATCTGTCCTCAAAATGTACATTTTAAATGGGAGATATTTGATAGTTGAGTTTCTTTAGTCATATAGATAAGTCTCTTAAAATAGCTCAATCAGGGGCTGGGGCTGTAGCTCAGTGGTAAAGCACCTGCCTCATTACTTGTGAGGCACTGGGTTCCATCCTCAGCACCACATAAAAATAAATAAAGATATTGTGTCCATCTACAACTAAAAAAAAAAAATAGCTGAATCATTGTACACCCTGTGCTTCTAAACAAGTAAAAATGTGTCATGGGAACCCAAAAATCTCTTACCACTTACTACAGGACTGGCTTAAGGGTGTTGACACACTAGAGCATTCCTGCCTGTTTATTTTGAAACAGCCTGCAAGAAACATTAAGAATGTTATGAAGCCATTGCTACAGTATATAACAATATATAAGCAACATGGCAGGCAAGAAATTTCAAAACTGCTTTGGAAAATATCTGATAGATTTGCAAACCTGCAAATTTCAATTGAGGTTGTTTTGTAATTATGGTATTGGCCAACAGGGATTATGGGCTATACAGAATATTAATTTACCTGTAATAGAAGAGTATATTGAGCCATGAATTTGATTTTTTTAAAGAAAAAGGGAAAATATTTCTCTGAATAGTCGTAGGAAAATATCTTGAAAGTTACAACAGGTATTTTCTGAAATAAATAACCAAAATTTGCTGATTTATATCACCTACATGTAACAGTGCTGGGTCTTTCTCCAACCCAGAGAACCCAAGGATTCATTCACAGACCTAAAATGAGACATGACATTTTGTGTTCTGTAACCCAACAATAACCTCCAGTGGCTCCCACACACTGACTTTGGCCAAGTAGGAAAGGAACTGTGGAACAGTACTAGAAGGACAAGCCACTGGCTAAGCTTGAAGGAAAATCTGCATCTCTCTGAGCCTTGTTTTCTATTCTGCACAGTGCTGATACATCCCTAATCCAAGAATCTGAACTCCAAAATGTTCCAAAATATGAAACTCTTGTCAAAGACTTGCCAGTAGGATGGTGAAAAAGTTCCAGATTTTAGAATATTTCTGATTGTGGATTTGGGGAGAAATAAGAATGCTCAACTGGTATATACAATATATGTATATTACATATATGTATATAATATATATGTATATAATATATATGTATATAATATATATTATATCTGTATAATATGTGTGTGTGTGTATATATATATATATATATATATATATATTTTTTTTTTTTTTTTTTTTTTTTTTTAACCTGAGATTTGAAACATTTCAAGTCCCAAGCATTGGTGATAAGGGATACTCAATAATATTTAGATTGTGGAGATGCTGTGACTCCTAGGTAGTTTGGTGTGTGTAAGAGCTAGTGCCTGCACTTAGTAAGATTGCTTGTGCATAGTAAGAGCACAGATAATCTTGGTTCTCTCTGCCCTCCTTAGAAGGTGTTTATTGTCTGAATAAATTGTAGGCAGAATAGTAGGTTTCAATGTTTGCTTTTAATTTCAAAATTTTGATGTGGAAAAATCTTGGTATTTTTTGAATCTGGGTAATGGTTATATGGCATAATGAATTTATACTATTTTGTGTATGTTTAAAATTATTAGAAAACAAAATTTAAGTGAATCTGAAAAGAGGACATTATAAGAAACCTTTCTAATTCAGCATTTCATTTTTAATTATGATTTTCTTATTAGTATATGTATTTTGGGTATTTATTTTTTATTTGGGGTATTTAAATATGGGTAAGAACTAATTATACATAGGGAGTAGATAGGCCAAGGATGGTGTGGAGAAAAGAATCCATGGTGATCATCAATTATTTTGTGAAATCTATCATGAAAAAATCTAAAGAAATATGACAAAGTTGATATTTGTTAGTTCTGGTTCTTCCATTCATGGATTTTTATTGTATTATTTGAAATTTTTATATTTAAAATTTTTCCAATGTAAAGTCACCTTATTGTTTTCTAATATCATTATAAAGAATACAAATAATGCAGATACTGTTTATGAAAAGTAAAAATAGTGTCACTATCCAGAAATACTCATCTTTAACATTAAAGGAAAATCATTCTATGTCTATGCATTTATACAAACAAGATATGTTGAAAAAAAGACAGAAATACTTTACAAAAAAAAGTAGGATTATTAAATAAACTGTCTCCCTACTTTGAATTCCTTTATAACAAACTGCAGCCTAATTTTGTGTGTAAAGAAACAAAACCTTATATAAAAGTGTATTTTTTGGTAACAAACAGCCAAGTTTCAGCAGTCAACTCATCATACCACGACTGTGGCCAGTCAAGTGATTTCTTACTTTACTTTGCCTCCCTGTTAGCCTATGAAATTTTGCTACTTAAGCTACTGGGTAGAAGTCTGTGAATCTCTTCTGGTCTTAAATTCTGCCTGATTCGTGGATAATTTTTTGTTCAAATAAACTCAATTTGTCTCAAGTTTTTCTTTTTACAGAATAATAATGGAGTTTTCTAAATAAAGAAAACACATACACACACACACACACACACATCATAACAAAGATACAAAGAAAAAACTGTAGTGAAAATGGAGAAATTGGTGAACTTATCATCAGTATTCCTCCATACTAAGAGGTAACAACAGGTCCTAAATAAATCTTCCAGATTAAAAGGCTTCTGGATACTCCTCAAGATCAGACTGTTTAAAACATGTACTGGTTTGGACAATCAGTGGCTCCCTGTTAGAAAAGACAAAGCGCTGGCACTTTTAATCTATCCCTCCCATACTTTCACTCCTCCTATCCCAATTTTGTTTCATGTATTTATGTTTTCATCTTGTCAGGATCCATAACATTTGTACTGTTTTACAAGCCTCATTTCAGACATTTTTTACATTATTTTTAGTTTTATAACTAAATAGAATCACAGCTATCTACTGGTCCTTTTACAATGGTGTCTTACATATCAACTTTTAAATTTTTTGATTCATATATCCGTGGCTAGATTTTGGCACCATTCTGTGTGTGTGTGTGTGCTCACATGAGTGTTTAAAAAAGGGCTCATTTTCAGTGTCTTGTTATGGTTGGAAAGTATCTATATTTGAATCACTGTTTGGCTAGTTGTAACATTGTCCAGCCAAAGACTCCTAACCTCTGAATTATATAGCCTGTGCTCCATTTGCTTTTGGTATCTAATGTAGCTGTAAAGAAGTCTAAGGTCAGCATCTGGATTTTCCCCCTCTGCAAATGACTTGCTTAATTTGACAACTTGGCTAGTCTACATCATGGTTAAGTTCTGCATTATTTTTTCATGGAACTTGTTACATCCTTTCTATAGGAATAATCTGTTCCTAATTTCAAGATGATTTTTTTCCTTTTATTTTTTTCTTTCCATTTTGTAATTTTCTACTTCAAAGACACCCGTAATTCTTACATTTTATCTTTGTCCTCCATATCATTTATGGTCTGTATTTATTTCTCCAGAATGATTGTCTAATGATTAAAAATGTAACTCATAGCTGGGCACAGTGGCACACGCTTATAATCCCAGCAGCTTGGGAGGCTGAGGCAGGAGAATCGTGAGTTCAAAGCCAGCCTTGGCAACTGCGAGGCACTAAGCAACTCAGTGAGACCCTGTCTCTAAACAAAATACAAAACAGGGCTGCCAATCAGGTTTAGTAGTCCAGTGCCCCTGAGTTCAATCTCAAGTACCAAAACAAACAAATAAAATGTAACTCATGCCAGGCGTGGTGCTGCATGCCTATAATCCCAGCAGCTCCGGAGGCTAAAGCAGGAGGATCTCAAATTCAAGGCCTGCCTCAGCAATTTAGCAAGACCCTGTCTCAAAATAAAATATAAAAAAGGACTAGGGATGTGGCTCAGTAGTTAAGTGGCCCTAGGTTCAATCCCTAGTACCCACCCACCCCAAAATTGTAACTCATTGCTGGGCCCAGTAGCCCATACCTGCAGTCCATACCCTGTCTCAAAATAAAAATGAAAAGTGTGGGGGAGTATGTAGCTCAAGGGTAATGCACTCCTGGGTTCAATCCCTAGTACCCAAATAGGAAAAAAAAAAAAAGTAATTCATTCATAAACAAAAAATGTAGCATGGCATAAAAAACAATAGGCCAGGAATGAAGATGTCAGGATTCTAACTTGGGCAAGTCTTTCATACAGACTTTCATTAAGAGGTTTCCTTGCTTGAAACAGGAAAAAATACTGCTCAGCTGCCACTACCTCCCCAAGTCCCCAGGATCTGCACAGCTATGAAACCACATAGATTGAGCACTTCATACATGCAAGTCCTGACAGTTACTGCTCAACAGATGTTGGTTGTTTTTACTTAATATTTTCCTCTCCATTCAAGATCAGGGATGGATGATGTTAAAAACCAAGCTCCAAACACATGTTACATTATAATTATTCTGGAAGCCATGGTGCATGAATGATAGATAGTTCCTGTTTCCTCTGTTACAAAGGGAAATTTAATCTCCATGAAAAAAAAAGAGATAAACAAATACTCTTTTAAACCTTCTGTTTGGAATTTTATCTTATTGTAGAAGCTAAGCTTTGTTTTCTGTTCCTTGTGTTCATTTTCAAATTTAAATGAAATCTTAGAAACTCAAGGAAGCCCATCAACTAATGCATTATCTTTGACCAATGCCTAGTCAGATAGGAAAGGAAATTGAATATAAAGATTTTGATTTCACTGTGGGAGAAAATAATTCCTGAAAAAGAACTTTTGTTTGGGAATGAGAAAGATAACCATAAACAGATGTAAATATAGTTATTTTAGTATAGATTTATTTCACCTGATACAGATCTTAGCAGCTGAGTTCTCAAGACTACATGCAGAATGGCAGTTTGCAGCCAAAGTTGACCTCTGAAGTTTTGTCTGCTTAGCACTAGCTCTTAACAGTATTATTTACCAGCATTTTAAAATCAGGAGATTGCCAATAAACTCTGGATTTCTGGCTTTTCTTGCACAACCTGATGATCTTTTAACACTGTGCTCACCACAGTCAGCTAGGGCTAAGGATGGACTGGCACCTTGGATGGAGTATACACAATTCAGGTGGATTTCCTTTTACCAAGCTTCACTCATTTATGTGGGCTGCCATTGTCTAGGAACCATTAGTGTGTCCCCTGGTGATGACAGCATACTCTATTCCTTATCTCAAGGATGTAAACTGAGGTCCAGAGGTTAAATACCAGAACCAGGAATAGAGCCCAGGTCCTCTGTGTCCAGTTCTGTACTTTAACTACATCATGCTCCCCTCCTTCTTGACCACTTCAGACTAACTCAATAAAAAGGTCTTGTGACTTTTTTCTGTCAGTGTCTTATTGACAGCCAATGCCAAAGACTGATTTCCATGTAACCAAAAACATCTAATGAGAAAAGAAATATTTGACTACTATGTATTAATATTCATCACAGTCTTTGTGGAACTAACAAAATTGTAAAGCTACAGATGTATTATAGCAGGAATTGTTGACAGATATAGTAAATATTCACCATTAAAATATGCAACAAGACAAGAATTAAAAGGTCAATGTGCTAATAAAATATTTTCACAGGCTAATTTAATAAAAGGGTAAATCTGATTGTTTTTTAATGAAACACTTCAATTATTTAATGAAATTTATATGTGAAGATTTTTTTCAGTTTCATGTAACTTATGTCTTAATACTTAAACCCATACGAGAATGATAGTTTTTTGTGATGAGTAGAAGAATTTCAGTATACCCTTTAGGCAAAATGAGTTTTGTTACTAAGGATTTAGAAAGAAAAAAATACTACCTATGTGTTAGTTTATACCTCAATAAACCTATTCTTTGTTATCCAAAATGATATATATTAATACAATGTGCTTCTCCAATGATGTTTGAGGGGATTGAGGATGTTTTTAGTCTCTGATGGAAACTATAGAAGACAAGCTTGTTTGCTGTCTGACTTTTAAGACTTTAGACCGTCTTTTAAACGGTAGCACTTATTTAAAATTTAGTAATCAACAACTGACTTTAAATGAGTTTTAAATAGTTTATTTTCATATAAGATATACTTTTAGCTATATAAGATAGTATATGTAACATAGACCACATAATCTGGAAACTGGACTTGAATAGTGTCAACATATGAATTTCATCAAAATGCAACTTCCCTGAGGGCAGGCAGGGGATTTGAATCATTGACATATTGATTGATAATATTTTACTGCCATTTTGACTGTTAATGATACGGTCAGTTATGTTACACTGCATATTTTGAAGACAGGCATTGTTCTGACACAGCTGATATATTAGAAAACAGTTTGAGCATACTGCAAACTTAATGTTTGTTTGTGTATGATTGACTCCATTAGACAGGGTGTGTGCATTGAACTGAAAACATCTGAACTTGGCCATGGAGGAATACTAAATGCAAACCCACAGCTTAGACATCTGCAAGCTATCTTGGTTCTCTGTGCATTATCCTCCCAGTCATCTTTGCTACTCTTTCATACCTATGAACTTTCCTATATAAAAGAAAAAAAAAACACATTCATTCATCACCCAAGTATTCCTATGCATCTTGGTTCAAAAATGTCAAATAGTGCATGTAAAAGGGAAAGCTTTAATATTGAGGAGAAGCTGGAAACAACTGAGCATTTTGAAAGAATCAAGAGAATATGTGTTATCTCTTGAGCATCAAGAACAAGGAAATAATTCACATGGAAGATTATCAGAGACAACACCACAAAACGAAAAAGGTAAATGGCTGGAATAACTTTAGGTACTACAAAGATAGATTTAAAAAAAAAAAAAAGCTTAAAGAAAGAGATTGTTGGGTATGTGGATTGAGTACTAAACTGTGGACAGTTTTTCTTGTGATGGGAGAGAAAGCACCAGCCCTATATGAATACCTTATAAAGAAATGACCACAACTGCAGAAATGATCTTTTCAGGCCTAGCTGTGGCTGTTACTAGGTTGGTGGTTTCAAACTCCACAAGATGTCAAATGATAAAACAAAAGAATTCCCAGAGACAATACAGAAGGTAACCGAAGAAGGCTACCTACTGCATCAAAATTTCAATTTTGATGGAACACGTATCTACTATAAAGGCATACCTCAAGGACCTATACTTCAAAGGTTAAAAAAAAAAAGATGCCCCAGGATTTCAGGATGTGAGAGAGAACAGATTGTTATTCCTTCTTCCACCACTTCCCAATAACTTACAAACTTCAACCCTTCCCATGCCACTTCCCTAAGCAAACTGCTAGTCCTTTAAAGGTCAGATGTCATGTTTGTACTATTATTTTTATTAAATTCCTGTCTTTCAAAAATATGCCACTGATGAAGATTTCTAGTATTATATTTCTCACTCCATTTTTCTCATAAACCCTTTTGTTTTTATTGCAGTTTTGCATACTGCAGTGATTTTTTGGGAAATCACAAATGTGTTAGCAGAACTGACTCTAGGCAATTAAAAATAACACAAAATTGCTAAGTGTCACTATTGAGAGAATAAGGGTGATACCTGCTCATGGCATTCCGTGTACCAAAGATGCCCCGTTGGGAGTAAGGGTCAAAAGTGCCTCCCCTGACCCAGGTTATTTACCCAGCAAAAAGATAAAGAAAATATTATATAGCCAACTAGCTAGCATATATTGTCTTGTTAGAGCTGTTTTCCAGGAAGAACTTGAGAACCTAAACAGAAAAAGTTGAGTGGAATCACACAATTTGAAGAATTATAGACTTATTTGTTTAGAGTTAAACTGTATTTTGAGTGTCAGTCTCTGGATGTGTGTGAAACATCAAGTATTTGTCCTATCTGTAATGTAGATCATTAGTTTAGTGAACAGCCTCAAGCATAGTGAGGGGTCATAACTGTATGTGTGTGTGATTAGTCTTCTGTTGCTGTGTAAAAGCACCACACACATAGGGGCTTAAAGCAACACACATTTATTATCTCAGTTTCAGGGAGTCAGGGTTTGGGTACTGCTAAACTGGATCCTCTGCCCAGCCCCTCACAACCCTATAATCAAGGTATCAGACACATGTCTTGTTCTCATTTGGAGCTTGGGGGTTCTCTTCCAAACTTTCAGATGGTTATAGGCTAAGGTTCCGGTTATCTTGGAAGTTACCCTGGTGGTTGGGAACTTCTTTCAGATCACAGAGGCTGCCTGCAGTTCCTTTCCTCAGGGACCCCATGAACAGTTCATAAGTGGATGTTTACCTTCTTCCAGGATAGCAGGAGCACATCTCTGATTTCTAGTCCTTCTTCAATCTTATGTGGAGTCCTCCATAATCTAACATCATCATGGGAATGACTATGCTGTCACCATTTGCCACATAATGTTACCTAAATAAAGGAACATCTATCCCATCCCATACACAAATATTGCCCACCTTGGAAGGAATTATACAGGGCATATCCACCTTGTGTGGTGATGGGGATGAAGGAATCTTGAGGGCCATCTTAGAATTCTTCCTACTATAGTATGTGCTAAAGTAAGAGATTAATCGTGGTTGGAGATAATAAAATGTGATATCAACTGAGACGCAAGAATTGGAAAAGTCCAGCATAGCCTATGGGTATGCTTTGTGAAAGTGTCAAGGAGACTCCAGGCTCTCATGGTTAGTAGGATAGAAGGCATGCTGCAGCCTATAGGACCAGTGGTGCATGAGGAATCTCCATGCATTCTGTGGAAGCACAAGCTGGTGTAGACCCTCTGGAATCCAGAAGGACACAGTCCAATTGCCTGTATAAAAATTATGGGATTGTGTGGTATTTTCAATGTATACTGGAGGTGTCACTGGAGATGAGATGAGAAAATTGAATCAAGTAACATAATTGCTTGGGAAAATGGAACTCTCCTAAGGCAAAAGGAGGAAGCGTGCTTCCCCTGGTAGGGTAAAGGGGCCAAGAACTTTAGGGGGTTGGCCAACCAAAAGGCATCAACCAGATGGTGACATCTATGCCTTGGGTAACATCTTACTGACTGTGGCATCTGAATATTGTAGCCAATATCATTTACATTTATATCAACTCTGTTCATAATCTTGGATAATTTATTTATGCATGGATGCCTTATACATATGCACTGTTTGCAGAGATCATGCCAAGTTTTTCCATTTCCTGTCTCTCTTCCTTAAGGCTCTAGACCAGCATTGTCCAACAGAAATATAACACAAGCCACACGTGTAATTTTTAATTTTCCAGTAGCAACATATTTATGAAGGTGAGAACAGGTGAACATAGCTTTAATAATAGCTTTTATTGAAGCAGATATCTCCATAACACACTCATTTCAACATATAATCAATATGAAACACATGAAAGACATACTTTTACTTTCATACTATCTTCAAAATCCATTGTGAACAACACATCTCAATTTAGACTAGCCACATTTTAGGCATTTAGTAGTCACAAGTGGCTAACAGCTGCCATATTGGATAGCATAGCTCTAAGGTGCTGACTAAAGTCTCTGATCAAGGTCATTTAGCTCCAATCCTCATTTGTCCCTGTAGCTCAGATCTGGATAATCTTGCCAACTCCAGGCTTTATTCAGAGTTGTCCTGTGTGTATATAACTTTCAAGTCTGTCTTGAGATTTGAAAGGTTAAACATGGCTAAAACTGAGTTCCCTTTTCCTCTGATTACTTTCCTAACTTCCAAATCTTGTATAATTCTAAAATGTCTTCAGCCCTTCTTTGTTCAATAGGTACTTTAATTTCTTCCTTAAAATCTGATATTTGGTTCCCTTTTTTCCAATTCAACATTTAAACCATTGATTCAAGTTTGGTCATATTCCACTTAGGCTTCCTGACATGTTAACCTGCTTGTTCCAAAACTGTATTCTAAACACTGCTTGCTTTCTTCTAATCTTGAGTATTGTTATTATCATCAGACAGTGAACACTTATTGAAGGTCTACTCTGGGTTTATTTTAGAATATATATATATGTATATATATACATATATATATATTTCTAAAAACATATATAAAGTATTACTAAAATATACATATAAAATGACCAGTGAAGCATACATATACACACATATACATCACACACACATAATTTGTTTTCTATGTTAAAAATAAATAAATGTTTGAATATGTATCCCAACTGAGAAAAACAAATTGTGACACTTTAAAAGGAAAAAAAATTATATATATATATATATATATATATATATATATATATGCCAATATAGCAATATATGATGAAAGTCATGTAGTCAGATAACAAAAGTTATAAAAACTCAAGAATGTACAAGGCACCTGTCAGTCCACCTACTGTGAAATATCTGTAAGCCTTGAGCCCTTTGGGAATGAGTGTGAGGAAGGAAAATGCCTCCTCACCTGAGCAAAGAACAGAAATAAGAACACACGTGTTAGCCAGGTTTCTGTTACTGTAATAAATACCTGAGATAGGTCAACTTATGAAGAGAAAATGTTTATTTTGGCTCACAGTTTTGGAGGGTGTAATCCATGATGGATTCATCCCATTGCTTTTGGGCCTGTGGTGAGGCAGCACATAAGAACAGAGAGAATGTGGTGAAGTAAAGCTGTTCACCTCATGGCAGCTGGAAAGCAAAAGAAAGGAAGAGGAAGGGGCTGATTCCAACATGCCCTTCAAGGGTACTCTCCCAATGACCAGAGGCTCCCCGCCAAGCCCTGCTTCTTAAAGTTCCCACCACCTCCCCTGGTGCCAAGCTGGGGATTAGGCCTTTAACACGTGTGCCTCTGGGAGACATTTAAGACCCAATGTAGTAGCATACAAAGGGAAAAGATGCCTTACTTCTCCTCTTAGAACTTGGGACTTAAAGACCAGATCCTTTATGCTGTGGTGCCTTCCCTGTCTAGATTAGTTCCTTAGTTCCTTCCCCACCCTGGTTGCCCATCAAAATTTCTGGGAAGTATGTGAAAAAAAAATGCCAGTACCTGGGCCACACACAGGCCAATAATTAAGTAATGGTGTTCACTGTTGGGCCCCAATCTTAAACCTGGTGTTATGATCTGCAGTCTTAATTCAACTCTGCCACTCGGCTCTATATTTTACTAATGTTTGAAATAATCTACTCCTGTCATATGGAGACATGTTATTTGAGTTAAATTTTTTATTTTCATATTTTGTTGTCCAATTCTTTTATTTACCAGTGAGGAAACAGGTCTAGGAAGGTTAAATTCACACAGCTCTACAGGGGCACAGCTAAGACTCTTCTCGAAAGAGTGGGTTATCTCAGAGAACAGTGTGGTTACCACACACCAGCTCCCTCCCCTGGACAGACAACTAGGAACCAAAAAGTGTCACCAACATAGCATGGAAGGACAGCCAGGATCAGCAAGGAGTAGACAAAGCTGAGGTCCTGTAAGCAAGCAAGGGTAACCCAGAGATCATTCAGGAAAAACATAAATTAACGCTCTCACACTTCACTATGCATAAGAATCAATAGGGGTCTCCTTACAAAGATCTACCTCAGGGAGCCTGGCTCAGTTATTCTGGGTGGGGCCAGAGAAGGGGCATTTTTAACTAACCACTAAGGTGATTTTCATGTGAGTAGTTAGAGGGCATCTGCTGGGAATCACTAAGCACCAAGGTAGAAAATTGCAGTTGGGTTTCAGAAACAGCCTTTTGGCCTCTGGAAAGTGAAGACTGGTGAGCTGGTTATGGGTCTATACCTGTAGAGCAGAAGGTCAGAACACAGGGGAGAAAAACACAAAGCTCACCTGGCAGGACTAAGTAAATTTGTAATTTATAATTGAAAGATGGATAGCAGCCAAATTGACTCATCTGTACTTCTTCTTTAAGTTCTAATCATCTGGGGCAAAGAGGCTTTTTTAAAACTATACTCTCCTTGTGGCCCAGATCTGTAACAGGCAAGGAATATAGTGGTAGTGTTTGTTATTTTAAAATTTGCAAATAATTTTTTAATACAAATCTTTTCATTTGAACTTTCTAGTACCATGTGAAGTGGATAGAATAGGTGATATAAGCTCTGCTTTACTGTTAATGCCCAAGTTCACCAAGGGAGCAGAACGGAGACTAAGGACCACATTTTCTAAATCCTGGTTCTGTATAGTGGAAGCAGAAAAATGTGGGGTAGACCGAGCTTTAGAATCAAGCAGACCTGGATGGAATGTGACCTTGAACAACTTATTTACCTTCTCTGAATTTCAATTTTCTCATCTGTAAAATGCAGATAATAGTACCTTCCTCCTGGGGTTGTTAAATGAGATAACTTTTAAAATATATCTAACACATAGTTGCTGAGTAAATGTGCCATCTCAAGGATAAATAGGAAAAAAAAAGAGCTTAAGAAAATGAGAATTTAGCATATGGGACACATACCAAAGTTGGGATCTGATTCTAATTAATGAGTAGAATATTGATGGAATTTTGAGCTTGTGGGTTGCCTAGCAACCAAAACTAACTCAATACCACTGGCTACCAGAGTTGTTGTTTTTAATCAAAGCAGTAATTAAACTGCTCTTAAGAAGCTCAAGGTCGTAAGCAGACAAAAGGATTCCCCTGTGAATTTGGAGTTGTGCCAGACATTTTGAAAAAGTGATGCCCCAACTCTTCAGAGTGTTTGTGCTGAAATATCTCAGATGTTGGCATCTTCCTCACTTCTGCACCCCTGGGAGACAGAAAATGTTAGGACATCCCATGATAAAGAGGGATGGAGAAGGCAGAGTGCTTGCCTTCCTATCCCAGAGTATTCAATCAACATTCATGGAGTGCCAGGGGTCAGGCATACTAGAACATTTTTCTTTGCCCTTGCTGCCCTTTAGAATTTCAGCATCAAAGGGAGGAATCAGTCAATGTTTAACAATACAGCAGATTATTTCATGAGTGGTTGTGTCGCCAGTATTCTGAGCATTATGGAATGAGAAGTACAGCAGGTATAGCAGGTCTTAAATATTCACTGTTCGGGTTTTTATTTTCTTGGCAAACCAGTCCTTCCCACTTGGGTTTCCCAACACATTTGTACTACTTGACTCGGAGCCTTATTGAGAGGCGACTTGGCCTGTTGGAAAGGGCATGAAGTTGGCTGGAAGGGGACCTGTGCTCCAGACCTCAAGTGTGACTTTTACCTGAAGGCAGTGACTTCACAGATCTGTGCCCTGCTTTTCTCATTTGTAGCCTGGGCATTATGGTTCCGATTCTGCCTCCTTCGGTCAATGGGAGTGATGCAATGAGATAATAAATATAAAAGTTTTGAATAGATAAATGCAATGTCTGAGCTAATTTGATCAATTTGTCACGGGGTTTTATATTGCCTATCACGGAACATCCTTTATCTTCTACATTTTTCGATTCCTTTTATGATTCACAGTCTTACAACTTAAAGAGGGGAAAAATTAAAAAGCCTAGGAGCTGGGAACTATTGTGTTAATTTGCACTGAATTTTGTCTCCATCATTTGTAGCTCAGTGCACTCACTTCTTTTGCAGGGATGGCCAACTTTATTGCTTAGGGAAGAAATACACTGGGCCACTGGGGCATTTCAGCATTTATTTATGCACAAACATGACTTAAGGCCTAAGGGCCTTTAAGGCAGGCAGCTGGTTGATGAATCATCTTCAACATTCACATAGCGCTGCTGGCACATATCAGAGGAATGCTTCTGCTCATCACCTGCCCCTGTCAGTTCTTCCTTCTCCAATAAAGTACATCTGTTTTGGTGACTGAATAAAAACACACCAAGTGGAGAAAGGCTGGTGGAGTAATTTAATCAGGCAAGTCAGCACGCTTGAGCAATAGTGTCAAGGATAGAAAGATGTCTGGTCACAGCTTAATGAAACAGAAGTAGACAGGGAAGGAAGCACAGTTCCTCTTATAATCATACAGGGTCACATTTCTGGAATGTAGGGGACCCAATATCTCCGACCCATCAAGATTTTTAAGGGGGCAAGATTCCTGTAAGTATCCTTCTGAATCGCTGCAAACATTTCCCATAGCCTTTCTCTGTTAGCATCAGTTTAACATTTCATCGAGGATTATAAATTTTTAAGGAAGTTCAAACCAAAGTTCAGAGCTCCACTGGCCATTCTTTTTAATATTGGCTTTCCTGGCTATGTTTGGTATCCTGAAGAACTGATTGATTTAAAATACCCTAGTTTTCAAAAGTAAAACAGCAGGGACACTGACATTTGCAGACTGGTTATTTTGCAGTTCTCACTACTCATTGCGTTTTTTAAAAACTTTTCTTTGTTGTGACAATCCAGTAGTGTAGATTTTTGTATTTTGTTTAAAAGAGGAGACATTGAACATGCTCAGGATGCTGGTCTGCCTTGAATCTTATGGTCTCACAGATTGAGTAGGGCGGGGGAGAGAATAATGAGGGATCTGCAGAATGCTTGAAATGTATTTGAAAACAAGTAAAAATAAAAATATGACTGTAAGTTGTAGGTCTGAGTAATTTTTCCCTCCTCCCCTCCCTTTCTTTCTGCTTTCCTCTTCCTTTCTTTTCTGATTCACCTGGAAGTATTCTTAAGTTCATCATTTCCTGATGCAAAGAATCACTGACCAAAAAGAAAAAAAACAACAACTGCAACATCAGGCGCTTCATTCTGCCTGTTTCTAGTTCTGTTGGTGAGGACAGGGCCCCTTTTTACTCCAAGGAAGTCATTTCACCTCTACTCCGTACTCTACTTCCCTCCCTCTGTCACACGCCCCTGTGGACAGGATCTGTGCTATCTGATACTCCAATGACAAGTGTTCTAGAAATTTATTTCAGAAATAAAATGCTAAATATAGCACACAAGTTCAAGACTTTTGAATGTTTCTGTGTTTTTAAAAAGTCAATCTAATGAATGCTTTACACTGAAACCGTTTACTGTTAGGAAATCTGGTGGCAAATAATACATATATCCTGCAGTTCTGTCATCATGGCTAATTCTTTCCTGACTCAGATCACATATTAGCATTTTTACCATATGGCTGAAAGGGTAGAGAATATATGTGTGAGAAGCAGAGTCGGAAACATTTTTGACCATCTGGTAAATAAATGTGTAAGTAGCAGAAGTATTAATATTTATTTAGTTATATGGATGCAACCTTTAACCTGAAATAACCACTAATACAGCAAAATAATACTAAATTTATATTTCTGAAATAATTTCAATCTAATTTACTAAATATTTTCAATTATGTGTTCTAAAAATCTGAGTCCTCATTTTGTGTTTTTTATGATGATTGACTTAGTAGGGCTCCTACTATACAGTGCCAAATTTAAAACATCTTTTGGGAGAAGCTACATGATGACATCCAACACATGGGCACCAGTGCTAAAGTTCTGCTCTGCCACTGACCGCTGTGTAGTCTCAGATAAATTACACGTTCTCTCTGAGCTTCAAGTTCTTCATGTCTAAAGAGTAAAAAAACAGCATCAGACAGCATCCCTCAAAGGGCCATGGAGGGGGCTGGGGTTGTGACTCAGTGGTAGAGAGCTTGCCTAGCATGCATGAGGCACTGGGTTTGGTCCCCAGCACGACATTAAAAAAAAAAAAAAAAAAACTAAATAAACAAAATAAAGGTATTTGTGTCAATCTACAATTAAAAATATTTTTAAGGGGGTGGGGCATGGAGGACCCTGTATTCATGCATCAGAATCACATAGGGAGGTTGTTCAAAATACAGACACCTGGGCCCCACCCTCAGCAATTCTGCACGTCTGGAGGCAGTCTGTGATTTTAGTCCCAAGTGATTCTGAGTAGATTGAACAACTGCTATCGCTACAAGCTGATTACAGAGCACTTAGCTACACTGAAAAATATGAGGCTAATTCTAATAAATAAATTTTTATATGATAAAAATTTAATTAACACTTAGCGGCATTTGTGCTTAAAATATTCTAACTCTGTAGAAAACAGGAGGTCAACTTACATAAGTAGTGCTGTTGATTCATTAAATATAGTACCTCTCCATTCTTTTTAATTAGATCTTTTATCCTTTTTTCTCTTGCACAGAAAATAGCAAAGTATTCGTGGATTAGGTCTAAATCAGGAGCCCACATGAACTTGAAGAAACTAACCTGGGATTCTTAGTTTTTCAAGATCCACACCCACCTAACCTTAATCACTGTCAGCTCCAGTGTCCAGGCTCCCTCTGGTTTTGTGAAGACTCTGATAATGGAAAAGCAAAGGACTTAATTTCTTGCTTCAGTATCATCTAAAGTCAACTGAAAAGTGAACCAGCCAAAGCACAGCCATGGAAAAGAATTCAAGTTTATGGAAGAACCTGATAGATGAACATCCAGTCTGCACAACCTGGAAGCAAGAGGCCGAAGGAGCCATTTATCATCTTGCCAGTATTTTATTTGTAGTAGGTTTCATGGGTGGCAGTGGATTCTTTGGGCTCCTTTATGTCTTCAGTTTGCTGGGGCTGGGTTTTCTATGCTCCGCGGTCTGGGCATGGGTAGATGTCTGTGCTGCCGACATATTTTCCTGGAATTTTGTACTGTTTGTCATCTGCTTCATGCAATTTGTTCATATTGCATATCAAGTTCGCAGCATAACCTTTGCCCGAGAATTCCAGGTGTTGTACAGCTCCCTTTTCCAGCCCCTGGGGATCTCTTTGCCCGTCTTCAGAACGATTGCTTTGAGCTCTGAAGTGGTTACTTTGGAAAAGGAGCACTGTTATGCCATGCAGGGGAAAACCTCCATTGATAAACTCTCCCTGCTTGTTTCAGGAAGGTTTGTACCCTTGGTGCTTGCATGTCTTTCCTCTGTATGAATTATCTATCTGTGTTTCTTTGCACTACATTTCTCCATTGTAGCATAGTCCTGGGTGGCATTTTGCACCCAGATGCTTGGGAAAGTCTTTTGAGATGTGAAGCCTAGATGTAAGCTTTGTTTATTTGAAGCAGTACGTGATCCAGAGGCTTACTCTTTCATCTTAGAAGTCAAATGATGTGAATCTTAAAAACAAAAGGATGAATATATTTATCTGAATACAATATTGGTTTCAGAGCTGATCACTGCAAGTCAAAAAGAGGATGATGCCTCCTTGAATTAATAGAATATTTATGTTTTAAAAATACTTATTTAAAGGTATTTAAATAGACTCTTTGTTAGGGTAATCTTTTAAATAACAGAGAACTTTTGTTTTTGTAATTATCTAATTTATTCGGTAAGTTCTTGCAATTGCCCACTTGTTAGAAGATAGGAGAACTTCAAGAATAAATATAGTAATATAAACTTTGAAAAACTTTGGGGAAGAAATAATAGTGTGTTTATTCATATTCGAAAAGGTTAAAACTTTAGTTTACAGAGGTATTTATGGCAGAACACCATGATGCTCTTAAATGTTCTACTTAATTTAAAATCTGACTGAGGGCATCAAAACTTGTCAACATATACTGTACACAAACAAATGGACACAAACCATAAGGGTGCAACTTGATAAACTTTCTGATGGATTTCACTCCATATTCCAGGTTCCCAAGGGAAGAACATCAGTATGTGAATTTTACAGGATATTGTGTCACTTACTGTGATGCATGAATTTTGTATTTTTCCCTTCAAAATTCTAAAGGACAAAAAGTCACCAGAGATCTGAAGCACATTTCTCCATCCTCCTACCCCCAGTGATGTGTTCTCTTTCTCCTTCCTTCAAATGTCGTTCTTATGTTTTGGTAGGATCAGAGTGACAGTTGATGGGGAGTTTCTGCACTACATTTACCCCTTCCAGTTCCTGGACTCTCCTGAGTGGGACTCACTGAGACCCACAGAGGAAGGCACTTTTCAGGTAAGGGACACAGACCACATAGTTAATGCTTCTCTCCAAACAGATAAACAGTGTCTGCTTAAAAATAAGTAAACAAACAAGTAGAACAACAGATAACACAAGAATAATTATATTTAACTTTGGGATGTACTTTGCAACCGACATGAATTCCCAATTCTGTTTGACTCCTGCTGATTAACGCCGCCTGCCATACAGGTCCAGCAACAAGGAAAATAGATGTTCCCTAAGACAGAAAGGAACCATGATAAATATTCTTTTTTTTTTTTTAAAGAGAGAATGAGAGAGAGAGAGAGAGAAAGGGAGAATTTTAATATTTATTTTTTAGTTATCGGCGGACACAACATATTTGTTTGTATGTGGTGCTGGGGATCGAACCCGGGCCACACGCATGCCAGGCGAGCGCGCTACCACTTGAGCCACATCCCCAGCCCAATGATAAATATTCTTAAGCTTTCCTTTGTATAACTGCATATTTAGGAATTAAAATATAATTAATCGAGATTTGACTATAGCCTAAAAATTGCCAGTGTGACAATTTAGAAAACAGCAAGAACAAAAAACTGCACTGATTACAAAATAAATGTTTTAAAAATTTAAGATGCTGATGAACTTGAGATATCTTCTAGCATCAAAGTGCTTATTGTTACTATTGTGCCATCACATAGCAGTAGTTTTGAAATATAATCATTTTGGTGGGTTCCATTTATTATGTTATACTTTTTTCCTATGGATTGATAATACATATGCATGCATGTAAATACAAATTAATATACATATGCAAAATAGTTATATAAATTGTATACAACAGAACTATAAATTTTGTACTACAGAAACTCAGGGTTAAATGTCTACAGTCTTCAGAATTGATGTGGATTTACTTCCCTAACAATAGACAACTTTATGTTTATAATATCAAGTAGATCTGCCTTCAATAAAATGCAAAATATAAATCCCCAAACTTGGAAAAATAGGTAAGCTGGAGATGAACACAACATTATAAATATTCATATTATAAATTATGTATATCATAATAAGTTATATGGTTTTCTTTTTCTATTTTTTACAATATATTGCGTGTTAGTGGGATTATTTTAACCTAAAGAAGACATCAAGTCAGACTCCCTCAAACTTTGGAGCAGAAAAAATGTGATTTGGTTTCTTGTTTCCTAATCTTTGTTTACATGTGGTCTTGTGTTTTTTAGGTAACCCTCACAGCAGAAACTGATTGTCGATATGTGACCTGGAGGAGAAAGAAATTATATTTGCTCTTTGCTCAGCATCGTTACATCTCCCGCCTGTTTTCGGTTTTAATTGGCAGTGACATTGCAGATAAACTCTATGCCTTGAATGACAGGGTGTATGTAGGAAAAAGATACCACTATGACATTCGGTTACCCAACTACTATCACATGTCAAGTCCACAAATGTCCCGATTGCCACTGACAGAACAGTTTCGGAATTCCAGGGAAATGGTAATGAATGACATCAAAGTCTGAAGTTTTCTAACTACTAAAAAGACTCTTCATCAATCCCCAAATGAAATAGAAAAATAAAGAAAATTGAGCTCACTGATATTTTTATAAAACGAATTCAGAGGCAAGAGGCCACTACCAACTGTTTCAGTCATCTCAACTTTGTGTTGTGAATAAATTTTACAAATTGTTCTTGTATTTCTTATTGTTACCATTGGGGGAAGGCAATGCATAACTGTGGGAAGTTTGCCCTTTTCTGCATCAGAACTGGGAGAATGTAAATTGCACATTCTTCATCATCTTGCCCCGTTGACTTAGGCATTGCTTCTCAAGCAGCTGCCTGCGAGTTCTTACAGCACCACTGCAGGTTGCCAATGCCCCATAAGCATTTCCAGAATTCACTCTTTGGCTACAATCTCTGATGAAAGCAAGATGTATTACCATGGTAAGCAGCAATTATTTATTTTACATGTGAAGTTAATTGATATGCCTAAAAACTAGAATAAATGCAAAAGATAACAATATGCCAAACTTGAAGACTATTTTCTTGCTACAAATGAGTCCAAAGCTTAATCTTTATAATACCATTTAAAAAGAGGCATTACACAGGAAATAAAACTACATAATAGTTACTGAATTTAAAAGACTGCCCATAGACAAATAGTGAAAATGTTGCACAGCATTTCAATTTCAAATGTTCAGCTGAAAGGTCAAGTGTCAGTGGTTTGACTAGACAAAGCCTCATGGTGAATACTCAGCCCACCACATGCCCCCAGGAGTCTGCCTTACACCATTCCTACAGTCTGGTGAAGAAGATGTTGAGAAAGAGACACATCCTTACTTGTAGCTCTGGTCTCTGTCTTTGTCTCTGGTTTTCTGAAATTGATGTGCAGGCTATTTTAATATAAAGATACACATTTAATAAGTCAGTATTGGACACTTTCTATGGCTTCAGTACAGACCTGGGCACTGAGTGTACATCCAGTAACAGATGGGATCCATTCCTCATGGAGCTTACATTCTGAGGGTGAGGGAGAAGATAATAAATCAGAAAAGCCCATGGTTAGGAAATGATAGTGCCGTAAAGAAAGATAAATCAGAGAAGGTGGATAGGAAAGAGCACTGCCATTTTACCAGAGTGTTCAAGGAAGGTGTTTCAGTCAGCTTTTTCACTGCTTTGACCAAAGGATCTTTCAAGAAAAATTAGAGGAAGAAAAGTTTATTTGAGGGCCTCACAGTTTAAGAGGTCTCAGTCCACAGACAGCTCCATTTCTCAGGGCACGAGGTAAGGCAGAACATCATGGCAAGAAGAGTGTGGTGGAGGGAAGCAGCTCAATACACCACATCAGGAAGCAGAAAAAGAGAACTCTGTTTAATAAGCACAAAATATATACCCCCAAAGGCACACCCCCAGGTCCCACCTCCTCCAGCCACAACCTACCTGCCTACAGTTACCATCCAGTTAATCCCTACCAGGGGATTAATTCACTGATTGGGATAAGGCTCTCATAACCCAATCATTTCACCTCTAAACCGTCTTGCATCATCTCATGAGCTTTTGGAGGACACCTCACATCTAAACCATAAGAAGGCCTTAGCAAGAAGGTAATGTCTGAACAAGGACCTGAAGGAGGCAAAGGAACATTCCATGCAGATATCTGGGGGAGAGCAATCAGGGCAGAGGGGACAGCACATGAGAAAGCCCTCAAAGCATAACAGGCTTTTTCCAGGAGTGGTTGGAAGGTAAGCAAGACGACAGCAGAGCAGACACTAGGGATTGAGAGAGAAGTAACTACAGGCATATTGGGTAAGGCCCAATAAGTCATGTAGGCATTTAGACTTCTCTTCAGAGAGTGACCAGAGCCATTGTGAAATTTGAAATAGAAGAGTGATATGATATGGCCTGGTTTATAGGAGGACTCTGGCTAGCCTGCAAAGAACTGATTGGGGACAGGGAGGGCAACAGTAGACTTGGAAAGGAAGATCAGGATTCAGAGTGAGATGTCCACTGAACATTAAAGTAGACAGGCGGCTATGAGTCCAGATTCGAGAGAAAGATCTGAGCTAGAGACACAACTTTGGAATAGTTAGCATATAGATGGTTTCTGAAGCTATAAACCCATGACATGGCCAAGGGAATAAGCCTCAATACCTGGCATCCAGCACTCTAATGCTGAGGGGATGGGAAGGTGGAGGTGGGGAAGAGTCAGCAAAGGAGATGAGAAGGAACAGCCAGTAAGACTGGAAGAACACCTGGAGAACATGGGGTCCCAGAAGCCAAATGAAGAAAGTGTTTCCAGGAGAAGGGAGTGACAAACTGTGTCAAACATGGCTGAGACTAAACCATTGGGTCAAGCGACACAGAAGTCACTGGTGGACTTAGCAGCAACAGTTTTAGTGGAATGACTAGGGATGAAAACTTTAGTGAGGCAGGTTAATGAGGGAGGCAAGGCGTAGGGAGAACAAGAATAGGTATGTGTTTTAAGCAGTTCTGATGTGAAGGGAAATAGAAAGGGACAGTAATCTCAACAGGAAGTGGAGTCCAGAGAGGTATTGTTTGCTGTTTTCAAGGCAAGAAATAATGGCCTGTGGATGGGAATGACCCAAAAGTGAAGGGTGAGTGTCTGGACTGAGGACCTTGAGCAGGTGAACTGCTGATGGGATCCACTGGACTTAAACAAGACCATGGAAAATTGATCATGGTAAGAAGAGGAGGCAGAGCCCTTGGGAGTGTGGTTGTTAGCAAGGGAGAAAGGTGGTACGAGCTCATGAGAGTTCCCTAGGGATGACTTTTATTTTGTTAGTGACCTAGGAGGCACAGTCAGCGAGGGAAATGGGAGACAATGTATTGGGGTTATGTAAAGCATATTACTTTTTCTGTATGTTAGCATGCACTGTAAGTGGGACACTGTGACAAAGTCTGAATCATTAACCTGAGTGAGCTACTGAATGATTCAAGGTCAGCTTGAGCTAAGGGAACAGCTGGGATGATTTATTTTTTCCGGTCTCTGGCTACACATGGCCATCACAGGTAGCTCTTACAAGCAGACACAGTGGCAGCTATCTGCTGGTACAAAGGCTTTTATGAAGCCCACTGGCTAAACAGTGGGGCTTCACAGTGGATTTGAAGAAATTCAGATTTTTCCATCTTTAAGACTGTATGGTATTAAGTGTTAAAATAAGAGAATTCCATCTTAGTGAATACCAGGTACTAATTTAAGTATTAATTTAATAGGGCCTAATTATTAGATAACTTTCTAACCATGAAAGCCACACTGAAATGGGATATATTTTTTTGGCTTAAATTACCTGGCATGTGGAGAATGAGAAGACTTTATATACAAGTTTTCCAGAAATCTAACTATTTTTAGTATGGGGAGGAAGGAACACAAAATGGGATGAAGGGATGCTGAAAGAGGGAGGAGAGGGATGCTTGAAACCTCACAGTCTGCTTCCATGCACTCTGCCCCCCAAGGAAATCATTGTTCTGAGATTAATCTAAGAACAGATTAATTAATTAATTGAAAGTATGTCTCTGAGCCATTACAGAGTGAGGAATTTTTCTTTCCCCTTCAATAGTGGAGCAAAAGGAAATTCATTTGCCCTCTACTCATCTAGATAGTCCTGGATGTCATATTGTAACACTGCCCGTACTCAGAAGGACAGAATTGATTTGACAGAGCAGTTACAAAGTGATACTCCTAACTAAACAGACAGAAACCATAAGAAAAACAAACTAGGCAGACAGTCCATGTTATTGTAAAAGCAGTACGTTATACAATATGATCTACATGAGATGCCTGATTGAGCCAATTTATGCTCATGTATTGAGCATACATCCATACATGGCATTGGATGCTCTTCCTAATTGTGTTCCATGCTCCCCTATATTGTACACTGTTAAAGAAATTAACCTTTAGAAATGATGTCCCAAATTAATATTATATTTTATAAAACTATCTATACATATCAAAGAGATCAATGTACCAAATTAATTCCACTATTTTTTGTCATACTAAAATGTAATATATATACACATAAAATACAAATAAATATTAGTATTATATAGACCTTTTATAATAAATCAACAGTTTAATTTGATAAAATTATACATTACTTGAAGACCCAAATTCCTAAGTTATGAAAAGATGCAAAATTAAAACATTAGTTACTTTAGTTCTTAGTCATCTCACCATTAGTATTACTGTCATTTTAATAATGAATTGTACATTAGCATGTAGTATCCACATGATTTGAGCATAATTTGAAGTTTTATTATTATGCTAAGTTTGACTACTTTTAATACCTGCTAGCTATTAAAGATTCACAGGGAACTTTGAAATATGATTTTTCTTCTTAAGAACTGATTTGTGCCTTGAACTATAATTTACCCCTTTACTTTTTTATTTCAATTAAGACTTTGGTGATCTTAATAAGGGTAATTTTATTTTATTCATAGGATTCCAAAATATTTTTTTAAACATAATTTTATAGTAGGATTTTAGCTCCACTTGATACAAAACAAGATGTTTTGGGTCATCAAAACCAAAATTACTATTCATTAAATGTAAAAATTATCTCTCAAATTATAAAACACGGTTTTACATCCATTTAGTACTTCATAGTTTACAAAGCACATGCCTACACATGATTTCATTCACTTGTTTCCTGGAATCCCATTTTATGGAGAAGGATTAGAGGCTGAATCACAGAAACGGTGACACTCAAGCTTAGCTGTAAGTCAGTATCCTCGCATTTTTCATGCTACAGGTTCTCCTGATTGTATTCCTGACTTGGAGAGCAGTCAAATGCCCCCAATCTGAATTGAATGAAGATTCAACGCCAAAATGCTAATTACATATCTTGGAATTTGTCAGTGATCCCATGAGGAACGTGAGCCAAATGAGAACCTGTCTTCTGAATCGTCAGCAGTTAGCTGGAGCTCAAACACAGTCTACAAGTAAACTGTGTAATCAAGTGTAATGCTATTAAAATGTCTGGAAGTTTATACAGGGAAAGAGCAGGGCCAAGTTTCATTGATACAGTTTAAATAAGTTCTTTAAATTTGAGGTCTGTCCAATTTCATTTCAGATATTTCCACAGCTTGTGTGAGATGTCTCTAGATGCTTTATGCTCCTTGTGATACAGTTTCTCTCTCTTACTTCGGGTAGAATAAAACTTCATTTCCAATGAGACTTTGTAAGCTAAAGCTTTTTCAAATAGTATCCAGTAAGGGTTCCAAGATATGGAAGAAATTTTTGATTTGATAAAAGTGGTTTCTAAAGAACAGGCTATTACTATGGGGTGTACATTGGTTCTCTTGAGAGAAAAGTTTAGCCCATGAATAAGCACAATATCTGTTTTTCTGAAACAAGGGAATTCTCTCCCAGTCTGTATACCTCATTCTTCACTTGGGAACAGGGCCTGACACATAACAACTTTGTAAATATTTGTGGCATGGAAGGAAAGTACTCATACCTGTTCTTGAATCAGTATCTGGATATTCACACCGAATCTAGCTCCTGATTTGATTTCAATTCTGCAGTGCCATTGGCAATTTTATCATGGAATAAGGCCTAAGACCTATAAAAAAAATGCCATTTTTTTTTTCTTGCTGAAGCTGTTGAAATGAGCTTGAACAACACCTGTTCAGAATGCACATTTATTAGTCTTTTGGTTCCAAGATCACACTTTGGCCTGAAAATCTGCAAAATTAATTTGCTTAGAGACTCTTTGTGTTGAATGTGTTAAGAGATGAAGTTAGGCATATTGGAAGTTGGAAGAATTTATGTGAATAGACAGTTCACACACTGGGCAGCTCCTGAGCACAAGAGGTTCAGCACTCCCCTGTTTGTGGGCTGGAAACTGTATGTATGTGTTCGGGGCAAGACAAATAGAATGTACTGGACTGGTTAAAATGGAAAGTCCCCAGTTAGAGGTTGTTTGGTGGTTTCTGGTGGGTAGAGCCTCTACTTGGAGGTTGTTTGGCGGTTTCTGGTAGGTTGGCTTACGTTTCATTTTACAGCATATGCTGGGCTTTGGTTTGCTTAGGTAGGAACTCAAGGCACTGGAGCCCTCTCAGCCTAATGGCCTCCCAATTAAATTTTTTAAAGAACAGAAAGTGAAAATAAATTATTATGTCTCCTGTAAATAATTTCCTTTTAAATGATAAATAATGTGGCTGGTATTTGTATTTCATTTTTCTGAAAAACAAATAGTTTGGGAGTGTCTCTGACCTCACTTTCTATTTCAAATTTTCTTTGCAAAATTCATCCCTGGTCTAATGCTCAGTAAAAAGCAAATTCTGATTAAATTCTTTCTGAAAAACAAGAATACAATGTGCAGCAGGTATGAACTGAAGAGACACTGATTCAGCATGTGTGAAACACACCTTTCCTTTAACTTGCTATTGACCCCATCTGCTCTCACACCCCCTTTCCAATGATGACAGAAAAAAAATCATCCAGACCATTAAAATAAGTTTCTCTCTATTTTAGGCAGTTATTTAAAATGAATCCCTCATCTTTCTGTTTCCCTCTTTGTTCCAGGGATTCAGGGATAAGTTTACATGGCCCCATGGCATAACACAATCTCACCTTATCCTTGGGTCAGCTGCTTTGTTACTTGACCAATCCTTCTCTCTGGGTATCTGGCTGTTGGCCCCTAGAGGTGGCTGCCTCTGCTGCTGCTTCTGACATTGGGATCTCTACCTTCTTCCCAACTACAGCAGCCTGACTCAGGCAATTCCCATTCACCAGACCACTCAGTGTTTATGAATGAACCAATGAATCGTGAAGGAATCTCTGGGTTAAATCATTTGGCTCCATCATCTCTTCCTACTTTCTCCAAACCTGTCTTTACCAAATTGTTCTTGCTGTTCCATCACTAATCAGGGAGAAAGGAGGAAATGGAGGTAACAATGGGGAGTCTGAGGGGGGGCAGGGGAGTGGGCTGTCAAAATCACAGTGGGAAGGTCAGTATAATTTCAACAAATTGATATAACCCTATAGAATATTAACTGCCATTTTGTCGATATTTATTAATTCTATTAGAAAGATAATGTGACCATATTATAAATGAGTCAGAATAGAAAAAGAGAATACTTTCACTATTCTAATTCAATTTCTATTGACATATTGGTATATATTTCTTATGTTATTTTGCCTATTCATAATAATTTAAGTTGTAAAACACAATTTTTAAAAATTTGTTCTAATTAGTTATGCGTGACAGTAGAATGCATTTTGACACATCATACATAAATGGAGTATAACTTCTCATCTGTCTGATTGTACATGATGTACATAGAGTTGTACAGGTCATGTAATCATATAACACATAGAGTAATAATGTCCGATTCATTCTACTATCATTCCTACCCCCAGGATCCCTCCCCTCCCTTCACTTCCCTCTGTTTAGTCCAGAATACCTTTATTCCCACCCCTCCTTATTGTGAATTAGCATTGGCACATCAGAGAGAACATTCAACTTTTGGTTCTTTGGGATTGGCCTGCCGCAGTCTGGGTGGGCACAAATGCCGCAGTCTGGCTGGGCACACTGCTGATAGTAGGCCCACCCTGGCCCCTGGGGACTCAACCCCCAATTCTTTGTTATGCATGTCAATGTGGCCAGCTCACAAGGCCATGACGCAGGCTTACGGTTCCCTGTTTATCTGCCTCACACATATGTGTCTCGGGAACATCTTGACCTGTTCGAGCCTCCTAATAGGGGACGGTGACATGACGGTAACCCAAGGACGCAATTATTACTCTCCCCTCCTCACTTTTGAGTAATTTCCCGCAACTGTTAAAAAGATATATAAGGGGAACAAATTTGGCAATAAAGCGCGGGCGCACACGCTCCCTCCTGGATGAAGAACCTTGGTGTCCTGTGTATTTTTAACCCCGCCGTCCCTCGCCGGACTCGGCTCTGTTAGCCGGACGCGGCACACACAATCACGAGCCACCACACAGCTTGTAGATTCAAACAGGAACTCTTTATTCCCGAACTCACACCAGCTGTCTACAATCACGTTCTGGGGAAATCCACGTTCTCTGCCCAAATCCACGTTCTCTGCCCAAATCCACCTCCACTGGGCATCTCTCTCCCAAAAAATACTGTCTAAATCCCGTGAGAACTCAAGGGGAACTCAGGCAGCAGGATATGCCCTATTCCCAGCAGGAATAATCTTAAACCTTAAACCTGGAACCTAAACCGGGAACGCCCTAAACACGATTATCTTAAACCGGGAACGCCCTAATCCGCCTTGGTCCTTGAGCAAGGTCACCTACATTCAATGTCACTGCAACATGGGGTACGCTGGCAAGGAAATTGTCATACCTACTTGGCTAATGGCTCCCAGCATTGGCCTATTTCGCTTAGCATAATATTCTCCAGTTCCATCCATTTATCGGCAAATGCCACAATTTCATTCTTCTTTAGGGCTGAGTAATATTCTATTGTGTATATATACCACAGTTTCTTTCTTTTTTTAATATTTATTTTTTAATTGTAGTTGGTTGGACACAATACCTTTATTTTATTTATTTTTACGTGGTGCTGAGGATCAAACCCAGGGCCTCGCATGAGCTAGGTAAGCGCTTTACCACTGAGCCACAACCCCAGTCCCCCACAGTTTCTTTATCCATTCATTTATTAAAGGTCATCTAGATTGGTTCCATAGTTTAGCTTTTCAGAATTGAGCTGCTATAAATATTGATGTAGTTGCATCACTGTAGTCTGCTTATTTTAAGTCCTTTGGGTATAAAACTAGGAGTGGGATGACTGGGTCGAATAGTGGTTCCATTCCAAGTTTTTTGAGGAATCTCCTTACTTCTTTCCATAGTCATTGCACCAATTTGCAGTCCCACCAGCAATATATGCGTCTACCTTTCCCCCCACATCCTTGCCAACATTTACTGTTACTTGTGTTCTTTTTTTAAATATTTTTTTAAATATTTTTTTAAATATTTTAAATATTTTTGTAGATGGACACAATTCCTTTATTTAATTTATTTTTTTATGTGGTGCTGAGGATCAAACCTATCTCCTCATATGTGCAAGGCAAGTGCTCTGCCACTGAGCCACAATCCCGCCTTGTTATTTGTATTCCTGATAATTGCCATTCTGACTAGAGTGAGATGGAATCTCAGTGTAGTTTTGATTTGCATTTCTCTAATTGCTAGAGATGTTGAACATTTTTTCATATATTTGTTGATTGATTATATTTCTTCTTCTGTGAAGTGTCTGATCAGTTCCTTTGCCCATTTATTGATTGGGGTTTTTTTTTTTTTTTTGGTGTTAAGGCAAAACACAATTTAAAAAAAATATGTACCACATCTTCTACTAGAAAAACATTTACTAATTCTTCTATTGCAAATGCATACAATAATTCAATCAACCAATATTTCTGAGTTGCAAATGTATGCAAATAACATGTGAGGTACCCTGTAGATAAGAAATATGAGTCAGAAACACTTCCTACCCTCTAGAACTTACAACCTAGGAGAAATGACACTTTTACACAAATATGTAAAAGGTAGCAAGTGATAAAGACCAAAACAGAAATAAAGAGAGTATCTGTAACCCTGGGGAATATATACTTCTATAATATCACTTTAAAGTGGGAAACACATGCCAACCTGTTAGGTCATTGATAATAAAGAAGTATTGAATGTCAAGTGAGTAATAGTAATATTTTCTACTACTTTTTCCCCATTCAGCATCCATTTTCTAGGTACTAGAAGTTTTATTTATTCATTAAGTCAAGTCATATGAAAAGTTCAAAACATATGGGAGATTCCCTGACTTGTTTCTTTCATGTCCAGAAAGTTTGTAACCTTAATCTGTTCCATCTTTAAAAGTCACCAAAATTAATCATGGTAACAACACTCAATCTTATATAGAATCTTGAGCTTTTTTTGCAGGGCTGGAGGTATTGAGTATTGAACCTATAAGGGCTTTACCACGGAACTTTTTATTTTAAGACAGGGTCTCCCTAAGTTGTTTAGGGCCTTGCTAAATTGCTGGGGCTTGTCTTGAACTTGCAATACTCCTGCCTCGATCTATGAGCCACTGGGTTTACAGGTGTGTGCCATCGTGCTGGGCACATTTTGAGCTTTTAAAAGTAATTGTAGAGTCTTATCTGACTCCATAACAACCAAGCTAAGATACAAAGTGCTGACATTATTCCTATTTTATAGACAAGCAATTTGCATAGTTTTCAGTCTTAGGTCCCCTTTACATTTTTAAAAGTTACTGAGCAAAAACAAACAAACAAACAAAAAAAATTTCTATTTTTAATCAGTATTTAAGATCTTAAAAATTAAAGGTAATAAATTATAAAATCATATTTACTTTAAAATAACAAACTCATTACATGTTAACATATTTTAACAAAAAATAATATATTTTTCAAAACAAAAAAATATGTAGAGAGAAGAGATTCAGCCCATGGAAAACACTGTACACTCACAGGAAAATGAGAATGACAGACAGAAAATAATATCTTATTATTATTATTATTATTATTATTATTATTCAATGAAAATATTTCTGGCCTGTGGACCCCTGAAGAACCTTGGGACCTCACTCTGAGAAACACTGTAAAAGTGACGGCACTGAGGCTTGGAGAAGTAAAGCCATGTGCTTAAGATTATCCAGCAGGTTAATAACAGAGGTGGAACTAGAATCCTGTACCTTCTTGCCTCTTTGAGGAACATTTTTCATACCATAATATTAATAATTTATTTCCTCAAATATTTATTTTATACCTATTTATTTATCACCAAGCATAGTGACTGGCATCACCATTTATCTATCTGACCCTGCAAGGCAGAAATATCAGTATTGGGCTGGAGCTGGAATGCAGTGGTACATGAAATATCAGTGTAATCCTTAATTCAGACATTTGTCACCCATTCCAAACTGGTCGACAAAATGCTTTATGAATCAGAGCTGGGAGCTCAGTGGTAGAGTACCTGCTCAGCAGATGCTGATCCCAGTACCATAGGGAAAAAAATAGAAAGGACAAAAACCTCATATCTGGCCTTATTTTCATATTTACTGTCACTGCCTTAGAA
Organism: Marmota flaviventris; assembly: GCF_047511675.1. Lineage (NCBI taxonomy): Eukaryota > Metazoa > Chordata > Mammalia > Rodentia > Sciuridae > Marmota > Marmota flaviventris. The sequence continues at coordinate 57,754,614 of NC_092503.1, forward strand.
TAAACCATTAATATTTTTTATCTGGATTGTTCAAACAGTTTAACTGCTCTTTGTCTTTCATTTCGACTCATCTTCCTCTTTGCATCTACCTAGAAAACTAATCCTATTAATGCACTAGCCTGCTTATATTCCTCTTAGGGCTCTTAATTGACTAAAGGATAAAGTCCAAATTAGAAATGCTCCATTTCTTTTAGATGCCATCTTCTGAGCTTATAATATATTCATATATTTCCCATCAGATAAAATGGTGGATGTAAAAAATCATAAGAAATCCCTAAATTGAGGTATGCAGTAAAAATGCACATAAGCAGTGTTGTATATAAGCCAAAATTATCTTCTGTCAGAAACTTTTACCCAAAGTATTTTCATTCCTTTCATATATTAAAAGGAGATTTGAAGACTAAAATCCCACTTTTCAAAGCACTTTTGTCTTTCTTCTTTTATAGAAGTGTGTGAGGGTGTATGTAATTGTCAAATCGAATATCATGATTATTGTGTGGAGCTCTAGATTGTGCTAAATTGATTTTGGATTAAAGAAATGTTTCATCCTGTTTACTATTTTTTATGCAAAATGATGAAACTACAAGTATGTGGCTTATAAATATTTTATTAGGTATTATATATGTATTTAGCTAGAGAGGTGTCTTATTCTCATGAATTTATTACTACAATTTAAGTAGTAGTAATAATAAAAATTTGCATTTAAATAATTCTTTTCTCCTGGGAATTCTGAGTGCTTTTGCACATCAATTAATGTTGGATGGCAGTATCATCCTTCCCAACTTTATTATTCCATCTTTCTAATGTGTTGCTTTGGGTTTTGTTTCAGCCCTATGTCAATTACTTGGCTGGCTATTATCAGGCCTCCCATTTGCCTCCAAAACCAGCCATTTTTGAGAGTTGATTTGTAAAACAATGATATTATACAATAGAAACTCCATGATTGAAAACTCTGCTTTCACCAGATACAGTTTAAAAGTCATTCCATGGCTTTACTTTCAATGATAGTCTCATCTATATCATCTTATTAAGAATTGTAGTTAAAAAAGGAATTTTTCTACCATTTATATATTTTCCTTTCTAACCATTAAATACCTCATATAAACAAGTTACTTACATATGGAAAAAAAAAAGTACCTTAACAATTCCATCCTTAGGGACCCAATGGCTGCCACATTTCTCTTCCCAGAAAGGAGAGGTGCAAGTTGATACAGAGGTAATCTTCTGGGGTCTGTGGATTCATAGGAAGTCACAAAAGGGAAAGAACAAGAAAGAAGAGAGGTTGTCACTACAGTTGCTGCCAAACCTTTTAGTCTGCCTTCTGGGGATAGCTGACTGGGCCTGGATCAGGTTTTGTTTTGAAGATCCAACTTGGCTCCCTGCCTTTGAGGCTTCTTTGGGAATCAAATGGAAGTCAGAGCAACTTCTCTGATCTTTAAAAAAAAAAAAAAAAATTTTTTTTAAACATGATTCTGTTCTGCCTGGTTACTTATAATGAATTTCTTCATTTTGAAATAATGTCCTAAAGGATTAGGAAAGCCTGTTAAAGGCTTCACCTGTGACCTTTGTAATTATTAACATTTAAAACAAAAAAATTCACAAGTAGAACTCCTTTGTTTTAGAAGAAAAACCATGTAAGAAAGAATAGACAGAGGGAATTTCAACGCTCTAATCTTTGACATTAAGTCACTGTATGCACATTTCTGCCAACCCAAAAATAGGTGAATTACTGTAACTTAGCTCTGCCAATGCCCAGTTTCCAAGATCTATATTCTTGCATATTTCATAAGTTTGCCTTTGAAGTCAATATCTCATTTCTGGCTACTCCAGGGAAATTCCAAACCACTGGAAATTTTAGCATGCAGCAAAGTCTTGTAATTTATAGCAAGTTTTGTTTGAAATGTCTTGTGTGTGCTGTATTTCATCTATTTAAAATAGTCAAGTGCATAGAAAATGAAGCTACGCCTTAACTATTCCACGTGTTCACAGGACAGTTTAATTAGTTCTTCAGACTAGGGAATTTTGATGACTGAGATTCATTTCAATTAAACAAGTAAACTGAAATGCAAATAATTTTCATCGATTGTATACTATTGTGTACATTGTGTACTATGTGCAGAGCACTACAAGGGGGGATAGAAAAGATACCCTATGGTTAGAGTAGGTAGCTAGACAGACATGAGCAGGGGAGGTGGGGAAAGGAAATTCAGGTGGTGCCCCTGGGCCATGTCCCATGGCAGTTACACTGCTGGGGACTGCCTTCCTTTGGTCAAACAGCTCCCTGTCAATCTGGAGAAAATGGATTAGTCAGAGTCTCAGGGACTGGAGCATGCTCAGAAGCACAGAGATGCTGTCCTTGGGTGATCCAGGGTTCATTGTAATATCACTATATCATGGTTCCCCTCCCTGAGACCCGATACCCCCCCCACACACACTGGGTTTCACTACAAAAGCCCATAAGACAGCCCCCTTTCTCTTGGGCAGGTCAACTCCACATTCGCATGCTTCTCTCCTTGATGTTCTGCCTCACCACAACAAGCCCAGAATCAATGATGTCCAAGTGACCGTGGACTGAAACCACGAGTCAAAATAAATCTTTCATCCTTTAAGTTTATTTCCTCAGCTATTTTGTCACAGTGATGGAAAGCTAACTAACACATGTATCATTGTTGGCGTTCCAATTGTGACAAATGAGCCACACTAACATAAAATGTCAATTATCAGGGTAATAATGAGCAGGCGGGAGAGTAGGTATATGAGAACTTTCTCTACTATTTACTCAATCATCTCTGAACTTAAACTGATCTAAGAGAAGTCTACTCATGTTTTTTAAAAGCAAAAGAAATTGAAGAGTAAGCAATGAGGTTAGTTGTCAAACTGGTCAATGAAAAAGTTAATGCAACATTTAATGAGAACCTGGAGCTGGGTATATTGGAATATGATGATAATCTTAGCTAAGGAGGCTTAGGCAGGATGATTGCTTCAGCTCAGGAGTTCAAGGCCAGCCTAGACAGTGTACCAAAAATGTCCCCCCAGCCACAGAAAGAAAGAAGGAAAGAGAAAAGAAAAGAGAGAAACTTGAGTTCAGAAAGAATCTAATTAAATTGTTTACTGATCCATCTTTGGCTAGCATTGTCTATAGACTATATCAGAAGAAGCTATGGTCTCCATGAAATTAGGAGTGACAACTGAAATAAAGCCTCCACTGATGTAACCCATGGGCATGTACTGGCTAAGAAAATACTTCTATTTGACATTACATACATACCACTAAGACCAGTGACACTTTCAGGTCTTGTTTTACTTCTACAAAACTTATTCTGTCTGAACTTTGAAGTCTCATCAGGATTTTGTCCAACTGGTAGAGTTAGACTAGAATAACCATAGAGAAATAAAGGTAGAGGGGCTGGGATATAGCTCTCACAGGCACAAGACCCTTGGTTCAATCCTCAGCACCACAAAAAAAAAAAAAAAAAAAGAGAGAGAGAGAGAGAGAAATAAAGGTAGAAATAACTGTCTATGCCAATCCAAACTATACTGGCCAGAGTTTTTACAAAATAGACAGGCTGCCCTATATTGTGTTCTTTATGCATCTTGCTCTTTTCATTGTACACATCTGTGTGAGACACCTCCTTGCTTCATATAATTCTCAAGTAATGCTCAGATCCTTTCAAGTTGGCCTTTCTAAGGCTAGCAGGAGGAGACCAGGGAGGCAAACCCAGGGTTTTTTGTCCAGAATTTTTATTTTGAATTTATATTACAGATTTGGTATTCATGTATCTATGATAAGTAATTAAAACACGATAAGATACTTGTTATAAATTATGGTTTTAGTCCTAAAAGAGGGTGTGAGCCAGCTTTCCATTACAGTAAAAAAAATACATGAGACAAATCAACTTTAGAAGTGAAAAGGTTTGTTTGGGTTCATAGTTTAAAGGGGTTTCACTCCCTAGTAGTTGGCCCAGATACTGTGGGACCTGTGGTGAGAAGCAGCACATCATAGCATAACTGTGAGTTGGAAGCAGCTGCTCACCTCATGGTAGGTGGGAAGCTAAAGAAAGAGGGGCAGGGCAGAGTTGTGGCTCAGTGGTAGAGTGCTTGCCGGGCATGCATGAGGCACTGGATTTGATCCCGGCACCACATAAAAAAATAAAATAAACAAAATAAAGGTATTTAAAAAAAGAAGTGTCGGGTTGGGGTTGTGGCTCAGTGGTAGAGCGCTTGCCTAGCATGCGTGAGGCACTAGGTTTGATCCTCAGCACCACATAAAAATAAAATAAAGGTACTGTATCCACCTCCAACTAAATGTTAAAAAAAAAAGTTTAAAAAAGTGTCTTGTTTAAAAAAAGAAGAAAGAAAGAGGGAGGAGGGGGTCTCAATATCCTCTTCAAAGGTATACCCCCAAAGACCTAGCTTCCTCCAACCATACCTATCTCTTCTAAAGATTCTACTATAGGCTGGAGACCAAGTCTTTGACACAGAAGCCTTTGAGGGACATTTCAGATCCAAACTATGACAAATGAGTTACAGAAAGAGGATAAGTTTGTTTCAAAACTTCCCTTTCATCAAAAGCCTACCAACCAAGAAAAGCCTGGGACCAGACGGATTCTCAGCCAAATTCTACAAGACCTTCAGAGAAGAATGAATACCAATACTCCTCAAATTATTCCATGAAATAGGAAAGGAGGGAACCCTTCCAAACTCATTCTATAAATCTAGTTTCACCCTAATGCCAAAACAAGACAAAGACAAGGAAAGAAAACTTCAAATTCCCTGATGAACATAGACCAAATAATATACTAAACAGTGTATGAGCTTGCCATCACTGTTACAAAATACCTGAGAAAATCAGCTTAAAAGGATGAAATGTTTATTTTGACTCACAGTTTCAGAGGTTTCAGTTCATGGCCACTTGACCAGGTTGCTTACCTTTCTGTGGCCATACAGTACATAAAGGTGGGAGCAGGAGGAGGAGGTGAGGAGGGAAGCTTCTTATTATATAGCAACCCTAGCAGCCCACAAGCAAAAGGTCAGGGTCCTAATAGCTCCTTCAAGGGCATGCCAGTTTTTGGACAGCGACTATGGTAACTTCCTTCCACTAGGCCACACCACCTCCTAATAGTGTCACAGGCAGGGAACCAAGCCTTCAACATAGGGGCTTTTGGGGGTTCTCCAGATCCAAATTATCCCACACAGTAAGCTAGTACTAGGGACAGAATTCAAACCTTGTTGGTACCACAGTCCATATTCATGAAGGCCAGGCTGCATGCCTCTTTGCTAGAGACTTGGCCAGTGTCTTCCAGAACACACACACACTCTCTCTCTCTCTCTCTCTCTCTCTCTCTTTTGAGAGAGAGAGAGAGAGAGAGAGAGAGAGAGAGAGAGAGAGAGAGAATTTTAATATTTATTTTTCAGTTTTCGGCGGACACAACATCTTTGTTTGTATGTGGTGCTGAGGATCGAACCTGGGCCGCACGCATGCCAGGCGAGCGCGCTACTGCTTGAGCCACACCCCCAGCCCCCAGAACTCTCTTTACAATGTACACACAGTGGTCTTTTTTATACTTGGATCAACTATATTTGGCACGCATGAATGACCCCATATTCCAATAACTGGGGAAAATTCTATAATATAATGGGACACTTCTGGTGGAAACTGGATCCCTGTCTCACAGTTCTCATTTGTCCTACAGCTCTTCCCAACCAATGTCAACTCTTCATTTCTGTAATTTTCCCTGCATTTCTTACCTAATATTGTTGTCCAGTAAACAGTCAAGATTGATTGGAGCATAATTTCATATCTTACTTTTCAATTATTGGTCCCAAATCTATGTGGCAAAAATGCAAGGTGGGGCTTTGCCCACAACCAAGGGCCCTGCAGCACCACGGGAAGGCCAATTTCGGATAAGAACCCTTCTTGGAAAAAGAAAAAATAATAATAAAAAAATAAGGTGGCATGTGTCAAAAGTCTGTGTTGTGTGGCTTCTAGAGCGACACCAGCAGGGTGGGGCACTCGCTGGAAGGTGGTGTCCTGCGTCTTTGTGAAATCAATGTCCAGCCTCCACCGCCAGACTCCGAAGCTCAGTTGCACACACATGGGGACATTCCCTGCTTGTGGGCGAGTGTCCTAGAAAAGAGTTATGTGAGTGGGTCGTTCAACTTTTGGGGAAAATGAAGAACCAGTTTTCCTATCTTGTCCCTAGTTCTCCAATTATCCTCATGGGGATGGGAGACCAAGACCCCTGGCCCAAAAAGGCCGTCTGCCACCATTCATGCCCAAACAAGGGCAGAATTCAGAAGTAGAAAGGAAGTGAGGAAGAAACAAGCGGGCGTTTCAAACTGATAACACGTGTGTGCAGAAAGGCCGAGGAGCTGGTGCTGGAGCTGGAACAGCCACGCTGGGAGTCCGGGTCCCGCGCTGTGCTCCGCCTGCCTGGGGAGAGCCTGCGGCCGGCGCGTGCGCGGTGCGGCCCCAGCCCCGGCCTCCGCCGCCGCAGTCGCAGCGATGCCTATTTTAGTCAAAGCCGCGGCGGGCGCTGGGACCTGCCCGGGGCGACCCAGTCTCCGAAACCGCCTGCGGGCCGAGGCTCCTGCTTTGGGCGCCCGTCGAGCCGCTGCGTCGCTGTTCCGCTGCCCTGCCTTTCCATCGCCAAACTTTGGCCAGCGACGCCCGGGCTCCGTGCCGGGGACAAACCAGGTAAGGAGCCGGAGGGAGGCACAGCTGCCGCCGGCTCTCCCTGGGTGCCGCTCTTTTGCAGCCCTGAGCTCCGGGAGCTAAATCGGGAAGCGAAAGTTGTACCCAGCTCCGCTGAGAGCAACTTTGTTGGCCTCCGGGGCAGCTGCCAGTGTTTAGCGCCCCGGCCAACAAGAGCGCCGCCCTCTGCCCTGATCGCTGTCCGCGCGCTCGCGGCGCTCCCTGTCCTTGGAGGCCACCCATCTGCTCTGGTTTGGGCATCGCGACCACAGACCCTTGGATGTCAGCTGCCAAAGCTCGGGTCAGACAGTGCCCGCGTCCCCAGGCGCTTGACCCACCGGGTGCCGGCTCCCGCGCTCTGCAGCGGGCAAATCCTTTGGCGAGCTCGGAGTCTCTCTCCCTGGGGATCCCGGGGCTCCCGGTCCCTGAGCACTGCACGGCTGCCCCGACCGCGGAGACTGCGTGCAGTCAGGTGCAGGGTGTCGCCCATCCCGGGTCCGCGGTAGAAGTGCGAGGTGGGGCACCGTGCTAGCACCGCACTTCTCGCGGCACAGGATCGTTTAGTCCCGGAGATCAATTGACCCCGACCGTTCTTTAAAGACCAAGGTGAGCGGGGCCTCAGGAGAGCAAATGACTCGGTCCTCGCCACGTACTCCGCTTAGTTCCCGAGCCTTTGGGAATTGGGTTGTTGGCCAGACAAGTCTCAGAAACTGCCTGCTTTGGAGCATGAACAACTGCGTAAAGACTCTCAGCCATAATGCCATTTGCCATTCCGGAGATGTTTGAAGATTCAGTTAGAATAACAAAATTAATTAAGTCTATTAGCAAGGTTTTACTCCGTGCTGTTTATCTTAATTTTTGTAGTTTGGTTAAGGTTTAACATTAGCTTCACCATTTAGCTATTTAGCCTTGCCAATACCTACTTGAAAAACAAGTTATATAGGATTTTACTAGAACAGGTAATTTAAGGAATTAGACTTTGAGGATCTGACGAGAAAAAGATAACTCTTCTTGATTTAGTCAAAATTAATATGAAAGTTTACCAATTTACCAGTCTAACCTTCCTCACACCCATTCATTCTCTGTTTAGGGGCAGTTCAACATAAGACATTTAAGTCCACTCAGTAGTAATCAACATAAGCTGAAACCCATAAGATCCCATCAATATTTAATGACAAGTGGTAAGTGGCATTTCACAATAGATACATATTATATCTATATATCTAGCTGTATCTGCATATCTTTAATAAGGTGTGGTGCACCAAAATATGTTTTAGGATGATCCTAAATTTTTAAATTTGCCGTTGATATTTTTTGGTTCCTGTGTCCTGGATTGTAGTTTTCCTGGGCCAGAAATTGGGACTTTTAATGCCACTTTAAGAACTTTCAAATGCCTAAAATTGAATCACAGTGGACTTAGTAGGCAAAATTAGTATAATGGAGTGGCTGCAAGGGGGAATGTGATTAAGTCGTTACATAAACCATAGACCTTTAAAACTTGAAGGAATTTCAAAGACCATCTAGTCCAGCTGCCTCTATTCCAAGGCAGAAACAGACTGAGGAACAGCAGTAACTTTGCCTGGCTTATGTGGCTCCCTGGTGGCTTGTGCAGAAGCTGACTGTCAGCCTAGGAAAGCTAGGCACTCTCTTGTCTTCACCAGTGAAAAGTGATTTCTAAAAGTATGTGTCATGTTTATATCCCTTCCATGTGGCTTTCATCTCTGTCTCAGTGGCATTCTTTATAGAGGCTAGGCCTTGTCATGGATGAATAAGCATTACCCCTTCTTCATAGAAGACATAGAATAGTTGGAACAAATGGGACAATGGAGATGCAAATATGTTCTAGAGTACCATAGAAATGTTACTTGTTATTTATTTATGTAATGCTAGGGGACTTGACTTTAGCTTATGAGTAGTAAGGGGACACTTAATATCATCCACTCTCCTGCAGAAATTATGAGATGAATTTTGATTTAGCTCCCAAAAGCAAACTTGGTATAGAGTAATTAAAATAATGATTTCTCTCCATCCCAATAGGCTTTTTATTCATTTAGACATTTCAAAAGTAGTTGAATTTTTGTTTTTTTCCTTTCGCAGCAAAACAACATTTAAGACAATTATTACTATTTGTGAGCTATTTCAGAATTACACGAAGAGATCTTTAATTTGACTATCATTTCATTGACAGTTTATAAATTTGTATGTTTCATGTATGTGTGTATTTTGTCATCTTAAGAAATGTCAAATTCTTTCACATTTGTCTGTTAATATCCTTTCAAAATACCCAACCTATTTCAATTATTTTACCACCTAAAATATTTAATATGTTAAAAAAAATGAATGGAAAATTAATGTTAATTGTGTGGCATTATTTTGAAAAAAAGTATATATTTCTAAATTAGATTTAAAGGTATTCTGGGTTCCCACTTGTCATTCTTTCCCTTATCAGATTAATTCATGTGTTCCATAAACCTATATAGTTTTGGTCAAGGACCAAATTTGTATAATTAATAATAAAGTTTAAGGACCAGACATCAAAGATAGGTAATATAGTCAGGAAAGAGTGCTATTTTGTATTAAGTTTTATATAAGCAGGCATAAAATATATGTTCCTTGAAATGTATTTAAATGAATGAATCTTAATATTAGTCAAATATATATTCATGACCCTCCTGCGTATAAATAAATTGTAAGTTTACAACTTTTTAATTTGTGAAATGCCATCAACTAGAATTATTATTTCTTTATGTATTATATCTTTATATATATAAATAATGTATCTGATAATATTATATGCATATATAATTACTTAGTATGAATATAATGTTATATAATGATTTAATGATGTTATAAAAATAGAGCATTCAAATATCCCAAGCCTTCTAAATAGTCTAAGATTCCAAATAGCAAATTTGGGGGTATCAGTTATCTTTGAAAGTATTCAAAAAATCAGTTTTCCAGTTATTTTTCCTGTGTTTAGATTTAGTATCATCATTGTGAATATGATGAAACACTATATTGAATAAATTTGGAACTGCTGTGGTTTATGAACATTGGTGATTTTCTTTTAGACTTGTTAATTCCCTTCACTCCTCCCCATCAAGTACATATATATACATACAAATACATAAAATATGCACATACGCATCGAAATACATCGAGAACAGTTGTGCACTATGTGTAGTGTTTTATATATTTCATTTAATTTGAGCATAAAACAAATGAGGTATTATTAACATCATTTAACAGATAAGCAAAGAGGTATAGTTAATATGTGAGTCTATCTAATTCTTAAGCACTGAAACAGACTATTTACCAACATTCAATTCACAGAAATAATTTTGGCATAGCCCCTCTCACAGGGGTGATGTGATATAGTTGCTACTTTTATGATTTTCCTTTTGTTTATTTGTTTTTACAGGAATTTTCAACATGAATTTTACAGAGTCCAGCCCTCTGGCAGAATCAACTGCAATAGGTTTTACACCTGGGTTAGAAAGTCTCACACCTGTGCCTTCCAATGAGACCACTTGTGAAAACTGGAGAGAGATACATCATCTAGTTTTTCATGTGGCAAATATTTGTTTTGCAGTTGGTTTGGTTATTCCAACTACTCTTCACCTTCATATGATATTTCTTAGAGGGATGTTAACTATAGGTGAGCTGCCTAACAGATTTTATATAAATGGGCTTGACCAGGGCTTCAGAGTATTCCTTGTCAGGTCTATAGCATACCCCAAACTCTAAATCTTTATCATCGAATCAGTTGTGTATCAGGTAACTTAGAACATAGGCCTTCACATACTGTATCTCCCTTTTTAATTTGAATGACTATTGTGTTTTCATATATTTAGATTTTCCAGATATCAGAAAATCCATGCATATGCAAAAGTGTACACAATTGTGTGATTCTTATCTTATTTCCACTGCTTGCTAACTGTGTAATTTGGGCAAATAGTTTAGTTTTTCTGTCACCTCAGTTTCCTTACATGTCAAGGGTTAAAAATAAAACTACCTCCTGGGTTGTTTTAGAGAGTTAAATGAGGTGTGTCTGTGAGATGGATATTTGCCTTACCATAGTACCTGGCACATAGTAGGTACTATACAATCTCAATCATTATTATTTGAAGATATTTGCTATGGCCAGTAAAGCAACATTGGGAATAAAAACAATTACCCACATATAATAGTTCCAAGTAAAACTTGATATTGACATTCACAACTATATATGATATAGATAGGTAGGTAGATAGGTAGGAAGATTGATTTGGTCTAGTAACCTTGATGAAACAGGTTGATTCACATCAAAATATTGAAACAATTGAGTCTATTATTTTAGCCAGTAATTCTTGAAAAATTATTCTCTATGAAATTATTTCTGATTATCCATTTATTCAGGTTTTTTTTATATTTATTTTTTAGTTGGACACAATATCTTTATTTATTTATTTTTATGTGGTGCTGAGGATCGAACCCAGGGCCTCACATGTGCTAGGTGAGCGCTCTACTGCTGAGCTACAACCCCAGCCCATCAGGTGTATTTTTGACACCTGTAATGTGTCCGATCAAGATTGAGGAAGGCAATCTCCATCCTTCTAAAGACTGTCATGGGGACCAGGAGAAAAACGATGGGCAGTCACAGTATGGAGGGTCGGAGTCTGTGACGCAGGTGTTTTCCCAGTGCCTGGGTGAGGGGGAGTGTGGGGAAGGTGTCAGCATTAGTAGGAGGTTGGAGCAAGTTCCCACTGAAGGGGTCACATGACAGCTGGCTTTTAAGATGAGCAGGACTTCTCTGAGAGTACAGGGTCCCTATTAAGGAGCACAGAAGAGAGGAAAGGAATTTCAGCATATCAGGGTGAATGAGGAGTAGCTCTTGTCCCTGAAGTATATGAGAAATGACAAGAGGAGGCTGGAAGGGTAGCTAGAAAGTAGCTTGAGTGTCTTCTATGGCTGTGTGATTCAGACAAGGTAGAAATAGTAGCAAATGGAGCAGGATGTTAGGTGGAAAATGAAAAAGAAAAACCCACAATTTTTTTTTAAATCCAATTATGAATTTTAAAATCAGAGTTTAGAGATGGAATGGACCAAAGGGATCATCTAGTCCAATACTTTATAAAGAGATAAGTGAAGACACAGACAGTAAAGTGATAGGCTTTATTCAGATGCTCTCAAAAATGAAGTTAAAAATTGATGAAGTTAAAAATTGCGAATAAATGACTTTTTAATGTCCACGCTTAGCTTTTGTGTGCACATATTGATATATTTGTCTCTTAGTGATCATTTCATATTAGATTTAAAATATTCACTCTCCCACCATAAAATTGAAAGAAACTGAGGATATTTTATATAAGAAACAAGAATTGATGAGAAAACATGGGAAGATTCCAGCAGTTGAATAGATAATTGCTGAGGTCAATTCAGATGACTAAGACATTTTGTAAAACACTTGGGTTCCCCAGTAATCACAAAAATACAAAATAAAATATTTAATTCCTCACTATTAAGAATTTTCAAATTTTATAATATTAACAACTTGATACTGACATTCCCAACTAGTAGGTTCATTCCCTAGATTCACCTTCCACTAATTAATCACAAGCATGAAGTTGTCTACTAATTAATCACAACTTTATACTGGCATTCCCAATTAGTAGGTTTATAAATTTGTACAAATGTCTTGAAAAACAGTTCTTCAATATTATCCAAAGCTAAGCAGTTCATTCCTAATCACAAATAAAAGATATGGTTTTATATATAAAGTTGCTTTTGCTACTTATCAAAAATTATAACCCCCAAAATATCTGTCAATAGGGAAATGGTTAAATAAATTGTGTTTTAATCAGTTACAGTCATTAAAAACTACACTTACAAAGAGTTTTAAAGATGGGAAAATCATTATAATAAGTTTTAAAAATAGGTTTTAAAATTGTCTGCTCAAAAAAAAATTATCTGTACCATAGGTTTTCCATCAGGTAGAACTACATGAATGTTTTAAGGCAGTATTAAATATCAGCTGTGATTTTCTTTAAGTTGTAGAATTATGAACTTTGTCCCCTTTTAACAAATATTTTTTTAATAGAAAACCCAAAGGAAACTTAATTCAGCATAAATACTTCTGAAATGTGTTCGTTTATATAGAGAGGGTAAATTTGTCAAGCCACTTGCGGAAGTCATTCTAGATATCTAATATGCTAACTTTGTTGTTCAACAGGTTGCACCCTTTATATCGTCTGGGCCACTCTCTACCGATGTGCCTTGGATATAATGATCTGGAACTCTGTGTTCTTGGGTGTCAACATTTTGCATCTTTCATATCTTTTATACAAGAAAAGACCGGTAATTACTAAAATTATCTAAAAGGAAATATTTTAAAGATAAAAGCTTTTAAAAGTACTTTCATTCAGACTTGAAAGTGAACATCTAACACATTTATTCCCTTTAATATCATTTCTCTGAAGCTTAGACTTTCTGTTTATATATTGCCTGAAAGTAAAACATTCTAGAACTGTGAAATTTGTCCTACAAATGAGTTTTTAAAACTTTTTAAATCATTAAAACATGAATAATATTCTCTTTTTTTAAATCTATTACTTGATTATATCTTTATCTATTGGTACTCAAATGTCACTTGGGAATATCTTTGCCTATTTCTAAAATGGCTAACTAATAACCATTAGTGATAATTTCATATTAGATCTAAAATATTTATGGCAACTTCCATAAATCTACTAATGATTTCCTGAGTTCATACTTTTTTAAAAAAATTTTTAGTATTTATTTTTTAGTTGTAGTTGAACACAATACCTTTATTTTATTTATTTATTTTTATATGGTGCTGAGGATCGAACCCAGGACCTTGCACATGCAAGGCGAACGTTGGACCGCTGAGCCACAACCCCAGCCCAATGAGTTTATACTATTTTCTTAGTGTAATGGTTATGTATTTTTTTCATATGCCCAAATTGTTCATTTTGGGTGAATAGTTGCCAAAACACCCCTATTTAACTGTTTATTTTCAATTCTGATTTATCTTGTGTTTCCTTGGTCATACCCAGAACAAAAATAGAATAGGAAAACAGCAGGGCTCCTAGAAACTACTTGAGGATGATTCCTGACTGTCCTAAGCACAAACATTCAGTGAAGGATGTAGCTCTTGCTCTAATCTTATGTCCAAGTTCAGACCTGCTCGTAGAGAGCTGCTAGGAAACACAGTGATTTACAGGAAGCCACAATTTGAATGATACATTAGATGTATACAGTAGGCATTCCACTTTGTAACCTCCTCAAACATAGTAACTCAGTTTGTTACTTTACTGTATCACTCAGTTTTCTCTAGGTCATGCTGGCTAATAAGCAACCTGAAAATCTCAGTGATATATAATAGCCATGGGCTTTTTTCCTCATTCATCTAATGTGTTGACTCGCAGCGGTGTGCAGCTGTGATTCTGTCTCATTATCATATTCATTTCAGGGTCTCTGAAGGAGCAGGTTCTGTTTGGGCCATGCATTCTCATGGCAGAGGGAAAAGTTCAAGAAAATGAAAAAGAAAATACCCATTGTTTCTTAGAATGTTTGCTCAGAAGAGACACATGTCACTTCTGCTCATATTTCATTAGCCAAAGCAAATGACATGGCCAAGCTTGACAATGAGTGGGTGCAGTAAGGGCAAGTATAACCCTTTTATAGGGGTTGGGAACAATAATATAATCTAACACACTTAACTGTTGTAGCTTGTTTCTGTCAAGCATGATTGGCACACAGTAGGTGCTCGGAAAAAACTTGATGAGTGGATGCTTTCAAAGAGGAGCAGAATTAAGAGGGCTTCGTAAAGAAATCTGGTTATGAGCTGAGACTTGTAGGATAAGTAGATTATGAGTATGTGCCCCTAGACTTCAGATCTGACTGTGCCATATTGGAGAAAGTGCATCCTAGAAGAAAGACGTGTGCAAATAGACTTAGATGCTCATTACTAGAGCTCTGGAGTTGGGGGATGTAAGTGATTGTAACAATGAGGATAACAGTTCCTGAAAACCAGAACTTTTTGGAACCCCAAAATACAAGGTTCAGGAGTTGCTGATGTGATTGAAGCACCAAAAAGGTAAAGTACTTCACATCTGTGCTTTTGTTTTTTCTTGGGCTATCAGCCTATATTCTGAAAAATATAAATTCTGGTTCTTCATCAAAATGAAACAGAGGACAAGTAAGATCACTGCAAATGTTGGAGCAATGACAGGTTGGAGCAGCTCTTGTGATCTGGTCTGTAAGCTTCCAAGTGCATCTGCCAGAGCTTTAACTGGGACAGAGTTCATTCACAGAGCAGTGCAGCTTTCCATCCACCCAATTAGTGTGGCTTCCAGAGACATTGCTGGGCCCAGAGATGGGGCAGGACCTGGGCCTGGGAGAATCTGAAAACAGGTGATCAAGCTGTTTTGCTTTTCTCTTCCTCCAGTAGCCAGCCTTATTCACCAGTGGGCTTTCTCCATTCTGCAGAGTTCATTTTAGTTTAGGATGAGATCCCTGCACTGAAACTGAAACCCTTTTTCCCCCTTCAGTTTGCTCGAGAAGACATAAATGTGAAGCAGTGATTGCAGTTGTAGATGTTTATTTTCCTATATTGGTACATTAAGTAATCGTTACAAGGTGATTAAATGCTTAGAGTATCTGACTATTATTTTTGTCAATTTGTTTTCACATTGATTCTTATTTTTATGTAATGTATTTTCTTGCTATAATATTTAAAAGTTAATGTAATTTCTTTTGGTGAGACAAAGGTTTTGTGTTATTTGTAGAATGTTCTGGGGTTGGGAGGGTGCATGTCCTGATAATATTCAGAACCTTAACAGCTGCATCAAGGTCCATAAAAAGAGGTGTGATCAATACTGTCAGTCTTCCCCTTGTGCTCTCAGAGTTGTGTTTACTGCAAAAGTGCTGTTTTATTTTACTTTATTTTAGCACATAAAGTATAAACTCGCATCACTACTTACTCTCTAAGACTCCATTGACCTACATGCAGAAGAGTGATGGTGTTTACTGCAGATTTGTTTATTTTCCATCCACATTTAGACCACAGAAGTGAGTGTTTGGGGGTTGTTGCTTTAGTGCAGCATCTGGTCATTGCTCCATTTCAGGTCAAGATTGAAAGGGAACTCACTGGCATCTACCGGCGATTATTTGAACCACTCCATGTGCCTCCAGATTTGTTCAGAAGATTGACTGGACAGTTTTGCATGATCCAAACCTTGAAAAAGGGGCAGACTTATGCCGCAGAGGATAAAACCTCAGTTGATGACCGTCTGAGTATTCTCCTGAAGGGAAAGTAAGTGCTGTATGGAAGCAGGAATTCTTAACTTGCCTTGAAACCTTTCCATGGCCCTTAGCAAGGAAAGGAGTAGAAGGACATATTGCCAACTAATGCAGGAAGCAGTCTCAGAGTATGGTGTTGATGCAATTTTGTTTTACAAGTCAACTCTGGTACTCAGTGGAGCACCATGTTAAGGCTAGGTAGACTTTACTACTCTAAATCTTGTAGATGTCAAAGTTTTCAATTGCAGACATTTTTAACTATTTTCAAATTTTGTTAAGTTAATGAGTCAAAATCAAAATAGGTTTAAATTTGGCTCTAACATTTAAAAAGCTTATATGTGCTATAGAGGTGATTTGCTTATTTTTGAATATCACAAAAATATATCTTCCAGGGATGTCAGTCTTCTGGGGAAAGAGCCAGTTTGTGTCATACAGGTGTAATTATTAATAGCATCCCTTTTCCTCTTAAAAGTCTCCCAGTTTGAGTAACAAATTACATAGTCACTCCAGCCATAAGCGCAATGATAACCTGTTTAATAATGAAAGCTAGTTTTTTTTTTTTCCTTCCATTATTTTTTAAATGATGGTGTGCCTCAGAAAGAGCTTTTAATCATGTCTATCATCTGTGGAATCTTTAAAACTTTTGCACAAAATATAATCCTATAAACGTATGGTAATTTGAAGGATTGTCATGTTATTTTGTGAAATATATGTATATTAACATTGATTTCTGTTATCAGAATGAAGGTCTCCTATCGAGGACATTTTCTGCATAACATTTACCCCTGTGCCTTTATAGATTCTCCTGAATTTAGATCAACTCAGATGCACAAAGGTGAAAAATTCCAGGTATGTTTGGCATGGTTTTTAAAAAGATAAACACTAATTCATATATCATCAAAAATCTAATGAATATTAATAGAAAAGTGACCATGATTTATTTTTTTTTAAAAAAGAGATCATCACATAGCATATATAGTATAATCCCATCTTTTTAAAAAAAGGTTTAAAATATTGTGTGTATATGTACAAATAGAGGGCTAAAAAGATATACAGTGTTAGTCATGGTGTTAACACTGTTGTTTCTGTGTTGTGAGTTTACTTGCTTTTTAAGTATTTTTCCTTTTTGCTTATTTGAATTTCTATAGTTTTCCTATAGAAAACATTGAATATTTTTATTATAGGAAAATGTGAGTTGTAGATAATCGGTGTTCCTGAAGCATGTAATTGATTACTTTTATTAGGGAAAAATGGAAAACCAGTTTTGCCCTAGAGAATTTATTTGTTGATACTTGTGGGGAAAAAAAAAACAACTAATCAGTACCCTTTTTTACTCAATGAATATGTTTAAAGGCAAAGAATAAAATCCTTCACAGTAGCAACAATTTGAACATGGCCTGTTCAGTGTCATTCCTTCTGTGTGTATGTGTGTTTCATTGCTCCCTTTCATGACCCTTTGTTCTGATTTGTTTCTGTAAGTGCCCAGCCCTCCTATTGTATTTTTTGTTGGTAGGAAAATAACCAAGAACATGGTTGAGGATGTCCTTTAGTCTCAGCCTTAGGAAAAACAGTAGTAAGAAATACCTTGAGAATAGGATTGCTTGTGAACGAGATGATACAAATATTCAGGTGGGAAGTGGAATTGAAGGGCATGTTCTAAGGGAGAAGAAATGGCAGTATTTCTTGATGGCAAGATCTTAGAGTCTTGTTTTGAGATGCCACAGAGTGAAGATAAAAGAGGAAATTTGGAGGTATATACTTTAGTTTATTTCATTTATAATGACTTCAGCCCTTCCCTACTCCCATCTGGCCTAAGTAATCACACAGCTTGTTAAATTTAGGTGCATGTACTAGGAGGTCTCATTTAAGTTCCCCAACTGTGTGTGTCAGTGTTCCCATGCTAACTCCACTTAAGATACAGAAAGAGAATGCTGGTGCTGTATCCTGGCCCCTCTGGTTGACGCTATCACTCTTGTTATTGTGGGGGTCAGCTGTGGGCTGAGATTTATGTTCTTATTATATCTTTAATCACCACAATCTGCATACTGGAGCAGGGCCACTTCTTTCTCCTCTCCTTTCCTCTGTCTTCCTTATAGCTGCTTTTTTCAAAGCACAATATTTATCTCCTGCATCTGTTTTTGTATATAGTTGCAGGTGGTTTTATATGATAACCCAGTCTCATCCTGAGGAGACTGGGATTGAGGACTGAACCTTTGTTTCCAGAAGCAACTGGTGCCTGAGAGGCCAGGCATACAAATATTATCACCGTTTTTTCCACTGGATTTCAAATTATATTATAAGTGAGTTAAAAAGAAAGAAAGAGAAAAAGAAAACTCATTTCTACTTATAGCTGTAATTTTCTTTCTTCTTGGGGACTAGGGTTGGATTTTGGGAGTTGAGAATTATTCCTGAAAACTAATATGGAGAGTCTAAGAACATGACCAAAATTGAGATACAGTAGCTTGAGGAAAGACACTGATTTGTCCTTGGCTAATCCCAGTCAGCTTTTCTCTGCATAGAACCTGGGTGGCTTTTCATGATTGGCCAATGGGTAAAAATTACTCTAGTATCAACCAGCCTATGCCTGTACAGTCAGAGCCAACTCCATCAACTCTGGGAGAGATGACGCTTTGATTGTTTATAAATGTTCCTATTGACAGATACTCAAGAGTAAGAATTAACTGGTGCACATTTGTGTAGGAGTACTCTATATATGGCTCTTACTGAAGCAAGTTTACAAATGGAAAATACTATGTGCTTCCAGGGTCAACTTCTTACTCCCTGTGCCAATCACAGAGGACACTGGAAGTGGTCACTGGTCAAACTTCTTTCCCCATATGCTTTTTACCTCTAAACTCATCTCCTTCCCTAACTCTATTTAGGGAGTTTTCTAAAAAGGAGCTTCAGGGGCTGGGGCTGTTTCTCAGTGGTTAGCGTACTTGCCTGGCATGTGTGAGGCCCTGGGTTCGATCCTCAGCACCACATAAAAATAAATAAATAAAGTTATTGTGTCCAACTACAACTAAAAAAATATAGACATTTTTATTAAAAAAGGAGCTTCATCCTTTGAATTTTTGTATCTTTAAATTCATTCTGTGGCCAGAGTGCTGATGAATTATATAATAGGACAAAAAGGAGAAAAGAAAAGGCAAGTCCCTAAGCAGCACAGAATATTTCTCAGGTAAATGTGTAGTAATTATAATGACAATACACATGGTGATGGGGGTGAGCAAACAGACTCTGAACTTGCAATTCATTCTCCCTAGGTACTGGTAGGTACATACAGATCAAAGCTGCCACTTAAATTTGTTGATAGAATCTTGAGTATCACAGCCATGTATCGGTGGTACATGCCTGTAATCCCAGTAGCTCAGGAGGTTGCAGCAAGAGGATCGTGAGTTCAAAGCCAGCCTCAGCAACTTAGCAAGGTGCTAAGCAACTCAGTGAGACCCTGTCTCTAAATAAAATGCAAAATAGGACTGTGGATGTGGCTTGGTGGTAGAGTATCCCTGGGTTCAGTCCGAAGAAGAAGAAGGAGGAAGAGGAGGAGGGGGAGGGGGAGGAGGAAGGAGGAAGGAAAAGGAGGAGGAGGAGGAAGGAAGAGGAGGAGGAGGAGGAAGAAAGAAGAAGAAGAAGAAGAAGAAGAAGAAGAAGAAGAAGAAGAAGAAGAAGAAGAAGAAGAAGAAGAAGAATCATCTTGAGTATCATTCTTACACCTTAAAAGGTGTTTTGTGTTTGGTTTCTTTTTCTTCATGCAGTTGTCTTATCTGAAATGAGCATTCCCATTTGCACATTTTTCTTTTGCATTCTATCTCATACTTTTGCCTTCCCATAGCCAGTAGCATGTCCTGGTGCTGCAAAGCCTGGAAATCAATTTTATTCACTTAAAGAGAAGAGGAAGGTCTTGGAGGCATAGGTGAATATGTATATGTGAAATAAATGCATTGTGAAATAAGTTAATGCTAAGTTTTAATTGGTATTTAAAGAAAAGAGTATCTTAATACTAAGTAGATATTTCAGTGACGCTGACTAATAATTTGCCAGTTTTAACTCTGCTGTATTTTACTGCCCATGAGAACTCAATGAGCATCAGTTGAATAGAACAATTCTAGGATATTTTCATTTTCCTGGTATGTAAAATGCTGTATGATGCATTAAAAAAAGTAATAAATTCTTCCCTTAGGACAGTTGAATAATCCTTTCAGACAGCTCTTTCTCTTCTTTTCAGACAGCTCTTTCTGATACTAGCTTATTCAGCACGTCTCCCAGATGCCCTCTTTCCCCGCAGGATAGAGTCCACTACCTTTTCTTTATGGCAGGTGTAGAACTGGTTTGGAATCTAAAGTCAGGGACTCATCCTGTCAGTGCCTTGAAATAATCAGGACAAACCCAGTTGCAAACAGTCTACTTCTCCATCTGAAAGATTTTTTGTGTTTTGCCTTGCTGTGTTTCTTGCTTTTATTGCTTTGCTTTTATTTCTTCAGTAAAATTCTTCACAAGAATTCAGACATGGTACTGCTGAAGTACCCTAATAAGAAGTAAATTTATTTTATGGAAGCTTTAAAAATTCTTATGTTGATTTATTTGAATTTTTTCATTAAAATACACTTGACTGTTGTGACAGGAAATCATTAAATTTAACTATCTATTTGGCAGAAGTGAAACATTAGCTATCAAGCAAAATAGCCTCCGTGAATGCACTAGCCACTGGCTCCCAAATACTATAGGTATAGTTTGTTATATGCATGCTGTTATTAAATATTCAATAATAATTTAAACAGGTATAAAGTAATTTTCAACTGTAAGTAATAGATGGATTTGCTAGACAGATTATAGTGTCATGATAAAAAGTATCATGCCTCAGAGGAAACTTGAGGTAATTCACATGGTTGAAGAAAAATTAAATACATTACATGTATTGTCCAAGTCAAATTTCTACTCCTGGATGATTTCCAACTTCTCCTGTAACTCTTTCCCCACTGCAGGTGAATTGTATTTTCCAGAGTCTCAGATGACATCTACATAATGAAAGGACCTTAGGTCCCCTTACCCTCTCTTCAGGGCTTATGTGTGTGGCTGTGCCACCATGAGTACCCAGTGCTCATCTTTCCGTTATTTCTACTATTGAACATTTGCCTTTCATTTACTTATCCACCACTTACTCTTTCTGGGAATTCCCTATGGCTGGACCTTATACTTCTCTTCCAATAAGTCTTTTCATATTTTAGTCATACTACTTTATTATCAGCTTCCTTCACTAAAACACAGAAATAGTGATCCTGTGTTTAGCTGTTCTTTATATGAAGGGCTCTTGATGCACTGTAAAGCCAACCTTGTGGTCACTTAGCTGAATTACTAGTATGTGATTGTCTATGAACATGGGAAGCATTGAATTGGATTTGGCATGGTGGGGAAATGTCTGGGCTAGCAATGAAAAGTACTCACACCACCCCCTAACTAACATGTGTTCATGAGTAAGTTTTTTGGTCTTTCTCATTTAGCATCTGACAAATGAGAAATATTGTCTGCCTTATTTTAAAGGCAATGTTAAGGATACATTTACATGATAGATGTAAAGGCATCTTAAGTGTTTAAAAGAACCAATACATATATAAAATAAGTGACATTATATTCGACTATCATCCCCTGGTTATTCTCTATCACTTTCCCCTGTTCTGTATTTGTCAGACACTTACTGTCACCTGAGGTTGTCATATTTCTTCATTTATGATCAGCCTTCTCCACTAGAACATAAGCTTCATGGAGCAAGGATCTTGTCTTGTTTACTTTGCAACTTCTGTGCCTTGAAAAGTATCTGGAATTAAGTAAGTCTGTATTAATGTATAGAAAGAATGAATGGAATTTAGTGTTTTATGGAGTTTTACAGCTGCTGGTTAATTTCTTAAATTCAAACATGTTTGGTTTTGGAGACACTGACTTTTTCTTTTAATATTTTCTTTTAGTTGTTGATGAACCTTTATTTTATTTATTTATATGTGGTGCTGAAAATCAAATCCATTGCCTCCCACATGCTAGGCAGGTGCTCTACCACTGAGCTATAACCCCAGCCCCAACACTGACTTTTAACATTAAAAAAAGTCTGAACTTTCTTTTTTCTAGGAACATCGACCCACTTTTTTAAATAGCTGAACCCTCTAATTTGCTAAAGATTGCAGATTTCAGCCTATTGATGTAAAAGAGAGAAGCTGTTTTTTTTTTTTCATTTTTTCTCTTGGTACACTTAAATACATTCAGCCATCTGAAATGTATATAATTTTTGTGCCTTATGAAGGGGAAAAAACTTCTTTGAAAATATTTGCTCTGAAGCTCAGATAAGACTTCATGTCAGTTTACAAACCTTTATTAATCTCATACTGGAGCAGGCATTGGGTTTAATGTGGAGGATCTAAAAATGGTTTTTGCCTTCAACAGTATCTGCATTCATTTGTTAATTCCTTTATATAATAATCATGCATGAGCACTACTGTGTGTCAGAAGCTTGACATTCAGACCTGAAAACTCAGGATCCCTGCCATCAGTGTGCTTAGGAGACACATGCGTTAACAGATAAGTTTGGAGGTAGTGGTATGAGTGACATTTGAAAAGGAATACTCAGTGCTGGAAGAGGACCTGCATGGGAGAGTGGCTTCTGGACACTGAGCTGTGAGAAGGTGGCCCTCACTCTGGAGAAAGGATTTATTCCAGGGATTCTTGAATTCTGGGTGATGCATCTACAGTGTCCTCCCACTTCTTGTGCATCGTACTTAGCAGAAAGGGTATGGCTTCACAGTCTGAGCAAATCGAGGTATCTCTGTGTGTATCCCCAGTGGGCTACCATGGAGCTAGCCTTGAAAGGCCAAGGATGCTCACCAACTGTACTCATTGGTAACAGCCTACGGCCTTAAAGTTTCTCAGTCTCAAGTGTGTATTTGTTGGGTCAGCTTGGCAGAAGATCTTTTTCTGCACTGTGCCTGACAAATCGTACCTCATTTCATTTGTTTGAAGCTCTGTTCTTAAAGCTCATTATCTTCAACAGGATATAAAGAAATATTCACCTGTAAATGACAGGTCCAATTGTAATATCAGTCTAGCACACTCTACGGCAACATGTTGACAGCAGCCATTCTTCTGTCCCCAGACCTCACAAAAACAACAGAAGAGATTTGCTTCTGTTTAGTCTGTAGAATGGAACTCAGGGGCACTCAACCACTTCAACCACCCAGCCACATCCCCAGCCCTATTTTGTATTTTATTTAGAGATAGGGTCTCACTGCGTTGCTTAGTGCCTTGCCATTGCTGAGGCTAGCTTTGAACTTGAGATCACCCTGACTCAGCCTCCAATGCAAAATGTTTTTAAACATAATTTTATACATGATTATAGAAACTTGGAATATAAATAATATGACAGAATCATTGCTATGATAATATCTGCTAAATGTACTCTTCCCTTCTCCCAAATTACTACAGTCATAATTCATATTGGTAGATATGTTTTTTCCTTTGTGTCTTTGGCAGGTCACCATTATTGCAGATGATAACTGCAGATTTTTATGCTGGTCAAGAGAAAGATTAACTTACTTTCTGGAATCAGAGCCTTTCCTGTATGAAATATTTAGATATCTTATAGGAAAAGACATTACAAATAAGCTGTATTCATTGAATGATCCCACCATAAATGATAAAGTAAGTGCTTTTCTGATTTTTTTTTCTTAAATAAATATGTAGGGTGGGGTATTATTCACTTGACACAATGTTTTCCCGCATTTTTATTAAGTAGTCTATGCTAAATGCAAAGGGATACTTGTAAGGGAGAAATCCTTCAGCAAATTGTTTCTTAAGAGCAAGAAAGTATTTCACAATTATTTAATTTGAATCACTTAGTGAGGAGTCTATAACTGTCAGGGACCAGCATTTATGGGTATCAGGTACTGTCCTCTTTAAGAGTCTTTTAAACAAGGACTCGGGTTAGAGGGGGCCCAGGGTGGTGTGGCAGTGGGAGGCGGCAGACAGGGAAGGGCTGACAGACAAGGCCCCAAGTGCAGGAGGTTGGCATTTTTAGCCCTGCTGTCTTCTAGTCTTGCACATCTTCCTGGCCACTCCATCTCCCAGGAATCCCACAGGTAACGGGAGAGTGTAAACTTGCAAAGCTGCAAAGATCAACAGTTTGCAATTTGATCATAATCTCCCACATTTGTTTAGAAGGAAATTGAATTTTTTATGGAAGAGAACTTGCAAAACACCGTTTCTGTGAAACGTACCGTTCTCCAGGAACATAGACTATGGCACGTGTCTCTTAACTCATCTAGTCTAGGCTATTTATCACATTAAGTTTGAGCTTATTATTTCAAATTAGTAAATAGGCTATTGAGTATATTAAATTTTTATAATGTGTTTATAGTAACACCTAATAATAAAAATCATAGCTCACATTTATAGGGCACTAAATGTGTCCCAGGTCCTTTTTTCTTTTTGCACTAACTTATTTCAAGGAAAAGTACATGCTGCTTACAGGGAATAGGTGATTCAAGTTCCATAAATCTCTGAAATATTAAAACTTTGCTTTGTAGAAGGCCAAAAAGTTAGAGCACCAGCTCAGCCTTTGCGCACAGATCTCCATGCTGGAAATGAGGAACAGCATAGCCAGCTCTAGCGACGGGGAAGACGGTTTACACCAGTTTCTGCGGGGCTCCTCCAGCTTGTCTTCTCTTCGTAAGTTACCTCGAAACATAATACTCCAGGGTGCTGATCGACGTTCACAGGAACAGGCAATTGACAACTTTAATCAGAAAAATAACTGTGCAAGCAACCATTTAGAAACCGAAAGGTAGCAATGAAAGCACCAAATCTTCCTTAGCTTTTTTCCCCTTTACTTTGTGTCAGCTACAGTCCAACTTTAGAATGCTTATTGCTGTTTCAGAAATCATTCACTTGTTCTATCAAATACTTTACTTAAATACTGGTTCACTGGAATGGTGTAAGAGTTCAGGTGGTCTGGTGGATATTTGACTTTGTTCTTTTCATGATTTCGGAGTGGAAGCTAGACCCAGCAATGTGTGAAAAATGGTAGAAGCTGGGTGCAGTGGCACAGGCCTGTAATCCCAGCAGCTTGGGAGGCTGAGGCAGGAGGATCGTGAGTTCAAAACCAGCCTCAGCAAAAGTGAGGCACTAAGCAACTTAGTGAGACCCTGTCTCTAAATAAAATACAAAATAGGGCTGGGGATGTGGCCAAGTGCCCTTGAGTTCAATCCCTAGTACTCCCCTGCACCCCCCAAAAAGATAGGAAAACTATTGCTGGATGTTTTATTGCTACTGATCATCTCACCCTGAGCACTGAGATTTAAAAAGTGATGGGGTAATGGGATATTCCTGTTGAAAATCATTCAACAACCTGTGAGTTACCTCATTCACCTATTACTGGGAGGTAAATTTTCCAATACTCATTTATAGTTTAGATTGCTTTACATCATTTTAAGTGACACTAACAACACAGATGTTGAAAAATTGTAAGGAAAATGAGAGGAACTAAATTATTTTAATAATTAAATTAAAATTTAAGAATTATTCTGAGAGCAAAAGGACTTGGAAGAAATTCATGTGAAATTGCAAAAAGGCAGACAAATTCTTTCACTGCATGAACTAAAAACTCTTTACATTTCCAACTGTATTCTAAACCAACTTTTTAAAAAAATGCCATCACTCTGAATACTGTTTATGTAAATGACCTTGTAACTTTGTTTAGATAAATTGGATTAAGGATTTTAAGTATTACGTAGTCAAGAGAGGTTGGAATTTACAAGGCTATATAATGGGTGAAGCAGGGGAGGCAAAACTTCACCTCTTCCCTTATAGGGTTTTTGACTGTGCCTAAGAAGTAAATTGACAGAAGACAGATTAACAAGAAAAAAGCAGATGTATTTAGTGTAAATTTTTCATGGCCCAGGAGCCCTCATAAGGATATGAAGACCCAAAGAAGGAGTTGGAGTCAAGCACTTCTACATACTGAGTTGGACAAAGATAGGAAGTTGTAAAAATAGCAACTAAATTATGTTGGAAGATACAGTTCGAGTTATTTAAACAAAGTTTGTACAGAAGAATTCTATCTCAACTTCCTGTCCTTGATGAAAATGCCGTTTTCCTTCTAGTACATGGAGGGTACCTTTCACCTGGGAATTTCTTCTCCTGTTTATAGAAACAGAAGGAAGGTCAGAGTGATCCTCTTTTACCTGCTGTTTATTTGTTTTTTTAGGTGCCTTTAACTCAAAACAGTCAATATGCCATTAGAGCATATTGTGTATGTGTAGTGCTAGGGATTGAACCCAGGGCCTTATGCATGTGAGGCAAGCACTCTACCAACTGTGCTATATCCCCAGCCCAATAAGAGCATATTTTTAACTCCTATAGATGTAAGCTTCCCAAGCAAAGTCTAGGCATAAAAATATGTTATGGACCTAAATGGGATTTTTATTTTATATTTATTTATTTATTTTGGTACCAGGGATTGAACCCAGGGGCACTTAACCACTGAGCCCACATCCCCAGCCCTTTTCTTATTTTTGAGATAGAAAGTTGCTGAGACTGGCTTTGAACTTGCAATCTTCCTGCCTCAGCCTCCCAAGCTGCTAGGATTATAGGTTCATGAGACCATGCCTGGCCCTAAAGGGGATTTTAAGGACAATATTCATGAGAAATTGGAAATGATTGCATTTTATTCCATCATAACTTTTTGAAAGTATGGACTGAGGCTCACACACAGGTTGAGTATTCCCTCAATCCATGTCTTCCCCATTCTAACAAAGGAGTAGCCATCTCAGGGCTGTTGCCATTGTTATGACAGAGGGAAGATGGTGGTGGCAGATTGTCCTAGCAGCTCCTAATGCTCCACAGTGACGTGTGCTATGTGCATCCTTGTTCTCTAGACCAGAGAAGGTATTTGGCCAGAATTGTCAATGACAGGGGGTTTAAAAGCAACCCAAAAATTATATTTCTGCCCTGCTGGCAGAAAGGGGTTAATGAGAGAAAGAAAGCAGGTAGTTTGACAGCAAGCCAGTCTACTTCAGTGGCTATTATTTTACTTCACAGATGAGGAAATGGGAAATATGTGATGCTTATTCACGTGTTCCAGTTCCACAAGGGTTTTTTTTTTTTCCTGGTATATAAACCTAGAGAGCATTTCTGATTGTAAAGCTCATGCTTGTAGACCAGATTCATAGCCATCAAGGGCTCACTGCCCAGTGTACACAGAAGCCAATACTATGGCACTGGGTTTTTGCAAAAAGAAATTTATTGAAGGCCAGCTGACAAGGAGATGGGAAACAAGCTCAAGTCTGTCTGCCGATCAGCCACTAGCAAAAGAATTTAAGTGGAGAAATCAAAGGCTGAGGGGTTGTAACTGCAATCTTGCTAGAAGAGTCCTTACCTCATAGTCCAGTCCATAGTCCATAGTTACACTTATGGATAATTGAGAACTGTTGACAGCATCCCTTGCTTCTAATCTAAGTTTTCAAGGCCCTGTTCTCTTTCTCAGGTTCTGCTTCTCAGAAAATTTTGGTTCCATCAGGCTCTCAAAGTCATTTTAGGTCTGGTACTAGGGTTCTGTGCTTGCATCCTGAAAAAACAGCTTGAACAGTTTTTAGGAAGAGAGAAGTTGCCATTTTATGGCTCAGTTTCAAAATTGCCTCTATTTTTCAAAAGAAAATAGATGCAAGTAGCATTTGACTAGTGCTGTATGATTTACAGATCATTTTCACATCCATTCTTGCATTCGAGTTTGACAACTCTGTGAGCTAGTCTCGGCAGCTGTTTTTATTCCAACAGCATGTATACATCATGTTTGGTGGATATATTTCTAGTCTCTTAATTTATGGGCTCCGGCAGGTATGCTAGTACCTGCATGTAATCTCAGTTACTTGGAAAGCTAAGGCAGGAGGATCACAAGTTTAAGGCCAGCTTGGGCAATACAGCAAGACCGCATCTCAGAAATAATACATTTCTTTTTCTTTTTTGGGGTTATGAGGGATTGAACTCAGAGACACTCAACCACTGAGCCACATCCCCAGCCCTATTTTGTATTTTATTTAGAAACAGGTCTCACCAAGTTGCTGAGTGCCTCGCTTTTGCTAAGGCTGGCTTTGAACTTGCAATCCTCCTGCCTCAGCCTCCTGAGCTGCTGGGATTACAGGCATGTGCCACCGTGCCTGGCTTCTCTTATATGTTTCTATATTTTGTTTTGTTTGGTCCTGTAGAACATTGTTTCTTGAACGTACAATTGAATCTCTTAGAGACCCTATTAAAGATCCTGATGCAGCAGGTCTGCAGTGGGGCTGGGAGTCCACATGGTTAAAAAGGACCCTAGTGATGCTAATATGGTCTGTGAACTACCCTCTGACAGGCTACAGAATTCCAGAACAGAGGGAATTCTGCAGATCGAATACTGTGGAGTGATTAGTGTCCTTGTATTTCTCATCTGCTGAGAGTTCAGACTGGTGCATGGACTCTGGAAGGTACTACTTGCAAAGACCTCAGCCAGTGTGGGACATAATGCCACAGACATACTTGGTATCACTACACAGTAGATGTGTCATTAAACAGAAATACAGTTCACCAAAAGGTGAGGGGAAACTTTATGGCAACTGTTTCATTGCAGTGACTGCCACTCCACTTCTGACATTGTGCTTTCTTTTTGTACATGTCACACAGTGCTAAATCTACAGCAAAATCTCTGCTCCCGATCACACAGATTGTGTTCCACTTCAAACTGTCATTTAAAGGGAGAAAGTGAAATAATGAGACAACCTGAGAAAAAAGCATTCAATTAACTTCTTTCACGTTCCCATTCCTTCATGTACTGGGTTCCATGTTTGTTTGCATGATTGTGATACAAAAGGCAGGATCAAGAGGGACAAGAAGTCCAAGATGTAGGAGAAGGGTCTAATGCCATCACATGCTTAGCCTTCCTCTCTGCTCCTGGGCCAAGCTGCCTCTCATTAGGAAACCTGGCCACCTCCTCTCCTCATAAGGCTTTATCTCCCTGCAAATAATGTATAAATGTTCCCCCCTCCCCTCCCTCACACACAGATTGCTTTTGCTTGGCAGTTTTCCACTAATAAGTGGTGGTGAGCACAAGCATTGCCGTGGCAACAGGAGGGCATGTTATGTTTCCTTGAAAGTTGCAAAATTTTATTTTAGTTAATTGGGAACAAATAACCTATTGTCTGGATTGTGTTTTTTAAAAAGTGAGAGAAGCCGGGTGCAGGGGCACATGACTGTAATCCCAGTGGCTCCAGCTCCTCCAGAAGCTGAGGCAGGAGGATTACGAGTTCAAAGCCAGCCTCAGCAATTTAGCGAGGTCCTTAGCAACTTAGCTAGATCCTGTCTCTAAATAAAATATAAAAAAAGGACCGGGGATGTGGCTCATTGGTTAAGCACCCTTGGGTTCAATTCCCAGTACCAAAATAAATAAATAAATAAAAGTTTTAAGAAGGCAAGAGAAAATATAAGCGTTATATTATAGTCAATTGAAACTCATCTTCGCAAAAATTTGTTAAACTGTTTTCTTCATGAAATAATTAAATTTGTGATGTTGCTGAAAATACTACAAAATGTTTAGAGAGATATTTCTCACTGAGAAGAAAGTCCCTGTGAATATTTTTATTGTTATTAGTGTCATGATGGTTCTCTGGAATCTACTAATCCCATATGACCTGGTTATACAAATATGCCTAAAACAAGTTAGTTTGCATCTGGTTAGTATTCTAGTCTGTAAAGACTAGCAATGTGTTCTGATATTGAGTTTCTCTCAGATCTCTTAGGTATTCATTTACCTGGAAAGATTAAACAACAACAACAAAAAGCCAATATAGCATTCTTAGTTTCAAGGCTGGTTTTATAAAATAATCTCTTTAACTCAATTTGTATTTCACTCCCACTGTGAATAGCCATAGACTTGTAAACAACAAGCTTTGCATGAATTATACAGAGTAAAAAGGAGATGTGATCAGGCATCACACACAGGGGGGTGAGCACATGTGTACTTCTTAAATCAACTCAAAGGGCAAGAGAAAAGCAATACTTACATTTTTGCAGATGAATAGCTTGGAGAGATTATATAACCTAGACAAGATCATTCTTGAGCGTTAAAACAAAGAAGTGTTTAATATTTTTTAAGGTCTTGCTTTGTATTTTACCTCAGTTATCCCTATCAATTTGTCAGTTTGGGAATATCAACCACTACTGCAGCAGCTGACACATCCTGAGCCCTTCCGTTTGCATTTCCTTTAATTCTCACAGTCACCCTGTGGGTAGGTGTTCACCATCCCTTCTCAGGTTGAGGAGTATGATGCTTCTTCATGCTTGGTCCCCAGCCAGCAGTGGCTGTGCTGACTCTAGAGCCCCATTCTCCCTGTCTAGCAGATGGCCTCTAGCCTCATATAGTATTTTCTCATCTATAAAGTGACAGAAAAGGGATTTTAAATGGGGGGGGGGAGGGAGAAGGGCATTTTAAATCAAATATTTAAAAATTATCTATACCAGATAGTTATTTTTGAAAAAGAAATCTTACTTTGAAACAAACACACACACCCCTCACTTAATTTTAGTCCTGCTTCCAAGAAACAGTAACTTTGGAAAAAGTTTTGTTCAGAATGCTAAATAATGTGCTTTTTAAAAAATATTTTAGTGTATCCACTTAACCTTTGTTTTCTAAGGTAGCTCACTTCTAACTTCCCTTCCCCTTTCTGCTCCATATGGTAACATCACTGGTTTCTATATTTTTATTGTTTACCTTTGTAACAGTAAGTGATCTTCATAAGCCTCCCCATCTTTTTCTCTGCCATTTTTAAAGTTAAGTGCACTGGCAGCCCTACCCTTCTTTATTTTTTTCCACTTCGACCTTCAGACTGTTGTGGGTCTTTTGTTAACTACCAAGGTTGTTAACCATTCTCTTATAACTATAGTTAAATTGTTCTTGCCTTGTGCATGGGTTGTTTCACAAAGTTTAAAAGAAATAAAAGTTGACATTGTTATGGCTTCACCCAGAACCAAATAATGGGCTATGCCTAAGTTTATTGCTTTTTGGTTCCAATGTCATGACTTATTTTGTAAAAGGAAACTATTCCTAACATTGAGTACAGTGTATTCTTATTTTGTGTACAACATAAAACTCATACCAGTTTTTTTTTAATCTGGATACTTTTCAAACTTGTTTTATTTTTAATTGACACATGACTGTCCATTTTTTATAGTACAGTGTGATATTTTGACACATGTATACATTGTGTGATGCTCAAGTCAAGGTAACAGCCTTACCTTAAACATTCATTATTTCTTTGTGATGAGAACATTCAAAATCTTCTGTTTTGAAATATGCAACACATTGTTGTTAACTCCAGTTGCCCAACTGTGCAATAGAACCCCAGTGATGTGTTCCTACTGTCACCTTGTACCCGTCATGCTAGCTTACACCCTGTTCTTTCCCCTGAAGTTGTTTTGTGGCCCTGCTTGCGTTGGGAGGAAATGTCTTACCCACTGTGTCCCCACCATCTCCCGGCTTCTTTCTTATTCTTTTTGCTGAAAGCCACTTCGTTTCATAACGTATCTGAGGGGTTCTTCTCTGTTTGAACTGTGCCTTTCCATACTGCTTTCTGCTTCTTTTTTCCTTCTCTTCTAGACCTTTTTTCTTCTCTTTGGCTTTTCTGTCTTTATATCCCCACTTTCTCAGTCCACCAATTCCGTGTCTTTCTCCCCAGTGACCTCCCTCTCAGAGCCTGCCAGCCGCCTGCCTCTCCCTGGACTGGTAGTCACCTGGGCTGCTGCAGAGCTGCCATCTTGGAGCCTACCTTCACTCTCCTCCTGGGTTTGTCCTCCTCTCTTTGACCCCATGGCAGGAAGGGGCCGCAGGACTTCCCTTCACCACAGCTGCTCACTCACAGCTGATGCCCTCTAACTGAGAGCTTGTCCCCCCTCTGAGTGGTCAGGAAATGATCTGAGGATGACCCTTTGGGCCAGAGAAAACCTGTTTCTAGGAGCCACTTACCTACAAGCCAGTTATCTCCCCACCCCCTTTTCTTCTTTTGGCAGTACTGGGAACTGAACTCAGGAGGGCTCTACCACTGAGCTATACCCCCAGCTGTTTTTTTAATTTTACTTTGAAATGGTTCTGCTGAAGCCAGCCCTGAACTTTCGATCTTCCCACCTCAGCCTCCCAAATTGCTAGATTACAGGTGTGCACCAGTATGCCCAGCCATCTACTCTAATTTTGTACACTTTGCTTGAGTTCCTCAATGCTGGTGCTGAGTCCATTTAAAGGAAGATTAGGAGGAAAGGCAATAGTAACCCTTCAATATTATTGTTCAAAAAGCTTCAATTCAAACTCAATTAAAAAGAAAATAGTCTATGAAACTCTAAGTCAATGGGAGAGCACTTGCCTAGCATGCACAAGACCGTCCCCCACCACACACACACAAAAAGAAATCTGATAAAAATAAGCAAAGGCAAGAAAAAGGATGATGATTCTAAGAAGTCATTACATTCTTCCCCATCCCCATTCATCAAAAATTGTATAACCTAATTAAAATTCTAAACCCCCTTATAAGGTTTTTAATTACTTGCTAAAGCTGTTGGCCAGATGGTTAAACATAATAAAAATAATAACACTCTGAGAGGAATGAAGAAAATGTTATCAAATTGAACAGGGGAGAGGGAGAGTAATCTGAGAACATTACATTTAGATAGATCGCAAAAGCACTGCTCCTTTTAAAAAAAGTGATTCTTGTAGCATGAGAAGTCATTTGACAAACTTCATATCATGCTGCTTATTTGCAGCTCTGACTTGAGGTAGGTTACTAAACCGCAGGAATACGCATGACTTTTCACTATGGATTTAAGAGTAAAAAAAATGTTTGCTTTTACTTCCTAGAAGAGGGACTCAGACCTTCATGTAATTACAAGGCCACTGAAGTAGAAATGAGCTTAGAAGGGACAGAATTATGACAAAGGGAATGTCTCTTGCCTTTGTCCTACTGTGTGTACCAGGGTTTTGACTGTCTGTCTCTCATACACACACAGACACACACACACCACCCATCTCTGGTTCATGTATAAAAAGGTTTCTGTGGCTCCTAACTCAGGAACACAGGGAAGGCTGTGCTGGGGCCTGAGCCCAACCTTCACAGAGGCCTGTATCTGGTTTGCACTTGTGGGCAAGGACCCTGGAGGGCATGCATTGGTGCCTCACAGTAAGATCCCATCCTCCTCAGCTAGGAGCAGGCAGCAGCGGCTGTCCAAACAGGTCTGCTGAGGAGAGACCCGGATGGGTGCCATGGTGCCGTCACCCACTGCCTTCTGTAACAGCAGAGGTTTCCTCTTTTTGATTCAGGGCTTTTACTACTAATTAGATGTTAGTCTTCCACATTTGCTCAAAGCCTGGGCTTTTGATATTTTCTTTCTGACCCTCCAGAATGCAGTTGGTGCTGTAGTTTTCTCCCTCACCTGAACATACTGGGAACATGACATCCAGTTCAGAGACCAGTGCAGCTCCACTGGCTGCACCTTCTCGGTGTGCTGGTATCTACAGGAAAGGATGGGGCAGATGTTATTTTTTGCCACTTGGTGTAATATGGAACGTGGCCCAAGCAACAGTAGCTCTTGACATTACTGTTTAACAGTTTCACACCTGATAAGTGTGGAGTACAATTCAGTCTGAAACTGTATATTTCATGTACTTTTATAGTAAATTGTGCTAATTAGAAGCCAGAGTCCAGCAAATTGAAAGACAGTTTTAGCTAAAAGCAAAAAAAAAAAAAAAATAATTATAATCTCTTCCTGATTATGACAAATGCTTCAGGATATAGTTAACTATCCCTGTCTCCCAAATGTAAAAGTGGCTTTAATAGAAGAATTATTTAATAACCAGTTTTCTGGAAAATTTATGGATATGGAATTGTTTGCCCCTCTAAAACTTAGAGTCAATGAGAAGCAAAGCATTATTCAGAGGTTGTAGATATCCTAGTAAGGTCCTTGAAGGGCAAAAGTAATGTAAAAGGCACTTAACTAATGATAAGCTCCATTTCTTCCTCTCTCCTTGCATTTATGTAAGATGGTTGGGCCTTCAGGACAAATTTCTGATGATGCTTCAGTGCATAAAATTAATGAAAACCCAGGCAAACTTCTAAAAGGAATGCATTAAGGGCCAGCTTGTGAAATGTAAGCTAGTTCCCTTGCAGTGTGATATTCCCTGATTTTTTTTTGTTGTTGTTGTTGTTGTTCATACTCCAAATTGCTTTTCTATTATTAGGGGGGCAAGGAAATCATTTCCAGCCATGTAGTGATGACCTGATCTATGCATTGAACAAGGAGGTTTCCTGGTGTGGTTGGGGAATAGCACATATCTGGGTGGTGCCAGTTGAACTCCTTGCATTTCAAAGCCAGCCTTTCTGCTAGCATCACAGTCCTGGAGTCCTAGATCAGACTCAGGTGATCTTTATTTTGTTGGCTGTTAATATCACAGTTGGCCCCAGTGATGCTTGAGGCCCAGAATGACATGGCCATAAAAGTGTGCACCCTGTGTGGCTCTGATTCCTAGTTAGGGGTCAGGCAGCCAAGAGACAGTGGGTAGCTTCTGTCAGTTACAAGGCAGGCCTTGTTCCTCACATCTGCCACTGTGAGAGAAGCACATCCAGGCAGTGTTCTTGAGGCCTAGGACTTGTAGGGTTTGTAGACTCTAACTCAACCACAGGGTCTGAAGTAAAAGTGAATCAAGTATTCTCAGAATTTTTGTAGAGAAATTAAGTCTTGCCAGGCTCTAGTTTGAGTAGCTCACTCCCCCTCATGAGAAATGAAGTCATCCACAGTAGCTACCCTTCTGTTTTCTTCCTCAGGTTTTCCTTGCTTTAGCTTCTGAGTATAAAATAGTGTGGAAACAGTGAGGATGAATTGCTCTGAAAAGCATGTTGAGTTCCTGAGAAATAAAGTGAGAGTCAGAAACCAGGTCTGATCCATTTTGGAGATCTGATCCAGGACAATTTAACCCAGAGTGTAGCA
Organism: Marmota flaviventris; assembly: GCF_047511675.1. Lineage (NCBI taxonomy): Eukaryota > Metazoa > Chordata > Mammalia > Rodentia > Sciuridae > Marmota > Marmota flaviventris. The sequence continues at coordinate 57,789,646 of NC_092503.1, forward strand.
CCTTGCAATCACTCACTGACTCTTTTTGCTGATTCGATGAAACGGTTTTAGCAAGTGATAGCACTATTAAGCCTTATTGATGTTTCCTTGAGAAGACAGAGCTCTGGCCATGCTGTAAGAAGTGTGGAATCAGCCAATTATGTGAAAGTGATTTCCTTCAACTGCAGTGAGGGATAGTCACTCAGCCTCAAAAATATAGCCCATTCCCTGGCCTCTAGTCCAATGCAGACAGAAGCCACATGCAGAGTGGTTAAAACAAGAGACTCAGAAAATATTTTCATGGTTCAAATCTCTGCATGAAGGGGGATGAGGTTTCCTAGTGAGAATTTTCCAGGACCTGAGGCCTGCCTGCCATGGGGGAAGGTCAGCAGTTTGGGGCTCGGTCTGTCCCAGATTAAACATGTTGGCCATGCATGTTTCCCACATCCTCAGCATCAACTTGTGAAATTCCCCATGTGTTGTTTCAGAGGAGGGATTTTTACCCCCATCACTGTGTGCTTAATTCTGATGGCTCTAGCTTTGTATGGGGAACTTCTGTGAGACTGCAGGAGAGAAGAGCCTACAGCCTCAAGGCGCTTGCTTTCCAGGAAGGAGAGAAGCAAGTACTGTTATCACAATGTGATGCAGAATTGATGCTAGAAGCTCCCCACAGAGGGAGTTGGGATTGCACATGAAGGAACCCTGTCAAGGAGCCCCGTCTTGAGGAATATGTGGATAGGAATTTGGTGACAAGGATAAGAGGTGGAAAAGAAAGAGGGAAAGCCTGGGGTGGCTTTAGAGAGCAGCGAATTTCCAAGGGCTTAGACCAGAAGGAGGAAAGAGGCCCAGCTTGGAGAGCCCTGGATGTCACCTCTAGAGTTGTAGACTCTTCTTATCCTTTTAATGTTATATAGTAAGTATGATGACTATTTTGCCCAGACAAATATTGTGAGAACAGAATAAATTTTTTCCCAGAAAAGCTGAAAGTTCTTGTGAAGTCTTCACTTGGGGTTGTGGGGGTATAGCTCAGCGGTAAAGTGCTTGCCTATTATGCCCAAGGCCCTGGGTTCAGTCTCCACCACCACAAATAAAACATAACAGGAAGTTAATTTTTTCTTCTTTCTGAAAACAGTGCAATGATAAGTGAAGTAGTTGAGAGGGTCCGATACCCTTTTGGCTCCAAGGTGGATACCAGCCTCAGTATACTATAGATTATCACCTCCGGTTTGACAGACAGGCTTAACAACTATAGACCAATTAGTCCAACTTCCTCAGACAAAATAAATGCAGCATGTGTCTGGTATGTGGATCATCAATTATGTCTAAATGCTCTGTGTTATTGATTTGGCTTAACAGTGCCATCTTATGCCTTAAGGGTTTGTTTTATCTGATCGCAAATATTCAACATCAGTTAATATTTTATGAAACTTGATCATAACTTGAGGCTAGGAATAGGATAGAAACCATGGCTATGGCAAAGACAATTTTGCTACACTCAGGACATCTGAGACCAGAAACACAAACCCCTACTGAGCACAAATCCCATTTCCTGTATTGATGTTTCTATGGGCAATAGTGAGTTTTGACAGATATTCTCATTATTTATATAATCACTTTCCTCCAAGGACCATATTAATCAATGTTATATTCTCACAGACATTTACAAAGTGATTATTTACATCCCAGGTATGATCTAAGAGCTTTACAAATATTGTCATTTAACCCACATAATCACCATTTGAAGTAGATTCTGCTTTTATTATTCCTGTTTCACAGAAAAGGGAATCAAGACACTTAGTGGTCCCAAGGTCATATAGATGGTATTCATTGCCATTTGAATAGACTGGTGAATTAAAGTTGTGTCTCATGGGTTGTTTGATGTCTCTGGAGTGGAAATGGATAAAAACTTGCCTGAGAATATTGCATTCTATACTTTGCGGCAGGATTCTGTTCTTGGACCATTTTAATTGAGCTCATTATCCATAGTTTATGTCAGTAGTTATCTTTCAAGAAACTTTCCTCCCCTCCCCCCAGGTCTTTCTTCCTGATGGCTTGACTCTCCCCTTCCTTATCAGTCCAGGGAATGGCTGGACCAGAGGTGGCAAGAAACATACATTAGGAGATAGTACAGATGGAATTAAATTCCATAGCTTAGAAATAGAACTATTCTTTAGGGAAATTAGGAGTCAAATCAACTTTCAAGGGCCAATACTGGATACCAGTCACCATGTATGATGTTAAAGTAGGAAAATGTATTCTGAGTCCTACATAGCCTTTGGGCAGGCACTATCTATGTTTAAGAAGCTCATATCATCTAAGCACATGTGGTGGAAATCTGTTCCACATCTGTTCCATTTTGACTCATTCTTGACTTCATTGTTTTGTGGAAATACTAAATTTAGGGACATTGCACTCCTCCTAGTAGCCATTGATTCATCCAGAGTTTTATTTTCAAGTGGAGGCTCATGGTTGACACATCACACCACTATTGGGGCAGGTTATACATTCAGCAGTTTTCCTTTCTGGTTTTCTCCACAGACGTATCTTCCCCACAGCATCGATCTTCTACCAAGATGAAGCCCATAGAGGAAGGGGTGGAGGATGATGACGAGGTCTTTGAACCAGTGTCTCCAAACACATTGAAAGTTCATCAGCTGCCTTGATCAGAATTCAACTTACCCAGGTGGAAACTGTCCTGAAGAGATCATGAGAAAATACCAGCACTTTTTCATGGCTTTTAGATTATTCTACTTCACTGCACTAAAGCTGGCACAGTCTGAGGGCAGGAAAGTGAGAAATGGTCAAAGATAGAAAAGTCATTTTTCCTGTCCTTTTTATTCGTCAGCTTTTTTAAGTTTTATTGAGCCTTCTGTACTAAACCTCATTCTATTTTGAGATAGATATTTTCACAGTATTTTCTAGATACAGCATAGTATTGTTTTAACTGTTAAAATCTTAGGGCTCCAGTGCAAATGCTTTTTCACTTATTTTTCCAAGTTGCATCTTATTTTCCTCATGGAGAATTTTTTTTTCTCTACCATGGCAATCTAAAATAGGTTGTCCATTTGATAATTTTAATAAATGATATAAGTTGAAATTAAGGGTGAGGTCATGTTAGAAAGCAGGGAATGGTTTGCTTTGCTCAATTGATTTTTTATGGGAAATTTTAGAGAAAGATGCAATTCAACTGGTTTTCTTTTTCTCCCAGGCTAGAAGTGTTCCTTCACTAGATTACATTACTCATTTGAGCACTGTAAATAGCTCCATAATGACCAAACTCATCTGAGTGAACTCACATTGCCCTTATATTATGCCATGTATCTGCTGGTCTGAAACCTGAAGCTGGAATGATAATAAACAGAAGCATTTCTGAGCTCAGCATCATATTCAGCTCAACTCGGCCTCCTTGCAATTTGGAGCCATCTTGCACCAAACCACTGGATATAGAAATGCTTTACTTGCAGGGAATTGAGGGAAGTCAAGTGGCTGAGCAAGGTCCACGGGATAAGGTAGTGGAGGTCAGCTTCCTTCTTTGGTCTGCTTCTGGAGTGTCATGTTGTTCTCTAGAGGCCAGATACTCAGTCGCAGAGCTGTGGACTATGAATGCAGCTGTGGGGTACATGGTTCACCTCAGGTCATGCTATGGATGCCCACCCAACCTAGAGGGCCTCTGGGGGCCTTGATTCCACATCTCACCTTTCTGCTAGAATCATATTTCAGCCAACAGTTATATTTGGCTGGTGGGAAATGACTTGCTTAAATAGTCTGGTTATTGTGTCTGTGGCACATGGCCAGGCCTCTCAGTTGAATGAGGCCCGTTGATTGGCTATGCTAGTTGCATCCCATTCATGTTCATTTTTTTCTCACTTCCTAGAACCATCCCCATCACATTAAATAGCTAAGCAAAGTTCCAAATGAAATTAGCTTCAGGTGAACCGAGCCCAAAACAGTATCTCTTGCCATGAGGTGACTTCTGTTAGAGAACTAAAGGAAATGAGCCAGTCTAGGGCCACCTCATTTTCCTACATCCATTTCTTTGAAGCTAGGTATTTTATATTTCACTTGAGTTAAATTTACATGCTAGGTCACTCCTTGAGGACATTGACAGCTCCAGCTGTGTCCTCTAGCTCCTGACACCTTTATCAAATACTAGCTCATTCATGTCAGAGTGAAAGGGCCGACTTCTCTTTACTAGTATGGCAATCTCTTCAGTGTTTTAAGTTAAGAATTTATTTTGGAGAAGTGAAGCCGTGGTGAATGGTGTACTTGGCCTTGGCTTTAAGATTGGAGCCATCTATTAGACTGAACCATCTCTTTATGATCTGAGAGCACACACACACACACACACACACACATACACACACGCAACTATGATGTGATCATGTAGGTGCTTCTTTCCTTTAACCACTGGAGTGAGGTCAGGTAGTGCATTTAGTTTACACATGCATAAGACTAATTTGCAAAATCATTCTGTAGAGTAATTAGATATGACATCCTTCCCTGAGGACAAAGTAATTTTAGATTCTGCTGCAGCTACATTTTAAATGTTCTATGGATCCATGGAAACTTGTAGTTTTCTTACCATGACCCATCTTCTGACTGGCTCATCTCACTTTGTTAACCCCAAATGACAGAGAAGGTCATCTCTAGTGAACAGCCTTGTTGTGTTTTGCAGGTTATTTTCCATAGTGCTGGGAGCAAAACTGTTTTTAAAGCACACTGCTAAAAGTAGGTGATATAAAAAGAAAAGAAAATTTACTGTTTTGCTAAGGTGTGTATGTGTGAAAGAGACAGAGAGAGAGAGGCTCTCTAGATAAGACTGTAATGTCAAGGTAGAAGAGCCACTTAGCCTGAATAGAGAACATGAAACTATTTTTAAATGCACACTGCCAAGGAAAACAATGAGATTCAGAGAAAAGGAGCCTTAAGCAAGCCATTGAATAGGCCTCCCATATGGACTTGACTGCAAGTTAGCAGATAAGAAAACAGAAAAGAATATCAAGTGTAAAACCTCCTATGGATGACTTTAAATTCATTCATATAAACGAACAACTGTATCTTTGTGTAACACATAAATACATAGATAAAAACATGTTTGCTGCCAAAGTCCCCAATAGGATGCTTCCAGTGTTTTTGGCATTTACTTAGCTGTGTGATCAATGTTCTGAAAATGGCCTGAAAAAATTATTCTATATATAACCCTGAATCTATATTTAAATATAGCATCAAGTCAGTTGTATGAATCTAGAATGTAATTATACTAGAATCTGTCATTTAAAATATTTTGAGATCCCTCCGAAATATTTATATTTATAAAAAGAATAAGATAGCAAAGATACTATATAACTCCTCTATGATGTTTATCTAATATCTTAAATTAGTAATAATGGGTGCTATATGATTATATTTCAGTCACTCTCCTTGGTTTTTTGGAGTCTTTTCCATTTCTCTCACTCAGTTTCATTTTAACCATGGGTCACATTTTGTGCTAGGAGCTACCAGTTTCTGCCTCTTAGGTCCTATCATGGCCCCAAAGACAGTCATTTGACTGCCGTTCCTTTATGGAAAGCTGATGTAACCTACACACTGCCATGTCCCCAGTACACCCAGATAAAGAGGCAGGTGCCTGCAGTAAAATTCCATGCTACTGTGTGGTGGCTCCCAGCCAACCACATGGCCTCAGCCTCAACCCTTGGGAAAGTGATCTCTTCCTCCTTGCAAACCCCAAGGTGCAGCTCCAAGGATTTGCTTTTTTTTTTTTCTTCCCCCTTTAATTTCCCTGGTCATTTCTTAAGCTACTGTATAGAAACCTTTGACCCTGCTACACCTCAGTTTCCTCTCCCTTTTCCCTTCCCAACCCTGGTTTTCCAACCTCATTTTCTAACTGTTACCAACTAGAGCAATTAGAATTCCCACCTACTCAACTCAGAGTAGCAAGGATTCAGTGGGGTGTTATGAGGGGACTGGGGGCCGAGGCATATGCACTGCCCTGATTCTACTCCTCCAAAGACAGCTCTCATTGACGTAGCCAATGATTGACCACAGAGCCCAACACCTTGGATGTAACACTGGTGTGTCATAAACTTAAGAAGTCTGCGTCTAAGTACTATTTGCAGGGTTTTCTGTTATCCTTACAACATAGTTTTAAAATACGTGAGGATTTTATGAGTGCTTTATACAGACACATTATAGCAAAGTGTTTTTAGGTACCATTTACATTGATAACATTATAATAAGAATATGTTATGTCTGAATACAGACTTATTGTTTAAAATGTCTTCATATATTGCTACTCGATCAAATAAATTTCTTAGAAAATGTGCATGTTTTTTTATTTCACGCCTCTTACAAATGACTTGTTTAGTGTTTGATTCACTTACCTCCAGAGGTTATGGGAATCGCTCTGATTTAGATAGATGGTCTGAGCACAGTGACAAAAGTGATGCTCTTGGGTCAGTGTCACAATTTCAAGGTGGGTCTGCCATCTTGGCTGCCTGAAAGGTAGAAGGCCACAGGCAGCAGAGACAGTGTTGACTGGATGCAGCACCTGAGAAGACTTCAAAATTTTACCACATCTGATATTCCCTTCTAGTTTCAAAAGACTCAAAACATATCAGGAGTCACATGAAGGAGTTTCAGAGAAACTTTCCCTGGATCTGTTCTGGGGTGGGCAATGGGGAACAGTCTTCTCTTGGAGAAACCCACATTTTCTTCCATGACCTCTCTGAGGTATTGGAATGGAAACTTGACAGACCACCTCTTGGCCTTCAGGAGCCAATCTCTGGCACCTAAAAAACTTGCCTCAGTCAGCTCCAAGGTTAGACTCAAATGCATTTTATACGATAGGTGACTCAATGATCCATATCACCTAAGCCCGATGTCCAGGTTTTGGGGCCCTGAACTTCTTGCTGAGCCAACTGTAGGGTAGCTTCCCTTACCTGTCTGTGCTAAGGCCTAAGAGTTTCTGTGTGTCCACTTGTGTCTATGAACAGGCATGGATACACTCTACTATCAGGTAATATTGACAGGCCTTGGCTCTGGGTTTATGGGAACAGAGGTGGTGGTGAGGGAGAGGGACATGTCAAGGATTTCTGGTCACATTCCTGCTGATCTTTTCCTGGCTAGTGGCATGGCAGACGACCAGCTTTCATTGAAAAGCCTGAGTATCTTCTTCATGCTGAGTTTTTGAGGGGCCTTTGGAATAGTGGAGAGATGTCAAGTAGGCAGCTGGATACCCAAGTTTGGAACTCAGTGGAGAGGTCTTGGCTGAAGATCCAGATTTCAAGCTGAAGATGGCACTATGAGCTTGACAGCTTCCAAATACACAAAGATTATTTTGGGAAGGTGTTTATTTTTCCCCTAGTGAATAAATGAATAATATTTAACGAACAAGTAACTTTTTGATCTTTTATTTTGAAATGTGTTAAAAATCAAAGATATACATAACTCAGAGAGCCAGCATTTTTAAACAGTTAACACATGATGTTGTAAGGTCATGTAAGAGGGCAAGGTCCCGTGGTAGCTAGAACAATGTAACAGCACAAGCAGGTAGTGTGGTTTCAGGTTCCACATTGCAACTGACCTTTCAGAACTCTCACTGGTAGACTTTTCTTGTGGCATTAAGAATATCCACAATTAGCCGGGCACAATGGCACATGCCTGTAATCTCAGCAGGTTGGGAGGCTAAGGCAGGAAGATCACGAGTTCAAAGTCAGCCTTAGCAACTTAGCAAGGCCCTAAGCAACTTAACAAGATCCTGTCTCTAAATAAAATATTTAAAAAGCTGGGGATATGGCTCAGTGGTTAAGCACCCTGGGTTCAATCCCTGGCACCCCCCCCCAAAAAAAAAGGAATATCCACAATTGCCTCTAAGGTTTATTAAAGTCTCCTCCCTTTTCCAAAGTCTATTTCAGGCCATATTTTCTTCATATACTTCAACCAAAACACCATACTGCATCATACTGAATGCAAAGCAGATGTGAGAATCCAGTTCTGTCTTCTATTAAGCCAGACTTTTTAAAGAGTTGTAAAAATATAACACAAAGTCACTCTATAAAGATATAACACAAAGTTTTTCTTTAGTTTTCTATAATATTTTTCAAGACAAATGTTCTTTAGTATATTCTTTTTTAAATGAAATAATATCATTCTCTAAGCACCTTCAATTCTGGCCTCTGTCACCCTCACCTGGTTCCCGCAATAGAACCCCAACTTTTCCCTAAGCCTCTGACTTCATGTTTGCAAGTCAACCTTTGTGCAGGTGCCAGAGTAATCTGAAAAATTTCAAGAAGGCCAGGTGCAATGGTGCACACACATAATCCCAGCAGCTTGGGAGGATGAGAGGAGGATCTCAAGTTCAAGGCCAGCCTCAGCAACATCAGAGGCACTAAGCAACTCAGGGAGACCCTGTCTCTAAATAAAATACAAAATATGTCTGGGGATGTGGCTCAGTGGTCAAGTGCCCCTGAGTTCAATCCCTGGTACCACCCCCACCCCCCCGCAAAAAAAAGAAAATTTGCAAAGAGATGAAAACCTTTTGATGGGGCCTCCTTACATAAGAGAAAAGCCTATGTTTTAGGCACTGCCCCTATCCAGTCATCCCTCTTCCTGCACACCAGGCAAGCAAGCAGTGACTTTAGTCTCCGAGTTCAACACACTCCAGCCCACCTGGGCTGGAAATGCCTGCTCTTCCCCCTCCAGCAGGGTCCATGATAAGCTTCTGTGTCTCCCAATTCTCCCAGTTACATGCTGCACTTCTGGAGAGTTAGCCTCCCCCCACCTCCCCCTCTGCTGCCACTGATGCACACCCACAGCGTGGCTTTGTGTTATAGCTGGTTCTTATCAGAACTTTCCACACCTGCAGATTTAACCCACCCTAAATCAAAATATTGGGGAGGGGGTTGTGTTTCTACTGAGCATGTATAGATTTTTTCTTGTTATAATACCCTAAACAACACAGTATAATCGCGTTCATAACATTTCATTGTATTAGATACAATAAGTAATCTAGAGACGATTTAAAGTATACAGAAGGTGGTATGCAAAATAGGGATGCAGTTTGCATAAGGCACTTGGGCATCTGGTGGGACCCTGGAACTAATCCACCACAGGCACTGGAGTGACTGCATAGCCACAGCAGGGGCACACCTGCTTAGGTTCTAAAGGTCACTTCAGCTCCTTGTTGAATTTAACAAAACTTTCTTTCACTTAAGCCCTCTATTTGAACATACAACAGTTCTGAAAAAGTGGCTGAGCAGGCATTGATGTCTCCTTTCTAGAAGGGAGAGAAGCACAGAGAAAATAAATGACTGGCCTAAGGTCACATGGCTGGCAGGTGACACAAGTAGGACCCAACACCTGGTTGGTCTGGACTCTTTTCCACTTCCACCTTACAACTTGGAAATCCTTGTTTGTTCCAATGGTGTTTTTACTTTAAGGCCTGATTCTCATTGCATTTGGGGGTCATTTTTATTTTCACAGTTCCAGCACTGTCTGTGCCCACTTCTTCTTGGTTCCTGTGTCACTGGATCCTGGATGGTTGATGCTGCATTAATTATTAACTTGCTATTTATTGGGACAAACTTATCCTCAATGACTTTCAAGGTCTCCCAGCTCTCTTCTTCATCCTGTCATGAAAAAATTCACCTCCTTCTGTTGCTAAAAGCGTGGTCCTTGTCCCCGATGCCAATCCAATAGTGGGGACAGAGTTTTGAGAAAAAGGAAAAAGATGGTTTATTGCTTTGCTAGCAAAGGAGAAACACAGGGGACTCCTGTCCCAAAGGCTATGATTCCGCCCATCAGCAGGAACAGGGGGCTTTTATAGAGGTGTTTCAGAGAAAATGAAATTAGGGAGGAAAGATCAGGGAAAAGTTTCGAGAAAAGAAGATCAGGGAGGAGAAGGTCATGGAGAAGGAGGTTGGGAAAAAAGAAAATAAAACATGAAAGTTTCAAAGCCACAAGGGATATAGTCAAAGCATCAAGTGAACCCCTGTTACATGTCCGGTATCCAGCTATGCCTGTCAAACTTCTTACCTGCCATTCATTCATCAAGCAAAACAATGCTATGGTACTTAGCATTGCTGGGCCAGCACCCAGGCCTGCTCCCTAGAGAAGGTAGCATCACAACTCCATATTTTTATGCTATTTTAAAACAACTCATACAGGAAGGGTACCTTGTGCCTTAAATGATTATAGCCATTTAATTCTACATATAATTATACCATTTGTGCAGAGACTGGCTGAGGTGAAAACTCAGAAGGATACAGACGTGGAACAAACCTCTGGCCCAATCTCCCAATGGGCCAGCTCCATTCTACACAAACCACCCAAACTGAACTAAACTGAAGCACAAACGGATCATGTTCATAAATGCAACCCAGCTAGGACCCCACCTTTTTCTCAAAACTCTGACCTCATTATTGGATTGGCATTGGGGACAAGGACCCCACTTCTCTGCTTCCCTCCTCTCCAGTTTTCTTAGATGGTATAAAGCTACCACCACATCTTGGTCTCAGATTCTTTCCTGAGGTTATCAAGGGGTTTGCATGCTGAAATGCACACATATTTCTACAGCGGCCTTTTCTTAGAAAAACTTAAACTATTGGCCTATGATTTGTCAGCTCATGTGAAAACGAGGGGTCCTAGTTACATTTTGCCTAACAGCTTTCTCATCTATGTGGTTCACCCCGACCTTGCTTTTAGATCAAAGCGGCTCTAAAGCACAAAGATAAAAGAGACAGAATCGTGCCTCAGACTTGGCTCTAAGGTCAGATGTGTCTCTGAACACCAGCTGTCAAAATCTCTGGGGGCCACAGTATCCTATATGTACACTTTAAACTTCCCTAACATATACTTGGCTCTCGGGTTAGTCCTCATCCCCTGATTGTCAAGTTGAATCCTTAAGCCTTCTGGAATCTTGGCAACCACATCCTTATAGAGAGCCAAAGGGACAGGGAACCCTTACAAGGCCACTTCTGCTTACTGCAGAAATGGCTGAAAGCTGGGTACCTTAGCACTCCCTCACTTCTCTGGACATGTTTGACTGGGGCAGAAGAAGAGCCAATCCTCCACATCAGGCTGTGGAGATGCTCTGTGGTGGTAGAAAACACCAACCTTGATTCAGTCATCTCCACGAGGTGACAAGAAGGAAGAATGTGTTTAGCTGTGGCTAGCATTTAGCACATTTTGAACTAATTCCATTGCTTATCTTCAAGTACCTATAAACTGGGAGTAGGTAGAATGGATCTGCATGGAACACCTAATGGGTATATTTTGCCCTTAGGAAGGATGGAGAGCTGGGAGTGGTGGTATATGCCTGTAAACCCAGCAACTCAGGAGGCTGGGGGCGGGGGGGGGGATTGCAAGTTCAAAGCTAGGAATTTTTGGCTGTTCTTGAAATAAAAAATAAAAAGGGCTGTGTGTGTAGCTCAGTGGCAAAGTACCCCTGGGTTCAATCCCCAGCACCAAAAAAAAAAAAAAAAAAAAGAAGAAGAAAATAAAAGGATGGAGAGAAGTTCTTGTAGAAGCAGGTTTTCAAAAATTCACAGACTTGTATTTGGCCATTAGTTTACGTTGGGAGATTGGGCAAGTCATATCTCCTATTTGGGCCTCAGTTTCACCTGTACAATAAGATTAGACCAGGTGAGGGCTCTTCCACCTCTGTGTCCCTGGTTCCAAATGAGCACATTTTAAGGACTGGAATGATCTCTCTTTGCTCCATGTGTCTCTTGTTATCCAACTGCATGAAGGTGAGGATCATTTTTTTTTTTTTTTTTTTAATGAGAATGATCTGGGTGATTAGACAGTCTCCCCAGCTGCCCTACCCACTATCCTGTCTATCCAAAAGAGCATTTACAACCTTGCCCTGTCCTTCACTAATGCTGTGTTGGCTTAAGGTCACATCATTATTACTATTCAGAAATGTATTGGATCCTTTCATCACCAATGTTCAACATTTTTCCTTTTAAACCATTCAAAAAAGTTTTTCAAAAGTTATCCTCAAAGCAGCTGAAAAAAAAAAAAAAAAAACCTCCAGAATAATGTTAATCAAGACTTTCCTCTGGAGAAGACAGAATTGTTGAATTTTAGAGCAAATTCAGTATGTAAATTATAACTAGTGCAAAAGTCTCAAACTGAAGTATGCATCAGAACAATCTGGATGCTCCCAGTTTGCTGGGCCCTGCCTCCAGAGTCTGATTCAGTACATCTGAGGCAGGGATCATAGATCCACATTTCTAAATTCTGATGATACTGTCATTCAGGGAGATATTATGATTTAAACATGAGGTGTCCCCCCAAAACTCATGTGTAAGACAATGCAAGAAAGTTTGGAGGTGAAATGATTGAGTTATGAGAGCCTTAATCTAATCAGTGCAAAATCCACTTGAATGGATTAACTGGGTGGTGACTATAGGAAGATAGGGTGTGGCTGAAGAAGGTGTGTCACTGGGGGCACGCCTTTGGGGAATATATTTGGTGAGTGGAGCTCTGCTTCCTGATTGCTATGCACTGAGCTGCTTTCCTCCACCACACCCTTCCACCATGATGTTCTGCCTCACCTTGAGCCTGGAGTTGTAAAGGTAGTCTATGGACTGAGACCTCTGAAACCATGAGCCAAATAAACTCTTCCTCCTCTAATTGTTTTTGTCAGGTCTTTTGGTCACAGTAACAAAAAAGCTGACTAAAACAGGAGACCACACTTTGATGGCCCTTAACTAGTCAATCTCATCCCCTTACTTGACAGGTGAGGAAACTATGGTTAGAAAAATTAAATGCAAGTGTCTTATTCTTTCTGTTCCTATAATGAAATACCTGAAGTTGAGTTAATTCTTTTTTTAAAAATTTTTCATCTTTAATGAAATGACTTTGGAAATAATGTGCATTTCCATGACACCAATACTACAGTTTTTGGAGTCACACAGTAAGATACACAGAATTACATCCATAATTACTATGAATGCCAACATTTCAAGTAGTAATTTCTGTTACATGGCAAACAAGATCAAGAAAGCAACCATCAAACAAAAGAGACCCATAGCTTCAGACAAGGCAAATCCCAGGAGAGCATATGAGAATAGCTGCTGCTTCAGCGAAGGATTTCTGGCATAACCAATGAAAAGGCTGCCAAAGACTGTTCCAATACCAGCACCAGAACCAGCCATTCCTACTGTTGCAGCACCTGAACCAATAAATTTGGCAGCAGTATCAATGTCTCCGCTGATTGCACTGGTCTGAAACTCCCTTTGGATTAGCTGACATTCACCATTCTGGGCCCCATTAAAAGCTGTAGAGCTTCTCCAGGTCTAGTCTCTGGTCAAGATAACACTGATACAGAAATTGGTCTGGAATCAGCTCGGATCAGAGCGGGGGTGCAGGTAAACATCTTAGACTCCTTGGGGCGGTGGGGTTGGAGGATCTAGGTGACAGGCGACATGACGGGGGCTCCTCTCCTGCTTTCTCTCTGCCCGGGAAGTGGCAGCGGAGGCGGCAGAGATTAAAGGAGTGGGGCCTGAGTAAGTTCTTTTTAAAAAGGTTAATTCAACTCACAGTTTTGGAGGTCCAAGGGTCATAGGACCACATCTGGTAAGGGCCTCCTTACTGGTGGGGATTCTGCAGCACAGGGCAGCACATGGCAAGTCAGAGCCAGCTTGCTAGCTCAGGCCTCTCTGCTTGTAGAGGAACTAATGCAATCCTGGAGGCCCACCTCAGGCCCCATCTAGTCCTACTCACTTCCCAAAGGCCCTACCTCCAAATACTATTAAGGGATGAAGAACAGGTGGATCAAGTTTCCAACACCTGACTTCCCACAGACACGTCCAAACCAGGCACCAACTAAGGCTCGAACCCAAAGATTTCCTGTTCACAGACCAGAGCTTTTGTTGGCACTGTTACCAAAAGCTCAGTCCTTGTCCCTGATGCCAATCTGATAATAAGGACACGGTTTGGAGAAAAAGGAAGAAGTTTTATTGCTTTGCAAGCAAAGGAGAAACACAGGGGACTCCAAAGTTGGAGTCTCTAGCTGCCCCACCCTGCTATCCTGCCTACCCAGAAAAACATTTACAAGCTTGTCCTGTCCTTCACTAATGCTGTGTGGGCTTAAGGTCATATCATTATCACTATTCAGAAATGTATTGGGTCCTTTCATCACCAATATTCAATGTTTGCTTTTAAACCATTTAGAATTTCTCAAAAGTTATTCTCATGTGATCGTGTTATCCTGTTCATGGAATGTGATTTGCCCATCAGCAAGACCAGGGGGCTTTTAAAGGGGTTATTCAAAGGCTACATTGTCGCAGGCCAGCCATGGGCTGTGTGTGTGAACTATGAGCATTTGAGCGTATGAGAGGAGTGGCCTGGTGTTGCGTGCTCTTTGAGCCGTGCAACACACGTGTGCACTTTCCTCTTGCTCTGCCTGTGTTCCCACACAGCACCTGAGATGAGTGTCAATCTTGCCAAGATGTCAATCAGTCTACTGACCACAAGACATCATGAAGCTAGACTCAACCCCCAGAAACCTGACCCTTTGCCTTATTTGGAAAGAACATTCCATGGAACCTCCCTCTGTGTCCCCACTCTTTCCAACAGATGCCTAAGGTTGTGAGCCGTCACTGGACCCCAAGAAAAAGGTACTTCCAGTGTCTGTGTAGTTATTTCATGCCAACCCAAATTCACCTGGAGTGACCCTGAATGATTTAGGTGCATGTTGCAGCACTACATTCCACCTGTTATGTGTTAGAGTTGTAATTCACTTGTTAATTTGGGAGCTAGATAATTCTGAGGTCTTCTGGTGCCATCCCAAAAGTCTGGGTTACTTTGTTCCTTTGTGTGTGCTCAAGGACAGATAATTCTGCCTTAATAGGGGAAGAAAGGTAATCCTCTTCCCCTGAGATTAGGGAGGGGGAGAGAATAGGGAGGAGCAGGGAGACAGGAAGAGAAAGAAATATATGTCTATTTTAAAAATATGTTGCAGTTAGTGGCTCCGGAGGCTGAGGCGGGAGGATTACGAGTTCAAAGCCAGCCTCAGCAAAAGCGAGGAGCTAAGCAACTCAGTGAGACCCTGTCTCTAAATACAAAATAGGGCTGGGGATGTGGCTCAGTGGTCAAGTGCCCCTGAGTTCAATTCCTGGTACCCACCTCCCAAATAAGTTGCAGTGACAGAGCAGCAAGGGCTACATTCAAATCATAAAGTGGATCACTGTTACAGCACTAGGTCAGGGGTTCCCAAACTTTTCATAGAAGAATTACTCAAGGAACCAGTTAAACTTCTAGCTCCAGGAACTCATGCTGGGAATAGTGTTTCTTAACTCTGGTTGCATGTTGAGATCAGATTCTGATGCAATTTATCTGGGCATCAGGAGCCCTAAAGGCTTCCCAGGTGATTCAGATGGGTCGTGAATGTGAGACGCTCTGGTCTGGAGTAGCGTGCAGGAGCCTCCCCTCATGTAGGCACACCAGGTGATGTGAGTGAAGCTGCTGGCCAGCCTGGACTAGGCAGGCTAGTGCAGTCAGGGACGGTCCTACCTCCCCCTAGGGGAAGCACAGTGGAGCAGGAGTGTTAGAGTGAGTTTGCAGAATGACTAGGAATGAGTGGCATGGATGCAAACATTTGGACCAAAGCAAATGTAGGCAGTCTCATTGGCGGGAAATTTTTATCTTTTTAACTCTCATAGTTACTTTTTTTGGCTCTCTTTAGCTTCCCCCCCCCCCCCCTCAGTACTGGGGATTGAACCTTTGAATCCAAGGTGCTCATCACCAAGCCACACCCTCTGTCGTTTTCTTTTATTTTGAGACAGGGTCTTGCTAAATTGCTGAAGCTGGCCTTGAATTTGTAGTCCACCCCTTCAGCCTCCCCAGTCACTGGAATTATAGGCTTGTGTCCTTACACCCGGCTTCCCTGTACTGTAGCTTCTTAAAGAGTCAAAAAGGCTTGGTGTGGCTGGGTGTGGTGGTGCATTCCTGTAACCCTAGAAGCTCAGGAGGCTGAGGCAGGAGGATTGCAAGTTCAAAGTCACCCTCAGCTAAAGTGAAACACTAAGCAACTCAGTGAGACCCTGTCTCTAAATAAAATACAAAATAGGGCTGGGGATGTGGCTCTGTAGTCAAGTGCCCCTGAGCCCTGGGTTCAATTCCCAGTGCTCAAAAAAGGAAGAAAAGAAAAGAAAAGCACCTGTAAAGCAAATTGTGAGGCTGAGGCAGAAGATTGGTTAAAGTTCAAGGCCAGGCTGGCAACTTAGCAACACCCTGTCTCAAAAAAAAAAAAAAAAAAAAAAAAAAATCAGAAAGATGCTTATTTTACTGATTCTGGTATCTGGGAATAAAGAATATTCAAATCAGAATTCTAAGTGTCTTTTCCAGCTCTTAGCTTGGTTATGTGACGTGAGCAATAAATACAATCCCCCCCCCCGAGCCCAGTCATACATGCTTTTATAACCTAAGAATATTAATATCTTCCATCTTTAACTTCACAAGGTTTTAGGAGAACCATGTAGACTATAAATCACTATAAAAGTGAATGCTATTAGTATATTAATCAGTGACACATAGCTGAAAACATAAGGTGAAATATCTCCTAGCTAACTTATACTTGAAAATGCCTTTCATAACTCATATCTGATTTGTCCTCGCTTCTTGGTGCACATAAACATTTAAATCCAATACACAGAACACCTGGGTGTGATAGCATTGCTACCTTAACAAGATATTGTTTCTCCTAAGATAATGGGGGCAGGGATGGACCTCTAAGAAGTCTGTGTGAGAAGAATAAAACAAAGTTTTAAGTAATATAATCCCAATCAAGAAGTTTAGAAGTCTTTTATTTCTTATAGCCGGAAAATTGAAGGAGAAATTTATGGTTTAATAATGTGATATGTGTTTAATGCAATATGGGCAATGACCATTTAATTCTCTTATTACAATAAGACCTAGAAATACTCAGATAAGATTTTTTTTTTGCCCTAGAGCTGGGGGTGTAGCTTAGTGGTAAAGCACTTGCCTAGCATGCTTGAGGTCCTAAATTAAATCCCAGCAGCCCACAAAAAAGTGAGAGGTACAGTGTCCTGGACATTTACCAATATTGATATTTTATCAGAATCATGAATTCCACATTGAGTTCTTTTACATAAGAGCCCACAAAATCCATATAATTACACATTTTCCCAGTTAGAAATCCTCCTAGATAAGTTTATCAATCACCAAGGGTAACTGAGGTGGTAAACTCAGAAAGCAAGTGAAGAGCGCCCTCTGGTGGTTTCTAGCAACAACGGGAATGAATTAGTTCAATCTTATTTTTTTTCTTAAACAATGTTATTATATTTTTCAATCTTTAAATCAGAATATGAAAATCTAGTTCTTCTAGTTTCTTAAAGTCAGACACCCCCCTTATCCATAAGGAATTTTAAAAACTATGCTTAACTGATATACAAAATATTGTACATATTAATGGAGTACCATGTGATGTTTCAATACATGATACAATGTGTAATGTTTAAATCAGATTAAACATATCTATATAATTTTTATCTACAGTCATCCTAATATGCAATAGCACAGTGGAACTTCTTACGCCTATCTAACTGTAACTCAGTACCCATTGATCAACCTTTCCCGGTCTGCCTCAGCCCATGCCCACCCTAATAAGGAGTTTTTGTATTTCCAAACACTCATTGTATAATGGACTACATTAGGATACACTATTTATATTGTCATATATTATTTAGGATATCTTTTACATAAGCCTCGAGGAAAATTTTAGTGGGGGAAGTGTTTCATTAAGAAATAATTTTTAGAACAACCAATAAAAAAAAAGAAATAATTTTTAACGAAAAACAAGTCAATATGGCACTTGTAAATAGAATCTCTTAATCTAAACTTTTTTTAAATTTTTTTTTCTTAATTGTTGATAGACCTTTATTTTATTTATTTACATGTGGTGCTGAGAATTGAACCCAGTGCCTCACACATACCAGGTAAGTGCACTATGGCTGAGGCTTAGCCCCAGCCACTTAATCTAAACTTGCCTCACAATTTACAGTGTATTTGTTTTGTTTTAGGGTGGGGTTGGGGATTGCCTTGGGACAGTTGGAGATTGTGATGAGGTTCCAAAGTAACTTACAGTATTTCCTGTTATCCGGCATATGAGCAGAGAACTCCTTCTCTAGAACCTCCCAGCTTTACTCATTTTTGTTTTGAGAGCTCGACACAGATGGCTCCATTTTGATCCTGACAACTTTCACATTACATGGGAGGTGAGTGCAAATTGGGGTAGGTAAAACAAATGTAATGCTCTGCCTTCACAGGAGGACAGGATAGGGTTCTGGGTCTTCCTGTGATTCTAAATGGGCCTTACTTACATTTGTTCTTTAATAGAAAAAAAGAAAAGAGACATTCATTAGAGAGCTATCTTGGATTGGATCACTGATACTTTAGTTATCAAGTTCTTCTATCATTTATATACTACAACGTCCTACCTTCCCCCAGCATAGCTTCCTGGGAGGCAAATGTGGTAAACTAGGCTTTACAAAGTCAGCATGAGGTGCAAGTTCAATACCATTGTGTATTTTGAAACGTTTATAAAACTTCAGATTGTCCAAGCCCCTACTTTTCAATAATGGTATAGGCAATTTTATTATTAAAACACCCAAATTTGGGCTGGGGCTGGGGCTCAGTTGTAGAGCACTCGCCTAGCATGTGTGTGGCACTGGGTTCGATCCTCAGAACCACATAAAAATAAACAAATAAAATAAAGATATTCTGTCCATCTATAACTACAAAACACCCAAATTCTTTCTCAGAACCAGTATATACACACAAACTGATAATTCCATTGTGTTCTTAAATGTCCATTTAAAACAGAAACAAAAGGAAGTGATGAGAAGCCCCTTCACCCTTGAATTTCCACAAAATTAGTTTCACAGTCTTCCTCTCTTGTAGAACCTTCCGACTCACTCCACTGGTTCCATTCCTCTCTGCCTTCAATCTAGGGGATCCTTGAAATGTGAAGGACAGGTCATGAGAAGACACTATTGAGAAATGGAGCAAGTGTCGTTTTTAAATCTGACATTTAAATCCACCTTCTCTATTCTTTGTTTTATTGTCACATTGACTAGTTTCAAATTCACAATGAGGAATGGGTAAAGAGATCTACTTTCAAGCATAAAAGCAAAGAACAGAAGCCCAATGGGGTTTCTATTTATCATTTTAGCAAGAAAACTGTGAAGCAATTTTCTTGCAATATAATAATGTTGTTAAGGAATCAGCTGTTCAATTGTAATAACATTGCATTTTTGCTATTTTATGTTATTTTCTCCGATAACTAAATAAAACAGTAAACAAAAGAGTGGGTCAATTCTTTTCATCTTGAAAAATCAACTTACCTTTTCTAGTTGCTGCATTATATTCTTTTTATTCCCGTTCAAATGAATAATATAGGCCATGTTGCTATTCCCGCCCCCCGCCCCCCAAGATTCTGCTATTTACTTTCATACACATTGCACCAAAATTTTCTGTCCATCAATCTGGATACTTTCTATTGAACTGTCTTCCCATTTAGTAATCTTCTGTTGCTTCTAGCCTGTTAACCTCATCTGTTGAATTCTTATTTTCAGGCATTCTAAATTTTAGTCCTAGAATTTATTTCACTTCTGGAACTTCTCCTATATTTATGACATTTATTTTTAAAGTCCTTGTACAATATCTGCAGTATCTTTGTGTGGTCTGTAAGTTTTGTTTCCAGCATGCTACATATGATTGGATATGACCTTACAGATGGAAATCCATTGTGGTGCTGGATGAGAACATCTTCTCTCAAGAAGGGCTAAGATTGCTTTTGCAATTAGACAGCTGCTAATGTCCAGCTAGCCACCTTGGTTCCATTAAGTGTTAGTTTTAGGCTCTGTTAGGATTGGTCTGTTTCCCTTTTGCTTTTTCCAGGTGTGTGACCCTCAGTTCTAGGGCCTGACCTTTATTCCTAGCTGAGCCCTCCCTCTTGTAGGATAACACAAAAAAACTCAGGATGTTGCCTAGACACATCTTAGTTGCCGAGGAACCCTGTCCTGAGGAAATCTCTAAGTCCTTTAGCTTCCCAGACAGGGGTGGGATTCAGGTGAGATAAGGAAGGTGTCTCCGGCAAGGCACCACCATGAAAATGAGCACTTGTACTCCTGAGGGGCCTCTGGCCTCACCCTAGTCCTTGATGCTGCTCTCTGCTACTCTTTCCTGCTGAGTTTTAGGATTCATTGCCTTGAAATGACCCCATGTGTTTGGGGGGCCTGCCTTCTCTGTGCACTCTCCTCTTTTGAATTTGTCCTTTAAATTTCTAGCTTTTAGTCTGTTCTCTCTACTCAGTAAGACTGTCACTTTTACATTCTCTCCCCTTCACCCCTCAGGGAGCTGTCAAGTGTTCTTAGGGAAAAGATGGGGGTGAAGGTGGTGCTGGTCCCAATGCTTGCCGTTTTCCAAGGTTCAGAGCCCTTCATGTTCCTGGCTACACTGGTTACCCTCCAACACCAACAATGGGTATTTATGCTTTTGTCTAGACAGATTAGTCTCTTTTACTGATTGCTGGCATGTGCAATAGACCAGACTTTGGTTCTGGTCTTTTGGGGATGCTGTTTCTGTCTTCCCTCCCTTTGTCCTACACCCAAACCAGGCCATCCTTCGGCCTCAACCAAATGTGCATTTATTGTGTTGTTTCTGAATAACTTTTATTTATGTGACAAAATGTTGTTTGTTTGGTGCTGGGGATCCAACCCAGGGCCTTGTGAATGCAAGGCAAGCACTCTACCAACTGAGCTATATCCTCAGCCCTGATATGACAAAACATCGTATTATAAATGTTAAGGAAAAAGCATAAGCTCCAAACCATATATAATGTAACCTAACTTTAAAAATCGTCCTCATCTGTATGTGTCTACACACCTGTTTATCTGGCCAGATGAAAAATAAATAAAATGTTAAGTTATTTCTAGGTAACAGAACTATGTGTTATTTCTACTTTTAAAGGGTTTCCATGTTTTAAAAGGATCAATTAAAGTATTACTAGCTACTTTCAGGTGATAGGATTGTGTTTTCTAAAAGGTTTTCCATATTCTCTAAAGGTACACTACTACTTTTTTTTTTTTTTTTTTGGATACTGGGGATTGAACCCCGGGTTTCTTAACCACTGAGCCACATCCCCAACCCTTTTTAGTTTCTATTTTGAGACAGGGCCTCAATTAAGTTGCTTAGGGGCTCGCTAAATTGCTGATGCTGGCTCTGAACTTTCGATCATTCTGCCTCGGTTGCTGGGATTACAGCTGTGAACCACCATGCCAGGCTAACACTTTCTTTTTTAACAAAATGTTCTTCACATCCTAAGTGAATCATCTATCATTGAACAAGAATGTGAATATGTGAATATATTTGATGCACTTAAAGATGGCCAAGAAAAAAGTAGGAGTCCTAGTAGACTGCCAAAAAAAATAAAGTGAATTATCCATGTGTAGAGTGGTGGGAAGTTAAAATAATTATGGGATTTGCATAAATTGCTGGGTCCACTTACATTCACATTTTAGATTTTTGATACTGATATATCCAGGATTTGATTGTTCCTTTCAACACCATCATAATTATCAAAAAACCCATTAAGAAAATTCTAAAATTATTTCTCCAAAAGGCTTTAAAATTTTTTTATGTCAGGCCACTCTTTCTGACCAAAGTATGACTTGATTCACAAACTTTTACAATCTCTGTTGGAAACACAAGATAATTCCTAATGATAGCAGGACTCACTTTTCTTGTTTGTATTTTTGTAAATAAATTTCACGATAATAAATAACACCACTCTCTGAGAATGTTAAAAACTTAACTTATGGTGACACTGGTGTAGGTACTGACTAAGGTGCTGACTAAATGGTGTAGGTACTGACTAAATTTTTCAAATTTAGCAATCACCCAACTCTCTCTCTCTCTCACACTCATACATACACAAACACACACACAAACAAAATCTCCAAAACCAATCATAAATGCCAACGTTATATGTTTTATTTTTTAATCAAGTAATTTTAAGCCTCAAAATATCCATAATTGAAAGAATAAGACATGAAGCATGAAGTGAGAATATAAACCCATGTCTACAGAAAGACAAATAGCGCTTCAGTCCACCGAGGTGACTGACCATGCGAGAAGTGCCATTCCAAACATCAACTCCATTTTTGTCCTTTAGAAACAGACAGTTCAAGTGTTTTTCTTCTTCACTTGTAAACAACATGAGTCAAAATGGACAATGAGGTGATCTAAATACTACGCAGGATTACTTCAAAACACTAGATAAAACACCGTATTAAAGACATATAGAAATCAGGGTCCACTTTGGTCTCTAGTATGGTTAGAGTTGTTAATACCAAAAAAGCAACACACACTAATTAAAGCCAGCTTGGTAGCGGGTGCCAGTGGCTGACAGATGTAGGCGATTCAAGAGGTAGTCAACGACATTATGTTCAAGCTGGTAACTCTAACAAGGGTTAAGCCACAGATGTATTAAATATAATACTTTCTCACAGTACAGTACTTTACCATAACTTTGCAGCTTTGTTCCAAACATAAAATTAACAAGGAATCATAGGTCAACCTTCCACTCTAAGTGAACAACTAGGAATCAGATCACACAATCACCACATCTTAAAGAGGTTGTTGACAGTTATGCAAGACAGAATTCGAAGCTTTCAACAAGTGTTCTTTCCTAAAACAAATCTCATTAAGACATCTAGAAAATTAAAGTCAGTGCGGCTGTACTTGTACATACTTTCCCAATTTTTATAACCGTGGGAAACACACATATATATTTCATGATAAACATTTCTTAGAGAAAACAGATAAATTAATTTAAGTTAACTTTAAGACTTAATGAGATTTCCCATGGCCTGTATAACTCATCATACAGTGAACGTTAGAATCTATTAACACTTATGGGCTTCTATTCACAAACTAAATACAACCAGCAGTAACTTGGGACTGCACTGGTGCAAAATAAAACTGAGCCAGAATTCAAGGAAAAAAAATATTGGCAATAAAAAATATCCTATATTTGGAGGTGGGCTGATGTTAATAACATGTTGCTGGTATTTTTTTTTACATTGCACACTAAACTTCCAAGTTAAAAGCAGGTGAAAAATCTTTCTAAGAATCTTTCCATTTTAAAAATACATCCCAAGACTAGAAATGCAAGTATAAAAATGCTTCCACTATAATCTGCCATGTAGCAAATATGTAGCTTACAGGCTAAGAGACTGGTAGTGCATCTTCTTTAGGAATTACATTTGTGTTGACACGAGGGTGAGGTCAAGGGACAGCTTAATTCACAGATCCTCTTCCCTCAGTAGCTAGGAATGCATTGCACTTTTGAGTTCACTCCTTGGCAAGCCAGTGCTAGTTAGTTAAGCCTCGGGAGCTGCAATATGCTTTGGCTGCAGGGCAGCAGAGACATGTAAATGAAGGAGATTGGCATCTTTTATAACTGTTTGCCCAGCATGAGCTCCCTCATCCTCAAATTCCTGCTACCCCTTCTTACCCCCCACCTGTGGGCAAAGCAGCTATTTCCAAGATTGCTTCTGTGTTCTGTTTTGCTTAAGTAGAAGAGTGCCCATAATTCTTTAAACTAAATACAAGATAACTTCAAGGAAATACTTGGAGCCTTAGCTGACTAAAACAAGATGCTTCATTATTCATAAGAGTTTGTCAAAAACACACAGTTGTGATTTGCTATCTATAATATAGATAAAAAAGATTCTGTACCAGAGTTGTCAGCCACGTGAGGCTGGAGCAGCATAAAGGTGTGCTATGTATCAACTATGAGGTAGCTGTGTGCTGTAAACACAGTATTTAACCCATGTAAATGAACCATGTGCTCACATCAGCGATCTTCACATCTGGAAGGAGTTGAGGGATTTTCACATGAAATAAAAACAGAAGAACTGATATCTGCTATTCAGGATTTTGATCTCGGTCAAACTTGGAGGTAGTTGCTAATATCAAGTACACATACTCACACAAAGTTCTGTTATTTGGCTTGTTTTGAGTAAGCAGGACTGTAGACTACACTGTAAAGAAACAACAACATTATATGATATGTTCCCTGAGCAAAGTTCTTTGTCCTGAGTATGTTATGTAATAGTGGCAATTTTCTCATATAAAAAATAAATCCCAACTCTTAACCATAAGATAGGTTTGGTATGTGCTTTTAGTAGTTCAGTCTGGTCAGATGCTGGAACAGATTTTAAATTGCACCTATATGGTCCACAGTTCTCAAGTGTTTCTGTTTTCATTTTTTACCACGATCTCAGCTCTGAACTTTTATATGTAAACAGGAATGTCCAATGTTCAAGTCCATAATTTCCTATGTCTATAAAGTCAAGGAACTTTGGTTTGAAATTTCAAAGTGACGTATTTTGCATTTTACTGTTAACCTGCTTGTTATACCTGCTAAAAATTAAGCAATGCCACTTTGATTTGTCTACATAATTTAAATAAGCTTGAAATCCTCACATAAGGCAAGGAAGTACTTCTCTACAGCTATATCACATTCAATATCGTCAAAGGTAAGCTTTGCATCACAGCACACTGATATTTCAATATATACCATGGAGATTCTCAAACACTGTCATGAAATTCAAGCTGAGCTGTAAAACACTGGCAGGCCAGTCTGAGGCATTTTCTTCTGGTGGCTTGCTGAAACAGCAGCGACTATACCAATATCCCACGACAGCACATGTGGAAGAGGGAGCAGGAACTGTTCAGCAGAACATATCACATTTGAGTCATTCTAATTTCTTTCTGATTATCTGAGCTTATGCCAACAGGCCCATACAAAACTATATTTATTGCCAATATTAAGCACATAATTAACTGGTACCTTCTTAGAGATGTTTCAGAAATTTGCCTACAACATCTAGAACCAGGATGACTCCAAAATAACTTTGTTCATGACTGAAACATTAAGGGACCAGTACTACAACTGGTCCCTAGCCAGTTTGTTACTATAACTGAGAACCAATCCCAGAAGATCCTCATCCTCAGTATCTGTTTATCCTGAATTCACCATATGGGTTACTTCAGCCTAAGCACTGAAGGTAACTTCCATCAGATCAATGCTACTGTATGAGATACTTACAGCTACTATTTGGCTTGTTTTGAGTAAGAGGTTTTTTTCCCTCTGCCCCAGGCTTGTCACTCTAGTTGCCTGCCACAAAACATAACACTTTTTAGCATCATTCACAGGTCATACCTATTGGCAACTGTGAACATCCACTGAATTTTCATTCTCAACCCCAGTATTTTATTCATTTCCATGCTGCTTTTGTTTGTTTTAGAAATGAGTTAGAGAACTCTCCAGGGGAAATAAAATCAGCCACCAAAAATATATACCAAATGACTGGAGTTTTCCTCTAAGGTCTTCAGTAGTTAAAAAAAAGGAGGGCTCCCTACTCTACGTGATGGTCAGAAGATCAACTTGGTCAAGGGAAGCTGCTATTGCCACAATCCTTTAAAAACTTCAGAACATGTAAAAGATAACAATGATCTGGTATCAAAATACCATTGAAAATAATCAAGTCACTACATTTATACATCACCCTCCCCTTCATTTCTCTTAATAGGCATGTGATTTATAATCAAAACATAGAATTAAAAACATTGAAATATCGGCACAGAAATTACACATTCATTGTCTTTTCTGGAGTTATGTAGCCCAGAATCAAAAATGCTATGGCAGTCAGAGGCATATGAAGTTAAGGTACTATCTTCAAACAGGAGAGAATGAGAAAAAAAAAACACTCCACAGATATAATATATAAAAAAAAGAGGCAATCTCAAACTTGAGAGATAATGGATATCTTAAAAACCTTTAGTACCATATGATTGGCAGCTCTGAGATCTGAAGTATCCTTTGGTTCACACAAAAGGTAATAGTCATGTTTTTATTTTTATGTAATATAAAAGAAGTGGTACTTAAAACTCCAGGGGTTGTTTTTGAAACCATCTTAAATGCTTCACGTGGATTTTCAATTCTTGGAGATGTCCAATTATGTGAGGGAGGGTGTGTGCTTATAGCTACATACACACATATATAAAGATAACCCCTCTTTATATGTATGTCTACATTCCTGTGTAAAATCTTCATACAAACACACACAGATTCAGGCTCTCTCCCTCTCACACATGTACATACTGATACACACAGTATCTCATTCTCTGAATTACATAAAACATGACACCCTGCTCAAATGCAATTTACTTAGAGTGATTTGTCTGTTTAAAAAAATTCACAGTTCCTCAACAGTAGTTAAAATCCCAGGTCAGCTGCTGTCTGTGAAATACTGTTCCCCTGTACTTGCATGAGGTAGACTTCCCAACTGGGTAGAGAACATGATATGTTAAGAAGTATTATGTCTTTTTCCTTTTCTGAACTGAAGGCCCCTTCTTGTTTTGCTCTTCTGGTGCTGCAGAAGCCTTTGCAGAGGAAGCTTCTTGGGGTGACCTGCCTGACCGTTCTGAGATCTCTGACCTAGCCTCCTGAGGAAATGGTGGGGATGTGCAGCCGTGCCCACCTCCCACTTCTCGCGGGGAGGTCGAAGCACATGGCTGGGATTCTGCTTCCTGTCTTCCCTGAGAACTGGCAGGCAGCTGTGCAACAGTTTTATGTGGGCAATTTGCCACCATGTGCATGATGCTCTGACAGTAATGGCACTTCTTTGGCTGAGGAGGTAGACTACATTCCTTAGCATGATGATCAAGGCCACCACAGTTGTAGCATCTGTAAGCAAGAATGAAGAAAACATCTTAGATGTAGGTAGTATGCTTTGTTAAAAATTTAAAGTAAAAATTTGATAAGCAATGCAATTATGTAAAATAATCATTTACACAGGAATGTAGACATTATCTTTAAAATACCAAAATACACAAACTGTCCATGAGATCGGCTTATTTTAATGTACCTTCTTAAAAGTAATGTTACTTATACTGTTATACTGGTTGCTTCAAGGACATCAGCACCAAAACATTCTGGCAACTTTAAAAAATTAATTTTGTTAAACACAACAATCAATGAAAAGCATAAGTACTAAAACATGAAAGAATATACACTCATTTCCATTTACAGATGATTTGTTTAAATTTAACAGGGTATTATATTTTATTTTTGTGGTACTAGGTATTGAACCTAGGGGCCCTCTACCACTGAGCTATATCCCCAGCCTTTTTTATTTTGTGACAGGGTCTCATTAAATTGCCCAGGCTAGCCTTGAACTTGCAATCCTCCTGTTCAACATCCCAAGTGTCTAGTATCACAGGTGCACATCACCACAACTGGTCCATCAGGTTATTTTTAGAGAAAAGGTTAGTCCACTAGAGGGCAGTCAATACTCAACAAAATAGCCAGGTAGCTTTGAAAACAACAGTATAAAAATACAGCTGTTTGCTGTGATGTGAAATAGCAATTTGCTCAGCAAATGGGAAAATATGGACCAAATTAAATTTTATGAATTTAACACCTCTTTGGGTGTTAATTATTTTTACTGTGGAAGCCAGCAGAACTAAAGCTTTTCCTTTGTACAAAATTAAGTAGTACACTGAAATTTGATATATAAATAAAATATCAAGTCAGAAAATCTGGCAAATTACCAAGTAATTTTATAGCAATACCAGGATAATACTATAAAACAAACATTCTAAATACTTAGAACAGATTAATAAAGTATTTCACTAGTTTAGTGACCAGAAAAGTTTACTTTCTTTTCTCTGTGGAAATTAGTTTTCCTTAGGGTGAATTTTTCTACATTGGAATAAAGAGTAATCCATAATATTTGAATGTACACAGGAGGGACAAGGTTTTGTAGTAGATGCTTGAAAATTTAAGTTCGTTTCTAACTTAAATTTAAATTTAATTTAGCTGAGCAAGGAAATTATTTGGAAGCTATCTCGGCTCAATTTCAATACATGTTTTTCTTTTAAATTGAGATATTAAAAACAACAAAAGTGGAGAAATAAAGGAAAATTTATATTTACAAAGGTTAATCTGAATATTGCAGATAGAATTTATTTAGTGATTTGTTTTCAAGTAAAATGTTTTGAAAGCTTTCTAGTTTAAATTTATTTTCTAAATACATTTATGATTCCACAATTCTCATTACAAAGCACAAATAACAGGTTACGATGTTAAAAAAAAAACACAGATAAATACATAGTAATTGTGAGAATTACTGAAAGATCATAGGAACAACAAAAGTTAATTGTAACTAATTATATTTGTACGTGTGTGAGGGAGTATCTAGCTCAACAACTTATACTACCTTATATGTCAAAGACAAACTCCTATCCTAATAAGCAGTATATGTAGAATACTTAATATTTTATCTTCTGGGATCCCTTTCACAGGTGAATTTTCTCAATTGGCAAAAACAATGGCAACTATTGTCTTCTTTCTAGTTATCAATATTAACCTTACAGATTGTAGAATAATGGATTCACAAGACAGGCTTTTATGCTGTGCAATTATTAACCAGTGTTAATTTGGTAACTTACTATTTATCCTTGTGGTGACTTTTCCATAGGTTAAAAAAATGCATATAATTACTTATATCATGTATATTATCTTTGCAACATTAAGGTGACTGATTATACTATATTTATGTATTATCCTGTGTTTTTTTTTTTTTAATTTAAGTTTAGGGCTTTTTTTACTTAAGATATATATATATATATATATATATATATATATATATATATATATATATATATATATTCAACACAGGATCATACTTACAAAAATTAAAGGGAAAACCAAAAAATCATGTGTTTTGATTATTTATTGTGTTAACTTGTAAGTTAACAAAAAAACATTACAGTACAGATTCAATACTGTTTCAACCATATGCTCTGAGATGGTGTCAAATTAAAGAATAAAAATTACTGACAAATGCTTGAAATCCACACAGAATAACACACTCAAAATGGCATCTTTGAAATGTGACCCCATTATGTATGATAATGTTTTCCCATATAGTTCTCTTCTATAATGGGTAAGTGAATACTACATTAAATTTGCCCATCTGAAAAGTATCTTTCTTTTGAATTAAATCCACTTGCTGAGGATAACATCCAGTTAGGAGCTCATTTTCATAGAGAGAAAACGGGGCAGAGGGCTCAGTAAAGAGCTGGCTCTCCTGCTGACATGTCGATTTCATGTCACTGTGGCATGCACCGTGTTCTTCGACTAGGGAACTATTCTGCCCACTTTCACAAATGGCATCTTTGATTACACTCTATGCATTTAGTACCTTTGGGTTCTAAGAGTTATTTATAAGGATACTATATAATTTTGGTTTTCATGCATTCTGATCTGCATAGTTAATTCACCCCCTTGGCTTTTCAGATATGTGCTATCATATGGCCAGGCTTTGCCTTCCACATTGAAAAGATTTGCATTCAGTGTATATGTGCTTGGTTTTAGAAGGGGGAGGAGTGGTATTTATTCTCCTTTTCTATTTAATCATTCAGTGTCAATCATTCTTACTAAGAGTGCAGATCACATCCCATTAAGAAATCCCTTCCTTCCCAAGGGACTAACACCAAAATGGAAATGTCCAACTACCTTTCAGCTCATAAATGATACCATTACTACAAACTCCACCAAGCTATATGTGGTTCTGGTCCCTTTTGTTCACACTCCACACTTCTCCAAATCAGCTTGTTTTTTATTAGTTTGTATGAATTTTACATTGTGATGTGAGTATAAAAATGGCAAGTGTGGCCACATACAGCTACTTGCTTAAGAAATATAAGGGTATAGTGTCACAATCAAAGACTACACAAAGAAAACTACAATCATATTTTGTTATATATATGCATAGCCCCACATAAAAATAAAATAAAATACTCTGCTTGCCTATTACAAGTGAAACCCTGGGATGGATCCCCAGCAAAGAAAAAAAAATTAAAATAATAGACAAATAAAATTATACATATTAAGTATTTTATAAAATGCTGAACCAATGATACAAAGTATGTGTTCTTACCTATTAAACCTAAAGATGAAACAAAAATATTCTATTTAATCTTAGAATGGTTAAGTTCTTCATAAAATTATAAATACTTCTAACAAGCTAACACATTCTCTAAGTATTATTTATTTTAAAAACTCTAAAGAGAAAAACAAAAATTGGAGTCATTTAAAAACATTATCAAAGTAAGATTAAAATTTTTAACAAGGAGAACTGCCTATCAACAGATAGAGCACCTAAGATGGCCAAGTAAATAGAAACCAATCTTTTAGGCTTTTATAAATCAAGACTACAAGACTGTATCAGATAATTGGTTAACAAAAATACCCAAATTTCCTAAGCTTCCATTTTTAAAAGGAAAACTGTGATTCAGTAATAAGAATTTAGGTCTGCTATGACCCTTGGAAAATCTCAAATTTTGAGGTCCAAACAAAGAAATACATAAATTATATTTTCAAATGATATCACAGCAATAATGTTCAGAACTAAGTTCAACTGAGGATCACTGTAAGTATACAGAGATTTTCAAGTGATACTTCAAATGTCTTAAAGGCTTCATCAAATGTAGGTTTCCCTTGATCCCAAAAGTAATCACAACAACAAAAATTAGGGAGAGAAATGATATTACAGAGAGAGAGAGAGCTAGCCAACCAGATGTAGCTGTCTAAAAGTGTAAGTTAGGTGCTTCTCCATTGACTAAAAATTTATATGGAAATTCAAATCTAAGAGTGTCAGACATTAAGGACAAAAAGATAGAGTGATCTGCAAGCTTCTCAACAGAAAGGAAATGTTGAGAGAATAGTAAGTAAAGCAGTATTAGGGACAAAGAATAGAGTGGAAAAAGTGATAGTTTTAGGCAGGAAAAGGTATAACCCAGGAATAGATAAAAATCCCTGGAAAAGAAAGATGAGAAAAAGCATTGGTAAAGTTTCCAAATGGGATGCCAGAGGGGCAAGAAAAGTCACAGATTGTACAGAATTTCAGGACCCAAATTGTAAAGATAACCCACTCTCTGAAGAAATTGTCATATTTAATATAGGTTTCAACTGAAATCCAGAAAGGAGGGGTTGGGAGTATATCTTAGTATGCATGAGGCCCTTAATTCAACTCTCAGCAGAAAAAAAAGAGAGAGAGAGAGAGAGAAAGAAAACCCCTCACACAAAAACCAAACAACCCCCAAACAAACCAAAAACAAAACCCAGAAATGATACTAATAACATTCCTCAATTTTATATTTTTTATTCTAATAAATTTGAATACTTGTTTCTAATCAGTAAGTGTCAATCAGCCCAGAACATGAGAATGCTGGACCCCAGCCTGGTGGTGTTGGAGGTAGGTGGGTAGAAATGTTATCAGAGAACTCAAGAGAGCCGAAAAGGAAAAGACCCAGAACATAGCTTTTGATAGGAACAATGTGCCCACCCTATGCCTTCTGAGAGTAAGAGGGACTGAGATCAACCTTCCAGAGGTCCCATTTTGTCCTGGATAGCTTTTTTTTTTTTTTTTTTTTTTTTTAATTGGTTGTTCAAAACATTACAAAGCTCATGACATATCATCTTCCATACATTTGATTCAAGTGGGTTATTAACTCCCATTTTTTACCCCAAATACAAGTTGCAGAATCACATCGGTTACACATCCACATTTTTACATAATACCATTTTTATTCAATCTAAATTATATTTGTCTGGGTATAGCTTATTCTTTCCATAGGCTCTGCCTCAAAATACCCAGAAGAGAGTTAGGAAACTGATGAATCACAGAACTAGAGAGGTCCTTCAACAATACTCACGTTTCTCTATCAAAAAGAAACCTGTGCTTTATAGAGTTTGCTTCTTTTATTTCATTCTTCTTAAACCAAACTCCTAAGACTGTAAGCTAGACTATATAATATTTAATAAAGTTAATTTTAAAAATATTCTTCTTAAGTACAATAGGTAAAACACTGAATTTTCAAAAATATCAGTGGCAATATGTTCTTTTAAGAAGTTTCCTAAGGAATATATGAAAAAAAATATGCATTTAACCCCAGACAAGTTTTCCTTAGTATCTTTGAAAGCCAAAAGTCAGCCTCACCCTCCTCTATTACCTTAATTAATGCTTAAAGACATCTATATACATTAGGGCTAAACATACTGTTAAAATTAAAATGACAAAAATAATATAATTCAATTAATTTAGCATTATGTACTAAAGGTTTTTAATGTTACGTAATTTAATCTTCCTCCAAACCCTGTGAAATAGGTACCACAATATCTATACTTTATTGGTGAAGAAATGAAGAAACTTAAAGAATTTACCTAGAAAGAAATTTTAATTGAAAATAGTATGTTTCACTTCTTTTTTTTTTTTTTTTAGGGGGGATACTGAGGATTAAACCCAGGGATACTTACCCACTAAGCTACATCCCCAGCCCTTTTATTTTTTTTTAAGACAGGGTCTTACCAAGTTGCTGAGGTTGAGCCTTGAACCTCCTGCCTCAGCCTCCAGAATCACTGGGATTATGGGTATGCACCACTGTTCCCAGCCACTTCCACTTTTATTATATGACAGTGTTATAACCAATAATATGGATGCCATTTTATTATATGTAAGCCTAAAAAAATAAAATCCTGAAAGGACTCAAAAAGTTAAACACCAAAAAAACAAATAACCCAATCAATAAATGGGCCAAGGACCTGAACAGACACTTATATATACAATCAATCAACAAATATATGAAAAAATGTTCAGCATCACTAGCAATTAAAGAAGTGCAAATCAAAACCACTCTAAGATTTCATCTCACTCCAGTTAGAACAGCAGCTATTAAGAACACAAACAACAATAAGTGTTGGCGGGGAAAAAGGCACATTCATATATTGCTGGTGGGACTGCAAACTGGTGCAGCCAACATAGAAAGCAGTATGGATATTTCTTGGAAAAGTAGGAATGGAACCACCATTTGACCCAGCTATCTCTCTCCTTGGTCTATACCCAAAGGACTTAAAAATAGCATACTACAGGGACATAGCCACATCAAGGTTTATAGCAGCACAATTCACAATAGCTAAACTGTGGAACTAATCTAGATGCCCTTCAATAGATGAATGGATTAAAAAAATGTGGCATATATACACAATGGAATATTACTCAACAATAAAAGAGAATAAAATCATGGCATTTGCAGGTAAATGGATGGAGTTAGAGAAGATAATGCTAAGTGAAGTTAGCCAATCCCAAATAACCAAATGCTGAATGTCTTCTTTGCTATAAAGAGGCTGATTTCTAGTGGGATAGGGAGAGGAAGCATGGGAGGAATAGACAAACTCTAGATAGGGCAGAGGGGTTGGAGGGAAAGGAAGGGGGCATGGGGTTAGAAATGATGGTGGAACGTGATGATCATTATTATCCAATGTATGAAGACAAAAATTGGTGTGAATATACTGTGTATACAACCAGAAATATGGAAAAACTGTGCTCTATATGTGTAATAAGAATTGTAATGTATTCTGCTGTCATATATAAATAATAAAAAAATACCAACATACACACACTCTCTCATATATATATATATAAATGTGTGTGTGTGTGTGTGTATGATTTGAAGTAGATTTTTCTTGAGATTTGGGTTACTATTTTGTCACTACCCTGGAGAGGTCGGCCAGCTCCTCTCTTGAACTTTCTATAAAATGAAAGGCTGAGACTAGATTAGTTCAGATTTTTTTCACTGCCAAAGCCAGGTTTTATTTATATCCCTCCTATATTTCACACAATTAAAATTTTTGTTTTAAATATTGGCAAATATTTTTTTCATTCTTTTTAATCATATTTTTCAGACTATAAATGGGAACCTTAGGTTGATAGACCATAACCTGTGTTACCAAACTGACTCAATAAAATTCAAGTCAAAAGAGAGAAGCCTAGGCTTGGGTTGTGCTCAGCAGTAGAGCGCTCGCCTAGGGCTTGTGAGGACCTGGGTTTGATCCTCAGCACCACATAAAAATAAATAAATAAAATAAAGGTATTGTGTCCAACTACACCTAAAAAAAATAAATATTTTAAAAAAGGAGAGAAAGAGAAGCCTGACATTTCAGTTAGCCCATAAAATCATACCATAATGTGAATGATATATTTGGCCTTGAGATACCCCCATCAGATTCCACTGGTTGCAGTGAGTGTAAATTGACTCTCTCAGAGAATAATTTGATAGCATATTTCAAAATACTGGTACACATACCTTCTGATCTGGCAACTTTAATTCTAGGAATCTGCCCTCCTGGAATATTCACCAACAAGCACAATATTGTGGGTACTAAGATATGAACTAGAGCACTGTCCATATTAGTAAAAAGTTAGAAAAGGAAAATGACAACAACAACCAAACCCAGGTGGTCTGGCTGCAAAGTCCATGCTCTTTACCATTAAGCTATAAATATGTAAAACTGAAAAATAAGTTCAAGCCTGCACACACCAAGAAACACTTAGCAGATACTAAAAGGAATGAAGTAAAATAATTTTTAAAAATTGAGATCTTTGGGCTGGGGTTGTGGCTCAGCAGTAGAGCGCTCGCCTAGCATGCGCGAGGTCCTGAGTTTGATCCTCAACACCACATAAAAAAATAAATAAATAAACAAACAAAAATGTATTGTGTCTAACCAAAAAATAAATAAATAAAAAATTGAGATCTTTGTGTAAGATCTCCAAGAAAAACTTAAGTTAAAAAAAAAAACAGGATAATACATAAATATAGTATAATCACCTTAATGTTGCAAAGATAATATACATGATATACGTAATTATATCCATTTTTTTAACCTATGAAAAAGTCACCACAAGGATAAATAGTAAGTTAACAAATTAACACTGGTTATATCTGGGGAGGAAAACAGTTGTATGAAGGGGCATTTCCCATGAATTTTTATAGTTCCTTTTTTAAATTACAAGAAAGAATTAATATATTATTTGTGTAATTTAAAAAGAAAAAAGAAGGACTGGGGTTGTGGCTCAGTGGTAGAGCACTTGCCTATCATGTGTGAGGCACTGGGTTCGATCCCTGGCACCACATAACAAATAAAATAAAGGTATTGTGTCCATCTACAAATACAAAATATTTAAAAAAAGAAAAAAGCAAAAAGCAATTATATGATTCCATTTCCATCTTGTAATTTAATCTTCACTGTTATTGTTAGTCACATGAATCACCTTGGAAGGTTTTAAAAATAATAATGCCTGGGTCCTACTGCAGACCTACCTCTCAAACAGAATCTTGTAGAGGGAAGCTCCAGCTGTCAGTATTTTTTAAAAAGCTCCTCAGTGGACAGTGGCAGGCAGCTACTTGAGAACTGCAACTCACAATGCAAGGGCAATCTTACCATGGGATCACTCTATAATCCTCACTACTGTAAGCAATATGGCTTAAAACAGAAAACTGTTTTCAACAAGTCATTGATGCCTCAGAAAGGAAAAGGGGAAGAGATGAAAGGAAAGGAGAAAGGGTGGGAGTGAGGTATGTAACTTATTTCCTTTCTGGGAACCAAAAACAACTCCCTGTAATTGTTGGTTGTGACAGTAACAACCTTGCAGCATTACTGATCCCTGCTTATTTTGGAAGGAAAACACTACCCAAACCTACTGAGTTTAAATTCAGAAGTGGTTCTCTGTTTTGAGGCCATTTACATAATTATTAGTTCATAATGAGGAATAGGTTCAATGTGTATTCTCACTGTCATTAAAATGGATAAAAACTTACAGTTCCTTGAATCAACTGCTACCTTCCCTAAACTTCATCATCATTACTGACCAACAATTGATTTCCTATAATAACTCTTTCAGTTACCATTTTCAGTTATTTTTGATATGTCCCTTACTGAAACAATATTGACAAGCATATGTATTTGTTTGGTATGATATGCTCTTGAAAACGTTTCTCCTGATTGGTCAAATTCTGTTGGCTTTCAAAGAGAAAATTATGTACTTTCTTATGGATATTAATCTGATAATTAAAAAAGAAAATAATAACAATAAATACTTATTAACAATAAATGTTCAGAATCAAACACAGGTGGACTGGTTTCAGAGTCCATGCTCTTCACCACTAAGCTATAAAGATGTAAAACTAAAAAATAAGTTAAAGCCTGAACATATCAAAATATGGGTATAAATCTATACCCATAAGAAAGCAGTAGGTAAATATGTATATACGGTATATAAATAACAAGATCTCTGCTTTTTATAAAAAATTATTAGCCATTATTTTTTTACAAAGTTAATATTTAAACTATATATTGCCTAAAAGAGTATCATTAACAGGGAAACTACTGCTCACTCTGGTTTTCCAATATTTAAAAAGCCCAAGATAATGCTTCCTAGTGAATAATAAGCAAAAGGTGTTTGGATGGCTCTGCATTACCTTATTCTGTGGTGGCATGGAACCAAAGTGAATTCAAAAATTAAAACTGTTGGCATTGGAAATGAATTCTGTATGTCTTGCCTAAAGCTTAGTTTTTAGACCAACTAAACTAATTTTGAGTTTGTACTGATTTAAAAAGGTGTTTTTTAATTGCCCACTGCTATGCTAACCTCTTTTGTTGTTTGGTTATATGATAAGAAACTCTCTACAGACCTTGCCTATTAGTGAATTGATTCAAGTGCTTATAATAAGCATTCAATCATTTTCATAAAATCAAATGAAAAAGAAAATAAGATTTAGATACACTATGTGCACAATTTTGCATAAGATGTCAGTGAAAGGTATGTAAATAGTCATCCGGGTAATAAGGTTTATGTACCTCACCTCTTCTGATGTCTTCTTCTGACTGCCTTTGGGGTTGTCTTCAGTTAATTAGCTTTTGGGCTCCATGATTAATGACATGGTCTGTCTTATAATACCAGTTAAAAATGTACCATAGTTATCTTGGAAACCAGCTAAAACACACAATAGCTCTTTTTGTAGACCTTTCATTTTATAGAAATAACATGATAAGATGGAAAATATGAGGTAAAGATATATAACATTCAAATGGCAGTGCAGGTCACCGAGAAGTAGGGATGGACATGCAAATGAATTAGAAGAGGCCACAGGGGGTGAAAGAAATCATCAGGGCTTAGGGCACTTCAATCATGGGCAATTACAAACCAGATTTTTGTATTTCATTCCATTATATTTAAAAGTACTTGGTAGATTCTGTTGCAATCCCATGAAATAATAATCATTTGTTGAGCATCTTCTATTCTGTACCATTGACTTAAAAAGGTACATAATGGTGAATTCTATAAGTTAAATATTTATTTGAAATTAAAATGTTATATCTCCTTTAGGTGACAAACAACATCCAAAGTTGAAAGAGGAGGGGGAGGGGAGGGGTGAGGAGAAGGAGAGGATATACTCTATACTCTACAGAAGGCTGTTGCTATTATCAAATATAAGGAAAAGACAACAATTAATTCATCTCCAAATGGTTAAAATTAGATGCTTGCTTAGATATAAGAAACAGATTATAATACGCAATATGAAAATGTCTGCTTATTTATCTATTACAGCAGCCTGGCTAAAAACTTAAAATCCCAGAACCACTTATTTTCCACCAGACCATTCCAAATTCACCTCCAGCAAGGTATGCCAGTGTAGTGACATGTGATCGGCTCGGCCTAACGAATTATAATTCTGCTAGTGCTCTGTGTCAATTTTTTGTTTCTTGTGGTACTGATGATCAAATACAGGGCCTTGTACATGCTAGGCATACTTTACCACTCAGAGACATCCCCAGTTCTTTGTATGAATTTTTATTAATGCTTTTTTTTCTTGCTCATCACATGACTTCTTCTAGGCTTTGGTTCTGTAAATCAGCATTATTTTTTATCTGTGACATTATTTTACAAAGCATTCTAAAGTCATATATACATACTGAAGATTTTAGTGCATTGAAAAAACTTTATTAAATATAATCTGACTGGAGCACAAGAAATTTTAAAAAGAATTTTATCATGGTTACTTAATAAGTAAAGCAATAATCTGTTACCTAGAGAAGTGAATGTAAACATCCAAATAAAAAGAATTTAAATGCCACAATAAAAATAGCTTTAAAATATTTTAGCATATAAAATAAAGACTTCAATATAACATAGTGATTAGCTTTTATTTTTTATATCACACACACACACACACACACACACACACATCTGTTAAAGCAGAAGGGAGACAGCATGAGAAATTCAAAAGAAAAGAAAAGAAAGACACAGAAGCTAACAATCAGTTTTGGTGGCATGACTAATGGTACAGATGAGGGTTAGATAAAAGTTTCAGTTTATACTGGTTGTTTGCAGGCCACAGGCAATGAAGAAGCTAGATTAAAAGATGTTATCCTAGGTTCAACCAAGGGAGTACTTTGCTGGGTTATTTAAAGCTGTGGCATTACCATGATTGAGTTACCTTTAATACAAGTAATGGTGACGGTATCTGGGTTTTTATGAAGATGATGTCAAAACACCTCCCTATTGCTATATTACTAAATTCTAGCACTAGATTAATACTATATTACTGAATTTCTAAGAAATATTCACAAACATCCCAATTTGACAATGTTTATATGAACAACATTAAAAAATATTAATAGACAGATGACCAGTGTCTTAGAGCACATTGCCTGGTGTGATCATTCCAAAATGTGCCTTTATGGGCAAAGGGCAAAAGAAAGCTGTGCCAAACCATCTCCTGCCTTGATAGCTATGCAGGAATTGGAAGGAGTTTAAAGTATTTTGCTGAAATCACCAAGGAAAGGCTTCTAATGATTAATCAAGTTTGATCTCCCATTCCAGCAGCAGCTACGGTTTAGGAAAATGATGAGATATAGATGAGAAGTAAATAACCTCTGTCCATTTCTAATCTAGTCAAAATGGTCTTCTTGTGACTAGCTTTACCAAAAATCAGCAGTTCTTAAATTGTTCACCACGTAGGTAGTTAGGTGTAAATTGAACAATTTTACCATGTCCAGATAATCTCTGTAACTGCGATATTTTCTCCTCTTGTGTAGGTCAGTTCTGGAAAATGAGATTTTGAAGACAAAGTCATGGAAGGTATTCTTGACCTCATAGCTACTTCACCTTTCTTCTCCTTATTGCTTAGACTGTCCTTAATGTTAAAAAGCTTTATATGTGTCTAAAGCTTGATGGTCAAGCTTCATAAACCCCAGAATCTGTAGATCTCTGTTACTGATCCCTTGTTTTCCTACTTTTTTTTTTTTTTGGTGCCCGGGACTGAACCCTATGATGCTTAACCACTGAGCCACATCCCTAGCTCTTTTTATATTTATTATTTTGAGATAGGGTCTCACTTAGTTGCTAAGGCTGCCTCAGCCTCCTAAACTGATGGGATTACAGGTGTATACCCCTGAGCCCAGCCCTACTTAACATCTTAAGGCTATGCCCCTGTGAACACATGGCCACTGAGCTAAGGATGGAGATAAAAACACAAGATAAGTATGAGGAGGGCATTTAAGTCCTTGAATGGACTCAAATTTCTAATACTTTTAATGTTTGCTAATCATAGGGCTTGATTATACACATTCCAAACTTATTTGTACATATTGTACAAGCCAAAGGAAAAGTGGCTTTTTAATGAGGATAATTCTGTAAGTCTTTGAATGATAAGTTTTCAAATCCTTTGGTTACCCTCTGGATTTGGCTGGTAGAAGTTTACATGAAGAACTTGACACTTATTTTCTTAGTGGGACAAGAGAAACAAAGCTACTACAAACTTTTTCCTAAAAAAACAAAGCAAAACTCGAATAATACCCTAACAGGTGTGGTAAAAGGAAGTAAACTTGTTCAAACAATACTTAATTATTATACTCTAAAATTATTCTTATTTCAGAAAACTAAAAAATATTTTAAAATATAATAGCTGCATATGGTACAATGCTACTTATTTATGACGATGAATGCAAAATTCTCTTCAATTGCTTTGTCTAGATCCACAGCATACACTTCTGGATTATCTGGCTCTATCAGGGCTATGTTACAGTTCTTTACATGTCTCCTAACTGACAGCAA
Source organism: Marmota flaviventris (assembly GCF_047511675.1). NCBI lineage: Eukaryota > Metazoa > Chordata > Mammalia > Rodentia > Sciuridae > Marmota > Marmota flaviventris. The sequence continues at coordinate 57,829,683 of NC_092503.1, forward strand.
TGCCAAGTTATTCTCTGTAGAGAGAAATAGTCTATCCTGACAGAGATTCAACTGATTTCCCTACCCTACTGCAGAAAAAGTTAGTTTTGCCTCCACATGCACATTCATTTCAATACTCATATTCTTTAGTCCTTTGAACTAGCTATAACATCTGTCTGGTTGTATCCTTTAATTGTATTTAAATAAAATCTTTTAACATTTTATTCATTTATATCTGTGTAAGAGTCATTAAGTTATCTTTTTTGAAAATTACTCTTTAACATAATAAACATGCACTAGAGAGGTCACATAAGATACAGAAGTTATCATGGACACAGTCATTGTTCTTTTCAGCACACAGATCTAGAAAGGAGATGAGATAAATGCACAACTAACTTTAAAATTCAAGGTTATTAAACCGAATTTAGTTTTTGTGTTTCTTTCCACAGTAATTTTATTTTTCCTATATTTTGAAGCATTTTCCTATTTCACCACTCTGGGAATCATTTCCAAATACACTAAAAAGACATTAAAGTAACAGAAATATGATTGCTATAAAATACTTCTTACATTTAATAAGACATAATAAAATAATATTATATAAGAATATGATTAAAGTAATAAGAAGGAAATTAAAATAAGATAAAGATATAATCACTAGAGAGACAATAAGATAGTGAAACAAATCACCTCTATCTTTCCTTCCTTCAATTATCTTATTGTATTTCTCAAGGTACTGCCTGATCTTTCAAGAATGTGTAGAGGACACTGTGAGACAGCATTTTTAGTCTTTTTTCTTTTTAACCTTTCACTGAATACAGTTGAGAATTCACAATCTTTCATTTTCTGTTCATAAAGGCAGAGAACTGACAGAGGTAGTTTCATAACTGTTAGACAAACAAGAGCACAAACAGAAAAGGAGCTGCACTCCAGACATTAATATGACAAAATTTAGTTGTGTAAGCAAACTCTCAGATTATGAGACTTCATATAAGGTAATATCTTCTATAAATTCTCTCAAGTTCAAGAGTCAATGAGTGAACAATATATTTCTAAGGACAAAAAGGAAATTTGCTATCTAGGTGATCATTCTACAGTGACAATGTTATTATGCACAATTTCTGAACAAAAATTTTGCTAAAAGGATGCATAACAGTATTCTTTCATCTTTTAAAGGCATGTAGTAGGAAAATCACTTAAGATGGTTCAGAGTTACACAATTAGTGAAGACCCTGAAAGGTTGCACAGAAATTAGAACCACCATTGAAATGATCATTCTAATCAGTGTCAAAAATAAAACATGTTTTGAAATTACAGGCTAAGGAGAATGATTACCTTCTCTTCATCAAAATTATGAGCCATAAAAATTTTCAACAGTATTCCACTTTGGAGGTGCAAGTAAAAGAAGAACCAGAGTAATAATGAGTTGGCACTTATTAGAAATATATTTGAAATATGGGTATTTATAACACAAGTATGTTCCAGAATCATTTATGTGCAGTTACCTACATTCAAAGAATAGTGCCCATTTTTTATACATATGACAGAAAAATATGGAATAAAAATTTGGATTTGTTACACGTAAATTCTTATGAACTTCCGGGTTTCTTAAACCATCCTTAATTTGTAAATTATTTGTAATATTATTTTAAAAGAGTCCAGTGGACATGATAATAAATGATGATGACTACCCTTCCAGGCATATTTATGGCTAATAAAATGTAGACTTTGACAGTTGCTGTAATAAAGAATGTTAAATTTTTTCAAAGGAAGAGGTTATCATCATGATCATTGGAACAACAGGTACGGCGGCTATGCAAAGGAGTTGGCCTGGCTATAGTAAGGTTGTTAAAAGTTATGAAAAAAGAGTAAGGTCTATATAGATGCAGAAATAGAAAAGAAAACATGCAAGATGAGTAAATGGCAAGATTAATTAGACACAAGTAGAAAACTGGAAAGCATGTTTAGAAAAGTAAGTTGGCTGGCTTGGAAAAGAAAATAGAAACCTGATGACAATATTACATATGTTTTGGAATTTAATATTTTAAAATATTTCACCTTAAAATAGGGGGGAAATGAATTTCAAAGTTGGTGCATACGCACTGTTCATGACCACAAACCTACTAATGGGGACTCCAGAATTTTAGCATGTAATTCAGATGATCCATGATAAAAATTACTATAATCTTACTCTCTGGATTTGCTGATCCTTAAATTCACCCTCTTGGAATCTGTTTTTAAAGATAAATGTAACTCCCACTTAGTCCACATGGCTGCTGCTGGTCTCAAGTGAGATAAATATGTTAAAGTGCTTTGTAAACTATAAAGCTCTACACATAAATGCTAGGTGAAATTTCTTCTTCTACTCTGGGGTATTTATATTTCTGAACCATCTCTACCACACTAGTGGTAAGATAATTTATGGTAGAACTGAGTCCACATGAGTAAGAGTAGCAAGCAAGAAAGAAAATAAAGAAAACAATATGCTTAAACATTTTTCCCTTTAAAAAAAGCAGTAAAGAAGCCAGGTACAGTGGTGCATATAATCCCACAGCTCAGGATGCCGAGACAAGAGGATACGAGTTCAAAGCCAGCCTCAGCAATTTAGCAAGGCCCTGAAGCAATTCAGTGAGACTCTGTCTCTAATAAAATATAAAAAAGTACTAGGGATGTGACTCAGTGGTTAAGTGTCCCTAGGTTCAACCCCCAGTACAAAAAAAAAAAAAAAAAAAAAGACAGTATAGAAAGCAAATCAAATAACCTAATAGTGTGCTATAAAATCTTATGGAAGCTATAATTAATTTATTTTCCATTCCTTATCTACTTATCTTTACTGTTCTTTTAAAGGGAAAAATATCCTAAGTTATAGTTATTGCTATAATGATTATTCAAGTAAGTAATAATGGAAGAATAAAAGTTAACTGTACCTTAATGGGCATCTCTGGAGACTGCTAGTCTGAACCCTGAAGAGATGCATCAAAAATTTGGGAGACATCATTGAACAAATGGTACATAAAGCCATGTGAAGTGGAAGAGAAATTCGGGCAATGCTTTTAGAAATATTACTATTTAAAAAGTAAGAGCAATAGTAGGAATGTAACAAAAGAGGTATTTCCTTAACTAAAATCTAAAATATACTTTTATATTTGAAAAGGTGGCTGCTATTAGAGAGACCAAACAAGATGAGATGTTAAAATAGGTTGATGAATTTACAAGCAGGAGGCAGTAAGTGGCATTAGGTACAATATAAAATGAATACAAAAGGACTAAGGAATGAAAGTGGGACCACACTGGTAGCATTATATTTAACTTCCTCAAAGTTACACAACTATTTTTAGGAATTTGATCTTCCTCAGGCAGCAATTTTCTCTTAGAGTAGAGAAGATGATCTTTAAAAAGCTGTAACATATCTGCAAATCAAGAGTCCAAGAGAAAAACAGAGAACAAACATGAACAGGCAATTCAGAGAAAGAGAAATGACACACATACTTAAAAAATACCTACAGCAGCAAAAACACAAATTGATCAAAATAATAAAAAAAAAAAAATCAGGGGCTGGGGCTGGCGCTCGCCTACCACGTGTGAGGCGCTGGGTTCAATCCTCAGCACCACATAAAAATAAATAAATAAAATAAAGATATTAAAAAAAAATCAATGAAGTACACATTCTTTAAAGTAACATATTTTGAACAACTATACCACTGAAAACAATAAAAAATGCTGGAAAATATTTTTTAAAACATCTTTTGGAATATTTTGTTGATGAGGTAGGAAAGTTAAGTCATGCTTATAAGTCAAAAATGAAATGAAAATTAGGATGGTAAGAGGAGCAGTGAAATAGATGTGCACTCTGGAAAAATCTGCAGAGTAGTGGAAACAACGTATGCTTTCCCTTGTGAAGTGGGTGATGCAGCAGAGGAACCAGGAAACAAAGTTTAGATCCTGCCTGAAATTAGGAATGTAATGGGAGATCTTGCCTGATAGAGCTGGAATGCCTTAAACTTATGTTGCAATGAAAAGATGAATGAAAATGGAAGTTGCCCCAAGAAAGGAGATGGAAAGAAAACTTTCCTGATTCAACTTGGTGCTAGGATTCCTCCAGAGAAAACTATCTTTCCCTTGGGCAATGACAACCACAAACCAGCCTCCACATGCCCTCAGTGCAAGTGGGACTACGATTCAAGATGAGAATTTATTTTAACATGGTTCCCAGTTGGTACAAATACCTGCAGGTACATACAGGGTAAAGATAAGTTCACCCCAGAGGAAAAGTACTTTCGAGTCAGGAGTCACAGAATTCTTAAAATAAAAGATCCAGAAACATAACTTTCTGGATAAAAAAGAAAAAGTCATAAAAGACAAAAGAAAATTAGGCATCATGAACTAGTGAGTAGACAGACCCAAAGACTTCAGATATTAATCTGGCCAGATTCACAGTATAAAACACATACATTCTGACATATTTAAAGAAATATTTCTTAACATTATCCAGCTAATATTTAGTTTTTATAATAAACATTTATTTTGCCCCTATTCATATCCTAAAAATGTTTTAAATAATCTAATCTACATATATACATTATTTAAGATATATCAATCATCCTTAATTTAATATATAGGAAAAGGTATTTTATAGGAAAATAAAACACATTTCAACTAAAAATACAGTGGCAAAAGTACACAGGAAACCCAATGAAATTACCAATACTTGTATTTACCTATTATAAATGTGAATTTAAGAGAAAACAGTCTATACAAGTACATGGAAGTAAGTGAAAGACAGGAGATATAGGGGATACCAGCAGGAATGTACATATAGTCAATGAGAGGGAAATCATTTTGAAGTAACATAACATCAAGGCAAATTAGTAACAATGACATAATACCCTTCAAAAATGACCAAAAAATGACATAATACCCTTCAAATGAGCTATACCTTACATATATGTATAGTACACAAGTAATTCCCTGTGTCATCAGATGGCAGATGACAGTGATGAAGTAAGTATAGCAGAAAACATACCACATACATTCATGCTGAGAAATAAATTCAGTGTCAAGTACATAAAAGACCTTGAAAACCATATCCTTTAATATATGACAGGGAATACCTAATTAGAAACAAACAAAACAAAATATAAAAGATTACAAATAAATTATTTCTACAAACAGCTATCACAGTATGGCTGAAAGATATTCTACATGTAATTATGAAATATAAATATTTTATCCCTGTATTACCAAAAAAATTGAGAATATATTGTTTCAATGGGCTTCTGACCATGATAGACTTATTGTTACTACACCAGTTCTTCTTCAATCTACAACTTTAAAACTGAAGGATATAGAAGAATAGAAGAATACATAGTGAAAAGCTGTGATGGCTAGGTACGGTGGTACAGCCTATAATCCCAGCTACTCAGGAAGCTGAGGCAGGAGGAGCCCAAGTTTGAGGCCAGCCTCAGCAACCTAATGAGACCCTCTATCCAAATTAAAAAATAAATAAATAAATAAAAGGGCTCAGGATATAGCTCAGAGGAAGAACATCCCTGGGTTCAATTTCCAGTAACCCCCTCCCACCAACCAACACACACACACACACACAAAGAAAGAAAAAGAAATGCTGTGATGCTTGGTAAGCTGCCATGTTTGCCCTAGCTTTGGGTAAACTTAGAAGCAAGGGGCAAAGAAATAGAATATAAACATAGCACAATAGTGTCAAAGAGCTGAAGAAACACAAATTTGAGGTCAAGGTTCCTGAAGCAGTTGTAATTCCAGGAACAGGCTGTGGGACAGAAGCAATATATGCATGGAGGACTACCCTCTCCTCTGAACACACACTTCTGATCCTTCTGATTAAGAGCTAAGATGCATGTCTACAAGCTGAGTCCCTGCAAAGTGGAGCAGAAAGAGATTTTATCATTTGGCATAGAAATAAGCAAATACATCCAAGATCACACAATATATGAGGTATTAAGAGTTCTAGGCTATCCAGGGTGCAGAAGCCACACTGAAATTTAAATCTAGAAATGGGCATTATATTTATTTAAGATCCTAGTTAAGCTCATGCCTTAGGAAGAAGGACCATATGCTAAAGGAAGAAGGGTTGCATACCAGTAGTAAACAAAAAACAAGATAGATCTACCTTACTACTGAATGAAAACAAAGCTGGCAGAATTTAAATGTACCTGAAATAAAACTGCATGAAAGAACAAATCTCCATAACCTCATAAAGAAGATAAAATAAGTCAGACTCCTCACAACCTAACAGTCCAACATTCTGCATACAAGAAAGAAAATATTAGACCTATAAAGCAGGAAAAAGCAACCCATATGTAAATAAAAATTTAGTAAAGACCCTAAGAAGACTCAAATGTTAAAAACATCACAAAGGAACTCAAAATAACTATCATAAATATGCTCAACAACATATACTGCTTTATTCAAAGGTAAAGATAAGCAATATTTTTTTAAAAAAGGGGGGTGGGGAATCTTGGAAGAAAAAAATGAAGGGACAATTAAACAAACAGGGAATTCTACAACTGAAAATTACAATATTTAAAATAAACATATTCACTGATTGAATGACAGCATCTTAGAAGCTTTGGAAGAGTCAATGAACTTAAAGAGAGATTACAGAAGAAATAAAAACTGAATGACAAAGAAACTAAAGGATTATAAAACATGAACAGAGTCTCTGTGATATATGAAACAATATGAAATAGGCTGATATGTACAAAATTAGAATCTCAGAAAGGGAAAAGAGAAAGGTGCAGAAAAAAACACTTGAAGAAATAAAGGCCAAAGTCTTCCAAATTGTACTGGAAACACTTTGGATCAAGAAATATAAAAAAGCTCAGAGAACCTCAAACGTGATACATACAAAGAAAAACAAACCTTGATACATCATATAATTAAACAAAAAGCCAAATAAAAGAACAAGGAAAAAGACACATTTCATATTATGAAACCAAGAAACAAATGACGTGGGATGTCATCTTAGAAATAATGAAGGCCAGTTAACAATGGAACAACATCTTAAAAGTAGTAAAAGAAAATATACTTTAAACAGAAAATTCTAAAACAGTTAAAAATATCTTTAAAAATGAGTAAAATAATAACAAAAAAAATTCTAAAATTTTGGCCAGCTGACCAAAGTTCTTCAGGTTCGAGAGAAATGTTACTATGTAGAAATTTACATCTATAGGATGGAGGGACGACAGTTGAGGATACAGCTCAATGGAAGACAGTGCTTGCCTAGCAGAGTTGGGTGATGGGAACTAGAATTGAGAGATGCATACCATAAATAAATAAATAAATAAATATTCAAAGCAAAAGTAATAACAGAATTGTGGAATTTTAAAATGTTTTAAAAAATATATGACCCAATAGCAGAGAGGATGACATGGGGTGGTGAGTGAATACTTTTACAGGGCTCTTTAAAATAACACATGAGACAATATTAACCAAAAGAAAACAGAAAATAAAGAGCAGAGGAACAAAAAAAAAAAAGAGAGAAAAATAAAAAATGAAGAGTGACATGGCAGGATCTAACCATATTAATAGCTACATTAAATATAAATGGTCTCAATATTCCAATTGAAAGGCATAGATGGTCAGGTTTGGTGAGTATACCTAATTATATCTTAATTAATTAATAAAGCTAGTTATGGTCATATTAGTATTAAATAAAAGATACTTAAAAATAGGATGTATTGCAAGGGAAGTAGAAAACTTCTTAAACATAAAGGGTCAATTAATCTGAATATGTAATATTCCCCAAAATGAATATGTCTCTGCTATTTATGGAGTTTCAAAGCAAATACTGTTAGAACTCAAAGAATCAGAAAAACTGCAATCCTTATTGGAAGTAAGCAGTAATTGATGAACACATACACACACACACACACACCACACACACACACACACACACACGGTTTAAATACAGATTTGGGCTATATTATGAATCACCATTACCTAATTAACATTATAGAACAATGTAGTCAATACTTGCTAAATGGTGGGCTGAGGTTGTGGCTCAGTGGTAGAAGACTTGTTTGGCATGTGAGGCACTGGGTTCAATTCTCAGCAACACATATAAATAAATGAATAAAATAAAGGTCCACCAACAACTAAAGACATTTAAAAAAAAACAACTGCTAAATGTGCATTCTTTTCTATCATGGAACATTATCCAGGATAGAAATCTGAGACAAAAAATCAGCAGTAATAAGTTTTACAAAGATGAAATCTTACAGAATATTTTCTGACTATAACAGAATTAAATGAAAAAATAAATAAGACAAAGATATTTTAATATATCTAGGAAATCATACATGTTTAAATAATATTTAGATCAAAGAATAAATCATAAAGGAGATAAAAATTTAAAAAGTTAAAATTTATGGAATTCTACTACATCAGTACTTAGAGGAAAACAAGCTGCAAGTGTTTACATTAGAATATTTAAAAATCAGTGGTTTAAGTTTCTATCTAAAGAATCTAGAAAAAGAGCAAAAGAAACCCAAAGTGAAGTAAAATAATCAAAAGAGCAGAAACCAATGATATAGAAAATATGAAAAAAATTCTAAAGCCAAAAATTGGCTTGAAAAGAGTAATCAAGTTAATAAAGTCCTAGGAAAAATGAACTAGAAACAAGAAAGAGAGAAAACAAATTATCACCATCAAGAACAAAAGAGGAAATATTGGAATATCTTAGGCATTTAAGGACATAAATGAATATCATGAACAACTTTATGTCAAAAACATTCCACATATCAGATAAAAAAGAACCCATTCCTGAAAAAACAATGAAAGTAAATTCACATGTGAAAAAGGGGAAATCTGTATTGCCCTCTTAATAATTAATTTTATGATATTACATGGCTAGGACATAGTAACCAATATTTACTGAAGCACCAGTCTAGCTGTTTTTGTGAAGATTAGTGTTATGGTTTCACTATTTGGCATTCCCCCAAAGCCCCTGAGACAATGGAACAATGTCCAGAGATTAATACAATTAGATTATCAGAGCCATAACCTAATCATTGGATTAATCCATTTGATATGTTAAAAATTTGAAAGCATTATTATACTAGGCAGAAACTGTAGACAGGTGGGTCAAGCCTGAAGGAAGTGGGAGACTACATTTGTCCACTTAGCTCCTCCTTTTCTCCGGCTTTCTGGCTTCCATGAGCTGAGCATCTCTCCTCTGTCATACCCTTCCACCATGATGCTATGCCTCTCAGTGCAATGGAATAGACTGACTATGGACTGAACCTCTGAAACCATGAGCCAAAATAAACCTCCTCTAAGTTGTTCTTGTCAGGTATTTTGGTAATAGTGACAAAAAGGTGATATACCCAGGATGGGGTTATTGCTGTGATCATATCCAACCATGTGGTTCAGAAGTCTTTGGAGCTGGTTTGTCAGGAGTTTAGAAAACTTTGGACATGTCTGCATCAGGGTAGAGAAGCCTTAGACTATAGCAAGCAGACTGTGGTAAGCAGAATATAATAAGTGATTCTGGTGGGAGCTCAGAAGACCAAAATTACAACAAAAGTGCAGACAGTAAAGATTGTGCTCATGAGGTTTCAGATGGAAATGAGGGCTCTACTGGGAAATGGACGAGAACAATGAAGCTACATTCTGGCAAAAGAACTTGTCTACATTTTGCCCATGTCCTGGGACTTTTGTGTGAGGCTGAATTTAAAAATGGTGAATTAATGAATCTAGCAGAGGAAATTTCAAGGCAACACAGCATTAAGGCAATGGCATGGGTATTGCTGGCAACTTTCAGCCAGGTTTACTGTGACAATCAGGAGTAGAAAATAGAACAGAAAGAATTTAAAAACCTAAGGTAGAAAAGTGCATGTAAAATAGGAGCCAGGGACAGTATGGTTACTGAAGAAATTTACAACCCTAAAGAAAAGCTAAGTACTTGCACAGAGACAATAGGAAAGATGTCTTGAGGACTTCTCTGGGCTCAGGAAGACCACACCCATGGGATGGTGTAAAAAGAAAAACTCTTCTAAGAAGAGACTTTGGGGACATCCTGTTCACACAGGAATGATTAGAAAGTTGTTCACCTAGGATTTGGGTCACTATGCTCAGCTACCCAGTTACTCAGAAGCCACAGTCATGATCCAAGGGACCTGGGAACTGTAGCTGGTATCAGAGTTTGGCATCATTCATGTGGTGCTGGTTCTGTGGGCATGTAGGATGATGGAGTTAGTGTGTCATGAAGGCTTCACTGACATTTCAAAGGAAGGCCTGGGAGGCCAGACAAGTGGGTTGGAATTCCTGCAGACAGCCCCACAGAGTGTAATACATGAAGCTGTCAGAAGAAAGCTAGGTCTGCATGCAGATCCTCCATATTAAGAGATGTTTTTAACTATGGAAAGTCAACTGAGGAAAGTTTCTGGCTGCAGACAGAGCCAGTCTAAGAAAGAGGCTATGTGGGCCGCAACCAGCAAGGCCACTGGGGAGGGACTACACAAGCCTTTGGGAGACTGTCATGTGCCCCAAATGTTGAAAGTAGAGCTACAGAAACTAATGATTGTCCTGTTAGTTGAGTTTTAGTTTTATTTTAGTCCAATCCCTCTATTTCTTCCTTTTGGAATGGAAATGATCATGCCACCGTGTAATTGGATAAATGTAACTTGCTTTTTTGAATTTTACAGTAGCTCACAATCAAGAGTTTGCTGTGAGTCTCAGAGGAAGCTTTGGATTTGATTTTGGGTAACTGTGGAACTACTGAGACTATCAGGATTGTTGGAGATAAGACTCAGAATACAAAATGCATTCTGAGATGGGCATAAGCTTTTTTGGGGCTAGGGCAAAATGTTATGGTTTGAATACGTGCGTGATATCCCCCAAAAGCTTAAAAGACAATGCAACAATGTTCAAAGGTGAGTATGATTATATTATGACAGCGGCAACCTAATCAGTAGATTAATACATTTGCTGGATTGATAATTTGAAAGGTCTACTGTATTGGATGGTAACTGTAGGCAGGCAGGGTTTGGCTGGAGGAAGCAGGTCACTAGACACATGTCCTTGGGCTTTATATCTTGTCCCCCTGGCTCCTCCTCCTTTCTTTCTGCTTCTGGCCGCCATGATCAGAGAAGCTCTCCTCAGTCACAGGCTTCCACCCCATGTTCTGCTTCATGTGAGGCCCAGAGCAATAAAGTCAGCTCACCATGGACGAACCTCTAAAACTGTGAGACAAAATAATCTTTTCCTCCTCTAAACTGTTGTGGTCATGTATCTTGGTCACAGCAAGAGAGTTTTCAATGTTATAAATACTGAACAGAGGTGGAGTAAAGCAGATAACCCCACCCATTGTGTGAGTCTCTTCTAATTAGTTAAATAGAGATACCTGAGGAAGAAGGATTGCTGTTCTCAGAGTGACTTTGGCCTTGAGCTGCAAACATCTACTCTTCCCTTCCGGCCTATTGCTTTGCCCTTAGATTTTAGACTTGCCAGTTTACAGGAATCTGCCTCCAAACTGCTTTAGGATTCAAACCACAACATAAATTCTTACATGGCTCTCTACCTTGCTAGCTTACCCTACAGATTTAAGATTTGTGAGCTCCTATAACAATGTGAGAAAATTCCTTTAAAAAAAACTGTTCATCTATCTCTACACCAATTGGCTCTGTTTCTATAAAACTCTAATTAACCTTCTGTTTGCTTAAAAAAAAAGAATTGATAATAAAATAATTTAACAAAGAAATCTCTAAGTCCATATTGTTTCATAGGTGAGTTCTTCAAAACATTTAAAGAGAAAAGACTAAAAAATTATAAAGATTTTAAATCTCACACCAAATCATACTAGAGATAAATGCAGTGCCAATCAAATTTCCAGAGGACAGGCTCAGTATATGATTTATATAAAAATGCAAAATGCCTTGAATATCCAAGGCAATTTTGAAAAAGAAACACAAGACTAAAGAACTGGTATTATGTGATTTCAAGACCTACTCTAAAGCGACACATAGTAGGACTTTTCAACTTGTCATTATGATATTCTGGGCCAAATAATTCTTGTGGAGACTGTCTTATACATTACTGGATTTTAACAATATTGCTAACCTCCTCCCACTTGATGCCAATGCAACACCTCTCCCCAGTTATTAATAAGATCAAGGACATTTGACATAGTCAAACGTCTCCTGTAGGACAAAACCACGTCCAGCTGACAATCACTGAGATGAAGTAAATAAAACTGTATTATATTGGCATTAGGATGGACAAACAAGTTAATATGGAAGAATAAAAACCTTAACTATGATACCTTTATAAAGCCAATGATTTCCAACAGAAGTACCAAGGCAAATCAATGAAAACAAAAAGCCTTCATCAAAAAGAATTAGAGCCAGGAGTGGTACACACCTATTATGCCAGCATCTCGGAAGGCTGAGGTGCAGGAGCATCACCAAGTTCAAAGCCAGACTCAATCTCAGTAACTTAGTAAGACTTTGTCTCAAAAATAAAAAGGGCTGGGGATATGGCTCAGTGGTTAAGTGATTCTGGTGTTCAACCCTCAGTACCAAAAAAAACAAATGAAAAATAAAAAAGGAATTGGAACAATTAGACAAAGAAACGGGGTGGGGGTGAATCATTCTCTACTTTTGGGTAAGTATTTTCAGCCTCTCCAGTTGTTGGGATTATAGGCCTATACCACCATGCCCTGCGTATACCACCATTCCCAGCATATAACTTTTGTGTTTAAGTGGGTGATTCATAAATGAATTCATTTTGACATGGGATAGTTAATATATTATCTCTGAGGTGGGAAAATACTTACCTAGTAAGAAATATATAATATATTAACAACAACTTGAGAGGCTGAGGCAAGAGGTTTCCAAGTTCCAGAACAGCCTCAGCAACTCAGTGAAACCCTGTCTCAAAAGGAAAAAATAAGGGAGGTGGCGCTGGGGATGTGCAGATATACCTCATGAGTAGATTGAGTGCCGCTGGGTTCCATCCCCAATACCACTAAAAAAAAAAAAAAACAGATATAATAGGCCTAGGGCTATAGCTCAGTGATAGAGTGCTTTGCCTTGCATGTGTGAGGCACTGTGTTCTATCCTCAACACCATATAAAAAGTAGATTAATAAACAAAGATACTGTGTGTCCATCTACAACTTAAAAAAAAAAAAGATATAACTATAGAACTTCTAAAAGAAAACAGGAGAATCTTGAGGTAGCCAAACACTTCTTAGAACACAATAAGCTCCAGATAATTTTTTCTTAAAAATAATGAATTGCATATTACTATAATTGAAAAGCTTCTGTTCATCAAAAGCCACTAGTACAAAATAAAATGATAAACCTGGGTTGGAAAAAATATTCTCAGTACATTTTATCTGTCAATGAAATTATGTGCAGAACAATCTAAAAAGCTCTTTTAAGGTAACAATAAAAGGTCACCAATTTAGGAAGCAAACTAGCAAAAAAGCAAACACAAATGGCTCAAAGTACATGAAAAAATGTGTATTTAGCATCATTGAAATAAAAATAGAACTAAAATAAGCTATTCCTATTCAATCAGTAGAAAGGCTAAAATTTAAAAGACTAAAACTTGAAATTCAAAGAAAATGGAAAATCAGATGTGGTGGTGCACCCGTGCAATCCCATCTGTCTGGGAGTCTGAGGCAGGAGGATTGTAAGTTCAAAGCCAGCCTCAGCAACTTGGCGAGGCTGAAAGACCCTCTCTAAATAAAATATTTTTTAAAAGTCGGGGGGATCTGGGGATGTGGCTAAGTGGTTAAGAGACCCTGGGTTCAATCCCCAGCAAAGAAATTAATTAATTAATTAATCAAATAAAATGGAACAACCTGAAAATTACTGGTTTAAAATAAAAACTGGAAGTTTCTTAAAAGGTTTGTACAACTACTCTGTGATATAGCAACTCTACTTTTATGTAATTTCTCAAGAGAAATAAAAATATGTGGCCAAGAATGTTTATGGCACCTTTATTCATAATACCAATACATTGTTAACAACCCAAAGGCCCAATGACAGGTAAATGAATACACATATTGCAGTACATTCATAAACTACACATCAAAATAAAAAATGAACTAAGTGATACAGACAATAACATGGGGTGACAGCATCTGAACTTACCTCCATGCCCAGGCAGGGATACTTGAAATTAGTTACAATAATCAGAGCAGTGGCAATGGCAACTCCAGACAGAAGCAAACACAACTCCCTCTAAAGGAAAGCTTTCCTAATTTAAGCTTGCTGTGTTTCCGCAGATTATAATCAAACATGTATGATTTCATAAACAAAGATCATGAAACAATAAGAAAAAAGTCCATCATTATGCATGAGAACCAGCCTAAACAACACTCTAGGAATTTAGATCTCCAAGGACATTATTTGAATTGTCAAAAAGAAACTTTTAGCCAGAGATAAAATTTTTTAAAGAAATAAAAGATGAAATACAAAAATGAATAATCAGCAAGAGACTAGCAAAAAAATAACCAGGCACATTTCAAAGTATAAAATCCAACAGAGCTATTAGATTTGAAAACAATATTGTTGATATTTAAAACTTGATGGACTAATTCAAAGGCATCGCAGACACAGTGAAAGGTAGGCTTAGTAAGTTGACAAATGAATCTGAGAAATTACATGGAACCCAGCAGTGACAAAATACAAGGTTAAAAATATAAAAGAGTGGTTATAAACTACTGGGATCAGAGTGAAATATTTAAAGTGTATCCTGTACATACATTTATGTGTGTGAGAATAGAAACAATGAAGGAGAAGCAATATTTCAAGAAATAGTAACAGAATTTTCTAGGATAAATTAAGCACACTATTACATATAGCAAGCACAATAAGTGAAAATACATCCACATCTACACATGATATCTGAAACTACAGAAACCTAAGACAAAAAGATCTTATAAACAGCTAGCAACGAAGATCATCTATTAAAAAAAAAAAAATCAATGAGACTGATGGTAGATAGCCATTACTGTAACAATGGAAAACTAGGAGCCAGCACACTGTTTAAATGCTGAGAAAATATCTGTTAATTAGAAAGTTTCACCCTGTGAAACTAGCTGCTTCTTTTTTTTTTTTTTTTTTTGAAACAGGGTCTCACTATGTTGTCCTAGCTCGTCTCAAACACCAGGTCTCAACTGATTCTCTCACTTCAGCTTTGCAATTAGAAGGAATTACAGGTGCATGCTTCCATATCTGGCTGAAACCGGTGTTTTAAAATAGGAGTAAAATAAAGATATATTCATATTTTTAAAAAATAGTTTACCACAAACAGTGTTCCTACAGAAAAATCTAAAAGATATATATCAGGAAAAAGGAAAATGATCCCAGTAGAAAGGTTAGAGACAGAAGAGGAAGAGTAAATGCAAAGCTTGTTAAGCATATCAATAAAAATAATTATCATAACTACAGTATTAAAAAACAAAAACAAAAATTAAAACACAGCCTATAACTTGGGAGGATTTTAGAATTTAAAATACCCTAAGTGTTATTTGTTTGAACAGAAGTAACAGTAAAAATATTTAACTATTGTTATTCTATAGGTATAAAACAATCTGAATGGTGAAGAAAATAAACAGTATGTCTACACCAATGTGTGATCACTGAGTATCAGCTTTAATTAACTTGTTGCCTAACTTAAGACTTTGTTAACTTGATAAGATTGATAGAATTTTAACGGAACCACTAAAGAAGTAGAAACAATATTACATGAACTTTGGACTACTGGGAGGGGGAGATGAAATAAAAAAGCAATAAAAACCTCAATCGACAATAATAGAGAAAGGAGAACAAAACCAAAAAGAAAAGAGAAAAATGCGAAGTAAATAAATAAGGAAACCCTTGTAGTAAAAAATATATTAATAATGGTAGTAAATGTAGATAGTCTAAATGTACCTACTCATTTATAGGTTTTCAGATAGGATTTTTTAAATACAAAAAACAGCTCTACATTGTTTATATGGGGCATATAAAACACAAGCATATTAAAGAATTGAAAAGAAGGATGAAATGATATCAGGTTGTTATGGACCAAATTGTACCTCCTACCCAATACTTATATGTTGAAACCCTAACCCCTAATGTGACTGCATTTGGAGACGGGTCTTATGAAGAGATCATTTAGGTTAAATAAGGTCAGAAGAATGGGGCCCCATTCCAATGTGACTGATGTCCTTATCAGAGGAGGAGACAGCATAGGTGCATGCACACAGCAAGAAGGCAGCCACCTGCATGCCAAGAAGAGGCCTCAGAAAACACTAGACCTGCTGACACCTTGATCTTGGACTTCTACTAGTCTCCAGAACTGAGAGAAACTAAATCTCTGTTGTGAAACAAGGAATATGATAAGAATATGATTTTTTTCTCTTGCCTTATGTGTATTTTAAAGTTTTATAATGCTTATTTATTGACTCATAATAAAAGATAATTTTTTTAAAAAATTAACAAATAAAAAAGGGATCAAACAATGTTATATAACATTTTCAATCAATTGTATATACATTTAAAAACCTCTACAATAAAAATATAACAAGAATAATGGTTAAACACTGGTAGAATGAACACTAGAGTATGGGAGACAGAACTTTCACTCCATGCCTTTTTATACATTTTGGTGTTTAAATTATATGAAAGCAGTATATATCCAGAAATTTAGATTAAAAAGTAAAATAATTAGAAAGAAGAAAGTTTAGGGGGGCATGGTGATATGTACCCCTATTCCCAGCTGCTTGGGAGGCTGAGGCAGGAGACTCACTTAAGTAGAGGATCTGAGGCTTGCTTGAGCAATATAGTAAGACCCTGTCTCCTGGGAAAGAGGATTTTAAAATATTTTAAAATATAAAATATTACATTTATTTTAAAAAGAGGGGTTTTATTACAAATTACTTTATTCTTCTTGTATTGCTACAATTTTTCTAAAGTGGTTTTACATTACTTTTGGAATTAAAAATATATGTGTGGTTTTTTTTGGTTTTTGGTAGTGCTAGGGTATTGAACCCAAGGCCTCCCACATACTCAGCAAGCACTCTAGGAATGAGCTATATCCCCAGTGCAATTTTTTATTTTGGAACAGTATCAAAATAAACTAAGTTGCTAACGGCCTTGTGAAGTTGCTGAGGCTGGCTTCAAACCTGTGGTCATTCTGACTCAGTCTCCCAAGACTCTGGGATTACAGGTGTGCACCCTGCTGCCCAGCAGAGCTGCTATTTCTTAATAAAACACTGCATTATTACATAAAGTTTAAAAAATTAAATTTTAAGACCAAACTTCTGAACAATGAGGAGAGTCTTGAAAGCTCACCTAACCAGTGATTAAATGATTAATACTTTACATTTTAATTTCATTAACTCCTTTTTTCCCAAAATTGAGAACAAAATGACTACATAATACATACATAAAATGAACATTAGCTGGGCATCGTAATCCCAATGACTCAGGAGGCCGAGGCTGGAGGATCATAAGTTTGAGGCCAGTCTCAGTAACTTAAGACAAATCTAAGCAACTTAGTAAGGCCCTGTCTCAAAATGAAAACAGATGTGGATGTTCCTCAGTGGTAAAGCACTTTTTGGTTCAATTCTCAGCACAAAAAAATGAATACATAAAATTTCCTATCTTTCCTATCAGTATTCCCTTCTCCTGTCTTGTTTTTTGTTCTAACATTGCTTTCTGAATATTGAGTTCTTCCAGAGTATTGACTGAGATCTCAGGGGTGACTCTCTTCTTTCACTGTTCTTTTTTTGTACTCAATTTTAAAATTTGAAATTATATTTTTAGTTCCAGAGAGCCTTCATTTCTCGTCTAAACTGATATGTTTATGTTAAAATTCTCTTCAGATGTCAGTAGGAACCACATTTTCTAGAAGTGCAGTTTTCTCTCTCAGGTAACTCTGTAAATGAATAACTGTTTGTTTGTTTGTTTTTCCCCAATTGTGGTTTTTCTTTCCTTTATGTGAATATAGAGCTGGCTTTTAGCTCCCTTGAGCAGAGTCAAAATTCTGAGCTATAGAAGGTGTAATTTCTACTCTTGTGAGCTGTCAGTAAGCAGACAAACCATAATTTTTCTAAGGGAGACAGGAAGATGACTGACCAAAAAGAAAGAAGCTCTTTCCCACCTTCCTTTGCTCACTGAAGAATATGTTGTTTATAAAAAAAAAATGAAAATACTTGGGAATAAAGTTTAATAAGAGACAAGCAAGACCTTATTGAAAAGCAGTAAGACTATACTGAGTCAGCATTAAAGAAAACTTGAGTAAATGTTAATACATGTAAATCTTGTCCTGGGTATATTATCTTCGTATGTGTGTGTACTATTGAAAATGGTATATTTTCCTCCTTTTATTCTTAAGCACTTTAAAAAAAAATAGGATGAATTTTGTATAACTTTGTAGTCAGTCACTTCTTGTAACAATTTTAATAATTTTTAATGTATTTATGGTTTTCAAGGAAAGAAATGTTTTTGCCTACCAGTAAAATAGTTTTACTGCCTCTGTGGTAAATCTTGGCATATTCAATTTTATTATTCTTTCTTTCATTTTGTTTCTGCCTTTGTTTGTCAACCTACCTACTGTTCAGATAAATGTTAGCCCTTATGTATATGTATACATATTTATATTTTTTTCTTTTGAAGTACTAGGGATTGAACACAGCGGTGCTCTATCACTGAGCCACATCCCCAGCCCTTTCTATTTTTTTATTTTGAAGATAAGGTCTCACTAAGTTGCCTCAAACTTGTGATCCTCTTGCCTCAGCCTCCTGAGTCACTGGAATTACTGGCATGGAGGAATGAGAACTCAAGAGGGGGGGCGGGGGCAGCTGGTAAAGAAGAAACACATAAACTAATAAAATTTCTAAACACATGAAGAAATGAATATTTCATGAAGGTGATACTTCCTGACAAACTACTGGTCAACCTCTTTGTCTGGTAATAGTGTGCAGAAAGTTTTCTTTGAGGAGCATTATTTCTCTGTGTATCAGTTATTTTTGTGTAATCCCATTCAGTATCTCCCCCTCCTCATGGTACTTTGATCTTCTTTTGGAAAATCCTCCCTGCCCTACTTTTAATCTTTGTAGTCTGGATGGGACTTACCTGTCTCCCCAAAATAAGGAATGGGCAAATGACTCATGTCTGGCAAATCAGAGTACTACATTCTAGGCTGGATGAATAAAATCAATCCTGGGGTCTTGGCAGAATTGCTGGGAACCACACCCCTCTTGACACTGGGATTGAACGCTCAAATCCAGATGCACCTGAAACTACTTTAATTCCTGGAATGATAAATTATGTGAGCCAATAAATTTTGTTCTCCTTCATTCAACCAGTGTTTCTCAAACCTGGGAGCATATCAAAATTACCTACAGGGGCTTTTAAGCACAGGCAAGGACTTTCTCAACAGGACCTCTAAAGCTCAACGGATAATGCCAAGAGTTAATAAATGGGACATCATTAAAAGCTTCTGCACAGCAAAGGAAACAATTAGGAATATAAAGAGAAAACCCACAGAATGAGAGAAAATCTTTGCCACTCTTCCGAAAGAGGATTACTATCCAGAATATATAAAGAGCTCAAAAAACTTTATGCCAAAACCCAATTAATAAATGGGCAAATTAATTAAACAGACACTTCTCAAAAGAAGAAATACAAATAGCCAAAAAAATACATGAAAACAACATTCAGCATCATTAGCAAGCAGGGAAATTCAACTCAAAAACGACACTGAGCTTTCATCTCATACTAGTGAGAATGGCAGTCATCAAGAATACAAATAATAATAAATACTGGAGAGGATGTAGAGAAAAAGGAACACTTTTACACTGTTGGTGGAACTGTAAATTATACAACCAATCCGGAAATCAGTATGAAAATTCCTCAAAAGATTGGGCATTGAACCACCATATGACCCAGCTATTCCACTCCTCAATACTTATTCTGAAGAATTAAAGTCATCTTACTACAGTAATACATGCATACTCATGTTTACAGCAGCACAATTCACAACAGCCAAACTATTAGTCTAGGTGTTCATCAACAGATAAATGGATAAAGAAAATGTGGTATATATACACACAATGAAGTTTTATTTAGCCATAAAGAAAAAATGAAATAATGGCATTTGCAAGAAAATGGATGGAACTAGAAACCATTCTGTTAAGTGACATACAGGGTATGTGTCAGTTTGTTACCATGTCTAACAATGAGGCCCCTGCAAGAATAATGGATTCTCCTTCACTTTTGCTTTCAAGTCTTGCACAAGTTCTTCTTTTGGGCAACCCTAACACGAAACCATCTGCAGAAGGGAATTACCAGTTACAACCATATGGACATAAAAATTCCAGCACTAAGAATATAAACAGCTAGAGAATAAAAGAGAATGGGGAAAGATATATGTAATGTTGTAATTGCTAATGCATCAGCATCAGCATCATAGTCAAACTCAGAATGTCAAGGGTCATAGATTTTCTCTAATCACAGATATTAAAGAGAAAAGAATGACAACAAAGCTGGGGTAGATATCTTAAAAATTAAAAGGAGATCAGTAGAAGAAAGGAACCAAGGGGTGGGAGGAAGCTGGGATGGGGGAAGTGCTGGGGAGTAATAATGCCCAAATTATATTGTCATATTGTGTGCATGTATGAATATGTAACTACAAATCCCATCAATATGTACAACTATAATGCATCAATAAAAAATGTGGAAAAAATATATTTTTAGATGTCACAGAAATGAGTCAGAATAAAGCTGGGTAGGGGCTGAGGATGTGGCTCAAGCGGTAGCGCACTCGCCTGGCATGCGTGCGGCCCAGGTTCGATCCTCAGCACCACATACAAACAAAGATGTTGTGTCCGCCGAAAACTGAAAAATAAATATTAAAAATTCTCTCTTTCTCTCTCTCTCTCTCTTAAAAAAAAAAAAGAAGAAAGCTGGGTAATGTTAAATAAAAAATTACCTGGAGAGTTTGCTGGGGCAGGGGTGGGGACACCCATGGCTGAGATCCACATCCCAGAATAACTGGGGTGAGGCTAGAGAATGTGCATTTTTAATAAGATCCTATGTGATGCTAATGCTAGTACCTTGTGCATGATAAGCATACAGTCTACCACTGGCTATGTGCTCCTAGTGTCCAAATGAACTTTTTTTTTTTAAATTCTACTTTTTTTTTCATTCAGTTTTATTTTTTTTAATCTTTTTTAAATTTATTTATATGTTGTGCTGAGGATCTAACCCAGTGCCTGGCACGTGTTAAGCAAGCGCTCTACCACTAAGCTACATACAGCCCCAGCCCCCAAATGAACTTTTTTGAACCTATAGTTTCTAATTCTGAGTTCCTGAGGTATACAATAATTCTTACGTTCCTGATGTTAAGTTGTTCTTAGTTCAATCTGTATGTTGTACTTTTATAGTCAGTAATCTTGTTAGATTTTTAAAAATTTATTCTTATTAGTATTCCAATAATTTACCTATAAATAATCTCAGATATATCTCTGTTGGTGTACCAGAGAACTTTGGTTAATTCTTTTTTAATCTTTAGATCTTTTTATAAGTTTGTCTTCTCTTATTGCATTGGTAGTACCACCAGTAAAATGTTACTAAGAGGGGACTCTATATGGACTACTGAAAACAAGGGAACAAAAAATCAAACACTGAAATCAAAGAACAGTATTTGAAATCAGCCAAATTAGAAAAAGTAGGAACTGGTTTAATAACAGTTTCAAACAATGATCCTGTTTAAAAAACAAAAACTACTATCCATGGAGTCTTTTATTTGTGACAATAAAGAATGGTTAACAGGGAGGCAGGCAAGTCCCTGGTTCCCATTTAACATAAGGCAAATAAGCTCCTCAAAAGATCATATCCTACTTTCTCCATTAATAAGGATGGTTATGAAATCAATTGCCTTTAGTGTATGATTCTTGGAAAACAGAGTTTTAAATTTGTATTCACTCAGGTTTCCAACTGTGAAGAAAGTTACCACATAATTTGATCCTATTTTTTATAAAATAAAAGTTATATTTTGTAGAATTTTTAATTTTCGATACATGTATACATCTTTTAATTTTTTTTAATTTCTGGAGATTGAACATTTCCTATAGTCCAATCAACAAACAGCTTTCCTCCCAAAGCAAGGGAAACACTTGATTTTGTTCCTTATTAATCTATTGTTTCAAATAATCATATAATAGATGAGATTAAACTCAGAGCATTTTACAAACTAAAATTCTTAAATTCTTCCTTGATTTATTCTAGACTTTAAGAAAATGAGCATTTCTTCCTTTCCAAGTGTTTTAAAATTTTAATGTTTCATTTCTGCTTATATTCGAAGTACCTACACTTTAAAAAGCCTTACGTTGTGTGAATGCATATATTAAAATATTACTTTATGTCAAAATTGACTATAAATCTAATTCTACAAAAAGTTAATTTGTTTTCCTGAATTACTATTTCTTACTGATAAGTACAAGCATATAATTTATATTATCATGTTATAAATTATAATATTAATGGCATAATCCTACTACACCAACAGAAATAAAAAGCTCTATGAGAACAGTTAAGTCCTAGATCTTAATCTGTTTATTTTAACCAAATTTCAAAAGTTTAAATTCCAACATAAATACAGAAGGACCTTTGCTCAGACTTCAACTTTATCAAGACTACAATTTGACTTGTCATTCTTTACTAATGGAGGATAAAGGTTGCTAAGAACTTTGTGTTTCTCCTGGATTGTTACCTGGGTTGGGGGCATAAGACTAGTATTTCAGTAGGAGGATTTAGCAGCATAAATGTGGAAATTTTCTTTGATTAGTCTTCGACTTGATCAGCCCTTACTCTGTTCACACAGGAACAGACTGGACATCATAGCTAGCAGACACAAAACATATGAGAATTTGTGTTCAAATTTAAGATATTTAAGCAAACTTTAAAATTCAAGTGAGATTTTGAACAATCTCATAACATTTATTAAAAAACACACATACTTAATATTGGAGGCTAAACTGATTTCTCTTTTGAAAGGATCTCAAAGTTTTGAAATATTACCCAATTCTCACAATACACTTTTACTGAAACCATACAATAAATATGAGATCTTCTTTTCACTAGGAATATAGTATAAAGAAAGAAAACTAAGTTACTTTCTAAATCCATAATTTCAGCTTGCAATGTTATTAGAGATGCCTCTGGAACTTTATTTCCCCCATAGGCATTATTTTACTGCTTATTCTGCTTAGAATAAAACAACCATCAGAAATTCAACCTAAAATTCTGATTATCTGCCACTTGGCTTCTGACCATTCCCATCAGGCATCTTGAGAGACCTATGCAGCGCCAAAATGAAGCTCAGCCCCACACAATGTCTGGCAGAGGGTGATGAGAACAGCACATTGTCTGCTTGGTCTGAACAGAGGTCACAGCAGGGAGAGCATCTGCTAAGATAATGCGAATGAAGGAAACAACTATAATTGCCTCATTAAGAGATCTCTGGCCAAATAATCACAAGAAGAAAGGACTTAGAAAACCACCCTAAAATTAGGTCTATAATAAGCAAAAATTAGAATAGAATAAAAAATGCAAAATTAAGGAGACTTGGGTATTCTATTGGTTTTACTAATTTCCTTAGTCACTACATAGATGAATGAACACTTGGATGCAACAGTTCAGTTATTCAACTCTAGCCCCTTGCTAATCATTAGTAGGAAGCTTAAGATGCAAATTCACAGCTGTCCAGGATACAAACGAATGTAAAATAAAGGGTTTGGGGGAATTTCTTAAAAGGGAACAACGTATAGGAACTAAGAAAGAATACCTACTGATCTGTATTTTGAAATTACAATGAAAAGCATAAAATTAAAAAGCATGAGGAACATTTTAAGAGATAAAATTTAAAAGATAAAAGTCTCAAAAAGACAAAGAAGAAAAAAGAACAAATTGTCTGCCTGATAAATTTACTTTTTTCTATTTTGTACCTCCGGCTTTAAAAAATATTTAAAAAGTCAACAGTACATTATTACAGTCAAATCCTCACTCACTTCAACTATGAGCCAGTAAAGGTATATATTTTTTATTCAACATTGTTGATAAATTAAAATATTTCATATCAAAAGCTAAGAAATGTTTTCCAACTTTAAATTTAAATACCCAAATTGGATACAAGATTAAAATGTACTGATATTGTGACAAACTATTTTTGCATTTCTTGATATTTTGAGGTTAAGCTCTATGAACTAATTTGTATTCTACAGTTAAAATTTACTGTTATATAAATAGTACCTTTAAATGAATTATGGTTATTAATTTTTTCTGATTCCTATGAACAGTAAAATTAGCTTGTCATACCCATAAGCCAGGTTTAAAATAAGCAAACTATTTGATGACTTTGATGTTTTGCACCCAAAATGTGCTGGCTAATTTTTCCATTCCATTTACCATTCTGGTCTTTAAACTGCCTTAATCTCCTGCCCTCAGATGTTGACCCTGTAAGAATAGGGGTCATAGGTCAGAATAGACAGACCTCAAAGGATCTGGACTATCAATTCATGCCTGAAAGATTTCTCTGCCACAATAGGAACCTACTAAACAGCAAATTCCTAAATCTAATCACACAAGTATCAGGGTGAAACAGTTATTTATTGGAATTTGTTGATTTACATTTTCAAATGTCTCTACCACCTAAACAGAATTTTAATTTTTCTTTTAGAAACAGGTACTGGGCTATAAAAAAAAAACATGAAAAAAAATTACTGACAGAACTTGTAAAGTAAAACATATATTCCTTAGGAATGCTATGGAGATTTCAAAATACGTAGCACTAAATTTCCCAAGTATAAAGTTAATGGAAAACTTCAAATTATCTCACTGAGATAATGAGTGGAAAAGGTTGTACTGCTGCAAAACAGGCAGAATTACCACTGGTTAATTTTTAGCTCAAAGACAAATGAGGGCAATAAACAAATATTTTTCATTTTAATAAACACAATACATAGCCTTTTAATAAGGAAAACCTAAGTTGATTAATTTTAACCCCCCAAAATATAAATCCAATGACTTCCAAAACCTTCTTGCATATTTAGAGAAACTTAAGCCCACAAAATTATGGCCCTGTAAAAAATAAGTTTAGTATCAGACATCTCCACTTCATTGCCAAAAGGCAAGTTAACTCTTCTAAGCTGAAACTAAACCTGACAACATATAATTAGTTTCTGTTTATGTTCGCCCTGGTCTTCCTGACCATAAATGATCAACATATCATAATGTACCATTTTAATACTGGACTAAAAGGAATGTAAAGTTTCATATCAAATTTTAAGTATAAAGAGCTTTTTAAAAAATGATAAATTCATCAGTCTTTTATGATCACATAAAAAGAATTCCCTATACTTCCATACCAAAAGCAGTTATACCAAACAGCTCAACAATTAACTACCTTTCTAAACAAAATACCTTACCACTTTAACTTGTGTAGAAAATTTAAAAAGCTAATGCAGTTATGCAAATTAAATATTGTAGCAAGTGAGAGGAGAGCAGCAGAATTCCAGTATTCTTTTCTAAGTTATTTTTAAAACTCTCAAGTCAACACTCTGAAAAAAAGAGAACTTGCATTATTATGAATAGTACTTCTTGGAGAGTGTGGTTGGGTCAAAAGATGTGGAAGGTTAAGGAGAACAAAGACAATAGTCAGTACCCCAGGAAAAAAACAGAATTAAAAAGAAGGTAAAAGGAAAAGCCATAAACAAAAAAACCCCAAAGCTATACGTATACATTCAACATATATATCTACCACATCACTACAAATGTTCCTAGAAGTTATATATTTATTATTAAAGATTAAAATCATTTTAATCCTTTTGCTCATTAAAAATATTTGCAAACATAAACTAAAAAGTTATTCCATAAAATATTTTACTCTATACTACAAGCTGATGTGATTATTTCATATAAATACTGAAAAGTCAACAGAAGCTAACAAAATAATCATTCTATCACCCTCCCCTACAATTTTACTGTTAGAAATTACTTCTTTTTCCTCACAGTAAATTGTGTTTTCTTAAAAGTTACCAAGTGTAGGACAACTTTAAACATAATTTTTTAAAAATCTTTTAGTTACAATCATCTTCATTTTATTATAAAGAAAGCTCTATAAGGCCATTAAATGTCCTACTTTTTAAAATAAACTAAGAAAAAATAAGCAGAATAAATCTAAAATTATTTCATTTGAAATTTTAAGAAACTTCTCAAATCTGGAAAATTTTAAATAAAATACAACTTTTACTATTACTGAATAACTGGACACTAGGAGTTAGATATTAAATTCAGCAGAATTTTAAGACAGTGAAAAAATAATCCCACTTAAAAAAAAATAATAATTAAGGTAAAATCCTTAATGCTATATTTTTTTTCCACAGAAAATATGGTTTTAACAGTAAGTTCTCTTGAGGAATGGGCCAGATTTTGAATTTGTTAAACACAAAAATTCCATATAATCAAAACTTCAAAATTTCTACTTTTTAATCTGAAATGACAGAAGTTAAACTTTATGATCTAAAAATCACTGTAGGAGAAAGAATATTCAACAAATGGTATAATATTCACAGGTAAAAAATCAATCTTGACCTAAGCCTCACACTTCATTACAAAAACTAACTCTAAATGGAACATGGATAAATAGGAAAATGTAAAAGTATTAAAATACTAGAGAAAACACAGAAGGAAATCTTTGTGACCTAGGATTAAGTAAAGAATTCTTACACATGACATCAAATAAACATGAAATCAAATAAAAATGAAAAAATTAGCTTCATCAAAATTAAAAACTTCTGCTCTATAAGAAGTATTTAAGTGACTGGAAAGACAAGCCACAGACTTGTCTTTGAAGAAGCTATGTGCAAGTTATGTTTCTAGCAGAGTCTTATATCCACAATGTCTATGAAGAGTTCTCTAAAACACACACACAAAAAAAGTGAAAAATGGATAAAAGACCAGAGCAGACATGTCATCAAAAAGGATACAAAGATGACATGAAAAGCCATAAAAATATGCTCAGTATCAGTAACTACTATGGAAATGAGAATTAAAACCACAATAAGACATCACTGCATGCCCATTAGAATGGTTAATATAAAAAAATTTTTAAAAGTGACAATACCAAATGCTAGCAAAGATGTGTAGCAGGTAGAACTTTCATATATTGCCGGTGGGAGATTAAAAATAGTACACACACTCTGGAAAACAACTTGGCAGTTTCTTATAAGTTTAAAAATATGACCATGACCACACAATTCAGTAATCTCTCCAAAAATGAAAACTAATTTTCACACAAATCTGTGCTGTGGCTCTGTTCATAACTGCTACAACTGGAAAACACCCAAGTGCTCTTCAACAGATGAACATAATGAGCTATTGATACATTAAACAGTGTGAATGAATTTCAAAGGCATTATGTTAAATAAAAGTGTGTGATTCCTTTTAGATGTTGCTCATAAAGATAAAAGTATAGTGAAAGAGAACAGGTTAGTGGTTGCCAGGGTATATGGTTGGAGGCAGGATAACTATAAAAGATAGCAAGAGGCTGGGTTTGGGGGGGTGATAAGACCGTTCTGAATACAGACTACGTTGGCAAATACAGGAATACATACATGAATAAAATTCACAGAACTGCATACTCAGAGAAAAAGGTTGTCGGGCATGGTGATGTTCCAGCAGCTCGGGAGGCTGAGGCAGGAGGATCATAAGTTCAAAGCCAGCCTCCAACAAAAGCAAGGCACCAAACAACTCAATGAGACCCTGTCTCCAAATAAAAATACAAAATAGGGTTGCGGATGTGGCTCAGTGGCCGAGTGCCCCAGAGTTCAATCCCCAGTAACAAAACAAAACAAAAGGTTAATTTTACTATACAGCCATTCAAAATAAAATAAAAACAATGTTCCAGGCAAACAAAACATATAGAAATATAACAGTATTTACTTCTCTTTTAATATAAATTAACTGGACTCTAGCTTTCAAGCACTTCAGCAAATCAAACCAATCATTTAATAACACTATTTTAAATATTTTGTGGACTATGAGTATGAAAGTGTTTTATACCAGCAAGTTCTCAAAAAATGAAAGGGACCTATCTAAAGGATCCAGAAGTCAGCCAAATGTGGGAAATTTACACTCTACAATAAATCTGGATAGCTACAGATTATAACTCATTAAAAAAAAAAACAGGGCTGGGGTTGTGGCTTAGTGGTAGAGTGCTTGCCTAGCATGCATGAGGCACTGACTGAAGCAGGAGGATTGTGAGTTCAAAGCCAGCCTCAGCAATTTAGTAAGACCTCAACAACAAAGTGAGACCTTGTCTCTAAATAAAATATAAAAAAGGGCTGGGCCTAGATGCCCTTCAATAGACGAACGGATAAAAAAAAATGTGGCATTTATACACAATGGAGTATTACTCTGCATTAAAAAATGACAAAATCATAGAATTTGCAGGGAAATGGATGGCATTAGAGCAGATTATGCTAAGTGAAGCTAGCCAATCCCTAAAAAACAAATGCTAAATGTCTTCTTTGATATAAGGAGAGTAACTAAGATCAGAGTAGGGACGAAGAGCAGGAGAAGAAGATTAACATTTAACAGGGATGAGAGGTGGGAGGGAAAGGGAGAGAGAAGGGAAATTGCATGGAAATGGAAGGAGACCCTCAGGGTTATACAGTGGAGGGGGTAGAGAGAGAGGTGGGGAGGGGAGTGGAGAGGTGGGGAGGGGGGAGAGGGGAGGATGGGAAAGGCAGCAGAGCACAACAGACACTAGTATGGCAATATGTAAATCAATGGATGTGTAACTGATGTGATTCTGCAATCTGTGTATGGGGTGAAGGTGGGAGTTCATAACCCACTTGAATCAAAGTGTGGAATATGATATGTCAAGAAATTTGTAATGTTTTGAACAACCAACAATAAAAAATTTAAAAAAAAAAAGGCTGGGGTGTTGCACAGTGGTTAAGTGGCCCTGGATTCAATCCAAAAGATAAAAATTTTTTAAAAAGGTAAAAATAGCTCTCTGCTTTCTGATGCATGTCTGTAGTTGCTTTCCTCTGCTACATCCTCTGCCACACCCTGATGTTCTGCCTCACCACAGGCCCAGAGTAATGGAACTGGCTATGTATGGACTGAGCCCTTTCAGCCCTCTAAAACTGTGAGACAAATAAACTTTCCCCCTTCTATTTATTCTTGCCAGGTCTTTTGGTCACAGTAACGAAAAAGCTGACTAAAACAAACTAGAACTTGGCTGGAGTGGTAAATTATCTAAAGGAAGACATGAAATTGTTCCAACAGAGGGAAGAAGCAGAGAAATACGCTAAGGCATTTTTGAAGGAAGAGACTGATCAGATGATGACAATAAGTAACATTTCCTTTAGCATCTGCCCTATTTTAAATTTCTACCACAGTCCCATGTAACTCTTTAGACCCGTGGACTGTGCATACCCATTGACAAACATTCATTAAATTTTGGTAAAAAATAAAATGAATGGAAAGGAAATATTAAGAATAATCACAGAATAAATTAGGAAAAAACAGTGTAACATATTAATACAAGACTTTGTTCTTTGAAATACAATTAAATAAATAATGAATATGACAATAACTAGAGAATCCAGAATAAGATTTTTTAGGATACTTTATACAATTATGCTAATAAACATGAAGTATGAATCAAAATATAATTTTATTCTCATTACTAGAACTGTTTCAGAAAATAGATATGGTTAATATTCACAGAAGAACTCAAGAAAGTCATTAAAGATCTTTGAAGCCTTTTAAAGATTCAGGGAACAAATCAGTACCTTGGTAACTAACTGTTCCAGCCATCAGTTGATAAAGACCCATTTTCAGACACCACACGATCAAACCTTGTTTTCTATTTATTTCAGTTTCTATTCAGTTGTCACAATGCTTATTTTAATATTTTATTACAGATTATAAAAAGTGGCACATGGAAAACTAGAGTGACAAAGATCACGGGCATCCTAAACTTTAAACAGATAGTTGAAAATCATTAAATATCAAACGTATCAAAGCTTTAACCACAATAAAGACAAGCAATTAATGTCAGTGGTTGGCGCAGTAATTCACCTTTGACCAACACCCCCTCCTGTCTTGCTAGGTCATTCCTTCTATGATCCCAACTATAATTCTTTGACCCCACTGCAACCTATGTCCATGAGCATAATACCTTTTCAATGTCTTCATTCCTTACCCAGTTTTGCTCATATTTTCCATCATTACAATTGTTCCCTTCACCTTCCAATCCTTTGTTTCTCTTCCTTTTCTTTCTCAATTAGAAAAAAACTAGTTTACCTACCAACTGTAGATAATTCTGTTTTAATGCCTATTTCACATCCATAATCATGAAGTCAACGAAGGAGAAAACAGAATCATATCAACTGACTTGACTTTAAACTCATGTCCACTAACTTTAAGTGGATCTTTGGTATGGCTTGGAACTCTTTCTTCCTCTTTTCCACAATGTGTTCACTTTTCTATTTTCCTATTTCATACTTTCTCCTTATTAAATCTCCAAATCTCCTTTTACCATCACTCTCAATAAATGATCTTGCTTCAAATTTCATTAAACAAACAGTATAAAATGGTGAGAAATCTTACTTTACCCCACCTTTGTATCTGCCTACCTACCTGTATCTGTGCCTGTAGGCTGTGCCTTGCCTGAGTTTCAAAGAATGAACCAGCTATATTCACAACAGGCTCTCCCAGTTTGCTTTAAATCCCAATCTTTCTACCCAAAGAAATCACTGGAGCAACTGTCCTCTTCTTCCCTGCATGTTTAATCTTTCCTTTCTATTAGATCATTTCCCATCAACACATAAACATGCTATAATTTCTTCCCTTTGGCTATGGCTTCATTTACAGCCTACTTACCGGTAAATGTCACTTATAGGTTATACTTGCTGTCTCTGCTTCCTCTCCTTTAATTCTCTGTTGAACACAATCCAGGTAGGCATTAAGTCCCACTAGTTCACCAAACCAGCCAACTTCACTATTGACTTGTGTGTTACTAAGCAGTTCAGGTTTCAGTGGTCATTTTACTTGCTCATAATACCACTGAACATCCCTGATAATCTCCCCTTTTTGAAACTGTTTCTTTCCTTCTAAAACAAAATCCCTTCTTGATTTTCCTCCTGCTTCTCTCCTTCATGCCTTTTGCTATTCTTGCTTCTCAATGCTTAGCATGCTCAGGACTCGGTCCTCTTTTCTATATATACTTATTTTGATGGTAATCTCATCTAATATTATAGCTGCAAGTATCATCTTTTCTCTAAATAATTTCATCTCCAGGCAGAGAACTCCATATGCTTAATCCATTTGCTTAACCTACATCTCCACTTGGATGGTTATTATGTCTCTCCAACTAACTATATCCAAAACTACACTTTTGATTTATTGTTCCTTCTGCAGTATTCCCCATCTTGGTAAATGCTCCCTCCACCTTTCCTGTTGCCCAGACCAAACAAACCTTGGAGTCATCCTGGACTCTTCTTCTCTCACAGTCCACTTCTGATCCACCAGTAAATCCTGCCGACTCCACCTTCAAAACATATTGGAATTTTCGCTCACCACTTCTACAGCTAACATCCCAGTCCAAACCACCACCATCTCTTTCCCACAGCATTGGAAAAGCCTCGTTAATGATCTCTCAGTTTCCAATCCTACCTCTCAAATTATGCTGTAATCACAGCTGCCAGAATGATACTTTAAGGAGGTAAGTCATATTACACTACTTTTTAACCTAAAAATTTCCAGTGACTTCTCATTTCCTCCAAAATCAAAGTTCTTCCAATGATTGACAAACCCCTATATGAAGGAATGACTTGCTGTCTTATGCTTTAACTCTCAGCCTCCACCATCCTCCCCCTTACTGATTCCAAATAAGAAAACATATAAGGCATTAAGAACTATACTGTTATTCAGGCGAGGTAGCTCATACCCATAATCCAAATGACTTGGGAGGCTGAGGCAGGAGGATCACAAGTTTGAGGCTAATCTTAGCAACTTACTTGTCTTAAAATAAAAAAATAAAAAGGGCTGGGGATGTGGCTCAAGTGTAAAGTGCCCCAACATTCAATCCCTAGTACCAATTTAAAAAAAAAAGAACTATACTTTTAAACATTTAATATAAAAAATAAAGGATTGTTTTATTTTATTTTACTTTGCTTTACTTGTATTTTATTATTGTCATCGTCATTATCATCTCTCTGGGAGCAAAAAACCACTCCAATTAGTTAAGTGTATCATTAAACTTTCAAACATATTCATCGATTTTCTTTAGTACAAAATGAGCTCTGAAAAATGTGGGATAGAAATAACTTATTCTCTTACTGGAGAGCTTTTCAAATCATTAAGAAAATACTGACCAGGAAATAAATGCAGTAATGATAAGTAGCTAGCTGTTTGGAAGGGAAAGAAAAGTTAGATCCATATAGCCTTCTCTCTCTTCAAAAACAAAAATAATGAGAAGAGAGAGAGTAATATTTAAAAGGTAAATTAACAAAAATAGTATGAGAAAATATTGATGTATATAGTGTGCTTTTTTCTTTCTTTCTTTGTGTGTGTGTGTGTGTGTGTGTGTGTGTGTTGGGGGATTAAATCTGGGGCCTCACACATGCTAATAAGCACATTGTTCTACCAGTGAGCTACACCCAGCCCCATAATAATATATTTTTAAATTTGTAGTTTGGAAGGTAGATAGCAACTAAAGTCAGATAGTATTATGGAGAAAGTCACAAACATGTTCCTATAAAAGTTCAAAACTTCAATACTATTTTTAAAAAACACTATCATTAAAATTAAAATATATTTCGTTAGTTGAAAAATATTTCTGATTTTTTATGTGAGACCAAAGATTCACATCCTAAATATACAGAGAAATTACAAGTCAGTAATAACAAATGAACATCAATAGATCAAAGGTCAAAGAATTAGAAAAACGCAATTTGTAGAATAAAAATTGAAGATGAATACTAACATAAAAATCTTTCAACTTCTAAAGTCATCAAAGGATGCAAAGTGGAACAATCTTAATTTCTTAAGATTAAACATATGACAACATTTGGTAAGAGCTGTTTGACTTTTGGAGGGGCTGTATTTTGGCCTTCATGCTTCTGGACAGCAGGTGGGAAATAGACAACAAACATTTTAAAGCATCAATTTTTTTAATCCAAAATTTTCTCTATTAAATATTTCTTCTAAGAATTCAATCAGACTTTTCAAAACTGCACATGAAACGACTTGCACAGTGCTATTATTGATAATTCAAAATACTAAAATTATCCTAAATACCCATTAACATAGTATTGTTCATTTAAATTAAATTCTGGTATGTCCATATGGTGGAAATTTATGCAAATGTTAATGATTGACATGAAAGAGTCTGATATATTATTAAGTGGAAAAGATTTACAAGTTTCAAAACAGCATATATTTTATGATTCTCACCTATAGTTAGGATTTCAAATTATTTTTTTACTTACTTTAGTTTTTTATGTTGTTTGGATTTTTCATATGTGAACTGGCTTTTAAAAACAAACAAAACCATCAGTATATTTTCGTCTGAAAAAACAGGTGAAGTGTTGGCAAATTTTGGATGTATGAAGAGAACCTCTGTCTACTGGGAACTGCAGCTCCCTATGTGTGGTCTCAGAACAGTCTGGTGAAAAAAAAAAAAAACTATACTTTTTTTGGTGGTCAAGGGACTATGAAGTGTTTCATGCCAAATGCTCAGTTTAGCACTCTCTGCAGATAATTCAAATTGCAGAACTGACTATATTCTTGATATTTGCTCTTCAATTACACAGTAATGGTGTTTTCTTTTGGTACTAGATGAAGTCCAATAATATAATAAAAATAAGGAAATGTTAGAATGCTTTTCCAAATATAACAAACTCATAAATTAGCCAAGTGATAAAGATTACCTGTCTCCCTTTGGTTTTCTTTTTTGTAGTGTCTTCCCTTTGGGTCTTCTTTCGCTTCCTAAGCAGGGGCTCCCACCAGGTCCTGTTACCCGTATTGATTCAAGGCCTTTGGAAGATTTTTTAAACGTGAATTCCACTGGTTCACCTTCTTTCAGACTTCTAAATCCTTCCATAAATAATTTGCTCTATAAAGAAGGGAAAATGAATAGGGAGAGCAAGATCATCATTATCACCTATTTATAATTTCTCTCAATAATTCTAAAATTAACAAAGTAAGATATCTTGTGATCCATTACAAAAGTATAGGTTTTTTAAAGTTCAGTGACATTATTATAATGTTTAGCAATACATACAAAAATGTAAATTTGCATATTCTTTGACCCAGAAATTCTTTTTTTTATATTTACTCAGATATTTACCATTTCTTTTATTTCCAAACTATAAAGCTTTCAGCAATTCTACAAGAATTCTACTATAAACAACTTACACAAAGTTCAAAGAAAAAAAAGGACCATCATAGTACCGTTTGGTTAACAAAAAAAAAAAAAAATCATAAGTACCCTAAGGTCCATTTAATCCCAATGATTACATTAATTACAATAAAGCCAAATAATATAATATTATAAAGTCATTAAGTTTTTTTGTTGTTGTTGTTTAGTTCTACATGTATTTATGTGGGAAGATGAGCACATAATACTGTTGAGTAAAAGGTTAAGGCTAAAGAACAATATGTGTACCATGATGCCATCTATGTCATTTTTTAAAAAAGATACATGTTATTTCTGCAGAGATGTTATTTGGAACAAGACACTAAATCATAAAGAGTCATTTTCTTCAATCCTGGTCTAGGAAGGTAGGAAAGTTTTCTATATACACTTTACTGCACTTTTTGAGCTTTTTATAATTTGAAAACTGCTGAGTTTTGCAAAAAATTTAATTTCCAAATGGCAAAACTGTAACTTTAATGTCAAATGCTCATTGGCTGTTTCAATCCTACTATTTTCATCAAAGTCAATATGCCAATTCAAAATCTACTAAAAATAATTCAGTAATTAGTTTTATTTCTTCTTCAAACCCTTTTATGTACAATTGACAAATCTAACTTGGAATACCATATAGTTTGAAGAGACTTTTCTGCATCTGGGGGGAAGGGGCAAAAGAAAGAAATACAATATGGTAGAAGACCTTGGTTCAAATCCAGTTCTTCAAGTAAGCTTTGAATAAACTATTTAATTTACTTTCTATTTGTCTGTAAATTCAAGCCATTTGAATTCTGAGTTAACAATAAATCTGAAAAAGACTCCACAGAAACAAGAATTCGTGGTAAAATAAGTTTGTGAAATCCTATATGTTTCTTCTTGGGCCAATCAGATTAGCATATTAGTCTCAGAAACATCTTCCCCTCCATCACTGCCACCATAATAAAAATCTTGTTTAATGTGTTTAAACTCAGCAATTTCCTCAATTGATTGATCCTGACTTAACTGGGATCAATTAAGGTTCTTTATTAATCTTCTTTATAAGCACAGATCACTAGTGTACTTAGGGAAATACAGAACCAGAAAATCTTCACCCTGACTCTGGCCTAGTTCATGATTCCAAAGGCAATTCACTATGGTTTGTCCCCAAGGGTTCCAATACTGGAAGCCTGGTCTCCTGATGTAGCATTAGAAAACAGTGTGAAACCATTAAGTGGGAGATTTTGGGGGGGCGGGGGGGGCGGTGAGGGGGGGTACCAGGAATTGAACTCAGTAGCACTCAACCACTGAGCACATCCCCAGCCCCTTTTGTATTTTACTTAGAGTCAGGGTCTCACTGAGTTGCTTAGTGCTTCACTGTTTCTGAGGCTAGCTTTGAACTCTCAATCCTCTGATCCTCCTGTCTCGGCCTTCGGAGCCACTGGGATTACAGGTGTGCACCACCACACCTGGCTAAGTGGGAGATCTTGAAGAAGTCAGTCACATGCTTTTGGAAGCGACTGTGAGACTGCAGAGTCTCTTGTTCTCAGATGTGCCCCTGCCATGAAGCCATCTACCTTTGGGCCTTTGCCAGAGATCTAACCAATGCTCTCCACCCCACCTAGTCTTGGCCTTTAAACTTCTGGAACTATAAACTACATTAAATTTTTAAAATTACCTTGCCACAAGTGTTTTATTAAAGTAACAGAAAGCAGTTAAATACAGTAGTCCCCTTTATCCATTGTTTTGCGTCTCAGGAGTTCAGTTGCCTGAAAGTCAATGGCAGTCAGAAAATATTCATATGTTTTAAATCGCTTACCATTCTGAATAGCACAATAAAATCTCTGGTCATCCCACTCCATACCACCCAGGACTTAAATCATCCCCTTCATTTTGTGGGACCACTCTGCATACACCTCCCACAGTAGTCATCTTGGTTATCAGATAAACTTGCTGTATCTTACTGCTTGTGTTGAAGTAGTCCTTATTTTACTTAATAATGATCCCAAAGGGCAGGAGTAGTGTTGCGGGCAATTAAGACACACACAAAAAGGAGAAGCTATAAACTGCTTTCTTTAAGTGAAAAGGTGAAAGTTCTTGACTTGATGCTGAAGTTGCTAAGACCTATGATAAAAAACAAATCTACCCATGACATTGTAAAGAAGGAAAAAGAAATTCATACTAGTTTTGCTGCTGCACCTCAAACTGCAAAAGTTATAGCCACAGTTGAGTCAAGTGCTTAGTGAAGCTGGTAAAGGCATTAGATTTGTGTTATGGGTTTAAAGGACAAAACAGTACACACAGGGATAGGTACACAGTGTTTTTCCCATGGGTCCTTGGTTTTAGGCATCTCCCAGAGGGGTCATAGAATGTGTGCTTTTCAGATAAAGGGGACTATAATTATATATAATCCAAATCATTACAAGGAACAAATAGAAACACTTCAAAATGTAACACAAAAGGAGACTGTTCATTGTGATAAAGTAATATGATACATGATATCAGAGTTACTAACCTATTTCTAGTGATGATCACCTGACAGTGAAATCCTTCATGCTGAAGTCTACAATTTGATAGCACCACTTTG
Source organism: Marmota flaviventris (assembly GCF_047511675.1). Lineage (NCBI taxonomy): Eukaryota > Metazoa > Chordata > Mammalia > Rodentia > Sciuridae > Marmota > Marmota flaviventris. The sequence continues at coordinate 57,866,691 of NC_092503.1, forward strand.
CTACCTGATGGTATATAGGGCAAAAACCCACAACTGTCTGCACTCTTTAAAATAACAAATCATCATTTTTAAAGCTATTTTAACAATTCTACAGCATCATCTCATTTTTTCTTCTAAGCTTTCTCCGCACTAATTATAAATAGCTCTTTTTGTTTTCACTCCCTTTCTTCCTTCCCACTCAAGAAAGTGTATATGTAAGTGGGATGAAGTGAAACACAGCTGAACTACTGAAATTATGAGAATGAAGGAACAGCAGTTTTAATTTTAGATATTGTATGTTCAAGTTTTGCTTCAGCAACAAAAATTCTATCACTTATCTCCTAGTTCCTAGCATGCAGGTGCATTTTTCACCAACTTAGTTTCATTTAACATCATTAAGACTTTTGATAGGTTATCATTTATAAGTGAACTACTTTCTCAAATCTAAAGCTAAATTCTGACTATTTGTCATGATATTTGGAAAGAACACTTTTTTTTTAATTCCACCATACACACTCTCCCCTCCTCCCCTGTCATAATACCTGAGCAAAAATAAGAATGACTATCCTTACAATGGCTCTGCAATACAAAGACTACAATTCACAGAGAATTATGAGAATATTCTGACTTTGCTATTTTATTAACGTAGCTGCCATACAGGTGGAAAAGATTTATTAAAAGGTAGGGAATTAGTTCATTATATTTGGTCACAAAAATGAACTTCTCCCCTTGATCTGCAAATTTTTATTAAAAATCCATTATTTTTTGGGGGGGGGGGCAGGGATTGAACTCAGGGACACTCGGCCACTGAGCCACATCCCCAGCCCTATTTTGTATTTTATTTAGAGAAAGGGTCTCACTGAGTTGCTTAGCACCTCACTTTTGCTGAGGCTAGCTTTGAACTCTCAATCTTCCTGTCTCAGCTTCCTGAGCCACAGGGATAACAGGCCTGCACTACTGTACCCAGCCAGTCATATGGATTCTTAGTTTTACCTAAACCATTTACTAAATCTTGTGCATTCTTTCTCATAATCTCTTTTTCATCTGCCCCATCTGGATTGCTGTTACCCAATTCAGAGCTCTAACATCCTCTATTAGGATATGTATAATAGTTATTATATTTCAACATGAGTCTCCTTCCCAATCTACAGTATCTTTCACATCTGCATATTCCCTCTGACTATATTTTTGCTTGTTAGTCTCACATCCCAAAATCTACAATAACACTCAGATCTTGCTTAGATGAGAATTTATAATCTTACCTCTACTTACATTTGCCATATCCTTTTCCATTTCTCAAAAATGCAACACTTTTCTTAGTAAAACTGGTACACTTGAACTTCCCTGAAGATCATCTCAGCTCTCTATACCAGCTTATTTTGGTGAGGGACACACTCTTCTACTCAGCTGTCTACCAAAAATCTTACTCACTCTTCAAGGCATAGTTCCATGATCCTTTATGTCACCATCCTCAATTGCCCCAAACTGGATTCTTTTCTCTTTCACTTAATTGAATTTTCTATTATAGTTTCTACAGCATACTGCCATGTAATGCAAATATCTGTATATGCCTTACATCTCATTTGGTCTTTTGGACTCATCTTCTACTCTTTAGTACTCTTTAGTTCACGCACTAAGAATGTAATATACATCTTTTTTCCAAGTATTTTCCAAAGGGCTTAACATAATGCCTGCAAATAGCTACCATTCAATAAGTACTTAAAATAATTCTACGGTTAACATCAATAAAATCAAGGATTATTAGTCTAATTCTCAATTGAAAAAAGAAAAAAGGGACTGAATTCTTTTATAAATGAGTTGCACATGCAAAACCAGATTTTTTTCTACCTACTTCTACTCCCAGTGCATAAAATTCTTTCAATGTCATAAAAAGAATGTCACAAAAAGAATATCATAAAGTTCATTTAATGTCAAAGAGACACTATATATGGTTCATCAGGAATAAAATGTAGCCAGGTTCAGTGTTGAATGCCTGTAATCCCAGCATATCAAGAAGCTGAGGCAGAAGGACTGCAAGTTTGAGGTCAATCTGAGCAACTTAGTGAGACCCTGTCTCACCACAGAAAGCAGAAGAAAGCAGCGATGTAGCTCAGGGGTAAAGGGCCCTTGGGTACAATTCCCAGTACCCCCCAACACACACACACACACAAAAGCAGACAGTATTGCAATGGTTCAAGGTAGCAATGCTATCCAAAGACTCCACACAAAAGTTAAAGTGAACTTTTTTTCTTGTTCTTCCTTCTACCCATTATCATCTACATTTGATGTGTCTCACAATACATGAAGACTGGTCTAAGAATATAGATTGGTGATTTTTTTTTTAAAAAAAAAAGTTGTACATAATAATAGAAGAACTTTTGACATATGGGCTTATATTTTCATCTATACCTAATTTGTTGGGACAAAATAAAACATACTCTGTATAGAAGAGAATCAGGAATTAAATGAATAAAGGAACAAAGTAATAAATGATAAATGAATGAAGAGTATTTAGAAGGAACTACTGACGTGTGCTAAAACACAGTGTGCTTACAATGGGACAGGCCAATTTTGAATGTGTATATCATACATGAACAGCAAATTTGGTTCCTCTTCTTCCAACAAAGTGAGATTCCCTTTTCTCTGCTTCCCTTTATTTTTATTCCAACTTTTAAAATTCATTGTGACACAAATATATTACAGAATTACAAATAGATGAGCTTTCAGTTTCCTTGCTATACATATGTTCCTCCTCCCTACTGTTTAAAAGAATAATAACAGGAATATGGAGTCAAATGAGAGCAGTTCAAATGCTGTATTTTATTTGTCAAGTATTTCTACCCATGTCTCCAGACAGTAATGATAGCATTACCTATTTCTCTTGGCACATAATTTCTCTCCAACTAGATTGGGAAGGCACGTAAGTGTAGCTATATGATTCTCCACAGAAATAAGAATACATTTTATTCCAGTTCAAGATAGCAAGCTGTACAGACTCGCCTCAAGTTGGTCTTTAAAAGCCATCAAAATGACAATATAATAACAAAATAAAATAAAATGGATTCACAACAAGGAAGATAATGGAAAGGATGCCATCAACAGAAAACAGAATTCAGCTGCATGGCAGCCAGGAGTGGTGGCACACACCTGTAATCCCAGCAGTTTAGGAGTATGATCATGAGTTCAAAGCCAACTTCAGCAACTTAGCAAGGCCCTGAGCATCTCAGCAAGATCCTGTCTCTAAATAAAATATTTAAAAGGGCTGGGAATGTGGCTCAGTGGTTAAGCGCCCCTGGGTTCAATCCTCAATACTATATGCACACACAAAAAAAACAGAATTCAACAAATTTCTTTAAGTTAGAATGTTCACTGAAAACTGAGCTAAAGAAACCACACCCTAGAAAACTAACAGAAAGAGCTGCACTGAAGTAGGAACCAATACTCTTCAAAGGCCTAATAGGCTGTGCTAAGACACAATGCCTGTGACAAAGGACAAGAACACAGTAGGTCTTAAAACTGAGGTGTTAATGGTGTAAGGACCAAAAGCTCATTCCCTTCTTCCACCCCTATACTTACCTACACTCATGACACAGCCAAATAATGCCTCAAGGCAAACAAGAGGCACTTCTCTACAGATACTGGAGGAAATATCAGGGAGATTCTGAAGCCTGCACACAACTAGAAAACCACTGGTGTAAGTCAGCTACCTACCCATTCAACCTTAAATCATTCCTATCCCTCCTTCTTACTCCTCATTCATACACCTGAAGAGTTCTTCAAGAATCACAAAACATGTGAGGTCAAGATAATTGATAGAACCAAAAAAACCTGATACATCATTTAATTAGTACTCCCAGAGATATTTAAGGCAACACAGCATTAATAAAACAAGAACAAAAACAATCAGAGAACTCAAAAGCCTTCTCAGAAACATGATCTTTGAGTCACACACCATGGTGCATGCCTGTAATCCTAGCAACCTGGAAGGCTGAGGCAGAGGTATCTCAAGTTTAATGCAAGCCTCAGCAACTCAGCAAGAACCTGAGTCAAAATAAAAAGGCTGGAGATGTAGCTCAGAGACAGAGGTCCCTAGGTTCAAATCACAATTAAGTGTTTTGGAAGTAAAAGATGAAAAAAATATTTAAAAATTTGGACAAAAACAAAGTAAGAGATGGTAGGAAGGAAGGGAGGGAGGAGTAAAGAAAAAAAGGATGAAAAGAAGGAAGGAGGGAGAAAGGATAAAATAAATGTGCTTCCTATATAACCTTGGACAAGTTGCATACAGTTGGACAAGACTCCCGCTTTTCTTTTTGTAATAAAATATACATCACTACTTTTAGTTATAAGAATTTTAAAAAATTTTTATGACTTCTCCTTGTCTATGTGGATACAGATAGAAATGAATGGTGACTAGTTTTTAGTCAAAACAGAAATTTTCCTTTATGCATGCTTAGTATGTCCCAATTCAGTAAATAAGAGAAAGATTTTAGGTTTTTTTTTTTTTTTTTTTTTAAATTTGAATCCCTTAAGAAAACAGAAGCTTAAAAACTATGGTGGTAGTGTTGAAGTAAATGTTTGCTGAGAATTTTACTTAAATAGAATAAATCCAATTTACTCATTTCAAATTATCAAATAATTTCACAAGAATAGGATCACTACTTGTCTTGAATATTAAAGGAAACCTTACAAAATAAATCCCTCCATCTGACCTGTACTTCAAAGCTGAAAAGGATGCAATAAAATTGGCAACACTTCTCAAAGGGCATTGGAAAAAATCCTGGATTTGAATGTTGATCCTCCTACTTACAAATTCAAGCTGCCTGACCACAAACTTACTTAAGTTTTTTTTTTTTTTTTTTGCTAAAAAAAAAAAAATTTGCTTCAAGGGCTGGGGTTGTAGCTAGTGGTACATGTAGCATGTACAAAGCCCTGGGTTCGATCCTCAGCACCACACAAAAAATAAATTAATTAAATAAAGGCATTATGTCCATCTACACCTAAAAAATAAATATAAAAAAAAAACGTGCTCCAATTTCCTTATATATAAACTAATAATCTCTCTAGGAATAACAACTATCTGCTATAATTATTAATGGGTCCCAAATAATAAAATGTAAAATACCCAAAACAGTGCTTAGCCCAATGTCCGCAATTCAGTAAACAGTTTATATTATTTAAGTTTCCAATGTGCTCCCCACTTGCACACAGGTAAGGAACAGCTGAGACAAAACAAGTATGTACTGAGCATGTATCATTAACAGCACTGGCTGAATGCTTTTACCTTGCAGAATCATTTGATCCAAACTACCTTATCCCTTGTCCCCACATGGCAAATGTTTGTACATCACTGAGTTTCAATTTAAACATTACCTCCTCTTCAAAGCCTTTTATATCAATTTCAAGAAAAATATAGGCATTCCTTTTCCCATGTTCCAAGTGCATACCATATGTAGCACTATTGTAACACCATTCCATATTACAATATGTTTGGTTCTTAGAAAGTTATGAACTTCTGGAAAGGAAATATAATTTCTCACTTCCATGCTTAAAACCATCCCAGAAACATAGCAAGTACTCAATATATGTTTGAGGCAGACAGAAGCGTCAAGGTGAGAAAGAGAAAGGGAGAGAATAAAAATTAGCTATATCAGGGCTGGGGATGTGGCTCAAGCGGTAGCGCGCTCGCCTGGCATGCATGCGGCCCGGGTTCGATCCTCAGCACCACATACAAAACAAAGATGTTGTGTCCGCCGATAACTAAAAAAGAAATATTAAAAAAAATTCTCTCTCTCTCAAAAAAAAAAAAAATAGCTATTTCTTTTCATCTTTAAGAGGAGATGAAAAACCCTAAGGTCTTATCTGATAAATGGCAGAACTAGGACTCAAAGCTCTACCTATTACCACCAAAAGCCCTGTACATCGCAATGCCCAGTATAACATACTCTGGAAAAATCCAATCACTCCTCAATAACACATTCACAATCAATATAAGGTTTAGAATCCTGAAGCTTTGGCTTCCAGCAGGCCTCCCTACTCAACCCTTACTCACCCTTTATCCCTTAATTTTCTTAGCTTTTAAACTTTTACCACAAAACTTCTTAGCTAATATAATGAATCATATGAAATTGATTTTTTTATGGAAGAGTATTTTATTTTATTTCTCCTCTTTGAAATTAAGTACTCAGTAAACAATGGCTAAGTAAACTTATAGAATTATCTACTTAACAGAAAATAGCTAAATAAAGCAACTTTAAAAACGAAATTTATTGGGCTGGGGTTGTGGCTCTGTGGTAAAGCGCTTGCCTAGCATGCATGAGGCACTAGGTTTGATCCCTAATACCACATTAAAAAATAAACAAAATAAAGGTATTGGTTCCATCTACAACTAAAAACATATTTTAAAAAACAAATTTATGATCCTATGTTTCATCAAATGGAAAAATTATAGACTTGACTTAAAAAAATACATAACTCTGACTTTACATGAAGTAGCAAAATATTAGGCCCACATATACTATGTATAATTTAAGGAGGAACATGTATTACAAACCTAGAGCAGTACTCTTACTTTTCAATTATACTCTTCCATTAGGAGCCTTTTTTTCCTATTTGTTTCCCAATGTGAATTTTAGTACCATAAATATTTGCTTATGTACTGTGGCTCTTTTTAAAAAAAAAAATTTTTTTTAGTTGTAGGTGGACACAATACCTTTATTTTATTTTTATGTGATGCTGAGGATCGAACTCAGTGCCTCAGGCATATTAGGTGAGCACACTTTCTCTGAGCCACAACCCTAACCCCTACTGTGGCTCTTTGAAGGACCACAAACTACTATAATATTTAGAATCCTTTTGCCCCAACAAAAAATAATTCTTACCACCATATTGTGATATCATCCCCTTTAGAATGGATACTCTAGAGCAATTACTAAAAACAGTACCAAAAAGTATATAACTAGGAAGCCAATGGATTAATTATAGAGGAATTTTAGAAATACACTAATATACAAGTAGGAGAAATGGAGGAAGTTAGTTATTCACAAAAAAGAGGTAAAGAGGAAATTATCAAAGTGGTACATCCAAATTCAGACATACAAACCATTATTACATTGTCAATGGAGTTAACACAACTAAAATGCAGAGATTAATCGATTTGCCACCTATACGAGAGCCATTTTATAAATACTCAAAAAGGCTGAAAGAGGATAGAAAAAGACAAAATATGAAAAAAAAGGAATAAGATGGCTACAGCTTTGTTATACCACTAACATCAGAAAAGCTTTAAGACAAAGTACGATCAGAAATAGAGAAATTCTATTTGAAATTTTTAAAAACCAACTAATTAGGAACTGGGGTTATAGCTGTGGTAGAGTGCTCACCTCACACATGCAAGGCCCTGGGTTCGATCCTCAGCACCACATAAAAATAAATAAATAAAGTGAAGTTATTGTGTTCAACTATAACTACAAAAAATAAATATTTTTTAAATAACCAACTAATTAAAATGTCGTAACAACCATAAATGTATATGTGCCTGTTAATAGAGCCCTAAGACATATAAATCAAGAATTGTAAATATAAAGAGAATTAGACAAATCCCAAACAGAAGGATTGCTGGAGATGTTTTTTGTATACCATCCTCCATGATTAGAAGTAGAGAAAAAAAATCACTTAAGACAGAGACCTTTAAAAACTATCCTTTATTTTATTTATTTTAACCTACTTGACATTCATACAAAAAAAAAAAGAAAAACAAATGACTACACCCAACAAATATAAAATAATTCTCTGCAATTTCACATAGCCCATAGACAGTAATAGTGGGTTATTTTTAAAAAGTTTCAAGCTGGGCACGGTGGGGCATGCTTGTAATCTTGGTGGCTATGGAGGCTGAGGCAGGAGGATAAAAAGTTCAAAGCCAGCCTCAGCAAAAGCAAGGCACTAAACAACTCAGTGAGACCCTGTCTCTAAATAAAATACAAAATAGGGTTGGGGATCTGGCTCAGTGGCTGAGTGCCCCTGAGTTCAATACCTGGTACCTCCCTTCACCAAAAAAGTTTCAGGGCTGGGGATGTAACTCAGTTATGGAAAGTGTGTTTAGTTTGTGTAAGGACCTGGGTTCAATCCCCAGCACCAAGGGAAAATAAAATTTCAATGTATTTCAGAGCATGTCCTTTGATCAAAACAGAATTAAAATAAAACCCAATAAGGTAATTAGAAACATCTATAATTAAATAATGTATAATATTAATATGATGGATCAAAGGAGAAATCACATGGGAAATTAATTTTTAACCAAATGATAATTTTATATGTATCAAAATTTGTAGGATGTAACTAAAACTATCCGTTGAGAAAAACTTGCAGAATTAAGTAATTATATTTTTCATATAAAAAGAGAGATCTCAAGCCAATGTCATAGGGTTTTTCCTAGGAATCTATGAAAAAAAGAACAAAGCAAACTCAAAGTTGGTAAAGGAAGAAAGTAACAAGAAAATAAATCAACAGGGGCTAGGGATATAGCTCAGCTAGTAGAGTGCTTGCCTCAAATGCATTGGGCCCTGGGTTCAATTTCTGGCACCACAAAAAAAAAAAAAAAGAAAGAAAGAAAAGAAAAAAAATCAATAAAATAGAGGGTAAAACAAGAGAGGAAAACTAAGATAGCCAAAAGTTAGGGCTGTCAATAAATTGGATAAACCCTTAGATAGCTTGGCAAGAAAAAAAAAAACAGAACGTGAACTACCGAAACCAGAAATCAAAATGGGTTTATCACACCCATGCCACTTTCATGTCTCTCGTTATTATTATAAGTGACTAAAATAATGTCATGGCACTTTAGGCCTCAGAAACCAAAATCTCTCTCCCTCTGACCTACTCCTGTTCTTCTTTCATCTGCTCTCTTATTCCCCATGGCGGGTCACAGAGACTAGAATTTATCTTCTTCAAAACAGGTCACAGAAACCAAAATGTATTCTTATCTTTCCCTACCCTCAACCTGCTGGCTATTAAGAAATTCTCTGACCGATCCTGTTTGATAGTAGACCATTGGACCCCCATTTCACAAGGTGTCCTGCCCATCCCCTTAAGGAAGGAATGCTACACAGAGGCCAAGAAGAATCTGAACAGACAGGCCACGCTGAATTTCCCCACTCAGTTTATCAGCTTTATATCAGACCTTGTTTGTCCAATCGCATTTCTGCATGGTTGTCCATGCTTCAATCCAGCCTGTGTAATAGTCTCCATAAATACCCAAAGTGTAGGGTTTAGAGAGCTTCTACACAGCTGAATACATGCCAGCTAACAGGAAGGTGAACAAGAATTCATTCCCAGGGCTGGGTAACTCAGCGATAGAACACTTGCCTAGCACGCATGAGGTCCTGGCTTTGAATCCCTGGTATTGCAACAATAATAAAAAGAACTCATTCATGTGCCAGGAGGATGGCATATCCAAACTCCCCAGGGAAAGAAGCTCTCTGTGCTTAGGGTCCTTACAGACCTTGTCCTATGTATGTATGTCTTTATCTAGTTGCTTATTTGTATCCTTAAAATACTCTTTATAATGAACAGGTAAATGTAAGTTTAGTATTCTTTTGAGTTCTATGAGTTGCTCTAGCAAATTTATCAAACTCAAGGAGGAAGCAGTGGAAATCCCAAATTGCAGTTACTCTGAAGTTCCGGAGGGCTGGCTTTGCAATGAGGTGAGGGCAGTCCTATGGGACTGAGCATTCAACCTGTGGAATCTGACACTATCTATGTAGTGTCAGAAAGAACTGAAGTAGAGGATTCCCAGCCCATGTCTGCTTGCTTGCTGGTGGTGGAAAACCTCAAACATTTGGTGGGTTTTTTTTTCCATATAAAAAGAGAGATCTCAAGGACTCTGTGTTGTGAGTATACAGCAGGAGAAACTGAGTCTAGGTATGGTTTTTCTACTCACTAACCAGAAGAGGTACAAGATGAAATGGAATAACTGAAAATAACAAAATGAGCCAACTAAAATATAATCCAACAAAAATTCTCAGCAGACTTTGACCAACAGAAAATATTCCCAATCCACTAAATGGCACTTCTGAAAAGTCTAAAGCTAAGTCAAAGTTAATAATGAAATATTGAATCCTTTCTCCTGGGAATGGGAGGCAATGCTCAGTACTAGACATTACAATGAAATGTTAAAAGGCAGCAATACTGGAAAGGAAAAAGCAAACATGTCTCTATTTACAGATATTATGACTATTTATGAAGAATCCCCTAAGGAATCTTCAAGGAAACCACTAGACCACCATAATAAATGAAGGGAAGCAAATCTGATACCAATATCTACTGTATATTTATGCATTAACAGCAAAAAAAACTGGAAAACAGAAATTAACAAATAGATCCCATATCAAAAACACAAAATAACTGAGAAATTATTAAAGGAAAGATGTGTAAGAGCTTTCCAGTGAAGTCTACAAAACAGCTAAATAATGGGGAAAGCCACTATGTAATGGAATGGAAGATACGATGTTGTTAACTGTTCATTCTCTACAGTTTGACTGACAAATTCAACAAATCCCAACCACAAGTTCATCAGGCTTTTGGGGTACAAAATGCTTCTAGAATCCATATAGAAACATAAAGGACAAAGTAGACAAAAGAACTAAGTATAGCACTTACACTACTTGACTACATCACTCAGTATACAGTTATATAACGATGACAGGTTCCAGTATGCGGATTGATAAGTATCACTAACTGAACAGATCTCTAAAGTGGATCCACTCACATACAGTAATCTGACTTTTGACAAAGGTGCCGAAGCAATCCAGGAAGAGAAAAAATTCTTTTCAATAAATAATGCTGGGAATATCCACATTCTAAAGAATAAAACTAGATCTCGATCTCTCACCAGTTACAAAAATCAACTCAAAATAGAATAAGGTCTTAAATGTAAGACCTGAAACTATGATACTACTAGAAGAAAATACAGGGCAGAACATCAGAACAGGCAAGAGGTTTTTTTGGACAACACCCCAAAAGCAAGGCAACAAAAGCAAAAATAGACCAAATTTACACCAAACTAAAATGCCTCCTCACAGTTGGGGGAGAGGGAGCATCAGGGTGAAAAGACAACCTACAAAATGAAAGAAAAGGTACGGCTGGGGCCAGGGTTGTGGATCAGTGGTAGAGTGCTTCCCTAGCATGTGTGAGGCTCTGGGTTTGATCCCTGGCACCACATAAAAATAAACAAATAAAACAAAGAATTTTTTTTTAAAGTTTGGCAACTATACATCTGACAGGGATTAATATCCAAAATATACAAGGAACTCCAAAAACTCAATAGCCAAAGGAAAAAAAATCAATTAAAAAATAGGCAGTAGGCCTAAAGAGATATTTCTCAAAAGAAGACCAACAGGTATACAAAAGTGTTTAATGTCACTAATAATCAAGGAAATGCAAACTAAAACCACAATGAGATGTTACTTCTTTACAGTTACAATGTCTATTTTCAAAAAGACAAAAAAAGAGAGAAAGAGAGAGCTATCAAGCAAATGCTGATAAGGATATAGTAGTGAAAAGGGAACCTCTGCACATCGTTGGTGGGAATATTAATTATTACAGCATTATAAAAAACAGGATGGAGGGTACCCCCCAAATTTAAAAGTAGAACCACCATATGCTCCAACAATCCTACTACTGGGTATATCTCCAAAGGAAATGAAATCAGTATGTTGAAGAGACATCTGTACTCTCATGTTCACCGCAGCACACTCACAATATTCTAGAAACAAAAAGCAACTATCAACTGATGAATGGGTAAAGAAAATGTGGTACATAACAGAAAAACATTCACCCATAAAAAAAGATCACTGTATTAAGTGAAGTAAGCCAGGCATAGATAAACAAATACCACATGATCTTACTCATACGTGGAATGTAATAGAAGTTGAAAGTAGAAAAATGTCCAGGGACTGGGGAACACATGGAGCAAAAAGGACTGGGGAAAGTTTGAGTCAAGAGTTAGCTGGATAGAAGTAGGAAGTTCTAGAGTGCTACCGCATAGTAAAGGGACTATAATTAACAATTATATGTTGCATATTTCAGAAAACTGGAAGATTTTTGAAAGTTTTCAGCATAACATGATAAGTGTCTGAGGTGATACATATGTATGCTTGAACCGATTTAAACATGACACAAGGTACACACGTACTGAAACATCACACAGTAGACCATTGTTTGTATAATTGTATCTGTTCAAAAGAAACAATTCAAAAACTCTAAATCTGTGGCTGTGGATATAGCTCAGTTGGTAGAGTGCTTGCCTCACATGCACAAAGCCCTGGGTTCAATTCCCAGCTCCACACACATAAATAAATAAAAATTTTTAAAAAAATTAAATCTTGTGAGATTATGGTATAAGCCAAAAGGATGCAAAATACGAAGTAATTTTTACATGGGTCTATTTATATCAAAGAATCCATCCCATTACACCTAATGAACTACTAACAAACATTTATTCCTTGTCTATGCTGGATTCAGATCTGTTAGAGATCTCAGCATCTAAAAGAGGAAAGCTTCCATTAGAGATTATGACAGTATTTCCATTGAATTCTAAATTCAACAATTTGTATACCTATTGGTCTTGTATACCCTTCTGTCTTCTGGGGCTCTTTATGCCACTGAAAAGGAAAAAAAAAAAAAAGATTTTATAGCTCCAAAAGGTTGATCTTAGCTATCAATACAGGAGAGTTATTGCTAAACCCAGTGGCAGGAAGGCACCTATCTGGAAACCAAGGGATATTCCAGACCACTTCTTATTGCTCCCATATCCAGCAAACCTTACAAGAACTCAAGTCCACTAGGGATGATGTAATAACATCTTCAGAAAAAGAACCTTAACTTAGACCTAAACTGAAGAAGATGTAGTAGAGAAAGTTATAAATACAAATGATAGCCAAATAAAGACTTAAAGAAACAAGAAGTAGCATAGTTAACTGTATTTTCTCCCCTAACTGTTCTATTTACATTTACTTAACTCATCTCTCAATTTTCCATTCCCTGAAATATATGTTGCATTACTAATAGTTGTTTAATTTAGCCCATATATTGAAATGCTTGTGTATGAAACAGGAAGGATGAAAACAACCAGAGATACAAGCAGTGACTTGGTAAGACCCTTCCAGTAGAGGAAAAAACAAGCTTATCTTATATATCTATATACCTATAGATATATCTATATACCTATAGATACATATCTATATATCTATATATATCCATATATATCCATATCTATATATATCTATATCTATCTATCTATCTATCTATATATATATATATATATATATATACACACACATATTTTTTTTTAATTTTTTTTATACTGAGGATATAGCCCAGAAGTGTTTTACCACTTAGCCACATCCTCAGCCCTTTTTATTTTTTATTTTGAGACAGGGTCTCATTAAGCTGCTTAGGGCCACCCTAAGCCTAAAATTTTTGATCCTCCTGTCTCAGCCTCCCTAGTCCCTGGGATTACAGGCATGTGCCACTGTGCCCAGCAAGCATGTCCTATATTTTGCATGTATACTTGCACTACTTAAAGCTGAGGAATGATGCTTTGGCTATTCTGTTGTGTGGAGATTGGGAGAAGCATGCATATGAATATTGAGAAGTCAAAGGTGTGTAAAATAGACTATACTTCAAATTGGCTCACACAATCCCACATCAACCCAGGTAAGATAAATATCACATTTCTCAGATTGTTTTGTAGATGCCTAAGTCACTCTTAAAACTGAAAGCCAAGGTGGGGCTATACTTCAGGGGTAGAGAACATGTTGGTACATCTGAGGCCCTGGGTTCCATCCCCAGCATAAAAATAAAAAGACCAGAATCACCATACACCTCCCCATGAGAGAAAGGAGCCAAAAACGATAGAAGAGAGCCTAGAGGAAAGAGAAATGCTGTCTGGAGAAGTCTTGTAAAACTGTAATTAATGTCCTTAGATAGATAAAAATTTATAATGTACCTATGAAACAAGACAGGAGCTTCCCAAAATCCTAACAGAGCTCTTGGAAATTGAATTATAATTAGAATCAACAGAAATGACAGTTGATAAAATGCTTTAAAAAGATAACAAAGATAAAAATGCTAAACAAAATGAGCCAAAGATTAAAACAAAATATAGTACTCACCAATTGGAGTTACAAAAAAAAAAAAAAAAATAGAGAACTTTACTGAGCATAACTCTACACACAGAAGACATGAGTTTTCACAAAAACAGGGTCAGGTCATTAAAAAATTAATTTTTTCAGAAATCACTGTGTAGCCTCAGAGTGACCCAGCATGGCCAGGTGGGGAGGCACACACCTGTAGCCCCGACATTGAGGAGGCTGAAGCAGGAAAATGGTAAGCTGGAGGTCAGCCTGGGCAACACAGAGAGGACCTGGTCTGAAAATAAAATAGCTCAGTGGCAAAGCGCCCCTGGTTTCAATTCCCAGAATTGAAAAAAGAAAATTAATTTAAATTTAAATCTATATGTCAAAGAAAAAGAAATGATATTCCATATTAACTTACCCAAAGTCTTATAACCAGCTAGTGGCAAAAGTAGGAAAAAGTCATAATTTCCTGTCTTCTAGGTTAGTAACTCTGAGGCCCACAAGTTACAGTCTGACATAGTAAATCTCTATAACTGATTAACTTGAACAAAATTGCTGTCCACAAAAAGTTACCTACATTGCCAATTACAGTCATTGTAATGTACCATGAAAGTTATAATGAATAACTGCCCAGTTTGCATAAGTGCAATAGCTTCTCTTAAGTGAACTGCTTGTGTGTGTGTGTGTTGTGTCTGTCTGTGTTAGGGATTGAGCCCAGAGACTTGTACATGATAAACACATACTATACCACTGAGCCATGGAGGAGCCAAAAATGATGACCTCCTCTAAAGATATATGCTGTACAGAAGTGCTAACAATAGAACTTTATGCAATGATAGGTATGTCCAAGATGGTACTACCAACTAGCCATGTGGCTATCAAGAACTTGAAATGCTATTAGTACAACTAAGAAATCAAGTAATTTAATTTTTAATAATTTCAATTCAAATGGCCATATGAGGGCTAGTAACAACCATCGCACACAGCACAATTCTACAGTTATGTCATTAACTGAGATCAATCCCATTAACATAAGAGAATTAATAGACAGTGACTATGAGATAGCATATTATTTTGGAATGTTCTTATTTACCTGAACACTTTTGGCTTCCAATCTATACATTAGAGAGCAGTCTTGGGAGGAAACCTTTATGGCTGGTGCAAGGCTGGGTGAAGAATAAACAAATCCTCCTCCTCTAATAAAATTGGAGGATCTCTTCAAGTACTCAGCCTGCTCCAATGATCACAGAAGGGTCACAAAGCCCTAAGGGATCTTTCCAGGCATGAAATAAGTTCTACAACTCTAATTCTTTCATGGAATAAGTCACTGGCTACACATAAACAATGCCTCAGCTTTACCATATTAAAAGTTTTTTTTTTGTTTTTTACGTTACTGAGTTATTCTCTCCCCCAACACCTCTACTCCTGGAAAGAGAAGCTCATGACCAGTTTGGAATGCCTGGAAAGGAAACAGAGCAAAGGCAGTGGTTGTAATCTGGTACAATGAACTGATGAGCTGTATTTTATTTAAGCAGATAGAAAATAAATAAATAAATAAAATTTTAAGCAAAGGCTTCATTAACTTATATGATTGTGTGTGATCTCTGATACATACATTGGAAACCAACTCTTAATATTTGAAAAGCTGTCTTTAAAAATTATCTCCCAGCTAAGGATATGAATTTTTTTAAATCAAGAAACAGGGCTGGGGATGTGGCTCAAGCCGTAGCGCGCTCGCCTGGCATGCGTGCAGCCCAGGTTCGATCCTCAGCACCACATACAAACGAAGATGTTGTGTCCGC
This sequence comes from Marmota flaviventris, assembly GCF_047511675.1. NCBI lineage: Eukaryota > Metazoa > Chordata > Mammalia > Rodentia > Sciuridae > Marmota > Marmota flaviventris. The sequence continues at coordinate 57,882,604 of NC_092503.1, forward strand.
CAAAAACTAAAAAATAAATATTAAAAAAAAAATAAATCAAGAAACACCTGAAGAAGGGCTCATTTTATTTTAAGGATATCAGCACATCTACTTAATTAGCTCATCACCTTTCAATAATCCTACTGTTTTCATTCTCCCCAGGGCCCCCACCACTCCTCCATGTTGGGGATTGAGCTAGGGGATTCTTAACCACTGCACTACATCCCCAGCTCTTTTATTTTGACACAGGGTCTCCCTAGTTGCTAAGTTGGGACTTGGCATTCCTCCTGCCTCAGCCTCTGGAGTAACTGGGATTACAGGTGTGTGCTACCATGCCCAGTTTACTATTTTCTAAGGTATTTTCAGCACCAAGCTTCCTCTTGACTTACTTTTCCCTGTCTTATTTATCTATTTGTCATTATACTTGATTGACCTTGTTAACAAATCTTCCTTTCTCTTACACATGTCCTTTTCCCTTAGAAATCTGATCATTTGTTTTTAAGACACTCATAAAACCAAAACAGTATTTTGGAGGTATGCTATCTGGGAGGGGGAAAAAAAAAGTATACATAGAGATTATTAGTCTTTGCATGCACACATGACTTCCGCCCAGCTTCCTCAGCCAGGTTCACAGAGTCACAGAGGGTCATGGGGATAATAGAATATGCGGATGGTTTAACACATTCAGTTACCGGAATAAATAAGTCAGGCACAGATACCACTGACATGGGAAGCCTGGATTAGGATATAATACTGAAAGGAATGCCATTTTCAAGTATGAAAAACTACCTATGTATGTTCCTAGGACTAATGATTTACATATGTTCCAAAGACACAGCATATTAGACAGGCACTGTATATGTAGACATGTGTGGTACTCAACTTACTTTTTAAAAAATACCATAGTGCCAGGAATGATGGTGCAAATATTTTATCCTGGCAATGCAGGAAGCTGAGGCAGGAGGATTGCAAGTTCAAGCCCAGTCTCTGCAACTTAGAGAGGCCCTAAGCAACTTAAGGAGATCCAGTCTCAAAATAAAAAGGGATGGGGATATGCCTCAGGGTTAGTTAAGCACCCCTGGGCTAAATCCCCAGTACCCAAAATAAAAAGAAATTAAAATTAAAATTAAAAAATATCAGTAACTCAAAGCCAGTGATACCACAGACAGGATTCTAAAACATTTTCATAAGAAAGGGCTAGTTCTTATGGAATCCTGAGTTAGCAATCATGAGAGTAAGTTGTTACAACAGCAACATGAGCCCTCCCCCTTGCTCTGGGCTTCCTATCTGGAGATGTGTTCTTTGGCTCCTGCATGTGCTCCTGCCATTATGCAATCATGAGGCCTTCACCACAATCAAACAGATGCCAGCCTACCCTTGTACCTCCAGAACGATAAGCAAAATAAATGTTTTTTCTTTATAAAGTTACCCAGTCTCGAGTATATTGTTATAGCAACAAAAAACGGACAATGTTTACATTCAGCCAATGCAAATCAATAGCCTCTAACAGAATGAGATTTAAAAAATATATAAGATATATGTACATGCCAATGTATTTATATATTTTTTAGCATCTGCCATCTAAATGAGCTTTAAAATTTAAGGGAATTGGTAATGTGAACCAGATTTCAATGAGACAGAACTCTGATCTATCAGGTAGCTTTAATCAGCAATATGACTTTGGTCATATTACTTAAGCTTTCTGAATATAATAGCAATACCTTGAAAACAGGGCTGTTAATAGATAAGTTAAAATAGGTCAACTATTTAGAACAGTACCTGGGATATAATAAATCATACACTTAGTCTTTATTATTCTAAGTTAAGGGCAAATTTTCAATTTAAGTTTAATAAATATCCTTAATTTAACACTTGCTTGTTCTTTTTTCATATTTTTTAAACTAAAATGATTTTACCTATTAAATTCAAAATCCTAGTCTAACAGAAACTCAGTTACAAAAGCATCTTATTATACAGATAAAGTCTCTTGAATAGTTACCCTAAGGGCAAAGCTAGTTCTGAGCAAATCAGGATGAAAGGGAACTTTGCATGTGAATGTGTAAACACATTTGAAGTATTTATAAAATGACAGCAATGTTTTTCCCCCTCATCACAGTGTCTGTTCATGTTAGAAAATACAGATAATGCCAGGTGTGGTGGTGCATGCCTATAATCCCAGCTACCCAAGGAAAGGATTGAGGATGTAGCTCAGTGATAGAATGCTTGTCCAGCTTATACATGGCCCTGGGTTCAATATCTAGTACTGCAAAAAAAAAAAATAATAATAATAATAAAATAATAATAATTAAAAGAGGCAAGAATAAGGGAAAAAAATAGTAAAAATCATAACACCATGATCATTTTTTTTTACCTTTTCACTACCATTACTATCATACACTTCCTTTTATTCACTCACACATATAGATGGATAAAAATGTAACTTTCTTTTAAATACTGGGTTCCTGCTATACCCAAGAATTTATACACTACTTTTTTTTTTTTTTTAGGAAAGTAACACAAATTTCTTTCCGCTGCATTGAACATTTTAAGGTCTTGGTTTCAGCAGCTAAATGTTCCCCCTCTCTTATCCTTTTTCCAGGAAAAAAAAATATATTATTTGAAACTTTTATATTAAAAAAAAAGAAACAGAGGACAGAAGTATAGTTCAGTGATAAAGCATTTGAGGCCCTGAGTTTGATTCTCAGCAAAACACACACACACACACACATAAATCTGTTGTGGTTGATGCAGAAGAGAGATGTGTTCAGCCTCCCCTCTCCCAGGGGTATTCAAAGTAATGCTAAGGAAATAAAAAAACTGATGAACACAGTTCAACAATCTGAGTTTTAGAATTTTATTTTTTTTAAATGGCTATACAATGAATGTTCCATTACACTGATGTTCATAACATAGATGATGAGCACTTAGTTGTTTCCAATTCTTTGTTACTACAGATAGTACTATAATAAATATCTTCATGTACATCTGTCTTTATTTACATATTTTGGACAAAGATTGTCAGACTATACTCTAGGAACCTGTATCAGTATATAGTCCATCAGAGGTATATTTTTCTGCAAGCTTGCCCACTTCAAGTATTACCATCAACACTAACAACATCTTTATCAAACGTTCATTTATGATATGCTGCTTTCAACTTACATTTCCTTAATTTCTATATTTATACCTTTGTGAATTTCCATGTTCCTCTCCTTTGCCCATTTTCTATAAGGATGCTTTTTTTTCCTTCATAATTTGCAAGAGTTCTTTACATTATAAGGATATTAACCTTGTAATGTCTATCTATTATAAGTAATTTCCTTACTTTTCAATTTGCCTTTCAATTTCCTTACAAGTTTCTACCAACTATTTAAGTCTAATTAATAACAAAAAAAATATTAAAATGACAAAGATTCACAGTCATGCACAATATCAAAAAATTTACCTGGTCTCCCTTACTCTCCAGATGTATTCATAGTTAATTTAGACACAATTTATTCACTTTACTTAAGTGTATAAGATTCTAATGTATAAGTAAACTTTATAAAATTAAAATAAATAATATATTTTCTAATTAAATAAACAACTACCTTCAATAAATATAGGTCATCTAAATATAAAATTGACTTTAAGTGTCAATGTCAGTGAATGATTAATGATATTGGAGTCCAAGAGGAAATGAATGGACATGAAGAAATTAATTTTTTATACATGGGCAGTTGTAATATGATACAGCTGGCAAGTCTAAAGAGGAAAAAGCAGTTAAATATAACTAGTGACTTTCGACAAATTTTATACACACAAATAATGATTTAAGTATTAAAATCTGTATTTTAACAATAAATTAAACCTATACTAATAGTTTAATGTCAAAAATTAAATGAAACGATAATAAAAATCTAAATTCTATCTCTCTTTAAATTGGATTTTATACTTCATGGGCCATCTCAGAACTTCGATTATATGACAGGTTAAATTCTACCACTGTGAAACTTCATTTATTTCCAGATTTTCTTCCTTATAAAGTTAATAACATAAAATTTTAAAAAATATGGGTATGAATTAGGTACATTTATTTTAATATTCTATTATAGCATGGGTTTGATTTGTATTATATATATTCTGTCTAAAACTACTCTAATTATGATTAAAACAAATAAGATGGGTAACAACAGTACTAAAAATTTTACACAAAAAGGACTTAAAACAATTTGTCAACAGACTTCTCCAACAATGTAAGTTTTCCTTCCTCAGTTTATTACTGTGTATAAATAAGACATTATTTTCAAAAGCATCTCAAGAAAGACAACCTCATCAAAAAGCACAAGGGAAGAAGGATGCTCCTTCCGCTGAGTATCGCCAGCACTAATGGGGATGCTGTGCATATGAGCCCAGAGGTGTCAGCCTCCACTAATGTGCTCAGATTAATTTTTATGGGATATGAACCCAGCCACATGGAGATTATAAATTCTGATTTCAGTATGAGTGTATACATCTTACCATTAGAAATTCTACCCTTATTTTTCTCTACTGTTGTCACCAAATGTTAAACCTTTCAACCTGAAAGCATTTTATCATTTTATCTGTTTGTTATATACATGCGTATAAATTAAAACCATGTACCAACTGGCCTTTCCTTATCTCATCCCCACACCTTCCTTAATTATTGTCTCTATTGTATCCCAACTACTACTAGAGGAGTTCCTAAAACCCAGCATTTATGTTCAAGCCTTTGGAATTCTCCTCTTCCATTATCACTGTTAGACACTGAGAAAGACAAGAGGAAGCCCTGTCAGCAGGGACTATCAGTTGGGCCTGGTGTTCTTCTGTTCACCATAACCAATTCAGAGAATATCCATATCAGACAAGGCTACCAGGTGACCTCATCTGAACAGAGACAAAAACAAGAATACTCTTGAAACTGAAAAATCAATCAAATACTCCTCTTTCCTGGTTAGTATGGTTTGCTCCCTTACCAACTCCAGTTTTAGCTTCACTACTACACTCCTCTTGCTTTCTTGATAACATCAAGATACCCAATCACAGAATTACTCCTGCTTTCTGACAATACTCAACCCAGAGCTAACTCCTGCTTCGTTGACCCTCTCCCCAGATCGCCTAATACATAAACTTGAATCCTAGTAAGTCCTAACATCCTCTTAACTAAAATGCTCAAGATACCACACTAGTGCTGGGATTGTGGCTCAGTGGTAGCACACTCACCTCGCACGTGTGAGGCCCTGGGTTCGATCCTCAGCACTCATAAAATAAATAAATAAATGAATAAATGAATAAAACAAAGGTGCTGTGTCTAACTACAACTAAAAAAAAAAAAGATGCCACACTAAGTGCTCTGTCCCTCACTTCTCCAAGTCAATAAACCCAATTTTGTTGGACTCAGTATATTTCTAGTGGTATGTGTGTGTGTGTGCGCGCGTGCACACACACACACACACACACACACACTGATAATTACATAATAGATAATACTTTTTATTTTAACTTCATTCAAAACACAATACCTAAGAAGGCTCCCTTTATTATATTAAGTGAAAGCTATTTTTAATTGGCTTTAGCTTTTTTTATTTTCAGTTTAGTTTATGTTTAGTTCAACATATGCTTTTATACTTTGTTTCATGCATTTAATGTTAAGTAAAAAAAAAATTTCATTACAACTACATGTATGCACACGATATGTCCTCAACTTCCATAAAAGATAAGCTTTTTACAGTCCAAACATTTAAAGTTTTCTATCATTATAAAGAGGGCCACAGATAATGTCACTAGTCCTTCTTACTTCCTGGTACTTTCTGAAGTTCTGTTCCAAGATCCTTTCCCCCACAAACACTCTATAATTCCTTCTTTTTTAAAAAAAATATTTTTTAGATGTTGATGGACCTTTATTTTATTCATTTATTTATATGCAGTGCTAAGAATCGAACCCAGTACCTCACACAAACTAGGCAAGCAACTTGACCACTGAGCTACAACCCCAGCCTCTAATTACTTCTTTTTGATGTTATCCACCTCAGTTTCACCAAGATCTAAATCTGATTAGTTCCCAACCTATAATTAAGACCCACATATATATTCACCCAGAGGGTCACAGAGTCTTCATGCTCACATTTCTAAAACAGAACTCAATATCCAGCCCCCCAAATGTGCCTTTCACCTAGAATTCTCATCCTTATGTCTCTTCCATCCACTTAATACTATCAATATACTATACTTTCTTCTTCAACTACTCTCCAAGATACTTTACACCAAACTCTTAGTATAACCTTTTTTGTTTCCTATCTTCCTGTCCCAACTGTTAGTGCTTTCATTAAGGTCTTCAGCACCCTTTTCTCAGAATTATAGTTCTCTTACTTCTTCAAATCCCAATATAGCACCAACCAATTACAGAAAAAAATCTGTACCAATTAGTTATTTGTTTAAAATCCTCCAGTGGCTCCCAACTTTGATATCCGATGCCAAAATTATCAGCAAGTTAAGGGACAAACCCCCACCCTTTCCACCTCTTCAACTGGCTCCCTCATCATTCTAGCACATTCAGCTATTGGAATTGTCTGATTCTGATTACAATGCTCTATGTACTTCCCCTAGATGCCTAACAAAGACTCTCCTCTTATGATTGAAAACTTAATAATTACCTCTTTAAAAAAATATTTTCAGCACCTCCACAAATCAAGCACATTTTCTTTAGAATTCCAATGTACAAATTTCTCCCAAACATCTATGTCACTTTAATGCCCTTCTTTTGTTTTTAGTTTTCTCGTCTGAACTACAAGGTCTTCCAACACAGAGCTGATGATATCAATGCTTCTTTATCCTAAATATCCTCCCCTTCCTAATTTCCCTGTCTCAGTGCTACAGAATGAAACCAGGACCTAATGTGTGCTAAGCAAGTGCTCAGCCACTGAGCTATGTTCCCAACCCTGTATCCTAAGTATCTAACATGATTTCTAATATAAAATAGAACTAAATACAAAAGTTAAGTAGTTGATTTGCTCTCAGTTAAAAAAAAATTAATTTTGCCATGAATTCTGTTCACTAAAGTGTAAACTTCAAAATGTTTCTATTGGTATAGTTTAATGACATCTTCAGAGATAAACAGCTTCTTTGCACAAGTTACAGGAAAGAGTGACCTCACGATATGATTGGTTTATTGTTCTTGGAACTGCTTAACTGTACTGATGCTCACAAGCCACAAATAAAATTCAGGCTTTTAACTTTTATATCCTGAGATGAACAAATTAAACAACGGCAATTGGAGATATAGCTCAGTTGGTAGAGTGCTTGCCTCACATGCACAAAGCCCTCGGTTCAATCCCCAGCACCACCAAAAAAAAAAAATGGACATTTACTGAACAGTAGTCTTAATAATGCTAACATAAATACATAATTTCAAAGACCTTTAAATGTGAAAGAAAATGTTTTAAAGCTTTAAGAAGAAAATGAAGGAAAGTAAGCAGTTTTATAATCTGAGGATATAAAGCTAATATAAATAATTCTAAGACAAATATGAAAGGGATAAATTTTAAATACAAAAGCTGATAAATCCAATTACATTAAAAGAAACAACTTCTCAAAAGATACCATGAAATTCTTTTGGAGAGTAGAAATGTACCAAAGTGCTCTAAATTAAATTAAGGATACATGCTATAACTTCTAGTGTAAGAATTAAAAATAATAATTTGAAAAGAGTAAAAATAAAAATCTAATAGAGAAGAAAAAATAGCAAAAAAAAAAACACTTAGATCCATACAAAATTAAGTAAAACAGAAGGAAAAAGGAACAAAGAATAGAAAGCACAACTAGAAAACAATTCCAATATGGCAAAGCTAAATAAAATTATATCAAGACATAAATGAACTAAAGACTCCAATTAAAACATCAAAAATTTTGAACTAAATAAAAACAATGTTAGTAAGAGGCACACTAAATGTAAGATCAGAGAAGCTGAATGCAAAGGGGTCAAAAACAACATACTATGCAAAACACCAATCAGCAGAATGCCAGTACCCTATTCAATATCAGAAGAAATCCATTTTAAAGCAAAAAGTACTAAGAAATGCAGGATAGTTCAGGCTGATGCCCTGAGTTCAATCCCCACTACCCTAAAAACAAGCAAACAAAGAAAAGTGGGACATTTCACAAGCATTATTGAACAGGAAAATATAATGATCCTAATGTGTATGCACCTAATAACATGGCTTAAAAGCATATAAAAAGAAATTACATGGAATCTAAAAAAGCAATAGATAATCCTCAATTATTGGTTTCTACTGATGATTTAATAACTTTTCTTAGTAGAAAAAGCAAACAAAAAAATGAGGAAGACAGATTTGAACTACATGACTGACCATCTTGCCCTCCCCTCTATACTGAAGAACACACATTGTTGAATTGTACATAAAACAGATCACATTCTGAGGTATGTGGTTCAGGGAATCTGAAAAGATTGAAATAAAACAAAACGTATTCTCTGATCACTATGGAATTAAACGTAAGCAAAACAGAAAATAACTACAATATGACCAAATACTTAGAAATTTAGCAACATACTTCCAAATAACCATTGGTCAAAAAAGAAACAATGAAAATATGTTTGGAACTGAATGATAATGAAATTATGACACAGTAGAACATTCTAAATGGAGTCAAAGTAGCCTCAGAGAGAAATATACAGCTTTAAGTACATTTATAGAAAAGAAAGATATAAAAATAAATAATCTGTAATTTCATTTCAAAGAAGAAATAACAAATTAGCATTAGAAAATTGGAAAGAAGGAAATAAAAAGAGCAGAAATCAATGCAATACAAAGAAGATACAAAATATTTTTAAAAATTACAAAGCAATGGTAATACTGATAGATCCACTTTGAAAGACAAAGAGAAATCTGAGGATATAGCTTAGTAGTAGAGCATTTGCCTAATGTGTGAGGTCCTGGGTTTGATCCCCAGTATAATTAGGGGGTGGGGGATAAACAGAGAAAACACAGATTTCTAGTATAAAGAATGAAAGTAGGAACATTCGTGTAGATTACACGGAAATTAGGAAAATAAGAGGCCATTATGGTCTATTTATGCAATAAATTTGAAAATCTATGTAAAATACATAAATTTCTTGAAAATCACAACTTGCAAATAGTTGATATTTTAGAAGAAAAAAAATTTAAAAATTCTGTACCTAACTAAAAAGTTGAATCCATAATTTAAAATCTTAATTAAAAATCTTCCTATAAACAAACAAAACAAAATAACAACAAAAAAACCCTCCAGGCCATCTGGCTGCACTGGTGAGCCCTTTCAAACATTTAAAGACAAAATAATATAACCTAGCTGGGTGTGGTTGTGCACACCTATAATCCCAGTGACTCTGATGGCTGAGGAAGGAGGATTGCAAGTTCCAGGCCAGCTTCAGCAATTTAAAGAAATCCTGTCTCAAAATAAAAAATTAAAAGGGCTGGGGATGTAACTCAGTGGTAAAGTGCCTCTGGGTTCAATCCCCATACCAAAGTAATAACAATAACAATAACAATAATACAATACTTAAACAACCAAAAAAAAAAAACCACTTTCAATGGTCTAGGGATGTAGCTCAGTGATAGACCACCTGCTCAGCATGAGTGAGGTCCTGGGTACAATTCCAAGTACTGTTGAAAAAAGAAAGAAAGAAAAAAAAAATACCAAGATTATAAGATGAAAGGACAATACTTTAAGATACTGTTTTTCTGTAAATAGCAAAAAAATAGAAAATAAAAATTTTAAATACTATTTAATAAGATCAAAATAGATTCCATTCTCATGTATAACTAAAAAGAACCAATAAAAAATACATATAAAAAAGAAAGAAAAATTAATAAAGCTCTAAATAGAAGCATAAACATGTTCATGGACTAAACAATGAAACATTATTTAAGATGGCATCTCTTTCCTGAAGTGATCCCTGAGTACAAAACAATCAGTCAGAACCCCAGTAGAAATGTTTTTTTCCAGGAGAAAATAACAAGCTCATTCTCTATTTGGGAAGAAAGGACCCAAAATAATGAGACAAGTATTGAAGAAGAATGAGTTTGGAGAACTTAAACAACCAGACAGTACCTCACTATATTTACACTAACTGGTAGTATAATTAATGCTGGTGCAAGGACAGACAAATAGACCAAAGAATTAGCAGACCCACACATGTACTGTCACCTGATTTATGACAAAGGCTCTATTGTAACTCACTGGAAAAAGGATGATCTTTTAAAAAATTGGATGTTGGCTTAACTGGATACCCAGAACCCAAGATAAAATGAAACTTAAAATCTACTGGATTTAGCTATTCAAAAGGGAATAATTGAGGGACAGAGATAGAGATGGCAGAGTGAATGTTTGTCAGGTATGAAGCACTGGGTTTAATATCCAGCACCCCCACCCCAAATTATCTTGATGTGGGTCATAGACCCATAAAGTTAAACCTATAGTATGTCTGGAAGAAAACAAAGGGAATATTTTCATATTCTTGGTTTATGCAAAGATGTCTTCAATAGCATACATAATGCTGTCTTTTACAAAGAAAAATAAAACAAACTGGATATTATCAAAAATTTTAAACTTCTGTTCATGTACCATATTAAGAGAGTTAAAAAGGGCCTTGTGCAGTAGCACACACCTGTAATCCTAAAGACTTGGGTAGCTGAGACAGGATTATAAATTCAAGGCCAGCCTCAGCAACTTAGTGAGGCCCTAAGCAAGTTAGTGAGACTCTGTCTCAAATTAAAAAATAAAAAGGGGTAGGGATATGGCTCAGTAGTAAAGCGCCCCCAGGTTAAATTTTTTAGTACCAAAAAATAAAGTTAAAAAGGCAAACCACAGATTAGGAGAATTTTGCAGAACATGTGTATAATAAAAAATTCCTATCAACTAATGTACTAATGGACTGAGTTTACAGCTCAGTGGTAGAGCACTTGCCTAGCATGCATAAGGCCCTGGGTTCAATCCCCAGCATATTTAAAAAAAAAAAAAAGTGTACTATTAAAACTATATAAAGTACTCCAACCCATCAATAAAGGATAATCAACTAAAATACAGGGAAATGATTTGAACAGAAATCAAAACAGGTCTTGGGGCTAGGGATGTGGCTCAAGCGGTAGCACACTTGCCTGGCACGCGCGGGGTGCTGGGTTCGATCCTCAACACCACATAAAAATAAAGATGCTGTGTCCACCGAAAATTAAAAAGTAAATATTAAAAAAATTCTCTCTCTCTCTCCCTCTCTCTCTCTTAAAAACAAAACAAAACAAAACCAGGCCTTGCTTAGTTTCCCCTAGTTTATTGCACTTAGCTTACACCCTTTTTGTCTTATCATAATTTTCCACTCTTCATTCAAACCTAGTACATGACACCACAATGATAGCTTGAAATTGGCTATGGTAGAAGTATTAATAGCATGAAAACTGGCATATGTTACCAATCAATGGCTTGATTTATTGTTTTGTTGATTGTCTAGACACTTCGGAAAATGATGAAGATGTTAGTGATGCAGATTAAATCTAACAATGTATCGTGTCTGTAGCCATTACACTGTAAATGCAGAAAAACTTAAGGAATAATTTTACAGTATTCAAAACCTATTAACCACTTCAATAAAGAATATTGCTCACAACATTTTAAAATAAAATTCTGATATATATCTTTATGTTTATAGTTTATTTTTGTTACTCATTAGTGTAAAAATACTATTTAATGTCATGTAGAACTAAAAAATAAACAAATAAAAAAATTTTTAAAAATACCATTTAACATTCATGTAAGAAATACACTTATTCATGTGTTGCAAGCAAGTTTCATGAGAGATATGAATGTTTAGAAAAAAATCTATTTGGTGAGAATCCATTCGCTATATGAAATTTTTAAGAGTCTTGTATAATTTTATTATTTCTTACAAATTGTGTCCTGTATCCTTTATATCAGTAAAGTTCATAGCACATACACAAATTATTTTTGGAAAGTCAATTATGAAACATTTACTAAATCACCTGGGTTGTTTTTTTTAATAAGTTTATTGGTCTGAAAATTACCAAAGTCACATTCAGAATTGTTTATACTTTTAAAATATCTTCAACAGAAAAAATTTTAGGCAGTCATTCAATTCAGTTCATTTTCAGTTTAGGAGCTGGACAGAAGAGATACTCTAGTACAGTGCTAGTATGGCCTAAGGCTCATTACTGGTCAATAGTTCACCACTGGACCAAGACAACTACATAAACTGAGAGTAAGCATTTGTACAAGTATTTGATCTGTAACAGATCAGAAAACTTTTTATAAAAAAGACTGAGAATCAAAATGCTCCAGCACACCAAAATTTGCCCTAAGAATAAATCTGACACTATCCTGCCTTCAAGAAAAGGAAGCCAAGGCTGGGATTGTGACTCAGCGGTGAAGCGCTGGCCTCGAATAGTGTGGGGGGATGGGGGGCGGGACCTGGGTTCGATCCTCACCAACACATAAAAATAAAGGCATTGTGTTGTGTCCATCTCCACCTAATAAATAAATATAAAAGAAAAAAGAAAGAAAGAAAAGGAAGCCAGATGCTCTTGGCCAGAGGTCATTCCCAGAAGCTATTAGTGAAATAGGAAAATATATTAGTTAGCATCATTTCTCTTCTTTTCTTCTTTTTTTTTTTTTAACCCCCCTAGCTGAATTTCAGCTTTACTTACCTCAACTAATCTTGGGCTATCCTAACTCTCCTTTTAAGATGTCCAAAGTAGATGTTCTCTAAATAACTGATTTTAGCCCATCTATTGTGTCATTGTTATATGACAGATACACACACACACACACACACAGTTTTTCTGGATGCCTTGAACATCATCTATGACTTTGGTTTTGTAAAATAAAAATATATCATTAAAAATGCTTAGAAGAGGCTAGAGATGTAGCTTAGTGATAAGAGTGTTTGCCTAGCATTCATTCATTGTGGTGCTGGGGATCAAACCCAGCACCACAAAACACACACACATGAACGCACATGCACACACACATACAACATTTTAAGTTCATGTTATGAGCTACATAGTAAAGATGTTAATACCGATCTATAAGTCAAGTATTTACCAGTGCTTGCCCCCATAGAACCATAACCCAAGAGATGATTTTTTTTTAAAAGGAGGGTGGGGGAACATAAGGGACCAATATTCAGTAAGTATGAAATATACTATATCCTATGTCCTTGTCTTTGGAAATTGATGCATACTACATACAGTATAATAATACATTCAGAGGTTACATAGTAAATAAAGAAACAGGTCAAATTTTATATAACGAGGGAGTTCTCCAACTTATTAAATAAAGAATAAGGAATATTTTTGTCTTTCAGATAACACTAACAGAACTACTTGGTTTTTTTTTTTTTTTTTTTTTTTTTTGGTTTTTGCTTTTATATTTGTTTTAGTTATAGGTAGACACAATAACCTTTATTTAATTTTCATGTGGTGCTGAGAATTGAACCCAATGCCTCATGCCTGCTAGGCAAGCGCTCTACTGCTGAGCCACAACCCCAGTCCAGAACTACTTGTTTACCAAACATGCTTTGGTCATTAGTTACCATTCAATCTCATCACACTGAACTGAAGGCTAATCAAATTAATTCCTTTTTCCTATGATAATTCTATCTATAAAACTGTGTACAAAAATGTTTATGTAATGCCCAAAGGATATCCCAAATACATTCTAGCCATTTTGTAAATATTCTTTCAGTTCCTATAACTTTATTTCTAGCTAACTCAGCAGTTCAAATTTATCCATGACCTACAAACAAATTCTTTTAACTCTGTAAATATAATAACACTTGACATATTTTAAAGAAATATCACTGTAAAAGGGCCAAAAAATAATTTGCTCTTATTTTTCTAGGTATCCTTCCAAAAGTTTCTATGGCAGCATGATTCCCTTTCAAGCATGTTGGAATTGCTTTCGCTTGGTTATTGCTGGGAAGTCAACAAAAGTTTAAAAAGTTAAAATCCTCATTTAGATTTGCAGTCATTGTCTTTTGAATAGGAAACCACTTTATAAACTGATTTATCTAAGTATTTAAATTAGCTGAAATCATTGAGGATACATGCGTTACAATGAATTAGCTCTTCGCTTACCAGTACAAACAAGATAACTGAAGGCTAAGAATTAAAAGTTTATAATACAAGAGTAAAGTGATAGGGCCAGAAGAAGATAGAAGCTAAGCAGCAATGGGCAAATGATAGAAATTTCAGTTTAGTTTTCTTTTGTTAACAGCAACTTCTCCAGTAAAGAAAAATTGATTAATCAGAGAAACTGACAAGAATCACAGGAACCTAGTCAATTCCTCTCAGCAGCCAGCTCCATGTGTTAAAAGACTCTGAAGCAGAAAGACACGGATTATCAATTTTCAACAGAAGCTCTTTACACCAGGAAGACAGAGTAGGGATGGGGAGTTGAGAAACAGGGATGCTGCAAAATGATGAGGAGCAAAAATAAATGACATTTTAAAATAGCAGTGTTTTAGAAAAGACAGGAAATGATAACACTAACAATAAGGCTAAGGTGTATTTATAATGTGGAAGGCTGTCCTACATTCTTTGTGATATGGCATGAAACACATAATAGAAAAGATACATTCGACATACATTTTAACATGTGGGAATAAAATTAGTAATAACAGGTCAGGGATAGACTATTTCTAATAGCTGTGTTGAGAAAATTACAATTTAAGTGGACATGGTATGAAAAGGTTAATTCTGTTTGTGTGCAAAAGGAGAAAGTAAGTATAGAGAGGAGATGCAGCAGTGAAAACCAATGAATATGTGGATGAGCATAAGATGAATCAATCACTATAGTGAAAGCAACATTTAAAAACAGTGTAAAGGCTGTTGTTTCCTTTAATATTAAGTGAAAACTCTTCTTTTAAAACCGGGTTTTAATTTTTACAATGCAGGACAGAACCTTAAGTACATTACCACTTAAATTTCAACCAACATATGACCTAACAGAATATACATATTTGTTTATCTCTGAAACCAAACCCATGTCACATAAAATTTTCTACCTTTTAACACCTTCTCCTCCACCTAGAATGCTTTACCATCCTTACTCTTCAGCCAAAACATCTTCCTTTCTCAAAAGAAATAAAAATTTACATTCTCTCAATTACCTTGGTTACATATGTAGATTCATCAAAACTCAGGCAAACCTATACATTTTAATAACAATTATTTCATGGTATTTTATTAAAGGACTATATTACAGAATTTTGAACATAGTTTAGAAGTGAAAGTGATCTTTAGATACAGTTAGCAAAATTCAATTTCATATTATCTATAAAAATTAATTAACTAGCCTATAAAACTTAAAAATTACCTTAAGACTTAAAGATGATCTAAGTTTTTGTACAAAATAAATACACATACCAAATGCTTCTACATTTTTCATGTGAAAATAAGAACACAGGGGCTGGAGGTATAATTCAGTGGTAGGGGACATTCTCAGCATGCTTGAGGCCCTGGGTTCAAAGGAAGGAAATGAAGAAGGTTGGAAGGGAGGGATGGAGTGAGACAGAGGAATAGATTAATTTTGTTGCTTTTTCTTGAGTCAGATAGCAAAATTTCCCATTAAATAATTAAATAATTTTAAACAATGTAAAGGCTGTTGTTTCCTTTAATATTAAGTGAAAACTCTTCTTAAAATTATTAAATTTCTTTTTAATAAAATGGCTCACATATTCAGACTACTGGAATTACAAGTGGATTAAGTAAGAAATACTATGTTAGATTTACTCTTATTTAAAGAAATGTCTACTTCATCAACAAATATGATTTGGAATCTGTCACTGAAATATGTAATGTTTTCTTATATTTTCTTTTTTCAACTTCAAAATTAATTTATATACCTATATATTTTCTTGGTAATTTCATTTTAAATTCCTCTAATTTGTAATAGGTAATAATATGACAAAGGGAATTAGAAATTTTTTTCGCATCATTGTAAATATGGTTTTAAGCAAATAATATAAATTATTCAGACATAGGTGTTTTTTTCTAATAGAGAAAGAAAATATACTAAAAGATAAATGATAGTTATCTCTGGGTTGTGGAATAATGAGATTTTTAAGTTGACTTCATGCTCTTTCTTTGCCTCTAAATTTCCATCAATATGTGCTACATTTACAAGCAGAAAAACATAATATATATATAACATTTTAAAACTAAAAACTTTAAAATGTTTCATTTAGCATTTAGTCCATATTGTTACTTAAATTTCAAATAACTCAGTAGTATTTAGGCCTCTAAAAATATTTTTTCCTATATTTGTGTCTAAATAAAAGATATAGATATTAACTACAAAGTATCATATATTTATTTAAAATACTTACTGAATTCACTAAATCAGACTTTCTCAGATGGAGGTGATTTTGCCCTCCAGAGAACATCTAGGGATATTTGGAGACATGTTTAGTTGTCACAATGGGGAGGTGTGCTGTGGCACCTGATGAGTAGAGGTCAGGGATATTGCTAAACAGCAGGCATATGGTCCCTCACAAGACAGAATCATTTGGCACAAAAGGTTCACTCTTATCCACAGTGCCCAGGTTGAGAAATTCTGCTGTAGATTATTAACCTCAATTTTTCTTTACTAACAATGCTAATATATACAACTCAAAGTATAGTTTAGAATGCTCTAGAATTCGGACTTCTCATATTATTTTATTATCTTCCCTTTTCCACAAAATAAAACACCTTCTTTTTTTATGCTCTTCACAGAATGATTTCCAAATTTCAAATGTTAATGTTTAATTACAGATGCTTAATTTTGTACTAAATATTATTAGTCTACTTTCCTATTTTTCACATTGGAGATAGAAATACAAAAGAAATGAGTGAGAGGTGGAAGTTGGTATATGAGGGTAGATATTTTCATTTGTTCTATTTGGCTTCTTGCTGTATCTCACACAATAGCTGTCCAATAATTATTTGTTGAATGAATAAAGTGATGGAGTTAAGTCTTGATAGAGACTGTTTGCCCCAGGTTCCCTGTGAAAAGTAACCTACATGCTCACCAAGACACTACCTTCAGGTCACATCACATACCTGCCTTTAATTGTAATGCTCCATTATCTGATTTGCCTAAATTCCAGGTACTTGTTTGTCAGGTATGGACCCAACAGCAGCTAGTCAAGATTCTACTCTGATCAGTAAGATCTCAAGTATAGATGATATAAAGTTGGGTGGAATTTGAGATTTAAAAAAAAAAAAAAAGAACTTGATTATTGATTGGACATGAGTCATAAGGAAGAAACAACACTAAGTTTTCACATCTCAATAATCAAACATGTTGGAAAGGCTGAGATGCGGAAGGGTGAGAGGCATGAAATCCAGACTGGGAATCAGTACACACACAAAAATCTGCCCAGAGAAATAGAATAAAAGCAGAGGAAAGCTAAGAAGAGTCATAGAAATAAAAGGATAGTGAATCCGTTAGCAGTATAATGTAAATAACTGCCCTCCTCAGACTGAATGGGCAAACTGAAGCTTCATTCTAGCTTCTGTATTTATAATAATCATGTGCTTAGACTGATAAGAAACTACCTCCTTACACTGGGGATATAGTCACTGCTCCTGGGGGGGCATACAGCAAATAGAGGTAGATACATGAACAAAAGAACTGGGATTCTGGTCAGAAGGAAAGAAAAGGATGCTGGATATGTAACAAACAGTGCCTACTACAAGAATCATAGATCTTTCACACACAATCCAATATTTTGACAGACTAGCCCCATACAATCCTTGCGGAACTGACTTGCATCAATTATGCTCTCGTGTTACTAAGATGCCAATTTCTTAACAGGTTTTTCCCCCAGTGCTGGGGACTAAACCCAGGGCCTCATGCATACTAGGCAAGCATGTTACCACTGAGCTACATTCCCAGCCCAAGATGCTGATTTATTTTTCACCATTAAATGTTGTATTGTTAAATTGCATCTGTCTGCTATACTTAATCTTGGCCTTGTCATCCCTTAGATCAGATACATCTCTCTGCATTATAGCAATATACATTTTTTAAAAATTAAAATAAGGACATTAAGGATATTCTTTATTTCTATTTCAAGGCACTGGACTAAATGCTTAAAATATATTAACTCTGATCCTCATAATCCTATAAAATTAGTACTGGTAACTAATTTCTATAGATAGGAAATGTGAGATAAGGTAATTTGGCAAAATTCAAGTCCCTAGTAAGCGCTACCGCCAGGATTCAAACCCAGGTATCTCCCACTCCAATATCTCCATGGTTTCCAATGACCCTGTTACATCTCATCTTTCCCATGGTAGTGTCACTTAAAAATACATATTGGACATCCAATTCAATGTTGTCTTGATTTAAAAAGAAAATTAGATATAAGGTCCTTCTCCATCAACAAACTGCAGATATTTTTTGACTTAGCAGCAATGGTAATAAATATAACACAGAAGCCACCATTTTTTCTGTTCAATAAAAAGGCAGAAAACCAAAATTTCCCTGGACCTACAAATACTACTTATCATTTATCATTCAATGTATGATGAACATCTAAGAATTATGCCATTAAAAGGGAATTAAACACTAGATTTTCTTAAACACAAATAGTTCACACATGTTCTATTACAGAATATGAATCTGGTTAGTTTCCTATAATCTATACTCTTTTATCCAGTAAAAGACAGGGAAAAATGATACTCATTTATTATAGTTTTTTCTTTTTCAAGAAATGTTTGGGGCTGGGTGCAGTAACACATGCCTGTAATCCTAGCAGTTCAGAAGACTGATGCAGAAGGATTACAAATTCAAAGCCAGCCTCAGCAACTTCGTGAATCCCTAGGCAACTTAGCAAGACCCTGTGTCAAAATAAAACATAAAAAAGTGGGGATGCTAGGATATGGCCCCATGGTTAAGTACCCTTGAGTTTAATCCCCAGTATCAAAAATGAAAAGAAGGGCTGGGGTTATGGCTCAGCGGTAGAGTGCTCGCCTAGCATGTGTGAGACCCTGGGTTCAATCCTTAGCACCACATAAAAATAAATAAATAAAATAAAGGTATTGTGCCCAACTACAACTAAAAAATAAATAAATATTTTTTAAAAAGAAAAGAAATTTTAGGGAAGAAATGATAAGAAAAACACATCTATTTATTGTAGGAATAAAAAGTTTGAGAAACAATTTCCACTTGAGTGTATAATTCAGTGTGCAAAACAAGAAAACAAAATATAATAGAAGATGGAGCTGGGGTTGTGGCTCAGTGGTAGAGTGCTTGTCTGGCAAGCATGAGGCACTGGGTTCAATCCTTAGCACCACATAAAAATAAAATAAAGATACTGTGTCCACCTAAAACTAAAAAATAAATATTTTATAAAATATAGAATAGAAGACAGTCTATTATTTACAAAATATTTTGGAATTTGTAAGGAAGTAAGCAATTCTAGCGATAATGATGAGGAAAGTTCTGAGAAAGACCTGACTCTGGTACTGATTCCAAAGGATGGCAATGACTTCAAAAAATGAATGCAGGAAAAGAATTTGGGGGAAAGGCAGTACTGTTCGTGTAAAGTGAAAAGGCAAAAGAGTGTAAGCTATTTCCACAAAGTAGAAGGTCCTACTTCACAAAGCAAGCAATTTAAATAGGAACTATGAAAAGAAAAGCAAAGAAAGTAGACTTAATCAGATCAGAAAGAACTTGGATGTCTGCCTAAGAAATCTAAATTTTATTGAGAAACAAACAGCCAATGAAACTTTAAGCAGAGTGGATACTTCAAAAGAATTCACAAATAGCAATGTTCAGGGTCAGGACCAGTAAGAAGCATAAACATGCCTGTTTCACGAAGTGGTCCTCCTTGGCTTGAACGTCATCTTCCACCATTCCTCTACCATTCCTGTCCCTCCTTCTACCCATCAAGGCCCACTGCCCTGGACACACAGTGTTCTTTCCAGGAGCTCTTTCACTTTTCCATACTCTTGTACATTTACAATATGGGATGCACTTGCAGGCTAAGTTCCTAGGTCTTTCTAGGGCTCATTTCAAAAGTTCTCTTCTGGACTCAGTGGAAGAATGTTTGCCTAGCACACTAGATCCTGGGTTTCATCTGCACCAAAAAAAAAAAAAAAAAAATAACCCAAAAATAACCAAAAGGGCTGGGGATGTGGCTCAAGCGGTAGCGCGCTTGCCTGGCACGCGTGCGGCCCGGGTTCCATCCTCAGCACCACATGCAAACAAAGATGTTGTGTCCGCCAATAACTAAGGAATAAATGTTGAAAATTTCTCTCTCTCTCTCTCTCTCCTTTCAAAAAAAAAAAAACAACCAAAAAATTTTCTCCCTTTATAAAGTTTTCCCTACTGCTAAATTATGGATAATTCTTACTGTAATATTCTTATTCTACTTGTTAGCATTCTGTTGGAACTGCTTTTGAAGACACAGATTGAATATTACTGGTCTTTGTAATCTCAATACTTTGTAAAGCTAATACTCAATGAAGTTCTGTTTTCCCCTCCTGCTACAAAGCTCCCACACAACCTCTTCCTCTCATACAATGCCCTTTCACTTGTTTTTCCTGGTTCTTTTGTCTACTCATTTTTCATTCCACATCACAAATCTTCTGAACCAAAGAAGTCTTCCTCAGCTGGAGACTAGATTAGATCCCTCACCATATTTCTCTCTCTCTCTCTCTTTGTTAGATCCCTCTCCCTCTCTCCCTCTCTCCCTCTCTCTCTCACTCTCTCTCTCTCTCTCTCACACACACACACACACACACACACACACACACACACACATAGCAAGGTACACCTTTTCTTTTTCTTTTTTTTTTTTGGTGGTGCTGGGGATTGAACTCAGGGCCTTGTGCATGCAAAGCAAGCCCTCACCTTTTCTTCATTGACCTAGAGTAGTTCTAATTTTATTTTGATGTGTGTGACTGGATTATCTGTCTCCCTGACTGTTCTTTAAATTCCATAAGGTCAGAATCCCTCTCAGCCTTTGTTCACAACTTAAGCTCTAGCGCCTAGCACAAAGTAAGCACGCTGATAAGAAATTAAAACTGCTCTAGAGTTAGGCAAGCAGCAACTCTACAATCATTTTCTTCATTAGCAAAACTAAAACAATAATTATACTTATCTTTCAGAGTTGTAAAAATCTAACGAATATAAAATGCACAGTACCTGGCACATGCAAGTACTTTTTAAGTTTACACAATGTCATTATCATTTTGTGTTGTCATTACCAATATCATGATTATTATTATTACTATAATACCAACTGTTATAGTTGAAGGATTCTCTTGTGCTGGCAGAACTAAAGTCTTAGTGGACAGGTGTGATACCAGTGGCTTTGGATGATTGGTTAGGACTCATTGGCCATTTGGTGGCAAATAGGGGTCTGTGCCTAAGGATTGGTAGTTGTGGGACTTAGTGTTGCAACCAACTAAAACACACACACATGCACACACACACACACACACACTCACTCACATACACACACAAATGTTAATCTGCGTTTTTCACCAAAAGGGAGGAACATGGGATTACAATCTAACTCTATTTTAAAATATTCTATTAAAAGATTACTTACACACTCTTAACCTTAAATCTTTTTAGCTGCTATATTTTTGTATTTTTCTTTAAACCACTAATATTTTAAAATTTCAAAATGTAAGCATAATGCAATAATTTTTATTATCTCTTAGATATAAATTATGACTTATAAAAATCCTGTTTAAGCTTAATTGTAAGATTCCATGACCATATTTGAAGTTTTTCAAACAAGGGTCAACAAGATAACAATTTAATCAAATGCATGTGTATCTAAGTAAAGAGATTACCCTTTAAAATGAAGAAACACTAGCAGAAATATCTATACCATAATGGAAAGAACTTTAGCCCTTCAGCAATCTTACCCTAGGGTTCATAGTGTTGAAACTTTATGCCTCTGAATCTGCACTTTTTACTTATCCTGGGGGGGAGGGAGACTGATATCATAAACAGTCTCTCTCACTTAAGACATCTCTTGATCTATCAATACCTGTTTATTTTCATTGTCAGAGTATTTTGTGAGTCGGTTTGTGGTTTCAAAAGACTTCCTGGTAAAAATGTGCTAGATACACAAATGATGTAGAGTAAAACATTCACATATACTTTCTTTGGGAATACTGGTAATAGCAGTAAGTATATAGAAATTTTTAAAATTACCTAACCATCCAAAGTTCATTTGTTAAGAACTCACTCTCCTCCTTAATGTCAGGGAAAGCACTGGCAAAAACCATTAGAAAAGGTGTCAAAGATTTAACCAAACATGAGAGAATGTGGTGAAGGACTAAATTTGACTTTATTAATGCCTAAACACATACCATATAGACTCCTTTATTAATAATGACAGCAATACCTAACTATATCAAAAATAAATTCTAAATGAATTTAGAATAAAATTTGAAAACTTTATGTTGTTAACCTCTTCTCAACTCACACTCTTCTCCAAGGAAACTTCTCCTAAAGACAGACACTTTGTGCTGAGCAACTGCTTTTTTCCTGGTATCTCTAGAGTTAGAGCCCCAGACATCCTTCCAGAAGAGGAAGTGGTGGGGGGAGATACTAAAGAAAAAGACCACTTAGGGTTGTAATAATTCCTGGTCCCTGAACAGATTATAATATTAGAGCAGGGAATAATCTGGAAGAAGCAAAATGCAATCATAATTTGAGTAATTTCTTTTTTTAATTTATAGCTGAAAATTTAAATATATAAATCAAAATAATGAATTCTGTTCCATTAAAAATTCACTCTAAAAATATTCCATGTTTTATGAGATTTTTTTTAATATGTTGAACACTTGATGTCATAGCAAATTCTGAATTACCTTCAGGAATAGTTATGGTTTGACAGTAACCAAATACTTTGAAACTAAAAGCTAAGAAGATGGAAAAGTGGTCATCACCTAAAAAAACAATCTCCCAAACATACATTTAAGATTCTTTTATATCAGAATTATCTTTGAAAAATACTCAATTCTAAAGAATGTGGGTATAATATGAATATATGGCCCCATTAACTTGGCTCTTCATATATTTCAACTACTTGAAAATATATTTTCTATTTATTATTAAATTTCCTTTAAAAGAAAATAAAACTAAATGACTCATCAACCTTATATTTACAATAACTTACATGAAAATATGTAGCAATACATCAAATGGTGTCACCTTCACCCCCTATCCCCAAAAGAGCCCTGTACAGCTTATAGAACCTGAAGACAAAGTCAAAAAATTCATTCATTCTAGAAACTACTTTTCTCCACATAGGCTAAAGAAATATTCTGCAGGAAGAAAAATTGGTTATAAAAGGAGAAATGTTCAACTTTTCTCCTTTTAATATCAAACTTTATTATTAATTAACACCAAATTTGGTAGGTTAAAAAAAAATGTATCACACAAAAGACCCTGGCAGCAATTTTTAAAAGCTTTTGGGGCTGGGGATATAGCTCAGTTGGTAGAGTACTTGCCTCGCATGAACAAGGCCCTGGGTTCAATCCCCAGCACCACACATACACACACACACACACACACACACACACACACACACACACACATAAAGTAAGCTTTTGTTTATCTTTTCATAACTTACTGTGACAGATACCAGATGGATTATTTCAACAAATGTCAGTACTAGATTGATTCATATTATTAAAATGTTTAATGATAGTTGTATTTCAGGAGTATCATTCCATCCAAATAATAAATGAAGGCAGATCATGGAATTGAAAGATACGGAATTATAAACTTTTCCCAAAAAGCAAAATTTTGGTGACAATTAAAAAATCACTACACTTTTAAAATTTAATTAAGTAAATAGAAATTGAAACATTCAATTGTAAAGGACACACAAAAATCATTCGCTGTAAATTTTAATGTTAGCAAAAGCATGAACCAGCACATTAATTACAGAGGTCACATCAGATCCAAGTTTTTGAAAAGTTGATAACCCACAGTTATTAACAGAAACTTTAGTTGCCTTTTTTTTAGTTGCTCAACAGACTTTAATTTTTAAAGTTTCTTAAAAACTCATCAGAACACACATTGCTAAAAATTAAGTGATTTTTAGTTCTTTCATATTCATCCTGAAGAGTAGCAAAATCATATTTACAAATCCAGTTAGCTATCTTAGATTGAAAGCAAAATTATATTATTACCTATCATTGTCTTTTAAGATCTACAAGTCCATGAAAATGCAAAGAACAATCTTTTTTATATAACAATGCTCTGAAACATTTTATTGATACAAAATATTTAAATTAAAATTCATATTAGAATTTAAAATAACATTCTTCCTAGTCCTGAAAAGTACCTACATGCATGGAAATATCATGTGCCAAAGAACAACATATTTTAAACATCAATGAAATAGAGGATACTCTTTAGGAAACTGCTATTGTTTCAGATAATCTATTTACTATTTGGAGACAAGCTACACTGTTTATTAAAATATAATTCAAACACTTGAAATGTAACTTAAGAACAAACTGAAATAATTGCAAAGATTAAATACTTAATGGTTCATGGGATCATGATTAAATCACCATATTAGGTCTAAGCAGCCAACATTTATCCTCACTTAATTTCAAAATGAAATATTAAGAGTAGGGCAGTATTTTCTCCCAAACACCAGCTACACTATGCTTAGAGGTGAGAGAGAAACAAGAACATATATATATAATCAATTCTTTTTTACACTTATATATTATATATTATATTTATATATTTCTCTCTACCAGGAATTTTTCCTTGCTAAAGTCATCCCAACCACCACTTCTACATAGTTTACATTTTAAGTTCTGAGAAATAAGCTACAATTTGAAAACCTCATATGATGTTAAAATATAACTGGTTAAAAAAAAAAAGTACACTGAGACAAAAAACGTTAGTATTGTCTTTTTTTTTAATCTATTTTTAATCTATTTTAGAGGCTTATTTAGATTTACATTAAAATATAAAAAATCTATTTGATAATAAGTTTCTTAGGACTCCTAAAAAAGAACAATATGGATGTAAAAGAAGGTAGTCATTCAAAACTCTTTAATGTATAAAATACATGAATAAGCACATTTCAATAAGTATTTCCAATAAATGTAAAACTTTGTCATCTTATTCATTCTGAGATTCACTTCAGCCCTATCTGTGACTAACTAAAAGGGAAGTCACATGACTTAAGCAATGAAAGAGAAAGAAAAGTTTTCTTTCTACAGGAAGAAACAAAAGCTTGGTATTAGCTATCCAAGGCCAATGGGTGGGGCCTGCAAGCCAAAAAGCTGTAATGAATTGAGGTTAATCTTAACAGGGGCCCACTTTAACCTTCTCAAAGCATCAAAAATGTGAATATAACTTACATAAAATAACAAACCT
Source organism: Marmota flaviventris (assembly GCF_047511675.1). NCBI lineage: Eukaryota > Metazoa > Chordata > Mammalia > Rodentia > Sciuridae > Marmota > Marmota flaviventris. Next base: position 57,908,014 of record NC_092503.1, read on the forward strand.
ATAAAATAAATTAGGGTTTCACATCTACAAAATTCTGCAGGAACATAATTCAGTTTACAAACAATGTTGCTGCTTTGTTGGGGTAAAATCACCTTTACTGTGATTCCCTGCATAGATACACAGCCCATCCCCCACTGTTACACAGATACTTCACAAGCCTCTTGAATAAATAGGAGTATCCAATGTCCAGGGTGATGGGTGGTCCTGAGGTCCTGAACCAGAGCTGTATACTTTTAAGGGATGCTGAGATAAGAACAAAGTGTTTTGTGTTTGTTTAAACATGGGTCTAGATGTAAAGTCTTTACACCATTATGGTACAGCTCATAAACTTGTGCTATTATTGATTTAGGCAAGTTTTAAGTGTCAGCATAAATTAAGCACATCAAAATAAAATACTTTGGGGCTTTTTCTGATTCAAATTAACAAATGTAATTTTCTTAAAAATAATCACTACAAAGATATAAACTCTCAACCTAAGAGAGAACACCGTATCAACAAACAGGCTTTCATTCAACAGGACACTTTCATAATAATATAAAATAACATGTACTTAAATAAAATCATGTACACCAAATAAGCTGTGATGCAATGAAAAACTTCTTAAGAAAATGAAATTAACCCATGTGGAGTCACAATCAACATCAACAATTATTTCTTTTATGCTCTAGGTTTTATATAAGTCCATATAAAGAGGGGTTTTTGTTTGTTTGTGTGTTTGCTTTGTTTTGTAGTTCCAGAACAGAAAGCAGGATTTACAAGTAACTCAAGGAAAAGATAAGCAATGAATAGTCCTGACCCTGGCTTCTCTGGCTTGATCAAGTGGGCCTGCAACCTGAGCCAAAGGGCGCAAATTCCTCACCATTCAAAATTCTTCAATGGCATGAGGAAAAAAACAGGGAAAGGGGCAAACATGCAAATCCAACTGTCCCTAGATTTAGTATTCAACTAAAAATTTCAAAGAGTTTAAAAAGATGAAGCCAATACTATGGTTAAATTTCTGATGAAGTCTTAACCAATCCTAGGAAGGGAAGCTTTGTTTTTCCTTGTTAAAATTGAAAAAGATTCATTCACCTTCTTAAATTAATGGCTTACACTGAGCTATGCTAGGTATGTCTCTCTAATATTATTGCATCTACTTAAAGGAGTTGCTTAAAAACCATAATTAATTTTCAAGCACCAGTGTTTCTGTATTGTAAGCAAAATCATTTACTATTAAAATCATATTTAAGGAAAAAAGTTTATATTACTCATTCCAAACTTTACAATATATCATTGACTTATTAAGTATTTAAAGTGGTACAAATAACCTCTGTGGTCAGACTTGTGTTACAGACTGAATTAAAAATAAGCCAATTCATTTAAATGAAAAAAAATGCTATGTTAGAGAAAAGAATTTAGGCATTACAGGATGTGGGAGCCTTCTAGTTACTATTGATAATGGCCTAAGGAAATTACTTACAAAGTTAAGGAGAGAAATGGTCATGAACAAGTCCTGGCCAAAGGAATTTGAAATTTGTGCCATATAGCACAAACTATAAAATTAAACAAAAATCTTAGGTTGATGAGCAAATTAAACTTACAACACTTTAAAATAGAATCCAACTTTTGTGATTAACAAAAGTAATAAATCTAAGTGGACTTTGATTTTTAAAAGTAGACTTATAAAAAAGATTCAAAGCAACTGGTACAAATTAAGTGTATTATTAATAGTACAATAAATTAATATGATTTTGAGTGGTGGCAAAGATAGTTTGTCCACATATCTGAAAATTATATATTTTAAGTGTTGAGAAATCACTGTATTTAGTTCAAAACTTTAAAACTAACTTTTTGATTATTTATTTTTATCATATTTATCCCCAAATAAAGTCAGTAAAGATTATACAATTTTACTTTGTAAAAAAGTGAATACAGTAGTATATATTAAAAAATGACTCTTTTGCTTTTATGCCTTTTATTAAAAGAAGAACCAACTGAAAATGTTTAATTAAAATGTATGCCATCATTTAAAAACTAAAAAATACTAGCTCAGCAGTAGAGCACTCGCCTAGCACGTGTGAGGCCCTGAGTTCAATCCTCAGCACTACATAAAAATATGTAAATAAAATAAAGGTATTGCGGCCGACTATAACTAAAAAATAAAATTTTTAAATTAAATAAATAAAAATTAAAAAACACATAGGGAGCAAGAATGCAGAATCCTTGAATATATCATCCAACAACGCTTTTTAATATTTATTTTTTTAGTTATAGTTGGACACAATGCCTTTATTTATTTTTATGTGGCGCCTCGCATGTGCTAGGCGTGAGCTCTACCACCGAGCCACAACTCCAGCCTCCAACAATGAACGCTTTTTACTTAGTTTTTGATCAATAAAAATTAGTTGACTAGAAAAAATTAAGAAGCAATTTTTCAAGAGTAACCTTTTTATTAAACATTATTACTTCTCAATGACAATGAGCCACCATCTTGATTATTTATACCTCTAAGGACATTTATAGAAAAAAACCAGTTGAGACAGAAATTCTATAAATTTCTGAAAAGAAATAGAAGCACCAATAATCCTAATTATGCCCTTTTTTATTATTTTTATCATATTTATCCCAAATAAAGTCATTTTCTTTTACTTTGCAAAAAAGTGAATACCAGTAGTATATAGGGGGAAAAAATGACCCTTTGCTTTTATGCCTTTTATGAAAAGAAGAAGAACCAACTGAAAAAATTTTAATTAAAATGTATGCCATTAAGCAAGCAATGAGTTTGTAGTGTATGTAAAAGTGCCATGAAGTTAAATGAAATTAAGATTGACGATTAGAGCCAGGTGCAGTGACACATGCCTATAATTCTAGCTACTTGAAATACTTAGGCAGGAGGATCACAGGTTGAGGCTGGCCTAAGAAACTTGACAAACCCTGTCTCAAAATAAAAATAAAAGGGCTGGATTTGTAATTCAGTGGTAAAGCACCGGTAAATTCAATCCCCAGTTACAACAACAACAAAAAGACTAACGATTAGTAAAATGCTTGTGAATTAATTTCTATCTAGCTAGGAAGCATAGAAACTGCCGGTGTAAAGGAAATTTCCAGGAAGAAATAACTAAAGAAAAACAAATTGAGAAGAAAACATGGAAATAAATGTGGATCTTCTTTGATAAAGGATTTGGGACTGTAGCCTGTGTCCAAACCAGGTCAAGCCTGGCACGGTGGCACATACCTGAAATCCCAGCGACTCCAGAGGCTATGGCAGGAGGATATCAAATTTGAGGTCAGCCTAAGCAACTTAGACTGTGTCTCAAAATAAAAAGTAAAAAAGGCCGGGGATGTATCTCAATGGTAAAGCACTCCTGGGTTCAATCCCCAATACCTAAATACATAAATAGAGGAACCTAAATATAACAATGATTATATAGGTCAACTAGGTCAACTGAGCCTCTTCAAGAATGACTACAAATGGGCATAAGAAAATTTTCTGAAGTGATAAAAATGTTCCATGTCATGATAGAAATGTAATTATAATTTGTCAAAACTCATTTAAGTATACACTTATTTGGTAAATGTGATTGTATATAAATTAAACCTCAATAAAGCTGATAAGGCAAAAAAAATAATAAAATTAATGACATAAACAGTATCTTTTAAGTGTTCTGGCAACCATTTATATGGTAAAAGTACTAATAAAAATACAGTGTTCAAATAAGGATCAAAACTAAAATCTCAGATTGCTATCCTTGAATTATTTTCATGTACTTTTTTTTTTCATTGTCTGTTACCTTACTCCTGTAAAATAGGGAGGAAACATTACTGACCACATTTTACTCATAGGAACACTAAAGCTACCAGGAGTGATTAGCCAAAAGCCAGAAACCCACCAAATAGTACAGCCAAACTAAAATCCCTCATTCCCAATGTTTTTTTTCCACCATGATACTACACTACTTCTCCTTTATAATAGTTAACTGTGTGACAAACTTGGCATCCTCACCCCCTGCTTATAATAGTTAACTGTGTGACAAACTTGGCATCCTCACCCCTGCCAAGTCCATGTTAAGTGCTTTACATATATAATAGCATTTAACCCTTTTATTTTTGTGTCTCCCCATTTAGACACTAACAAAGTAACTTACTTTCCCCACAGACATCTAATAAAACAAATTGGAATTTGAATTCTTATCTATTTGACCAGTCTATACCATGTTATACCATGCATTTCAATCTCACAAGGATTAATTAATAGAGTGCTAGAAATTAAATTATCACAACAGGCCTAATTAAAACAATAATTTAGCTGGTTGTGGTGGTACATGCTTGTAATCCCAGCAACTCTGGAGGCTGAGGCAGGAGGATGCCAAGTTCGAGAACAGCCTCAGCAATATAGTGAGACCCAAAACAACTTAGCCAGATCCTGTCTCAAAATAAAAAAATAAAAAGGGCTAGGGATGTGACTCAGCAGTTAAGCACCTTAGGTTTAATCCCCAATAAATACACACATACACAGAGACAATAAATAAATAAATAATGATTTTTTTCCTTCGCTTATACTGAAGAATATATTATGTATACCTAAAAATACAGGTAAAAAATCTCATGGTACAATAAACCATCAAAACAAAAATATCTTATAACAAAATTATTTTCAAGCCTCAGTTCATACCCTCATATTTTAAACAATGTTTTTAAAATGTCTTTAGTTGTAGGGGCTGGAGTTGTAGCTCAGCGGTAGAGCACTTGCCTGGCATGGGTGAGGCACTGGGTTTGATTCTCAGCACCACATATAAATAAATAAAGGTCTATCAACAACTAAAAAGAATTTAAAAATATATTTAAAAAATATCTTTAGTTGTAGATAGACACAATTCCTTTTATTTATTCATTTATTTTATGTGGTACTGAGGATCAAATCAATGCTTCACATGTACTAGGCAAGTGCTCTACCATTGAGCCATAACCCTGGTGCTAAAGAATGTTTTTTGAGATGGGGTCTCGATATATTGTACAGGCTGACCTGAAACTCCTTAGCTCAAGTGACACTATTGTCTTAGCATTCCAAGTACCTGGGACCATAGGCCTGTTAAACAATACTCTATGCCACAAAACTATAATAAAAAGCCTTAGAGTTCACTATAAGAAAAATTAAACTACTACTAAGAATGTAGCTCAATGGTAGATTATTTTTGCCTAGCATGCACAAGGCCTTGGGTTCAAACCTTGTACACATAAATAAACAAGCCAACAAACTACATTAAGTATTAAGCTATCAATATTATGTAACACATTTGGCCCAACTGTAAAGAAAGTTCACAATTTAATTTTCAAGAGTATAAGTATAAAAACATTTGTATTGAATATAAATTATAAATAATTTAATAATGATGTTATTTTCACAAAGACAGTTTGTTTATTCAACACCTACTTGGCAGTTTATATAATATTACCTCTACTCTTCACAAAAACCTAAAAAGTTACGTTTTATTATTCAACTTTATGGTTGATGATAGAAATATAAATTATTTCTACCAATTACCTATAAATCTTATTTCAGAAGGCAATTCTAAATTGTCAAATATTTAGATAGTAGGGGAGGGAAGCAATCATCACACTATCATACCTTGCTGCTACTTAAAAGATAGGATGAATCTTAATATACCAAAATGCAATCTAACACTTTTATTATTTCTTTAATAAAATACTCTTTAAAAGATCATTTTCTCCTGCTGGGCTTGGTGGCGCACGCCTGTAATCCCAGCAGCTTGGGAGGCTGAGAGTTCAAAGCCAGCTTCAGCAACTCGAAGCACAAAGCAACTCAGTGAGACCCTGTCTCTAAACAAAATACAAAATAGGGCTGGGGATGTGGGCTCAGTGGTCAAATACCCCTGAGTTCAATCCCTGGTACCAAAAAAAAAAAAAAAATCATATTTTAAATGTACCCCTACTGGTCTGCAAAGTACTTTCTTGAACATATTATTGTCAACAACTTAAGATATTAAGATGACAAAATCGAATAATAAAATAGGGAAGAATGGTTTAAGCTTCTAATGGACTACATATGATACAACTCCACAAACTTAAAACAACTGTATATAGAACAAGCTCATCTTCTTCTTTCTTAAAATTTTAGGGTAAATATCTCAAGGTATGAAGAATTAATAATTGATAATGATAAAAATATCATATTCAGTCCTAAATCAAATCTAATAGCATATCACATTTAAGATATTTCCAGTTTAATTAATCAGAAATATTCTCACTTTGCTGAGGTCATACTTGGTTTAGAACTAAAAATATTATACATCATATTTTTGCTTAACAACTTTTAGGTTAATCTCAATACCAAAAGAGCTGCTTGCTTAAGATATACAAAACTATCTGCAATATTTACGTAATTTCTAAACAGGAAGAATTAAATCAAACCAAATAGTGTTTCATTGCTACCTGAAAGCAACAAAAACTGCAATCAAGGACTCACTTTAAAAAAAAAAAGTTTTTAGTTGTAAATGAACACAGTGTCTTTATTTGTTTTTATGTGGTGCTGAGGATCGAACCCAGTGGGCCTCATACATGTGAGGCAAGTGCTTTACCACTGAGCTACAGCCCCAGCCCTCACTTTTTAATCTCTATGATGAGTGTAGGTAACAAACAAGATTTTAACTTTTCACAAAAGCCTAAAACTCTAAAGTAAATTAGACAGGTTAAAGAATACTAAATGCTTGTAAGTGATATGTCACTTAACTATCTATTTAAAAACCAATTCCTTGATGTATTGCTTTCATTTGTAGTCAATTGTCTTTAAAGAGAGAGGGAGAAGACAATGAATTAAAGTGGTACCCCCAGTAATCCTGGAGACATAGGAGGCTGAGGCAGGAGGATAGTAAGCTCAAGGCCAGCTTCAGCAATTTAGAGACCCCCAGCAACTTAGCAAATAAACACTTAAAAAAAAATAGGGCTATGAATATAGCTCAGCATTAAAGCATCCCTGAGTTCAATAACCAGTACCCAAAAACAAAATAAAAATAATCAAAAATGAATAACAAGTGTAGGATACCAAGGGCTAACTCTAACGTCAAATATAGACTTTAGGGGATAATGATGAGTCAAAGTAGGTTCATCAGCTTTTACAAATATACTATTCCGGTACATGATGGGAGACTGCATATGTAGGTGCAGCAGGCATAAGGGAAAATCTCTATACCTTCTCCTAATTTTGCTGTGACCCTAAAACTACTCTTGAAAAAAGAAATCTAAAAAAATAAATAAATAAGTGAAAGAGTTAAGGATATGGTTCAGTCATTGAATAGATACTTAGGATCTGGGTTCATTCCCAAGCCCCACCCCCCAAAAAAGTAAGCAAAAATACTTTAAAAGTAAAGCAATAACTATGTCTTAAAAACTTAAATTCATCTGTAATCCCAGCAGTTCAGAAGGCTGAGACAGGAGGACTGAGAGTTCAAAGCCAGCCTCACCAAAAGCAAGGTGCTAATGAGATCCTGTCTCTAAATAAAAATACAAAGAGGGCTGGGGATGTGGCTCAGTGGTCGAGTTTCCCTGAGTTCAATCCCTGGTACCCACTCCCCACCAAAAAAAACTAAAATTCACACTTCAAGATTAAATTGAATAGGAGCATAAATTTTTAAATATAAATATACAAAAAGAATCTGGAAAATGAATCCTCACTTTAAAATCAAAAGGGAAGTGTTACCAAATAAAAGAGGAAAGTCCTCCAAAATGTTAATGTAAATGCCTCTTAAATTGATGTTATGGTTAAACATCTGTAAAGGATTTAGTTCGAGATTCTTCTGAAATTATCAACGAGGAAAAACATCTTAAAATTTTTGTAGATAGAAACCATCTTCAGAATATTAAAATACATAACTAGTTATAAAAATGAGCTATGAATGTTTATGATCATATTAAGTTTTCAAGATTTATTTTTGTATAAATATATTACAAAACTGGCATTTGGTTCTGGGGCTATAGTTTTGTAGTGAAATTTAGTTAACATGCCTAAGGACCCAGTTTCAATTAGCAGCCCAGAAAGAGGAAAAAAAAAAGATAAAATTGCCATTTTAAACAGTCCTGAGAGTAACAGTCATATATTCTGCATATAAAAGGTCTTCATGCTAAATTATCACAAAAATAAACATGGGGCCTGAGGTTGTAGCTCAGTGGTAGAGCACTTGCCTAGCACCTGTAAAGTACTGGGTTCCATCCTCAGTACCACATAAAAATAAATAAATAAAATAAAGGTATTGTGTCCATCTACAACAAAAATATTTTTTAAAAAAAGTAAATATGACTAACTGATTAGAAATATTATGAAAAGCCTTCAAACATGAATATACTGGACTAAATTTATCTTTATAAATTATATAATTAATATTAAAAATGCACAGACATGAAGCTGGGCACTGAGGCTCATGCTTATAATTTAAACTACTAGGGAGCTGAGAGAGGAGGACGGCAAGTTTGAAGCCAGCTTGGGCTAAATTTAGCCAGCCGCTATCTCAATAAATAAATAAATAAATAAATAAGGGTTAGGTTGTAGCTCAGTAGTAGAGTACCCCTGACATGAACTCTATGCTAAGTCAACTGTGTTGTAACATTTAAAATTTTCATATATTTATATTACTTATCTTCAAATATTTGCATAGTCTGACACTGTTAATACTACTTTAAACTTATTATATATGATTTCTTATAGCCATTACTCCCTGAGGTGCTTTCTAAGCCAAGTAATAAAAGAAAATTAAAACAAAATCTCTGTAAGCTGGGCGTTTTAAAGAAGAAAATATAAATCAGATATAAAGTACATAAGAATATCTATACCTGAAAAGTAAGGGATGATTTAAAAACCAAACTCATATATATGTAAGACTACTGTTAAGAGTAATTTCATTACAGTCATTTTGAAATTACTATCTTTGGGAAAACTTACTGCATAAATTAATAAATAAATGAAATATGCTTCATTAAAAGTCTTGGTATTTTATTTCGTGGCGAAGAATTACAAATACATATATAAACCCAATATTTGAAGAAAGCATTCATCTGCAAATAGGCTGAGGAGAGCTCAATAAGAATGGATTCTATATTTTTCCAGAAGAATGAAATTCAAGTGATCATGTTTTCTTAGGTATCAAGATGTTGTAAAGAAAAACTTACATGACAACAAACATCAACATGTGCAACATTTCCCTTTTCCAAATATCTAATATTAATTACCATATGATTCTAAAGTGCTATCAAATATTTAAGTCCTAATGAATATTTATATTTCAAAAAAACTTCTAATGACCTTTTCCAGGCAATTTAAGCATGCACTTTTTAACTTATTAATATAAGGAAACTGTTAGGAGTATTACTGACACTTATAAAATAATTGATGAAATCATCTTATTAAGAACCAAGACTTAAAAATCTATATTAATCATGAGCCAAATCTTACTTCCACTGAGATAAATCTCTGGATTTTAAACTGGATTCTTGAGACATTCCTAAAACTTCATTCTATTTTACAAACTGAATCACCATCAATATTTTCAAATTTCAGTTAAATATTTTATCACATACCTCAAAAACAGTGAAGTGTGACAAAATGTATAAATGTAGTGCTTACATATTTATGTCAGTTTTTAAAACTAATGTTCATTATTAAATTCTATTAACGTTTCACTATTACTTAAAATGGTTTCCGAATATATACATTCATTTTCCAGCCATAAAATACGATTTTAATTCACAAGTGAACTTCAGAAAATCACATGAAAACTGTCATTTTAAACCACCAATTGTCACTATACTACTAGAGCACCATCTCACTGCATTCATCAACATCAGGGAAAGTGAAGCACCTGTGCATGTGTTTTTACCACTTCAGAATTTACAAACATCAAAAGAACTATAGAAAGTTTGATTACGTTAATACCAACAAATTTTATAGAGAATTAAGTAACAATACATCTATAGCTCTAGTTTAAAATACACACACTCTTATTTCATAGCAACTAAATTGGTTTAATATGTAGTTATTTGCAGTCAATATTTTTCCTGGGTACATATTGGCATGAATTTTTAAGTATTATTTTAAAAAATAATACTAAAATCATTTTTATTTCCCCAAATACATACCTGCTGGGAGCCATTAGCCAAGTAGGTATGACAATTTCCTTGCCAGCGTACCCCATGTTGCTGACATGTTGCAGCGACATTGAATGTAGGTGACCTTGCTCAAGGACCAAGGCAGATTAGGGTGTTCCCGGTTTTAAGATAATCCTGTTTAGGGCGTTCCCAGTTTAGGTTCCAGGTTTAAGGTTTAAGATTATTCCTGCTGGGAATAGGGCGTATCCTGCTGCCTGAGTTCCCCTTGAGTTCTCACGTGATTCAGACAGTATATTTTGGAGATAGAAGCCCAGAGAACGTGGATTTGGGCAGAGAACGTGGATTTCCCCAGAACGTGATTGTAGACGGCTGGTGTGAGTTCGGGAATAAAGAGTTGCTGTTTGAATCTACAAGCTGTGTGGTGGCTCGTGATTGTGTGCCCAGCCAGACTGCGGCACATACCATTAAAAAATGTGTTCAATATACTTACCGAATGACACATGTACTTCTGAGCACCCACCAAAAAAACTACACTATATATTATTTTATTTTTAAAATGAAAATTTTTTTGATACTGGGGGTTGAACTCAGGGGTACTTAACAACTGAGCCACATCCCCAGCCCTAAATAATGCGCATAGGTATTGGTCCACACTGAGTTAAATTTTCTAATTGTCTATGATGCATATTATTGTATAACAAAATTATAGACACAATGGAAAAACTCTAACATGAATAAAACCTGATGTCTTCAAAAACGTTTGCATAGTAAAATTTATGGCTAAAATAAAACATTTTTAGAAATTGTATAAAATGATCTTGAATTGCAATCTGATTCTTCAGGGGATACTCACATAACACTTATACAGACCATTTATAACCATCTAATTATTACTTGTTGTTGCCTAGCTAAACTCAGTAGGATTCCTGTCTTCTTCAAAACAATTATTCATACAACTTATATGTAATTTATGTAAATCTCAATAAGAACTGCCTTTAACTAGGTATCATTTAATATTGTCTTTTCATATATACATGATGTGCAACATAAAATTAATGCAAGTAAATATTTAAAATAATGTTTATAATCTGGAAACTATTAGCTACATATAAAAAAAACTTTACCAGCAATATAATCTTTCTAATTCAATGGATACAGGAATGTTTACAAACATATATCAATTAAATAGCTTAAATTTGGATGTCTTACAGTTCTAAATATTAACATTAATTAATAAAATGTCTAATATTTGAATTTTTTGTTAAAAGCCAAATTATAACAAGGTATCATCAGACAAAGAAGAAAAGTGCTATTTTTTCATTCATCTATAAAACAAATTTATGAGATCGTAAAGAACAATTTAACAATCTAAAGAAGGTTCAAAGGGGGAAGCAAAAGCCTGAGAGAAAATGGATTTGTCAATTATTTTAGTCATTCAGTCTAAGGAGGAGGAAAAGATAATAGAAAATTTAGCTTCGTTTTGCAATATAAAATAGAAGGCATAAAATTCAGTAGCCTGCATGTGGACTCCTATTTATGCATTTAAACCCTATTTCAATTCACAAATTATGCTGATCCTTCCACATGTAAACAGCCAATAATGATGACCAGGCCTTAAGAAAAGGAAAACACACCATACAGCAAGGTCAGGAAGCTGCCAAGCACCACAGCACAACAGAGCAAAACAGGATGGTTTCATATGTTCCTATTGTTTATACACATAATTTAAAGATGTTATTACAAGGGTGGGTGTAAATATTTCCAATTCCAGAAACATACAACACAGCATTAAATTAATATATCATTTTCAAGTAGAGATACTAAGTATTTCATCTATGTCAACCTGTATTATTAACAGCCATTCATTCAATTCTTTTTAACTTAGACGTCAAGCCAAAATAAACCTCTTTTGTCCTAAGCCTCTATTTCTTACTACAAATTCACTTTAGAGAATTTATACTTCCTTAACTTCTTTTGATGGAAAAAAAAATAGGCTTGCAAATTGTAATTTTTTTTCTATAAAGAGATTAATTAATAGGAATGAAAGAGGAAGTGGTATTAATTTATTATTTCCCGGACAAAGTTTTGAATGGGAAGCAATGACATTCCGCCTTGCATTTAAACATCTTTAAAAACTACAATACAATATAAGCAAAGGTGGAAATTTATCCCAAGTAACAGACAAGGACATTTTAAACACACAATCTAGAGCCGCCTTTGGCCACATTTTTTTTTTTTCACTTCAGTCTCTTAAAGAGACAGTATCCTTACACCAGTTCCCTACCGGGAGTACATTTCTTAAAATGTTTAACTACCAAGAATTCTCTTTGGCATTTCTACAAATCCATTCTAGCCCAACAGTGTTCTATTTTGTTTTACTGATTTCAAGGCAGGCAACGATAATTAGAAGAGCTACTGTGTGACTAGGTGTCTAAAATAAAAACATATACATTTCATATTACAAAGAAATGTGTTGCTTTTGTTTTTAAACCTTAAAATGATCACTGTTTCTTCATTCATTTTTTCCACTCATTTATGGGCAAAGGCGACCCAGTCTTTTGTAACCAATAACACCGGAAACTACAAGAACGCAATTTCACTGCCGAATGAAAAGGAGGAAATGCTAATAACGTCAACCAGGGTCCGAATACTCCAATATCAAAGATTTCATTTTCTGTTTAGGAAAAGATATCCTGGAAGGAGCTCACACACGTGCCCTAAAAACTGGATTACCACGTGATTTCAAAGAAGATTTGTGTCTTTCAATATATCTAAGAGCACATTATCGTACATCTATTAAAATAACTACAGATCAACTCCTCCGCATGGAAAAAGGTGAAAAGGGGGAAAAATTCGGCTTACTTGGTGTACAAATACATCCACCGGAATATCCAAGGGGCTTCCCTCTCGGTTTATCATGGAGATGAATCCAAATCCCATGCGCACGTTGAACCACTTACAGTGGCCAGTTCCGTGCAAAACCTGGGATTCCTCCTCTGCCTGCTCTGGCAGCTTCCCGGGCTCTTCTCCACCACCTTTGCTTGCCCCGCCTGAGATGGAACAGGACAAAAAAAAAAAAAAAAAAAAAAAAAATCAGTCTGTATTTCCATATTGTGTTCATAGAAAAAGGGAGAGAGGGGCTGTTGGTGAGAGAGGGAAGCGGATTGAAAAAAAAAAAAAAAGTAAGTAGTTGGAATCCTTTCTCATCTACAGAAAATATTTTAAATGAAAGGTTAAAAGGAAGCAGGGGAGGAGGAAGCCACACTGTTCTATCGATCATAGCAACTTCCACGTTTCTGTACATACGTGTACTTTTTTAACTCCCGTTTTTTTTTTTTTTTTCAGCCACATATTATATAGTACAGCATGGGAGACTTTACTTGCATAATGCTCATTTAACACTGATCCCATTTAGAAAAAAAATTCAAATAAACTATTTTCTCTGGCGGTATGAGGAGGAAAGAGAAATTGTGACGATGGTAACAACTACTAGTTAATGCACACGCGGCAGCAATGAATCCACAGTTATTCGCAATGTGCACTCCCCTCCCCCCATAAGTTTCAATTAAAGTTGGGGTGGAATGGGGGAGGGGGCAGGTGTATAAAAGTTTTCTTGGGCTCACTAACTGAAACTGCGCTTAATCACACTCACACAATTCAAACAATAGCCCCCTGAAAGCTTTTCAAGTTGTGAATCAGTGTGGGCGGTACAAAACATTTTTGGAGATCTATAACAATAGGTTTGCATAAAGCCCCATTGCGCGATAGGGGGTGGGGAGGTAATGCCCAGTATTGGGGTAAAGGGGGAAGTGGGGGACAGGCGAAGAAGGATGAGAAAGAGGGTGGGGGTGAGAAAAGAAGAAAGAAATTCACAGTAAAACAATAGAAAAGAAAATTAACCTTCGGCCATGTTGCCCCACGGGCCCTCTGCTCCAAACTCGTGAGATGAAAACTTTCCCTTTGGAACGGAGTGATCTTCTGCATCAATCTAACATCTTGATTTTGTGCGTTCACAAATTTAGCTCGCATGGTCTAATGTGCTTTCCTTCTTTTGATTTTTTTTTTTCTCGTCTCTCTCCAGTTTCTGGCCCCCCGAGCACACGTGACTTTGTCAATTACATGCTTTCTTGCTACTAATTTCACCTCGGATCCTTAAGGGGCCGGCAGGAGGAAGAGATAACCAATCGCCATTTCATCTATGCTGACATCAAAATAATTTATGAATGAACACGAAAAACTCAAACATGTTATCTTAAAGACAATTTGGGACGCTTCTTTACGATAAATCAGAGTGCTGATTTTGTGCTTCTACTTAAACACAATGGAGGGTCCTTGTGAATCGTCGATTTAGAAAAAATCATATGTACACACGCGTGCCCTATCTAAATAATCTCATACCAGGGAGTCATTTAAATAAAGCAACCGATGTTATGACTTTTTTCTCTTAAAATTCAGCTACTTCATAGCAAACCTGCTTAGGACCAATTTCATACTTAACACTTAGAGGAAAATATATAATTTATAAAAATAAAGATTAAACCCAATTACATCCCCATTCAACTTTACATATTGTAATATATACATACCCAAAAAAGCACATAATTATCTAATTGTGTCTCAATTTTTTTTTTTATAATTTAAAGTTTCAGGGGGGGGGGGGGCGGGGAATCACTATCACCTTTCACGTAGTCAAATTGTGTTTAGATTTATCAGTTTGGGAAATTTCAGAGGGGGTTGGTAAGGAATTGTACTTCACAGGTTTCTCCGCCATCTCTTTCCGGGGGAGGAGATGTGATTAATGACTTCCTAAATAACAGCCCAGTTTTCCAGCCTAACATAGAGTGAACCTCAATCAGTGGCGATTGTTCCCCAAGAGCAAGACCACGTAGGGTGGAGGGGGAGGGGAATGCTGGGCAGGGGAGGTGCCGAAGAACCGCGAGGAACCGCCAGGAGAGGCGGCTGCAGAGCGGAGCAGAGAAGGTGGGGGTGGCGGGCACTGTGGGGTCGGTGCAGAGCTGCACACCCAGGAAAAGGTAAATTCATGATATTGACTGGGCCATGACATTTTAAATGTCCACTACCAGCGGGCACAACAGTCGAACAAATGAAAATTTAATAACGGATTAGGTTCTTCCCGTCTCTTCCCCGCTGGCCCCCACTTTCAAAATGCTTACTTTTTAACCTTTCAAATTGGTTCAGGAGATTGTTGATTAGGAGATGCTGACAACATCACCCCCCATTGAATACTAACTATAGTAAATATTACAGATTAACTAGAAATGCTTTGCTTTCTTTAAAATATAAAATGTAGCCTGTTTTGAAAAATTAAAAGACCCACCAGTCTTTTTCTACCCCACCCCCCATTTCTTAAACAAGCAGTTTACGGAAAAACTAACTGCACAGATACCACTTCCCTTCTGCAAAGCTAAGTTTACCCTCCCCCACCATGCCCGCATCCCCCTCCCCATCTCCAAACAAGTCCATGTTCTCCAGTGTTTCACACATAAAATGTTGGGATTTTGAATGGAAAAGCTATTGAAAACCCCACATATACTAATTAATACCTCTTCCTCATATTAAACAACTAAAAATAAATTTAAACTAATTAGTTCAAATATAAAGAAATCGGTGCATATAAAAATGGAAGTTATTTTCAGCTGTTTCTGATAAAAGGTGTCAATCAAAACTGATCAATTTCGAAAGATTTTTTTCCCTATGTTTCTTTTGTTTCTCAGGAAAGAGGACAAGCTTTCTGTTTTCATTTATTTTGAGGGGAATAACGTGCCAGCTGTTTGGGAGGGGGAAAATATAAAATTCCAAATTATTTTGAAAGTGTAACAAAAGTTCCACACTTTGAAGATTTATTTCCTAACAAAACATTTACTAGGCATTGTTTTAATGGCAGAAATTGATTACTACAATTATTATACTGACTTGAGTAACTTTAATGATAGCATTAAAGGCTAAATATTACATGCAAAACAAGATAGAAACTAAGTTTTTATATCTTAAAGAATTACTTTTAAAAACCAATAGAGAAGAATCTGAGAAAATATTCAATGTAAACCGATGTGAGGTTCTATTATTTATGTAAAAATAATTATAAAATTCACAGGCCAATATAGTTTAGTTTTGTAAGACATGATAAATCACATTTTATCTCTTTCATTAGAACATAGTTTACTCACAAGTCAGGAATACAATATGCAAGTGATTCTGAATCTATTTATTATTAAATTTAATAAAATTCAAACTTATCAATATGCGGATGCAAAGTGAGGGATAACATGGCTTAACCATATTTGGATGGTATAGTTACACAGTTGTGCCTGATTGGGGGCTTCCAGTATTAGAGGAATTAAGGTAGGGTTCACTGGACTGGTCACTGATGTCAGAGGTTATCGACTCATTCATTTCCTGAGAGGGACATCAGCCTTTCAAGTTGTGTAGAAGGCTTTTTTCAACTGGGAACCCTGAGAAATACTCTAAAATTCATTCACAAAGAATTTAAGGCAAATGCATTTACATACCTTGGGGTGGGTTAAAGAAAGGGGGAGAGAACGGGGAGGTTTTAAGGAAAAAGAGGAAGGAGGAAAGGAAGTTAAAAAGGGAGAAAAGGGAAAGCAGGAGACAGAGAATCCCACTCACCAATTCTGCCCCCTCTCTAAATCTTTTGAGCCTAAGATCCTTTTATAAACTGACCATAAGCTCTTATAGCTCATAGAGCGTTTCTTTCATATAAAATAGTCCTGTGAGTCTCTTACAGTGCTTTCCAATTTGTCACCTTCCTTAAGTCTTCTGGTTTTAATTCTTTTCTCATTTCCTACTTGTTTTTAGTCCCAGAAAGACCTGTGTTTGACTCAAAACTCATGTTTTATACCTGAGAAAGCCAAATGTTTTATAGCTTGATTTATCATAGTTCTTTCAAAATGTCTTTAAAATGAGTTCAAGTAGCTACAAAGAATCGTCAACGCAATAGAGGGGGAAAAAATTAGAGACAATTTAACACATGCCTGTTGGTCATCACAATCTTAGTTTCCCCATTTTAAAAGGAGGTACATGCTTTCCCAGCTTAACAACATCCCCGGTTTCCCGCCCCCCCCCCCCCCCCGCAGTGCAATGTAAGGAACCAAAACGTGGTTGTTTTCAACTATAAGCAATGAATAACTTCTATAAAAGCACAAACAATGCTTGGTTCTTAAAACTAGGAGGAAGGTCTGCAGCACTACAGACTCTCCGGTCTCTCCTCCTGGCAAATAAGACACAGTCCATAGCCCCTGCGCGGCTATAATTCCCGCGCCTCCACGCGCCCCCTTCTCAACAGAGTCCCCTAGTCCCTGGCCAGCAAATCTCCCCTTTCCTTCCACCTCCTGCCCAGTAACTTCCTCTCACCTTTCTCTATTCAGTCATCGTTCCTTTTAGTCATCATATCACCACCTCCTCTCTAGAATTCCAGCCATTCAAAAAGCTGATGTTGTCTTACTAATTAAGAGACTTTTACATTTGTCGTCTTGTTCCCAAGAACAAAAGAAACCCTTGCCTTCACAACTATGTCAAAAACACCGGGCACAATCTAGCATTTTTACTCAGTTTCCACATATACATTATGATTTGAGTCCTTTATAGGATGCCAGAACCTACTAAATTTAAGATAAGTAAGGTCAAGAGGAGAGGGAGAATAGGAGGACCCAAGAAAATGCCTGTCCCCGCCCCCACCGGGCCGTGCCTAAAATGGAGCTGTCTTCAAACAGACCCCAGTACAGTCCTACCCGTCCTATCAGGAAGCCGTGAAAACATCACCACCCCAACCGGTGCCTTCTAAGGGTCTGGTAAAGCCGACTGGAGGGGCTGGACGCTTGGCTAGTTGGTTCTGGGGAACCCTGTCTGTCCTGTTTTCATAGTTCCCGCTGCAAACTGCCAACCCACACGTCGGGGAGGATGAAGCCAGCCACTACGTTTCAGGACACCACTTGGGAGTTACTTTCTTGACATTAAAAACATGGAATTAAACAAGGAGTACCGACTACCCGTGTTAATCTTATGGTAGAGGCTCCTCAGAACATACAGGCACGTTGTTTTTGTTTCCAGAAGCAGAAATACATTTTCATTTAATTTTCCTATCTGAAGACAAGCAAGCTCTGGCTTAATACAACTGTTCCTTTTAGAATTTTTCATGGCTGCAGGAAATCTTAAAATTTTCTGTAATGCCTTCTTAACACATTTCTCAGGGAATAACTAAGCAAAATTGTGGAGATACAGGTAAGGATTAAATTTTAAGTTTGCCACTCAAATTGCCTTTTTGTTTAAAAAACAAAACAAAAACAAAAAACAAGTACTTATAAACTCTTCCTTCTTTTTGGTCAGTTATGTTTCAACAAAAATATTTAGAGCAACAAAATCATTTCAGAAAAGGGGCGTTATTAAAATAATGGACCACCATTATTGTAGAAAATACCTCTTTGGAAAAGAAATTTCAAAAACAACTGTTATATTAACACACTTCGCTCCAAATAAATAGAAAAGAAATAAAATTTTATGATTACCACTTCTAAGTATTTTCCAAGCACACTCAACAAATACTTGCTTAAATGATTTTCATTAAATTAATAATATTATTAAAATCACATAATAATAAGCCTTTCTTTGCTTAGAATAGCACAAAAAAGTTTTATGATTTATTTGAAAAATAAAAGGCACTATTTTTGATCTATACTACTTGAACATGTATTTTTTAGGATTGTTTGGATGGTTGGTTTTTGCGACAGTCTCCTTAAATTGTCCAGACTGACCCTGAACTGTGATCCTCCTGCCTCAGACTCCAGAGTAGGTGGGCTTACAGACATCCACACTATGCCCAGCAATTTAAAGATGAAGATCTATAGTAAATATTCGGAGTTTGTGAAGAAAACTACAATTTATTTTTAAAATTTTTTTTTAGTTGTAAATGGACACAATATATTTTTTATGTGGTGCTAAGGATTGAACCCAGTGCCTCACACATACAAGGCAAGCTCTGTACCATTGAGCTACAACACCAGCCCCAGAAAACCACAATTTAAATAATGCAAATATATAATTCTTTCACTCTCCCTAAAGCCTTGAATCAATTTATTCTTTTAAACTTTATCACATCAAAAGAAATAACTGAAAGAAGACTATGGACTGTATCCCAGGTATTATTTCAATATTTATACTGTTTATTTTGGGGGGAGAGGGCAGGTATTACAAAAATAGGGAGAAAAAGAACAGTGGGGAGTAAAAGATGGGAAAAGTGAGAAGAAATCTTGGGTTTTAAGGAGGTTTGTGTGGGAAGAAAATCTATGGGAAAAGAGCAACCAGTTAGAAACTGGAATTCAGAGTTCTGGTCCCATTCACTAACCTGTGGTCTTGGTCACCAATTTTCTCTGGGCCTCATCTATGAAATAAGATTGGACCCAGTTGATATTCAAAGTGGTTTAGATTAAAATGTAAACTTTAGAAATAACCTTCCTTTTGAAGAAAGTGGTACCTCTCCTCTCCAACTCCCTTTTAATCACAAGAAACACAGACATGAAACTTTATTGCAGTCACTTAACACATTGGTGTTAACACTATTTCCCAAAAGAAAAAAAATGTCCCTGGACTGCCCCCTATTTGCCCCTAGAGAAAATGCACAATCAATAATAAGGGGAAAATAGTTGGAATATTAAAATAATGTAGCAACTTTTGCAACTCTTCTTTTTCATAATATTCATTAGAGCATCATCTCCATGTTAAAGGATTCATTCTAGAAAAAAGTAGTGCTTGTCAAATGGCAGTACCTATCCCAGCTTCCTCCACTAAACCTTCTGATCCTTACAGCTTTCCTCTGGTTACTCACAATCCTTATTTGTTCAGTTTAATAGAATATAATTTTATTTGTACTTTAGAATGCTCATAAACTTTGCTTTATCAGCTCTCATGTGTGTTTTCAAAGTACTACTAATCAAAAAAGTATTAAATTCATCAGGGCAGAATTAGTAACACAATATCATTAAATGAAACTTTCTGGAAAAGTGTGATATAAGTTAACTTCAATAATATGTGAAAATATATATCAAAATGTTAAAAAGTTCAAAAAGACTCAGTTTTGCAGTAGGATTAGTAACAAACTTTGACATATATACATGAAAAACATTGTAAATGGTGTTTCCTGAATTAGAGAAATTTTCTCACAAAAGTTGAATATATTATATTGTACAACTTATGTTACAGTGAATTATTTGAAACAACACCATGTCTCTATTTTTATTTTAATTCAACAGATATGTGTTAATGCCTACTGGAAATTACAAAAATGAATAAGCCACAAATACTTTTCATTCGTTATCATAAGCATTTAAATGTTATTATATAGCTTTAATTCAAAAAAGGGAATCATAAATTCCAATACTGCTAAAATCAGAGGGAAAAGGAGTTAGAAGATGCCATCCATGCAATATGGTGGTAATACAAGTTTTATAGATGGACTGATCTAGATGGAGTCTGGTAGGACATGATGCTCATCTTGCCAAGGCAGAAAGCCAAAGTGGAAAATTCTAGAGGGCCTGTCAAGTTCTCTCATGTACCACTAGTGGTTTTATAAAACATCAGTTAGGTAAAATATTTAATTTAAAAAACAGACTAACCTGGGGCTGATGAAACCTGGTTGAATGACCTCATCGTCTTCTGAAGAACCTAAAATCAGAGAGCTCAAGTCAGTACTACATTAATTGCCTATTTAATTGCCTTTTCTTCAACTTAATGGATCATTAGAAAGCAATAAAATGTCCAAGTTTTGACTCTGTGAAGTGACCTGTAAACTTTTTTTTTTTTTTACAGTTTAAAACTCACCTAGCAAATTAGACAACCAATTGGCATAAATTTGTCTTTTATTTCTATTAAAAGACATGGGTTCAAAAAAACGTTTAAAACAAGATTATTAAGATGGAGTTAAAGATGACAATTTCATAAACAATGTAACATTGTTAATTTTATGCTGTAATTTAATAATTCCAATAATTTTTCAACCACAGTTAAAATTTACCTAACCTACATTATGTGTTTATTCATGAACTAAACTGTTCTCCTCAGGTATATTTTGGAATTTAAATCATCAGAAACAAATGATGATTATATACCATTGATACTGAATCTCTGTTACATTCAAATGCTTTTTGATAGAAAATAACTTTAATACATTTAATCACTAAGTATATTTGAAGGTATCTAATATACATTAACCCAGATTTTATAAAACAAAACGTGTTCATTTAAAAATAAAAGTATTGGTGTTTCTAATATATCTATTAACAAATGCACAATAAGTGAAACTTGCAATAAAGAGACCATCCAATATTAGCAATTGAAAGGGAAACTCCTGGTTGCCATGGAATTATCATATTTATCCTTAGATCAGAATTATTAAGGTTTGGAAACCCATTGGTTTGAACATGCACCCACTCACCTGCTACCACACAGGGTTGTCCTTAACTTTTAGACACGTCTACTATATTAAACTCATACACACACACACACACCAAAAAAAAAAAAAAACTATTATGTGCAAATTCTTTAAGTTGCAATCTAATTTTCTTCTCACAAGGAAATGGAAGCTTTTCCAAGTGAAGAGTTCTACTGAATGTTGACCCAAGATTCTTCTTACAAAGGATGACAATCCCACTGAGTAAGATTTGAATAGAGGAAGAATGTGAACAAAAGGCACATGAACCTCTGTACATTAAATCCTTCAGTTATCCTGTGTTTACAACCAAGACACAAGATGACAGACTCTAACAAACTTCATTATTAAAACATATTATAATAGTATTCCTTTACATTTGAACCGTATTTCTAGTTTATGTGTGTGTTCTAGAATGTTATAAATATTTCAGCTAAACCCTATTACTTTTTTATTCTAATAGCCTGCAGCCTATGCTTAAACCTATCTATTTGTATTTATAGAAAAGTTCAAACCAGTATCTTTAAAGATGTTTAAACACAATAGCACACAAGGTTTTTAATAACAAAAATTTTCAACTAATTTGAACAAATTATTATAAATGATAGGTTTAATAAAGTCATATAAACATAAGATAACTGGTAAATATTTTTTAACTCAAGAACTGTTTTGAGTATTTGGTATTTTAAAAAGCCAGTCAACTTGAATGGTAAAGATATTCAGATTTTTCACTATCCAAACTTACCTTCAGATATTTTTAGTTATTAATAGTTTTAATATTATCTCATTTTCAAAGGAAAAAGTAAAATGAGAATTATTTCACAAGCAATTTATGTATTTCACTGACATCTTTTTGGTTTTTTTTTTTTGGTTTGAGTTTGTGATACTGAAGATTTACCCATGAGCATGGCACTCTACTCACTCCTTCTACTCCTTCTTGAGCCACATATTTTACTGATGATAAGTAATGAATTTTTTTCAAAAACAAGAGTTGGTAAGCAGAATTAGGTTTAAATGTGAATATTACAATCCATCCACCCAATATTAATTGAACAACCATGATAGGGATGAGACAAGTAAATGTCATATAATTTATTTAAAATTTAAATGTTCATATTCTTATATATGACTATTTTTTGAAGTAACAATAAAAGTTATTTTTAAATGTATGAATATTCCAGAACAGCTGTTTACATGTGGGTGTTTTTACTTAACATTACAATTGTGGGAAAATATTTCATATAACGTAGTTCATCAACTTTCATTAGGAAACCAAATCTAATTAAAACTGTGAAATCCTGGAATACATTTCTCTGCCCCTTCACTGGACTAGGTCCTCCCTGTTCATCATTTAGCTCTCCACTTAGAGCTCTTTTTCTTACTGTTCCATACTGAGTACCATGCCTTTAGCATGTAATACTGTATTGTAATTTACTGTAATAGCATATGAAAGCATTCTTTCTCCCAACTTAACTCCATGCTCTATGGTGGCAGAGCCTGTTGTACACTTTGCTCCTTATTATAACCCCAGCATTCTTTAGTGTTCAATATATATTTTTTAAATGAAATCAATGACTCAATGATTTCTATACTTGAGCTGACACTAAGATGGCTTTTTTTTGGGGGGGGCTTTATTCTTTTTCTCTTTCTGCATTTTTTCATTGATGCATTAGTTTTACAGAGATTTGTTGTTATATATTTGTACATACACACAATATAAAAATATAATTTGGCCAATATCACTCACACAAAAAAATTTAAGTCATCTTTTCCTAAGAAAAAATTTGATGAGCAATTGATCATTTAACTATTCCAATATATTTATAAATCATGTGTGTGTGTGTATTTCCTTATTTCCTATTTTCTTTCTTTTAAATATAGAGGGGATGGGGTATAGCTCAGTGGTAGAGCACTTGCCTAGCATGTATGAGGCCCTGGGTTTAATCCCCAATACCACAAAAAAAAGAAAAAAAAAAACTAAAAATATACATATGGATTCAATGGATAGAACTGCCTGATAATTCTCCTCTAATACATTCTTAGATTTAATATTTCCAATTAAAATATTCACGTATTTTATATATTGTTCATTGTTAAAATTCACTACTTGTAACTGAATGTAATGGATCATTATGGTATTCATTCAAAACTGCCAAGCTATTAAGCCCAGAGAATTAAGGGATGGAATAAAAATAAAATACAACTTCATGACATAATACTCAAAACTTTATTTGAATTTAATTTATATCTTAACTTTTCTAACATTAATAAAGTGCAAAAGTCACTTTACAGCAGCAAAAAAGGATTTAATGATTGACAAAAGCATTAACCATAATAAAAGAAAAATCTTTTCATTACTTATTATCACAATTCTCAACACTTAAAAAATAGTTAAGATAACTTTGTTTCTATTACCAGTATTTTCTAAAATAATGTAGTTGTAAAATACACTATAATTTGCTGAACATTCACTTTGCAGTTTATAACAAAAACGAGTCTATTGAATGTCTCAACTATCAATGTACTTTATATTTTAGTACATTTATTGCATTCTTTGGAATGCAAATAGTTGAGAAAACCTTTTTAAATGACATTACTTAAAATTATACAGCAAACATACTACACAAACATCGGAGTAAAACCTAAAGCACAAAAATTATTTACATTGACTAAACTCAAGATATAACATGTACAAATATTAGATGTGTAAATTCAACCCTGAAGTGAACATATGTGCTTTATCAAAATGTTTTCTTACAGTGTCATGTAAGAGTATATTAAATAGGAATTAAAAGCTTATTGTAACTATAGTTCACAAATTAGTCAGTAGATTAGATTCAAATGCATCCTAGGCAAAACCAACATAAAATAGTTTACAATATTTAATTGAAAATCCTACTGTAAATTTGTACATGCTGCTTCTCTGTTACATTCTCAATTATATACAGGTAAAGAAAATAATCTATTAAAAATGAAAGTTACACAAATATTTATATGTGACTTTATATAATTAAAAAACTTAGGTTATTGACATTTTCACAAATTCATATTTGGTGAAACATTTTGAAAATTATTTTGAGAGGGGAAATTTTCTATTCAGGAAAAAAACATTTTTTTTTTATTGGTTGTTCAAAACATTACAAAACTCTTGACATATCATATTTCATACATTAGATTCAAGTGAGTTGCATTCTTTTTCATATTTACAAAGCATATTATTCAACTTATAATACATTATATAAAACAACCTTAAGTTAGAGAAGATACATTTGTAATATAGCTGAATCACAAGAGATAAATTTAACTTTCTCCATCATTTTACAAACTGAAATTTTATTGGTTTCATAAAAGAAAGATATGGGCAGTTTTATCATTCTCTTCAAATGCTGTAGTAAGAATTTATTCTATAAAATAGAAATTTCAATGGATAAAAACTTTAGTCAATTAGCATACTGGAGAGAGTGTGAAAGCAATGGTCATAGCACAAATGTTAATTAGTAAACACAATTATTTAACTTAAATGTAAACAACACAGTTGAGCCTCCATACAATTGAGGCAGACTACAGTTGTTTTTTCTAGTGCAAATGTTTATATTTTCCAATATACAAAACAATAGTTTTATATAATAAAGCTCATAGGTGAATTATTGCTTAGTTCACATTAAGTAAAAGAAAAATAAGAGAAAGCAATAGTGGATTAAAGAAAGAACCAAAATTCCCACCTTCAAAAGGCTAATCAATATATTTTAAGGGCCCACCATAACTTTTAAGATTAAAAAGTTAAAAGTAGCTTCTTGATATAGTACACAAAAAATGATTCCAAGTAAAATTGAACACAATTTAAATAATATTAAGAAAATTTTTATTTGAAGCACATTTCAAATTTTAATACACAATACTCTTAGTAAATAGAAATTTATAATATTGCCAGAAATATAAAATGAGTAAGAACTTTCAGTGCATTCTAAATATTTTCAGTAAACACGTTTTAAAACATTTCAGTATAATAAAGAGATGCTCACCTTCCATCACTGACAGTGACATATGGTATAATAAATGTAATATTCTACAAAAATAATAGCATTTTAACTAGCAGAGGAGATTAAGCCAATGAAGTATTGTTAAAAAAAAAAAACAGTAATTTGTAGATTTTAATAAAATTTGAAATCTGCCCAAAAAACCCCTAGTCTATTTTTTAGTCTATAAAATATGGAATATTTTAGCTGAAATACTTTTGAAGAGCTGAACAAACATTATAATTATTATATTGTAATACAAGAATTATTTGAAAAAATAAAAGCATTTCAATTCTGTATTCTCAAACACATCCATAAAAGAAATACTGATTTGAAAATACTTAGAAAATTTAAAACATGTTTTTCCACCATTAAAATTGATCATTCAACACTAAGTCCTTTTTTCTATATAATTAAGCTTTTGTTCAGCCATGAAAAAACTAGAAACTGATTGCTTGAAAATGAGCTCCATGCCCTTTGTCCTGGTTTGTCACCTTTGACCCTTAATTTGATGATTCTGTGTATCAACCCATTCTATTTTTAGGAAAATAATGTCAAAGTTCTATGCTTAAAATAGTACTTTTCACTGAAATAGTAAATGCATTAAACAGTCCTTATCAGGTAATTTCTACACTTGTCTCATACAAATGAGACAAAACAAAAACCTTAGATCCACTGTATTTACTAAAATTCTACATCTCACACAATGTAGAACACAATGTATTACTGTAAGCAATGAAAGCCTGGTTTTGTCCTGCTTCAAACAATAGAAAATTTCCCCAAAGTGCTAGATCAAATTCATTACAATTTTAAAATTTATATTCTTTTCTTTATTGCCTGAGTGATTTCTAATTTGACTACATTTGATAATCACATTTTTTATTTTGATAGTGCCAGAATATGAACCTAAAATAAAAATTGCTAACATGAAGCTCATACTTAATCTTACAACAGCATCAACTAAAATTGCAGTTTTTGAATTCATTCATTACGTACTTAAACTCATTTTAAAGTCTTATGTGGAAATGGCAGCTTTCAAAGAAAGAGAAAATGTCTAGCATTGATCCTATTGATTTTACTGATATTATTCAAAATCAATTTTGTACAGTAAATTAATTGGGAATAAAATTTATCACAATGTTTGGTTGCAATAGGAATCAACTAGATATAAAAGTATAAATCAAATAAAAATGCATGTGAAGTATGTATCTCTAATTTCCTATAGTTATGATGTCACTTGACCCTCTACACAATTTCTGTGTACAGTTTTCCGTTAGATTTAGCAGTGGCCAATATGGCTGTCTTGATTCAGCACTATGGTCAGCGACTTTTCATAGTGTGTTCTGTCAGGGAAATTCAGCACAGTAAATACTATTATAAATGTATGTGCTGAGCAAGTTTCTCAAACCATTGTAATTCTATATATCACATATTCCTAGATATGTTTGTATAAATCAATCTTAAGTCTTTGAATGTAAAGAATTTTCATTGTCCAGCCTGGCAAGCTAGAAATTCTTTATAGCTAATAAAAAATAGTACTTATTAATAAACAAACTATAGTTCCTTTAAAAGGCAAGAGAATTGGATACAGGTTTAAAAACATCTTAACCTAAAAACTTTGAACATTTAAGAATTTTTAAAGAAAATTAAATTCTACTAAAAATACCAAATAAGAAAGCCCTTTAGCTGACCAAAATTTTAACACCCCATTCAAAAATCAATAGCTTTCGTTACTCCTGAGTTGATTCATATCTGTATCCTCACTTTTCTTTTTCCTTAATCAACTCAACTATGGACTACGATAAATGTTTATAGATCATTTCTTGGTCAGAGCTTGTTAATATAATCTTCAAATTGGTAGCTATGCACAGCATTTTTTAAGTCCCTATACCTGAAGACTGTTAAGTATACCTGTTTTATATAATAACTTATTTTATCCTTAATCATGATTTGCTAATTATGATATTCGGTGCTAGAAATTCCAAAAGTGATGTGATCAGATACCAAGCATTACTGAAGCTTTAGGCAGGTAAGATCTTAATCTCCTTCTTCAGCATCAACACAAAAACAAAACAAAAACCTTAGATCCACTGTATTTACTAAAATTCTGGTGGCTTTTTGGAACTTACATGGACAACACTCTTTAAAAAATAAATCATTCTGAAAACTAGCTTTGAGCACAGCCATTTTAAAGCTCAATCTGCTTCACTTACAAAATATAGGATTTATCATGTTTCCCCATATTCCAGAATATTTTGTATTGAAATCCTGATTAAATTCATATAAAACTTTTCATTCTTTCTGAAAGAAGTTTAGTGATAGAACATATATAAGACAACTTACAATCTGAGAAGGATTAATGAGAACATAATCATTGGATCACTTGGTTCCAGATCTATCAAGAAATATGGATAGTTTCAATACCCAATATGCATTACAAATTGATTCAATTCTTTAAATTTTTATATTAGCAACCAATGATCCTATTTGTAATATGCAAAAATCTAGTAAAACTTCTTACTCATTGGGGTATTGTTCCCCTCCCCGCTGAGGAATAGAAAGAGGCCTTGTGTCAGTTTAATTCCTAAAGCTCTTTAGGAAACTAGGTGTACTGGATTGCAGTATTTCATTCATGCAAAGATAAATAATTTTAGAAGAAGTGCCCCCCAAAATGCACAAGGGTCTAAATGGAATACTGATTATTACATGTTCTTTTGTTAATTTATAGACAATTCCTCTATCAAATCTGTGCAAATCCACAGGGGGAAAAATGGCATAAATCTCACAACAAATTTGTATTTAAAAAAAAAAAAAAATCACACAAAGCATATACATTCCCAATAACTCAATTTTAATTTTTAAAGTTTCCCTGAGAGCTTTCTTTAAAGTAAATAAAATTGTGACTAATAAAATTTATTGCTGGACTTATAATTTTTCTTTTTTTTTTTTAAAGGAGTTTTTATATTATCAAGCTAACTATGGTGATAATCAGCACAAAAAAAGGAAATTGAACATTTTCTTAATCAAAGTAAAAAAACATACTAATTTATACTTTTCCAGCCAAGCTGCAAAATGTTTTAAATTAATTCTAATATTGCCATATGTAATTTTCACTTCCACAATAGTTGTGATCAAGAAATAAAAACTACAATAAAACACGAACAAGACATATTCTCTCCCGCTTTAACCACCACCGGTATAAAAATCATCACCGGAGAATTTAGGTCTTTGAACAGTAATATTAGTCGGTGACCTTAAAAACCTATGAATTAAAAACAAATCCACAGAAAGAACTGAAGGAACTCAAGGAAACAGGCACCCAAGATTCATCCTGTGTTACATGAAACAATTCAAAATGGCGGACTTACTATTACTTACATTCAAGAAATTTCCGCAATGAGGGCATTAAATACATACTGTAAGCTGTTACTCGAAAACACTCAATATTTATCAACGTGCAATTGAGAAAAAAAAAAGTTTTTGGAGTACAAATCCTCCTAAAGCACCCGCATCCGGTGTTCCCGCAGTCAGTTAACGCTTCTGCAAATGTATCATTTCTTCGTTGGCTTTTCCTTTTCAAAAACCGAAATCCAATGGCGGTTTGTTTGTTTGTTTGTTTGTTTTCCGTTCTCTTCAAATTTCTAATTTTAACTCCTGAAATTTACCCCACGGATACCGAAGCAAAAAGGATCCCCGACGCCTGCTCGATACAAAGCGGCTCGGTGTGAGGAAAGCGGGAAGGGCAGGTGCCGACGCCCCCTGGCGGCACTGCCCCGCGAGTTCGAGGCGCCCGCAGCGGCCGCTCGGACCCGCGGCCGCGACCCCCGCCAACCCGCCCTCCCGCAGCACAGCGCCGCGAGACGCCCCGCCTCGCCTCGGGCTCCGAGCTCGCTCCAGCGGTGGGGCGGCGGCCGCGGCGGCGAGCCTGGGCGGCCGCGCTGGCCCCACCGCGCCCACCCGCAGCGCCGACCCAGAGGCAAGGAGCTGAGAGAAAAAGGTGTGAACCCGGAAGTACATCGACCGCCCGCGTCTCAGCGGCAACCCCGGGGCAATAAATCAGGGCCGGCGAGGAGGGATGCGGCGCGCCGGTTCCCGAACAGCAACTTGCTGCGAGACCTGTCACTTCCCCACCGTGCCCTGTCCTCGCCCCTCCCTGGCGCTCGCGCCTCCTCTTTGCTTCCTGCTCCTCGGCGCCGAGCTCCCCTCGACGTTGCTCACGTGCCAGACCCGGGACCGCGAGCGAGGTCCGCACCCGCGCGCACACCCGGCCACGCTCGCACTCGCGCGGCCGCGGGGACCGGCTGCTTACCTCCGGGGCCTCATGGTCGCCTCGTTAGCTGGGGTGTGAGCGGGGACAGGGTGTGAGTAAGTGTGTGGCGTTCAGTCCCGGAGGACGGGGCAGAGGAAGGGGCCTGCAGTCTGTCACTTCCTGAGGGAGCGCGGCGCTCGGGAGACCCGCGATGCGCGCGGCGGGGCTGGGAGGGTCAGCACATTGTGAGCCGGCGAGGGAAAGCGGAATGCGCTGTCGCCGCCGCTCCGCCACCGCAGCCCGGAGGGTGGCGGGCCGCGGGGAGGAGGGGGCTGGGCTAGGGGGGCCGCGGGGCGCGGCGGCCGCACCAGGCGGTTCGACCGGAGCCCTGCGTCAGGCGGCGGCACGCGCACACCTGCCCGCCGCCGTTCTCGGTCGCGTCATTGGCTGCCCGTGCCCAGCGCGCGAGATTGAACCTTCCATTCATTCCTGGGCCGGGCGGGCGCGCACCGCAGCAGCGCCCTCAGTCCCGGGGACGCGCGACTCCGCCAACAACCTCGGAAGCGCGTTCCCGTGCGGGGTGTGGGCGCGCAGGGTCTCCGCGGTCCACAGTTCTGGTCGAGGCTGGTCTAGGGCCCGGGCTTTTCAGTCAGGTGTTTCGGCTCAATGTTTGGGTCCAGGAGAGGGTCTATTGATGGTAAAGTCGCTGGGGCAAGCCTGGAGGATAGCGGGGCGATGCTGCTCCTGGCTCCCCAACTGCCACTTTAGCACAGTAAAACTTTAAGGTGCTAAAATGGTATCCGGAGCCAGAGTCATCTTATCCTTACCTACAAATGCTCTGGAGGCACCTTGAGATAATTAATTCCTAACTGCACGATTCAAAGTAATAATTAGTAATGTATCCATGGAGCACACCATTGCCAGTGTCAGAAGTTTAAGGAAACTAATATCAGCTGTTCCTAATAAACTCCATCTCAAACTGATTAGTTCAAGACATTAATTATCACAAAAAACCAAAAGCACCATGGCCAAAAATAGTGATATGGATACACCTGGTCTTGGTGTAGCTTCTCAAAATATAACTGCATTATCTCCTATTTTCTACCTGATACAGTCATAATTCCTATCGCTCAAAGTTTCTCGCTACACTTGCAGAACTAAAAAGGCCCTGGTCAACCAGTTACAAAAATCAGATATAGCCTTGTGATCTGGAATACTTGGTGGGACAAATTAAAGAGACTAAATATTTCAGCAAACTGAAACCGTGTGTGTGTGTGTGTGTGTGTGTGTGTGTGTGTTATAAAAATTAAAAGTGGAAAACTTTGAATATGATTAATAGTCCAGTTGGCTGGGTAATACTCTAAAAGGCAAATCCCCAAACCATTTCTGTGTAATAATGACTGTATTCTTCCTTCCAATTTCTGGATTAAGATTAGGAAACCAGGGCTGGGATTGTGGCTCAGTGGTAGAGCGCTTGCTTAGCACGGGCGGGACCCAGGTTCGATTCTCAGCACCACATAAAAATAAAGGCATTGTGTTGTGTCCATCTACAAAAAAACATTCTCTCTCAAAAAAAAAAAAAAAAGATTATTAAACCAAACCAGTTCACATCTCAGGTATTAAAAAGCATCTCTGGTCTGGAGTTGAGATAAATAAAGACAAGCTGATCAGAAGCAAAATTTACCATAGTGAATTTCCCAAATGAAGAATGAATTTAAGGCATTTGCCGGTAAATGGATAGAAATGGAGAATATCATGCTAAGTGAAATTAGCCTAACTCAGAAACTCAAAAGTTTGAATGTTTTCTTTCATATGTGGAAGCTAGAGTAAAATAAAAGGAAGGGTGGGAGGGCAAGATTACATAAAGAACCAATCAAACACAATAGAGGAGCGAAAGGAAGTCTAGTAAAGGAAGGAGAGTGGGACAGGAGAGATCATGAACAAAAATTGATTACGATGAATGTATGAATTTGTTGGAATGAACCCAACTACTATGTAACCATAAAGCTCTAATAATAAATAAATAAATTTCCCAGATGACTACCTTCAGCAAATTCCCTAAATGGCTGCCCAACTTTACATTATCTTACTTTATAAAATTATCTTACTTTATAAAGATAATTTTTTTCATTGGTGAGTACTTAAAGTATTTCTTGTATTACTGAGTAGTACAGATGATTCTTTTAGAAACAATTCTTAGTTATAATCATTGTATCAATTGTAAATGATTTGTTATAACTCTACATACTTTGAATTATGATTCCAAATATAATTTAGAAGAAAAGGATGCAGACAATTGATTCATTGATTACTAGAAAATAAAAACAGTAATTAATTCTATATCACCATCTGAAATGTGATTATGCCTTGACTTAAAAGCAGTTTAGTAATTTTTTATTTATGAACAGAGCTTACAGATGATGCTCTTATAGAATGAATTTTTTAATAATTGTTTTTAGGTACTTAATAAGACTTTTAGTATAACTTTAGGTATGATATGTATTTATTAATATGTTTAGTCCTGATAAGAGTTGTAGACAGAAAACATTATGCCAGAAACCTGAGTTGGTATTCCAAGCAGTCTTTTTGATCTCAAACTAATAATGGCATCATGCTGCAGTCAAAAAAGTAAAAAAATGAGTCTATCTGGGGCTATCGTGATAATTTGCTTTACTCTTGAAACTGTCTAATAATTATTTCTAAAGAAAATAGGCTCTTAATCTTAATATCTCCCATACCTACAACAGTAGCAGTGTGAAAGAAATATGTTTAAATTAGTGCATGAAATTCACCCTGATTACATCATCAAGCAAAAAATTGACAAGACACCTAGAAAATATAAAATGCAATGTATTATATCTTTTGCCCTTTATTTTTTATGACTAGAGTATATTTTTTAAAATCCCTGACACCATGTCATTTTACTTATGAATTACAAATATTGCTGTAATGTTGACAAACTAGATTCCATGTTTCTTTTTCTACTTTAAAACTATTTGAAAATTAGAGTTTAAGATCAAGGTAAGAGGATCAAGATTGGGGCTTGGTGTTAAAATGCTTGCCTAGCACGCTTGAAGTATTGGGTTTGATCCTCGGAGCTACACAAAAAATAAAGATATTGTGTCCACCTACAACTAAATATATATATATATATATATATATATATATATATATATATATATATATATATATATATATATTAAAAACATCAAGGTAAGAATAGTATTTATTTGTTAGAACTGTGATAACAAAGTACTATAAATCCAGAGGCTGAAATAACAGACAGTATTGTCTCACAGTCAAGGAGGCTAAACATCTGAAATAAATGTATGTCAGGATTGGTTCCCTCCTAAGGTTGTTAGGAAGAATCTGTTTCATATCTCGATCCCAGTTTGCCACACGTGTTCCTTGGCTTATAAATGACTTTTACAGTCAGGTATGGTGGTGCACTCTTGTATTCCCAGCTACTATGGAGGCTGAGTCATTAGGATCATAATAAGTTCAAGGTTAGTCTCAGCAACTTAGTGAGACCCTCTCTCAAAAATAAAAAGGTCTGGGGACATACGTAATTTAGTGTAGAGTTCCTTGGATTTGATACCCTGTACTTAAAAAAAAATCAGATTTTAATTATAATAATATATATTTAATTATATATTTCCAAGTCCTCATTGGAATGTAGGGATCCCCACCTACTTGAAGACTGCTGGTTTTTAGCATCCTGTCACTGGGGCCACAGATACAGGCCTTAGAGTGGGGATCCCTAATCCTGCCCTGCTATTGCTTAAGAGCATAATGAAAAAAGGAAGAATGCAAATTAACAGGAAAATTATCCCCACTTCTGGAAAACTAAGAACCAAGACTTAGTGTAGGTGCATTACATGCACTTTCATTTACTTAAGTACAAAACATACATATTTTTCCTTGCTTTTTCCCCCTTTAGAATAGATATGTAGTCCTTGCAAAATAGATTGAATTAATGAATATTTGCACAGGTTTCATCTAGTTTTCTGAAATCTTTGAGTCAGAAAAGGATTTATTAGCCCCACTTTGTAGATGTGAGAACTGACATGTTACTTAAAAGTTCAAAAACAAAACAAAACTAGTGTTCTAATTCATATCATCTCATGCTAAATACAACATTATTTTTCTGCTGTAGGGCTTCCTCAGCTTGACATTTTTGTTTTAGATCTTGAACTCAAGTATAGGAACATTTCAATAACCATGTTTGCTAAGAGCCAAGTATATGATGCATGGCATTTTTGGTTGAAAGGTGACGCCAGCTAGCCATTGAGATGATATGATTATGTTAAGATTTGCATTCATATGGATATTGGACTCCTGCTGTTCACCTAGGCCGGCTACGGGACTCCTGGAGAGTTCCCATTGGTTGGGGAAGTACAGTAGGAGGGAGTTCCGGGGGAGGAGCTCGCTCGGCGGTCCGAGAGGAGGCCGCGTGGGTGGAAAAAATCTTCCCGGGCGGTACCGGACATTGGCGGCAGTTTCAAAAAATAAACTTTGTTCCTGCTTGAGTGGCTCGTGATTTTGTGCCCAGCCAGACTGCGGCAACTGGTGGCCCGCACGGGGAACGCCTGAAGTTTGGAGGTGAGTAAAATTGCTCGCCCCTGAGGGAAGGCAACAAAATGGGTGACCATTTCAAAAAACAATGTGTTCTCGTTTTGATTTATCTTGTTTTTGTTTCAAGCTGCCTATCCCTAGAATTTTCTCAGGCAAACTGGGAAAATTGGTTGGCTCAAGGTTTGAAGTTGTTCGGCCCTGAGAAAGAGAAAATTGATACAACTATTCTTTGTTCGGTTTTTGTTTCATTCTGTTTCGGTTTTGTTTTATGCTATCTTATTGGGTTGCGTTACCTGTATAGTAGATTAGAAACTAGTAAAAAACAAACCGAAAGACTGTTAAGTAAATTGTTAGAAGTCCAGACTATGGTAGAAAACATGTTAGGTCAAGCGAAAGAGAAGGTCTCTCAAGCTAGTCAGACAGAGGAAGA
Organism: Marmota flaviventris; assembly: GCF_047511675.1. Classification (NCBI taxonomy): domain Eukaryota; kingdom Metazoa; phylum Chordata; class Mammalia; order Rodentia; family Sciuridae; genus Marmota; species Marmota flaviventris. Next base: position 57,942,834 of record NC_092503.1, read on the forward strand.
TTTGAAGAAAGAAAGCTTAGAGGAAAAACAACCATCAGGCGGGGAATTACAACAGGAGGCTGCTACTAACCCCGTTCTACCACCAGAGGGCGTAATTCAACCAACAGCTCCATCTACAGCTGAGCGGCCCTCAACTCCCGTAGTTGATGGACGGAATCCTGAGGCAGGACCCCAAAGATTAGCATGCCCTGTACTTGAGCAGGCAGGAGGGCAACGAATTCACCGTGCTTTAGATTTCAAAACAGTGAAGCAATTAAAAGAGGCTGTAACAACCTACGGGCCGCAAGCACCCTTCACTGTGAGCATGGTCGAATCCATTACCAACTTAGACATGACGCCAGCAGATTGGGCTAACATGTGTCGATCTGTGCTAAATGGAGGACAATATTTGTTATGGAAGGTTGCCAATGAGAAATTTTGCATGGAGACAGCTAGGCGAAATGCAACAGCCGGTTACCCTCAAAGAAATCTAGAGATGTTATTAGGAAAAGGACCTTATGAGGGTCAACGGCAACAAATTGAATATGATCCTGGCATATACGCACAAATTGCTGCAGACGCAGTTAGGGCATGGAAAACTTTACAGGGGCATGGAGATTTACAAGGACAATTATCTAAGGTAATACAAGGAGCTAATGAACCTTACGCTGAATTTGTAGATAGGCTTATTCAGACAGCATCTAGAGTATTTGGAGATACAGAACAGGCAATGCCATTTATAAAACAACTGGCTTATGACCAAGCAAATCGTTGCTGCAGAGAGGTCATCAGACCATGGAAACATGAAGATTTAAACACATATATTAAATTATGTAGAGACATTAATGAACAAGGGCAAGTCTTAGCAGCAGTACAACAGGCTTTAGATGCCAGGCCAAAAACATGCTATAATTGTGATCAAACAGGACATTTTAAAAGGAGTTGCCCCATAGGAGGAGGGTTTAACAAGGCTAGGTATCAAAGGAATAGAATACCGGGTATTTGCCCACGATGCCGTAGAGGGAAACATTGGGCTAATGAATGCCATTCTCAAACCACCATAGAAGGTATTCCGTTATCAAAAAACAGACAAGGACCAAGTGTTTACCCACGATATCGTGGAGAAAGGCATCAGGCTCCATTGCCAAAAAACGGACTGGAGGGCCCAATGCTCCGGGGCCCAAAACCACAAATATACGGGGCAGTGGAGGAACCCAGCAACACCATCAAGGTAGTGCCCAGGACGCATTATCCATTAAATCCCTCATCAGACAAACTAGAGGGAGCGCAGGGTTGGACATCTGCGCCTCTGCCAGAGCAGTACTAACTCCAGAGATGGGAGTTCAAATCATTCCCACAGGAGTAAAAGGACCTCTTCCCCAAGGAACAGTAGGCTTATTATTGGGACGCAGTTCTTCAACACTAAAAGGACTTATGATAAGTCCTGGGGTAATTGATCCCGATTATGAAGGTGAAATAAAAATTATAGCTAGTTCTCCAAGAGGTATATCAGTAATTTCACCAGGAGATAGAATAGCACAGTTATTAATAATACCCAGCCTACATGATAAATTTTCCAGTCGTACTGTAGAAAGAGGTTCCAGGGGATTAGGCTCCACAGGTGTAGATTGGGCTATGCTGTCTTTAAATCTAGATTCTCGCCCAATGCTAAAACTAAATATTCAAGGACATGACTTTAATGGGCTACTTGATACAGGTGCAGACCTTAGCATAATATCTCGTCAAGAATGGCCAAAACACTGGCCATTACAACAAGCCACTCAAACGCTTCGAGGCCTAGGAGTGGCAACTAATCCCCATAGAAGTGCAATGGTATTAGATTGGAAGGATCCTGAAGGATGTGAAGGAACTATACAGCCCTATGTATTGGATCATCTTCCTATAAATTTATGGGGACGAGATGTCCTAGATCAATTAGGTTTGACATTAACAAATAACATCAATCCTAATGCGCCCACTACTAGGGCTAGACAAGGCTTTAGGAAAGAAGAAAGATTAAGAGAACAAGAACAAGGTATGACAGCACCAATTCAAATAAATCAAGAAACAAATAGACATGGATTGGGTTTTCAGAAAGGGCCACTGAGACAATCAAAATTACTTGGAAATCAGAAAGACCAGTGTGGGTTCCTCAGTGGCCCCTGACTAAAGAAAAGATACAAATAGCCCATGACCTGGTCAAACAACAATTAGCGGAGGGACATATACAACCTTCCGTATCTCCCCATAATACTCCCATTTTTGTCATTAAAAAGAAATCTGGTAAATGGAGATTATTGCAAGATTTAAGAGCCATTAATAATGAGATGGTTATTATGGGACCTGCTCAATCAGGGATTCCCCAATTGTCTGCTTTACCAAAAACCTGGTATGTTTTAGCTATAGATATTAAAGATTGTTTTTTTTCAATTCCAATTCATCCCGAGGATAGTCCACATTTTGCATTTACTATCCCTGCACTAAATCATGAAGGTCCTGATCAGAGATATGAATGGAAAGTACTCCCTCAAGGGATGGCTAATAGTCCAACTATGTGTCAAATTTATGTTAACAAAGCAATCCAGCCACTTAGAAATCAAAATCCTGAACTACAAATATTTCACTATATGGATGATGTGTTATTGGCACATAAAGATAAAAACACATTGCTAGAATGTTATGCCACACTTACAAATTTATTAAAAAATTATAATCTAGAGATAGCAATAGATAAAGTACAATTAAATCTTCCAATTAATTATTTAGGGGTTTTATTATCCTCAACCATGGTCCGTCCACCCAAAATTCAAATACGAGTAGATCAACTCAAATCACTTAACGACTTTCAAAAGTTATTAGGAGACATAAATTGGATAAGGCCTTATCTAGGCATACCAACAGGAGAGTTGGGACCTTTATTTGATATTCTAAAAGGTCCATCAGATCCAAATTCACCCCGCATGTTGACGCCTGAAACAAGAAAGGCATTAAAAATCATTGAAACATATATGGAAAATATGCATTTGGATAGAATTGATATAAGTTTGCCTTTATTATTTATTGTACTGCCAACAAAAAATATACCTACAGGAGTATTCTGGCAAGAAGGTCCATTATTGTGGATACATTTATCTTATTCTCCTAATACTATTCTTACTAGGTATCCTGAGGCTGTAGGACAATTAATACTCAAAGGAATAAAAGCAGCCAAGGGAGTGTTTGGGATTTCTCCCAATAAAATTATTACTCCATATACTATAGATCAAATTGATGAGTTAGCTAATGAGTTAAATACTTGGGCAATAATCATGTGTAAATCTAATGTTTCATTTGATAATCACTTACCGTCTAATCCTTTGTTGTCTTTTTGGTCTAAACATCCTGTAGTTTTTCCAAAGATGACAAAAAAAACCCCTATCATGAATGCTCCAAATATATTCACTGATGGGTCAAATAATGGTACAGCAGCAGTAGTTACCCCTGATCAAACTTTTACATTTTTAGTACCCAAACAATCAGCTCAAAAGGTAGAGCTTAATGCAGTATTACAAGCTTTTATGATGTTTAAAAATTCTGTATTTAATTTATTTTCTGATAGTCAGTATGTAGTTAATGCTATAGTATCCCTTGAAGATGCTGGTAGGATTTCCCCTTCTTCTACTGTTTTCTCTTTGTTTTCTACTATACAAAGTCTAATCTGGGACAGAAAAGATCCATTCTTTATAGGACATATCAGGGCACATACAGGATTGCCTGGAGCCCTTAGTTTGGGCAATGAGTTAACAGATAAAACTACACATGACATACATATTTTCTCCACAATAAAAGAAGCTATAAATTTTCATAAAAGGTTCCATGTCAATGCTAATACTTTACAAAAGCGTTTTAAAATAACTAAAGAACAAGCCCGACATATAATAAAACAATGTCAAAATTGTGTGACATTTTTACCACAAGTTAATCTTGGAGTCAATCCTAGAGGACTGATACCTAACCATATTTGGCAGATGGACGTCACACACTTGCCAGAATTTGGAAAATTAAAATATTTACATGTTACAGTTGATACTTCTTCCGGATTTCTGATGGGCTCCCTTCATGCTGGAGAAAAAACTAAAGATGTTATAGCTCATTGCTTACAAAATTTTGCCACTGTGGGCGTTCCAAAACAGTTAAAAACCGATAATGGTCCTGGTTATACGTCCACCTCTTTTAAACAATTTTGCTCATCATTTGGCATTACTCACATAACAGGAATTCCATACAATCCACAAGGACAAGGCATAGTTGAAAGAGCTCATCAAACTATTAAAATGTACTTATTAAAACAAAAGGAGGGAATTGGAAAGGGGTATATATCCCCCAAAGATAAACTTAAAATAACCCTTTTTACTCTAAACTTTTTAAATTTGGATTCATCAGGGCTTAGTGCTGCGGAAAGACATTTGTATCCAAAAAATGTACATAAGCCTAAGGTACTTTGGAAAGATATTCTAACAGGACAATGGAAAGGTCCTGACCCAGTGATAGTCTGGAGTCGGGGCTCTGTTTGTGTTTTTCCACAGGAAGAACAGCAGCCGATTTGGATTCCAGAAAGACTAACTAAAACAGCTCCTACAGAACAAAAGGAAGATGATTCCACTCAAATCCATAACAGCTGATATCCAGATCTCCAGCTTGGCTATTCTTACATCTGTGACAGTGATTAACCAGGATGTTTTTTTCAATATCTATTTTATTATTGCTTTTTCCCACATCATAAAGTTCTATTTTATTTTTGAGCTCATACAGACCTAGGTTAATGTTTTTTCTGATCAGTTTTTTTGACTGTGGAGTTTTTGAACATTGCAATGGAGATTTCACCTAGGTAAAGCTACAAGGCCTTTACTATTGTCTTATGTGTTATATGTTACGTGTGCACACTTCTGTTTTGTGTTGTATGTCTGTATGTGCGTATGTCCATATTTCACATATGAGGGGCGCTCATGCACATGGATCCAAAAAAATTTTTTTTTTTTTTTATTATTCACGTGATTTTAATAGTTTAATTTAATTTGGGTAAACAGCTGTTGAGGATTGTTCTAATATATGAACAAATAGAAGGTTAACAAATCTGTTTGTTTACTTTCACCTTTCCTTTTCATTATATTTAATAATTCTGTTCAGGATAATGTAAATTGTTCTAAATATTGTTTTCTTAGTACCTGTTGAAATGTTACATATTTTTTTTTTTAGCATCATTGTCAAAATTCCTATTTTCATCCCAGTGCCGGTGAAGACAAAGATAAAACCAAACTACAACTTCTTTGAGAGTTATCACAACAAACCGTGTAAGCTGATACATCAATGATTTATAACTCAACAAGTAATGCTCAATCAATGAGTCGATTTATTTTGGAAGGATATGGACATATTGATAGATTCCTCTGCTTTGAACTGCTTACAGAACTTGCCTGGACTATGTATCACTTGTATGCTTTATTTTGGGAGGATATGGACATATTGATAGATTCCTCTACTTTGAACTGCTTACAGAACTTGCCTGGACTATGTATCACTTGTATGCTTTGTGATCTATTTGTTGATGCAGCGAATTATGGTAGTGCTAGCGTATCTTTGCTGATGTGTCACCAGTGATGTAATTTTTCCTAGGAGCCGTTAATTGACTTGGTGTCATGACATTTCTGTATCCTCCTCCCTTCTACTAGTGATGGTCTAATTTTGGGGGCCAACAGAGGTGAGGTAAAGAACCTCATCCCCCCACCAGCACCAAGGCCAATTTTGGGGGCCAACAGAGGTGAGGCAAAGAACCTCACCCCCCCACTGGTACATAGGCCTATCCACAAGTATGGCTATATGCTGGACCGATAGTCAGTGACGGGTATGATCCAATTGCAGTGGTATCAACCTAAGACAGGAGGCTGACGCCTAAAAGTCAGTTTTCCGATGACGGGTAAGAACCATATGTTGAATTGGACAAACCTAACAGGCACGGTCCCTAGCCAGATTGCTTGTTACTTAAACAGAAGGGGGGAGATGCTAAGAGCCAAGTATATGATGCATGGCATTTTTGGTTGAAAGGTGACGCCAGCTAGCCATTGAGATGATATGATTATGTTAAGATTTGCATTCATATGGATATTGGACTCCTGCTGTTCACCTAGGCCGGCTACGGGACTCCTGGAGAGTTCCCATTGGTTGGGGAAGTACAGTAGGAGGGAGTTCCGGGGGAGGAGCTCGCTCGGCGGTCCGAGAGGAGGCCGCGTGGGTGGAAAAAATCTTCCCGGGCGGTACCGGACATTGGCGGCAGTTTCAAAAAATAAACTTTGTTCCTGCTTGAGTGGCTCGTGATTTTGTGCCCAGCCAGACTGCGGCACATGTTTCTCACTTATATATGTAAAAAACATTCTTCCTCCATTCCACAGATCTCTTAAATCTTCAGATAGATATCTTAACCCTTGCTTGTTGTTGTATCTCTCCCTCTATTCCTACATTTAGCTAGAATTTTGCAATTTAAAAATCTGTTATTCAACTTTTTTCAATTTCATAATTAGTGTTTTTTAAATGTTTTATTTTAAATTTGTGTTTTCCTGATTTTTTTCTGTCTTAGTGGTCTTTGCTCTCATTCCAATTATCCTTTTAAAACATTTTCTTCCATCATTGACCTTTGATATGCAGTGGGGAATGGATTTAATGACGGTACGTTGTTACATTCGGGCTGCCATAAAGAATAATTCAAGGGCTGGGCATGTGGCTGAGTGGTAAAGCATCTGCCTGGCATGTATGAGGCACTGGGTTTGATTATCAATACCACATATAAATAAATAAATAAATAAATGTCCATCAACAACTTAAAAAATTATAAAAGGATAATTCAATAGAACTAGATAATAATGACACTAAAAAAATAACATCTATCAATTTTTTTTTTTAGTTTTTTGAGGTACTAGGGATCAAACCCAGGGGTACTACACATTAAACTATGTACTTCCCCATTATTTTTTTATTTGGAGATAGGGTCCTCTAATTTGCCCAGGCTAGAATCAAACTTAATGATTTTCCTGCCTCAGCCTCCTGAATAGCTAGGATTACAGGAGTGTGCCACAATGCCCAGCTCACATGTAAAATGAGCAGATGCTTGACATAAATTCTCTCAGTAAATGCCACTTGATGTTTTTATTTCAACATGAATGAACATAATGCACACAGTGTTCACAGATCCTAAATCCAGAAATCAAACATAAGTTCTCCACATTTTCCTCATCATATTATTATTCCTTCTTCTAGCCATCTTAACTAATTTCGTATTTTAATATGAAATTCTATCATAATGAGACTGCTTTTTTCACAAACACTCCATCAACATGAATGTCTTAACACATTTATTCCATCATTTCTACTTTGAACATTTCTGACATTCTTTTGGAATAGTGTTCAGAGGTGCCTTTCTGTCCTAAGAAACCCATCATATTGCTTTGTACATCCCTCTTCCCTGACATTTCCTTTCTCTCTTCCTCTGAGACTCAATTTTTTTCTCTTATGTTCATGCTTTTCCTCATCTACCATCATCAATACTCTGGGATCAACCTAAGAATTATCATAATAGGGCTGGGATAAATGATATGTGTCTGTCTGTCTTAGAAATAAAGGAGAACTAAGGGATTTGGAGAGTGGTTAGGCAGAGTTAAGAGAGAGCTAGGAGATTTCTGTGGAGTAACTGAAACATCATCATGAGAGAAAGAAAGGGAAAGAGGAAAGGGAAATAATAAAAATCAAAATATCCATGTTTTTAATGGCCCATGTGGCCAGTAACTGTCTTGTTATCATATAGGAAAAAAAAAAAAAAAGAAAGCCTACATTTTGGGAGAGTTATACTGCCAAAGGAAGTGTAATCCAGCCCAAAATGGAATGAAATTGCTCTAGATTTAAAACTACTCTTAGGAAGAGGGCTGAGAAACACGGGCACACTTAAGGAAGACGTATTCACCAACAAATACTTATGCTGTGGCCAAAGAGGTAATAGGAAAGGAAGAGTTTTCTGGAGAGGTCAAAATGGGAAGAGGGAAGCAAAGTCACTCCTCTTAAAGAGCAAAATCAGGAGCTCATCAAGGAAGATTGTTCACACTTTGGTTAGGAGGACCTCGAGACATCTATCCAGTAGTATTCCAAAATTGCTTCAGACTAGTGGTTACTGTGTGCCTTCTAGTTCTAGCTAAGGAGTTCTAGATGGAAGTGACATGTTCCTTGGGCCAGAACATTCCGTTGTCAGTATAAGAACCCTCAGTGTCTCTCCTGCTGCTGTGACCAGCAATTTTCCAGATGATAGAGGCCCATCAGCCCAAGTCCTGAAGAGAAGCTATGGAAGAGCTCCAAGTCAACAAAATTGACATGTAATTAGAGTGTATTTATTTATTTTGCAGTGCTAGGAATTGAACCCAGGGTCTTCTACATGCTAAGTAAGCACTCTACAACTGAGCTGTCTCCCTTGCTCCAAGAAAAGATTTAAAAGTTGTTTATGCTTCTGATATTGGGCGGGGGGGAAGTGAGGGGTTGTTCTCGTTATTGACACTGCATAACCTAGTTTATTGTGACTAATAACAGCATTCGGGATGGTAATTAGCAATGTCCATATATTCATTAATGATTTCTACCTTAAATATTTGTAATTCATCTTAATAGCTCTTATATTTAAGTGGTAAGGTGTTCTGTTCCTGAATTAACAGAAATATCAAAAACTGAAATATTTACTTCCAAGAGAAGATTAACTCTTCAGTGCTCTTAGAATTTTAATAAAAATTGAAGATTGATAGAGTAGGATACAACAAAATAACAAACCAGATTTCTAGGGTTAATCGTAGATCAAAGTGTGAAGAAGGTAAATTGACCTTCCAACTGAGGGATAAAGTCTGTGCAAAATTGGTTATAATAATTACTCTCCTTGTTTCCATGCTCTTGGATGGTCCCTTCCCACACCAACTGTGAGTTTGTGTATGCCTTGTTTTGGACAAGGGGACGTTAGCGAATGGGATACAAGCACAGACTTGAAAAGCATGTGTGCACTGGTTCTCTTGCTGCTCTGTGGAACCCTGAGATTACCATGTGAAGAAGTTTGGGGTATTGGAGGATGAGCGAACATGTGGAACAAGAATGGACTGTTCTAGATGGGGTCTCCCCTAGACCAATCAGCATGCCAACTGCCATAAAAATGATTGATTCCATCCAGGACCATCTAGCTACAAGCCCAGCCCGTCCAGATCAAAAGAATCTCCCGTCCAACCCAAAGATATATGCAAATTACTAGGTGTTTGAAGTTTTAAGCTGCTACATTTTGGGGGTGATTTGTTATACAGCAAAAGTTAATTAATGTGAATTCTGACCCTCAGACCCTTTACCAGCTTCCATCACATAATGTCTCCAGGTTGTGGGAACCCACTCATTCACTTCTAGGGAAGTATGCCTAGGCACTTTTCCATGGCTCTTTGTTACCATCACCCTTCCATTTTTATCCACATCCACTGATGAGAACAAACCTGGTAAACTCTGCATGTATCATTACTGCCTAATATCTGTTATATAACTTCTCATAGTTTTTTCTATATTTTCACAACACTTGGGGAAGAATTTTCAGGATAAGCAAATTTGTCCTGAGCTACTTTCAATGGGTAATGTGGTGGGTGGTATTCAGGCGGCATAGTTGGAGAATACTTGGCTAATCTTCAGATCATGTCCCATATTGTTTACTTAAATTTATTGTTGACTCACTGACCACAGAATTTAAAGGTTAAAGAGTGACCCACAAATGTTAGGAAATTCTCTTGCTATGGTTTTTCTTTCAATAGTATTACTAAGAATTTTGTCTAAATATACATTATAAGAGGTCAGAGGCAACATAGTCTAAGGTTGTGGAGCATGATCATTGCTTAATCTGGAGTTAGCTGCTTTTAGCTTCTGTCACAAACACAGCATGTGAGGCAATATATTGTTAATAATTTCTAAAATGATTTTCTCTATCTTTTTTTTAAATTTATGATGTGGGGTCTCATGTTGCTCAGGCTGACTCTAAATTCATTAGCCTCCTGCCTCAGCCTGCTGAGTAGCTGGACTCCAGGTGTATATCATTGTGCACAGCTCAGTTGCCTTCCTTTTTTAAGTCAGAGGAATCATCACTACTCAGGTTTGTGGGTGATGGTAGGCATGAAGATGTCTGTACTAACTGTTAAGGCCTATTTTCAGACTTTGCATACTACATTCTCACCCTGAAAAGATGACAGAAGGTTCAAGGATTGTCCACAAGAATATTATCTGTTGAGAAAAGAAAGACATTGGATTTATTTAATTGCACCAAATTTTGAAACATCAAAAAAGGAAAAGAGAAGATGCCTGAAAACATTGTGAGGTTCACACCTAGCTTTTTTGTGGTTGTTGTTCTTTAACATAAACTACATTTAATTTTGATTTTTTTTTATTATAGATGATCAGTGAAAAATTTCCATGTGATGACCTGTCCAGGATCATTTACTCCATTTGTCATCCTACCTGAGTAAATGAAATTACTGTGCTTTCAGACCTATGATTAAGCCATGGAAGGACAGTGTTAAGGTGCAAATGTTATCAAGTAGTTAAAACACATGGCACGTAAATGCATGAACAAGTTAGCTTAAATTATGGTACAGAATTAAAATATATTGAAAGTCATTTTGATTTCATTTATTAGGACACAAAATAATGAGTGTTAACCCAGGGCAGGTGACAGACCCATTTTAAACAGTCAGCAAAGCTATTCAGAGGTAAATCTAGCTTGACATTAGAATGTTTATTATGATCTGATTGAGAGGGATGAAATTATATTGCAATATAGCACTTCTCTTTTTTGTATGATGAAAAATAATTCCTCAACAGAAAGGAAAGGGCATGGGGTGAAGAATTATCATATGTTGAATGTTTACTAGGTGTTAGGCTCTATTGCTTAGTATTTACATGCATTATATATTTCATAAGCTACCTATGCAGTGAGTATAATCATTTGCATTTGCAGGGAAGGAATCTAAGACTACTCACTTTGTGTTTTTCAAAGTAAGCTCCACATATCAGTCAAAACCATCTAGAACACTCGAGAGAAGTTTAATTTTTTTTCTTTCCAGATGCAGTAGCACACCCCTGTAATCCCAGCCACTTGGGAGACTGACAAGAACATTACAAGTTCAAGGCTGGCCTCAGCAACTTAGCAGACCCCATCTTAAAATAAAAAATAAAAAAGACTAGGTATGGAGCTTAGTGGTAAATCATCCCTGGGTTCCATCCACACTTAAAAAAAAAAAATGGTCCTTGTCCTCAGTTCAGATTCCCCTGAATAGTTTCAAGAGAATCAATTAATTACATTATACAAAAGTTGTAAAAGTACATGAAAGTTTTCTCTTTTGGAAGGCTACTATTAGGTCATTAATTAAGCCTCTTCTATTCATGATTGACTTCCTTAATGATCAGTATTTGTAACTATAATTACATTTCTATGTTATAAAGTATCAATTACTAATTGTTTGGTCTGCAAGTAAAGGCCACATTTTTTTTTTCTTTTTTTTGGGGGGGGTACTGGGGATTGAACTCTGGGTCACTCAACCACTGAGCCACATCCCCAGCCCTATTTTGTATTTTATTTATAGACAGGGTCTCACTAAGTTGCTCAGCACCTTGCGGTTGCTGAGGCTGGCTTTGAACTTGCGATTCTCCTGCTTCAGCCTCCCAGTGGCTGGGATTACAGGTGTACACCACCATGCCTGGCTAAAGACAGCATAATAAAGTATAAAGAGATCAATATTCTAGACTTTAGCATGTATCCAATCTCTTCCTCAGTAGACAGTCAGGAATGATACCAAAAGCAATTGTTAGTGCTATTTTAATTACTTGTAGCTATTTTTAAAAACATATCTTTCTTTTCTATTTATTTTGTTTTGTTTTCCTTATTTGTCTCTTTGCTAATACTTTCTTATTTTACACCATTTTTTTTCTTTTTTCTCTAACTATGTCCTAGGTTTCTCACTAGTTTCTGGTAATACTTGATAAGATATTAAATAATAATTTATTTTCCTTTTTCTGAACCAGTTAAGATATATACAGCAAATTATAGCAGGCGGAGATTAAAAAAAAAAAAGTCTAGTTTGAAAACCAGGTCTTAGAAAATCAGGTTTTCCAGTGCTTCTTACCAAGTCTTGAACGTTGGGATGATCCATTTACCTGTAATCACTATTCAAACCTGTCAAGCCATGAGAGTAGTAAGACAGATAAAAAGTCTCCAGCCATGTTTCTAGAAGACAGTTTAAGTTGAGTAAGGTATGGATATTAGAATATGTGTATTAATACATTAATTAGTACATGTGTATTAGTGCATGTATATTATTAGTACATATATTTTCATATAAGTATAAAAAGACTATTATTTCTAACATATGGAAATCTAAATAAAATTCAGTCCACTTCAGTGCTAGGGATAGGGATGCTAGGCTGGGCAGTATAAATGTAGAAGAAGCATGTATCTCTGGCTACTGCCTTAAGTCCCTGCTCTCTCTCCCAGTAATAATATGCAGGACAAAGATAAAATGATGCCATAAAACATTTCCTACCAGATTTACCTTGCTTAAAAACTTACTTGAAGTGATTCAATAAATCATGTAGAATAATAATTAATTATATGAATTAATTATGTTAGAAACTATTCAGTGGGAATTAATATATAGTTTAAGTAAGAAGTTACATATTGACTCTTTGAAATGCAGATGCCCAGGTCTCCTGCCAATCGTCTGTGACTATTTGAATTGGGATCTTGGAAAAACAAATCCAGTGATACTTCTACCTCCTCCTGTCACATTTAATGATGTCATATTGAAGCAACTATGGGATTTACCCAGAGTTTGTTTGACTTATTTGTTTGTTTGTTTTTTAGATTACATGACAGGGAGTCCTAGTTAGAAGAGTATGACACAAAATCTCCAGCAATGGTAATGATAGTGGTGGTAATAGCAGCCAGGGTCAGTCCACTTTAGGTGAAGCCTCCTAAAATGATATACAGAGATGAATAAGACTGTACTGTCCTTATAGAACTTATACTTCAGTAGATAAAGGAGGTTGGGACAATTTATTCCAATAAAAGAAATAAGAAAAGTAACAATAGCCAACATTTATTGAGTGTTTAATACGTTCCAGATACCCTGTTACACAGCTAATCCTTACCACAGAATCATGTTTATAGATGTAGAAATTGAGACTTTTCTGAGGGGAGGGAGGGTATTAAATAGTTTGTGTATGGGCATACAGAAAGTAGGTCCTTAAGCTAGACTTTAAACTCAGGGGAAATATGCAAAATATTATGAACACAAAACCCAGTAGCTCAGGTGGGAAGAGAGGCTTAACTGAAAGAGAAATCTTTAAGTGTGGTTGCTGCTAATTCCCTCTTCTCTAACTATTAGTACCTTGAACACTGTAAGCACTTGCTTGTGTGTGTGCATGTGTATAGTCATAATGAGTTTAGGAGTTTAGAAGAAGAAAGTGGAAAGCATCACATTTTACGTTGGAGTTTATGTTTTCCTGTTACTTTCCTGGTATGAAAAGAGAGAGAAAGGACGGAGAGGCTCTAGCAGCCAGTCTTCAGAACAGAGGGAAGCCAAATCTGCCAAGTGAGGGAAGGGCCAAGAATTCAGGTCCTAGAGATTATGGTGGAATCAAGCATGGATATCTAGGGCAATTAGAATATGCAAGTAATTAGCCAAAGCTAATTAGTTAATAACAGACTTTTCGTCTAAGCTCTGAAAGCCTAAAGATTCAAAACAACTGAAACAGCTAAAGTAAAGCTGTAGATGTCAAAATGTTTCCCAAAGTGGAACATAAAAATTGAAGCAGCAGACATAATTATGAATAAGTCCAAAATCTCATAAGTGTAATCTTTCTATTTTTCTTAAAGGTAGCAAAGGAAATCAAAGATTAAAAAGTCATTGATAGGGCTGGGGATGTGGCTCAAGAGGTAGCGCGCTCGCCTGGCATGTGTGCAGCCTGGGTTCGATCCTCAGCACCACATACAAACAAAGATGTTGTGTCCGCCGAAAACTAAAAAATAAATATTAAAATTCTAAAAAAAAGTCATTGATAAATGCTCAAATTCACTCTACAGGAATGTGAATTATAGCTAAAAGGACATGTTTCTGAATTATAGCTAAAAGGACATGTTTCTTTTATCAATTTTGTCTATTTTTTTACTTTGTTTACTGAATAATTAATTTACAGTCTTGTTATAACAAAGGGTTACATGTTTAGATTTAACCTTTTATTCTCAAAACTTAACAGAGCTAACTTTAGAGCTCCAAGGATTGTCAGATAGATTCTAGCTATGAGACTATGCTTCTGAGTTCTGCTGAAGCAGCCCAACACTATCTTATATAAGGAAACATGGAAATACCTGGTGAATAGGAGATGGAAGGGTGGAAAAAGTGGCCGTGGTTATTAATATGCCCAATGAGAAGGCAGAGTTTTTGCATAGAGTCCTTTTTGCATAGAGTCCCGCTTGGAGAAGCTTTGAGACTGAGAGGTAGTCTCATTGATACTGAAATTAGGAAAAAGAGGAATACAAAAATCTACATAACCTCAATGTAGAATAGGGGTAGAGTTATATAAGGAAAGGAATTCACTATATAGTAAAAGAGAGGTTCTTGTTGGTCAGCAGGGAACAGGGTTTTTTTTTTTCTTCTTTTCAGTTTTTTCCCCATCTGTTCAGGTGAATTATATTTATCTGTCCTCAGGTTTGCTGCTTCTGTCCTCTCCTCTTTACTCTATGATTGATTCCATCCAGTAAAGTTGTGTTTGTTTCTTTGTATTTGAGTTACTGTGTTTTTTCAGTTTTCAATTTTCCATTTACTTTTTTTAGACTTTGTTTCTTTGCTAAGGTTTTCTATATTTTCATACATTTCAAATAAGTTCATAATTGCTTGTTGAATTCATAATTTATTGTTGATGGCTGCTCTGAAACCCATGTCAGATAATTCTAACATCTGATTCATCTTGGTCTGGGTGTGATTAAATTATCTAATCTCATCTAAGTCATGATTTTTCTGGCCCTCTCCTTTCTTTTTTTTTTTTTTTTTTTTCTTTTTTTCAGTCAAACCCTGGGCCTCCCAGATGCTGCACAAATGTTCTGCAACTGAGATATACCCCTAGCCCCATGGGATTTTCTATTGTATCCTGGACATTTGAGCTATTATGTTAGGATATCCTGGGTCCTATTTAGATCTTCTATCTTAGCAGACATTTACTCTGTTTAGGTTTAACATGCAGGTCCTGGTCTACTTATACAATGATTCCAATGACAATTTAATTTTCAGAGCCTTTTCTGAGCTATTTTGGTCTGCTCCATTCCTCTGATATCACCAGGAATCCCACTGACCCCTGCAGTTGCCTCACATAGGGATGAAAGACATTTCCTCAGTGAAGGCCACCTGTTCTTTAGGTGAAAGAGGGAGGACTCCATCTAGCTCTCAGGGATGAAAAGTGGCTCCCTAGGGCACTTGTTATCAAAAGAATTTTTTCCTTGCCAGTGCCACCTGGCCTCTCTGATAGTGTTGACAGAACTCCTTTTCCATTCGTGGATGAAATAAAACTCCCTAGGCCATCTTCTGCTACTAGGTTAGAGTTCAGGAGACATGAGAACTGGGTTTCCTTCTATTGGCAAGTAGGATTGTAAGATAACTAGCCATTGTGCTGTTCCTCCTGCCTAGTATCTCTAGCCAGTTACCCTTACCCCTTTTTACCTTTGGAGTCCTCCTATAGTTGCCTTTTGCATTACTTCTAAGGTATATAGTTTTACTTAGCAAAAGGAAGGAGAGATAAGTCTGTGCCATTTTGTTTGGAGTGGCAGTTCTCTAGAAAGTATAATTGTAAAGTTAATGTAGTGTGTCATTTATATTCTTTCAAGCCAATCATTGAGGGATGTGAAATATTGATAAAATATATGTTATTGAACTCTTCTTATGTGCCATGAACTGTCTTATAGATATGGAATTGAATAGATATGGTTCCTGCCTTATGTGATGGGGCCAACTGTTTTGGTAAATATTTAGGAATATTTAGTTGGAAGAGTTATGTTTGGAGGCCAAAAGAGCATCACAAAAATAATAGTTTATCTCTTCTCTGTCTTCTAATGTGGCAGCAATACAACAGAAACCAGGAGCATGCTGTAATGAGATGTAAAGAATCATCCCAAGAGAAAAAGCATCGTTAAGGAATAAAATTTACAATATTTACCAGTAAAGAGCATGGGCCACATGGGTCATTCAAGCAAACCGACTTGGGAATTCCAGTCCTGATAGTGTGTAGAGGTTCAAGCCAATTCTTATTGCCTATCAAAACCACATTGGACAGGGGTGTAAGAGATGGCATGATTATCCTTGGGATTGTTGAAACAATAATAAAATACAAACAGCTGGAACAGAACAATTGCAGCTATGTTTCATGCAGATAATAAGAAACGTTTGTATTAAAATATTATCTGTGATGGGATGCAATGAAATAAGTGATTAGAGGGAAATTTATAGCATTGAACTCATACATTAAAAAAGAAAAAAGATCTAAAATCACTCCTAAGTGTCCACCCTTAGAAGTTAGAAAAAGAGAGCAAATTAAATTCAAAATAAGCAGAAGAAATGAAAGTATAATTAGAGCAGAAGGAAAGAAATTGAAAATAAGAAATAGAGAAAATCAACAAAATCAAAAGCTGTTTCTTTAAAAATATCAAAATTAATAAGTCTGTAGCCAAGCCAACAAAACTAAAAGAAAACACAAATTACTAATATCAGAAATGAACGAGGGAACATCTTTACAGATCTCATGGACATTGAAGAGATAATAAAGGAATATCATAAATATTTATGCCCATAAATTTATCCCCATAAATTTAGATGAACCAGAACAATTGCTTATAAGTACAATCTGTATACAGCCTGAATAGTTCAGTATCTATTAAGGAAATTGAATTAATAATTAATACCATTCCAAACAGAAAGCACAATGCCCTAGGTAGGTTCACTGATAAATTCTATAAGTATTTAAGAAAAAAATTATGACAATTCTCTACAATCTTTTTTAAAGGATGGAAGCAGAGGGAATACTTCCTAACTCATTCTGTGAAGCCAGCATTACCTTGAAACCCAAATCACACACATTACAAAAAAAGAAAACTGGGCTGGGTGTGTAGTTCAGTGGAAGAGTGCTTACCTATCATGCATGAGGTCCTGAGTTTGATCTCCAACACTACAAAAACAAAAACAAAAAAGGAACATAGATGCAAATATCCTCAACAAAATATTAACAAATAGAATATATAATACAACAATATATAAAAAGAATTATGCACCATGACCAACTGTGATTTGTCTCAAGTCTAATTCAATATTTGAGAATCAATTAATGCAGCCCATTGCATCAATAGAGAAAAATAATCACATAATTATATCACTAGATTCGTGGAAAGCATTTGACAAAATCCAACACCTATTCATGATAAAAACTTTCAGTAAACTATGAATAGAAGAAAACCTCCTCATTTTAAGAATATCTATGAGCCAGTTATGGTGGTACATGTTTGTAATCCCAGATATTCAAGAGGCTAACAGGAGAATAATAAATTTAAGGCCAACCTGGGCAACTTAGCAAGGCTCTGTCTCAAATTTTATAAAAAGAATTGAGAATGTAACTCAGTGGTAAAGCATTTCCTACCATGTGCAAGGCCCTAGACCCTGGATTCAGTCCCTAATAGTGCTCTAAAAAAATAATCCACAAAAAAAGTACAACTAACATCATACTTAATGGTGATAAACTTGAAACTTTCCCACTGGGAACAAGACAAGAATGTCCCCCCATGGGCTGGGGATGTGGCTCAAGTGGTAGCTCGCTCACCTGGCATGCACAGGGCCCTGGGTTCGATCCTCAGCACCACATAAAAATAAAATAAAGATGTTGTGTCCACCAAAAACTAAAAAATAAATATTAAAAAATTCTCTCTCTCTAAAAAAATCTTTTTTTAAAAAAAAAGAATGTCCCCTTTCCCCATCCTTTTTTAATATACTAGAAGTATTAGCTAATGCAATAAGACAAGAAAGTGAAATAAAAGATATACACATTGAGAATAAAGAAATAAGACATTGTTTATAGATGATATGATTATGTAGAAAATTTAAAAAAGGGGCTGGGGTTGTGGCTCAGTGGTAGAGCACTTACCTACCATGTGTGAAGCACTGGGTTCAATTCTCAGCACCACATGTAAATAAATTAATAAATAAAATAAAGGTCCATTGACAATTTAAAAAATATTTTAAAAAAGGAAATTCAAAAGAATAGACAAAACAAGATGCATGGTACTAGTCAATTATTGCAAGATTACAGGATTTGAGGTTAATATGCAAAAATCAATGAACATTCAAGTGTGTGAGTGCATATTTGAATCCCAGCTTCTTGGGACACTGAGACAGAAGGATTGCAATTTCTTTTTTTTTTTTTTTTTCAAATATTTATTTATTTTTTTTAGTTTTCGGCAGACACAACATCTTTGTTTGTATGTGGTGCTGAGGATTGAACCTGGGCCGCACGCATGCCAGGCGAGCGCGCTACTGCTTGAGCCACATCCCCAGCCCAAAGGATTGCAATTTCAAGAACAGCATGTCAACTTAACAAGACAATGATTCATATAAATAAAATAAAAAAGCATTGGGGAGGTAGCTCAAAGGTAGAGTGCTGGTCTTCCATATGGGAGGCCCTGAGTTCTATCTGAGGACTGAAAAACAAAAAGAAATGGAATTTAAAATTAAAACCAGTACCATTTATATCAGCACTCAAAAATTAAATACTTAGGTATAAATCTAACAAGATATATATGAAGAAAACTACAATATTCTGATGAATAAAATCAAACAAAAGCTAAATAAGTGAAGAGATAGTCTATGTTCATGGATAAGAAGACTCGATAATGTCAAGTACATTGTTTTTCTCAACTCTTATTGTGTGTGTGTGTGTGTGTGTGTGTGTAGGAGTAAATCAAGGACCTTGTACATATTCGGCAAGCTCTTACCAACTAAGGTACATCCTCAGGTTTTTCTTAACTTGATCTGTAGTTTCACTGTAATCACAATCAAAATCTGAGAAGTGAGTTCAGTGGCAAAGCACTTTCCTAGCATGTCTGAGGCCATGGGTTTAATCCTCAGCACTGCAAAAACATTTTTTTCTAAATATAAAAAAGAAAATCCCAGCAAGTTATTTTGTGACTATCAACAAAATGTTCCTAAAGACTTTAGAGAAAAAAGACCTGGAATAGCAAACATAATATTGAAGGTAAAGGAACAAAGTTAGAGGACTGAAACTACTCAACTTCAAGGCTTGTTATAAAGCTACCATAATCAAAACAGTGGGTATTGGTGAAAGCATAGAAAAGTCAATGAATGAAACAGAATTAAGAAAGAGAACCATAGATATAGTTAACTGACTTGCCAAAGCAAAGATACTTTTCAAAACAAGTGATGTTGGAACTGGAAATCCATCTGCAACAAAACTGAATCTAGACATGTTTTACACCCTTCACAAAATTTAACTAAAAATGAATGTTAGACCTATCTGAAAGATGCAAAACTATAAAACTCAGAAGATGACAGGAAAAATTCTAGATGACCTCGGGTATAGTAATACCTTTATTTCATTTGTTTGTTTAGCAGAGCTGGGAATAAAACTCAGGCTCTCATACATGCTAGGCAAGCATTCTATCACTGAGCTATATGCCTAGTCCTAGTGGTAACTTTTTAGACACAACACTGAGAGCATGATCCATGAAAGAAATCATTGATAAGCCGGACTTTTCTAAACTTCAAACCGTCTGCTCTTAGAAAGACAATGTCAAAAGAATGAGAAGATATGCCACAGCCTGGGACAAAATATTTGCAAAAGATGTGTTTTACAAAGGAATATTATCCAAAATAACAAAGAACTCTTTTTAAAAAATGGTTTTAAAACATTGGCCAAAGACCTAAAAAGCACCTCATTAAAGAAGATATGCAGATGGCAAATAAGCATATGAAAGAATGTTCCACATTATATAGCATCAGGGAAATGTAAATTAAAATAAGAATGAGAGCCCGGTATTGTGGCATGTATCTGTAATCCCAGTGATTGTGGAGGCTGAGGCAAGAGGATTGCAAGTATCTAAAAAAAAAGTCTGGGATGTAGCTCAGTGGTACAATGTCCCTGGGTTCAATCCCCAGTATTGCAAAAATAATGTTAAGATGTCACTCTACACTTACTAGAATGGCCCAAATCAGGAATACTAACACCAAATGCTGTGAGATGTGGAGAAGCAGAAGGTCTCATTTATTACTGATGGAAATGCAAAATGGTACAGCTACTTTGGAAGATGGTTTGGTCATTTCTTGCAAAACTAAAAATACTCTTACCATATGGTCCTGCAATCATGCTTCTTGGTATTTACTCCAGTGAGATGAAAACATATGTTCACACAAAAACCTGCACACAGGTGTATATGGCATATTTATTCATAATTGCCCAAACCTGGAAATAAACTGTAGTACATCCAGATGATGGAATATTATTCAATGCTAAAAAGAAAGACATGGAGCCATGAAAAGGCATGCAGGAAGCTTAATTACTAAATGAGGGAAATCAATATGAAAAGCACTCATAATATAGAACATTATGGAAAAGGTAACACTCTGGAAACAGTAAAAAGATCAGGGGTTGGGTTGGGGGAAGGTTTACTAGATGGAGCCCATAAAAGTTTTAGGGCAGTTAAAAGGGTCTCTGTGATATTACAATGATGGATACATATCATTACACATTTGTCCAAATCTATTGAATGTACAATGCCAAGAGGGAACTATATTGTAAACTGTGGACTCTGGATGACAATGATGTGCCAATATAGCTTCATCAATTTTAACAAACATACCAGTCTGGTGAGAGAGATCATAATGGGGAATGCTATGCATTTATAGGAGCACAGAGTTTATGGGAAATTTCTATAACTTCATCTTAATTTTGTTGTGAACCTACAATTACTTCTAAAAATATAGATTTTTTTTAAAGCATGATATTGGTTCATAGCACGGTGTTTTTATCCAAGAATCCACTATACCATGATGATAGTCTCTCTTCAAAACAAACCCAAAGGGGCAGTTATACCTGAAATAAACAATTGATTCAGAGTGGCATGGAGATGCTCAAATTTCCAAGACTTATATTTCTGCAGGTTTCCCTAAGGGCTTAAGGTATATGCACCCTTAGTTGAACCAGTGATTTGGAAGGAATTTGGATAATAATTAATGCATTCATTATAAGGAAATTGTCTGGTTCAAGTTATAATATGTGCATGTGTGAGCATTTATAATATAAACATCATCTCAGAAACACCTGCAACTTGATTAAAGCACTTATGGTGGATGACTATGGCCTTCTGAGCTGCAATCATTTTCAGTTGATAAGTGGGAAAATCAGAGCACTTCTAAGTACAAAAACAACTCTAACATCCTCAAATATTTGAACACATTTGAAGTAAATTGATTCAATAAGAAGCTCTAGACATTTTTTCTTTAATTAGTCTTTAGTTTGGAATTTATATGCAATACAATTTTCAATGTATTTCAATAAAAATTAGTGCCTATTCTCATATGTACTTACTGAAGTGTACTTAGCTTCATTGGGAAAATTTTTATTACTGATTTTTATTTAATCATATTTTTTTCTATTTTTCTGCAAAGTATATAGATACATGTATACTTTTCCCCCTAGTACTGGGGATTGAAACCATGGGTGCTTTGCCACTGAGTTACAATCGCAGCCCTTTTTATTTTATTTTGAGACAGGGTCTCATTAAGTTTCTGAGGCTGGACTGAAAACTTGCAATTCACCTGCCTAGACTCCCCAGTCACAGGGATTACAGGGGTGTGCCACCACACCCGACTCTCGTTTGTATATTGCTATTTTACATTTAAATGTCAGATATACTAAATTTTTATTTGTTGCAATATTAAAGCTCATTAATATTTAAAACTTCGGTCTGAAAGTTATTGAAATAAATATATTGAAAAAATTAGAAAAGGATAGTGCACATAAAGAGTTAAAGGTTTGATATTTGTTTTTCCAAACCATCAACAAAACAGTCCGCTACTTGAGTTTTTTGTTTTTTTTTTTCCCCGATGTAAACAGCAAAGAGGTGTTTATTGCGAGCTAGCTCGGTCCTCTGTGCCCGCTACTTGAGTTTTGTATTAGGACCCAAACTTGCAGCAAAAGAACAAAGATGATTTGGTAGAGACAAAGTTAAATTGGCCAATTCACGAGGGAAAAAAAGAAAAAAAAGTGATTCTTAAAAATATGGTATGTCAGTAAAAGGCGAAAGAATTATAGGATCTGAAGAGAAACCAGTTTTAAGAGGGAAATTCATTGCCTGGAGTTCATTCTTCAATAAAAGAAAAAAACAACAAATAAATGAACTCACACTCCATCTCAAAACTCTAGAAAAGGAAGAGCAAAACAACAGCAAATATAGTAGAAGGCAAGAAATAATTAAAATCAGAGCGGAAATAACGAAATTGAAACAAAACAAAAAACCATTGAAAAAATTGATAAAACTAAAAGTTGGTTCTTTGAAAAAATAAATAAGATCGACAGACCCTTAGCCATGCTAACGAAGAGAAGAAGAGAGAGAACTCAAATTACCAACATACGGGATGAAAAAGGCAATATCACAATGGACACTACAGAAATATAGAAGATAATTAGAAATTATTTCGAAACCCTATATTCCAATAAAATAGAAGATAGTGAAAATATCGATAAATTTCTTAAGTCATATGATTTGCCCAGATTGAGTCAGGAAGATACACACAATTTAAACAGACCAATAACAAAGGAGGAAATAGAAGAAGCCATCAAAAGACTACCAACCAAGAAAAGCCCTGGACCGGATGGATATACAGTGGAGTTTTACAAAACCTTCAAAGAAGAATTAATACCAATACTTTTCAAGTTATTTCAAGAAATAGAAAAAGAAGGAAATCTTCCAAATTCATTCTATGAGGCCAACATCACCCTGATCCCGAAACCAGACAAAGACACTTCAAAGAAAGAAAACTACAGACCAATATCTCTAATGAACATAGATGCTAAAATCCTGGCGAATCGAATACAAAAGCATATCAAAAAAATAGTGCACCATGATCAAGTAGGATTCATCCCTGGGATGCAAGGCTGGTTCAATATACAGAAATCAATAAATGTGATTCACCACATCAATAGACTTAAAGATAAGAACCACATGATCATCTCGATAGATGCAGAAAAAGCATTCGACAAAGTACAACATCCCTTTATGTTCAAAATACTAGAAAAACTAGGAATAACAGGATCTTACCTCAACATCGTAAAAGCTATATATACTAAGCCTCAGGCTAGCATTATTCTGAATGGAGAAAAACTGAAAGCATTCCCTCTAAAATCTGGAACAAGACAGGGATGCCCTCTATCACCTCTTCTATTCAATATAGTTCTCGAAACACTGGCCAGAGCAATTAGACAGATGAAAGAAATTAAAGGCATAAAAATAGGAAAAGAAGGACTTAAATTATCACTATTTGTGGATGATTTGATAATATATCTAACAGACCCAAAAGGGTCTACAAAGAAACTGCTAGAGCTAATAAATGAATTCAGCAAAGTGGCAGGAAATAAAATCAACACACATAAATCAAAGGCATTCTTGTATATCAGCGACAAATCTTCTGAAATGGAAATGAGGACAACCACCCCATTCACAATATCCTCAAAAAAAAAAATACTTGGGAATCAATCTAACAAAAGAGGTGAAAGATTTATACAATGAAAACTACAGAAACCTAAAGAGAGAAATAGAAGAAGACCTTAGAAGATGGAAAAATATACCCTGTTCATGGATAGGAAGAACGAACATCATCAAAATGGCGATATTACCCAAAGTTCTCTATAGGTTTAATGCAATGCCAATCAAAATCCCAAGGGCATTTCTTGTAGAAATAGATAAAGCAATTATGAAATTCATATGGAACAACAAAAGACCCAGAATAGCAAAAGCAATTCTAAGCAGGAAGTGTGAGTCAGGCGGTATAGCAATACCAGACTTCGAACTATACTACAGAGCAATAGTAACAAAACAGCATGGTACTGGTACCAAAACAGGCGGGTGGAACAATGGTACAGAATAGAGGACACAGAGACCAATCCTCAAAATTACAACTTTCTTATATTTGATAAAGGGGCTAAAAGCATGCAATGGAAGAAAGATAGTATCTTCAACAAATGGTGCTGGGAAAACTGGAAATCCATATGCAACAAAATGAAACTGAATCCCTTTCTCTCACCATGCACAAAAGTTCACTCAAAATGGATCAAAGAGCTTGATATCAAATCAGAGACTCTGCGCCTGATAGAAGAAAAAGTTGGCTCTGATCTACATATTGTTGGGTCGGGCTCCAAATTCCTTAATAGGATGCCCATAGCACAAGAGTTAATAACTAGAATCAACAAATGGGACTTACTCAAACTAAAAAGTTTTTTCTCAGCAAGAGAAACAATAAGAGAGGTAAATAGGGAGCCTACATCATGGGAACAAATTTTTACTCCTCACACTTCAGATAGAGCCCTAATATCGAGAGTATACAAAGAACTCAAAAAATTAAACGATAAGAAAACAAATAACCCAATCAACAAATGGGCCAAAGACCTGAACAGACACTTCTCAGAGGAGGACATACAATCAATCAACAAGTACATGAAAAAATGCTCACCATCTCTAGCAGTCAGAGAAATGCAAATCAAAACCACCCTAAGATACCATCTCACTCCAGTAAGATTGGCAGCCATTATGAAGTCAAACAACAAAGTGTGTTAGGTCTGTAAACAAGTCTGGATGGCGCCTGGCATTTTGCCAGAGAGAGTGGTTTGTGAAGTAATGCCAGCGAGCCATGAAGTGTGGAGATTCCTTATTGGTTGACTGCTGTATCGAGTTTATGCTAATTAAGATAAGCTGTGTGGAATGTATAAATACCCCTCCTGTCCTATAATAAACGGCTCCCACTCCTGCTGTATCAATGTACACAAATTGCTCGTCACCCCTCCGGTTATTCTGCTGCAGCCGGACTGCGGCAGATGGTGGCCCATACCGGGAGCCCCGGGACACTCGGGGGTAAGTGACGAAAAAAAGCTGCCCATCCATAGATAGGATGGGAGCAAATCTGCTCGTCCCTAGACAGATAGGGCAAGAGAAAAAAATGGCCATTTCGAGAAAATGGAGAAGATTGATGCAATATGTTTGTGTCTTGTTTTGTCTCGGTGTATTGTATTGTCTTTGTGATGAAAATATGGAAGGGGTGAGAAGTAAATTACTAAGGGAAGGAGGCACCCCAGTGAAACCAAGAATAGTTAGGGCATGTGTTGATGGAAGCCCAGGAACTCTAGTAAGAAAGAAAAAGAAAGTTCAGAAGAAGAAGGATTATCAGGAAAAAAGTTGCAGCAAAAGGCTATTACTGAATACTTTTCGTTACCGGAGGGTGCGTGAAATGGCGCAGTGGCTGCCACGTGCGCGAGCCGGTCATGGCGCAGCAAGGACTTTCCAAGCAATGGCAGCGGGCTCTTCCCTGCTCCCCACCTGGGGAGTGGGATGCCACTGCGAGAGCCCAAATCCAGACCTGACCCGGAGGCCCAGTCTCAAAAGCTTTTGCTCCCTGTGCCCGGTAGCAGTTTGAGTCTGGGACACTCCCCAGGGCCATCTGGGGCTGCCCTGGACACTGCAGCCGGCAGAAGACGCTACCAGCGTCCCTGATGTTTGGTCATTTTCAATGCCAATAACTAAGCTACAATGGTTCTCCCACACCTGGAGGCTGATGAATAATGAGCACTATTAAGGCTTATTTTAAATGTAAAAAACCTTGAGATAATGTACTAAATTGTTCAGAAGGTTGTTTTCTTAGTGGAATGCTACAGGATTTTCTTTAGCCAGCGTTGCGGAGTTCCTGCCTTCGTCCCAGTGCCAATGAAGACGAGGGTGGAAGAATTTCCAGTGTTGCTGAGAACCGGACGAGACTTCGGATCAAGCTAGCTGCCTGCAGAACTTACCTGGACTGTGATTCAAGCTAGCTACCTGCAGAACTTACCTGGACTGTGATTTACCTGGACTGTGAGTTAATCTATTGAGACACTGCTTTACCTGGACTGAGACAACAAACTGTAATCTACAACAAATTGTAACTTGGTATCTTTACTAACGGTATCATTACTGGTATAATTTTTCCAAGGGCTTCTTGCATGGATCCATCAAGTGGCTTGGTATTGTGGCATTTTGTATCCTCCCCTTCTGCTTGTAGCAGATTATTTATGGTGTTTGTGTAAAAACCACTATGGTCGTTATTTAAATTAAACAAAAGGGGGAAATGTTAGAGTCTGTAAACAAGTCAGGATGGTGCCTGGCATTTTGCCAGGGGAATGTTAGAGTCTGTAAACGAGTCTGGATGGCGCCTGGCATTTTGCCAGAGGGAGTGGTTTATGAAGTAACGCCAGCGAGCCATGAAGTGTGGAGATTCCTTATTGGTTGACTGCTGTATCGAGTTTATGCTAATTAAGATAAGCTGTGTGGAATGTATAAATACCCCTCCTGTCCTATAATAAACGGCTCCCACTCCTGCTGTATCAATGTACACAAGTTGCTCGTCACCCCCCCCCACCCCACCCCCCCGGTTATTTTGCTGCAGCCGGACTGCGGCACAAGTGCTGGCGAGGAAGTTGGGGAAAGGGTACTCTTGTACATTGCTGGTGGGACTGCAAATTGGTGCAGCCAATTTGGAAAGCAGTATGGAGATTCCTGGGAAAGCTGGGAATGGAACCACCATTTGACCCAGCTATTGCCCTTCTTGGACTATTCCCTGAATACTTTAAAAGAGCGTACGACAGGGATACTGCCACATCGATGTTCATAGCCTCACAATTCACAATAGCTAGACTGTGGAACCAACCCAGATGCCCTTCAATAGATGAATGGATAAAAAAAAAATGTGGCATTTATACACAATGGAGTATTCCGCAGCACTAAAAAATGACAAAATCATGGAATTTGCAGGGAAATGGATGGCATTAGAGCAGATTATGCTAAGTGAAGCTAGCCAATCCCTAAAAAACCAATGCCAAATGTCTTCTTTGATATAATGAGAGCAACTAAGAACAGAGCAGGGAGGAAGAGCAGGAGGAAAAGAGTAACATTAAACAGAGACACGAGGTGAGAGGGAAAAGGAGAGAAAAGGGAAATTGCATGGAAATGAAGGGAGACCCTCATTGTTACACAAAATTACATATAAGAGGTTGTGAGGGGAATGGGGAAAAAAACAAGGAGAGAAATGAATTGTAGTAGATGGGGTAGAGAGAGAAGATGGGAGGGGAGGGGAGGGGGGATAATAGAGGATAGGAAAGGTAGTAGAATACAACAGTCACGAATATGGCATCATGTAAAAATGTGGATGTGTAACCGATGTGATTCTGCAATCTGTAATTGGGGTAAAAATGGGAGTTCATAACCCACTTGAATCTAATGTATGAAATATGATATGTCAAGAGCTTTGTAATGTTTTGAACAACCAATAAAAAAATAAATAAATAAAATGACAAGAGTCACAAAAAAAAATATGGTATGTCGGAACGACCTTGAGCCCTCAAAAGCGAGGCGGCGGGTTCTCTTGAGGCTGGGTGTCCTCTGCGGTGCTCAAGGAGGCTGAGCTCTGTCCTCTGAACCCCATTGGTCAGACCTGCTCACATCTCAGCATTTCTCCAGGACCGACCTACCCCAGGATGGACTGGAACACAGCACATTCACCTGTCACCAAACCGCCATTCTGGTTTCAAGGCTGTATCTCTTCACTGGACTAGCGAGAGGGCTGTCAGTGTTTTGCTCCTGGGCCTGCTTCCAGCTGAATATTTGAATCCTTGCTCTGCAATGGACTACTCCTTGGCTGCAGTCCTCACTCTTCATAGTCACTGGGGCCTTGGACAAGTTGTCACTGACTATGTTCATGGGGATGCATCGCAGAAAGCTGCCAAGGCAGGTCTTTTGGCACTCTCAGCTTTAACCTTTGCTGGTCTTTGTTTTTTCAACTATCATGACGTGGGCATCTGCAAAGCTGTTGCCATGCTGTGGAAGCTTTGACCTTTTTGTCTTGAGAATTGATTGTATGCCTCTGCCTCTGTTCTGTCATTTAACTCACAATAAGGAGGAAATAACAGAAAGTTTATTGGTGGACAAACCTTCTTCTAATTACATGGTTATTTTAGAATTTAATTGTTGAGGAAGAGGTTTGAGAGGAAATGTATTCAAGAAATTATGAGACCCAGTTCTGCATTCTGGTGAGTTAATGGGGTTGTCTTCAAGTACATGAGACAGTATGACTAAACTTTACATATGAGCTTTTGCTTTTGTCAGTCTCTTAAAGAGAATTTAGCTTTATTATTATCAGTATATGATCATTTCTGCATTTGTCTTGGAAATAATGGACAAAGGGAAAGACTGTTAATTCATGACTTTGCAAAAATTAGATAGTGTTTACTTTTGGAAACTTCCCTGTCTGTTTAGTTGATACCAGCTACTGATGGTTTTATGTCCTAGGGAAACTTTAAAATTAGGAGATGCTAAAATCTCAAATTACAGATTTCTATATCCTAGGAAGGAAAGATTGGAGAGCTTCTGAATTTAGAGCTGCTCAAGTTAGAGAAAGAAGTCTTCCTTGTAGACATATCAGAATATTAAAAATTCCAAACAGATGTAATTCTCCAATGTGTTTTACTTGTCCTAAAATAATCTGTCCACAAATATAATACTAAAAATAATAAATTACTTTCCCACTGTGGGAATTGGTAATAAGAAAATGTATTCCATGAAAAGAAAATTTAAAAATTAAATAAAATGTTATACAATAAAAAATATATAGTATGTAACATTTATTGACTTTTTTTTTTTTGGTACCAGGTATTGAACCCAGGTGTGCTTAACCACTGAGCCACATCCTCAGCTCTTTTTATATTACATTTAGGGACAGAATCTTGCTGATTTTCTTAGGGCCTCAGTTGCTGAGGCTGGCTTTGAATTTATGACCCTGCTGCCTCAGCTTCCAGAACCACTGGGATTACAGACGTGCACTACCACGCCCTGCACATTTACTGATTTTTCACCACACTGTGCTAGTCACCCTGAAACTAAAGAATAAACAAACACTTTTCACAATTCTGCATGAATGGGCAGTAGAAGATGGTTTTCAACATAATGTCTCAATACTGTGACTATCTACAACCCCAAATTTTTAAACCACTCCTCTTAAGCAACTAGAGGACTGATTTAAAAATAAGAGGCATAAAAATGAAACCTCTAGCTCATATTTATTTATTTATTTATTTTTAGTTGTAGATGGACACAATACCTTTATTTTATTTATTTTTATGAGGTGCTGAGGATGGAACCCAGTGTCTCCCATGTACTAGGCAAGTGCTATACCATTGAACTACAATCCCAGCCCCTCCAGCTCATATTTTAAAGTAAGGATTCAAATGGTTCCCAAATAAGGATAAACATAAGATGTCTACTGACACTATTTTTTAACAAACAGCAAGAAAAACCCACATGGGACTTGCAAAGAAGTGGTAGAACAAAAACGATAGAATAAAGGATATAGATTACAAATGAAGGGCACACTTTGGAACAATAAAATTTTATGTAATTGTTTCAATTCTCAAGAAGACTGGAGAAGATATAGCCTTGGCAAAACAAAAAAAAAAAGAATGTTAAATAACTTCAACTCTATTTCTAATTATCCATATAATCTATACAAAAACAAACAGCAACATCAATAAAACACTTCAAGAATCTCTTTCTTGTTGGGTGTGGTGGCACACACCTATAATCCCAGCTACTTGGAAGGTGAGTCAGGAGGATTGCAAGTTTAAGATCAGCCTCTGTGGGACACTGTCTGAAAAAAAAAGAAAAAATGATGGGAGTACAGGTAATGTAAGAAACAGGCTACTTAACCTCAGCTAATCCAGTGTGGAAGAGATCTCTGAGTCTACCTATGAAAGTATCTAATAGCTTAAAAAATTCCATTATTTCATTTTAGACTCTGATGAAAACAATGCTAGTCAGCTGAGTCAAGTGTGTGCATTCCTTCCTCAACCCCAGACATCTTCCTAATGGTTCATTAAGCAGCTAATTAGGTTTACAATACTCTCAGCCACAGGATTACAAATCCCACCCAGTGGACATACCTTTGGCATGTTTTTTGCTCTTGGTGATTCTCACTGTTTTGCTATTCAGAGGCAGTACAAAAAAGATTTTTGTATTCTACAAAAGTTTATACTTTAGGCAGCCTGTCAATGCACTGATTTTGGTCTGCTTTGTTGAATATACTTCAAAAGAGGAGTAATGCTGGGCACAGTGATTCACACCTGTAATCCCAGTAACAGGAAATGCTGAGGCAGGAAGATTGCAAGTTGAAGGACAGCCTCAGCAATTTAGGGAGACTCTGTATCAATAAAAAGGGAGAAAGGGTTGAGGGATGCAGCTCAGGGTAACCTGTGCCCCTGGGGTCTATCCCAGTGTGTGTGTGTGTGTGTGTGTGTGTGTGTATGAGCGACGTGGTAATTCCACAGCTTAAATCTAAAAGAGTCCCAATGGAGTGGCTTGTGTCTCTAGTTCCAGCTACTCAGGAAGCTGAGACAGGAAGATCACTTGAGCCCAGGAGTTCAAAGCCAACCAGGAAAAAAAGCAAGACCCAGTCTCAAAAATAAAACAAAAAGTAAATGAAGAAACTCACTACAGTTGATGGGTAAGTGTCAAAACAGTGAAACAGACAGCACACCTAAGGTCAGATGATGATGTGTAGTTCTTTTGTGAGAAGGAATACTTTATTCTCATGGCCTAAAGAAAATTCCAATACATAGATTCAAAATCCACTTATTTGGCTCTTAAGATGATAGAGTATTGTCATGGCCCTCTTATGTAGAATTTTTGCCCTGGTTCTGTTTTGAAAAAATACTAGTTTGTGGATAGCCACAACTTACAAAATGGCTATTTAAAATGGAATTTTTATTCTTGTTATAAGAATATTCACAATATTGGGTTTACTCTGTTATTTTATAAATACATTATTTTATATACTTCAAACAAACATTTTGTTTGATTTCTGGAACTTTTTTAATCATAAATCATTGTCTTAAAATAAGAAAAAATTAAACTGACATCATATTGTCTGGATTACAGTTCATAAGTGCTGACATCTAGTGGTTGTTGCTAGTCTTTTGATAGCAGACTATCTAGGTTGTCTGTGACTTATATCACAATATGTAGTTTGAAAAAGATTTATCTCAGAGACTAATATAATATTCCCATGTCTTGGGCATGTAATAAATTTTATGTACTTTTTTCCCTCTAAAAATGTATTTATTTTAAAATTTAGGGAATTTATTTCTCCTTATAAACCCCTATGAATTTTAAAATAATTTTGTTAAGAATTCTGAAAACTTTGAGGCTGGGGCTGGGGCTCAGTGGTGGAGCACTTACTGTGCACATATGAGGTACTGGGTTCAATCCTCAGCACCACATAAAAATAAAATAAAGGTATTGTGTCTCCATCTACAACTAAAAAAAATACATATTTAAAAAAATAATTCTGAAACCTTAGAATTAAAGCAGAGTTCTTTTCTCCACTCCTCCATCCTCTTCCTCCTCCTTCTTTTCTTCTTTTTCAATTTAGGACTGGATATCAAACCCAGGACCTAACATATACTAGAGAAGCACACTGTCAGTGAGCTACATCTGAGCCTCAAATGCAGAGTTCTCAAAGTTATTTTCCTCTACAAGTATGACAGTCACAAGTGCAGTATTTTCCCATCATAACTTCCTGCTGTATGCATATAATTTTAAGTTTTTCTTTTTTGTCTGTTTATGAAAGCAGATAGCATCACTGGATATCCATGATGCTTAAATTTAATATGGTTTCATGGGAGATTAAATCTAGTACCATTGTGGTGATTAGAAAACTTTGGAATGAAAACATATACTTATTAGGTATGTGCTTTCCTAAGGACACAAAATGAATTCTCATGAACCTTATTGAGAAGTTTTAGGATAAGGAAAACAAATATGCCATTGAATAATTGCAATTTAGTGTGATAGATTATATGAGCTATGATAAAGGATAGCAGGGGGAAAAGAACAAAAAAAGGAGATTATTGGAGAGATGAGCAAAATACGTCACATGGGTGTAATCCCTGAACAAGAATTTGGAGTTATCCAGTTGACAAAAGAGAGGAAGTCTGGACACTCACTTATTTATTAACCATCCAATAAATATTTATTGAGCACCTGCTGTCATGAGCCATCCGTGGACTGTGTGTGGACTCTGTTGCCCATAGTAGCCTCCTGAGGTGATAAGTCTGGCACTGGGAACTCCCTGGAGCACTCTCCTCAGGAATTGACCACCTGATGCAGGTGAACTTCCCCCTCAAGCTCTGCCTAAGATCCCACACAGCACCTGAGATGGGTATGACATGCCAAGATGTCAATCAACCTACTGACTGCAAGACATCACAAAGGAAGACTCCACCTTGAAACCTTACCCCTACCTTTGATGTACCCCCTTAAATAAAATACTGGAGCCATTTTGTCTAGTTCAATTTGTCTAGTTCAAGAACCCATGTGGTGGCTGGGGATATAGCTTAGTTGGTGGAGTCTTTCCTCTCATGCAAAAGGCCTGGGTTCAATCCCCAGCATCACGAAAACAAAAAAATAAAATAAAATAAAAAACCTATGTGGACTAGATCTATCAGGGGCTTCATTTTTGTAAATATATTTCTGAGTGTTTGTGTTTTAATATTTGTTAATTATTTGTGATATTAAGATTTAAGGTGGCTATTTAGGGTGGCTTGGATTCCTCTGGTCAGAAGAACCCCCCAATGAGACGCTGGCTGTCCTCTCCCCGAAAACCTACTCTATACCTAGTGGAGTACAGAATGTGCAGAGGGTGGAGATGTAAATGGCATTTTCGGAGTATGTTGCTAGTAAAGCAGCAACTAGAAGAAACTGGGGAAGCAGGAGAAAATGAAGGTGTGCAGTCAGAAAAGACAAATCCTATATCCACCACACTTACTTGCTGTATAAACTTAAGCAAATAACAAACATTAAATATCACATGCCCCATCTGTACAATGGGAGGAAAAACTGTTTCATAGGTGATTGTGCAAGTTAAATGAACCAATATACATGAAAGTTCCTCTGATGGTTTCAAGACTAAAATATTATATTCATCAGCTTTTGCTATATAAAAGCTAAAGAAATATTTGTAACATTTATTTTCAAGCTCACTGGTTTTCAGACCAATTTCAGATCAGCCGATCTAGGCTTGATTTGAGTAGGAGATTCTGCTTCCAGCTGTGGATTTAGCCCACTTATATCATTCTGGGCTCAAGCTGTAGAGATACAGGCTACCAGGGCATGGTCTTCTCATGGTGATGCCAAAAGCACAAATGTAACCATGCAAACCTCTCCTCATGTCACATTCCTAATATCCCACCAATCAAAGCAACTAGATGGCCAATGACTTTGTGCCTCTCTAGAGCCATGATCTATCTGGGTATAAATGTATATACTACTGAGGGGAATAAGATTTGGCAGTAATTTGTTTTGCTATATCTTTTATTACAGGGGTCTTATATGCCATCCTAAGGAGCTTGAATTTCATCCTGAAGGCAATGGAGAAAGACATGGTCAAATCTGTGATTTTAGCCTCTCATGGTGATACATGCCTGTAATCCCAGCTACTTAAGTAGCTGAGGCAGTAAGATTACAAGTTCGAGGACAGCCTAGGCAATTTAGCGAGATGCTGTCTCAAAATAAAATTTTAAAAGGTCTGGGAATGTAACTCAGTGGTAGTGTGCTTGCCTAGCATGCAGAGGCCCTAAATTTAATCCCTAGTATCACAATAAACTGAATCTGAGATTCTAGAATGCTCGTTCTTCTTATGCCACAGAGGGTGAAACTGAAAAGGGAAGAGACTAAAAACAAAAATGCCAGTTGCAGTAATTTCTTGGTCTACAGATGACAAAAATCTGAACTGGCAATACTCTTTTTTCCTGCGTGGATGTAAGAAACTCTATTAAAATAAAACAAGAGGAGCAGTCCAATAAGGTTTAATCCTGGATCTCCATACTGAAGGATTTATTAGTTTTATTTTATTTGCCTTTTTTATTAGGTTATTGAATAAATCTGATCAGAGCAGTTCTTCCTTTTGACTTGAAAACTAGAATTAATCTTAAATCATATAAACCAATGTCTGATAAATAAAGAAAGTGAAGCTCAATCCGACATGTGTAAGAGGCACATCTTATACTGGCTTGTGAAGGTTGGTAGTCAAATTTTCAGGAATTTTGTGAATCTGTTGATTTACCCAGCCATCATTAAAAATCAGTTAGATGGGCTGGGGTTATGGCTCAGCGGTAGAGCACTTACTTGCCTAGCATATGTGAGGCACTGGGTTCGATCCTCAATACCACATAAAAATAAGTAAAATAAAAGTATGGTGTCCATCTACAACTAAAAATATTTTTAAAAATCAATTATATAAACTTCCAATGAAATAAGTTATTCTAAAAATAAAGGATAACCACTTCTGCTTTCAGCCAAGATGAAGTAACAAGAAATGGATTTACTTGCCCAGTTGGAAAAAAAGAAAATTTCAAAAAAATCTGGAGGTGCTGATGTTGCCATACAATTTCTGAAGCTGTTCTTGATGAGTCCATTCATACAATGATAAACATGGAAAATGCCTCTCTTTCTCACTTACATCAAGCTATGTCCCTTTTGCTCCCAGGGTGCCATATAAAGTGTTCCTTGGATTTCTTTTAGTAATCCTCTCCTTGAGGATTCCAAGACAAATCAGTGAAGCTGAGTCAGTACCTAAGACACACAATTTACTCTTTGATCCATCTTTTGTCTCAGGTTTATGGTTAGGGGAAATGTCCAGGTGTGGGAGATTGGAGGGGAAAAAAAAGAAAAGTAGGTCCAGACATGTCTAAATGCTGGTTTTGACTCAATAGGAGCTATTGTGGTATTCAAGCTTGGGGTAGCTTTCCATTTTTCCTCTGGTGGTAAGAACTGGTCTTAAACTTTCTTTGACCTAATTTTCTCCACAAGGATAAGTCTGGGCAGTACATTTGGAGCCAGACTTTGGTTACCTAAGGAAATTGAAACAAGTGTCAAATCAGTCATTTCAGGATATCCTGTAACAGAGTAGCCAACAGCTTGCAGAGCAACATGCCCAAGTTTTATCTTGACTCCTATGACACCTACCTCACCCATGATTCTCCATCCATGAAAAAGACACCCTGTGTAGTAGGAAACACAACAAGAATGTGAAAGACTACTATCAGAAATGGGCAGATAGCAAGCTGTGAGCCCAGCTAACTAAACAATGGCAGCATTTCAACAAGGAAGGAAGGAAGGATATCTCTTACTCTATTCTCTGCTCCTCATCTCCCTCCCACCTCTCCTCAGTTTACTGAGTCCTTCCTATTCTGGTATGATACCAGCACCATATATGGTGGTGGGGCGTGGGGCGGGGAGGGAAGGTTATAAAAAGAGCAAACCTGGCCCCTGAATCTCTCTGGCTTCTTGTCCCATCAGGTGACTGCTCTCTTCGTCTCATATGCACTCTCAGCATGATGCCATCTAGCATGTTGTGATGTAGCCAAGGAAGCCCTCAGCAGGGGCTGAACTGAGGGGATCGCATGATCATAGACATTCAACCTCTAAAACTATGAGTTAAATATACCTCTATTCTTTATACATGATCCAGCTTCAGTAATTTATTATAATAATAGAAAAAAGACTAAGATAATCAGTTTTGTATTACTTGTTCTACTTTGCCAAGAGACCATGGTACTGTGATTCTGAGTGATTTCTAAAAGCATGAAAAAGAAGATTTACTCCCTCTTCCTATCAAAAAGAGAATAGTTTGGGAAGAACTAGTAGGACCAAAAAAATGCAGTTATTTGTTATATGAAATATGAAAAAAAATTGTCAACTCTTTTAGTTTAAAAAGTGTTGATTCATATTGTCTAATATCTTAGCTTCCTATATTTACTTAACCAATGAGAAAAGAGTAATTACATAGATTTTTAAATCCCATTAAGCTATTTCCTTAAATGATATACCAATGTGTATATTTTATGTTCTCTCTCTGTTACTGAATCTGGTATTTATATTTTTGTGGATCTCAAATGAAGGTTCAGAAGGATGCATGTGAAAAGGTAGGAAGAATGTAAAATAACTCTTCTTCCTTCTTTTGGATAACTTTAGTGTAAACTAAGGAATATGTACCAGTATGAGGTAACAGGAGAAAATGGAGGCACTGAGGGGTTAAATGTCTTAACTTCCCTTAAGGCAGAAATGAACTGAGTCTGTGTTTCTTGACTCCTGCATTAGCAAATCTCTGTCTGCTGCTTAACTTATGACTGCATATTATCTACTCAAATCATAGTCTCATATTATCTATCAAAGCAATCTGATAAATGCTGTAGGGGAACATCTATGTTGCATTTTGATATTTGTTCACGACTGCTGTCCATGTAGTTGCAGAAGATTTTCATGTTTAGGGTCTTTGTAGAAAGACACAAAAGCATTACAGGACAGTAGTGAGCATTTTGACAAATCATAACCCTCTAGGAACGCAATTTTGTGACAGTGTTGTTGTTTTTTTTTGTTTGTTTGTTTGTTTTTTTAATATCTCTTGTAATTCTCCAGAGGCAGAATGCTGGCAAGTACAGGAAAATTTAAAACTCTGGAGGTTTAAAACATACTTGTAACTCTTCTATCAAATGATTTAGTTCAGGCAGGGGTTTTATAGAGCTCAATTCTAATATTAGACAAATCAGTCCACTTATCTCTAGCTGACCTATTTGTTCATCCATCCAAGTCATTATCATAATCTCTCTATAGCTTCTGTGTTCTGTAAGATAATTAGCACATATGGAATCCATTTGTTGTGGGCAGTACAACCTGCTTGACGATAAGTTTAATTAACCTAAATATTACATTTATGAAAACATTTTTCCTCCAAGACAAGTGGCCGGTAATTAAATAAAACAAGTAAGATGTACCTTGATGATAGTAGTCAGGCAAACGCAAAACCCTCCTCATTCCAGGTGTGTATTCTGTTCTATACAGCAATGCTAGAGACCTCTTTGCTACATCATTGAGTATATCCAGTATTTTATGGAGGTCTATCCAGATGGCTGTGCAGTGATGATGTCTACTCAACCATTATACTATATTAGCGCCTTCATGTATTTTTAAATGATATTTGAAAACTGTGTTCACAAAATAGGAACTGTGTACTGCAGGAAATATACAAATGCATGTATTTATGTATTTATTATATATACATATTTTGCATATTCATGATTACATATGAAAATATGTATTTCCCATACATAAATATATATGCACATCTATATATTTTTACCATATGATATAGAAGGCCAGTTTTCTTCTTTAGGATTGCTGCTTAAACAGCTTTGACATGAGCAGGAAAGTTAAGGAGGGTAGTAAACACTTCACTTGAGTTTTTCAGTAGCCTTTCTTTTTCTTTTCACATTTTTTATTGTGCCTTATAGTTACACATAATGATGGGATTTGTTGTTACATGTTTGTACATGCACACAACATAACAATATAATTAGACCAATATCACTTTCACTCCCCAGAACTTCCCCCTCAGTAACTCTTTTAAGTTCACTTCTACAAACATAACTGCTCATATGGAATGGAAAAATCACATGATTTTCCAAGAGACAGAATAACATTAGTTGTCAAAGAAACCAAAATATGGATGGTATGGCCATACCTTTCTCTTGAGGAAAGATATATCATATCTTCTTTAGCAAGATATTTATATTTTCCTGGTTCCAATATGTGACCTCACCCCAAAACTGTTTTGGGGTCAAGCAATTCTAATTTTCCTCTAAACGTTTTCCTTGCAGGAGATAACAAATTATGTGTCCTGTGGGCCAAATCTAGCTTTGTCATCTATTTTCAGAGAGAACCACAAAGTAAGAATGTTTTTACATTTTTAAATTCTTTTTTTTTTAATTTGTTTTTTGTACCAGGGATTGTTGTTAAAATAAATAAATAAATAACATGACTTGGGATGTAGCTCAGAGGTATCAGTGGTAGAGTGCTTGCTTAGTTTGTCAAAGCCCTGGGTTTAAGCCCAGCACTTCAAACACAAAATAAAACAAAAACAAAGGAGAATATTTGACTAAAACAAAGCCTAAATAAACTCTTTACTATCTAGGCCTCTACAGAAAAAGCTTCTCAATGCCTCTTCTAGGAGTTGACTTAAAAATTCTTACTCACTGTACACTTGCTTTGTCCCTTCTAAAGAGATGGTCCTTTATTTAAAATATTTTAAAGGATAATATGAGGCTTACCTTCTTGCCCTAAGTAAGAGATAATTTTCTTCCCAAGTGAAAAAACTTTTCCCTATAGGTAGGCATTGTGGCACACACCTAGCCACTCAGGAGGCTGAGGCAAGAGAATCACAAGTTCAAGGCCAGCCTCAGCAACTTAATGAGACCCTGTCTCAAAATTTAAAAAAAAAAAAATGAGAAGGAAAAAAATGAAAAGATCTGGGGATGGAGTTCAGTGGTAAAGCACCCTGCGTTCAATTCCCAGTACCATTCCCAAACAAAACAACAACAACAACAACAAAAAATTTTTTTTCTCTATAAACAATGCTTATTTGTCCATTTCACCCAACTGTAGGAAGGCTCTTTTCCATTTCGGATAAATCCAAGATACAAATTTGTGGGAAGCCGTTCTCGCATGTGATTGGGCACCTCCCTGACTGGGTGTGAGGCGTTCTGGCCAAGCTGTGTCAGAACTAATCCCCACCCTTTTTAGGTGCAAGAGCCCTTCCGTGTGGGGGTGTGACTGACCATTGACCCTGAGACCAATCACTGACCCTGACCTTGGAATGCTGGCCCCCTCGACCTTCATTGGATGGAATTTCCCCCTGAATTTCTTGTTCCCCAATAAAGGCCACTCACTCTCTAGCATGCTCCTTTCTCTCTCTCCTGCTAGTCTCTTGTGTAAACCTCGCTACCCCACCAGTGGCTCAAGGCAGGAGTGGAGAAGGGCCGTCTCTGAACTGGTCAAGAAAAAGATAAATTGAGTTATGTGTCTTTATTTTGATCTCACTAGTTAACTATGCTTAGGACCTCTAGTATGAAGCTAGTGTGCTGGTTGCGTGGCAGAGAAATTCTCAACTTAGGGGCTGGGGCTGTGGCTCAGCAGTAGTGCACTTGCCTGGCATGTGTGAGGCAATGGGTTCGATTCTCAGTTGTTGATAAAGGTTTATCAACAACTAAAAAAAAATATTAAAAAAAACTTAAAAAAAAAGGAAATTCTCAACTTATATGCACATTTACACATGCATACACACAAATACACATGCTTGTGGTTTTCTCCCTAAAGCAAGTCCTTTTAAGGTTTTTTTTAAATATTTATTTTTTAGTTGTAGTTGGATACAATAACTTTATTTATTTTTATGTGGTGCTGAGGATTGAACCCATGGCCTTGCACATGCTAAGCAAGCATTCTACCACTGAGCCACAACCCTAGACCCTTTGTAAGGTTTTTTTTTTTTTTGGTTGGTAGGTTGGTAGGCTTTTTGTCCTGAGAGATTAAAAAAAAAAGTTAAAGTGAAATAACATTATAAGATGAAGATGGGACTAATCATGTCAGTGCACATTGCTTTTCTGCTCATCAACTACCTTACTCTTCTTTTTATTGTTTCTTTTTATCTTCTCTGGGTTAGTGCAAAGGAATTGGTGGTGAATTAAAATATTTGCTTTCAAATGTCAAGGCCATGACAGCTTCAGAGGACCTGAGCCATGGGTGAAATCAATAGCACCTGTACAATCCTGTTCATACCTCTGAGCACTGCAAATTTGTCAGCTCTTATCTGTCCACAGCAGGATTACCGCTTAAACTATGATCTCACTGTTATTGGCATCATTGAGTGGCTTGTAGGTTTGAACCAATTTAAATTGAATTCAGTTCTAAGGGTAGAAAGATCTTGTTCTAGTTGCCTGCTCCTGTACTTGAAAGTGCTGTTTCTTGCCAGGCATGGTGGAGCAGGCATGTAATACGAGTTGTTAAGAAGGCTGAGTCAGGAGGATCTCAAGTTCAAAACTAGCCTCAGCAATTTAGCGAGATCCTCTCTCAAAATATAAAATTGAAAGGGCTGGGGACGTGGCTCAGTAGTTAAGTGCCCATTAGTTCAATTCCCTATACCCCACCAAAAAAAAAAAAAAGTGTTTCTTGTTCTCAAGTCTGGATCCCTTCCCTTTCCTATTTTATTTATACTTCATTTATACCCTACTCTTTCCTTTGTCCTTAGATTTAACTTTTTCTTTCCCTGAGTATGATCCCCAAATATCTATTTTTGGATTTTATGGCCTTTATCATGACTCTGCCTGAGCTCTATGGATACCAGATTAGCCTTGGAACCTTGCCTGTGTCTTCAATTTTAGCTTCTCTGATACAAATTCTTTTCTGTATTTTTTGTCTATACAGTGAGATTGTTGCAGGAGGTGAATATCCATGTACACTGTCCATGGTTCTGAATCACCATTGAGCTGAAACATTGTTTTGTGTTGTGATCTGCCCATACTCCTATCATCCTGCTCTCCAGCCTGGTTCACAGTCCTGGCCTCCGAATTCTATTCTGCTACACCAAACAAGATCACTATTTAAGGATGCAAATGGCCTGTAGGAAAATGCTCTGTGGAGGCAATAAAATAGTGAACTGGGTCTGTGGCTGCCACATGATTATATTTTCATATAACCAAATGATGCCTAAAACCAAAGACCACAGCTTGAAAGAAAATGTTATGTGTGGATGCGACTTTTAGATCTTTTTATCCTAAATTTTGTTTTCTGATCTCTTCTATTTTACTTTTTAACTGCTGGTGCACACTAAGTGCTTTATACACAAACTATCATTATAGTTCTTTGCAGAGGATTTTTATATTCTTTTATTATTTCAGGGACAGAGAAAATCTAAGGAAATTATATTTAAGTAAGTTTGCTACAGATAGCAAACTTACTTAAATAAGAAATAAGCTTATTTAAAATAAGCAATCAAGTTATTAATAGAAGATGATTTTTCTTTCTTTTCCACAAGTTGCCCTGACTGGCCTCAAGCAAGCACCTGGCCTCAAGTGATCCTCTTGCCTCAGCCTTTCAAGTAGCTGGGATTGCAGCTACTCACTACCATGCCAGGGTAAAGTTGTTGAGAATGGTAAATGGATCAGAATCTAGATATTCACATCTTCTTTATCTTCAGAAAAAAAAAAGACGGACATAAAGAGAATAAAGTTATATAAGAGGAGAAAGTAAAGTTTCATTTTAGGCAAACAAGGTTGGCCATAATTTGATAATCATTGAAACTGCATTATAGAGGGGCTGGGGTTGTAGCTTAGTGGTAGACCACTTGTATCACACACGTGAGGCACTGAGTTTGATCCTCAGCATCACATAAAAATAAATAAAATAAAGACATAAAAAGACTTATTTGTTAAAAAAAAAAAAGAAAGAAACTGCATTATAGATACTTTGAAGTTCCTTATGTACATATTTGCTCCATGTTTGTACATGTTTGGAAAACTCCATAAAAAAGGTTTCAAAAGTTGCTTTAAATCATTGGAGGAAAAGATTAATGAATTAAATTATACTACATCTATACAATAAAATACCAGATACAAGCTGGGGATTAGCTCAATGGTAGAGTGTATTCATAACCTGCTCAAGGCTCTGGGCTCAATCCCCAGAATATCTCTCTCTCTCTCTCTCTCTCTCACACACACACACACACACACACACACACACACAGAGTCAGTTACATATTAAAATTACTTCTAGACTGTTTTATATAATGATGCTTATAGTATAATTGTTTCATAGTAACATAGTTATTAAGAGCACCAAAAATTCTATTTAGCTAGGGTCAAATCCCACTCTACTACTACTATATGATATTGTCTTTTTTTTAAATTTGCAAGATTAATAATACAATCTGGGATTAAAAAATAAAACATTTTAAAAATGCAGAGATAAATAAAGTATAAAGAGCTGTGTGTGTTTTTTTTCATTCAATGTAATGGCCCTCCTTAGAAGTAATATCATTATCAGTTTTGTAGTGTTGGGGCTCAAAAATATGGCATCTTGTCATGTGTGGTATTTTAAGATGAAGAAAATGAGGAAAGTTCAGAAGTGGGAAGGTCATTCCTAGACCTTTTTGACCTTTCTTTCCCTGAGGTGGACCATACAAAATCTCTCTAACCTACCTTCCCTGATAGTCATAAACCCTCATCCCAGAGGAGTTCTCCCTATACTCCAGGCCAAGGAGAATCTGAACAGATAGGAGTTGTTAAATGTCTTCCAGTTTATCATCATTAGATCATATACCTTTCTCCTCCAACTCTACACCTGCATGACTATCCATAAAACACACATTATTTCCCTGAGTTTTTGGATCTTCATTTTTGAAGGATCATACATATGTAAAATAAATTTATGGGGATTTTCTTTTGTTAATTGGTCTTATAGGGATATCAGCCAAGAACCTTGCAATGAGTGAAGAAGAGATATTCTTATTTTTTTCTACTACAGTGGGCACTATCCCTGTAAAACCTTTTTTAAAAATATGAATTAATATTGATGTGTTAATGTAGAAATACTTGGTTCTATTAATGGCATATGTGTTTACATATTTTGTAATGTTTTTCTGCCTACTTATTTATTTATATTGGGGTGCTTTGCAGGACATGCAACTAAATCAATCAGGGTCATTCCAAGTGAATTTGGGCTGACTAAATAAAGACACAAATACAGAAAGTATCTTTTTCTTAGGGTTCAGTGACCGCTCCTCAGCCATAGCTCCCACAAGGGGGCAAGGCAGGCAAGAAAGAGAAGGAGCATGCCTATAACATGGGTTTTATTAATGGAGGGAGCTAATCCATGGAATATTCTATCCAAAAAAGGGCAGAAAGGTAGGATTACAACAAACAGGTGAGTATAATTCAACCCCTCAGGTGATGCCCACTCCCAGAGCTGCAACTTTCTTATCCGAGCAGAGGTAAAGTCCAGTTGCATTGCGGGGTAAAATACCAGTCCAATAGCTCTTACTCAGGACTTAAAGGTGTGTGCATAGCTCCTGGTCAGGGTGGCCCCAACAGTGCTTTACCATTGAGCTACCTCCCTAGCCCTTGTTATTTCTTATTTTGAGATGGGGTCTCATTAAGTTGCCCAGTCTGGCCTTGAACTTGCAATCTTCCTACCTCAGCTGGGACTGCAGGTACATGCCACCATGCCTGGCTTTCCAACTGATTTTTTAAAAAAATATTTATTTGTTTATTTATTTTTTTAGTTCTCGGCGGACACAACATCTCTGTTTGTATGTGGTGCTGAGGATCGAACCCGGGCCGCACGCATGCCAGGCGAGCGCGCTACAGCTTGAGCCACATCCCCAGCCCCTCCAACTGATTTTTAATCTTATTATATTTGGAAGATGGTAATAGTCATTAAATAGGAATTTGCTTCCTCTATTTAAAATATCTACTTCATCTGGGTATGGTGGTACACTCCTATAGTCCTAGCAACTTGGGAGGCTTCAGGCAAGAGGATCACAAGCTTGAGGCCAATCTCAGTAACTTAGCGAGACCCTGTCTCAAAAAAAAAAAAAAAGAGCTGGGTTGTAGCGCAGAAGTAGAGCACCTCTGGGCTCAAACCCCAGTATTAATTAATTAATTTAAAAAAATACCTACTTAAGGCTTGGGGATATACTGCAGTGGTATAATTCTTGCCTAGCATGTGCCCTAAGCTCTGGGTTGGATCCCCAGCTCTAAAAACAAAACAAAACCTATTTCTTTTAAGAGTAGATCTGTTGTCTCATTATTCTAATGACAATATTTGAGCCTTCCTGTGTCCTGTTATAGAAAATAAAACAAAGGATACAATTTCAAAGATAAAAGAAAATATTTGTCATCTGTCATTACCACAGGCAGTAGTGATTTGGAAATAGTTCTCTAGATTTTACAGTCATGATTCAGAGCTACTGGCCTCATTATTTATAGCCTCACGTGAAGAATCAAGTAACTTTATTTTGGGTCATCCATGTTCTCGAAGCTGCCTGTCAGTTGACCCTGTTGCTTTTATTGAGCAATTACTGCAGTTACAGCACTGGCAAGTACATAAACAATTAGATCTGATTTGATTAACAATAGTGACAGCACAAAGCCACTCCATAATATTGACATGTCAAAACCTTAAAACATTTATTTTGAGACAGGGTCTCACTAAATTTCCCAGGCTTCCTAAGTGGCTGGGATTACAAGAGTATGCATCACTGCAACCTTTCAACACATTGACTTTTTTTTTTTTGTATCAAGAATTGAACTCGGGCTGGGGATGTGGTTCAAGCGGTAGCGCGCTCGCCTGGCATGCGTGCGGCCCGGGTTCGATCCTCAGCACCACATACAAAGAAAGATGTTGTGTCCGCTGAAAACTAAAAAAAAATATATTAAAAAATTCTCTCTCTCTCACTCTCTCTCTCTCACTCTCTCTTTAAAAAAAAAAAAAAAAAAAGAATTGAACTCTTGGGCTGGGGATGTGGCTCAAGTGGTAGCGCGCCCATGCCTGGCATGCGTACGGCCCGGGTTCGATCCTCAGCACCACATACAAACAAAGATGTTGTG
Organism: Marmota flaviventris; assembly: GCF_047511675.1. Lineage (NCBI taxonomy): Eukaryota > Metazoa > Chordata > Mammalia > Rodentia > Sciuridae > Marmota > Marmota flaviventris. Next base: position 57,987,714 of record NC_092503.1, read on the forward strand.
TCCGCCGAAAACTAAAAAATAAATATTAAAAAAAAAAATCACTTGGTGAGGCACATGGACAGTAAACTAACCTCTATATGGTAACATATGTATGCAAAATAGACTCCAGACAGACAGTGGGCCCTAACTCATGTAGAGATGAGCTTAGTCTTGAAGAAAGAGTGGTAGTTAAGATAAATGAGATTGGAAGAACATTCCAGGGAGACGCACCTTATGGGTATAGCTGTGATGTGTGAATGCAGGATATAGTTGGAGAACAAGTATTTTTTCACCATTGGAGTCAAGGTTCATATAGCAGAATATTGGAAGATGGTCAGGCTGAAAATGGGATGGGTCAAAATGGCTTTTTATGTCATTTCACTAATCTGAAGTTGATTCTGAATGGAATGAAGACTACCATTGACAGATTTTAAATTGGGGAACAATGTGATTTAATAGTAGAAAGATTTCTGGGTAGGAGTATAACCAAAAGCTCAGTAGTTGCGCCCAGTGCCAATTAATGCCAATTTAATAATGAGAACACAGTTTTGAGAAAAAAAAAAAGAAAAAGAAGTTTTATTGCTTTAGCAAAGGAGAAACACTCCGGTCCTAAAGGCTGAGTCTCTCCATCAGGAGGGACGGGGTGGGGGATGGGGTTTAAAGGAACTCTTCAAGGGTTACATTCCATTTGTGCTCTGGTGGGGTGCGGGGTCCCAGGGCACCCTGGTGGCCTGTTACGATTCACTTGTTAATTTGGGAGACATTTACTTCCCAGCTCCTCAGCAGGCATCTCCTTCCTGTAGTGGGTGTGTTCAAGGGCAATTAACTATGGGAAGAAACACTAACTCTGTCTTCCTAATCTTGTTAGGGAGGGGGAGAGGGGAGAAGAGAGAGGAAAAAAATGTTCTTTTAAAAAATAAGCCTTAGAGCAATGAGGGGTATATTCAGAAGGTGAAGGGACTACTGTTATAGGAGCAGCATGAAAGATTGATTGCAAGGGATGAGGCTGGCTCAGGGGAATCACACAGGATACTACAGCTATTATCCAAAGAGGCATTGATGAGGGTCCAATTGTTGTCATGGTGATAAAGACAGAAATTAGAGGTTAGATACAAAATGCTTAATAGGGGTAGTGGGGGCTGGGTTTGTGGCTCAATGGTAGAGCGCTTGCCTAGCATGTGTGAGGCACCACATCAAAATAAATAAAATAAAAGCATTGTGTCCACATACAACTAAAAATATTTTTTAAAAAAATAGGGATAGAGGAAGCAAAGAACCTTGAGAACTTATCAGATGTAGGGGTGAACAATTCGAAGATGATGCCATGATTTCCAGCTTATGCATTTGGATGAATGTAAATAAAGATTGGTATAAGTAATATAGAGTAACAAAATAATGGACTTTGTTTTTTGTGGTGGCCCAGCATTTCAACTCCCTTTCTTTTTGGGGGCAACTCTCCATATTATGAGTTTTAGCTCTTGTCAGAGGTCACTTCCCACTATAGAAACTGAAAATCAGACTCACTTTCCTAGCTTCCTTTGCAGCTAGGATAGAACTACCTCTAGATTCGGCTGATTAGATGTTCTGGCTCCAGAGTTTGAATTGGAACCAATGATATAAATAATCCACTCTTGTGGTAGCAGTGACAGTGAAGCCAGATTTAAAATTAGGTAGTCAGTGTAGTTAGGTAAATCGGGTCTAATATCGAGTGAAATCTAAAATGGAGGCCGTGTGGAGAATGACTCGGGAAAACACAGGACAACTCATGGAATGTTAATGAAGTCCCAAAAGGCCCTAGGCCAAAGTCCACCTCAAAGAAATGTTAATGAACAGCCCCCATCAAAAAGGTGCTGACTCAGAAGTCCTTCCTGACCAGATTACTTTTTGGCCCACCTGTGTCCCACCCCTCGGGCCTTCCAACCCACATTCCATCACCAAACCTATAAAAGGGGAACACATTTGCCCGCCAACTGGATTCCACCTCTTGGGTCCCCTTCTTCCTCCGGGAGAAGTCTTTTCTGCTGTCCTTTAATAAACTTCTAATTTCTACTCTGACCTTGCCTCGGCGTGCTCTCTGGTGTTATTCTTCAACATTGGGGAAGCAAGGACTCGTCACCGGTCAACAGCGGTAACAACAGTAATAGCCTTTCTGCTGTGTTGCTGTCAGCAGCTAACAGCTGGTAGCCTCTGTGTGGTTGTGGTGCTTGGCATTCACCATCAGTACTGTCACGTGGTTTGTGTGGAGTGATCCTGGTTGTCACCCCAACTGCTCTCCAGATTCCAAACTTGGCTGTCTAGGCTTTCTAGTGACTCCCCTTCAGTTTTAATCAGTCAGAGTAAGTTCCTCATGCTTGCAACTAGGTCTCTGATGGATATTAGCAAAGTTAGAGGGTGAAGTCATGTGCTGCTGTGGAGAAAATATTACTGTGTTTTTGTATGGCCAGAACTTTGTGAACAAATTTTACTGAAACTTGGTTCTAACAAGCCCTGAAAGGTGATTTCTGACTAACTAGATAGAGAACTCCAGAAAGATTTACCTAGGGAGGCACAAGTTTACAGTTCAGTGGGGGCTGAGAGCAAGGACTCCAGGCATCCCCTGGGTTATAAAGCTAGAGACAATGGTCTTATCTTTCCTAAGAGACATGTTTACTTGAGAATTCAGTATTCTTTCAATCCATCTCCAAAGAGATTTCAGTAAGGAAGAGACAGAGAGCTGTAACTCTTTCTTTTACATTTTTCTCTCTTTTTCAGCATTCTTTTCCAAAAACACAAGATTTGCATTTGTAGTGTTTGCCTTTTGTTACATTATCCCAGTGGAAAGAATCAGGGGATGGGGAGCCATACAATTGTTATTTGCTTTTAAGTTAATAATTGGTCTTTACTTCAGGAACCTCATGTGTGCATTTAAGATAATATCAATTAATATGGCTAGATAGGAGGGAATAGTGAATATGTCCATGAATCTGGGGATATCAATGGGCTGAAGGCAGCAGTTTTCGAGACATAATAGAGGAAGGATAAGGATATTGAAAATTTGAAGTAGTGACAACAGATTAAAAACTGGTGGCACTAAGAAAAAGTTGTACTGTGTTTTGGTTTGGATGTGAGGTGTCCCCCAAAAGCTCATGTGTGAGAGAATGCAAGAAAGTTAGGAGGAAAAATGATTGGGTTGTGAGAGTCTTAACCCAATCAATAAATTAATCCCATGATAGGGATTAACTGAGTGCTCTGAAGTGGTGGGTGTGGCTGGAGGAGGTGGGAATTGGGGACCTGGCTTTGGGGTATATATTTGTATCAGGCAAGTGGATATCTCTCTCTCTGCTTTCTGATCACCATGTGAGCTGCTTCCCTCTACCACACTCTTCCTCCATGATATTCTGCCTTACCTCTAGCCCTGAGGAATGGACCCGGCCTTCTATGCACTAAGACCTCTGAAACCATGAGCCCTCAAATAAACTTTTCCTCTTTTACAATTGTTCTGGTTGGGTCATTTAGTCACAGCAGTGAAAAAGCTGACTAAAACATACTGGTAGAGGACTGATAGCTGGGGAGAAACTAACAAAGAACTGAGAGCTTGAGACCTGTAAAACATACATCCCTGGGGACAGGTTCTAAACCACTAATCAGTACATTAGAATATGAACAAATTTCCCCTTAACCTCATTTATGTTAATAAATATTTTTGTTCCTGTACTTGCCAGGTACTGTGCATGGTCCTGAGGAGGTTACTGGTTTAACAAAAATACACACCCCAGTGAAGCTTCCAAGATAAAAAAAAAAAAAAGTTCTAGAGGGCTGGGAATGTAGATGAGGATGAGTGGTAAAGTGCTTGCTTAGCTCTTGTGAGGTTCTGAATTCAATTCCCAGCACTGCAGGAAAAAATAGTTCTGGGGATGGATACTTGTGGAGTGCCGCAGTCCGGCTGCAGCAAAATAACCGGGGAGTGACGAGCAACTTGTGGAGATTCATACAGCAGGAGTGGGAGCCCTTTATTGAAGGACAGGAGCAGTATTTATACATTCCACACAGCTTATCTAATTAGCATAAACTAGATACATCAGTCAACCAATAAGGAATCTCCACACTTAATAGCTCGCTTTTGTTACTTCTCAAACCACTCCCTCTGGCATTTTGCCAGGCACCATCCAGACTTGTTTACGAACTCTAACATTCCCCTGGCAAAATGCCAGGTGTTATTTTGACTTGTTTACAGACTCTAACAGTGGAGAGTGGTGACTTGGCCCTTGGTCTGTGACTGTCTCTGGGCTATGGCTGCTGGGAACTGCTCTGGGAACTTCCTGTGTCAAGGTGCAGGACAAGAATGCCCAGTTGCAAGGTACAGAACTATCAGTCTTGACCCTGAGTACCTCGTGATCCTTTTGCAGCCCAGCTACTGGGGATAGAGAATTATGAGCATAGTAAGATAACTATAATTTCTTACAAGCACATTGATGTTCAAGACTGACTGCTTTGAAGAAACTTTTTCACAGAAAGGCTTTTGATGATAAAACCTATATAATAAATGTGCTGAGCTAGCTCAGGGTCATTGTTCCTCCATTAAAGGATGGTGTCCCATCTGGTCCCAGCTTTCTCTCTATAAGTGTTTTTCTTTCTTAATCCCCTGTTTCCCCTTGATGGTTTCTCAGGTTTGGCTGTGCAGGTCACAGCAGATAGTGGTGACAGTTGCACAATAATGATCTGGTAAACTTACATTATGTGAGTTTCACCACAATTTTTTTTTTTAATAAAAGGACCTCTCTGATAAGGAGAAATTGGAACAGAAGGAAGTGAAGAAGTGAGCCATGTGGACATCTGAGAAGCTCAAGAAGAGATTGACAGGATAATGGTAGCTCCCCCAATTACTAGAACATAGTTAACCCCAATTCAGATTCAGGGAAGCTGGGAACAGTGGCTCGCACCTGTAATTCCAGCAGCTTGGGAGGCTGAGGCAGGAGGATCATGAGTTCAAACCAGCCTCAGCAACAGCAAGGTGCTAAGCAACTCAGTGAAACCCTGTCTCTAAATAAAATATAAAATAGCACTGGGATGTGGCTCAGTGGTTGAGTGCCCCTGAGTTCAATCCCCACTACTTCTCCCCCTCCGCCTCAAAAAAAAGATTCAGGGAAATAAAAATTATAAAAGTGTTTACAAATTTTTTGTACCTTTGTTCAAATTAAATTCCAGAAGTGTGCTTTGAATTCTGCAAAGGCCACTCTTCTATGTTGGGAGAATCTGTTTCCCACTTAGGACCCTCAGGTCTCTTTGTCCTGGGAATAATAAACACGTTTAATGTATGTTGGCTGCTTTTTTGTGGCTCATGAGCCAGGGTACTTACACTGAGTGTTGTATCTATGAAAGTGGGAGAGGTGGTGGAGAAAGAAGAGGATTTCACCATCAAATATTCAGTGGAAGAGAATGCCAGAATTAACTAGCAGTGATGTGAATTAGGTTAATATGACAACAGCATCAAGTCCTCATTATTGGAGACAGTCTCAGCACATGGCAATCACAGAAGAGCCTCAGAAGGAAACACATGCCTTCAAACAGGTAGGTCAATCTAAAAAGCCATGTTCAGTTCTTTTCACCTTAGCCTTGCTTGGGGTCTGAACCCTGTATGTACTTCATGGATAAGCCAGAGATATGGCCAAATTTAAATGCAAAATTGGGGTTCTCCTGTTTGGGCTTATCTTTTCAGAATTTCCCTACAAACTTTGTAGGAGTTGTTTTCCTGTTTGAGCTAGTGAAACGGTGATTTTTCTACTTTAATTGTAACTATCTAATGCCAACTGGGATCTGACCCACTTCCTGCAAGAATAAGAAATTCACCTGTTGTCCCTTCTTTCAAATGTTGACTCCCATTTAGTTTTTGCCTGCTTTGTTCCTTTTCCAGTGCCTTCAGGTAGTTACTTTTAACATTTTTTCCAGAAGGTTTTTATTTTTTATTTTTGAGAGGATCTTGTTTCAATAGGAATGTAAAGGTCGGGCGAACATCGGAGGAAAAGACCACCAAGAGACTGTCTCATGCAACAGCAAAGGGTTTATTGGGGGTCCAGCATGCTGGGGCTCAGAGCTCACTTCAGAGGAGCAAAGAACAAAGAGCCCCGGGAACAACTTGAGCAGAGCTTATATACATTCTTTGGAGGGGGCAGGGACTTTACATACATCATAGCATCCTTTAGCAAATCATCACATACCACGGGAAAATCAAATAACAACTCTAAAACATGAATAGCACATTCACTGGCGGGAACAGGTCGGGTGGGGGTGATTGGTCAGTACTAAGATGGGTATATATTTAAACTGATTGGTTTAAGCCCTGAGGTGTGTACGTGCGGGACTGCATGGTTTCTGAGGAAAGGGGGTTGTTCTCGTTGAGCAACTAGGTGGTCAGGGGAGATTTCGACACACATCTAATGGGCAGTTCCGGGAATTGTTTTATGCTTTCACAATTTTCAGGTCCCAGGAGAACAAAACTTAATCTTACTTCAGAAATGTGTAACTTAACAGAAGAAAGACTTTAGAGAATCAAGTTTTATCCTTTACATTTTAGCTTCTTCAACCTTTCAGGAACAACATGGTCATGTCTCTTATCCAGCTTTGACTCCTCAGTTGATCACCGTAGTTACTCCCTTGCAAATACCTAAATTTCTTTTTTTTTTTTAAATACAGTAAGCATTTTTGAGAGAGAGAGAGAGAGAGAGAAAGAGAGAGAGAATTTTTAATATTTATTTTTCAGTTTTTTTGGCAGACACAGCATCGTTGTTTGTATGTGGTGCTGAGGATCGAACCCAGGCCACACGCATGCCAGACGAGCGAGCTACCACTTGAGCCACATCCCCAGCCCCTAAATTTCTTTGCTTCTTTTGCCTCTCATTATACTCACCTGGAAATCCCCAGGCTTAATCAAATACAACTTTCCATCTGGTCCAGAACTACATCCAAGAAGCCAAATTTGGCTATATAAAAATACAAATGCTAACTTAGTCTCATTTTAAATGAATGACAAAGCAGAACTGCTATACTTCCTTAGTTGATCCCATCTCTTATTTCCTTAAGTAACTATCTCATACTGCTTTGTCTTTCCACTAATTCCAGTGCTTCACTCTCAGCTTGCCACTTATTTAATGAGTATTCATATATCCCCACCAGTACATCTGCCAATTGTGTGCTTTTATACCAATAAATTTTGCCTTTTCTCCTATGACATTGGTATCTGTCCAACTTCCTAAAGTCTCCCTTGAGCACTGGGTCCCATCCTTACTTCCCTATTCACAAAGAGCCATTGTCCTCTCTTTCTCTCTTTTATTATTCACTCCCCTCCATACCTTAATATTTCTATCCATATATAAACATGTTATAATATTGCCCAACTTAAACTATAAATGAAACCTACCAGTTTTCTACATGATCCTCCAGTTAGTGCCCCATTTTCTGCATTCTCCTTTAAAATCAAATTAATTGCTGGGCTCAGTGGTTCGCAACTGAGTTCGCAACTGGCTCGCAACTCAGGAGGCTGAGGCAAAAGGATTGCAAGTTTCAGGCCATCCTTGGCAACTTAGTAAGACCCTATCTCAAAATAAAAAACAAAAAAGGGCTGCAGATGTAGCTTAGTGGTAGAGCATCCTGGTTCAATCCCCAGTACCAGAGAGAGAGAGAAAATTGTGAAAGAATTACTCAGACTACCATTACTTCTTCACCTTGTATTCTCTCTGTTGTTGTTATTATTATTATTTACTGGGGATTTCACCCAGGGGTACTCAACTACTGAAATGTACCCCCAGCCTTTTTTTATGTTTTATTTTGACACAGTGTCTTACTAAGTTGCTTAGGGCCTTGTTAAGTTGCTGAGGCTGGCCTCAAACTTGTGATTCTCCTGCTTCAGCCTTCTGTGTTGCTGGGATTACAGGTGTGAACTACCATGCCCAGCATTTTCTGTCTTCAAAAAATTAGTAAGTAAAACATTTATATAAATTCAAAATTTAGATGTTATAAGAGGGTACCCAGTGTTCCTGTGTCCCAATAAACTAGTTTTTCAACTTGGAGGCAACAGTGTTAGCAGTTAATCAAAATATGCAATATACATACAGTTATGTAGTCTTTTTTTTTTTTTTAAAGAAAGAGAGAGCCACATTCCCAGCCCCAGTTATGTAGTCTTTTTTCCCCCCAAATGTTAACACAGTATGAATTTCCTTCTGTACTTTGATTTTTACCCCTACTTAACAATACATCCTGGAGATTATTCAATATCAATAGAGTCCTTTCTGTATAAAATATAAAGCATTTTTTCATTATTTTTATGATTCTTGGTGACATATGATATATCACAATTTCACCAGTTCTTTATCACCACTACAAACAATGATATAAAAATCAACTCTATATCTGTTGTTTTGTATAAATTTAAATATATCTATAGGATAAGATTTATGTTGAATTGTTTGATCAGAAATATGTGCATTTGAATTTGGATAGATATTGCCAAATTGTCCTCCAAATGGGTTATATAATTAAAACTCAGCAGTCATATAGGAAAGTGGTTCCATTTTCCATTAAATCTATTCCAATCAGGTTTTATAGTCATAATTCCATCAAAACCACAAGCTTCTAGGGTATGAAACCTCTATGTTGCCAAACCCAATTTTTTATTTCAATTTTCTTACTCTAACAGGAGCATTAAAATACTTGACAAGTTTTCTTCACGTGATTTGGATCCACCAACTTTCCTGATTGCTCCTCCTTATACTGCTTTGCTAGATCCACCTCCACTTGCCTATCTGTAAATGTTGGATGTCTTATTACCTCAAATTTCTCTATCTCTTATCTTCCCTAAGTGATTCCTTCCTGTTGTATGGTTTTAATACAATCCACTGCTGACAACTTTTTTTTGTTTCTTTGTTTATTGTGGCATACTGGAGATTAAACTCAGTGACACTTTATCACTGAGCTACCTTCCCAGTCCTTTTTAGTTTTTATTTTTAGACAGGGCTTTGCTAAATTGCTGAGGCTGACCTTGAATTTGCAATCCTCCTGTGTCACATGACTGGCTCTTCTTACATATCTAATAAACATCTAAAAATTTAAGGGACTCTGTTTCCTCTGTACCCCAACCACTCTTCTTCTGGTATCCTCCATATCAATAACTGGTGTCTCCATCACCTGGTAACTCAGGACAAAAATCCTTAGAAGTCTTAAATTTTTAATGACTCTTTTTTTTTTTCTTCCTATCCTCAGTAAATTCTTAAAAGCCATAATTTCTCACCACCTTTACTAAAATAATTCTGGTCCAAGACACTGTCATCACTCACTGGGCTCTTAGCTTGCATCCTTATAGCCCCTAAGTTTGCTCTCTATTCAATAGCAAGGATAGTATTTTTAAAAATGTACATTTTTTACATCAGTCCACCAGTTCAAATCATTTAGTGGCTCATCAAACTCTCCTAAGCTATCCTACCACTTCTGTTGACCAAATTTCCTAGCTCTTTCACCCCGGCCGCATCTACTCTTATTATATTAGGCTTTGCACTATTCCTCAAACAGTCCAAGCTCTTTCCCACATTGTGATTTTGAATTTGTGATTCCTCATTTTTTTTGTGTGTGGGGGCATGGCACTTTTAAATAGCTAACATCATATTATTTATCCTTATCCTTATTTCTGTATTTTATGTTTTCTGTAATGGAATATAAATCCACAAGGACAGGGTATTATCTGTCTTATTTAATGCTATATCTCCAGCACCTAGAACAGCGCCTGGAACAGATTAGACACACAAAAAATATGAGTTCAAGTGTACATATCGTAATCTGTTTCTGCTATATCTTTTACCTCTCTTCCATCTCCACCAAAAGCTCTGACTTGTTATTTTCTTCTGGATAAAGGTAGTGTCTTATATTTATTGGTATCTTTTTCAGTACAAATTATAGTTCAGCATCTATGCCATGTGTTGCACATATGATGAAATAGGGATTCGTACAAATGAAGAGGTATTGGAAAGATGAAATCCCATTTCCTTTAATTTCATTGTCTGATGGCATCTTCCAAAAATGTTTGAAGTTATAATCAATAATAGGGCTGGGGGAGCTGGCTCAGTGGTACAGTGTGTGCTTACCATGTATGAGGCCCCAGGTTCAATCCCCAGCACCAAAAATAAATAAATGAGTAAAGAAAAAGCCATAGTGGTTGTTAACATAATTTTGCCTGCCAAGTAACCCTGGCATACGTTAAGATAATCATCCAAGTGTTTTGTCCTCATCACTAACACCTGGATTGTTTTTCTTTCTTTTTCTTTTTCTTTTGTAGGGTCTCATGCATGCTAGGCAAGCACTCTACCACTAAGCTATGCCCTAGCCCATTTTCTTCTCTTTTAAACAACTCCTCTGATTTTCTTTTTTGAGGTGGTAGGGAAAGAACCCAGGGTCTTGCACATGCTAGGCAAGGGGTCTACCACTGAGTTATACCCAGCCACCAGACTGTATCCTAACTGATGCTTTGATATGTTAACAGTTTTTGAGAAAACACAAGTACATTCTGGCTGGTCCATCTTGTCTGAGCATTTAAACTCTTTCCTCTTTCCTCATGGTGTGGGGACCTGCATTTCTTGCTGCTGCCTATGACACACTGTGGTCTATAAGTACCCAATTCTGTATTTGTCCATCTCTTTCTTCAGTCTCTTGGCACCTTCTGCCTTTATCTATTCTTGTACATGGGTGTCTTTTTTTCCCCAGAAAATATTATCCCATTGAAAGTGATTTTATGTAAATTAAACCTGCACAATGTAGATGTGGAAAACCTGTACTCAGATGCATTTATGAAATGGATGTAGCATGGGATTATTCCACACTCCAGACTCAGGCTACTTAGAAACACAGCATGTGCATATGAACAGCAAGAAATATGGTAATATGCATTCATCCGCAGGTCCACTGCATTGAAGTGCAGGAAGGGACAAAAATCAAACATGTATAACAATAAATTCGAATGCCTCAGACCTAGCTTTATGAGAAATGGATGACTCACATTTAAGTACTGTCTCCTCCATTAAAATCTGTCAAAAGGGTTTTGCTGTGGTTGTAGCTCTGTGGTGGAGCACTTGCCTAGCGTGAGATCCTGCATTTGATTTCCAGCACCAAAAACAAAAGTGTGCATAGAACTTTTGAATTCACATTTGTCCCTCAAAAGGTCTTCTGTACTCCTGGACTACCACTGACTTTCAAGTCATCTTCAACTCTTACCCATGTAGTCCATCAACCATTTAGATTCTAGATTCTGCATCCTGATAATCCACAGTGCTTATCTTCATCTTCATTACTCACTTCTACCTTAATATGCTATATTTCCACTCACCTATATGATTGCAGTAGCCTCTTAGCTCATCCAGCTGTACTATTCTTTCTCACTACACTCTTGATGATGTTACCCCTCACTGCTTTTTAAACTGGCTTCAAGCTCTTAAAGCATGTCATTCATGGCTAAGTGAAATCAGGCTAAACATGTAAGCCTTAATTCTCCAATTACCCATAAGCCTCGGCTAAATCAGCTATTAATGCTCAACAAATATCAGCTGTTATTATTTGTTGTTAAGCAGATTGTCCTGCTCATTTCTATTCCCCATGTGTAAATGTGACCTGCTTTAAGGCATGAAATCTCCCCGATTCTCCCCCACCCCACCCTGAAAGTGGTGCCTCTCTCTCACATCCCCAGGTTCATTAGTAAAACTTGAAGGATTTCTCTACAATTTACTGTATATTATTATCACAATTACATGTGTCTTAACTTTCTAGAAGTTGAACTCCTTGAGAGTATGAAAAATGTCATGCTCTTTATTGTATTTAAACCTCACATGAAAATATATGTGGTGAACTTGGGACTAAGTTACCCATAGAGAATTCACCAGCAGCTTTTATCTAACTGAAATTAAATCTTTAAAAAAGACAGCACTTCACTGAAATGGGGGCAGGGGGAGGAAGCCAAAGTACAAAAAAAAAAAAAAAAAGGCTGCAAATACCCAAGTTCAATGATACCCAAGTTTTATATATGTGTATATTATTATTATATTATTATATATATAAAGGTGGACACAATACCTTTTATTATTGATTGATTGATTTGATTTTTAAAAAAATATTTTTAGTTGTAGGTGGACACAATATCTTTATTTGTTTGTTTTTATGTGATGCTGAGGATTGAACCCAGTACCTTACACTTATGAAGGGAGTGCTCTACCACTGAGCCCCAGCCCCAGCCCCAGCCCCTGATTGATTGATTATATGTGGACTGAGAACTGAATCCAGTGCCTCACACATGCTATGCAAGTGTTCTACCACTGAGCACTGAACTCTACCACCCCAACACTAGTTTTCTTTACACTATTACTTTTAGTAGGAAACAATTTTTCATGCTACTTTCTCAAGTGATCACTACAAGTTTCAGAAAAATCATTTATAAGACTAATTTTTGATCTTATTTATTGTAAAAGTCACAGACTTCTACAAATTCTTTCATGGTTAAGATTTTAAGATTCTCATATAAGTCACATTTTGGATGTTATCTGTGTCTATTGATATCCTAATGCCTTACCAGGGAAGACCCAGTATTGCTTTTATATTAGCAGATACCCTGAAATTTGCAATAGATAAATTAAATTTTGAAACATTTATTGTAAGCATAGCCAAAAGCTTCTACTTTACACAATCAATTTATGTGACTTATGGAAATCCTATCATTTACATTTATCCTAAGAGCTAATACATTTTTAATCCTAACATAATATGAAAGTAGGCTTGCAAGAATCTATTCCTGAAAAAGTTCTGGTGACCTGACATTTCTTTCAGCTGCTGTTAGCATGTACGTCCCACTGTAGACACACAGGGAAGAGAATTGATATGTATGGAGCTGATTCATAGTTAGATATTGATTTTTTTTCTCTAAGTTCTAGGGATCAAACCGAGGGCCTCATACATGTTAGATAAGTGGTGCTTTACCACTGAGCTGCATCTCCAGTTCCTAAAGATTTTAACTTAAATGTCCTCAATATTTGTTGTGTTATCTCAGAACTCAAGAAAATAGAAGTGTTGTTTTTTTTTTTAATTTTTAGTGTGATTAGATTTTTCCAGGACTAATTCTCTCCCATATATTAAGTTAGATGTGACATCTGAAGAGGAAAACATCTTCTACCCTATCCCTTTATTATTTCATGTTAGTCTTAGAGAAGAAGCTTTTGTCATTTATTCACTTTGTGTCATAAGAGAAGTTAAACTATCTTTCTATTGTAGGGACCATGTTTTATACTTCTTGAGAGTAGTATAGAATAAATATCTTCAGTTTATTGGGTAATTTGTCTTTTGGTTGGTTGGAATTCTTCAAGTAAAAATGCTTTATGAGATATGTGCTTTGTGAATATTTTCTTTTTTTTAAAGTTTATCTTTTTTTTTTTTAAAGAGAGAGAGAATTTTTTAATATTTATTTTTTAGTCTTCGGCGGACACAACATCTTTTTGTTTTTGTATGTGGTGCTGAGGATCAAACCCTGGCCACACGCATGCCAGGCGAGTGCGCTACCGCTTGAGCCACATCCCCAGCCCGTGAATATTTTTCTATTATGGAGAAAATGCCTAGTCTTTTTCACAATGATATTGTCTGCTAAGAAGTTTTTAAAAATTAATATCAAATTGTTGCCTTTATGCTTTTTTGCTTTCTGTTTCCTGTTCAAGAAGTCTTTGCCGGGCTGGGTTGTAACTCAACGGTACAGAGCTCACCTAGCACATGCAAGGCCCTGCGTTTGATCCTCAGCACCACATAAAAATAAATAAAAAAGATATTGTGTCCAACTAAAAAATAAATATTTACAAAAAAAAAAAGAAGTCTTTGCCTTCTCCCAGATCATGAAAATAGTATCTTATATTTTCTTCTAAAAGCTTATAATTTTTGCTCTTATGTTTTATTTGTGATCCTTTTTTAATTAACTGGTGTACATGGAGTGGGGGTGGTGGGAGAAAAGGAGGCAGGAAAGGAGACCGAGACAGTGTTTGAGTTCCCCAAGCTTCCTCAGAAGGATAAAGAAAGTCTTTTCTGAGAGCTCTGAGCAACTTCTCATTTCTCATTGGTCTAAATTGTGAACTATGAATGGTCAGCAGTGGTCTGGGATGAGATTAGGCCCCTGAGCTACATGCCCTCAGTGTCAGGGATAGAGTCAACACATGGGCTGTGCAGAAGTGTGAGTACTTGAGTCAAAGTAGGATTATAATTAGGGTTAAGAGGGGGAAAGAAGAGTGGTACCACAGAATTAAAAAGCCTTCAGCCATATCTCAACAAAATGAGATATGTGAGCTCTTACTTGGATTCTGATTCAAATGAGTAAATTGTTAAAAATGTCTTAGACCTATGTCCACAGACCCAGCAACTCGGGATATTGAGGCAAGAACATCAAAAGTTTGATTTTTTTTTTTTTAAATTTTTTAAATTTTTATTTTCTAAAAATAAAAAGGGCTGGGGATGTAACTCAGTGGGAGAGTGACAAAGTGTTCCTGGGTTCAACTCCCAGTACCACATACACACACACACACAAAAAAATGTGTAAGGCAACTGAGAAAATTTGAATATTCTCTGGATATTTGATGTTATCAATTAACTTTAGAAAATATTTTATGTATAATAATTACATTATAATTATTTTGTGGAATCCTTATCTTTGGGAGATAAATAATAAGTATTTATAGGTGAAATGCTATGATATCTGAAATTTACATTACAAAAACTCGGTGTGAAAATGGTAGAATAAATGGGGATATTGACAAAACAAAATTGGTTGGGTGATGAGTTTTATTTTGCTGTTTACTTTTTTTATAAGAAAATTTTGTAATAAAAATATAAAAGTCATCCACCACCCCCTCAAAAAAATGAGGATATATATTGCCACAAAAAATTGACTAGATGTTTTGGATACAACCACGATGCCCATTTTATGAATACTTTTCATACACAATGCATCTTTGATTTGGGTTGTTTAAAATAATGTTATCACTCCTGGGTGCAGTGGCACATATCAGTGGCTCAGGAGGCTGAGGCAAGAGGATCACAAATTCAAAGCCAACCTCAGCAACTTAGCAAGGCCCTAAGCAACTGAGAGATACATGTCTCAAAATAATAATAATAAAAAATTAAAAGGGCTGGGGATGTAGCTTAGTGGTAAATCACCTCTGGGTTCAATCCCTGTACCCCCCCACCCAACCCAAAATCATTTTTTAACAGGTTTGACTAGGCAATAAATCTGTAAAGGTAAGAATTAGAAAGATCTGAGGGGGTATACAATGATAAGTCTTCCTCACATGACTGGCCTTGACACACTCAGAGACCCCCAGGAACAACAGGACCCCCTTTGGACTAAGGGATAAAACCTTTCATAGGCAATAGGAGAACACAGCTAGCTTTTAGTCCTATGGGGCTAACTAATGGTCATATTAGAAAATGAGGAGTTAAAAAGTGAACTAGTTTTTGAGGCTATGGGATTAAAATAACAAGACAGAGGATAAAAGTCTGGGGAAGTCAACTCAGCCTTCTGAGATGATGATGATGATGGTGGTGGTGGTGGTGGTGGTGGTGGTGGTGGTGATGATGATGATTGATACCAGGGATTAAACCTAGGGGAATTTAACCACTGAACCATGTTAGAGTCTGTAAACAAGTCAGGATGGCGCCTGGAAAATGTTAGTAAACAAGTCTGGATGGTGCCTGGCAAAATGCCAGAGGGAGTGGTTTGAGAAGTAACAAAAGCGAGCCATTACGTGTGGAGATTCCTTATTGGTTGACTGATGTATCTAGTTTATGCTAATTAGATAAGCTGTGTGGAATGTATAAATATCGCTCAGGTCCTACAATAAAGGGCTCCTACTCCTGCTGTATCAATCTACACAAGTTATTCGCCCCCCCCTGGTTATTTTGCCCAGCCAGCCGGGCTGCAGCAGAACCATATCCCCAACACCCTTTTAAAATTTTTTTTTTATTTTGAGACAGGGTCTCACTAAGTTGCTTACAATCTTGCTAAATTGCTGAGGTTGGCTTTAAATCTGTTTTCCTCCTCCTCAGCCTCCTGAGCCTCTGGGATTACAGGTGTGTGCTTTTGAGCCTGGCTAGCCTTCTGAGATTATATGATCAGCAGAAATATCAGTTCTGAAAGTAATAATCTTAAAGACTTTGCTAGATGATAAGGGCATACCAGGTGGGTGAGGGACAAATGCATGCATAGAATTGTCATTAAGGTAACTCACAGTTAACTTTACCTATTAGCATGGCAAAACACACATCCCTAGGTATAGACTCAAGATGGTTATAAAACATGCAACACATGAAAAAGCATAATAAGGAAAAGCACAGGCATAACTGAAGTCCCACCTCTTCATGCAATGATATCAAGAGACCAATATCCTGGGGCTGGGATAGCTCAGTTAGTAGAGTGCTTGCCTTCCATGCACAAGGCCCTGGGTTCAATCCCCAGCACCACAAAACAAACAACAACAAAAACACCAAGATCCTACCTACCCTGGGGATGGCATGAAAGATATTCTCCCTTTGTTCTTTGCTTGAGCCAACCTGGGTCTCTGTCCCTCATGTGATGTCTCCCTTCTGGCTCAAGCAGAAGTCCTTAATAAAGCCATGCCCATGTTTAAATTCCTTCCAGGTCCATTGTTTGTTTCTGAGTTCAAGAACCCAAGGTCAGTAACAGTTCTTGTTACTTAGGTCAATACTATTCTTTTCTCATATGTATCTTTTTTTTTTTTTTTTTTGGTACTGGGGATTGAACCCAGGGGTGTTTAACCACTGATTCACATCCCAAGCCCTTTTTATTTATTTATTTTTTTTATTTTTATTTTTTTTATTTATTTTTTTAAAATATTTATTTAGTTAGTTAGTTATTGGCAGACACGACATCTTTGTTTGTATGTGGTGCTGAGGATCGAACCCGGGCCGCACGCATGACAGGCGAGCGCGCTACCACTTGAGCCACATCCCCAGCCCCCTTTTTATTTTTTATTTTGAGACAGGGTCTCACTAATTTAGCCTCGCTAAACTGCTGAGGTTGGCCTTGAACTTGTGATCCTCCTGCCTCAGCCTCTCAGGTCACTGAGATTGCAGGTATGCACCATCACACATGGCTCATATACATCATTTTTAATGGCTGAAAAATACTACATTATATAAATACCACAACTTAATGAGCAATTTTCTTTTTGGGTGTTGTTTTTTCCCCCTAGTTTTAATTAATTTATTTACGAAGCTTCCTGTGCTTTGGATCTTACATCATCATTACTCTTTCTCTGAAATAGTCACTTAGTTTCAACCAGAGCTTGAAAACACCCTCAATGATCTGATAATTAAAAAAAAATTTTTTTTTTAATGTCAATGGACCTTTATTTTATTTATGGATACATGGTGCTGAGAATCGAACCCAGTGTCTCACACATGCATGCTAGGCAAGCGCTCTGCCACCAAGCCCTGATCTGATAATTTTTAAAAATTCAAAACAAAAAACCTTCCCTCAACCCCACATCCCACTCTATTTACTTCCTTATTAATACTCTTCTTTCCAACACAACCTGATCCAATATCAATATTCTACAGGGATAAAGTGCCTGCAGTGTTCATTGGACTTTTCAGGAAACTAACCTCCTGTATATGAGAGATCAACCTATAGGGGTGTCTTGGACAAATTAACCCTTCATTTCCAGTTACATACTCTCCTTAGGCTGCAAATGCCATTCATACAGTTATATTTCCAGATATGTATCTCTAGCTAACAATAGTCATGCAGGTCCAATCATCTACCTGGTATCTCTATTTCAATACCTTGAAGGTATTTCATATTTTCCATGACATGATCTTCTCTGAATCTGACTGTATTCCAGTGTTTTCTGTTCCAGAGAATGGTACTATCATACATGCAATTTGATAAGCTAGACTTTCCCCCCTATTTCTCTTACCCAATCCATCATTAAATGTTATTTATCACAAAAACAAAAACATTTCTCAATCTACCCAGTTCTCTCTTATCTTCAGATTTACCTTGATAAGATAATTATATCCTCCTCTGCGCAGGCGCGGCCTACAGCATGCTGCCGGGATGCTTGGTCTGGTGCTGGCTCTACTACCGTGCAGCCAGTGGATCTCCAGTTCTCTCAGCCGCTGGTATCCTCGAAGAGGGCGTCAGCGACCAACCAGGTGGTGAGGAAGCTGCGCCAGTACCTCACCTTGAAGACGCAGATAGAGAAAAGAAGTTTCAGCCAAGGATAACTCCTAAAAATATGGAAAGGACTCTTCTACTGTGGGTGTAGTATGAACCCCTTCTGCAGGAGGAGCTAGCGAAAACTATTTCCCAACTCATCCATTTTGTTAACAGCTCAGAGGCTCTTAAGTTTCTGATGTTTTCATGTTTTTCAAAACTTCTCTGTTCATAGCATTTGTGCACCTGTTCATTCAGACCTTTTGGCAAACCATGAATAGAGAATGGAAGAGAATAGACGTGCTGCGCCTGCACAAATATATGTTGATCCATCTGGTCCGGAGGCAGTCTTTTGAAGTTTTGAAATGAAATGGCTGGGAAGAAAACTGAATCAAGATTTTTTTTCTGTATGTTCTGACGAAGTAGATCCTGTGTCCTGAGAGTCATTCTCCTGATGGAGTGAGATTCCACTTCATTAGTATTTACCTGGATGAACTTCCCAAAGTGGGAAGGAAAGAGCTTTTGGCTTAGAACCTCAAGTTTATTGATCCCTTCTGCAAAATTGCTGCCAAGACCAAGGACCATACACTGATACAGACAATACCTTGGGGTGTTTTAGAAGTCATTGTAGATTAGTTTTCTTTTGTACCTGAAAAGACAATGGAGGAACAGAAAATGACAGTGTGTAATGGTGACCTCTGAAGAAGAGACTTCTGAAAATGAGGCAGCAGCAATCAGCTGAAAGAAGACAGCACTGGGAAAATACCACTCCCGGAGAGACAGAATCAATGAAGAAAGAGAAAGGACAGACTGTGGAATCTTCAAGGACACAGGGTTACTACTCCAGTTTGACTAAAAGGCTGTTGCCAACCAACTCCTTGAAATAACCAACAAGAAAAGCATCCCTCCTTTCAACCAGAAGCATCTCTGCAAACTAATCAAAAAGTTCCAAGTCCTCACTAAAGGTGACTTCTCAACTCAGTTTTCCTGAGGACATTTCTACTGATGAAGATGATCAAGCCCTCAGTCAAGGAAGGTGTGTGTGTGTGTGGGGGGGGGGGGGACATAAGCTTTTGAAGAAAGCTGACTTGGAGAAGGAGACAGCAAACTGTCTTTCTTTCTGAGAAAGAGGACAGTGAAGGCAGCAATCAGAAGAGAAAGAGGAAGAAAAGAAGAACCACCCCCAGCCTGAGACTTGGGGCACCAGGGAAGTGGCCACACCCTCAGCATAGAGCAGGGACAGGGACCTCCAACTGCTCAGAGGCAGGCCCTACAGGTGCTTGCAACTTTACCCAGAGCAAGGGTAAAATCCAGCACCCAGGAGGAGAGTAGCTCAGAGCATCCCCTCCTGTTGTCCCCACACACAACAGGAGGAAGAGGCTAAGAAGAAAGAGGCTGAAGGCACAGGGAGAGATATGGGATCCATAGGGTTTCCTCTGGAAGACAAGTCTCAGAGTGACCCTGGTAGGAGTCATCTTCAGAGATCAGCTGCCAGAGGTTCCCCAACAGATGAGCTCAAGTCCTGAAAAGAAAACAGAAGCTTGGAGCTGTCCTGGCCAACAGCAGTGACCAGGCCACACTGGCCTGTTCTTCCTTGAGCCTCTAAGAGGGAGAGTGTGGCCAGGTCACCCTACTCCAGTGCAGGAGGACACTGAAAAAGAAGGCAGAGCCCAGCAGCCCTGACCTCTACAATCTGTACAATTAGAAAACAACAGTTTTTAAAAAGAAAGAGAAGATGAAAGAAATGTTGACCTAGATTGAACACAGTGGAATACTGGGATCCAAAGTCAGGCAGATCCAAGATCTAGGAAGCATCAGGATGGTGGCCAATGAGAACAGAGAAGGACTTTGTGAAGTTTGACTCCTATTTCTTACCAAACCCCTGTTCTTCAGAAAAGTCAAAAGCAGTGCTGCCCACTGCCCTGCATAGCTAGCTGTCCAGCTGAACAAAACACCTCTAGTCCAAGACAGTCACCTTTGGATTGCACAGAATTCAAGAAGACAGACAAGAATATGGTCAGCCCCATGGGCCCTGCCCAAGTGGCCTTTAACCCTGAGAAGAGGCCCCTCCACAGAGTGCTGAAGACCTCCACCAGCTCTCTGACCAGCACTTGAGATCCTCAAGTTCAAAGCTCGGGAGGCCTTAGCCTCCTGAGCTGTTGGGATTATAGGCATGTGCCACCTTGCCCAGAACCTTTGTATTTTTGTAAATCTAACATTTATAATTTAAAAGAATCTGTATTTCCTCTTTGTTAGGTGAAGTGAATGTTCATATATGCCCTTTAATGAGGCCTGTCATCAAATATTTTGAATGTTCTATATTCATACCTATCTTTTTTCTTTCTCTGTTAGTTCTATCAGTTTCATACTGAAGGGTGTTAAAAATTTATGCCTGTGGTGGTAAATTTATTCTTGTAGTTCTGCCAAGTGTAGTTTTATTTTTAGTCTATGTTTTTAGGTATAGGCTGAGGACAATGATAAACTGCCTTTTGATTCTCCTGCACTCTAATAACTATTTTATTTTTGCTTTAATTTTGTTCATGTTAATATTATTTATGATGGTTAATTTTATGTATCAAGTTGGATGATATTTTTGGATGAAGTTAACATTTAAATTTGTGAACTGTGGGTGAAGCAGATTGTCCTCCATAATGTGGGTGGGCTTTGACTTATCAACTGAAGGTCTGAATAGAACTAAAAGACCAGCTTCATAGAGCAAGAAGGAATTCTCCAGCTAACTGCCTTTAACTTCATTTGCAGCATTGGCTGTCCCTGGTTAGCAGTTTTTGGGTTGGAATTATACCATTGGGTCTCCTGGGTCTCAAACATGCTGGCCCACACCATAGACATTGTGTTTGCCAGTTTTAGTAATCATGGGTCAGTTCCTTATAATAAACCTCTTAAGTACACACACACACACACACACACACAAATTGGTTCTGTTTCTCTGGAGAACCTTGACCCCAGTGCAGGAGTACACTGAAAAAGAAGGCAGAGCCCAGCAGCCCTGACCTCTACAATCTGTACAATTAGAAAACAACAGTATTAAAAAAGAAAGAGAAGATGAAAGAAAATGTTGACCTAGATTGAACACAGTGGAATACTGGGATCCAAAGTCAGGCAGATCCAAACACCTCATGTTTTGGTTAATATTTATCAGATATATGTTATCTCCAATTCCTCTTTGAAATTTGAGGAAAAGGTAGTCTCTTAGAGCAAATAGATGCTTTGTTTTATCTTTTCATATGTAAAAAATCAAATCAAATCAAGTTAGAAAAAACTTAAAAATTTATTGGCATTCAAAAAGTACAGATTGTGATCCAGGAGATTTTGAACTGTAGTAAGACACTCACCTTATTGCAGTTACAGCACAGTTTATCACAGTTTATAAAGCATTAAAGGAGGGCTGGGGAGATAGCTCAGTTGATAGAGTGCTTGCTTTGTATGCATAAGTCTCTGGGTTTGATCTCTAGCATCACAAAAAAAAAAAAAAAATTAAAGGAGGAAGAACTTTGATTTCTTTTGTGATTGACTGGTATTATTAACATTTTTTTTTCTTTAACATCAAACAGCTATTTAAGCTGATTTCTCTATAGCTGATTGGTTTAATTTCACTGAATCATGCTGACAGGGACATAAAGTTTATGTTTTGTTTATGGTTAGAGATAACATTTTGGGGAGTTGGAATGACTTAAGTTTTGGTTACATGGTTATAGACACTTGAACTTAGGTATACCTAAACTGTGGCTTCCACCTTTATTTTTCTTTCACACATATGACCTTCCCCCCACATCTCACATGGGCAGTGGAGATGTGGTTCCCCTTGGTGGAATGGGCTGGCTGTGGAATAAAAGCTAAGAAAAATAGAATGGTGGAAAAAAAAAAAAACCACAGGATACAATACAGAAATAATTTCAAAAACCGGGGGTAGGACATTTAAGCCAATCATACAGAGGAAGCTTCTATATTAAAAAGCAAAATGGAGCCCGGGCTTGTTTTATTTATATAGGGAACATCAAAGACCTTCCAAAGAATGTTATTCACCATAAAAGACAGAAGGTGGGCTGTCCAGTTTCCAACAGGTTATGCCCATCTCCAGAGCTACTGCAAAGACTGGGCATGGTCCACGCTGGCTCACAGCATTTGACATACCTTCGAAGGGTTGACTTCTCCCATCTTGTTGCCAGACTGGTTTAGTCTTATCTGAACCAACAGGTTAGGTGAAGGTGATGGCAGTTATAGGCTAGAACTGATTTAGGATGGCTTTGACAGGGAACACCCAATCAGTACCAACCACAATCTGCCACTTCATATCTTGTATGGGCAGGTGAGACTCTCTTTTTTATACTTACTGCCCATCCATTGCAGGGATACTTTGCCTTTTTGAGGGAGAAGAAGTTGAGAAAGTCAAACCCTTTCCTTCTCCCCTACTCAGGCATCATCTTAGCACTGGTAACAAACTTAGGAAGAATTTCTTCCTTAACTTTTCATCATCAGTTGTGTTAACCAGGCTCCTATTAATACCCTGATGGGATTAATTCTTTCAAGTTTCAGGTGCTCAAATTTCCGTTGTAACCTGGCTTGGTGCTTAACTGCTATGCACAGATGACAAATACGATTTTTTTCCCACTGATATGCTTTCTATTAATTTCTTCCACACTTGTTGGTGTCAAGGTTTTTTCAAGTCTTTGTATTTACCATTAGGATGTCATCACATTGAGACTGCATTGTACCAAAATTTTCTTTTATGCTGTTTTTATTTCAATCATTCTCCAAGTTTCAATTTG
Organism: Marmota flaviventris; assembly: GCF_047511675.1. Taxonomy (NCBI): domain Eukaryota; kingdom Metazoa; phylum Chordata; class Mammalia; order Rodentia; family Sciuridae; genus Marmota; species Marmota flaviventris. The sequence continues at coordinate 58,010,688 of NC_092503.1, forward strand.
GTGCTAGGTGTTGTGGTAACTACAAGGATCTAGCAAGGCTGTCCCTACCCCCAGGAAGTCACTCAGTATGAGACACAAAGTATGAAGCTATTGTTACTTTCTTACAGAGAAGGAAAACGTGCATTTTGCTTTCACATTTGTTTAACTTATTACTCCTCAAATTTGACATATAATATTTAAAGAGTTCATTTATCTGGAAAAAAAAATGTATCAATACCAGAATGGATAGTGGTACTCATTAAGTTATAGGGGAGTGATAGAATTGAAGGTAACTGCTCCTGTACAACTCCGGAGGGAACGCCAGGGAAGTCTCTCCAGGATTTGGAGGTACAAACAGCACTGCTCGCCTCACTGCCCTGGCCCAGTGGCAGAGGGGCTGGGCGGAGCTGGGCGGGGCGCACAGCCTCCGGCGTGGCTCCGCCCCAGGAGCGCGCCCTGCCAGCCCGGAACTACAGTTCCCAGAAGGCCGTGCGAGTCCAGAAAAAGAGCCCCGGCCGCGGTGGAGCGGCGGCCGCTGTAGGAACCTCGCGAGCTGAGGTGGCTGTGGTCCCCCGCGCTGGTGGTCTGTATAGAAGCAGAGGGTCCTGGAACCAGGACGCAGCTCCGAGCCTCTGTCGCAGTCACGGGTGCTGGCCGGGGGGATTCCACTTCTCTGCCCACTGGCCGGGCCTGGGGCGGGATGTAGGGCGCTGGCGCGAAGGCCGCCGGCGCAGCACGGCGATCCCGTAGGACGCGCCGAGGATGGAGAGAGCGATGGAACAGCTTAACCGCCTGACGCGCTCGCTTCGACGCGCTCGCACCGTGGAGTTGCCGGAGGGTGAGCGGGGCTAGGAACCAGAGAGGTCTGGGCTCGGGCCGTGTCAAGGTGTAGTGAAAAAACTAACCTAAAGCCCACTTTACTTTCTTGAGCTGGTAGGGCCCGGACCGGGACCCCCAGCACCCCTCTGGCGGGTTGCTCCTGCCCTGGCAGGTGGGAGTTTGTGGGAGAGGCCCTGTCTATGAGGGATCTGCTGCCGGAACAATCCCAACAGAGGTCTTTCCTGACTGTCGATTTTGGGGGACTGAGCAGGAATACTAGCCGATGGTGGAGACCCGTATTCAGAGAACGCTAGTTACGAGCCATTTTACAGTATTGCTTGGGGGGGGGGGGGATAGGGAGATGCTCCAAAGATCCTATTTACTTTATGCTGCTGGAGGGCGGGGGCGGGGGTAAGCAATTTTATTCTTAATAATTTAAGATGTAGGGCACTACTGTGTTTTGACAACAGACAAAAGATCATCAGTCATCACTTAGGTATTCTCAAAGTTGGTGTGTATACACAAATACATTTTTCTTTAATAGGCATGCCTCCCTTCGTGCTTCATTTATTCAGTGGGCTAGGTGGAAACTGAGGTGCGTCAAAAAAGAGGAAGAAGAGATGGTCCCTGTATTTCAGGACTCTTATTAGTTCAGTGTGCCAGCATTCCTTCAGGATAGGTAAAACTCTAATAATAAAAGAGAAAAATACTTCCGTTTTGTTTTGTTTGTAGCCAGCCTCACGAATCCAGATGTTTTAGTGCCTGAAGGAGGTGGCAGTGATGCCTCTAAGAGAATGGCTTTTTATGCCCTAGTGAGCAAGTGAGAGAAGGGTTAGGAGGGAGTTAGGGCTGGTGAATACCCGCCCACTTCATTGTAGTTTATGTTGTTATTTCATTTTTTAAAATAACTTTTTTTTGAATTGGTGCTGGGAAAGTTATAGGTTATTGGAAGGAAGACTTGGGAATTTTTTTAAAATATTTATTCTTAAGCTTTAGATGGACACAATATCTTTATTTTACATTTATGTGGTGCTGAGGATGGAACCCAGTGCCTCGTGCATGATAGGCGAGCACTCTACAACTGAGCCGCAACCCCAGCCCGGGAATCTTTTTAAAAAATATTTATTTATTTTTGGTTATAGGTGGACACAATGTCTTTATTTTACTTTAGATGGTGCTGATGATCTAACCCAATGCCTCAGGCATTGAGTGTTCTACCTCTGAGCCATAACCTCCTCCCCACCCCGTGGGAATCTTGAAAGAATTGTGGGATTGGGGACTTTGGGATAATTTTCTTGCAAAAAATTCCCTGAGTTTCTATTTAAGATTCAGAGTAAGGAAGATTTATGGCAGACATTTTGGTATTTTGTTAGTATGAAGTAGTTAAGTCCTGGATTTTAGTAACTAGATTTCCAGCTTCAACTTTTTCTCTCTATTCTAACTTCCATCTTTAAATCTGTTCTTTAAGTGCTGCTCTCACTTATTTTCCAAGTCAGATTATTGGTATAAGTTGATGAAGACTTTGTGTGTAGTTTCATTGACATTGGAATTTGTATTGCCCAGTGTGCATCCAATATTTTTTACATAAATATAATTTGAAAGACTTTGATAGTATTTCTACCACTATATCAATAATAAATATCAATAATAAATAATATTAGCATTTCTTTATTTCCTTCCATTGTTAGTTCCTTTTCTTTACCCATCAAAATAAAATCGTACTGCATATAGTCTTAATGTGCATTTAGAAAACGTCTCAAACTTTTTTTTTTGGAGTGGTGCTGAGTGAGCATAAAACTCAGGTATGCCAGAAAAGTGCTCTACCACTGGACTACACCTCCAGCCCCTCATAAATATTTTTTTATATTCTTATATGCTTAATGACTTTGCAGGATTTCATAAGATGCATGATTTTTGTTTTTATAACTGATTTTATGGGTGCAACTTTATACTTAAGACTTAGTCTGCCTGTTTCCCCATGGTTAATTCTTAGAAAAAGAATAATAAGATTTAATTATATCAACATTTTAAAGGCTTTAAGCATCAGGTTCTCAACTTACACCTGGAAATTACCTTTAGCAGTCTGAGTGGTTAGAAACTAAGAGTATTACAATTAAAAGTAAGACTGTTTTCCTATGTTGCTAGGAAAAACTGGTATCTTGTTTATCTGTTTTTTTTTCTTTGATTTATGATGAATTTATTCATTTTGTTTCTTAAATTTATCTTCGATCCTAACTTCTGATTAATATTTGAATTTTCTGAGTGTATAGTACATTCTACAAATTCACATTAACATGTTTGCATTGTGAGGAATGAACAGAAGTGCTAATAGTGTACATTTAAGAAATAATGAGTTTTTTTTGCCTTGTTAAAACTCAGCAGTCAGTAAGCATCTAATTAGACTAAATTCTTACAACTGTAAAGTTTTAAGCTGTGTTTGACTCTACAGTTAACTTTGTTGCATGATTTACTGACTTGGGGGTAGGGGGCACAGTTTTTTTCCTTGAGGTGGTGAAAACCTGAGTATGACCACCAAGAAATGGAGTCTAGGTTGTTGAGTCATCCTAGGCAGGGCTAATACAGAAATAGCCTTGTGAGAGAAAAAGAGGCGAAGGCAAAGAAATTATTTTAGGGATGTGGATTATCAAGGAACTTTAGAAGATTTGTGTATATTGTTTGCATATGTAGAGAAAATAGTTTAAATTATTGCATTTACAGTGAATGTAGTTTGTTTAATAAGAATTTGAGTACATTTTAACATACATATTTGAATGATCATTAGGATAATTATCAGCTTTAAAACAAATTATTCCCATTAATGGTTTGAAAAGAAATTATTTATAATAAATTGAGCTCCTTTTTCTTTAAGATTTTCCTTTTAATAGTTGATTGAATAAATCAAAACTATTAATAAAAATGGCCAACATATCTATAAAGCAAGAGGTTAAATTTTTCTTATCACTTTGAAAACTTACCTAGGTTTCTGGGTATTTACTTAGGTGTGGAAAAGGAAGCATCTGGCAACAAATTTTATACTGTTCTTTCTTAGTCTAATATTTTTTAGTCTCCTTTTAGGAATATAGTTGTGGATATATTCTTTATTCTTACCTATCCTTGTAGTGACCTATATTTTTACAAGGTTAAATGTGACTTAAAATATAAGAGCCACATCTAAATTTAAAATTTTTAAATTTTATTTATTTTTTGTATCAGGAATTGAATGAATGCAGGGGCACTTAATCGCTGAGCCATGTCCTTGAGATGGGGTCTCACTAAGTTGCTTAGGGTCTTGCTAAATTGCTGAGACTGGCTTGGAGCCTTGGATTCTACTGTCTCAGCCTCCTGAACTGCTGGGATTACAGGCATGTACCACCATGCCTGGCTTCTAAATTTTATCTAAATAAAAACCTTACAGATAAAACCAATGTAAATCTTATGATGCTCACTTACAATTATGTACTATTTTGATTTGTATTTAAATTTACAAAAAAGGGTATTACCTGTTTATCACTTTTTTTAAATTATGGAAATTGTCATTGTTTAGAGACTCAGATTTTTTTTTTTAATATTTATTTATTCTTGTTTTCGGCGGACACAACATCTTTGTTTGTATGTGGTGTTGAGGATTGAACCCGGGCCGCATGCATGCCAGGCAAGTGCGCTACTGCTTGAGCCACATCCCCAGCCCGAGACTCAGATTTTTTTTAATTGGGGTGTGTATTATTGAGAGAAAGAATGTTGTTATACCAAAGGAGGCTTTGTGTAATCTTTTCAACTTCTGGTAGTGACTCATTAGTAATTATTGAGAACATTTTATTGGATTGCAGTTAGCATTTTAAAGAAAGAAATAGAAGAAGATAAAACAAATTAGAGTGTATCATGTCATGGACTTTTTGGTTACTGTATATAGCATATTCTGGGTACACTATAAGGCATATAGTATTATGAGAGTATAGAATCCGTGGTTTGTTGCCATTACACAGCTTGTTACTTTGTGTTTCAGTTTTCTCATTTGTAAAATGGGGATAATGGTACTTCATAAAGTGATTGTGAAGAAAAAAGAGATCATGTCTATAGTTTTTAAAACAGTGCCTTTGGATCCCTAGCCTAGTGAAAACAAAAGTGCCTTTAAGATAATGGTTTTCAAGCTGGTTATGGTGGTGCATACCTGTAATCCCAGCAGCTTGGGAAGCTGAGGCAGGAGGATTTCGAGTTCAAGGCTAGCCTCAGCAAAAGCAAGACACTGAGAACTCAGTGAGACCCTATCTTTAAATAAAATACAAAACAGGACTGGGGATGTAGCTCAGTGGTTTAGTGCCCCCAAGTTCAATCCCTGGTAGCCCCCCTCCCCGCAAAATTCTCTAAAGTTGCTTTGTTTGAATTAGTATTCAGTCAATACGTTACATTTAGTTGATCCATCTCTTAAGACTCTTTTTTAAAAAAATATTTCTAGTTGTAGATGGACATGATATCTTCATTTAATTTTTCATGTGGTACTGAGAATCGAAACCAGCGCCTCACATGTGCTAGGCAAGCGCTCTGCCACTGAGTCACAACCCCAGCCCGAGACTCTTTTAATCTATAACAGTCTCTCCTCCTTTAAAAATTTTCTTCCAGTAATTTTAGACTCATAGAAAATTTGTATAAATAATACAACATTCCCATAACCCTTCACTCAGCTTTCTCTGATGTTAATATCTTGTATAACCAGAGTACAATTATCATAACTAAGAAATTAATATTCATATAGTAGTGCTGTTAACTACCTTACAGACTTCATTAGAATTTCACAAGTTTTCCTACTCATGTCCTTTTTCTATTTTAGGGTCATCATCCTGATGCCACATATTTAGTTATGTTTCTTTATTCTTTTTTTTTTTAAATACCTTTATTTTGTTTATTTATTTTTATGTGGTGCTGAGGATTGAACCCAATGCCTCACAAGTGTGAGGCAAGCGCTCTATCACTGAACCACAACCCCAGCCCCTATGTTTCTTTATTCTTTCCCAAACTGTGAATAATTCTTCAGCCTTTCCTTTTATCCAGTGACCTGGAGATTTAAAGGGGACTGACTGATAAGGCATTCTGTGGAATTCCCCATAACTTGGGTTTGTCAGGTGTTTTCTCATAATTAGATTGAAGTTGTACATTTTGGTTAAGAATGTTACAGGTCTGGGGTGTGTGTGTGTGTGTGTGTGTGTGTGTATGTATACAAAAGTTATGTGTCCTCAGTTGATTATATCAGGAGCTACTGTGTATTGATATGAATTATTTTAAGTGATGTTATCATTTGTCAGTTGACTAAGGTAGTATTTGCTGGGTTCTTTACTGTAAATTTACCATTTTCCGTTGTAATTAGTTAATATTTTGGGGAGATACTTTGATACAATGGAATACCTTGTTTCTCTTCAAACTTTAATCCACTGATTTTATTTGGGATTTTCAAGCTTTCCTCTCTGTAAATAATTTAAAAAATATAAACCTCTAAAATGACTTGAGACATGACTATTAGTAATAATAAGTTCAAAACATTAGGTAAAATGTACATGAGTATAATATGGCATTATAGGTGTTGATTTTTAACCTTTTCTTTGGAATCATGTGTTTGTGAATTTACAGGATTACAAAGGATTACAAATCTGAATAGTGTAATGTAATAAGTAAAATTGTTTTTAATTCTGTTTCTTAAAACTTTGAAAGTAATTTCTTCTATTATATTATCAAGAAGGAAGTACCAGGTCTAAGGTTCTTACCTAAGAAGGTAAGAATAGTGCAGAATAGCAAAGGTAGTACAAAATTTACAACTACTACATAATTTCTCATCTCCTCTACTGTGGTCACAAAAGAGATGCAGCTTCCGGATATAAGGAGCAAACTGAAGAGCTTAAGGTTGCAAAATTATTTTAGTATATGCATTTTTTGGGGGGGCGGTACCAAGGATTGAACCCAGGGGCACTTAATCACTAAGTTACAACCCCAGTCCTTTTCATTTTTTTTTATTTTGAGACAGGATCTTGCTAAGTTGCTGAGGCTGTCTTTGAACTTTTGATCCTCCTGCCTCAGCGTCCTGAGTTGCTAGGATTAAAGGTATGCATCACTGTGCCTGGTTTAGCTTAGTATATGTATCTTTAATATCCATAAATATTTAAAATTTCACAAAGTGTATATGTAAGTATGATAAAATACCACATTGGAAATACATTATGGTTATTAAAACTACAGAAAATATAAGCTCTTCAATTTGCTCCTTGTATCCGGAAGCTGCATCTCTTTTGTGACCACAGTAGAGGAGATGAGAAATTATGTAGTAGTTGTAAATTTTTCACTACTTTTGCTATTCTGCACTATTCTTACCTTCTTCTACCTCTCTTTCTCATTTTTTATGTAGAGTTAAGAAAACTCTAATCTTAGAGTGGGCATGGTGGTGCACATCTGTAGTCCCAGATAATGGGGAGGGTACTGCTGGATGATTGCTTAGGAGCTCGAGGCCAGCTTGGGCAACACAGTGAGACCTTGTCTCAAAAGAAAACTTTTTAATCTTAAATATCACCCTTTGGAAAAAGTAGACTATTAATTAATTCTTTTTCTTTTGTTTGAAACTCAGATAATGAAACTGCAGTTTACACATTAATGCCAATGGTTATGGCTGATCAACACAGGTGAGTGTCTTTTTCATAAATTTATGCCTTAGAAGTAAACTTTGTTCTGAATATTATGCACACAGACACACACAGATTCACAGTTTGCACATAGATATGTCCTGAGGCCAGTTTTAACATCTCTATTATAATTTTCTGTTGTGAAATAAGGAACAAAATTTCCCAAGAACTATATCTAAGCTGTAAAATTTTATGGTAGGAGATTTTCTAAATGAATAATTAGATTTTATATTCAGTATTTGATTGGTCATTGAAATAGAAAAAACATTGCAGTGGTTTCTTTTAAGGATTACTACTGATCTTTATAGGAAAGATTACATCTGAGGGTAGCTTACTTTCCTTTTGTGCTTCTACTTTGATGTTCTTTTTATTGATGTAGTGTTGACACTCTTTTTATAGAGGCATGTTTAAAATACAGGCTTTGTGAAGGGATTTTTATTCTTGTAGCAGTCAGCTCTGCTGTAGTTGGCTAGTGGATAGTTGGGTGTACAATGAGAAGAAAGTGAAGAAAAATTATTTTGAAGCAAGTTTAAAACATAAGTTATTTTTTGGCTTTATATTTTCTCTCTGGTATATTTAAAAGGTGTTTTTGTCTGACTTTTTTTTTTATTTGGCTAAAATTAATAATAGGTAGACTCAACTTTTGGCTAGGGGACCAGCTATGCCTATTCCCTTTGTTTCTCAAGGATCTGGGGAGAGCTGAAGCCAATGTACTCTGTTAGATATCCTCAGAACATGTAACAGCACAATTTGAGTGGCGAATTAGGAAACCTTCAGCACCAGTTTATGGTGAGGGCATTTCAATTATGGATAATATTTTCTGGCTACCATTCTGTACTTTAGAATAGTGCTTTACTTTTTGGTTGATAAGAGATAGAACCTTTTGAATAATTATTATTATGTTTTTTTTTTTTTAGGAAGAATTTCTTATTTTTTTTCCTAGTTGTCCATGGATCTTTATTTTATTTATCTATATGTGGTGCTGAGAATTGAACCTAGTGCCTCACATATGGTAGGCAAGTGTTCTACCACTGAGCTACAGCCCCCAGCCCTTGAATAGTTATTAAGAAGACTTAAAGAGCTATTAACTTGATTTATTATGTTTAAAATTTTTTGTTTACATATTGATTTCTTTTTTTAATCTTTTTTTTTGGGGAGCATAGGTCTGTTTCTGAACTACTGTCAAATTCAAAATTTGATGTCAATTATGCATTTGGACGTGTGAAAAGAAGCTTGCTTCACATTGCAGCAAAGTAAGACTAAAGATATTTTTTGTTAAAATCTGGTCTAACCTAAGAATCATGAGTTTGACTCACCATTGTCTCATAATATTTATGGGGAGAGATAAGTACACGCAGTCAAATAGTCTTTATCCTGTTTAGGAAATAGTATGCTATGTATTCTCTCTAGATAAATGATTAACTTTGGGATTGAACTCAAGTCTCATGTTCCTATTGTCTTAGCTTGTTCTAGGTTAGGTGTGGGGTTGTTTTTTCTGGCATACACAGAGTGTGAATTCACCCAATTTTTCTTTTATCCCATCAATAAAAGGGATAGAAGGAATAAGCTAAATGTATTTGAAGTCATTCGTTTTATATTTTTTTCCTTTTTTTTTATTTGTTGCTCAAGACAATACAATGATTTTGACATATCATACATTTGATTCAAATAGGGTATGAATTCTCATTTTTCTACGTGTACAGATTGCAGGATCACATTGGTTATACATCCATGTGTGTACATACAGCAATCTATATTTTTATCTTTGTGGGAGTACCATTTTTTTTTATCTGTAGTCTTCTACTGTATAATCAATCAGTTAATTTATTGATACCTGTTCTTCTTTCTGGCTATAGGTAGATGTGTTTAAATTAATTGTTTATGATTAAGTTGATTCCTAGAAATCCAAAAATTGAGAGTACTATATAGCTTCTTTTATAAATGAATTCTTTATTTTGCTTTATTTGAACATCTCAAATCCTTTATAGCTTTCCTAATAGAATGTACCATTTTGAAGATAGAGGGTATTTGTGACAGAAGTTAAATCAAATTGTAGATAAATACAGAGTTTTAAAATAATGTTGTTTAATAGAAGTTTTTGTTTTTTATTTAAACTTTGCCAAGTGTGGCTTTCGTTGAATGTATTTTAACTGTCTTTTAATATTTTTTAGTTGTGGATCAGTGGAATGCTTGGTTTTGCTGTTAAAGAAAGGAGCAAATCCTAACTATCAAGATATTTCAGGCTGTACACCTCTTCATTTGGCAGCTAGAAATGGGTAAAATATTTAGTTTCCTAAAGTAGCTAAAGCTTTATTATTGGTATTTCACTCTACCTTGATTTGATGACCTTCCCCTCCATAATTGCCTTAGGGAGAAATTAGAAAAATAATACATTTTACTTGTTATAATTTTTTTGTTTCTTAAGGATATATACGTATTTTTTCTCTTTAAAGTGAGTCTTGGATCATTGTTACATTTAAAAATATCATTTAATAACTTATTATTCACTAATATTTTTCTTCCTAAAAATATATTGCAATAGTTCATCATTACTTGTATTATAATGACATTTTCTGAAAAGCATAATTTTAACCTCTGTTTTTTGTTGTCTTTTTTCACTGCAATCTTTTGCCACTCATAACTTCATGGCTTAATTTCCAAATTACTTGTTTAGTTAATTTTAGTAGTAGAATTAAGGACAGTGAGCACATTGTACCAAGTTTACAGTTGTTTGAGAATAACTGTATTGATGTAAACTTTCTAGTTAAGGGTAACTTTCAGTGTTAAAACTTTTTTCATTTTAACTGTGAAAAAAAGTTTCCTAAATAAATGATTGTGCTTAAAAAAAAAAAAAGTATTTTCAAAAAGTGAAAAACTTTGTGTATTGAGTATATTTTTGCTTCTTCCTGCCAATTCTTAATTCTGGTCATCATCTAAACATCATTGTGTTTTTGTGTGCTATTCTAAACCCTACTCTAACTTTTATGGTTTTTGTTTTTCTTTTCTATGAGGAATTCTGAGTGTCATACTTCTGTGTCTGCCTCTGCTACTGTTTTTCATCTAGAATTCTGTTGGACCAAGAAATGATACCAAAATGATTGGAATTAAATTTAAAATGAAAATAAGTAGATTTTGATTGAGGCATTGAGGAACTTTTTTGAGTACTATAAAACTTCTTTATGGAAGTACATTCCTGTTGTGTCTCTTGATTAATCTTGGAGATATTTTTGTTTCCTGTTCTAAACTGAGATAAGATTACCCACTGCATCAATCTGAGGCACAAATTTTGCATATAAGGATGAAAATTGAACCAAAAAGATAAAGAACCATAGGGATGTCTGGGTTGGGCAGGGGAAAGACATAGTCTTTTCACACTGTCTGATGTGTCTCCTTTTATGCATTTTTAACACATGAACCAGCTTAATTGTCTGTTGTTTTAACTGATAACAACATGCTGATTAAACAGTTGTTTTTATAAAAGTCTTTAGGTATATTGTAGTGTGTCAACTCAAGATCATAGAGCTGAATTGATCTCAGATCTTTTGTCCCAGGTGTTAATAGGATAGTGACAACAGTCTTAACAGTCTTTTTTTTTTTTTTCCTTTTGATACTGGCAGTTGAACCTAGGAGCACTTTACGACCGAGCTATACCTTAGCTCTTTTTGTATTTTATTTTGAGAGGATCTTTCTAAGTTGCTTAGAGCCTCACTAAGTTGCTAAGGCTAACCTCGAATTTGGCAATACTTAGCTTCCCAAGTTGGTGGGATTACTGGTATATGCCACTGTGCCTGGCTACTGACAATAGTCTTTGAAAAGTTTATATGTGTTCTGTCAACCATCATAAAGGGAAGGACACAAGGCAGGGATTAAAAAGTCCGCTGTAATTGTAGGTAGACTTACTCATACAGTTTCAATGTGAGGATCAAGAAGTATGTTTTAGACTTGAAAGACAGGATGTTCTTGATCTGCTAAAAGGATGTTTTATATATTGTTTTCCAGTATACAGGCCTTTTAAGTACATAGAAAATAGCTTTGATCACTGTTTCTGTCAATAGTAATTGAAAAGACCATTATACTTTAAAGATGAAGAAATTTGGCAGGTATTACATGATTCACTTATCAAGTCAGCAAGAGGAGGAATTAGAAGAGTTCATCACCCATTTGCTAATTTGGTTGCCTTTCTATTTTTAATAAAGTGTGCTTTTAATATCCAATATTTAAATATTTTAGCTTTTTAAAAATTGAATTGATGTCTTGTACGATATAGAGATGCTCAGTAAATGTTTGCTAACTGACTTGAATCCTTGTTACTTCCTAAAGCTATTGGTGTTTTCAGAAATAGCTGTTTTCTATGACTTCATTATGAATTCAAATTTGTCCATACTGAAGTAGAAGTCACAGGAGAATTCTACTACTTTTGCTGATCCATTAGTTTTTCTTTTGCTTCCTTTGCTGTCATTGTTAGATGGATAATATATTTCTGTTGGCCTGCTTTAGTATTTTTCTTGTCACTATTAGTGTTGTGTTGGATTGCCTTCCTTTCTAAAAGAAGCCCCATTAAGCTTCTACAGAAGCTGAGAATTTTCTTTTTTAACATCCTCAACTCTCTTTAAAAAAAACAAAACAAAACAAAAAAAAGCAAAAAAAACTTTGAAATAGGGTCCTCTTTGGTTGCCCAGGCTGGCCTCTAACTTGAGATCCTCTTACTTTCACCTTTGGAGTAGCTGGGATTATAGGTGTGCCCTACCGTGCTTAGTGAGAATTTATTTTCTAAGATCTTCATAATGATGTGTTAGATGAGGAAAGTTTGTAAATATTCAAACTTAAGAGTTTATTCTGAGCTTTATTTTCTTCCATTTCTTTGATCATAATGTGATTTATTTATTTATTTTTGGCACCAGGATTGAACCCAGAGGCACTTAACTCCTGAGCCACATTTCCAGCTCTTTTTATATTTAATTTTGAGGCAAACTAAGTTGTTGAGGGCCTTGCTAAGTTGCTGAGTCTGGCTTTGAACTTGGGATTCTCCTGCCTTAGTCTTAGCCTAGTTTATAATCTGACTTTTAAATGACATTTAACTTTGTTTTAAGTGTAAAACTCAAAACAAGAAAAGTAATTTGCAAAAAAAAAAAAAAAAAAAAAGTAATTTGCTAGTCCTTTTTTTCTTTTAAAAGATTTATGTGATCATTAATAATTTTAATGATTGAGTAATGGAGTTTTGAGAGCCACTATGGGTCTGGCTATGCTTGATTATGAGTTGATTAAGGAAATATGATATAATACATAGCAGAAGTTTATGAATTAGTTGAATAAATGGTAATATATACATATCTGCCATTTACTCTGCATATACCACTATATACTATGTATAGTATATTATTAATACATATATTAATACTATATGCACTATTTTATATGTATTTCTATTTATTCATTTAGGTCATAACTTCATGCCACAGATTATATTTCCTCAATCAGTTCAGTGCTGAGCATAGTTAAGCCCGTGTGTGTGTGTGTGTGTGTGTGTGTGTGTGTGTATTGATTGCCAAATGAGTGATACCAGTAGGTAATATGCTTCCAGAGGAATATGAGGTTCCATGTAGTTCACAGGAATTCATACAGACTTTATTAATGAAGGGGAATTTAAGATGCATATTGAATAGTAACTAGGAATGGATAGGCTAAGAAGAAACTTTGGGAACAAAATGCAGTGAGTGGACTGTACAAAAATGGGCAAAATACTTGAAGAGACATGTCTCTAAAGATATGCAAATGGCCAATAAGCACATGAAAAGATGCTCAGCATCACTAATGAGGAAAATGCAAAATAAAACTGCAGTGAGATACCAATTCATAATCATTAGAATGACTACCATAAAAAAAAAAAAACCCAGAAAATAACAAATATTGGCCAGTATGTGAGGAAATTGGAACCCTTGTATAGTTGGTAAGAATGTAAAATGGAAGAGCTGCTGTGGAAAACAATATGATAGTTCTTTGGGGCAGGTGTATGTTGTTCAGTGATAGACTGCTTGTCTTACATGCATGAGGTCTTGGGTTCAATCCCTAGCACTGCAAAAACAAACATGAAAACAAAATATGGCAGTTCCTCACAATATTAAAAATAGAATTATTATGTGATCTAGCAGTTCTACTTCTGGGTGTGTATTCAGAAGAATTGAAAGCAGTGTATTGAAGAAATATTTCACATACCTGTGTACATAAGCATTATTTATAATAGTTAAAATGTGGAAACAAGTGTCCATCAACTGATGAATGGCTAAACAAAATATGGCATATATACATAATGAAATATTATTCTGCCTCAAAAAGGAAGGAAATTTTGACATAAGCTACAACATGGATGAACTTTGACTTTGTACTATGTAAAATACCACAAAACTTTACTCTTAAATGTTTAAAATGATAAATTTTATGTTATGTGTATTTTATCATAATAAAAATGAATGAAAAAAATGAAGTGGGTAGAGAGGAATGCATAGACATACATTTTACAGGTTTTCTGATTGTGTTTTTATAACTCAGTATTTAGTATTTTCCAATCAAGAATGTGGAATACAACATTGAAACATTTTGCTATGCTTATATTTCTTATGGCAATTACTATTCCATTTAGTCAACACTAGAAGTTTCTGCAGTTTGAATAAGTTTGTTCCAATGACATGAAAACTTAATGGTTATTTCTTTATCATGTTATCTTTGAATCATAGAAACAATTTTATATTTTATTTCAAATAGTGTTCATTTAAATATTGCAGTTATAGTTGAAAATACAGATATATATATCAACTAATGTTGATTGTAATTAATATTTCAGTAAAATAATTGTAGTTTGTATATTTTTTCTAGTATCAGTTATCTGTGACTGTCTTTCTTTTTAGGCAGAAGAAATGTATGAGTAAATTATTAGAATACAGTGCTGATGTCAACATTTGTAATAATGAAGGCCTTACAGCAGTAAGTGCTATTTTATCTGAGATTTTTAAAAATAATTTTTTAAATACAATCTTGAATACGTGATGGCAATGAACAATGTAGTATGAGTGTTTCTGTGAGATCTTTATAGTATTTAAGAAGGTGTAGAATGATTTGAGATATAGTTTTCAGTTAAGTTGTAGTTCACTTCTCTTTATTAGATTATGACTATCATTTATTTTGAAGTCTTATTTGCCTAACTTTGGTCACTGACTTTCAAGGGACTTCTTAGGAGCATCTCTGCTAAGATATGTTATCAGTTCATTGTAGGAGAGCTGTTTTCATTATGTCCATTTGAGTACTGTTATATTTCATTTTAGGAAAATGGTGTGGCTAGAGAGAAAGGAATAAAGTAAAAACGAGAATTAGCACTTCTTATAATCCCTGGGTTCAGAGGTAATCACAGTTAATATTTGGCCTATGTTCTTTTAGATGTGTTATATCTTAAACTAGTATTTTTATCCATTTTGCCATATTTTTTTTGGTACTGAGGATTGAACCCAAGGTCACTTTACCACTGAGCTACATCCCTATCCCTTTTTATTTTTTATTTTGAGACAGGTCTTAAGTTTCCCAGGCTGGCCTTAAACTTGTGGTCCTCCTGCTTCAGACTCTCAAATTGCTAAGAATACAGGCATGCACCCCTATGCCTGGCAGGTTAATCTAGTTTTGAGCCATATAAATATTGTAGGGAAGGTGGTATGAGCTATTACTAATAGGATTGTTGAAATCTCAGAATTTTAACCAATCATCATCATCATTTAATAGAGCCTTATTCGTTTTGAAAGTAGAGATAAAATAGAATTATTGAACAATAATTTTGAAGTCATGGCAGAAGATATTAAGTATTATTTGTTAAATTGAATTTCACCTTCCTTTGATAATACTTGTAGATTTTTATCTTTTTTTAAAAAATCTATTTCTTTATCAGAATTTTATAACTTATTTATTTAATGTGGTGCTGAGGATTGAACCCAGTGCCTCACACATGCTAGGCAATGCCCATCCTGATTTTTACCTTTTAATTTGTAAATAAAGAAGAATATTGACTATTTACTTACCAAGCCAGTTTTCAAGGCCTTTCTGATTAAAGACTTTTGGGGGAGATATAAGAAAAACAGTATTTTTTATATATGTTTATAGGTATATATAAAATTTAAAATTATATACAGAATATAAATCTATGTATATTTTATATATGTATTTTAAAATATGGTAAAGTTTATTAGAGGAGAAAGAAAAGATACCCTCAGTTGAGAGGGCAGGGTCCTTTCAGGAGAGGACCTTCCTTAAAATTTGAATTTTTTTGAGTGGCTTATTAAATAATAAGCTTAATCATGATTATTATATGGGCTCTACAGGTTTTGTTATATATTAGCAATATAATATCATCTACTCTGTAAGGAAAGATTGTGTTCTGTGTATCTACAGAATTAGTGATTTGGTAGGTACCACAGAGGTATGAACCCTTTGAAATGATGTAGTATCTTTAGGATACTACCCAGTTTAGGCAATATAAGGTGTCTGTTGTTAATTTAATCTGTTGACACATATGTTTTTATCTGCTAATTTCTTTGCTTAATTCCTGAAATTCAAGGAAGATGGAGTAGAAAATAATTTTAAAATTTTTATTGAATAAAATTATTCATGCACAAACGTAGAGTCAAATGATTTGACAAGGGTTGGTGAAGGAAACAAGTCTTTTGGCCTTCCCAAACTTGTCCCCCTAAAGTCTACCTATCTCTAGGCAATTCTTCTCAGCTATTTTAATGGATTTAAAAATTTCATATCTTTGTGTCTAAATATTTCTGAGTGCTAATTTTGATATTTTTTGTATAGAATATATAATGCACATTTTGCTATAACATATTCCTGCCAATAATATCTGAGTGATACAGTTTTTCAATTTGTTGCCAGAATTTGCTGCAAGCATTTGCTGCCATTTTTCCCCCCCTTTTGTACTGGGGATTGAACATAGGGACATTCTATTGCTGAGTCACACCCTCTGCACTTTTTATTTTATTTTGAGATAGGGTCTCACTAAGTTGCTGAGGCTGGCCTTGAATTTGTGGTCCTCCTGGCTCAAGCCTTCCAAATCACTGGGATTACAGATATGTAGCCAGGAAGCTTGAATGTTTTTTTTGTGGAGTATTATGATGGATGTGTGATCTCATTGTGCTTTTAATAAGCATTTGTCTAATTGTCAGTGATGCTGAACATCTTTTCATAGGCTTATTTGCCATTTGTATATCATATCCTCTTATATGGAACAAAATGCCAATTCATGTCATTTATCCATTTTCTAATTGGATTTTTAAAAAAACTGTTGTGGGAAGTCTTTATATATCCAAGAGAAAAGGGCTTTATCTCAGGTATATGATTTTTAGATATTTTCTCCCAGTCTGTAGTTTGCTTTTCAAACTCTCATGAGGATCTTTTTTTTTTTTTGAATTTTCATCAGGGTCTTTTGAAAAGTAAAAGTTTTTGATTTTGATGAAGTAGACTTTATCAGATTTTCCATTTATAGATCATGATTTTGGTATAAAGGCTGAGAGCTGTTTGTTTAGCTCAACATCCTGAAGATTTTATCCCTTTTTTTCTAAAAGTGTTAGTTTTACATTTTGCATCTATGTCTGTGATTTCTTTTGAGTTAATATTTGTATAAGATATGGGGCTTAGGTTGAGGTTCTTTTTTTTTTTAATTGGCATATAGATACTCATTTATTTCATTTAAAAACTTTTAATCTTAAGATATTATTTGTGAAATTATAAACTCATAGGGGACTACAGAAATAATAAAAATCCCATGAATGTTTTTTTATCTATGTTTCTTTTTTTAAAAAATATTTGTTTTTTTAGGTTTAAGTGGACACAATATTTTTATATGGTGTTGAGGATTGAACCTAGTGCCTCATGCGTACTTACTAGGCGAGCACTCTACCACTGAGCCACAACCTCAGTCCTTGTCTATGTTTCTTTAGCACTGTTTATTGAAAAGGCTGTCCCTTCTGCATGGAATTGTTTTTGCATCTTTCTTAAAAATCAGTTGGGCATATTTACTTGGGCCTTTTCTGTGCTTTTCATTCATTCCATTGATTTATGTGTTTACCCCTCTGTGGGTACTACACTATCTTCTTTTTTTTGGTGGGGGGGAGGGTACTGGGGATCGAACCCAGGGCCTTGTGTGTGCAAGGCAAGCACTGTACCAACTGAGCTATATCCGCAGCCTTGGTACTATGCTGTCTTGATTATTGCAACTCTGTAGCAAGACTTAATATCACAAGAGTAATTCCTCCCACTTTAATTTTTCTTTGTGAGGTTTGTGTTAGCTATTCTGGTTCTTTTTTATTTCTATACAAATTTTAGGGCAAATTTGTCTGTGTCTACAAAAATACCTTTCTGGGATTTTGATTGGAGTCATATTAAACTGAAAGATCAATTTGGGGATAATTGATATCTTATGTTGATTGAGTCTTCCAATCCATAAACACAGTGTATCCTTCCATTCATATATATCTTTGATTTCTTCATTAGCGTTCTGTACTGTTCAGCATAGGGATTTTGTGCATGTTTTATTAAGCATTTAGCCAAGAATCTCATTTTCTTTGGAGCAGTTGTGTAAATGGTATTGCGTTTAATTGTGTTTTTGCATGTTTAGTGTTAGTGTATATAAAGTGCAGGGGTTTTTTTTTGTGTGTGTTAATCTTGTATTGTACAACCTTGCTGAGCTCACTTAATTAGTTTATTTATTTTTTCTCTTTTGCTTTGAGTTGTGTTATCTGAGTCTTATGTCTCTTTCACTTTGCTGGAGCACATCAACTGGTAGTTTCCTGAGAAAGGGTGCATGGGAGATAAATTTGTTGCCACTTTGCATGTTTGAATATGACTTGATTCTTTGCATTTGCACAATTATATAATTGATAATTTGGCTGACAATAAAATTCTAGGCTGGATATAATTTTCCCTTTGTATTTTTAAAGCATTGCTTTGTTGTCTTCTAGTTTTCATTCTTGAAGTTTGGTGCCATTTTGATTCTTGAGCCTTTATATGAAATCTGTTTTTTTTTTTTGTCTTTAGAAACTTACAGAATTTACTTTGTGCTTCAGCATTCTAAAATTTCATGATTATATGTTTTGGTTGGATTTATTTTATTCATTTGACTGGATAACACTGAGTTCCAACAACCTAGAAACTTATATAATGGGAGCTCATGGAAATTTTCATACATTATGACTTGGATGATTCCCACTCCCCTGTTCTCTCTTTTCCTAACTCTTATGTTTGAATTTTAGACCACTTGGACTAGGTCATCAATTTTATTATGTTTTCTCTTTTGTTCTGTTTTTTTTTTCTTTGTGCTTTATGGGATACTTCTTCAACATCATCATCTAAATCTTCTTGCAAAGTATTTGGTGATCCTCAGCCTAGGTACCATACTATTTTAGTCATCAAGTACTTGATGACGTAATACCTGATGGAGTAATCTGTATTTTGATGCCATGTGTCTTTCTCATGTTAAAAAAAAAATGGAAAAAGTATATGGGTTTAAAATATCTTTAATTTGCATATCATGTTCATTTGAGATAGTAGCATTATTTTTTGTTTTCTTATGAAATATTCTTGCACAAGTATTAAGTAACTAAATGACTTCACAGATACACTGGCTGGCTGTGAATGGGCGGACAGAATTGCTCCATGACCTCGTGCAACATGTCAGTGATGTCGATGTTGAGGATGCGATGGGGCAGACAGCACTGCATGTGGCCTGCCAGAATGGGCACAAAACAGTAAGTACACCCATGAAGGCTTGAAGTTGCTTGTGCTTGTTTTGAAAACTTCACTGTGTGTTTTGGAACATGAAGCTTTATAATAAAATATTATTTTGTAAATCCTGTGGGCTTCTGGGGATTAAATTTTATGTAAGACAAAGGGAATAGAAGAAAATAATGCTCTTAATTCTTCAAAATATTTGTAATTTGTACTCTAATTTTATTTCTGATTCATAAATCTTAATAGCTAAATTAACGTTTTTTCGTGGTATTAGAACTTAAACTCAGGACCTTGTGCATGCTAGATGAGTACTCTGCCACTGAGTTACATTTCTAGCTGTTTTTTAAAAAAACTTGTTTTGGGACAAGTCTTGTTAAGTTACCCAGGCTGGCATCTAACTTGTGATCCTCCTACCTTGGTCTCTCAAGTAGCTGAGATTTTAGGCATGCTCTACCATGGCTGGCTGAGTACACTAAAAATTTAAAAATGTATTTACATGTTTTCTAAGCAATTATAATTTTTCTTCCAGTTTAAACCTCAGTTATTGGAATTAGTGAGGAAAAAGAGTACTGATATTGCTTAAATAGTCTGGAACTTGTGAATACCAGTGTTTGTTTATATTTTTTGTCTTTTATCATCTGAAAACTAATCAGTGTTTTCAAGAAGTGTTCCTTCTCTTTGGTTCCTTCTCTTTCTGAGTCAGTATTATTAAATTTAAAAAATATTCTATGTGAAGGAAAAAAAAAAAAAAAACATCTGAGATATCTTGAATGATCCATTTTGTTTTAAAATGTGTGTGATGCTGGGAATCAATCCCAGACACTGGTGAGGCAAGCGTCTACCACTGAACTACATATTCAGCCCCAGTGACCCAGATTTTTAAGGAACTACTGCATATTTGAAAATAAGTTCTATATATAGCTCTCACAGGACAGAAAAGCACCTACTTAATTATAAAGGATCTCTGCTGTACCAAGTGAACAGAGTATCATAGTAAATGATACTTGCAGGCCTTTCTCTTGTATAGAAAACCCCTTGGGATTCAGCTTAGAAATAATTGACAAAAACTAATATTTGTTGCCTTGAGCTAGTGTAGAAACAAGAATTACTAAGAATACTTTGGTTTAAAACATGTGCATGGCAGGCTGCATTAAAAATTTAGAATAGCTTTTTGAAGTTATTGAAGATTAGGTTGTATGAGTATAATATACTCCATATGGTTTACAACCTAAAGCAGGTGTGGTAAAGTAATAGAGAATTCCTCATAATCAGATGCCTTTGAACAATTGTATGCTCAAAAGATTTATAGAGAGCCTAACTTTACTAATGATGAGTTTCACAGGGTGAGATTTTTGCAGATATAGTAGAGGAGAAACAATACAGAAGCCATATTGACTTGTTGATTGCATTGGCCCGTGAGGTTCCTCTTGTCATAGTTGATCAATTGGGGTTATCTTTGAGGTTTGTGTACAGATAAAGGAAATATTTAGCACTGCTTTCTGAATCATTGTATATATCTTTCATTTTTTTTTTCAATCTGGACAAAAGAGCCTTAAAAATTAGTCTTATCTCCTTGTCTCCAGGCTGAATTATACTTCTAAAAGTATGTTGATAGTTGTGCTAATATTGCCTTTGTTCTAGAATTCTGGAACTAGTTCATATCTCAGTGGATTAGCTATCCTTGTCTCTTGAGTTGGATATAATGTACTGTTTTGTAAAATACGATAAATAGGGATTAATGACTTTTTAGAATCTTTGTGTATCTTTTCAAAGTTGAATTTGGAGTGATGTATTTTAGTGGCAAGTCAAAATGACCTTTTTTATTATCTCAAAAGTAGCCAGCACTTGCACTAATTCACTAGAAAATCTCTAGAACTTATGTCCATGTAGAAAAATACTAGTATATGTAGGTTTCAAGATTTTAAAAAAATTTTTAATTTTAAAATCTTGCATATTGATTGTATATATTTTGTCAGATAAAATATTAAACTTTCAAGTGGGAAAGAGA
Organism: Marmota flaviventris; assembly: GCF_047511675.1. NCBI lineage: Eukaryota > Metazoa > Chordata > Mammalia > Rodentia > Sciuridae > Marmota > Marmota flaviventris. Next base: position 58,031,919 of record NC_092503.1, read on the forward strand.
TTGTATTAAAAATATTTAAAAAGTTTTTCAAATTAAAGAAACCAAGATAATGAAGAAATCCTTGAAATTTGCCTTCTAATCTCATTTTAGTGGAAATCTCAGGAGTGTATGAAAAGATTTTGAGCAACTGCCCAAGAACCTTAAAGCTTTGAAGAATTTGTAATTGAATATTCTTACTTGATGACCAGACATGCTTTTCCAGATTTATATAACTTTGTTTTAAAGAGAAGATTTGGAAAATACATTAATTTTTGTCATAATTAAGAAACTGAATAATTTTTACTATGATTTTATATATAAACATCTGTCAGAGGTGAATATCATAAAGGCCTCATTATCCTTTTGTTAGAAGGATATGCTTCTGGCAGATGAAGAGTGCATTCTGGCTTTTTTGTCCTTGCAATGTAATAACATCATGATCTTAATTTACTTCTATTCCTATTTAAAAATAAGATGAAAGCAGTGATTATAATTAATAATTTTATTTTTATATAGTTTTCTTTATATCAACTATTATACTGCATTATTAGGTACATACTACCAGAATTATGCTTTGTCTTTGAATATTGATTTTAAGAAATCATTTCAGACTATGTGGGAATGATGGTACATGAGAATGTGGCAGGAACATTGCTTGAACCCAGGAGTTTGAGACTAGCCTGGGCAACATATAGAGATCCTGTCTAAAAAAACCCAAAAAACCCCCCCAAAAAACAAAGCAACAACAACAACAAAATTGTTTCAGTTTTGTTTTTTCAGTCTTTGACAACTTTTTCTGCTCTTAACCTTCTCAAAAGGTATATGCTGTCTAGTGATGATATAATTGAGGAAAATGTTGTGAATACTTTGATGGACATTTAACAGCATTAATATCTATTGCTGTTGTTACTGTCATTATTAATAATGTATGATGTGATTGTGTGAAGGTACAGTGAGCAATATGTAGACCGCTTTATTCCTTTATGTTTGTGTAAGAAGCTAGTCTGTGTTGTTGGATTTTGTTGTTATTCTTTTTAAATTTTATTTTTAGAATGTTTAGTAAATAATGTACCCTTATTGTACATATGAAATTTACTCAATTTTTTCTTTTTGTGACTATAAATTCAACTTCCTTTTTTGGTAATTTTTCCTTTTTTATCCTGTAAGATTTATAAATATGTGGAATTGCCACAAATGATTGTTTATTGTCTGGAATAACTTGGATTTAGTAACACTAGAGAACTGTCATATAGTTTAATCAAAATCTAAATGTTACATTACATAGCAAAATTAATTGAGGGATTAGTCTACAGTTTAGTTAAAAATAAATTATAGTTTATAAGAATAAATTTTATGTTCCTGAATTTATTAAACTGAATACGAAGCTTCTCAAGCAATATAAAGTGATGGTTGTACTCTCGTTTGGATAGATTTACACTCTTGTAACTTAAAAGCAATTGTTTTGATACTGAAATTGGACTGAATTTTGTAGATTTTATAGTTGACAGTGTTTACCTACATTCATTTAGCTCTCTTGGTTGTTGTATCCTTAGCTATCTTATAAGCTTTTCATCCAGAGAGTTACCAGTTATGTGAGCTTAATGTAAAGTATTTGCAAAAATATTAATCAGATTCCGCTCTGAGGCCCAAAGGTAGGTAGACTAATATTTCACAAAGTACTTTTATATTCAGAGTAACTTTATTTATTTCAATGCTAGAATTCTCCTTAATTGCTTATGGGAAATATGAACAAAAAAAATAGAAAGTCCTATTACTGATATTTTTCCTAACACAACTGAAGAATAATCGTTATTGTGGGATATTGAATACAGGCTCAAACCCTCAATATATTTAGGTGAACAGGTTGCTAAAGAATCAGTCACTGATTAGTGGTTTGACAGTGTATAAGTTATGTGTACATTGTCATAAGTCATATCGTCAGAATTAATTTAATAAAAAATAAAGATGCTTTTTGGTTATTTAGTTCCCTTTTAGCAAATGATAATACCACAACTTAGGCTTTTGCTTATAGCTTTATTATTGAATATCTATTGCTTTTTACTTTGACCAGCATTATTTTGAGAGTTGACATTAATGAAGAAGAGCTGCTTTGGATTTTTTTGCTTTGTGATTTATCAGTGTATTGGACTCAGGTGGTTTTAGTCATTATCTTCAGTTAAATGACTTTTGAGATTGACCCAGCATTAGCTTTGTACATTAGTTTTCCACTTAGGAAACTGTTTTATCATTTGAAACATTGTGAAGGTTATTGAAAGTGTGTTATTCCTTAAGGATCTGTTGAAGACCATATGAAAATTTCCTTTGTATGCTTTTCTTTCTAAGGTACCTCCTGAGCAGTTTATTTTCTAAAGAGAAGGGACCCCTATTCTAGATATTTGGGAATCAGGAGAATAGTTTTTGCTGGTAGTGGTTGAGGAAGATTGAGCAGGAAATTATAATTATGAAAATTTTAAGAGCTTATTTTGCTGATGTCATTTTATTCACCTATAGTGATCTCAGTTCACTATAGTTATTAAAATTATGTATGTTTTGGATAAACAGCTAACTCAGTCACAGATATTTATGTTGGTCTACATGTTTACTTTTTTTTTTTTTAATATTTTTTAGTTGTAGATGGACACAATACCTTTATTTATTTATCTTTATGTGGTGCTGAGGATAGAACCCAGGGCCTCACACATGCTAGGCGAGCGCTCTACCACTGAGCCACAACCCAAGCCCACATGTTTACTTTTTTAAAAAAATTAAAAAAATTTTTAGTTATAGATGGACACAATACCTTTATTTTATTTATTTATGAGGATTGAACCTAGTGCCCCAAGCATGCAATGCAAGCCTGTATCCCTGAACCACAACCCCAGCCCACATGTTTACTTTTTATTTTAAGCCACTGAGCTTAATTTTTATAAGAAAATGAAAAGCCAAAATTTCTCATTTTCAGAGAAATTATGATCTTATTCATTATGTTTTTTGGACCTTTTACGGATCATAGCCCAATGCAGTTTTTAGAGAATGTATTTGTGTATAGGGTTTACAGGAAAAGATATTTTCTAAAATAAATTGTATCCAAAAAATGAGAATCCTGGATTTCATTTTTCTGGCTACTACTGATTACCATTGAACACATTGCATGTTGTTTATTTCTATTTTGTCTATTGGCCCTTTGTACTATAATGTAAACTTCATGAAGACTGGGGCCCCCCCTCCCCCCTTATTTCTTGTAACTCTAGAATCTAAAATAGTTCATCGTACATAATAGATATGAGTTGTTTTTTTTTTAACTGAAGGATGGAATGAACCACTCAAATGCAATATCATTTTTTTCTGTGTTTTTTCCTAGCATTTGTGAATGTTTGTCACCTCTTTCCTTTTTTGTGTTTTTAAGTGGTGTGTTTATTGATGGCCCTGATTCTTCTAAAGGTTGTATTGGATTTATTTGTATCTACTGTCAAACTCTGGTTTTGAAAATCCTTAGGGGCTTTAAAAGTTAATTCTTTAATTATGTTGTGCCTTGTGTTTTGATGTGGTAGTGTTTTTCAGGAGCTTTAATGTATTTAATTTAGTAAATAAATAATATTTTGTTTCCTCCTGAATTTTATCCTTTGTATACATATTAACAGTCTTACATAGTTGGAAACATTTGTTACTTTGTCATACTTTTGAAGATCACATAGCCTCACACTCTATTGTTAAACTGAAGTTGTTGAAGCTAGGCAATATGTATTTGCAATCTTATGTAGCTCTTTACCTTTCATGATATTTCACATCCAAATTGTATGTGTATATTGTCAACAAAAAAATAATTTGTTGTTGTGGTTAGATCTTTTGCTTTATCATTGAAGTATTGTCACTCTGGATTATTTGGGAATGAGAATTCATTTTGTACACTAGCCTGTGTTTAATTGAGATGTAATAAGGGACCCAGGAGGACTTACTTCCCCTGCAGGGCTCGGTGGGAACTGCCAGAATAGTACAATGATAGGGTGAGTTGGGTAAGTGTTGTACTCTATGTGCCCCTGGTCTGACACCATGTAGGCCTGGCTTGCTTCCTTTACCACACACCACAATGTAGTCTACTAATTGTTGAGATGAATACCTCTTAGATCTCTTTTGCACTTGACTTATTTATTTATTTTTTAAAAATATTTATTTTTAGTTTTTAGGTGGACACAATGTCTTTATTTTATTTTTATGTGGTGCTGAGAATTGAACCCAGTGCCTCTCAGAGAAATGATTGGTGATAAAAAAACAAAAACAACAAACAAACAAAAAACTGTGAATAAGGTTATCTGTGACTTTCTTGCTACTTCTCCTGTTACACCATTGAATCAATAATTGAATTCTTTATTATCCTTTTCTCTTTTTTTAATATTTATTTTTTAGTTTTAGATGGACACAATATGTTTATTTTATTTTATGTGGTGTTGAGGATCGAACCCAGTGCCCCGCGCATGCCAGGCGAGCGCAATACCGCTTGAGCCACATCCCCAGCCCTATTATCCTTTTCTCTCGTGTCAGAACTTTTACAAAAAGAAACCAGCAAACATTTTTTTTTAATCACAAAGGTTGATGGCTTTTCATTCATTATAGTGCTACAAGGCAATTTTTTATTCTTCACGTTGAAATTCATTTATACATTATTTAATACTTTTAAGAGAATTCTCCCCCCTCTTTTTCTTTAGGCAACATTTTATCTATAAGTGAAGCTATTGAAAACTTTAAAAAATATTTCCTTTAATAGTTGTATATTTTGAAGGTCTTAACTGAAATAAATTTTTTAAAAAAAATTTTTTATTGTTGGTTGTTCAAAACATTACATAGTTCTTGATAAATCATATTTCACACTTTGATTCAAGTGGGTTATGAACTCCCATTTTTACCCCATATACAGATTGCAGAATCTCATCAGTTACACATCCATTGATTTACATATTGCCATACTAGTGTCTGTTGTGTTCTGCTGAAATAAATTTTTTAATACAGAAAAGCAGAAAGACTTCTGAATGGAAAATAAAATACTAGAATCAACAGTTTCCACTACCTTAATCAATCAGATGTTCTTTCATCTTAAGAAAGGAAAGTTTTTTTTTTTTTTTCCCCAGTGCTAGGAATTGAACCTAGGGAGATTCCATTACTGAGCTATATCTCCAGGCCTCCCCTTTCTAATTAATTAATTTTTGTTTTAGTTGTAGATGGACACAATACCTTCATTTTATTTATTTTTGTGTGGTGCTGAGGGTCGAACCCAGTGCTTCACATGTGCTAGGCAAGTGCTCTGTCACTGAGATACAACTGTAGCCCCATTTCCAGCCCTTTTTAAATTTATTTTGAGACCGGATCTTGCTTAGTTGCCTAGGCTGGGTTTGAGCTTTTGCTTCTCTTATGTTAGGTTCCCAAGTAGCTTGAGAATTCAGGCATATGTCACTGAAGCTGACTTAAAAAAGAATCTTTAATGTCTTGTAGGGTGTACAATGATATGACAGGTATATAAGAAAAGAATTTTAATGTCTTTGTAGGGCAAGGATATGACAAGGGTATGACAAACATGTTTCAGTTCATACTATAAATGATGCCTTCTTGCTAAGATATGCTTATAAAGTTTTTCTCATTACTTTATTGAAAACAGTGGAGTAATTTGTTAATCTAATGGCTAAATTGTTTTTATACTATAAGCTTTACAATATACATAAAAATACAGAAGCACTGTAAAAAGTATATGGTTTTAAAAATGGCTTTATTTTTAAACTGAACACAAGCAGCTGTTGAGTCACTTGAGCCTGGCTGTCTAATAGTTACTTGATAGGGGATTAGTAGATCATCTGTGTTTAATGTAGTTTGTGAAGGTATATGTCAGATTAGCCATAATAGTATTTAGTAATCTGAATTCAGAAAAATTAGAATTTCTACTTTCTGGTAAATAGGATTATGATTATGAACATAGGCTTAAGTTTTAATCCTTGCTTCACTGTGTGTTGGGGTACAAATTACCTGACCTCTTTGAAACCTTAGTTTCCTGCTTGTAGAAGTGGAGAGAATATCACATTTCTCACAAGATGATGCAATAAATGAATTGATAAATACTTATTAGGGTAGTGTTAGGCACATGTTAAGGTTATTCATATTCTTGTTACATAATTTTAACTATAATTTATCTGAATGTGTCCTGTATTTTGTTAACTTATTTCAGTTTCTGGCTCACTAGGTTTTAAATGTACATTAATAGATATTTTCAATGTATTTGCTTTCATCTTTCTTCTCTTGGGCTTTTTCAACAATGAAAGCTTATTGTCTATATTTTCTATAAGAGTTGTAGACACTGTTAGTGCTATTTCACTTCTGTTTTGAGATCACACACATAGAGCTGCTATGTCAAAAATCAGAAAGGTTGAAAACCAGGATCAAAGGACCGAAATATGTCTTCTCTTATAAAATAGTGACCTATAAATGCTTCTCATTTTCATATTTGAAAGTTCTTACTTGTGTAAGTTTAAAAGAGTTGTATAGCTGATAATATTAGTTTTATATAGCCTTTTTTTTTTTTTTTTATTTAAGAGATTGAACACAATGCTTTGTGCATGGTAAGCATGCAGTGTATCTCTGAGCTACACCCTTAGCCCTATAACAGTATTTCTATTACTTAGATTTTAGAATTCATACTGGGATAGAAGTAAATTCAAATAGCAGTATGTGATAACTATATTTTTAAAATTTTTATCAAAATATTTTAAATAAAAAAATAGTTGTCCCTTAAACCAACCCTTATTCTTTATCAAATCATGATCATGAACAATTTTTGACTTTTTTAGCTTTTTCTCTGGTAGATAGTTCTAAATAATAGGCTTCTATGGTTTTACTGTTTTAATTTATGATGTTTAGATGTTACTTAATAATTTCTTGTTATGGCAAGTTAGGATTTACAAATTTTGGTTAAGTAACATTCATTTTATTTATTATTAGGTAAATGTTGTTTACAGTTAAGTCAGGTAGGGAACTATAACATTTTCTTTCTAGAAGTAATTGACTTTGCTCAGTTTACTTTGTAAGAATCAGAAGTTCTTTCTATATTTTATATTCCTGTAAGTATCTCTAAGTACTGTTTTCTACAAAGACACATTTGTTAAATAATCTTGTCAGTTTGCCTTTTTTTTTTTTTTTTCTCCCTTTAAACTTGGAGATTTCTTAGTGTCTGTCTTGTGTTTGACCTCCAATATTCTGGTTTCTACATCTTCTATTTTGGTTTATTCCCTTGTTTTTGGGGAGGATATCGTTCAGCTCCCAGGTATGCTTTTCTTGAGAAAAGATACTTTTTAATTTTTTAAAAAATTTGAAATCTTTCATAGTTAAGCATGTTTCTAAACTTATAACTGATATGAATAATAGTGTGGTCGAGAAGAGAATTTTGTATTTTAAATAGTTTATCTTATAGCTTTAAAGGCTTTTTACCTTTTAGATTTTGGTGTTACAGTTGAAATATATCTTATCAATCTGATTTTAGTTTATCTTTTGAGATTTTATATGCTTCGTATTATGAAATTTTATTTTGTTGCTTTGTTGACATATTAGACTAGGGATTTGATGAGCCATTTAAATTTGGCAATTCATACTCTTTAGTTCTGGGTTTTTTTTTTTGTTTGTTTTTGTTTTTTTAAATTTATTTAATTTTTATTTGTAGTTGGACACAATACCTTTGTTTTATTCATTTTTACATGGTGCTGAGGGTCAAACCCAGGGCCTCACACATGCTAGGCAAGTGCTCTACCACTGAGCCATAACCCCAGCCCCTGGGGTTTGTTTTAGTATTATTTACTGATTCCTGTGTTGTTCCCCAACTTCTTCATTTTCTTTATGCTTACTTTCTGCAATGTGTCTCCTTGGATTGATCCACTGATTTTCTCATCTTTTCTATTTTCTCCTTATTTGTCTTTTCATTCTGTTTTCTGTCTTGTAGATTTTCTAAGCATTGTGTTTCTCCAGATTGTTGAATTGTTGTGTCTTCTTGATATTTTAATTTCTTATTCTCTGAATATTTTTCCCTTGGGTTTCTATTGTTTCAAGGATATAATAACTTTTTTCCTCTCCTCTCTGAGAATATTAGCAATTCTAATATTGGTTGTTCTCTTTGGTGTTCCCTTTATTTTTTATTTTTCTGGGTTTGTTTTTAAAAATTTTTGCTGTTTGGGTTTGTTACTTCACTGTGTCTTAAAATATTGTCTGTCCATCTGTGTGTAAGGCTGAGATACTAAGATGTTGACTGCAAGCATTGTATTTGGGGGCCAAATTTGTTGGTTGTTTGGCTTCTTTGTACACCAAGTTTTCTTAATCTTGGCACTGTTTATATTTGGACTTTATAATTGTTGTGGGGACTGTCCTGTGCATTATAGAATGTTTAGATGTATCTCTGGCCTTTCCTCCCTAGGTAACAATAGTCCTTCCCATCCCTAGTCACAAAAATTGAAATATCTCCTGGGATTGCCAAATGTCCCTCACGGGGAAAACATTCTTTGGTTGAGAATCACTCCATTGTAGAAACATTGCCTTGAACTGGATTATTTCATTAGGAACTCTACAGTTAATATCCTTAGGGCTAATATCTTTAGGGCTTTCTTTCTGGTGCCAGGCTATAGAGTGGAAACTTTCAATTTCTCATGAGGTTTGAAGCCTGGCTGCTGGATTTTGCGACCCAAGAGAAATATGGGGTTAGAGGTTTTCACTTAGTTTTTTCCACCATGGCTTCTGAACCTTGCTTGTACTTGTATTTCTTGTTTGCCAGTCTAGAGCTTCCATTTTCACTTTGTCTAGAGAATAAACCACCTGTCTTAACATAGTAGAGTCTAATACTATGGCATGGGAGGAAGGGTCCTAGCTAAGGAGGAATTATTTGTTTTATAGACTTTTAACTATTCCTCCTATTTCTCAGCTCTATGTAAACATCCTATTTTCAGAGGTATCCCGGTACTTGGTACTTCCTGTGGTAGGTTTTTTTTTTTTTTTAAATTTTGCTATTGTATATGTGCTATATTAAGAATTTGGTTACGAGATCAGGCCCAGGGGTCCGCAGGCGTGGTAGGAGGGGCAGGGCAGATCTGCCGCCCGTGCCTCCAAGGTAGGCAGACCTGCGACAGACCGGCGGATCAGGCCCAGGAGCCTGCCGGCGTGGTACACACACCACCCTAATTGGAGTAGGGGCAGAGCAGAGTCGCCGCCCGTGCCAGGAACAGGCCCAGCGACCTGCAGGCGGGGTAGTCACGACACCCCAATTGGAGTAGGGGCAGAGCAGAGCCGCCACCCGTGCCCGAAAGGTGGGCAGATCTGCGACCGACCAGCGGGACAGGCCCAGTGGCCTGCCGGTACGACAGACACGTCACCCCATTTGGAGTAGGGGCAGAGTAGAGCCGCCGCCCGTGCCTGCAGGGTAGGCAAACCTGCAACCGACCGGCGGATCAGGCCCGGTGGCCTGCCGGCGTGGTACACTCGTCACCCCAATTGGAGTAGGGGAAGAACAGAGCCGCCGCCAGCGCCCAGAACAGGCCCAGTGACCTGCCGGCGTGGTAGCCACGACACCCCAATTGGAATAAGGAGAGAGCAGAGCCGCTGCCCGCTCCTGCAGGAAAGATACGCAAGCAGTATGAAAAGACAAGGAAAGAAAGGACCACAGCAATGCAGGTCAACGCAACTTTAGAAGAGGTAACAGCTGCAGCAGATGGAATGTCAGATAAAGAATTCAGGATATACATGCTTCAGATGATCTGGAGTATCAAGGAAGACATTAGACAGCAAAATCAGACAATGAAAGATCACTTCGACAATGAATTACGCAAACAAATCCAGGAAGCAAAGGATCAACTATACAGGGAGATAGAGGTTATAAAAAACAAACAAACAGAAATCCTAGAAATGCAGGAAGCAATAAACCAACTTAAAAACTCAATGGAGAATACTACCAGCAGAGTAGAACACTTAGAAGATAGAACATCAGACAATGAAGACAAAGTATTTCAACTGGAAAAGAACATAGACAGCTCAGCAAGACTGTTAAGAAACCATGAGCAGGGCTGGGGATGTGGCTCAAGTGGTAGCACGCTCGACTTGGCATGCGTGCGGCCCAGGTTCGATTCTCAGCACCACATACAAACAAAGATGTTGTGTCCACCGAAAACTAAAAAAAAAATAAATATTAAAAAAAAAAAAAAAATCCTCTCTTTAAAAAAAAAAAAAAAAAGAAACCATGAGCAGAACATCCAAGAAATATGGGATAACATTAAGAGACCAAACTTAAGTCATTGGGATACAGGAAGGTATAGAGCTCCAAACCAAAGGAATGAGCAGTCTATTCAATGAAATAATACGAGAGAAAACTTCCCAGACTTGAAGAATGAGACAGAATTCCAAATCCTAGAAGCCTACAGGACGCCGAATGTGCAAAATCATAAGAGATCCACACCTAGACACATTATAATGAAGATGCCCAACATACAGAATAAGGAGAGAATTTTAAAAGCTACAAGAGAAAGGAAGCAGATTACATTTAGTGGTAAGCCAATCAGGATAACAGCTGATCTTTCAACACAGACTCTGAAAGCTAGAAGATCCTGGAATAACATTTCAAACACTGAAAGAAAATGGGTTCCAACCAAGAATTGTGTATCCAGCGAAATTAAGCTTCAGGATGGAAGATGAAATTAAAACCTTCCACGATAAACAAAAGTTTAAAGAATTCGCAGCTAGAAAACCGTCTCTTCAAAACATCCTTGCCAAAACATTACAGGAAGAGGAAATGGAAAATAACAATGAAAACCAACAGTGGGAGGTAGGACAGTAAAGGGGGGGAAAATAATCAAAGAGGAAAACAAACCATGTTTAGTAACAGAAATAAACAAATATGGCTGGAAGAACAACCCATATCTCAATAATAACCCTAAATGTTAATGGCTTAAACTCACCAATTAAGAGACACAGGCTAGTAGAATGGATCACAAAACAAGACCCAACAATGTGCTGCCTACAGGAGACACATTTGATAGGAAAAGACATACATAGGCTGAAGGTGAAAGGTTGGGAAAAATCATATCACTCATATGGACTTCGGAAACAAGCAGGAGTGTCCATACTCATATCAAATAAAATAGATTTCAAGCCCAAGTTAATCAAAAGGGATAAAGAGGGACACTACATACTGCTTAAGGGAACCATACACCAACAAGACATAACAATCATAAATATTTATGCCCCAAACAATGGTGCAGCTATGTTTGTCAAACAAACTCTTCTCAAGTTCAAGAGTCTAATAGACCACCATACCATAATCATGGGAGACTTCAACACACCTCTCTCGCCACTGGACAGATCTTCCAAACAAAAGTTGAATAAGGAAACTATAGAACTCAATAACACAATTAATAACCTAGACTTAATTGACATATATAGAGTATACCACCCAACATCAAGCAGTTACACTTTTTTCTCAGCAGCACATGGATCCTTCTCAAAAATAGATCATATATTATGTCACAGGGCAACTCTCAGACAATATAAAGGAGTAGAGATAATACCATGCATCTTATTTGATCATAATGGAATGAAACTGAAAATCAACGATAAAAGAAGGAAGGAAAAAGCATACATCACTTGGAGAATGAACAATAGGTTACTGAATGATCAATGGGTTATAGAAGACATCAAGGAGGAAATTAAAAAATTCTTAGAGATAAATGAAAACACAGACACAACATATCGGAATCTATGGGACACATTGAAAGCAGTTCTAAGAGGAAAATTCATTGCTTGGAGTTCATTCCTTAAAAAAAGAAAAAACCAACAAATAAATGATCTCATACTTCATCTCAAAATCCTTGAAAAAGAAGAGCAAAACAACAGCAAAAGAAGTAGAAGACAAGAAATAATGAAAATCAGAGCTGAAATTAATGAAATCGAAACAAAAGAAACAATTGAAAAAATTGACAAAACTAAAAGTTGGTTCTTTGAAAAAATAAACAAAATCGACAGACCCTTAGCCATGCTAGCGAAGAGAAGAAGAGAGAGAACTCAAATTACTAGCATACGGGATGAAAAAGGCAATATCACAACAGACACTTCAGAAATACAGAAGATAATCAAAAACTATTTTGAATCCTTATACTCCAATAAATTAGAAGATAGTGAAGGCATCGATAAATTTCTTAAGTCATATGATCTGCCCAGATTGAGTCAGGAGGATATAGACAACCTAAACAGACCAATATCAATTGAGGAAATAGAAGAAACCATCAAAAGACTACCAACTAAGAAAAGCCCAGGACCGGATGGGTATACAGCAGAATTTTACAAAACCTTTAAAGAAGAACTAATACCAATACTTTTCAAGCTACTTCAGGAAATAGAAAAAGAGGGAGAACTTCCAAATTCATTCTATGAGGCCAACATCACCCTGATACCTAAACCAGACAAAGACACTTCAAAGAAAGAAAACTACAGACCAATATCTCTAATGAACCTAGATGCAAAAATCCTCAATAAAATTCTGGCGAATCGGATACAAAAACATATCAAAAAAATTGTGCACCATGATCAAGTAGGATTCATCCCTGGGATGCAAGGCTGGTTCAATATTCGGAAATCAATAAATGTTATTCACCACATCAATAGACTTAAAAATAAGAACCATATGATCATCTCGATAGATGCGGAAAAAGCATTCGACAAAGTACAGCATCCCTTTATGTTCAAAACTCTAGAAAAACTAGGGATAACAGGAACATACCTCAATATTGTAAAAGCAATCTATGCTAAGCCTCAGGCTAGCATCATTCTGAATGGAGAAAAAATGAAGGCATTCCCTCTAAAATCTGGAACAAGACAGGGATGCCCTGTCTCTCCACTTCTGTTCAACATAGTTCTCGAAACACTGGCCAGAGCAATTAGACAGACGAAAGAAATTAAAGGCATAAAAATAGGAAAAGAAGAACTTAAATTATCACTATTTGCAGATGATATGATTCTGTACCTAGCAGACCCAAAAGGGTCTACAAAGAAACTATTAGAGCTAATAAATGAATTCAGCAAAGTGGCGGGATATAAAATCAACACTCATAAATCAAAGGCATTCCTGTATATCAGCGACAAATCCTCTGAAATGGAAATGAGGACAACCACTCCATTCACAATATCTTCAAAAAAAAATAAAATACTTGGGAATCAACCTAACAAAAGAGGTAAAAGACTTATACAATGAAAACTACAGAACCCTAAAGAGAGAAATAGAAGAAGATCTTAGAAGATGGAAAAATATACCCTGTTCATGGATAGGCAGAACTAACATCATCAAAATGGCGATATTACCAAAAGTTCTCTATAGGTTTAATGCAATGCCAATCAAAATCCCAACGGCATTTCTTGTAGAAATAGAGAAAGCAATCATGAAATTCATATGGAAAAATAAAAGACCCAGAATAGCAAAAACAATGCTAAGCAGGAAGTGTGAATCAGGCGGTATAGCGATACCAGACTTCAAACTATACTACAGAGCAATAGTAACAAAAACAGCATGGTACTGGTACCAAAACAGGCGGGTGGACCAATGGTACAGAATAGAGGACACAGAAACCAATCCACAAAACTACAACTACCTTATATTTGATAAAGGGGCTAAAAGCATGCAATGGAGGAAGGATAGCATCTTCAACAAATGGTGCTGGGAAAACTGGAAATCCATATGCAACAAAATGAAACTGAATCCCTTTCTCTCGCCATGCACAAAAGTGAATTCAAAATGGATCAAGGAGCTTGATATCAAATCAGAGACACGCCGTCTGATAGAAGAAAAAGTTGGCTACGATCTACATACTGTGGGGTCGGGCTCCAAATTCCTCAATAGGACACCCATAGCACAAAAGTTAATAACTAGAATCAACAAATGGGACTTACTCAAACTAAAAAGTTTTTTCTCAGCAAAAGAAACAATAAGAGAGGTAAATAGGGAGCCTACACCCTGGGAACAAATCTTTACTCCTCACACTTCAGATAGAGCCCTAATATCCAGAGTATACAAAGAACTCAAAAAATTAGACAATAAGAGAACAAACAACCCAATCAACAAATGGGCCAAGGACCTGAACAGACACTTCTCAGAGGAGGACATACAGTCAATCAACAAGTACATGAAAAAATGCTCACCATCTCTAGCAGTCAGAGAAATGCAAATCAAAACCACCCTAAGATACCATCTCACTCCAGTAAGATTGGCAGCCATTATGAAGTCAAACAACAACAAGTGCTGGCGAGGATGTGGGGAAAAGGGTACACTTGTACATTGCTGGTGGGACTGCAATTTGGTGCAGCCAATTTGGAAAGCAGTATGGAGATTTCTTGGAAAGCTGGGAATGGAGCCACCATTTGACCCAGCTATTCCCCTTCTTGGTCTATTCCCTAAAGACCTAAAAAGAGCATGCTACAGGGACACTGCTACATCGATGTTCATAGCAGCACAATTCACAATAGCAAGACTGTGGAACCAACCTAGATGCCCTTCAATAGACGAATGGATAAAAAAAATGTGGCATTTATACACAATGGAGTATTACTCTGCATTAAAAAATGACAAAATCATAGAATTTGCAGGGAAATGGATGGCATTAGAGCAGATTATGCTAAGTGAAGCTAGCCAATCCCTAAAAAACAAATGCCAAATGTCTTCTTTGATATAAGGAGAGTAACTAAGATCAGAGTAGGGACGAAGAGCATGAGAAGAAGATTAACATTAAACAGGGATGAGAGGTGGGAGGGAAAGGGAGAGAGAAGGGAAATTGCATGGAAATAGAAGGAGACCCTCAGGGTTATACAGTGGAGGGGGTAGAGAGAGAGGAGGGGAGGGGAGGGGAGAGGTGAGGAGGGGGGAGGGGGGAGGATGGGAAAGGCAGCGGAGCACAACAGACACTAGTATGGCAATATGTAAATCAATGGATGTGTAGCTGATGTGATTCTGAAATCTATGTATGGGGTGAAGGTGGGAGTTCATAACCCACTTGAATCAAAGTGTGGAATATGATATGTCAAGAAATTTGTAATGTTTTGAACAACCAACAATAAAAAATTAAAAAAAAAGAAAAGAATTTGGTTGCTTCTTATTAGAATTCCCATTTGGACTCAGCTTTGTTTGATCTGCTGAGTCAATTTACTGTCCTCCATTTGTTTGCCATCTTTCAAAAACCTTTTGGCTTATCTAGTACACTGGTGTATTCTTTCTTGTTCTTCCTTGTATAGGTGTATGTTAACACACTACTAGGTTTTAGAGCAGCAATCAAAATGAATACATGTGTTCAATCCAGAATAAATAAAACAGTTTTGTTCAAAGAAAACTATATTTTTACATATTTTATTTCTTTTTGCAGGAGGAACTCAAATGAAGATTATAGAAATAAAACCAGAATAAGTGTGTGTGTATTTTTATATATATAAAATGTGTATGTGTGTGTACACACACACACACACACACACATTTAGTTTTTAAGGCTTTTAGGTGTACTTTGCCTTATCTCTAATCATCAAGTGTGAACTTTTAATATTTTTATATTAGCTATGAAACAGTGCTGCTCAGGAGTTTTTTTCATGCTAAAACAGTTTATCTCACACTGATAATTCCATACATAGCATGTGATGCCTGAGAGACTCAGAGCTTATCAAAGTTGAGTTTGTGCAGCCATCATAATTGTCATATGCCCATTCGTTTTCTCTTTAAAGCTTTTGAGTTATGGGAAGAACTTTCCTTATATGAATTTAAATTCTGAGAATTGTATCTTTTGACTTCTTTGATTTTAATTGTTTTTTTCCCCCCTCCCTAGACAGTGCAATGCTTGCTAGACAGTGGTGCTGATATTAACAGGCCAAATGTGTCAGGAGCCACTCCATTGTACTTTGCTTGCAGGTATGATATTTTATATTTTCATATATCCAAAAAACAAAGTTGTGTGTCTACCATATTTTCAATCAAATATTTCTGTATATTATCTACAGCTCTAATTTCACAAAAATGTTATGTTCTCTTTTAAGATGAAGAAAAGCATTTTGGTTTTGTTACTTAACTACATGAGGGAAAGCATTTTCTCTTATATTTCATCGCCAGTGTTTTTATGCTGTAGGTGGGAGCTTTTGATTTAATTGATTATTTCAGTTTTAAGAAAAATCAATAATCCAGTAATTCCCATAGGTCACTTTATTAACTAACCAGGTGAGTTCCTTTGGGATAAGCTATTGAAATATGTTTTGGTCCAGAGCCATGGTTTTGCTTTCTCTGTATCTGTAACTTTAAAATATTGAGTCAGTTTTGTTAGTTACTAAGTTATACATTATTATACATTATTTTTGTGCTTGTTTCTTGATCTTTTCTTGACTTGGACATTTGTTCACTTATTCATTCACTTAATTGGCAAACACGTAGCTAGCACTGCATGTTATAGGTATTAGTGATATAGTAATAAGTAGGGCTAGGATGTAGCTTGGTGGTAGAACACTTGTCTGGCATGTACAAGGCCCTGGGTTCCAGATCTATCATCATAGAAAGCAAAACAAATAATAACAAAAACAAAACAAAACAAAAACCCCCAGTATCTAAAGAGCAACATAAAAATTACACACATGTATTCACACCCACTTAGATATACGAGAGTTTGTGTGTTGGGATGGTATATAAATGTAGCTTACAGAGAGAAGCCGTGCACAAAAAACTATAGTGGTTCTTCTTTTTTGATTTAAATTCTAGTGCTTTCTTGGTGTCCCCTAGTATTGGTTCTAGAATTCTCCCATAAATACCAAAGTTCTCTAATACTCAGATCCCTTATATAAAGTGGCCTAATATTTGCGTATAAACTATGCATATCCTCCTGTGTACTTTAAATCATCTCTAAATTACTTATACCTAATACATTGTAAATCTTGTACAAATAGTTGATATACTGTATTGTTTAGGGAATAATGACAAAAAGTCTGTATGTTTGTTTTAGACTGAAAGACCTGCCTTTCCTCTTTAGCTTCTTGTTGGGTCTCTGATATTATCTTGATCAGACTGATTCAGATTATTTATTGAACAACCTTTGTTAGGAGCAGTTCACCAAACATTGTAGTGAATCTTGTCTTTGATTTAAATTTTATGAATTTAAAAATTTATAAAATTTTAGACTCTTATGTTCAAGGGGCCCTTATGTACAGGAGCTTTTGAATCTTTATACATCTAGATTTTGTCTAAATCTAGTCATTTTCTTATACTTAAAATTTGGTTGGTTGGTTAGAATAGCCGTTCCTTCCATAGTGTTCTTAATTTATGAATAATATAATTGTTTGATTACCTGAAATCATACCCTATTTAGAATTTATCTTTAGATCAGAGTTTTCTTTGAACCTCTGAATTTGAGTGTCTCTCATCACTCAAAAATCTCATAGAATCTCAGATGTTAACATGTCCAAAATACAGTTTCTGATTTTCTTTTTCAAATCTTTCTTTCAGTTTCCCTTATTCTCCAGTTCTTTAAGCCAGAGACCAGATCATTATTTTTTTAATTTCTCTCTGAACCCTCAGCTTGGAACTTATTTAGTAAGTTCTGTAAATTCTACATTCAGAATTTGTTTTGAAACTTTTCCACTCTTAAACTCATTGAAACTGTTACGTCTTGACTAGAGTACTGTAGTAGTTATCTTCACTTAGCATTATATTCTCCAGCTCCATCCATTTACCTGCAAATGCCTTATTCTCTTTTATTGATGAGTAATATTCCATTGTGTATATATACCACGTTTTCTTTATCCATTCATCTACTGAATGGCATGTAGGTTGGTTCCACAGTTTAGTATTGTGAATTCAGCTGGTATAAATATTGGTGTGGCTATGTTACTATAGTATGCTGATTTTAAGTCCTTTGGGTATAGACCATGGAGTGGGATATCTGGGTCAAATGGTGGTTCCATTCCAAGTTTTCTGAGGAATCTCCACACTGCTTTTCAAAGCGGTTGTACCAATTTGCAGTCCCACCAGCCATATATGAGTGTACCTTTTTCCTCACATCCTCTCCAGCACTTATTATTGCTTGTATTCTTGATAACTGCCATTCTGATTGGGGTGAGATGAAATCTTAGTTTTCATTTGCATTTCTGTAATTACTAAAGATGTTGAACACTTTTTCATATATTTGTTAATCGCCTGAATATCTTCTTCTGTTCAGTTCCTTAGCCCTTTTATTGATTGGGTTGTTTATTTTTTTGGTATTAAGTCTTTTGAGTTCTTTATGTATCCTGGAGATTAGTACTGTATCTGATGTGCTTGTGGTAAAAATTTTCTCCCATAATGTAGGCTCTCTCTTTACCTCAATGATTGTTTCCTTTGCTGAGAAGAAGCTTTTTAGTTTGAATCCATCCCACTTATTGATTCTTGATTTTATTTCTTGTGCTTTAAGAGTCTTGTAAAGGAAGTCAGGGATTAACCCGACATGATGAAGATTTGGGTCTACTTTTTCTTCTAGTTGGTGCAGGGTCTCTGGTCTAATTCCTTGGTCCTTGATCCATTCTGAGTTGAGTTTTGTTTATGGTGAGAGATAGAGGTTTAATTTCATTTTGGAAGATGTTTTTGAAGGAATTGAGTCACTGTAATTTCATGCTTGAAAAATATTTTATATGAAACAGTGACATTTATAATAGTAAATATAAGTATGGTAATACAGAACTGAGATATTCCCATAGTCTAAATGTTGGAATGTGATAAAAAGATGTTTTTAGAAGTACATTCTGCTACTACTATATCCCCCTATATCATTAAGGGTTTTTTCGTTTTTTTGGTACTTAGAATTCACCAAGGGCCTTGTACATGCTTAGGTTCTAAACTAGCAAACATCAGATAGCTTTGAACAAAGAAAGTTATACAAGTCCGTGTTGAGAAGTAAAACCAAAAAACATTTACAGGCAGACTTTTAATTGTACTTGTGATATTTAGATTTTCAAGTATTTTCTGTATCTTCAGATAACTTTCATTCTGTTAGGAAAAGTAAGATTTTGTTGAGATGTATAGATACAGTAAATTAGTGAGACATGTATTGAGTTTTAGAGCTTTGTAATAGTTATAAAGGGATAAAATTCAGAGCATGGATTCATAGTTCCTGCCAGGCAACTCCTTTTAGTTATCAAACTCTGTAAATAGCCAGTAGACCTTAGACTCAGAATTATAAACTTAGATTTGGAACATCCCCTTTGAAAATACGGTCATTTTGTTTCAGGCTATTCCAAAAAATATTGCTTCTATTTGTACAATTATATATTCTATCCAAGTTCTCAAATTCACAAAGTCTGAAGTTAGAAGAATGAAAGTGTTTGAGAGATCACTTCTATTTCCTCTTCAAGGAAGTGAAAATTATCTGAATCAATGTTAAAAAAAAATCCATTTTGCTAAGTTTAGTTGCTTTTCTCACTTTCAAAGTAAAGTTTTTGTATTAGATGGTCTTTTTAAATTGTGGAACTTCTTTGAACATTTGTTAAAATCAGCCTTATATTTTAATGTCTCTGAATTGTAAATGTATTTATTTTTGTTGACTTTATTTTGAGTCAGAGGAACTCATTGAATAAAAAGACCTAGGGTCTAGTGATTGCTACCTCCAGAGTATAATGGTTCTAACTGAAAGAGTAGTAGTACAAGGAGAGCTATCAGAGAAAGGCATGTGGATAGGAGAGTTGTTTATTCTAGACTAGATTGAATAGCCAAACTGAGTGGGTTGATAAAGGTTGAAATAGATATTTTTTCCTTGTAATTCTCACTTGTGTTCTTCCCTTAAGTTCTTATTTTGATGCTCTTTTCTTTTTCTTTTTTTTTTTTTAACAAAGAAAGTGCTATGAAATGTGTTTTTTAAAAAAAATATTGATTTTTTTGTAATCATAGTTGGATACAATATCTTTATTTTATTTATTTATTTGTATGTGGTGCTGAGGATTGAACCCAGGGCCTTATTTTTAATATTTAAATTCTTTTGGAGTAAGTAGTCTAAAAATTTGGGTGTTTGTGGTAGAAAGGAGGTCAGGATAGACTTGAGAAAGGGATTAGGAAGTGAATGGAAGGAAAATGAATGATCAGAGTTTGATAAATAGTTACATATCTCAAAATGTTATGAGTTATTGTAGGATTCATATTAACCATCCATAATTCATAGAGAAAGACTTTAAAAGATTTTATTTTTGTTATGGAATCCAGATTTTTTACTTTTCTTTTTTTATTAAATTATTTTTTCTAATTTGTTACATTTGACGGCAGAATGCATTTTATTTCTTATTACACATATAGAGCACAATTTTTCAAGTCACTGTTGTACACAAAGTATTTTCACACTTTTTGTGTCTTCATACATGTACTTGGGGTAATGATGTCTAACTCATTCCACCATCTTTTCTACCCCCATGCCCTCACTTTTCCCCTCCCTCCCCTTTGTCCTATCTAATTTTCCTCCATTCCTTCCATGCCCACCCCCCACCCCACCCCCGCCCCCATCACCATTATGAGTCAGCATCCTCATATCAAAGAAAACATTTGGTTTTTTGGGATTGGCTAACTTCACTTAGCAGTATATTCTCTAACTCCATCCATTTACCTGCAAATGCCATGATTTTATTCTCTTTTAATGCTGAATAACATTCCATTGTGTATATATATATCAAAGTTTCCCTATACATTCATCTACTGAAGGGCATCTAGGTTGGTTCCACAATTTAGCTATTGTGAATTGTGCTGCTATAAACATTGATGTGGCTGTGTCCCTGTAGTATGCTGTTGTTTAAGTCCTATGGGTATAGACCGAGGAGTGGGATAGCTGGGTCAAATGGTGGTTCCATTCCAAGTTTTCCAAAGAATCTCCATACTGCTTTCCATATTGGCTGCACCATTTTGCACTCCCACTAGCAATATATGAGTGTGCCTTTTTCCCCACTCCTCACTAACACTTATTGTTGTTTGTATTCTTTATAGCTGCCTTTCTGACTGGCTTGAGATGAAATCTTAGAGTAGTTTTGATTTGCATTTCTCTATTCACTAGAGATATTGAACATTTTCTCATGTATTTGTTGATTGATTGTATATCCTCTTGTGAGAAGTGTCTGTTCAGTTTCTTGGCCCATTTATTGATTGGGTTATTTGTTTTTTTTTTTTTTGATGTTAAGGGTTTTGAGTGCTTTATATTAGTGTTCTATCTGATATGCTATTGGTAAAGATTGGCTTCCATTCTGTAAGTGCTCTGTTGACTTCACTGATTGTTTCTTTTGCTGAGAAAAAGCTTTTTAGTTTGAATCCATCCCATTTATTGATTCTTGGTTTTAATTGTTGCACTATAGGAGTCTTATTAAGGAAGTTTGGGCCTAATCAACATAATGGAGATTTGGGCCTACTTTTTCTTCTATTAGGCACAAGGTCTCTGGTTTAATTCCTAGGTCCTTGATCTACTTTGAGTTGAGTTTTGTGTATGGTGAGAGAGGGAGGTTTAATTTTATTTTGTTACATATGGGTTTCCAGTTTTCCCAGCACCATTTGTTGAAGAGGCTATTAAAATATTTTATTTTTAGACTTACAAATGATTTTCAAAGATAAAAACTTGATCTTCCAAGATGTTTATGTCTGTTTGTGTATGTAAAGCAAATATATCAAATTAGTAAAATATGATAAATTGGCTATTTAAGTAAATTTATTAAAAATAAAAAAATATTTTATTTTTAATTTGGTTCTATTTCTATATAGTCATGGTCAGAGAGATACAGCACAGATTCTTCTATTACGAGGAGCCAAATATTTGCCAGATAAAAATGGAGTAACCCCTCTGGATTTATGTGTACAGGTATGTTTTCAATATATATTTTGAGCCAATTTAAGATAGAAACTGAGAATAGTAAAATCATTTTTTCATAAATGAGTGGGTGAGTGCAAAGATTTTTATACTGTGAAGTATAAATGACTGTTAAGAAAAACTTTATTTTTGAAGTTGAGTAATTTTAAGTCTTGTTTTTAGGGTGGATATGGAGAGACTTGTGAAGTATTAATTCAGTATCATCCTAGGCTTTTTCAGACTATTATTCAAATGACACAGAATGAAGACCTCCGAGAAAACATGGTAATATAATTGTGCTAGTAACTTGGAAATGAACAAGCTTTATTCAGGCTTATATATGTGAAACTTTCCAAATGTGCTTAGTAATTTTATTTATTAATACAAATATTTTAATAATTTGAATATGCTTATCTGCACTATAGAATAAGTATGAATTCCTTTTATTCCTTCATGTCCATGGGTTCTCCATGCATGGATTCAACCAATCAGGGGTCAAAAACATTTTTAAAAATTGCATATGTACTGAACATTACAATTTTTTTTCTTGTTGTTTGTTAAACCATATAGTACAAGAACTATTTGCATAGCATTTTTATTGCATTTGGTATGAAAAGTGATCTAGAAATGATTTAAAATATGTGGAAAAAGGTTCATAGGTTATATGCAAATACTATGCCATTTTATATAAAGAACTTGAGTATCTGCAGATTTTGATATCCTTGGGAATTCAGGTGTTAGTCCCCAGAGATACCAAGAAACATATGTAATAATTAACAAACTTTGGGCTAATATTTGGCCTTCTAACTCTTCTGTTCTGTGGATCTTTGATCTTCCCTTAGGATAACTATTCCCTGGGAAAGAGGAAACGAATCTGAGGAGGAATGTCATGTTATGATTTGTAATCACTAGTTTACCAAGCACTGTTTTTTTTATTTTTGGTTTTCTTTTTGCTATGCTGGAGATTAACTCCAAATCTTTCTGCTGCTTGGCTACATCCCCATCCCTGAGTGCTATTATTTATAGTAGCTATAATCTTAGAAAAATTATGGAATTTAAAATTTTCTGAAATTTGAGAAGTCTGGAGTTAAATTTCCAAAGATACACTAGGTGATTTTTATTCTCTTTTTTTTAAATTGTTGTTTACTGTGTAATTTTCAACAAAATTTTATGTTATCATGTATCATATTAACTTTTAAATTTATACAAAGCAAAGTATAAAGGTTTCTATTTTAGCTGATTGGCTTTAAGGTGTTTATTAAATTAATAAGTACTTAATTTTTTGACAAAATTTAATAGTTTATTTAATCTCAATTTTTTACTTATAAATATTTAGCTACGGCAAGTTCTGGAGCATTTGTCTCAGCAAAGTGAAAGCCAGTACCTAAAGATTCTAACAAGCCTTGCTGAAGTTGCTACAACAAATGGTCACAAGCTGCTTAGGTAAGTGTTTCAGCATTTCAATAGGTAGCAGTTTTTACCTGAATAGTTATTCTGTTAGGTGCCTTTTTTCAGTGGTAAGATATTATGAAAATTTGCTGATGTATCATTATTTTATTTAAAAGGACCAAGATAATCACCTAAAGAAACTTTGATCTTAAAGAAACTGAAGCATACTTGAATGAGTTTTGTCATATGTGTTTGGAATTTTTTGAAAGTATTACTTAGACTAGTTATGTAAGTAAATACACATGAAGAAGAATCCCAAAAGTAGTTCAGGAATCTTGCTCACTAATTTATAAAAGTGAGTATAGGCTTTTCTTCAACTTTTCAAAATACTTTTGAGATTCAGCATGAAGTTTTCTCCCTACCCTGTCTCATTTCGTTTCTTTATTCTTTTTTTTTTTTTGGATTTTTTAATATTTATTTATTTTTTTTTAGTTTTCGGTGGACCCAACATTTTTATTTTATTTTATCTTATTTTTAAATTTTTTTATTTTAAAAATTTTTAAAAATTTTTATTGTTGGTTGTTCAAAACATTACATAGTTCTTGACATCGTATTTCACACTTTGATTCAAGTGGGTTATGAACTCCCATTTTTACCCCGTATACAGATTGCAGAATCACATCGGTTACACATCCACTGATTTACATAATGCCATACTAGTGTCTATTGTATTCTGCTGCCTTTCCTATCCTCTACTATCCCCCCTCCCCTCCCCTCTCCTCCCATCTTCTCTCTCTACCCCATCTACTGTAATTCATTTCTCCCCCTCGTTTCTTTATTCTTTCCAGAAGTTTTTGTGATTTTAGTGGCTCATCACTAAGTCCATGGAGTTAATGCTTTTATATTACTTCATTTTATATATATGGCATTTTCCCACAGCTACATTCTTTTGTGGTTAGTCACCCTAATTAGGAGTAAGTAGCTATTAAGAAATGCCCTTGAGCTATATAATTCTCTGTTATTACATATTAATTTATAAATTTGACCCTCTTTTAATTTAGATGCTTTCCCCTTTGGATTATTATTATTATTATTTTTTCACTAATCATCTCTATATTGATAGGTCATGATTGTCTCCTACCTTTTTAGTTGCTACTGAACTTTTTTCCTCCCAACAACATGCAGGTTCTATAATTCATCTACATTGTCAAATTCATGATTTTAGTCCTTTGTTTCATTTTCCCCTCAACTTTTCATATACTTCAGATGAGAGTCATTTTCTTTACTCTAAGACCCTTTATTTTTTCTTGGTGCCAAGATCACTTTCTTGCATTCTTTAAACTGTTCAAAGTTTCTTCAGCAGTTCTACTCAATATACAATTTGCTAGTTTAAAAAATTATTCTATTTGCAACTACTTTTAGAATCTTATCTATAAGAATTATTGAATTCCAGGTTCCCATAATGTGCCTCTCTTATTTTAGTCATTCCCAGTATTACACGTTGTTGATGAAGCCTTTCTAAGATTCAGATATGCTAATTAAAAGCATGGTCCTTGGAGCCTGCCAGACTCAAGTTTAAATCCACACCATTACTAACAGTGTGGCCTTAGCAACTAACTAAAGACACACCATTTACTAACTGTGTGGCCTTAGCAACTAACCTTTTGGAGTTTCCTTTATTGTTCATCCATGCGTCTAATGTGTATTTTTGAATGCCTGCTGCCAGACACCAGACATTCTATTAGGTGGTTGTGAATAAAACAGACATGATGTCTCCTTATATTCAATTTGCCGTTTAGTTTGGATTTTGTTCCATTTTATTAGAAAGTGGTAGTAAATACTTTAATGAATAGACATTTTCAATTCCCAAATTATTAATCCTTATTATTATTTTTTTAAATGTTAAAGGTATACTAGAAATGTTACCATGAATTGGGTAAAATATGCAGAGGACTTTTGATAATTAGATTCATTACAAACACAATTATGCCATTCTGCCTGAAAATTCATGAAACTCCTTACTCTGTTTGTGCAACAGTTATAATACAAAATAATTGATATTAGAGATTTCAAAATAAAATATTCCCTAGACCCCCAGAATTATTTATAGATATATTATTAAATTAAGTATGAATTTAACTGAAATTCTTCAGCTTCTCTGTGGAAGAGGAATGATTGGTATTTGTGATTATGACTAATCCCAAGGTACTTTGGGGTTCTGAAGGGCTTTTCGATGTGTTTAAGAAAGTTTATATTTTGTATGATTTAATGTTAGTTGAATTTTTTTTCTTTTCCACATTGGGGTTTATTTCTTATGTTTATGTGGAGTCATAGTACAACCCATTACATAGAGAACAACCCTAATGCAATTAGTTGGTAACTTTAAGATTATTCAATTTGTGAATATTCTGTATGCCAATAATTGGTTACTCTTGTTGGACAGGGAGGGCTATGAAGTTATGGATAGACTAGATAGAGTTTCAGCTTCTTAGTTTAAACATTTGAGCAATGGGTTGGTCTGCTTTTGTGCAGCTGTATACTTTTACAACATAATATTTATAGAGTTGGTTCTTTGTGAAATGTTTTCAGAGTTCTAAATAGTTCAACTTAAAAATGTACTTTTGGAAGGGAGAATTGAAAATTACCTTGAAGTTGGTGTATCAAGATACCAATTGTTCTAGAGGAGTATTCCCCCCCTCCCACATTTACACCTTGATCTTGGTTATATTCTGGGTACTTTAAAATTACCATTCTATTAATAAGCTATTCAAATAATGTATATTCGATACTTTGCTGTTAAACCATTTTGTTTCCTATCATGATAAAAAGAGAATTTTACCCCAGTTTTATTATGAAGCTAAAGGTCAGTGAAATGAAACTGTTGAAGATATAGTTTGTTTGCTCCATCTAATCTGTTCATGTTTTAATTTTTTCAGCCTATCTAGCAATTATGATGCTCAAATGAAGAGCCTTTTAAGGATTGTGAGGATATTTTGTCATGTCTTTCGAATTGGCCCTTCCTCCCCCAGTAATGGAATCGATATGGGTTACAATGGGAACAAAACTCCAAGAAGCCAGGTGTTCAAGGTCAGACAAGAATATGTTATTGTTAGGCAGACATATGTAAAAGATGAATTTGACAAAGCATGCCTTCATTAATCAGACACCTCACAAACAGGGTGTAATTTTGGTTCATATCTGTACCACTTGTTTTTTGTTTTTATTTGTGGTCTTGGGCCTTGCACCTGCTAAGCAAGTTCTCTACTAAGCCACATCCCCAGCCCACCTCTACCATTTTTTAAATTAGGCACACCTTTTTTCTTTCAGTTCTCTCTAATCAACATAAAGTTTAACTGGTGAGCTTTCTATATTTTCTTACATATAAAATTTTTATTTAATTAGTGTTTTATTGTAAGCATAGAGATAGTTAATGTTTAAATTTAATTTTATTGAATGTTTTTAATGTAATAGGCAACTACCATTTAAAAAATTCTTATTAGAAAGAAAATATCTAGTTTTATTAAATTTTATTATTGT
This sequence comes from Marmota flaviventris, assembly GCF_047511675.1. NCBI lineage: Eukaryota > Metazoa > Chordata > Mammalia > Rodentia > Sciuridae > Marmota > Marmota flaviventris. Next base: position 58,058,672 of record NC_092503.1, read on the forward strand.
GTGTATGTATGTTGTGTGTGTGTCTCTGTATGTGCTTTTAGAAGTAAAGTTACTTGCTGGGTGTGGTGGTGCACACCTATAATCCTAGCAACTCGGGAGGCTGAGGAAGGAGAATATCAAGTTTGAGACCAACCTCAGCAACTTAGTGAGGCCCTAAACAACTTAGTGAGACCCTGTCTCAAAAAGTAAAAAAAATGGACTAGGGATATAGCTTAGTGGTAAAGTGCCTCTAGGTTCAATCTGTTGTACCCCCCTTAGAAAAAAGAAGTAAGGTTGCTTTTATTTACTAGGTGTACTAACAGTTAATTCCAGGGATTACCTCAGGAAAGAATCATTGAGAAATTTTCTTAAAATATTTTGTATTGCTTCTGCAACGTTTTTTAATACAGGTACAAATGAGTGGAAGATTGATCCTTGGAAGAATGATTCCATATAAAACCAAAGGCAGCATTGTTACCCATGTTAAATTGTAATTTTTTGAAGTAAAAAAAAATAAAAAATAATACACACACACACAGGTAGATAGATAGATATTACTTTATTGCTATTAATGCTTGTTTGTAGTACTGTATATATTTTATTTTTTGGTGATACTGGAGGGGTGCTCTACCACTTAGCTATATCCCCAGCCTTTTTTATTTTTTATTTTGAGACAGGTTCTTGCTAAGTTCCCCAGGCAAGCCTTGAACTTGTGATCCTTCTGCCACAGCCTCCCAGGTAATTGGAATTGCAGGCATGTACCACTGCACTCAGCATTGTGGGATTGCATTTAAGTTAATATATTTTAATGGTTATTATTATTATTACATATATTTTTTTGTGGTGTTGTTTATTAAACCCAGGGCCCTGTGCATGCTGGGCAAGTACTCTGCTTCTGAGTCACACCCCCTGCCCACTAATGTTGTTTTTCAAAAGGTAATTTTTCTTCAGAGATTTTCATGGTATAAAGTTTTCTTTTGGCATTCATGAACTTATATTTATTTTTATTTTTATAGTTGTAGATGGATAGCACGTCTTTATTTTATTTGTTTATTTTTATGTGTTGCTAGACATCGAACCGAGTGCCACACAGTACTAGGCAAGTGCTCTGCCATTGAGCACCATTACATCCAAAAAGCAATGTTTTTATGTGCTACTTCCTTGAAAACTAAATTAACAACTCTGCTATCTATAAAATTTGAAGCTAAATTGGTAGTCTCTGTTAAATGATTCTTTTTTTTGTAACATGGAAAAACTGGTAGATACTTAAAAATAAATGTTTTGCAAACATTTTGACACTTGTGTATTTTTAAGTATTAGAATAGGTATAAGAGAAAATCAGTGCTGGAAATAAAGTTTTCAGTTGTATACATGTATGTACATTTATAGGCCTTCCTCCATCGTGCTACCTTTTCGATGAAGAAAATTATGCATCATCTTTTAATTCAAACTGACTTTTCGTATATCACCTCTAACACTAGTTAGGATTGACAACTTGCTGTCATTTTAAATCTCAGTCTAAATTATTGATTTATTCTTTTAGTGCTGTTTAAAGTGAGTTTTGCTGCTCATTCATATCATATTTAATTGTTCTTCATGCATTCTGGCATAGCTCACTATTAGGACTGATTCTACCCTTGATTTTACTTTCAGCTCATCCTTTCTGTTCATCTAAAATGATAAGTAGAAAATCAAATCAGTTATAGATATGGTCACTGTTATCTAAATTCAGTATAGATTATATTCAGTATTGTCTGATTTTCATTGTTTTTAAAATTTAAATCTGTCACTTACTTGCTAATTGATATCAGAAATTAAGTGTATTTTTTTTTTTTTTAATTTTTTTAAGTGTATGTTAAGTAGTCTCTCTACAGGTATTTCATGCTTGATTTAAATGTCAATTTTCTATTTAGGCAGTCAGTACACTTAGGGTAAAAGAAGATATCATTCTTTTTCCTTTTTATGGAATTCAAACTTTGTGTTTTGTCATGTATCTGTGATTGATATATATATATATATATATATATATCCAGCTATCTCGCTATCTGTCTATAAAGTTGTTTTCTTCCAGTTTATTTTGTTAGTATCTTCATTTTTTTTTTTTTTTTTTTTTTGTGGTGCTGGGGATTGAACCCAGGGCTTTGTGCATGTGAGGCAAGCACTCTACCAACTGAGCTATATCCCCAGCCCTTCATTTTATTTTTAAAGGTGTTTTCTGCATCATGAATAAGTGCTTTTGCCTCTTTGACCACTTATTTTCTCTTTAAATTTTTAATTTGCATTTTGGTAAAATGTTTTTATTCCAAAACTCAGGTAATTAAAAAACAATTAACAAGTGTTGACTTTTAAGAAATTTATTAGTCTCTTTCTATCCAATTTTATGAATAAAACATGGCATTTTGGGGAGATAGCAAAATGATCTGCCTTCCCACCAGTCTGGCTGAAAGTAGACATTGTACATTGCCATCATGCCTATAAGGTCTCCTGCTTTGTGGGGTAATACAGATTAAAAATCTTTATTGCAGTTGAGTTGCACAACATTAGACTGGGAATACTATTTTAACTTTACCACATTTTGTGTAAGGTAGCAATTGATCTCTACTTTCCATTTCAGTAACTAGGTACTCTAACATGTCACTTTATTGTTAGGATTAACTAATAGGTTTTCCATTAAGAATGAGTGGGTTTATAGGCCATGTGTTTTTAGTAGGTGAAATTGTTTAACATGCTGTTATTAGTTTTCTGATTTATATTAGAAGTCCTTTAAGTTAATCTCAGTACTAACCATTCTTTCAGTGTTTTCAGAGATTTTCATCTAGAGCCTTTGGAACTTTGGAGTATTTGAAGGAGAAAGTTGTTTTTATTATTATAGTGAGTAAGCAAGCATGAGGAAGACAGTTTAGGTTATTTTGAATCTGATGTGCCCTTTTTTGAGTGTGAAATAGTAAGCTGTAACTGTTAATGGTTTCATAGAATTGTATTTGGAAAATTTGGAAGCCAAGAAAGATTGAAAAATTAAACTTTAATATCTTTTGGGTTGTGACATTTAACATTATTGAATTGAAATAGACTAACAAAGAATTTCAAGGCAGTACCCCTTATTAATGAACTGTTAGTATCAATTTCCTGTCACATTTCTACTTTACTTCAGTACATCTTAAAATTTAAAAAATTTGTTCAATAAATTTGGAATTCTGTATTATAGTGTAGAAATATAATTTTAAATGTTTGTAACTCATCTATGATTGTCTTATTGTTATCTATAGAGGTAAATGTGGCAGTCATTCAATAACATGAAATGAAGCATTATTTTCAAAGTGCCGAGGAACCTGCTACTATTTTCTTTAGTAATTCACTTATTTTTCAGTAACAATTTATATGTATGGTGTTTTGTATCCTATCTAATATATTTATTATTTATGAATATTGAAAGCATCACAGATATGGTATGCAATAGTTTATTTTTATTTATATTTTTGCAATGCTGGAGATGGATGTTAGCCAACCACTCTGTACCAATTAGCTAGAAAACCAGACTGCAATATTTTATTTTAAAATTTAAACTTTATTTTAATCTTTTTTGTCTGTGGCTGCTGCCACAATTATAAATTAAAGTTATTTTTTATGGTATTCTTGTTTGTGATTCAGGAGTGATTTTTTAAATAGATCTTCAAAGAGACAATTTCTTATGTAAAGTTACCTCATGGTTTGAATTTAGGTTTAGTGTATGTGTTGTGAAAAAAGGAAAGGTGGTAGGAAAAAGAAAAGTAAAGAAAGACCCCTAGTGGCTTATATTCTTTTTCTTTCTATTCCTTATTGAAAACTCTTAACTTTTAGGATTTTTGTATCTATCTTTTCATACAGATCCATTGTATTGTTATTATTTTGGATTATTCAAAGTTTGCCTTTAAATTTTTTTGCACATTGCCAGTATTTGAAAATAGGATTGTGAGAGTTTAGGCCCAGTGTTCATCTACATGATCAGCCTGTATCATTCTTGCCTTAGGCCTCATCTCTATCCACTGTGTCCGTTTTCCAGGTTTTATCACTTTTCTTTTTTCTTTGGTTTGAAGTAATTTATGTGACCACCTGTTCTTTCTATTTTGGAGTTCTTTTTCTAATGTAAAGCTAAATAGTTTGTGACATAAAAAGTTCTTATTCAGCTTCTATAGCAGGTTTACTGTTTTGCTCATGAGGAGTAACTGTAGGCTCAAACTTGGATGGTGATTATAATTCTAAGCCATTTTCAGTAAAAGTGTCATGTCACTGTTTATAGCAACTGCCCTTCCTTAAACAGCAGAGGCCTCAAATCTTTCAGCTGTGGCCTAAATTTAGAAAAGCCCTGTTTGTGGATGAGTGGGGTCCTTATTTCAGTCTCATCCAGGGTAATATTAATTTCTCTTTAAAAAGGAAACTGCTTTCCTGCTTAATTAGTTAGTGTACTAAGTTTTGTTGATTGTAGTAGTGGTAGTTCAGTTTATTTGTTTTGTTTTTGCTTTTTGGTTCACCGTATGAATGAAGAACTAGGGATGATTTAATTATTTGCAAATAATAAGTACAATATTCTGGTTACTTCATAAAGTTCTGGATTATTGAACAAACAATGAAAATATTGTAAAGGTATTGTTAGATAATAATTGAGAAGAATTTTCTGGCATAACAGGTTATTAAAACATTCTCTAAGATTTCAGAAACAAATATGCTTGCGTGATCTTTTTTCATAGTATTTTCTAAAAGTAAGATTATTTGTTTAGTTAAAATATTTTAAAATATTTAAAATACTGTGTAAGATGAATGATAACCCCTCTACTCTCTCTTTAACTGTTAATCCTTATTTGGGATTAAAAATATTCTAGCAGCTCTTTTAATAAAAAGTAGTTGGACATTTATATTTGTTTTAAAACTACTAATTATTATAGATCATGTTTGTATTTCATTTTTTTTAGTATTTGGTCCTATTGCAGCATTTTTGATAAAATGATTTAAATATAAAATGTTATTTACTCTTAATTCACAGAAGACATTTCACTATTCTCAGAAATATTTGAAATATTGTAGGAGTAAAAAAGCAGTTTGATTCCCCTCTTCCCCCTTATTATTTTTAAATGTTAATCTTTTTAAATATATATATATATATGTTAGTTGTAGTTGGACACAATCTTTATTTTATTTATTTATTTTTATGTGGTGCTGAGGATCGAACCCAGTACCTCGCACATGCTAGGCGAGTGCTCTACTGCTGAGCCCCAGCCCCAGCCCCAGCCCCATTAATCTTGGAATTAAGAGTTTGCAAGGAGCTGTGAGGGCATAGCTGAGTGGTAGAGTTTATGCTTAATGTGTGTGAAGTCTTGCATTTGGTTCCCCAAACCACAAAAAAAAGAATTTGCTAATTAGTATTTTGATAGAAGTTTGGTAATTGTGCTTCTTTATTAATTATTTGAGATGGAGTGTATGTATAAACAAGATATATTGTATGATTATATACTTATTCATAGAAATGTCATATTTTAATCATTTCTTAAGATAAATTATCAAAATTCTAGGAATTCATGTAAGAAAGGAGAATTTTAAACTGTTTATTAGGTTCTTTGGGAATTCTAATTTTATTTTAAGTTGGAAATGGCTTATTTTTGTTTTATTGAAAATTATTGATAATTATTGACAGTAAATGTTAGGGGTGTTATGAAAGTAATGTATAGTCTTAAAACTAAATTTTTGAAATTGAAAGAAGAACAATTGCTTATAATTTATTGTTAGATTTTAGTTTTATCTTTTTATTACCAGGAATACATACACAAATAATTAAATTTTGCTATAAATGAAGAAATTATAATTTATATGAAACATATATTTTTGTTACTTACCTTGAAGCATTATTGTCATTTTAATATGGGAAAACTGAAGTATCTAGAGTAAATTTTCTCTTTTACACTATATTTCTGGCTGTGTGGGTTTTTTTTTTTTTTTTTTTTAATTATGCAGTTTAAGAATGATGTCTAAAAAACTTTTCTTTTCTTCATAGCCTCTGGAATTGCTTTGGCACTCATTAGATGAATGGCTAGTTTTAATAGCTACAGAATTGATGAAAAACAAAAAGGACTCAACAGATATCACTTCTATTTTACTGAAACAAAAAGGCCAAGATCAAGATGCCACTTCCATTCCACCATTTGAACCTGGGAGCTATGAAAATCTATCCACTGGCACAGGGGAATCTAAACCAGATGCTCTTGCAGGGAAACAGGAAGCCAATGCAGATTGTCAGGATGTTATTTCTATGACAGCCAACCGGCTAAGTGCTGTCATTCAAGCTTTTTACATGTGCTGTTCTTGTCAGATGCCTCCAGGGTAAGAAGGTTTCAGCTTATTATTTTTTGCTCTCATAAGTGAAGAAGAGATATGATATTTTTGTAATTTCAATAACAAGAAGTAATTATTGATGTTTAAAGATCCTATTCTAATCTTGTTTTAGAGTACTCATTGTACTAATCTGATTCTAGTACAAAATTTCTTTGTAGAATGGAGAATGTCATTTTATATAGGATATCTTAATTATATGTTTGAAATTCATAGAGCAGAGATGCTCATACTTTCAAGATTTTTAAAAAAGTTACTTGTTTATGTCATCTGTTATTGAGAAGTTTTATATATTATATATTATATATATATATATATATATATATATATATATATATATATATACACATATATGTGTGTGTGTGTATATCTATACATACATACATACTATTTCATTCTACGTATTGACTAGGCATGCCTTAATTTTCTGAATTTATAAAGAAGATCCAAACCCAAGTTCTTTCTTATGGTCTACAAGCCTGTCCAGTTCAATACATATTTATCAGATTTTCTGTATCTTATCACCAGTGTTTGTCTATGTATTCTGATTTTTGCCTAATCCCCACAGAATGACTTCACCCCGTTTTATTGAATTTGTCTGCAAACATGATGAAGTTTTAAAATGTTTTGTTAACAGGTAAGGGTTTCTGAGATTTCATGGATTGTCTTGGCACTCTTTCTTCTCTTTAAGTTTGGTTTCTTCCAAATAGAAAAAAATGCTATTTCTGTTTCCATTCAAAATGTATTCAATAACAATTCAAAATGCAGTAGGAGAGGATTAATATATTTTTCTTTTATTTCAGTTATCTATATATCTGAATTTGCATTTCATTTAATGGTATTTGTATTTCTTGTCCATTTAACAAAATATATTTTTCTTTTAGAAATCCTAAAATTATTTTTGACCACTTTCACTTTCTCCTTGAATGTCCTGAGTTGATGTCAAGATTCATGCATATCATAAAAGCACAGGTAGAAATTTTCTTCATCTTGTTTTTAGTCTTAGTAATGAAATAAATTTTTAAAATTCAAATATTATTGAGTGTGGTCAGCATTATACTTAAAACCTCCTGTAAGTAAGAGGGATGGAATTACATGTTGCTTTAATATGAGGAATAAATTTTCTTCTTGAAGAAATGTGTATTGAGTGCCTACTATGTGCAAATGCCCGTGCAAAGACTACAGAATACATTACTACATTTCCTGAAGTGAGTTTCATGAATCAATAGTCCTGTGTCGTGGATGGTCTTTGAGAAAAGGATTTTATCCCCAAATACATTTGGGAAATAGACTTATGTCCTGTGGAAATATGTAAAGTACATGAGTAGCATGTTAAAAGGCTTTGAGAAAATCTTTGGATAAAAATAGTGATTTAACATTGCTAATCTTTCTAAACTTACTTGACCTGACAGTCTTTCCCCTTATGAAGATTGTACCTATTTATTCCATATATCTCATGTTTTGTGAAAAAATGCTAGGGAAAAACTTGTTTTTCTTCTAACCAGTTATATGACTTTGGGCACATTTCTTTACATCTTTGACCCTTGATTTCTTCATCTATAAAAGATAATGAACCAACTTTGTAGGACTGTTGTGAAGAGTAACTTGTGAAGAGTGCTTGGTATATATGCTTAATAAATGGTAGTTGATTTGGAGATAGAAATCACATTTCTCCAAGAGGATCCGAATTCAATCTAGCAGGGAAGGTAATATATATACCTATAAGTCAGTAGTTATGTATCACCTGGTTTTTCAGGAATTTAAGGAAGGAAGAACTTGCTTTTGGTTGCTCTGTGAAAGGAAATTTCAAAAAGGAGGTAGATTTTAAATGACTTTGAAAAGCTTGAGAAATGTGCAGTATTTTGATGGGAGTAAAGAGGAGGACAAATATTCTAGCCAAAATATGGGCTGGCACATGCAGGTGGAAATTTCAGTTAGGTGGAAGTACCTGGAAAGGTAGAATAGGTTCATATTGGAATATTGTATTGAGCCTTGATTGCCAGATTGCAGAATCTTCTTTGTTTGCTAGACTGTTTGGAAGCTTCAGGAGAATAACAAATCTTGGCAACATTTTAGAAAATCATTTTAGAAAATAATTTATCAGATGTAAAGGATAGAATGGAGGCTGTGATTTCATTAGTAGTCATGAGATAATAAATACCATAAGGTTTTTAATGTCTTTAGGAACACGAACCCTTTCAGAAGTTAAAAGAGCTAAGAATTCATTTTTATAAAATTATACAGATGTACATAGGGATCTTTTGATTCCTGTTTAATAATGATTATGTAAAAGAAGGCAATGGTAATAACTTATGCTTATTGAATGCTAATTATAGGTTTAGTACCATGTATTTGCTTTACATTAATTATTTAATTCTCCGAACAATCAGCTGCTTTTACTGAATTGAAGGGGTTAAATGACATGTTTAAGCCATTCAGCTATTAAGTGTAAGAAATAGGATTTAAAAGTCTATCTGGTTCTTATGTTTATTTTTGTTGTGGTGGTGGCAGTGATGCTGGGTTTTAAAGCCAGGGCCTCTCACTTGCAAGGTAAACTCTAACACTGAGCTGCATCACCAATGTCTTAAATCCATATTTTCTCTCTCTCTCTTTTTCTTTCTTTGTGTGTGTTTCTGTGCATATGTGTTTGTTTCTAGGGATTGAACCCAGGGCCTTGTGCATGCTAGGCAAGTACACTACCACTGAGCTATATCACTGGCCCCTCAAGTTCATTTTGTTGACCTGTACTATATGGCTATCTACTAGGGCAAATGAGATACTAGGTAAAAGAAGCTTTTAGTTGTTGAAAAAGATATAATTTGCTATTTTTAATACTATTTCTGTTTTTCATTTTTCCCCTTTCCCAAACAGTTTAGTTGAAAAGCATCTGCATTAGATATCTGTCCTTTTGACCAAGTGAGAGAGTTTTGTTAACTTACCAGGATGAAGAATATTCACATGCATCCTGCTGGCCTAATGTGGGGCTTTGGAGTTTGGGTGTGGTAAAGAGGTATCTGTTTAGAAGAGGGCTCATGATGAGATAGATGAATTGGAGTGGCGTAAGGAGGAGATCCATGTGGAAGATGGTGGCAGCTTCTCATAGTTACTTGACAGAGCCTCAGTGGGGTGGTGAGCATTCTACAGTGAAGGGGTCATGTCAACAATAGGAAGTTGGTTATATATGGGAGGTGGAGAGGAGGTGAGTGTTGATCAGATAAGTATGGGAGCCTAATGTTGGAGAAAGGAGTTACAAAATGGAGGAAACTAGAACAAATTCTGTGTTATTAAATTTGAATTAACAGATATCAGTGTGAACAGAGTTTTCATTCTTTAAGATATAGCAAACTTGGCATATAGCTCTTGGTCTTTAAATAACGTTCTAAATGAAGCAGGGCCCATTGGAGAAATGGTGAATTCCAAGGTCAGGTTATGGAAAAGTACAAGATGAAACTGTAACATTTTCTTGTGCAGGAAAGTAAAGATGTGTTCAAAGAATCATGGAATTATGTCAAAATGACTCAGAATCCAGTTTGAAATGGATTCCTATTGGCCAAATTTGAAACAATTGGAATATCAAAATAAGTAATGATAATAGCATATTATAAATAAGATAGGAATTCATGTATCTATACTGGAAAAATTAATGAGTGAATTTGGAAAGTTCTATAAGGGGTGGGTATTTATAGTCTCAAAATATCTCCTCACAGACTACTTATTACAAAGAGAAAATGGGAGCTTTACAGTGGAGAAGCTTTGCAGTAATCAGAGCAGACATAGAAGTGTGCCAGCTAATAGGATACACTAAGAAGAACATGGCCTCACTTCTGTGATGTTTTTGCTAAAGATGCATACCCTAAATCTAAGTATGAGGAAGCATTAAGCTAACTCTGATAACAGGGATGTGCTACAAAATTAAGTGAACTGCAATCTTTAAAAGTGTCAAGGTTATGAAAATTAAGAAAACATTGAATAACTGTAACCAGAGTGAAGGAGATAGAGAAACAGGATAATTAAATGTAGTTCATGAATCATTATGCTCATAAAGGATATCTTTGGGAAATTGTCAAAACCTGAAATGGGGTCTGGGAATTGGATACAGTAGTGTACCAGTGTTCCTGATTTTTAATAGTTGTTAACTGGTTATGTAGGATAATTTCTTTGTAGGAAATATATATAGAAAGTATTTATGGGTGTACTGGGCAGCATGTTGGCAACTTACTCTCACATCAAAAAAAAAGTGTTCTGTACTCAGAAATTTTTTGTAACTTGGAGACTGTTTCTTCCAAACAAGTTGAAGACCAGCTATTTCTGAAGGATTGACTTCTTCTTCTGTTGGTGGTTTTCAGGTGGCCAGTAGTTAAAGGGAGACACATTTTGTGTTGCTGTACAAATGCTATTAAGAGGAGCCTCTGTAATCAGTCCTGTTTTGTGAATTATATATGGAAATGCAGGTACTCAGAAAGTTTACATACAAAAATGTGCCTTTCAGCTTTGTAGAGCTGTGTATGTATATGTGTGACTGTGTGTGCACGCATGCGTGCACATGTGTATATTGGTCTTATAGATATCTTTATTAGATTTTGAAGGTAGCAATTGGTACCTTTTAATGTTCTATATGAATTACTTAAAAAATTGCATTTGTTTTTATTTCTTGGTTCACATTTTATAGATCCAAGACAGTTTAATATCTTAAAATGGCAAGTAAGCTTACTGTCATGTATTGTCATAATTATTGACAATTTTAACATTTATGGGAGTGGTAATAGACCATCATCTATTTATTGTTGTGGATGTTGAGTATTTCCACAAATTACTTAGCTTCTTAGTGCTACATATCTTTTGCTTCTGTAGATGGGGCTAAGTGTACCTTTTTTTCAGTGTTACGAGGGTTGCGTGTGATTAATGCACCTTAAGGTCTTGAAACAATACCTGGCTTATTGGTGCTTAAAAAGCATTAGCTAATTTGTGATTATAATTATGATTATTATGTTCTGTTGCATTATTTTTTAAATCCTCACAATAAATCCTTGAAGTAGGTATTATTTTATCTATTTTATGAGTAAGAAAACAAGTTGTGAGGGAATTAGTAATTTCCTTAGGATCACAAATTCAGTAAGTGACTGAGCCAGCATTTTAAACCATGCTTATGTGACTTTAAAGCTCATACTTAAATATGTTGCTTCAGTGTAAAGTTTTGTTTTCTCCTCTTTTACCAAAATTTTAGAAATAATTAGCATTGAAACTTCAAGTACGTTATATTCCAGTCTGTTTACTAAAAATTAAGTACTTAGATGCATACTATATGTGAAAGAGCAAATATTAAAAGATAGAAGTTAATCTCTCACCAGTTATCTAAACTAATAATATTGGTTATCTAAACTAATAATATTTTATTAAGAACTAATAAAAAGCGTTAAGTCTTTTAAAGCAAAACTAATATTTAGTTTAGCTCAACTAAAGAAGTTGACTGATAACCTAGAAACTTCCTGAAAGGTAACTTCTTTGTGGTATTGGGGGGTAGTATTGCTCATCCTTACCTTTTGAAACCTGTAGCTTCTGCGGTATTGTGCCACCTTGTTTATCCTTTAACTTTTTTAGTGGTGTGTGTTATTTGCTGAGCAAATTCTCAATCCTGACCTCGGATTGTAAATTTCTTTCTTCTTGGTGGTTATATTCTGTTCTCTTGAACAAGGTACCTTAGCTTGTTTCCAACTTCAGCTGGACTCTGTTTTCAGTGTTTCAAGTGTAGCAGAGTCAAGTATTTATTTCCAAACCCCTAATAGTTATATCCTACAATAAAATTAAATTCAGGATACATAAAACCTTGTTTATTGTTTTCCCATCAGTGCCTTCTAGGAGTGTGGCAATAAGTTGTGGGAGAAAGTTTCTTTCTCTCCAAGTAATATCTGTTAGTAAGTTCTATCTCTAGCGATCTTCTTTTACTTTTCATTTTTATTTAGAGGAGTAATGGCTCTTAGATTTACTTCATAGTTCCTCTTTCCTACCACTATGTGGACCTCATTATTTAGTAGCTGTTTTTATAACTTGTACTTGGATAATCTCCCTTTAAATTGGTGCCACACTCACTTTAATTACTGTATTATATTCTTCTAACCAATATACATAGTGGCTCCTGTATGTTTTACTGAATTCTCAGGATCCTTAATTATGTGCTCAGTTTACTTATACAAACATTTTTCTTTCAACATGTATAGAAGTAGAATTCTGTTTATACCAGTGCCTTCACTACATCTTCCAGAGGGACATGATTTCTCCTTCTGTACCTTTCTCTTTGTCTCTCTCTTTGTGCCCCTTTTTCTCCTTGCTTGAGCAAGTCCTACTGAGCTTTAAATTCTAGTTCAGAAAATGACTTGTGAAACCTTTGTACTCCATTCATCTTCAAGTTTCTAAATTCTTAGTTGCATCAGTAGTTTGTACTTCACTTTTTAGAATTTGATATACACTATTGTACTGTTCTATGCTATTCTCATCTCTTCAACTTTACTAAGTATTAACATGGAGAGTGACACTTATACAGCTTTTATGTTTTAGTATTGGCACATACTAGGTACTCAATAATACTTTCAGATTAATCATAAAAATTATAGATCACTTGCGGTTTGCTTTACCTGTTAGATGAATAAAAGGCAGAAATTTTCTTTACCATTTAAGAGATCTTATTCTTCAGTGTTTAGGGTGGAGGAAAGAAAGACAGAAGGATAACAAATAACTTTCTAGTTGCTGTCTGTATTTCAAAAGAGAAATAAGAATGAAGATAGGTATAAAAGATTATTTTCATAAAAACTGAAGTGGAACATTCACTGTAACTTTTTCTGGGTGTGAAAATTCATTCTTATAAGCTTTGTTGGGTTTAAAATAAATTGAGAATAAATATGTTCAATTATATATCCAACATTAAGTTCTTAGATATAACTTATCAGTATTTCCTATTGAAAATGTGGGAATTTTATGTTTGATCCTAGCCATATGGCCAAGAAGCAATGAAAATATAAGGATGTTAAAAAATACATTGTCTAGGTTGTCAAAGTATTTCAGCTAACATCTGCCTTTTTGTGAATAGTTACTGAAATGTTTGAACATTATCTAATAAATACTTATTGCGAATTAGAGGTCTAAGAATGATTATTTGTAGAAATTTACTAGCATTTAGTATGCTTATAAATCTGGTAATTAGGTGACTGAAATATTATTAATATATTTTCCTGTCATTTTTTTGGGTAGCCATTTAAAGATCGCTGTGAATGGTTCTATGAACATTTGCATTCAGGACAACCAGATTCAGACATGGTGCACAGGCCAGTAAATGAAAATGACATTCTGCTGGTTCACAGAGGTATGTTTAAAAAAGAAAATGATATTCGTGTGAGGCACAAAGTACTTGTTATTATAAATTTTAATATGTAAAATTAACGAATGCTACATATTTAGATTCTATTTTTAGGAGTAGCTGTGAAGTTGTATCAAAAGCAAATTGTGCAAAGCTAAAACAAGGGATTGCTGTACGATTCCATGGAGAAGAAGGCATGGTGGGTATAAAAATAAGTTATTTGGAAATCACTGTATATAAAAGAAACACATTTGAATGAAGCTTAATATTTAATTGATAAACAAAGAAATTTAATGTTTTAATTTTGTTCTCATTCAGAAAAAAAGTTTCCAGCATAATATATTTTTGTTGATGTTAAATTTCATTTTCTTGAACCTTAGGGTCAAGGCGTTGTGCGAGAGTGGTTTGATATTCTGTCTAATGAGATAGTCAATCCTGATTATGCACTGTTTACCCAGTCAGCGGATGGTAAGTTGTGTGGTCTTGATTTTTTTGGTGACTTGTCATATTTTTCAAACTACTTCAGTACATTTTGTTGATTCCCACAGTAACCCTGTGAACTAGATGAGGCATTCCCATATCAAAAACTGTAATTCAGAGTTTTTGTCTATATTGACACAGCTGACAAGTGGTAGAACCGAAAGTGGAACTTGACTTAATGTAGTAGAGTTGGTTTCCAAATGCTTGTCTTGAGGTCCTGAACAAGTTCTTATCTGCCCTTTGAAACTTATTCAATTGATATTTATCCTTTAGCCTACTTTTTTTTTAATATTTATTTTTCGGTTTTCAGTGGACACATCTTTATATTATTTTATGTGGTGCTGAGGATCGAACCCAGCGCCCCACGCATGCCAGGCACATTACCGCTTGAGCCACATCCCCAGCCCTCGCCTACTTTTTTGGCTAACGTTTTCTTCCATAAAATAGTGTTGCTAGTAATGGACTTAAAAAAAAGTCCGTATTTGGAAAAATAAAAATTTGCTAACCCTATTTGAGTTTCTACATCTAAAATTTAGTGTGATTCCTCCATTGTGAGAGTTCTGCTTCCTTTATGTTTCAAAAATAAATTCTGTTACTTTATTCTAAAAAGAAAAAAAGATATTGGTTATGAAAACCAAAATCTAGAAATTGTGATGTTAAATCTTAACTCATAATCTATTTATGCATGCTGACTTTTTTTTTTTCAGTTCTTTTAAGAGATCAAGACCTGACAACTACAAAGCTCTTACCTAACCATATAATACAGATGAACAGCTCTCTTTGTGGAAATGGTTTTTGGACCTATAGAGTTGTAATTTGATATTATAGACTAAATGGAATTGGTTACCACCTCATTTTTGTGAGGGTATGTTTGAGAGCTCTGTAATAAAGACTTATATTTGAAGTGAAAGTAGGATTTTAGATTTCAGATGCTTTGCGCACAGTTCCATTGTTTTTTCCTGCAAATTTTTTCTTTCTCCAGTATTTACATTCTCTTACAAGGAGAGAATACCTAATTAATTGTAGCTTCTGACTGCTTCCAAACAAGTGTAGCAGCAAATCTCCATTTAATAAGAAGGATTACTTGAGGAGAGGCCAACAGGAGTGGGCTGCAATGAAGCTAGGAAGCTGCAGGCATTCACCTATGTAATGCGCTCCTTGGGTATTTGAAATTACTTAAGAATATGGGACTGCCTGCTTTAATTTTGTAACCTTTGATTGTTTGCTCTTGGTGAATTTAGTGTCTTTGTGAACAGTATGACAAGTTCAATGAAGCGCTAAGTTTAAAGATTTTAGGCCTAATCTCTAAAACTCAATTCAGCATATTTTAGGCTTTGCTTTGCTTTATAGTCCCCTCATTCTGCCTCTGTTTAGTTTCATACCTGAAATTCAGATTTGATGTGAAAATCATTACTAGAGGTACTTCCTTAATACCACATAACAAAGCAAATGTTGAGGGGATAGACTGTAAAAATTGTGGTTCTTTTTGTAAACTACATGATTTCTCTTTAGGGTCATGGTTTTAATAATAATTTAAAAATCTAGGTGAAATATTATCTTGTTATTAAGTTTAGTTTCATGAAGGAATTTCATTTAGGATTTAAGAGTTCCTGAATGTGGGGAACATCTGGAGAGACTGTTATTTGTAACAATTTTTTTTAAAAAAACTTATTTTCTAATCAAATTAAGATGCTCATGATAGAGAAGCAGCTTATGATACTGTTTGAGTTTGGATTTTGGGGTTACATTAGGTGTTAATATTGGCTCTGCCACTTTTTAAATTTGATATTAGACTAGTGAAGTTAACCTTTAATTGAAAATGGTGATAATTTGTTTTATAACACAATGAGAATTCAGTTAGTGGATACGTCAATTAGCTGAGATGTGAAAATGTTTATTTTGATGCTTGGCACAAAGAAAGCATGAAATAAGTATTAGATACTGTTACTATTATTCTTTGAAAATAATTATGTAGTAGGATTTCCTTCTTGAAATTGTATTTTCAGGGCTTGAGATATAACTCATTGGTAAAACATTTGTCTTGTGTGCACAGGGCCCTTTGACTGCCAGCACCACACAAAAAAGTTTTTCATTATATTTTGAAAAATATCTCAATAAATCATATTTATCTGAATAATAGTTCAGAATTTACACATGCCAATGTTCAGTCATCCCTCAGAATCTACTAGTGATTGGTGCAGGCCCCCTCTAAACACATCATAATTTGTGGATGGATGCCCAAGTCCCTTCTATAAGATGGTCTGGTATTTGCATTTAACCTATGCATATCCTCCCATATACTTTAAATCATCCCTAGATTACTTATAATTTTTTAAACATTTATTAATTTTTTTAGAAGTAGTTAGACACAATAGCTTTATTTTATTTATTTATTTTTATGTGGTGCTGAGGATCGAACCCAGCACCTTGCATGTGCTAGATGAGCACTCTACCACTGAGCCACAGTCCCAGCCCCAGAATTTTTAATAGTGAAAACAAGAACCTGGGACCGTCATAGTTGTGATTATTTTGAACTTAAAAATCTTAATATAAATTTTATACTCTGTTTTAACTAGTTTTCAAGTTAAAAACTATTTATTATTCCTGTCCTGAAGATTTTTATCCCATTTGCTTCCTTTTTTTCCTTTAAATTTCTCCTTATCTATTCTTTTTAAGAATCCAAATTTCCCAGAAAGTATTAGATAGTGAAAGAATTACACAAAGCTAGGAGAGGAAAATAGACTCATCAAAAATAAGTGCTGGTTCACCAGTAACCCTAATGTTCTCTATTTGAACAGATAAAAAAAAATTGTGATATTCTCATTATAAAATAATATGGTTTTGGAATTATGGTTATGCTGATCTTTGATGTCTTTCTTCTTCTCCAAGGCCTTGCTCTGTCTTTTCATATCCAGTCATTCCTCATGACTGGAAATTATTCAGAGGTATTTAAGAGTGAATGATGAACTTCATGTGGCTTATTTAGGCCATTCAACCATAAGCTTCTAAATTTTTTCCCTTACATCTAATTAAATGGGTGACAGCAGTTTAATCCAATTTCAACAATGATAAATCAAAGCTCAAAGTATTATCACAAATATGTATTCCAAATGACCAAACATTTCACTAATAATATTTTCTACTTTATTTTTCTTTGATTCTATTTCTGTTATATTTATCAGTTATCCTTTCTTTTAGCCTCAGTACCTAGAACAGTAAGTAGTACATAGCATGAGTTCATGTTTCTTGAATGAATGAATTTTTAATCCAGGTTAATGATCATCACAGAAAAATCAGTGGAGTTGAAGTTGAGAAGTTGACATTAGGTTTTTCGATTGGACTATGCGTTTTTGTGTGGTAAAATATGTAATATTGATCATTTCAACCATTTGAAAGTCTGCAACTTATTGACACTATTGACCTATTATGCTGTACAACCATCACCACTGATTCCAGAACTTTTTTGTCAGCCCAAGCAGAAATTCTGCTTGTTAAATAACTCCTCAGTCTTTCCCTAGCCTCAAGTAACTACTTGAAGTATAATCTACTTTGAATATATATGAATTCACTTATTCTAGATATTTCATAAAAGTGGAATTATACTCTTAAAATTAGATTTTGACACTGTAACCAGTAACTGTTACTCTTGCCATTTTTCCTTTTACCTCAGCATTAATTGTTTAAACTTGATTATTTGCCATGTGAAAGAAGTGGTTGACTTGGAAACTTAGATGATTTTCTGATCATTGTTTAACAGGCATTAAGTTCAATGACTAGATCTATTAAGAACAGTTGTACATTTAAAAGTTTTAGTCTTTCTCATAACTGTTTGCTTTCCTTGAGAAGCAAAAATAAGTGAATAATAATTGCCCTGGACATATATAGATGAATGAGACAATATCTGCCCTAGTTTATAGCCTAGTATTTATTGCCACACTGCCTAGGAAAATGGGTGTTCATACGTGTATGTGTATTATCTTTTACTAGGTTTTTTGAAGGTATCTAATGTTCTTCCAACTACTTTCAGTTGAAAGTATTCTAAAATTTTCTCTTTATATTTGGACTTGTCCTGATAATGTATGTGAATTAATGGTTATTTTCAGTACTTCCATTTCTACTGCCTGTTTGTGTATCCACAAAGAACATTCCTATGGAAGCTTAATATGATTAGCTTTACTGAAGTTATATGTGAATTAATTTATTTGCATTTAAGTTATCTCTCTTCTGCATATAGATTCCTAAGTATAATTTTTTGGTATTTATTTTAATAGGAACAACTTTTCAGCCTAATAGCAACTCCTATGTAAATCCTGATCACTTGAACTATTTCCGGTTTGCTGGCCAGATCTTGGGATTAGCTTTGAACCATAGGCAGTTGGTCAATATTTACTTCACACGATCATTCTACAAACACATTCTTGGTATGGTTTTATTTTTTATTTCTGTACACATGTTTTTACAGTAATTTTCTTAAGCTTTTAAGGGTGAACTAAGTA
This sequence comes from Marmota flaviventris, assembly GCF_047511675.1. NCBI lineage: Eukaryota > Metazoa > Chordata > Mammalia > Rodentia > Sciuridae > Marmota > Marmota flaviventris. Next base: position 58,077,332 of record NC_092503.1, read on the forward strand.
GGTAATCAGTGGCATTTGAATGAGATAATTTTTATTTTGATTGGACACCATCTATGTGTAAGGCATTTGGGGGTCAGAGGCAAAAAAAAAAAATGACCTATTTTTAAAAAAACACTTCCAAATTTTTGTTTTTTATTTTATCATGTATATGTTTGTGCAAAGAATACAATTTAATAAGATATTTGGTACTTCTGAAATTTTATGACAACTTACGGAATATCTATTTTAAAGAAAGATTTCATTGTAAAGATGTGGAAAAAACAGGCTTAATATTTAGAATTACACATTTAGGAATTAGATCCATTTAAAGCCATGCTGTGAATTGGATTCTGTTTTGCAGTTTTTCAATGTATCCGTAGAGGGCAGTATTTTACCATTAAACAGATGAGGAAAGACAGAAAAATGGACTGTAACTGCTGTGTTTTTGCATTTTTTTAGGTATTCCTGTAAATTACCAAGATGTAGCATCCATTGATCCAGAATATGCCAAAAATTTGCAGTGGATTTTAGATAATGATATTAGTGATCTAGGTCTAGAATTAACTTTTTCTGTTGAAACTGATGTGTTTGGAGCAATGGAAGAGGTGCCTTTGAAACCTGGGGGTGGAGGTATTCTTGTGACACAAAATAACAAAGTGAGTATTTGAATGTTTACCTTAATTATTGTTTGAAGTTTGGATTTGATAATTTGCCAGTTACTCTAAATTGTTCTGGTACTTGCTAGAAAAGCTTTTATGCTGTACATTAAAACATTTGAGTTAACAAAACTATCAAATATCAAACTTGAATTGGAAAGGATCATTTCAGTATTGTTTTACCTAGGTAGGCTGAGATGGTTCCTAAAGCAGTCTGGACGCTTCAGTTGATCATACCAATTGTACATTTACAAATGCATTTGAAAATTTTAATAATACAAACTTAATCAAAATATAATACTTGTAATAATCACTATTTCAAAAGTGTGATTAAAGAGTTTTAATATAGGACTGGGACTGTGGGTCAGCGGTAGTGCACTTGCTTGGCATATATGAGGCACTGGGTTTGATTCTCAGCATTGCATATAGATAAATAAAATAAAGGTCTATCAACAACTAAAAAAATATTTTAAAAAATATTTTAAAAATATTTTAATATAGAAAAGAAGAAATACCAATGTTTAAACTTTGGAAATGCTTTTAAGTTCCAGTAAATCTGTTAGACCTCTTAATGTATATATTTCTAATTTTATATCTTGGTTGTTTTTATTATTGTATCTTCTCTATACATGTTATCACAAAATCTTGCATTTGTTTTAAATGTTGAAAATCATAAACTTTTGAAAATCATAATCAAATATACAATACAGTATTATATTTTGCTATATTATGAAGGACATTCGGAATCAGAAAATCTGGTTTTGAATTCCAGTTATGTATGAATAGCATCTTCTTGTTAAACAAACCTAAAACCTTTTTCCTTTCCTTAGTCATGTTTTAATTCCAAGACAACTTCAGAATTAACCATAAAGATTGTCTGTTAAACCATTTTGTAGGTTGTAGACTTTTTGTTGTTGTTGTTATTATAATAGTGCTGGGGGCCAAACCCAGACAGAACCTTACGCAATGATAGTCATGTTCCCTGCTACCACTGAACTGCATTGCTGGCCCAAGACTTAGTCACATTTTAACAACTCATTGAGCCTCAGTTTTCTACATCCTATAGAACTAGAATAATAATACCTACCATACAGAATTGTCATTGACATTCTGTAAAATGAAAAGTAGCACAAAAGTTGTAGTAGTAGTAAAGAATGCTATTGGGTAGTATTCTTTAAAAGTATGTTCTTAGTTTCACATATATAAAGGAAATTGTGAACCTGTATTAAGACATACAATTTTACTTCTTAAAACTCTTGTGCTATACTTATACAAAAATATGCAGTTGAGTTATTAGAAATAAAATCGGGAGTTGAGCTTTTATTCACTATACTTAGAAATTTTTAGCTTTCCCTCTGATTTTGTATACAAGGACACTGAATCCTAAAGAGTTAATGGCAAAGGTGATACCAAAACTCAGGTCTCCTAATTTCAAGTCTAATGTTCTTCATGCTGTATGCAAAATTAATCATATTGAGGAAAAACCTACCTAGTTTTTAATATAATGAGTCATGTTAGAATGTTGAAAATTAAGATAGTAAAGTGCTTAAATTAATTTTGAAATTTGTATGAACTTGGGAGTGAATGAAAATATTTTAAAAATCTTTATAGATTGTTCACCTTGTAGTACATTTATTATTTTATTTTACACCAAAGACCAACCTTCAATTAAAGGTAATGAAGTCATAGAATCTTTTTTTTTTTTTTTTTAGTTGTAGATAGACACAATATGTTTATTTAATTTATTTTTTTATGTGGTGCTAAGGCTCGAACCCAGTGCCCCACACATGCCAGGCAAGCGCTCCACCACTGAGCCACAACCCCAGCCCCCATAGAATCTTTATTAAGCAGGTGATTGCTTTTCAGGGAAGAACCATAAATGTAATTCTTATTGGTGAATACTGTATCTGGTGAGTAGTTTGATGAAGTGGAATGACCATTTAACAATTCAATGATACATAGCTGTGTTTATACTTGCATTTTTTTAGCCACTCCACTAATGACATGATTTTTATTTAGATTTTATAAAATACTTATTAGTTTTTACATTCATGTTTTTTATTGGAATCTAGAAAGAAGGAAAATAGTAATTAAATAATTATAAATTAAAATATGCTCATGGAGGATGTACCTTTCATTGTGAGTCTTGTCTGAGGATGGAATACTATGGTAATTAAAGAGTTTGAAACATTTATTTCTAAGTGTAACACTTTTTAACTTGACCAGTTGCTTGGTTGATAATGGGCTAAATTTAAAAAAAATAATTAGGATTGATAATAGCAGGATCTCAGTCATAAATATGTTAATAATTATTCTCAACTTTTATTTTTCTCATATAAAAATTTCTCACAATAAATCGAGTCTCCATTTTCTAAAGTTACCAATATAATTGTATTATCAAATTTTTGGTTGTTTAGACATTTAATTTTTTTTTTAATAAACAACCAGATTAATTTAAAAATCTTTAGGAACATACCACATCTTAAACTGATTACTTGCCTTAAAATTGTTAAAGTATTTAGTATATAAAATGTTCATTTAAAAAATCAAACCTGAAGAATATAATTTTTTTTCAATTTATGCATTCTACCATGAACTTTACTGTCACTTTAGAACTAGTCCATTATTTACTTATGTTTATAAGTAAATAGTTGTAATTGTCATATCTAGAGTTGAACTTTATAATTTTAACTGTTTTGAAATTTAAATGACTTGCCAAACTTATTAGTAAGAGAGAGCCTATTTAAACTGATTTCCACATGAGGGAGTTATTATTCCTAAATTTTATTAAAGGCCTTTGTTAATTACAGAATGAAAACAAAATGCATTTTCTCTAAAATCCAGTATATTAAATGAATGCATGTAATACAGGCAGAAGAATATATATTAGTTCCACATTTGGATATATAATGTTTTTAATTTTGTAGCTGTCAGTGATTTGTTTTAAAAGCTAGAGGGGAAAAAATCCCTCATTGTTTTCATTTTGGAAAATAGTTGTATTATCAGAAGTTGAAATTTTAACATTTAAAGAGTTTTTCCATCTCTTTAAAAATAATTTTGATTATTAAACAAAACCTGAAATATTAGAGCCGTAATTCTTGAGTTAGATGCATCCTTTTTTGCTTAGATCTTCAGTTTCAGCTCTTGGAACTGAATGATAAACTACATGGATTTTAAATACTAGCATTGCTTTTACAATATTAATCATAAAGTTCATGCAGACTTGGATAGTGGAATGAGCATGGGGTAGGGCAGGATCTCAGGGAATGGATGGAGGAGGCAGTAGGAGAGTTGAATTATAGAGAAATATAAAGTGGTCAGGTAAGAATAAGGAAAGGAAGAAGGAAATGTTCTGGGCTCATCAGAAGGCACACAGATGACACAGAGCATGGCATATTTGAGGACCCACAGTAGCTCAGAGTCTTGGAGCTTGGCTTACATTGCATAACGAGTGAGAGAGAAAAGATGAGGTGGGGGAGGTAGACTGGGGCCAAATTATGAAAGACTGCACCTATAACAAGAAATTTGAGGCTATAGGTAGGGATGATTGCAAATGTTAAATAAGGGTTCTGGGTTTTTGTTTTTTTTTTTTTTCATTTTTGCTTTAAACTTAATCTTGAGCATGAAGAATGTGTTGAAATGGAGCAAAAAAAAATATTGTATTCAGGCAACCAATAGGAGGCTGTTGCATTGTTTTCAGGGAGCAAGCATGAGGAGTTTTCTAAGGCAGTGGTAGTGAAAATGGAGAAGAGGACATAACTTTAATAGAATTTATAGAACTTGGTTGTAATTGTTTGGAAAGATGAGAAAGAGGAAGGACTAAAGGGCGATTGCAACTTTCGTGGATTCGGCTCCCAAATGATTCATAATGTTGCCATTCTACTCTCTATTTATCTCATTGCCCTTTAGTTCTGTTTTCTAGTGATAATAATAGGATTACCTTTTGTATATTTCATATACTTGAATTATATACTTTTAAATTTTTCATTTACTGTAGTAACCTTTTGATTGAATTATTTGTCTTTATCCAATATGAAAATAGCCTTAATATTAAAACTATCTGACATTTATTAGATGCTTATAATGTGCTAGGCAGTGTTTGAAGTGCCTTATGAGTATTAGCTTAAACAAACCTGTACAGGTGAGGAAATGGAAATATATAGGGCTAAATGGCATCACCCAAATCACAGTTAATAATTGGTGAGGCTAGGATTTGAACCCCTGTGCTAGATACATTTTTTTAAAATAGTTTTTTAGTTGTAGATAGGCACAATACATTTATTTTATTTGTTTTTTTTCATGTGGTGCCAGGGATCGATGCTAGGCAAGCGCTCTACTGCTGAGTCACAACCCTGGCCCCTTAGATATATTTTTGAGCCTGCTTTTAAGCAAGATAACTGTATTCTTTAGGAAAAAAAAAAAATTGAGTTCTCAATGGAGAAATTTTGAGACAGAGTCTTGTTAAATTGCTTAAGGCCTCACTAAGTTGCTGAGGCTGGTCTTGAACTTGAGATTCTTCTGCCTCAGCCTCCTTAGCTGCTAGGATTACAGATGTGCACCACTGTGCCTGGCCCTTTTATTTTTTGTATTGAGATAGGGTCTTGCTAAATTGCTGAGGCTGGCTTCAAACTTTTGATCCTCTTGTCCGGAGTCACTGGGATTACAGGAGTTCGATCCCATACTCATTTGAAATTTTCAGTAAAAACTATTATATGCCAGAGCAATAATAATCGGGGAGATAAATCCAGGAAGGAAGGTTTTGTTACCAACAGTTTATATAAACAGTGAATTGAATTATGTCAGTAATAGTACCATTTAAACAGTTGATTGGTTAAAAAAGAAAATCCAACAAATGAAAAAACCCACAAACCATTCCAAACAATTTTATAAATGTGGCCAAGAATATCAATCTACTTAAAGGGGGAGAAGAGCATTTTGTTTTTACTATTAAAAATTATTTAACTGTTATTCAAATAACTGTGCTTTATTGAGGTGTATATCAAGAAATAGTAAAAAAAGATTTTCAAGAAGGAAATTAGTTTAGAGAAATGTGTCAATTTTCAGTGTTCCCAATGCACTCCATAGGAGGACATAATTTAGGCCTAAAACCTGAAGAAAAGTTAAAATTTTAAGGAATGTCTTTGAGGGATGATGTTATTCATTTCACATATTAAGAAGATTAGGAGATTACTGAAGCAAAATGTTTCTATAAGTAGACAGTAATTGAACTGGAATGTAAATGTCTGAAAGTTGAATCACCTTAGTCTTAGTGTGCATTCTGTTTATAGTTACTTTTCTCTTATATCTTTATATCAATTATCAGGCTCCGAGGTTGTGCTGGAAAAAAGTTGCTAGAGCTCTTTTTTTATTCTCTGTTGAGGCTTTCTAGGTTGAAATTTTCTGTATGTTAACGTATTATCTTATATATCGTCACTTCTCCAGTTTAATTCCATAGCATCTCATATTTTATGCCCTCAAAGAATTGACTGCAAAACTTATTAGGAACAGTATATGCTATCTGTTGGGGATAAAATATCTTTACTCTTAGCTTTTATCAGTTTTATTATTTTTAAAAATTTTTAATTATATTTTAACAAATTATGTTTGTATATATTTTATGGATACAAATTGATGCTATGACTTATGAATAAGTCAAGCTAATTAACATATCCATTACCTCAAATACTGACTATTTTTTGTAGTGAGAATGAATATATTAGTTTTTTTAATACCTTAGAGAAAAGTCAGATTTTAGATTTGATTTATATTTATTGCTTAGTTTTGAAACTTCTCATTCCACTGTTTTATGGATTGGCTATCATCTATGTGTGCACTGTTTCCTTAAAGCTTATATGAAACAGTGTAATTTTGCAAGGATATAAAATCACCTATAAACCCTTTATAGGTAATGGAAGGTAGCTGTTATATTTCTGCATAACAAAAACAGTTGGAATGTTAGTGTGTAAAATTAGTAAGTGTTCATAGTAACAATTGGATTGCCAAGAAGATGTTAATTTGTGTTGTTTTATTTGAAGTTGTGCTATTTAAAGAGACAGGGAAAAATATTTTAGAGGCAGTTTGATTAATCACAGTTATCTTTCACTTATCTTTATTCTACTAAACAACTCAAAGTTTATAATGACTAGGATTTTATTATTTTACTGAAAGGTAATTTAAACCAAGAGACAGTCACATTTAAATTCCTTAATTGCTATGAGGATTAGGATGTGAAGGAGCTGATTTTCACAAATCCATATCTGGTAGCTATGGACTGGTTACTGAAATAAATACAGAAAATAATTAATGTTTGAAGGAATAAAAGATAAAAGTGTGAGGAAAGATTAGCACACATATAAAAATTTAAAAATTGAATGTATGAGGACATAATAGGAATTGATAAAAAGAATGTGTATTCCAATAGATATGGAATGCAACTAATATAGGTAAACTTTACTTGGGCAATTCACAAATCTTATTTTCATACTTTATAATTCATTAAGACCTTTTTCTCCTCAGTGTTTAGAGTTATTGAGAACTCTACATAGCATATTGCTTTTAACTCTCAAAAGTTTTACTTAGGTCAGGTGTGGTGATGCATGCCTGTAATCCCAGTGGCTCAGGAGGCTGCAGCAGGAAGAACTCAAGTTCAAAATCAGCCTCAGCAATTTAGTAAGGCCCTGAGTAACTCAGTGAGACCCTGTCTGAATGTAAAATATACAAAAAGGCTAAGGATGTTGCTCAGTGGTTAAGCACCACTGTGTTCAATGCCTGGTACTAGGGAAAAAAAAGTTAGAAGTAATTTAGAAAAATATATAAAGGATAACATCCAATAGTTTATATACACATACATGTATATACGATAATCATTCATTCTGGTCTGTGCCAAAATACATTTTTTACTATCAGTTAAATTTTAATAATAATGTGTGAAAATAGTTTAACTCAAAATTGAATTGGCTATGATAAAATGAGTCATTTTATTAAGCTTAAAGTGTGTGTTGTTAATTTGTTAATGTATGCATTCATTTTTATCACTTATTTATTAAATATTTACAAAGTAGCAGCCACTCTTAGGAGCAGGGGATATATACTGATAGATATATAAAACAAAGTTCTTGTCTGCAGAGAGTTTATGTTCTAATGAGATATTTCAGTTAGAAAGCCTCAAAGTGTAAAGACAGAGAGGCCTAATTGAGCTTGTGTTTGGGGAATAGTTGGAGGGCCAAGGAAGAGAATTGAGTGAACCGACCTAGGGGAGGAGTGAAAAGGAATGGGATCAGTGAGCAAAGCAGAGCTCAGATCAATAAGAGCCTTACAGACTGGGAAAGGTTTTTATTTGGATTTTACTGTGTCATGTGAAGTCATTGTAGGGTTTTGAGCAGGAAAGTTATGTGTTATATATCTGTATTTTTTTTTAAGGAGAGAGAAGAGAGAGAGAGAATTTTTAATATTTATTTTTCAGTTTTCGGTGGACACAACATCTTTATTATATTTTTATGTGGTGCTGAGGACCGAACCCAGAGCCCCGCACATGCCAGGCGAGCGCGTTACCGCTTGAGCCACAACCCAGCCCAATATATCTGTATTTTTAAAAGCCACTTTAGCTGTGGCAGGAAGCAAAATGGAAACAGGTGTTGCTGTAATCAAGCTAGAGATGATGATGGCTTGGATCAGGATGCTAGAAGTAGAGGTAGTTAAGACTAAGTCAGATTGAGAATATTTTTTAAAGGTAGATCTTACCGACAAAATCTGAGAGAAGTCATGGGTGATTGATTACTAGGATTTTGGCCTAAACAACTTAGTGAATGGTGGTTTACTGGTTTGTTGAGTTTTATGAATATTGGCACCAAATTAATTCCAAACCTTTACCTCTTAAATGAGAAATTTATTCTATCAACATTATCTTAAATGAGATTTAAAAAGAAGTCATCACAAAAACTTTTTTTTTTTTTGTAGGCAGAGTATGTCCAGCTTGTTACTGAACTTCGAATGACAAGAGCCATTCAGCCTCAGATCAATGCTTTTTTACAGGGCTTTCATATGTTTATTCCACCTTCTCTCATACAGCTTTTTGATGAATATGAATTGGTAAGGAAAAATGTGGGTTTTGTTATTGTTGTTATTCAAGAGTGTAGAACTCTAGTTGATTAATTCAGAAATAATTTTAGAGTACTATAATGAATGGAATAAGGTATAATGAGGCATTATGGTTTAGTATTCATGTTTGAGATTTGTTATAAGGTTTGTGGTTGTAATTCTCTTAAACTTAATAAGCAGATTAACAATTCCCTAATGTGAAATGGGGTGAGGTTTTGATAAACAAAAATGGATGTATTTCTAATGTCTTTTACATAGGAGATGTTGAAGGCCTGTCTTCTTCCTGTAAGAATATTCCACATTACTCCTGAAATTTTTATTTGGCCATATCAAGTAAGGATGCTGATAGTAATTTGTTGTGCTTACAAAAGGAATTCAAAGGGCTTTTTCTTATTTTATTTATCTGGTCTTCTTCAGCTTCTTATTTTACCATATATGTAATTTTATAAATTTCTACTTTAGACCTCTGTAGAGTCCACTCTCTTTGCTATCCTTTAGTCCCTAATGTTTGTTTGTTTTGTTCCTGTAACTTATCTGCCATCTACAGTGATCTAACAGGATTTCTAATTTTATATGATTTATGTCTGGGTTTTTCTTCCATATCCTTTTTCCTTTTTTTGTAATAAGTTATTTTCAAATTCTTTGCATTATAGTTTTTAATAAAACAGTATTTTAAGTAGAAATAGCTTCTTATTTAAAAATTATAATTAGGAATAGTAAATTCACTTTGCCTTTTCATTTTACTATATGATGGACACTGATGTATACCTTTACTTTTACATATGTTGATATTTTCAATTTATTGTTCATAGTATATCTTAGTTTAGTAATGAAAAAAATTTGCTAATTTTGAAGTTCATTGCAACTTAATTTCATTAAATGTAAGTTTTGCAGTTGTTTCATGCTGAAAGATTAATGGCTTCATTTGGCATAGATTCATTTTTTAGGTAATTATAAAAGTTTTAGCATTTAAAAATGAAGGAAGTACTTTTGAACTGTTACTAGACATTACTTAAAACTGACTTTTTCTATGTAGTTGTGTTAAATTAGCCATGTGAAGTTCAAGAAAGAATTAAGTTATTTTCTAGACCTATGTGTATGTAAAAAACAGCAACAACAAAATTAATTGGTGAAAAAATTGCTTGATAATTTACTAATACTGATAAATTTATAAAAATAAAAAGCTTGCATAGTAAATGTAAAGCTCAGTGAATCTTAATGAACTGAACACACTTGTGAAAATAGCTCCCAGATTAATTCAGAAATCCTAGTACCTGAGATTTTCTTCTTGTGTTCCCCTTCCAGTCAGTATCCCCTCTCAAGTATAATCATTCTCTTAACTTCTAAAATCATATTAGGTTTACATATTTGTAAAATGTGTGCCAATGGAAAGAGCTCAGTTTTTTGTTGTGAGAATCACACCTATTATTACATGCAACTGTAATTTTTTTCATTTTCATTGCTGTGTAGTATTTCATTGTGTTTGTTTCCTATTGTCATTTCTACTTTTGATGAACATTTGTGGCTTCTTTTTTATTAAAGGCTAGTTCAAGTAGTGCTACTATAAGCACTCTAGTATGTCTTTAGGAGGAAAATATGTATATGTTCTGTAGTATGTACATCTTGGAATAGAATTGCTGGGATATAGAGTATGTGTGAATTCCATGTTAGTAGATAAGTAGCAAATAGTTCTCAAAATTTATGTGTCAATTTACACTCCAATCAGCAGTGAGATTTCTGGGTGTTCCATATCTTCAACCAGTATTTGATATTTTCTGTTTTTTCTTTTTTCATTTTTGCTATTTTGGTGGATCTGTAGTGTTTTTAAATGATATTAATTTGTATTTCCCTGATGACTAATGAAGTTGTTTATTGGTTATTTGTGTTCTGCTTTTGAAGTGTCAAGTAATTTGTCTATTTTACTATTTTCTGTTGTTCTGTTTGGAGGATTCTTTATGTGGGTCCTTTATCAGATATATGTATTGTGAATATCTGATATCTTTCAGTGAATAAAAAATTTTATTTTTACACAGTTCAGCCTATATTTTTAAAAAATTTTAATGATGCACTTAAAATTTTTTTTCCTAATTGTTTTTTTTTTTTTAGTTTACATGACAGTAGAATCCATTTTGACATAATTATACAAGCATGGAATGTATTTTATTCTAGTTAGGACCCCATTCTTGTGGATGTACATGATGGTGGGATTTACTGTGGTGTTTTCATATATTTACATAGGAAGATCAAGTCAGATTCCTCTCACCACCTTTCCTTTTCTGTTCTTCCTCCTTTCCCTCCATTCCCCATTGTCTAATCTATTGAACTTCTGTTCCCCGCCCTCCCCATTGTGGGTTAGCTTGTACATATCAGAGAGAGTATTCAACCTTTGGCTTCTTAGGATTGGCTTATTTCACATAGCATAATAGTCTCCAGGTCCATACATTTACTGGCAAATGCCATAGTCATTCTTCTTTAGGCTGAGTAATATTACATTGGGTGTGTATGTATATGTGTATTTATCTATCATATTTTCTTTATTCATTCATCTGTTGAAGGGCATCTAGGTTGATTCCATAGCTTAGTTATTGTGAATTGAGCTGCTGTAAACATTGATGTGGCTGCATCACTGTAGTATGCTGCTTTTGTGTGTGTGTGTGTGTGTGTGTGTGGTGCTGGGGATTGAACCCAGGTTCTTATGCATGCCAGGCAAGCACCCTACCAACTGAGCTATCTTCCCAGTCCTAGTATGATGATTTTAATATATTTTTTTTTAGTTGTACATGGACACAGTATCTTCATTTTGTTTATTTATTTTTATGTGGTGCTGAGGATTGAACCCAGTGCCTCATATGTTTGAGGCAAGTGCTCTGCCACAGAGCCACAACCCCAGCTCAGTATGCTGATTTTAAATCCTTTGGATATATACTGAGGAGCAGGATAACTGGATCAAATAGTGGTTCCATTCCCAGTTTTCTTTCTTTTTTCTTTTTTTGGTACCAGGGATTGACCTCAGGGGTACTCAACCACTGAATCACATCCCCAACTCTATTTTGTATTTTATTTAGAGACAGGATCTCATTAAGTTGCTTAGCTCCTCGAGTTGCTGAGGCTGGCTTTGAACTTAAATCCTCCTGCCTCAGCCTCCCGAGCTGCTGGGATTATAGGCATGCGCCACTGTGCCATTCCCAGTTTTTTGAGGAGTCTCCATACTGCTTTCCACAGTGGTTGCACCAATTTACAGTCCTTAATGGTGAACCTTTTTATGTCTTGTTTAAGGAACTTTCTTATTTCAAGGTCATAAAGATACTTTTCTGTGTTTTAAAAGTTTTTATTCTTTCACATTTAGATCTGCTACTGGGTGTTTTTGATTGTAGTACTTGAGTCAGGTTTCTTTTTTTTTTTTGTGAGTGTAGGGGATGGAGTTTTTTATTCTTTAAAAATTTTTTTTTAAATACACAACAGCAGTGGAAAGCATTACAATTCTTATTACATATATAGGCATAATTTTTCATATCCCTGTATATAAAGTATGTTCATACCAATTTATGCCTTTATACATGTACTTTTTTTTGCATTACAATTTTAAATATACATACATACCACAATTTTTTGTATTGAATCAGGTTTCTTAGTTTGTCTTTGACTCAGGCTTTAATTGAGTTGATTCAGATTTGAGTTTAGCAGCATTGTAGTTATGGCTCTGATTTATACAATTTAAAGCTTAAATAAAAAGGGCTGGGGAAGCAGCCCAGTAGTTCAATTCCTAGTATCAAAAATAAAGAAAGAAAGAAAAAGAAAATGTTGCCAACGGTATTGTCATTAATCCATTCTAATACTGTTGTTATTGAGGGGTTCCTACCTAATGTCTGAGAAACTATCCTTCCCTTCTGTGGTGCTCAAGAATTTACCCATGATGGTACTAGAATAAAAAAATAACATTGAGTAATGTGAATACTAGGTAAGGTTATAGCTATGAACATTAGCATGACTCATATTCTGCTAGTATTGATGATAAACATTATATCCAGTTTCAATAGACATTTCTTTTGTTATATTTTAAAAATTTAGTTCTTATGTTAATATTTTTTAAATGGGTAAATTATTCATTGGGACTTAATAGTTTTGTTATGTGCTTTTTAATGTGAAATTTCTATTTATCTATTTGATCTTGGTCAATTTAATAACTTTTTTTTCTCTAGTTGTTTAATAGGAAAATAAAAGATTTTTCCTCTTCACAAAAATTGGAATATGATAGTCATAAAATGCTTTAAATTTCTTGAGAGACTATAGTGCCCGTCATTTTTATTCATAATTATTAACAATAAAAGCACACTTAATATTATTAAAAACTTATCTTTAAACTCGTGAATTTTAAGAGACATGTAAAATTCATCCCTACTTCCTTTTGGCAGATCTATCTCAAATTCCTCCCTTGAATTTCCTCATATGGCTCAAAGAAATTTTACAAAGGGATTATTTACAGAGGTGTTTATAAGGAATGAAGAAGTTGTGATGAGGCATCCAGAGACTGGCAACAGTGAAAAACCTTAATCATAACTAGGACTGGAGATACAAGTGGAAGAATAAGTGTGAAGAGTCTGAATTGCCTAGAATGTGTAGCTGTGGCTTAGGAGACAGGCTTATTGCAAAGACATGGTTCTGAGCAGGGAGGGAGCAGACTCTTCCCTGTGTTTCCCAGTAGTGAAATTCACCTCCAGACTCTTCCCTGTGTTTCCCAGTAGTGAAATTCAATCTGAAGCCAGTAGCAAGGGAGCCAGTCTGTAGTACAGAGGAAAGTGGAGAATATGTTTGGGGGTGGTAAATGGAGATCGAAACATTTTTATCTAGTAAGAGTATTTAATAATACTGTGGCAAGGAGGAATAATACTTTCTATACTGGCGTTCTAAAACTTGATCTTTGGATCCCTTATAACAAAAGAGTTTTTGTTTATGTGGGTTATATCAATGAATATTTATGATATTTGAAATTCAAACAGACTTTTAGTTTATTAATATATATGACCATTCACTACATATTAACATAAACAACATTTTAAAAAACCTACATTTCCCAGGAACAAAGCAAAAATAGTGGAGGAGTGGCATGTTTTAGCAATTTTGTGATGTCTGCTTTAGTAGAAGACTACTGGATTGTCCTATCTACTTCTGCATATAATGAGTTGTGCTATCTTGCTTGAAGTATATGAAGACACTCCAACTTCACACATAACTTAGAAAAGGGAGAACCTTGCAGACCCACTGAATAGGATTCAAAATCCCTAAGAGTTCTCAGACATTGGCTTACATTAATTTTGTTCAGAGTACATTCTATATTAGTCAGGTATATGTTAATTATTGCTGTGGGAGATATAGCTTTGAACTACATTGTGTCTAGTCCCTGTTACAGCAAACATACTGTTTTGCTTAATGTGTAAGCACATATACACAATCATTGCCTTACCTTACTGTGTGAGCATATCCATAGTGAAATGACCATGCTGAGAGATACATATATACAAGCTCATGTTCTCCTTTCCCTTGGAAAATCTAATTGTAAATACTCTGCCATTCTCAATTTCCTTTTTAGTTATATAATTGAGATTTTATGTATGTGTGTACTTGATGATCTTCCTGAAAATAAGAAGCCTATCAAGAGTGATTAGAAGGCCTAGGGATATAGCTTAGTGGTAGAGCACTTGCCTAACATGTGTAAAGCCCTGCGTTCCATTCCCAGCACTGCTCCCCTGCCCCACCAAAAAAAAAAAAAAAAAAAAAAAAGGAGAGTTTTATTTTTTTATTGTCTTGGGGAAAGTTGACTTTTGATATGAATTATTCCAGAATAGAGTTCTTAAAAGACTCTATTCTGGAATAATTCTTTTTTTGTAAACAATTACTTTTTATTATATTACCCATTTTTCCTAGTGATAAGGATTTTTTGAAGAGCTTTCTTTGTTTAATCTTATATTTATTTCAGGACTTTGTTGTCACTTTCATTTGAGAATATGGTCTTCTAATAGAATTTAACATATTTGCAAAAAAATCATGAAATAAAAATAGAGTAAATCAAAGGTAATATTCATAAAATTGTTGCATATTTAAACTGTTGTTGTGTATGTTTATGTATAAACTTATAAGCATTTTCTTTCTATATTTTAATTGTACTAAAGTGATAACATCTCCACATGTCATAATATTTGAAATGATCAGTACAGGGATTCTTTCCCATGTAGTGCTTGTAATGGATGGCATGCAGAAACTGTCACAAAAATAAATCAGTTTTATATGGGATTAGTTTCTAATGAAGGCAAATTTACTATTTAAATGTAATAACCTTTTTATTTCCCAAAGAAGATTAATGAAATATTTTCCTTCTCCCCCAAAGGAGCTACTGCTTTCTGGCATGCCAGAAATTGATGTGAGTGATTGGATAAAAAATACAGAATACACAAGTGGCTATGAAAGAGAAGATCCAGTTATTCAGGTAAAAATCTCTCTAGAGCTTAAAATGAAGTTAAATTTGCCATTTAATTTTGTAAGCTTTTCAGCACTATTGGATGATAACCTACATTAATTAACAAAGTAAAGTTTCCCCCTAAATTTTTCTTGTGGGAATATTGCATATAAAAGCTTTGTGTGAAATCATTATTGATAAATGAGTTTCATAGAATAAAATATGCTTTATGAATATTGCATATTTCTTTGGTATTAAGTCTATATTTATTCTGAAATATGAGTTTTTGTTGTTAGTGGTTCTGGGAAGTTGTGGAAGACATTACTCAAGAGGAGAGAGTTCTTCTTTTGCAGTTTGTTACTGGCAGGTAAGAAGTGTTTTTATGATGACATAGAAAGAATTTAATGTATTTTATTTCTAATGGCTTAGAAAAATAACCATAGAGAAAAATAAAAATAACCATAGAAAATAACCATAGAGAAAAAAAAGCTGTTGGTATCTTACCTCTTTTTTTTACTATTTTAGGTATTAAATAAAGATTTATGTGGTATTAAAGATAAAACATTTATAGTAGTACTTGATAAATGTTTAACACATTGAAAAGACAGTTCCAACTAAGACTTTTAAACAATAACTTATTATACTTAAATAATCTTATTACATCTGAATAATTTGTTTATCTTTGAAGTATATTTTATAATTTGGTAGTCTTTTCATTTTACAGGTAAGTGAATGTTAGTAGCCAAATTTATAATATTTGTATGTTGCTGACTTGGTTTAGTACAAAAGATATTCAGTTTACCCTGGATAAATCATAAATACACACATTGACACACAAAGCGCATTTTATATATGCATAGAAATTTTGTCAAATTTATATATGCATAGCAATTTTGTCAAATAAGAAAATTCTTATCAAAACTTTGCAATGTTAAGATTCATGGTCTAAAAAATAATTTGTGATAAAATATTTCTTTGAAGAGTTCACTTATAGGGTCAATTAAATATAATAGACATTAGAAAATAAAATGTCTTTAATATCGGATAAGTGGATTTTCAGTTTTTTAAAAATTTTTTTATTCTAGTTTGTTATATATGACAGCAGAATGCAATACAATTCATATTACATGTATAGAGCACAATTTTTCATATCTCTGGTTGTATACAAAGTATATTCACACCATTCCTGAATGTACTGTTTTCTTCTATTGATGAAAACATGGTTCAATTTTTGCATGAGTAAATGTGTAGATCTTCTGAAAGTTAGGAAACAGAAAATTACTTCACCAGCAGTAACTACTATAAACAATTTGATGTTTATCTCTTTCTGCACATTTAAAAAAACAACCATCAATGTGTATCTATATAAAACATATATAATTTTGTAAAATCCATTATTTTCTTATTTTAAAAGTAGCATATAACCAGTATAGAAAATTTAAAAAATGGAGACAAAAAGAAAATTTTGTTAAGTAATCTCACTATTTAGAGATAACTACAAATAATATTTTGCTTTATTTTCCTAGTCTTTTAACTATATAAATAGAAAAATAGTTGAGTCATACTATAAATCTAATTTTAATTAGTAAATGAAACATGACTTGACAGATTGTAGGCTAAATGTATGAAAAAAACTTTGTTTTCAGGTTTATTTGGTGTCTGAGTGCCAAAAGATACTCAAGAGATTTGAGTGATTTAATAAAAAGAATTAAACATTAATTATATTTTCTATGTAGAAAGGTTAAAAAATTCAGATAAAAAAGATTCCCCTCCCATCTTAATCCCTAACGATTACCATTATTAACATTTTGGTTATTTTTCTAGAATTATTTCCATATATATAATATTTTACTTTTTAAAACCACTGTTCTTATTTATATTTTTTTGAATTTAGGAGTAGATTATTAAAAATTGTTCTGTTTATAGATCTATATAATTTCTCAATGACTACCTCTCCTCTTTATTGAACTCCCTTAATTTCTCTTATTCTTTATTTCTAAAATTTCCTATTTATAAATAATGTTGTACAAATAAGGAATTCTAATGCTTATATCCTCATGGGCCACTCTGATTATTTATATTGGATATGTTCTTAGGAGGAAAATGTTTGGATATAAGAGTATTTGGGGCAAGGGGTATAGCTCAGGGGTAAGAGTGATTGCCTTAGCATGTGCAAGGTCTTGGGTTCAATTCCTAGTACCTGGGGGGAAAAAAAAAAGAAAGCAAGATGTTAATTTTTATAACATTAATACATATGATTCATTTACCTTTCAAGGAGGTGTCAGTATTAACATTTGGAATGAGGAGATTTAGTACCTATTTTTTTTAATCAACACAATGTATGATCATTTTTATTTTGCTATAATTTCTTATCATATATATAACATTTTGTGTGGTATGAATTGCCTTTTATTTTTGCCATTATTCCACAGTCATATTTAAAAACTCATTTTCGCCCCCTTTGGGAATGAACTCAGGGCTTTATACATGCTAAAAAGTGCTTTACTTCTGTGCTTTACACCCTTATTTCTTTTTAAAAATTTTGAGACAGTTCCCCTAAATTGCCCAGGCTGGCCTTGAACTTTCTGTCCTACTCCCTCATCCTCTGAAGTAGCTGGGATTACTCAGGCTGGCTCACTGGCTCCTTTGTTTTCTTCCTTCCTCCTCTCTCCATCCATCCATCCCTCCCTCCCATCCATCCATCCATTCATCCATCCTTTTCGTATTAATAATTGTCTTAATGAGTGTAAAGTGATATTTTATTGTGGTTTTGATTTGCATTTACCTGGAGATTAGTGATGTTGAGCATCTTTTCTTGTGTTTATTGGTCATTTGTGTATCTTTGAAAAAATGTTCAGTCCTTTGCTGATTTTTTTTTTTTTAAATCATGCTATTTTGTTATTGTAGGAGTTTTAAAAAATATATTCTGGAAATCAGTCCCTTATCAGAGTTTTGATTTCTAAATATTTTTCCTATTTCGTAGATAATCTTTTAATTGTATTGACAGTGTCCTTCAATGAACAAAATTTAAAATTTTGATAAAGTACAGCTTATCTGTTTTTTATTGTGTTGCCTGTGCTTTTGGTGTCGTACCCAAAAAATCATTGCCAAATCCAATGTCCTGAAGTTATTTTCTATATTTTCTTCTAGGATTTCACAGTTGTAGCTCTTGTGTTTAGGTCTTTGGTGCATTTTAGGTTAATTTTTGTATATGATTTAAGGCAAGAGTCCAACTTTTTTTTTTTCTTCCTTTAATCTAGTTTCCCCAGTGTATTTTGTTGAATAGATTGCTCTTTACCCATTGAGTGTTCTTGGTATTTTTGTTGAAAATGATTTGGCCATCAATGCAAGAGATTAGTTCAGGGCTATCTATTCTACTACATTGGTCTGTATGTCTGTCTTTATGCCACCATGCACTGTTTTAATTACTATACTTATAAGTTTGAAATCAGGACGTGTAAGCCTCCACCTTTGTTCTTTTTCAAGATTGTTTTGGCTATTTTGAGTTTCAGCATTTTTTTAAGTGGACTGAATTATGCTTTATACTATGAATTGTGTTAAAAATATTTCAAATTGTAGTCATGTATTACCTATTTAAATGCTTCCTTGTCATAATTCTTATTATTCAAAAAGCATCTTATTAAGCATCTCTTATTTATTTATTTACTTATTTATTTCTTGCTTGCGGTTCTGGGGATTGAATCTGAGATCTCATGCCTGCTAGGCAAGTACTTTACCATTGAGCTACATCTCTAGCTCACAGCATCTTATTTTAAAAATAACCAAATTTTTTCTAGGATCAGTTTGTTTTATCATGATATATACACAGACTAATTTTAAATATTAATTTATTTTCAAATATGTAGGAATTGAGAGCTTATAATTAAATCCTCTACAGCATGTACCCAATATTAAAATTTCTAGTAATTTGTGTTATGCATTAACTTTTAGCTTTCCTGTGGCCTCATTCTGTTAGATGACATTTTTTTTTAAACACAATACCTTTATTTTATTTACTTGTTTTTTTAATGTAGTGCTGAGGATTGAACCCAGTGCCTTACACATGCAAGGCAAATGTTCTACCAATTGAGCTACAACCCCAGCCCCGTATTAGATGACATCTTAAAAATACATTTGGTGGGTCTGGGGTTGTGACTCAGTGGTAGAGTGCTTGCCTAGCATGTCTGAGGCACTGGGTTCAATTCTCAGCACCACATATAAATAAATTAATAAAATAAAGGTTCATCAACATCTAAAAAATAATTTTAAAAAATACATTTGGTATTCTGTTTATCTAGAAAGAGAAATGTAAAGAATTTTCTACTGTAAAAAGAAAACAACAGAAAACACTTTAGATCTAGATATTTTTCACAAAGAGGGAAACCATTTGGATTGCAACATGTAAGAGCCTTTGTTGCTTAAATTAATCAATCAAACATTTATTTATGTAGCAAATATTTAATGTCTACTAGGTGCCAGGCATTTTTTAAAAAATATTTTTTTAGTTGTTGATAGACCTTTATTTTATTTATTTATATGTGGTGCTGAGAATCGGACCCAATGCCTCACACATGCCAGGCAAGTACACTACTGCTGCTGAACCCCAGACCCAGCCCAGATGCCAGGCATTTTGCTAACTCCATTGATACAGATATAAATGTGACATGTTTGAGCCATCAAATCAGTCCCAGTTTAGTAGGGAGGCACAAGAAAGCAAACTACAAATGCACCTTGCTAACTTAAATAGTAGATGTATGTGCTGTGACCATTTTTAAGTATAGTATATAGTTGATGGAAATTTGGAAGGGTAACTGGCCACAAATGCAAGAATGAGTTGGGAATTTTGCAGACTAAGAGCATCTCTTATTTATTTATTTATTATTACTTATTTATTTCTTTCAACGTGCTATCTTGTCATTGTTCTAGAGTTGAATATATTCTTACTCTAACTTAGAGCTTGAAACATATCTGTTGGACAAAAATGTTTTCTTTCATGATTAGAACTTATGATACAAACTCTTAGTTCCAGGGTTCCGCATGGTGGGTTTGCTAATATCATGGGTGGAAGTGGATTGCAAAACTTTACAATTGCTGCTGTGCCATATACCCCAAATCTTTTACCAACTTCAAGCACATGGTAAGTTAGTTTGTTTAAATGCATTGTGCATTATTTTGGTTAATTTTAAATGATCAGAGGTCTAACTGGTATATATTGAAAGGAAAATCTCAACTATGATCTCTGTTCAGAATTTTGGAATCATATATACATAAGTCATTACATAGCTTTTGTTGCCTTCCTTTTTTTGGTTGGGAAAATATTTTGGGAAACCCTAACTACCTAATGTTTGATTGAATATGGTTCAAGTATCACTAAAATTCTGTTGTCAAAAGTATCACTGAATTACTATCACTTGCCCACCCTTATAAATTGCCCACCCTTGTTTATTTTACCCTAAAAGGAATTTATTTTCTTCTACTACATTTTCATGCTGAAAGAAACTGCAGTGCAGCAGTTTTTTTTCTTTTTAAATACTACTTCAGGGTTTTCCAATTTGAATGCAAATTTGAGAGTGGTTTTATGTTAATTATGAGTAGTATTTTCACTGCTAGATAAAACAATGAGAATTTTCATGGATTCTCTGTTTAATGGTAGTATATTTTTATTTTAAAGCATCAACATGCTCAAGTTACCTGAATATCCAAGTAAAGAAATACTCAAGGACAGACTTCTTGTGGCACTACATTGTGGCAGCTATGGTTACACAATGGCATAATGGAGTCCAGAAGACCCATCTGACTACTGATGCACAATTCAGAGTGGCAGAATCAATTTAGAAAACTGTCAACAGAAAAGCAGCCTAAATGCAACCCATAGGCAGGGCTGATGCTTAAAATTTATAAAGGATCAAGTTTTCTGTTTTCTTTCTCTTTTCCCATTTATGTTTTCTCTGTGATACAGTTTGAGAATATAAAAATCACAGTAGACTTCATTTTAAAAATGTTAATTGAAAGTAGAAACTTTTTTTTTCCTATTTCTTTAATCTGATTTAAGATTTTGTTAAGGCAAAATCTTATTCTACATTCCACATCTGCTATGTAACTGTACTGTTAAAAGGGTATTTTCTCTTATTTTCTTATATATTAAATTATATGAGGACATCCAACTGGTATGTTCTATTGCATGTAAAGTGCCATTTATATTTTGGAAAACTATTGTATAGAATGGATTAATTTAGATTGTGTATAAAGTTACAAATATGTATTTTCCCACGTTGTATCTATATTGCAATGATTTTTTTTAGCTTTTTAGTATTTTAATATATAATATAAAATTTAGGCTGATTAATAACAAACAGCTGATGAAATTAAATCTGATTTATATATTAGAGCTTAGACTATATTATGAATTATTTGCATTTTTCCATGGTCAGTTTTCACATGTACAATATTGTGGCTTTGAAGTTTTTCTTATGCCTTATTTTAATTTGTAATGAAGGTAAAATTAAAATATAGTATTTTACTGTATTTCTTTACGTTTGTCTATAAACTCTGATGACATATTTGAAGAAGTAATCTGTTCTGTAGATTACAATTTAAGTATGTAATGTTTTATTTCTTAAGTTTGCTTTTTGTAATTGAAATGTTTTGCTCAAATGAAATGCCTAAATACAGAACATTGGGTTTTTGAATTTTTGGATGATCCAGTCAATTTGTTTGTGTATTTATTTATTTTGGAAAAGCCACACAGGATAAGCACATGCATTTAACATGAGGCAGGCATGTTCCAACGTTGTATACTGATGGAGCACCTTGCTTCTGGCAACTAAAAATATCCAGTTATGTTATTGTTGATGAGCAGCCAGTGTATTTGTTCAGTGACATTTAATCAAGAGATTTATACACTGAAAGTAACAAAAACATGACCCAAAACAATATAAAAATTTTTCTTTATTATCTGGGGTTTTGTTACTTTTTTAATATTAAGAAAATAATCTCCCAAGAAATTACATGAAATATTAGGAATTCTTTAAAAACTAATCTAGTTTTGAAAGTCTTAATTGTTTTTTGTTTGTGATTCTAGAATCTAACAGTTCTCAGCACCAGGATGAGTTCAGAGAACTACAGTCTCCTGTGTAGTTGAAAAGCATTAATGGATAGAAAATGAAAATGAGGTACAGAGATAGCCCTATTGGTTATAGCTCAGCATTGGCCTGTTTGAACGTGGTTAAAACATTTGACTGCTTGCAGGTTGACTGAAGCCTGTCTGCTGTATTGGCTGAGACTTAGCTATTTGTTATGAGAATATACTCCTAAATGATGTTTTCAATTTGTTATATAAAGGTCCAAATAAGAGACTTCATCAGGCCAAATTAAGTTTAATGATTTCTCCCTTTTGGTTGTCCTCCCAATTTTGAGAGATTGACTAAAACTTTGGACTTTGGCACCATTCTCTGCCACCGTTATAAATAGACTTAGTTGGTCTCAATATGGAATTCACATGTGAAAGTGTCACTTCACTTGCATAATTCTTTATGTTCTTGCTGGTCTAGTTGAAGTGAGATCATTCAACACTCAATGAATGACTGCATACAAACATTTAAGGTTTGAGTGGAGATATGGTGCCCCGGGGGATTTTATGATGACTACCAGGAGAATAATCCCAAAAGATTGAAGTGTACTTCTGAACAAGAGCCTCTATAAACTGAAATAATCAAAATTAATCAAACTTCAGGCAGTGTAAATATAGTTTAGCACTATTCAAGTCCAGTTGATCTATAGTGTTGTATTTGGCCTATGTTGTTGGTGAATACCATAGTTTGGTATAGAATGGTCTGGTTTAATGAAGTATCCAATTGTGTTGTTAGCCTATCATTGCAATTAGTAGTGATCAGGAGACTCAATAGACATAAAAGGTAGGAAACCCTGGAAAAAACCAGGATTTTTGCCATCTGCCACTTAGGTTGCCTGAAAACCATCTGTTAGCTGCTTTTGTAAACACATCACACATTCTATTCGTTTGAAAATTTCCTTAATGTGTTTTGTGGCAGTGTCAATAGTAATATCAGCCACCTTTTAAATTGCTTTAGTAGCAAAATTGGGAAAGATAGGTATGACATTTAGGCTTGTAAAATCCCATACGTGAACTTCCACTCAGCAAAAAGGAGATCTAAAGTTGCATGATATTCCATTAAGTTTTTTTTTGTTGTTATTGTTGATGATGGGGATTGAACTGAGGGTCTTGTGTGTGCTAAGCCTGCATTCTATATCTGAGTTAATGTCCCTAGCCCAATTAAGTATTTTAGAACACATGTTATCATATATTTTTTAGAGGGTGACTTAAAGATTTTTAAAAATTTTTATTTTTTTGAGATGGAGCCTTGCTAAATTGCCCAGGCTTTCTCCAATTCGGGATCCTTCTCCCTCAGTCTTCTGAATATCTGGGATAAAAGGTGTGTTCCATGGGCTGGGGTTGTGGCTTAGCAGTAGAGTGCTTGCCTCGCACGTGTGAGACCCTGGGTTTGAGCCTCAGCACCACATAAAAATAAATAAGTGAAATAAAGGTATTGTGTCTACACAACTACAACTAAAAAAAAAAAAAAAAAAAGCATGTTCCAGCCCCACTGGTTTTTGGTGGGTGACTTGATTTATCTACACCTCTGGGAATGTCTGGTTGGCCACAAAATGCAAGATTTTCTCCCAATCAAATTAGTTTCAGGTTTAATACTACTGGTACCCCCACTAGTGCCAAGAGTGAGCCCTCTAGGAACCCCAGTGGGAACCTTCCCTTAGTAGAGAGGCTTATGTTCATGAGCCTCAACAATGGCTCTAAGAGGGCTCCTGTCCTTTAAATGAGAGCAATTATCATGGCTCCTGCTTTCATCATAACAAAAATCAGGGCTCCAGGGTTCCCAGAGAGCTCTCAATTCTGCTTTTAGGACACAAGAATGCCATCCATAAAAACCTGGAGATACAGCAGGAGGCAGAGCTTACAGAGTGCTGTAACCCTGGGGCACCTGACATAATTTGGATGTATTCAAAGGAAATATGTATGTTTTGTCTTTTTTCAATATTGCGGGGTTGGGGGAGTCCATCTGCCACTTTCTACACTCTAGCCCTGCAGAGACTGGCAGGAGAATCGGGTTGGAGCTGGGTGTGGTGGGGTGGTGGTGAAAGTCCAGTGAGGAAGGGCAGCCTGGTGCTACCTCTGCCCCACCCAGCACCATCCCTGCTGCAGCAGCTCTGCTGAGCTCTTGAGGTTGCTTTGGGAACATCTTCAGTTCACACTTAACCCCATGGTGGTCACTTCCCTTTATATAGTGGCAGGAAAGAAATGTCCACTTTGGCTACAGTAGCCGGGCAGTAAAGTCTGAGTTGTGACATGATTCCTTACACTAAATTCACCAAAGCATAACCTCAGAGGATATTAAGCAAGATTCCTCGTTTTTTGCATTAGACTCAATTTCTCTGCAATTTTGACACCACCAAAATCCTAAGCTTGGGTCCATCGAGATAGTCATGATGAATTGGATCACTAGAAACATCTACATCTGTCTCTTCCTGGTGGCAGTGGGTCTTAGGTGTGTCAGTCCTGAGTGGAAACCTCCCTCTCCTGGAGTCCCAAAAATGTTTTCCAAAGCATTCTTTTAAAATGCCATCTCTCTCAGAAGTGCCCTCTGCTATATTTTCCTTTATGAAAAAATGGGAAAGTAGTTTTGAAATCCCACATTACCTATCAGGAGAGTTATACAAGATGTGAACCAGATGCCAAGTGTGCAAGGATGTCACCAATGCCTGTGCCTGCAACCCACCTGCAGGGAACAGACAGAAGCCACTGCCCCCAAACTGGGCCATCTGTTCACCTGACCTTCTGAAACAGGAGAGAATGCAGTGAAGTGTTTTTTTTTTTTTCTTTTCTTTTTTTTTTTTTTTAAGGCATCTCTTATTTTGGTTTGGGGTTTTTCCATATTTTATATATATATAATATGATCAAGAGAATTCCAAAAGTTTTGGTTAACAGGAAATAAAAATGGAAGTGGAAATAAAGAATGGAATGAAACTCAGCTCTCCCCAGATGGAACACATATGGGCATCACAACCTATTGAAACAGCTACACTTTTCCCTGCTGGGAAGACACCTGTGGCTGGAAGATCTTAAAGCTCACTTTTTCTGTCCCAGGGACTTTTCCAAGCTTTTTTTTTTTTTTTTCAGACACACTGACAGTGGAGGAAGAGCCGTCCTCCGCCCTCCCTGGTTCAAACGGTTGCCATTGTTCTTTTGCTCTGGTTTTCTTTTTATTTTCTCATCAAATCGAGACTTTCGGGAAACTCTGGAAATATACTCCTTTTAAAGCAGCAAACCAGGAAATATATTCCTTTTAAAGATAATTTGAAAATTAAAAAACAAAACCGAATATCTCAATAATTGCAAGATGCAGTGACTTTTTCCCCAGGCCGGGCTTAGAGGTATCCCTAGGTCTGACTCTGGGGCTAGAATGATAAGCAAGGCTTATCAGGGCAATGTCGCCCAAATTGCCCAGGGTGGTCTGGGGACCAAGTCAGCTGAGAAGCTGGCTCAACCCCAAGCCCTCCTTCTGAGTCAGCATTCATCCGAGAGGCAATCGCTGCCCAGGAACTCTGTGGCCTCAAGCTCCACGCTGGACAGGAACCTCCTCAGCATCTTGTGGCAGTTGTAATCCAGGGTGGTGGTGTAGATGGTCTTGGGGTACTTCGGGTAGACAATGGTGGTGCTTAGGAAGCGGGTGGGCTTGTGGCGGGGCTCAAAGCGCACCTCAGCCTTGTAGTTGCGCTCTGTGCCATTGGGGATGCAGGTGACTGTCTGGCTGCAGGAGGCCACTGCCAGGCCCAGTGGCAGCTGCACATCATCAATGAAGTGTCGCTCCGAGTCATACTTGACTGAGGAAGTGTACCTTACTTCTGTTGATGGTAAGGAGTCAAACTCCACACCTTCGCCAAAGGACAGGGGGCACAGCTTTGGTGAGGAGCTTACAGCCAGGGTGTTGGGGAGAGAGGCTGGGTTCGGGGCCGCTGGGGTCACCACCGCATCGGGCTCCTGCGTCCCGGGGACCGGCGAGCGCTCCCCGCCGCCGCCGCCATCCCGGCCACCGCCAGCCCCCAGTGGCTGGGGCTGGGGGGCAGCCCCGAATCCGGCTTGTCTAGGACGTTGTCTCCCTTCTTCTTCGTGTCCACGAGCTCGGGCACAGCCTGCAGGCTCAGCCGACCCACCATGGCTGTGTGCGTGGCGGGCTCGGGAGTACACGGCGTGGGGGTCGCGGATGAGAGAGGGACTAGAGGGGCTCACAGGCGGGCTGGGGCGCTGCCCTTAGGGCCGTCCTCCCTGCCCGGCCGCCCCGCATCGTCGGGGTCTCGCCCGCAAGTATCTAGGTTTTAGATCATGAAGGATTTGATTGTCCTCCATTGTTGACTCACAAAAAGCTCCCTTTACCTGGTTAAAATACCCCTGGGCATCATGCATTAAAGCCTGGCATCATTTATTTATTCATAGGAGTCTAGGAGAGTGGGGAAAGAGGAGATCCTGTTATCTTGGGCATAGGCTTCCCAGTGCCTGTTTCAAAAAGGGATGGACTTTTGTTTTCCACAGTGGGGTCATCCTACAATACCTTTGGCCAGGGCAATTCAGTTGATTCAGTTGGCTTTGCCTAGGGCTATTGTAATATTTTACTTACTATTTTACAATTTATCCAGTGAAATGGATACACCCCTGTTGCTGATTTCTCCAATAATTCCCCACAAGAGAAACACATTTCTGAATAACCTTTTAGTTACCTGTTACAGCACCAGGTTTCCTGCATGAGTAAGTTTCTATACAACCAGAAAACATGCACTGAAAGTGCCAGTCGAATGAAGTCCCCTGTAAATTTTCAAATGACCCATTAGGTAATAGAAACATACTTAATGTTTTGTCTGCTCAGGGTTGTGGGTTACATAAATGGAACATTGGTCATAAACCTTTTTAGCAATTTTAGAACAGTCACCATACCAATATTTTCTCATAATTTGGATCATTTATCTTTCCATGAGGAGTCATAAAGTGAAGAGCTTTTAGTAGTGGAAGTTTTATAGAGACTCAGACTGGTGGCTGTCCAGGCACTCATGAGCCTTGGCTTGGTACTAGATTTATAACTTGTACCAATTTTATTTGTTCAATTCAGGTATAGCACTATTTATTAAATAGATTGTCATGGGTAATTTGACTTGGATCAATCAATCAGATATCATTCCAATTGCATATCTTCACAATTTTAGTACTGCCTGACCCAGCATGAAAATCTGCCTCAGTATTTCCTTAGTATTTAATTAATTCTTGTTCTGCTTGATATTGGGTTAGCAATTTTTTTATTCTAATTTGTTATACATAACAGCAGAATGCATTACATTTTATATTACACATATAGAGCACAATTTTTTATATCTCTGGTTGTATATAAAGTATATTCACACCATTCGTGTCTTCATTCATGTACTTAGGGTAATGATATCCATCTCATTCCACCATCTTTTTTTTTTAGCTCCATGACCCCTCCTTAGAGTTTATCTAATCCTCCCATGCTTCCCTTCCCAACCTCACTATGAATCAGTCCCCTTATATCAAAGAAAACATTCTGCATTTGGTTTTTTGGGTTTGGCTAACTTCACTTTAGCATTATATTCTCTGACTTCATCCATTTACCTGCAAATGCCATGATTTTATTTTCTTGTATTGCTGAGTAATATTCCATTGTGTATATATGCCACATTTTTTTTTATCCATCTATTGAAGGGCATCTAGGTTGGTTCCAAAGTTTAGCTATTGTGAATTGTGCTGCTATAAACATTGATGTGGCTGTGTCCCTGTAGTATGCTGTTTTTAAGTCCTTTGGGTATAGACGGAGAAGAGGGATAGCTGGGTCAAATGGTTCCATTCCTAGTTTTCCGAGAAATCTCCATACTGCTTTCCATATTGGCTGCACCGATTTGCAGTCCCACCAGCAATGTATGTGTTCCTTTTCCCCCACATTTTCACCAACACTTATTATTGTTTGTGTTCTTAATAACTGCCATTCTGACTGGAGTGAGATGAAATCTTAGAGTAGGTTTGATTTGCATTTCTCTAATTGCTAGAGATGTTGAACATTTTTTCATATATTTGTTGATTTTATATCCTCTTTTGGGAAGTATCTGATCAGTTCCTTGGCCCATTTATCGATTTGGTTGTTTGTTTTTTTTGGTGTTTAGCTTATTGAGTTCATTATATACCCTCAAGATTAGTGCTCTGATGTGTGAGTAGTAAAAATTTGCTCCCAAGATGTAGGCTCTTTATTCATCTCACTGATTGTTTCTTTGTCAAGAAGAAGTTTTTTAGTTTGAATCCATCCCATTTATTGATTCTTGATTTTAATTCTTGTGCTGTCCCACTTATTGGTTCTTGATTTAATTCTTGTGCTATAGGAGTCTTATTAAGGAAGTTGGGGCTGAGATTCATCTGGAAAAATAAGAGACCCAGAATAGCTAAAGCAATCCTTAGCAAGAAGAGTGAAGCAGGTGGCATCACTGTACCAGACCTCAAACTATACTACAGAGCAATAGTAACAAAAACAGCATGGTATTGGCACCAAAATAGACTGGTAGACCAGTGGTACAGAATAGAGGACACAGAAACTAACCCACATAATTACAGTTGTCTTATAATAGACAAAGGTGGCAAAAACATACATTGGAGAATTGATAACCTCTTCAACAAATGGTGCTGAGGAAACTGGAAATCCATATACAACCAAATGAAATTAAACTCCTGTCTCTCACCATGCACAAAACTCAACTCAAAATGGATCAAAGAAAGGAATTAAACCAGACACACTGTGCCTATTAGAAGAAAAAGTAGGTCCAAATCTCCATCATGGGTTAGCAATTTTATAAACAAGTAACATTATTAATTAAGAGTTCTGAAAATTCTTATCCAGTCCAATAGTATGATCTTAAAGTTACTAGAAACCTATATCAGAGTCCTTTCCATGAATCACCTTGAAGACTCAACAATCTAGGTTACAGTTTCTTGCAAAGAGCTTCCATAAAAACATCAGAATAGAGCAATTAACTTTGGAAAAGAATTAAAATGGCCAGGTCTGATGAGAGTTCTTTACATTAATAATGAGAAAAAAAAAAAAGCAAGGAAAACCAGCCTTTTCTTTTGTTTACATTTAAAAATTAACAATTCTGACTAATAATACTATAAAAAATATGAGATTTCTGTGAAATTAATCTACTTTTTGAAGCATATTAATAAAATCATGTAAGTATATCCAAAGAAGGTTTAGCACTTCTTATTTGTCAGTACTCCCCTATAATCTAGCATATCAGATAAATATAATTTGTTTAGTCTCTCCCTCTCTCTCTCTCTCTCTCTTTTAAAGTTCTCACTGGGTATATATCCTTTGCAGCTTTCCAGGGAACTGGAAAATCCAAAAGTTAATTTAAGGTCAAGAAAAAGTGTTGATTTAGAATCTGATTCTGGGAAGTTCATAAAAAATATCAAAAGTTTAAAACATTTGACCAAAATACGAACACAGGTCATGGTGAACAATAGTCATCCATTTAACCAAGGTGATAATTAATAGTATTTAAAGGAAAATATAGAAGATTACACAGATTAAAAAACCTTTGCTCTATAATCCAGAAGACTCAGTTTTCTCAATGATTTAATATCAAAGACTTAATCAGAGACTTAATAAAGACAAACTGAACCACTGGAAACCATCTTGATAAAACAGAACTTTTGTTTCCAAGGCATTTACCTCTAGGTATAAAGAAAAACCTTTCCTAATAAGAGCAGATCAGTAGCCAAGAAAACATTTTGACAGGACCAAATTTTTGTTTTGCATCATTATACTTTTTATTTGAATGCTCAATTTTTTAGAAAAGCACAAGCAGTTCTCTTCCAGTGGGGGCCATCTTGGTTGTATAAAGTGTCTCCCACAAAATCACTCTTCCACCGACCTTCTAAATCTTTTTATGTCCTTTCAGTTATTTGTCTTGAACTTTGCCTCTTTGTCATTTTATAACAGCAATCATTTTACTGTAGGACAAAAATTATTCTCTGTCAAAAAAAACCACATCTTTCATTTAAGATTCTCTTACCCAAAACATGTTTTACTTCCCTCACATATGGGGTTGTTTAAATTCCCATGTATTAATTAGAATTTTTATTCCTGCTAACCTTAACTTATAGTGAAACTTTAGAAAATAGGATTTTTAACTGTTGTACACCAGAATTTTATGAATATACATTTCATAATTTCTAGAAATATGTAGAACATTTTTTTTTCCCCTTTTAGACACACTGTGTGTTTTTTTTTCCCCTCAAGGCTGAGGTTTGAACTCCAGGCCCCACACATACGAGGTAGGTGCTCTACCACTAAGCTGCCTGTCTCCAGTCCTAGTTTTTTCAGTGTGGAACAGGACATATTTACTAACACATTCAATTATATTTTGTCTTTCAATAAAATTAAAGAAGCCAAAAGTAAAAGAAACTTTATGTTCAGCAATTAATATTTCAGCACTTTATCTTATTTGGAAATGATCTGATTAGTCAATGACTATTCATCATTCAGCTTAAATTAACAAAATTCTAAAGGTATAAGTTACCTTTAGAAGATTTGAAAAACTTTTTAGGTAAAGATATGAAACATAATTATTAGGGGCTGGGATTGTGGCTCAGTGGTAGAGTGCTTGCCTGATATGTACGAGGCACTGGGTTTGATTCTTAGCACCACGTATAAGTAAATGAATAAAATAAAGGTCTATCAATAACTAAAAAAAAAATTTAAAAAAATAATTATTAAATAGTTCATTTATAAACTTTTATCCCACTAACACCTTAATTTACTTATTCTTAACAATTATGCTTAGACTGCTGGTGAAAATTCCAGGAGACATTAGAAAAAAGCTAGCCATCATCTCAAATTTTTATTTCCCTGTTAGCCATTTTCACAGCATCTACTTGTCAGGCCCATCATCAAAACAAGAAGTCTAAAGCTAAATTTCTTTCTTTCTTCTCAGATATCACAGCCTTTTTCATTAAGCGAACAACATTAGTCTTATTTACCAAAGATTTAGCCATGTCACATAAACCTGAAAAATATTTGAGTTAGTTCGTGTTTTTATCGGATAATACAATAGTCCTCCTTATCTACAGTTTTTCTGTTTGTGGTTTCAGTTACCTTGCAGTCAACCCTGGTTCAAAACTATCAAATGGAAAATTCCAGGAAAAGTTCATAGGTTTTGGAGGGCTGGGGATACGGCTCAATTGGTAGAGTGCTTACCTCGAATGCCCAAAGCCCTAAAAAGTTCATAGATTTTAAGTTATGCATTGTTCTAAGTAGCAGGATGAAATCTTGCACCAGTCTGCTCCATCCCACCTGGCAGTAAATCATTGCTTTGTCCAGCGGATCCATGCTGTATGTGCTATCCAGGCGTAAGTCACTTAACACTATTGTAGTGCCTATGTGAACAAAGATTTGTATCTTGGTGATTGCAAAGCCAAACAGCACAACCAGAAGATAAGGGTGGAGGTTGTATTATTTGCTGCAAGTAAGGAAAGCACTGGAGTTATTTGCAAAGCAATGCTTTTGCTGAACAAAGAAGGTGTGGGGTGGAGGTTTTATTGAGAAACCTGTATATATACATATAGGAAAGTACATGTGTAAGTGGCCACATTTCTGAGCATGCATAGTTTAAGGTCAGAAAGCAATGTTCAAAATGAAAAGATGAATTTTGGGCATGCTCAATTCAGTATCAAAATGAGCCAAGTTTACTCTAAAGTCTCCTAAAAGAATGAGTCAGAGTGACTCAGTGACCTTGCCTTATTCCTAAGTTTTTTCCAAAGAGTTTTTAAAGTTAATTAATTAATTAATTTGAGATAGGGTCTTGCTGTGTTGCCCAGACTGTTTTCTGTTTCCTGGACTCAAAGGATCCTCCTTCCTTAGCCTCCTCAGTGCTGTGACTACAGGTGATGCCACCATGCCTGGCTCCAAAAAGTTTTAGCTGAAAGACAAAGAACAAGCAACATTAAAAGTGCACTAACAGTCTTTTAAAGGAATGGCAGCTTTCTCCCCCCACCCCCCATAAGTGTAGGCATTTGCCCCTAAAGATGCCTGCTCTGTTTAGCAGCAAACATTTGTGTTCAAGAAATATATAGGGTTTACACTCTGTGGTTTCTGGCATTTATTGAGTGTGTTGGAGTGGATCCCCCAAGGAGAAGGGGGTAATAACTGTATATAAGCACTTATTTTTCAAGTAAATTTGATAGAGCTTTTTATAAATTTTGGCAACATCATCCAAGAAAGAAAAATGTCACATATACATAACATAACATATAGACATACATAAACATAGAAATAGATCTTTCATCTTTCATTATGTTTTTTTTAAGTTATACATAGACACAATATCTTTATTTTGTTTATTTATTTTTATGTGGTGCTGAGGATTGAGCCCAGTGCCTCACATGTGCAAGGCAGGCACTTTGCCACTGAGCCACAACCCCAGCCCTTTCATTTGATTTTTAACTTAACAGTTTCCAAATAGTTTTTCTCACCCTTTTCAACTCTCAGTCTCTCAGTTACCTATTTCATTAGTGTTATTCTTTGGATATGAGATGTCCCTCAAAAGCTCATGTGTAAGATAATGCAAGAAGGAGAAATTATTGGGTTATAGCCTTATCCTAATCAGTGAATTAATCCCTGGGATTAACTGAGTGGTAACTTGAGGCAGATGGAGTGTGGCTGGAGGAAGTGGGTCACTGAGGGTGTGACTTTGGGATTTGGGGTATATATTTTGTATCTGGAATGTGGATTCTCTCTCTCTCTCTTTGTGCCTGACCATTATGTGAGCTGCTCCCTCTGTCACACTGTTCTGCCATGATGTTCTGCCTTTCCTTGTGCCCAGAGGAATGGAGCCTGCTGTCTATAGAATGAGATCTCTGAAACTGTGAGCCTCCAAAAAACCTTTTTCTCCTCTACAATTGCTCTGGTTGGGTCTTTTAGTTGCAGCAGTGAAAAAATTGACTAAAACAGCCTATGCAGTTGTTAGCAAGGCAGACTTAAATTTGTATTTCCTAAGGAATGACTCTTGGATAAAACAATTTAGGGAATTTACACTTCAAAAGCACAGACCTAAAAGTTTAATTTTCCCAAACCAAAAAGGACATTGGTCCAGTAAAGAAAAGCTGGCCAGAAAAACACCCTAAACAAAGGAAAGGCTTGCTATATAAATTTAAGTCAGTGCCTGCTCCATTGTAAGAGTTTCCAGTGACTTAATCCTCCTCCTTTTCCTGGTGCAGAGAGGGAGACATCTTTATAAATGGAGATTTCCTTTATAGATGTGACTGTTTTAAAAAGCTTTTCAAAAATAACCAACTAAATGCCAGAAGGTTGTATTTTGGAATCCGATTTAGTACCATGAGTGGTATTTGCAATTTAGTTTCTGTATTTTTAGCTAGATTACTGAGTTCAGGGCAGAGCCTGTTAACAAATAGGGCAGAGAAAGTATTTTCTATGCCTTGGCTCCTAAAGAAAACAAACTCACCAGAGTACCAACACTTTAGCTTTCTTTCTTAATAACTCTGAAAAGCTTAGCAGATTCATTTTTTCTTAATCAGTTACTTAACCTTTCCATTTGTCTTTTATAAAGAATCTTTTAAAAGGCAATAAAAGTTTTGTAACATTGTTAGAAGCTTCTAAGAATCAATAAGTGTCCCTGGTGGGATAAATTTGAGGTCCCTCTGTCTAAATCTATTTTCTGTGGCTGTAATGAAATACCTGAGACTGCGTAATTGATAAAGACTAGTTTGTTTGTCTCATGGTTCTGGAGGCTGGGATACTCATGAGCCTAGCTCTGACATCTACTCAACATCTAGTGAGTACTTTCTCCATCATAACATAGTGGAGGGTGTCATGTGGCAAGACTCAATAAACTTGCTATTTTAAAATAATTCTTTCTGCTTCTTTTAATGCCACAAATGCTATCACAGGGGCTCACCCTTATGACCTCATCTAATCCTAATAACCTCCCAAAAGTCCCATCTCCAGATACCACTAACATGGATTTGGGGATTATTTCCAACATATGAACTTCTGGAAGGGGCACATTCAAACCATGGAACCCTCATTGTAAAATGTACTTCTTTTAGTGTTGTTTATATGCAACATTGCACATACTAGCCATCTTAATTCTAAATTAAAAGAGATCTTTTTATCTCTTTTAAACATTTATAGCTTCTGAGACCATCATTCTTATATATGAAAGAGGCATGTGTATCAAGAGGCAAAGTACTCAGATTTTTAGAAATTAAGGATCCTATGTTTTCATTGGGTCTTAGGTTCTCTCTTAGGTTCTTATCTATCGGAGCTAGATAAGAACCTAAGAGAGCCGGGCATGATGGTGCACACCTGTACTCTCAGTAGCTCAGAAGGCTGAGGCAGGAGGATCACAATTTCAAAGCTAGCCTCAGCAACTGAGATCCTGTCTCAAAATAAAAAGTGAAAAACAAGGGGGGCGGGATTGGTGCTGGGAATGTTGCTCAGTGGTTAACTGCCCCTGGATTCAATCCCTGGTTAGTGTAGGGGGGAATCCTAAGAGGGAAATACCATAAGACTGGGGTCTATTAATGCTTTCACAGTGTACCTTGTTGCATGGACATTTTTCTTGAGGCTGGTGAATAAATGACAACTAGCTCATTCTCTCCTTTCCTGGAGTCCTACTGTTTGTGGTGAGAGCTCTAATAGCTTTTAAATGCTCAAACCATGCCTACCAGTCAGGTTTTGTCTTTAACTCAGATTTCTTTGACCAACTTAGTCAATGATTTTCCTTTACCTAAGTGTGCAAGAAAAGGAAACAAAGAAAATAGGACATAAAATCCCTTCAGGCCAAATTTAATTATAAAATAGCCTCTGAGTTTTCATACAGGTCACTATAACTTCTTTAGTATTATATTGCTTATAACTCTAATGTTTACAAACACCTATTTTTGTTTATAAAAAATTGCATTGTCAGATTAATCCCCTTTGCAAGTTTTTGAGGTGGAAAAGACCAATCTGAAGAAAACAGAACAACATTCTCATAGAATGAAAATATAAGACAAGGAAGCATATTGTTGGAAACTGATTAATAAAAATATGTGGGCAAGAGTAGATTAAATTATCCCAAATAGTTTGAGGAGACAGTGACCACATACTTAATAAAACCAATTCAATACTTAACATAGATAAGCTAATCCAAATCCAAAATGTAATATAGAGAAATTCCAGCTTCAAAATCATCTGCTAACCACAGCCCTACTATTGTGACAGTCTGTTGGTTGTGGGGAGAAAAGCAAGTTTTAAAGTACAGGTTACAAGTTGAAATACTTACACATGTGTGTTTTGTCTGTCATGCTAATTCTAAAATTTTGAGTTATCAACATAAAGAAAACTTAGAGGTTTCCTGCAGATGTCCAGGTTTTTGGTTTCTTTCAAGAAATGAGACAATCTGAAAACATTGGGTGCACATTGCTACAAAGCAGTATTAGTGCCCTGGAATTGAGTGGAAGCTACTATTTGATGGCTGAGGTGCTCTCCGGTTTACTCTAATCTGCTTCACTACTGATTCATGTTACCTTCCTGGCTATTGAAAACTTTGGAGACTGCTGTACAGAATCTGTGCTCGTCAGAAACATCCCTCTGGAGTCTAAATTGGTATAAATTCTTTGGAAGACGATTTGGCAGTATCAGATTTGTAAAAGGCACACAGTCTTTGATCTGTGTGAAGAGAAAATTGGGAATAATCTCAATGTCTAATAGAGTACTAATAATATATCCATAGAATAGAATATCAATTAGTTATTAACAATGAAATGGATCAATATATACTGATATGTAAATGTTTCTAAGATTTATTAAATGCAGTAATAGATGTATAGAAGTGATCAGTGTGAAATAAAATATATATGAGGATATGTGTAAAGAAAATTTCTGGGGAAATATCTGGGAAAGAATGATAAGATGGGATGGGCTTTTTCCACTGCCTAACCTTTTTTTCTTGTTTATATAAATCATATGTCTGTTATTTCCTATGTTATAGAAAACATATATGTATGTATTAAAAGAAACATCCAGTTCTAATACGGAAAAGAACTGTTAGTAGTAGTTTTTATTGAATTTGTGAAATGTCACAGCAGTAGTGATAAGTAATATTTTCATAGTCACAAAACTTATAATTTATAAGATTAATCAACTAATTAAATTAATCTGGTTAATTTAAAATAACTCTCCTAATTAAAGTCTTTTGTAAACAGTCAGAAAAAGGGAATGCTCCCTTGTCCACAAAGCTATTTCCACATTGCTTGATAATTAACAGATTTTAGCTTTCTAAAATTCTACCACTTGGAGATTTATTTGAATTAACACTTTTCTCTCCTCATTTTTCTTTTTTAGTAATAGAGTGGTACTTAATTGATATGGGTAAATCTAGGAAGTATGAACTAGCAATAGATTATTATTCTACTACCCAATAATTGTATTACATTTCCTTCTGTATTCCCCCAACCCCTGGTGCTGGGGCTCTAACTAACCCAGGACCTGTGCATGCAAGGCAGGCCCTCTACTGCTGAGCTATATTGCCAGGTCCCCTCAGTATATTTTTTGCAGTGTTGAATTCATAAAGAACATAGTATTTTAGTATCCTCTTTATTTCCTTAGCATTTTATTTTAAACATCTCTCATGACATTAAAATTATTTATAAACATTTTTGTGATGGCACAATATTCTGTTAAAAGGATTTCTAATATTTTTGCTTTTATAGATAATAGGCTATCTCTTTAAAAATTGTTTGTAGTCTAGCTGTGGTAATGTTATCTGGGTTGTTCGTTGACATTTCCAGTTACTCTTTGGTCATAGGCTTATTGCTTGGAGGCTTAAGAAAAGGCTCTGGAAACAGAGCTCTTTGGTAGGTGGGACAGAGTGGGATTGCTACATCCATAGTCAGAACTGGATGTCCTGATAGAGTGTAGGTGGGACAGAAAGGGAAGCAGAAGGGTATGGCCAAAGTCAATTATTTTAATAATTGCTAACTTCTAGTCTTCTTCCTAAGAACAAAGGAAGAAATTCATCTTCTGTATGACACAAGCTGTATTTGTAGGGCCCAGAACTTGAGCAGTGACTGTTGTATTGTATAGTTAAACTATGTCAGTGGTTTCTATACTCTTGTGAGCTAAGCTTTAATTTAGCTTGCATTTAGAACGTTTGTAACAAATGGAGTGGAACTTTTTGTATTATACAGCTATCTTTATCAGTAGGTCTTTAGCCAATACTGAATGTTAGTTATTTCCAGCACAATTTAAGGGATATTATCATATTTCAGTAGGAAAGATTTTTTTTTTTTTAATGTGAAACATGCTTCTCTGTCTTTGTGTCCTTCCACAGCTGTTAGGCAATGGAGTTGTCTTTTAAGGTCAGTAATAGTAACAGAAGTCCCAATTTTATCATTTGTTTTAAGTTATTATAATGTGGGCAGATTTCTGTTAGAATGCCCATTATAAATTTCTTGGGTTTTGGGTTAGGTTACCTGTCTACTGATCTGGTGCAAATTATTACAACTTTAATTTCCAATCAGTCCCTTCATTTCAGAGATGGGGAAACTGGGAGTCAGACAAATTCCATTTAATGCCTTGTATGTACTCAACACTGGTTTAGGGACTGTGATCCAGATACTGCCCTCAAAGGAAATAAAATTCAGTTGGTCAGACAAAAGGCATAAGTAGTGACCTATTCAAGGTTTTAGAGTTACTTGTTAACCAAACTGGAATTTGATACCTAGATTTTCTGATTCTTGGTCCACTAGGTTTTCTATTGCACCATGCTGTCTCTTTGTGACATAACTTCATTATAATATCACTTGCAAAAACACCTGCAGCCTATTAACAGTCATGTACGAAAAGCCTGTTGAGAAACTATAGCTTAATAAGTTGATAGTTAAGAGTGATTAATAGGACTATATTTCTTTTTTCCCACTGTGCCACAACAAGCTGGGGTGGGTATTTTATCATCTCAAAATGAGAAAGAACAGATGTATTGTCAGATCATAGATCATGGGTAGTCATTAACTTTTATTATCTTTATAAAAATGTTCAATTTCAAGCATACTTGGTGCTTCAAAATATGTTGTGCATCTAATGTTGCAAAACCATTAAAACTATAAACTGAGAATCTAATGACTTCATGTACACTTGTGTGAGGGAATCAAATCCAGTTGATTGAAATGGAGAGAAATCGGTCCTAGGTGGGAGCTGGCTAGACAGTTACTTTTCAAATCAGTTCAACAAATTCCATTTAATGCCTTGTATGTACTCAGCACTGGTTTAGGGACTGTGATCCAGATACTGCCCTCAAAGGAAATAAAATTCAGTTGGGCAGACGAAAGGCATATTTTAAAACAGAGTTTAAAACTGCGCAGTGTGGCGTATGATTAAGTTGTAAAAACTGGCTGCAGAAATATGTTAGTGCAGGAGATGGGTTTAATGTAAACTCATTGTCCAAGGCAGCTTCAAATATCTGACCCAACTGAATTCCTAAAGTAGATTTAGAATCAAATAAACTGATCAGGTTGTTGATTGAGCAAATAACTGGAAAGGTTAAAAATGATAAATAGAAAATAAGGCTAATGTATGACAGCTATTAAATTCTTAAATTTTTAATTAGTGCATGATTAGTTTTGTCAGCACTTAGGTCCTGGTTCTATTGAGTTCCATGATTTGGAGGTTGTTAGTTGTCCACATTGAAGATGGCCCTCCGTTTTTCTCAGAAGAGTAGTAATATCTGATTTATTTATGAAAGCTTACTGTAGGAGTGCGGAGAGGTGGCGTTTGTACAGTAGTCCTGTAAATAATCTCTCTCTTTTTCTAATGTCTAGCAATAGAGAAAAAATATATTGATATTCTTCAAATTCCAAAGCTTCATACAGAATGGCCTGCTTGAAGTATTCACTTGGCTTTTCCTTCTTTAGGAATCTCAGACCTTAAATATGTCCAGAGAGGAGATATTTAAGTTCTTTGCCATCTCATGCCACCTATTACCCATCCTAATCTCTCCAGGAAGTCTCTGCAGAGGGTGCCACCTAATCACTCTAGCCAAAACCTGAGAAGACTTCTCATATCCTTTCCTCTCTCTAATCTTTCTCCAGTACATCTAGCTCATCACCAACTTTTGTTGAATTTACCTGTTGAAGATCAGTTTTAAATCAGTTAGCTTCTTTTGCCCTTGTCTAAGTTGCCACCATCAGCTCCTTGGACTACAATGATCTAACACAAATGGGGGCAGTAGAGCATCATGTCCAGGACCTAGGTGGCCTGGATTTTTTTTTTCTTTCTGTTTTTTTTAGAAAAAGGAAAAAGAAGTGTTATTGCTTTTCTAGCAAAGGAGAAACACAGAATATACTTTGTATACAACCAGAGATATGAAAAATTGTGCTCTATATGTGTAATAAGAATTGTAGTGCATCCTGCTGTCATATATAGTCTTGTCAGCACTTAGGGAACTCTTGTCCCAGAGGCTGTGAATCTGCCCATCAGTCAGAACAGGGGGATTTTAAAAAGGTGATTCAAAGCCTATATTCCACTTGTTCTCTGTTAGAATTGTAATCCACTTGTTAATTTGGGAGATAGTCACTTCTGACGTCTTCTGGTGACATTCCCAAAGTCTGGATTACTTCATTCCTGTGTTGGGTGTATACTCAAGGACACATTAAATCTGTCTAGGATGGGGAAGAAAGGTAATCCTGATTCCCTGAGAATTGGGAAGGGGAGAGATTAAGGAAGAGCAGGGAGAGAGAGGAAGAAAAAGAAACATCCATTTAAAAAACAATTGCAGTGGCAGAGCAGCAAGGGCTATATTCAAAGCATAAAGTGGACCACTGTTCCCTACTCTCAATTTCTAGTTTCGATTTCTATGGAAAAATGGGCAACAACATCTCCAAGCCTCTTCCTGCTGAAGGAGGGTGAAGTTGGGGAAGTGACCCGAAGTCCTTGTTCTCTATCAGGTGGAGTGTGGACAGTTAAGGGTAATCAGCATCAGGGCAGGTCAGAGGTCCACAGTGGCAGATGGCAGGTGACTGGACAAAGCATACATAGGGCAGGGATCATGCAGATGGCCAAGGGTGTCATGACTCTACAGAGTTCAGTTTCCTTTTTATCAAAAGTGAACCACAATGGAACAACCTGTACCACTCAGGGAGAGAAGGCAGGAGTTCCCCTAAGCAAAAGAAGCTTAGGCAGCTGTTGGAATGATCCCTTCTTCCCTCACTTTACTCACAGGAATAGCTCCTCCAGTTTGACCCAAAGCAAGCTCACCCTTCTAACTCTCCAGTAGCTGAATCTCAACCCTGGATTTCAATTCCAGCCTTTACAGCTCAGTAGAACTGGGGGAGAGAGTTGAGCTGTCAGGTGTTGAAGTAGCCAATTAAAACAAGAAGCCAAAAATAAGAGTGAGGCCCTTAATTCCTTACTGCGATGGTATGACAAGAGGTTAAAACTCAGGGAGGACTTCCACATTCCATTTCTCCAGTGGAGCTGTGCACAGGTGGAGGATCAGCAGCACAGACACGGGAGTCATCTCATTGCTGAGGGAAAACCCACTAGGAGTGAACCAGTCGTGGGGATTGAGTCAAAGAGGAAAAAAGTTTTTTTCAAGGTTTTTTCTTTTTATCCTCTATAAGGAGGTATTGGAAGAAATGTCTAAAGAAAACCTCTGCCCAAGGCCACAGATAATGACAAGAGTGAAGATGCCTGAGTTTGAATTGCAAATACACTTTCATAAGAGTATAACTGGCCAGGGAGTTGTGGAATCTTTGTAACTCTCTTCAAAGAACTACAGTGAATTCCTGGCCCACCAAGCCAAGCATAGAAAGAGCAATTTTTCTCCATGAAGACTCCCAGGAAATCACGTTTTAAAACAGGAATCAGATTCTTCAACTGTGTGACATTGGGCAAGTTTCTTCTCTATGCCACAATTTATAATACAGAAGTAAAATAAGAATTACATATTGTATTAATTTCCTATTTGCCTCTGTAACAAATTATCACAAATTTAGTGGTTTACAATAGCACACACATATCATCAGTTCTGGAGGTCAGACTGAATGAAATGAGTATCACTGAGCTAAAATCTAGATGTCAATAGGTCTCTTTCTGGAGGGAGAATATATTCCTTGCTGTTTCTAGTGGATGAAAACACTATCACTATCACTGTTTGGCTTAACACTGAAGGTTTGGCCAATTCTATAGTGTTAGGAAGAGAACTGAGTAATCAGGATTAGAAAGGAAGAGACAAATTTGAAATTATTTGTAGATGTTATGATTTCTTTCTGTATAAGAAATAAGCAGAATGAGCTGACTGTTAAAACTGACTGGAGATAAGAATAATAACATTAATATTTATCAGCAATAACCAACCAGTAAATGTAACTGGAAATTAGATACTACTAACAGTAGCTGCTAAAGCTACAAACTATGAAGTAGCTTTTCAAAGAATGCAAAAAAACTTTATAGATAAAAGTTTAAAACTACTTATAGGGAGAGACTTAAGACCCCTAATATCCAAAACTTTTTTTAAAAATTAAATATTTATTTTTTAGTTGTAGTTGGGCACAATACCTTTATTTTATTTATTTATTTTTATGTGGTACTGAGTATTGAACCCAGGGCCTCACACATGCTAGGCGAGTGCTCTACCGCTGAGCCACGGCCCCAGCCCATGCCCAAAACTTTAGGTGAAAATTAACTACTGTAAATTATGGATTTTTTTTTCATTTGAAGAAGAACATAGACAAACTTAACATATTAGAGACTAGGAAAAGATATCTATGATGTCTAAATCCAACAGTTGATACCCAACAGATAATGTATAGAATAGGAAAACATATTCTGCATATCAACAAGGAGGAGGACAGGAAACCCAATAGGCAGGCAGACAGGCAAACAGAGGATATGGTTAGGCAGTTCACAGGAGAAGACTAACTGGCTAATAAAACTATTGTGAAAAAGATGATATAAAAAAAACATTAGATTCCACATCAGAATAGCAAATATTAGGAAATACCAAACTTTAGAGAGGATATGGCACTCTTGAGCTCTACTGTTTATAGCATTGACTGGTTGGGCCACTCTAGAAAGAATTCTGGAAAACATTAGTGAAATTAATTACATATATGCCTGTGATCCAAACATTTCATGTTTTATTTTTCCCACAGAAATTTCACACATTTCCAGAGAAGGACAGTATTTATTTATTGTGGTCTTGTTTATGGTAGAAAT
Source organism: Marmota flaviventris (assembly GCF_047511675.1). Classification (NCBI taxonomy): domain Eukaryota; kingdom Metazoa; phylum Chordata; class Mammalia; order Rodentia; family Sciuridae; genus Marmota; species Marmota flaviventris. The sequence goes on from NC_092503.1 coordinate 58,119,871, forward strand.
TTGGATTGTTTCCCATTTTTATTAAAACAACATTATTATGAATATTCTTATACATTTGTATATGTGCTGGAGTTAATTTTTTATTTGTATATGACAGCAGAATGCATTACAATTCTTATTACACATATAGAGCACAATTTTTTATATCTCTGGTTGTACACAAAGTATATTCACACCAATTTGTGTCTTCATACATGTACTTTGGATAATCATGTCCATCACATTTCACCATAATTTCTAACCCCATACTCTTTCCTTCCCCTTCCATCCCTCTTCCCTCTAGAGTTTGTCTATTCCTCCCATGCTCCTCCTTACTACCCCACTATGAATCAGCCTCTTTATATCAGAGAAAACATTCAGCGTTTGGTTTTTTGGAATTGGTTAACTTCACTTAGCATTATTTTTTAATGGTAGAATTTCTGAGTCACGGAGAATTTACATTTCCAACTTTAATAGATGATCCTATTTGCTTTTCAAAGTGGTGATATACCAATCAGTATATTCTCATTCATGTGTAGGAATTGTGGTTATTCTAGATTTTTGTCTTAAATTCTATTTTGTATCAGCTTTATTTTGGTTTGGTTTATTTGGTTGTGTGTGTGTGTGTGTGTGTGTGTGTGTGTGAGTGTATATAAAATGTAATTTTTTCACTCTAATTTTTCAGTGGTATGTTATACTTACATTGCAGAATTCTTTGAAAACATTTTAAAGCTGGATTTAAAAAATTTCTATTCGTTGGTGAGGATGTGGGGAAAAAGGTACACTTATACACTGCTGGTGGAACTGCAATTTGGTGCAGCCAATATGGAAAGCAGTATGGAGATTCCTTAGAAAAGTGGGAATGGAACCACTAATTGACCCAGCTATCCCCCTCCTCGGTCTCTACTCAAAGGAGGCTGATTCATAGTGGGGTAGGGAGGAGGAACATGGGAGGAATAGACCAACTCTAGATAGGGCAGAGGGGTTGGCGGGGAAGGGAGGGGGCAAGAGGTTAGCAATGATGGTGGAATGTGATAGACATTATTATCCAAAGTACATATATGAAGACATGAATTGGTGTCAACATACTTTATATACAACCAGAGATATGAAAAATTGTGCTCTATATGTGTAATAAGAATTGTAAAGCATTCCACTATCATTTATTTTTAAAAAAATCAATTAAAAATTTTAAATTTTTCATTCTGATAATGTCCTTATTAGATTTATTTTTGCATTTACATTAATATGTTTACTTTTGTCTTTATGTTTACTTCCACTGTCTTCATTCATGTTCTTATTTGTCCAGTTTTTCTTTTTTTTTTTAAAGGGGGGAGAGAGAGAGAGAGAGAATTTTAATATTTAGTTTTTAGTTTTCAGCAGACACAACATCTTTGTTTGTATGTGGTGCTGAGGATCAAACCCGGGCCGCACGCATGCCAGGCGAGCGCACTACCGCTTGAGCCACATCCTCAGCCCTCTGTCCAGTTTTTCTGTTTTCCTCTTGTAATTTAGGACTTCATGAACCTAAAGATTTGAATAACTCAATCTGGAAAATCTAATCATTATTTCTTTGAATGCTATCTCCTAAAATTTTCCCTATTCTATCCTCAGGAATTCTAATTTGACTTTAATGGAATTTCTACTCTACCATCTCTTTTATATTTTTCATATGCTTATGTCTCTGTTCTGTGTTATGCAAAACTATCTGCTTTATCTTTCAATTTATTAGTTCTTTCTTATATTATATACATTTTTTGTTTGATCACCCTTTGAATTTTTAATAGTAATTATTTTTCATTATTTGGTTCTTTTTTTCCAAGTCATCCAGTTCATGTTTTATAGTCTTTTGTTCCTTGTTCAGATTTAAAATTTTCAGGCAAGTAGTTTATTGAGGGAGGCAATTCCAAGGAATGGAGAGTGGGGAATGGAGAAAGTGGAACAGGAAGGAGGGAAGCCAATGAAGGAGGGAGCCTAATAGATTGAGCTGCAGGGGGTGGGGCGCATTTGGGACTGTATTCCATCAGGACCTTTGGAAGAGCTGACATTGTAAAATTGTCCTTGTAAAGGGGTGAAAGATGAGATCATTTATCCATTAGCTTTCATAGCCCATCAGTCAAGGGTCACCCCAGGGATGGCGGTCTTCCTGTCCTTCCACATTATGTGTGCATGAGTGCCTACTTGATTTCTGAAAGCATCCTTACTGACATCAGAGAAGCAGGGAGACAGAGCAAGAAGTAAATGCAAAGTACCATGAGAGACCATGTCTGCCCTTCCCTACTGTCCAACTGCACCACCTAATGTCTGTTCAGGTCTTGTTCATAAGACTGTGATGTCTGCTGGTTCCGCCCACCAGGTGCTTTGCTTATTTGCGTGTTTTGTGATTTTCTGCTTTTGAGTTTTTGTTCTGAGGTAGTTTATCTGTGGAAATTCTTTGACTTTTACTTAAAGGTTGGTGCCTTTAGAGCTGGTTTGCTATTGATTCTGCCAGACATTTGAGTGCACTCTCAACCCAGAACTATTTTAAATCATGTTCTTAATCTGCAATTTGTTGGGGCAGGAATTTGAATTAGAAATCCAAATGAAGGTCTGTTTTGTGAATTCTTAGGAGAGAGATTTTTCTTTCTCTGTTAGGATTGAGAAGTCAATTTTTCCTCTTATCTCCAAGGTGGGAAAGTGAGATCTCTAGATTCAGTTTTACAATGAGGTTTCTTCAGCTTGTATCCCCATATCCCATGACTCTATAAAAATCAAATATCAAGGTCATCTGGATATGTGAATATCATTAGAGTGAAACTGATTTGGGGATTCAGCTTTCCTCTCTGTGTTTACATTTTTAAGTACTTTTAGCCACTTCAGTGCCCCTTATCTTTTTGTCAGTTTATAGGCACATTTAAAAAGTTTTTCCTTTTGATTTTATGCATCAATTTTGCATGTTTTCAGTAGAAGTGTCAGTCAGATTACCTGAAATGGAAATATTCATTATTGCTTTTGAGTCAGAAAACTACTGAAATTTTTATAGTTGAAGAAGCCCTCTCAAATTCATTATTACTGTCACACTGGAATCAGAGCACAAGTTGGAGAATCATTTTGCCTTAGTTAGATTCTTCAAATATTTACTAGCTGTGTAGTCACAGGTAAGTTAACCAACCTCCTGTTGCCTCACTTTTCTCATCAGAACAGTAGTAACTACTTCATAAGGTAATGTTGAGACTTTAATAAACTCATACACAAAAAGCACTTAAACTTGTGAAAAATATTAAATGCCCAATGTATATTAGCTATTTTAAGTACTATTATTATTACTCTTTCAAGCTTACCTTCAGCCAATTTATACTTTTTCATTGTTCCTTTTTTTTTTCTTTTTCTTCTTGGTTCTGGAGATTGAATTTAGTTACATTCTACCACTAAGCTACATCCACATCCCTTTTTATTTTTTATTTTGAGACAGGGTCTCACTGAGTTATCAAGGCTGGCATTGAATTTGCAATCCTCTGAGTAGCTGGAATTACATATGTGCATCACTATACTGCGCCTGTTCTCTTCATTTCTTTTTTTTTAAAAATATTTATTTTTTAGGTGTAGATGGACACAACACAATGCCTTTATTTTTATGTGGTGCTGAGGATCGAACCTGGGTCCCACCTGTGTGAGGTGAGCGCTCCACTGCTGAGCCACAATCCCAGCCCAGTTCTCTTCATTTCTTACCTTAGTTTGGCAGAGTTCTCTGTGGAAGCAAAGAGATCCAAGCAGTACTACCTTACTCTATCTTATACCTCCATACCCAATGCTGGTGCCTTAATCTGTTTTGTGTTGCTATAACAGAATACCAGAGACTAGGTAATTCATTTAAAAAATTATTGGTGCATTATACTTATACATTATAATGGGATTAGCTGTTACACATTTGTATATGCATACGATATAACAATATAATTTGGTCAATTTTGTTCTCCAGTATGAGGCTGGGTAATTTATAAAGAAAAATTTATTTCTCATAGTTCTGGAGGCTGATAAGTCAAGCTCAAGGCACTGGCAGGTTTGGTGTCTGGTGAGGGCCTTGCCTCAGCTTCCAAGATGGTGCCTTTGGATACTGCATTCGCCAGAGTAGGCAGATGCTGTTCCTCACATGGCAGCAGAGCAGAAAGGAGTGGGCATGCTCCCCAAAGGCCTTTGGGGGCACTGATCTGTTCATGAGGACATACCCTTTATGATTTGAACACCTCCCTTTAGGGCCCACCTCCCAACACTGTTGCATTGGTGATGAAGGTTCCAGTGCAAGAGTCTTAGAAGGGACAAAGGCTCAAGCCATAGTACCCAGTCATACTAACAATTGGACAAAATCCCCAATAATACAATTTAAAACATCAGGACAGCATCAAAATCTGAAAAACAAGATCCAAGTTTAATTCTCAGTTCTGTGACTAATGAACGATGTAAATGATATTGCCACCTTCTGACCTCTCAATGTTGTGAGATTAAACAACTTTATATCCTTAAAGTTTTTGGTAACCGTAGAGCTCTAAATAACCCTTTATGTACCTCTAGAGAAATCAAGTATAACCTTGGTTTCTGGGTTATGCAACATGAAGCCTACTTGCTCTAACATCATTAAACATGAATTGACACCACCACACACAACAGTGTGCTCCTTCACCAGACTAAATGTGGTGATCATTAGCTTATGCATGAGAGGCTAGAGTGTGTATGTCAACACATAGTTCAGCTGTATGTACTTATTCCTCTAAGTACTTGTGACACACTATGTCAAGAGTTCAGTGGCTGAGTTTCACACAGGGCAGTGTGATTCATCGGGATTATTAGGATCCTCCTGGAATAACTTCCCTGAGTTGATTGGCTTTGACAGATCAGTTTGCTTAGATTAAAAAGCAATTGCTGCTGTCTAGTCAAATTTAAACACTTTGGCTAGAAGAAGCTGAACTCTAACTCCGTCCAGTCTATAGAAACACCTTGATGTGAAAATTACATAGAAGATAGTGAAGAGAAAACTGCGTTAGCAAGGCTCTGGGGTATGGTTTTGTAATAACATGAGGGAGCACAAATGTCAAACAAAAGTGATCCCAGGCATATGTGAGGGAGAGGAAAGTACATTGCTTTTAATAGTGACTCTATTTGTACCCAATGCACTGCTAAATAATTAACAGTGTTTGAAGTTCCACTGTGCTCTACATGCATTTAACATTGACCACCAGTAGAATTGGAGTAGAAAAGATTTGTCTTCTGGGCTGAACAATGAAAGGTATTTTGGGATATAGGAATCTCCCCCTTTCCCCTTTCTGAATGGATCCAGGGATTTAATAGAAAAACAAGAGCAGCAAGGAAGCTGAAGTAACAGTATGCTAAAATCCGATTTCCATTTTACAAAACTAAATGGAATATCTGATTTAAGTGAAATTAAGCCTAATGCCTGAATTTACATTATCAGCCTACTTACACTGTAGATAAAATGGAAGCTGAGATGATATTGAACTGACCTCCAACCCATCCGTGGTGTTAGCAAATAATTAGTTTTGGAAGTAGTGCAAGAAGAGGAAAGACTCATACACATCTTCACTTTTATCACAGTTTGCTTTTATATTTAGGTTCCTTACCTTTTTGAATATGGAGGCCAACTAAGAAGTTGAAAGTGGAGGATATGAGGACAAGGCTTGATGGGCTTCTCTTTTTCTCTCTGAGGAGTTTAGTTTGCCCTGTGAACACAATCTTTATGTGGCCCCACGCTCAGAAAACGTTGGTTATATGGTATTAATCGTAGTGAATTTAATGTAAATTATCTTTTCAGGAAAGAGCATTGTTACATATCAATCAATTCATGGACTTGTGCAATCATCATGATGATCTAAGTTTGGGACATTTTCAATACCTAAAAGAATCCAGGTACCCACCAGCAGTCACTTCTCTAATTTGAAGCAACTGCTGATCTACTTTCTTCCTCTATGGATTTGCTTATTTTGTACATTTCAGATGAGTGGAATTGTGGTCTTTTGAGGCCAATTTCTTTTACTTATTGTTTTCAAGATTTATCCATGTAGCATGTTGATCAGTACTTCATTCCTTTTTATTGTGAATAATTATATTTCTTTTTAAAAAATATTTGTTTGCCTTTAATTATAGGTGGACACAATACCTTTATTTTATTTTTTTATGTGGTGCTGAGGATTGAACCCAGTGCCTCTTGCATGCTAGGTGAGCACTCCGCCTCTGAGCCACAACCCCAGCCCTGAATAATTGTATTTCTATTGTATGTATATAACATGTTTTATCCTTCAGTTGATGGCAATTTGTATTATTTCCACTTTTTGAATATTATGAATAATGGTGCTATGAACATTCACGTGAAAGTTTTTGTATGGAGGAACGTTTTCATTTCTCTTGGGTATATAAGAATGTGATTGCTGGTCATATGCTAACTCTTAACTGTTTAAGAAACTGCCAAACTGTTTTCCAGAGGGTTACACTATTTCACATTTCCAACAAATTTTTTTTTTCCGGCACATATTATAATCTGTCTTTTTGATTACAGTCATTCTTAGTGGGTGTAAAATATTATATCATTGTGGTTCTGATTTGTGTTTCCTTAGTGGCTGATGATTTTGGGTGAGCATCTTTTCATTTGCTAGTGGCCATGTTTGTGTATTTCTTTGGAGAAATTTTTATTCAATCCCTAACTCATTTTAAATTGGCTTATCTTTTTGTAATTGTGTTGGAAATATTCTCAGTCCCATTATTAAATATATGATTTGAAAGTATTTTCTATTATTATGCAGTTTCACTATCTTGAAGATATCTTTTTAGCATAAAAGTTTTAGCATTTTATATAATTCAATTTATTTTTGTGGTGTATGCTTTTGATGTCATATCTAAGATAACACTATCTAAACCAAGATCATAGGAATTTAATTTTTTTGAGTTCTTCATAGTTTTGGCTCTTACATTTAGACCTATGATTCATTTTGAGTTATTTTTTGTGTATATGGTATAAAGAAGGAGTCAGCTTCTTCCCATTTTCAAATGAATATTCAGTTCTTGGTGTCATTTGTTGAAAAGACTCCTGTTCTCTATAGAATCATTTCAACACATTGTTGAAATCAGTTGGTCATATGTATGGGTTTATTTATAGACTTGGAATTCTATTCCATCTTTCTATTTGCTTATCCTATGCTAACATCAATAAGTGTGAGTTTACCCAATTTGCTTTTATTTGTGAAATTTATTTTGGTTATTTTAAATCCTTTGCATTTCCATAGTAAATTTTAGAATCATTTTGTAAATTTTTGTTAAAAAGCCAGTTGGAATTTTAAAGGAAGTTTCATTGAATTTGTAGATCAATGTGAGGAGTAGTGCTTTCTTAACAATGACAAGTTTTCCAGAGATCCATGAACATGGGATATCTTTCCATTTACGTAGGTTGTCTTTAATTTTTTGAACAGTTTTGTACTTTTCAGTGTACATGTCTCATATTTCTTTTATTAAATTTATCCTCAAGTAGTTTATATTCTTTTTGGTGCTATTTTAAATGAAATCTTCTCTTTATTTTCAAAATTTCAATTGCTAGCATATAGAAATACAACTGATTTTTAATATTCATCTTAAATCCTGCAAATTTGGGAAACTTGTTTATTAGTTCTGATGTTTTTTTTTTTTTTTGTGAATTTCTCATATATATATATAAATTTTATCTGTAAAGAGAGAAAGTTTTACATCTTCCTTCCTTTCCAATATGAGTACCTTATTTATTTTTCTTGCCTGATTTCCTTGGCTAGAGCCTCCATTGTGTTGAATAGAAATGTTGAGAATGGATATTCTCATCTTATTCTTGCTCTTAAAGGAAACTAACTCAGTTTTTCATCATTAAATATAATATTAGTTGTGGGATTTTCATGAATTATCTTTTCTCAAGTCAAGGAAGTTGCATTCTATTCCTGTTTTTTTAAGAGGCTGTATCATGAAGGGGTGTTAGATTATGTTAGTTTTTTTTCTGTGTCTATTGAAATGACTACGAGATTTTTTCCTTTATTCTATAATATGGTGTAATACATTGATTTTTATATGCAAAACTAACTTTATCCCAGGCTATTCTGGGATAAATCCTATTGGCTTAGGTATTTAATTCTTTTTATCAGTTGCTGGATTTGGTTTGTTAATATTTTGTTGAAGATTTTTGCATCTATATTTAAAAAGGATATTATTTTTTTTTAAAAAAGGATATTGGTTATTCTTTTCTTGTGATGTTTTTGCCTAGTTTGGTATGGTATCGGGGTAATATTGGCCTCATAGGAAGCATTGGAAAGTGTTCTTTTTTGTTTTATATTTTTGAAAAGTGTAAAGAATTGGTATTAATTGTTTAAGTGTTGAGTACAATTCAGGCAAGGGAGTTGTCCAGTCAGGGGCTTTTACTTCATGGGAAGTTTTTAATTAATAATTTAATCTCTTTACCTATTACATATCTATTCAGATTTTCTATTTAATTTTTATTCTGTTTCAGTAGTTTGGGTTTCTTTAGGAATTTTTCATTTGATGCATCTAAATTATCTAATTTATTAGCATGTGGTTGTTAATAGTATTCCTTCATAATCCTTTTTATTTCTATAAAATCAGTGGTAATGATCCCTTTTATATCCCTGATCTTGCTAATTTTAATTTTTTTTCTTGGTCAGTCCACAATATTATTTTATCAATAGGACTTCTATCTGTTGAGCTTGTTTAAATTTAGGGATTAAACAATAATTCCTTCCTTTTTTGTCTTCCCTGGATGTGATTTCCCTCTTTTTTCTTTACCTCAATGGTACAGAATGTTCCTTTTTTCCTTTTTTCATCCCTCAGTTATGCTCACCTTCTTCTTTGTATATGAGGATAAAATTTCTATCTCACATTCATAAATCTAATCAAGGGGTCCATTGAAGAAGTTTTCAGTGTCTACATGTGTTTCTTTGGCATTCCATCTTGTGTAGCCCAAGTGACTTCAGCTCTGTCATTTTATATAATCACAATTCAGGAATTTAGTTTACTTCAAAGAGGTATGCTGTGCTTCATGTTCAGAACTTCTATTTTGTAAATGCTGTTTCGATATGAAATTTACAGCAAAATTGCTACAGTCATACTTAGATTATAAAATTTGTTCCTGGAAGGACTTTGTAGATTATCTAGCTCGGGGATTAAGAAGCAGCCATTGTTCGCCAATCAGTAGTTGACAGATGGGAATGAAGACCCAGCGTGACTGGGCCTTATAATGGGGTTGGGGACCCCCAAACACAAAATACCCAATAACGCAAAAGGAAACAGAAATCTGGATATTTGTGGGAAATTTTCTTTTTTAATTTTAATTTTTTTTTTTTTTTTTTTGTAGTGGGGATTGATCACAGAGGTGATTTGTCACTGAATTACATTCTCTCACTCTGTTGCTGAGGATGTTGCTAAATAAATTGCTCATGCTGGCCTAGAACCTGCAATCCTCCTGCTTCAGCCTCCCAAGTATCTGGGATGGTAAGGCATGTGCCACCAAGTACAGTCTAAATTTTAAAATGATAGCAAAGAATTCAAAAGTCCTAAAATTTGGTTAGGGTTAAGGACTCTGTTCTTTTAACTTATTTGTATCCTGCTTTTCCCTTAGCATTCTGTGGAAGAGTTTAGTTGAAGGAATTCAAGGAAACTGTAGGTCTAGCTAGATCTGAAGATAAAACACCACAAAAGGGATCAGCTTTGGCCTTTTAATATAAATATTGGCTATTTTGAACCATGTGTATTAAAAAGCTATGTAAACGAACTTTCTTCCCTCCTTAAGCTTTTATGCTTAACGAACAAGTCATTTATAGTGGTGGATCTTCAAAGAGACTTTATGTCAACCCTGAGAATTGTTTCTTCTACTTAACTAGAAATTGAGGAACTTCTTTAAAATCAAGCACCCATTCTCCTATTCAGCTCAAGGTTTAAAATATTAGTGTTTTCTGAAAGTGAGGTTTTCATTTAGAGGCATCCTGAGCAATTTGACCTTCAAGGAGAATGGCCTGAGAAGCATCCCTATAGAATCCAGCATGGTTATTTAAAGCAAAGCTCTCACCATATTTAAAACTGTACTTGGAAGTGACTGGAGACATTTTATTTATTTCGGTGCTGGGGATTGAACCTAGGGTTTCATGCATGCTAGGCCAGGACTTCACCACTGAGCAACATCCATAGCCCTAAAGAAATATTTTAAAAAATGAAAATGAATGTCAATTTTTTATTTTTTGTAGATAGAGATACCTTGGCTGCTCTCAGGAGTTGATTTCTTAAAAAAACAAAAAACAAAATAAACCTTGCTTGAGCATTTTGCTCTCTGAAGTATTTTGATTCTTTACAGATCACTGGCACAGTCTTTAGTTTCCTGATATCTTTTTTACTTAAGATTTCCTTCCTGAGGAAACTTTGTTTTACAGGGGAAGAATGAAGCCTCAGACCACATCCTGACATTCGGGAGTGTGGCTGGTTGAACAGCCTTTTTTAGATTTCAAGAAAAGGCAAGGTGAGATGGGCTTCTAACACTTCTCTTTTTTACCTGTAGACATTTAGAATGAGAGGCCTTTGGACCAACACAACTAGGTGTGTAAACATGTTTTCTAAGTAAGGAGCTCCTTTTAAGAAGAGACTAATTTATGATGAAAATGAGAATCTTAAACATTCAGTCTGAAAGATGACTGATACTCGAGAACATCAATTGATGCAGTTCAAGAATCTCTCTACTGAAAGACCAAAGCACTTAAACACCCTTGTTCATGAGTTCAGTTTTAGATTTCATTTAGGTAGGATAGATTTTGTTTCCCCTTAGTAAATAGCAGTTGAGTTATACATTTTATATACTAAAAGGTGAGTATGAGGTGAAAATTAGCCACTAGCAAGTACATTTCATTATGAAGGAACATCTAGGCAGATGGGCTCAGCTCTAAGTTGGGACTTGTCTAAATAATCTCAATTTTGAGCATCGCAAATTAATTCCAAGTGGAACCCCACCAAACCTTTAGGCATTGAACAGAGCCTGGTATAAATGCTTTATGTGTATATCACACTCAATGATATGACTGGCCTTTCTAATAAAAAGTGGGTCCAGAGGCTAGACATCTGGTGATGGTGTTTATGCAAAGTACATTGTCAAGTTGTAGCATATAGAAAAATAATGATTGTCATTCTCTTTTGCTGTCATTTCTCCCAGGAGGATATTATTGTCTGCTTTCCTGTCAAAATTGTGTTAAACAACAATAATAAAACATAAGCCTTATAGTTTTCCAAACTGATCATTCTCTCTTGGGCACAAAGAAATGTGACTTGTGCTGTCTCCTTTGGGAGGCTGCATCCTCTGACTTTCTCACATGTGATCTGCTCAAAGGGTAAAGGAGGAGGATGTGTGTTTCACATGCTGTTTTTCCTTTACCACCTGCTTTTATTCATATTGAAGAACATGTATTTCTTCCTTTTCTGAAAGTAATGTAACTACATTTCAGATTGCTTTTCAGTTTGGTTTAACATTTATTACTTTGGAGGTCTTGATTATTACCCAACAGATTCTTAGTTTTACTTTTGTAAACTTTAAGATCTGTGACATCAAATCATTCCTTTATCCATTGTAAATATCTGTTAGGGGTTTAATTTACTGGAGCATCAAAATACTTAACTTGATGAAGATAGTATGTGTAGTAGTGGTTTAGATGTACCATCATAATTCCAAGTTTGAAAAGCTCTGGATGAAGAATGAGTCTGATTCTTATGTCTTACCTCTTTAGGCCACGATCTATAGGTTGGAGTGGGAAAGGAATGCAGGTATCCATTCACCTCTTCTGTCTGGAAAACTTCCCTGGACTCCTTTGTGTAGCTGTCAAATCCTGCTTATCCTTCACGTATCTTACTAACATAAATTATGTGTTCTCTGAGCTTTTTGCTTGATGCACAATGCAAAGCTTCTTTCATTCACTGTTTCTTTACATATGGGAAGTTTTAAATAGTCATTTGGGACCATGCTTTCAGTTACACTTTGAAGAGACTTTCCCCCAGTTGCTACTGTCAAAGAGAACCCAGACCTGTGTTTAAGGAGGGAAGTACAAAGCAATTTATATCAATGAAAAAAAAATCTGAACTTTATCGAAATCACTGTATTGTTCACCAAGAACAACAAAAAAAAGGAGACTGCTATTTTGCAGTTCTCTCTCAGACACTGAACTGCCACTTGGCTAAATTGTCCTGGCTGTGAGTGAATCTCTGCCCATAAAATGAAATCTCTTTGTTGCTTGTGGTTGTAAGTTTTTGTTCTTTCATAATAAATCTAGCCCAAAGACATTTCTTTACTGTAAATTTGTCTCCTCTGAAGTGCTCGTAAACAGTATCTGCTTCCATTACCTGTGGAAGATCCAAGTTCGAGCATTTTGTAGAGTAAGCATATGCACTAAGAATCAATATGTGTTTTATTAGCAGCAAGAGACCCATTGGATTGATTTTTTCTTTCTTTTACCTTTATGGGCAATTGCTATAAAAAGGTAAATTAAAAAGTTAACCATCTGCTACCTCACTTTTCATTTAAAATCTTTTATTTGATTACTCTTTCCAGGTAATCAATGCTTTCTATTTTGCTATTATGCTGGCTAGTGAATGAAGGTGGTTTTAATTTATAGCTTTTATTTATCTAACGGTATTGTCAAAGTCACAATCTTTATGCATCCTATTAGTAGTCTGGAAAATATTTCTTACTACATCGAAACAGAACAAAATTCAATTTAGAAATATAATTTCCTGCCATGGAGACACTTGATAACAGGGGGGAGATTAATGGAGCCCAGTGACAGAAACTTGATTTAAAGCAGGAGATTAATATTGCTTTATCAGCCTACACTGCAAGTGAATTGGCTCCAAAAGAAAAAAACCTGTTTGAAGTTGCTGAGTTGTCTGCTTGTCGGTTGGAAAAAGGTCTCTGGACATTTATTTTGTTATTGCTGAGTATTTGCCGCATGCTTGTCTATTTGACAATATAGGAACAAACCTGCACACAACACCAGACTTGCTTATTTTACAGTAGTAACATGTTTCTTATTATTCCTTTTGATCCCACAGGAAGTTTGAATGCTGTGGAGGTCAGCTTCTGACTTAAGGGGATTATGTGCAGTAAATCATGTCAAAATTAACGAATAGAATTGCGCTGACACTCCACTTTAGTTGGATTTAAGTAAAATGTTTAAATGGTATTTTTAATTGCAAAGCTCCTGTCCCTAAGTCCCATTATAAATATTTTTCCATCCTTTAAAGAAGTCATTAATTTCCTTTCCCAGCTATAAAAGTGTGGATCTTCCAGAAGAATTTAAAGCAAATCTGAAGATTAGCTCAGTAGGTTGAAATACCCACTATGTATGTTCTGAAACAAAATATAGAGCTTGCTGAATGGTTAAAAATGAGTGCTAAAGGAAGTGGGTCCAAATTTTGCTTTTGATTCTCAGGAACTTAAAGTATTCCTATTGCTGGAATTAACTTTTTTGAACTTACTCTTGAGCTATGTGAATTTTTAGACTTTGTATTTGCCTGAGTAATTCTTCCTGGAAAATAAAGAAGAAATAGAATAATTTTTTTTTTTTTACCAACTTTACACTAATGTCTAGAGTTTTCAAAAACTTGAATTGTGAAAGTAGTAGCTTACAGACTAATTACTTAGTTACCACATACGGGAAGTTTTAAATGGACATTTCTGAGGGAAAGAGATAGGTGTAACACATTTTACTTGGTTTAACTGACTTAAATTTTGTAGAACCAGAAGTATTTTGTCAGAAATCAGAGGATCTGTTTTGTTATTTAAGGTCATTTAATAACTTTTTGTGTTAAATTTTAAAACCACTTTGCTTCTAAGAAAGCTGAATAGTTATAGTAATATCTGCTTTACCTTATCACCAGGTTGTTGTAAATATGAAATAAGGTGATTTTTTTTTCCAAATGTTTAGACATGCGGAAGACTATAGTAATAAGCCATTTTTACCTAAAATAACAGTAGTATATCTAGCCTAAACATTTTGCAATTAGGATTTTCTTAGGAGAAGTTGCATAATTTCACAGACAACTACCTTAATTTTGTTTTAATATAAAGACTATCAGTATGTCTTGGAATCAATCCACTGAAAATTGTTAACATTTTAAAAAATATATGAAGTGGTGGGGGCTTGGATTTTGACGCAGTGGTAGAGCACTCGCCTAGCACGTTCGAGGCCATGGGTTCGATCCTCAGCATCACATAAAAATAAATAAATAAAATAAAGGTAAAAAAAATCAGAAGTTTGAAAAAAAAATATATATATATGAAGTGGGACTAGCGTTGTGGCCACTGAAGATGGTTTATGTTTTTAAAAATATAAGAAGGGGGGCTAGGTAGAGTGCTTGCCTAGCTCATGTGAGGCACTGAGTTCAATCTTCAGCACCACATTAAAAAATAAATAAATATGGGCTGGGGATGTGGCTCAAGTGGTGGCGTGCTCGCCTGGCATGCGTGCGGCCCAGGTTTGATCCTCAGCACCACATACAAACAAAGATGTTATGTCTGCCGAAAACTAAAAAATAAATATTAAAAAATTCTCTCTCTCTCTCTTTAATAAATAAATAAATAAATAAATAAATAAATAAATAAATAAAGTTAAAAAATAGATATGAAGAAAAGTGGCCTGTAGCACATTGCTCTTTGGAATTAAATGCATGAAATAATTGAGTCAGAGAAATTTAGAGCCTCTTTGATTTGTTCTTTGTGGGCTCTCAATACTTTATAAAAGAGGGGATGATGTCTGACTGACAGCAAAGATGGTCAGCCCAGTGGGCATGATTTCTAAGGACTCTGAGCCAGGTGCTTTGTTTGGGTGGTGTTCTCCTGTCCCCCATGCAGCTGGTTCAGGATTTATTAGCTGGACAATTCTGTTTGGTGCTGGGAAAACAAAACACAACAAAACAGAAAGACTGCAGGGAATATTAGGCCCTGCTTTTCTGTCTTAAAGGCACATACCAAACCCCCAGGCAAAACATCTTTAAGAGGCTAAATATTCACTCAGAGGCGAAAGGGCTTTGAATTATTTTCAAGCCAGAATTTAGCAGAGAGGAAAACCTAAGAGGGGTTTTAATTTCAAGGAGCATGCATATGCTTTTCTTCCCTCTTGTTTCACAGATCCAGAGGGACCTTCAGGGAAGGTGCCCCTTTGACCTTTTCCTAGTCATGCAATTATCCTCATCCTGCTTTTCCTCTTTTGCACTTCCTTTCCCAACTGGCCTTTCTTTGGTGATGGAGTTTAAATTGTGCAGTGCCTACTCCAGACATTGCCACTTGGATTAACCTTAATCCTCTGCGTTCTGATTTTGCTGGGACATGGCCATCAAGTGTACTGCCCTCTTGGGAGCTGGTCTGGTTTTGCCTGAGGTTCACAACATTCCCACATATTTGTGAATAGCTCATTTTCCATCTTTGGGAATGAAGTAGTGAAGATTTGACTACGACTTCTTTTTTATTTCAACTTTCTCTTCTCTGTGCTGAAAGTGATTTGAAAGTACCCAGGTATGAAGATTGCCCACTGTGGCAGCTCAGCTGTGGTTATGAGTTCAAATGGAGAAATTACACTCAGGAGATACCACAGGCTTTAATCTAATACCACTTTACTGAGCTCTCCGAAAAAAACACAGGCAACAGCACAAAGGGACAGAGCCTTTTCAGGCCATGGGGAGGCATAGCAACCACCCTAATAGCAACTATCTTTGCCCCTTCACCCACATGCGGCCAAGTGTGAGAGCCAAGGTGTGGGGGGTAACCTTGTTACAGAGAGGCCACAGTCCCCACCAATTTTGTGTATGGTTTTCATCAAGCTTGAGGCCTGCACGCCAGCTCACAGATCCCCCAGCCCAGGTTCTGTTTCACACAATGAAGGAGAGACAACTGTTCCCCATTTATCTTAATTCTACTGTTTCCAAGGAAACAGGGCCATGACAGAGGTCATTCTCAAACAGGCCTGCCTTGGCGAAGGCCTGGAGTTAACCCTTTATTCACACACTTCCAGCTGTAGAAATGGGAGCATCACTACATGTAAAGCTAATGTTCAGCTCTAAGGGGCTACATAGTATCTTCAGTATTAGCATTTACTGCCACCCATTTTCTAAGGCAGTAAATAGAAAGGCTCTGGTAGATATCCACCCATCTATCCACTCACCCATTATCTAACTCCCCACAGACCTCACCTGATTTTAGGTACTGAAGATACAACAATGAACGGGACCCACTTCAAAATCTGGAGGGCAATCTCTGCATAAGGGTTACTATAACACAAGCCTCCACATTCCACAGCATTCCATGAACACTGTGGAGGTACAGAGAAGAGAGCAACTCAGTCTCTTGCCATTTGTGTATCTTACAGACACTATTCAGCCTTTCCTGAATAAGCATATTTATGGAGAACATTAACCAATGTTCACAGTGATTCTTTTGGGATGTGGCAAAGATTCTGAAGTGCCCTCTGAATCACTGAAAAAAAGATGTTAGAGTCACCTGTATTTGATTATATTCTAGACTATTAAAAAATGAGGATCATCTTTGGTCACTTCATAGCACATTAATACAATATTAGGCATTTAGGAAGTGAACAATAAAGGTTTGTTGAAATAAACCTAAACAATAGTCCTAGGGGTCATTGCCTGATATTCAGCACATGAAAAATAATCAAGATGTACCTTAAATCCAAATTTATGAAGCTTATGTCTTCTAAGATTTCATACCTGTTGAAAAAAGAGAATTATTTAAAAACACATTAGGCAGGTCCATTAACTTCATTTCTGCAGTAGGTTACAAGAGAGTTCAGGCATGTTACATCTCTGACCTTGAAATAGATGCCCAGGGCATGATTGCTCCCTGCCACAACATGGCTCTAATGTCGCCATTGGACACAGTTGTAAGCTGGGGAAGCCATGATTCTGACCCAATCATTCTAATTTCATTACTTGGGACACTCATTAGGAACATTCACATATAGTTTTTTTTTTCTCCTCTTATCTGAGTACGACACTAATTTATGAGGGTTTTTTTTTCTTTTTTTGCCAGTTTGGAGAAGAATTCAGTTTTATTGTTGGCTGAGGACATGATCAATATTCAAATTCAGTTTTAACAAAGGAAGGAACACAAAGTTGAGGAAATAAGCCAGAATGTAGAACAAAAAATAATCTAAAAAATAACTCAGAATTGAAGGAAAAGAATTTTTCCAGAATCTAAGAGCCTTCAGGCCCATGGGAGTGCAAACAGATCCAACCAATCTGGAAAAGTTTTGCATTGCTCGCATTGCAGAAGGGGTAGTTTTTTTATAACAGGACTGATAACTCCGTTTGACTATTGAAAATACATGCATGTGCAACTTTGTTAAAAAGCAAATATTTTAAAGAAAGCTATAGTACCAGATTTTTTTCCTTTTCATAACAAAAATTGTTTACTGAGGACCTTCTGTTAAGCCTCAAAACAAGCTGTTGTTGGATATTTTTCTGAGTTATACATGACCCTGAAAGTGGGCTATTTTCACCTTTTACAGAGAAAAAAACTACACGTCCAGAGAAGTTAAATGACTTTTTAACACCACATTTACCTGGCTCCAAAACCCACCCTTTGCCTTCCAATAGCCTTTATTTCTCTGAGAGAGTTGCCTTGGACCTACTTGGGGATAAGCATGTTCCTTATTTTACGAGACCCTTGGAACTGAAGGTCATATAGTTTTGCAGTGTGACATGTATCTATGATGGTGGCTACAATAACAGGATATTCTGAATGTGATCCCAAGAAGAGAAAACTTCTCTTCTAGGAGTGGGAGGTATATGGGGGGCTTTTCTGCTGGTCCATGAAGGAGCAAGAGCTCTTGGACACCAGGGACCTTCCCTGTAGAAACATTGAGTGGAACTGTGAGGCAGCATGGCAAGTGTCATGGTGCAGATGAACTATGGTTTTTGATTCCCTATTTAGTGAGCCAGCCTTTGACTGCCAGGTTCTGTACAGATAACTTCCAAGTAAACTAGAACTGACAGATAATAAACATATAGCTAGGGCTACGGCAACAGAAATCGATGCATTTCAAGTTCCACATAAGAGAGAGCAGTCAAGGTGTTTCAAGTCCTTTTAGAGTGATGAATGCAATTTACACAATAAGCAAGAAAACATGATTGGGACTAGATGGTGTAAGATCCCATCTAGGAGATGGAAAAGAGGTGTCTGATGGAGGTGATGCTGCTAACCTTAGAAACTGCCAGCAAAATCAGTTCTGAAAGTTGTAAAAAAACAAAAACAAAAACAAAAAACCCCAAACCAACCAACCAACCAACCAAACAGACAAAAAAACCAAAAAAACCCAAAAGCAAACAAAATACAATGAGCTCATGAATATATGCCAAAGAAACAGGAAAAGCTTAGGGTATGTGCTGATCACATTTGTTTTGGAGGCAGAGCTGAGTCTGGACTGTACAGCTGACTGTATTTGTTTTAAATGATTCTGCCTTGTTTAATTGAAGTGGAACCAAATGACAGTTGGGCCTACAGACATTGAGACATTCTTTGCAGGTAGGGCAAGATAAGCCTGTATGTTTCCAGAGAGCTTTCCCCAAGTCACTGCTGGATCTTATACTATTTGTTATAGTAAATCCGAATGATCCATTCCTCCGATGGAGCCCTTGAGGCCCTAAAGTAAACTCCTTGAAGTTTATGATGACATCGTTATAAAATTGGCCAACCTGTAAAGTCTGTATGTTTCAATAATCTAATAACAAGTCATGTGAGTTGAGGGAGAGGTTTCTTTTCCTTCTCCAAAGACCACACTCTTGATGTCGAAATCACTGCTTTCCTTTTCTTCTTCTACAGAGGTAGCTTTTAAGAATTAATAGAGCCTCCTGTGGTGGTCCAAGTCTGGGCTTTGAAGTTGCCAGAGTAGGCAGGCTCTGTTCAGGCTTTTGGACCCACCTCCTTGCTCCCACTTTGTGACCTTGGGCAAGTTACTAACCTCTCTGAAAATAGGTACCACTTGTTGTAAAGTGGGGGTGATGATATTCTCTCCTTTCAGAACGTGGCTGCGAGCATCCAGTGGGATGATGCATATGGTATGTGCAGCAGAGACTGCACAGTCAGCACTTGATGGATGCTAACTTCATAAAGATATTTCATTATCCTAAACTTCCCTTCCTTATTACTAAATTGTGCATAGAAAACCCTCCCCATGGACTCTTCAGTGGAATTAGAGCTAGTATTTGTGAGCCCTTGATGAATGGTGACCATTATCCCTTTGCCTGCAAACCCCGTCAGAAGCATGCAGCAACAGAATATTAAACCAAGTGCAGGGCCCTTCTGAGCACAGGGCTCTCTGTGACTTCATGCCATACATGATTGATCAACCAGTTACTAAGATCAACCCAGTTTCAAGAACTGCAGAAGGGTTCAGGAGCATGGGGGCTGATCTCAGACAACTGAATGGAGATGAGTAAGGTTAATAAGATGTAGTCTTTCTTTAATCTCTTTACATCACTGAATCTGGCTTATTGGGATAATATACATCAGGTTCATCTGGCTCCAGGTTGAGACTTCACTGCAGAAAGTGACTTATCGGGATTTGCTTGTTTACTGAATTCCAGGCTCAGTTGCTTTCCTAAATTATCTACTTTTCTTGTTTAATAGCTAATAGAAGAAATGGTCTAAAGACAATATTTCAATCCATCTTTACTTGTTCTTCTCTCTTTATTGCACAAAAAAGATTAAGAGCTCATGTGTTATGGAATCAAATCTATTCTGGCATAACCCTTTGTTCCAATTAACTGTTTTGTCAAAAATCAGTTTAAAATGTAAAAGCTTAGGATACTGACAACCATTTTTGCTATCTCTAATAGTTCCTGATCAGAAATTTGGAAGAGTTCAGCTGGGAAGTTGTGTCTCTTAGTCTCTCATGTCCTTGCCCTTAGATGAGCTGGAACTGGAGCAGCAGAGCCCTGGCGAAGCCGGGGCCTTGGCTGAGCATGTCTTTGTGTAATCTTGGCACTTCTGCATGGGATGTGTTTGGTGGGATAGTTTGGTTTCCCCACAATATGGTGGCCTCAGGGTCTTTCTGAGGGTTCATGTGGTAGCTTAGAGTTCTCGGTTCCAGAGAAGAAGCTGCCTTGCTTTGCATGACCCAGTCTCAGAAGAAGGACTGACTTCCTAATTTATGGACACAATGCAAAATGAAAACCTGGGTCTTTTGTTTGAAAATTAGCAAGAATTTAAAGCATGCAGCAACAGAATATTAAACCAAGTGCAGGGCCCTTCTGAGCACAGGGCTCTCTGTGACTTCATGCCATACATGATTGATCAACCAGTTACTAAGATCAACCCAGTTTCAAGTAGAGGGGACACAGAACCTACCTTTTAATGATAGGATTTTCAGGAAAATTTGCAGATATGCATTAAAATCTTTATATCCAGATTCCCCTACTTTTATTGCCCTGTTCTCTTTTGGTCATTCTTAAAGTTTTACATAAATTCTTATTTTGTGTGGATTATCATTTTTTTTTAATATTAGAGCCCTTGGTCCTATTTGCAGAGTTTTCTTTTCAGTTTTCATTTGGGGTTAGTCAATCAGAACAAACATCTTTAACAATTTTATGGAAATAGGACTTTCAAATTTCATTGATGAAATGCTTCCCACTCACATGGAAATGGCTTTTCAGTTTTCTGTCTTCCACTGAGCCCTTTGCTCTATGGCCAGCATCTGCTGGGTTATCTTTTGTGTTCAGCATCTGCCAGGCCAGTAAGGGGTTGAATTCATTGAATACCTCAAAGAGGAAACATAGTTTCTTGAATGGGGATCAAGTTGAATAGAAAAATATGTCTTCCCCAGGCCCAAATGTGTTTGCACATGTGTGAACAGTGCCCCCTTCTTGAGCTCATTGAGCATCTTTGTCTGATGCAGTTGAGGGCTCTTCTAATTAATTACTCCTTATTATCACATGGCCTTCATTAACATTTTCCAGGTTATTTTCTTTTATGCAGATGAAATTTCTAACTTCTCACAAATTAGTTATCAACTAGCTTATTTATGTCTCTAGGTTTACATGGTACCCAATTCAGTTTTACGTGATAACTTCCAGTTATATTACCCAATTGTGACCCTCAAGAATTTGTCCCTATTGATAGTTGAAAACTGATATTTAAAAATGTAAATGCCTTTTTAAAGATTGCACAGCTTTTAAGACAGGGAATTGAAAACTTCATGAAACAAGGCCATCCAACAACAAACACTGACTGTGCATTTGAAATGCTTCATGCTCTCTCCTACTGAATTTAGGATTTCATTGAATTTCAGTGCAAAACTCTTCATTATCCATGTCAACAACAAGGCTCAGTGGTGCTGGCAACTGTAAATCACAGATAATCTGCCCCAGTACTTCAAGGACTTGCTTGAACATTTTCTTTCTCATCATATATATAAAATAAAAATTTAAAACACAGAAGTCTTCCTCTATCCTTGACCTTGCAGTGTACCTATATAGTTATACACTTATGTACCTTATATACACACAAATGGTGGGATACCCTATAGTCTATTCTCTACTTTGATTTGTTTCACATAAAAGTATAATTTGTTCATTCGTTGCACCTAGAGCTATTTCACTCATATTAATGAATGCAGAATGTTGTATTTATGTGATATCATTTATTTTACTAGTCTTCAACTAATAGGTCACTTATACATCGGAATGTTTTTATTACTATGAACTGTTGCATTTAATTTTCCTTAATATATTTGTTGTATATATGTGAGAATACTATCATAGGCTATATTAGGATAAGAATATGTGAAAATTTTACAGATAATTAATTTTGATGCAAATGGAATTTGAGTAAAAATATGTATATTTATATTTTTAGATAACTCCAAATTTGCCTATTAAGAGGATGTTCCAAGAAGTAGAATGCCATTCTCACCAACATTGTATGAGAGTTCATGCTTCACTTCTTTAATAAACAATCAATTTTTTAAAATCAATCCTACAATTAAAAAGAAGAATCTTACAGTGTTAATTTGAGTTTCATTTATTCTGAGCAAAGCTGACTACCTTCTAATATGCTGGAAAGACATTTATTTGTATTTCATTTTCTTTGAGTTACCATGTTCACCCATTTTTCCTTTGAGTTGCTGATACTTTCTTATCGAGTTGTTGGGATATTTATATATTTTGCAAATATTTTCTTCTGCTTATTTGTAAGGCAGAGAAAGAACATACGCAGGCAGAGGACTAGCAAGCTAAAATACCTTGAGGCATGCAAGAAGAACAGAAGGAACCATGGGGCTATTTTTCTCCATATTATGATTTCTTTTCATGTAGAAATTAAAAATTGTTATTTTTAATTTAAAACTCTAAATAGTTTCAAGACCATCTTAATCTAAGATTGTAAAAATTTCTGCCATGTTTCCATTTAGCAATTTTGCTATTCTCATTTTGTACTTTGAAATCATTTATACGTAATTTACTTTTATGAAAAGTAAAAAAGCAGAAATATATTTTCCTTAGATCACTACTTGGTTGTTCTTTTTTTTTTTTAAAGGGAGAGAGAGAGAATTTTTTTAATATTTGTTTTTTAGTTTTTCGGTGGACACAACATCTTTATTTTATTTTTATGTGGTGCTGAGGATTGAACCCAGTGCCCCGCGCATGCCAGGCGAGCACGCTACCACTTAAGCCACATCCCCAGTCCCACTACTTGGTTGTTCTTAAAAAATTTATTGAACAATTCATCTTTTACTTGCTGAATTTGAAAAAAAAAAAAACCTCTTATCATATCTTAAAACATTCCTGAGATGTAAGTATGTATGTGAGTCCATTTCAGGCCTGTTCTGTTCTCTTCTTCTATCCTTTCATGTGTAATATCATACTATTTTAATTAGTATAACTTTATAGCTTTCTTTTCCTTTCCGCTTGGGCTTATCTTCTCATTACTCTCCTTTTTTAGAATATTCTAGACTACTTTGGTAAATTTATATTTCCATATTAACTTTAGAATTAGTTTGCTTCAGCCAGGAGTGGTGACACAGGCCTGTAATTCCAGCAGCTCAGGAGGCTGAGCAGGAGGATCATAAGTTCAAAGCCAGCCTCAGCAATGGCAAGGTGCTAAGCAACTCAGTGAGACCCTGTCTCTAAATAAAATACAAAAGAGAGCTGGGGATGTGGCTCAGTGGTTGAGTGCCCCTGAATTCAATCCCAGGTACTCAAACAAATGAATAAATAAACCAAATAAACAATTATTTTGCTTCATTCCAAATATTCTTATTGGTGAATTGTTGAGATAGCTTCGAATGGACATCTTGAATTTATTTATTTACTTATTTTTGCTACCAGATATTGAACCCAGGAGCACTTAACTCTTGAGCCACACTCCCAGCCCTTTTTATTTTTATTTTGAAACAGGGTCTCACTAGTTACCTAGGGCCTTGCTAAATTGCTGAGGCTGGCTTTGAACTTGCAATCATCCTGCCTCAGCCCCATGAGCTGCTGGGATTACAGGCATGTGCCACTATGCCTGGCTGACATCCTGAATTAATAATTGAATCTTCCTAGCTATTCACCTGGATTTTAAGGTGATTCTTGAAGTCAGCAACTTCATGATGCAGGTATTAATAATATTTACCTTTTACAAAACAAGAGATCTCTGAGAGGTTGAAAACATTCCTTATTTCCCAGTGTTTGACAAGTCTTGGAGATGTCATGGATCCAGATGTTCCTGCTTATGCTAATGTTCCTAGTCCAGTCAGTGTCTACAAATCTAGTCAGTTTCCTTATGAAGGGGAAAGACAGATCCTGGACACTAATGATGCACCTGTTACAGCATTCACTGTCCAAAGAAACCTGGCATAGTTAAAATAGCATGGGCTTTGGTCCTGGAAAGAACTGTGTCGTTGCTATTTCTTGTCTGTGAGATCCTGGGAAAATCACTCAACTTTTTTTTTCAAATATTTATTTTTTAGTTGTAGTTGGACACGATATCTTTATTTATTTTTATGTGGTGCTGAGAATCGAACTTAGGGCCTTGCACGTGCGAGGCGAGCGTTCTACTCCTGAGACAACCCCTGCCCCAAATTACTAACTTTTATAGAAACTCAGTTACTTCTCTAAAAATCAGTGGATAGTACTCAACTTGCAGAAGATTAATGAGAACAAACTCTATACAATATTAATGCTTTGGAGTTACTCAATATATGTTGCATTTCCCCCTCTCTTTCTTTTTTTGTTTTAGTTCCAGGAATTAAACCTAGAGGTGCTTACCCACTGAGCCACATCCCCAGCCCGTTTTTCCCCCAGCTCTTTTTTAAAAAAGTACTTTTTTTTTTTTTTTTTTTTTTAGAGACAGGGTCTTGCCAAGTTGATTAGGGCCTCACTAAGTTGCTGAGGCTAGCTTTGAACTTGTGATCCTCCTGCCTCAGCCTCTCCAGTCTCTGGGATTACAGATGTGTGCCACCACTCCCAGCTCCCCTTCCTTTCAAAAAAGCATTTAATGAATGAGTTATGGTGTCACATGCCTGTAATTCTGATGATTCCGAGTTTGAGGCCATCTTGGCAACTCAGTTAGACTCTGTCTCAATATGAAAATGAAAATAAATTAAATAATAAAATAAGGGCTGGGGTGTAGCTCAGTGGCAGAGTGCCCCTTGGTTTAATTCCCAGCACGCATTTATCCACACACACACAAATTTAATGATGCTTCCATGAGTTGATGTAATCTTTGAGAACACTTTGTATTGTTAAGTTTACCAGACTGGTGCTTTTCCTCTCACAGATGAAATTTTAGGCAGTAACTTGAGTTACAGGGGAAATCTTTGGCTCAGGTAGGGGAAAGGGGCTTTGTTTAAGGTCGGCATGTCTTGCTTTCACAGTCCCCTACTCAGCTGTGCAAAGGCCTCTTGCCTGCTCCTTAGATTATCTCTTACCCATATCCTTGGGCTAGTTTTTACTATAATACAGTCTCTGAAAATGAAGTCACTTAGAACGGAGACCAACACTTCTTAGTAAATAGTGAAAAATATTTAAATTGGTTATTTATCTTGAAAAATAAAAGTAAAAATTATGAAAATAGTTTTCTTTTTGTGGTAGCATTAACATAATCCAATTATAAGTTTAGATGGAATGAATCAAAATTGACTCTTTTTTTTTTTAGTAAAAACTTTCTTGAAGACAATTGTATTATTATTTGTGATATTTATTTTACATTCTTCTATCATGAACAAGAGGTTGAGGGCTTTATCAGTTTTTCTAAGACTCTTTCTTAAATCAGGTGATATTTAAATAATTTGTGCTTTGTTGTGCCCAGCTGTTATTATCCTTGCTAATTTTCTATTTTTTTCAGTTGTGAAGAATTCTATCTCAGCAGGACCCTCATTTGCCAGGGGCTTTGTTCATAATTCCAGTGGTTCTCAGCCATAACTTTTGTCAGTTGAATTTATTTATCTTCTGCAAGTCTGGCAATTTCATTTTGCAATCACCTTGCATTGAATTTGTACTGATTTTTTTTTTAGATGCAGTTTGTGACATCTGAGAGCCAGTATAGTAGGCTGAATAACAAGCCCCAGTTTTGTCCACAAATGGACCTGTGAGCCTTATGAATGTTATCTTACATGGCCTTGGGGACTTTGCAGACATGATCTTGTTCTGGGTTACTCAGGTGAGTCTTATGTAATCACAGTAGTCCTTATAAGAGAGGCAGGAGGTCAAAGTAAGTAGTACGAGATGTGATAACGGAAGAAGCAAGGAACCAGAGCAATGCAGCCACCAGCCAAGGAAAAGTCTGCTGCCTCTAGGAATGGCAAAGAATGGATTTTTTTTTCCCTAGAACTTCCAGAAAGACCATGCTCGGCCAACACCTCTCTCTTAGCCTCTTATGACTCATTTCAGACTTCTGACTTCCAGAAGAGAATAAATTTGTATCATTTTAAGCCACTAAGTTTCTAGGAATTTGTTTCAGCAGCATTGTGACATTAACACAGCTCAGTAATGGTCAGAATTCTGACAAGAGCTTGGGAGTGAATGGAGGTGGTTGTGTGGAGTGTGGGATGGACAGATGCAGTTCCTTATCAGACATCTTCATGACTTTGGCTTCTCCCTGTAGCCCGTAACTATGGCCTATGGCATATAAGCATGCACGTGTGCACGTGTGTGTGTGTGTGTGTGTTTGTATGTGTGTACAAAGAAGAATTAGTATTAAAGGGCAATTAATAGACACAGTTTCTTTCTTTATCTTGTCAGGAGATAGGATTCTTCCTTGCAGAACGTCTATAGCCAGTTGGGGAAATGGTCAAAGAAAAAAATTAAAGGCGACACAGAGGTTTGAATATAAGAGCCTGAAACTATCTGAGGAACAAAGGAAAGATGCTGACCAGTTAGTGAGAAGTGTAGTTAGCTCATGCTGGGGTATTTTAAGAGACAGAGAAAGTAGGTGACAAGAAGGGGAAGTTGGGGTGGGGTGGCAGAGCTAAATAAGGAAGTTGTTTAGAAAGTTTTAGTGTGCCTTCTAATTTATACCTCTGTGGCTTCTCAACCAGCTCCCCTTTATGAAAATCTTCAGAAAGGACCCAGAATTCAGCTTTTGTTTGTATTCATTTACTTTTATGACTGGGGATAAAACCCAGGACCTCATGCATGCTAAGCACCTGCTTTACCAAGGAGCTATATACCCTCAGCCCTATTTGTTTTTAAAATTGGCTCTGTAGATGTTATCAAACCAAATGTTTATGATTTCTTACCAGGAGGTCTTTCTGACTTGTGATCTAGGCTAGGACTAAAATGTTGGTAGCCCTAGTCTTAAGCATTTTGGACACAGCCTGCTTGTTGATCGTTTTCTTAGAACATGGCGTATGGCATTTGTGCTTTCTGAGCAGCTGCTTTGTGGCAAGGCCTTTCTAACCTCAGCTTCATGCTTCTGTTTCTCATTTTCTTTGCTTTTCTGAACTTACAACAGTC
Source organism: Marmota flaviventris (assembly GCF_047511675.1). Taxonomy (NCBI): domain Eukaryota; kingdom Metazoa; phylum Chordata; class Mammalia; order Rodentia; family Sciuridae; genus Marmota; species Marmota flaviventris. Next base: position 58,146,838 of record NC_092503.1, read on the forward strand.
AAACATCTGTCATTTTGGAATTCCTTTCTCTGGCCTATCTTGTAACTGACTATTTGGGTCGGATATTCCTGACGAGGACAGCTCCTGACCTGTTTTGATGAGCACTGTATAGGAATTTGAGAGCAAAGTCAATGAATTGTGTACATTTGCACACATAGCACTTATACCACTTCATACACCATCAACCAAAGTCTGGTTCTGGTCTATAACAACCATGATTGCAAGCAGATTCCCAGCATGTGGCCCAAAGGAAATGCAGACTACCTCAGCCAATTTCCACACAGAGCTTGGGACTTTCAGCCTGAAGCACTGACTGGAGACTTCTGGGCAGTTTCAATTAGAGCGCTCCTTTATTGTGTCCTCTGTCCTAGCCCCAGAGAAATTAATGATGGTTTTCAATTTTGAAATATCCTCTCCATGTTATTGGGCTCATGGGTGCTGCTTGGGATTATCCTAAAATGTATTGTGCGATTTGAGTTTTTTATTGTTATTTTTTTCCCCCTACTGTAGTTTGGATGAATGATTAACAGTTGGTCAGAGAGGTCATTCAGGGGGCACCACTTACTGGAATTCTACTGCAGACCCACATGTGCTCATGTTTCTCATTCTCAGTAAAGACTCTCTCATGGGAAAGAGGAAGGCTGTCCAAGTATTTATGACCGAAGTGATAAAGTCAGGGAGAACATAATGGGATTTTTCCTTAGGTTCCGAAGGTCCTGCTTTGCAGTGTCCATATGGACATGCCAGTGTTCCATGAAACATGGCTGAATCAAAGAATCAGTGTCTCCAACTGGCCTGGTCAGCAGACAGTCACGAGGCATGGTTGGTGGAATGTTCTCTTCTGGCTTTGGGGGTGTTATTAAGTCCTGACCAATTACTACAGATAACTAGTGCTCTGGAAGTGCAAAATAAGAAAATTTTGTACAAATAAGGAAAATTTGCACTTACACAAATGAGTAGCAAAGGTTTGTGTTGGTAAATTTTTGACAAAGATAAAACAAATGGACAGGACTGAGTTACCTTTCCCCACCCCTCTTCCTAGGTGGATTTGGTGTGACAAGATGTATCTGTTTAACACAGAATTATTTACTAAACAAAGATGAAAATTCTTAGATCAATGCCTATGTTTTTTGCCTTGTGGCTGGCATGCTGGGATTATTTTGGCAGAAAGTAAATAGAAAGGCGATATGTGAGACTTGAGAGGAAAAAATTTGGATTAACTCATGTGTTATTCTGTGAAAATATTCAATCAATTTTACTCCCATTGCCAGAGGAAGAAGTTATGTAGCCATGTTGGGCAAGGCTCACAAATTACTCTATAATCAAGGAGTAAATAATCTCTAAACCCTAGAAATTGAATTTTTATTAAGAAATTCATCTCTGGTTACCCTGGGGTTTATAAAATCTTTGAGAGCTTGCGGAGGAAGGTGATATATCTCAGTGTTCAACGTTGGATTGATTGGGGTGAGGGATTTTAATTTTGGGGGTCAGGAATATACCTCACCTTTTAAAATTGGCTTAATGAGAAGGGCGCAGACAAATGTTGCTTTAAAAGCCATTCTAATTCTTCTTGAGTGTTCTTTATCTGTTATCACTCCTGTTCCTAGTTTTGTATACTTTATAAATTGGGATTAATGTCTTTTTTTTTGCATAACAGTTTCAAGGTCACCATTTCATAAATCCAGCACATAAATAAATCCCTCTCTACTGTTGATTCTATGTACTAATATCTATACATTTATTCCTTTCTGCATGCATAAGATGCCAGTGCTGCTATTAATAAAATGTGTATCTTCTGTACAAGGCTTGTAGTTAAACTAGAAAATATAAGTGGCAATGCTTAATATAACACTTTTCAAAGATGAACACGTGGAAATGTTTGTTCTGCTCTTGTACTTTCTGCTGTCAGAATCTCTTCTATAGGAATAGGTGATAAAACCAGCTGCAATTTTGAGAATCTATTAGGTGGAAGACATTTTGCATATAGGTTCTTGGTTAAGACAGGCATACATTATTATTCTCATTTTAGGGTGAAGGAAACTGAGGCTGAGAGATTTTTGCCTTTTTAATCAAATCCAAGCTGAATTTTGAACCTTGATATGTCTAGACTCTGAAAATGTGCTTCTTCCCACCATTTTTAAAGAACTATATTCCTTTGCAGTTCTGTTCCATGACCCCTTCCCTGACTTTCACCAGTCACAGAAAGCATCGTGCATGATAGAGGTTAAGATTTTCTGAAATGCATCAGTCAGGATATGATGGATTATATTGTGGTGTAAACAATCTTGATAGCTAAGTGGCTTAAAACAACAAAGACTTACTGTCCAATGTCATCAATACCACATATTTATCTTGGAGGTGACTTTGATGCATGATTTCCCCGCTCAGAGCCAGGTGGTTGGGGCCTCCATCATAGGGGAATATTGCAGGATCCTGTGGTAGGGTGAAGGGACAGGCCAATCAGATATTGGCTCTTAAAGCATTCTGTCTAGAAGTAATTCACCACTGTCTCTCTCATATCATTGGCCAGAGCAAGTTACTTGGCCTTTCCTAACTTTACTGGGCAGGTACAAATGATACTACCATGTGTCTGGAGGGCAGGGATCAGACAGTGAGTGGCACATATCACATGCATTCGAAAGAAAGCCACGTTGGTGTTCAATACATACTAGTTTTTAAAAATTCTAATACTTAGTAGTTATACTTTAAAAAGTTTCCTACATTTGCTCCTGAGGTCCAGAAAAGACAGAACTTCCCACGATGGTTCTATTTGAGTTACTTACATTAATAAATTCCTTGAGGAAGAACTCAATGGTAATGCGTGTCTTTTCCCTGAAAAAGGCACTATTTATAATTATTTTTTTTGTTAGCCAGAACTTAAAGATAGAGGTAGCTTTAAAAGCAACAGCACATATACCTTGAGAAAGTAATTTGAAGTATAGAAAAATTATCCAAGTTCATCTGAGTTTCCCCATGAAGTGTTCCCATTTGTCCAATCCATACGAGAGACTGAAAATTAGAATTTAAACTTTTAATTCAAATGGGATAGATCACTTAGTACCTTTTGGGATTGTTTTTGTAAAATTGAAAGGTGTAACTTAACTCTCAGGTGTCAACTTGAAAAGACTGTGAGGCAAATATAGTAAGATTGGTCAGAGAAATTTCTCTAGCAGAAGAGTACAATGCTGGTTAGGGCTTGGAGGCAAGAGAAATGTAAGCTGTCCTAAAATAAAAATTGTGTGCAGTGATTGCAATTAATAGCCTGTCATATAAAAATAGAAGGAAATCATCTGGAACTCTGTCCTGTAGTTTAAACCAGAATTGTGATTTGTAACTTTGGCATTTTAATTTTGTGCTTCTTTCAACATAAGCTAAGCATGGCAACTCCGCAAAGGCATAATATAACTGCTGGGGCTCTTAGCTTCTGCCTTGCAGTGCCTGGTGCTGCTCTTGTATGCTCTGTGAAAGATGCAATCACACAATCAAAGTAATATTTTCCCTGAGGTTTCCTGGGGCGGACAGGTTCTGCAATTTTCTAGTAATTGTTTTGGAAAGACAGCCCTAGATTTGGATTTTCTCTTAAATCTTTCCCTGCACTGTGGCTCCAGGCTTCTCTTTTGCCAGCCTCACTTCAGTGCCTGGGTTGGGGGTGGAGTGGCATGTACCATTAATTATGCAGTGGGAATTGGTTCCTCTATGAATGGACCCCTACTCTAGAAACTCGCTCTGTTTCTGCAGGAGGGAGTTCAGAGTATCATTCCACAATACAAGAAAAAGTTAATGAATTCTTGGGCATTGGATCCTGTGGCATGAATTGCTGAGGTAGCCTTTGGGATTAATGGGAATACATATGACTTATCAATCCCCACAGAAAACTGGTGAAGATAATAAGCCACGTGCAATTGCTATTGGTATTATTTTTTCCTTCCATTTTACCAATAACAAAATGGAGGTTCTGGATGGTTGGTCCCAAAACTGGAAAATGCTGGAATCTGCCTTTTAAGACGCAAAGTCTTGTGTTCTTTTCTTATTCAGTGCTTGTTAGTATTCTGGCCATGAGGTTTAATAACATGGAAACAATAATAGTAGTTCAGTGGATCCCTTCTGTGGAGTCCCCCTTGTAATGTGGTCTGCCGCCCTCTGCTGGTAGAGCAGCCTGCATTTCTGGTTGCTTGCTTTCCTCTGGACTTTTCTCCCCTTCTCCCCAGGTGCAATGTCTTTCTACAGTGTACCATCTTATATGAAGGTAAGAGACCATTCTGGTTGGCACTTAATAAAAATATCAGAGAGTCAAAGGAAGCAGGACTTGTCATTTCTTCAACCATGTACTCTTGTGTGTGAAAACTTCCTTTTCTCCTGCCATCTACTGAGGAGGCACTTTTGCTTACCCAAGGATATGTGCCAAAGATATGCCAAGGATACAGCCAAGAAGTGATTTATCATACATCTAGAAGACTGGCAGTCCTGGAAGTAGTTAGACTAAAATTCCTCAGATTCTCAGGAGCTAAGATGGAGAGAGCCCATGACTAGAGAGCAAAAAGGCATGTTGGCTCTAAGGGTGGCAATGTCGGGGGAGTCGGGTGGGGGTCATAGGTTCTTGGTGAGAACAGGTAGGTCCAAGTTCAACAGATGAGTTGAGACTGCAAGGGAGGCAAGTGGAAATTAAATAGAAATGCTTAAGCTAAACCAGGGACAGATGAGTGATTGACTAGTTAAGAACTGGTTAATGCTAAAAGGCCAGGCTTCTCACATGCTAACTTGAGATTTTTATTTCATTGTCTTCCCTGGAATTAGGAAAATAATTGTGTGGTTGCCCTGATCAGTGTCAGGAGTATTTGACAGTTTGCATAATCTTAATCTACGATCTAGGGATTGTTAATTAGGATTCTCACTCTGATAAATCTTGGAAAATTTTATATAAATTACAACACCAATCACAATATACTCTGGAACAAGTACCAGAGAAATGTGGCAAATTATCTTACATCAAAATGTGATCCTTGGACCAGCAACATCAGTATCACCTGGGAACTTCTTAAAAATGCACCTTCTCAATTCCTACTCCAGACCTTAATCAGGAACTCTGGAGGGGGGCCCAGAAATCTGTGTTTTAATACGCCCTACAGATAATTCTGGTGTACACTTAAATTTGAGCAGTATTGCCTTAGAATATAAATGACTAATACCAGATCATTTCCATCAAACAAAGACCATAAGTGTTGTTATGGGGTAGGGGGAGAAAAAAGACACAGAAATATAAAGCATACATTTGAGAAACACATGTCTCTGCCATCTCTCAAAGGGTTAAGATTGCTTGAAGTTTGACCACTAGATAAATGGAGGTAATAACAATACCATACAGCTTAAAGGTGGATTGCTAGGATCACAAAAGGGCAAGGTAGAGAGACTGAAAGAAATAACGACAACTAGGATTGATCAGGCCCACTCTATGATTGTTCTAGGGCTTTGTTATGAGGCTGCCTTGTATTCTGACACTGTGACCTTCTTTGATATAGATGCTGCAAAATCATATTTTTCTGAAAAGGTCAAGACCAAAATTATTTCATAGAAATTAATTTTCTCGGGGAGGGGGAAAGAAATTGGCAATGTTGTCTGAAATTTTTATTGAAAAAAATGTTTATTCAATTTGGGGAATAATAAACCATAAAGCATCAGAAATCTTCTTTAATCTTTTATTAAAACTATGATTCATAAGGCTTCAATTAAAAAAAGGTACAAAAGGTCTGTAGGTGTCATTCAAGTCTTCATCATTTATTATTTCTTTCTTGAAATACCGGCATTTCTTTAACATGGTGTCAGATAATAAAATGCTTCTGGAGAATTTAGTCCTTATGGCTACAATTCCTGAAATGGCAAAATAAGCCACTGATTGTCATTTTGTGTGAAGGAGATGGAGAAAAACCTGTTCTCAATTATTGGGCAGCTGGTATGTTTTAATTGTTTGCTTTTTATAAGCAGTAAAATAAAAGGAATATTCCACAAGTATCCTTATATACTATTAATGCAGTCCTTCTCACACTTGTCGTGCATCACAGTCCCCAGGGAACTTATTAAAAATGCAGACTGCTCACCCCTTGAGGTTCTGATTTAGTAGGGATAAGATTTTTAACAAGCATCCAAATGATTTTGGTGCAGGTGGTTTGAGGACCACACTTTTTGAAACCCTGCCCAGGGCCTACCCATCATTTATGTGCTTGTTATTTGAGCATATCTAAAAGTGACTGGCAATTCACTAAAAGTCAATTTAGTACAGATAAAGACTTAACTGTGAGCAATGGATGCTTATTCCCGTAGAACCTCCTTAGCTGGCATTTGGGGAAAATGAACAGTATATGCAAAATGAAATAAAAAATACTGTATTTTAAAGATCAGTTTTAGGTTTATAGAGAATCAGGCAGACAGTATAGTGTGTCCCATATACTCCTTCTCTTCATTGCCCTTCACGGTTTCCCCTCTTAATAACAACCTGCCTTAGTGGTGGTGCATGTGTTACAATTTAACCAGTATGGATACTTCACTATTAATCAAAGTCCATAGTTTTCATTAGGGTTCATGCTTTGTGCTGTCCTGTTCTACGGGTTTTGACTGATACACAATGCTCTGTATCCTTCATTATAGTACCCTACACAATAGGTTCACTGCCCTAAGATTTCCCTGTGCTTCACTATCCATTCCTTCCCCAGTCCCCTGTCTCAAACCCTTGGCAACCATTGATTTTATTGTCATTATAGTTTTTAGCTCTTCCAGAGTTGGAATCATACAGTTTGTGACTTTTCACCTTGATTCCTTTCACTAAGCAATATGCATTTAAGATTCCTTTGTTTTTAGCGGGTTAATAGTTCATTTTCTTCTTGGTACACTATAATTATATATAATATGGGATTCATTATGCCATATTTATACATGCACAGAGCACAGTTTGATCAGTCTCATGACCCAGTACTTTCCCTTTCCCTTCCAGCTCATTTCTTTTTATTGCTGAATAATGTTCCACTGTATGGGTATTTTACAATTTATCCATTTACCTTTTGAAGGATATCCTTCAAGGCAGGTTCAAACCGTGAATACTATTGTTTCCCAAGTCTGGTAGGCAATTTGTAAATGTTTATTGAATGTATCATGACTGTCCCTAGCATCAATTTAATTTTCTGCTTTCATCTGTTGTATTGCTGAAAAACAGAAAAACTTCGTTAAGAACTGTATGTTTAAAAAAGAGTCATTATTGCTGTAAACTAAGCCCTTACTAGTACAATCTTTGTGAGAGCTATTATGGCTATTGAGGAAGCATTATGCTATATCTTCAGACATACAGAAAATATGAATACCCATGGTCTCCATTCAAATAAAATAATTTTAATATCTTGTTATATTTTCTTTCTTTCTCTCTTTGCATTAATGATTATATGCACTATATCCACAACATATGGGTGAATTGGTAATCAATTGCAAAGTCCTAAATGCTTCAATGTGCATCATCTAAGAATAAATATGATGGAAATACATCATTGCACTTGATAAATTAACAAAATTATATAATATCATTTAGGAGACGTTTTATGTTTAACTCTCCCCAATTATTACAAGCATGTTTTTTTTAGGCTCCATTCTAGCTTCCCACTTGACAGGTGTGTTGTGTTGTGTGGTGTCACTCTGTGGCCTTGGGCAAGTGCTTTCACATTCCTGGCAGTACAGGCTCACCAGTTTGCATTCTGAGAGTCTGTTGAGTCTACAGGAACAACATTTTAGTTTATAATTTTGTGATTTATTTTTAAGTAACTATAAAATTAGAAATGTTATGGAGCAGTTTCACAGGAACAGGTGAACTACCAAGTATTAGAGTGATGCATTTAAGTCAGATATCAAATACTAACCACACCCAGTCTCTGACCATGGAAATTTTTTAAAAAATATTTATTTTTAATTGTAGATGGACACAATACTTTTATTTTTATGTGGTGCTGAGGATCGAACCCAGGACTTTGTAAGTGATAGGCAAGTGCTCTACTGCTGAGCCACAACCCCAGCCCCTGTCCACGGAAATTTTAAGTATTCTATGCAGAACTCAGTTGTGTGAAAACAAATATCTATCTATAATAATTGACGTCACTAAATACCACAGGGAACCAAGCAGAGAACTGAGGCCATTGATTACTTACTGAAGTTTTTTCCGGCCCAGAAACCTTAACTACTATGACCCTGCTCAGGAAGTAAGCTTTGTATACAACTAAATTAGTTTATCAGACCAAAAGAGTAAACATAATATTATTATAGTACAATAATTTGTAAGCATTAAAAAATCAAAAAACTTTTCATTTTGTGATAATTTTACACATTCAAAAATTATAATAGTTGTGGATGTAGTTCAGGGGTAGAGTGCATGTCTGGATGCATGAGGCCCTGGGTTTGATCCCTACTACTACTACAAAAAAAAAAAAGTCATAAGAAATAGGAACCCTGTACACAGGGCACTTTCTACCCAGATTCCCAAATATTGACATTTTTGCAATAAGTACAATTATTGAAATTCCTTCACATTTTCTTCGAGGAAAAGGGTTTCTTATTTTAATTTAAGAAATACTTCTATTCAGTTTCATAGTAGACTGTTCACTAATCTTGAACTTTAAAAATCTCATGTCCACCCTGCCACATCCTGATACTTATCTTTAAAGATGCTTCTAATCCCATCTCCAATATAGAAGGAGCTTGAAAGACACTAAGCATATGGTAAGGTGGGTTCAGAATAATTTGCCTTTGGGTTATGCTTAAAGTTTGTTCTGGAGAACTCTCAGAATTAAACACAAGGGTGAAAAAATACTAGAAAAGCCCTAGTGTTACAAAATTGGCTGTAAAGTCCAGAAATGAATGCTGGCATCTTAACTTCTTCCCAGTTAGATTTTTAAAAAACTTGTTATGCCCAGGGTGCTTAAGAGATTATGCCCTTTACTTTTCCATTTAATTCTAAAACGTCCTAAGAATAATTTACATTCAAACTGCTTATTTTTTCTCACTTTTGAGGTGAATTTGTTTAAATAGTGCTGGGTAGTGCTTTTCACCCCTTGCAGCTGTAGTATATTCTGTTATATCTTTCATACATAAGCATTTCATTTTTATTTTAATATGTTCCAGACTAAATAAGCTTAGCATCCTCAAGCAAAACATTTAAAATTTAATTGTAATTAACCTTGACTTGTGTTATGATTTATAATTAACACAGGCCTTTCGATTACTCTCAATGATTTTATGAATTCTGACATTTGTCTTGATAAAGCTCACATAGAGAGGAGACATTTGGAAGTGGTATTGATGAAAATGACTTAAAATTCAGGAATTTGGAAAGAAGTTATATAAATTCAACATGAATTCACATTTTAATTTTGTGTGTACAATTTAATCATTTCAGAATTTAATAGAATATTTTTATAGGAAGTTCACCATTATGTTCATCTCCCTTAGAGGATTAGTGAGATTAAGAGAATAATGTTGACTCAAAGCTAAGAAATTAAACTGTGAACGCCAAATAGTCAGGCTTCAAGGAGTTGCTGTAATGAAAGTTTATGGAAAAAACAGTGAGATAAGAATTAGAAAGCTACACATAACTCTCTTTTTCTTTTTCTTTCTTTCTTTTTTTTTATTTTAAACAGGGGAAAAGAGTCTTCAGTCAAAATGGATATGTTTACCTATCAAAAAATACTATAGTGTCATATTGCTATTTCCATGACCTTATGAATGTAATTAGTGCCTCATGGGTATAGTAACCAAATATCTTTGATAAGATCACTTTTTAAAGATAGCCAAGGTAAAATATAAAACACAAGGATAAATTTAAATATATCACTGATGAAAGCTAAATACTACCTATGAAGAAAATTTAATACCAATTAAGTAATGTTTAGAATATTTAAAATATTGGCTGAATAGGAGAAAAATGTTTACAGAAAGCAATTAGCCCATGTAACAGGAAACCCAAATGTGTGTGGGAGGGCACTCCAGATTGGATGACTCAGTTGCTCAAGAGCAGATCCCTCAGCTCTATGCATCTTTGTGTCCTGCAATCCTGGAACAGCTGATTTAGTTCACCTATGTCGTGGCCAGCTGACAGCCCCAGCTCAGGAGATCATCATGGAAATATGGCCCCCAGCAGGAGATGTTTATCCTCAACCTTGTCTTTTTTTCTGTTAATGAGCAGAGAGCTTTCTTGAGACTTCCTACACATCACAGTAAACCCGAATTGTATCATATGCTCATGTTCAAGTGAATCCTTGGCAACGGGAAGAGGAAACTTAGGCAATAATGGGGACCCCTCTCCTGAGTACCAGTATATAAAGAGATGACAGGATGCCTAAACAGCACAGATTCTCTTAGCATGGAGGAAGAGAGGTCTGGGTTTTGGGTTAATAAATGTTTTTCTTCAGCTATGCGTAGCATCACTTTCCCCATTCTCTAATTAAACGGAAATATTTAGTGTGAAAAGACTAGGAGAAACCAGCAAATTAATTTACCAGATCTGGGTCCATAAGTTAATAAACCAATGTGCTCAAATGAACTCAGCTGACGGACATTGAAGAAAAGAAAGAAATGGGAACTGATTGAGTCAATGATTAAAAGTTCAGCCCTGCTCTGAGGCTGAAGCACATCAGTGCTGTGACCCACAAAAGAACAGTTAACCTTGTTCATCTCAAATCTTTCTTTAGCTATCTCTGGAAGAAATTTTCTATTTTTAAGCCACAGAGCCTTCTGCAAAATATCTGGTCATAAAGTTTATGAAAAGCATTCAGAAAAAAAAATGATGTGTTTGGTCTTATCTTAATAATATGTACTATCCTGGGGCTTGTTTAAACTTGGTAAAAAGAAACATGTTCTTCCAAAAGAGATTTTGGTATATATAACTCTATGAAAAAATGTGGAAATTTTAAATACTTTTGAAATTTAAAAATACAATTCACAACATCAAAATACATTATGGGGAAAAATGTGATTTATTCTTTTTATCTTTTACTTTGAAGCAATATTGCACAGCCTGGCCCATAACATTTTGATCTTCCACTTAATATAGCAACAACATAAATGATCTAATACTAAGGTCCCCTTACCTCACCACCCAGACATGTGTAGTGAGTTACATGTTAGTCAATTGCCTGTCCATATCCACTGGACTTTAAGCTCTCTTAATTCTATCTACATTTTTATATAGGACAGGCTTGGGCCAACAATTTCTTTGAAGGGGTGGATATATCAGGGGCTTAAAGTTTTGTCTTCCTAATACAAATAAAATCAGAATCCTTGTAGTGAGGGTAGGTGTGGGGGTTAGTTGAAATTGGAGCCTATAGTACCCCTCAAACCATCCTTTGTTTATGTTGAGTTCTTCAAATGCAGGGACTCTGTCTGGTTCATTGTAATATCCCCCCCACCTGGCACCAACTGATATCATTGGAATGCATTTTCTATAAACACTTGTTGATTTTTGGAATTACTTGAATCTGTTCATGTTTGTAGGAAGTAGACACTAAATAAATTGTCACACAAATGATAAGTGCTTTCTGTTTGCCTAACTATAAGTTGCCTAGGAAGAGAAATGACAGATATTTTCATGTTCAAATGTGCAGATCTGCTTTACCCCTCTTCCTGGTTTTTGTGAAAAGGATACAAAATATATAAAATTTCTCAGCCCTTTTATGTCTGAATATACTTCTGTCTTGCCCTTACATTTGATAGGGTCCCTGGGTATCAAATTTCAGAGTCAAAATTTTTTCCTTCCTAAATTTGAGGCCATTGTTTTGCTATCTTCTAGCATTTAGGGTAACTGAGCTATATATATCTATATATTACTACATACGTGTATATCTGTATCTATATTATATATACTTACTTACCTTGTGATTTTGAACTTTCACTGTGTACACTCTGTGGTCTCCATCAACTATATCAGCTCTGAAAGGTCTTTATTTGAATTCATGGAAGGCTTCTTTGACTGAAAACAATTTCCAAGACAGACTCTACATTACATCTTTATCTGTACCTTACATCTCTATGTATACAATCTTTCTTTCTATATATAACATATTTCTTTCCTATATATATTTCAAATGTTGTATGTATATTACATAATAAATGTTTATATGTCTCTTTCATATATATATATATATATATGTATATACACATTATATATTATATCATATGTCTTGGAAATTGCTTTCAAAGCAGTTATCCATTAAGTAGTTCTCTTAGTTTTTTTTTTTTATTTGCAGAGACTGACAAAGCATGTATACTTTTTTTTTTTCACATCTTCATATATGTATTTTGTATAGTAATGAGGGTCTCCTTTCACCATCCAGGCTATTCCCCTTCTCCCTCCCTTTCCCTCCCACCCCTATTCCGTATCTAGAGGTAATCTTCCTCCCTTGCTCTCCCTCCCAACCCCATTTTGAGTCACCCCCGCTTATATCAGAGAAGACATTCGGCATTCATTTTTTTTGGGATTGGCTAACTTCACTTAGTATAATCTTCTCTAATGCCATCCATTTCCCTGAAAATGCCGTGATCTTAATGCATAAAATATAAGAGATATAGTATCTATTTCATAATAGTTATGATAATTCAATGGGAGTATTAATTTAGCTTTTATCAAATAAAATGTCCTCAGTAAAATTTAGCTATTATTAATTAGTATAATTAATAATAATACTTATATAAATGTTTTAATTAGAGTTAATAAGGAATCCTACCTATACAAGAAACACATTTCTTTTTCAAATATTAAAAAGCACATAAGAACATTGAAGTAAAAATTCAAACAGTATAAATGCTAACTTAAAAAGAAATAAAGACATTTTGTTGTCTTAAAACCTTAACCTGAGCCAGGTGCAGTGGCACATGCCTGTAATCCAGCAGCTCATGAAGCTGAGGCAGGAGGATTGCAAGTTCAAGGCCAGCCTCAGCAATTTAGTGAGACCCTAAGCAATTTAAAGACTGAAAAGCCATCCCTGCTGACAGATTTGACCACCACAGTGGAAATGAGCCTTCTATTTCTCATTAAGATTTTTAATTTTTCCCCCTTTTCCCTCCATATTCCAACTTTTTAATTTTACTTTTTAAATTTTACTTTTTTCAAACATCATTTCATTGTATTTTATTATTCTTCATTTTATCATTATGCTTGATTTTTTTTTAGAATTATTTTTATTTACTTATTTATTTATTTTTTATTGGTTGTTCAAAACATTACAAAGCTCTTGACATATATTTCATACATTAGATTCAAGTGGGTTATGAACTCCCATTTTTACCCCAAATACAGATTGCAGAATCACATCGGTTACACATCCACATTTTTACATAATGCCATATTAGTAACTGTTGTATTCTGCTACCTTTCCTATCCTCTACTATCCCCCCCTCCCCTCCCCTCCCATCTTCTCTCTCTACCCCATCTACTGTAATTCATTTCTCTCCTTGTTTTTTTTTCCCATTCCCCTCATAACCTCTTATACGTAATTTTGTATAACAATGAGGGTCTCCTTCCATTTCCATGCAATTTCCCTTCTCTCTCCCTTTCCCTCCCCCCTCTCGTTCCTGTTTAATGGTGATCTTCTTCTCATGCTCTTCCTCCCTGCTATGTTCTTATTTGCTCTCCTTATATCAAAGAAGACATTTGGCATTTCTTTTTTAGGGATTGACTAGCTTCACTTAGCATAATCTGCTCTAGTGCCATCCATTTCCCTGCAAATTTCATAGTTTTGTCATTTTTTAGTGCTGCGTAATACTCCATTGTGTATAAATGCCACATTTATACAAAATATATACAAATATATATTCAAACTTATCCATGCAGTGAGGACATATACAACCACACATACTCACATACACACAAAATCAAGCATAATGCATTCATCTATTGAAGGGCATCTGGGTTGGTTCCACAGAAGGGCAATAGATTCCTGGGAAAGCTGGGAATGGAAGCACCATTTGACCCAGCTATTGCCCTTCTCGGACTATTCCCTGAAGACCTTAAAAGAGCGTACTACAGGGATACTGCCACATCGATGTTCATAGCAGCACAATTCACAATAGCTAGACTGTGGAACCAACCCAGATGCCCTTCAATAGATGAATGCATTATGCTTGATTTTGTGTGTATGTGAGTATGTGTGGTTGTATATGTCCTCACTGCATGGATAAGTTTGAATATATATTTGTATATATTTTGTATAACTTACCCATTAATAGCTCTCTCCTGCATGTATTTATTATTTAACTTAGATTAGACTTAGGTAGGGTATAATTATATGAGGGTTCAATTTGTTTTGATCTTTTTTGATCTCACTTCTGCAGATTCAGTCATACCTAGGTTCTGGGCCCTCCTATCTCTCTTTCTCACTCTACTCCCCCAGTAACAGCCAAAAATTCCTGTTCCTTCCTCTTCTATTTTTCCATTACTTTCATTAATTATTCCTTCTTCTTTATAGCTGACACCTGCTCCTTATGTCCTGTCTCACCTCTGATCACTTTTCAAACACTATTTTCTTTTACTTAAGAAACTGTAATCCCACCAAATAAAGATCACAGAGTAGAGATCTTGCTGCTGAGAAACACATCTCAACCAAGCTACAGTGAATCTCACCCTCCCCGCACAATCTACACCCCCTCCCCCACCAAGACTTAACATTACTCTAACTTAAAGAATTGAGGAGACAAAAACCCCAAAGCAAAATCCAGGACCCAAGGAGGAACAATCAGAGATGGACCTCAGGTTCTAATCCTTAGCATCCATTCATACGTAAAAACAGAGAGAAGTCCCAGAACAAATAGATAATTACGCAGAAAAGGACACAGGTAAAAAACAGGTAGGGGAATGCATCTTAATTGGCGTGAAAATCAAAACCATGAAGAAAAAGGGAAACAAATATCCCCCCCCCAAATTCATAATCCCCCAATAAAGAATCCCACTGTGACTGAAGTGGATGAAATTCCATAAAAAATAATAAAAATTGATTATTAAAATGTTTAATGAACTAAAAAAATATCTAAGGAATGAATTAGGAGAGCAAATGCAAGATATGAAAGACCATTTTAATATAGAAATAAAAACATTGAAAATAAACCAATCAGAACTCCTAGAAATGAAGGACGCAAATAAAAAATCTACTTGAAAGCATCACTAACAGATTAGATTTTGTAGAAAATAGAACTTCAGCACTTGAAGACAGAACTTCAGGCTTTGAAGACAGTGCGTATGAACTTGAGTACGCAGAATGCAATAGAGGGGAAAAAATGACGGGACATGATCAGAATATACAGGAACTCTGGGACAACATCAAGAGACCAAACCTGACAGTCATTAAGATAGAAGAGAACATGAAGATACAATCTAAAGGCATTAAGAATATTTTCAATGAGATAGTTGCTGAAAACTTTTCCTATATCAGAAATGAGATAAACATGCACAAACAAGAGGTATACAGAACTCCAAAAAGACCTAATCAAATTAGAAGTTCTTCAAGATGTATTAAAATACCTAACATAGAAAATAAGGAAAGAATATTAAAAGCTATAAGACAGGCCACTTTTAGAAACAAACAAATAAGGTTCACTTCTGATTTCCCAATTTAGATCCTAAAATGAAGGAGGGCCTGGAAAGAGATATTCCAAGCTCCAAAAGAAAACAATTGCCACCAAGGTTACTATACTCAGTAAAGCTCAGGTTCAAATTCAAGGGCAAAATAAAAATTTTCATGACAAGAATAAACTAAAAGAATCCATGACCATTAAACCAGCACTGCAAAGATTAATTACCCAAAGATAAACTGCACACAGAGGAACTCAAAATCCCAAAGTTCCCCAAAAGAGGAAGATCAATAGAAGAATAATCTACTAAATGAGAAGACAGTATTAAATATAGCAAAAAATCAAAATGGCAGGAAACCACAAATACATATCCATACCAACACTGACTGTTAATGGTCTCAACTCCCAAATTAAAAGACATAGATTAGCAGAATGGATCAAAAAACAAGATCCAATTACATGGTGTTTTTACAAGAGACTTATAGGCAAAGACACCTACAGGCTGAAGGTAAAAGAATGGAAAAAAATTTGATGCAAGCAGACTCCAAAAAGAAGCAGGAGTAATTGTTCTCATATCTGACCAAGTAGAATTTAAGCAACTAACCAAACTAACCAGAAGAGAAAAAGAAGACCACTATATCCTAGTAAAGGGAACAATCCAATAAAAAGATATAATGAGAATAAATATTTATGTCCCAGATGTCAGCACACCCAATTATATTAAAAAGAAAAAGTACTCCATGACATTAAATCTCAGGTAGACTCCAATACAGCAATACTGGGTGATTTCAATCTACTTTTATCACTAATTGACAGGTCATCAAAACCTAAAATCAATAGAGATATTTCCAACCTAAATAAAAGTATAAACCAGGCAAACCTAACAGACATCTACAGAATATTTCATCCTAAAATAGTGGAATTTACCTTGTCTGCAGCTCATGGAACTTTTCTCAAAATAGATCATACTCTAGGTCACAAAGTAAATCTTAACAAATACAAAAAATAGATATAATCCACTGCATTCTATCATGTCATAATGAAATGAAACGAGAAATCAGCAGCAAGAAAATAATATAAATCACAAAAACACTTGGAGATTGAACAATATTCTTTTAAATGAAGACTGGGCCAAAGAATGAGACTAGAAATCAAGAAATACTTAGAAACAAAAACAGAAACAATGTATCAAAATCTCTTGGACACTATGAAAGCTGTTCTAAGAGGAAAATTCATAGCATTGAGTGCCTATGATAAAAAAGTAGAAAGATGCTGAATAAATAGACTTATGTTCCACCTCTAGGTCTTACAAAAAGAACAAACTGATTTCAAAATCAGTAGAAGACAGGAAATAAGATCAGAACTGAAATTGATGAAATTGAGAATAAAAAAAAAACCACACAGAATCAATGCAGCAAAGAGTCAGTTCTAAGATAAGATAAAAACGTTTGATAAACCCTTAGCCAAACTAACCTAAATAAAGAGAGAGAAGACTCAGGTTGATTAGAAATAAGAAAGGAGGTATAACCAAAGACCATTCTGAAATCAAGAGAATTATTAGAAACTATTTTGGAAATTTATATTTTAATAATAAATTGGAAAATCTACAAGATATTGACAAATTTCTAGATACACATAATCCTGCCTAAATTGAATCAAGAAGATGTGGAAAACCTAAATAGATCAATATCAAGTAATTAAACTGAAACAGCAATTAAAAGTCTTCCAACAAAGAAATACCCAGAACTAGATGATTTCTCAGCTGAGTTCTAACAGACCTTTAAAGAAGAACTAATACTAGTTTTCTTAAATTGTTCCATGAAATTTAAAGGGAGGAAACATTCCCAAATACACTCTGTGAAGCCAGTATAACCCTAATGTCAAAACCAGACAAAGAAAAATGTGGGAAGAGTACAGACCTTATGAGTACAGATGCAAAAATCCTTAATAAAATATTAGCAAACTGCATTCAAAAATATATCAAGAAGATAACACACCATGATCAAGTGGGTTTTATTCCAAGGATGCAAGGTTGATTCAACATATGCAAGTCAATAAATGTCAGTCACCACTTAAATAGAACTAAGATAAGAATCACATGGTTATCTCAATAGATGCAGAAAAGGCCTTTGATAAAACCCACCACCCATTCATACTAAAATGCTGGAGAAGGTAGGGATTGAAGGAACTTACCTCAACATCATAAAGTCTGTTTATGACAAACCCAAAGCCAACATCATACTAAATGAAGGAAAACTAAAAGCATTTCCTCTAAAATGAAGAACAAGACAATGCTGGCTGCTCCTACCACCCCATTCAATATAGTCCTCAAAACATTAGCTAGAGCAATGAGGCAAGGGAAGGAAATCAAAGGAATCATACCAATAGGAAAACGAGAAGTCAAACTATCACTGTTTGCTGATGACATGATCCTATGTCTACAAGACTCAAAAAAACTCTACCATAAGATTTCTAGAGCTTATAAATGAGTTCAGTAAAGTTGCAGGATATAAGTCGAACACTCATAAATCAATAGCTTTCCTGTACTCCAACAGTGATTCAGCTGAGTAAGAAATCAGGAAGAACATCCATTCACAATAATCTTAAAAAAATCCTGGGAATTAATCTAACAAAGGAGATAAAAGAGCTCTACAATGAAAATTAACGAATACTGAAGAAATACATGAAAATTAAAAAAAAAAGACCTTAGAAAGTGGAAAGACTTCCTATGTTCTTGGATAGGCAGAAATAATGTTGTCAAAATGGCCATGCTACCAAAAGCAATATACAGATTCAATGCAATCCCCATCAAAATACCAATGACATTCTTCACAGAATTAGAAAAAAAACACAATATTTAAATTCATTTGGAAGAATAGGAAACCCAGAATAGCAAAGCAATACTGAGCAAGAAAAGTGATGCAGAAGATGTCACAATACCTGATCTGAAATTATACTACAGAGCTACAGTAACAAAAGCAGCATATTATTTGCATCAAAATGGATATGAAGACCAATAGAACAGAAGACACAGAGACATACTCACACACAACCATCTGATACTTGACAAAAGTGCTAAAATTATGTTTTGGAGAAAAGACATTCTTTTAAACAAACAATGTTGGAAAAACTGGATAACTATATGTAGACAAATGAAACTAGATCCCTATCTCTTACCCTTCACAAAAGTCAAATTGAAATGGATTAAAGACTTTGGAATTATACCAGAAATCTTTTAACTGCTAGGAAAAAACATAGGGTCAACACTCCCTCATACAGGTACAAGTACTAACCTCCTTAACAAAATCCCCAAAGCACAAGAAATAAAACCAGGAATCAATAAGTGGAATGTCATCACTTTAAAAAGCTTCTGCACAGCAAAGGAAATGTTTAAGAGTGTGAAGGGAGCTTATAAAACAGGAGAAAATCTTTTACAGCTACTTCTCCAAAAGGGGATTAATATCCAGACTATATAAAGAATTAAAAAACCTTAACAGGACCCCCCCTCCCCAAATAAATAAATGAATGCTTAATCAACAAATTGGCCTAAGAACTAAACAAACTTCTCAAAAGAAGAAACACAAATAACCAACCAACATATGAAAGAATGTTCAACAAATATAGCAATCAGGGAAATTCAAATCAAAGCTACAATAAGATTTCATCTTACTCCAGTCAGAATGATGATGATCAAGAATACAAAGAATAGTAAATGCTGGTGAGAATATGGGAAAAGGTATAACTGTACATTGTTGGTGGGACTGCAGACTAGTGCAACCACTCTGGAAAGCAGTATTGAGAGACCTCAAAAAACTAGGGATAGAATCATCTTTAAGACCCAGTTATCCCACTCCTTGGTATTTTCCCAGAAGAATCAAAATCAGCATACTATAGTGATATGTCATCTCAATGTTTATAGCAGCACAATTCACAATAGCTAAATTATGGAATCAACCCAGGTGCCTGTCAACAGATGAATGGATTAAGAAAATGTGGTATAAATACATAATGGAGCCATAAAGAAGAATTAAAGTATGGCATTTGCTGGTAAATGGATGGAAATGGAGAACATCATGCTAAGTGCAATAAGCCAGACTTCGAAACACAAAGATCAAATGTTTTCTCACTTTTGGAAGCTAGAGTAAAATAAAGGAAAAGAGGAGAAAAGAACAGGATATCACAAGTATATGGGGAGATTAATAGTGAAGAAGGAGATTGAGAGGCAGAGAGTGGAGGGCAGAAAGTAGAGGCAATGCAGGATGAATTCTTAAAAAAATAATGTTATGTGCATATATAAATACTCCGCAGAGAATTTCACCTTTATGTATGAGTAAAAAGGACCAATCAAACGTAAATAAATAGATGAGTGAAAGGAAGTCTAGCAGAGTAGAGGAAGAAGAAAGGAGGAGGGGAGAGGGAGGCCAGAGGGAAAAGGGGAGATCATAAACTGAAATAGAATTCCATGCATGCATGATTTTATTGGGATGAACCCAACTACTATGCATAACTATCAAGCTCTAATAAAAAAATATTTCCTCTGAATTTGAGGCCATAGTTTTGCTATCTTTTAGTATTTAGTGCAACAGATGATGAATCTGATGCTGTTCTCATTCCTATGTTAGAAACCTGTTTTTTGTTAGTTGGTTTGTCTCCAGGAAGACAAACTTTTGGAACTTTCTTTTTATTCTCCAGGTTCTTAAATTTTATAAGAATAGGTTCATGTCTCCGGCTTGGCTCTTGCTTGGGCTCCCAATACAAACTCTTGTGTCTTCCTTCAGTCCTGGGAGCCTTTCTTCAATCATTTATTCTCACTGCAACTGCACAGATGAGACAAACTGGGTTTAAAAGGGCTGGCTGCAACATTAAGCTAGGAAAGTGGCGAAAAATCACACAACACAGACATAATTTCAAATCAGGGGCAGGAAGACTCTTTGACTTTAAGGGTCAGCTTCTATGCTAGAAAGTGAGCATTAGAAAGAGAGCATGAATGTACCTTTCCCCCCACATCCTCACCAACACTTACTGTTGTTTGTCTTCATAATAGCTGCCATTCTGACTGGAGTGAGATGAAATCTTAGAGTAGTTTTGATTTGCATTTCTCTAATTGCTGGAGATGATGAACATTTTTTTCATATATTTGTTGGTTGATTGTATATCATCTTCTGAGAATTGTCTGTTCAGGTCCTTGGCCCATTTATTGGTTGGGTTATTTGTTTTTTTGCTGTTTAGCTTTTTGAGTTATTTATACACCCTTGAGATTAGTGCTCTATCTGATGTGCGAGTAGTAAAAATTTGCTCCCAAGATGTAGGCTCTCTATTCACCTCACAGATTGTTTCTTTTGCTGAGAAGAAACTTTTTAGTTTAATCCCATCCCATTTATTGGTTCTTGATTTTAATTCTTGTTGCTATAGGAGTCTTATTAAGGAAGTTGGGGCCTATTCTGACATGATGAAGATTAGGGCCTTCTTTTTCTTCTATTAGACGCAGGGTCTCTGGTTTAATTCTTAGGACCTTGATCCACTTTGAGTTGAGTTTTGTACATGGTGAGAGATAGGGGTTTAATTTCATTTTGTTGCCTATGGATTTCCAGTTTTCCCAGCACCATTTGTTAAAGAGGCTATCTTTTCTCCAATGTCGGTTTTAGGCACCTTTGTCTAATATAAGGTAACTATGATTTTGTGGGTTAGTCTCAGTGTCCTCTATTCTGTACCATTGGTCTACCAGTCTATTTTGGTTGCCAAAAACATGCTGTTTTGTTACTATTGCTCTGTAGTATAGTTTGAGGTCTAGTATAGTGATGCCTCCTGCTTTACTCTTCCTGCTAAGGATTGCTTTTGCTATTCTGGGTCTCTTATTTTTCCAGTTGAATTTCATGATTGCTTTTTTTTTATTTCTATGAGAAATGCCATTGGGATTTTGATCAGAATTGCATTAAATCTGTGTAGTGCTTTTGGTAATATGGTCATTTTGATAATATTAATTCTTTCTATCCAAGAACAAGGTAGATCTTTCTTTCTTCTAAGGTCTTCAAATTGGTACAGCCAATATGGAAAGCAGTATGGAGATTCCTTGGAAAACTGAGGATGAAACCACCATTTGACCCAGCTATCCCTCTCCCCAGTCTATACCCAAAGGACTTAAAAACAGCATACTACAGGGACAAAGCCACATAAATGTTTATAGTAGCACAAGTCACAAAAGCTAAACTGTGGAACCAACCTAGATGCCCTTCAGTACATGAATGGATAAAAAAAAAATGTGGCATATATACAAAATGGAATATCACTCAGCAATAGAAGAGAATAAAATCATGGCATTTGCAGGTAAATCAATGGAGTTGGAGAAGATAATGTTAAGTGAAGTTAGTCAATCCCAAAAAACCAAATGCCAAATGTTTTCTCTGATATAAGGTGACTGACTCATAGTGGGGTAGGGAGGGGGAGCATGGGAGGAATAGAGAAACTCTAGATAGGGCAGGGGGTGGGAGGGAAAGAGAGGGAGCATGGGGCTAAAAAAAAGATGGTGGAATGATATGGACATCATTATCCAAAGTACATGTATGAAGACACGAATTGGTGTGAACATACTTTATATACAACCAGGGATATGAAAAATTGTGCTCTATATGTGTAATCAATAAAAAAAAAGAAAAAAAATATTTGGAAATGTCCCCCCCCCCAAAAAAAAAAAAAAGAGCATGAACCTGTGTTTTATTTTATAGCGGGGATGTCAGAGGCAGGGATAAGGTTTCAAGTGTGGAGTCTTACTTCCCGATTTCTTGTGGTCAGCAGATTGATTGACATCTTGGCAGGTCTCACCCATCTCAGGTGCTGTGTGGGATCTTAGGCAGAGCCAAAGGGGAAAGCTTACCTGCATCATGCTATCAGTCCCTTGACAGGGAGTTCGCAGAGCCAGGCCTATCCCCTCATTTGGCACAATAGTCCACACACACAGCCCATGAACAGACAGCTCGTGACAATTTATTTTGTTATTTTATCTTTATTTCTTCTTTACTCTTTCTTTCTGGAACTCATATCAGATGCATGTGGGTTCCTGAGGATTTATTCTCTGTGTATTCATGTTTCTTTATCTTTTTTTAAATTTTTTAAAATTTTATTTTATTTTTTTTATTGGTTGTTCAAAACATTACAAAGCTCTTGACATATCATATTTCATACATTAGATTCAAGTGGGTTATGAACTCCCATTTTTACCCCAAATACAGATTGCAGAATCACATCGGTTACACATCCACATTTTTACATAATGCCCTATTAGTAACTGTTGTATTCTGCTACCTTTCCTATCCTCTACTATTCCCCGTCCCCTCCCCTCCCATCTTCTCTCTCTACCCCATCTACTGTAATTCATTTCTCTCCTTGTTTTTTTTCCCCATTCCCCTCACAACCTCTTATATGTAATTTTGTATAACAATGAGGGTCTCCTTCCCTTTCCATGCAATTTCCCTTTTCTCTCCCTTTCACTCCCACCTCATGTCTTTTTGTTTTGATTCTATGATGTGTGATAATTTTATGTTTATCAATCTTAGTTCCCAAGAGCACTTTTTTTGCTGTTTCCCTATTTTTTTGAGGGTATATTATCCTTTCAAGCATCTCACTTTCACATTGGGTAGGCTGATTTCTTTGCTAATCTTTGTTCTACTCTTTTGGATTGTTGATGCTCATCCAGTGCTGTCAATACTTGATCATATTTATGAGTGAAAAGCAAAGTTGATAATAGAGGTAGTTAATGATAATAGAATGAATTTGACATTATTACCCTGTGTGCATATATGATTACATGACCTGTGTGATTCTACATCATGTACAACCAGATGAATGAGAAGTTATACTGTATCTATGTATGGTGTGTCAAAATACATTCTACTGTCATGTATAACTAATTAGAAAAAAAAGATAATAGAGGTATTTTTAAAAAGTACCTGATTTTTTAAAAAAATATTTTTAATTGAAAAAGTTACTCCACACTGAGACTCAAACTCTGAATGCAAAGAAGAGTATATGACAAAAATAATTCTTCTTTACTCAAATCTTTCATAAACCTTCTCAATTGTTGACCACTGTTACTGGTTTCCTTTGTCTCTTTCTGAAACATCTTTAAGTAGATACAGGAATATCCACCCCCATATACTTTTTACAAAAACTGGTAACATGGGCTGGGGATGTGGCTCAAGTGGTAGCGCGCTCGTCTGGCATGCGTGCGGCCCGGGTTCGATTCTCAGCACCACATACAAAGATGTTGTGTCCGCCAAAAACTAAAAAATAAATATTAAAAACTTCTCTCTCTCTCTTTTAAAAAAAACTGGTAACATGCTATACATGTTGTTTTACCTTTTTTTGCTAAGCAATTTATCTTATGGATATTTTGCCTGGGGGATTTTTTTTTCTTTTTTCAAATAATTGCAGAGTGTTACATTGGACCATGAAATTTATTGAACCATTTTCCTGTTGATAAGAGGCTATTTCCATCTAATTGTTTGTATTATAAACATTATTCACATCCTTGTACAGAATTCTCTTCTTGGTGTTTATTTGCAAATATATTTAAAGAGAAATTTTAAGGTCACAGGGTTTATATGTTTGAATCAAGAATTAAAAAAGAACCTAATTCATGCTATTATATTTAATTTCCTGAATATATAATACATGTTCCTTGGGCAAAACCCCAAAGGTACTAAAAGATGCAGTAAAAGTTAGATTTCTTTCACCTCTTTGTTTGACTATGAATTCACCCAACTGCCACCCTCAGTCTCCACCACCATTTCCACACCTGTGTAGGTATGTGAGTGCTTATTTCCTCTTTATGAGCTATATTTTTAGAAGGGTAGTAGCTGACTCAAAGGTTCAGGAGAACATTTCTTTTTAAAAGTGAGTAAAACCTTTTCTGTAAAAGATTTTCAACCTTGTCTACTTTTAAATTGAACCCCAGCATTGTGCTGTGAGCCAACTCCTGAGAGTCCATCCCATTTCTCCTTCCTTCATTTAAGCTGTTCCCAGCTTCACATTTCTTCTGGATGCCAAGGGGTTTTCCAGGGCCAAACAGTAAAGATTCTTGCAGTCCTATAATCTCTGTTTCTTCCTTTTAGTGTTGGAATCTATGGCAAATGACAATAATACAGAAATGACACTTTCTTTTGTTCTGTATTTGGCACTATAGAAGGTAAATGTTGCAATTAAAATTTTGTAGAACAACATAAAGAGGCAAATATTTGACAATGGAAGCGTTGTCTAGTTGGTGAAATGCTGTTTGCCTTCCTACTTTCCATTACTATTATTTTTGTTCAACTCCAGGTTTTTTGTGAGCTTTCATTCCTCCATTGGTGGATAGTCCTGTGTAGATGAGGTTTATAAGACACTCATCTACAGAGAGGTGTATTTTCCTTCTTGTAGCTCTAAAAGAGAATGGCATTAAGAAGCATAACTTTAGCATTAATAAGCTAAAAGGTAGGTAGTTTATTTTGTAAATTTTCATTGTGAGTTTTTGTAAACAATGTGGAGACTTACATTAATAAATGAAGCAAGACTGGGTAGCAAAATATTGATAGGATTTAAAAATCAGATCTGGGATTGAAAATCCTCTGTATCCCTTATAAACTGTGTGACCTTGGGAAAATCAAAATAATATTCCTGGGAATTGATTTCTCCATCTGCAAATATCCATAGGATTATTGTGTGGATTAAAGAGATAATATAAGCAAAGTACTTTATTAAGTGCTATCAGATGACATAAAATTACAGTCATAATATTAAAGTAAGAAGTGGGCAGTCTTATTAGATTCAGCAAGAATTACTTTTATTATAACCCAAATACTGCATATCATGTTGGAGTTTCAGTTTTAGAAATGTTGGATCTTTGTAATTCAATAAATGAAAAATAAATGATTCCTTTTTCATCTGCAAACAGCCTGTTGGGACCAGAGCCGGGGGTAGGAACACAGATGTGGGGGGATGAGGCCAGAAGGACTGGTGCAGCAGACTGGGAAGGGCCTGGAAGACCAGCCCAGAAGCATGGATCTTAGTTATTAGGTGTTGGAGATCTGTGGGGCTGTCACATTAGGAAGCTGATGTGGAATATACAAAGGTACCAGCAGACTTGATGAGAGAATAAACAATTCTTCAATGGCCAAAGATCCAGAAACATATCTATTTGGAAGTAACTAAAACCGGAGACCTGCTGTTCCTAATGTAGAGACACGGGTCTCTTAAAGTTTCATGGTGACCATGGCTGCTGCTTAATTTACATTTGTGGATGAGGACGTGAGCTGAACTCTCACCTTTGTATTCTGTAGGGGTTTTATAGCCTCCTAGTGCCTCCCTGCCTGCCTACCTATGCAGTAGATTCTGGCTCACCATGTGCAAGAAACTGTTTTGGAGAAGCTCAGCATATCCCTGAGTCCTCACTCAAGCGACTGAGTGATATAGGGATGTAGCTCAACAGATCTATGATAGAGGTTGCTCAGTTATTCCTGTAGGGTTACAAGAAAGGTTTGTAGGGAAGAAATGCAACATAAAGCACAATAAACTGATTGAGGAAGAGGCTGGAAGCAGGAGATTACTGAGGCCAAGTTACTTTGATTGCAGTTGTTGGAAGGTGGTAGTTGGAATGAGGTATAATTAGATAGGGAAAAGTCTGAGTAAGAATCAGCATTAGCTATCTTTACTGTGTCAAGATTTCATACTCCAATATGCGGGAGAATGGGAACACCATAATGGAAACTGAAGAAGAAGAGATTTGAGAAGTAGGGAGAAGAGAAGCGGCAGTGCCCACCAGGTATCTGGAAATGCAGAAGGAAAGTATGCAGAGTTGAAGAAACAGAAAACAGATTTGGAAGTTTTCCATTTGGAAGCCAAAATAAAAACTTTGGTGTAACCGAAGGTTCTACATGTTTTGCAAAGGAAGAAACACTTTCTTTTTACAGAGTTTGTTCAGATTATACAAAATACACTCAGAGAGAGGACGTACAACAACCTATGTTGGCTTAGCCATGCCTTTTCTTCCTGTGTGCATTTATTAGGCACCTGGGCAGGGGTTCTAAGTTCAGGTTCTTAGTGTTTTGAACAAATAATTGAGACATGAGTGGTTTGCAAGCAAAGCAAAGTTTTATTGAGAGCAAAAGTACACCCTAGGAGAGCAGAGTGGGTGAAGCTGCAAAGTAGCTCAAGGCCCTCTCTACACAGTGGAGCTCACTTTTATTGGGCTATGCTAGTTCTCCCCCTTCCTCCTTGGGTGGAATTGGGGTTGATTGACACCTCAAGTGATGGCTAAATCTGATATTATTTCTTTTCTACTGTGCATGAATAAATTTTTCTCCCTGACTGCCCAAAATGCATGGAGGGGGAGCAAGCCACAATGCTAATGATATGTTAACTAGCAAAAAGTTAACTTTAGGTCTGTTCCTTAGGCTACTGTGCATGGCCAAGACTGGGACCTTCTCTTTCAGGGTCTTTGGTTCCCCTTGCCATGTGGCCTAGCTTCTTCCCTTTAATCACAACATGGCCCGGTTTCCCCTCATAGGATGGGCTTCAGTGGGAGTGATAGGTGGGCTGAAAGTCTGGGAGTGGTTACTTTTTTGCCTTTTCTATCCCTTCCCCATGCTCCTACCTAATACATTGATATAGGGCTCTTTGTAAAACTCAGAAACTCTACTATAAATAAGTGGAGTTGCACTGTCTGGAAGAATCTGAAAGTATCAGTTTGCATTAGGTAGAACTCACCAATCTTGTGTAGTCATCCACTTACTTATCACCATGTACAGCAGTGGTGCTTAACTTGGGTACACATTAGAATTACCTGGGAGGTTTTTGAAAAATCCCAAGGTCAGACTATAACCCAGACCAATTAAGTACCTCCACTTCTCTTCTAGTGTTTTAAAAATGCATCCAAAGATCAGAAACCCTGCCAATTTTCCCTTTTTGCATGCAGAGTTCAGTTGATGCTTATTTTAAACAATGTCCTTGGGAAAGCTGCCTGTGGAGTTTTTTGTCCAGGCATCCTCTCCATGTGAACTTCCCACAAGTGAAAGGCTGTGTCACCAAGGTAGTATGGAAGGGAATGGGAGTATAGATAAAGAGGAGGAACAGCTGAGAAGGAAGTGAGAGAGGAAGGAAGGGAACAAGGAAAATACTGAAACCAGAGTTTCTCCACTTCTGCTGGCCTGTGGGGTCTGTGTTCTGCAGCCAAGAAATGTGTTGAGCCTGTTAATTGTGGGCTATGCCCTCCAGTGTTGTAGCAGACCCCATAAGCTCACTACCAAATTTTTTCTTTCTGGGTTCTTGTCTGGTGAATTTGAATAATGAAATCCACAGACCGGATGAGTGAGTATAATTTGTTCAAGTGTGATTAGAAACAGAACTCCTGCAGGGCGAGAGGGGACCCGACAGGGGTTGCAGCTTGAGTGTGCTAGTCTAGGGATTTATATAACACTTGGGTCAACACTATTGGTCCAAACTTATGATAATTAAGTTTTGGAAGAGTATTAATGCTACTGGTCCAAACTTATGCTAATCAGGGTTTGGAAAAGTACCAATGCTATTGATCCAAATTTCTGCTAATTAGTGTTTGGAAAATTCCTAACCTATCAGTTAGGCAGGCAATCCCATATAGGTCTGCTCCACTTGTGTTTTTGCTACTCTTGGAGAAGCAGGAGGTTGAGGTCATGGGATGGCAGATGCTTGGGTTCAGAGACTGTTGCTATGTAGAGATGGTTTCTGCAGTGGGAATCCTCCCTGGGCTGCTGCTGGAACACAGATTGGTGTTCCCTAGCTATACTCAATGCTGGCCCCACTGTGCCCCATCACACCTCAGGCCCACAGTGGCATAGTGGAATCCTCAGGGCCCTGGCCTGGGCTTTGCGGCAAGCGCTTGCAGCTTGTGCACCATCTGCCCAGTAGGTGGCTCTGCTGCTCCACAACCGCTTCTCCTTGAGAATTATTGGGCTGGCTCTGCGCTTGGCAGTTGGGGGACCATGTCAATATCATGTCATGGAAACCAAGAGAGGGGACTGCTAGGAGAGTGAGTAGGCCATTAGTGTCAGACATTGATGTCAATTGCTGAGGCAAGTTAGGGTTGGTAAAGATTAAGAAGTCAGAGGGTATGGCATTGGGTTTCAGTATAGTGGTCTGACCGGAAATCATCAAAAGTTTTGTGGGTGCAAAACAAGTAAGGAATAGGGCACTGAACACATGGAGGTAGCAGGAACAGACAGATGCAATACACGCCCTAGTCTTCCAGATGTGCTTTGATTGACATACACATTATTGTCCCAAATATTGTTCAAATATTTAAAAAAAAATTGATTTTAAACATTTTAAATTTGGGAGGTTCATTTAAAACATAAGATTTGATTTCTCTTGAAAAACTAGGAGATCTGGTGACACTGGAATTTCATTCCATCTTTTCTTTTGGTACCAGGGATTGAACTCAGGGGCACTTAACCACTGAGCCATATCCGTATCCCTTTTTATTTTTTATTTAGTGAAAGGGTCTTGTTGAGTTGCTTAGGGCCTTGCTAAGTTGCTGAGGCTGGCTTTGAACTCAGGATCCTC
Organism: Marmota flaviventris; assembly: GCF_047511675.1. Taxonomy (NCBI): domain Eukaryota; kingdom Metazoa; phylum Chordata; class Mammalia; order Rodentia; family Sciuridae; genus Marmota; species Marmota flaviventris. The sequence goes on from NC_092503.1 coordinate 58,175,986, forward strand.
ATGCCTCAGCCTCCCAAGCCTCTGGGATTATAGGAATGTGTCTCCAAGCCCCATCTTTCATTCCCTCTTGGCAACACTATGTTATCTTCTCCAGGAATGGTGTGCTTTCTCTCCATTCACAACATAGGCTCCAACCCCAGTAGTTACCCTGTAAACCCAGCCCACTTCCCTCATTCACATGGTCTCCTTGGCTTCTGAAGGCACACAAATTTCGGACTTTAATTGATCCAAATGTCTGGTGATTTGTCAGGGAAAGACAAAAGAGATGCCCCGATCAACCTTTGCAGGAGAGGGGTGACAGGCAGCGGGAAGATGGAATAAAAGAAAAGCTTCTCAAAGTTAATCTGGGATAGAAGGACCCAAAGTGGTGAAGTAAAAGAAAATGCATAAAGACAGATTTTTTGGGGGGAGGAGAGGAGGAAAGATCAGAGCCCGTTAGATTCAACAAACAAAGGTTATCACAATGGAAGTAGGTAGAAAAAGTGGCACTGGGATCTGAGCAATAGGGAGATTTAGAACAACCATAATGGGAACTAACAAAAAGAAAATTTAAACTTAGGAGTGGGAAGGTGGGGAGAACTGGCCCTGAAGAGTAATGAGTACTTAAGGATTTCTGATGACTTATTTAGAAAGAGCTTTTCCTCATTTATTTGGAAATGATGGTTTTAAAAGTAGAAAATTATATTTTGTAGCTCTTAGAGTCATCTTACATTATTTTAAAACCAGTCTTTTTCAAATATTTAATTTCAAGGGCATTAAGGAATAAGTCCCATAAGAGCCATTAGTAGCATAATAAAGCTTGACTTTCATTTGATTGTATGTTGCAAAGTTTCTGTTCCATTATTTTTTCAATGGGAGTACTATTTTCATTAAATCATGTAAAGGAATGGTTTAAAAGCACTTCTGCCAAAATATTCAAATGTTGTGTTTCAATGCCAATATTTGTGTTTGACTGAACCCTTTCAGATAACATAAAAGCAATTTGTTTTTATTGAATGGAACAAATGTTTGTTTGTTTCTTAGGGAAATTTTTTTTGTTGTTATTCAGGTCTGCTTATTTTTAGAGATGGAAGGCATTATATGAGCTGAAATGATGTTGCATTGAAATTATCCTCCATCAATTTGTTTTACATCACTTATTTTTAATTGATGCTGGCAGCTCCTGGGTTGCTCAAGGGTAAATTTGTTCTGCTGATTTAAGTATTTGGAGATTGTTACATGAAGTCTGGAGAGCATTACAAATCCTGAGTGTATTTGAGAAGGCTAAGCCTTATAGAAAAACAGGAGGGTGAAAAATATAGTTTTATGGAGAACTTTATGATTTAGGGAGGAGATTGATTTTCATAGTAAAAGTTTACACCTCTCTTTTTTACTTCTCAGAATGATGTTACATATATAACTGGATCACTTAATTTTCTTCAAGGTGGGAAATCTTTCTATGACTTTTAAGACAATCTCACAAATGGTAATTAAATGATATAATTTGGGGGATGTTGGCTCTTGGGACTTGAAGGGGCTAATTTGTTCATTCCAGTTGCCCTCTGAGTTCTGAATCAACTGAGAAATGGATATAAGAAACAGACACGCAGAATAGAATACAGAAATAGACATAGGAAATTTTAGTATGGATAAAACTAGAGAATGTGCTTTGATGTTCGATTAAAATGGACTTTCTATTCTCCTCCATATGTTTAACTGGTGGAACCTTCATGGGAAATGGGTTGAGTTTCAGAGTGATATTTCCCTAGCCATCTTCCTGAAGACTTGGCCCAAGCTACTGGGCTCAGAGAATCCACAAGTGAGGCCACTGAGGTAGAGCAGTCATGAACCCACTGATGCACTCACCAGGGAAAAGTGGGCAATGGACGTTAGGCTCTCAGCTCAACATGGAACTGCTTCTCCTTTGAGGAGCCAGTGAATCAGGTCCTGATTCTTACAGTGTCTAGGCAATGTTTCTGGTAGAGAAGAAGTTCTTATTTTATGAGCCAGGAAGAATGTGAAGATGTGAACAGAAGGTTCCATTTATACACTAGGAACTCCTACATATCTCCAACTAAGTGCCATACTGCGCAAAGTTTTATAATTAGAGATTAATTGCTCTGGGCCAAATATTCCTTTTTTTTTTTTTGTTCCTGTGATTCATTTAAAATTAGTTTGATGGATGGAGAAAGACAGTCATATCTGAAGTCAGAGGCAACACATTCTGGGTCATGTAGCTCTTTTACATGTCGGGGAGGATAAGGTAGCCCCAGACATTCCTGGCTCCTTTCTCCTTTGTTCCTCCGGCTCTTCTTTTCTACTCCCTTTTGGCTGTCGATGCTGAGGCAGCTCACAAACCCACTGTCTTTTGTGGCCCCTTCTCCGGCCCCAAACTCATTTCTGTGTGTTAGTACCTGGGTCATTTTGTGGTGAAGCTTTTTATTCTTGCTCTTATTGAATAAAAGTTGCTCATGATTATTAAATAAAAAGGCAAAAATGTTTTTTCTGCTTTTGCCTTTTCCCGCCCCCCCTGTGTTGGGAACAAGTTCTGGTTTGAATGGAAAGCATGAGCTCCTGGGACTGTGGGAAAATAAAGGTCACTTTACAGATTGATCTGTTGCCAAAATTTTATTTGCCTAAATGTGATGTGGTGGCTACACAAATGATGGTCATCTAAACTCGAACTTACACTGTTTTCCCAGCAAGCCTCCTAGCTTCAGAACTGCCCTCCTCCAAGTCCACTTCCACTGTCCACTAGAAAAGAGATACAAAATTATATGGAAGTTCAGTAAAGGGCAATCCCAAAAGTTGGGAGAGTGGTTACCTTGGGGTGAGTGGGTGGGGATAGGCAGGGATGGAATTTGGGAAGGCCTTATGGGGCCATTCAAGGGACTAGTATGAGTGTGTATGTGTGTGTGTGTGTGTGTGTGTATTTTTTAAACTGGTAAATATTTTTAAAATGAATGGGAAGTACACACATTTTATTGATATTCTTTTCTTCACAAATATTATTTGTATATTTTATAAATTTTTTAAACATAAAATAAACATTTGATAGTTTAAAATTATAAAAACTAACTAAAATCCAGATCATTTTTCTTCTTGGTCTCTGAAGCCTCTTAAGAACTCCCTGATTAATAAGGATATTCTTAACATACAAGGTTGTCTTAGTAATACTCTGATAACAAGTGACAGGAATCCTACTCAAATTATTTCAACCTTCCCCCTCCCCAAGAGAAGGAGAAAAGGAAAAAAGAATTTGTTGGCTTTTGTAACAAGGAGGGACAGGTGCACAGTTAATTTTGGGTCTGGCCACACTCAGGAGCTCAAATGGTGATGGCAGTTCTCCGTGTTCTGTTGTTCTCAGCTGTTTCTCTTTACTTTGGCTTCAGACTCTCTTACTATACAAATGAGTTCCTCCACCTGGCCAGGGGAGGATGATCACATGCAGCCTGCTCATATTGTCTTCCTAACTTAGGGTCCTACCAGGAAATAAAGCAACCTTCCTGATAGACACATCTTACCATTCATTTTTATGTTGTGCAATGCCAGTTTTTCCATGTGAATATGAGAACATTTAATTTATACACAGAATCACCAAAATCACACAATTTTTGCTTTATATATGCCCACATATTCTATTCTTATTAGAAGAGTGGAAACAGTACACAAATCTAAGTTGTCTGTTCACATTTCACTTCTTTTCTTCTTTTGGTATTGGGGATTGAACTCAGAGGCATTGAACCATTGAGCTACATTCCCAGACTTTTTAAATTTTAAGGCAAGCTTTTGCTAAGTTGCTGAGTATCTACATTGCTGAGGCTGGCCTCCACTTTGTGATCCTCCTACCTCAGCCTCTGAGTCATGGAAGTACAGGTGTGCATCATGATGCCTGGCTCCACTTCACTACTTACTTCACTCAATTCTACCAACGCTCTTCAGCTTGCTGGTGAGTAAGGAAGAACTGACTGGAAAAGCAACTGGGTAATCCTATCTTTCCCTTTTCTTCCATGTCACCATTTTTGGCAAGTTTGTTTAATATAAGGACGTAACATGAATAAGAAAGAATATGATAAAGTTATTTGATCTTATTTTTAAAAACATTATTGCCTTCATTCTTCATGACCTCTTGGGACTGTCATCTCTGCCTCCCCCCATTTATTCAGTTTTTGATGGAACACACTTAATTTCTACTTACTCTGAGCTTTGTGGAACTGCCACAAAAAGTGGATCTCAATATGGAAAGCAGTATGGAGATTCCTTGGAAAACTGGGAATGGAACCACCATTTGACCTAGCTATCCCACTCCCAAAGGACTTAAATACAGCATACTACGGGGACACAGCCACATCAATATTTATAGAAGCACAATTCACAATAGCTAAACTGTGGAACCAACCTAGATGCCTTTCAGTAGATGAATGGATAAAGGAAATGTGCTATATATACACAATGGAATATTATTCAGCATTAAAAGAGAATAAAATTATGGCATTTGCAGGTAAATGGATGGGGTTGGAGAAGATAACCCTAAGTAAAATTAGCCAGTCCCCCAAAACCAAATGCCAAATGTTTTCTCTGATTTAAGGATGCTGATTCATAATGTGGTTGGTGGGGGCATGGGAGGATTAGATGAACTCTAGATAGGGCAAAGGGGAGAGAGGGGAAGAGAGTGGGCATGGGTGTAGAAAAGATGGTAGAATGTGATGGATATCATTACCCTAAGTACGTGTATGAAGACATGAATGGTGTGAAAATACTTTGTGTACAACCAGTGACTTGAAAAATTGTGCTCTATATGTGCACAATTTTTGTAGTGCATTGTATTGTAGAATTGTAGTGCATTCTGCTGTCATATATAACAAATTAAAAAAAAAAGTTGATCTCTCGGGATGCTGTATGCAAGGTGCATCACAAATGCTGAATTGTAGTGGAGTGGGCCTTCCCTCTGCCCATGTGCTTGCCTCTTGTCTGATTGGACTTCACTTACAAAACACTACTTCAAAGATGAAGTTATTAAACATTAAAAAAAAAAATGGCAGCAGCAGAGTTTTAAACCAAGCCCAGGACCATTCTAAGGACAGGAATGTTGAAATCAACAGGTCATGTGCATGAAACTGGGCCTGTTGATAACCCTTAGGGGGATTCTGATTGTCCCAGGGTGGGCCGTTCATCTGCCCTTGAGCCTATCACATGGTTCAGGTGTCTGGAGCACTCTGACAGCAGAGGCCTGGCTTCCTTGTCCACCACTGAGGCTGGAAGTAGAGCGTCTTCGCATCACCACCAGGAGGAGTAGGGGAGAACTTCCACAAAAGAGCTAGCAATGGTCAAACTATGTTTAATGTAGGGAGCATTCCATCTTCCCTCTTCCTGCCCTTTCCTTTTATTTCTTGCTGGTATTTTAATCCTCAAACATTCCCCATGATGGTTTCAGGGACCTTTTCTTCAACCATTCCTAGGACTTCTAGGTTCTTGCAGGTTTGTGCACCTGCACTTTTTTTTTCTTTCTTGAAACATGTTTCCTTTTCTCCTGGAAAACTTTTACTCATTCATTAGCACTCAGTTTAAATTCATGTTTTCTGGCAGAATAGTTGGACTTTGAACATTGACAGTTACTTTTTTTTTTTTTGAGTCTCTGCACTTATTACTTGTATTCCAAAGTATTTTTTTTGGGGGGGGCTACTTTCCTCCCAGATTCTGGGTTCCTTGAGAGGAGGTATGGTGTCTTATGCTTTTCTTCAGTGTTCAGTGTAAAACAATTGCCTATTATGTTATAAACTCAGGATATGTGACTATTGAATAAAGAAATGAAAACTAGTGTTATAAAATAGTGTTTTTTCACTGCCTTATCTAATACTAATCTTGTACCCCCAAAGGATGTTTTTATAAGTGAATCCTACATTCAGGATATCATAGGATTCTTTCTCAAGCACTGTGCTCTCTGCTGCTGAATAAACTGAAGCATCTTTTGGTTAAAACTCTGAAAGGAAACCAATTAAATGCTAAACTCAGGAAAGTAATATTTCAAATTCTGTTAAATTTCCCAGACCCTGTTTCCTAAGATGAAGCACCCTGTCTCAGGGCCAGTTCTTGGATACCAGATAAAGAATCAAGATGAGAGCTATCTGTGGAGATACAGCACTGTTGTTTCCCACCTTGCCTGCTGGCCAGATCAGCCTGGTACTTGGGGACTCAGGAGCTACACATGTTATGAATATGAGCCAGGCTATTTCTCACCTTTTGTCTCAATGTTCATCCTCAGATAATTCTGCATTTCCCCAGTGCTGTCTGGGGGTGTGGGAAAGCAAACAATATGATCCTGTACTTACCTTGAGATCCTCTTTCCCAACACTGCATTTTTAGAAGCTCCATTCCAGCACACGTCAGATTAAAGGACTGTTGCTCAAAATTCTGCCTTTGCAAAATGTGCTACAGGGAAAGAGCAGCCATTGCACAATGCAAGCAATTTAGTCATCGTGGAAAGAGGGGTAAGCGGAGAGTCTGAAGTCCTTCTGAAACTAAAATGTGTAATTCCTAGGTCACAACAGGAAGAATAAAAGTGGGACTAAAGTATATAAGAAAAAAAGAGGTGAAACCAAATCAAAAAGTCATAAAAATCAATCCAAAAGAATCAATGAGTTATTCATAAGATAACTAGAATGTGTGAATTAGGCTGAAGAGTAAAAAACAGAAAGTATCATTACAGTTGAGAAGTTTGAGAGGAAACCTTTCATTGTTATAACATCTCTGTTGTGCTTAGCAAAATCTTGATCCATTCCGTGTTACCAGACTTTAGCTTTAATCTTTCAATCTTGGTTTTCTCCCAGGAAGCGCTATGTATCGTTTTATACTGTTCTACCTAAAATATTGTTTTCTCTGGATAAATCATACTACACCTGTTATTTGCAAGTTGACATCACATTAAAGTGCAGAAATAGCTTCCCTGTTTGAATCTATTTTCTATGACTCCATAATGATAAAAAACAAGTGGATTAAAAAACCTTAAATAGAAGCCCAGAATGGTATTTATAATTAAAAGACTACTGAAATTTAAATAACATATAAGAACGAGCGAGTCATGTGTCATCTCCCATATTTCTAATCCTAGATACATTTTTGCCAGTTTATTGATTCTTAAAATGTTCACTATCCATCATACTTATGAGAATACTGTAAACCATGATTTATGTACTCTGTGAACATTATGTTTGATAGTTTAGCTCAGGATGCTATACCATCACAGAAAATTAATCACTTAAGTTAATATGGAATTGAGATATATGGTTAGGATATTTAAAAACTCTCTGTCTCAAATCATTATCTGGTAATTTTTCTAAGTCCTGAAAGGAGATGAATTCCTTATCAGCTAATGACATCTGATTTTAGGTCATCCTGTAACTAACAGCCCCTAACGAGAGAAAGTCCACTAAAGAAGGCTGTTATAAAGGGCAAAAGAATGAATTTGACAAAAAAAATTATAAGTACCAGAAAAAATAGGCTGTAAATTGCTAGTAATGAATAGGTTGTTTTCCTCTTACATGGCAACAGTAATCTATCACTTCCCACGCCCTTCTCATATGAAGGAGCCTAATTGGCCTTGGACATAACATCTACTAAATGTAGTGTCAGAATAACAGGTGGTTAGAAATGTGTTAAACTGCACACTAATTAAATTGATGTCCATGAATTTTTAAAACTTTAAAACATTATTAAATGTTCGCATACATTTGAAACAATGTGTGTCTTTATTTGCAAAGTGGAGGTACTCCAAATCCATCCAATGGAAAACTGTCATTGACTTAAATTGAGAATTAAAGTAAAACCCATTTTTAATATTTTGATAGCTCATAACCAGAAAAAGAAAGAGGATTCTTAGGGGGAAAATGTTTAGGTGAGCAACTGAATGCTCAAAGGCTTTTCATAACCATATGCATGTGAAGTACATACAAGTTGAATCAAGCAAATGTTATAACATCGTTATATTAAATTTAGCATATACATGAACAATAATAATGCAACAAAGGCTTTCTACTCCCAAGTTTGACCATCATTTAGCTTAGTTTTTGTTTTAGACTTCTATAATTCAAATAATTTTTTTTTTCATATAACCATATACAAGTACTTGCTACTGCATAGGATTGTTTTCTTTCAGAAGATACTTTGAATAGGCAGGTAAATTCCTCGACCCACTTTGTTATGAATATACAGTGCTGGTTCCCAGATAGATTGATACTAATAGGCAAAAGAGTTTTGTACTCTATTGATTTTATAAAAACACCTGGTAAAGCAAAGTTAAACATTTTTTTTAACATATAATTTCTTAAAGCCTATTATGTGACTGACGCACATGGTGACTCTCTGAGAGAGGGAGGTACAGTACTTAGCATTGCCCCAAATATCCTGGATATGACAGTGGAATCCTTGACTATAATATGGAGGAATATATTGCTCTAAACCAATTCCCTGTTTGTGAAGATCATTGTTTTCCTCAGATGGGGGTTAGAAGCTGAGCTTGGAATAAGAAAAGAAACTCATCTATTAATCCAGGTCAAAGGATGCCCCCCAACTCTGGAGTCTTAAATGTTTTCTCCACGCATAGGATGGACCTTGGAAAGAATGGATGATACAGATTTGTATTCTGAATGGCACAATTAGGAGTGGAAGAGGCTGGGTGAGGCGAGTAGGGGAACTTCCTCCATGTCACATTTTGAGTCATTTTTCAGTTTCATTGATTATTTTATAGTATTTACATGCACTGCCTAATTTTTATGCTAATCTATTGATTAATAATTTACTCATCAATTAATGGATGCTGAGAGCAAACCAGGGTCTGATCCTAACGGAGAAACTGAAGGACAATTCCTTTGGTTTCAGGAGGTTGAAGAGTAGCTTCTTGAATGGTTTTTCACTTGGTCTCTGGGATTTTCGTGTGCCATATTAGAGCTCTCTCACCTGATCATATCACCTAGACATATTTTGAAGTGCTCTTAGTTAATTGCTACCCATTTTGTACCCTAAGATCTTAAATATTTCCTGTTTCTCAAATATTATTCCATCCCTACTGACGTATTTGTGGCACTAATTTGTGTCATTGTAGTATATCTAAGCACTTCTCCCATCATGGCCCTCTGAAGTACCCTACCAAGAGCTGCTGTCCTCAGGTCAGGAGTGCATCACCGAGAGAATTTAAAGGCAAGAGTAAAACAGGTTGTTCTGCTTTTTATTGTCATCATGCTCCAGTGATTCTAAAAAATTCCAGTAATAAAAATACTTCTACCTGCAGGGGGAGATGGTTTCCCTGCTTCCTAGGGACTCTCTATTAGAAACTTGTACTGGAAAAACGAAATCTAATTTATTTTTGTGTTTTATGCTTTATTCTTGTATCAATCAATTTAATTTCTCTTATGGTAAAATGGAATTATTTAAAATTAAGACTCTTACCTACAAAAATCTAAACCCAGTTTCTCCTTGTACAGTCTCTTCTTGGTGATAGAAGGAAAAATTCCTATGTGATAAAAAGTATGAGGCTTAATATACATTAAATCCTGAGCTTTTTTCTTTTTGTTTGTTTTGAGAGGCAGCCTCATATAGTAGAGTTTACTCTTCAATGTAAAGAGCTTAATTTCAGTGATGCCCTAAAACAAACCAGGTGACCTCAGGGCATTACATCTCTGGGCCTCAGTTTTCCTCTTTTAAAGTCAGATTGATGTACTTAAAGGGTATTAATGAAGAAACTAGTCAGATTACTTAATGGTCAACTGATTATGCCAAGTTAAAAGGCGATTTTTAAAACCCAAACTTAAGAAGTAATAATTGATTATATAGCCTTTGAAGTCTTGTCCACTTTCAGAAAAATAAAGATTTAAGTTCTACCAACTCCTAAATACTAAACTTTGGGCATTTAGAGATGGTCTCTACAGATTTCTAGAACTCTTAAGTGGAAAGAGAAGGAATTTTGGAAATGATCTGGAAATGCTCTTGTAGACATTAGGTCACCCCCTGTAGCCCTAAGGCATGATGTTGGCAGATGGCAAATGCTTGAGCATCAGGCTGAAATTAGGTTGCTCTGAGGATTTTGCTACCCTTGCTGGCCTCTGTTCCTTGTCTCATCATTTGCTTTAAAGAAGTTTCTCCCAGATCTCCTCTTACCTTGGAAACTTTTACAGTATATAAAAACAATTGGATTCCTTGGTGGGCACAGCTGAATCTTCCCAGTTTTCCCCTGGCAGGATGTTTTAGACATATTTGAAAAGTTCCACGGATGTCTTTTTTTTTCAGGGATCCAGAAGGCTGTTTTTATTCATTCATAAAAACAAAACTTGCTTAGCTAGTGCTAACATCATTATAGGGGCTGGAATGCAGCAGGGAACAAGTTCTCTGCCTTCGAGGAACTTGCCTTCTCTTTATGGGATGGGTGTAGTAGAGAACAGATGGAGCCAAGATGTGCAGATGTATTTTTGAGATGCATTTAGAGTCCAGGCACAATACCCTTTTTATTCTAAACATGGAGTGCAGCAACGTAAGAATAATGTACTTTCAGGGGTCAACAAGTTCATATGGCATAAGAGCAATATACTTTTAGGGGTCAGAAGTTCCCACAAACATTTCCAGATGTCAATTAGACCTTATAGTTTTGACTTAACTGAGTGGCCTGTCTACCTTTCAGGTCAGGCCAATCCAAACTCCCTGGGCCTGGCCCTCATCACTTTCCCCAAACCAATCATTCAGAGGCTTCACTTCATTTTCTTTATCCGTGCTTCCCAAACCTGGCCATGTCTCAGAATCATGTAGGAGATCACTCTAAATATCAGTTAAAATATATTTTATAAATATATATGTGTATTACATACACGATATATACATAAATACTCTCTTAGGCTTGTAGAATTGAAATTTCTAGAAAACAGGGACCTGGGAAGTGCAGGATTCACCATGCTCCAGGCGATTCTGATTAAGCTGGTTGGCCTCATTCTCAAACCAGATTTTAGGAGCCATTCACTACCAGATTACTTTTTTTTTTTAAGTACATCTTTATTATTATTATTATTTTTTAAATTTATGTGGTGCTGAGGATCGAACCCAGGGCCTCACACATGCAAGGCAAGTACTCTGCCATTAAGCCACAACCCCCGCCCCAGATTACTCTTTTTAATGCAAGGATTTCTCCAACTTTCTTTTCCACATGTTCAGAACTTTCCATTATATAGCACTGGGCCATTGAGGACCTGGCCTACCTTTCTAGTTCCATCTTTCCTTGCATCCTTGCTGGTCTTGTCTACTTCAGTCCAACCCACTTATGACGGCTCCTTAGAAAACATCTGCATTCTCTGTTTTTTTTTTTTAAAGTCTGTATTATTTTATGCTTGCTTAAGTCCAACCTGTGATACAAGAACCTTGCACTGCAACAACCTGAGCATTGTCCTTTCTGAATTCCCTAACCTTTATCATTTGGGTCTAACTTGCCACTTGTGTTATAGTAATTTGTGACCATGGAGTCTAGTTCAAATCTTAGGAGGGCTTACTGAGTGACTGGTACACATGACACGTCATTTACAGCATTTCACTCATGATAAAAGGGTAAAGAACATTTACAACTACTCCTGAGAAACTAATGCTGCTATTTTGTATTTCAGAAGATGCTTTGCAAACTCAGCAAAGACATGCCTGTCTTATTCACTAGAACAATGTTCAGTGCCCTGACATAAAGTCTATAATTATTGGTTGAACTAAGTTAGGAAAAAGCCTGTAGTATCATCTCAAAATCTTTGGTGTTGCTTTTTATTAATTGCTGGGTGTCTGCACTAGGGAGAGTTTGAAGGTTTTCTTTCCACTCTTGTGTTCTTGTCATTTCTTTTTTATCACATGGTAAGATTTGAAGCTGCCCACTGGACTCCATGCCTGGTTCCTGTCCCAGAATGAAGCTGTTTGTCTTGACTTTAGAAGGTAAGTAGAGTAACCTGAATTACCCCATTATTAATGTATAAAACTAGAGGCTACCCCACAGTGGGCATTCTACCAACTCACAAAACTCACTGTGCTCCATAAAACTTGATCTTGTGGCTATCTGGGCTTGTTTATTGTTATGGGATTTAGGGCTACTTTGAGGATCTGACCCAGATTCACTAGAGGAATTTCTGTTTTATATTCTTTTTAAGCACACTGAAAAATTCTTCTGATTTTAATTTTGCTCATGTCTTACAATGTGTTCTATCTTCATTGGATATGAGTTTTCTGATAACTATCAGAAATAGGGCCTATTATGCTTGAACATTCCATCAATTCTCACAGTAAACTCTGTAAAAAAAAAACACACACGTGCAAAGCAGTAGCTTACAAATTTTGAAAAGCATCTGTCTGCTGCCAATTTTGCAGTTCTAAGTATTCTTGGGTAACACACATGTCTGTGTGAACAGCAGCCAAACTTTGCTTACTTTAGTGTCGATATTTACCAGAAGCTGAAAAGTGTCCTTTGACATTTATTGCATGTTTACTGAAACATACAATGAATACAGTTTGATTTTAAATGGAGCATTGAGATTCAGGCTCTTTTACCTAGAGCTGAAAGCGTAGACCCTAATGTCTTGACTAGCACCAACTGAAAGTTTCATTCATTAATTTATCCAATAATTATTTTTTAAACAGCTTCCTTGGTTAGATACCATGGGAGGATCTGAGGTATAAAGATGAAACAAGGTGGGTATCTCAATGAAGGTGCAGCTTATTTAGATAGACAGACCCTAAGTGGAGACACTATTGTGATAATGGTATAAAGTAAAAATCTAGTGTAGAGAGAATATAGAGAGACCCAACTTCATCCAAGACAGTAAGTTGCAGGAACAGTAGCAGTGGAAAGTGTTCAGAAAAGCCTCCCAGAAGAGGAGTTATTTACTCTAAAGCCTGGAAAAGAAGTGGGAGATAGTAAGGTGAAGAGAGGAGTTGTCAAGTTCACAAATCTTATAAGAACAGTGAATGTTCATAAAGCTCATTCTTATGAAAAAGTCTCAGTGATGCTTGATTAATTCTACTGTTCTGTCACCCATACTAGACAAGGACTGTATGATCTGCAATACCTGGTTAAAACAACTAAGTTATGAAGTATCCAAATGCTGCTAAGGAAAATTTGAATGTCAGGAGATGAAGCCGAGATTGTAAATGTTTGCAAGTAAAAAACTACCTGTTATAGACATCTCAAGACACTCATAATCCATTCTGATAATCAGTCCCTTATGCCAAATAGAAGAAAGTTTTCTTTGATATATTTCTTAACGTAGTAACATTTTAACATTATGGATCAAGTTGTACCTAATATATTACCCAGTTATAAGGAAATGCTTAGAATCTTGGGTGTTTAACAAGTAACTATTGCGCTGTCCATATGTCCACAATACTGAGAGAAAGCAATATAGAAAGAAGGAAAGTCAGGCATAGAGAAGAAGAATCAGACAGAAAGACAGAAACTAAGCAAAGTGAGTAAATTTAATGAGCTATTTTATGAGAAATGTGTTTTAAATCAAGTAATATCATTTTTCATTCTCCTTCAGAAAGTTATATGCTCATTAAGAATTAGAATCATTTTATATGATGAGAACAATAAAGATAATGCTGACTGGAAAATAGTATATGATTTTCTCTATCCCTCAATTTGGAGCCACTAGTTCTTGAGGTGAATCCAAAACATGGTTCCTATTTGAAATTCACTTGTGTTTTCTTGCTAATTATGGATGCTGTACCAGGCTTAAGGGCCGACAAGGGACAGGAAACTAGCCTTGCAGTTGCGGTCAGATGTCGACTGGGGCTGCTGTCTCCTGAGCTAGCCACTTGACTTATATTATTGAATTTAATTCTAACAGCAACTTCTTTTTACGTGTGGGAAAACCAAGGCTCAGAGAGATTAACTAATTTGCTGAAGTATTTGAGCCAGGATTCAAATGAAGTCCAAAGCCCATTTTATTTCTTCTAAATTAAAGAAAAAAAAAGCCCCTCCCCCCTGAGAAAGAATGTCTGATTTTCTTTATTATTCTGGATTAGTGGCTGTCTATAAAATTCTGAAAGGTCTCATAAAGGTAAACTTACATCTGGTGTGTGGTTCAAAGAGAATTTTCTTAACTAGATGGTAAAATGTTTCTTCAAAGAGTTGTGCATAGAAACAGAACTTGGATTGCTAATGACTTTCTTGTTCACATATACTTCTAACATTAACAATTTTTTACTTTCTTTAATTGCATTTATAAGTATTTCTATTCTACAAAATTAGAAATACACAAGAACACAAAGAAAAATGAAGAGCCAAAAATGACATCCCACAAGGACAACTGTTTTATTAAAATGATTGTAACATTTTCTTGTAGCCTATTTCCTTTGAATATATATTCCCAAACATATATTTTTACCACATATACAATCTTGCATTGTTTTTAACTTAACACTATAGTAAAAGGCTTTTTATGTCTTAATAAACGCTGGTCATAAAGATCATTTTAACATGTGTATATTATCTCATTGTGTAACTTAGGAACAAGTATGTGAAATATTCACTTAGTAAGTCAATCATTATGACTCATGTTTAGAATCATTAGAGGCAACACATAGTATAGTAGGATTAAGTCTTTTCTTCTAGTGAAAAATCTTCTAAAATAATAAATTTCCTCCAGATTAAGACATTTGCCAAATGAGGTAAATCCACAGTAAATCTCTCAGTCAGAATGTGTTTCTTCCAGACTTTTGGAGAAAATTTTGATCTGAGTCTTTAAACTTTATTGTGATTTAAGACAAAGCATTGCTTACCTTTTTTGCTCTTTAAAAAAATATATTTGGTAGGAAAGTTTTTATTTTTTGATTTTCAGTTGCATAAAGCAAGTAATTCAAAAATTATTGAAAGTAATAAGCATATCCCTTTTCTTGACTTTTAATCAAATATTTTATCCAGGAAAACCTAAAACATTAAGGTTATATGTGTGTGTGTGTGTGTGTGTGTGTATAATATATATATAGCATGTATATAATATATAGCATGTATATAATATATAGCATGTATATAATATATAGCATATAATAATTAGCATGAGGTCAAATTTCGGTTCTGCCACATAGGCATTGTGTGAATTTGAGCAAGTTACTCAAATTAGACCTCATTTTCTTGGCTTTAATATAGGCATAATAAAATTATCTACCTTAGAGGCCATCTGTGAGGATTAATTGCATTATAGTCATCCTTTGGTATCCATGGGGGATTGGTTCCAGAAACTCCAGTAGGTACCAAAATTTGTAGATGTCCTTTATACAAAATGAGTACATCATCTCTAAGTTATTTATAATACTTCATACAATGCCAATGCTATGTTAATAGTTGCTATGCTATATTATTTAGGGAATAATGACAAAAATCTGCATATGTTCAGTACAGATGCAATTTTTCCCCCCAATATTTTCAATCTGTAGTTGGTTGACTCTTAGAGCATGGAACCCATGAATATACAGAAAGCTACTGTAAAACATGTACAGCATTTAGAAAGTGCCTGGTATACCATGAGTGATCACTAAATGTCAGCTATTATTGTTATCATGCCTTTATCTTTCTAGTGATCAAGATTTTTTAAACCAGATTTTTGGTTAAAACATGCTATCTTCAGATTAAGAGCCCATCGCCATGGGAGGCAAAGGTGAGAACATCACCTGAAGACAATGATTATGCCAGTCTGGTTAGAGTGGAGGTTTACTACAGGGAAGGCGGGGTACAAACTGGCAAATGTAGATTGATGGTAGTTCACAAAAAGCCTTGAAGGCTTCGATAGTCATTGGATTCTATTCTTCAGATTCCAGAGAGTTTACAGGATGAAAGAAGGACATCAATCTAAAGAACTCAAGGGTATAAATCACCAAGTTGCTTATACCACAAGTCTCCCACTTCTTGAGGTTTTAAGTTTAATTCATTTCTTTCTCAGTTGGTGTATAAGGAGGGCATTGTCTTCACATTTCTACTAAAACCCACGTCTCCTGGTTGTTGAAGGAGAGTTTTTGGGCAGATATCCCAGAATCTTCTGCAATCCTTAATCACTATGAGCAGATGGCTGCTGCTTCTGTTCCTGTAGTGTTGACCTTGGGCTTCAATGCTGTTTTGAGTGATAATTCTATTCTTTGGGATCTCAAAAAAAAAAAAAAAAAAAAAAAAAAAAGAGATTTGGCTGTTATAGAAGCATGATTATGCAGGTTATAATCTTTAATCCCTTAACTATAATAAACTCTTATGAAGAGTTATTTGCTAGGCTTTATGGACTACATATTCATGCAAACCAGATGCTCTTTTTTACATTGTCAGAGTCCCTGAGAGTTGTGCCTAGCAGTAAGTGGCTGCCTTAGTCTAAAAGGTTAATTATTTTATCAGCTAAAGAGGTTCTCAAGAATCTTCCAGAGTAGAAATGACTATAACAACATTTCTGAATAATAAGGAGAAACATTTCCATTAATAAAAGAGTGAAAGAACTGGGAGGCAATTGCAATGAGGTTAAAGGGTAAGAACAAAATACCAGAAGGAAGTAGTTAATCGAAAGGCTATCTAATTTTTATTATGCTTCACAAATACACTCTGTGGAGATTTTATGTACCATCTTAGACAGAAGATGGCAGAAATTAATTATATCCAGCTCTGTATTTCCACAACTTGTTTATGCCATCATTTTAGCATTTTGTATATATACATGCAAACATACAATTATATACATAGTTATTATATATAACTAGTTATATATAACATATAGAATTATATATATGAATTAAGATAAATAAATGTAACTTTATGTATATATGTTTAACTATATTCATATATAGTTATATATAATTATATGTGCATATCTGTCTATATATATTTTTTGCAGTACTGGGCAATTAAACCAAAGCCTCGTGCATGCTAGGCAAGTGCTGTACCATTGAGCCACATTCCTGGATTTTTATATCATATTGTGATTAATAAAGTTATATTTGTTTTTCTCACTAGGCTGTTGCTCCTTGATGATGGGGATTAGCTCTCTCTCTTCTGGTCCCCTTAATCTTACATAGGCATGGCACATAGTATATGGTTAGTAAACGTTAGATTTGATTCTTGTTGAATGAGAATCTGTGTTCAAAAAAGTCAGCGTAAAATAATAGATGATTGCCACCAATCAGTGACAATTTAAAAGAAAACAAATCTTAACAAGGGAGAATCAGACTTAGAAATGAAATATTCCACAGGGGTATGGTCAACATGATAGGAGCTAAAATGGACCTTTGTTCCAACTCTGTAATCAAGGAATAGACTTACTAGGTAATGTTCACAAATTATGTTGTGCAACACTTTTGGTGAACAGTAGGAATAAATAAGAGATTGATGGGCTCTGTGTCATTGGTTCACTGATGTAGACTTAGGAGTGCAATAGGACTGCTCTTTGCCTGGACCCTGATTTCCTCCAGCAGATAGCAAAGAAGCAGCAGTTGAAGTAGCACTCAACTGCAGCTTTTTCCCATATCTGGAATTCCTTGGGTTCCTAGAATTCCTCAGTGACAGTGTAGCTTCTGCCCTGGCTGGACTGGAGTTGGTCTGTGCAGCCCACATGGGCTAGACTAGACTCATTCCTGTCATTCCATTACCAGTCTATCCTTGGATCATGCCCTATTCCGTGGCATAGTATGTGTTCTTCCCAGCCATGCCCTTAATGTAGGTATCAAAAATCTGTTCCTGGCATTGATAGGCAAGTGGTTATAGCTTGCCCTAACAGGCCCTAAATGAGATTCACTCAAATATGTCCACTTGCTTCCTCTCCATCAGCATCTCTCATCCCACCCACCACTGCTGTTGTGTTAATCGTGCTCACTACATGCCAGGTGTGGCACAAGGTTCTTTCTGGAAATTGCTTCATCGAATCTTGTCAAGGATCCTGTGAAGAAGCACCTCAATATTTTTAGAAGCCTGATAAAATTGGTCAGTATGAGTCCAGGGAGCAAGTATTTCCCCAAAGAGTAATAAGACAAAAAGCTAGAATGTTTTGCCATTTGTGTGGTTGGCTGCTGGTGACAGAATTCACTTTTGATGCTCACTTGAGGTTTCAGAAAGGGAAATAGAAGTAAGGCGTGTTTAAACAGGAGAAAAAGATTATGATTTATGTGCTTTCCTCTTCTCATTTAAATGGTGCAGATGCTGATTTGGATGGAAGTCACGCAGGGAAACCCTGGTCTGAAATGTCATTTCACTTCAGTCTCTTTAGTGTTATGCAGTTTGGTTGCAAGATATGCTGAAATGGAAATTTAAATGCTACTGTATTTTGAGATATATTTATATGGTGTTTTTGTAGTCTGTGCATGTACTCTCTGTTTATTACTAAATAAGCTCTATATTCATTGTTGTTGATTCAGTCAGAGACTGACATAATGACATTGAAAAGATGGAGCAAGATTATATCTCAGAGTAAAACATGCAAGGTAGAAAATGGAAACTCAGAAGTAAATACTGAAATCTGTGAATAAAGAAGCAATTTTCAGTTTGCTTTACATGGTTCTTAAGGAGCCTATCACATTTATATCTCTGTACATTATTTCTCACTACAAAACTAGTACATGCTTGTTTAATACCATCAGATAAGGGTGATATTTTACTGAGGACTTGATTCTTCCAGAAAAGCCAAGAATAACAAGAAAAAAATGAATGCAACAAATCACTACCTGCCCTGATTGCAAATACCTTTTTTCCCCTCAAAGGCTTCTGGTTGTTGCTACCCTTATATAAAAGGAGAGATGTGTTCAGAGTTGTCATTTGTGGTGTTTGTCTTCAAATTATAGGCTAAAGATATGTCAGGGCGTGAATGGAAATATTGTCCTCCTGAAAAAGGCGCATTCAAGTTCCACATATGATATGAAACATGCCTACTGCCTCATAGATTCTTTCCCTGTATTAACCACCTCTTTCTGCTTCAGAATTACCTACAAAGAAATGAAATGAAACTGGATTTTATGTGTAAATGGTGGGAATTTCTCTTTGTCTTTTTTCCAGGTTTGAAACGTTTCTTTTCCAGACAGAAAGATTTGCTGACACCTATATCTCTAGGCTTTACATAGCTGATAAACAGCCCATGGATTATACAAACATAACTGCATTTCTGTTATCTACCCCCGACAAATTACAGCCTGCCAGGAGAACTGCCGCAGCAGAGAGCAAGCATTTGGTTTTCAACTGTTTTCTTTTTCTTAAGTCTTTAAAACGAGGCCATGATTTTTCATATTCAGTTGAAATAGAAAATGCTCAGGCTCAATGCACAGGAGGAAATTGCAACCTCTCTCTCTTTGTCCCACCCCCTTCCTTTCACTTGCACCCCAGGCTGCATTGCAGTCCTTGGAAGCTCTCAGGAGTGGGAACCACACTGCTGGGGGTGGAACTGCATGCCAAGCACAGCCATCTCTTTTATAGCCAAACCACAGATTCTTGCTTCAGGTCATTTTTTACATTGTATTTCGATTTTATAGAGCTGCATTCGATAAAGAGAATACAGATAACATTACTGAGATGTGTGCAGCATGACAGTTTAATGAGAAGGAAAGAAAAACCCAAAGGTTATTCAGTTACTTACCAGTCTCATTTAATGCTGTAATTTTGGAAGAGGTGGTTGGAGAAAGAAAAATTAGCATTTCAAATGTGATGGTAGATCTGAGAAGCTGTCTTAGTCCCATTAATTTGGTTGATTTTCCTTGAAGAAATATTTAATAAAAGAGGATTTGTTACCTGCTTTGTTTTGTTGCAAATTTTTATATTTATTGTGAAATAAGATCAGATTTTTAAGTAATGTTACCTCTTTGATAATGTACATTCTTAAGATTTGCTTCTACTTTGCTTGGGTTTCTAGAACTGTGGGGTGGGATATTTCCCAGAGGGAAGCCTAATCTCACACTTCCCAGGTTACTTAAGGAGAGTCTTGTCCTGGTCATGGAGAAGTCTCCTGGGTCTGGCTTCTTTTTTACACATGACATCTATCTAGGCAGCCCAGCACACCCTTCTCAATGTGCTGAGATGTATGAAATGCTCAGGGCGGGTGGGACTTAGTCCCCTGATTCTCTAAGCAACAATTTTCTACTTTCTAGTCTGAATAATTGAAATGATTAAAAATTATAAAAACTAAATGGGTTAATGCATGTGAAAAAAAATGTTCTATTACAGATTGATCACTCCAAACAGCATTTTTGCTGTTGTTATTTAAGGAAATGAATATTGTTTTCCTTTTCTTGTCTCATCTCCCTAATTGAACCTCTTGTGCAGGCTGACTCCACCTTCTCAAATTCTTCTTTTCTATCAGATATCAGGGCAAATTAAATATTTGGTTTCTTGCTGTCTCTCTAATGAGGCATTAACTCCAGGTGGGAAAGCACCATATTATTTTTCCCAGCCCCATTTCCTCGTAGCCCAGTGCCAAGCACACACTAGCCATTCAAAAAGCTCACACATCTACTGGTTGAGTGTAAAGATGCCTCATTTTTTTCTCCTCCACTTTATCCCTCCTAAAAGGGCTGCCTTCCCGGGGACTGTAAAGATGTGGGAATATTTTGGGCAAGTGTGAGTTTCAGTCTAGAATGATGTCATGAATTTACCACTCACCCAAATATTACCCAGTTCCACTATGGTTTCATTTCTAAACACCAGCCTTCCTTCTAGGAAAGCAGGCCAAATGCCTTTACTAAACTGTTGGATTTTAAAAAAATGTTCCAGAGGATTAGAAAATTGAATATTTTTATACTTGTTCATTGAAGGCATACTTCTAGTTAAAAATGCTTGTTTCATTGCTGACCTCTCATTTGAAGCCAGTTCATGTGAAGCCCAGATTGTTTTTACAATTAATCTCAAGTCACGAATGTGGGAAGAAAATGGACAAATGTTCATTTTATTTCAGTGCATGCTCAGAACTCCTGGGGATCCGTGTAATGGACTGTGGTCTATGAATGTAGTACATTTGTGATTTGATAGATTGAAAAATAATTGTTTTCACTAATATTTAATTATTTATGTTAAAATCTTAACAAAGCATAGAGCTTTTATAAACTCTAAAAATTGGTCCCTATTCTGACTCCATGTGTGATATTGCAGAGGGCTTTGTGATTTGGGGATTTGGGTATTTAAAACTAAGATAATAAACAACAATTTTTAGTTATCCCTTTGAAGGGATAGAGAGGAAAATTGAAATGGTGGTAATTTACTAGTTTTAAATGAAAACATAGCCAAATGAATGACACTTAGTTTGTAGTACCCAGAAATAAGGCTAGGTAGAGTAGCACTCAAGGAAGGTTGATGGGTCAGCTAAGTCCACCTGCCCTCATGGACCCTTCCAGGCACAGAGTGAAGCCTTTGTTAGTGTAACCCTATTGACCATTGAGCAGGCAGGATCATGCAGAGCTAGATGCATTCCTTAACTCAAGTTTAAAACAACAAAGGTATCAATTGTGACTGATTGAAACCATGGAATAGATGCATAGATGTTATGATATGATTTAAGAATAATTATAATAAACAAAAATATCAAATGGTATTCCTGGGGAACACACCTATTAGTTTCTGGCCCCTCCTGACTGGGCTTTGATGCCTTATAATTTCATGTCTGTAATCACCATGGAAACTGTTTCTGCTGTGTTCTTGTTCCAATTTCTGTTGTGGGTAGTTGTTCAGGTTCTCTACACCCTCTTTTTTGTCCTTGTCTCATTGTTTGTGCT
The DNA here is from genome assembly GCF_047511675.1 of Marmota flaviventris. Lineage (NCBI taxonomy): Eukaryota > Metazoa > Chordata > Mammalia > Rodentia > Sciuridae > Marmota > Marmota flaviventris. The sequence goes on from NC_092503.1 coordinate 58,197,682, forward strand.
GGAATCAATACCCTCTTGTTAGTGGAACCCTTTTTACTAATTGCAGGGAATCTTCATTTTCTGTATTAGCAGTTACTCAAAGTTCAGATTTGGTCTCTTAAGTCCTCATCATCTATAATACTCCCATAGGTTACTTCTAAAATGCTACAAAGTGTATCCAGTATTATATTAATATGGCTTTTTTTACACACCTGTAGTCTTAGTGATTTATGAGGCTGAGGCAGGTGGATTGCAAGTTTGAGGCCCCTTGGGCAACTTAGTGAGCCCCCTCTCAAAAAATAATAAGGGTTGGGGATATAGCTCAGGGGCAGAGCACCTCTGGATTTGATTCCCAATATTGAAAAAGATAAAAGGATATGACTTTTTTATTTTCTCAGTTCTGCATTTTCCCCATTTTCATGAGTCATTGTCTCTTACCTCTGTGCTAATATGGAGAGGAGGTTATGGTTTCCTTAGGCTTTTGGTAAGAAAAGTAGTTTTCACATTGGGTTTGAACTGACATGTGTTTCTTCAGTGGACAGACATGTAGACACCATTGCATGTTGGTATAATGATATTTCACTGTTTATTAAGGGATTATATAATTTATCTGCCAGCTGCAGAGACTTCAGAATTCTCCAGTCTACACACACACATGCACACACACACACATGCACACCCTGAATGTATGTATGTATGTGTGTGTGTGTGTGTGTGTGTGTGTGTGTGTCTGTTTGAAATATTCCCATGTATAGTGAACAAGGACAGGCAAGTTCAATGTTCTGCCTTGTTCTCTACCTATGAATTTTTCATAACAAGTGACTTTAAAAATGCTTTGGTAGTTTGGAGAAATTTGTCCTAGAAATAACTGCTTCCCCTTCTTTTCTGTGATTGAAAGTACATGTTGATTCGCAGAGACTTTGAAAGGTCGTGCTCTGAGTGAGAATACAAATCTATTGTGCTCATGCTGGAGTCCTGACCCCTTTGCCTTAGTGTGGTCTCCAGAGCTATAAAATGGGCTGTCAGAAGTCAATTGAGAACACCTGTTCTCTCTTGAGTGCATGCTTATGAATAGACTCCAAGTAAAATGTTAGGCGGCTTTCATTTTCACATGCCCATCTTAAGTTGAAATTCAAAGAATAGTTTTTTTAAAAAGCCCTTTACTTATCAATAATTTCAGATTTACAGAAGACTTTTAAGACAAAGAGTTTTTGTATATCTTTCACCCAGCTTGGGCTAATGGCAACATCTTCATGGTACATTCATCACACTAAGAAATGAACATGGGAACAATACTATTGCTAAAACCACAAACTATATTTGGATTTCACAAGTTTTTCTACCTGGGAAGGATAGGGTTTTAAAAATAAATTTTATTTATAGATTATTTTGTTTAAAATGCTCAATAAAATTATACTCTCAAGAGATTGAACAGTGTAATAGAGACAAAATTTAGGGAGCCTTTAATTTAACAAAATTAAATAATTTTATAAAGTGAAATGTTAGAAAATTCAGCATCTTAATTTTGTTGTATGGAATCAATTATTTTCTGACCAACTTGTGGAATGAATAAAAGGTGATTTATGTGGATATTTCTTTCAAGTGCATGCAATTTTGTTTTTCTTAAAAATCAGGAATGAGGATATAAGGGAATACCTGTAAAGGATCTCCTTTCATCCTGCAATCTTGGGATTCAGTGACTCTCTCACAAGCTTTTTCCAATAATGAAATTTTCACATGTGAAAAATACTGCCAGTTTTGATGAAAGCTTAAATGATTTTTATTTCTAAAGGGTGCATAGAAAGCACAACCAACAACCTGATGCATAAAGAAGATAAATACAAAGATGCAAGGGAAAGTAACAATTATTTAATTTCATTTTCTTCATAAAAAGACATTTTGTGAATCGGCCTGTGGGTTTTTTTTTTTTTAATTTTATTTGGTATCTTAGCAACATTATTATATTTTAAAACACCATTGTCTTTGTCCCATTTTGCCCTTTTGTACTCATTTGTGTTTGGTCTAGACATCATACAATACCTTAGATTGCTGACTTTTCAAATGTTCTGCTTTCATAAATACCTCAGCATTAGCTCAATAGAACATAAAGCAACCATGTGCAGCTTAAAAAAAAAGGAAAAAGGAATTTTCTCTTTAAAAAGCTCCTAATGACTCAATACTCTAGAGAGTTAGAGAAGGCTTAGTCTTTGGGGCTTCTGATAGGATTGCTTTGTTCTCATCTTTTATATACAAAACACATATATGTGCACACACACACACACACATATATATATATTATATTTTATATAATTTATATATAAAATATTTTTGTTTCTCTATTCATATATATAAATATGTAAATACATGTATATCTATAGCTATAATTTGAAGTACTTCTCAAGCGTTAACCCCCTAAAACATATGTTGTGATTTTCAATGAGAAGTTTAAAATGTGAAGCTGGAAGAACCCTTATGAAGGTGAAAGTGAGGGTTATGGGTGGAACATTGATTAAAAAGTAGGTGCCTGAATGTTTATTGAATGTGGGAAAGGACACTATAAAATTGAAATTAGATTTCTTCATTTGTAGATGATCTATTTGAAAGAGAGGTTTACAGGAAAAGCACGTTTTTCCATTGCTTCCCATAAAGTTCCATTTGTGAAGGTAAATTTTAAATGGTGGCAAGGGTGATGGAATGTTGTTAGGGCCAAATGCTAATTTAGGTATTCTCACTTGGCATTCAGCAGTGCCAGAGCTGAGAGTTTGGCCTTAAATCTATGGCTATTCCTGGAATGGGAGCCTATTTAAAAGAATGTTGATTATGAGAGGTTGGCTTATGTATTGATTTTTATGTAGGCCAGTATTGTGGAAAATTTTAGACAAAGAGGTGGAAGCAGGGGCGTTCTCTGAGGCTTCCCTTCTTTGGACCATCTCTGTTGGACTGGTTTCCCACATTATAAGGCCATGGCACAAGGGAGGAAAGCTTTCCATCGTCTTTTAAGTGTATTTTTTGTCTTTTTATTTGGAGGTTCTCTGTAGTGCAGAACTGCCTCTTTGAGTTTGCAAAGGGTGATATCACCATGGTAGCTGTGGTTAAGAGGACCTACTATGCAGTGCCTTGTTGCTGATGGCCAGTGACAGGTGCTATATAGAGGCTGTCACTTTTGATTAGTATTTTGGGATTATAGGAGCAATCTTGTACTGGTTCTGGAGAAATTCCTTATTTTTTCAAAGATAAGCAAGGAGGTTATTATTCATTTAGAGATGGTAAGAGCTCCTCTGTGGCTCATCTAACTAAATTTGTTAGAGAAACAATGGTGTTTAATGCAAGAGTAATTCAATTTGATTAACAAACACAACGCTATTAATTGATTTAATTTTCTTTGCTGGTATTAGTTGGAAGTATATCATATTAGATTTGCCTCTCTGGTGAAATCAAGGTGGGGACTTCAGGGTACCACCAAAAAAGGGTTGCCATTGGAGAGATTCTTTGCCTTTGCCAAGATGTATTTCTCTTCTCTAGGTGGAGAAGGTGTGGAGTCCTTTGGTTTCCCGAGCTTAGGGAAACCTCAAATTAACTGCAGGAAAGAAGATCTCCCAAGGTCTGACTGGTGGAACAAATAATTAAAATTATAGACAACAGGCACTTTCTTAGGGTTTATTAATTTCTCATGTGCAATTATAGTATATATTGAGAATGTAATGGAACTTAGGGCCAACTGTAATTATTATCCTGTACCTTGCTGTCTTTGTACCTTACCTTTGGTCTAATCTTTAGCATACGCTCAAAGAGCCATGGGGGAGACAGAATTTTACCCCATAAGCAGGACTGGGGAAAGCATAAAATATAAAAAGGAAGTAGATCACAATTGGATGTGTTTTCTTGATATATGTGTTAGGTATCTACTGCTGAGTAACACGTTACCCCACAGCTTAGCTGTTTCAAACAGCAAACATTTATTATTGCTCAGTGTCTGTGGATCAGGAATCCAGACATGACTTAGCTGGATGCCTCTGCCTCAGTTTCTCTCTCATGAGGCTGCAATCAAAATGCTGGCTGGAAATTCTGTCTTGTCTGAAGGCTCAAATGGGAGAGGATCTGCTTCCAAATTCACTTAGGTGTCTTTTGACAGGGTTCAGTCCCTCTTCAGTTTCTTGCCCCTCAGGCCTCTGCCTAAGGCGGCTCCTAGAATGGCACCTGACTTCTCTGAGTGGGCATGTGAGGAGTAAGAGGGTATGCAACATGGTAGCCACAGCTTCTTTGCAACTTAATCTCAGAAATGACCTCTTATTGCCTTTTCTGTATTCTATTCAAAAAAATGTATCTCTGGGAATTAAAATAGTAAAAAAGAAAAGAAAAAAAAAAAAGAAAAATAATGTGTCTTTAGGTTCAGCCCACACTTAGGTGGTTAATTCCATACAGAACCTTCCAGGAGATGGGACTCATGAGGGGTTATCTTTTTTTTTTTTAATTTTTTATTTGTAGATGAACATAATGCCTTTATTAATTTTATGCAGTTCTGAGGATCAAACCCAGTGCCTCACACGTGCTAGGCAAGTGTTCTACCACTCAAACCTATGGGGGGAATCATCTTAAAGGTGAGCCACCACAGTATATTACCATTTTTCCTACTACAAAAGAAAATTGAACAAATATTACTTTATATGTTATCTATGTTGAAGACACTGATTAAGAATATGCCATCTCTGGAGTAAGATTATTGGAGAAAACATGGTTAAATCTACTGGACCATACTGCTATAATTGTGTTTGAGATCGTTCTATCCCTTTCAGTAAATACTTTCACTTGTTTTCTTCAAGGTCAAGTTTAAAGTTTGAATCTGTGTTCTGTACCCATTGTATTCTTGTCAATATATTGAATATGGTCTATTTTCTATTAAATATGATTCTCTTTTTTGTATAGTCCTACAAGGTGATTTGCTAAAAAAAATTCTGAGAATTTAATTCAGAATGAGATTTTAGTGATAATTTTTGAAAATAACTTACCCAGGTCATAATTGGAATTTCCCTTAAAGCACCTCATAAGTCCTCAGGTGCTGAAATGTCACCTCCTGAATACAGTCTTTCTTGACCACCTGAAATAGTCATCATATCCCTTTCTGGTTCCTCTCCACATCATCCTGTTCATGACCTTTCTAGCACTTCCCATTACTTGAGATCGTCTACCTCATTCTATGTTTATTTATTGTCTCTTTCGCTCACTAGAACTTGAGCTTTTTGAAGGTTGGGATATTGTATCTTTTGTTTACTTTTGTGCCATCAATGTGTAGAGGAGCACCTACTCATAGAAGGGACTTCAGAAATGTGTGTCATGTGGATGAATAAGAGATTTCAAGAATCAAAGCAGGAATGAGGAGAACTGGTTTGGACTGGGAGAGCCTTGAGTACCTCTCTATCCAACCTGCCTCCTTCAACCTTGTCCTGGGTTTGTTTGGACTTTAATGTGGTTGGCTGACTTCACAGGACCTCTGAACCTGAGAACGTTAGTGGAAAAATGGTGCTAGTAGGAGCTGCTCCCTCTACAGTTAGGAGACTTATACAGGTGTACTGCAATGTCTTCCAGCTTTAAAGCTGTGAATCTGGGATTGTTTATTTTGGCCACCACCACTACCACCACCACCACCAACAGCAGCAGCAAGAAAAAGAAGGAACGAATGGAAGAAAGAAAATATATGGCTCTGGCAGAAGGAGCCATTGAACCTTTGCAAACCGAGTATCCTATTTTTGCAGGAAGGGCTGATTCTGGAAACCCCTGAATAGTTGTGGGATGGCATGGAAAATGACAAAGAATACAAGCAAATCGCAAGAAACCATATTCTGATAAATCTGCAGAAGACAATTGCTTAAGGTTGGGATTTTAAAAAGAAAAAAAAAAATCAGTGAGGATGGGACTGCTTTGAATAGCAATTTAAATTAAAAAAAAAAAAATCTTATTCTTTCCTTGCCTTGGTTTCGTTTTCACCCAGGGTGGAGCGTGACTTGATTGTTGTGTATTGTGGTTTAATACAACTCATCATCGAGTTTCTTTCCCATTGCAGAAAAGTGGGCTAAAAGCTTGAGGGATTTCTCTGGCAATAATTCTCCAGATCTCATTCCTGGTCAGCACCGTGCAGCTCATTTCCATTAGGCAGATAGTCCTCCTTTTTCTTCTTTGCTCCCAGACTCATAATTCTGCGCTTATCTGCACTGAACTTCATTTGCATTTATTAGCTGGGTAGGTACTTGAAATATCTAAAACCCTTTTATCTGCCTGCTTTGTTTCTCATTATTTGCTGTCTCTTCCAATTTAGTATTAACTGCAAACTTGAAATGTTTCTTCTGAAACTGTTGTTCAAATTCTTTGCATACCAATGTGGCCCTGGAACTGAAGTCTGCTGGGATCCCAGTCAATCACCTGGTTCTGCTGTGCAAAGCTGGAACTTCTCACATTTTACTTTTCTCACTTGACTGCCTGAGTATGAACTGTTTATGCAGACTCAGTTATTAGCCGTACAGGTAAGTACTGAGCCTCTCCACTGTGGTAGATGGTGTGTTCCAGAACACAGCAATGAACAAGAAAGGGGATGCTTGCCCTCATGGAGTGTGCAGCCTGTTTTGTATAATAGAGAAAAGTATGCACTATCCATGTCATTTGCCCTCCTCTCCATTCTCGTAACTGCAGTTTATGCTTTGGGCCCTCAGTGAAGAATATCATACACACAACATTGTGAAATTCAGGATTATTTAATCATTTGCTTCCCCTATTTCACATTTTTTTCCCTCCACAAATTCTCAGAGATACTTTTTTTAGATTTCAGCATCAGGAATCCTGAACCACTGTTTTTTTGCAGGGTACCAAGGATTGAACTCAGGGACACTTGACTTCTGAGCTATCTCCCAGCCCTATTTTGTATTTTATTTAGAGACAGGGCTCACTGAGTTGCTTAGAGCCTCACTGTTGCTGAGGCTGGCTTTGAACATGCAATCCTCCTGCCTTAGCTTCCAGAGCTGCTGGGATTACAGGTCTGTACCACTGTGCTGGGTGGGTTTGTTTTTATATTATACTGATCCTAGAAATTCCTATTCTCTGTGTTGGCTGCCAGGTGGTTTAAATGCAGAATTGTAAGCTACTCCCAGAAAATGAGGCAGGTCTTATCATGAAGCTTTAGATGCCTCTAACAAGATTGAGTGTAAGTGAATAAATAATTTGTGTGAGTATGAAATGTATTTATGTTGGAGTTTGAGGTCTAGGTTCAGATTCCTGACCTTTCTGAATTGAGGTTCTGGGATGGGCCTGGACTGCGTGAACAGCTGTATAAATTCGAGGGAGTCACTTAGCCTTGCAAAATTATATGGTTCTCATATGTGAATTGAAAGGATTTGTATGATTAGGCCTGTAATATCCTTAGCAGTCAAACTTTGTGTTACTACAATAAGCTTTGTAACTATGCCATTGACTGCCTCCTTTACATCTGAGACCTCACTGGCTTCCTGGCAGAGTCTGACTTGTTCAGGGTCTCAGGCAAGTGTTAGGAGACTGAGCAGAGAACTGGAAGTGAGGCTCCTTTCTGGTAAGGGCTGAGGTAGAGGTGAGGGCAGACTGGGAGGGCTACCTAGAGGTAGGGACAGACTCAGGCTTCAGGAGCTAGAGAGAACATGGAGAGAAGAGGATTGTGTAGCATTTGGAAGGGCAGGAAGGAGTTAGCCAAGAGGGCATTGTTGGCTACCAGAAACTATTTGCCAGCAAACTAAGTCAGGAACAGTAGTGATATTGTCCCTGTGGAGAATGGAGATGGTAGGAGGTGAGACTGGAGAGTCAGCAGAGACTGGATACCGAAAGGTTGTATGTGCTCTGCTGGGACATTTGGACTTCATCTAAAGATCAAGGTGATCCACAGAGGAGGGATTCTAAATGTGGTGAAATGATGTGAATTGATTTGAAATTTGGAAAAGGCCCCCTCTTACACAAGTATGGATGGATGATAGATTCCAGAGGTTAGCTAAAAAATTGGGGAAATTTTTCTTCTAACCCATAGGAGTGTGTGTGTGTGTGTGTATGTGTGTGTGTGTACACGGAGCAGAAGTTACCCAGAGTTCTCATTTGAGAAAACTGGTGAGTTGCAGGGACATTTACCATGAAAGAGAATGCAGAGGTGTGTGTGTGGGGGTCGGGGGGCAGGCTTGTAGGAGAAAACAAAGTCTCTGTTTTAGACAGGTTGAGTTTGAAGAGCTACTGGGATATATATTGGGATAACTCAGGTAATTTGAGAAGTAATAATAATAATAATAGCTATTATTTATTGAATATGTATTAAGTGCCAGTTGCTTATATATGTTTCTCATTTGATACTTACAATAGCTCTGCTATCCCATTTACAGACAAACAAACAAATGAACAAACAAACTGAAGCCCAGAAAGGTTAAGTACCCTGCCCCGGGTCACGTAGCTGGTAAAGGGTGAAATCGGCATTGTGAGTCTCTATGTCTCTCCTTTAACTACAACCCCAACCCCATGCCCTGGTTTGAGTGTAGGAGTGAGGTCTGGGGTAGACACGTACATTTGACATGTTATAGTGGCTGATGGGTGAAGATAGAAGCCTTGGATACAGCAACAAATTGGGGTCTAACTGAAGAAAAGTCTGTGAAGGAGGCTAAGAAGTAGAAGCGATAGAAGACGGAAGAACATAAAGAAAAACACTATCATGTAGTGTTCAGGAACACTCATGCTACCAGGCACTGGTTGGGTTATTGATGGCAACCTATTTCTTGTCTCTGAGTCTCCTAGTTTTTCTTTGAAATTTAGGATAATAATACTTAAAAAGCTTCTCTCAAGTACTGAACAAGATAGCATTTGTCAATCTGCTCCTGACTAATAGTAGATGGTCAGTCATTGGTGGCTATTTTTATTACTTCAAAGCAGAAAACAATTAAAGGGAGAGTTGTAAGGACAGAGTAGCCATAGCTATCAAATGCTGCAGGGAATTAGATTGGCAATGGAGACAGCATAGTGTGTGGGTTAGAAGCGAGTAGACTCCACGAGTTTTAATAAGTATGAAAGCAGCAGGAAAAAAATCTCCCTCAGTCATTCATCTGCTATTAATTTTACATTACAGAGAACAAATATCCCTGGTATCAGTTTTCTTCAAAATCAATCACAGTGAATTCTGTGAATTATGAATGCCAATACAAATGAAATGAAGTGTCAATCATTTATAATTACTTGAAAATAACATTGCATTGAAGGAGTTTTACAACAGTCTTATCACACAGAGCATTAAAACCTGCTGTATACTGATGATCAATGAGGGTATTTGACAGACATAAGAGGAGTGTATAATCAAGATTTAAATCTCATTTGTTAAAACACTCTTTCTTCCACCCGCATCTCATGGTGTCACTTTGCAGAAGCAAGCTTGTTCAGGAACCTAAAAATCAAGAGGCCTTCAGATGGAGTGGCCATTTTTCTCTTGATGGAGTCCTTGACATGGACAATATCCTTTACCTCCTAATTACAAATTTCCTCATCTGTGGAATTTTAGGGATACATTTTGGGTCTCCTAGTTTAAAAATCATTGAAGCTAGTCTACAAAAATCTACCATGGACCAAGCAAATCATGTTTGAGGGCATAATCTGGATTTCAGATCACTAACTTGCAACCTCAGATTCACATGGATCTCAACATAAATCTGAAATTTTAATTAGAAAGGATCGTCAGCACTCACTGTGTGCTCAGGCAAAATGGAGCTTTTCGCTTTAGGGGTCATGATCTTTTTTGAAAGATTGAATTTACCAATAAGAAACTCAGAATATAGGGTTCTAGGAAGAGTGAAATTATCAGGGAATTGAGATACTTCAGGGATATCCAACTATCCCTTTTTATAAGTAAGAAATCTAAACCTCAGAAAGACTCAAACTCAAAGACCCAAGCTCACAAACTGGTGGAGGAACAAAGCTGTTTCTTGAAGAAGGCTTTCGAAGCCCAAGTCAAGGTCTCTTTCCAGTCCCCTCTGCTGCCTGCCACAAGACAGGAATCTTCTTGTACTAATAGAGCTACTAGAGTTCAGAGCGGGGAGGGAGCCATTGGGATAAGCGTTTTTCTTCCAAGATATACTGCAGTCCAGTTCTGGGGATAGAGGAAGGCAACCATTCACTTGGCTTGAGGAGAAAGCATGGGATAAAAGCAAAACCAAAACCCAAGCCAGAATTTAGGGGGATAGGGAAGAATAGAAATCCTTTGGATTAGACAAAAGAGAATGAAGGGAAGGGAGGGGAAAGGGAATAGGAAAGACAGTAGAATGAATTGGACATTACTTTCCCATTTGAATATCTGAATGCATGACCAATGTCATTCTACATCATGCACAACCACAAGAATGGGAAGTTATATTCATTATATGTATAAAAATGTCAAAATACATTCTACTATCATGTATAACTAATAAGAACAAATGAAAAATGAATTTAAAAAAAGAGTGAACATGCTCTATTAAAGTACCAGGAAACAGAAACCACACCATTGATTTTGGCAGGGAGAATCTAATCTAAGGAATCACCAACTAGCACTGGAAAAGCAGTGGGGACCAAGGTGCTGTCCCAGAGCCAGTAACTGCAGGAAGCAGCATTCATCTCTAGGGGGAGAGGAAAATAAGAAAACATTGGTATCAAAAGAATTTAGATGCTTGGAAGAAGCTGTGAATAGCGCCACGTCCTTCGTATACTAGGCTTTTATCCTATACACACAATAATAATAAACTAGACAACAACAACATTATGCTATGATAAAAGTTATGCAAATGTGTTTTCTCTTTCAAAATATCGTATTCACCTCTCTTATTCTTGGCTGCAGGTAACTGAAACTGCAGTTAAGGGGCAACTACTGTATAATCATTCAACTGTATCTTTGTACAAAGCCTTTCTTTGGTTAGGTAAACATATGGATAAAAGATTTTGGGCTGGGTGTGGTGGAGCATGCCTTTAATCCCAGTAATTTGGGAGGCTGAGATAGGAGGATGGAGAGTTCAAAGTCAGCCTCAGCCATGGTGAGGCGCTAAGCAACTCAGACCCTGTCTCTAAATAAAATACAAAACAGGGCTAGGAATGTGGTTCAGTGGATGAGTGCCCCTCGTTTCAATCCCCAGTTCCAAAAAAAAAAGTATGATGGTTTTAAGAGAATATGGTTAAAGTGTGTTATTTACATGTGTAGATGAGCTATAATGAAACTCATGATTCTGTATAATTAAGATGCACTAATTTAGAACAGAAAAGAATGGATCTTTCTTAGGAGCTAATAAAAGGAAGCAGTAACAAGTCAAGTCCTGGTCAATGGGAGGCAATGGGAGGAAGCTGTTGTACAACAGAGAGGCCATGACAGAATGTACCAGGTAAAAGATGATGTCGACAGCCCACCATTCTACACGTCCACAGGTGGTTTCACCCACTAGCTCACTGGCTTCCAAAGGGAGAAATTATATCACACCACTTTGTATTTGCCCATAAATAAATGTGCAGTTGCCTTATTTGTGTCATTCTTTGTAAAACATAAAATCTTTGTGACAGGGAGTACGCTGTGCATCTATCCAGATAAGAATCAGTCTCCCAACAGTTAATGCATCTTTGTCATTGTGTATTATTATTAACATCATGTTAATGTATGTCAATAGTGTATTATCATACATTATAATAATATAATGTAGATACAGAGTTAACATGTATTATCATTTATAGCACGAATTGGATGCAATGCCATAAACTATCAAAATGTGGTGGGTGTCACAGAAATATATTAATCAGCTTTTACGGCTAATCTTTCTGTGCACCAAACAATCCTCAAAAAATGTCAGTGCACATGAAATAAATAGTTTTTTTTTTCCCTGAATGTCACATGTTGGTGGCTGCGAGTTGCTGGCTTTGCTCCAGATGTTTCAATACCTAACACATGATGCAATGTTCAAATCAGGGTAGGGCCTATCTATGTCCTCAAACATTTATCATTTCTTTGTATGAGAACATTCAAAATCCTTCCTTACTGGCTTTTTGAAATATATAGTACATTATTGGTATCTTTAGTCACCCTAATGTATACTAGACTACTAGAACTTATTTCTCTTATTTAACTGAAACTTAGTTACTAACTCTGCCCCATCCCTCTTACCTCTATGCTCCCCCAGCCTTTGGTATCCTCTAATCTACTCTCTACTTGTATGAGATCAACATTTTTAGATTCCACATATAAGGGAGATCATGTGGTGGTGGTCTGGGTCTTATTTACTTCACCTAACATAATATCTTCTAGGTTCCAATCATGTTGTCACAAATGACAGGACTTTATCCTTTTTTATAGTTGACTAGTATTCCACGGTGCATATGTACCACATTTTCTTTATCCACTCTTCAGCTGATGGAAATAGGCTGATTCTATTTCTTTGATATTATGAATTTTGGAGTGCAGGTGTCTCCTCAATGTACAGAGTTCACTTCCTTTGTACATATACCAAGTAATAGGATTTCTGTAGCATATGGTTCTATGTAATTTGTTGAGGAAACTCCATTATCTATAATTTACTGGTTTTGTTTCTCTGGAGAATCCTGACTGATAGTCTTATTGATCTTGGTGTGCTACTTTGCTTTTGTTCCTTTGCCCAGTTTGTAACAGGTAAAGTATGATCAAGAACATTTCTCTTTGCTGGTCATAGAGGCATACACATGTAATCCCAGCTGTTTGAGACGCTGAGGCAGGAGGAGCACAAATTCAAGGCCAGCCTCAGCAATTTAGTGAGGCCCTAAGCAACTTAGGGGGACCCTGTTTCAAAATATAAAATAAAAAGGGCTGGAGATGTTGCTCAGTAATTGAGCACCCCTGGGTTCAATCCTTGGTACCAAGGGGGGTGGGGAGGTGCGGAGAAAATCTCTTGTCCTAGGAGGACTTACCCTTAGTGAGTGAAGTTTTAGTTAAGAGTCCAGGATTCAATTGTAAAGAAAATAGGTCAGGCCCTGAGCCAGGCTCCCATATCAGCAGCATAGTGGAAGGCAAGATAATTAAGAAATGGATGAATTAGGTAAAAGGTTCTGGGCTGCAGTCCACTCATAGGAATGTGTCACAAACCTAAAACACAAATACTTGAACTTATGAAATTGGTTTTGAATTCAGGTTTAATGAATTTTGGGGTCCCTTAGATTATAACCCATTGGGGGTCTATCTTGCCCACCTCCTCTTGATACCTGATATAAACTGGCTTTTTGCTTATATATTATTAATTTAATATTTTAATAAATGATATTCATTGTTATGTACAAAACATTGTCCCAAGGCCGCAGTTAATTAATACATAAAAGGTACACAGTTCCTTCCCTCCTGGCACTTATGTTCTGGGAGAAGACCTAGAGACACTGGGAGACACCACTGATGATTTAGTTCCTTTTGCAGCAAGTGCTTCAAGAGGCCAGGGTGCTGAGAGCTCACCTCGGGAGAGGCTGATCTAGCCTGTGGGGTGGCGAGGGCGCAGCGTGGGGCTGGAGAGGTGCCCCAGGCTGAGGGCGTGTGCGTGAGCACGGGAGACAGAACGGGTGAACTTCTTTTGAGGCACCAAAAGAAAACAGATGCTGTTGGAGCTACAGAGCTGGAATGGAAGGGCGAGGCCCCAGGATGAGGGGTGGCCTGGAGGGCTGTCAGGGTCCTGAGGCCCAATCAGAGTGGTTGTCTGTATCCTGGGGCAACTGGACAGTCACTGCAGGTGTTAAGCAGGGTGCGATGTGTTCCTTGAGGAATGAAATAGTCTGTTGGGTGTTTCAGTTACAGATATAGCACAGGGAGACTGGAGCTTTTGATCATTCTATACAGTTGCCCTGATTTTAGAAAATAATTTCTATACTCGTAGTGTATATTGTGTGTATGCATCAGAGTGAAGATGCATTTTATATCTCTATATAGAGAGATTTCTTTGTTGTTTTTGGCCAATGCCTATAAACAGAAAGTGTATGTGAGCAAAAATGGGGGTCAAGTTTATGATTTATAAGAAATGAAGACCACCACCACAATCACGAATAAGCATGATTTATTAGAGAAATGATTTAAAATTTTTAGGAAATTATGGTAAATGAGAGAAGAATATTTTCCAAAGTAATGACAGGTTTAATTACTAAATATTAAATAATGTGAACAAGGAATATTTTTTCAGTTTTATTGAGATATAATTAACCAATAAAAATGATAGGCATTTAAGGTGTACAATATGATGTTCTGATATACATATACATTGTGAAATGATTACCACAATAAAGTTAATGAGCATATTCTTCATCATGGAAGGATACTTGAAAAATTTCTCTAGAGCTGCCACTTTTAGTATAAATATTATAAACCAGCCTAATATATACTGTACACTATTTGTAGTGAATGGCTGGATCATATACAGTTATAGCTAATCAAAAACCATTACGAATGTATTTATTCTCTTTAAACACTTTCATATTTCATTACAAATGGCCAATTGAACAGTTCCACATCCATTACTGTATTATATTTCCATTCAATTTACTATTAAGATTTCCTGAACAGCTACAGTGTAATAGTAGCAACTGCGCATTATAAATATTTCATCACTTCTCTATGGCAATCCATTTCTCATTTTCTTGCCAAAAGTTATGAAGTGCTCATTAAACATTGATAAATAATCTTACAACACATGATATAAAATCTTGTGGTCTTGCAAATCAGTTTATTGGTAAACCTCAAAGTTGGTATACTTTAATCTGCATTATCTGGTCTTTGTAATTCATTAGAAGCAATGAATATTGCTGGGTTATCGGATTGGGAGAAAATAGATCATTTCCAGGGGAAGTTTCTTGTTACACAGAGTCAATTAGGTGTTAGCCTGTGAGGGAGTGAGTAGGAGGAACACTGCTCTTTTCCATTTAGGAACTTATTGGAATCACAGAGAGTCTTAAGGACTGCTAAGCCCAGCTTTCATATTTTATGCATTTTATTTATTTTGAATCTCTCATTTGTCAAGTTGGGCATCATCCTGCTCAATATTTCCAAAGTTAGTGGCTTAGATCATTCTGCTATGACTTGAGAGAGACATATAATCATTTCTGGCAAGTGAAACTCCTCGACAGAAGAATGTCTTTTTTTGTGTATTAGAATTAGTAGAATCACAAAATGTCACAGTGAGTTGAAACAGAATTTTCAAAATCATTTAATCTGGTGATGATTGACCTGTGCTACAATGCCTCAACCTTCCCTTTCTATGGCAGACATTACTAATTGAATTCAACTCTCTTTCCTGATTCCTCTGGATTCTTCTGAGAATCAAAACACCGTCTTCCAGGCAGCCACTACTCGTTCACTATCAGAGAGACTTGGGTGAAATCTGTTTGCTGTCCCTAATCACATCCAACATCTTGTGTTTCAGACAAGGAAATAGAAGTTCACAGAAGTAAAACCACTTGGCCAGAGTCACTCTCCTGGTTAGCATCAAGACTAGGGTCCAAGCCCAAGACTCATGACTCCGAGCTAGCATTTATCCTATCGTTCTGGCTAAATCTTTCTTTCCAAC
This sequence comes from Marmota flaviventris, assembly GCF_047511675.1. Taxonomy (NCBI): domain Eukaryota; kingdom Metazoa; phylum Chordata; class Mammalia; order Rodentia; family Sciuridae; genus Marmota; species Marmota flaviventris. Next base: position 58,213,215 of record NC_092503.1, read on the forward strand.
ACTTTTCTCCTTCAGGGGTCCTTTCAAATGGCAATCTTTATTTTCTTTTGCAATTTCAATGATGGAAATCATTTTTTAGCTTCCTGAAGTATTGGAATTGTGTTGCTACTCTTGCTGGCCATTTCTTTCCTCCCAGCTTCATGTTCTTCAACAGAGGTTATAGACAAAATGTGTCTACTCAGCAATGTAGATGGAGGTAGAAATTTTTGTGCTTTAAATGCATGCAAATCTAATTTTGGTAAACTTTTAATTTCATGTTGCTTCTCTTCCCACTAGAGCCATTTTTTTTAAAACTCTAAGTTCAAATCCATTTCTAATGGGCAACTTAATAAAGGTTTTATTTTAATAAGTGAAAAATTTTTAGGAAAGACAAACATCATAATTGTCTTTTTTTTCTATTTAAAGAGAAATGGGTCATGGGTCATATATAGTTCCCTGAGAAAAAGACGAAACCTTGGGGAGAAAGATGTTACCTTTTCTTTAGAGAAGAATAATGAAGGAACCACTCTGATTATATTTAAACAGATGCTCAGTGTGGTACCAACTTTATGGGTCCTGAGAATGGTAATGGACCTCCAATTAAAAATCACATTAACCCTCTATTGACCGTAATCCCTCCTGTCTTCTGGATTCCTTCTTTATTCCATGTGGGGCTTATTATCTGGAGAAAAAGTTAATAAGCTTTTTCCCAGACCTGCTTGGCCAAGAAACCTTGTTAAATTCCAAGACTAATAGGAAATGAATTGAGCTAATAAAAAGATACAGTTAAAAAATCTTGAGGAAAGACTTGAAAAGGCAATTGGCAACAGCATTAAGGAACAACCATAAGCATTAGTTATAGAGCTCATAATGAAATAGGTTTTGTAAATATATAATTTGCTTGTCCTGATGATTCATGCACACTTCCACCTTATCTGTATTAGTGCCATGATTAACTGTTTGGAATACCCTTCATGGTAACTGGGAGCTAAGAAGCTTCTTGTCAGTTAGCACCAAGTGCTGGTAATTAACTTCCTAAGGCACCTCTACTGTTGGAAAAAAAATAGGTTCGATAAATTTATACCATGTCATATGGTATGACAGAAGCTCATGCATCCTCTGATTTCAAACAAGGTATTAGAAACAGGTAGGGTTTCTTGACAGATATAACCCAAAATTGACATTTATATAAGACCAATTCATTTTATAACAGTGATGACTCATTTCGAAAAGGATGTATAGTAACAAACTTAGCAGGTATTTTGAGCTGACTAGGAGTGCAAATTCGTGTAATTTGACATTGTTCCCAGGGACTCTTGGGAAAGTGAAGTCTAAGTTACAGGAAGCCTGGGGACTTTCAGTTGCTATTTGTGGACACCCGGGGAGCTCAGATGAGGGAGAAATGTCATTTCTACAATTTGTAATGGGTTGGTTGGCACAAACAGCATGATAGGAATCTGAGGAAAATGAGAAAAAAGGGTTTCTTATCTTTTGAACTAAAAAGAAAAAAAAATGTGCTACTGCAATGTTCTTTTTTAAAGGTTAACAAAAGTAAATACTGCAAAATTCCACCCATATCTCTTCCTAAAGTGACATATCTTTTAAAATTAAAGAATTAAGTCATGGTTAATATATTTCTTAAAAAAGTAGGCTTCAGTCATCCATTTCTGTTTCTTGAACCACTAAATTTTCCTCTTAATGGAGATAGCAACAGTTTTAAGTTGCTGTGTTCAGTGCTGACATGGCTTTGGACATGTTACATAACCCAGTCTTCTGTTTTTCCCACCTTCATTATGGAGTCAATAGTACCTGACCTACTTATTCTGCAAAGCTGGTGTATTGTGTGGGTTGAGGTCTATATGAGGAATTGGTGATCAGTGAAGAATTAGAAAGGAGTTCCAGCTAAATCTAATTTTTATTTGTGGAGGTGTACTAAATTTCTCTGTGCATTTCTTTTTCTCCCCTAATCTGCATTTCTAAGTCCCACTGTGCTTATCGAACGTTGCCTTGAAGAACGACTTAGCAATTGTGAGATCGAGAGGCCAAGTGATCCCACTGTCTCCTCCAGATATAACCTCACATTTATCTTCTTGCTTCTCTGGTATTTCTTTGTTATTTATGCCTTATTATATACTGTGCTTTAGATGGATCCCCCAAATAGGAGAATCAATAGTTCAATATCTTTGGTGAATTGGATATGTTGATAAAACAGTTGTAGCAATGGAAAAGTTACATAGTAGTTATGTTCCAGTTTTGAGATCAGCTATACATTACAAGCTTGCAATCATTGCAAATAACAGAAGTCAAAAGGAAAAGAAAACGCTATTCCCAAATCTCAGCATTCTAAAATGCAATCTTTGTAATAGTAGAGTTATTGTGATAGGGACCTGACCACTTTTTGTACTCCTTCCTTTACTGATTGCTAAGTCAAGATTGAGAATAGCAGCACTGATGGTGAGTAGCCCCAGAGCAATGTCATGTGCTCTGGCCAAGGGCATCCTAGGTGCAAGGCACGGTGTTGGTTGCTCAGGTGTGTTTCACATTCACTCCTTGTAACCATCTGTCAAGCACTCCTGTTTTATAGACCAGGGTCTAAGGCTCTGAGAGGTTAAAAAATGTACCAAAAAATACATAGCTGGCAAATAAAGATGGTAGGATATGAAATCAGTGGGATTCATCCCTAAATTCAAAAAATTTGAAGCTCTACATTACATTGTCAACCTGCAAAAGCTGTGAGTGCCTTTTTATTTATAGTGTAAGATACTAACTTCTGTATAACTCACTGATACTCTGGTTATCTGTATTGTTCAGACTTATTTCTTTTCCTTTTCCTTACTGGTATAACACAAGGAATGGGGGGAGGCAGGGAGAGAGAAGGAAGGAAGGAAGGAGACAGAAAACCTCACTTAGGTTGAGTTGATTTTTGAGGGTTTTAGTTCTTATTTAATGACAGGATGATATACTTCTGTTTAAAAAAAATTATCTTTTCTCCTTCTGTAACCAATTTGTTAATCATGATTTGGTGATTGACTTTTGGGCACATTTCCCAGAAACTTTAAGGCAACCCTTAATAAACACTAATAAGTCTGCATGCAGAAGCAGCCTATTATTATTCATGGACAGTATTACGTAGAATTAAGCTTTTGGAAACTGCACCAAACACATTCAGCTAGACATGAAAGTAAGCTGAATTTCCATTTGGTTTGCTTCTTGCTGAGCCTTCAAATTATAAAGTGAAGCAAAGCCAAAAGATTAATACAATGAAAACAAAGATTGGGAAATTAAATGACACGATGCAATTTTCTGCCTCATCGGGCTGGCACCAATAATATGCAAAGGAAAGTCTGCTTAGTGTTGGTTAGCTGCTGGATAAACGCAGGACAATCAGTCTCCTTCTCCAGGGAGGCTATTTTCTTGACTCATATAGCCATTGACTCTTCCAATTACCAGAGCCCCCACACAAGTTTTGCCTTTATCAATTTTTTAACTTGCTTCTTTACTCTGCCATGGTATTATTATTAGCATTTACACAGGTACATGCTTTTACATTATCTGAAATATTTTAGTGATAGCTTCAGGGCATACATAAAACCCCGGAACCCAATGCCCTGCTCATAATTAAATAACAATAATATTTTAGAAAGTGCATCTTTATGGGTAGTCAAAGGCCATAAATGGACTAACTTTAAATCACAACTATCAGAGGAATGTCAGCTTATGGTTGATGTCTCACATTTAGTCTTCTATTGACATGCCACCCACAATGTGTCATTGCTCATCAATGTCAAGGGTTCTTCTAAAGTGATTTGAGTGATAAGAAACAGCTCTGAGTCAACCCTAATGCTATTTGAAATTACTTCTATCACAGTTGTATTCAAAGGCATCACATCTGTACTACCAAAATTCTTCAAGCTTCCCTTTACCATAACAAATACTTTAGAGAATCAACGTATAATAAGAAAAGGGTTGTTTTGCTCACAGTGTTTTTGGAGATTTCAGTCCATGATTGTGTGGACCCATGACCTTTTGGTCTCTGGTGGTGGTCAGGGGAGTGTATCATCGTAGGAGTGTGAGGTGTAGCAAAACCCTTCATCTCATGTCTGGGATGTGGAAAAGGAAAGAAAGAGGAAGGGACCAGGATTCCATAGTTTTCTTTGAGGGCATGCTCCTGGTAATCCAAAACCTCCCTGGAAACTCCATTTCAGAAAGTTTCCCCTACCTCTAGGTAGTGCCTCGGGCTGGGGACTGGGCCTTTAACACTGGGCCTCTGGAGGATATCCAGATCCAAACTACCATAGTCAGCCACCCACTTCGCCCATGAGCTGAGGTCTTCAATAGAATTTTGCCTTTTTCTTCTGAAGACAAATCTTTTCAAAAGAGAAATTGGTGTGTGCATGTGTGTGCATTGGCTATCATTCATTAAGGAATCATCGAGGGTAAACTGTGCCAAGGAAATAATATTTATTACAGAGGATAATCAACTCTCTACTTGTTTGGTGGGGCTCAGTTATTTCTACTCTTAAATTTCCTATATAAACTCATTTTTGGAAATTGATCTCAGAACTGTTATTTCCCCTTCAGATTTCTCAAGTGTCTTTGTATTGATTTTGAATTTCCTCTCTCAATAATCAAAGTGCTTAGAAGATGTATATTTCAAATAACAATAAATTAAAATCAAATTGCCTACTGATAAGGGAAAGATGGCAATGAATCATATTGAGTAGAACACGGCAAAGAGAAAGGATCCTTATAGTTGCTAGATTTTCTCTTGTTTCCTTTAACTTTTTGCCAACTTTTTTTTTTTAAGATAGACATTTGAATTTCAGAATAATTAGCTTAGGATTCACACAGTTTTTGCAAAAGAACACACTTTGTTTTTCTTTTCTGGTTGCCTTCTGATTTGTATTTGCTTATACCCCACGTGTGTTGGGATGGAGGTACTCAAAACCTGCATCAGGGCCATCTGCATTGAAGATTCTCTGATATGGTAATTTGGAAACATGATACTAAGCCTTGAAAATAATGAAGCTGAAATACTGTCCTTCTCATCCTAGTTCTTCTCATTATAATTTTTTTCTTCCTCTTAATGGAAATAAACCACCTTTACCCTAGAAAGAGAATACCTCACATTTTGTACAAAATTCTGAAATGAATTTAGGAATGACATTATTTCACTTGAGAGAAATGCACTGAAATGTGTAATCTTGGGGCCTTAATCGAGTGCACAGAGACTGAGGAATTGCTTTTTGGTTTATTATTAAAATGAAAGCTTTGAGTTTTCCTCACTGCCTTTCTTGAGACAGCGAGGCATGCATAAGTGCTCAGGTTCCGGAGTATGACTGCCTCTATTTGAATCTGGCCTCTGCCACTTATAGTTATTGGCCTTGGGTAAATGACTTCACCTTTCTGTGCCTTGGTTTCTTCAGCTGTAAGAGGGGGATCATAATAGGGCTTTTATCCTGAGGTCACTGGCAGTACAAATTGACTTAATACATACGAAGGGCTTAGAATAGTGTCACTCTTCTGAGTTACTGCTCACGGTCTAAATAGTCTTAAATAATAAAGTAGCTCAAAAAAATAAAAGTTAATAAAAAGATGGTGACAAACCCCTAATGATTAGTAAAAGTTTTCTGGGCTGCGAATACTCCATTTGATTTTTTTTTCTTTATCTAATATTTCAGGGCAGCTTGATGCTTTCATTATTTTTTTTTGGGGGGGGAGAATGAATGAAATGTAAAAGTGCAATGGGCAGATTTTAATAGAACGTCTTCCCAGATGAAGCAGAATTACCAGTGCTTGGTCTTTAGCATAATCTATGGCTGCCGGATGTAATAATAAAATGCATTTTGGCTCTGTCTACTTTTTTGGTTCAGTTACAGAGAAACATGATATTTGGTGCGGCATCAAGTAAGAAGAAGCTTTATAAAATTTCAAGGGACATAGTGTTCCTACAGTGTTACAAATTTGTTCTCATAAAAAATGATCATATCTTGAAAATAGAAATAAAATGGGAAAAGGTTTGGGGGAAGTTTCTAAACTTTCTAGAGTATATCTAATTATGTTCTTGACTATTATTACTAAAAAGGTTTTGTATGGGATTGATGGTAGAAATTGTTGTCATTTCCTTGTCTCTATCTGAATTTTTGCTAAATCATTTCTCTTCAATGGTCTATAACTTGATGCGACTGTCTCTGTTCTCAACCCTGCATGATTCACTCCTATTGAAACATTTTTCTGTAATGTGTTGATTTTTCCATTTCTCTAATAAAGATGGAGTTGCTGGGATTTTTTTCTCTCTTGAAAATGTAAAACTATGTTTGGAACCTCATCACCTGTAGGGATAATTTTTAATGTAAAGGAAAATATATTTTGATAATGACTCTGTAAATGATACCAGTAAAATCAACACTTGCTTTTGGCACATGGGAGCATACTTTAAACCACTGTTTCAGGATACCCTTGGTGGTTCAAAAAAGAGAATACCTTCCTTTTCACTTAATTCGCACTCCATTGAAATTCAGAAACAGGAGTTAACCCCACAAGAGTAGTAATTTTCAAGTAAGCGACCACAGGAACCGCAAGGTCAAACTACCCTGGGGTTATTTAGTGATAGTTTATAAAGTTTAGACTTTTACTTCAATCAGACCATCAATTACTGAAGGGTTAAAGATGAGCTTAGGAAAGGAAGAAGGGGGTGTAGGGCCATTTCCTCAAGCTCTTAGCGTTCCTGCCTGGCAGGTTGAGTCACACCAGTCTTTATTAAATGATGCATAATTCACTGATAAATTGGTTTAGCTCTGCCTGTTACAAGTCGGGCCTGAGGTTTTACAGGGGTCAGTGTAGAGGCACCGTGGCTGTTTCATGTCATTAGTTTCCAGTCAGTTGCAATGTGTAACCACTCTAGCACATGTCTTTCATTAGTGGCCACAATGCACGCTTTGTGTGTGAACATCCTTAGATGGTAAAAGCCAATTTAGAGCGTTCTCACCTTCCTTTTATGCCAGTGGATTCCATCAGACCCACATGTGTGTGGAACTCAAGGCTTTTGTAGCAGGGTCAGCCTCATTTCCCATTTGTATTGCATCCTGCCCAGCTGATGCAGGCTAGAAGCTCTCTCTGAAGTTAATGGGTGTTGAGCACTGAATAAGACCGTAGTGTCAACCTGCCAAACTTCCTCCTCTCTGGAGTTCAGAAAGCTCTTGTAATTCCACTTCCTTTATAAAGCTTTCTTTTGTTAAATGGAAGATGGTGAGTTATTTTCTTCCATTAACTCAGAAATAAAACCCAGACTTTTGTTTTCTATCAACACATACACCCGTTACCTGCCCCCTACTGGTCCAAATACTACTAACAAAGTAATTAGCTTTTGGTCAGGTTTCTGTGTGTGCAAGTAGTTACCTGCATGTTAATGAGTCCCTTGTGATCATATATATCATTGATTACTACAAAGGTAGGACTTTTAAACTCATTTTGCAGTCCATCTCTAGTAATAATGAATGCATGGCATTTTACAAAATGGATGAAGATCATGATTTCTGTCTCATTCAGTCTCTCCACCTCATTCTTAGAATTGTCTTTTCAGTTAAGATGAGATTTGTTTGGAAAGAAAGCAGCCTATTTTACAAAGGGGAGGTTCTGTGGAAATATGGTTTTGAATTTGAATCAACATGTTCACATCTGGGCTCTGTTACTTCATATGCATGTAATATTCTCATGTGATTCTCCAAGTTTTTGTTTTCTCAGTGGAAAATGGATTTTATAATACTGCTTTCTTCGTGTTGCTATTGGCATTAAATGAGATATCGTATGTAAATGTGCCCAGCAGTGCCTGGCACAAGTTGGAACCCTTCATTCATTCATTCATCCATTCATTCATTCATTCATTCATCAGGTGTTCTGAAGGTCTGCTATGCACTATTCTAAATATGAAGAATGAAAGACAAATAAGAAAAAAAAAGAATCCTTGCAGTGACATGAGAAAAATAAGAAACTTAATAAATAAGTATTCTATATTATATGTTAGACAGAGTAAGGGCTATGCAGAAAAACACAGTAGCATATGTGCACACAGAACAGTACCAGTGCCACAGAATGGTTAAGGAAAGGTGTCCTTGGGAAAATGGCATTTGAGCAGACTGGGAAGTGAGCAAGCAAACTGTGTGAATATGGGGGAAGATCTTTGAGAAAGGTGTGTACTGGGTACATGCTGAGCTCGTGTGATCGGGGCCAGAGCAGTAATTGAGGAGCAGTAATTGAGACAACAGGGCACTGTCACTTAGTACCCTTGACCATTGTGAAGATGCTGTTTTTTTATATAAAAATGTAGGATCATAGGGTCATTAGAGGTTTTGACCTGAGGGATGTTCTGATTTAGTGTCTTAAGTCTATCTCCTGGCAAACAGACTTTGAAGTGTATAGTTGCATGCAATGGATTTATTTTTAGGAATGTTTTAGAAGAACACCTCTGAGGGAGTGAAGCAGCAGGATTGGGTAGAGGGAGGAGCTGAAACATGATACAATCGCAACTGAGGTCTCAGCTGAGCAGCAGAGAGTCTGCCCAGCTGGCAGGTCCCTTCAGAGTTGTCCCAAATCCAGGCAAAGTGTAGGGCTTTTGTATGCTCACATCACCAGGGGGAAGGGACATAAACACCAGGAAGCAATTCCCTTTGGCTGAGGGAAATTCCCAGAGGAGCGTTCAAGTGTAAGGGATTGCACCCAACACATCCAGTGACTGGTGTAGCAAGTGCCCAGTCCTGGGTGGGGGATCTAGGTGAGGCCCCACAACATCCACTACATTTAGATGTATCAAGACCAGGCTGGCTGCTATGCTAAGGATATGCCATAGGGAGATAAGATTTGCTGATGGGTTGAATATAAGATGTGAAAGTAAGAAAGGAGTCCAGGATAATTCCCAGGTTTTTGGCCTGAACAACTGTGAGGATAGAATTGCTGTTAAGGAGTGTGGGGAAGACTGTGAGACTTGCGGGTTTGGGGGAGGGGGAGTGAGGAGCTCAATTTTAGACATTTGAGTCAGACGTGCCTACTAAAGTCCAAGTGGGTGTGTTCAGTAGGAAGTTGGATATACGAGTTTTATCCGGGGAGGTATTTTTGTAGTTCTTGACATATACATAGTATTTAAGACGGTGAAACTGGATGAAATCACCAGATGCAATAAATAGACAAGAGAAGATCTAGGGAGGCTCCCTGAGGTCTGACTTCCTTTGGTCACCTTTATGATTAGTGTTAAGTTTCCTCCTCCAAAAGAGAAGATCCTTTGCCCAGAGAGCTATGGTGATTGTCTTACAGAGAGCCAGTGGTAGGCAGAACAATGGTCTCCCAGAGGTGGTCATGACCTAAGCCCCAGAACCTGAATATGTCACCTTTCATGGCAAGAGAAGCTTTGCAGATGTGATTAAGAATCTTGAGATGGGAAGATTAGCCTGAATTATCAGTGTAAGCACAGGGTTTATAAAAGAGGAAGGTGAGAGCGTCAGAGCTGGAAAAGGAGATATGACCAAAGAAACAGAGGTTAGGTATATGCTTTGAAGATGGAGAAGGAGCCACAGAACATGGAATGGAGGCAGCTTCCAGAGGTTGGAAATGCTAGAGCCTTCAGAAAGAATGCAGCTCTGCCAATACCTTGATTTTAGCCTATGAAACACATTTAAGATTTCTGATTGTCAAAATAGATTTATGGTGTTTTAATGTTTAAGAAAATTGGAATTTTTCTATTGTAGGATATTTGGATATCAGACTCAATAGAGCAAAGTGGTTGAGAGTGAGTTTTGAAATCTTGGAGTACTAAGTTTAGTTTCTGGTTTCGGTCATGCAAGTTACTTGGGGGAGTTACTTTTCTGATCTGCTATAGCATCAACAGGAAACTATTGAGGTACGTGCAGTTTCATTGTCCAATAGGAGTTAAATTTTGTGATGGAGAATTATAAATAGATACCTTTTAGGGTCTGAAATGCTGATGTTTGCTTGTAAATAAAAATGCTTCTAACTATATGTTTTCTCTATCTCCTCTCTATCCCTCCCCTCTTCTCTTCCCCTCCATTTATCTCTTTCCTCCCTCCTTTCATCCGCCCATCTACCCATCCAACTATTTATATATCTGATAAATTAAAAGAAGTATAGTTTTTACAAATTGCCCAGTTCACTAGTGTAATTTTACTACTTTGTGAATATAAGATTTATACCACATTGGCTAAAAACCACAACCTCCCTTTTCAATAAATCATTTATAACTCACGGTTGAGGTACAGATGGATAAATGTAATATCTACAATTCAACGTCTATTTTTTTGTTTCCATTGGATGTGCTTTGTGGTTTCTTTACAGTATTTATGTTTGTGTTGGGGTCTGCTCTGAAAGACATCCATTCAAATGGTGCTTGCTGAAAGTACAATGTGAAGTTCATTAAAAATTGTCTTGGTTGGCCTTTTAACTTAATTTAAATCAGTGAGATTTAGTTCTATGATTAGATTTTTTATATCTGTTTTTTTTTAGGCTGGGTGATTAAAAATGGAATCCTTGTTTTATTTTTAAAACTGTTTATATTTTTTAAAAACATTGATATTGACAATTGTACTTCTTTGCCTTCTGAGAGAATTGAAATTTTTCTATTGTGGGATATTTGAATATCAGACTCAATAGAGCAAAATGGTTAAGAGCATGAGTTCTGAAATCCTGTAGTACTTAGTTCCTGGTTTTGGCCATGCAAATTACTTGGGTGAATTACTTTTCTGATCTAAGGCTTGTCCGTAAAACGATAACAATATCTTGTCCATAAAACGATAACAATATCTTCCTCATAGGAGTGTTCCTCATGGATTAAACAGGGAGTGTATGCAAGCCCAATCCTTGGAACATAGAAAGTATTCAAGAAACAGTGGCTTCAGTGACAGCTGTCATGAACTTTCCTTAGCAGCTGAGTTAGGAATAGAAGCCTCCTCGTCTGAGAATCGTTCTCATTTATGCCCCTGGTGCTCTTTTATTTTAATAATCCATTTATCAAGCCATTGGTGTTCTGCTGCCAAAACAATTTATAAGCCAATTAACCCTGCTGGCCGGACACTTTTAACAGCATGACATTGTCATATGTGTCACAGATGGCTCAAAGGAAGAAGAGTTCACCGCCTCGAGAGGCACATTATTTACCAACTCCTCTGCCGTAAAATGTGCTACATCTGTGGAGCATCCCTTGGTGATATTTTTATTTTACAGCACCCTGCATTGACCACTTTGCAAAATAATGATGCTCTCCTTATCAGCTCATCTTCAGCCAGTTGATAATTTATCCGAATGGATTCTTTCAGCATCAATATACAGTACAGGTGTAGGTGAGATATGGACTGTAATAACAGTGGACCACAGTGTAGCAGAGAGGATTTAAAGTACCATTGATTATAGTGGTGAAATAGGTACTAGGCAGAATTTGCTATTTCCCGGAAGGGAGAACATCTGGAACTATGTACAAATTGTTCCCAGAAGAAAGTGAACCTTTGAATTTGTGTTAAAATCTGCATGCTGCTATTTATTTGGAAGTCTTGCAAGTATGCATATTTAAATCTGTGCTTTGTTTATGTCTTAGAGTTGGTGCTTCATAGAAATGGAGTCTCCTATAACATAATCAGGTATTTTGTAACTTTGGGAGCAGGAAGGAGACTCTTAACTCCTTTTTTATCTCTTTTTTAATTTTTTCCATACCCAGAGCAATTATTCTATCAAGATGTCTTTAAGGAAAGGTTTAATTTTTATCTGGTCAGCCCCCTTGGTCCCACTTCTTTAAATTATTTAAAAAATGTTTTAGTTGTTGATGGACCTGAATTTTATTTATTTATATGTGGTGCTGGGAATTGATCCCAGTGCCTCATTCATGCTAGGCAAGCACTCTGCCCCTGAGCTACAACCACAGCCTCCTTTAAATGATTTTTAAAGTCCTTTAGGAAGATGCTGAATATGTAAGATCATCTGTATGTCCATTGTCCAGGATTAACTGCAAAGCAGAGATTTTAAAGAATGATGGTTTGAACTATCATTGAGTTGAGAGGAAATTGTAGGGAGAGCAACAAAGCATGTGTTGTTGAGGGAGAGTGGGAAACTGCAATGGCTTCAAAATTTTTGTATCTTGTCTCTTTAGTGGCATGAAAACCTCTGTTGAAGATATAGCATTAATTTTGCTGTTTCTACCTTTCTTCCCTTACCTTTTATATAAACTGACTGCTGGCATAGAAAAATGGAATGGGAATATTTTCCTCATAAGCTTAAAATATTTGAGCTTTCTATGTCAACTTTGATGTTGTGAGGGGTCATACTGGTCATTGTCACAGATGATGAAAGCAATCTGGCTTCCAAATATTTCTGCATAGGATTTCAGTAGAGCTTTATGCATAACATTTAAATTATCCTTAAGCCAATTCCAATGATTAATATTATTTTTACAGTATTCTTAGCCCCCTCCATTTCCAGCCCTCGTTCCAACCTTTTCCCAGATTTCCAAACATAGATTCCTTGGAACAGGCAATCAGATATGTTCCTTGGATTTCAGTTTTCCTGAAGAAATTGATCAGATCTCCTATCTCACGCGTTCCATAGTCAGCCTTTTTTTTCTTTGGGTCTGTGATCACATTTGATAGAGCAATAGATTCATGAATGACGATTGTGAGACTTAAAGAATGGCTTCTTGCTGTCAAGGCAAAGGATAGTGACTTAAAGCATTTGCCAGCATTCGGCTATGAATCACACAACTACACATGCACATTTAGGGCTGCAGTGCGGCTTCTGTGAGTAACAGAGCTGCATTCCAGAGGGAGGAGGCATCGTGGCTGTGCTTACTGGCTGGCTGGATGGAGTTTCCTGTGCTCCAAGGAGACTCTGACTTACTTCTCAAGACCTATATGCATGATTCTCTTGGTGAAAAGAAATTTCCTAGAAATGGGAGTCTAGGGAAATAATAACTATTCTTTTATGCTGTGGAGACTTGGGTGAATGTTTAGCAAGGCTGTTTAAATTTGTAACTTGGGAGAAAAAGTTTTAAGGCAGCTTTTGTTCAGTTGCAAATATAATTATGCATTTGACTAGCAATCAAGGTATAAGTAATCTACTTTGAACATTTCGTAATTAGTTGAGACATAAATACTGGATCAAGGGTTTCAGTGAGAGAGTCTCCTTTGAGTTTCAGCCTTTTCTCTTCCTTTGATACAATTAAAACACTTCTAAATATACTGAAGCATATGTGCATGTATAAACACAAATGCTCACATAAGTAAGAGCATCATATGCTATGTCCAACCTCAAGAAAGGCTAAAAATTTAATGAACAGTGCAACCCTGTCATGAATTCTGTTTTCTGATGAGATAAACAATGACTCTTAATTAGAAGCTAAAAATTTTAATTAAGATGATTCTGTAGTAATTATCCCTGTTGTCTGCTTCACTGGATTTTAATGAAAAAGATTGATTAGGTATAAAACTAGTAGCATAATTAAACATTCAGGGTTGCACTGGCCGCTGAGGTGAAAGTAATGTGATTAAACCCTAAAGTATATTCCTTAACAAAGTGTCTTAGACTGTCAAATCTGGTGCAGTGTCTGCAAGCTTTATTTTTATGAATAGCTTCAACATCCTTAAGTAAAAACAGATTCAGCTACAACTGGTTCTTTTATGCAAAAATATTTATTGAGCACTTACTATGTGGCACAGTAATAACAGTGGCATAAAGCATGATCTTTGGAATTAGATATACTTGTTCAAAGTCTGTTCTTTAATTAGGCAGACTTGAGACATTGAAAAAAACACCTTAACCTCTTGTTACATTAGTTGAACCATCTGTAAAAGAAGATAACTAATATGTACGTGGTTATTGAATTTGTACATGAATCAGTGCACATTCCTACCACAGTGCCTAGTACTGAGTATGCACCTCTATATTCATAGACTATCATTACAATTTGAATCAGTGAGTACAATCTGTAGACTCCCAAAGGTTACAAAAAAATCTAAGGCAAAGAGAAAATGTTTACAGGTGAATTGGGACTTAAACCCATGATAAAACAGTAATAAACAGTTGTCAGAAGTTCAACAAGTAAATATTTCCAAAAATAGAGAACACTCCCTCTCTCTTTTGCCTTAGCAATCCCTTTCCTGGAAACACAGACAAATTGACTGCTGGAATTGCTTCATTTTCTTATTTGCTTTAGAATGCAGAACAAATTTCTGCATCTTCCAATTCAAGTTATCTCAACCAGTCTTTGTTGGCTGAGCATACTTTGTGCAGAAGTTGGAGTGAGTGAAGAATGTGTGCACATAGTTGGATGGATTAATCCCACATAACTTTATAGGCATGTTCTAGCCTCCCAACCTTGTTCTCCTTGGCCCTGTGCTGTAACATCTGAGCCAACCACCCACAGACTGTGTAAACATAGTGTGTGTGACTAGGCATAGTGAAGAAATTCAGAAAAATTCAGGTCGCTTGACATTAATCACTAAATACTTCATAAGGCACTGAGGGAGTTTCAGGCAACTTGGACATGAGGTGGTCAAATGTATATGCCAATGACGTCCTAAGTCATTCTTGAATGTTTAGATTAGGAGTGCTGCACTTAAATCCGGGAGGGTCTGGGTTTAAAACTTAGATCCTTGATTTATGAGTGGTATAATCTTATGCAAAATATTTATCCTTTCTGAGATCATTTTATTATCAAAATACTAAACTATGTGAGATTAACGAACAAGTCATGCAAAACATGACACATTCCTACATTTGTCAATCTATCCACCACCCAATATATCCCAAAACATCACCCAGCAGTGGAAGTTCAAACATGAATGAGATACACTCATGCCTTCAAGAAGTTTCCGTTGAACAAAATGTAAGTCAACAGAAAATTACTATGTAAATGAGAAAGGGTTGGGCCAACAGTATGCTTGGGATGCTTTGAAAGCAAATAGAATAATCTAATCCAGACTGAAGAGGTAGGACATGCTTTCTGGAGAGATTGATACTTGACCTGGACCATTAAGGATGAATGAATTAGCTGAGGGATCAAGGTAGCAAGGGCATCCTGAGCAGAGAGAGCTGTTTGAAGGAAAGCCTAGAGGTGCGTATGAAAGAGAAGAGTGGGCAGGGAACTGCACTGTCAGGGATGGAACACCATAAGATTTTCCTTGAGGCAGAGGGAGTGGCAGAAGATGATAGAAGTGTTAAGTATGAACAAATGAACATCCAGAAGGCCTTTAGATATCAGAAAATGATTTTAGCCTGGTGTGTGCTATAACAAAATTTATATTTTAAGAAAATTAATTTTATAGGACTGTGGAGGCTAGATTAGAAATGTCTATTAATGGAAAAAGTTGAGAGATACATTTATTCAATAAAAAATTATTTCTGACTCTGATACACACACACACACACACACACACACACACACACACCAAGTTGTTTATTTTTTGTTTGCCGAAAATGTCATGTGAGACATGAATCTGCTCTCAAGGCAATCACAAAATATGTAACATACTTAAACAGTAAAATGTCACAGGGCTATGTGGTAATGCATGGATGACAAGGCTGTTGTGGATGGATAAACTTGAGAGAGAGTAAAGAGGTTTAATTGGTAGGACTTATTTATGAATGGGCAAGTAATTATAAATCTAATAGACAGGATCTTTCTCCTGGGCATCCTGGACCAACCAGCTTGTGGTGGATATTAAACCCCATCAGAATTTTATGATTCCACTAAACTTGAACCTGAGACTTCTACCACATATTTGGGAACTCCTTGTGCCTTTGGGGGAAATACAGACAAATAAGAATTTGTTATTGGACAGTTTATTTAATCTTACCAAAGAGAAATAATGCTGCCTGCTTTTCATGAAAACAAAGAAAAAGTACCAAAATCTTAAATATTTTTACTAGAAGTTGCTGTGGCCAGCTCATTAATATTCTTTCATGATTATATATTGAATGTAATAAGAATGGCTAGGTGAACCTTTAGAGTGTAGATTACATAATGATGAAGCAAATACACGTGGATGATTTCACCAGAAATCTAGAGAAGATATGGGTATCACCTTGAAATAGAGGTTTCTGACTGTCAGTCAGCCTGTGAAACAACCTGTCCAATTTATCTCTGAATGCAGGTGCTGAACTTGACACTGGGTTGCCATGTTGATGATGATTCTTTGTGATTGTGCATATTGTGGATAATATGTATTCCAGTGGGGACTCTCTTAACCTTTAGAAACAAGATGAATGTTGCTGTGGCAGGCCTAGTGCCCTTTTGTGCTATGTAACATTAGAGCCACTCCCCTCTGCTAACTGTGCTTTGGTACTTACTATTCACTCTCTCACCATCCTGAATGATTTGTTGAAGAGAATTTCCTTTTTCCAGTATATGTTCTTGGTGCCTTTGTAGAACTGTCAGTTGGATGTGCACATATGGACTAATTCCTGGATTTTCTTTACTATTTCATTGGTCTAAATGTCTACTTCATGCTTGTATCATGCTATTTTGATTACTGTAGCTTTGAAGTATGTTTTGCAATCAGATATTTTGATACATCCAGATTTTGTTTTTTATTTTGTTGTTTTTGTTTTTTTTCCTTCCACTAGGGATTGTGTGAGCTATTCTGGGTCTTTTGTGGTTCCATATTTATTTGTGATTTTTTTCTAGTTCTGTGATGAATGCCATTGGTGTTTTCATGGGGATTGCATAGAAACTTTAGAAGAATTTGGATAGTATGAACATTTTTACAACATTAATTGTTGCAATCCATGAACGTGGTATAGCTTTACTCTCTCTCTCTCTCTCTTTCTCTCTGTATGTGTGTGTGTGTGTGTTTGCTATGATTTCTTTGATCAGTATTTTCTAATTTACATTGTAGAGATCTTTCATTTCCTTGGCTAAATTTATTCCTAGTTTTTTTTTTTTTTGGCTAATATGATTTTTTGGGGGATTTCTTTTTCATGTAGTTCATTACTGCTGTTTAAAAATGCTACTATGTTTTATATATTGATTTTTGTATCCTGCAACTTCACTAAATTCACAAATCAGTTTTTAACGGTTTTTAAGTGGTGTGTTTAGGTTCACATCACCTACAAAAGGGGATAACTTGACTTGTTTTTCTCCTTTAGATGGCTTTGATTTATTTCTTTTTGCCTAATTTCCCTAGCTAAGTCTTCCGGTACTATGTTGAATAGAGTGGTGAAATTGACATTCTTGTTTTGTTCCAGACCTTCAAGGGAATGCTTGCAGTTTTCCCCCATTTATCATGATGTAGGCTGTGATTTTGTCATATATAACATTTGTGTTGAAGTATATTCATTCTAGGTCTAATTTGTTGAAGGTCTCTATCCTGAAAGGATATTAAATTTACTGAATGCTCTTTTCTGCATGTGTGGAGCTGATCATGCTTTTTGTCTTTCAATCTGTTGATTTGCTGTATTATGTTTACTGATTTGCATATGTTGAACTATTCTTGCATCTCTGCAATAAATGCCACCTGGTCTGGTGTATAATTTTTCTGATGTGCTATTGGGTTTGGTTTTCTATTGTTTTGTTAATGATTTTTGTATCTATGCTAATCAAGGTTACTGGCCTACAGTGTTCTTTTGTTTATCACTGACAAAATAAACTTAAAAGGAGGAGAGGTTTACTTTGGGTCATGATTTTTGGTCCATGGCCAGTTGGCTTGATTGATTTTGATCCTGTGATGAGGCAGAGCATCATGGCAGAGAAGCTGCTCACCTCATGACAGTCAGGAAGGAGAGGGAGAGGAGGGCGAAGGGAGAAAGGGAGGTGGGTGGGAGGAAGGGTCCTAATATTTCCTTCAAAGGCATACCCCCAGCGACCTAACTTCTTTCTCCTAGGTGTCACCTCCTAAAGGTTACATACCTCCCAGTAGTGCCACAGGTTAACAACCAAGTCTTTAAAACTCCTTGGGAGACATTCCAGATACATGTCTAAATAAATGTCCGCTGCCATTTCAGGTCTCCATGTCTTATAGGGTTCTTGTCTTTCCCTTGCTCAGTTCCAATGCTCTCCCTTGGCTACTCACTTGGAAGGCAGCTGTTTATTTGTTGGTTTGTTCTTTGTGGAGGAGGAGAAGGAGAGTGCTGGGTACTTCTATTCATCTACCTTGGAATGTTCAAGATGAATTTCTTTAGATTATAATGACATGCTTGTCATGATAGAGTCACACCAAGGAGTCTTAGAGTTAATTTGCAAATTCTTAACATCATTATAGCCAATTTGCTGTTACCTGGCTGGTAATTTAATTATATTAAATTATTATAATGTATGAATTTATATTTTTCATATCTGATGTTAAGGTTTAGATGTGAGGTGTCCCCCCAAAGTTCACTGTATTAGACAATGTGAGAGGGTTCAGAGGGGAAATGATTGGCTTGTGAGAGCCTTAACCCAATCAGTGAATTAATCCCATGATGGGATTAACTGATTGGTAACTGGAGGCAGGTAGTGTGTGGCTGGAGGAGGTAGGTCCCTGGGGGGCGTGGCTTTGGGGAATATATTTGTATCTGGCAAGTGGAGATCTCTCTCCCTCTCTCTCTGCTTCCTGATCATCATGTGAGCTACTTCCCTGTGCACCACTCTTCTGCTGTGATGTTCAGCCTCACCTGGAGCCCTGAGGCATGGAGCCAGCCTTCTATGTTCTGAGATCTCTGAAACCATGAACCCTCAAATAAACTTTCCTCCTCTACATTTATTCTGGTTGGTTCTTTTAGTCACAGCGGTGAAAAAACTGACTAAAACATTTTATTATTCCCTTTTATTTTCCTCCAACATTAAGCATTACATATATTTTAATCAATAGCATAATATTTCAATTAGGTATATTTCATTTTTAATAGTCTTCAGATCTAAATTTACAACTTTCAGGAATTTGAATGTTTTATAGTCTACAGTTGCAGTAAACATTATTCATCTTGTCAATAAAATAATTTTATGTTATTGTTCTGAATCTGTGAGCTTTGGTAAACTCCTTCTTACAACTACTTAAAGGAGGAGCTTCTGAGAGAAGTTAATGAGTGTATTTACTTATTTCTCTGATTGTGATTTTCTCCCATCAATCTAGTTTGTGACCTAGTAAGGACTATGACTGGCTTTCATTACAAAAATATGTACAATTGTTAAAAACAAAATAAACAAAAAGCACCAAAACAAACAAACAAATAAATAAAAAGCCACCACCCCTAAAAAAAAAAAAAAAAAACAGCTAGAAATTGGAGCCATAGAATGAAAAACTATATATATGTATATGTAAATTATATACTAAATACTCAGTTGCTGGTCTCTACATGCAATGGAGAATGTTTTGTAAATATGGTTGCAATAGTTGGAAGGGGCTATTGCTGTCATCTTTCTATGAATAATTAAGAGATCAGAAATATGATAAATTTTGGAAAATAATCAAAGACCCCAGACCAAAACACAATTCATATTTTCCTGACTGGATAAAGGAGAACAGAAATAACATAACATTTTTTAAATTGTGACCTTGGAAGCATGTAGATTTTACTGCCTATTAATGGATAATGTTCATATGTTTATTCTAAAAAATTTTTTGAATATTTAACTCATAGTTATTGTCTTTACTGAAGAAGCTAGTTGATACAAATCAAGCTCCCCTTAAAAATTCTTAGTATAAATGTCAGATAAATATTACTACTAAAACTGACATAAAATGAAAACTTTCTATTGGTAAAAAGAAAATGTGTATATTTTATTTGTTATGATAGTACTTACCTGAGAGCTTAAAAATGAAACAGTATATATGTAAGTAAAATTATAATAGTTTGTAAATGTCAAGAGACATTGTTCTGCATTTTTACAAACAATTTCAATATGTTTCTTAGTAAACTGTGAAATGATATGCTTCCCAACAGCCTCTTGTGAGAAGGTACAAATGCATCGAGGATTTTCACTTGTATTGACAGCGAGTGAGTATGCTGTAGAAACTTCCTTGTTGACAGCTCAGTAATGACTTGGAGCTAATTTTATTGTTTCTATTCAGAAAGAAATGAAATGAAAAAGATCTTTGTGAAACCCTTCATCTTTGAGATTCAAAGAGGGAATTATAATAAGTAGGAGCAGGTTTTATCTACAATCATCATAGTAATTATACCAATGGAACAAAATGCAGAGTGTGAGATATCATCCCCTTCATCCTGCCAGGTTTCACAGCTGCTGGCCCATCAGATCCACCCAGTGTGAAAATAACTCAGAAAAAAAGAAATAACGATGGAACTAAAAGCCAAGTGCTTACTAAATCACTATTCAGAAGTATGCATCCATCACCTAGTAAAGTCATTCCTTTAGAGAGCCAACATTAACCACATGGGTCGTGAGAAAATGGTACCACAATGGCAGTGATGCAAACATTTGATTATTTCATTCAGCAACTCTTTGACCAATGTTACTTTTTCAGGCATTTTTCTTGGTGTTGGATTATATAATGGTGAACCAAATGGCTCAGGTCCTGTCATTCATAGAGCATAGAGTCTTTTTGGGGGAGAAATCTATAGTAAATAGCAATGATTGTATTCTAAGAAGAGGAGTGTTAAAGAAGCACCTAGTCTAGATTTGTACATCACAAAGGTGCTCTGAAAGAAGTGCATTGCAGATTAGTATCACATGCAGCCGTCACTATCATCAGAAGAGTTTATTTTATATTGGCTGGACAGAGGCAATAGGAGTTCACTCCTCTGGACATGAAGAAAGAAGCATGGAGGTAATTAAAAACCTGCACTAAAAATTATCCTATGAATAAAAATTCTCAAACTCATGAAAAAATATGATGCTATGGAAAATACCTAAAATGAAAATGAACAAAAACCAAAATCAGAACATAAACTTATATTCTGACTAATTAATTGTAGAGCATCTGAGAAAGACTTTGAAATGGTTGTTTAAAAAATGGAAAGTGTGAGACAAAACCAGAGGGGAATAAAATAATATACTGGTCAATGTGAAAATAAATACAATCAAATACCTCAGAAATAAAAATGTAATCGATGAAACAAAAAAATGCAATATATTGGGCAGACTCTAGAATAGACATAGTCAAAAGAAAATAATAAACTTGAAGAGAGTACGGAAGTGCTCATCCATCATTCAACATAAAGAAACTATATGGAAAAGATAGTTAAAAAGCATGAAAGATTGAGATGCTCTAATATTCACTGTATACGAGTGACCAAGGGAGGGGGGAGGATGAAAGACATATTAGAGGATAAGCATGTGAAAGATAATTGTTAATAAAATTTCTCAAATTTAAGATTTTTACCCATAGATTAGAAGTCTACTTAGAATATGAAACTACGTAAATAAAAATAAATTCTCTTTTGGAAATGTTATAGTGGAACTAAGTCATTAAGAATAAAGAGAACTCTTAAGTTACCAGAAAATGCACAACTTAGCTATAAATTGACAATTAGACCAACTGCTGTCTTTTCCTCTGAGATAGTTTATGCCAGAGAGATTGCAGTAGTATCTGACACATCCTGAGGGAAGATATAAGTAAACTTAGAATTGTCTACACAAAAAAAATCATGCAAGAATACGGGGAAGGTAAAGAGAATTTGAGACTTCTAGCAAGTATGAGAAATTTGTCATTCATAGTCACTAATTTTTTTTCTTTGATGAGAAAGTGAGTGTAGAGGGAAAATATGTCAAATGGGAAACAATAGGGAACACAGAAATTAATGGACTATATTGGCAAATTTAACTCGATTACAAGAAATGTCTTCTTTGTTTACAAGAGTTACTGGTAAGGTGCTATAAAAATAATAACACATGGAGCTGTTCAAGGATTCAAAGTGTGTTGTACTCATTGTTTTAATCATAAACAGAGTGGAAGTACTAAATAATCCTAGATTTTGTGAGAACATTTTGTGGTTAAGTTTCAGTCTTAATATGCAAAAGTGAATCATCAAAATAATAGCAATATAATCTACAGTTTAAAAATTAACAGTAGGGAAAAAATCAAAGGCATAAAAATAAGCAATTGAATAGGAATTGGGATAGTGAAGAAAGGACCATGAAACAAAGAAAGAAAGCACAAAATCACACAGTGGAAGTAAGTCCAAACAACCAGTAACACCATCATCACAATAAATATAACATTGATTAAATTCACCTGTTAAAAGATGTATTATCAAGTTAATTATAAAACTCGGTCAGACCAAAGGCTGAATGTTCTCTCTGCTATGCAGATGCTGACTCACAATGGGGGAGGGGAGGGAGGAATGGAGGTTCACCAATGGGGGGTAGAAGGCTGAGGAGATGAGAATTGGAAAGACAGTAGAATGAATAGGGCATAACTTTCCTGTGTTCATATATGAATACACAATCTGTGTAACGCCACATCATGTACAACCATGAGAATGGGAGGTTATATTCCATGTATGTATGATATGTAGAAATACATTCTACTCTCATGTATAACAAAAGCACAACCCCCCAAAACCCAAAAAACAACTCAGTCAGCTTTACTCTGGATCTAAAAAAATTCCAAACCAAAAAGACACTGAAAGTTTGATATCATAGGGATGCCAAAAGATCTATTGTATAAATACCAATTAAAGAACGTTAGGGTCCCTAAATGAAACAAAATTTCAAGTAATAAAGGTATACAGAAATACACTTGTAAAATATTTTACAAAGAAATAATTTACCAAGTTGTCACAATGATCAGCAAATGTGTATGTAACAAAGTGCCCTCCAATATATAAAATAAGAACAAAAAGGAATAACCAACAAATCCTCAATTATAACAAAACTGATAGATTGAGAATATAAAAACAAGTAAGATCAAGAGCTAAGAAGCACTGAGAGAAAAAATTCTGTTTGCTGTCATCTCTGTATGTGAAATCTATTCAGATCTCTATATCATCTTCAATAATAGAGATTGTTTTTCTAATCTTTTGAACATAAGTCAGTAAAAACACAAGTTGAAAAGTTGCCAGGTATTTACAGTTTTTCTAGCTGTAATTTTTTTTTTAACTTTTGTTTATCATGGAAGGTTTTTTATTTCATCATCAAATCTAAAGCTTAATTTTGCTGGAAATATCAAAGTGTATTTTCAAGTAACTTGTGGGTTAAATAAGAAACCAGAAGAGCTGTATTAAAATAAAAGTACTGTATATCAGG
Organism: Marmota flaviventris; assembly: GCF_047511675.1. NCBI lineage: Eukaryota > Metazoa > Chordata > Mammalia > Rodentia > Sciuridae > Marmota > Marmota flaviventris. The sequence goes on from NC_092503.1 coordinate 58,236,364, forward strand.
AGTGGAGCAAGATGGTAGCTGAGTAAGATCCAATAGCGCCAGCTCCCCATAGGCACCAGTTTGAACAGCTATTCATACATCAAACTACCTTCACAAGAGTTAAGGAAGCCTGTTGAGAGACCACGAAGCCAGGTGAGAGACCACTGAGCCGGCTTTAGTGAAGTGAAAGGACAAAACACATTGAAGAAGGCAGGAAGAAGAGTGTTGTCCTATAACCACTTCCCCCAACTTCAAGCAGCACAGAGAAAGACATCTCCTGCTTGTGGGAGGGAGAGGGAGAATTAGGTGTATTTCCTAGATTTGAAGCCTGGACCAGGCCTGCCATGGTAAAACTAGATGCTTGAAAGACTCAAACAATCCCTACTCTAAACCGATACTTGTGGACAGACCCACTGGAACTGCAGGAGCTGGATAGTTGACTACCTCCAGCACTCACTTCCAACCTTGGGGAGCAGAGAGGAGGCAAGGCTCCACTTTCTGGGGTCCAGGACATGGAAGCTATCATAGGACTTTGTTTTGGAGCTCAGTGAGACCGAATACCAGGCAGAAGCCAAAGTCTCCATACCCACATCAGGGCTCATGGATGGAGCCTTAAGGCTGATATCGCCGGTTAATGGGGAAGGGTCCTGCTTCTTCCCATGTTTAAGTATAACATCAGAGAAGCATGCCGAGGCAAGTATAAAGCAGGGTTTATTTAAAAAGGGGTAACACAGACTTCTCCTTGGATGGAGAATGGGGCCATAGCTGGTATCCCAAGAAGTGAGAGAGTTCTGCCTTTTATTATATGTCCTAGGCTTCCTTTATTCTCCTGCTCCCTTCCCTCTTATCTCTCTCCTTCCTGCTTAAATGACTAGGCCCAGGAGATGCTCCTGTGTCATGGCCAAAAGATGAGAAGCAGAAGGGCTATAGGGGCCAAGGTGGAGTGATCTGGGCAGAAGCGGGGGGCAGGGATCATTAACATCTTTTATAACTCCCTATAGGGAGGGACAATCCCTGGGACAGGTTCCTTTAGCAAAAGGTTAGAGCAGGGGCAGGTTGTCTTTTTTTAAAATTTATTTTTTATTTTAATTTATTATATATGACAGTAGAATACATTAAAATTCACATTACACATATAGAACATAATTTTTCATATCTCTGGTTGTCTAAGTCTAAGTTATTGATTGTATTATTGGATTCTAGAGTTTCTTTGTTCAGTGTTTGTTTGGCAGATCTATCCAGTGGTGAAAGAGGTGTGTTCAAGTCACCCAGAATTATTGTGTTGTGGTCAATTTGAAATAAAAAAGAGTTCATTTGATAAACATAGATACTCTATTGTTTGGGGCATATATATTTATAATAGTTATGTCTTGATGGTGTATGGTTCCCTTGAGCAGTATGAAATGTCCTCCTTTTTCTCTTTTGATTAAGGTTAGCTTAAAGTCTACTTTATTTGATATGAGGATGGAAACCCCTGCTTGCTTCCACAGTCCATGTGAGTGGTATGATTTTTCTCAACCTTTTACTTTCAATCTGTGTATGTCTTTTCCTAGAAGATGAGTTTCTTGGAGGCAGCATATTGTTGTTTTTTTTTTTTTTTTTTTTGATCCAATCAGTTAGCCTATGTCTTTTGATTGGTGAGTTTAGGCTATTAACATTTAGAGTATTATTGAGACATGATTTGTATTCCCAGCCATTTTTGTTTATTTTTGTTACTTATCTTGACTTGGTTTTTCCTTTGCTTAGCTTTTCCTTTAGTGTAATACCCACCTCTGCTGATTGTCATTGTTGTTTTTCATTTCCTCTTCATAGAATATTTTGCCAAGGATGTTTTGTAGTGCAGGTTTTCTAGCTGTAAATTCTTTTAACTTTTGTTTATCATGGAAGGTTTTTATTTTGTCATCAAATCTAAAGCTTAATATGGATATGATTAATATGGATACGATTCTTGGTTGGCATCCATTTTCTTTTAGAGCTTGATATATGTTGTTCCGGGGTCTTCTACCTGTCAGGGTCTGGGTTGAAAATCTGCACATATTCTAATTGGTTTCCCTGTATATATAATCTGATTCCTTCCTCTCGTGGTTTTTAATATTCTCTCTTTATTCTGTATGTTAGGCATTTTCATTATAATGTGCCTTGGTGTGGATCAGTTGTGATTTTGTAAATTTGGTGCTCTGTAAGTCTCTTGAATTTGGTTTTCCAATTCATTATTCATGTTTGGAAAATTTCACTGTGTGGTCTACATTCTTTTCAAGATTATATATTTTGTCTTCATTGTCTGAGGTCCTGTCTTGAAAGAGGTCTACTCTGTTGGTGATTCTTTACAATTGAGCTTTTAATTTGGTTTGTTTCCTTCAGTTCAAAGATTTCTGTTTGGTTTTTCTTTAGAACCTCTATCTCCCTATTGAAATGATCTTTTGCTTCTTGTATTTGCTTATGAAGCTCTTTGTTAAAATGATCTTTTGCTGCCTGTATTCGCTCTCTTATATCATCCTTTAATTAACAGAACATTTTAATTATGTACAGCCTGAACTCTGTCGTTTCATCTTCTCTGTCATTTCATCTTCTGTGCTGGCCATGGATTCTAATATTGTGACATCTTGATTTGTTTGGGGCACTTTCTTCCCTTGTCTTTTCATGTTGCTCGTGTGTCTTCCTTTCTAGCTCTGTGGATCCGAGCATTATTGTTTTTACCCTGTAGGCTTATTGTGCACCTGTAGGGTTCCAAAACCTTCCCTTCGAGGGGAAGGACAATGTTAACAGATCCCAATATAAACAAAATACCACCTAAAAACAAATAGTTGTCATTAAGACATTGACAGTTTTGTCGCAAGGTACAGAAATGGTGAATTTAATTATTATGTACAAAATAATCAGTAGGTTTGTAAAAGGGTTTAAAGTTTCTGATGGTGGACAAAGAACCAGGGGTGAGGTGTGGAAAGATATGCTGAGGAAGTATGAGATGAGGCTAGAGAGTTATTATATCTTAGGAAGTGTGAAAGAGAAATCTAAAGAAGGTTAGTGGGAGTAGAATAGAGAGGTAGTAATTTTGGGTAGACAAGTAAGAGGGAAGACATAAGTACATAATACAAACACACATATATATTAAGAAAAATTTAAAAATGGTAAAAATTGGAGAGGGAAAAGAAGAAGAAGAAGAAGAAGAAGAAGAAGAAGAAGAAGAAGAAGAAGACGACGACGATGACAATGACGACGACAGGCAGAGGAGGAGGAGGAGGAGGAGGAGAATATACAACACAACTGTAATATTTAGTTGTATCAGCCCTCGTTATCCTAATTCATGCAAAGTACATGGTTTCACATATGTTGGGGATGTGAGGGTGGGAGAATAGAGAGGGAGAAGGAAGAAAAAAAGGAAAAAACAAGGATTGTTTTGGTTGGAGATCAGTATCTTTCCGGCTTCCTTTCTCATCCAGTAGGTGGGGTTGTCTGTTCTTAGTTGGTATCTCTGCCCTCAGGATGGTAGGGGTTACCAGGGTGTGAGGGTTGGTCTTGGATGCAGGGCACCTGGAAGTGGGGTAGGGCACTGACTGGCCCCATTGGGAGACTGCACCTCAAGGATCTCCTTTTCGGGTCTGTTCCTGTGATATGGGCACTGGGTTTTATCTCCTCTTCTTGCCTGTAGACCTCCAAGTTCCTGCTTTCTAAATTAGTCTCTAAAGTGTATCTCCTTCACCCTCTCCTTTTCTACTTCCTAATCAAGAAAATGTCTTTCTGGGGGTCTTGTGTGTTGCACTCTGATGACTGTGCACATGTTTTGGAGGGCTGGTTTGAATTGGGCAGTCACTCTGCTGAGTTAGCGGCTGTGGGGGATTTGGGGGGGGGATTAGAAAGCTATGGGCACCTGGCTGCCTGGTGTTCCAAGCTGGTAGTTGCCCCGACTAAAGATGGTGCTGGAGGAGACCCAAGATGGAGGCTGCTGCTTTCAGTGATGGGGTGTCGGGTCGGGTTGGGGGAGCCAGACGATGGAGTTTTGCAATGCCTTTAGAGATGAGTTCTGTGGCATGCTGTGTTGCGGCTGTTGGCTTTCTTCAGAGCTTGTGTTGTCCCAGGTTCAGGCAGGCTACCATTAGTAGGAGACTATGGCAGTAGCTGTCAAGAACCAAGATGGAGGCAACTGGGGGAGCCCTGCTTTAGTATTGGGGGTCCACACAGGAGTGGCAGCCAAAGTTTATGCGCATGGGTAGCAGCTGACTGTCCTTCATGGGAGCAGCATCAGAGAATTCTATGCTAGTGCTGATGCCAGTGGTCCAGATAAGGCACCTGGCAGACCTGTGTGGGTAAGTAGCCTGGAGTCCTTTTCTAATACTGAGGCCTGAGGCCCTGCATCCTGTGATTCCTGCATGAAATCAGCTGTGGAGGCCTCCCTCTGGCCTGCCATCTACCGCACCCGCGCACCCCCCCCCCCCCCCCCCCCCCCCGCGGGTTCTCTTGATAAGAGTGGAGAAAGGGCCCTGAAGGCATTAGCATTTCAGTCCCTCAGGGGCAATCTCCAACTTCCCAGACCCAAATTGGCCTCCATTCTTTGATCCAACTCAATTTACCTATTTATACTGGCTGCCTGTCTTTAATTCTGGCTTCAAGACCTGTCCTAGAATAACCGAGAGACATGCATGATTGGGGGATAGCCTCAAGTTTTGACCTGCATCAGTATCAGCCTTGGACTAGGTATTAAGCACCAGTTCATCCCAATAATGTAGGTCTCTGTGGCTGTGAGACTCAGGTGTGACCCAGATTATCATCAGCCTTCATGTTCAAGGACTGCCTTAACCAACCATATCCTAATCTTGGGTGGCATAATATGGAGCAAAGTTTCATTTACTGAGGATAATTAGAGCAGGACTTTGCTTTGGAACTCAGTGCTGGGCAGATCCTAACGGCACTTATCGCCAGGCCTGTGCCCACAGATGGAGTTTCTTGAATAACTCTGGAGACAGGCAGAGACACATGACCCCTAGTCTATCAGACTTCTCTTCCATCCAGCATTACTTGTGGCTGGTTGCAGCAGTCTGGGGCCATGAGTATGCCTCAGCAGTTAGCAGCCCATAGAAAGTGTGGAATCTTGGTCCTGCCCTACTGCTGCACTGATCCTGGTGTGCTATAGGCTTAAGGTGGGATATAGATTTGTAGCATTGGTGGTCACAGGAGTGGCATAAGAGCTTGGAACTTGTCCTGCCCCATTGATTCTGCCCAAAGCTAGGCAGAACTTAATCATAGGTCAATGACTGTGGACAAGGCATCTGGAAGAGCCTTTGGAGAGATGGACTTCCCTTTTTAGGTATTCCCCTGGTTCATCCTGAAAAGCAGTTGTGGATTTGGGACACACCTGGGCTTGGGTTACCATCTAGTACTGGAATAGTGAGAACTTACCAACAGGGTACTTTTTATAAACCTGAACTTAGGATGCTATCTAGTGGGGAAATAGCAGAAGTGACTACAGGCTCAGATAAAATAAGCAGCTTGCTTAGAATTTCTGGAAAGACAGGCACAAAGCCAGATTATGAAGACTAGAGTAAAAATATCTAGTATGTCAATGTCCAGATGATGTTGCATCCCCACAAGCATGAAGAACTTCTCAGGAAATCATCACGTCCCTGAATGGTCAAAATAAGATGCCAGAGACAAATCAAATGATAACCAGTACAGGTGAACTGTTGGAGCAAGAATTAAAAATAGTTGTTTTAAGGAAACTTCAATAAAACACAGAGAAGTAATGTGATAGTCTAATAGGGAAAATTAACAGTGAGATAGAAGCAATTCAACAAAATCAAATAGAAAATCTTGAGATGAAAATATATTAAGCAAAATAAAAAATGTGATAGAAGGCATCAGTACAGAATGTATCAGAAGAATCAGTAAGCTTGAAGCAAGGCTATTTGAAAATATATAGTTGGAGGAGAAAAAGAAAAGAATGAAGAAGAATGCAAAAAAATCTATAGGAACTTTTTGTTTCTTTATTTTTCTTTATGACCATGTTAAGTTGCTATCAGTTCAAAATAGCTTGTTATAATCAAATGATAGTTTTTGTCAACCACAAAGTAACATCTACAACAGACAGAAAAAAAGTAATAAGCAAGGAATCAAAATACACTACTAGAGTAAATTACCCACAAATGAAGAGTAGAAGACAGAGAGACAGAAAGAAATGAACTATAATAAAATTAGAAAACACATCACAAAATGGTGGTAGTAAGAATTTATCTATTCATAATTACTTTAAATGTCAATGGATTTAATTCTCCAATAAAAACATATAGGGTGGCCAAATGATAATAAAGCAAGACTCAACTATATGTTGTTTACTAGAAACTCACTTCACCTTGAGGGACATATACAAACTGCAAGTGAAGAGATGGTATAAGATATTCCATGTAAATAGACCCTTTCTCCCCATAGAGCAGGAGTAGCCATTCTTTAACCAGATAATACAGACTTCAAACTAAAAGCAATTAAAATAGACAAGGACTGAATAGACACTTCGCAGAAGAAGAAATACAATTAGCCAATAAACATATGAGACAATGTTCAACATCTCCAGCAATTAGAGAAATGCAATTTGAAAGTACAATGAGATTTCATCTTAATCCAGTCATAATGGCAATTATCAAGAATACAATTAACAATAAATGTTGGCAAGGATGTGTGGGAAAAGGTAAACTCATACATTGCTGGTGGGACTGCAAATTGGTGCAACCACTCTGGAAAGCAGTATGGAGATTCTTTAAAAAGCTTGGAATGGAACCATCATTTGACCCATCTATCTCACTCCTTGGTCTATACCCTAAAGACTTAAAAACATCATACTACAGTAATGCAGTCACTTCAATGTTTATAGTAGCACAATTCATAATTGCTAAATGTGGAAGTGACCTAGCTGCCCTTTAATAGATGATTGAATAAAGAAACTGTGGTACCTATACACAATGAAATATTGCTCAGCCTTAAAGAAGAATTGAAATTATGTCATTTGCTGGTAAATGGATGGAACTGGAGAATATGCTAAACGAAATGAGCCAATCCCCAAAGACCAAAGGCTGAAAGTTCTTTCTGATATGTGGATGCTAACTCAAAATTAGCAGGGTGGAGGTGGGTGGTGAAGAAGAGAAGTTCATTGCATTAGACAAAGGGGAATGAAGGGAATGAGGTGATGGGAATGGGAAAAGCAGTAGAATAAATTGGATATAACTTTCCTATTTTCATTAATGAGTGCATCAGCAGTGTAACTCCACATCACTTACAACCACAAAAATGGGAAGTTATACTCCAGGTATATATAATATGTTAAAATACACTCTACTGTCATGTATAATTAAAAAGAACAAATAAAAAGTGTAAAAAAATAGATAAGAAAGATCATTATACATTGATGAAGGAATCAAACCAGCAAGAGGAAATAACAATTCTAAATAAATATATAAGCACCCACTATGGAGCATCAAGGTACATAAAGTAAATAATAATAGACCTAAAGGGAGAGATAGATACCAATACGATAATTATAGGGGCCTTTAATGGCCTACTTTCAGCAATGGACAAATCATCCATCTAGAAACTCAAAAAAGAAGCAGCAGAATTAAATAGTACCATAGACCAAATGGACCTGAGAGGCATCTACAAAACATTTCAACCCACAGCTGCAGAATACATATTCTTCTTGTCAGCACATGAATCATTATTCAGAAAGATCATATGCAGCCCTTTTCACCAAGATGGCGCCGAAAGCTAAGAAGGAAGCTCCTGCCCCTCCCAAAGCTGAAGCCAAAGCAAAAGCTTTGAAAGCCAAGAAAGCAGTGTTGAAGGGTGTCCACAGTCATAAAAAGAAGAAGATCCGCACGTCACCTACCTTCCGGAGTCCCAAGACATTGCGGCTCCGGAGGCAGCCCAAATATCCTCGGAAGAGCGCCCCCAGGAGAAACAAGCTTGACCACTATGCCATCATCAAATTCCCTCTGACCACTGAGTCAGCCATGAAGAAGATTGAAGACAACAACACACTTGTGTTTATTGTGGATGTCAAGGCAAACAAACACCAGATCAAACAAGCTGTAAAGAAGCTCTATGACATTGATGTGGCCAAGGTTAACACCCTGATCAGGCCTGATGGAGAGAAAAAGGCATATGTGCGACTGGCTCCTGATTATGATGCTTTGGATGTTGCCAATAAAATTGGGATCATCTAAACAAAGTCCAGCTGTCTAATTCTAAATATACTTTGTTTTTTCCAACATAAAAAAAAAGATCATATGCAATGTTATGAAATGGACTCAACCAAACCAATTTTTAAAAATTGAAATACCAGCTAGTATCTTTTTCAAATCCAATGAAAGAAACCTGACACCAGTAACAAGGAAAACATTGGAAATTATACAAATACATGGAAATTAAACAACTTAACTTTTTTTACAGCTAAAGTTTTTTATTGATGCATTATAATTATACATAATAATGGGTGTATTATGCCATATTTGTACATGCACATAACATAATTTGATAACCCTAAATTTCCAGTACCTTCCCTTTCCCTTCTTTCTTGCCTCCAACTATCCACTTGCTCTACTCTACTTATCTCCCCTGTATTAATTATATACATGCACAATCACACACACACACACACACACATGATTCATTGTAGTATATTTGTTCATGAGATGGGCATAGCATAATTTGCTAGATTTCATTCTCAGGTACTTCCCCATTTCCTTCCCTTTTTCCTCCCTCTCTTTTTCTTAAATTAAAAAAAAATTATTATTGGTTCTTTTTAGTTATACATGCCAGTAGAATCCATTTTGATATAATAATAGAAGCATGGAATAGACCTTCTAATTAGGAACCCATTATTGTGGATGTACATGATGGTGAGATTCACTGCAGTGGATTCATATAGGAACATTGGAAAAATTATGTCAGGTTCATTCCACTGCCTTTCCTTTTCCTATTTTCCCTCCCTTCCCTTCATTCCCCTTTATCTAATCTACTGAATTTCTGTTCTTGTCCTCCCCGCTCTTCACTCCTCCCTCTTGATCCCCTTTCTCTATTCTATTTGTCTTTCTTCTGTTTTTGAAAACAACTTACTCTTGAGTATTAAATAAATCAAGAAGGAAATCAAAACATTTCTTGGAACAAATGAAAATGTGAGATATGGCAAAAGCAGTAATAAGAGAGAAGTTAATAGTAATCAAGATATATGTCAGAAAACCAGAAAGACCTCAAATAAACCACCTATCACAGAAGCTCAAGGAACTAAAAACAAACAAACAAACAAACAAACCCAAAATTAGTAGAAGGAAGGAAATAATAATGGTGAGAGTAGAAATTAATGAGAGACTAAAAAATACAAAAGATCAACAAAATGAAGAGCCAGTTCTTTGAAAAGATAAAGAAAATTCATAAGCCCTTAGCTAGTCTAACTAAGAAAAAGAGAGAAAATATTCAAATAAAATCAGAAATGAAAAGAAAGACAACTAATGTCAAGGAAAGAAAAAGGACCATTAGTGATTTTTATGAACAACTACACATCAACAATTTTGATAACTTAGAGGAATAAAAATTCCTGGACTCACACACAAAACCAAGACTGAATGATGAAGAAATAAAAAGCCTGAAATGACTAACCCCAAGCAACAAGATTAAATCAGTAATAAAATGCTGTTTATCAAAGAAAAGCCCATGACCAGATGGCTTCACTATTGAAAGAATATCAATTCTTCTTAAAGTACTCCAAGAATTGAAGAAGAGGGAATCCTTCCAAATACACAAGACAGCATTATACTGATACCAACACCAGACAAGGACCAAACAGAAATAAAGCGATATGTAGACCAATATCCTTGATGATCATATATGCAAAAATCCTCAAAACAAAAACAAAAAACCCTGAAAAACGATCAAACTGATTCCAATAGCACACTAAAAACATGATCAAGTGGGATTCATCTCAGGGCTGCAAGGACGGTTAAACATGTGCAAATCAATAAATGACACACCATATCCCAGAATGAGGAACAAAAGTCATGATCATCTCAACAGGTGTGGAAAAGGCATTTGATGAAACTGAACATTCCTTCATGACAGACCAAAATTAAGAACACAAGAAGTATGATAAAGAAAATATATATTAAATATGTAACATTAAATTGAATGGGAAAGGTTGAAAAATTTCTAACATCTAGAACAAGACAAAGGTATCCCTTTTCACTGCTCTTATTCACCAGTAATGGAAATCCTAGACAGAGTAATCAGGAAAGAGAAAGAAATAAAGGGCATCCAAATTGAACATAACCTTATATAAAGAAAACCTCAAAGATAGCACCAAAAAACCTATTAGATATAGGTGACTCTATGACCAGTGTGATTCTGCAATCTGTACACTTAGAAAAATGAGAAATTATACCCCAATGATACAAATGTATGAATTGCCAAGATCATTATAATGTCATGTGTAGATAATAAAAAAAACTATTAGAACTAGCGAACAACATCAGTAGAGTTGTATGATACAAAATCAATATGCAAAATCAGTGCCATTACTGTACAACATTGGCGAATTGTCTGAACTAGAAATCAAGAAAGCAAAAACAACAGCAGCAAAAACCAAATATCTAGGAATAAAATTTAATCAAAGAAGTTAAAGATTTCTACAATGAAAACTATCAAACTACAATGATAAGGGCTGGGGTTGGAGCTCAGTGGTTGAGCACTCACCTATCATGTGTGAGACACTGGGTTTGATCCTCAGCACCACATAAAAAATGAATAAAATTAAAGGTATTGTGTCCATCTACAACTAAAAATATGCAATCCCTACCGATATACCAATGACATTCTTCACAGAATTAGAAAAAAAAATCTTAAAATTTATATGAGACCATAAAACTTCCCAAATAGCAAAAGCCATCTTGAACAAAAAGAACAAAGCAGGAGTCATTATACTACCTGACTTAAAAATATGCTACAAAGCTATAGCATTCAAAACAACTTGGTAGCCCGGTGTTGTGGCACACATCTGTAATCTCAGAGGCTCAGGAGGCTGAGGCAGGAGGATTGTGAGCTCAAAGCCAGCCTCAGCAAAAGCGACATGCTAAGCAACCCAGTGAGATCCTGTCTCTAAATAAAATGCAAAATAGGGCTGTGGATGTGGCTCAGTGGTGGAGTGCCTCTGATTTTAATCCCTGGTACCAATCCAAACCAAACAAAAACCAGAAAACCAAAACCAAACCAAACTAAACCAAAACAAAACAAAACCAAAAACAAATAAACAACAACAACAACCAAAACCAAAAAACCCAACAACTTGCTGTTAATGTGAAAACAGACATAACAATGGTAACAGAATAGAGAGGCTAAAAGTAAACCCACACATCTATAGCTAACTGATTTTTAAGAAAGGTGCGAAGAATATGCACTGGAGAAAGGACAGACTTTTCAATAAATGGTGCCAGGACAATTTGGTATCCACATACAGAAAAATCAAACTATACCCTTATCTCGTTCCAGTTATAAAAATCAACTCAAATGGAATAAAGATTTAAAGGTGGAACATGAAGCTATGAAACTACTTGAAGAACACATGGGAGAAATGCTTCAGGATTTGGGGCAAGGATTTTTTTTTTTTTTTTAGACGAGACTCTGAACCACAAGAAACAAAAGCAAATGTCAACAAATGGGATTGCATCAAACTAAGAAGCTTCTACACACAACAAAGGAAACAATCAACAGAATGCAGAGAAAACCTAAAAAATAGGAAAATTTTTTTTGCAAATTATACATCCGACAGGAAGGAGGTTGATATCCAGAATATGTAAGATACTCCCAAAACTCAATAGTAAAAAAAACCAAATCACTCTATTAACAATGGACAATAGATCTAAATCGATATTTTTTTCAAAAGAAGATAAATGTGACCAACATATATATGAAATTGCTCAACATCATTCATGAAAGAAATGCAAATCAAAACCACAATGCGATATCCTATCAACTTACCATAGTAAGAATTGTTATTATAAAAAAGACAAAAGAAAATAAGAGCTTGTGAGGATGCAGAGAAAGGGAATAATGGCACAGTGGTGGGAGTGTAAATTAGTACAGCCATTATGGAAAACAGTATGGAGGGTCCTCAGCATTTTAAAAATAGAACTACCACATGATCCAGAAAATTCACTTTTGGATATATAGTCAAAAGACGTGAAATCAGTGTGTCAGAGATACCTATATCCTCATGTCTATTGCATCTCTATACAGTATACCCAAGAAATGAAGAGAATTTAAGTGTACATCAACTGATGAATGGATGAAGACATTGTGGTACATAATGGGACATTGTAAGAGTGAAATTCTGCCATTTGCAACAATGTGGAGAGAAGTGTCTCATTATGTTAAGTGTAATAAACCAGAAACAGAAAGATAAATACCACACAGTCTCACTCATAGAAGTTGAGAGTAGAATGGTGGTTACTAGAGGCTGGAGAGAATATGTTGGAGGGTAGTAAGTAGTTCTGGTGTGCTATTGCAGGGTGACAATAGATAACAATTAAGTTCTGTTTATTTCAAAAAGTTAAAAGAAAGCAGTTTGAAAGTTTTCTATAAAGAAATGGTAACTGTTTAACCAATTTTAAACATTATACAATACATACATTTATTAAAATATATAATATCCCATTAATACATATATTTTTAAAAATATTTTAATGTATCAATTAAAAATAAAAAATATCAAAATTTATGAGAGGCATCTAATGAAGTATTTGAAGAAAATTTATTAAAAATGAGAAATTTAGAAAAAAATGATTCATGTTCCATCCTGGAAATTAGAAGAATGTAAATAAAATAAATGAACATAAAAACTATAACATGAAATAATAAAGATGAGAGAAAAAAATTAAAGAAATTATAAACCCCCCAAAGCACAAATCAACATAATACAAAACTTATAATTTGAAAGAGCTAATTCAATAGACAAACTTTTAGCAACACTGATTGAGAAAGTACAAAAAAGTTCTAAATAAACATTTGAAGTTTTTCTGAGTGAGAATATAAAAGAAAATATAGATCATACATGGTTATATAAAAGAGAGGTTAAAGGGCTGGGTCTGGGGCTCAACGGTAGAGTGTTCACCTCGCATGTGTTAGGCCCTGGGTTTGATCCTCAGTACCACATAAATAAAAAATAAAGGTACTGTGTTCACCTACAACTAAAAAATATATATTAAAAAAAAGAGAGGTTAAATATAAATAAAATTAAAAAAATCACTAAATTGTTTAAAAACCATGAATGAATACCACGAACAACTTATAAAAATGAAAATTAAAAAATGATTTTTGTGAGAAAAAAATATTACCAAAATTGACCCCAAAATAAAATGAATAACTACTAAAAAATGTAATTAATAATTCAGTTTCCTTTCTCTCAAAGATATAAAGTTCAGATGGTCTTCCAGATTAATTTGATCTGATATTTAAAGAACAGAAATTCTTGTTTTACATATATTCATCAGGAACAAGAAGAATAAAATTTACCTAATTAATTTTTTTTTAAATCAAGTGGTAGACTTATTGGCTATTTCTATTATATTATAGGTAAAATATGTCAATTTAGGACATTCCAAACCTCGTTTTGGCTTCCTGTTATAATGAAAAACCAGTGTCAGGCACATAGGCAGAGAATCATGGACAAGAGAAGTAAGTTGATGCTGGTTCACATGTCTATCATGAGCCATTCTGCAGTTACTGGGACTGTTTCATTTGTTTTTTCTTCATAGGATAGCGTCTTTCTCTTTCCAAATTCTTGTAGATGTTGGTTCCTAGGTGTGCAGGAGATACACTGTTTACAACTTTGGCACTCTGAAGGGCAAGAGGTCTTCCCTTTAGCTCTGTTTTTTTTTTCCTCCAGCAATGATTTTCCCTGTGTAACCCTTTTTCCTGTCTGTAGGAACAGTTAAACCAGCAATGAGGGACACTACAGGCTTGGCATTTGGACCTGAATTGTGTTGCTTCAAAATTCTGCAGCATTTTTTCCCCCTGCATAACAACCAATTTCATCAATCAATAGGATCTCTTCTGTTGGTTGAATCATTCAGAAAGATTTCAAGGCAGTCAATAAAATTTGTTCCATTAAAATAAATCCCAGTGTCTTGTGAGGCTGAGGCAGGAGGCGCTCACAAGTTCAAAGTTAGCTTCAACAACTCAGCAAGGCCCTAAGCAACTAAGTTAGATCCTGTCTCAAAATTAAAAGTAAAAAGGGCTGGGGATGTGGCTCAGTGGTTAAGTGCCCCTGAGTTCAATCCCTGGTACAAACAACAACAACAACAACAACAAAAAAAAAAACAAAAAAAACCCCCAACGCCATGTACAAAGTCTGCCCCTTCCCAATTATGGTATCTAGTGAACTGCTTCACAAGTCAGGGCACCAGATCTGGATACAATGCCAATTCTTTTTTCTTGTAAATATGTCCAGGCATGAGGCCAATTTTGCATTCTCCAGGAACAATGGCCTGATTAGCCTTGTCCTTTCCTGAGACAGCAGCTTGTGATTGACTGGTACCCTGTCCTGTTGTGGGAAAACTTCATAATTCACACAACCAAGGGCATTTCTGCCTTAACAGCTTCATCAATGGCAGTAGCAGCAAGAGGAGGAGGGATATAAGTGACAGAAGCTGTCCCTCCTGTCTGTTCTGTCCTTCATAGGATTAATGTCAGATAAGCCCAGATGTGTCTTGCCCTCTTTCCCGGAGTGATTCCGCCAACAAGTTTAGTGCCATATTCCAATGCCTGCTGGGTATAAAAGATGTCCTGTTTACCAGTGAAACCCTGGCAAATAACCTTTTATATTTTTACCAATACAGAGATGTTTCTGGGAAGCTGCCTAGGATCAATGTGGAAATCCATTCTGTTGGAGGAGGAAGGTGCATGACAGGAGGTGAGCCATGGCAAGGCAGCTGCTGCCGGGGACCATGGTAGTGGTGGCAGCTGCCCAACTGATTTTCATAAGCTGAATCTATGATGTGCAAACTGAACAAGGACAACAAAAGAAATACTGATTGTATATGCAGTTCTCTTTTAATCATAGATGCAAAGGACAAAAATGAAAATTAGGAACCTCAGAGGAGACTATGTCCCCTGACCTACACTTCTACACAAGAGCATTCAAACCTTTTAGCCACTCTAACTTCCCTTTTTTAAAAAAAATCCAATTTAGCAGGGAAAATGAAGCTCTTAGCAAAAAAAAAAAAAAATTATGTCATAGAAGGGCATTATACTTATGCAGTTTGTGTGACATTTTAGAAGTTTATCCCAAGAGAAAAATGATGCTGTGAAACCATTGTTCCAAATCATCAAGGGTCCTACTGGATCAGTTAGGATGTCTGAGAAGATGAGAAAGCAGTGGCCAAGTTTTTCTCTACTACTTTCCAAAAAAAGTGTGTCTGACTAAACAAGATTTAGATTCCAATCTGTAGACATTAATGGAACACTTACTGTGACTTTTATCTACCAATGTAAGCAGTTTTTCTTGAAAAATCAAAAATTTGAACAGCCCTTGTTATTATGATCAGTTATGGTAATATTTAGCCTCTCTTAAGAAATATGAGATATCAGTGGAATTGTGGTTTTGTGTGACTGTCTGTCTTCATCCATTCTCTTAGGTGCAAAACTCATTTAGAGAACAAATTCAGTGAGAAAGACTTTCCTCTTGAAATATTGACTGTAATATGTAGATAGATATCTTAAAAAACCTTTACTATCATGGACTGCCCTGGTTCAGGGCAGTTGCCTCATTCATCTTAAGGATTGCTAATTCTTCTGGCTGAGGGTCCTTTCAACCTTTAAGATAATTAACTAATAAGTCCAAGTCCTGGATGGAGGCCAAGTGAAAGACTTGGCTTTTTATTTTCCTTTTTTATTATTAGTCCTTTGGTGGAGGTAGAGAAGGCAGGGAAAGAGATTCTGAGTAATGAGTGGTTACTCTATGCTTATTATTAATTTTTCTTTCCACTCTCTTCTCTCTCTTTCCATTTAATTTGAATTTTTATTTCAACTTTGGATGTAGTATTAGATGGTACCTTCTGTTCTAGTAGATGTTTGTTTATTCATATGAGATGAAAAAACATTTCCATTATTTTTGTTTCCTCTATAAAATTCCAGATGCTTTATGATCAATTGAAAGTTTAGAATTCAGAACATTTTATCCGAAGTAGGAAGATAACTTTCTTTTAAAAACGTTCACTTCCTTTTAAAACATGACTTAAAATAGATGACCATAGCCTTTTAAATTATGTCTTTCCTCCTCACAATGAGCTGGTCTGTTTTGTCATTGATTCTCTTGAAGCTTCACTCTCTTGGAGAGTTTTGTGTCTGCACCTTTTCCTAGGCTTCCTTTAGTTTTCACTCTCTGGTTCTTCTAATTTCCTGATTTAAAAATTCTTAAAATGTACTCCCTGATCCATTTTCCATGTGAATTCTTATGTTACATAGGTACCTTGATAAATATGTGATTCTGATCAGTTTTGTGTGATTGAAATGCTAAACATAATCATTGAGATCCTGATCTGTGCCCAACCCTAGGGTAGGTGTGGAGGACACAAAGATGAACTAAGCCAAGGATCAGTCCCAGGAATTTACCAGTATAATAGAGAAAACACAGAGCTGGGGAGCAGAAAATGGCGCCAGACTCAGGTAGGAGGAAGTTTTGGAGAAAGTTAGAACCAACTTGTTTCTTGAAGAATGAGGAATGCTTAATTTAAGTAGGAGAGAGGAGTTAGGTAGAAAGTATTGCAGGCAGAGGAGACAGCCTGAGCAAAATGGTGAGAGACACTTGAGATTGGAGAGATTTGAGGAATGGCACCAGACTTGGTCTTGCTAGATTCTAAAGGGTGTGAGGCAAAGCTGCAGAACCAGAAGAGGGCCACTGACCTCAATTCTGTATGCATGTAGTGATTCTCAAACTTTGAGGCTTGTTTGTCCTTCTACTACTCACATAACGTTCACAAGCATTCAGCCAGGAATATCATATTGCATTAGAAGGAGAGGGTGTCCTTGATGGAGACATCACTGTGAGAACTATTCTTCCTATATGATTTTATTTTGGGACCTGTCCTTTCTTAAGAATTTATTTATGCTTCTTGGAGGAAAAAAAAAAAAGAATTCTCAAGTAACAACAATATATGTAGATGAGAAAGAGTTTCTGTGTTTAATTCAGGTAGATTACCAGATATCTTTCGTAGTTAAAACCAAATTTAATTCTTGTTTTAAGAAGCTTTATCCAAGGTAATTGATGCAGAAAATCACCACAAAGGATTACTCCCAACATAATTCTAATAAAAAGTTTTGACTTACATACTTAAAATGAGGTTCAAGTATATTTTTGTGAATTGTATTCCTTATTTTTAGGTCTAATTACAATACTTAGGACCTGAAATCAGTTTCTGGGAATTAGGGACACACTAAAATTTGGCACAATTTGTAGCATTTGGTCAAATGGGCTATTTCACTTATACTTTGACATCAGCTTTTAATGCCTATTTCAATATAATTTCTGGTATCTTTGGTGAGTATGTAACTGCATTGTATAACATATTTCAATATGCAAAAATGCCAATAATATTGTTTAATAGCTTAATATTCACTTTCATGAATAACCAAACAAACTAGATGTAACCTGGTCAAAGTATCTTTATGAAATTTGTCACTTGAAATATGAAGTAAAACACAGATCATAAATTGAGAACTATTACAGTTAACTTTACATGAACCATCAATTAATTTCTTATAGCCAAATAAATAGAAAATACATAGATAAATAATCTGAATTTTATAGTGTATGAGAACTAGATTACTTTAGGAAGATCATATCCTTTTTGACCCAAAAGGCATTTAAAAAATTACACAGTAGCATAAGACAAAATTAGGAATTATATCATAATTCTAATAATTGAAGATTCTTTTTTTCCTATATAGATTGAACCCAGGAACTTGTGCATGCTAGGCAAGCATTCTACTACTAAGCCATATACCAGTCAAATACTTGAGGATTCTTATTTTAAAGTATATCTTTAATATTTAATATTTAGTCACTTAATTCCATTAAGGCCCTGAGCCTTTCAAGAAAAGTCCTTATTAGCAATTTTTCATATCTGATAAGGATAAATTAAAGTCAGAATTTGTCACTTTAAATTTCTTAAATTGGAGTAATTCCAGAATATGAACAAAAATAGGTATAATAAGTTACTTTATTCAGATTTAATAAAGAATATAGAGTAGACAAAAAAGAAGAAAGGGTAATAGGATAATGAGGTACTTCAAAAATATCAGCCAACCTTGTTGAAAGTGAGCATTTTTTTTTTCACAAGTTTGCTATAGTAAATGACCTCAGGGCAAAATCATGCAATTGACAGAGCTGAAAAATTATCACTTTTATATTACTTTACACATTGTCATACTTTGGAAGTTGGCTTTTAAAAAATAAAATTATAATAATATAAGTTTTTAAATATAAATTAAATTTGTTTTATATTCTAGGAGTTTACTTTTTGGTGGTGATACATTCAGTTTTGACCAATATTGATTTTAATACTGAGTTGCTTGATTTTTGGCCAAAATATGTATTCGGTATTCTTTATTAGGATTATAATTATTTCTATTTAATAATGTTATACCTATTTGATGTAGGAATGAAGTTTATGGAAGCTCAACTTTCAAATGTTACCTGTCAAAAAAACTAGGTCATAAGTGTGGATTTGCCTATATCTTCACAAAAACCTTTCAAAGGGATTTCATGGACCATGGTACCAGGTCTCAGAGAGATCAGGTGCTTTACTAGAGGACATACTGAAGTAAATAACATGAATGAGATTCACACCCAAATCTATTAGCTTTCAAAGCTTGTGTTCTTCCCTCTACTGCATCCATCCTCTGTCTCTATTGATGTTGATCTCACTGTATTTTAAGTATTGCTAGTATATCTGCATCCTGGTACACACAGAGCAATGACCCTATCTTGTTCACCTGGTTGTACCCAGTATCAAGCACAGTGTTTGGCACATAATAAAATCCTATTAAATTTTGAATAAAGTAATGCATTAGATACATGATATATGTGGGGGAATATCTATTTCTGTATTTTCAATTTATAGATGAGGCTACTGAGACTCAGAAAGACTGCTATCTTCAACTTTACATGGACTATTATTAGTAGAGAAGGATCAGGTATTTTGAATCCAAGTCTATCCTTTACATATACCTTTGATGTTAAAGCCCATTGTAAATTATAAAGCTCATTGTAAATTAGAGAGGCTAATGAATATTTCATATGATCATAGCACTGATTTGATGTAATAAAACAAAATAATAACTTCACTTAGGAAACAATCTTTTAGGACCTTTCTTCTTTCTTTTGTGTCTCTTTTTAGCTAATATACCTTAATAAGCTGAGTATTCTTCTTTAATGTAAGAGAGTGTCATTAACTAGGCACAGTGCCTGACCCATCCTGGAGGATACTTAGTATAGTGGATATACTAATATATATATTAGTGGATATACTATAGGATACTTAGTATAGTATAGTATAATCTACACTGGATTTTGAAGACTTGATTAAAAAAATAAAATACTACATTCATATTTTTCCTATTGGTTAAATGTTGAAATGATGATTGGATTAAATAGAATACATTGTTCAAGTTAATTACACTTGAATGTTCCTACTAAAAATTTTGCTTGGCATTTGTGGGTCTCATTGATTTATCCAGTTCCTCCAGGGTTGGCATCCCCTCTCCATTTAGCCCTAGGTGAGCTACTGCTGGCTTCCTGTATTTTTCTTTGCAGTTTCCCTATACCCCACCTACTCCTTAATTTCGTAATTAATCTTTTTGTAGATAATCCTTCCTGGAGTTATACCTAATGATTCTGTTTCCTATTGGGACTCTGATGGATACAACAACTCCGTGACACAGGCTGGTAGATGATCAAATTAACGATGGCCTCTACATTTGACTTAGAAATCTCTGAGAACTAAACATTATTGATCTTCTCTTCTGTTGTCTAAAATTAGTATAGAAACTCTTAATGTGAAAGAATTTTTATTATTGTTCTTAACATTATTAATATATTTCCCACCTTCCTCAACCTTTACTTTGATTAAACCTGTACCTTCAACTGGAATAGAAAAATCTGAAGCTGACTTTTCCTTGTACAGAAAGTCCATGACTCAAAAGTATTTTGTATATACAAAGTCTTCTTTTGTATTTCTCTGGCCATTAATATCCAAAACACAGAGACACAGATAAGGAAAAAAAAATGGTTCTGGAGGATGGTATAACAATACTCGTAATAGTACTACTAACAATGATAATGAAAATATTTTTGCATATGCGACTTATTTCCGCTTATTCTAAATCAGATCAAATTAAGTGTGAGTTGCAATAAACTGAGGTAGAAGAGGATACAAAGGATAGAGGTTGGGATAAAATTAAGTTATTTCTCAATTCTTCCCTTTAGCAGCAATAATAACACATATTCTATAGTGTCTTTTTTTTTTTTTCCAGATATTGAACTCAGCAGCACTTGACCACTGAGCCACATCCCTGACCCTATTTTTGTATTGTATTTAGAGACAGGGTCTCATTGAGTTGCTTAGAGCCTCACTGTTGCTGAGACTGGCTTTGAACTTGCAATCCTCCTGTCTCAGCTTCCCCAGCCACTGGGATTATAGGCGTGTGCTACCACGTCCAGCTCTATAGTATCTTTTGCGGAAGTAAGGACCATTCATGATTTAGTTCTCAGTAGGAGAATACAAATCATGATTCCAGTAACACCAATACTTTTGAAAATACTTTTTACTTTATTTTTATCATAATAAATTTTTTACAGAGGTACATTTTTTGTTTCTAGACTTTCCAATTTTTTTTTGAATATTTTATTTTTTAGTTATAGGTGGACACAATGTCTTTATTTTATTTTTATGTGGTGCTGAGAATCAAACCCAGTGCCTCATGCATGCTAGGTAAGTGGTCTACCTCTGAGCCACAACCCCAGCCCCTCCAAATGTTTTTGTAAGGAAATAGTCCTTTGTTGTTGTTGTTTCAAGTTGACATAGTAGGGAAAATTCTAGGTGTGAAAATATCTTCCCTTTGCAGGGTCCAGTCATTTCTTGTCTGTGTTCTGAGATACTCAAAGTTTCCACAGCATACATGAGAGCAGAGCATGCAGGAAGGAGGCCATGGGGGTCCCCTCACCCCTTCATGTTGCTTCCGTCTCTTTAAACCCAAGAAGCTTCCATTTTACACACTTAAGAAAAACCCAAATGAAAACAAGTTTAGTGGCCAAGATGGAAAGTAATATGTGGTCACTTTGAGGCCAAAGCTCTAATAACCAGGATACAACTATATTCTTTCTTCCTCGGCTTAAGCGATTGTGAAAGCACATTTTGATAGGGGGTGCCATTGGATCAAAGTAACCAGAACTGCTGAGCTTGTTACTAAGCTCATGTATGGGCTACAGCGATCCTGAGGAGCCTCCTGGACATGCAATGGATTCCGAATGAATGAAGAGAAACTTTTACTTTACCAAACCAATGAGATACTGGTGTTGTTTGCTGCTATATCCTAGTAGAGCATGCAGCAAGTATCTATTGATCAAATAAAGGACTGCCTCAGTGCAAAAAAAAAAAAAGAAAAAAGAAAACAAGTTTAGCTTTGCTTAAAAACTAAAAACAAAACAAAACAAACAAACAAACCAACAACAACAACAACAACAACAAAAAACAGACTAAAAAAAAATCTCTACCATGAGGAGAGCTCTTCTCTTCTTCCTTTTCCACCTTATTCACTAAAACATCCCCTGGAATTGAGGGAATAACAAACTCAATCAGATTCCTTAGAGAGTTTAAACAATGAAACATAAGATCAGTGGTAGCAAAACTCACAAAAATGAAGTAGTAAGAAGGAACCATGAAGCAGAGAGGAGACAGAGTGAAGCCACTGAGCAAGAGAAGCTGATTCAGAGTTTTGGACTCATCAGTTGTGGTACCTAAGACCCATGATGCCCATCTCTCCCATCTCTGTCACTCAGTGATGGCGTCTTGATAACTCGAGATCAGCCATGGTGGAGATTTTTGCACAACAGAAATTGGGTAGCTTCACATTAGCCATGGTGGGAAATTTTAAGCTATGGAAACTGGAAAGACCTTCAAATCAGGGCTCCCTGCTCCCAGAATCCATTGTTCAAGATTTATTAGCGCACCACTCTGCAGAGCACTTGAGTACCCAGTGATGGATGCCTATTATGGGGTGGCTACTGGAGTTTTCGAGAGCCATTATGACATATGCAGAAGTATTCTCATCTCTATGAACTGGATGGAAAGTGCTCTGGCTGTGTGTGGACATTATCTTCCTGCCTTCCAACATCTAACCCTCCACTTAAAGCAGTCCAAATAGCTGTTTTTGTAGCCTAAGAGATTTCATGGTCTTCATGATGCCAAGCAACTGATTTAACTGATATTCACACCTCTATTGGTTGCCTTGACATCATTTTTCCTTTTTTAACCTGGGTGCTCCAACCTTTTGTAAACTCAGTATGGATATATTTGTATCCTGATCCAGTTAGGAAACTTGCAGGATTTCCTTCATTAAGTATAAAAGCCAGCAGAGCTCTCTTTTTGAACAATCAGTGTTAGTAAGTTTCTCACTGTGTTCATTTGCAAACTGTGAAATAGCCTTCAGCATGCCAATGTGTTCTCTGGGTTTGTCGCTGACAATTGTTGCAATGGAAAAAAAATTGCCAAAGCTGTGTTGGTGGTGTTGGGGATACTGTTTTTCATTAAGAAAACCAGTCCCAGCGTTCTGAATTCAGGTCTTCCCCTCTATGAGGGCTCCTGCCTTCTGTCTACTGTTCATGTTCCTCACTTTGTTGAGTCATGTCTGACTCCAAAGCTTTCTAGCTCTCAGAAGTCTTCCCCAATATCACACTAGGTGCAGCTATCCCTACACATGGCTCTTCTCTGTCTACTTAATGGCGTTCCACTCACCTTTCTCAATGTGTTCATTTTCCCTATATCTGTAAGTTGTTATTGTGCCAGTTAAATGACAAATTCCTTGCTGATGGAGAAAGTGCTTTCCCTTTTTTTTTTTTTAACTTTTTCTGCTTTCTATGTTTAATGCCCAGTGTATAGTCTCTTTTAATAAGACAATTGGAAGAAAATATTTGTAATACCTCTTAGCACTTATTTTGTACCTCATATAAGCAAGACATACATTGTTTATTAGCTCATTAAGTTGTTATAGCAGTTCTTGGGGTATATATTACCACCCCTATTTTACAGATGAGGACATTGAAATTCAGAGTAATTGAGTAACTGCTTAAGTGACATCATATAGCTAAAGCAATTGGGAATGTATCACCACCATTCCAGCTTTAGAAGATTGGTTTTCTTTAGTTCTCTTTAGGTACAGATGATTTGCCCTGCAGACAACTACTATCCTATGTAAAAAATAATAAAGGGTAATTAGGATAGATGTCTGCCCAGTGTTGGGTGTCAAATGACTTTTTTCCATGGTCAAGCCTCCTTTGTCTCTTCCCTTTTTTCACAATGAATGACATGTTCCCAGGACTGCCCTTAGATTGGTACAAGTAGGACACTTACTCTAGAAACTCAGTTAACTTCCACTACCATATCCAAGGCTACTTCTGGAGCCAGAGTTAGCCATGCTATCTGAGCAGGGTACCCTAGGGATAGACTGGAACCCAAGTAAATCTGATTCTGTATCCCTCTTGAGACATTCTTTTGCCTTCTCTGGTGCATATGGGTTCAATTAAGCTGTAGAACTCTTGCCTAAAAGTGCCCCAGGGCTCCTGGCTGGACCCAGATCCAGGAAGATATACATCATCATAGGCAGATGACTCTTGCAGACCAGCACAAGTGTGTATGTGTGTGTGTGTGAGTGTGTGTGTGTTTGTGTGTGTGTGTAGCCCCCCTCCCACCCCATAAAATTTCCAGGATAGTGAGGATAGGCTGCTTTGGGGTGACTTTCATGTCAAAAACAAGATGAAGAACCTGTGTACATGCATTGATTATATAATAAACAAACATAAAATTTCCTCTTCTCTCCCCATTGTTTTAAATCTTCATTGATAAATCACTTTATCTTATGTGAGTCCATGAATTTTGTAATATCTTTTTGAATCAGATTTTTATATAGGCAGAGTAAAAAGTATTAGCCTGGGGCCTGTACAGTCTAGGTAGAGCCTTGCTCTTTAGGGAAGAAGAATTGGCTCTCTCCTTATTCCTCAATAGAAAATAGATTTCTATGTATGTATTGTGATTTCCTTTTGGCATTGTATTTTGAATTAAAAAATGTTTGGCTTTTGAAAATAAGACACTCTGGCTTTCAGGAAAATTGTTTCTAAAGTGGAAAAAAAAAGAGTTAAGAATAAGAATATTGAAAGTAAAAAGAGAGAAATGTATCTTATTACAGTGCATCATATCACGTTATAGTATTACAGTGGAATGTAACATGTCGCATATACAGTGAGTTGTGTCCTTTTATTGCATTACAAGATTCAAACCAAGCTAGTGTGATTACACAGCTTGTGTGGCTTCAGCCTCTTGACATGGATGTAGAGTTTATTCTAAGACTGTGAATAAACACATTGTTGGTCACCACTCAAAACAGATAAATTGTTTGAAATGATTTGATGAGTAGAAAGAGCTCATTAGAAGGTTCACGCTAGTTAGCCAAGAGTTGCTCAGTGCTTCTGCCATTGACAGTCTGGGGCAGACAATTAGCAAGAGAAAGGCAGGGCAGCTTTGGGGGGAGAGAAGACTCCAGGTTCAAATCCCTGTCCCACTACTGACTACAGAGAACTTTTCCTTTTATTTTCTAAATTTTTTAATTTGTTATACATAACAGTAGAATATTTTTATGCACTTTAACTTATCATACATTGATGTGATATAATTTCTTATTTTTCTGAGTGTACATGTTGCATATATATATATATCTATCTCAACAGTAATAATGTTTGTTTCATTCCACTCTCTTTCCTATCCTCACATTCTCGCTCTGCCATCACTTCCCTCTACCTAATCTAAGGTAACGCTATTCTTCCATAGTGCCCCCAGCCTTATTGTGAATTAGCACCTGCATATTAGAGAAAACATTTGGCCTTTGGTTTTGTGGGATTGGCTTATTTCTCTTAGCATGATATTTTCCAACTCCAACCATTTACTGGCAAATGCCATAATTTCATTCTTCTTTAAAGCTGAAAAATAGTCCATTGAGTATGTATACCACATTTTCTTTATTCATTCATCTATTGAGGGACACCTAGGTTGGCTCCATAGTCTAGCTATTGTGAATTGAGCTGCTATAAACATTGATGTGGTTGTGTCACTATAGCATGCTGATTTTAAGTCCTTTGGATATAAACCAAGGAGTGGGATAGCTGGGTCAAATGGTGTTTCCATTCCCAGTTTTCCAAGGAATCTCCATACTGCTTTCCATAGTGGTTGCACCAATTTGCAGTCCCACTAGCAATGTATGAGTGAACTTTTTTCACCACATCCTCGCCAACATTTATTGTTGCCTGTATTCTTGATGATTGCCATTCTGACAGGAGTGAGAGGAAATCTTAGTTTTGATTTGTATGTCTCTAATTGCTAGAGATGTTGAACATTTTTTTCACATATTTGTTGATCAATTGTATTTCTTCTTCTGTGGAGTGTCTGTTCAGTTCCTTAGTCCATTTGTTGATTGGGTTATTTGTTTTTTTGGTGTTAAGTTTTTTGAGTTCTTTATATATCCTAGAGATTAATACTTTATTGGAGGTGCCTGTGATAAAGATTTTCTCCCAATCTGTTGGCTCTCTCCTCACATTATTGTTAGCTTTGCTGAGAAGAAGCTTTTTAACTGGAATCTCTCCCATTTATTAATTCTTGATTTTACTTCTTGCACTTTAGGAGTCTTTTTAAGGAAATCAGATCCTAGCCTGATATGGTGAATATTTGGGTCTATTTTTCCTTCTAATATGTGCAGGGTCTCTGTTCTAGTGCCTAAGTCTTTGATCTACTTTGAGTTGATTTTTGTGCAGGGTGAGAGAGAGGTTTTATTTCATATTGCTACATATGGATTTCCAGTTTTGTCAGCACCATTTGTTGAATAGCTTATCTTGTGAATGTTTTTGGCACCCTTGTCTAATATGAGATAACTGTATTTATGTGGATTTGTCTCTGTGCCCTCTATTCTGTACCATTGCTCTACAAGTCTATTTTGGTGCCAATATCATGCCATTTTTGTTACTATAACTCTGTAGTATAGTTTAAGATCTGGTATTGTGATGCTTCCTGCTTCACTTTTCTTGCTAAGGATTGCTTTAACTATTCTGGTTCTCTTATTTTTCCAAATAAGTTTCAGGAATGCTTTTTCTATTTCTATGAAGAATGTCATTAGGATTTTAATAGAATTTACATTAAATCTGTAAACACTTTTGGTAGTATGGGCATTTTGACAATATTAATTCTGCCTATCCAGGAACATGGGAGATCTATCCATCTTCTGAGTATTCTTTAGTGTTCTGTAGTTTTCACTGTAGAGGTCTTTCACCTCTTTTCTTAGATTGATTCCCAGGTATTTTATTTTTTTTTTGAGCTATTGTGAATGGAATAGTTTTTCTAATTTTTCTTTCAGTGGATTCATCGCTGATATATAGGAATGCATTTGATTTATGGGTGTTGATTTTATATCCTGCTACTTTGCCGAATTAATTTATTAGTTCTAGAGTTTTCTGGTGGAATTTTTTGGATTGTCTAGATATATAATCATGTCATTAGCAAATACTGATAGTTTGAGTTCTTAATTTTTTTCTTTTGTGTAATTGCTCTGGTTAGAGCTTCAAGGATGATGTTGAATAGAAGTGGTAAAAGAGGACATCCTTGTCTTATTCCAGTTTTTAGTGGGAATGCTTTTAATTTTTCTCCATTTAGAATGATGCTGGCCTTGGGTTTAGCATATATAACTTTTACAATGTGGAGGTATGTTCCTACTCTCCCTAATTTTTCTAGTGTTTTGAACATGAAGGTGTGCTGTATTTTGTTAAATGTTTTTTATGCATCTATTGAGATGATTCTTGTTTTTAAGTCTATTAATATGATGAATTACATTTATTGATTTCCATATGGTAAACCAACCCTGCATCCCTGGGATGAATCCCACTTGATTATGGTGCACTATGTTTTAAATATGTTTTTGTATTGGACTTGCCAGAATTTCATTGAGAATTTTTGCATCTATGTTCATCAGGGATATTGGTCTGAAGTTTTCTTTCCTTGATGTGTCTTTGTCTGGTTTTGGAATCAGGGTGATATTAGCCTCACAGAATGAATTTGGAAGGGTTCCCTCCTTTTCTATTTCATGGAATATTTTGAGGAGTATTGGTGTTAATTCTTCTTTGAAAGTCTTATAGAACTTGGCTGAGAACCAATCTTGTCCTGGGCTTTTCTTGGTTGATAGGCTTTTGATGGCATTTTCTATTTCATTATTTGAAATTGATCTGTTTAAATCATGCATGACCTCTCATTCAGTTTGGGTAGGTCATATGTCTCTATAAATTTGTTGATATCTTTGATATTTTCTATTTTATTAGAGTATAAATTTTCAAAATAGTTTCTAATTACCTTCTGTATTTTAGACATTTCCATTGTGATTTTTCTTTATCTTGTATTTTAGTAATTTGAGTTTTCTCTTTTTCTCTTCATTAGAATGGCCAGAGGTTTATCTATTTTATTTATTTTTTTTCAAAGAACCAACTTTTTGTTTTGTCAATTTTTTTCAATTGTTGCTTTTGTTTCAATTTCATTAATTTCAGCTCTGATTTTAAATATTTCCTGTCTTCTACTTCTTTTGGTGTTGATTTGTTCTTCTTTTTGTAGGGATTTGATATGTAGTGTTAGGTCATTTAGTTTTTGACTTTTTATCTTTTTAATGAACACACTCAATGCAATAAACTTTCCTCTCAGTACTGCCTTCATAGTGTTCCAGAGATTTTGATATATTGTATAAGTGTTCTCATTTATTTCTAAGAATTTTTAAAATTGCATCCTTGATTTCCTCTACTATCCATTCATCATTCAATTGTGTATTATTTTGTCTCCAATTGTTATAGTAGCTTCTATTTTTATTTTATTGTTGGTTTCTAATTTTATTCCATTGTGGCCTGATAGAATGCAGGGTGTTATCTCTGTTTTCTTTTTTTTTGTATTTCCTAAGAGCTGCTTTGTGGCATAAAATATGGTTCTATTTTAGAGAAGAAGCCATGTGCTGCTGAGAAGAAAGCATATTTGCTCATTGATGGATGAAATATTCTATATATGTCTGTTAAGTCTAAATTATTAATTGTATTATTTAGTTCTATAGTTTCCTTATTTAGTTTTTGTTTGGAAGATCTATCTAGTAATGAGAGAGGTGTGTTAAAGTCACCCAGAATTATTGTGTTGTGTTCTATTTGGCCCTTGAAGTTGAGAAGGGTTTGTTTGATGTACATAGATGCTCCATTGTTTAGGGCATAAATATTAATAATTGTTATGTCCTGCTTACATATACTTCCCTTAAGAAGTATGAAATGTCCTTCTTTGTCTGTTCTGATTAACTTTGGTTTGAAGTCTACTGTATCTGAGATGAGAATGGAAACCCTTGCTTATTTATGCAATCCATATGAGTGATAAGTTTTTTCCCATCCTTTCACCTTCAGCCTGTGGATGTCTTTGCCCATGAGGTGAGTCTCTTGAAGACAGCATATTGTTGGGTCTTGCTTTTTAATCCAATCTGCCAGTCTGTGTCTTTTGATTGATGAGTTTAGGCCATTAACACTCAAGGTTATTATTGAGATATGATTTGTATTCCCTGTCATTTTGATTGACTTCTTGTTTTTGATTTGTCTTAGTTTCTCATTTGGTTGAATGTCCCTTTAGTGTGGATCCTTCTTTTGCTTGTTTTTACTTTTTTTTCACTTCATCCTCATGGAATATTTTGTTGAGAATGCTCTATAGTGTAGGTTTTCTAGTTGTGAGTTATTTTAATTTTAGTTTATCATGGAAGATTTTAATTTTACCTTAAAATCTGAAACTTAATTTTACTGGGTGTAAAGTTCTTGGTTGGCATCCATTTTCTTTCAGAGGTTAAAATATATTATTCCAGGACCTCCTAGCTTTGAGGGTCTGGGTTGAGAACTCAGTTGAGATCCAATTTGGTTTCCCCCAATATGTAATTTGATTTTTTTTCTCTCACAGCCTTTAAGATTTTATCTTTATTCTTTGTGTTAGTCATTCTCATTATAGTGTGTCTTGGTGTGGGTCTGCTGTAATTTCGTACATTTGGGGTCCTGTAAGCCTCTTGTATTTGATTTTCCATTCCATTCTTTAGTTTTGGGAAAATTTCTGCTATTATATCATTGAAAAGATTGTGCATTCTTTTGGTTTGTATCTGTGCTCCTTCATCTATTCCAATAACTCTTAAATTTGGTCTTTTCATGTTATCCCATAATTCTTGGATGTTCTGTTCATGGTTTTTTACCATCTTCTCTGCATGGTCAATTCTACTTTCAAGATTATATATTTTGTCTTCATTGTCTGAGGTTCTGTCTTCCAAGTGGTCTAGTCTGTTGGTGACGCTTTCTATTGAATTTATAATTTGGTTAACTGATTCCTTTGTTTCAAGTATTTGATTTTTTTCACAATCTCTAAATCTTTATTGAAGTGCTCTTTTACTTCCTGTATTTTTTCTTTGATTTCACTCCTTATACTATTCTTTACTTCACATATCAATTTAGCTGTATACAATCTGAACTCCTTCTTGAACATTTTTTCTACTGTGTTATCAGTGGCTTCTGTTGTTGAAGCATCTTGGTTTGTTCGGGGCGCTTTATTCCCTTGTTTTTTCATGTTGTTAGTGTGTTTTCCCATCTAAAAGTATGGATGTAAGTCAGGGTAAATTCTAACCTGTAGACCTATACTAAAAGAATAGGTTTCACCAGTAAAAGTTTCCAGCACTTCACCTTTACTGGTGAGACCGATACCAAAAGTACCCAGTGTACACAATATATAGCCTTAAACCTAATAGCTCCCTCTAAGGTGTCTAATATTTTCTCGCATGAAACCAAAATGATGAGTTCAATAACTATCTATAGTACAAACAGAATATTTGTTAAAATGATTTACAATCTCAAATGGTGGATGAGAGAACAGAGGTAGTATAGTATGCAATATTTGCAAGGGAGGAAGAGAGAAGCTAGAAGTAAAAATTCACAGGAAGCGCAGAAGAGGAGCCAACAGAGATTGACTCTTGATTGGAGAAAAATTGGAAAGAAGATCCAAGAATATATACAAGACAGGAAGAATACGAACAAAGAGAAAAAATTAAAGACATAAGAAAACAACAAAAATGCAAAACACCATTCCTATATCATTGTCCTCCCCACACTGATGCATAAAAAACATCCTGTTCTAAATATGGTAGAGAGATCAGTGAATAATAAAATAAAATAAAATGAAATAAAATAAATCTTGCTGGAAATTTGAACTGTTTCTGTCAGTGTTCAACAGTTTTTCAGCCCTGTCTCTGATGTCTCTAAACCTGTTTCTTCACCTGTAAAAAAAGATAAGAAAGACTGATCCATTTCTCATACGATTAATGTGAAGATTTATTAAGATGGAGCAACTCAACCATGACTAGAAAATTAAATTACTTTAATGTGCATTTGTAAAAGGAAGTTTTGATCACCACTCTGCATTCTTTGCAAGCACAGATCTGGGCTTCACTTCAGTGCCACAGTCATCTTTGCACACTGCATTCAACTTTGAGGTGTGTGCAGCACATGCTCATTGTTGCTCCATAAATGAGTGATCCAGTCAATTAAGGAGGATGAGCAAGTAGGAAGTTCAAGCACAATGAGCTGAAATTTCTTAGTAGTCAACAGAGTATAAAATGTTGAGCATGCCATCAGTCTTATTCTGCCTCACACAGGGGACAGGAGAACATTTGAAACAACACTACAGGGAAACAATCAGCAAGTTCAACACCATGAAAAGCTCTAAGTTTAACAAATAAATTTCAAGAAGGAAAAAAAGATAGTGGGTCCTAGATCAAAGAAGGGTAAGAAATGACCCCCGATCACAATATATGGAACTTACTGAAATTATTTTTCAATTTTAATTTTATTTATTTACTTTTTCTTAACAAATAAAAAATGTTTACATTTATTGTGTACAACATGATATTCTAAAATATGAATACATTGTAGAATGGCTCTATGGAGCTAATTAATATGTATATTAACTTTTAAGAAAAATTTAAAAGATATTAATCAATTTGGGAAATTTGAACAGTACCTGTATATTTGTGGACATTAGGTAAATACTATGATTTTTTAAAGTACTATGGTATTGCATAAACATTTTTGGAATATATGCTGCAATATTTATGGAAGAATTGTTGTTAAATATGGGATTTACTTCAATAATCTAGGACTTGGGGCATTGGGTGTTATTTTAGTCAGCTTTTTCTCTTCTGTGACTAAATGACCTGACCAGCACAACTGTGAGGAGGAAGAGTTTATTTGAGGGCTCACAGTTTCAGAGATCTCAATCCATAGACAGTTGGCTCCATTCCTCAGGGCTCCAGGTTGAGACAGGAACAACACGGTGGAAAAGTGTGGCAGAGGGGCTGGGGCTGGGGCTCAGTGGTAGTGCACTTGCCTAGCATGCATGAGGCACTGGGTTCGATTTTCAGCACCACATACAGATAGATAAAAAATAAAGGTCCATCAACAACTAAAATATATATATATATATATACTAAAAAAAAGAAAAAGAAAAGTGTGGCAGAGGGAAGCAGCTTATATTGTGATCAGAAAGTCCACTTGCCGGATACAAATAAAACCATGTCCCAATTCCCACCTCCTTCAGCCACATCCTACCATTTCAGTTACCACTCAATTAATCCCTATCAGGGGATTAAATCGCTGATTGGGTTAAGTCTCTCACGACCTAATCATTTCTCCTCTGAATCTTGCATTGTCTCACATATGAACTTTTGGGGAACACCTCACATCCAAACCATAACAGGTATGTTATAGCTAAAAGAAGATTGGCCAGGATTCCTATAGCAGGGTGGTAACTATATGGTGGCTTATTATGCTGTTTTCTCATCTGTTGTGCATGTTCGAAATTTTTCATAATAAAAAAGACAACACAAATTTTTAAATAATGAAAGAAAGGAAAAAAAATAGAATTATCTCTTAAAAACAAGTGCTCTTTTCATGAAGTGGGCTGGGGATGTGGCTCAAGGGGTAGCGTGCTCTCCTGGCAAGCGCAAGGGATCCTCAGCACCACATACAAATAAGATAAAAGATGTTGTGTCCACCGAAAACAAAAAAATAAATATTAAAAAATCTCTCTCTCTCTCTCTCTCTTAAAAATATATGTATACATGAGTAAATTAAATAAAAGAACATGAGACATTGACCTCCTTTTGGGGAACATTTCCTTTCCTCTTAAGATTTTCCAATATCCTGTCTCCAGAAGGCTACTGTAAATAACTTTAGGCACCATCCCTCTTGATCCCCACCTAATAGATAGTACCCAGTGTCTCTGCTGCAATTGGGATGTATTGATTGCAGGACATGTCCTGGATGGTGAAGTTCCTAGCCTTTGTTTTCCCCTCAGCTTGTGACCACAGACTTGTATGTGCATCTGAGCTATTAAATGTGACTCTGGCTGATCACGGGGATTCCTAAGGGTAGGTTCCTGGCAGAATCCTCATTTAATTTTCTTCCTGTATACTGGCATTATTTTCTAGCTCAGTCTATGATGACTGAGGCAAGAAATTGAGGTTTCATCCCTACTTGAAAACTGTGTGACAGTAAATAAGTCACCTGATGTCTATCTTTAGTTTCTTATTTTGGAATTGAATGTAATAATAACTAGTACACATGACTGTGGCAGAGCATAATGACATACTGATTTAAAAGCCCAAAATTGGCAGGGAAAAATTTCACACCAAAACATGGTGTTATAAAATGTTCACATGGGAAATGCATTTTTATTGAAAAGTGAATCAATGAATATTTTCTGTAATTTTAAAGAAAATAAGGGCATCCTTCTTGGTTAATTATCTTGCTGAGAGGAAATAAATTACAGTTCCCTAAGGCCCAATCAGTTTTGCCCAGATTATAAGACTCTACCTGTGCAACCCCCAAAGATAAATTAGGTTCTTAATAATTATAAATCATAATTAAAATTGAATTTTGCCAGAGGGCCTTGGTAAAAGGTTGGTCTTTCAGAAATGAATTTCTTCCTGAAGTCATAGTAAATTAATAAATATAGGTAGAAGATGAGTTAGAGGTGCTAAATATTTAATAGAAAATATTTACTGTTTCTGGGAGTGTAGTTCAGTGGTAAAGTGCTTGCCTAGCACATACCGGAGCCCTGAGTTTGATCTCCAGCATCATAAAAACAAACAAAAACAAGAAATGTTTCCTGCCTTTTGTTTTCATTAATATTATATAAATTTGATGATATTGACTATTTTTGAATGAATTTGGTTTATTTTCATTTTAAATGGAAAGAAAAATCTTATTCTATTATTGACAAATTTTGACTGCTGAAACATCTTTTTAAATAATATCTGTGCCATGTTCCTTGTTTCATTTTGTGCCATACAAAACTGTTTTAATTTTAAACACTGAGATTTAATAATATACATATATAGTGAAAACTTCTTGACGTACAATTCTTTACATAAGATCTATAAGGCTTAAGTTTACATTGCATTTAAAATATATATATATATATATATATATATATATGTATGTATATATACATATATATATATATATATATATATATATATATATATATATATATATATTTGTAGCAGTTTTTTTTTGCTATTCTTGAAATGGTTCTCAAATTTTTCCACTGATGTACAATACTTTAAGAAAATAAATGCAAAGTATAGGTGGTGCCCTTTTCTCAGGTTTGTTTCCTTTAGATAGGGATAGAAGACAAGGATGATGATAATAGTAGTCCTGCCTTAGCCCTAAGTGATACATTTCAAGAGCCCTAATTAATGCCTGAAACTGTGGTTAGTACTGGACCTTATGTACACTGTTTTTTTCCTATATACACATACTGTGATAAAATTTAATGACAATTAGGTATTGTAAGAGATTAATAATAACAACTAATAATAAGACTACCACTTTATGTAATAAAAGTTATACAAATGTGGTCTCACTCAAACTATTGTACTGTAGATCTTAGCAAACTCAGTGTACCATTTTTTTCTTTCCTTTTTAAGTTGAGAACTTCAATTTGTTTTTCACTTAAAAAAGGATTTTAGGGCTTCTCTTCGGCATATGTGAATTGTCAGCATCATTATTCTTGTGCTTTGGGACAATTATTAAGTAAAATAAGAGTTATTTGCACACAAGCATTATGATAAGCATTAGTCATTCTAATAACTCAGATGATACTAAGTGGCGAACAGGCAGGTAGTGCATACTGCATGGATACATTGGACAAAGGGATGAGTCACATCCTAGGTGAGGTAGAGAAGGATGGTGTAAGATTCCACCATGCTACTCAGAATGGCCCACAATTTAAAACTTATGCATTGTTTTGATATTTTTAGAATTTTTCATATAATATTTTTGGACAGTGGTTGACTTGGTAATGGAAATCATGGAAACCAAAACTGGATAAGAGGGTACTACTGTAATTGTGAACATTCTGACATTCAGTTGTGATGGATCCTCTTAGAATGTCTCTGTGCCCATGAAGCCCACTACCTTCTACTACAACCCAAGGTCAGTGTGAATGACTGAGGCTTCACTGTTAACATCTGTTTTAGGCAAAAGAGAAATTAGATCTTGGGTTGAGTTTAGGGCACAGAAAAAAAAAGTATGTTATCAAGTGGCACTGAAAATAACATCATGCTGCTTATCATTCACAAATTTTTTATTGCTACCAAAATTCTATAATTGAATACAGTGTTATAACTGGTTAAGGTCTTCTGCAAGATGGCTGAATGTGTTATGAGTAAATACAGAATTTATGATCAGCATATTTAAGATGTTTTGCTCTTATAGAATATTTCACAGGTCTTAGGGGAATGATTGAAATCATTCTTATGAGTGCTTTGTAGACACACACAATACCATCACTGTTGCTATTGCTGATGTTGCTGCTCAAGAGTTTTTTTTTTTTTTCTTCTCTTTGCTGGAATGTAAATTCCAAGAGAGCAGGGATTTTTATCTACTGCTTGATCTCTGGTGCTTAAAACAGGGCTTGTTTCAATAAATATATATTGACTGACTGCTACAGGGGTAATTACATATTTAAACTAAATACTAGAGTGAGGTAGCCCGAGGTAGGCATTACTCATAAAATAGATATGAGCACAGGGTTCACTTAAAATCCATCCACTCATGCCCTATATTAAATTAAAAATTTTTTGTGAACTATAGTACTACACTCAAGAAAGTTTGTGGATGATATTTAATATGTTTGTAATACACAAATTAAGTTGGGAGTTTTTGTTGTAGATGAATGTTGAGAAGAGCACCAATTGGAAGGAAGTGGTTTCTGAGCTGAACATGCATAGCACAGAAAGGAAGGGTTTATGGATAAGGGAATAATTGGAGAGTGAAAGAAGCTGGATGAAGGCTGAAACTGACTTGGGGAAACAATGGAAGACCAAGTCTGAGAAACTCCATGATAGATGGTTGACCCACCAGGCAAGAAACTTAATTCTGATTCTGAAGGCAATTCAAAGGCATAGGAGAGCTTTAGATATGTAAAATCGTTACAGCAAGGGATTACTTTGTAGGCAATATTCTGAACTGATTTTAAAAGTGAGGGAGGAGAGGACGATTATCATCATAGAAAATATGTTTTTTATATGTGAAGACAACATTAACCTGTATTGCAAAGTTGGGTTATTATTTGAATCCTAGTATATCACCAAAAGTTGAAAAAATTGCTTCTACAACAAATGTGAAATAGCTGTGTTGGGCAAACCACAAGTATTAAATCCAGGAAACAGAAATTGGCTATCTTTCAATATTTGTAATGAAAAATATAACTGTTTCTTTACTTTTTTCCAATCTTAATAAATCTTTACTCGAACTTCTCTTTAAGATTTTTTTTTCATATCTACTTTCCTCTGTAAGTTTTCAAGTCATGTATGAGACCAAAAGTATTTGAATTAAGTTTCTCTGGGGAATGATTAGAAAAAAGGAATCAAACACAACTGTTTTTTTGGCAGTGTACCACTTTGGTCTTCTGATAGTTTTGTGCTATTCCCTTTTAACATTGAATTTCTTTTAGAATAGTCTAAAAGCTAAAAAGTATAACTTTATACTTAAAAAGTATAAGTCTAAAAGTGTAAAATCTGAATGGAGAAAAAAAATACTTAAGAGTATGGCAGTGTATGCATTGTAAATATAATTACTTATTATAAATCAGGACAATGGGATTTTCATTATTTAACATTTTCCAATATGCACAACGAACCAAGAGCTATCCTTTAATGGATACTTGTGCATAGGGGTTTGCAAGCATCACTTCTAGTCCTCCTAGAAGTTTAAAGAAGTGCTCTGGACCCCTGTCTTTGGGCCTTGCCTTTCTAATCCCCTCTCTCCTATCCTTTAGTGTAGGTTATATCAATAACTCTCTAATTAATTTTGGAATATAAAAACCAGGTATGCCATTTAGAAGCTAAACTATATGCTATAGATATGAGCTATTAATAACTATTATAATTTATTTAGCTATAAATACCTGCATTGTGCTAAGTGCTGGACATAAATGATCTAGTGAATCCTCCCTGAGGGTTGAATCCTCACTGAAATGTGAGATCATCCTCATATGATGTAATCTCACATTTCAGATGATGATGAGTGAGTGATTCTCTCAAGTTCATACGACTGGGTCCTAAAAACTATCTGACTTCAGAGTCATACTGTCAGTACTAGGACAAATGGCCTTCCATCATAGCAACTTTTCCACTTGATTTGTTTTGTCCCATCTAGCATCTCATAACGGAGCTGAGCCGTCATTCAATCAGCTTGTTGTGCAAGTGATGAGAAAACAGTAGTCCAGAGAGGTTCAACAACTAGTCAAATATTACCTGAAGACACCACTGGGAAAGAAACTGAGGTTTCCTCACTTTCCTTCCTGGTTTCTTCTCTATTTACACTATTATTCTTGTGTCTTTATATTGGTTGAATGAAACATTCTTGGGATTATCATTTTTTTCATGAAATAATGAAACACTATAAAACTCACAAGTTACCAGTATTATTTGAAGACTGTTAAATGGGGTCAGTATGTCTGTCCTGGTTCTGCATTCTTATCACAGAAGCCTTGATTTAAAACAGAGTCTGAGGCCAAACATTTGTAGCATCCCTCAATGGGCAGAAAGTGGCCAAGATTATCAATACCAGAAAATATGTCTAAAATTTTCACTGAATTTTGAAGACATGGCAAATTCTACAGTGTTTCAACTTCCTGATTACTTTCCTTTAAAAGCACTTGTATCTGACTCAGCAACCGGTGAATGCCACTTATTGACCAGAGTGGTCAACCCACTGAAGCAGGACTATGTGAAGGGAATTAATGGCTCTGAGGACATGGGAGGTACTGTGCATGTGCAGGCACTCACTGTATTCACTGCTGCATGGTTTCCATGCACAGAGATGCAAAAACAAAACTAAACAAAAAGGTGGAACATATAGTTCAAGTGATACTTTATGTAGACCTGGCCAATGTCCATTTATAATGAGCAGGGCTGTTTGTAAAATGCTATCACTAAACGATGTGGTTTGGATGTGAGGTGTCCTTCAAAAGCTCACATGTGAGAAAATGCAAGAAAGTTCAGAGGAGAAATGATTGGGTTATGAGAGTCTTAACCGAATTAGTGAACTAATCCCCTGATAGGGATTAACTGAGTGGTAATTGAAGTGGTAGGGTGTGACTGGAGGAGGTGGGACTTGGGGTAGTGGCTTTGGGGTATATATTTTGTATCTGGAGAGTGGAAACTCTCTATTGGCTTCTGATCGTGATGAGAGCCACTTCCTTCCACCATGATGTTCTGTCTCACTTCGAGCCCCAAGGAATGGATCCTGCTGTCTATTGAGACTCTGAAACCATGAGTCCTCAAACTTTTCCTCCTCTGTAATTGTTCTGGTTGGGTCCTTTTTAGTCACAACAATGAAATAGCTGACTAAAACACCAAAGAATGCTTTGAAGACAGAGTTAATGCGGGAACTGTAAGAATGATGACTAAGGATGATATTTATTAGTAACTCATAGGAAGTTTCACTATCCATATTTCTGTTCTGGAGAGGGTATATTTTTCATTTTGCTTGAACTCTAAGAAAACATTTTTCTCATAGCTGAGAATACAGAAAATCTCCAATGGAGTCAGAGGGCATGGCACTGTGATCCCTCTGTCCATTCCTGTGTAAAAAGTGAAGCAGGCAGTATCAGATAATGGTTTTTGCTCTTTAGCAATCAATGCAGTGCCAGAGACCTGGGCATTCAAGGCAACTTGTAACATAGAGAAGAAATCAATATCAGCTCAGACCAGCAAGGGACAAGCACAGTGTGTGATGCACAGAGGTGGCTCAGCAAAGACAAAACGAAGGGAGATTAATTAACACCAAATTCAAACAGATTTTTCTCACAGCCATGTTGAAAGAATAGTTTTCACTTGTTATTCAGCTAGGAATTGATATCAGGCTATAAATTTTTTTATCAAATGTAGAATGTTTTTTTCTTTTCTTTTCTTTTTTTTTTTTTTGCAGGTAGGTGATTATTCCTTAGGTGAACTTAAACGTAAAAGAGTCTAATTCTTGTTCTTTACTATGGGTGCAAGGATTTCAGTAGCTCCTATAGGAAAGATGAGAGATAGATGTCTGTCTTGGTCCATACTTGATTTTTCAGGTCAAGATTTTAATGTTTAAAAGTGTCACCCAGAGGTTGGCAATGACTAGTATATAACTGATACTTATGTGAGGTGTGCTATACAATATAAACACAGACATTTTAGATACAAAGAGCTTAAAATTTCTGGGAATTATTTTAATTATACCAGAGCAATATTCTTTATCTGTTAATATTATCTCATGTTCCCCCAGTCTCTCTTATTTTCATGTATCCACATACATTATTTCTCATTGTGGCTAATATGGTCTCCATTCCAATTTGTCCTTAAATATTCTAGGATTAAAAAATATCTCTATTGTGTTACTCCTAATGTCCTTTCTCTCCCCTTATCACTTTATTCAAAGACACAGAAAACAATATCTGACCTACTGTATATTTAAGAAAAAAAATATTTGGATAAAAACTCATTACTACCTTAATTTACTTTTGAAAACATAAAACTTGGGGTATTATGGGCACCTACTCTATCTTCACACCCTGACATGCTGCTCTTCCTGTGCTCCCAGATCCAAGGAGAGGCTGTGAATGACCACAAGGCTAATTTCTCACTTTAATGGGATGAAAAGATGTGTGTGGATTTGTCCCTTTTCCTTTAAGAGAATCTGCTTGTCTCAGACTCCCTTTCTTTCCTGTTCAAGAAGCTGGAATCTCCGTGCAACTGTTCCTGACTTCAACTTCCAAATAGGACAATGGTAAATATTTCCAAGTTTCCCCTGGGTATTAATGTTTGGGATTCAGCCCCCTGAATAATAAGTTATTCTAGATTTTAAAAATTATACTTTATGTGTTTTTAAATGTAATGAGTGTTAATAAATAGTAAATCTTTTTTCTGTGATAGAGTTGTACTAAAAGTTTCAGAGATTTTCTTTTAAAAAAGATATAATGATGAATACCTGTTTATTATTGCTATGAACCAATATATAGTGGCAAGAGTATATGCTTTATTAGCATATAGAATAATTTTACATGATGTAGATATTTGACAACAGAAAGCATTAAAAGGTAGGAACATTAACATGATATGAACTTCATTTCAAATCATTAAATAATAAGACATGGTCACAAAAATTTGATATTTAAAAATCATCATTAAATAAGATATTTAAAGACACACAGAGCGTTACTTGACCTCATAGTCTTTCTCTTTGTTTTGTGACAAATAAAGAAGTTGTAGAAGACTTTCTTTCACATTGCATTGACCTTGCTTGGACTGTCAAATGTGCCTTCAAAAGCCCCTCAGGTTGGTTGTTACGGCATCTGTGTCTTCACATAAGCTCATTTCCTTTTTTTCAAGGGCAAAAATATTTTGCCTACTTGCCCATATTTTAGTTTTGCTGTTGAAATCGAATTGCTTTGTCTAATTCAGATTTTAGATCGGTTTCTGATTTTATGTTGGAGTATTCCACAACACTCATATCTTTCTCTCTTTGCATTTCTTGTCATATAATATTTAAAAAAGAACTTT
This sequence comes from Marmota flaviventris, assembly GCF_047511675.1. Lineage (NCBI taxonomy): Eukaryota > Metazoa > Chordata > Mammalia > Rodentia > Sciuridae > Marmota > Marmota flaviventris. The sequence goes on from NC_092503.1 coordinate 58,276,822, forward strand.
AGCTATAGGGAACATTCAAACTCTGGAAAATGTCAGCCAACATGATTGGAGTAATATTCAAATAATGTCACATTCAGCTTTCCCAACAAGGTTAACAGCCCTCCATTAAAGCATGTGTCAAAATTGTCAGTTTAAAGGCCTGTTTTGCTTTCCAAACTTGTTATTTCATGCAATACCATTCATAAGATTTATGTAAAGTATACATACTTTATGTATAAATGGAGTTAAACTTTTTTCCCCCCAGAAATAAATCATTAGCAGCAGGAAGGGCCAGGAGCACACACTTATAATAGGCCAATGACTATAAACAGGACTGCTTAATAGCTACCACTTTTCCTTTGGAGACTTTTCAAACCAGCGATTCTATATATTAATAAGTTTGAATTCTCATGGGAAAGTTATGATGCTTCCCCTAGTTTTCTTCTCAACCAATTTTTCTCAGGATTGGGAAAAAGATACATATTCCCCAAGAAATGCCAGGAAGGACTTCCTCCTGAAAGTACTAGCTTAGCAGGTGGCAGAGTAAACAAAACTCCTAAATGATTAGGATCAAACCTGCCTTGCTACCCCAGAATGACTGGGCAGTTACTTGAGAAGGAAAGGAAATTGAGCCTTATTTAATCCCTTTTATTTCTGAGCCTTTTTGTTAGGGCAGCCTAGCCTGTGATTTAACTAATTCAGAAATACTCTAAATGGTCTACTCCCAGAACTACATGAATATTTCCCTTATAGCTTGTCAGAAACTTAGTTTTATTATAACTTTAAATTGAACACATCTAAGAGATGATTTAGTTTAACTACCTCATCTTATTGGTAAGTTGAGTCCCAAAGACAATGACTTGGTAAGGGACATTTGGGATTTTTTTTTTCAGATTAATAAAACATGTGATCCAGCAATCTCACGGCTAGATATATCTCCAAAGGAAACAAAATCAGGCTTTTGAAAAGATCTGTATTCCCACATTCACTGCAGTAGTCATCTTCCTTCCTTCCTCTGATCTGCTAGAAGACCCCAACCAGAAGTCAGGAAGTCCAGATCTATCAATACAATCCATAGAGGTCAGCCTCTATCAGTGAACTGATAGGACAAAGGGACAACATATCCCAGAAATAGAAACAACCTAAGTGTCCATAAATGGATGATTAAAGAAAAAAATATATATGTCACATTTTTAATATATATATAAAATACAGAATATTGTTCAGCCATAAAAAGAATGAAATCCTGTCATCTGTGGCAATATAGATAGAACTGGAGATCATTATCTTAAATAAAATACATCAAGCACAGAAAGACAAATACCAGTGTATATACTTTATATTAATCTTATGAATGGTATTGCATGAAATAAATAAGTAAATAAATATCAAAAAATGTATGAGTATTTTTTACATAATGTAAAAAACAAGTTGATTTCAGAGAAGTTGAGAGTAGAATAGTGTTTACCAGAGCTGCGGAGGGAGGGATGAGGGGAGGTTTGTCAGTGTGTACTTAGTTACAGTTAAATTGAAATAAGAAGTTTAGGTATGCTCTTGCACAGTAGAGTGTCAGTACAGGTAATGACAATGAACCGTGTATTTCAAAAAGCTTTCTAGCTTTTTGATTTTGAATGTTTTGTTTTGTTTTCAAAGATTTTGAATGTTTTTGTTATAAAGAAATGATAAATATTTAAGTGAGATACTTTCACACTGATTTAAATATTACATAGTTGCCCCTAAATAGGCATAATTTTTATGTTTTTAGGTACCTGTTAAAAATGTAAATAAAATGCAATTAACTTAAAAATAATTCTGTATTAGTTAATACATAGGAATATGAGAAATGTCTTCAAATATAAAGAATGAAACTATAATTTCTTTTGTACTATTTATAGTGGTACAAAGTAAATGTTCTTTCTCCCATCATAATGTTTTAAATCTTGATTATTTAATTTTGGCTCAGTCTAGAGATATTTGTGCAGAATGGAGTTAGGGAAATAAAAATGATCTAAACTATGTGTTGAGCATTTACATATGTTATTTAATTTAAGAAACATCATAAAGACTGTGTGAAGTTTCATTAGCCCCATCTTACAGAAACAGAATCTGAGTGGTTAAGAAACTATCCTCAGGTAGCATGATGTATGGCAGAGCTGAGATTTCCCATGGGTATTAATGATTGGGATTCAGGATGAGAAGTCATCTGAAGTATGGCAGAACTGAGATTTTTAGATAAATAGATACATAGGTACAGATAGGAAATATTGACAAAAAGTAATATAGTTAAAAAAATTGCCAAGTACTTTCCCATGATCTTGTTATCATATTTGCTGATGTTGGTGTATACAACAATTCTTATTCACTACAAAAAAGTACTGTACAAACTAGAAAATGGGATGAATGGTTCTTGATATTTTAAATAATTCATTGACTTTAACCTTTGGACACTGAAGTTTTAAAGTACACAGTTAGTAAAGAAGTAAAAAATTATTTTGCACAACCCAAATTCTAGGCAATTTAGAAGAAAATGGGAAATAGAACTATGACAAACGACAACTGAATTTTAAATGAATATGAGACCATTATAAAGCAATATGGATGTTGGTCATCCTAAGTTCCGTATTAAGGTCGTAGTAATAGCACTGTGTTTTATGAGCCTGTGTGGAGTTAGCAACATCATCTCTTTAATCTTAACTTTGCTTCAAGCAAAATAAATCTTAATGTTGTAAACGGTATGGTAACATAACTTTCTTATTCAGTTGAGATCATTTTTTTTCACCTATATGTCACTAACTAATATCTTTCTGTGGCTAAAAACAAAAAGAAAAACAAAGGAAAGAGGGAAAAAAGAGATGCCCTTCCATTTTGTCAAGAGTGGTCAATATTTCTATGATTGTAGAATGACTTGTTGACAGAAGCTTTTGTACTTTTGTTGGTGCAGTAAATTACCATGCATTAGTGCATAAATAAGCCAGGCTACATGAATAGGGCAATTCCGCATATTTAGGTCTCCTAATTGCTAGATTGCTGGTTAATGTTTGAATGTTACACTTCTGCATTTTAAGAGGAAGCAGGCACAAGAGACATACCAGGAAAAGCTCCGCATTTTTGGGAGAAAATCAAGATTGGAGAAAAATGAGGAGCATCCTGAGCTATGTTTTACTGGGACACATTCAGGAACTGTTCTTTTAAAGGTGTGAGAGACAAGATTTCAAGCAGTTAGGAACCTCAAAAGTCTCAAGGGCAACTATATAAAGAAAAGCAAATATTAAGCTAGAAAAATTTGTTTTTAAAAAAATTTTAAATTTTTTATTTTTTGGGGGTACTGAGGATTGAACTTGGGGCATTCAGCCACTGAGCCACATCCCCATCCCTATTTTGTATTTTATTTAGAGACAAAGTCTCACAGAGTTGCTTAGCTCCTCGCTTTTGCTGAGGCTGGCTTCCATCCTCCTGCCTCAGCCTCCTAAGCAGCTGGGATTATAGGTGTGCGTCACTGCACCTGGTAAGCAAGAAGAATTTATTAAAGGGATAGTTTTTGATTTGTATTTAGAATTCACTATTTCATTTGGCCTTTGAGGTGAATTACATGACTTACAATTAGAATATGCACGTTACTTTCTTAACAAGAAATTATATCTTTGTAGGAAAAAACTCATATATATGAATTTTAAATTTAACCCCCAATTCTTTCTGTACCTGACTGAAGAAACTCTATGCGCGGATTCTAAGATTTCATGAACTGACCTAATCCACTATATGACAACTACTGAAATTGCAGGCACAGATGGAATTCTTCCAATTAGGCAGTTATCTTTTGGTTTGTGAAAAGCAATAATAGTAAAGAAAAGATCTTTCTAATATTGATCTTTATCATCAATACTATTTTTTGCCTTTGTTTTTCCATTAGGGAAATATTTTATTTCATTGGATTTTTATTAGAATCTGAGGGTTTTTTTTTTTTTCAAATTTTTGGATTTTTTTTCATGTTTCCCATTGTACTGGGAAACAATATCATTCTTTTTTTTTTTTTTTTTTTGGCGGTGCTAGGGATTGAACCCAGGGCCTTGTGCAGCAAGCATTCTACCAACTGAGCTATATCCCTAGCCCAACAATATCATTCTTCTAGATTTTAAAATGAGGACAATAAGATTAATATTTTAATGTTAAGCTAGTCAAATCCATAAAAATAAAGTAATTAATTGCTTTTGCTAATGAACCAAGAAGTTTAACTATTTGAAGAGTTTAGAAATATTGCATAATTTTCCTATGTATATATGAATACCTAAAGTGAATCTCTACAATTTGTACATCCAAAAGACTGCAATCTCAATTAGAATAAGATATAATTAATGTTTGCATAAATATGTCAAAATAGACTTTACTGTCATGTATAACTAAAAAAAACAAATAAAAATTAAAAGAGTTTAGAAACACCTCACATTCTATATTATAAAGTGTGAAATGTCAGGCAAGTCTGAGGGCAAAGTGATTAGAATGCAGTATCAGAAAAGTAGTTGTCTCTGCTGTCCCCTTTTTGGAGGAAGGCACTGCAAATAAATTAACCAGGGTTAAGAGAGGAAGCTCAGCAAAACTCACAGGAAAGGGAGGCCCCAAGAAACAGAAGTTGGGAGTCTGTATAGCAATTTCCTAAGGCAGGATAGGGATAGAGGGCCAGAGAATTTGGTGGGCACTCATGCAAGAGAGGAGAGAGGTGCTCTGTTGTGGTACTGTGATAATTTCTGAGGCCTCATAGTGGCCATATGTCTGAAGATTAGATTCCTCTTTTTGTCTGTCAGTCAGAGTCTCAACAGAATAGAGATGACTCCTTCAATCCAGGGTGATTAAAGGAGGATTCCAGAATCTGAAATGAGAGACTCATGTGCATTGAGAGAGTCGGAGGCAGCCTCAGAGAGAGGAAGCAAGGGAACAGATACTTTAACCTCATCCTTCTTCTTCATGCTGATCTCCTGCTGGAGTTCTGAAATCAGACATCAGGAGGTTCAGAATCTACTGATATAATCCGTGGAGTTCAGCCTCTATCAGTAGGACAAAAGGGGAAACAGAATATTGCAGGTGTTATGAGTGGAGAACAAACACTCCTGGTCAATGAAAATGTCTCCTTGAGTCCTTAGAGTAGGTGGCATCATTTACATGTGAGCCTGAGAATGTAAGTCATCTGGATGAGTCCTGTCAGTTCTACTGCTGTGATGAAGCTAAGGTCAGATCAGAGTAAAATTGCTAAGGCTTCTGAACTTAGGAAATGGGGTCATCCAGTTCTTCCCTTGGTGCACTTAAATCTTGACAGAGACGTCTTGTTAGAAACCACATATAGGGGAAGATGGTGGCGAAGGGAGTGCATCACCCCCGTGTACTGCATCACTGTGCGGGAGAATGACGAGTTAGAAAGGCTAAAAGCTATCTTGTTAGGAATTTCCAGCAAAATTGGGGTGCTCCAAAACCGAGAGGAAGGATTTCCATCGCACGAGGATCAGCTACGGGGGCTCAAACGTGAGCGATTTGTCCACACGGAGGGTCACGCTGCTTATTCAGCAAATCGCCCCGCAGCTAGAGTCTGTGGCACACGCTGGGAAACGATGAGATAGCAACGTAAAGATACAGCGCTGCGGATTCTGTGGGCTCCTGCCAGCTGTGCAATCACTGTGCTCAGTGCTGAATTCTGGGTTTGAGACGAGGGAAGGAAGTGGGCCAATTCGGTTCTCCACACTGGTAAGACCACAGAGGAAGCCAGTGGCCACCATCTTGGAGAGCTGACGTCACCATCCCTGTTTTCGACTGATCACAGCTCATTCAGCTATAGAACAGGTGATTTCAGGCTGCCATTCGCCTGCGTCTCACAGACAAATTAATCAGGCTCAGTGCTAAAGAACCCACGGAAACTGCTTCTTGGAGCCTGCTCCTATCAGAACATACACCGAGCCCTGAGCGGCCGAATTCCGGCTCCCGGAACTGCTCTGGCCCAGGGCTAAAGAACCCGCGGAAACTGCTTCTCAGTCCGGGTCCTGCTGAATACTATGGAGGTAAATACCAACCGAGCCTTCATAGGCAGTGGCAACAGGACTGAGACGGGGCTTGTGAGGGCTGGTCAGGACTCACCCGTTGCTTTGGTCACCCGGCAAAGGGAACGAAATGCTGCCATTCGCATGGTATACCAACATGGCAGAGATGTCATCAGAAAGCGGCGGAGGAGATAACTTAATCAATACCAGCAGCGACAGAAACAGTTGGTCTCCTGGTAAAGAAAGTGAGTCACAAACACCCGAGTATCTCTCAATTTGTCATCAAGCCAGAGGGGCAGAGCAGAGCTGCCGCCCTCGCTCGGAACAGGCCCAGCGACCCGCCGGCGTGGTAGTCACGTCACCCCAATTGGAGTAGGGGCAGAGCAGAGCCGCCACCCGCGCCCGCAAGGTAGGCAGACCTGCGACCAACCAGCGGATCAGGCCCAGCGGTCCGCGGGCCTGGTAGACACGTCACACCAATTGGAGGAGGGGCAGAGCAGAGCCGCCGCCCGCGCCTGCAAGGTAGGCAGACCTGTGACCGACCGGCAGAACAGACCCAGCGGCCCGTCAGTGTGGTAGACAGATCACCCCAATTGGAGGAGGAGCAGAGCCGCCGCCCGCCCCTGCAAGGGAGACTTTTCAACTATACAAGAGCAATATAAATATATAGGGGGAAAATTTCAAAAACACAACAGTTTCACCAAGCAGAAAGAAACGCGAGCAGTATGAAAAGACAAGGAAAGAAAGGACCACAAGCAATGCAGGTCAACTCAACTTTAGAAGAGGTAATAGCTGCAGCAGATGGAATGTCAGATAAAGAATTCAGGATATACATGATTCAGATGATCTGGAGTCTCAAGGAAGACATTAGACAGCAAAATCAGACAATGAAAGATCACTTTGACAATGAATTACATAAACAAATCCAAGAAGCAAAAGATCAACTATACAGGGAGATAGAGGTTATAAAAAACAAACAAACAGAAATTCTAGAAATGCAGGAAGCAATAAACCAACTTAAAAACTCAATTGAGAATACTACCAGCAGAGTAGAACACTTAGAAGATAGAACATCAGACAATGAAGACAAAGTATTTCAACTTGAAAATAACATAGACAGCTCAGCAAGACTGTTAAGAAACCATGAGCAGAACATCCAAGAAATATGGGATAACATAAAGAGACCAAACTTAAGAGTCATTGGGATACAGGAAGGTATAGAGGTCCAAACCAAAGGAATGAGCAATCTATTCAATGAAATAATACGAGAAAACTTCCCAGACTTGAAGAATGAGACAGAATCCTAAATCCTAGAAGCCTACAGGACGCCGAATGTGCAAAATCATAAGAGATCCACACCTAGACACATTATAATAAAGATGCCCAACATACAGAATAAGGAGAGAATTTTAAAAGCTACAAGAGAAAGGAAGCAGATTACATTTAGGGGTAAACCAATCAGGATAACAGCTGATCTTTCAACACAGACTCTGAAAGCTAGAAGATCCTGGAATAACATATTTCAAACACTGAAAGAAAATGGGTTCCAAACAAGAATTGTGTATCCAGTGAAATTAAGCTTCAGGATGGAAGATGAAATTAAAACCTTCCACGATAAACAAAAGTTAAAAGAATTTGCAGCTAGAAAACCATCTCTTCAAAACATCCTTGGCAAAACATTACAGGAAGAGGAAATGGAAAATAACAATGAAAACCAACAGTGGGAGGTAGGACAGTAAAGGGGGGAAAATAATCAAAGAGGAAAACAAACCATGTTTTGTAACATAAATAAACAAATATGGCTGGAAGAACAACCCATATCTCAATAATAACCCTAAATGTTAATGGCTTAAACTCACCAATTAAGAGACACAGGCTAGTAGAATGGATCACAAAACAAGACCCAACAATATGCTGCCTACAGGAGACGCATTTGATAGGAAAAGACATACATAGACTGAAGGTGAAAGGTTGGGAAAAATCATATCACTCATATGGACTTCGGAAACAAGCAGGAGTGTCCATACTCATAACAAATAAAATAGATTTCAAGCCCAGGTTAATCAAAAGGGATAAAGAGGGACACTACATACTGCTCAAGGGAACCATACACCAACAAGACATAACAATCATAAATATATATGCCCCAAACAATGGTGCAGCTATGTTCATCAAACAAACTCTTCTCAAGTTCAAGAGTCTAATAGACCACTATACAATAATCATGGGAGACTTCAACACACCTCTCTCACCACTGGACAGATCTTCCAAACAAAAGTTGAATAAGGAAACTATAGAACTCAATAACACAATTAATAACCTAGACTTAATTGACATATATAGAATATACTACCCAACATCAAGCAGTTGCACTTTTTTCTCAGCAGCACATGGATCCTTCTCAAAAATAGATCATATATTATGTCACAGGGCAACTCTTAGACAATATAAAGGAGTAGAGATAATACCATGCATCTTATCTGATCATAATGGAATGAAACTGAAAATCAACGATAAAAGAAGGAAGGAAAAATCATGCATCACTTGGAGAATGAACAATAGGTTACTGAATGATCAATGGGTTATAGAAGACATCAAGGAGGAAATTAAAAAATTCTTAGAGATAAATGAAAACACAGATACAACATATCGGAATCTATGGGACACATTGAAAGCAGTTCTAAGAGGAAAATTCATTGCTTGGAGTTCATTTCTTAAAAAAAGAAAAAACCAACAAATAAATGATCTCATACTTCATCGCAAAATCCTAGAAAAAGAAGAGCAAAACAACAGCAAAAGAAATAGAAGGCAAGAAATAATTAAAATCAGAGCTGAAATTAATGAAATCGAAACAAAAAGAAACAATTGAAAAAATTGACAAAACTAAAAGTTGGTTCTTTGAAAAAATAAATAAAATCAACAGACCCTTAGCCATGCTAATGAAGAGAAGAAGAGAGAGAACTCAAATTACTAGCATACGGGATGAAAAAGGCAATATCACAACAGACACTTCAGAAATACAGAAGATAATCAGAAATTATTTTGAATCCTTATACTCCAATAAAATAGAAGATAGTGAAGGCATCGATAAATTTCTTAAGTCATATGATCTGCCCAGATTGAGTCAGGAGGATATAGACAACCTAAACAGACCAATATCAATTGAGGAAATAGAAGAAACCATCAAAAGACTACCAACTAAGAAAAGCCCAGGACCGGATGGGTATACAGCAGAGTTTTACAAAACCTTTAAAGAGGAACTAATACCAATACTTTTCAAGCTATTTCAGGAAATAGAAAAAGAGGGAGAACTTCCAAATTCATTCTACAAGGCCAACATCACCCTGATACCTAAACCAGACAAAGACACTTCAAAGAAAGAAAACTACAGACCAATATCTCTAATGAACCTACATGCAAAAATCCTCAATAAAATTCTGGTGAATTGGATACAAAAACATATCAAAAAAATTGTGCACCGTGATCAAGTAGGATTCATCCCTGGGATGCAAGGCTGGTTCAATATACAGAAATCAATAAATGTTATTCACCACATCAATAGACTTAAAAATAAGAACCATATGATCATCTCGATAGATGCGGAAAAAGCATTCGACAAAGTACAGCATCCCTTTATGTTCAAAACTCTAGAAAAACTAGGGATAACAGGAACATACCTCAATATTGTAAAAGCAATCTATGCTAAGCCTCAGGCTAGCATCATTCTGAATGGAGAAAAATTGAAGGCATTCCCTCTAAAATCTGGAACAAGACAGGGATGCCCTCTCTCACCACTTCTGTTAAACATAGTTCTCGAAACACTGGCCAGAGCAATTAGACAGATGAAAGAAATTAAAGGCATAAAAATAGGAAAAGAAGAACTTAAATTATCACTATTTGCAGGTGACATGATTCTCTACCTAGCAGACCCAAAAGGCTCTACAAAGAAACTATTAGAGCTAATAAATGAATTCAGCAAAGTGGCAGGATATAAAATCAACACGCATAAATCAAAGGCATTCCTGTATATCAGCGACAAATCCTCTGAAATGGAAATGAGGACAACCACTCCATTCACAATATCCTCAAAAATAATAAAATACTTGGGAATCAACCTAACAAAAGAGGTGAAAGACTTATACAATGAAATCTACAGAACCCTAAAGAGAGAAATAGAAGAAGATCTTAGAAGATGGAAAAATATACCCTGTTCATGGATAGGCAGAACTAACATCATCAAAATGGCGATATTACCAAAAGTTCTCTATAGGTTTAATGCAATGCCAATCAAAATCCCAAAGGAATTTCTTGTAGAAATAGAGAAAGCAATCATGAAATACATATGGAAAAATAAACGACCCAGAATAGCAAAAACAATGCTAAGCAGGAAGTGTGAATCAGGTGGTATAGCGATACCAGACTTCAAACTATACTACAGAGCAATAGTAACAAAAACAGCATGGTACTGGTACCAAAACAGGCGGGTGGACCAATGATTTAGAATAGAGGACACAGAAACCAATCCACAAAACTACAACTATCTTATATTTGATAAAGGGGATAAAAGCATGCAATGGAGGAAGGATAGCATCTTCAACAAATGGTGCTGGGAAAACTGGAAATCCATATGCAACAAAATGAAACTTAATCCCTTTTCTCTCGCCATGCACAAAAGTTAACTCAAAATGGATCAAGGAGCTTGATATCAAATCAGAGACACTGCATCTGATAGAAGAAAAAGTTGGCTACGATCTACATACTGTGGGGTCAGGCTCCAAATTCCTCAATAGGACACCCATAGCACAAGAGTTAATAACTAGAATCAACAAATGGGACTTACTCAAACTAAAAAGTTTTTTCTCAGCAAAAGAAACAATAAGAGAGGTAAATAGGGACCCTACATCCTGGGAACAAATCTTTACTCCTCACACTTCAGATAGAGCCCTAATATCCAGAGTATACAAAGAGCTCAAAAAAAAATTAGGCAATAAGATAACAAATAACCCAATCAACAAATGGGCCAAGGACCTGAACAGACACTTCTCAGAGGAGGACATACAATCAATCAACAAGTACATGAAAAAATGCTCACCATCTCTAGCAGTCAGAGAAATGCAAATCAAAACCACCCTAAGACACCATCTCACTCCAGTAAGATTGGCAGCCATTATGAAGTCAAACAGCAACAAGTGCTGGCGAGGATGTGGGGAAAAGGGTACACTTGTACATTGCTGGTGGGACTGCAAATTGGTACAGCCAATTTGGAAAGCAGTATGGAGATTTCTTGGAAAGCTGGGAATGGAGCCACCATTTGACCCAGCTATTCCCCTTCTCGGTCTATTCCCTAAAGACCTTAAAAGAGCATGCTACAGGGACACTGCTACATTGATGTCCATAGCAGCACCATTCACAATAGCAAGACTGTGGAACCAACCTAGATGCCCTTCAATAGACGAATGGATAAAAAAAAATGTGGCATTTATACACAATGGAGTATTACTCTGCATTAAAAAATGACAAAATCATAGAATTTGCAGGGAAATGGATGGCATTAAGCAGATGATGCTAAGTGAAGCTAGCCAATCCCTAAAAAACAAATGCCAAATGTCTTCTTTGATATAAGGAGAGTAACTAAGAACAGAGTAGGGACGAAGAGCATGAGAAGAAGATTAACATTAAACAGGGATGAGAGGTGGGAGGGAAAGGGAGAGAGAAGGGAAATTGCATGGAAATGGAAGGAGACCCTCAGGGTTATACTAAATTACATACAAGAGGAAGTGAGGGGAAAGGGAAAAAAAATACAAGGGGGAGAAATGAATGACAGTAGAGGGGGTAGAGAGAGAAGAGGGGAGGGGAGGGGAGGGGGGATAGTAGAGGATAGGAATGGCAGAAGAATACAACAGACACTAGTATGGCAACATGTAAATCAATGGATGTGTAACTGATGTGATTCTGCAATCTTTATATGGGGTAAAAATGGGAGTTCATAACCCACTTGAATCAAAGTGTGAAATATGATATATCAAGAACTATGTAATGTTTTGAACAACCAACAATAAAAATTAAAACAAAAGAAACCACATATAGTAGAACTTGTATCATTTTTCTTAAAACATCTTATACCTAGCTATTTTTTTGGAAATTTTAGTATTCTTTGATCTAGGTGGCTAATAAAGCAAGTGCATCAGAGTAAAAATAATAAATGATCTATTTTTGAACTACAATTTCTGCATCCATAAAACATGAAATTACTTTCATAGATTTTTTTCCAACATGCCTCCCCAAATTCAGAATATGAATTGACTTTTATAACTGTGCTCTAAATGAGAAATTGAATAAAGAGCCCATTTCTTCATAAAATGCTTTCATAATCTTATATTCTGCTTTAATGACATCATTGCACATTAGAAAGTTCAGAAGATACTCAGTGTCTTGCAACTGTAGTATTCATTTGAAAGTATCATTCTTGATATTAAATTAGATTCAAGTAGACTATTTCCCTGGGAGGAAATTACTTCTCCAGTTTTTAGATGTTCATTTGGTGGTGGACAGGTTTTCAAAAGAATTTGCCACTATGGCATTCTCTAGCAAAATCAAAATAAAAATTTCCAAAATTTGAATCTTAATTTTGAGTTTCATAAATGTTATGGATAAAATATAGGAAAATACAAAATGGAGTCCACACATTCACTTACTTTTACTGATTGCTAACCATACCCAAAGCACTGTGTTAGGGACTGGGAATGCAGAGATGGAAAACAGTATGCTCTTCTACTCCTCAGGGTCTAGTGAAGGGAAAGACAGGTGAAAACATAATCATTGCACCTGGCCAGAAGAGTAAGGAACTTGTGCAGAGGGAACTCTTTCTCTTCTTATTCTAGAAGTCCATCTAATGGCATGAATGCTAATTTTTTTATTATGGACCTACAGTTTCCTGAAGGTTTGCTCATTTTCTTTAGACAATTTTATTTTTGTTATTCAGAGTGGGTAATTTCTATGGTGCCAACTTCAAAGTTATTGATTCTTTTTCCTGTCCTCTTCATTCTGCTGAGTCCATGCATTAAGTTTTTATTTTGGTTACTGTATTTTTCAGTTCTAATTACATTTGGTTATTTTAAAAAATTATATATTTACAGAGTATTACATGATGCTTTGAAATATGTACATATTGTGAAATAGCTAAATCAAGCTAATTAATATACATACATCACTTCACATACTTATCATTTATTTGTATTTAAGAAAACAATAAATCTATTCTTAGCCATTTTCAAATACAGGATACATAGTTATTAACTATAATAACAAGTTGTACAGTAGATTTCTTGAAAAAATTTTTTTTCTAGCTGAAATTTTATATCCTTTTAACAACCTTTCTCTAGATGACCCAACTCCCAATTTTTTGGAAGTCACTATTCTATTCTCCACTTTCCCGAGTTTGACAATTTTGGATTCCATATATAAGTGAGATCATGAGATATTTATGTTTTTGTACATGGCTTATTTCTCTTAACAAATTGTCCTCCAGATTCATCCACATTATCGCAAATGACAGGATCTCCTTCTTTTGAAACATGGAACAGTATTCTGTTGTATATGCATACCATATTTTCTTAATCCATTCATCTCTTCGTAGACACTTAGATTGATTCCAAATCGTGCCTGTTGTGAACAGTTCTGCAATGAACATGGGAGAGTGTCTGTTTCTTCAACATACTTGTTTTTTTCATTTTATTTGGATATCCTATAGTAAGGTTTCTGGGTCACATAACAATTTTTAAAAATTTTTTGAGGAGTCCCCATTCTGTTTTCTGTAATAGCTGTATTAAATTAAATTGCCATTAACAAGGTACAGGGTTCCTTTTTCTTCACACCCTCAGCAACACTTACATTTTATCTTTTTGATAGTAGCTATTTTAATAGATGTGAGATCATATATCATTATGGTTTGATTTATATTTCTCTAATGATCAGCCATGATAAATATTTTTTTAAATATACTGATTGGCCATCTTCTTTGGAGAATTATCTATTCAAATCATTTGCCCATCTTTAAATTGGGCTGTTTTCTTGCTATTGAGTTGTTTGAGTTTCTTATTTATTCTGGATTTAAACCAAAATGGATTGCAGGTAATTCCTTTCTTCCATTTTGTATGTTTTGTCTTCACTTTGTTGATTGTTTCTTTTGATGTGCAGAAGATTTTAATTTGGTGTAGTCACATGTGTCTATTTTTTTGCTGTGCTTTTGGAGTCACATCCAACAGATCATTGAGAAGGTGGGGTTGTGGCTTAGTGGTAGAGCACTTGCCTAGCATATGTGAGGCATTGGGTTCAATTCTCAGCACCACATAAAAAATAAACAAATAAAATAAAGGCATTGTGTCCATCTATAACTAATAAAAATATTTGGAAAAAAAAGATCATTGACAAAAACAATGTCAGGAAAATTTTATCTTTCTTCATTTTAGTAGTTTTGTAGTTTCAGATCTATGTTTAAGTATTAAATTCATTTTGAGTTGATTTTTATTAATGGTATTTGATAAGGATCTAATTTTATTCTTTTGCATGTGGTTATCCACTTGTCTCAACATCATTCATTGAAGAAACTTATCTCTTCCTCATTGTGTGTTCTTAGAAACTTTGTAGAAAACTAGTTGACCATAAATGTATAGATATTTTTTTTCTGGGTTCCCCATTATGTTTCATTGGTTTATGTGTTTTATGTCATTACCATGCTGTTTTGATTACTAGACCTTTGTGGTAGATTTCCACATCAGGTAGTGCAATGCCTCCAGTTTTGTTCTTTTGCATCTTTGTTATAAATTCTATTTTTCTGTTGTTGTTGGAAATTCCTTTGCTTATAATACATTTTCTCATTTGTTTCAAATATGTTTGTAATTGCTCTTCAAAACATTTTTATGATACCTTTAAAATCCTTGTCAACCAATTCCAACACCTATGCTGTCTTAGTGTTGGCATCTCTTATCTTTTCTTATTCAAGTTGTGGTTTTTCTGGCTCATGGTATGATAAATGATTTTTATTGTATTCTGGATATTTTTGGTCCTACATCATGTTACTCTGGATCTTATTTAAATATTGTTTTAGAAGACCTCTTCTCATAACAGGCCAGTCGGGGAAGGAGTCATTGCCTCATAACTGCCAGGTGACATGGTAGTGCAGCTTTTCCACTTGATTTTCTGCCATATCTTGAAAGACCATTATTTCAGGTACCTGGACTGGTGGGGAGGGGATGGAGAAAAGACAAGCAGACACACATATAGAGACTAAGCCAGCTGGTGGATCACCGAAACCTTGATAGGGAAACAGTGATCACTAGCAAGCTTGGCACATTTATTATATAGGTTTAAACATCAAAAGGATTTGTTGTGAGAAAGTGTCTTCAAGATAAATAGAACTGAAGTTGAGGGTATACACAGCTCAATTAGAACTACCAGCTTGTGCCTATTATTCTCTATCCTCAGGCAGCTGGTGTTTGAACCCAAGGTTAAGAACTGATAAATCTGTGGCTAGCACATGATTTCCCTTTGAATGGGGTGTCACCATAGCAGCTGGGCAGTCTCAAATCGACGCCTTCACACTGAGAATTCCCAAGAGGGGCATTGTTGCTTCTGTCGCTGGACAGCTCAAGGTCCATAATTCATTCACTGCCCTGATAGTTTTCATTGGTACTCTGTTGGGAGAAATAACTAGGGGTTCTCTATTAAAGCCAGCTGGCCTTGGTAGTGTAGGCTCCACACTAGGTCACTACTGCCCTCACCCTATCTGGAAGGGGATGGGGTATGTCATTACCTCTCTTCACTTGACCTCCAAATGCACTGTTGGGTGGTCCTCACTACTGCTGGAGGGTGGCTTCTTTGCCATTGGATGAGGGTGGGAGTCAAATATGGCCTTCTATGACATTTACCATGGGAGAGGGACCTAATTACCACCAAATGGGGATGAAAGTCCTGACTCCCTGTTCAGTCTTCTCTAACACCATACCCATGGCAGCATGGGGCACTTTCATTAGGGCCTTCCTGTGGGAAAAGAATAGGCTCCTCGCTCATTCTTCACTGACTGGGCTGTAGGTGGGATTGCAGTTTTTCATGCTCTTTGGCTGAAGTGGAGCTATTATTTTCTATAAGTTTCCTGTCTTTCTCAAATTCCCTTTCCTAGTTCTTTGGCTAGAGGACAGGTTTTTCTGGGAGACTCTTTTTGTCTGCACTCACTGATGTTTCTGAGTTTCTGACCTCTCCAACTCCAAGTCTGGGATATATAATACAATAAGAAATCCCAGAGAACTCACCATGTGTCAATTCTTGGGTCCCAAGTTCCCTAACCAACTTGTGCCTTTACCCTTCCTCTGGAGTCTTCTTTGCTCTACTGTGGTGGGAGAAATGGGGAGAAGTTCCTGATGACATTGTTTTAAAGCCTAAATTCAGCCAGGCTTGAAGCTTCCCTTGGGCTTTTCAATTACAAAATCAATACATTTTCCTTTCAATTAAGTCACTTTGAATGGGGTTCTGTCACTTTCCAGCAAGGTTTCTTAGGGCAGGCAGAACCTGAGGCAAAGAGATGGCATGTGACTAGAGCATTCTTGTGTTGGAACATAGGTCTGTTTGGTGTCACTCCTTGGGCTTCCTCTCAGTTGCACTTTTTTTTTTTATGGTGTCACTTCTGACACTCAAAGTTTTAAGATCTAAATTGCTGATTGCATTCTGGGTTTCTTCAACTATAAGATCATTTTCATTCAATTATATTGCAAGCCAAGTCAACAAGGGTGGGGAGATGCCCCAGATGCTGGAGCATCTCAGGGTATTGAATAATAATTTTTCAAGCCTGCAATAAGATATAGTTTCCAAGAAAACTGCATTGCAAAAAAATAGGAGAGAAACAGAATGGGAAGAGTCCAAAAAAAGGTCAGAGGCAGATCCTAAAGAATTTGTGGTGGAAAAAGTACTAGATTGATGTGAAGTGAATGAGAAGGTGGATTATTTCTTGAAGTGGAAGGGATTTACAGGTATGATCCTTGGTCACCTGAGGAAAATTGATATTTCCTAGAGTTAATTAAAGATTTTCTGAATTCTCAGGAAGCTGGTTAAGAAAAAGATGGTACAAAGAGAAAAATCTTTATTTGATAGTGACCCTGAGGATAGCAAATTGAAGAAGAATGGAGATGTTGCTGACAAACCAAGAGGCTTTGCCGCAGGTCTTGATCCTTAATGAACAGCTGGTGTCACAGACAACAGTGAAGAATTAGCATTTTCATGAAATGGAAAGATGCAGATGAAGCAGGCCTGGAGCTGGCAAGAGACAAATATGAGGAACTAACTTGGTATTCTTGTCCAGAAAATGATATTTAATAACTATTAAACTTCAGTACTTAATGTGAAACAATCACTTCATTCTAGTGAAAATCAAGTTTGATATGTTCATTTTGAGCTAGTAGTATTGGGGAAGTTGTTGGGTTTTGATTTTTTTTTCATCAATATCACTGGTTACTTTGAACAAATACATAAAAGCTATGTGTGGTGTAAAACAAAACAAATCAAGACTGGCGAGGAGTAAAAATCTCTACCCTAGCAGCTGGGATAGAGTCTATGCCTGCATCTACCAGCAATGGTGTGATTTAAAGTAAGTCATTTGTTCTCTGTGCCTGTTTCTATTGCCATAAGTTGGAGGGGCAAACTCTAGATGGTTTGTAAAGTTTGCATCAGCTCACAAAGTTTCTACACCAGAGGAAAGTGGGGCAAAGCATTTTACAGTTGATTTCTCTGTGATTTAGTGTAAAATACTAGAAAATTAAGGTTGACATTATTTATCATAACTTCACTTGGAATGCAAGGAAAGGTTATTACTGTGCTAGCACAATGGAAGGTGACATTTTCCTGCAGAGGAGAAGTATGATCGCAGTAAAGAAAATAAGCAAACAGGGAGACATGGTGGCCATCTGAGGTCCTGGTTGTGCAGAGATGGCATACGAAGGTTAAGAGCTGTCAAGCGCATTGCTCTTTGAGTCAAAGTTTAAAAAATTATGCTGGAGATGATGTTCATCTAAATAATTTAATGCAGAGAGGAAAATGATCAAGACAGAATGCTAGATAGGAATTTCTTATGCTATAATTATTCACAACAGTAATGGCCTCAAAATCAAGAGTCGCATCTTTCTTTACTTTTGGGTGATCTTTTTTGAAAAATTTCTTTTGATATCAATGTAAGTCTCAACTTGTCTAGGCGGCCTCATACATACTGAGTATGTACTCAGTGGTAGAAACAAATGCTGGTGAAGGAATTTCAAAAGCATGTGGTCTTGTCTCTTCTCTGGAATTTCTTGGGGGCAGTCTCCTGTGAGGATAAGGAAGAGGAGTTTGCCTGTGTACACTGCATTCCCACTTCCTGGCTCAGCCAGTGCCTACTTCTGCAAGCCAGTATTCAGTCCCAAGTTAGGGAATGAATACTTGGAATGGGTTTCATCATGTTTCTTTTTCTCCTGTTTCAAAGACAGAAAGGAAGTTATGAAACCCATGGAATTTAAGGTGAACAAAGTGGCTTACGTTGAATTTGTGGTGAGTTGGAATCGTTGTTATTGCAGTTAAGACAGCCTGTCCTAGTTTATAAATTAAGTTTTTTTTCCCCTAAAGGAAGGAATTAATTTTTGAGTTAAGAAAAATACAGTGGGAGTTTTTTCTTCCCAAAATAAGCCAGGGAAGTTGTATCACACTCAGGCAGCTTTGGATTATTTTCTCAGGTCCTATTCCTTGTGGCCACCCAATCTGGTAGGCATGATGCTCATTTCAGTTACAGAAATCTTTAAGCTAAACACTCACCTGTTTCTTTCCTGCCTTGTTAACAAGCTGTCATTCAAGGCTGAGTGTTACAGACTGGATTTATTTTTTATTTATTTAAAAAAATTGCAGTAAAATAAATCTGCTCATTCAAAAGAGTACA
This sequence comes from Marmota flaviventris, assembly GCF_047511675.1. Classification (NCBI taxonomy): domain Eukaryota; kingdom Metazoa; phylum Chordata; class Mammalia; order Rodentia; family Sciuridae; genus Marmota; species Marmota flaviventris. The sequence goes on from NC_092503.1 coordinate 58,295,770, forward strand.
AACAACAACTTAATTATTTTACATTTAGGCCTTTAAAAATAAGATTGGCTTTTATGGCAATTACTGGTTGGAACAGATATGTAAATGTGATGGCTAATGCAGTGACAATTTATATTTTAAATTATTTGCTTCCTTACAATTATGGATCTGAGTGGCAAAATTGCTCGCATCACAGCTTCCTGTATATTTTAGAAGGAAAGTCACAACAGGATAGGCATTTCAAAATGTTCTAAAATGTATGAGGTTGCCTTTTATCTTTATTGGAATGAGTAACTGTATTAAATGATTTATATTTTATTATTCCTTACGGAAAGGTAGAGACAGTTGTGTTTGAATAGGAGGATATTTGGTTAAAAATTTCAGATGAAGTACAACATTCATTTCTTATATTGTGATAGGATTCTTCCTTCTCTAGACTACTCTTCCTTCTCTAGACAACCAGAGGTTGATTCACAAATGCAATATGGCTGCTGTCTTCCCATTGTCATGACCCCATCAGTTGTGGTATGCGTGGCTTATAGCATTTCTGTCAAATGCCATAAAAATGTCTTCCTTCTGTGCACAAGAAACCAAAGCAAGAATGAAACTGCTGGAGCTAATAATGATTTGGGATTAGTGATTTTTAAAAAGTCACTGGTTAATCTAACCGAAGTTAACAGTGTAGGTGGAAATCAAAGTTCTTGGTACCATGGTGGGGTGTTCAAGCTATCTTTCATTTCAGAACCTTTTGAGAGGATTTACATGTTCCTTTTCAGAATACAATTGATAGTGAAGAAGGTTCCTAGGTTGTCAAAGATGTTTTCATATCCTTATTAGCAAAGATGTTTATCATCCTATTCATCATACCCTGAAATGGTCTCCCATCATATATATATATATATATATATATATATATATATATATATATATATATGCAATGAGTTATAAAAGAAGGATATATTGTATAGACTGGACCAGTGTTGGAAGGCAGAGGAACACAGGGGCAACCTATGTGGGTACAAAAAGCAACATTAGACAGGATGGAAAACAAAAAAGTGTGAAGGAGATATAAGAAGGCATCTGGCTAAAAACTAGGTTAGTTGCCTGCAAGAGTTTGGATCTGAAGTGTCCTCCAAAAAGGCCATGTGTCAAAGCCTTGTTCCCCAGCCTGTGACGGTATTGGAAGAGACGCAGTGTTTAGGAGGTAGGACCTAGTGGAAGGAAGTTAGATTACTGGGGGCATGACCTTGAAGGAAATACTGAAACCCTGGCTCCTTCCCCTCTCTCTCACTCTCTGCTTCTTGTCTGTCATGAGGCAAGCAGCTTTGATCTGTCACGTGCTCACACTATGCTGTTCAGCCTTACCACAGGCCCAGAAACTGTGATGCTGACTGACTACACCCTGTAACATCTGAAATCATGAGACAAAAATAGACCTTTTCTCCTTTTCACTTGATTTTTTTGGGTGTTCTATTACAGAAAAAGAAATCTGACTAACAGGTCCTTTCCCATTAACCATCTGAATCAAGATCTTATCGTCCTTTGGATGAGTCATTTATCTCAGGAGAGGAGACTCAGCCATCAACAGCTGTGGTAGGTCAGTGGTTTTCTCTAAAGCAGAAGCGAACCAGTCCCACAGCAACCAGAAATCATTCCTGCTATCTAGCAGGAAAAATGGTTTGACTGGAAAAAGCCATCTTGGAGTCAAGAGTAGTTTTACCTTATGATCCTTACTTGAAAGGAGAGAAAAAACAAAAGCATTTGCAGTTGAGGTGAATGAACATTTAGGCTAAATTAAAAAAAAAAAAATTCTGGACTTTTCTATGAGATTTCCCCTCTGACTGTTAAGTGCGTGTGCAATATAATGTTTTCTATTAATTAGAAATTTCAGTGTAAAAGCATACAAGATATTTTGTTCAGCATTTCTGAGATGATTAGGAATGCTAGATACAATCTGGTGATGTCTTAGGACTTTTTTGGAGAAGATCCTGGAAATATCATATAGATTATGTATGGATATATTCATTTTATTTATAAATTGCAATCCATTTTCTTTCAATAACTTCATCCTAAATATGGCAAGTGGCAAGATTATCATATGATTCTTCTTCCTTTTTGGGAAAAAAAAATTAAACGTGTAACTCAAATACTTCAAAATTCTCTTTGAAAAACTTTGGAAATATATTTCTTCTTAGGTGATAACTATGGAAAAGTGTCTATAAATCACTCTGCTGTGTTAATGTGAAGTGGAAAGGTAAAGTCTAAACATGCCAGGGCCATTCTATTGAAGAGAAAGCTAGGTTAGGATTTGACTGTGGCAGGAAGTTTTCTTGTTGCTAACGAACTATTTGATCCTTTTGGCCATTTCAAGAATTGGAAACTGGAATTTTTCACAGTGAGTGAGCATGAGAGCAGTGTGAACCTTTCCTTTCCATTCTGTGGACTGTCTTTTGAGCTCTTTGGGAAACATTTATACCCCTTTGGGGATAAAATAAAGAGAAAGTAATGAAAATGAACACAAATTGGTCAAGTTGACTTGGGTGGTATTTGTTAAAACAACATAGATCATCATGTATCCAGATTTTTCTTTGTCTCAAGTATTAGATAATGAAATCAAACAGTATAAAATTGACCTCGAGTTATGAGATAATTCCCCCAGTTAAATGTGAAAATAAATTTCTTCAAAGCACCTTCATGCTTCCATTTTTACAAGGTGAAATGGAAAGAAAACACTGAGCATCAGATATTTTGAACTCTAAATATTTTTCCATTTTTACCAATCACTAGCTCATGTTGTAGGGTTTTCTGTTATTGTTTATCTGTTGTTATATTTTGTAGAATGAAGTTTTATTGTTTGAATGTATGATTTGATCAAAATATCTGATTGGCACATTTATATTGACTCCCAAATAGTTTGATACAGGTGATAAATATACATGACAAAAACTTCAACAGGTTTTATAAATTCCCAACTATGTACACTTTCAGGAACCCATGCCTGCCTGCCCTTAAGTTCCCATGAACCTACAAGAACAACTTCTGTAACAAATAAGTATCAACACCCAGACACAAAGAATAGGGCAGTTGTGTTAGTTCATTTAAAAAAATTGAATGTATTTCTATGCATTCATTTTCTTAAACCAAGGTCTAAAACAGGAATTAAAAATCCATAGCTTCAGGGAATCGAGAATTAACACAAGTGTATTAAAGTTAACTTTTTATGGTAATAAAAGCACATGTAATATATTACTTTTAACTCTAATGATTATTAAGTAGCAGCTGATCCTGATCTTAGCAGAGATTAAGTAACAAGGTAAAGCCTGGGTGTGGGAGGGGTGAGAAGACAGCTGCCACCTGGTACCAGGATTGGTGCTACAAGGAAAAGTGGGCCCAATGTTTACAACTCTTCCAGTTTCTTTAGTAGGGTCATAAATTTTGATTTTTTTTTTGGTAAAGCACCTCATATTCTACACATTGGCAATATAAAAATGGATGAAAAATGTTTTTTGAATATTGCATGTGCCAGCATTCAAGAAGACAAACAAATGGTGTCCTCAGATTTGGTCCATGTCACCCAGTTTGAAACTTCTGGTCATATGGTGATTAATTTGAAACCTTTTTCTCCTGTCTCATGCAACAGTTAGATACAAATCTTCTGGTTGGACATTTTGCCTGCACAACTTTTAAAATACCACATTCACAATAGTGCTTATGGACCAACCACCCTGCTCTTGGCCAAGCCTGCTCCACTCTCAGACTCCCACCCAGCACAGTATTCTGTTCAAAGTCAATGACATGGCTATGACCTATTTGGACATTTATCTTCCTGTATTCAGTTACTAGTTCCTCCTAAGTATTTATTGACCTTGCTCTCTGTTAAACCTCAATTTCTGCTTATCATCTATTTCTGTGATTATTCTAAACCATCCTAATGTCCTCCTGGTGGCCAGAGTGATCAATTAAAAAGTGAAGATATGACTTTGCCGCTCTCTTGCTTAGATGTATTCAAATGGCTGATCTTTAGCTACAGGATGAAACTGAGCCTAACCTCCTTAGGTTGACAAATCCTCTCTTTCTGCTACTCTCCCATCCCTTGTCCCACCATCTCCCACTTTTCATCCTATTAACATGAAACATCTTGCTCTTCTACACCACAATGCCCTTTCCTGACTTTGTGCATTTGCTCATGCTGTTTTCTCTTTCTGGAATCTCCTTTCCATCTTGTTTGTGTGATTCACTCTCACCTGTCTTTCCGAACTCTGCTCAGGCAACATGTGGTACAGCCAGCTTTCTTCCAGGCTCGGCATACTGTGCATGCTCGTCTCATATGTTTATCATATTTTGTGAACATGACCTGTTCATCTACTAGGCTGGATGTTCCAAATGAAAAGATCCATGCATTATTATCTTTGATTTCTGTGTTCCTAGCTGAGCTCCTCGTCAAAGACAGGCAAGCCAAATATGTTGGTAAAAACTGAAATGACCTGAGAAATCCCAGAATCCCCTGGGGAAGCAACAGAAGAGTAAATCAGCGTGAAGAGTAGGGAACTAGTTGATTCAGCTAAGAGAGTGTGTTTCATGTGCTGTGTACACACACACACACACACACACGAGCCAGGGTACAAAGACTAGAAAATTGGTTGGTCGGTAGAGAAAAAATTATCAGCTTTGATTTTAAAAGTCTATTCCTAGGAGGCCTGATGCTTTCCCCTGAGAGGTGTCAAGGAAGGTATGAGTAGCACCAAATGTACCTGGTGGTTTTTACTTTCTTAAGACCTGCTGCCATGCAACTTTTAGTCGTATCCAGTGGCAACAGTTCTTACTTTTTAAGACTTTCCTTGGGCAACCTGCCAAGGACTCCTGAGGGCATTATGGTGGTGCTTTCTAAGAGGTCTTTTAATCTACTTGTTCTAACATACCATCTGCTTTTAGGACAAAGTCCTAGAGGGGGTGTTTTTGTGACCTTTTTTGTTGCTGTGACCAGAACACCTGACCAGAACAACATAGAGAAGGAAAAGTTCATTTTAGCTCAGAATTTCAGAGGTTCAGTCCATGGTTGGCCAACTCCATAGCTCTGGGCCTAAGATAAGACAAAATGTCATGGTGGAAGGGTTGTGGAGAGGAAAGCAGCTCAGGACACAGCAACCAGGATGCAGAGAGTTCCACTCATCAGAGACAAAAATGTAAACACCAAAGGTATACCCCCTAGTGACCTACTTCCTTCAGTTACACCCTGTCTGCTTATGTTTATCACCCATATAGTCCCTATCAGTGGATTAATCCACTGATTAGGCCACACCTCACATAATCTAATCATTCATGTCAAAAAATTCTTGCACTGTACCACGTGAGAGCTTTTGGGAGAAACCCCATATTTAAAACATAACAGTTACTCTGAAGATTTCCCTGGGAAACCCATAGACATATGGGTGGTAAAGAGGTTTCACCCTACATGCCAATTCTAATTGAATGGTGGTAGCTCCAGTGAAACAAAGTAACCCAAATCCTTATCCAAGGAGTCCACAATCTAGCTGTAGAGTCAAACATGTAAACAGAGAAGTGCCACATTGCAACAGGGCAGAAGGCAGGCATATTGGGGCAATATTCTAGAATAACTACTCAAAGTAGTCTCAGATGATAGGGAGCAGTCACCAGAACATAGTCAACCCCCTGCTTCTCCATCTAGAAAGTCCTGCCATAAGAAATGTCAGTGAACTTGAGCACTGGATGTAGCCAATCCATGTTTAGGCATAAGCTTCCTGACTCCAGGCACATGGATGATACGCAGTTTGCTGATAAGCTCTTTCTGAATCATTGTTTTAGAAAACACCAGAAGGTAAACTAAAGGGACAAAAGAATATTAGGTTAGAAACCAGGCTGTGATGGTTAATTTTATTCGTCAACTTGACTGGGTGAAGGCGCGCCCAGATACCTGGTAAAATATTATGTCTGAGTGTGTGTTTGAGGAATTTTTTTGGAAGAGATTAGCAATTGCATTAGTAGTCTGAATTAAGATTTGCTCTCATCATGTAGATGGGAATAATCTAATCTAACCAGGGCCTAAATAGAATTAAATGGCATAGCAAGGGTAAATTCTCTCTTTCAGGACTTTCTTTTCAGATTGCATCATACCACTGGCTTTCTTAGTTCTCCAGTTTGCAGATGGCAGATGTGGACTTCTTGGCCTTCATAATCAAGTGAGCCAATTCACAGAGTAAGCCATCTCTTATCTTTCTATCTCTCTCTCTATCCATTGATTCTATTTCTCTGAAGACCTGACTAGTACAACAACCTTGGCCATCAGACAGACCTGACTTTGTGACCTTGAGGAAATTACTTAATATCAAAGCCTCAGTTTTCTACTATCAAAGAGGCACTAGTAAGTTTTTTTTTTTTTTTTTTTTTTTTTTTGTGTGTGTGTATGTAATTTGTGGTTAAAAAAAAAGAAAAGAAAAGAAAAGAAAAGCCCAGTGCTGCTAGCCACAAATGCTGTTGTGTTTCCTCTACTGATATTATTATGCCAAACTCTTCCTGAGAGTTTGGGGTCAGATACTGTGAACCAACACTGAGTCTGAATACTACTAACTAAAAGGGACCCCAAAGGATACAACTTGCCAGGTATGGGGACACACATTTCTCTTAGGTCCTCAGCTTGTACCTACTTTCTATAAGGAGGATAAAATGCCTTCAAACTTAGAATTCCTCAGGCACAGAGGCATTTCAGTCCTTTAATAAGATTTTCTGTAATTAATATTCATTCTTAGGTTCAGGGCTATGGAAAAATCAGCTTAAGTCCTATAAAAAGATATTATATTCTAGCAGCAGAAATGTTAGTCCTATTTGCATTTGCAATAGTTTCCTTCAACAAAATAGTTTTGCCCTATATATAAAATAGTTTGTAGTCTATAATTTAATAAAGTAAATATAAAGTATAAAATTATCCTACTTACACTTAATATGCTTGATGTTAAATATTAATGGTAACCAAAGCAGGCTCAAAAGTTCTTAGTTACCATCAATTGTCCTTGGTATATATGAACTGAAAACAATCTTGGTCATGTTTGCTTATGTAGAATGGGGAGGGAAGAGGAGTGAAGAAAAGGAACAAAGTAATAACATCTGTTGAGTGAGTGCCTAATATTTGCCAGAAAATTTGTATATGTCATTTTATTTAATTTTCATGACCTGCCTGGGAGGTTAATGGTGTCATCCAATTAGAAACAAATGAAAAATTGAAACTCAAGGACAAGTTTATGTAACAAGGTTATTATTTAATAAGAGGAGAGTTAAGGTGGTAGGTTCTTTGTTTAAACCAGATACACTCCTGTTATCCTACCTAGATGAAGATTTAACAAATGGGCTTTTGAATGTCATGCCAAATTCATTCAAGGGACGTTGAGTGCTTGTTCTTAAGAAAGCACCAAACCAGGCCCTGCAAGAATTGAAGAATGTGTGAAAGTGACTTCGGGGGTTTGAGGAAAGCCTACACCCAGATACCAGCTGCTAGGAGCTAATTACCTAGTTCATCTATTAGTATTACTTTTCATCATTACTTTAAGCAATCATTTTGGTATAATTAATGGTGAAATGGAAATACTGTACTCTTAAATCTTTAAATCTCATTACCATAAGTAAGTACATCTCTGTCGCTCTAAGCAGACTGTGGTGACCTTAAGGAAGGGTGGTGTTTCGCTCACTTATAGTCCCTGGATGCCAAGTGGCTTGTCATCTGATAGATATTAAGTAAATATTTGTTGGATAGTTTAAGGTATTTGGGGGGCAAAAAAATAAAAAATAATGCAATAATCATCTTTATTAATAAAAGCTAGATCAGATTATAATTTTAAAACTTGATTATTGTTCTTATATAATTACACATACATATTTATTGCCAACAATCTAAAATTCCTTGTGCAGGTTTTTGAAAACATTCTTTTTTTCCTCTGACTCTATAGTTTAGCAGATAGAAATTATATTGATTATTAGAAATATATTTGTTTTATTTCTCTCTTTGCTTTAAAAATTGATTCAACTTCATTATAACTTTTACTTTTGTTTTGAGAGGCAACTGAAGGGTACCTTTAGAGTTAAAAAGTAAATGTTCATTTGAACCTCTGAATAGTTCTAATACTCAACCCTTTGAATTGTGTGTTTAAATAAAGCTGCCAAGCTTGCCTTATATTTTTCGTGTACTAAATTTTATGTTTTATACAATAGGTTTTAGATACAATACAATTTTTCTGATGAAGCACATTGCCTGTAAATAAAGCTAGCAAATTGTTACCTGAATAATCCTGGCTTAACTGAATCTAATTGTGTTAGTCAGCCTTCTGTTACTATAAGAGAATGCCTGAGATAATCAACTTAAAAAGAAGAAAGATTTATTTTGGCTTATGGTTTTGAAGTTTTCAGTTCCGTGGTAGGTTGGCCTCATGCTTTTGGGTCTGTGGCAAGGCAGAACTTCATGTCACACGTGCATGGTGGAGCAAGCTGTTTACCATGTGGTAGCTGGAAAACAGAGAGAAATAGGAAGGGTTAGGGACCAATCGCTCCTTAAAGAACACACCCCCCAATGACCCCAAACCTCCTATTACACCTCACTTCCTAAAGACTCTATCATCTCTTTGTAGTTTCATGGGCTGGGACCTTTGGGGGACACTCCAGATCCAATCTACAGCACTGATCTTGTTCTTTGGAGAGGAAAGCTGAGATTTTGACTTCTTTCACAAGTCCTCCTAGAATTTCTTTGCATTATATCCGAAAAGAAAAGAAATGTCAGTATATATATATATATATATATATATATATATATATATATATATATATATAGCTGTTATTCACAAGTTGATATTTTAATATATTGAAGGACTAAGGTTTTATTTCTTTGTAATATTGGTATTTACATAATTATGACTTTTTTTGTGGATGATATTTATTGAATCATTATTACATGCTAAGTGCTGGGCCAGGTATGTGGGCTAGCTCATCACGCCAACATCAGCCCAGAGAAGTGAAGTGCTATCATTATCCTCACTGTACTGATAAATAAACTGAAACTTAGAAAGGTTTTGTTGGTTCAATTTATATAGCTAGGGAAGGTCAGACCTAGGACTCGATCTCTAACTGCTTGAATCCAGCTGAGGTCTTCACTTCCGTGTTGTCCTGTGTCCTGTGAATGCATTCAGTGAATGAATATTTACTATGTATGTATGGAAGAGAATTTTAACGTCTTCTCATAACATCACAAGGACAAGTAGCATTATTATATTTATCCAGAAACTAAGGGTGTGAGATTATTTTGATTGTTTGGTTCAATTTGTACTTTATTCTCTTTTTCTATTTGATAGGCCTTTTTTTTCTCAGGAAAAAATGGTGTCTTTGGAAGATATTGAGCAAAAGACCTTGGCGGTTTTATCAGATGAGATGCTTTCAATTGTAAATAAATCTGTTATAACAGAATGGCTCAAAGAATAATGATGTCTATTATCTCACATAAGTGGAAGTTCTGGGATAAAGCAGTTTCAAGGTCAGACAATTGGACAGCTCAATGATGTCACCAGAGTCCAGATTTCCCCATCTTTCTGCCCTGTCACCCTCAGTGTGTTGGCATCTTACCCTCATACTTTATTCTCTTGTTTTAACATGGCTGCAGCAGCTCCCAGCATCACTGCAAATCCCAAAGGCAGAAAAAATTGTTCTTGTCTTTAAAGTAAGGAAAAATTTCCCAGAATTACCCCAGCACATTCCTTTCAGGGCACTCTTGCTAGTGTTGTATTATATAACTATTTTAAAGTCAGCATCTAACAAGGAGAATGAGACGACCATGATTAGTTTAGATTAACTAAACTTTCCCGCCCTCCTACCCATTATCATCACTTAGACCTGCAAAGGCAGGTGGTCATCAAGGTTATTCACAAAGACCTGCATTTATATGTGGATAAATTGGGAATAGGTGTGTAAATCGGCCTCGAGTAACAAGAAATGCCTATAATAATATTTTTCTCAGCCAAATGCATCAGGTAAAGATTTTATTCCAAGAGAAGATTATTACATATACTGAAGACTATAAACTGGTATTAACCCACCAGGGCCACCATTTTAATACGACAGTAGGGATCTAAATAGCTCTAAGTGGCAGTTTGGTTATGAAATGAGCACTGGAGTAAGGATTATCAAAGACAATTATCAATAGTTGACAATGTCTGACACCTTGTAATCGAAGCTCTTTGTTTTCACTTGCATTCCTGGAAAGTAGATTGCTACTGGATTTTTTTTTTGTATGTTTTTTGGTACTGGAGATTAGAATCAGGGGCACTCAACCACTGAGCCACATCCTCAGCTTTATTTTGTATTTTATTTAGAGACATTGACTTACTTAGTGCCTCACTTTTGCTGAAGCTGGCTTTGAACTTTCGATCCTCCTGCCTCAGCCTCCTGAGCCACTGGGATTACAGGCGTGCACCACTGTGCCTGGTGGGTGAGGGTCTTTGTTACTCATTTCTCCATTCACAGAACAAGTGAAGAAGGAGCTAATAACATTCCACTAGTTTAACTTATTATTGTTAAATTTCATGATCTTTGCAAGTGTTTTCCTTCTGTTGCCATCAATATTGAGAGGTTGACATGATAGATTGAAAAACTCAAGAACAATCATTTGAGCAGGGCACATGTGAGTTTAGGAAGATATTTTTCATCCCATAGGTATCTGTCATTAAACTCTTCAGATAACACTATCTGTTGCTAGCAGAAAGGGATATTAAATAAGAGAAAGGTAGCTTTTGCTTCAGAAATTTATTGTTGTCAGATATAATCAATTACCTTTACAAACTAACTTATGGAATTAATGCAGGTTTACATATTTAGATTCTTTTATCCCAGTTACTATATGGTGCTATGGGAGAATTTTAAACATGCTTCTGATTTAAATTATGTATTAATTGGTTCAGGAACCAAGTTGAAAAGCCTGGCAATAATGATAAAGCCAGGTAAGCAGTCTGATTAATGAAAGGAGCTGAAAAGAATTTGCTACAGGAACTGAAGCACTTTGTCTAGTAGTGCTAATCATCATAATTTATTATGGGAAACTTTTTCCTGTTACTCCTCTAGACAGATTATATTGATTCACTTGTTTAAAAATATTTACCAGAGAAAAATGTTTATTCTAAAATTGAAAAAAGAAAAAAGTTTATTGTCTCATTATGAAAGTACAACCAAGGATGAGGAAAGGTAAGATGGGTTATGTATATTCATATTTGAAAATTTGGTACCACTTAACAACAATATATATACTATATTGGGTAATCATTTTATATAACATTAAAATGTTGGAAAAATTCCATTCTTCTAACTGCACTAAGCTCTTATTTTTTTATATTGTAAATGAGTTTATGAAGGGAATGAAGAAATCCAGAGATGATTAAAAAGAGCCTGTAGAAGACAGAACCAGGTTGAAATGATATACATTGAGATTGTTCCTGATTAAGCATATAAACATAGTTTGCAATGTAAAAAAAATTGCAATGTCTGACACCTTGTAATCCATCTTCCTGTTTTCCCAGAAATTCTTGTTAGTTTCTCCCTGTGTTATCTGACTTAGAAACATACTTTGACAGTGTCTATAACATAATATTTCTCGAGTCTTATTTATAATACACAATTTTCCAACTTATTTTGTGTTTTGTGGAGCAAGTGAAGGAATTGGTCAAGAAAGAGGCAGATTGTCTCAGGTTGGTCCTTTGCAGCTTTGGATGCTCTAGCCCTCTTGACCTAAGTACTGTCTCTCTTATTCAGTTTGCTTCTATCTTTTGCTTAGGCTATTATGACACTTGCTGAAGTCTTGAATATTCCTGTTCTGTTTCTTGACACACAGTAGGGCTAAATCCCCTGGGCTCTGTCTTCATGGAGACAGAATCACTTTTGGCTGACACTGCTAATTCAGCTGCCAGTTTCCATCATTCCTTTATAGCACAGTAGACACAATTATTTTCTAGGCATGAGTTATGAGAATTCCCAATAAGGAGAGAACTGTCTAGGGAAATTCCATTTCAGCAGAAGGTGACATCTTAAAGGGATGAATTGGAGGTCAAGCAAAAGAGACAGCTAAGATGCCTCAAGTTAGTAATAACAGAGATTAGGTACTGGTGTTGGTGTAGTCATTGGTGATGGGGACGGACAGGAAAAAGAGGGGGACACAGATGACAGAAACCAACAGTGAAGAAGCTTGAAAGCCTGAGTCACAAATGTGCCTAATATTTATTTGCTTTTTTTCATTGTTATTATATCAATCTATCAGCAAAAGAATATCCAAGGTGTCATATGGGTTTTATTTATTTAATTATGTATTAGGGAAATATCTCCACTGTGTCTACTAGTGGCAGAGGTCAGGCCATCAGTGCTCAGATGAATATCACATGGACCACACTCGCCAAACCCTCAGGGGCGAGCAGTTTACCTCATCACTTACCCTCAGTCGTTCCCCGTGCGGCCCACCAAATGAGGCAGTCTGGCTGGGCACAATTCAGGAGCCACTTGTCAAAAGAAACGAACTTCATTTTTAGAACACACACACCAAACCACACAGCTCCTCAGGAAAACCTTCAGAGCCCAACTGCCACCACCGGCTTCCCACAAGCCTCTCCACCTCCCCCACTCCTCCTGCTCTTGAGGCCGATTGGCTGGGTCATGTGGGCGGAGCCAAAAATGTCTCCCAATGAGCAGCTCCATGGTATGAAAGGGCAGGGAAACAGCCCAATGAGCATCACCACAGAGAAGCCAATCAGTTGGCAGCTATAAGTTGCTGGGGCCACTGTGAGCCAATCATCAGCTGGCAGCTGGAAGTTTGCTGGCAGCTGGAAGTTTGCTGGGGCCCCTTCTGGCTGTGGCTCTCAACAATCGCCATGGCCTTTCTTAGATTCAAACCCAGCCCTTGGGCAAGATTCTTAACTCTCCTCTGGTTTAGTTATATCTTCCATAAATGAGAATCATAAAACTCTCTACCTCAGAAATTGTTAGGAGGCTTCATAAAACAATATTAACATATGTCAAGCAATTAAATAGTTCTGCTACAGTGAAAAAATAAAGTAAAGCTATTCAAATTCACATTATTGTTGTTGTCATCATCATCATCATCATCATCATCATCCCCTTAAAATAGATTCCTCTTACTTAAAGTGACCTTTGAAAGGTATGCCACTATCCTGAGGATAGTCCACGTTTTGCATTTACTATCCCTGCACTGAATCATGAAGGTCCTGATCAGAGATATGAATGGAAAGTACTCCCTCAAGGGATGGCTAACAGCCCAACTATGTGTCAAATTTATGTTAACAAAGTAATCCAGCCACTTAGAAATCAAAATCCTGAACTACAAATATTTCACTATATGGATGATGTATTATTAGCACACAAACATAAAAACACATTGCTAGAATGTTATGCCACACTTACAAACTTATTAAATTATAATCTAGAGATAGCAATAGATAAAGTACAATTAAATTTTCCAATTAATTATTTAGGAGTTCTATTATCCTCAACCATGGTCCGTCCACCAAAAATTCAAATACGAGTAGATCAACTCAAATCACTTAACGACTTTCAAAAGTTATTAGGAGACATAAATTGGATAAGGCCTTATCTAGGTATACCAACAGGAGAGTTGGGACCTTTATTTGATATCCTAAAAGGTCCATCAGGTCCAAATTCACCCCGCATGTTAACGCCTGAAGCAAGAAAGGCATTAAAAATCATTGAAACATATATGGAAAATATGCATTTGGATAGAATTGATATAAGTTTGCCTTTATTATTTATTGTACTACCAACAAAAAATATTCCTACAGGAGTATTTTGGCAAGAAGGTCCATTATTTTGGATACGTTTATCTTATTCTCCTAACACTATTCTTGCTAGGTATCCTGAGGCTGTAGACAATTAATACTCAAAGGAATAAAAGCAGCAAAGGGAGTGTTTGGAATTTCTCCCAATAAAATTATTACTCCATATACTATGAATCAAATTGATGAGTTAGCTAATGAGTTAAATACTTGGGCAATAATCATGTGCAAATCTAATGTTTCATTTGACAACCACTTACCATCTAATCCTTTATTGTCTTTTTGGTCATTGCATCCTGTAATTTTCCCAAAAATGACAAGAAAAACACCTATCATGAATGCTCCAAATATATTCACTGATGGATCAAATAATGGTACAGCAGCAATAGTTACACCTGATCAAACTTTTACATTTTTAGTACCCAAACAATCAGCTCAAAAGGTAGAGCTTAATGCAGTATTACAAGCTTTTGTGATGTTTAAAGATTCTGTATTTAATTTATTTTCCGATAGTCAGTATATAGTTAATGCTATAGTATCCCTTGAAGATGCTGGTAGGATTTCTCCTTCCTCTACTGTTTTCTCTTTGCTTTCCACTATACAAAGTCTAATCTGGGACAGAAAAGATCCATTCTTTATAGGACATATCAGGGCACATACAGGATTGCCTGGAGCCCTTAGTTTGGGCAATGATTTAGCAGATAAAACTACACATGACATACATATTTTCTCTACACTAGAAGAAGCTACACATTTTCATAAAAGGTTCCATGTCCATGCTAATACTTTACAAAAGCGTTTTAAAATAACTAAGGAACAAGCTAGACAAATAATAAAACAATGTCAAAATTGTGTGACCTTTTTACCACAAGTTAATCTTGGAGTCAATCCTAGAGGACTGATACCTAACCATATTTGGCAGATGGACATCACACAATTGCCAGAATTTGGAAAATTAAAATATTTGCATGTTACAGTTGATACTTCTTCTGGATTTTTGATGGGCTCCCTTCATGCCGGAGAAAAACTAAAGATATTATAGCTCATTGCTTACAAAATTTTGCCACTGTGGGCGTTCCAAAACAGTTAAAAACAGATAATACCCCTGGTTATACTTCTATCTCTTTTAAACAATTTTGCTCATCATTTGGCATTACTCATATAACAGGAATCCCATACAATCCACAGGGACAAGGCATAGTTGAAAGAGCTCATCAAACTATTAAAATGTACTTATTAAAGCAAAAAGAAGGAATTAGGAAGGGGTATATATTCCCCAAAGATAAACTTAAAATAACCCTTTTTACTCTAAACTTTTTAAATTTGGATTCATCAGGACTTAGTGCTGCGGAAAGGCATATGTGTCCAAAAAATGTACATAAGCCCAAGGTACTTTGGAAGGATATTCTAACAGGACAATGGAAAGGTCCTGACTCAGTGATTGTCTGGAGTCGGGGGTCTGTTTATGTGTTTCCACAGGGAGAACAGCAGCCGATTTGGATTCCAGAAAGATTAACTAAAGCGATTTCTACAGACCAAAAAGAAGATGATTTGGCTCAAATCCATAACAACTGATATCCAAAACTCCAGTTTGGCTATTCTTATATCTGCAACAGAACCAGGATGCTTTTTTCAATATCTATTTTATTATTACCCTTTCCCACATCATGAAGTTCTATTTTGTTTTTTGAGCTCATACAGACCTAGGTTAATGTTTTGCTGATCAGTTCTATTTTTTGACTATGGAGTTTTTAAACATTGCAATGGAGATTTCACCTGTAAAAACTTATAAGGCCTTTACTATTATGTTATGTGTTGTATGTATTATATTATGTGTGCACACTTGTGTTTGTGTTATATGTTTGAATGTACGTATGTCCATATATCATATATGATGAGCACTCATGAAAAAATGAATCCAAATATTTTTTTTATTCACGTGATTTAAATGGTTTAATTTAAATTGGGTAAACAGCTGTTGAGGATTTTTTAAATATATGAACAAAAAAGGAGGTTAACAGATCTGTTTGTTTACTTTCACCTTTCCTTTTCATTATATTTAATAATTCTGTTGAAAATAAGGTACATTGTTAAGAAAATTGTTTTCTTTTAGTGCCTTCTGGAATGTTATATAATTTTTTCTTTAGCCATTATTGCCAGAATTCCTATCTTCATTCCAGTGCTGGTGAAGACAAAGATAAAACCAATCTACAGCTTCTGCAATAGCCATCACTGAACTGCTTGCAGAACTTGCCTGGACTATGTATCACTTGTATGCATTGTGAACTCACTTGTATGCATTGTGAACTATCTGTTGGTGCAGTGACTTGTGGTAGTGTTGGGGTATTTTTGCTGATGATGTCATCGGTGGTACAATTTTTCCAAAAGGAGCCATCACTGAACTGCTTGCAGAACTTGCCTGGACTATGAATCACTTGTATGCATTGTGAACTCACCTTTATGCATTGTGAACTATCTGTTGGTGCAGCGACTTGTGGTAGTGTTGGGGTATTTTTGCTGATGATGTCATCGGTGGTACAATTTTTCCAAAAGGAGCCGTCAATTGGCTTGGTGTATCTTCCTCGCTTCTGCTTGTCATGGTCGTTCAGCTAAAATTTGGGGGCCAACAGAGGTGAGGCAAAGAACCTCACCCCCCCCCCCCCCCGCTGGTACAAAGACCTATCCACATGTGTGGCTGTATACTGGACTGGTAGTCAGTGACAGGTAAGATCCAATTGCAATGGTACCAACCTAAGACAGGAGGCTGACACCTTGAGGTCAGCTCATCCGATAATGGGTAAGGACCATATGCATTATTGGACAACCTAAGGCAGGCACGGTCCCTAAGCCACATGCTTGTTGTTTAAACAGAGAGGGGGAGATGTTGAGAGCCACAGCCAGAAGGGGCCCCAGCAAACTTCCAGCTGCCAGCAAACTTCCAGCTGCCAGCAAACTTCCAGCTGCCAGCTGATGATTGGCTCACAGCGGCCCCAGCAACTTCTAGCTGCCAACTGATTGGCTCCTCTGCGGTGATGCTCATTGGGCTGTTTCCCTGCCCTTTCAGACAATGGAGCTGCTCATTGGGAGACTTTTTTGGCTCTACCCACGTGACCCAGCCAATCGGCCTCAAGAGCAGGAGGAGTGGGGGAGGTGGAGAGGCTTGTGGGAAGCCGGTGGTGGCAGTTGGGCTCTGAAGGTTTTCCTGAGGAGCTGTGTGGTTTGGTGTGTGTGTTCTAAAAATAAAGTTTGTTTCTTTTGACAAGTGGCTCTGAATTGTGCCCAGCCAGACTACGGCAGGTGGTAGGGTCATTCATGTATTTTTAAAAAATGTATTTAATTTAATTAGGTATATATGACAGCAGAATGCATTTTGATTCATTGTACATAATTGCAGCACAACTTTACATTTCTATGGTTGTACACGATGTAGTGTCACACCATATGTGCAATCATACATGTACCTAGGCTAATGATATCCATCTCATTCTACCATCTTTCCTGCCCCCACGTACCCTACCTCCTATCCCTCCCCTTTGCCCAAAGTTCCTCCATTTTCCCCATGCCTTTCCCCTCTCCATTATGGATCAGCTTCCACTTATCAGAGAGAATATTCGGCCTTTGGTTTTTTGGGGGATTGGCTTACTTTGCTTAGTATGATATTCTCCAACTCCATCCATTTAGCTGCAATTGCCATAATTTTATTCTCTTTTAGTGCTGAGTTATATGAGTTATATTCCATTGTGTGTGTGTGTGTGTGTGTGTGTGTGTATGTGTGTGGAGATATCTCTCTCTCTCTCTCTCTCTCTCTATATATATATATATATATATATATATCTATCTATCTATCTATCTATCTATCTAGATATATATCTCCATATATATATATATATATCTCACAGTTTCTTTATCCATTCATCTGTTGAAGGGCATCTAGGTTGCTTCCACAGTTTATCTATTGTGAATTCAGCTGCTATGAACATTGATGTGGCTGTGTTATTATAATATGCTGATTTTAAGTCCTTTGGCTATAGACCAACAAGTGGGATATTTTAAGTCATGCATTGATTCAGTACACGCTATCTAAAACCTTGTAGTGTTTCTGGATTACAGATAGACTTGCATAGAATTTAAGGACAAGCACTGGAATGGGAGAGAATAGAGAAGAAAATAAATACATATGCATATTTATAATTTATCAATGCAAAATGAGGACAATTGATTTGAGAGAAGAGAGACCAGTTATGAGATTATAAAAGAAGTGCAGGTGACAGAAAAATAATCAGATAATCCTTTTTTCCTTTCACTCATTGAAAAAAGGCACCTTTATCATTTACTAAATTCTCATATGCATTCACATCTACTTCTGCACTCTATTTGACTGAGTTGACCTGTCAGCTCTTTCTGCACCTGTTCCAACCAAATTAATAATTATAGAATTCAATGTACTATCTGGGAAGGCTATTCTTTCTCTTTCTTAGAATTTTGATATCTAGTTTCACATTATTATTATATTTTCCTTCATCAGAGATTAAAAATCACCATCCCCAGAAAATATTTAGCAGAATTTTTTTTTTTTGAGGATGGGGGTTTAAGAAATGCAATAAGTTTATAAGGAGAATTAACATTGTTATGAGTTGATGTCTTCCGTTTAAGAACAAAATGAGACTTTTTAGTCATGCTGCTTAGTCATTCTAAATGACATTTATTTATTTAGGCCCCAGATTCATGTTTAGGTTTATTTCTAGGTAGGTACTCTCTGTCTCCTCTTTACCTTCTCTGTGTCTGTCTCTGTCTCTCTTTCACATGGTGTTAAATTGTAAATCCAATCTTTTCTTCCATTATGTTTTTCTAATTGGTTATTTATTATGTGGGGGAGGGGGACTTCAACTGTGTTTGGGCAACTGGCTAGCCACTGGGGGGAAGTATCAAAAGAATAAAACTGGAATCCTAAAACACTTCCTATATCAAAATAATATCAAGATGATAACAGGTAAAAAGGTGGGAGTGGGAAGAATAAAAGAAAACATGAAATTGATATCTCAGATGAAGCACATCACAGAAGCCCTAATATGACAGACAAATCTAAGTCTAAAAATCCTAAAAACCTCACTATGATAAAAACATAAGCAGAATCAAAAGGCATATGACAAACTGGGAAAAAATATTTATAACATAAATGACAGGAAAAGGCTAATTTCCTTAATATATAATAAGCTCTTGCAAATCAGTGAGAAAGATATCAATCATTCAATAGAGAAAAAAATCATGGGCAAAGGATATGAAGAGCCAATTCACAGAGCAAGAAATATAAATGAATTTTAAACATATGGAAAGATGTTAAATGTCACTCATAATTAAAGACATGCAAATAAAAACAATGAGAAACCTGTCAAAAAAAAAAAAGAAAAATAATCAGAAATTATACTGGTGCATGATCTGATGGAGAGGAAATGGGAAAGCTTGATAGAGATTTTAGAGGTAAAATTTTCTCTTCTTATGTAATCCTTTGGAATCCTAGGGAAGGAAGAGAGGATGGAGCCCTATTTGGTTCATGTTTTTAATTACGATGATAGCAGCTCTGGGGAGAAAGGTTTTGTCTTTTATCCCACCTCAAATGGATTATTAATTGATTAAATACCATCCAAAGTAGGGCATAGTGGTGCATGCCTATAATCCTAGAGACTAAGGAGGCTGAGACAGGAGGATGCCAAGTTCAAGTTCAACTTCAGCAACTTAGCAAGGCCCTCAGCAACTTATTGTGACCGTGTCTCAAAAAATTAAAAAAACTGGGGATGTGGCTCAGTGGTAAAGCCACTGGGTTCAATGCTCAGAACTAACAACAACCACAAAAATCCATCCAAGTTTTATTACACTGTTTCCTTTCTCTTTTCTTCACTCTTTCAATTATTAGAATAACCTATATCTGTAATAGTCAGGTTTTTATCATCAAGTGGGGGAATCGGTGCTCTAAATTCATCCTTGGATATCTCATATTCTTGTGAACTTCCAGCATTTTCTGCTATAGAATTTCTCAGAGTTATCTGGTCTTTGCTAACATCTTGACAGCAATCTGGGTGCTCATCATGGTCTTCCATGAGTAGCCTAAAGCCTGCATTCAACTGGTAAGAATGGAAAACCAAAGGGTCCTAAGACAAAAGGGAGCTCTGTTTATTTCTATGTTTAGTAAGTATAGAAATTCAAGGAGACATGCTATACTACCCCCCTGAAGAGAAAAAGGGGAGATGTACCAGCATGCCCTTGATTCTAAGAGTATATCCCCCCAGTAGTCAGATGTTCTGAGCTGGACATGGTTCTTAAGTTTACTAGCATTACAGGATTTCTTTAGAAAGACATGAATCTCAACAGCTTTGGCTTCGGTCTCCTACCACTTAAATGATGAATCTAGAAAGCTAGCTCCTCTATTTAAAGTCCCCCTTATCAGAACTGGGGACTTGATAATTGAGTAAATTGTGTGTTGTGTGTGTGTGTGTGTGTGTGTGAGAGAGAGAGAGAGAGAGAGAGAGAGAGAGAGAGAGAGAGAAGGAGAGAGAGAGAGGGAACCACATGGAGGATGACTCATTCTTCTGTCCATAACTGTGCTCCTGGTGGCACATTGAAGAAGACAAATTCTTCTGGAGGAGAGTGATGTTTGTAGGTCAAATGGTCAGCTCAGTTTCAGACCATGTAGGTGAACTCTGTAGAAGAGCAGAGGCATTTCTCTAAGTGTGAAGGCCTGAAATGCAGGAGAAAGGCTGGGAAAGAGATGGACTTGGGTATTGGCAGCTTGTTAGGGAGCAGTTCTGGCTGCATTTTGGTCAAGGCTAGTGAGGCCATCCAGAGGCCAGGGAGCAGTGCTGAGGGACACACTTCTGAAGGAGTGGTTGGTGCTTTTCCTTTGTGGTCCTTGTTTTCCAGGGTATGAAAATGCACAGGTTGCTCTTGCAGGACTTGAGAGGGGAGAATAGAATTAGACAGGTCATACTGACTCAGGGTTGGTTTTATAGCTGGATTATCCATTTTAACCCCAAGCACTGGTAATGTTTTCCTGAGAGTTTTAAGATTCATGCTTTGTAGAGCCCAGTGCCTCCAAGAATTTAGTACTTGGCTAATACAAGGTGCTTAATAACTAGCCATTGGATAGTTATTAAAGATGACATAGCAGAAAAATTAAGTGGTACAATTTTTATGTTGATGTTAAGAAGTCATCACAAAACAGCCCATAGTTAATGAATTCAAGGTAAACACAATTCCTACTAGTGCTAGTTGATTACCAAGTGCTAAGCACATCTTTAATTCAACTCATGTTGTATTATATAAATAAAAATGCAATCAGAAAGTCAAAGCATTTTAAACACAAATCTTAAAATCCCAGTTTGAGTATAATTTGGAATTTTCTTTTTTGGTGGGGGAGGATTTTCTTTGTAATATTTTTAAAAATTCAAACAAGGTATACAGTGTAATATTTGGCATTAGTTGTTAATTTTAAATGCTGATGCTTTTTTAGGTTCACTGTCTTCTGTTGGATAATGAGGTTTTAAAAATAAATGAGAAATTGCCAGAGCTTTCATTCTGTATCATGACCACCATCTTAGCTTCAAATTGAGTTCTAAAAGGAATTCTACTCTGATGGCTCTTTTGCTGGTATACTGGCAATCAGGAGAAACTCTCCTTTGGCCTCTGTTTTTGGTTGGTAATGCTTCTTCTGGGGAAGAGAAATAACTCATAGTGTAATCTACTAAGGCTCACAATTTCTTGAGTATTTCAAGTTGTCCTTCTCAAAGGATAAGGTCAGGGAATAAATCTCCACCACAGAATGTCATGAGCGACATCAGCCAAAGAAAGCCCTTGTGAAAAAGAACTTGGCATTACGAAGATGTACAAAGGCAAACAGAAAACTCAGACGCAGACACATATAACAGTGATCAGGAAGGAAATTTTAAAATACTCAAGGAATGAAAGCATTTGCTTTGTAGTGATATTAATATTAACCTCTTTTTTTTACTAGTAGATATGCCAGTATAAATTAGACTCTCCTTGCTAAAACAGCATATTTAAAAAATCTTCAAGTAAGACTGTGATTTGGAGACTTTGGTTGTGTATGGTTCTTATTCACTTGACTCCCAGCTTGGAGATCTTTGGGTTTCATCAATTTTCTATCTCAGTGAAATTCTTCCAGTCTACAGGTTCTGGCCTAATTTCTTGATTGGGAATTTGCACAATGACCAGCATTAGAAATATCGTGGTAACCAATGAAATGACTTTGACTTTGCCCAAAGAATTTGGCTTCACATAGTTCTTTTGCCTTTTTGATAAGTGAAAACAAAAGAGAAAGTTGTGATACACCTTGCTTTGAATGACCATATATTTTAAAACTTGCTAAGGCTGGTATCAAGAAGACAGAAAGCTAAATCAGCCCAGCTCAGTATGACACTTATGAAGAAAGACTACTTGTTCCAGAAATAAAGCTAAATTTACTTATGCCAGAAAAGCCTACCTTGGGAGCCGAGTCATAAGGGCAAACCTATTTCAGAACAGGGATGGACTATTTCCAGTATCAAAGTAACTCTGATGTTCTTCTATTAAGACTTACTTCCTCTTACAATTTTACTCCAGTAAGGTTTTAGCTGATGGTGAGGAAATGGTTGTTTGGCTAAATTCCTTAGCTAACCTTTTCCATGAATTTAAGGGTTTATGTACATGTTTTAATAAAGTGAGATCATTCCTTAAACCATTGTCTAGAGTGGGTGTTTACTTTCATTCCTAATGGTTAAGTTCATGGTAATGGATTTATCTGACCAATGATTTTCATTTCATTCTGATGTTTTTGTACACATATGCCCAATTAGGTACTAGAATGGTAAGAATTGGTTCTTTCGTAAAGAAAAGTGTATCATTTATATAAGACAGTTTCATGGTGGAGAAAATAGAACCTGTTGAAATTATGCTATCTCTATATAGTATTAGAAAAAAAGAGCTATTCTTTCCTTTTAATTACACAGCTTCTCGGAAGGAGCTCTGGGATATAAAATACTTGCAGCTTAAGAGAACACACAGCAGCTTGAGTCAGTATTGTCAAATGAATGTACAAATGAATAACAATAAAGCCACATAATGAAAAGTTTTTCCCCTCATTTAATTCTAATATGCTATAACACAAGTGTGCCATTTGGATTCTTTTCACATGTAATTAAACTATTGAGAGACAAAAAAAAAAAAAAATGAGTAAACTGAAGGCCAGGGAAGGACAGATAAAAGAATACTAAATTCCACAGAGTATTTTATCAGCTTACCACTATTCCCTCTGTAGTCTGATAATAAGATGAAAAAATTCTAGTACTTAAAGGTCTGGTAAAAGGCTGCCTATAACTGAATAAGTATCTTATTAATTATAGAAGCAGCATTTTTATTTTCAAAAGGTAGTTCATGCTTTAAAAAAAATGCACAGATAATTTCTAACACTTGGAAGGCAGCCACCTGCAGCTTTTCTGGACGTCTCTGACCTGACCTACATTGTTAAGTGAAGCTGATCTTACTAACAGGGTTCATACCACATCAGTTTATTCTTTCTCGTTGCTGAGTCTTTTCACAAAATTATTTAAAGACATGTCTTTAACCGCCCCCAAAGTGCCAAACTGTTCCATGAATGACAGTCCTCTGCCATTAGGAGAATTGTCTTATATAATGTAATTCTATGCAGCAAGGTTTCTTGCCATGTTCATCTTTGTCCTTCCTTGTACAAGATTCTTCCTTTGTTCTGTTGTAGGTATTCCCCTTGCCCTGAAGAGAAATAGGTTTATAGCAGAGATGGAAAAAGGAGACTTATAGTAGGAATGATACCTTTGAAAGCAGAGACTTTTGATGTGTTAGGCATTTTGTTGAGAAAAGAGTCTTGAAAATTAAAAATTCTGGAACAGAATCGATGTTCTCCCATGCCCCTCACTCACCAAGCCATCATCACGGACACCTCTTTATTATAATGTCCTTGGGGGTCTCAGAAGGACCCTGACACAGCTGAGTGACTTCCTGGGCAACAGAAGTTCAGTGATGGTCATAGAACAAAAAGTCTCCAATGTTGAGAGCCACAGCCGAAGGGGCCCCAGCAAACTTCCAGCTGCCAGCAAACTTCCAGCTGCCAGCTGATGATTGGCTCACAGAGGCCCCAGCAACATCTAGCTGATTGGCTCCTCTGCGGTGATGCTCATTGGGCTGTTTCCCTGCCCTTTCAGACCATGGAGCTGCTCATTGGGGGACTTTTTTGGCTCCGCCCATGTGACCCAGCCAATCAGCCTCAAGAGCAGAAGGATTGTGGGAGGTGGAGAGAGGCTTGTGTTGGAGAGAGAGGCTTGTGGGAAGCTGGTGGTGGCAGTTGGGGCTCTGAGGGTTTTTCCTGAGAGGCTGTTTTGTTTGGCGTGTGTGGTTCTAAAAATAAAGTTAGTTTCTTTTGACAAGTGGCTCCTGATTATGCCCAGCCAGACTGCGGCATTCATTAGCCCAATGTCTCCCTCTATGGCATGGTGGGCAAATACCTGGTATTCTACTCCTTTGATACCTAGTTTTGTTAAACCCTCCTCCAATGGGGCAATTCCTTTTAAAATGTCCTGTTTGTTCACAATTGTAGTTTTTTTTTTTTTTATTCTAGGGAAGGATTTGAAAGTAGAGAAAATGTACTCCATGTAAGTTTCCTACTGGCCTTCCTTCTAAGTAGAGAGCAGAAATATCCATTCCTACAGCGACTCTCACTTTCACTGAAGAACATATCCTAAAACAATAATACAAAGATCCCATTTGAGAAAGAAGCCTTCCGCTGTAAATCTAGAACTGTTCCTCCTATTATTGTGACAAATTGAATATTCATTGATGACCAAAGAGAAGTCACATGAGAATCCTAGACACACAAAGGACTTCAGAGGTCACTAACTTCCACATTCTACTCACTACCAGAATCTTGGCTCTACCATCCTGACATCTGTCATCTACTGTCTCCTTAAATAGCTTCACCCATGGGGAGCTCCTCACTCATATGCCATCTTTCGCTGTGGAAACCTCTGGTTGCTAAGAAACTTTTTTGTTCTACTAAAGTTCTACCACCAGTTTCACGTTTTGTATATTTCCTACTTGCAAAAACATATACAGCGTTATTGAATTGAAGGTCCTGTTTGTTAGCCAACTAGAAAAGGAAGATAGTTTTTAGAACTTTACTGGGAATTTTGGTGAGTTTTATTGCATTTCAGTATGCTTCCATTACGAAATCCTCAGGATCTGTGAACGATAAGTTAAATTACTATTATCTTTCAAATCGATGTAGAAGCTGAAGTAGAAAGAAATTAAGTAACTTTCATAGTATTGCACAATCAGTGGAAGAGTTGCAAGAAGATACAAGAGGGCCTTTTCAATGGGGAGTGTCTTCTAGAATCTGGTTAAGTAAACAACTGAGTGTCTGCATTTTGGTAATAAGGAATATGTTTACTTGAAACATTAGACATGTCTAATAAAGGGGCTCCTAGAATAAATAAACTTGCACAAAAGGCCAGTATTAGCAAAGGAACTGATGCAATTGAAACTTGTTTGAGCAGCAGGCACCTTGTCACCGTGGCCCAGACAAGTTTTTGACAGGACAGTGGGAAAACTAACCCATGAACAGGGAAAGTACAGATGTAGAGCTAGACAGAGAAACTAGACAGAGCCCTATTGAGCAGAGACGAAGTGGCAGGTTGAACTTTGGGGTGTCTAGAGAGGAGAGGAGCCCTTCGGTTCCCTCCAAAGGGCCTCTGCTCCAGCATGTGTACAGACAACAGAGAAAGGGTTGCCTCATGCTCTGTCACTCTGCAGATGGTATAGCAAGGGGAACAGCAATTTGGTAAGCTTCTGGGATCCCCAGGAGTATGGAGAAAACAGCTTTATCTCTTTCTTTGATACCTGGAGATCTGTATTTCAAGTGGTTCTTGCCAGATTCCCTGTCTTGGGAGGGGTCTGGGCCCGGGGCCACTGGGATCTCAGAGCTGAGGTCTCAGGAGACAGTGCTGTGCACTGGTGAAGGAACACTGCATCTTGGCCATGTGGTCTTGAGGGAAGAGAAGGGAGGGTCTGAAGCTCAGGTGAGAAAGGATTGATTTAGGGTTGTCCCCAGGGCATTACATCCTAAATGAAGGCAGAGTTGGAGGCACATGATGGTTTAAAGTGCCAAGCCTGAAGCATCAGATAGAAAATTGAGGACAGGGCAAAGGGATGCACAGTCAAGTTCTGGGAGGTGCACGGGAAAAGATGGGGTGAAAAATCTGAGCATCATTTAATCTATCTGGTGGCTGCTCAAGTTGCTTTTAAAGCAGTGGTTCTCCACAGAAACAATTTTGATCCATGTTTGGAGATATTTTCATTGTAACTGGGAGTTGGGAAGTGCAACTGACACTGAAATTCACTAGGAAGAGGCCAGGGGTGATGCTAAAGGTCCTTCAATGCTCTGGATAGTCCCCAAAACAAAGAATGACTGAACCCACAGTGTCAGTGGTCCCAAGATTGAGAAAACTTGTCTTGAGGACTCAGTATATGGCCCAATGGTTACATTAAGGCTGGAAGAATTTGTGCTTTTTTTATGCATCTTTTTCTCTGAGGCCTCTCACTGATCATTCCTTTTGGGGTTGAACCTCAACAGAAGTCTCAGTGACATGCAGGAACCCAAGTCTGCTCAGATTGGTTGGACATTATTTGAAGACGATAGTGCCAGCATCATGCCAACCAGAGATGAACTTGTTATTGTCCCTGCACCAGGTGATATTGAGAGTGCCGAAGTTTACTCTCTGGTCTACTTATGTGTGTCTCATCCCTTCCAGCCCTATTAGCTGGCCACTGACTGTCCTCTGGCCTTCTGGTCTTTACCTGCTTGTGTGACAACCATCCATCTAACAGTATCAGAGCTAACATCCACCCACTCTAAAATTCAGCCCCCATCAGATAGAAAAACTGGGGTCCCTCTGGCTTGGATTTGCATAGTCCTAACATCTCTCCTATGACGTGGCCTTGGTTATGTGAGGCCAGGGCTCTGAACTTTGTTCCCTCAGTATCTGTTCTTTCCTCCATAGGCAACAACTGCTTAGTTTGCAGCTATATTCTTTCTGTAAACTCTCAAAACTTTATTTGCCTAACTTCTAATGAAATGTTTGTATTCGGACCATGCTGTGAAAACAGATATCTATATTTTAAAAGCCTTATTGAAAATCACTAAGGAAGATCAAAATTTCCTGTGGAGCAAAGATACTTCTCTTTCCATGAGAAAGGGAGGAAGCATCATGCTGAGTGTGTAGCAGGGGTCTGTGGTTCACTGCAGTCCTGATGTGGACTCAGGAGGGGCTGGAAGGGCCTTCCTCACCTTGCCTGGGTGAGACTGTTCATCCACAGAAAGTTCTTGTGCATGTGGTCAGGATGCTACAGTTTTTTGGTTTAGTTCTTTTCTTGAAGGAGGGGAAGTGGGGCCCAAAACAAGAAATAAGTCATTGATGCTTTTAGATTGAGAAGGGGGTTTTGGGGAGGGTTAATGTGGAACAGAAGATCCCAGTTTTACTATCCAAATCAAGGCATGGCCATATTTAGGGTAAATAATGTAAATTTGTGCTTTGGAACATTTCCTATTTAGACTGTATGTGTAAGTATGTGTATTGGGGCGGGGGGAGAAAGAGGTTGTTAACTATGAAAAAATTCTATGTTGCCAAGCACAGGGGAAACATTTTCTTTTTACACTTAATTCAGAAAATCAGGATAACAGAGTGTCCCATAGACTGAGGCTGGGATGGGGCAGACCCACCTCAGTATCCTGGCAAAGGAAGGAATCTAGAATATGCCTGGCCCTTTGTGTGGGGCATTGCCACATTTTATTTATTCTCACAGGTTTGAGGAATTTCAGCAGTGCCTTTTACTAATGTCAGTGAGAAGAAGATTCCCCCCACCCCCCACCCACCCCAGTAACAATGAAGAGGAAGTCAGTTTTTATAAGCTGTATTCTGAATCTTCACATGTCTATATAGGATGCTTCCAACTTGTGGTAGGTGGTATTTATTCCAGAAGTTCATTTTGGATCAGGATTTCTTCACCTGAGCAGCATGTTAATGGGTTTCAAGGGGCCCCTGAAATTCCTGACACTATAAGCAAAATGTTACATTTATCTTAAGAATGTATGTTTAATGTCAAGGAAGCCCATAGCTTGCACTGGAGCCTGATAGGACACGTTGGCTCCCTGACATTAGGACACTGTTTGGTAATCAGCTATTTGGAGCTTTTAACTCATGAATCAGAAGTGAACTCGGACTCAAGAAACTTAAAGCCCAGTAAGGGAGATAAGACCTGCACATAAATAGCTGTAAAGTTTTGACAAAAATATCCTGGCTGTTCTGAGATCAAGAGATGACTTTGGGTGATGGACAGCTTAATGTGCTGTAAGAGTGAGTTGGTTTATGTGCAGAAAAGCAAATGAAAGGGGTGAGTTTAAGACAGCTAAGGAAAGGAGTATTTAGGAGACATTTACAAGTTAGTTAATTTGTGAACCTTTGCCTTAGTTATATAAAGATATACAAATGACATAATAGCTAAAAATACAGATTCTTTACCAAATAGGAAAAATTTCAAGATAGAATAGAGCCGTACTGATTTCACCATTCTCTCCATTAGACCATACCCATCTCATTGATGAGGATACATTGAAAAGCAAGTGTTGGACTTCATTGAGTCACACTGTGACTGGATGTGATCTCAAAAAATCATATCTAGACAATGAGAGATTTTGTTTTTTGCATAGTGTACCTGGAAATTGTAAACTAAAGCAGAGTGGTTCTTTTGCCGCTTCTATTTCTGATGTGCTGTCTAGTCTGAAATAACGTCCTCTGACCACTAGATGGCACTCCTGCATAGGAGAGCCCACCCTGGATTCACCTGCTTCACTAGGGGCAGCTGGGATCCTCTGCAATCCCTGAATGTGATGGCTGAGCCTGATAAATGAGCTGATGAAGGAGCCAGAATGTCAAATAGAGTTTGTAAAAGAGACTTGCAAGAAATCAAATCGATGATATTTGAGGTAACGAGAAATAGGAAGTCCCTGACTGCTTTCTCACATTTACATTTTTAAAAAAATTGTGATGTCTCTGACATGACGGTTGCTGGACCATAGGTATGGCAGATAAATTAGTATGCACAAAAACTGAGTTTTAACCTTTCTCCAAAGCTGGTTCTTTCCCCACATTCCTGTTTTCCAGGCTCGTGGACTTTGTGCTTTCTGAATTTCTTTGATTCTTACGTCTTCCTTTCCCCTATTCTGTCATCAAGTCCTATTGTTCGTTGCTTCAATCTATCTTCAAATCTCCCTGCGTCCCCTTCTATTCACCTGCCATCACCTCTATGTGACTTAAGTGATAATTACATAATAAATTTATTTTCATGGTAAATAAAGTTATTTAATAAGTAAATAAAATTATTTAAACAGCACTAACATAAAGATTATTTAATAGACTCATAGTTGGTCTGTTTCTACTTTCTAATAAAGAAAACCATCAAAGATCATAAAATACAGTTTATTTAAAGATTATTATTATTGATTAATTTTACTTACCCCTTCAACACTTGTTTCCTGAGCTCCTCCTCAAATGTGGCTGCAGAGACTGTGTTAGACTGGGTATGGACTCCTCAAAGATCCCTGAAATTAGGTCACCATTTTCAAGAAGTTCCTGAGCCATTCCTGTGCTCGGGAATGTTTATGTTTGGGAGATCTTGGAGGACAGGAGGAGTGAGTGTTACAAGATGAGTTGTCTTGAATTGACTGAAATTTTGATAACTGGTTGGTGAGTTATTCTTTCTATATTTGCCATTTTGTGATTTAACAAATTCATTTTCTATAATTTTTTTCTGCTTCCCTAACATGGTGCCTCAATAAGTATTTTTTGAAGGAAAGAATGAATAAAAAGACCTTAAAATTCCTCCATAACGTTCACCACCATAACCCCAAATAGTACAGGAAAACGGAAACCTTGTAAAGCAACGGTCTTTAAATATTTGTTGGACTTTCTTTGGGTAGCTCTGATTCTTTCTGAGCCCAAAAGATTCAGAATTATACAAAAATACCTATAAATACAACTTTTTTTTTTCAAATTATGACATTTTGTCACATTGGCTTCAGAGTCCTTAAGCAATTTAGTTTGTAATATAATCAAATTCTATGTGTAGAGAAAGAATAAAGTGGTTAAAAAAATACTTGCTATAAAAAACTGTACATCCTCTACCTCCATTCTCATAATTTCTTGCTCCAGAGGCAACTAATTTTCAAATATTTAGGTATTTGTGGGGCTTATAATACTATTCTTGATTTTTTTTAGTTTTGATTTCCTACTATGGAGGATGAGGATGTAACTGTTGTTTTCCCCTCTATCCATCCAGTATTTGGGATAGATCTACACAAAAAAATTATTAGTTGCTTATCTGAATTTAGTATTTAACGGGGTGTTCTGTATTTTTGTATGCCAAATCTTGGAATCCTAAACCTTTTTTTAAAAAAAAATTTCAATATATATATGAAAGCAGAATGCATTACAATTCTTATTACATATATAGAGCACATTTTTTCTTTTTTTTAAATTTTTTTATTGTTGGTTGTTCAAAACATTACATAGTTCTTGACATATCATATTTCACACTTTGATTCAAGTGGGTTATGAACTCCCATTTTTACCCCGTATACAGATTGCAGAATCACATCAGTTACACATCCATTGATTTACATTTTGCCATACTAGTGTCTGTTGTATTCTGCTGCCTTTCCTATCCTCTACTATCCCCTCTCCCCTCCCCTCCCCTTCCCTCCCCTCTTCTCTCTCTACCCCCTCTACTGTCATTCATTTCTCCCCCTTGTATTATTTTTCCCTTTCCCCTCACTTCCTCTTGTATGTAATTTTGTATAACCCTGAGGGTCTCCTTCCATTTCCATGCAATTTCCCTTCTCTCTCCCTTTCCCTCCCACCTCTCATCCCTGTTTAATGTTAATCTTCTTCTCATGCTCTTCGTTCGTCCCTACTCTGTTCCCAGTTACTCTCCTTATATCAAAGAAGACATTTGGCATTTGTTTTTTAGGGATTGGCTAGCTTCACTTAGCATAATCTGCTCTAATGCCATCCATTTCCCTGCAAATTCTATGATTTTGTCATTTTTTAATGCAGAGTAATACTCCATTGTGTATAAATGCCACATTTTTTTTATCCATTCATCTATTGAAGGGCATCTAGGTTGGTTCCACAGTCTTGCTATTGTGAATTGTGCTGCTATGAACATCGATGTAGCAGTGTCCCTGTAGCATGCTCTTTTTAGGTCTTTAGGGAATAGACCGAGAAGGGGAATAGCTGGGTCAAATGGTGGCTCCATTCCCAGCTTTCCAAGAAATCTCCATACTGCTTTCCAAATTGGCTGCACCAATTTGCAGTCCCACTAGCAATGTACAAGTGTACCCTTTTCCCCACATCCTCGCCAGCACTTGTTGCTGTTTGACTTCATAATGGCTGCCAATCTAACTGGAGTGAGATGGTATCTTAGGGTGGTTTTGATTTGCATTTCTCTGACTGCTAGAGATGGTGAGCATTTTTTCATGTACTTGTTGATTGATTGTATGTCCTCCTCTGAGAAGTGTCTGTTCAGGTCCTTGGCCCATTTGTTGATTGGGTTATTTGTTATCTTATTGTCTAATTTTTTGAGTTCTTTGTATACTCTGGATATTAGGGCTCTATCTGAAGTGTGAGGAGTAAAGATTTGTTCCCAGGATGTAGGCTCCCTATTTACCTCTCTTATTGTTTCTTTTGCTGAGAAAAAACTTTTTAGTTTAAGTAAGTCCCATTTGTTGATTCTAGTTATTAACTTTTGTGCTATGGGTGTCCTATTGAGGAATTTGGAGCCTGACCCCACAGTATGTAGATCGTAGCCAACGTTTTCTTCTATCAGACGGCGTGTCTCTGATTTGATATCAAGCTCCTTGATCCATTTTGAATTAACTTTTGTGCATGGCAAGAGAAAGGGATTCAGTTTCATTTTGTTGCATATGGATTTCCAGTTTTCCCAGCACCATTTGTTGAAGATGCTATCCTTCCTCCATTGCATGCTTTTATCCCCTTTATCAAATATAAGATAGTTGTAGTTTTGTGGATTGGTTTCTGTGTCCTCTATTCTGTACCATTGGTCCACCCACCTGTTTTGGTACCAGTACCATGTAGAGCACATTTTTTCATATCTCTGGTTGTATACACAGTATATTCACACCAATTCACACACATGGACACTTCTTATCCCATCGTTTACGTTTAGTTGTATCTTAGTTTTTCTTGATCACTTTTTGAGATTTCCTTTCTGAGGACCATGCAAGTGCTAATCCTAACTTAGGCAGGTAGAATGTGTTTTTCAACAATTTTTTTTTTTTTTGGTACTAGGGATTAAACTCAGGGGTGCTTAACTACTGAACCACACCTCCAGCCTTTTTAAAAATATTTTTTTTAGAGGCAAGGTCTCACTAGTTGCTTAGGGCCCTGCTGCCGCAGTCTGGCTGGGCACAAATCACGAGCCACTGAAGCAGGAACAAACTTTATTTTTGAACTGCAGGAAAACACTTCACACAGCTCCCGGGGAATCCTCCTGAATGGCATGGGGCTCGTCCAGGAACCCCCAGCAGGAAATATCTCTCCCAGAAATCCCTCCTCCTGCACTTCCCCAACCAATGGGAACTCTCAGGAAATCCCCAGGAGAACTCTAAAATAGTGCGAGAACTCAAAAGTAGCGGCAGAGGCGGATAGTAATGCCTCGCCTGTCAATCAATACTGTTGGCAAAATGCCAGGGGCCATACAGACTCCGCCTTGGCTCTCAGCACCCTGCTAAATTGCTGCGGCTGTCTTTGGACTTGTGATTCTCTGCCTCAGCCTCCAGAGCCGCTGGGATTATAGGCATGGCCATGCACCTGGCTAAGCATGTGAAATATCATTTCCTTTTCTTACCATTTTTTTGTTTCCTTGGATTGAAAATATTTGGTTTTAGAATTGCTTAATTTTATTTGTTATCTACCATGAATTTACCCTCAAACTTCCCCACCTGTGTAACTCACACTCAGTGTTTAATTGATTTTGCTTCCAAGATCTGCTGCCCAGGCAGCAGGTGGGGTTTCCTTTACCCTTGGACCCGGGATCCTTTCCGTGGCTCTTCCATGAATCACCTTCTGTTTGGGTGTCCCACTTCTTCCTCTTGTCTTCATTTCCTTCACATTTTGGAGGAAATTGCAGGGAAAAGCTTACCTGGGTAGTAAGTGAATTGAGAACTTGCACATGGGGAAATGAATTTATTTTGCATTTATGTCTGATCATGCTTTTGGCAAAGAATAGGATTATATGCTAGAAATTATTCTGAAGACACCATTACATTATGTTCCAACAATGTTGCTTTTGGCGAGATAAATGCCATTTTGAAAACTGCTTCTTGTTATCCTAGATGTTCTGATTTTTTTTTTTTTTAAACAATGGTGTGTGTGCTCTGTTGTAGGTCAATTTGTTCATCAGTTGTTCTGGGATATTGATGGATGTCTCAGCCTCTAGAGAAATACTATAGAAAAATATATCCAAACTTAGTTAACTGATAGCTAACATACATAACAAGTTTCCATCTGGAATATTGATTTTTATGATGTGACTTTATAATGATCAAATTATGATTTGGGATTTTTTTTTGCACTATTTGGTAGACTGTTATTTAAAAGTATGATACTGAAATAATTCCTAATAAATATTCAAAACATTTTGGAATATCAATTGTATTTTTTTGTCACCTTCCCCCTTCACTGGCTGAAATTTAAATCCAATTTACATTTACAAGCTAAAGTTCTAAAAATTAAACTAAATGGTTGCTTCTTATTGTTGATCTTTATCAAAAACACAACTGAACATTTGTTTTTACCATCTATACTCCAAATACCTTGTTACTTATTATTGATTTATTCTTAATTGTTGCATTATGGTTACACATAAAGGTGGAATTCATTGTGATATATTGAAACATGCACATGACAGAGTTTGGGTAATTTCATTCTGCTGTTCCTCCCCTTTCCTTGAAGTCCTCCCTTCCCCTTATTCCCCTTACTCTGCTTCACTGTTTTCCCTCCTATTTTTCATGAGATCACCTCCCATTTTTAAAATTCTTTGTTTCTGTCTATATTTTGCAGATCAGAGAAAACATTCAACCCTTGACTTTCTAAGTCTGGCTTCTTTTACACAGCATGATGTTTTTGAGTTCCATGCATTTACTAGCAAATGCCAAATTTTATTCTTCTTTATGGATGATATATGCTTCTTAATGTTTATAGCCACACAATTCACAATAGTCAAGTTATGGAACTATCCTAGGTATTCCTCGATGGACAACTGGATAAAGAAAATATGATACACACACACACTCACACACACATATACATACGTGTACACAGGAGGGAGTTTTATTCAGTTGCTATTACCTTGCTTTGAAATCTCAATTTTAAATTTGTTAAACTTGTGGTTAAACTTAGTTGTAGTAAAGGAGAGCTGAAGCTGTATAGACTCTGGAATTTAATCCAGTACAGTTTTGGATTTTGATTCCCTAGTAACCTCATTTAATTTCACTGTCACCTCTTATATGGATTCTTGTAGGAAAGTACATAAAATAATAATTTCCAAAGAGCTTTGAGCCAACCACCTATTACACCCTCAATAAAAGTAGCTGGTTCCAGTTCTCCTGATTGTGGAATATAGCACAGAATGAGGACTGTGACAGAGGGGAGGAGCTGGGTGATGATGGTATCAGGAACACTCCAACAGCATGCTCTTTTTCTTCCATGAGAAAAATCTGAATACCTGCTGGGAAATAATATACATCTTATAGCTGTCAAATATCTCATTACAATTCTTGGGTATAACGAATGTTTAAATGGTGAAAAGAACAATTTGGGGAAGCCAATCATACATTATTTTTGAGAAAATTGCTTTAGCTGCACCAAGTTGATCAAAAAGAATACATTTTCCCCCTAAAGATGAATGGGTTTTTAGATTATCTCTGAATGGCATCCTCCAAAGAAAGTGAATAAACATCATTTTCTTAGCAACAGTGCTTTTTCCTAGTGGTACAAATTAGAAACTAGTAGTAGTTAATACCTCATGAATAATCTATATTGCTGAAAGTACTGCAGTGATGAGTTTCACATATCATACGAGGTCTACTTAAGGTATATCTTATGATTTGCAAAGAAACCGCTAAGAATTTTCCCATTCTTGTATAGCTGAGCTTAATTGATAAATATGTGGCAACATAATACCTTGACTATGAGGATATGGAAAAATTTTATTTAGTAAGCATCTGTCAAAAGTACTTTTCTTGTCAAACAAGATTTTTCTTTTTAATGTAAAGCAATTCTTTCCATCTTCATTTTCCTCCTTCTATAATCATTCTTTGAAATGTTTGCTAGTGTTTAGTATTTGATTAGAGAATTCATGAAAAGGAGTCAGTTTTAATAGGATTATCAAAGGAAAATGTAAAATATGAATAACAGGAATAACAAAACCATCTGATTTTTTTTTATTTGTGAAATAAAAATGAGGAAAATGTGCTGGCTGTTTTTTCTTAGGCTGATCTTGGACTGACCCTTTCTTTTTTTTAAGACTCTTTCAGTTGAGGGTTTATTTTTATTTTTAAAGGCAATGGATATTGTAAGCAGAATTGCTGCAGTGGACCTGAGATTCTCTCACATCAGTGCATGGGAACATTTTCCATGCCACTAATCCCCAGTGGGTACATTTCCCTACTTTAAGTAGGTATTTCTAAACATTACCATTTCAACCAAGTTATTTGATAGATCACTATTATTTATTGATACTGTGTAAGTCTTGCTGCCAACATAATCTTAATAAGTCATTACAAGTCCACTGGGTAAGCTATTTTTCCATTTCTTAAGCTTTAGGGCCCGTGCTGTATGGATTTGGCATTTAATAAATCACCGGAGGGCCAGCAAACACATTATATTCCTGTAGTCGAGAGTGTCTAGACAAAAGTGCATGGAGAGATCTTTCCACTCTAAGTAGCGGGAGAGCATTTGTTTGCCACAAATTGGTTCTGAATCAATTGCTCAGAAACTTGGCATATCCAGGCTTACTTGGATGCAGGAGGAGGGCAAGACTAAGTGCTGCATGGGGTGCTTTTCTGCCTTCTCGTTAATTGAATAACAAAGAAGCAATGTGGCAGGAACAACAGTCCTATGGGAAAATGTCCCAGAATTTTATCCTTTTTAGATGGAGAATTATTAAGCCAGACATTCCCTTCAATGGCCATTGTGTACGAAAATGGGTGAAAGGTTTCTGAAAATCGAGTTAGTGATACTATGAAGGGTGTGCAACAAGAAAAAAAAGGAAAGTGAGAATAAGATTTTTTTCCCCCAATAGACATAGGATGTATGTGCCTGTATGTGCATCCTGTTTCCCCTGTGAAGCTTTGCTGACTGAAAGAGAGAGAGGCAAAGGGCAAGACAGAGGGAGAGAAACTAGAACAGGGAGAGGAAAGAAGAGGGAGAGGATGTGTCCTTATCAAATCTTTTGAAAAAACATCTCTCTTTCCATTTTCAGGGGAAACTTCTTTTAGAAATGATGTGGGATCATGCTGGGGTTTAATTTTTGCCCTTCCAAGCAGACCACTAGTGGTTATTTTAACTATTGCCACTCTAGGAGGTTAAATTAAAATATGGTCAAGTTCTTAGTAATGCAAGGTTCAACTTATGGCTGAGATTGACCTGGCTATCCTGTTGCTGGTGCTCTTCTATATTAGTTTTCTTTTCCTCCTCCTCCTCCTCCTCCTCTTCCTCCTCCTCCTCCTCCTCCTCCTCTTCCTCCTCCTCCTCCTCCTCCTCCTCTTCCTCCTCCTCCTCCTCCTCCTCTTTCTTCTTCTTTTTAAATTCTCTGTTCTCTCTTCCAATTTGATGGTACTTAAAATTCTTGCCTAGTATATTCTCTTTGGTGGATTTACTTAAGTTTAAGGTCTTTTTGGCAAAGATATTATGAAAATATGTCTAGGATATTAATAACATCAGTAACATGGAAGAATTTGGATTACCCATCTTAATATATTACCACAATATCTTTAGCCTCTTCAATGGATTTGAAACTCTTTGGTTCCATCTGCACATAACAAGAGAAGAACAGTCATGGCGGATGTTCATTCCTTGAGAAGTACCTGCCCCACAACTGACCTAAGATAGGCACTGGTTCAGCTGTGTACAAATTTGTTTTGATGGTTTCATATACGAACACATCTTTTACTCTAAAGTATACACTAGTCATAAGTACTATTCAAATTCTGCCTTCATTTCTGCTTTTCATTGTAAGACATTTGAATGTTGAAGAAGTTGTTGGACCAGTAAACTGATGAACACATTTAAAGACTTGATTAGGTGGTGATGACACTCACTTGTAAGTCCCAAATTACCTGAGGGAGAAATGAGCATCTCCCATCATGAAAATTGCAGTAACTCCTTGAAAGGCAAAAGCAGAAATCAGAGGTTTTATATCCTACATAGAATAAAGGTTTTCAATAGTTATTGGTAGGATTCTCCCTGACTTCTCTAAATGGCTTAAGTTCCATTATTTCTTGAAATGATTGTGTATATTGACTCTTGAGGTTTTGACCATTAGCTCTTTGACTATAAAACATGATTTAATACAGAATCATAAATGCTCATGTCATCCTTTAGCAATGTGATTATATAGGTAACCATACACCCTCATGGGTGGAGCAGTGACTATGTGTCAGGGTATCTGTGTTTATGGGGTTAGCATCACCCAGAGGCAGATTGGATGCTTACGCAGTTGGAAGTGGTAAGACAGGTTCCAGAAGCCTTCTCTTGCATTCAAGTGACCTGTGACACATCTTTTCCCAAAACAATTTCTTTGAATAAAGGGTCTAAACCTTGAGAGTAAGTCGGGCTTACTTGATTTCTATAATACATAGATGTTGGGCCAGTAGAATGCATTTGAATGAAGAATTTCTGAAAACATTAATTTGGTATGGAGAAAGGCAAATTGAAGGAGTAAAGGTTCTGAGGGGAAATTTCTCATAGTCTATAGCAATATCTACTTATTTCAAACATTATTTCTTGACTTCTTTCATTTTTATATTTAGAATCCAACTTCTCTAAGTACAAAGATTTAATATTTAACTCCATATACCCTAGAAGGAAATATTGAGCTTTTACTCTTCACAATTAGTAGTAAAAGTCAAACTCTTTTACCATCAATACCAGTAGGGTAAAAATCTCATAAGTTTATTTTTTCTTTTAGTGAAGAAGAGAAAAACATTGAAATATATCCTGACAAGAAAATATTTCCTTTAGAAGTAAAATTTAAGAATACTTTGGAAAATATCCCCCTTTTTCTCTTTTCCATATGTTTTGAGCATATGGATGCCTGGAATAAATTCAACCTATAGGCCATTCTGAAAAGGCAGCAAAACCAAAGAATTTTTATGTATGATTGGCAAATCTCGAGAGTGCTAATTTAGAAGAATGCTAATAAGTAAAGATGCTTCTGTGAGTTTAGATGCTTACCTAAATCTTCCTTCAGCTGCCAGTTGAACCTGTGAAAACTTTGGCACAGCTCTGTTTGTATACATCTCCCCTTTTCCTTTATTCAGATATATTGATGCTGAGAACACTTGGGATGATTAAGTATTTAGTGAATCTGAATCATGTGTAGATAGCCAAATTGGAGATGGGTCTTCTAGGTATAGAATCATGTGGTCTGCAAATAGTGATAATTTGTGTTCTTCTTTTCCTATCTGCATCCCTTTAATTTCTTTCATCTGTCTGATTGCTCTGGCTAGAGTTTCTCACATCCTAATTATTTGCAGATCTCAGAGGTGTCTTTTGTGGAAGAGCTATTTTGTGAAGTAGGTGCCAAGAGTGGTTGAAACTACATTTCAGGGAAAGAAATTCAGAACTTTTTGGCTGTGATAATAATATTGTAAAAATGGCTGAAAATTATATATTACTGCATTGACATATTGACTCCTTTAATCTCATGACACACAATGAGATTAAGCATGATATTTCCTATTTTATAATGGAGTTAACTGAAGCCCAAACAAAATATTTTGTTAGAAGTTGTATGTAAGTGTGTAGGGCTGTGCTTCTAACCTAGTCAGTCTGGCTCTAATGTCTATTTGGAACCATCATGCTTTAGTGCCATAATCTACCCAATGTAACAGGAACTCAAATGAAATATGTATGGTGAGGGGTATCTCTCAGAAATAAAGCACAGACAGGCTTTAAGGTATCTAAGATGGCAGCTGGTATCTGTATATGCTCAGGGTAACTAGCCACATATTATTCTGTTTTTCACCTTATGGTCTTGTTTCGTCATTTCTTCCTGTATTTGCTTTACCCTCCTTATTTTTTTTCCATGCATATGGCTAAAAATGGCCACCTACAGCCCATTTCTACAGTTCAATTCAAGAAGTCACCACTGTTTGAGCTCTTCTTCTGAGCTCATTCCTGGCCCAGTCATCCAAAAGGAAGATGGAGGATACGGATGTGAACGGGAAGGCAGTCCTTAGAGAATGAGGCTATGCTAGGGAGGCAACAAAATATCTCCTACTACAGAGCACATTCAAGAAGTTTAGGGCAGCAATCTTTCCACAAGATCTCAGTGCTTAAGTATTGTGGACAGTGATATTACTCCTTGTCAAACAGTCCCATTTCTGTCCTTCAGAACTCTTTACAGAAAGATTATAAATCCTGGCCTTATTGTTTTAGTTAGGGTCATGTGATTTGCTTTGGACAGTGAAATTGTCAGCAAAAGTGCCATGTGTCACCTGTGAGCACATTTAACATTATGGTCTGTGGTTCTGCATGCATCTTCTCCCTCTGTCATGATGCTTGATCATCAAAGTCCCAGATGGGAATAATACAGTTGTAATGGATCAGAACTGCATATACGTATGATGAATATGTAGATTTGAGAAAGAAATACAGCTTTGACTTTTAAAGCCACTGGTTAGATTTTTTTTTCACACTTTATCTTGATAAACTAACATACCACAACTTAAATCATATAAAAATTATATTAACAGTAGGCAGAAAGTGGGGAAAATACTGTTGCTTGATAACCTCTTTCTCGTAGAGCTTCCTTAAACACGTGTATTCCAATTACACCACACATTGGAATACAGTTGGTGCTCTTGATCCATTGATTCTGCATTTCTAGATTCACCCAACCATGGATCAAAAATACTTGAAAAAAGTTTCTATCTGTTCTGAACTTGTATAGACTTTTTTTTCTTGTCACTATTCCATAAATGATATAATATGACAACTATTTACAACATTATTCCATAAACAATATAGTGTAACAACTATTATGGTCTTAGTATTGTTTAGTATTATTTAGGTATGATAAGATGGGTTTAAAGTATACAGAAAGATGTTGGTAGGTTATATGCAAACACTATGCCATTTTATGCAAAGGACTTGAGCATCATTGGATTTTGGTATTTGTAATGGATTTTGAAATCAATCCCCATTGGAAGCCAAGGGATGACTGTTTAAGTTAGCATATACTCCCATGTCCTAAGGCCCAGTCCTAGGTGAAATGATGAATCTGGCACAATGCTTCTTTAGTTCCTATTAGTACCCCTTCTCCTACTGGTGTGGTTCCCTTGCACAGCAACCTTTACTCTTTGTGTGTGTGTGTGTGTGTGTGTGTGTGTGTGTGTGTGGCGGGGAGGGGGGAAGTGGGATGCTGGGGATTGAACCCAAGGCTTTGTACATGCGAGGCAAGCACTCTACCAACTGAACTATATCCCAAGGCCCTGAGACCTTTACTCTTAATAGGGCACATCTAGATTGCCCTAGGACCATGGGCCTCACCTTTTCTTTCTCTTAGGATGACATCTCAAGCTCACCTCTGTGCCTCACCCCTCTTTTATATCATATTTTCTCAAGCTCAGATTCTAGAGGCTACAAGCAAAAATTCTCTCATATTCCATTTACCAAGGTTCAATGGAA
Source organism: Marmota flaviventris (assembly GCF_047511675.1). Taxonomy (NCBI): domain Eukaryota; kingdom Metazoa; phylum Chordata; class Mammalia; order Rodentia; family Sciuridae; genus Marmota; species Marmota flaviventris. Next base: position 58,336,649 of record NC_092503.1, read on the forward strand.
ATATAAGGTGTGCTGTAAAAAAGCCACATTAAAGAAAAGTAAAAAAAAAAGGTGAAATTAATTTTAATAATAGATTTTAACAAGTCCAATATATCCAAAATTGCATTTCTGCATGTAATCAATATAAACACCATTGAGATAGTTTTTCATTCTTTTGTTTCAGATGAAATCTGTGAACTCTGGTGTGTATTTTATACTTATAGCACTTTTCTGTTTGAACCAATCACATTATAAGTACTTAATGGCCTCCTGTGCCTTGTGGATGCCATCTAGGATAGTCCTGTAACATCCAGTCCACTCACAGGCAATTAACAGAAGGAAAACACTTTGGTGGCATTCTTCAGGTCTTTCCAGATGTATGAGATTGTTTTGGTAGCATCTCTGAATGTGATGCATGTGCTTCTGTTTCACAAATATGAGTGACTGTTGTGAGGACTTCCTGGAAGACAGGATTGCAGAGAGGAGGATCTACACTGTAGTTGCATATCTGTAGAGCACCCAGCTCTGTGATTTTCTAATCTGCCTGAGGATGGGCGATGCTCTCTTCTCCTTCTGGTGTTAACACTGTAACCCAAAATGCCCTTGGCAAATTATAAATGGATTTGGGGACTTTGCTTCAGTGTATAAAGTATGGATTTCTAGGCTTAGGGGTTATTGGAGCTGCAATTTTATAAAACCTCTCATAAATTCCTGATCTTGCCTATTCAACCAAAACCTAGGCTACTAGTTGATACAGGTCCTGCAGGGAAGCAGTTTTATACAGGAGAGATAATATTCTTTCGTTGCTGGGGAAGTAGATGGAGAGTCCCATTTCTACCCACTCCCTTTTCTTCACCCTCCATCTCTTCTGTTGGGAAGGTGTTTTTATTATACCCCACTACAGTGAAAGGGGAAAGACAATTAATAGTGATAACCTTGAGATAAAAAAAAATCCAGTGCAGAAAGTGGGACAATATCATGAAAAACAAAACAAAACAGTGTTTAAAATAATTCTCTAATGGCTTCTCCCAAGCAAATTTAAATCTTTATGCAAAAGAGTAATTTAAATGATTCATAGTAAAAGTCGGGCAAATTTATCCAATCATCAGTCAGTATGCCAAATGATGGTGTTAGAAGAATTGCACATCAAATGGGAAAATCGAGTTATTTCACATAGCAACCGGGTTGTTATCCAAATTGAATAACCAAAATGAGAAAAAGTTATGTCTTCCACAGTCATAAATCAACAATAGTGGGCTCTACTGCATTTTTAATTGGCAGCATCTTTCCTTTCATATACCCAAATATGGATTCAGGAAGTATCTCGTTAGCTGCCTGGGCATTTTTATAATGCTTATCATTACAAAAGTGCAGAATCAAGGGAGGTAAAAATGGGACAGCAAGAGACAAAAGCTTTTGTGAGGATTGTAAATTATATGCATTAACGTCATTAAGCTATTACAAAATTCAATTTCTATGTGAGTTTAAAGCCAATTTTTAAAGTCAACTACCTACCAATTAATGAAAAAATAAATGGGGTTATTATCGGAATTAGTCTTCAGCTTTGACGAAGGTTTGTTTCAAATGTCAAGGGTTTGTCCTACCGAATATTGGGATCAGTGAATGTTTCGCAGCAGAAAAGGAAATATTTGTGAATATGAGAAAAATCACGTGGTCTTTTATTATAGGCGGTTTGCATGAGAAGCACTTGGTTTTTTTGAAATTTGATTCGAAAATTAGATGAAATCCATGCTACTGATAAAATAGCTCTTCTCTTTAAGCTACATGGATAGTGCCCTGCAGAAACCGTGGTGCTTCTTTATAGCAAAGCTACTGAGACCCTGGGCATCCGGGGCATGCATGCTGGTGTACAGAGTAAGAGCTTACACTGTTGCCAGAGGCAGGGGCTGTGGCAGTGGTCCCCTGCACACATGCCAGGGTGGCCAGAGGAGACATTGTGTTTGGGAGGAAGAGGTAAAACTGGTAGATCCCCTTATCCTCTTTCCCTACCTGAGCTTGTTAACACCAACCATGATGTGTCTAACCTCAGTATTCCATTCTAGGAGTAAGCAAAAGTAGAAGCAACTCTGATTTGAATTTATAAGGCTTATCAAATTAGCAGAAAGTAAATGAGACATTTTCCTGCAGTGTGTGAAATGGAAACCCTTAGTGGGTCAAGCAGGAGACTGAAGTTAGAGAAGCTGAGGGAAGACGGGGTCCAAGAGGAAGTGATAGGTGACTCTGAGAGACTGTGCTTGTCTGAGGGGCATCCATGGCTTAGATGGAGCTGATTGTAACTCTGTAGGAATTCTTTTCTATTTAATTTTTTTTTTTTTTTTTTTTTTTTTTTTTTTTAGTTTTAGATGGACACACTACTCCTTTATTTTTATGTGGTGCTGAGGACTGAACCCCGGGCTGTACGTGTGCCGGGCAAGCACTCTCCCACTGAGCCTCACCCCCCAGCCCTTCTATAGGAATTCTTAAGAGGTGTCAGAATTCCAGATTTTTATGAGAAACTGCCTGATTTTTAAATATTTGCAAAAACTCAAATTAAAAAACCAAACAAAATGAAATAAAAACAAAACAAAGCAAAAGAAAAAACCCAACTCTTGTGTATGTCAAACAGAACCAGGCTGAGAAGCAGGTGCAACCAGCTAGCCTTTGAATTGCAATTTCTGTTTTATTGCTTTTAAAAAAAATCCCTGCATTTTCAGAGAAAGAAAAATTCCATGATCACAGTTTTCTTTTTGAAAAGAGTTCAGAGCCTGACAGTAGGCCTTAATTACTCATCTGTTCTTATTTTATATAAGCTCTGTTCTGGGTCCATTTTACTTTGGATTGAGTATTTTCTGAGCTGTGAAATACTCTCTGAATCTTTAGTCATTTAAGTTCTGTCTTGAATGTAGATTTTATCATAAAGCTATCTTTAATTCCTTTTCCCTTAAGCCATCTCCCACATATTTTTTTTAAAGCTCATCAATATAAATGTTTGTGTCTGTCTTATTTGTTTCTCATGTTTAGAAGGGGAAAAAGGAGATTGATTACAAGGGTCATAAAAGTAATGATGCGTTTAATGAAAGCATGTATTTTATAGATAAAATAAACTTTAAAAAATAACTTGAAGCTAGTACCCAAATTAGTGGAATGAAATGACCTTCAGAAAGTCATTTCTGTATACTTTGGTTCAGTTGAAACATTTAGTTTATTTTCATTGATTTTTAATTTGACTTTTTAATTTTTATTTTGATGACTTTACTCCAGATCTTCTGTAAAACTTTAAATTCTGGCAAGCCTTGTAAAATTTGGAATTTTATCATAGTTATATTTTTAACTCTATAAATCACAATGACTTGTCGCTTTGGAGAACTACTTCAACACTCTCTTCCTTTAAAATGTATTTATTGAGTACCCAGGATAGGCCAGGCAGTGTCCTAGGCACTGAAACTCCTGATTTCATTTAGAACACATGTCAGTGATAGAAAGGTTATAAGAAAATAGAACTGGAGATATTTTTGCTACAGAAATCCAAAAGTGCTCTAAGGAGGTTGGAGTATTCAGCAATGTCATTGAGAGATCAATTAAGATGGGGTCAGATTATTAAGATTATTATATTATCGAAATGAGAGATTATTGGATTGGCCTTAGAAGGACATTTCTGATTATTATACAGCTTGATTTATTGGAGTGGTGACAAAGAAAGCACAGTTGAATGGTGTAATGTTTTATATATGAGGTGTCCCCCAAGAGCTCATGTGTAAGACAAGAAATGCAAGAAAGTTTAGAGGTGAAATGATTAGATTATGACAGGTTTAACCAAATCAGTGGGTTCACCTACTTGAATGGATCAACTAAGCAGTAACTATAGGCAGGTAGGGTATGGCTGGAGGAAGTCAGTCACTGAGGGTGTGCTTTGGGGGTTTTAATTTTGTCCCTGGGGAGAGGGGCTCTCTGTTTCATGGCTGTGATGTCCTCATCTGCTTTCCTCTGCCATGCCGTTCTGCCATGATGTTCTCCCTCACCTTGGCCCAGAACAACGGAGTCAGCCAGTCATGGACCGAGCCTCTGAAACCATGAGCCAGAATAAATTTTTCTTATTTCAATTTGTTTTTGTCAGGTCTTTTGGATACAGTGACACAAAGCTGACTAAAATAAATGAGTTAAAGAGAAACACAGGGTGAAGGAACGGAGATGATGGTTTTGAATAATTGTTGCAAGGAGCTTTGAATGAAAAGTGGTATTCTGGATTAGAGCTGCTTTCACATTTCAACCACTCCTGGTCATGGGGAATGCTTCTAGAACTGAGGGAAAATAATTTCCCACCTTTAATTTTACATACAAACAACTACCAATTATGAATGGGGATAAAACGAAGACATTTTCATACATGCCTGGATTCCAGAAAGGTGCCTTTGAGCAAGCACAGACCTGGAAAGAAGACATCAGATCCAGGAAAGAATGGAGAAAATGTGGAAATATGCAAAGGTAAATCCTGAGACAACTGTATAGCAGGACTTGAGATTAACTACACCAAATAGGACCAAGAAGGTGGAGGGGTTTGGGAAGCATGAAGGAGATACATGGATAAGAGCTGGGGTAGGGAGGGAGAAGAAAGGAATGCATGTGTAATACATGAAAACCAAATGAACTATATGAAGAACCCCATGGAAAACAAAATTAAGAAGCATATTAACTGGTACATTAGAGCTTTGGGGAAGAGTTAAAGATAGATTCATTGAAAAAAAGGATATGAAAATGAGAAAATGTAAAATCATGCAAGAAATGAAAGATAATCATACTACATCTGTCTAATATTCTGTGGTGAACTTGGATGATTGACTTAACAAAAGTCTCACATAACTATCCTGGGAAAATTTGGGAAGGAAAATGTTGTAGTGGGGTAAATAGCTCAATCCTCATTTAACACAAAGAAAAAATTTTTAAACCTCTGTAACACCTAGTAGGTGCTCACTTTTCTTTAATTTTTTAAATTTTTTTTGCTAAATACAGTTGGATAACTAATTATTTTAAGTTGATTTTAAGATCTGGAGTAAAAATTCTGTTTAATTAGCTGTCCTAACTTCACTAAGTGAGGAGACAGATGATATTTTTTATACTCTTTGGCCTTTTCTTTCTTAGTCCTGCCTAAGACTAAGGCAGTCTGAACAATTATTTCATTTCAGAGGTGAATTGATTTAGTGGTCAGGGGTACATTTGGTAGATAAACTTCCAGGGGGTCTATGAAAGTTCATGGTGAGTTGTGTGATGGTTGTTTTATAGTAGAAATAAATGATTGATAACACCAACCCTCAACTTCTCCAGGAGAAGGTAATATTTTTCATGCTTTGTATTGTCAGCCTGTAGGACTTTAATGACAAATTTGTTTGGATGTCCAAACAGAGCTCAAGTCCCTTCCTGAAGGCAGTTTGGTGTTGTTGGCAGGTACACTCATAACTCTCCATTGAGACAAGGAAGTGTTAGACTAAATAATATTCATATTGTCCTGGGAATCTATGGACAAATCTCTGCCATTTGGTGAGGAGGTACACCCCAGGGAACAGCATATTTATTCATCCAGTATATAAATATTTATGGACTGGCTTCTATGTGCTTGGCACTGTGCTAGGTGCTGGGGTTATGGAGAAGGAAGCAAAATATGTTCTCATCTATTAAAGAAAGGCAAATAAACCATGTATAAGAAGTACTATAATAGAAGTGTCAGAAAGGAGACTTGGAGAACATGATTTCTATCCCAACACTATAAATCTCCCATAGTAGAGTTTTATGTTTCAGGTGCCTCATGACTGGGTGAGAAACATATTTCTGGTCAAGAGGGCTTCAAATCACACCTTCATTTCTGTTGCCTTTTATATAAAACAAATTGGTATTTCAATCAACAATTCAAAGTAGTTGAACATAAAGAAAAGGCCATGGATATCAATCTTGAGAATGATTTTCAGTGGCTTCATGTTAAAAATGTATTTCTCCAGAATGGACTGTTTTCGCTCTCACTCTAGGACAAGTCAGAGCTCTAGAAACTTCCATGTCTGGTCTGAAATGCTTCAGCTCTGGGTAGACATGTTTTCACAGAATCAAGATTTAACCTTATGTCTTTAACTTTTATCAAAGATGGACAAGAGGAACACTCTAATCCTCTGAGTCTCCAGCAAACCTACATTCGGGGTCTGACTAGCAACACTTCTGGGTGACATTCAGATTTCAAATTCGCATTTACCAGGGCTGTACCTGGCCCACAGTGGAGGCTATAAAAGTATTTTTTGAATGAGTAAATAAGTGAACTAATAAATATTGAATCTATTATGTGCCAGAATTTGTGAGAGGCGATTTTACATGTTAACTTATGAAATCCTGTGATAGCAAACTTTTGTTATGAAAGATCTTAATAAAATAAAAGTTTTTTACAAGTCATTATGTTTTCCTTTTTAGTCTTTCTGTGAAATGTAACTGTTTCCCTATGCTCAATTCACAGTCACCATGACATATCCTTTTACCATCTCTCCTCTTTCCCCCAGCTCCACATGTGTACATGTGTATGCATGCTCATGCACAGCCTTTCTTATCTGGCCATGTTTCCTTTTTGGAAATAGATGGAGCATGAGTAAGACATCGAAGTCTGCAGGTATCAGGTGGAACATTGCTGCTGTATCTTTACTTGTGCTCTGTTTATTGTGATATGGGATTGTCTTTGCATGGTCAATATTTACTTGGTGATTATATAGGAAGGAATAACTTTCAGTTTTTGAAAGCACATGTCATCAATAAGTGTCATTGAAACACATAGATAGTTCTGAGACCCATTTGCTTTATTTTATATGAAGAAAATTGTATTATTGGCCAAAAATGGTAGGTATTTATTTATTTGCTCTTATTTTAACAATAAAAATGATATTATATATTCCACAAACCTGTATTTTTCAGCTAATGTTTAATTGTTATACCCTGCCCATCTCATCTATGGAAACAACTAGGGCAATAATAAAATATGTAGATACATTGAGTACAGCAAAATGCAACAATATTCCCAACTAAACTCAAACAATTAATTCTCTTCTCCCCTTCATACTCAAATATACTGAGTATGGAAGCTGTTTCATATGCATTGAAGCCTTACCATATTCTTTTTCTTACTTGTCTGAGTTCCTCTTATTCTAGTGGATTTCTCTGTTTTATTAACCTGGAGGTAGTTACTTCAGTTCTATGATTCATTTTTAAAATTTTATTTTGAGACAGAATCTTGCTACATTGCTCAGGCTGAATTCAAACCCACCCATCCTCCTGCCTCAGCCTCCTGAGTTGCTAGGATGATAGACGTGTACCATCAAGCCCAGCTTGTTCTAGAATTCCTAAAATGCCTTAAATTGAACAGATAACTTCTGAAATTTGCCATGTTACAAAACAATAAATCTGTCCTAAATTGCTAGTGATGACACATTTCAGATTGGAAAAAATCTGGATCCTGGGATGCTTTTCTGAAGCAACTAATTTTTCTCACTGTGTAGACCCACCCCTTCAGTATCTGAAAATCAATGATATTTCCAACATCTCTTATTAAACCTCCAGTGAAATTATAAGGATGCTTCACAATGAAAGCAAAAAAAAAAAAAAAATGAAAACATGCAAGATTTTAAAGCATCTTCTTCCCATAATCTATGAGACAGTTTTAGAGAACCACATATATATATATAAGTCCTTTCAGAATTTTGGGATTTGGGATTTGGAGGCAGCCTCCAATACTTTGTACTTTATCTTCTGTCATATTATGTGACAAGTTTTAAAATGCAAGCATTATTATTTGTCTTGCAAAATACTGTCCTATATTTTGGGAGTGCAGGAAGATAGGAAAAAGTTTCAGAAGAAGGGACAGTCCTTTTCTTTTGTTGATTGACTTACAAATTTGGAGTACACATATGAGCACTTAGGCCACAAAAGTTACTTATGGGTTCAGAATATTAGCAATTTTCAGGGTTAAATAAGCCAATAAGGCAGATCACCCAGAAAGTTCATCTTTGTCTAATCTACCCCCTGGGAAAATCAAGATAACTGAGATAACTGCTTTTCCTTTATTTTATTGGGTTCAAGCAACCATGTGAAAAGCTATATAATCACCAAGTAAATATTGACCATGCAATTATAGAGTAAATATTATGTTATGACAAAATAAGTAGCAAATATCATTTCTGCCTCCTGAACTACTATCTTCTAGTCATGTCCTAGCATTGAAAATTAAATGGTGATTATATTTATAATATCTTTCGCTACCATTTCTGATTATTGTACCTATTAGTAGAGTTATATAGCTGTTAATGTTTTCTAAATTACTGTTATTTTATGTGTCAACTTAATTTGGTGTTCTATGCAATTTCTTACATGGATAACCAATAGTATTCTTTGTAATACTACATTACATTATACATTTATCTCCTATCAGTAGATTATGCTTTCAGATTTTAAAATCCTAAAATCCAGAAATATTGTCAGAGTTGTTTCATGCAGCTTATGCAGTTAAACCTGCCAAGTGGAGGTTTATGTATAATTTTCTGACTCCTTGGTCAAGCTATTTCCACTTGTTTATCTTCCACCTGCAACGAATATGTACTGATTGCCAATTGTGTGTCAGGCATTGAGCTAAGGGGCTGAGGATCTGTTACAGCAACAAATACTGTGTGGTTTATGGGCAGAAGAAAAGGGCAGAGGAACTAGTAGATTAGTTGCAAGTCTATTGCTGAGATCCAGAAGGATCTAGTCCAGACAAAGCACCTGGGACAGAATGGAATAAACATATGCAAGGAGGAATATTTTATAGGATGATTTATGGACAGGTGTTATTCCTATTGGCTTTGACTCAGCAGTACTATCAACTATATATAGGAGCAGTGCTAGCCACATAGAGGCTTATTTATCTCATTCAATAAGAAGTCAGGGAAGTCTGCAGAGCAAGACAGTACTTCAACAATGCTATCAGGGATCCAGCATCCTACTCACTTTGTTACATCATCTTTTATAATGCTTGGGAAAGCCTTGAGGCCATAGACCTCTTTACTGCTAAGGTCTGCCTCTTCCCAGCCATTGCTTATAACAATTAAATTCAGGTGCAGGAGCACTGGCTTTTGCAAACATGCTGAACTCCATGTTGTTGGGTTCTCATTTGCAGCCCACAGACAGAAAACACTTTCTTTAACAAAGTAATTTTTCCCTTCATTTATTTTTTGTAGCTGTAATTTGGTTCATCTTCTCTATTAGGACATGACTGAAAAGAGCAGCAAGGATCTAGAAGCAGCCAACTTTATGATTTTCCCTTTATATCTTCTAACACTACTACCTTGGGTCCTGCCTGCTCTGCATTCTGCATCTAGGAGGTAACTAATGTGACCAAGTGTTACACGAGTACATTTTAAAGGTCAGCAGCTTCCAAATCCTCAATGTGGTACTTTCACAATTCCCACTTTCAGTTAATAGAGTTAGTGTTATGTGAACATAACTCTGACATACAGGTGACCAAATTCCCCTACAGAGATCCAGCCTCCTATTTCAGATGGAAAGAAGGAGAAAGCAGAAGAGAAAACATTGCTTGCATCTGGCCAGGAAGACAAAGGGAGTTAGAATGAGTGCTAATTACCTGGTACCTGCCTCAGGTACTGTTATGGTTTAGCTCTTCAATGTCCTATAAATCTCTTTTATTGAAAGTTTGATCCTAGATGCAGCAGTATTCAGAGGCGGGGGCTTTAGGAGCTGATTGGATTATGCAGACTCAGACTTCTTGAATGGATTAATCCATTTATAGATTCATAGCTTAATGAGTTTCAGGGGAAGGGTTTTGTGATAAAAGTGAGCTCTCCCTCTTTGCTTCCTGGCCACCATGAGATGAGCAGCTTTGTTCCATCATGTGTCCCCTGCCATGACATTCCAACTCACTATAGGCCCAGAAACAACAGATCCTAGTTACCATGGACTGAATCTCTGAAACCATAGGCCAAAATAAATCTTTTTTCTTTTAAGTTGTTTTTCTCTGCTACTTTGTCACAGTGATGGGAAGCTGACTAATAGACACACAGCATCTGGAACTGTTTCTTATGTCTCCACTGCTCCTTGTAGTTCAGACATGGATTGTAAAAGATCCACCTACCCAAGACATTAAATTGAACATTACTGATCCACAGAAATGAGAGTAGTACAAGATCCTTGGCTGGAGGGTGGCAGTGGCAGTAGTAGTGGCAGAGTGATCTGTACCCACTTCCCAGAGGCATCATGGGTAACAGTTTTTGTGGCAGCAGTCAGTAACCTTGGTGTCTCTATGTGAGCTGCTGTGACTGGGCCCTGAGATGGTGGCTATTATATCCTGCTAGGATGGGTGCTGCACCACAGTTTTGGTCACTTTTATTTGTCCTCTGGTCTCATTTTTTGGGCCTTCCCAGGCATTCTGTGCATTATCTAACATCACAGAATAAACTGATTCTTCTTAAATTAACCCAAGTTAATTCAGCCTCTTGCAACTTAGCACTCTGATTGACTTGGAAGGATGAGAACTGCTTTTTATCTGTTGGAATGCAAGAGCATCAAGGACAGGGAGAAATAAAACTTAATTAAGACCAGGTAATTAGAAAAATGGTGGCATTATTAAATTAAGTTATAGTAAGGTATAACATGGGGCAGAAGTTGGCAAGATTAGTTATTCTGAGATATCCATGGGAACATCTAGTAGATTTGTGATGAGAGGGGTCAGGAACCTGTAGAGAAGTTGAAGCTAAGTGTATAAGGGACCTCAGCTCAACTAGGCAAGAGGTTTGGGTTGAGTTGGAAGCTTAGGGAGAATAATAAAGAAGATTCAGTTTAAATGATATCCACTTCATTTTTCCAAAAAATTTAAAAAGCAAAAAGATACTTGAGGTAAGGATGCAGATGAACAAGTAGACTCAACTCCCTGATGCTCCCCCCTTTCCTTTTAAAGGTGAGCACATAATTTGTTGGCCAATGGAGTCCTCATTGAAAGAGAAATCTTCCAGATTAGATAGAGAAGGTCATGGCTACATACTAACTGTGTCAATGCTGGTAGGCTGGTGGAGGTCTCACTTAGCATGCTTGGATCTACCTACCACTATCTAAGGCAACACTTACTGTGCCAAATGATATACTTTCCCATCCTATTTCTTAATGCATTACTGAGCCTACAGCAAGCCTGGCCCAGATCCATCAGTGAAGTATAAGCATTTTGTTCAGCTGAAGTAAACAGATATCCTGACGGTAGAAGATAAGGCTGTGGTAATCTGCTTAGGACCTTGTTGAGGCATTAAACTTCGATTAATTACAAAGAGCCCAAGAGCCAGAGCAAAGAGCATCTCTATTAAGCTGGCAGGGTCTGTGAGTCTTGGACAGCTTCAAAGAGAGAGTTGCAGTGACCCAAGGGTTTATTTGTTGGGGATCATAGTTTTTCACTTTGATTCACTAATGGCAGATCTACCAGTACTGCTAGCATTTGCTAAAAGTAATACATTGTGCAGCTAAGTGTAATGCCATGTGAAAAATATAAAAGAAGGGAGCTGATGGTATATTCTGAGTTGCCCAATTGGAAGATGGGGTTGGTATACAGTAGGCAGCCTTTTTGGGTGAAATGTCTAGAGTCAACAGAGGATTATTTCATCCCTGCATATTCTAATATTAGTATTCTTTCTAGAGATGCTTTTTGATTAGTTTCCTGGAAAATTGCTTACGCCTCTCATATTAGCAGATGGAATATAAATTCAGTTTCAAATTTTGATAAAAGAAGTGGAATAGCTTCACTAAGTATGCACAATTAGACTGCATTTCCCAGACTCCTTTGCAGTTAGGTGTGGTCCTGTGAGGAAGTAACACAGATCATTTCCATTCCTGCAAACTTGCATGCATGTATCCCTGTGTTTGTAGAAAGGTTCTGGCCTCTAAATCAGTACAGAGTAAAATGTATGGGTCTATTTTGTGGGTAAGAAATAACCTCTTGTGTTGAGCCACTGAGATATTTGGATTTATGTGTTACCTTAACTAATGTGGACTGTTATAAAAATATCAACAATTTAAGGCTTTCTTTGTATTTACCTTCAATCTGTGAAGTTCAACCAATGTTTGGTAAATCACAGAGCTCTGGTGACACATCTAATTAATCACCTCAAGTTCTTTCTGTCAGAACTGTTTATATTCTTCTTTGACTGTTGCATTCCATTTCTCTGCAAAGTCTTGTATTTTACATCTTTGAGTCCATTGGTCACTGGGGTTTAGTTCCATAGTATGAGAAAGAAATATGTAATTGAGAAATTTAACCACCTGCATAATATGTTTTAAACTACAAGTCTATTCAAGAGTTGGACACAAAGTAAAAGGATAAATGTTCCATAAATGAATGAAGAAGAGGTTACCAACACTGCCTTTCCACACAGCTGCCATCGTTCCATACAGTTCTTCCCTAAACTGACAATATATCTCTTCTGCAGATACTTTCTGAAAATATGACTTTGAACTCTCTGTTTTTCAATATCCGTTTTAGAGAACTCATGACAGTAGTCCACCTATCCACTAGATCAGAGACAGCCAAACTTTTATTTTTTTGTTACAGGCCAGATAGTAAATATTTAAGGCTCTGTGAGACAAACGGTCCTTTTGTCAACTACTTAATTCTGCTCCACTCTTAAAAGTAGCCACAGACAATATATAAGCAAATGGGTGTGGCTGTGTTTCAAAATTTTTATTTCCAAAAATAAGTGGTGAGCCTTAATGTGTAAAGATCTAAACTGTGTGTCTAGACTTTATGTCTGCAGTAAGCTAAATATTCAAAGAATATGACTTTTGTCCCTTTGGAATCTGGTTTACCTAATGGTGCTTTGATAGTGTGTAACTCAGCTTGCCCTGAGGGACCTTGTAGGAATATATACAACTCTCATGAGTCATTATACTGCAGTGAACATAGAGGGTAAAAAAGAAGTAATTATCTGGATTGGATATTGTATTTCTTATCCTAAATTATAAGGAACTGGACTGCCACATGATGCAGCGCCTATGTAGGAGAAAAACACTGACTCTCCCTAGTACCTGCAAGTTCCTATATACAGGCAAAGTACATCTTAGTTAAGAGTGATTATGTCTTTGCTTTGATGACACAGCAGCTCAAGGAGCTGCAGACCCCCACCAGTCATGTGTGCCACCTGTGCACTGATATCATCTTTGCTTTCACTTTGAGTGTCCACCATCTTCAATGACAGGAGCTGGTGTGCAGAGGGCAAAGTAGCCCTTCCTCCTATTCTCAAAGGGCACATGTTCTTTTCCAACTTTATTTTTCCAGTCCCTTTGATTTAAACAATATACTTATTTTTTTTAAAAAAAATCATACTGGATTATATGTGTTTATGTGAACTGCATAAAATTCTCATTTGGAATGAGGTCAGGGATATAAAAAAATAGACAAACGGACAAATGATTTGTTCTGTATACCATGGAGTGCAATGGACCCTAGTCTCTTCTTCCTATTTGCAGAAGTTGATGATTTTCCTCGAATTATAGACCCATCACTTCTCTATGCTAGTTCTTGTCTCATAAACTGCAGGTCTGGATTTCAATACTTTATAATCCACATAAGGAATAGCTGGGTTATGGCTCAATTATTTTATTATTTGGTAGTCAACTGTTCTATTTCGCCTGAAGAAACTATTAAAAATCACAAAAGATTTTGGCATCACTTGCTCAGCAGGTTTAGTCTTTAGTTTTGAGCTCAGTAATTATCTGTGGGCTGCCATAGAATTCTTGCTCTGGGTCCTAGGATTGTAATGTTTGACTGGAAACTTTATCACAATAATGAAACAGAGAAAGCTCTTGACAAAGCAGTTCCAGACATTGTCACCTTGGTTTAAGGGTTCTGAATTGGGCACTGTTTAAACCAGGGAGAAATTTTAAATGGATTTTAGGGAATCCATGAATCATCTATATTACATGTATAATTTTATGCTGTATGGTATATAGGGATTACTTTCTGGAGAGTGTCGGCGGTCTCCAATGGCATTCCCAAGAGACATCGAGTTAACTTAACGGTTTATATGAGTACTTTTAAAATTGTCAATATTGAGGGGACCATTTGTGACCTCATCAGACTATCCTTTAAATATGATAAAAAATTAATAACTAAAAAACCCCAAATTCTGGCTGTTGCAGGAGTGTCAATTTGCTGTACAAGTTTCCAAATGCTTATACTCAGTTTCTGTATTTACCTTATCATAGATCAGTAATTAAAAAATTGGGTGGGACTTTGGTTAGAACTAGTACAAATGACATGGTCAACTGCTTGAAATTCTACCATAGAAAACAGGAAGTCAAGTCTCTTTTGACCATCTTGCAGGAGTGGCCTTGGAAACATCTGTCTGGTGGTAGACTGTGGTCAGAGCACAGTCTGGAACCAACCATGCCCAATCCCAAGATCTTTTGAGTGGTGTTTTGACATTCATTCACACAATACCAAATAGAGCATCACCAGGTTGCTGTGTTTAGTTAACAGAACATATTTCTCATTTTGTAAATTGTGGTATATCTATGGGGAACACTCAATAAAAAAAAAAAAAAAATCAATCATTCTAGAAGAATGGCCAGAGGCTCCTGGATCAAAACAATCTTTTGCCTTTGCGCTCTGGTTCTAGGACTTTAACTAAGTACTTGGTTGTTAATTTTGGATTTGAGAAATCTTGAAGAAAATTTTAGCTTTCTGCAGATTTATCTCTAATCTGATTTGATGAAGTATGATTTGGGGTGTAGTATGTATAATCTCAATCTGGGCAGAAAGACAAATGAGTTACTTTGATTGTTATAACAGAACTAATGCTTTCTATGTAAGACTTCCTATTAAAAACAAATGGAATTTTCAATATCAATCATATATAAAATATAAATTTCAGGGACTAATTGGTGTCTTTGTCTTGAAAAATTACTTTTCTGTGGTCAAAAAGCCATATTGAATTTAAAGTTCAGAAGGCAAATAAAATGAAAATGCTTGTCATTTATTCTTCTAGGGGTCTCTTCTGAATTGTCTCCTTTGAGACATGGAAAACATGGATGCTAGATCAATATGAATGTTCTGGAAGCTGGGTTTGGGATTCAAGGTGTGGTGCAGCTATGATAGCATCAGAGCAGGGAGCCAAAGGAGATTCCCAAGCCCAGGGCTGAGAATGGGCTAGGTAGTGGTGGAGTTGGAGTTGAGACTATGCAAATATTTCAGATGAGAAAGAGATGAGGACTAGAAATGAGGCAATAGGATGGATTCCTGATAAGCCACGATGGAGCGAAGAAATTTGAAATGGAATGTTGAAGGCATTGGCTAGCTTCACTTAGCATAATCTGTTCTAATGCCGCAGAATACAACAGACACTAGTATAGCAATATGTAAAACAGTGGATGTGTAACCGATGTGATGCTGCAATCTGTATACGGGGTAAAAATGGGAGTTCATAACCCACTTGAATCAAAGTGTGAAATATGATTTGTCAAGAACTATGTAATGTTTTGAACAACCGACAATAAAAATTAAAAAAAAAAAAAAGAATGTTGAAGGCAAAGGCTGGACAGATTTCCTGAGGTTCTAGAGTGAAGACTTTTATTCTTTTTAGAGCATCTATGTGCAGCTTGACGAGAAGCCAGTGGCTAAAAGGGACACTGAGCCAGTCTGAATATCCCCTTTTAAAGTTTAGACCCCTGGAAAACCCTAGGCCTGGACTACATTACTTCTACTCTATGAATAAATGCCTAAAAAGGATTATGATTTGATATATAGTCTTGAATTTTTATAAACTCAAGGGTGTTTAGCAACAAGTAAATAGAGACTACTTCTGCATGTTTGTAAAAACTTCTATTGAGCATATCACTATTCTTTTCAACAATAAATTGTTTTCAGAGTTTGGAGTTTAGGGAAAACATCTCTACTGCTTAAACATGATACTTTCTATAGTTAGGCATTAATTATACAGAGGTAATTATGTTTCTATTTCTGTTTTATAATCCAGGAAACTCATGGGGCAACTACTAGGGCCACTTTTTGTTTTAGAATGATTTTATTTTCTAGAAAGACCCTTTTATTTATCTTTGTGGTAATGGTTCAAATACACTGCTCGGTTCAATCAGGAGTACATAGGTGAATAAGACAAGGTCCTTGAGCCCACAGAGTTGAGAGTCCATAGGAAAAATAAAAACAGGTTTCACCATAAAACAAATTGCTGAATATGTAACAGAAGAGCATATAACATAAACCAGAGATGTTATAAAGAGGAGGTCACATCTGAGCTAAACTTTGATAAATAAGAGTACATCACATTAATCTGGGAAAGAGAATATTCTAGGTGTGAGAATCCATGAGTAAAATAAAAGCAATGTGAGAGTGTATGATAGGAAATAAATAACAGTCCACTGTAGGGAGAACTATGAGGATCTGAGGAATGTTTGTCTGGAGACTCATTGTAAAAATGTACTTGGTCTTAGCTGTAAACCCCTGACTACTCTGATAAGCGTAATTGGATGCTACCTAGTTGGTTCCTACGTGTTGCAGATATCTAGCCTTGGAAAGTTAGAGTTAGAAATAGTTCTCCAAGCTCGTTTATAAATGGCCACAATTTCACATGTTGAGATACTGACTGTCCTCTATCTGGATGTTGACTGATTAGCTTGTGGCCATATCCTCTTTACAGACTCACCAAAAGCTAAAAATAAGATAAAAGTATGTGAGGCATTGTGGAAAGAGGCACCCGGTTGGACATTTTAATCTTTTTACCTTTGCTTTGATTTTTATCTGTTTTGCTCATGACATGAATTTCTAAGTTACTATGGATAAGAAAGTGGGAAGTTTCAAGACTAATTCTCATCTGAAATATTTGCATAATCTCAACTCTATCTGCATAGTGATACAGAATATAGAAGCAGATATAGCTTGGTTGTGGTGAGATTTGGCCAGTTGGTTTGGTACAGAAAGCATTGTATGACTATTTTCTACATGACTAATTTTCTAGGCACTTTTCATTCTTGAGAATTTATATTCATTCCTAGAAGTCCAGCAAAAATATTTTTTCCTATTTTAGATACCTTAGCAACTGGTAACCAGTATTCTCTGACTCTGTGAGACATTAAAAATAATCAGTGTGCATGCTGGGGATAGACTAACAGCACAAGAGCAGTGTGGCCTATTGTTTCTAACCATTTGCAAAATTTTTGGCACAACTATTGCTGGCATCTGGAAACAAGGCCAAAGCTGGAATGGGCTTGGAGCCTATACTGCTTTTAGGCGCTGGCTGAAACATAGTCTTTAAATCACACTCCAAAGTACAATTCTCAACAATGAATTGATACATCATAACAATGGCGGAAAGCAGAAAGTGACTTTAGAAAAACAGAGTGATCTTTGGAGATAGTCTGCTACTCCTAAGAAGCTCTGAGAGCATCGTCTTGGGAAAGCTCCCTACATGAAACTGTCACCCTTGATTTTACCTCCTTGCCTCTAGCTCCAGCTAGCACACCTCCTTTTACTGTGACTATTCCATAGAGAAGCAAAATATTGCTTTATTTTTTCTTGGGTCTGTTAGGATCCTGGTTTAGCATAGACATAGCAGAGTAAGTCTAGTTTCCAAAGACCATTCTGATTTCTTTGGATTTCTAAACCCACTTGATTATAATCACAAAGGAAAAGACAGTGATGCACTGTGTTGGTTCTGAAGAAGAACATCGACCAGACAGAAAGTCTTCCCCACAGCCAAACTCAGCTATAATGACTGTGCTTTTTATGTCTCCCAGGAAAGAGTCATGTAATTGGTCCCTGTAATACAGTAACCAGTTTGTTCATTCTTTGTTCAGTAGAAGATGTTTATTTGGGAGATATGTCTCAGAGAATAAACTGGCTTCAGAATAAGGACTGGGAATTGTTTCGTTTCTAAATAAATCTCAAATACATTGGTAAAATGAACACAGTAGGAGGAGTAAACAATGTGACCAGGGATATCTTAAATACATTTACATATGATAATTAACAAGCGATCATTACATTAGAACACTGTTGGGCTGATTTTTCTCAAGGGCATTTGTGTGAAAAATGAACATTTTCTGAATTAGAATTTCTGTCATGGAATAGAAACATGTTTTCGAATATGCAGTAAAAAGATCCCCCGCTCCTCTGAAGCTGACACTGACATTCATCTTAGTACATAAAAGAGAAAATATGCTGAGGATTGGAAATGCAGGAGTAGGAGCTATAACAACAGCTGCAGAGGTGACTGTAATTCTAACGGATTGCTTGTCTGTGACATCGGGACACCACTGAATTTGGCGGGAAAGTAATGCACAGAATTAAGACAGCAGCATGAGTGCTGTGTTCTCTTATTAGAAAATGTCAACAGCTCATTGCATGCAGGAAAATTTTAGGGATTTTTATTTTGCAAGAAGCCAATGTTGTAGCTGCAAAAGTAATATCACCAAAATGGAATGCATTAGAGAATGTGAGCAGCACAGGTTGGTACATTAGTTTGAGTTATTCAGCTAGTTCTGAAAAGGGTAATGTCCCAGTTGAATGATGGGCAAAGTAATTCAAAAGGATAACAGTCATTGTATTTTTTTTTTTTTGTTATTGTTATAGTTGCTTGTTCGTCGTTTTAAAATTAGCTGTGAAGTTAAGGCAGCATTTTAAAGCAGTTCAAATGTGGTTTTATACTATTGTGAATCTTTACTTTTTCATTCATGAATTTTAAAAGATGTATCCTGTATGTTGGACAACCTGCTCAAAACAGAGAAAAGTAACTTGTACTTTAACGAGTAAGCTCATTGTAAGACATCCTTGCACATTAAGATGGGAAAAAATATATATAAACAACACTTGATAAAATTGCAAGAACTTGTATTTAAATTTAATTTTCTCTGCAAGTGCAGTTAGCATTATATTTTTTCCCCCACTGGTCTCTGACATACTATTTTTGAGGGAGGAAAAAAAAATGTTTTTGCTACCATGGCAACAGTATCCTTCTCTTGCTTTCCATCACAAACCATAGTTTCTGAGCATAACTAGGAAAATTGAAATGTGGGTAGCTCAAAATGATAAGGCCAAGCTTGGTAAGCATTCATCTAAATGAATATTTGTGTCATTGTTCTTGCACTCATGGGAAGACTGGAACTTTCAAGGTCAACATATTTGTTCATAGTGTTCACAGCGGCACTCATAAAAGATTATTGCCACTTACTGGGCAACTACTCTTTTCACTAAATGTCTTATTAGCATGATTTTCCAAAGACGATAGGAAATTAAAACACTCCATAGTGCAGTTTATTTTATGGTGTTAGGAAATGTATTACAAAGAAAGGGCACACATTCTAGGTTTTAGGAAAGAAATGATCTGCTACTTGACCTGGAGCGTGTGTGAGGAGGGAGCACAGCAAAGACACTGCTAGAGACACCGATTAAGCTAATTCTATTATTTGTTTCAGGGGTGATTTCAAAATGGTGCTTCTTTGTGATGCTCTTGCAATAACAATATTCTTTTTATTTTCCTTGATCTTTCATAGCCTGTGGATATTTCAGCTTGCAAGGTAAAATAATGTTTTTGCTCCATGGCCAGATTTTTAAATCCTCCCTGGCTTTGCCATGACACTAGATAAAAAAAGAAAACAACAAACACAAAAATAAACTTTGTTGACCATTGGCACTGAGTCACACCTCCTCTCTCTTCAAATCCCCTTAATTTCTCTCTACACTGACTTTGGTTTGGAACCCTTTACCTAACCAATTTGGAAGAGCAATCAGATTCCCAACTGGCTGGCCAAACTTGCCTCAAGTAATTGAGTTTTATGAACATAGCACACCTACTCGTGGTAATCTTGGAGATACTAAGTGTTCTCTCCAGACATCTGGGACATAACCTGCTGGGCTCCATTGTGCTTTCTGAATTCAGCTTGTCCACCCAGGAGACAGAGAGATGCCCTGTGGGCTGCCAGCTGACAAGGACTTCCAGCAGAGTCGCTTTCTTAAGAAGATGGCTGTATATTTGTCTGCCTCATGAAGAATACCTTACTACGTTTGGAAAATTCAAGACAGAATGGACAAACCAGGTGTAAATTGGAGTTTACTTAATTGCCCTTCACTATACTCCGAGTTCAAAATAATCATTCAATTCCACTTCAATATGTTAACTTGTCCGGGGAGGTTTGTTGTTCTTAACTCTTGAATTGATTCTCTATGTCAGAAATAAAGGGGTACAGAGCTCTCGTGTGAGGCTTTTGGTCATCTGGCTTCAGGAATTGACTCTACATGGCTGATTTAATGGTCCCAATTAGATCTTGCTTTGGGTCACACTAATGCTTAATTGCCATATCTGTCACTTACTAGGTGTATCACTTTGGGTAAATAATTAAGTTCTTTTAAAATGGAGCTCTGTAACTTATACCAGACTAATCTGAGATGCAAAGGGCATAACTACACTAGAGCAGGATTTAGCATAAAGGACACACTCAATGCATTGCTTTCTTCTAAAAGGACTGAGAGGGGTTTGAGGAGAGCTGCAGAGCAATTGTGTTGACGTGCTTCTCTTCCTATCAGAGTTTCTTCCAGGTAATAAACTTTTCTTACCCAAAATAGAGCATATAGCAGATGCTCAAGTTTTATTGGTCAGACTTATTAAAAATCGAAACAATTTGATTCTTAATTTTCACATCAAAATTGCTTAAGCAGATGTGGAAACTAACAAAACACAGATATGATATGAGAGACTGAAAAAACAGAATGGGGGTGGTGACCTTGTTTTTTTCCTTCCTCTGGCCTAATAACTTTTGAGGCAGAATGGGGCATGTCTATGGATGTGAAATGGCTGGCCTATGGCACGGCCAATCCATTCCTTTCAGCCTTCTAAGAATTGATTTGAGTTGCAGCCAGATCAATTTGGCTGTGGCGATTGGTATCGATTGTGTAGACGGGCAAAAAGAATGGATTTGCCATGTCACGGAATAGTTCATTTGCCTCTTGTAGATACTATAGTAGTCCATGAAAAATTGCACAGTGGTGAAAATCAGGAAATGAGGCCTTTTCTTCTGATCCTTTCTTATCCTCATCTTGTCCTGTGTGACCATGAGCTACAGAGCTACATGTAGATACTCCCATGGAGCATTTCAGCCTGTTCCTGAACTCATCTTCTCTCTAAAATTACTTCTTAATTTTCCTTGGGCACTATGACATACACTTGAATGGTCAACATTCTTTAGCTTCCCTTTCATTCGCCTTCTTTCCACCCTTACTTCTGTTCTAATTGTGTACCAAATTTTGTTCATACTTAGGAATTTATCTTAAATTTCTCTATTTGGGTTACTTTGTATGGATGAACATTTCATCTTTACTTTCTTGGCTGACTTGGTGTGGCACAGATGAAGAACAGCTCATCAAATTGCATGTTGTTCCTTCATAACCTAGAGTTGTCACTGAGAAATAATAGCTTAGCTGGGGGCTGCATTCTCTAATTTCTGTTTACATGTAGATGAGGCCAGGTATATAGTTCTAATTAATGAAGTGTGAGCAGAAATGATGTCTGTTCCAGGCCAAGGTGCTTGAGAAGTGGATGTATCTTCTTCAGTCTCTGTCTCTGTCTCTGTCTCTGTCTCTCTCTCTCTCTCTCTCTCTCTCTCTCTCTTTCTTGCCCCCTGTGGCTAGATGAGAAGACTGAGGCTTTGAGGGACAGTGGAACTCGCAGGTGGAATGACATTAGATACCTGAGTCACCATGTGGAGGAAATATACCAATATACCTACTAGGAATATCTGCATTGAACTATTATATGAGCAGGAAACAAATTTGATGGTTTTATACCACTGGAATTTTGGAGCTCGCTGCCATCATGCCTTTCCCTATGTGTTTCTATCTTTCTAAAAGAAAAACAACAACTTCCTTATTTCTCTGTACTAGTCTCAGTTTTACCATACATATAGATTCAGTTCAAGCTTTATTGCTAATTAGACTTTCTTAATTATCTAAAACCAATTTGTTGTCTCCAGTTGTTGAATTTCTTCACTACTTATTTTCCATATCCTATTCAACCCTTTTATGTAATTATCTTTTTGTTCATTGTTCCAACAATTACAGAAGTAAAAGTCTGCTATGTTCCCAATTACTACTAGATACAAAGTTGAAAACTATGTGTGTCCTTTCCCCTGGAATTTAGCATGAACTTGTTAAAAGAAAAACAAGTATAATGTCTTTTATTTTATTATAGTCTCCACAGTGCTTCATGTGCAGGATATTATTATTAAATGCTGTACGGTTTTATTTCTTATAGTTATGCTAATTAATTTAAGAGTACTTTTAGTATCTTAACAGAAAGGTCTACAAAAACTCTAAGGCTGTGATACCCCAAATCAGTAAGAGTGCTGTCTATCATATTGAAGGGAAGGATCCATTTGTATCATTTCTATGGAGCAGGCTTGGGAAATTTCCAGAAATCCATCTTCTGGTTTCACTTCTAGGTAGAATTTACCTACACATGTCTAGGAAGCAAGATTTAGCTCTCCCCATCCTCACAAAAAAGAGTCAATTTTTTAATAATAGAAGATCCATATTTTTCCACCCTTAGGCAAGATAAGTACTAAAACATGAAAAGTTGAATTTTTAACTTAGAGTTTTAAAGGATTAGATGTTTTTCCTATTATTAAAAATAAAGTAGGTGGTAAGAAACATGAGAATGTTGGAGACTAATTCTTTCTTTATTTCATAGTTTTATGATATTTGGATACCAATGAGCTCACTTCAAATGACTAGATAATGACTCACATTTCCTTTTTATCCTTAACAATATCAATACTCTTCTTTCTCCTTTTCATAGATTTTTTTTTCAGTTTTACTTTTGTTGTTGGCTGACATTGAAGAATAATTTCTTTTTCGTACAAAGAACAATCTGAACTTTTGTAGCATAAATACTATGTTAGAAAAAAAAATGCTGTGATTTAATAACAGAGAGGCTGCACCAAGTAATACAAGACTGAACAATGGTCTTGCTTGAATTAGGATAATCTATGTCTCCAGATAGGGTATAAAGAAGTACAGAAAAGTCAGAAAGATATATTTACAATAAAATTGACTAATGGAGAGAATGGAATTTAAAGTAAATTCAGCTTCACTGTAACCATATTGGTATAAAATTCTAATAAACTGGTCAAAAAGGAGATAAACTTGAGATCATTACCTCATTAGAAAAAATAAATTCCTCATATTTTTGTTTTAATTAAGATAATAGCAGCATTATGGATTGCAGCAGTCATTTTGAAGTGGAATGACCAGAACAGATTGTGATACTTTAATAATCTAATAAGGAATGCAATGGAAAGATCTTTGAAAAGACAGCTAGCTGCCTGTCTATGAACTGATGCATTCTAAAATGAATTTTATCTCTGATGCCAGAAGATGTGCCCAAACATAAAAGGGAAAATTAAATTTGAGGAGGAGGGCATCCCCTCTGAAATAATGCCCCAACTCCATTTAGTTTGTGGCACAGTTCATCAGAATATTGAAATTCTCAAATGTATTGTTTACACAGAATTTATATGGGCTGGAGCATGGAAAAAAATTGTTTTTCTGTTTATCCTGTGTAAAATTAAAAGATGGCAAACTTAATTTTTGAAAATAAGTTCCAAAACAAGGAAAAATGATTGTTACTGAGATTTAAAAAGAGAACATCAGAAGCGTCATTGTCAAATTACAAACTCCTTTTATGAGGACAGGTATAGAACGAACTTAGGCTGCTGCTGGTAAGATCAGAAACATCACTGGAACATACTGGAATAATCACCTTTTGGTAGAAATCATGTCCGTCTTCCTACCTGATACTTGTAAAAATGAACAAATCTGCTGTGCTTGAAAGAAAAATAACAATGATTCACATTCAAAGCTGTGTGCCGAAAGTATTGATTTCTCTCTGGTATGTTTTCTGTAACTCTTTACTAGATGTCAACATTTGTTTCATCTTCTAATTTTTATAACCTAATTGTTCCATAAGGCACAATAAGCCTTCCATGACTGGAGTCTTTGCCTAACGATCTCTACTGCCTCCAAGGTGGACCCACCATTCACCCCCCACCATTCACTGTCTCATAGCTGTGATGTTTTTTACTTAGGTATTCTCCAAAGTCTCTTTTTCTTTTAAAAATCATACATTTTCAAACCTTGCTGATCTGGTTCTTGGATCATGGCTCTAAGTCCCTCAGTTAATGTGGTAAAAGTCAGTTTTGAATACCTTAGAAACTTTCCCATTCATCCTGAACACAGAATTATTTCAAAAGTTCCATATAATGAAAATATTCACAACAAATATTTATCCTCTGGGCAAGGCAAGATTTTTCAAGTACTCTCTCACCAACCAAATTTTTTGTCAATCATGGCTTAATCACAGAAGTAGAATATATACAACATATATGTTATTTAATATATGTATACACGCTCTTATGAAATGCATTTGTTATTATTTTGGCTGTGGGCTGTTGTCTTTTACATGGGAGCTTAGATCCACAGGGTAAGCAGTTAGAAAGGGAAGATCACCAACCAGCTGGAACCTATAACATAAAATGGAATCCCACAAGGATGACCTGAACCCTGCTTGTTCCCTTCCAGGGAAGGTAGATCAAGATCAATGGTGGTCCAGATATTGCTATGTGTCAACGAGGTGAGTCATGAGAGCAGTCGCAGAAGTGCCTCATGGTTCCTTCTTTGCCTTCATTCACTCGAGTAGCTCAAGTGGAGACAAAGTGGTGTGTGGTTTATATTCTCAGCACAGCATCATCCTATAGTGATGGTGTGCTTGGTATTCAACACGTATCTCTTGAATGGCTCACGTGGCCGTATCCTTCTTTTAGAGAATGCATGTTTGCTCATTAGTGTTATACCTGTGAATCTATCACCATCCCGCATTTCAACAGTGGTTAAAGCATGTAGATTCTAGCACATACCTATTTTTGTTTTCAGATAGGTGAGTCTTGATATATCTTACAAAAATTAATAGTGCCAATAGATTAATCACTAATAAGTTTCACAGTGGCCTTTGATAATGTAGCTTAAATTTAGGGACGGATATCTGGAGAAAAAAGTACAAATGGAATTATGAAAAGTAGATGAAAATTTTTTGTTTAGCATAGAAAATATGAGGAAAGACAGAGCCATACTGTTATAGCTCCTGCTTCCAGTAAATCTCATTTCTTTTAGCCGTAATTATGAAAATCCTCTTGAGTATTTCAGTCTGTTGTAAGCTGCTTCGCTGTTTTTCACAACAGAGACAATTTCAGTTATCTTAGAAATCTGGAGCTGTCTTCAGCTCGATGCCCAGAAGAATCCGCTAGTACTGTGCTCAGGGTCAATTGTTGCTTAAACTACTTTTAGAGTCTATTCAACATGACAAGCAGATCAATCTTTTCAATTCAGAACTGATGAAATTCTACATTTTAGAAAGCATTGCCTGGAGAGTATGAATTCAATAGATGCTTTTTAGGACCATTTGGTATTTCTTTTGGCTATTTTACTAGGGCTTCTCCAAATGCAGAATGGTAAACTCATTTGGAGCTTTTAAACAGGCTTCTTTATCTCCATATATACAAATTGTTCCAGAGTATAAGGACTAATTTAGAGCCTCATCCTATAGTATAACCAAGTATTGATGTTTATTTTAAGTAGTTTGTGTAAAATAAGGAAATTGACATTGCTTTTGTATTTATACTTTATTTTGAAAACTTTCTCATCATATGCTAAGGTATGCAGAAAATAAAAAGCTAGGCTAAAATATACTATTTCTAGGCCATGGCAGGTAGGCTGGAAACTTAACTTGGTTTATCCATGTAAATTTGTATTACAATCAAAGTACTTTCATACTAGAGTTATACTAATTATATTTGGATATATATTGGTAGAAGAGCAAATATACTTTAGACAGAGAGTGGAAGAGAAATAGACAGATGCAGGATGAATGACTGTACTGTAACCAAAAGTAAAAAAAAAAATCAATTTTTTCTAAATGTTGCTAAAATAATGATTTATCTACTGAATGAAAGAATTTGCAGAAAAAACTGGATTTTTTGTTATGTTTCCTGAAATTGCTGAATTAATTGACTTTTTGATAGATTAACACAGAGTACACTTATCTATTTTCACCTGGAAGTTGAGACAACAATGTGAGATTTCAACACATGAATACAATGTATAATGATCAAATAACATGACATTTTCTTTATTCATCTGTTGATGGATGTGTTGATTCCTTTCTATTTCTTGGTTATGATGAATAGAGCTGCTGTAAAAATAAGTATGCCCAAATCTCTTTGACATACTGATTTTGTTTCCTTTGGAAATCTACCCAGGAGAGGGATTCTGGATTACATGGTATCTATATTTTTAGTTCTTTTTGGAAACTTCATATTGTTTCTATAATGGCCATATTAATATACCTTCCCACCCAAAGTATATGTGTTCTCCTTTCTCTCTTCCATCACCAGCATTTGTTGTTATTATTTTTTTGATAATAGCAATTCTAAATGGGAGAAGATAATTTTTCATTATTATTTGATTTACATCTCCCTGATGACTCAGTAGTGTTGAGAATTTTTCCTCCAGATGCTTTCTGATCATTTGTGTATGGTCTCTTGAGCAATGTCCATTCAGATCATTCATCTATTTTTTTTTTTTTTAAATCAAATCGTTTTGTTGTTGAGATGCAGAAACCTCTTGTCTTAATAGCTGCTGATTTGAATATCAATACCTTTATATATTTCATTATTTTTCACAGAGTTGCTGTTGTTTGCTTTCCATTATATGTAAAGTGTCATTAGGAAATGTTGAAATATGTGTCCAACAACCCTCTGCCTGTGGATGTATCAGCCATGTCACTTAAACCTGGTGGCTGGCAGAAGGGAATGCTTTGAACCGTTTTTTTATACTCTGCCTTTTGATTGGTTGATGATCTGCCTTCTTTTCAGGCTGCTGAGGCTGCAAAAGGAGTGCAGAGAACCAACCAGCCACTAAATTTTGAAACACTGAGGAGGTCAGAGAAGCTGAGGTTATTATCATCTCTCAGCGAGCATGTAAAGCATTAAACTTTTTCAGCCTCATTTTTGCGACAGAGATTTTGACAAGAACATAAAATAAAAACCTCACAAATTCATGCTGGTGACAATGATTATAACATGACCGGGGAATGGTATAAATGTCAACATTTCTTGAATCATTTGAAGATTGTGATCTCGCAGACCTCTGCAGACACTGTAAATGACGAGAGTAGAATTTCCCCACTTATGATTATATTATTGGAAGAGGTGAAGGGATTTCAATATAACACCTGACAAAAAAAGAATTTTAAACTCGCCACCAAATTCAAAGGAGTAATAGATCTTCACAGAATTGTGACGCTTATATCTAAATCCTCCGGCAATGTACATAATGCAAGCCTGATAATTTTTGAAGATCCTCTTTCATAGAGCAACATTTTGACTCAAATTTAATGTTGTGATATTTGTTGATTTAAAAGTATTTTACCACACTTCTCTGTAGCAATTATGTATGTTATTTAAAATGTATAGTTAGCTTCTCTTTACCAATGGTTTTTTTAATGGAGTCATTTTTGGTTATAGAGTAATGTTCTTTGTGCAGAGTAGCCACACCTTTTCTGGCTATTGCAATGAAATGGATTCTTTTAAACACTGTAACAGAATTACCAGATTAACAGAAGTCAGTGTTGGGGTGAAACTTGAACCAAAGAGAAGCTAAGTTGCACATAAAACAAACATGAGAAAGCAAAAATCATTCATTATCCTTAATATTGACATTTAAATTTCTTGAAAATGAGCATTTTTTTTTTTTTAACTGCTCTTTTCTGATCTTGGAATGTTTATCTGAAAAATCAAAGGAACCACTAGGTGTTGCTCTAAGACAGTCTCCTATCCACAAACCAGCAAATAGCTTTATGGTCTTGAGATTTCATCGGTCATTATGATTTCCTTAAAAATGCTAAGATTAAATCTGAGGCTTAGAAAATTAGCCTTAAATAGTATCATGATCATCTATTAAAATATGAATTGCATACACACATGTACCCCTCCCCCATGCCTCTGAGATGCTTTATAAATGCAAATCAAATGCAAAATCCTGGGCAACACTGATACTTTGGTATTAATTTGATTACCAAAACAACCAATTTTGACCAAAGCAATCACCTATTTTTTTTTTCCTTTTGGTTTACTTAAGCAGGCCTCCTCAGTTGATTTGGTTGTGAATTACTGGCATTCCTGAGTTGAGGACTTTTTCTAGCATTTTTGTTGTAGCTGAGCTTTTTTATCCTATCAAAAGGGCTTTTGGATCTGGTAGTGTGACACCCATTCTCTTTTCTCCGTTCTCCTAATAATCCAGTAACCCATCTGGTACTCTGTGACACTTGGCACACACGCGAAATGAGTTTTCTTGCTTCACTGATGCTTCTCCATAGCTGAAAACAACTCTATGCTGCAGTCTGGCAAATTTAGACTGATCATTGCAAAATCCAAGACTAGGTTTTTAGAAATGTTGCAATATAAAAGGGGGACGAACTAGAAGAACTTTGGGGAATGATACTGAATGATACCTGGCTCCTGCACAAAGTTCTTGTGGGTTTGCATTTTACAGGGATCTCTAGTGTTGTGAAGGAGAAAAAGATGTCTGTGCTAGTCTGGTAAATAGCACATGAAGATGGCATTAAAAGTGAGCAGTAGCTGTCTCTTTGAATCAAATAATTCATGATTTCTTATCTTTTAATTAGTATGTCAAAATATAAAAACTAAACTATGGTGAATTATGCTTTTCTTTCCATTCCATTTTTTATAAATACCTGGGTAGGCTGTTTACCAAAAGAGCTTGTGGAGATCCTTCCTGTATCATTTTTGATTCCCATATTTGGCTTAGATCAACAATTGAATGTATACATGAGGACTTTAATCTTTTCCTGTCAAGGAAAAAGGCCTATTGATCTAATACTTCTTTTATATCATCAGTGATTATATTGTCCAACATTATATAGATTTCTTGAAGAATTGTAAAATAAAACCTTTGCAACTTAAAATTTATTAGATTCTTATTTTGGGGGGATCATTTTGCATATATAGTTATTCCTCAGTAAAATATTTACAGTGAGTCTGTATATACCAATACGTTTGGTGTGAAAACACTTTAATAGAGAAAATGCACATTTCTTATTTATCTTGAAAGTTACCAGTGATGGATACTAAAAGACAGGAAGCTTGTCAGTTATATAGTTATTAAGGAAATGACTTCTAGAATTAGGGAGCTTGGGATGGAATCCTAAGTGCTATTTTCTAGTAAATTAATCCCTGTAAAGCTTCAGTTTTTCAGCCGTTAAACTGGGAAAACAATAGCACCAGTCTCATGGTGCTATTGCAAGAATGACAAGAAATGAAACTATTAGAACCTAGCTCAGTGCCCATATGATGGAAAATGTCCAATAAATATTATCTTGAACTCCATCTCTCTGTGGATCTGTGTACTTGGTCTCATGGAGAGTCACAGTGTTCCCCAGAAGTGACTGTTGCAAATAATTGAATTTTATCTCCTTTAAAGCATATTTTCTGTTTTACTCCTTACTATTGAATCTTTTGAGATATAGTACATGTTTGTAAGGTTTGCTGTTCTGTATAAACTCAGCACAGTTCAAGCATTTATAGATAGCTCAGGACCAACAGAATGGAGAAAGTTTACAATATTCTTGCTTTAGTAAGATTTCCGGCATTCCTGCACAATAAGGTATCTTTGCCTTCCCACCAGCTCACACCACGTTGAGGTACTTTTTTGTGTTCTTACATCTGCTTTGCAATATTTTCCTCTCTTTTTACTATGTGGGAATTGGAGATGGAGAGGGGAAGTGGGCCAATGTGTTGAGTGGATACAATAGCCTCTGGGGAACCATTGCTCTCTTTAGAAGGCAGGTCAGGTAGAAGGAGAGGAACTAGTTCTTAGCATCCGTGTTGGGTTCTGCCGTTCTCCGGAAGATCTTCTCAGAGGTAAGGCCAGGGCTTTATCTTCCTGGAGAGTGGAGAAGGGAAAGGAGAAATAGAATTGCATTTCCAAGTGCAGTGTGTAGGTGTCTGGCATGCTCAGCCTCTCACACCTAACACATCTACAAGAATCTGTGCCTTTAGCATTTGGTGCATGCATTTTTATCTATTGTCACTGATGCTTTAGGCAGTTTTTCTCTCTTTTCTGGAAGTTGGCTGTGTTCTGGATGATGGGGTTTGGCAGGTTGATAGCTCTGGGTCAGTGTGGTGTCTCATTCTCTTCTTATGGACCAAAGGTGAGAGACTTGATGCCCACATACTGATTGAGAAGACATTGTCATTGCCAAGAAATGCTACACCTTCATCTTCACTCCTGTGTCCCCTTCTTTGGAACCTCTTCTTTCACCACTGAGCTCATCCCACTTCTGTCTCTTCTCAAACCTCATTGAAATTCCAGAGCATTGACCCTTCAAGTTTTCTTTGTTATCATCTTCTTTTTGTTTGTTTGTTTGTTTTTATTTCCTTACTAACTCAAGCAGCCTGCATGGTGTTGCCATAATTGCACTATTTAAAAAATTAATCTCCTATCTTTTCCATATTTCTATTTCACTCACCTAAACTATTTCAACAGTATTTCAGTGTAATTGTTTTGACTCGTTATTGAACAACATCAGGGTGAGAGTCTGAGTGCAGGAAACAGATCTAACAGATCCAGCTAACTGTACAGGCCGGGGACAGGAAAGACACCCCTACAAGGAGCAGTGATTCCCTTATTTGTCACCAGCAGCCAGCTGCTGTTCCACACCACCTGTCACTGCTCTTGTTTGGCTTCCTGGCCTCCCACAGCCTCTTCATCCTAGCAAACCATTTCATCTCCCACCCTCCAGAGAACACAGAGGCCATTACATGCTTCTTAACCTCCCAAGTGCCGCCTTGCCCCATCCATTTCCTTTAGTTCAATGGTTGAGAGTTCTCTTCCCCTGCCTGAAAGTGTTCTTCTACCTGTGCTCTACACACCATTCCCTTTTGCTCTGTTATGGTTGAGTGTGTCCCCACTAGTTCATGTATTGGAAAGTCAATCCCAACTGAAGCAGCATTGGGAGGAGAGGTCTTTCAGAAGTAGTTAAGTTGTGTCCCACCATCAGGAATGGGTTGCTATTACTGTTTGGGGAGTGAGTGAGTTTTGGAAAGCATGGGCTCGTTCTAAAAGTAACTTTACCCCGCCTTCTCTCTTATTCTCATAGTGTCTTTTGCCATGTTATCACACAGAAAGAAAATCTTGGCCAAATGCAGTCCTTTGACTTTGAACTTTCCAGTCTCCAGCATTGTGACCCAAATAAATATCTATTCTTTAAAACTTACCCCATTGGTGGGATTCTGTTATAGCAACACAACATGGACAAAGACACACTCTTAAGCACCTCTGTTCTGAGTGGTATTCTTTCTTACCTCTTTCATCAATTCTTCCCTACTGAATTTCTTTTTTTTTTTTTGCTCTTTTTTTTTTTAAAATTTCAATATTTATTTTTCAGTTTTCAGCGGACACAACATCTTTCTTTGTATGTGGTGCTAAGGATCGAACCCGGGCCTTCTCATGGTTCTCACTGGCCAAGACTGGGTCAATTGGAAAATCAAATTATGAGAGTGACCTGTAGAATAAAATAGGAATTCATGAGTTCAAACTGGTCTAAGAAAATGCATGAAATAAATAAATAAATTGAGAAGAAAAAGCTCTTTCTTAGATCAACAAGTAGAAAGCAAAATTAAATTAGAAAAATCAGAATTTGGTAGCTACCTTAGTAATTGTTTCAGGTAAAGATCATCTGTGGATGAAAAAATCACTGGGATAATGTTCTTAGGAATAACAGTATATTTATGTAGTCCCAAGGAATTTTTTTCTGCAAGACAAAAAGGGAAAATTAGCAACATTACAGAAAGGAAAATGGGCAGATTCCACCTTAACTGAATGATCACAGCTAACATGGCCACTGGTGGAACAGATGGGTGTCTGTGCTTGCTTCTAGGACCCAGGGAAAAAGACACGCCTCACTGCTGCATTTTTTCTGTTCAAAATGCAGAACCTGAATATAATAACGAGAAAACCTCATATAAATCTAAAGTAGGGTGAAGTTTATAAAAAGAAATGATCTCCAGTCTTCAAAAGAATCAAAGTTGTGAAAGAGAAAGAAGGGACTTCTAGATTAAAGGAGAACGAGGAGGCATGACATTTAACTAAAACCTCTATGCATTTCTGAGTTGGAGTCTGAATCAGAATTAATTTTTTTTCTAAAAGCTTATTAGTAAGACAATTGAGATCAATTTGTATGAGTTCTTTAGCTTTGGCAATAAATACAGTGTCACTGTTAATGTCCTGATTTCAATAAATGTGGTTAAGTAAGAGAATTTTTCTTTCTTATGTTTTTTTTAAGGAAACACATTAAAATATTTAGAATATTTTGTGTCGAAGGGGTATCATGCCTGCAAGTTACTCTCAAATGGTTCAGGAAACTCACTACACATATAATAAAGCAAATATGAGAAGACGTTAACATTTGGAAAATCTATGTGGAGAGTAGGGGGGATACTGTGTACTATTTTTACAGCTTTACTGGAAGTCTTCAGTTGTTTTGGAATACAATTTTTAAAAATCCCTACTATTCTACATTTCTCTCCAGATACTACACATTTAATACATATTCTCTGAATAGCCCAATTTTTTGAGAAATGTGTTTTGTTCTTAAGGCATCTACCTCTTTATGGCCACAGTCTAGATAGCAACTGTAAGCTTGTGAAATTATTTACTTCAAGGTAACCAGAGATCTCCTAGCTGCAAACTCCAAGGAAAACTTCTCAGTACAAGTCCCACTTCATTCCTTGATAGAGTTTCCTTCTTGAAGACTTCATTTTTTTTTTTTCTGAACTAGATTCTTGTAGTTAAGTCTGCATGTACTCCTTCCATAAGAATCCTGTCATCAATGGTTCCAAACTCAATGTGTCCCTTTATCTTCCCTCTCTAGTCCCTACCTGCCTAAATATTTCTCTTCCTTCTTTCTGTACTGGGGAGTGATATTGAAGTTCATCCATTTACAGGATCAGAAACCACTTCCCCCTTATTCCATATCAAGTTGGTCACAATTCCTAACAATTCTTCTCATGTCTATCTTTTTATCTTTATCTTTATTTTTTTGTATGTCTATTGTTTTTAAGTTGTTTATTTTCTTGGCTAGCTTACTTAACTATATGAGAGATTTTGTTGTTGTTTTGAAAGTGACATGTCTTTATTGGCTCAGTCTATACCTGGCTGGGAGGTGGCCTTGGGTCTAGGAATTTTGGGTTGTAGATTTTGAACTCAGAGGATTTTGACTTGGGGTTCCTACCTCTGTAAAGTCAAGTGGGACACTGCTATGATCTGCATGCCTTGTGAATCCCCTAAATTTATATTTTGAAACAGTCCCTAAAATCATGGTATTTGAAGATAAGAAATTTGGAAGGTAAATAGGTCATGAGGGTAGAGCTCTCACAATAGGGTTAGTGCCTGGGTAGGGGGAGCCCTAGAGAGAGCCCTTTCCCCTTCTGCCATGTGAGAACTCTGCAAGAAGATGCCTATCTGTGAACCAGGAAGCAGGTCCTCACTAGACATGCAGACCACTGGCATCTTGTTCTTGTACTTCCCAAATCCCAGAAAGGTGAGAAATAAGCTTCTGTTGTTTTCAAGTCATAAGGTCTAAGGTATTTTGTGTAGCAGACTGAATGGTCTGATAGTCCTCATATCCCTGAGATGCAGATTTCCTTGTTTGCCACAAATAAGTATAAAAATGCATACGAAAGGACTTTTGTGCTCTTCAGATGAGATAAGGAATCATGGTCATTGTGGAGGATTATGCCAGTCCTAGTTGCTGTATTCTGCTGACTGATCTACATTCTGAAGTGCACTTATTATACTGGCTCTTTGCATTTACTAAGTACATCCTGTCACTGTGGTAGGAGAGAGTGAGAATATAGCCAGATATAAGGAGTAAGGATATTCTGCTGGTTCAGGTAAAATGTCTTTCTCTGAGCACAGAGATCACAAATGTGCTCATGTCTACCACTTGGCATTAAGTAGTCAATAACCATGTCAACTACACTTTTATTTACAATAATATGTAGCATCAAACAGGACCTCTACAACTCCTTTCTTGTATTGTATGAAAGTAGCTCTTCAGCTCCTTAGCTTTTTCACTAGTTTACCAAGGAACAAATGTGCCTTGGTGGAGATTCAATAAAATCAATTAATTAGGCAACCCTTTTAAGCAACAATGGAAACAGGAATCAGGAGCTGTGTTAATGCCTTGTCTTGGGCAAGACAATGCTCAGCACTTGCTCATGTACTAAAAGCACAGTCATAGGTCAGTATTATGTTTGCTGAGAGACTGAATGGTTATTTTACTGAATGGATGTTGCAGCTCTTGTGTCAGGTTTTATATAGCTAATTTAATCGTCGCCAATGGCAACAGTGGGGGTCATGTCAGCTGCTGATGCCATTTATGCTGCTGAAGCAAAGTCTGTGCCAGCGTTTCCATTAGAAATCTCTGTTTAAAAGAATTATGACTGGATAAAGAAGCAAATAAAAAGAAAAGCTTTAAGAGTTTTGAAGATGTGTACATAGGACCACTCGTGAGTAAATTTGCTCATTCATTTGTTCCACAGATTTTTACTGAACACCTGCTATGTCCTAGCCACTGTGCAGGTTGCCAATGAACCCAGATCTCTGTGGAACTCACAGTCTAGTCTGGAAGACAAACACTGAGTAAATAGCAAGTTAAGTAATACAATACTAATTGTGATTAAGAACAATGAGGGGAATAGCTGCTGGGAGAGATTGAAGTGAATGAAGAGATGGAGGCAATAGATAGAAAAGGTCAGGGAAACCCTCTCAGATTGTGATATCCAGACTGAAAATTGAAGGTGGAAAGAAGTTGTGAACGGTGGGTGAGTCCTAGGCAGAGACTTGCATAATGGAAGCTTCTCAGCCTAGCAGGGGTTCTGGAGTGTTCAGGGACACACTGAGCTGGCTTGATTGGCAGCACTGGGGGTTCATTTTAGTGGACATGAATTTATAGTGAAGCCAGGACATCCAGTTGTTTGTCTAGCTTATTTAGAAACCCAGGTATAGGCATGGACAAGATGGAAAGACAGTTGGGTTCATTCAGATTTTTTAAAAAATTATTTTTCTTTAGGTAAGTGTGATGGCAAAGAGAGAGGTAGGAATTTGAGGGAAATGTAAGGAAGGGCAAGGAATAATTTTATGAATCGATCTTAGGATCTAAAATGAAGGAATGAAAGCACAGCCAGGAGGTATTGTATACATTGAGAGTAAGCAGCAGGGCAAATGAAATGATGCCCTTGGCTGGAGAGGTAAAGACAAGAACCAAGAGGAGGCCATGAGACAGAAAGAAAGGAACATTCTTGGTAACGAGAAGTCATGATTATGGACATGTATATAAAATAAAGACTTAGAGGACCTAAGGTGATGGTGTGTGTCTTTTTGCAAGTCTGTCTACATACCAGTAACTTGGGAAGCTGAGGCAGGAGGATTGCAAGTTTGAGGCCAGCCTCAGCAACTTAGCCAGATCCATCTCAAAATAAAAATGAAAAGGAATGAGGATATTGCTCAATAGCTCAGTGGTAAAGCACCCTTGGTTAAAAAAAAAAGTCTGTCTACATAAGTGGTTTTATTTTCTCTACATTTGTTCTAATCCTTTCATGTGCCCTTATATTTTACTGTTGAGGATTCTGGCCACCCCCTCACAATCTAGTACTGAGCTCCATCTGAGTCTGTCCTTCCAAACCTTGAAACCTTTTCAGAAAAATCCATTCTCATTAACACTTGTTTCTTTGCCCTGTTCCCTGGATCCTTACCAGCTGATATGTTAGTTAACAAGAGAAACAAATTCAGTTAAATATTAATTTGGGATGATAGTTTAATTTGTTATTCCAGATACCACATTTGCATTTTAGCAGAGGCTTTTAATAACAGAAAATTTCATCTAATGTAGGAATTCAAGCCGGAGAAAGAAATATTTTGGTACAGAACTTTTTTGGCTTTATGTCAAACCATGGAAAGAGTTACTGAATTCATTTATGTGTAGGTTTAATCCTGAAGATGATCAGATATAAGGGTGTTTGTTTTAAAGCTGTAGCAGAATTGAAAACATACTAGAATTCAATTTCTTTACTTTTTTTTTTTGTGGTAAGGGAACTAGGCTTAGAAAACAAAATGAGTTGCCTCATCTAGTTAACCAGGCAGCTGTTTAGACATTTAAGCTCCAGTATATGCCACATAACACTATGTGTATACTTCTCTATCTTATCTACCAGAGGTATTCAAATCAAACCTACCCAAATAGACAAAAATCCTACAGTCTTCTAAAAAATGCCCTGTATAATGTTTATAAATCTGTAAGGCCAGGAAATTATCCATTACAATTCAGTAGAAGGTAGTGGAAAAAGCACCAGTTTTGAAATGAGACACGTGTCTGATCATGGTTATGGGTGATGGCCTCTAAGATGGTACCCTGTGGCCCTCACTTCCTCCTCTTCACGCCTTTGTGTAATTCCCTGCCCTTGAGTGTGAACCCAGGGACTTGCTTTTAATGAAGAGAATACAGAAAATATGGAGGAATGTCATTACACTTGAGGTTATGAAGACTGTGACTCCCATCTTGGGAACCCCTTTGCTCCCTGTTGGAGGGCTTTCTCTGGGGAACCCAGTTGCTAATTTGTGGAGTAGCATGGGGAGAAGTCTACGTGGTGAAGAATGAAGGCCAGCTAACAACTACATGTATGAATTTGGAAGTGGATTTCTTTTCTTTCCTCCACCTGTATCTATTCCTCTGAGCCTTCAAATGAGATTGAAGCCCTGGCTTATAGTTAGTTAAGCTTGAGTGGAACCTCACGAGGACCTTGAGCCAGTGGTACACCATAAAATTGTGCCCCTATTCCCAGCCCACTGACACTGTGAGATAATGAATGTTCATTGTTCCAAACTGCTTTAGTTAGTCCTGGCCTTTCTGGACTTCAGTGTCTTCATTTATATATGTTCCAAAATTGTACTAGATCACCTTTGAAGCCATATAATTATCTATATTTCTTGTGCATTACCACTTTTATCAATTCTATCTTCAATGATGATGATTAGCCACAATTTTTCTAAAAATAAACTTTGAAATAGTAAAAGACTTTAAGAAAGTCTGTAGCCTCCCCTCTGATACATTGTGTGAAAATAATCTGAAACTCTTGATATCTAAGATTTGATTTTAGCTTATTATTCTCTAATGCTAAATTTACTTAATTTCTTTGAAATTAAGTGGAAGTTTTGCAAACACTATCATATGAAAGTGTATTTTCCTTGCCTCTGCTTAGGGCTGCTTCAACAGGGAACAAAGCATAGAGAGTGCACGGAGATCTCATTGAGTAACACTACATTGTTAAACCCTGTTCACTCAACATTTTATTCTTTATAAAATGCTACAAGAGAAAACTGTATAGATGCATTTTTGCCAATACAATTTGACAGTATCTTTGTAAAGTTTTAATTTTAAGGATATGATTGGTTTGTATTTGACAAAACAATCACAAAGACTCAGGCTATTTACCTCAGGAAAATTGAAACTTGAAGATTATTTCAGAAACTTGTTTTCTTTGTCTATTTGGACCAGGAAATTCTGACATGGGGATGTCCATATTCTCAGAAATTATTTCCCCTAAACTTGCAGAGGTCTTTCACAAGGCACCCACTAGATGGCCAATATGGTCTTATTGATTCATTGATCTAGGTCCTGCATATGTTTTCTAAATACAACAGAACCACTCTGTTGGCATGCTGGAAGAATGATGCCAATTAGCTCTCAGAGAATCCTGGACTCTGTTCTGTTGTGGTAGTTCTATATGACAACTCATTAAAAATAATGTGAGTGCTATGTAAAACCTTCTCTGGGTATTGATTTCTACTTCCCAATATGTTGTATTTGAATTGGAGCCCTTATTTTCTCCACTTTGTGGGATACTGCTTTATCTGTAAAGCCAAAGAAATGTGTTTGGTTTGGTGTGTGCGTGTGTGTATGTATTTGTGTGGCATGGTGGCTAATTTCCAAAGACAGGGTTGTGATGTCTCATATTAGCTTTGCCATTTCTTTGTGTTATTAAACTCAGGAAGTTAGCCAGGGATGGGGATCACATTATAAAAAAAAATGTTTATAATTATTAATGCCAGAATGGTTTCAAAACAGATATTTCAAAGCCAAAAAAATATAAATACAGTCTGTTTTTAAGCAGTGTATACACTGTTCTTTATTCTCCCTCCTGTGAGCTCTCCTCATTTTCAGTTTTCTGCAATATGTTAAAGATGCTAGACCTTAGCCACCAGGGTCCCAAATCCTTTTGGTTGTTCAAGAATGTGCTTCTGACCATCAGTGGGTGCAGAGTGCTGGGGTGCCCAGCAGGCCTGCTTTCTTCCCACCCTGTGCTGTCTCCACCATGCTTCTGTGCCAGCTCAGGCTGCTCTTGTCCTTGACAGAGGCCGTGGACTGAGAACACTAACTGCTTGCTGTGATGGCTCTGTGGGTGATGAGGTCACCTGTGGCTCAAGGCTCCTCGAAGACCCCCAACTGCTTTCAGCTGGGTCAGCGACCAGCTGTCAGCTGGGAAGAGTCTCCTGTCAATGCCAGCTTGGGGGAGAGTCAGAGTGCTGACCCAGAGGGGAAAGGGCAGAGCTGCCCAACACTCGCCCTATTTGCATCCTAAAGACAGAGAGTGAGGTGACTTTGGGAAGCAGCCCTTCCCCCCCACTAAGAGGCAGATGCATTTAAGGGGGTGGCAGCACCAGGCAAGGCAGAATTCTCCTCCTCTGTTGATTCACTGCCTGACTTTAATGCCGCTCTAAATGCCGAGGCTTGCCTTTATTAGGAATTGCGGCGAGGGCTTAATGCTGCACTTCGTTGATTTTTTTTTTTTTTATACTTGGTCTCATGAATCCTTCAGCCTGATAGGTAATTTGGAAATAAGAAAATAAATAACTTAGGTTTCTTTGCAGAGATAGAAAGAGGCTTTTAATCCTATAATGTTTTCCTCAGTCACCACCAAGCCTAGGGAAGAGAACAGCCTTAAAGACAGAAAGCTTTTGCTGTGATTTGGCAGCATGTGTCGGAGGGAGAGAGCCTGAGAGCATCATAAACAGGAGGGGAGAGGTGCTCCATAAATATGCGGGTAGTTATTTATTACAAAATAAATTATGTATTGACATGAGGAATTACACCATAATTTTCTGTTTGAGATGGTACCAAAGTAAATTGGTTTCTATCTAAAAGGTCACATGGAATGCTGGCTTTGTGTTCCCGTCATGACATTTGCCTTATTGGCATTCAGGTGCATTCCCTCTGCTTCATGCAATCACTGTCTCCTTTCACTGTGTTTACAGATAATCCAGCAACTTTGCAGGCCAAATGGCTTTCTGAATATGAGCCCACAAAGCATTGAATCAAACAGCCTCCTGCTTAGAGAGTTTTCAGCCCAGTTCAGCCATAAGGCAAACATCAATAATTGCTTTAGAAGGGAAAGTGACAGGAAATTGTTCATAATTTGCCATCACAATAATTAAGAGTGGCTAGGACTATTGCAACCACTATTTAATTTCCCCTTCTTTAAAATTAACTCTGTTATCATCACCAACTGCTCTGTGGTGAGACCCATTAACATTGTTTGTCTGAGGGCTTCTATTCCTAGGAACAAATCATTCACTCACCTCCATGTGGAACCTAGGATGCATTTTGATCTGAGCTATTTTACTTTTACAGTAGGGATGTACATGGGTTTTAAAAGAGTATCCTGAGTGCTAAGCTATTTTTGAGTACTCTGCAGGCCTCTCCTGAAACATACAGTCCTGCAAGTGGCTTAGAACAAATAGCCATGAGACTTAAAGCCAGGGTGAGAAAAGAAGGAAAACAAAAAATGTTTTAACCATTGCTCAGTGGTCTTCATGCCTGATTTGGTAGGTAAAGGTTATCAGAAAAGTCAGTGCAAGTGTGCTTAGAAAGCTTAATGACATCTCTCAACTCCCTTGGCAGGCATCTCAGAAAGGGAAACAGGTTATTAGGGGCCAAAATTAGAAACCTCATCTTTGGTAAGTGAATTAATTAGTGTCATCCTGGGTTTTTACTGCCCATAGCTAGAATGGCTGGACATTCTGTCCTGGATGTCATACTTAAAGCACCATCTGAGGACTCCAAAGTCACACTGTTCTCGGTACTCCTCTCAGGGTGCAGCATATCCTGCCCCTCATTGCACTAAATTGTGCGTCAGAGTCATCTATTTTCCAGACTTTAAGTCCCTTGAGGTCAGAATTTTGAATGTTCATAGTGCCCTGCATGTAGCATAAAGCAGTTGCTGAATCAACATTTGTTGACTGACTGATTGAGTGGGGATGATTGACAGTGCTAACATAGAAGCTGGGAGGAAAAGGCTGTCCTTTCAGTGTGGTCCAGTGGGCTGTAATCAACTGTCCCACCCAGCTCATAAGCACATTGACGGCAGAAAAGCAAATGAGATTCTATTAAAAGAATAAGGGAGACTATTATTATTAAATCAAAGTTTTTCTAAATTCCTCATTTATTAATTTAACACGGTTTTTGAGGGCCTAGCACCTGCTGGGCTGTGTTTCAGTTACTTGAGATTCAAGGTGGGCAAAATAATCTATGCAGCTAGGGAGTTTAGATTTTAGTACAGGCAGGCAGACGATTAATAACAAGCATAAGTAAATTGAATAGTATGCTAGAATGTGACCCATGGATGAAAAGAATGAGGCAGAGGAAATGGGGTTGGACATGCCTGTAATCCCAGCAATTTGGGAGGCTGGGGCAGTAAGCTTGAAGCTGGTCTGGGTGACTTGATGAGACCCTGTCTTAAAATAATAAAATAAAAAAAGAATTGGGATATAGTTCAGTGGTAAATCATACCTGGATTCAATCCCTAGTACAAAAATTAAAAAAAAAAAAGGAGTAAATGGGATCAGAGTGCTAGAGGTGGATGTTGTGTTGGGTGCTGATAGGTCTTACTTTTAAATAGGGTCATCAGGGTAAGCCCTATTAAAGCATTTGGGAAAAGACTTGAAGTCAGCATGGGAGTTGCTATGAGGTGGTAGAAGAAGAGCAGGCAAGATGTGGGAACTGCTTGAGCAAGACCCCACATTGGTGGCAAGCTGAGGTGTTGCAGTAACAGCCAGGACACTTGGATTGAGGTCAGAGGGGTAATGGAGCGCCTGATCAAGGGCTTGGTGGACCATTGTAAGGCCTTTGACTTTTACTCTGAGTGACAGAATTAATTTAATTCACTCCCTCCTTTGGACTTGGAACTCCCCTAGCACATTTGTACTTATATCTATTTCAGCCAAGTAACACATCATGTTAAACGGTTTGTGTCTTTTTCCCTTGCTAGACTCTCAGGTTCTAATGTTATTTTCCAATCTCATTCTTCTCTGTTTCTGGCCCAGAGAATGCATGCACATTATAAATGCTCCATTATTGTTTGTTGAATTGAATTATAACAACAACCAAATCATAGTAGCAGGAATCGCACAATGTTATAAAATGAATATGACTCAAACTACAGATAAATTCTGGGACAAATGAGTTGGTAGAAGAATGCATTTATATTCTTCAGCTATACAAATGCTTTTCTGATAAAGTCACTCTTCTTTCTCTTTGGTGCTGTTCCTCACCACTCTGTTTTGCAGCATTGGCTGCAAATACAACATAGCCTCCACCCTTCTCCCTAGGAAACCTCTGGTGGTTAAGTTGCTGGCTTCATGAGGTAGACCTGTGGATCTCAATCTTGAGAGGAGATCACTGGAATTACTGGAGAATTTTATAATATGCTGTGGCTTCATCACACAAGCAATTGAACCAGAAGTTCTGGGGGTGGGACTCAGATGTGAGTGTACAGATGCTCTCCCACTTATGATGGGATTATGCCCTGATAAACCATCATAAATTGATGATTTATGCCAACAATGCCAACAATGCATTTAGTACAATTTAATGCCAACCATGCATTTAATACCCTGAAGATAACAAACATTGTAGCTTGGTGACAACTGCGGAGACTTGGCTGGAAAAGGGCCCAAATTCAAAATTCAAAGTATGGTTCCTACTGAATGCATATTGCTTTGGCCCTATCATAAAGCCAGAAAAAAAAGTAAGTTGCATCTTCATAGGATGGGGCACCTATATTTTAAAAAATTTCCAGGTGATCCTGATGTCCAGCTAGGGTATAAAACCATAATCAGGGGCTGTTGTAGGCTTTTGGATGGGATGCAAGCTCTCCATGAACACCTTAAATACAACAAAGGGAGTATTCAAGTTGCTGAAGCACTTGATTTCTGGTAGAGACATGGCTTTTGCATCATGGTGACAACTCAAGAATGTCTTGTCATGTAGATGTGGAGTGAGAGAGGAGAGGTTTGAAAAAGGTTTTCTGTTTTCTAGGACAGTAATGTATTTGTAAATTAAACTACCTGAGATTACTTACAGAAGTTGTCTTAGGTCTTCTCTGGGAGGAACACACAGTTGAGTGGTCCTGTCAAGGTGAATATCTATTCTGAGAAGCAGCATTACTGGTCTCATACCCTCATGGATGATTGAAACAATCTTGTACCTCAATCGAGTACCTGCCACAGATTGAGTACTCTTCCCCAGAGGTTTAAAACATTCTAGTCTAAGGGTTGGGAAGGTATGTTGATGTCCCCCAATGTAGGCAACTTGTGCATCATCCAGTCACCTTGGACTTGGTATAAAGTGTCAGCTACTCCAGTGTAGCTGGTTCTCAGCAGCTCTATGGTCTTGCTTTGTTTTAGCCTGAGAGTGAGCCCTATGGTCTTCACTGGCAATCTTGTTCACACATATATTTTCTCCTTGCAAAGTGTTACAGCAGAATTCTAAATATACCTGGGAGACATTGTCCTTAATATACTCATAGTTTGAACAATTATTCTTGCCAGAGTAGGACCATGTGTTATAAGGCTCTGTGATTATGTGATAAATTAATTCTCTGATATCTTCCGTTTTCTTTTTTGTTGTCACTAACCATTTTAGAGTATCTACTATGTACTCTATTATATCTTGATAACACAAGAGGAATAATCTTCTTTCAGCTTACTTTCTAGGCAAGGAAATGGACAGCAGAGCAGATATTCAGAATATAATACACGAGATAACCAAACAGGGTGGGAGATGGGCAGTAGAGGAGGGTCTTTTAGCCTATGGCTACCATGAAAAGCAAGGAGTTAGAAAATGCATCAGGGTTTGGAAAACAAAATATTTTTGAAATGGAGGGAGTAATGTGATGGAGGTAAGTCTAAAGGCATAGATCAGAATTAAGTTGTACAGTGTCTCTGTGACATGTCAAGGAATTTGAACTTGATTCTGGAAAGGTAAGGTGGTGTAAATGAAAAAAGAATTACACACTTGAACTCTGTAGTCAATCTGATTGAATTTTGGTGCTGCCATTTTTATGTAATATCGTGCTAGTGATTACAAATAGCTCAGTTTCTGTTTCTTCATCTATAAAAATAAGCATGACAATACCTAGCTTTCAGGATCAATATGAGGGTGAGATGGCACAATTCTCATGTGACAGTAAGGGCAGCTGTATGGTAGGTTCTAGAGCCTTGCCATCCAAATACAGGAGAAACTACTCACATATGGCCACTTAAATTAACTAAAATTAAATAAAATGAAAGGATTTATTTCTGGGGTGTGGCAGCCATATGTCAAGTGTGTGATGGCCATGTGTAGCTAGTGGTTGTCATTCTGGAAAGGTCTTATATAGAACATTTATATCGCCCCAGAGAACTGTATTAGACAATGCTCTTTTTTGGAGAGATGTTTCCATTGCCTTCCTAAAAGTGTCAGTATTCTAAATTATGTAGTTAGTCTGTTGATAGTATGTATTTTATAAAGTTTTTAAAAAGCAGTTTGGAAAAATAGGCTTAGATTAAAATTGGGTTTTGCTCTGAGTTGTCAGTCAAGAGTCAGCACAGAGTGTTCTGTTGTCATGCACCAGCCACCCCTAAATCCTTCCTGCAGCCGTGCTGCCCATCCTGACTCCAGGCTTGGAATTATACTTGGCTGTCTTGGAAATGGTCAGTGAGGCAAGCAAGCTGCTCCAGAGCTGAGACACAAGTTTCTCCAGGGAACTTACCCTGAGATCTGAATGGTATTCTTTATGGGATTGCCCATAGGAGCGACTCATGCCATTTCAAATAACAGCTTAATACATCCTGTTCCCTTTACTGAGGTTTTGTAACCCAGAGCATCAGGGATGATGGCCATTTCTGGTGACAGCTAGACACCTGCACTGAATTCTCAATTCACTTCAACTTAGATCACTTGCCCAGAAAGAGTGTATTAACTTCCAGTTTCTAGTTAACTTTGGTATTGCTCAGGGAGTTAGCTAAAGGTATAAGCACAGATCCTATTTCCACATGGAACAGTTATTTTCAGGATTAAAAAAATTCAGAGGGATTGTTCAGAGGATCAAAGGTATAAAACTTGGTTGGTCAATTAAAATAAATAAGTAAATAAAGGTTTTCTTAATCACTTTGGGGAAAAAGAAGGGTTCTTGCTGGCAATTGTATCATGGTACTATATTACCGCATAATTTATTTTGTGTACATAATTGACTGTTACTTGGGAAGTAAGAAAGCCATGTG
Source organism: Marmota flaviventris (assembly GCF_047511675.1). NCBI lineage: Eukaryota > Metazoa > Chordata > Mammalia > Rodentia > Sciuridae > Marmota > Marmota flaviventris. The sequence continues at coordinate 58,381,404 of NC_092503.1, forward strand.
GAAATATTAAAAAGAAGTCAAGTGAGAGATCAGCTGGGAGAAATTAAATCCATCATTGTGTAAATATAATAAAGGGAAGGGAACCTGGCATTTATTGAGGCGTTTATATGCAAATGAAGTTAGCTGCCAGGAGGGAAGTTCTCTGCACCCTGAAGTGACTTGGGGAATTTTGAAGAATTGGCAGAGCTTCATTTGGCTATGAAAAAGTGGTTGGGAATAAGGTAAGAAGTTGGGAAGGGTTTTGGACACAGGGAAGATTGGCAAGGTTGCAGAGATGCAAATGTACATACTCTAATGGGAAATGAGCAGCATATTCTTAGTGAAGGTGCCTGTAGGATGCAGATGGCAATGAAATGTGAAGTAGGTTTAGATGTTCAGCTCTGACTGGCTAGAAAGGCACAGGCTTTGAATACTTAATTAAGTAATAATTAAGCCTAAATTGGTTTACTCGTGTCCTGGGTCAGGAGATGGACTAATATTTCTTATGTATATTATTTAATTTAATTCTTACAATAATCCAGTGAGTTAGATTTATGTCTTCTTTCAGCCTCTCTGATTCTGTGACGAACTAACAGGTTAGCTTGCAAATAGGGTAATGTCTCAAGTTATCAGAGTTCTTAACTAAACATCTACCAAGTGGTAACAACTTTAAAAGGCCTCAGAAGTCAACCATTAGGTGATAAGGGCCTGTACTAGAGCTGTGTGAAAGGAAGAAATAGAAAGAAATAAATAGAAAGGAAGAAACAAGATTAAGATGAAATATTTTGGGATGTAGTGTAGAACAGAAAGTATAAAATATCAAGAGACTAAAATTCTGACCTTGAGCCAATGAAAGCAGTGATTAACAAAGCGAGTAACAACTAGAAGAAATTCTTGGAAGAACAGGTGGATGATTGTTTTGTGCATTTTAGAATTTTACATCTCTGAAGTTAAAAGTTGGATATTTAAAAATTCTTTGCTTAGGATCTAGCAGAGAAAGCCTGCATAAAATACATCAACTAGATCTCTGCTCTTCTTATCTCCTCTTGACTCTGGGTCAGTAGAGCTGGTGAGAGGATGTAGCACTTATCTGGTTACTGTTAGCGTGTGTGTGTGTGTGTGTGTGTGTGTGTGTGTGTGTGTGAGAGAGAGAGAGAGAGAGAGAGAGAGAGAGAGAGAGAGAGAGAGAGGTTGCAGAGAGGAAGGGGAGAGAGTGGCTGGACCAATGGTCCTGATACTTTTGAGGCCATGCCAGATATTTTCCAGCCAGTTGAAGGCTGTGTCTGTCTCCCAAGGAAAAAGCTTGGTTCCTAAGCACTGATAATGTGTTAGTAGAAATACATCCAGCACCAAAGATATGCTGAATGAGTGCTTTCATTCTTATTATTTTCATGGGTGAACTTTTTAATAGTAAAAGTACAGAATATCATCTAGAACTGCTCCTGCAATATACCTGTGATGACAAAGGTTTAAATATTTTCTGTCTTTGTGGCCTATATACATAGGCAATAAAATATTTTCCAAGAAACAACAAATGACAAATGAAAAGAAAGGCAAACAAACTCCATCTGTGTGAATATGATCATTTCCCAGGCCCTTGTCTTAATCAATTGTCAGTACAGAAAGTCATATCAGATTGTATTTTAAATATAAAATATTCTGCCAGAGAGTTCAAATTGATGGAATCTGAGGGCCACAGTTGCAAAATACAGTGTATTGTATTCCCTAAGGGAAAAGAAAATCACTCAGTATTTTTTTATTTCTGAATCAGTTGCCGATGCTTATTGAACTTTGTCTCCTGCCACACATTCCCTTAGTGAGTGGCAAATTGTGCAATAACAAGATTATGTTGCTGTCTTCCCCAGGAATTCCGTGGAGGCAACACTTTATGCATCTCTGACTGGAGCCCAGGTGATGAGGGAATGCAATGCTATCATTTAGTGGTAAAATGATTTTAATCATTAAAACAGATGAGATTGTCTTTATTACATCATTTTAAAAGCTGTAGGTTAGTCAGCCATAAATGAACTCTGAAGCTTGAATCGGGTTTTCTTCCTTCTTGTTTTTTGTGTGTATCATTTTTAATATCTCTTGTGTCTGTGGATACCAGGTTCTCAGGTGAGTGCTGAGCATGTCACTGAGAGCCCAGTGGAGTTAAGTGTGCAGAGTCGGTCTGGACATATGCTGTAATGGATTTGACCTCAAACATTCTACAAAAAGAAATTGCAGATAACCATCTGAACTGACTTCTGAAGCTTGTAGTTCTGACACATCTTGAGATACCAAGAGAAAAGGGAGACCAAACAGATTGGAGAGAACAACTCAGTGAGAGTGGAGTGAAGATGTGTCTGATTTTAAAAGTAAACAAAGTTACATAAACCAATGGTTTGCTCTCTAGCGGTTTTTCTATACACTTCTCCTTGATTCCCACAAAATGTCCTTGAAATAAGTAATTCGCAATATGTTATGCTTTTCCTGATCACACTGGCCTCTTTTAAAATGAACATTTGATCATTATGTAAACAAACATGTCAAATAGTAGATCACTGAAACCTTAGATCCTAAACTGGTGTTGTACTGTAGAGGTGATCTGCTTTACCAAGGCAAAAATATTCCAAACAGTTTAGGTTAAGCCTTGAGAGATTCCTGTGATGGGCACTTCAATTATTTATGATTGATTTTGCTATAGTGCTAAAGACAAAATGTTTAAACTGCTCAATATTATCTAAAATTGCAGGTATTATGAAATATTATATTGAGCATTACTTTTTATTTTAATTAATTAATTTTGGTACCAGGGATTGAACCCAGGGCGGGCACAACCATTTCGCCAAATCCCAACCCCCTTTTTTTCCAATTAAAAAATTTATTTGTTTTAATTAGTTAGACATGACAGTAGAATGCATTTTGATATATTATACATAGATAGGATATAATTTCTCATTTTTCTGAGTGTATATGTTATAGAATAAGATTGGTCATACAGTCACATATATACATAAAGTAATACTGTCTGTTTCATTCTACTATCCTTCCTATCCCCACATCCCCTCTTCTCCCTTCCCTTCATTTCCCTCTATCTAATCTAAGGTAACACTATTCTTCTCTCATACCCCACCCCCCGCCTTATTGTGAATTAGCATCCACATATTAAAGAAAAGATTCAGCCTTTGGTTTTTTGTGATCGGCTTATTTCGCTTAGCCCGATATTCTACAGCTCCATCCCTTTACTGGCAAATGCCATAATTTCATTCTTCTTTAAATCTGAGTAATATTCCCCCAATCCTTTTTATATTTTATTTTGAGTCAGGATCTCACTGAGTTGCTTAGGACCTTGCTAAGTTGCTGAGGCTGGCTTTGAACTCAAAATCCTTCTGCATCAGCCTCCGAAGAGGCTGGGATCACATGTGTGCACCACAATGCCAGGCTACATTGTGTTTTATAACCAATGGCTAGTATTTTTTATACAACTAGCTGGGCTGGAGGCTGAGCATGTGATAAGGAAACAGCTCTGAACTCAGTGGCCTGCATTGAGTTCATATCTGTAATCTTTATCTTGTTATCCAGGCCTATAAACAACATGTTCTAATCAGATAGGCCATAGGAATTTTATGTGCATACTTTCACACATATGAATGTAAACACAAACAAGACCTCCCTGTTTGGAAAATTATTCAAATGGTTTTAGAAAAGTGACTACAGAAATTATATAAATTATATGATTTTTGGATTTGGCTATAGTGTGTGTGTGTATATATATATATATCAAGATTGGTATATATATGGCAAGATTGCTAATAAAGGAGGAAAAAATAACACTGTATATACGCACACACAAAATAGCCAAATCCAAAATCATATATATATATATATATATATATATATATATATATATATATATATATATATAAATACTAAGGAATGATGGGAATAACAGAGCAAAAGTCCACTTGCCATAGAAGACAGTTTTTGGCCAGACAAGGTGGAGATATATTAATAACATAGATTAAATTTGAGGTGACAATGAATTTTGACTTTTATCTTCCTTTTAGAATTTTTTCTCTAGTAGTGGAATGTCTGGGTTTCCACAGGAAACATTTTTGAAAATGCTTCTACCTAGTTGCAGCAGTAGTGTCAGATGATACACCAGTGATTATAGTTGCTATGCTGAACAGTTATTTCTAAACAATGCTTGCAAAATACTCTACTGTGTAATTTGTTGGTATAGTTACAAACCTACTGATGGCACCCTTTAGAAAAATGTTTCTTTACAATTAACTCCCACGGTGAAGATGGAGCAAAATGATTTCCAAGTTGTCTTGTGTTGTACTTCTTTTTTCTGCTTCTTGAGGTTTTCCCTCCTGTTGTTTAGAGTCTGAGATCAGCGCAAATATAAGATCATGCCAGAAGTGTGATGACTGTCATGAGGCACAGTTGTATGTATCCTGAATGTCAAGCCCTAAGTCACCAGATTTGCATTTTAGTTCATAAATGGTCAGAGCCAAAATGCTGAGTGTACTATGGTGGGCCTGAATTTTCGGTTGCTAAAATAAACAGATAAGCTGGAAAAAAGGGATAAGATAACCTGGAATAAAGGGAATGTTTTATATAATTGCCAACAAAAATATTCAATGTTGTAAAACAGCAATGTGAAGGCACACATATTTACAACTAATATCGTTTGGATAAGTTGTGTGTGTGTGTGTGTTTCTTGGTCTGCTTTGGTGACTCAGGGGCAAAGAACCAACAGTATGTATAGAAACATCTCAAACTGATGGTTTATGATTGTGTTTGGTTTTTTTTTTTTGCCTGTCTGAGAATGAAGCAACTCAGCTCCAATCATTATAGTTTTGCTGGGTTTTAAAAGTGGTTTCCCTTGTTTTATGGAATACACCAAGCTGAGCGCAGCAGCATGAGTGACTCTATGTCTGTGGGGTGGGAAGTTGAAGCCGTTGAACATTCTGAATTTGCCCAGAGTGTCTAGTGGCAGAACCCCTTGTGCTAAGTGTGTGTGTGCTGTTCCACTGAGAAAATGCAATGTTCGATAGCTCTCTGCATTTCTCATTTCATACCTATGGAGAAGAGGCTCAGTGGCTGCCTATTGAGTTTCATTGTGAAGCACATACAGATAGTCTTGTTCAAGGTTCTTTAAAAGGCACAGAGGAAGAAAATTATGTTTCTGCTTATTTTTTCCTATTTTATATGCATTTTTTCCTTAAAAATGTATATTTTGTACAATTAGTCCAATGTGATTTTGTACTTTTAATGCAGGTAGAACACATGAAAATTTTCACAGAGGAAATGTACCTGAAGACTCCTCTACGCCACTCAAGCAGTATATATAAATTAACTTGTCATAGTCTTTCTAGTGTCTTCTGAATAAGTGCTGAGTTTGGTTCATATTTGAGCCAATAATAAGAATATCAGGCAGTCACAGAGTTGCACTTGCATATTATGTGTGTGTATGTGTGTGTGTGTGTGTGTGTGTGTGTTTCTAAACACTTCTAAGAGTCTTTTAATTTACTCTTTTGAAGGCATTGTCATTGAAAGTCTTAGTCTGTGAAATCTCAAATTAAGGGACTAGCAGAAAGATAACTCTACAAACAACATTTTTAAATCCTTCAAAACATTAGGAAATGTCTTTGGAATAATTAGCTTACATTTCATAGCACATTTGTTAAAATGGTTAACCACTAAATGGAGAAACGTGCAGATTACTTCATAAGTGGTTTTTGGCAAATGATTTTGCTTCCTCACAATTATACTTTTGTCATTGTATAGAACAGGACATATTTTACAATATGGTTTTAGCAACTAAGAAAGAAGGAATCTCTTTAATCATTAAGTGAAAGGATGTCTTCTGTTGGAAGCAGAGAAATTATATGCAACTTTTCTTCTTTTATGTGGTCTCTCTCTCTCTCTCTCTCTCTCTTTCTTTTTGTACTAGGGATTAAACTCAGGGCACTATACCACTGAGACTTCCTCAGCCTTTTTTTTTGTTTTTTTTATTTTGAGTCAGGGTCTCACTAAGTTGCTGAGGTTGGCCTCAAACTTGTGATTGTCCTGCCTGAGCCTCCCAAGTCACTGGGATTACAGGCATGTGCCATTGCACCCAGTGACATTAACTTTCTTGCAAGAAAAATGTAATTGTGTATCACATTACAGAGTATTTAAGTGGAGTTACTTGTGAATGCAAATTATGAATATTACATGAACTACAACTGACTAATCTAAGAATAGAAAGGGAAAAGGGAATGTACAAACAATGTAGAAGTGGGGTACAGCTTTAAATGGAGAACCCATTGTAGTAATGCAAAGCAACTTATACTGAGTCCATGTCCTTTCTGAAAATAACATTCAATTTCATATGTAATTGCTAAAAATTAAAAAAAGATATTATGTTTTGTCCCCTCATTTCAGAGGATAGTCCAAAATAAAAGATGGATGAGAATGAGATTTTTTTTGTATAGAAGAAATTTGACTTGAAAAAAATCTGTGCTTATAAGTACAGTTGAAATTTGAGTACCTTCATACAGAAGTTTCTAGAAGCCAGTTGCAGACATTTTAACCACACCAATCACCATTTACAAAGTGAATCATAATATGCTAATAGATTATTTATAAGTCAAGATTTACTAATAAAGAAGGAAATAACATTTTGATAATTGATGTTGATCATTGGATATATGTCCCTACCAACTTTGAATTACATTTGCTTTAAAAATAAGCAAGAGTAGTAAATTAAAAAATTTACATGGATAAATTAAAAAAAAGAATGCAGATGCCTGGATAGGAATGAACAGTATGAAAACAAATAAACAAAAAAGGCACAGCTTATCACAAATAAATGTTAAGATGTATGTATCTGACTCTTTTTAGATTTTCCTGATTATTAAGTCAAATAATTAAGCAGATTTGTGAATGTAAGCATAAATTACATTCATCATTGTGGTACTTTTGTGAGAGAAAAAATGCTGTTATGTTCCTAGGTTATGTTAAGAGCAGATGTAAAAGGAATAAGCCAGAAAAATATCTTTTCTAGATTAGTCAGAAAATTCTTAGGATATTGTGCTCCATCTTGTTTCTTGTGCTTTTAAAGTTATGTAGATAAAGCAGTAAGTTAAAAAGAGAATTTCAAAGAGGCTTAAGGTTGGAAAAAGGTCAAGTGAACTGAAATTGTAAGGTGATATAAAGGTTTTATGTGGTAAATGCATGATAATTTTTTTTCTCTTATCCATAAACCAAACTTACTCATGAGTTCATAGAACATTTATGAAAGTCTAATGTACTGGTACTTTGCCAGGCATTGTGCAGGGTCCAAAAAAATTCTCAGCTGTTCCTGTCCTAGAAGGAGTTTGCAATCTTGTCAAGGAAGACCAATATAGCAAGCATTAAATAATTAAACATAAAAAGCATGTGTTATTTATTATAAAAGCAATAGGCTTTAAGAGAAAGGTATATTAGAGTGATTTGTTAGAGACAGCTTCTTGGAGACTGGCTTATATGGGGTTTCAAGATGAAGAAGATTTGGAAAGACAGTTGAGAATAGAGCTTTTTGGAGAGAGATGCAAAGTGGAAAAAGAATGTGTGTGGCAAGGGGACAAGAGCATGGTAAAATGTTTGCGTTGATTGCAACCTGATATAAACACAGCTCTTAATTCTGATGTTTCATATTTGTTTCTTTGGGAATTAATGTATTGTGCAGTCAACCAATATGTTTACCAATGCTGAATTTTTAAATGAAAAAAAAAATGCTGGCCTTAATATATTAGAATTGAAGATGACTTAAATATGTGTTATTTTCTTATTTTACATATGAGATTTAGAGAAATTAATTTAACTGATGAAGGAGATCCACCTTGTTAGTCCTAGGGTAGGGACTAAAAGTCAGATCTCCTGGGTCTAGGCTAGTATTCATATGGTTAGAAACTGCTGGGATTCCTTCAATGAAGTGAAAAGACAACTTTGATTCTGTTTTTAAAGACTCCTTGGGTAGTTTCTAAGAAAAGTGATGAAATTTGCAAGCAATTGCTTGCTGACTGAGGGTGTTTATGAACTTAATCCACTGAGATTATTCAGGGTGAAAGTTCCTTCTGTTGTTAGTAAAACTCTTAATCAAGCATTCTGGAGGTTGTCATCAGAGCAAAGAAAAACGAATTTTAGATTTTTTTTTTTATTGATACACATTGACTTTTTAACCCTACTGATTGACAAAGTCATTGAAGGTATATTCTTTCTTGCATGGCTCTGGCCCTGGCTGTGTTCCATAATCATGTCAAAGGTGCTTTACATTCTGCTGCAGCTGCCATTTTTCACTAGCTGGCAATGTGCTTGCCTGTCCATTAATGTTTTAGAAAATGATTAATCAGCTCTCCCATCCCATACTGAAAAAGGGGGAGTTTCAAATTGTTCATAAATGCACAGGGAAAACATTATGAACAGGAGGGCTGAGTGACCTCTTTTGCTCCAGTATCCCCATTTTCACATCTACTTCCACCTGAAACAGAATCAATTTTTCTTGTGATAATGTATATGAGAAAATGCAAAATTAAATGTCACTTATCAATGTGTGTACTTACAATTTAATGTTATTTTTTGCAATTCAAATTAAGACCAAGAGATACAATGGACTACCTTTTTAAGTTTTTGAGTGGATTCAGTTTTTAAAAATTTATGTTAATAATGTCAAATGCTATTCTAAGATTCACTCCCTCTGAGTCTGCCCATCTGTTATGTGACAAGAATGACCTTCCTTGTTTCTTCTTCATTGGTAGAATTTTTTTCCTCAGTTGAATTAAAGAAAAAAGAAGGAAGAAAGAAAGAGGAAATAAAAAAAAACTTTCTTTCATTTTAAATGGTTAACAGACAACTTTAGTTGTATATATACAGGGGAGAAAATTGTTCTTTTTACAACATACTTCATATCCTTAATTAGTATTATAGGTTACTTTAGGGCATTGATATGTATATTGCATGAAAAGGGTAGAAAATAAAAGGTAAAATTATAAAAATATGGTCACAAATTGATTTCAGAAATTATTTAAAAATATTTTATACTTTAAGGGAATTTTTAATTATGCTAAGTAGTTTAAAATCTTTACTACTGAACAATTGAAGAATTGCTATTTTTTAATTAAATGCACTTCAGTTGATAAAAGCACTTTGTTGATTATATTCTTTATAGATACAATAGTAGTCACCATTTGATTCTGTAATAAATCCCATGAAATGGATGAGTTGGGTCATGTAAAAATTACTGGTGAAATGACAATATTTTATTTTTGAATTGATTTTTTTGGTATTATTTTTATTCACATTTTAGTTTCTTTAGAAAGAGAGTGATATAGAATAGATAAATTTTCAGGCCAAGTATTTGGGTTTTTCTATGATATTTTCTTTAGTTTTCTGGGAAACATTGTAAATTTCCATTACCTCAAGTTTCCTATCTGTAAACTAAGAGGAGAAAGATATAAATACATAAATACATAAAAATACACATGTAAAAGATTTTGAAATGTAAGATATAAGACTATGTATGCACTGTCAGTATATGTGTCTGAATTAATTTTAGAACATTTTTCTAATCATTCAATTTTCAGAATTTTTTTCTTTCATTCCTTTTTTTTACACTCTGAAGTGCCTCTTCTCAATGTCCATATTTTCTTTCTTTTATTTCCTGCAACCACTTTGTGTCCTGCCTTTGGCATTTCTTTTGCCATTGGAAGCTATGAAGATTCCCTCTCTATGAATGTTCTACAGCCTCTGTGATCTTTGCCCTCTTCATTGACTTAGATAGTCACCAGCATCCTTAAGGATAGCTTTTAATCTCTTTGAATGACAGTGGTGTGTCTGGACTTAAAATTTTGTCTTTAGATTATCATATAATACCATACATTTGAACTTCTTTTGTGAGTATGCATCAGGTCTAACTGTGATATGTGGGTGCAGTTGGGGAAGGGGAGTGTGCTTTACGTAAATGTGAACATTTACATGGGACATTATGGGTTTGGTAAAATGCATTTTGGAGTTCAAAGAACCAAACTGATTCTATTTATTTAAGTAACATTGTGAAATTATGATGCTCTTGAAAAATCTAGAAAGCAGAGTCAGGTCTAGAGAGTCTGGCTCTTTTGAAACCCTATGAACAACAGGCACAGTGACTTTGCATATGATGCCTTATCTTTGATCTATTCTGTAAAGGAATTCAAGATGTCTGACCCATCTGGGAGAGGCACTGAAGAGACACAGGGAAATTAAAATAGAGATTTATTCTCAAGGCAGCTCTTACTGAACTTGTGGCTGCCCTGACTAAGCCTAATATTTTTATTTGTGAAGAGCTGCTACAGATAATTCTTTCACATGTTCTTCTATTTGCTTATTAATTTGAAAATATCTATTGAGGACCTATGATAAATAAGTTACTGCTCAAGGTGCTAAGGATATAGCTATGAAAAGGGAGGCTTATAGTATAGAATCACGTAGGAGATTATTTCTGATTTTTTTTTTTTTTTTAGGGAAATTGTATTTCACATCCATGGGAACTTTGCAACTCTATTGTGACAAACAATTTCTGGCAGTGGATTAAAAAAAAAAAAGGAACTGTTTTCTTGAATTTCTTGATGCATTTAGAATCCACAATAAAATTGCATTTAAATGATTTTTGAAATCTTCCTCTGTGAATTTTTAAATTTGTATACTTACAATTTTCACTATGTAACATTTAAGAGCTACAAAAATACGTAGCATTTTTATACATTATTAGAAAAGCACAATAATAAATAACTATGAACACATGCATTGGGGCTGATCACGAGTGGATGCATACTTTACTGTCTGCTCCAGTTGTTTCTGGCTGTTTCTGTTCTATTTGACTTGGGATTTATGTCCTACTAGTTTGCTAAATACTTTGGATAACTCCAACATCACCACTCAACTCTTGAGCAAGGGCATCATCCGGTACCATTAGATATATCTTTTGCTCTTTCCCTATGCAGATTCCCTTACCTAGAGGTAAATACTGTCCTGAGTTTATGTATATGTAATTTCTTTGCTTTTTAAAAAATGTTTTGCAACATAGGTTGTATCATCCGTAAAGCAAAGGGAAAACCATGTCTCTGAATGTCTCTCTGTTCCCCCAAAGCTCTCCAAGTTAAGGGAACAATGAGAACAGCTCAGATACATACTATCTTGCAGAACACTGGCTCTCTCTTACGCACACTGGGAACTAGGGCAAATTAGTGTTATCTGTAGAAGCTAATTTCTTGTACATATGCTGGGACAGTTATTACTTGGCATACTGGTCACACAAGCTAACTAAGCAAGCTAATTGTGATGATGTCACTGCTTGTGCAGCATAAGATATAAAAGTCCTCTTTGAGTGGAGATGGGTGCACAATTGGAGTGGAGATGGGTGGCAATTGAGGCCACCGTGGAAAAGAGATATGTGTCAGTTTTCTAGCTGGCTGCCACTGGACAAAACAGCATGAAGGAGAGGAGGCACTACTTGGCAAAGCACCATAAGCGTCATGAGGGTTGGAGGTGCTGTCAGCCTGTACCACTGAACTCTTGGAGCAGTATGTAATATTTTGTAAGCTTTCCTCAATTAACCTTATGGACACCTGGCCTCTCTATAACTTACCCCACTGCTCTGAGACAACTGGGCTGTTGACAAAACAATTATATAGATCTCCAAACAAGGAATTTAGTTTTATTGTTTTGAGTTTATAAAAATTGTAAGTCTTGTATATATCTTAAGCTGCTTGCCATTTTCACACCGTATCCTGAGATTCTCTGGTATTACTTGGTAGAGTAGTTCGTTCTTTCTCACTGTGCTCGGCAATGACACTTCTGCCATAAATCACATTTCCCTACACCTAAGAGTCTGTTTCCGAGCTTTTTATTCTAATCCACTAGGTCAAAATTTCTTTGAAATCCTCTGCTTTAGATTATCATAATTGGCCTTAAATAAGTGTTGGAATCCAGTAGGGTAAGACTCCTATTTTGTGCTTATTTTCTCAAGAATATCTTTGTATTTTTTTGAGCTTTTGTTATTCCGTAAAATTTTCAGGATCAGTTTCTCAAGTTACTTGAAATCAAAATTGGAATTTAAGTAAAATTTAACTCAATCCAAAAATGATTTTGGAGAAAGTTTATGCTTTATAAAGTTTAGCCCTCTTTGTATCAGTCGGTATCCAATCAGAAAAACAACCACCAGAAGATATTTACTAAGAAATTTATTGCAAAGAATTGGCTTACAGGGTTATGGGGCTGGAGAGGCAAGACCAAATCACAGGGCAGGTTATCAGGAAGGGCAGCTGGTTCTCTTGAGACAGGCTGAAGACATTCTACATATGGAATTTCTTTTTCAGAAAAGTCTCAGTTTTACTCCAAAGGCTTTTGAACTGATTTAATCAGGCCTACCAAATCATGTAAGATAATGAATCTCCCTTACTTAAAGTCAATTTATTATGGACTTTCAAAATTTCTTCATAGAAGTACTTACGTTGTTATGTTTTATTAAATAACAGTACTGTAGACTAGATCATAAAACTCACCATCATGCTGGTCACTGACATGGCTTCTCCATTTATTTATATTTCCATAGTTAATGCTTTTTCTTTTCTTTTAAATTTTTTTTTTGGTTGTAGATGGATGCAATACCTTTGTTTTATTTATTGATTTTTATGTGGTGCTGAGGATTGAACCCAGTGCCTCACACGTGCTAGGCAAGCACTCTACCACTGAGCTACAATCCCAGCCCAGTTAATGCCTTTTCTTAGACTAATTTTCTCTATAAAGGTCTGTTTTTAAATTTGTATTTTCTAGTAGTAACATTTTTTGGTGCAGGAAAATGCAATCAACTTTTCTATTTGGATATCATTTTCAAAACTTACATATTTTTGAGAATTTTTCTGAAGATTCTTTTGGGTATTTAAGCATATATTTATAGCAATTGTAAGAATAACAATTTTCTGTTTTCTTCTTCATTGCTTATATATATTTTTTAAAATTACCAAATTACATTTGCTAAAATTTATTCTTTGTGGTAGACAGTTCTATGACTCTTGACAAATGTATGAAGTCATCTGTTTATTACTACAATAAAAATAAGGAAATGTTTCCTCACATTCCAAAATGTCTCTGTGCCACACATCTGTACCAATTCTTTGCTTCTTCCACAAATCTTGGAAATCACTGATCTGTTTTCATCTCCAAGTTCTACCTTGTTTAGAATGTTACACAAAAGAATCTCAATCTATATGACTAGGAGTTATTGCTTGTCTTACTGAAATGCCTATGAATGTTTATTTTACTTTATTTTTCATTTTATCTTTTTAGTTATACATAATAGTAGAGTATATTTTGACATATTTATACAAACATGGAATACATCTTATTCTAATTAGGATCCCAGTCTTGTGGTTGTGCATGTTGTAGAGATTCACTGTGTTGTGTTCATATATGTACAGAGGATTTTCAGATTTATTCCACTTTCTTATTCCCATCCCTCTTGCATTCCCTTTATTTCTCTTTGAACTTCTATTGTATCATCCCCCACATGTTGTGTGTTAGCATCCACATATCAGAGAGGATATTCAACCTTTGATTTTTTGGGATTGGCTTATTTCACTTAGCACAATAATCTTCAGATTCACCCATTTACCAGTAAAAGTCATTCTTTTTTTATGGCTCAGTAATATTTCATTGTACATATATATACCACATTTTCTTTATCGAGTCCTATGTTGAAGGGCACCTAGGTTCGTTCCATAGGTTAGCCATTGTGAACTGAATTGCTGTAAACATTGAGGTGGCCACTTCACTATAGCATGCTGATTTAAAGTTCTTTGGGCATACACTGAGGAGTGGAATAACCTGGTCAAATGGTGGTTCCATTCCAAGTTTTCTGAGGAATCTCCATAATGCTTTCCAGAGTGATTGCACCAATTTTCATTTCCCACCAGCAACATATGAGTGTACCCTTTTTCCAACATCCTCACCAATATTTATTGTTACTTGTATTCTTAACAATTGCCATTCTGACTAGAGTGAGATGAAATCTCAGTGTAGTTTTAATTTGCATTTATCTAATTGCTGGAGATGTTGAACCTTTTTTCATATATTTATTGACCATTCATATTTCTTCTTCTGTGAAGTGCTTGTTTAGTTCTTTTCACATTTATTGATTGGATTGTTGGATTTTTTTTGGTGTTAAATTTTTTGAGTTCTTTATATATCCTGGAGATTAATGCTCTATCTGAGGTGCAAGTGGCAAAGATTTTCTCCTATTCTGCAGGCTCTTTCTTCATGCTCTTGATTATTTCCTTTGCTGTGAAGAAGCCTTTTAATTTGATACCATTTCATTTATTGATTCTTGATTTTATTTCTTGTGCTTTAGGTGTCTTGTTGAGGAAGTGAGTTCCTAAACTGACATGATAGAGTGTTGGCCTATATTTTCTTCTAGTAGATCTAGGATTTCTGGTCTAATGCCTAGGTCTTTGATTCACTTTGGGTTTTGTGCAGGGTGAGAGATAGGAGTTAAATTTAATTCTGCTACATACAGATTTCCAGTTTTCCCAGCACCATTTGTTGAAGAGGCTATCTTTTCTCCAAAGTATGTTTATGCTAACTTTGTCTAGTATGAGATAACTGTATTTATGTGGGTTTTTCTCTGTCTCTTCTATTCTGTTCCATTGGTCTTCATGTCTGTTTTTGTGCCAATATCATGCTATTTTTGTTACTATAGCTCTGTAGTATAATTTAAGGTCTGATATTCTGATGCCGCCTGTTTCACTTTTCTCCCTAAGGATTGCTTTGGCTATTCTGGGCCTCTTATTTTTCCAAATGAATTTTATGAAAGCTTTTTCTATTTCTGTAAAGAAAGTCATTGGAATTTTAATAGGAATTGCATTAAATCTATATAGTGCTTTAGGTGCTATGGCTATATTGACAATATTTATTCTGCTTATCCAAGAATGTGGGATATCTTTCTATCTTCTAAGGTTTTCTTCAATTTCTTTTGTGTGTGTGTGTGTGTGTGTGTGTGTGTGTGTCCTGTAGGTTTTATTGTAGAGGTCTTTCACTTTTTTTATTAGATTGATTCTCAAATTTTTTTTTTGAGGCTCTTGTGAATGGGGTAGTTTGCCTAATTTCTCTTTCAGCTGATTCATCATTGGTATATAGGAATGTAGGAATGCAATTGATTTATGGGTGCTAATTTTATATCCTGCTACTTTGCTGAGTTCTAGAAGTTGTCTGGTGGAGTTTTTTGGGTTTTCTAAATATAGAATCATGTCGTTGGCAAAAAGAGATAGTTTGAGGCACTTCTTTTCCTATTTGTATCCCTTTAATTTGTTTCATCTTTCTGATTACTCTGGCTAGAGTTTCAAGGACTATGTTGAGTAGATGTAGTGTGAAATTTGTTTAATTTTCTATGTCCTCCTTGTTCAATTTGGTAGGTCATATATTTCTACAAATTTGTCGATATCTTCAAGATTTTCTAGTTTATTGGAGTATAAGTTTTCAAAATAGTTTCTGATTATCATCTGTATTTCATCAGTGTCTGGGGTGATATTTCCTTTTTAATCATGTATTTTAAAAATTTGAGTTTTTCCCCCTCTTTCTCTTGGTTAGTGTGGCTGTTTATTAATTTTATTTATTTTTTCAAAGAACCAATTTTTGTTCCGTTGATTTTTTGAAAAAAATTTTGTTTCAATTTTGTTGATTTAGGCTCTAATTTAAATTATTTCCTATCTTCTGCTTTGGTTTGATTTGTTCTTTTTTTTTTCTAGGCCAGGTTGGATGGTGTTGTCTGTTTCACTCACAGCAAGGGGTCGCTGTAGAGTTTCGTGAGAAGAGTTCCCAGAAGTGGGGTTTGAGTTTAGCTTGACCCCCCCCCCCACCATGCTTTGATGAATGATGATGGATCTGAAGCATTTAAATCATCACACCTCTAGAACCCAGTTGCTTCCCATCTGCTCTAGAAGTCTGTATTCCATCAGTCTCCCCTGGGTTCCACTCCTGACAAAGGAGCCAATCCTTTGCTTCCTCCCTCACCCATGGATCCTATATTTCTCAGCTTCCTGGGCTCAGTCCTAAAATGCACACTCAATTCTCTTCTGCCATACCTGGTCTTCCAGCTGGTCTTATGAATTCCCAGAGTCAAAGGGTGAGTGGCACCTGGAATCTCTCAGTTCTAAATGTCCCAAATTCCCCTGAGTACAACACTCTCCATGCCTGAATTTCACCTGGTTTTCTAGTCACACTATGGTTCTAGTGGTGGGCCTCGGCCAGATCAGGTTTTTCTCACCCAGCTGGAATTACCCAGGTTTGGGCACCTGGGTTTGAATTCATACCTGCCGGCCTCCATAGTGCAGTGGGAAATGATGGCGGCTGTCTTGGCGTTCTTTGGTGTACTAGGAGACAAGCAGTGTGTTTCCCACATGAGAATATAGTATAGCTAACCCACTGGATCAGTTCCACAGTGTTCTTGATCACTGATTTCTCCGTTTCAAGATATGCCATGGTGCTACCTGAAATGTGAGTTTTCTTAGTCCCCCTCTTGATTTTCCTTTGGTAGATCTGCATGGCATCCACTGGGGCTGCGATGGCTTTTTACTTTCTTTCTGTTTTAATTCCACCCCAACTTCCGAGTCTCTAGGCTGTTCTGAGAGTATGGTATGAAATTCTTGTTAGATGCCTCTTTTCACCCACCTCCATGAGAGGCTCTTTGTCTGGGTTTCCTGGTCTCATGGAGCAGCTTGGAAATCAACCTCCTCTACTCCACCATGTTGACCTCCTCCAGGTTCTGTTTTCTTTTTGTAAATAGATAATTATTTAATTGTTCCAGGAGTATATGTGTGTCAGTATGTGTGTGGGGGTGTTTGAGACAAAATGACAAACATGCTTGTTTCTACTACTCAATGGGAATTTGACTGTTTTTAGGACAGGAGTAAAAGAATAATATCTGACCATTTTAAAATCTCACATAGGAAATTAACAGCTTAAAAATATTGAATACAAATACCCCAATTACAAGGCCATATATGCACACTGTCTCTGAGACAACCTGGCTACTGGTAGGGATTCAAATAGAGAGAAAGTATTATTTTATATGGTAGAAGCAAAATTTTCTTTGTTTTATCACCTTCCAATAATACTGCATTTTAAGGTATCTAATTATTGCAACAAAATTTCTAAATATTTCTAAATATAAACAGCAGTTTGCGTAATTTGGTCAGATGAACCATTGGGTTTCTGAGCAAGTGTGACATCACCAGTGGCACAGTACCATTTTTTCCCCCCAGAGGGAATTGGGTGAGGAAACTGTATGGACTGATGGCTCAACTCTATAAATCAGATGTTATCAATTCCCTGAAGTCTATGCCAGTAAGCAAAACTTCTCTTCCCACATGTTTAGGAATAATAAAATATTTGCATCTAGACATGGTGTCATAGAGTAAAGGGAACTAGTAGTGATTAGTTTTCTAAAGGCTAACACAGAATACCGTATTTTACATACATCTAATTCAATCTACCTTAATATAAATCTAGTGTGGTATTAGAGTTCTGTTTCCATAGGAAAGAGTTTCAGAAATGGAGCCCACTCACAGCCATACACCTACAAAATGGAGGAGCTAGGTATCAAACACAGTTATGCCCCAAAGCCCAAGTGTGAAATCCAGGAATGGTTCTACTCTGTAAATCTTCAAATCCCTTTTTTATAACTACACTCTCATTGTTGGTGATAAATGACCTTTCCTTGCTTTAGAAAGCTTTTTGCTTAGTTCAAAGTCTTCAATATTGAAGTCCCTTTGGCTGATGTGGGGCAGCTGGTCTGGGTTACTTCCTCTTTATGCTGTTTCAGTCTGTTCCATTATAGTTCTTCTAGGCCATAGAGCCAAACAGCCATGGCACTGATGGGACTGAAGAGGAATAATGGGATCTTCTTAGAGGTATAAAAAGATTTTAAAAAAATCAAACAACTGAAAAATAGTTCTTGCTTACTCTCAGTAAGGAGGATTGATTATTACTTGTTCTGTTTTCAATTAATTTACCTAATTTAACCTTTAAAAATGTCACCTTCCCTTCCAACCTCAGTAATAAATATAATTTTTTCCTGATTTAATTTTAGAAACCTTCCCATTTACTTTGAGCAGCTGCTGCCCTTTTGGGTTGAGGTGAGATATGGAGGGAGATAGCTATGAAATGAAAACTTATAGAACATGCAGTGTCTTTATTTAACTCCTACTAGCACAGGTTTCTAGAGTGTGTTGATCTATTAAGTGTGTGTGAATGTCTTCCTCAGGGTTAGGGTAGAGTGGTGGGGTTGAGGGAAAATAATAAATCAGTGAAAAGTTAATAAAAACAAATACCACAGTAAGTACCCTAGTTATGGAGGATTTCCCAAACTTGAAACAAATGATTTTAGAGGCTGAATGAAATGCACCCTTCTATGCTGGATCTGCTGGTATTTGTGTCTGTGCACGATACCACCATTCAGATCTCCAACACCATCCTGCAGACCATTTCTTCTCAGATTTTCATGTGTATTCTGATCCCCTGGGATTCTTGTCAAGAGGAAATTAAATATTCATCCTGGTACATCAGGTCTAGAAGGGGGCTCCAGAGTGTGCATTTCTAATAAGCTCTCAAATGCAGCTGGTGCTGCTAATCCTCAGTTTATGTTTTGAGTGGTAAGGTGGTAGATGTTTTGATTCCTGAACAATTAACCTTGTTAACAACCTACATGGAAAACCTGGCTTGAGTTTATACATATTTTACCCATGTAAAGAGAAGCATTTAGGATAAAAAGTTTGTTATGATTGAAAGCTTACACTATCATTTTTATGTAGAAAAGATAACAAGACCTATGATTTATGGCTATTTATTAAGCACTGACCTAAGGATTTTAGGCATATTATGGTATTTGATTCTGATATTCTCTATGAAGGATCTGAATTATTATTCACATTTGTAGATAAGTCAACTAAGGTATAGAGCAGTGGTTGCTTGATTCCGTGAGACCACACAACTAATAAAGTGATAGAGGTTCCAATCAGATTTTGGTGTTTTGCCTTTAAAACCTGTGTTTTAATCACCACCCTATTACAAAATATTGGGTGATAAATTTAAAAACTTATTAAAAATGAAATTAAGAGCATAAAATTTACAGTCAGATATGGATTTGAAGGCTGAGTCCTCCATTTACTGGCTAGCCCTGAGAAAATCTTGCAGCTCCTGGCTCCTTATTAGAAAATGGAGATAATGCCTGCTCTGCTCTTGTCTCCCAACTGAGGTTGTGAAGATCAAAAGAAATCAAGTTATGATACATTATGTGACCTGTTAAACAGCATGCAGAAGTAGTTTCTTCTTCTCCCCAGTTATTGTTCATCATTTGTCAAGAATACGAGTGATGGCTTTAAAGTAATTAAATATTCATCCTGGTTTCATTTGATACTTGCAGGTAGAAGAACCTTCATGCACACAGGGAGGTTTCTATGCCTCTATCATAGCACAGAGTTAAAATGTGTATAGTTCAGGACACTCAGTCTTCTATCCAACTGGGAGCCTGTTTCCTTGTCTTCCAATCGAGAAAAATGGAGCTGGTGATTTCTAAATTCCACCCTCCTGTGGATCTAATAGCTGACTTTTTGATTTTGCCTTTCAGTTGATTTATTACTGCTGATTAGTTAGGTGTTTTGTAAGATGTGGATATGACAATGATGATGAGGAGGATTATTTTGCAACTTAGCCTCAGTGCCTTTGTTTATATATTTTTTCTCAAATTCAAGTAAAAAGCCAGGTACAATGGTGAATTCCTGTAATCCCAGGGATTTGGGAGGCACAATTTCCAACCCTGCCTCAGCAACTTGATAAGACCCTATCTCAAAATAAAAATAAAAAAGGGTAGGGGCATAGCTTAGTAGTAGTGCATCCCTGGCTTTAATCCCTAGTACCCTCACCTTCTCCACAATGTCAAATTCAAGAAAAAAAATTAATTTTCTTAGAAGTTGCAGAGTTTTCATTCTGAGTAAATTCAAAAATAGGAGAGAACTTATGGGAATGATAAAATAAGGTGCAATTTGCAGGCTGGGTGTTAAGGAGTTTACTGGTCAGTACACCATATTTTAGAGGCCTGTTTTAGGGAAATTTAACCTGTAACTAAGCTTTAGTGATATTATAAATCTCAGAGCTGAGAAGAAGCAGCAGAGACAAAGTTATGTGCTCTGCTAGTATGGAGTTAGGGGAAAACCAGGAGCAGAATAAATTCCTGAGCTCCACAGGGAGAGTGTAGAAATAAAAGTTTGCCATGATTGAGTGGAGATCCAAAAGCCAGACAAGAGCTTCAGAGGAAAATTGAATGACTCAGCAGAGACAGCATGAAGAAGGGGTATGCTACTTAGAAATAATAATGCCATTTAATCCTTTTCAATTAAGGCATCTTCATTAAGTTTAATGCTGAATTTTGGGACAGAAATATGTACCTGCATTCTACAAATGATGAAATTAAGCATTAGAGATGTTAATTTATGTACTTCCAAGGTGGGGAAACAAGAAACTCTAAATTCCATGCATTTCCCATTATTCTCTGCAGTCTCTTTGGAGTAAAGGTGTTGGGATGAATTCATTCCACAAGGCAATGAGACTTCCCATAAAAATTCTTTCATATATATATTCTTGTTCCAAAAAATTAATTCTCTCAACTTAACATTATATAAGGCTGGAGTCTCGATTGTGCTCTAGGAGAATTCAAAATTTCTCCCTTCCTGCATTGATGATGACATCCTCTTCTAGACACATTTTAAAGGCTGGAAAAACCCTGTGTTCTTGCTGGAGAGGAGAAAAGATCCTTCCCTGAGTCCCTGTGGCCTGTCACAGAGTATTTTCCACAAGGTATCAACCAGCTAGAAGAGGATATTGGTATGATGAAGCTACTGTGGAATGACTAAAATTACAAAATATATAAAAACAATTTTGTGACGATAATATAAAGGCAAAGCCACATAGTTGTCCTTTGGTCAATCATATAGTAGCTATCAAATAGTGAATCATTGCCTTCTTGAGGATAATGTCTCATTCTCCCTGTGGTTCTTTTGTTCATACTTTCCCTGACTTTCACTTTTACAAGTTTATAAATCAGTAAACAATTTTTTTTGAAGAGCTTCATGATTGTTTGTGTTTCTTGCAGTGATCATCTCTTTTTGTTCTTGGTGTGGCTGTAGAATGTCTGACACTTGAGGGCTTGGGTCTGCCCCTACCTTTGCCTTTAGAGGAAGAATGTCATGCTTCTGCCCAGCCTGGCCTGGATTAGAAAGTAGGTACCCAGCTGTGATTTTGACTGCTGACCCTGTCATCAAACCTCTTTTGGGACAAGGATTTTCTATCTTTTCATGTTAAAAAGGCAATGTAACTTTATTTCACACATTTGAAAAAATTAAGATAATTTTTTTTTTCAGAAATAACCAGTAAAATAAAAGTAAGAGCAACAGGTACTTTTCACAACTAAACTCCTTATGATTAGGTGTCCTTTTTCTGCTTGGCTACCTTTGATTCCCCACTCTGTATTCTCAGGCTCAGGTGAGTACCCAGAGCCCTAATATCCTGCCAATGTCAGCCTCTGGTGAGTGTACTAGCTTATTTGCCTTTACATTCTCTCACTTTTTGCATTGGATGTGGGCTTCTAGAGCACTTGCTTGTTTTGGAGAAAAATAAAATAAAGGGAAGTAAGTGAAGTATTAGGATCTAATACTCACTTTCAACATGTGTATCTTCTACTTCTTTAAATGCATTATCAAAGAAAATCGGCCCCACAGTGGTAAGCAAAAACAAACAATGAACATACTTTTTCCAACTGGAGATTTAGCTATGTATTCTTTTGAGTTTTCAATGCTGAATTTCGATGAGAATTCTTAAAATAAAAGCACTGGGATAAGACATATTAGAGGGTAGAAGATTCCAGGAGTGGAATGGCAGTGACCTGGTACTGACACTGTTTCCATTGTGTTCTGGCCTCCTTTCCTCAGCTATTTCAGCGGTGCTCTCTCCCATAACATGGGCCCAGCCTGTTTCCTGTAGTTGTAGATTCCTGGTAATTGGTAGGAAAACCTGAGTTCTTACCTATTTCTGGATTCCTAGGAGTAATGTACCACAGTGTTTTTTGGATTTGTTATAATACCTTTATTTGGAAAAAGAAAATCATATTGATTTTAACTTTGGTTTAATCAATTATTTGCTTTGTAATTTTTTTCTCTATCTGAAAAAGAAAAATAACATACATCTATAGGTGGGCTGAGGAAAATTTCAATTCGATTAGAGAAAGAGTCATAGGACAAACAGCAGCTACTAAGATTAGATTTGTGTTATAACACATGGTTCTGATACTGTATCTTGTTCACAAATAAGTGCTTCAAAATAATCAGATTTATAAGTATTCATCTTGATATAGCAAAGAAGCCTTTGCAGTTCAATGCTTTCCACCTATTAGTGGCATGTACACTTTTATTATTGTATCTTTTAACTTATTCTAATAGTTTTAGAATAATATAAGACATGGAAAGATTTCATTAATCTTCATCTGATTACTTTTGAAATGAGATACTGTACAGTTAGTTCTCCATATCCATCAAGTCCCTTATAAAAACTGAGATAGTGTTTGCAAATAAGCTACATATATCTTCTGATATAATTTAAGTATTCTTTAGATTATGTGTATTGATGCAATATAAATGCCATGTAAATGGTTGCTGTACTGTATTGCATAGGGGACAATGATAAGAAAAACATGACTATACATATTCAGTACAGATAATTTTTTTAAACTAAATATTTTCAACCCAAATTTAGTTGAATTGAGGATGTGTAACTAGTGAATACAGAGGTCAATTATTTTAGTACAATATTTCTTATAATGGCAAAATGAACTATGGTGACTGAGGTCAGAATAATGGCTTTGGAGAGGTTGTAGGCTGGGAGGAACCCAAGAGAAACTTCTGGGAAATGTTAAATGAATTAAACTTGAATACACAAATATCAACTTTTTCTTTCCTTATTGGCACCCCACTTCCCTAGGTCCTACAAAAAAGTTTCAATAGTAAAATAAAAAACCACATAACAAAATATTAATAAATGAGGTGAGAAAGGTTTTATATAATTTAAGTACAAATAGGTAACAAAAACTTATAAGAAATGTATTAATATTCCAAAATTAGAATTGCTAGAAGACAGGGAGTGAAATTTTTAGCAAAGATGGAATTCTGTGATCAATATACAAATGAAAAAGATGTTGAAACTCACTAAAAATTAAAGAATTGTAAGTTAGGAAACAATTAAGAACTTATTTACCAAAGGAATAAAGACAATTCAGAGATTTTATTAATTAATGTTGTAGAAAAGGTAATATCATTCTATCTCACACATCTGAAAGAATTTAGATAAATATGCGTTTTAGAAACAAAGCACACCAGGTACTTTGCAATACAACTACAACTCAACCCCTTGAGACCAGTTCTTTAAAGTTTGTGTTTAACTGAATTTCTTTGATACATCTAAGACTTATAAATTCTTGTGTCATAAAATATAAATTTTATTTTACATTTTGATGAACTTGTGAGCTTCCTATAATTTTTCTGAAATCTAAAAGTTGAGTATTAAATCACCAATTTCTCCTGAGTTATTGAGCTCAGATACTGTTCCATAAGACACCACAGTTTGCCATCCACTAAGAAACTTTGTGCTATAAGACTTTACAATGCTGAATCTTGATGAGAATTCTTAAAATAAAAGCATTGGGATGAGACATATTAGAGGGTAAAAGATTCCAGGAGTGGATGGCAGTGACCTGGTACTGACACTGTTTCTATTGTGTTCTGGCCTCCTTTCCTCAACCATCTCAGCGGTGTTCTCTTCCATAACATGGGCCCAGCCTGTTTCCTGTAGTTGTCAATCCCTTTTTCCTGCAGTCCACGGGGGGAACTAATCCTTCCTAAGTCTGCTGCCTTCCATCAGCCCTCTGCCTGGAGCTGGGCACTCCTCCCACAAGCTCCTAGGACGTGTTCCACCAGCCCATTCTGCTCAGGGCTGCCATTATGTGTGTACACCATGTGTTACTTATGAACTATGTGTGACTCAAATGCAATCCTTTATTTCCAGGATTAGGATTAGGGTTACTAACTTCATGTATGTTTATGGAAGGCTGAGAATTATTAAGATCACAATGGAATGTGGTGTGGCAGAGCAGAGAGAACCTTGGAAAGAAAGGATGGATTGGATGTGCATGTTGGCAGCGGGATGATATGAGAAGTCTTAACTTCACTGAGCCTTAGTTTCCATGTATTTAAAAGGAAGATAATAATTATACCATTTTAAGTTATAAAATGAGACATAGTAATTGAATGAGAGAACAGATGTGAAAACATCAGTTCCAGCACACAGTGCCATTCACCTCTCTTTATTCCCTCTTCCTTCCCACCCAGTAGAGGGCTTGAAATACTTTTTAATTTTTTTTTTTTAAATTAGCAAGAGGGTCTCTGGCCAAAGATAAGGAGGAGGACTGCAATGCTTGCCTGTGGGTACACACACACACACACACACACACACACACACGGAAGCACTTTTCCATACATTTTGTTACAGAATATTTCTGTCTTGGATTCTTTCAATGATATTTAGAAGAGGATTTCAACATTAACTTCAACTTAACTTGAGAAATAAATAATTCATAGTCCAGTTTAGGTTACAAAATGACTTGTGTGTGGGGTCATCAGTAATTATTCTAAAAATCTAGATTCTTTGAATATTTGCCCCACATTTATGCCTTTCTTACAGAACATAGTGTCATAATGCTCTTGCCAATAAGCCATTCTTCATTTTAGCATTTTCATTATACATTCTGATTTTTAACCTTGACAGTTTTTAATGGAGCTATATAAATTTGCCTAAAGATGACATGAAATATTACTAGATCTTTTCCTATATAAGTCCTTATCACCTATGCAAATACAATTTTTGTTGAAACCCAGGAATATGTTACCCACGTTAAATCAAGCAAATGCTATACTGGTGGCATAAGATTTTTCTCTTCTATTTTTTTACTGTTATTTAACTGAGTCATAATATTATTATTTGTTGCAGAGAGGTTCGTTACTAAAGATACTAGCTGCTGTAAGATACTTAACTTAGCCTTCATGTACTTTTTGAAATGGTGATCTAAATAAATCCATTAAAATTTTTCTTAACCTCATGAGTTCATGATAAACTATCTTTCTACCAGGTGTTAGTACTTGTTGAAACTTTTTTTTTGCTAAGTTCTTATGCACTGAGATATAGCTCTCTGTGATTATGAATTCTATTATTCCAGATTTCTACATCTTTCAGTTACCCCTATCTTCTTTTTATCATGAACTCTAAGCCTTTTCATTGTACAGTTCTGCATGTCAACAAATCTGTATACCTGGATATCTACAACTGCAATCAAGACACACACTGCTCCGTCACCCGAGAAGTTCCCTTGTGCCCTTTGTAATCCACTCTCCCCTGTCCTAGGCATCCAGGGATCTGCTGTCATTATAGACAAGTTCAGTGTGCCTTTGTAGAATTTTATATAAATAGAATCATATGTATGTAGTCTTTTTGTTTGTTTGCATTCTTTCCATCAGCATACTTGTTTCGTGATTCATCCAAGTTGCTATGTATATAATAATTCATTCCTTTTTATTGCCAAATGGTATCCTATTTTGTGTATATACTCAGTTATTTTTTTTTTTACCCAAAGTAAGCATTTTTTTTTCTGGGCCATTGTCTTTTAATAATTTTTCTTTCAGAAAAAAAAAATAAGGGCATACAAATATTTTAATTTTGAGGCAGTTATTATTATTTCAACATAGAATTCTTTCAGAATTTTTTTTTCACTTTCCAAAAAGAAAACATCATCTCTACTTCTGACCTTGGCCTACTTCACTGGTTTTAGAATTTTATTTAAAGCTGTCTGCTCAATAGCTGTTTCTGGGTTGCTTAATTGCAATTTAACCTTATAATTACCAAAAGAGAATGTCTTTCTTTTCCAGAAAATACCCTGTATCTGATGACTCTGTTTCTTTCTTTCTTTCTTTTTTTTTTGTTAGAGTGGGGGATCAACCCCAGGACCTCACGTGTGCTAGGCAAGTGCTGTATTACTCAGCCACATCCCCAAGAGTGGTTTTGTTTCTCTTAGTGCTATATTGTTTTTGGTTACCCAAAGTAAGTTCCTAACTCATTGACTTGATTTTCGAGCTCTGTTCTGTGTTCTTTTTCAACTTCTTCTATGCATCCCTCTCTTTTTTCTTTTTTATTTCTTCTTTTTTGAAACTTTCTGTTCAGCCTCTTCCCAGCTGTCATATTCATCCATGAAGGCACAGCTCTCGTGATTTTATGTTTTGCACAAGAAACTTGTACTCTCCATTTGTCACTGGAATAAGTACTAGTAATAAGTACTGATTATTAACTTCTGCATTCCAGTAATAGCACATTCTTCGTACATGATGACAATTACTTATGAAGCTGTAGCAAAACATTTGGCATGTCAATTGCAAAAGCAGACATGATAGATGGTCTCCAGTTTCCCTCTTAATTTTGAGCCTTGACTCCTATTTATATCCCTAAGTATCTTCCCTGCCTCATGAGCCTAACTGACCAACAAATCACAAGGCTGGAAAGACCGATAAATACTTTCTATGCTTTGGATCTTAAGTTTCTCCCAAAGGTCTGTGTGTTAAAGGCTTAATCTCCAGTTTGGACCTATGGAAGGTAGTGGAAACCTCTAAGAGGTGGGACCCATTAGGCAAATTTTAGCTCATTGGGGGCATGCCCTCAATGGGGATTGTGAGACACTGGTTTTTTATCCCATCATCTTTTGCATCTGTCCATGAGATGAATGGGAATCTTCCTTTCCAATCCCCTGCCACATTATTCTGCTTTTCATCATTGTGACAATAACCTGAGAAAAACAGCTTAAAGGAGGAAAGATTTATTTTGGCTCATGTTTCAGAGGGTTCAATACATTAACAGCTGACCTCCTTGCTTTGGGCCTGTGCTGAGACAGAAAATCATGGTAGAAGGGCATAATGGAGCAAAGGTGCTCACCTCCTGGTGACTAGGAAGCAGGGTAAAAGAGAGAGAGGCTCAAAAACAAGGGGGGCAAACAAATCCTGAACTAAAATCTCCAAAACTGTGAGCTCAAACCGTCTCTCTTTATAAGTTTATTATCTCAAGTATTTTGATAGTAATGGAAAGATGATCCATGCAATACTGTTCTGAGAATTATAAGGATGGGTTTGCACCAACAATTATGACAGAGTCCTTGAAAACTAAAATAACTTCCAATCTATTTTAGGGGGATGGGATAAATAGAAGCAAGAGATACAGAGAGAAGGGCAGCTTAACGCCCATGACTACAAGAAAGCAGAAAGCAAGTAAATTTGGGGTGGGGTGGGGTTGGTGGTGAATTTTATTGCTAACTTCACCAATGATGGATATGGAAATTATGTAATGTTTCAATATCTAATACAACTTGTGTTTTTCTTAAACTGTGTCAACAGGAAATAGGGTTAGAACTCTGCATCTCCCAAGCAGAGCAGGTGCTCCAGCATCTAATTCAAAGGTGGGCCTCAGAGAAAATATAAAAGAAAAAAAATAACTCAAATAACTCTAGAGCAGGGGTTGGCTAACAGTGGCTCTCAGACTACATGAAAGTAATAAAAATAAATGAATTGATTAATAAATCTATGGCTTCTTATGTTCTAGGAGTTAAGAATTTTTTTTTTTCAATTTTATGGTTCTATACATGTTTGGCAATCCTTGTCCCCGAGGGCAACACCAAGTATCTTAATCAGTGGCAAAATGTTTTGCTTCAAGAGAGTAAAGGGAGAGTTGGAAGGACTAATCAAGGAACTTAATTTACTGCTGTTGTGGAGAGTTATTTGTAGTTCCTATTCAGGGTTCGACAGGTGCCATGATTGATGATTTCTACATTCTTCCCTTTGTGTATGGATGACTGTTGGGGCTATCACATTCCTGCTCTTCATTGCTTCTTAGGTATTGGGAAGCAGATAACTTGTCATTTGGTATATAGGACTAAAGATTGAGAATGCTCATGTAGATGTTAGGAGAAGGATAGCACATCACCCAATATCCTGGATTCTGAACTGGTTGCAGTGTTGGAAAGGGCTTTGCCCCTCCCTCAGGCAGGGGCTGAGTGGCGTGGCCAGATGGGTTACAGAGAACAAGTCAGAGTCAATTCCCTACTTCTTCCTTTTGGAAAATTTCCTTCTGGAAATTTCTGTATTTTTTGCTGGGCATATGGTTGCACAGATAGGGACATTTTTCCCAGACACTCTTCCAGCCAGGGACACCCATGTGATTGAACGACTGAATGCTATGAATATGGCGTCTTTAAGCTCACTACTTAAAGAGTGTTGTTTGCTGTGAACTTGTCTTTCCTCTCTCCAACTGGCTGAAAAATGATAAAATCTGGAGCAACCATGGAGCTCTCGAGCTATGGTTAATGGACTTCCCTGCTTAGCCCTGGTCTTTAATCTGCAGACTCCTAAAGGAATGAGAAGTAAATGATTGCATTCAAGCGTCTGTATTTTGAGATCATTGTTGTTTCAGCTCAGTTTATATCCTCACTAATACAATGTTAAAAATCTTATTAATCTCAGATATCATCTCATCTCCCAGATCAATGTAATTTTTATCTTTTGGGCGCCAGTGGCACTGTGTTCTTCTTTCACAGCAGTTATTATATTTTCTTTATGGTCACTTTTATACTTTTTCTCTGCAATTAAATTCTAAGCTCTTCAGAGGTCATAGAGCAAGAGAAAGGCAATGCCTAACAGATGCTTTAGACTTTGTAGTTTCATACACAGGGCTTGCAAATTCAAAAGTTATTAAATAAATATTCGCCTAATTGGATTGACTTTTCAATCATTTTCTAAACAATAAATCTGTATTCACTAGCTGAATGGATATAGGAAATATTGGAATTATGAGCCTAAGCCAGAAATCTTTCAAATAAGTTGGCAAAAATAATAATAAATGTTATATGCATAATTCTTTCCCCTTGGCAGTATCTTATCAGTCATAGATGATTGGTGTCATTGCTAAATATTTTGTCTTCCTAAGTACATTGCATTATCTTTACTCTCCTTTAATCAAAAGGCCATGGCTTCAGATCATAATTTTGGACTGCTTAATAAAACATTTCTTAGTGCATCAAAGAAATATTTTATTTTGTGGTTATATTTGTTTAATATATCTCAGTGGTGAATATGGTATTTGGTATCAAATAGTTTTCAGTTTGCATCCTAACTTTGCCAGTTACTAGTTGTGTGACCTTGAGTGAGAAACTTAATCTTTCTAAGCTTGTTTCCTCATCTACAAAAGAAGCAAAACAGCATCTAATTACAAGGTGTTCTGATATTAAACTAATGTATATATAGCACTTTTTAATTATTTTGAAGTAAATTATAGGTATAATTCCATCTATATGTATTTAAATACATGTAGAAGATAAGAGCTTTTACTGAAATATAAACATAATGTTATTATCACAGTCTTCCAAATTGACCAAAAAAAATTTTTTTTAAATGTCAAATATCTTCTCAGAATTCAAATTTCATATTCTCACATTTTAAACAATTCATTTAGGGGGGAAAATGTTATAAATTATATAGAATAAAAAAATTGCCAAACAGATCATTTATAAAAAAGTTAGCTCCTTTCAAATTTCAGCCCCAGAAAGTGAACACATTTCTTTGTATTGAGGAATGAAATATTCTGCAACTCATTCTCTCAGTAACTTGGGTTATGACAATTCATCAAGATGTGTAGCAAGTTTTCTGTCAGGGATCACAACTGAGATTCAGTGCTGAAATCCCTACACATAGTTCTTTCTGTTTAAATAATTTAGCTGTTGCCTGCTGCATATGTGGATTCATCATTTCTCATCCTCTTTCAAGATGACATTGTAGATATTGTTAGCTCCCGTGGCACACTTCTGTTATTGGTAAGATTAACGCTTGAAATGATTATCAAGGGAACAGATTGCATTTTGCACTATCTGATTTTACCCTGAGCACCTCCCTTCCTCCCTGGGCATGTCCTGGGTCCCTACTTCAAGGGCAGTTCAGAGGTAGGTTCTGAGGGTGGGATATATAGGATTCCAACATGTGCTCCTCTCTCCAGGAGCTCACCTTCTAGCTGGGGAGAAAACACGCAGAAAATGTCATAAATCCAATAAAAGCATCACAATTGCAACTGCAAAAGCAAGGGACAGAGTTTTTAAGTTCTGATAGGGTGCAGCATCCTGGAGAGATCAGAATCAGGTGGATTTAATCAAAGACTGCTTTTGGGAATAGGTAATCTTGAAATCGGTTTGGAAGGAGCTGGTAGACACAAATCTGAGTTGAATGAAAAAGGTATCCTAGGTGAGAAGAAAGAAACAGAAGCAGAAACTGGGAGTCATCAGTGGGGAGTGAGTTTCAAATGAGTGGGGTTTGGATTAATGAGTTTTTATTGCATTGGTTTGATGCTAATATAGAATGTATATTAAGGAAAACATGAGCCATGAATGGATATGACTTATGCAAATTTAAAAAGCCATCATTTCACTATTACAGAACTTTTCAAATGTCTCTATTTGCAGGAATTATTATTGTGTAGGCATAGATGTTCTGGAAGCGAAGATGAAGCAGGCATAATAGCCTCTAAAATGAAACAGGCGCAACATCTGGGGTAGCATATGGGTGTAGCATGGAGGAAGCTGACTTGGGCGTCAGTTTAGAAACAAATTCCAATCTATGTGTGCCAGTTGGTAGCTGATAGAATTTTCTTTACTCTTCCTGGAAGTATATAACAGTAATGGAGCCATAGACATGTTGAGCTCTGGGTGTGACTGTAATTCAAATGCAAAGAAAATATAAATCATTATGTGTATCAAGGGTTAATGATTAAGATTCTAATTTATATTTCGTATAATTTATTTTTTCTTTCTTTCATTTAGCTTCTCTGCAGTGACTACCTATTGGGCTTCACTAATCAGTTGCACTTGTGTGAGACTTCAATTCTGAAGGAAGCAATTCAGAGCTAGAGGTTTGTGTGCATGCATTTTGCTGGCAAAGGAGAAAGTAACAGCACTGAGATTCTGCAGGCAGCAGTGTCTGCAAGGTGAGTCTCTGGTCAGTAGTGGCATTGGTGTTAGTGTTAGTGTCCTTGTGGCATAATTGAGTTCTTGACAGGCATGTGATGGATGATGTCGCCAAAGCAGCAGCTGCCCAGGTCTGCTTTTTTTTTTTTTTTTTGGTACTGAGAATTGAATTCAGGAAACTCAGCCACTGAGTCATATCTCCAGTCCCATTTTGTATCTTATTTAGAGACTGGGTCTCACTATGTTGCTTAGTACCTTGCTAAGTTGCTGAGGCTGGCTTCGAACTCACTATCCTCCTGTCTCAGCCTCCTGAGCCGCTGGGATTCCAGGCATGCACCAAGGTGCCAGGCCCAGGTCTGTTTTTAAAGACGGTCTTGGGTTGCTGTTTTTAGAAGATTTGGCCTCTGTCTAGTTCCCTAGCCCTTCAGAGTTTCTGTCAACCTCCTTATGTCCTTTTAATTAATTCCTTTTCTGTCTTATTCACAAGAGTTAACTTCTAAAACTTGCAACTAAGAACCCTGATGTAGAAACTGGAGGGAGAGGGTTTCAGGAAACAGGTGTAATCTTTGGGGTTGTTGTTGAAGACAGTTAAAAGTATTGATACTTGTGTGGAGCAGAGGCCAGACACTAATGTTTTGAACAAAAGGCTCTGAAGAGGAGAGGTAAAACACAGGTTTGAGGAGGAGAGAAATTAAAGGAAGCATTGCAGATAGAAGGATCCGGGGCAACTAGATACAACAAGGAGTATGTGTGTGTGTGTGTGTGTGTGTGTGTGTGTGTGTGTGTGTTGAGTAGGACAAGGAGGGTGGATGGGGGCTTCAGGCATATTTAGAAAGTGTAATATTAGAAAGAATGTGAAAACCCCTTCCTTCCTTCCTTCCTTCCTTCCTTCCTTCCTTCCTTCCTTCCTTCCTTCTTCCTTTTATGCTGGCTTCCTCCTTTCTTTCCAAAAGAAGGCAGAGGAAGAGAAGAAATTGATGTGGCTATGGAAAAAATCTTGAAGTTATGAGAGAAGGAAGAGGAGGAAACACAGTAATATAAGTGATAACAGGGTTTGCAGGGGTGGTTTTGAGGGTTATGGAGAAAAAACCTTTCAGGAACAAAGACCACAGAAACTTAACTAAAACATGAATTGAAAACCACTGAGTGGCAAGATGTTGTAATTGAGGTTATGGAGAGTGTGTGTGTGAGGTGGTCTCACCTAGCCAAGCCTGAACATGCTTGAACATGTTAAGCAATGGGATAAGGGATGGGGAGCAGTCTGTGTGTCAGGCAGGAGTCCAGTGCCATGGTGTGGTTTACAGAGATTCAAACTGGTGATGCTGGTTCAGGAGAACAGTAAGGAATAAAGCCATGTTGAAAGCTTTCTGTTCCATGTGAACTTATCTGTTTACCATTCGTCCCTCACCCTTTCCTTTCCATTCTATTTGCTCTGATACCTAAACGATTCCCAGCTCATTTCTCCAGTTTTTATGCCTTCTCTTGTCCTCCATGACTCTTCCTTGTTCACTTACTGTCCCTTCTCCTGTCACTTCATGACATATCTGCCTTAGGTGCTTGAGCCTTTTCTTCTCTTGCTATTTCAGTTTCTGATTCCTTGGCCTATCCCCTAAGTTTATTTTATTTTTCTCTTACACTTTCTCTGACTTTCATCTTTTTGTTTTTATCAGCTTATATACTTCATATCTTCTTAAGCATCCTAAGCCTTCTAGTCTTTATCCTTTGACCCTTCCTTTTCTTTTTCTTCTTAAGAAAATCAATTTCTGCTTCATTTTTCTCTCTTGTACATTTCAGCCTGTGCTCTGGCCTTATCCCTCCCCCTGCTCGAGGTGACTTCAGGCATCATTTGCCAATTCTCTCTGCCATTTCCCACTCATTCTCAGTAGGTGCTTTTTGGCCTCCAGACTGGCACCACAGTACTTCTTAGCCCAGGTAGATTACAAATAAATAGATACTTCCTCCCTATTAATAAAGATGTTTGAAGTAGAATTGGGGGGAAATAAATAATAATAATAAACCACAACCCATCACTACCCAATATTCAAGTGTAAATGTCCCTGCTGAGTCTTTAAGTTCTTCCATGCTTTGACCAAATTCCAAACCTCCAATCTTCTCCATCAGTCAAACCTCCCTGAGTCAACTGAGTACTTCCACCAACTCAGGGAATATGCAATCCCTATTCTTAAGTTCTTGCTGTTCATATTATTTGTTTGCTTGGAATCATTTCTTTTTCTTCTTTTCTTCAAATCTGTCTTTAAGATCTTGCTCCTGTAACTATTATAGTTTCTATTGATTTTTCTTTTCTGGAGATTCCTATACCACTGGTTGTACAATTTAACCTCAAATTATAGAGTATCTCTATTAGTTGGCCAGGGATGCCACAACAAAGTGCTTCAGATTTAAAGGTATGTGGTAAAAGGTAGCTTAAAGAACAAAAGTTAATTTTCTCATAATTCTGGAAGCTAGAAATCTAAGGTCAAGTTGTTGGCAGGGTTGGTTTCTTCTGAGGCCTTTCTCCTTGACTGTAGACACTCATATTCTTCTCATTGTGTCCTCACATGCTCTTAGATGGGTGTGTCCATGTTATAATGTCTTCTTCTTATAAAGACACCAATCATATTACTTTGGGACCTCTAAAGACCTCATTTTAACTTAATTACTTCATCTTTAAAGTCCCTGTCTCCAAAAGTAGTCACATTCTGATGTACTGGGGGTTAGGGCTTCAACATATAAATTTTGAGGTGACAGGATTCAGCCCTCTAGAGTGTCCAAAGTACTTTTCTATGTGTTAGTTTATTTTCACCAATTGTAGGGAAAGCTCTTTGAGAGCAGAACTTATATCTTTTAATTTGGCATCATCCACAGCATCTAGAATGGTTTGGAGTACATAGTAGGCATTTAATATGGTTGCTCTTTTTGAATTATATCCCTCCGATGGTATAATTCACATTACATTTTTAAAGCCTGCTTAAAATATAAATTTTTCTCTGATATTAAATGACCAAGAGGCCTGCTATCATTTATTCCATGCACCAATGATCTGTGCAACATTTCCTCTGGTGTCTTCCTGAGCTGGCAGGAGCCAGCCATTCATTTAAATTGGCAACGGACATGGAAATGAATTTGTGTGCTGTCTTACTTGGTAATAAAACTTAAAGTGCAGTGTAATTTGTGATGGTTTGAAGCGGTAATGCAATTTTGGCAAGTCTGCTATATCTCTACAAGACTTACTGTTCGAAGATTTTCAAGCCAGTAGGTTATAGACTCTCCTCTTAAAAACAATTGATTAAAACCACCTCCTCTGGACTTGATCCAGTCCTCGTTGGCAATAACTAAAGCACAGGTTACATTTTTGGTTGATGTTTTCAGGATCAGACAAAGTTGGCCTTACATACAATACTTTTCCTGGTTTGTTTTTCACCAGCAGATATAACATTTATTCTCCTAATTTAAAGGAAAGAAAATAATAAAAAGTGTGTCCAATTCAAGTTGCATTTGGGACTGAAGCAGCAAAGGAAATAACCTATGATCCCCCCAAAATGATGGGAAAATGAGGATAAAAATCACTTCAGCTTTTTTCTCTTGAAATATAATCCTTACATTCTTGGATATGCAAATATGAAGCAGTTGGATGTCAGTATGCTAAATTAGATAGCTTTTCAATAGCTAGCTCTATCTGGAATTTTAAATGAGGGAAGTAAATATTCCTACACATAATATTCCCCAATCCAGAATTTATTTCAATAAAGTGAAAAATAAAAATATGGATTTATATTGGTTCTAATAAAGGTTTTTCTTAAATGATTCCCAGGCTTTCTATTACATGATTGTCTTTAGTTCTAATGATCATTCTTATAATGATTTATGTTTTAGAGTTGCAAACCAAGTTTACTAGAATCCATCTTTTCTTGCTGGATAAAATATATTAGGCTCCCATGACACATTCATGTGTTCATCAAAAGGAGTAGATTTATTACCCACCTCCATAGTAGTAACTCGCAGTGACAGAGTAGTTCTGCTAGAAGTCTCTTCTGGGAGGTTTACCAAAAAGAGCATGCAAATCTTGCTTGATTTAATTGGACTCCTATAAACAGCTGTCATTATATTTTCAAGGGATTTGCTTTATCAGGGAGTCTAAAAAGTCATAAGTTTCATTAGGGAAAAGAATGTGGTCAATACTCTCTCTCCTCCCAGTTGGTGAGCTATTTTTCTGGTTTATCCCCTCAGCTTCTTTCCCATCAATGCTCTTAACACCCCCATCCTTTCAAGTGCCTGTTTCATCTTCCCTGAAAATCCTTCATCTATAACTGATCCAACCCTCTAGGTTACCCTTCCTTCACTCTCACTGCTGTAAAATATGAGGCAATCATCAGTTGGTGCAATTTTCAACTCTCCTACTGAAAACATCTAGAATCATGCTGTTATCCAGAAATTCCTTATTCAATTGTTGAGCACTGTTTGCTTGAATTACAATTCTAACTTTGCATCAGATTCTTAGTAGCCTTACTCTAAACCTGATGCTGATACTCTTATACTTATTGATTTTGCCTACTTCACACACTTAAGAAAAGGTGATCAAATATGAACTGTTCATAGCCATCTTCATCCATCCCTTCCTCACTCCCTTCACATCCTGAAGACAAAGAAGTCCTTCCATGAAAGCTCTCCCATCAACCTGTGCTCTATACTGTCTGCTTCTTTCTTTCAGGACTGTGCTCTTTCAACTAATGCTTGTCTCTGTTCTACCCTTAATCTCTCCCTTGCCCTCTTTATGATTCTCTTGCTTTTGACTGGGAAAGTCTTTCTTGCCCATAATTGTCAACAAGTCCATTTACAAATAGTGATATTTCCTATCCATTCACCATAAATGGCTGCCATTCTCATAACTTCATTTTGAAGTTACATGTAATCATGTGACTTGCTCTGGTCTAGAACAGGTAAGCAGTGGTGATATGTTTCACTGATGGCTATGAATCAAGGTGACAGAGCCTCTATACTCTGGGTCCCCAAATGCCTATGATGAACAGAACAGGCCCATACTGACCTGCTCTGGATAGGTAATGTTCAGGAAAAATATAGCTTTGATGTTTTTGAGTTGTTTATTACCACATTATAACTTAACCTGTCCTAACAAAGATAGTCTTCCCTCTTAAAAATAACCTTCCTAAGACTCTGCTTACATTCACTTACATTTATTCTTAGCAACCAATTTTCTTGAAAGAACCTTGCCTTTATTAACTTTTCTACTTCTCTTTGATTCCTTAGCTCTATTTAATGCATTCTGACCCCATCACTTTATTAGAGCCTTTCTTGCTGAAACTACCAATGAGCTCTTAATTTTCAGATCCAGCGGACTGATTGTATTACCTTACTTGACCTTGTGCAGCATGTAGCACTGTTGACTTTTGGAAACTTTCCATGGTACCATTTACTTCTCATTTTCTTCCTTCTTTCTTTTCTCTTAACCTTTTCACTTGGCCTCACTTCTATTCTTTGCTGTTCAAATGTTGGTGATCCTCAGTGAATTTAACTTTTCCTATCTCTATACTTTTATTCTCTCTTTTTTCATACAGGTTCAATTAATTTTCATTTATTTAGCCATGATTCCAAACCTAAGTGCAGTTAAGGAAATATTTTGAAAAATTAAACTAGAAATTTTTATTTTAATCATTAAATTATAAACTTTTCTCTGCTATCCTGATTTATGTAGAAGCCATTTCTCAAATGATGAGGGTCAGTCATTGTTACGAGACAATATTTTCCAAACATTTCCAATTTTGTGTAGAGCGGCAACGTACTTCCCTATGGCCTATTACAGAAGGGAGTTTAATACTTGATGTATTTGCATGACAGTGAGCTGGAAAGCCAAGACATATGTGGAAAAGGTGGATTTGCTAAAGTTCTTTAGTCTTCCATTTAACTTAGAAAGGGTTAAACCCAAAGACTCTGATCACTGAGTTTTTTTCCTGGTTTAGAAACTAAACTCCATTCTTTCTTAAGGCAAAGTCAGGAGTCTGAGCCAGGGAGGATTATACATAGGGAAGATTTTTTTTTTTGAAGTATCTTTTCTGTTTCTGGGGACATGTTAAGCAAAAAAGACTAAAAGAGAGGAAGTGAATACATAGTCAGAAGTATGTTCTGGTCTCACCCCAGGCTTCAAATAAAGAAGAGATCAGCCAGAGGCAGGCAGGCTAACTTAGTCCCCACTGTGAAATTTAGGAGAAAACTGCTGTGTTAGGTAGATCTCCAACAACATATAATGGGCTTGTATATTTAGGCAGGCAGAGCTTTGAAATCAGGTGGAGAGAAGAGTTTTGTTTGCCCTGCTACACCTTCCTTGGTGCAGACCCTGAGTTAGAGTTGAGGTCTGCTCTCAGACCTGCTGATGTGGGCCCAAAGCAGAGACTGGGAAGAGATTGCTACAGGCATGGTGTGCCAGATGGAGGACAGGGACATGAGTCAGGCATCTATGGCCATGAAGTGACAAAATGAGGCTTTGTCAGGAGAGGACCATCAAGCTATGGCAGAACCCAAAGAGGGACCAGGTAAGAAGTAGATGACATAAATTGAAGACATTAACAGAAGATACAAATATACAGAACTTGGCTAACCATACTTCAGAGGGGAGAAGATTGGCCCTTTGCTTCCAAGGCCATGAAGATCCAGAGAATGCTCTAGAGGTCTGAGGACTCTCTCCACTCTCCTGCCCTGAATTTCCATGAACTCCATTCCTACACCCATGTTGTTATAGAGAAGGCATAAGGCAGGAGAAGATGGGTGTAAAAAGCTTAGATAATTAATCTTAAAAAAGGTTTAAAATTAGTGTTTGCAAAATACTTGAAATCAGATGATCTGTTTAGTTATTCCTGCATGTCCCTGCACCCTGCAAACATAGTAAATAGAGGTTGTGAATAAGGCCATTGAAATATGCACCATTTGTTTTTTAAGGATTGGCTAGCTTCACTTAGCATAATCTGCTCTAATTCCATCCATTTCCCTGCAAAATCCATGATTTTGTCATTTTTTAGTGCTGCGTAATACTCCATTGTGTATAAATGCCACAGTTTTTTAATCCATTCATCTATTGAAGGGAATCTAGGTTGATTCCAAAGTCTAGCTATTGTGAATTGTACTGCTATGATCATTGATGTGGCAGTATCCCTATAGTATGCTCTTTTAAGGTCCTCAGGGAATAGACCGAGAAGGGCGATAGCTGGGTCAAATGGTGGTTCCATTCCCAGCTTTCCTAGGAATCTCCATACTGCTTTCCATAAAGAGAGCAACTAAGATCAGAACAGGGAAGAAGAGCATGAGGAAAAGATTAACATTAAACAGAGACGAGTCGGGGGAGAGAAAGGGAGAGAGAAGGGAAACTATGGAAATGGAAGGAGACCCTCATTGTTACACAAAATTACATATAAGAGTTTGTGAGGGGAAAGGGAAAAAAAAAACAAGGGAGAGAATTAAACAACAGCAGATGGGGTAGAGAGGGAAGATGAGAGGGAAGGGGAGGGGGATAGTAGGGGATAGGAAAGGTAGCAGAATACAACAGTCATTAATATGGTATTATGTAAAAATGTGGATGTGTAACCGATGTGATTCTGCAACTTGTATTTGGGGTAAAAAATGGGAGTTCATAACCCACTTGAATCAAATGTATGGAAGATGATATGTCATGAGCTTTGTAATGTTTTGAACAACCAATAAAAAAAAAGAAGTTAAAAAAATAATATCTTAAAAAAAAGAAAAGAAATATGCACCAAATAAACAAACTGAATTCTATGTTTATTCAAGTCATAGTGTAAATTAAATTTATGATCTTTATATACACACATACATACTCCTTTTCTGTTATGTGATCAATGATTTAATTATTTCTAGGTAGAAGTCTCATAATTGCTGCACATTTAAGATCTTTTAAACTCCCCAGGTGCTGTGGCACATGCCTATAATCATAGCAGCTTGGGAGGCTGAGGCAGGAGGATCCTGAGTTCAAAGTCAGTCTGAGCAACTTAGGGAGGCCCTAAGCAACTCAGTGAGACCCTGTCTCTAAATACAACACAAAAAGGGGCTGGAGATGTGATTTGATAGTTAAGTGCTCCTGGGTTTAATACCCAGTACCAAAAAAAAAAAAAAAAAAAAAAAGATTTTTCTAAACTCTACATTATCCTTATCAAAACCTGTCCTGTTCTAGCAAATTTCTTGTTTCAGTCAATAGCACTATACAACAAAAATATCACACCAGTGACCTGTTTGTCTTCTATAACCTTGTTTCCTCCTACTCTCCTTACTCCCTAGTCACCAATGCTGTAAATTCAGTCTCATAATCATCTTTGATTTCATTGGGCTCACTCTAGATAGACAATGATATTTGCAGCTCTAGGCAAATAGATACTCTTTATTCTTTCAGAAACGTGTAACTGGTGACCAGAGATTTGTAGAAACTGCTAGAGGGGAAGGAGACTGCCATAAAGTTTCTGTCATGAGGAACAGAGAAAGCTGGACCTTTAGAGGTAAATATGTAGTGAAATTCTGAAGGCGCGATGGCATGCAAACCACTTGTGGATAGCAGCTGAGGAAAGAGAAAAGGGAGATGGAGCTTGAGCAGCCATAACATTCTGACTCTTAATGAACAAAAGAAAACTGATGTGGCACAATATTTGCCCATGTTAAATCTGGGTGATGACATAGTTGTCTATTATATTAGCTAATGCATAATTCATTATGGCAGGGTATTTCATAAATAAAAAACTTTAAAATCTTGATATTGAATTATTGAATAATGGCAGCTTTAAAGATAATTACCTACAATTATTGTTAAACAATGGTTTCAACATTTATCGCAACATTTGGCTGACAGGTTCTAAATAAAATTTTGTGGTATGAATAAAGAAATAAGAAATTCATAGGATGGGAATGGTGTCGGATTCCAGAAGGGGAGCTGCCTTTCCTAAGGCAATTTGATGGGCTAGAAATTAAAAAAAATTTGGTGTCATGCAGACCTGGTGTTGAAACTTAGGGGGACACTACTGCTTATGTGACCTCAGGAAAATTTCTTAAGCTATTCCTAATATAAAGTATTCCTGGGCCGGGGAGGTGGCTCAAGGGGTAGCGCGCTCACCTGGCATGCGCGGGGCGCTAGGTTCGATCCTCAGCACCACATACAAATAAAATAAAGATGTTGTGTCCACCGAAAACTGAAAAATAAATATTAAAACATTCTCTCTCTCTCTCTTTAAAAAAATAAATAAAGTATTCCTCACCAAATATGAAGATCCTCTCTACCACATTAAAGAGGTTTGCCAATTCCTTGAGGAGAAAAAATTAATGTTCTGGCAAGGAGTTTCATTTTGGGAGATATATCACACTTTACATATGGGAGTGGGGCCATGAGAAGTTTCAAGCCTGAATGAATTCTCTCCTTAGTTTGCATACTGAGCTTAGAATATAAATCCTTACTGAATAGTTTTCTTATCTGAAGGATCCAAGTGGTTAGGAAGCTGTGGCATCTTAGAGCAGAGATTCTAGGTTTTACAGTCACAATTTATTTTAATAACAGAGTTAAGTTTACAAATAGTTAGAATTCTTAGTACATATGGATCCAACTGATCTAAATCAATGCCTTCCCCTTTGTTGTAATGTCCCCAGGAGAATTTCTCTAGGTACTAACCAAGACGTTTGGTCTAGGTGGATCCAAATGAAAGTTCCATTATCTTTAGATTTCCAGAGAGAACCAACTAGCACTCTCTGACTATCTAATTTACCTTCTACCACAGAACCAAGCCTTAGTAATGCGGAGTTGTCCAAGTGTTTAGAATTCAAGTTAGTCTTTTAGATCCTAAGGGCACAATAACCATTGGTCTGAGCTCCCTTGCTTTTCATATTTCCTTAGTAGTGTAGCATCTCAACTAAAATTTAAAAATCCCCAAATCAGATGAAGAAATTCACCAGAATCCAAAACCAGCTTGGGATCTTGTTTCTTTGACCATATTCAAATGGGAAGCCTTCTAAAATTCAGGAAAAGGAAGGTTGGAGATTTTGTTGATCCTTATTTAGGTTGATAGACTTGGTACCCAACAGTGCTTGACTGAGCTTTGAATACTCCTTAAATGAATGAATGATTGGATTTGGAGTCAATGCAGAAGCAGTGCAGGCAGCAATGTGCCAAGTTCAGCTAATGGGGAGAATGGGAAAAACACAGGCAGTTTTCCTTCTGCAAATGAGTGCAGAAAGAGAATCTTTGGTGCTCAGGTAAAATAAGCAAGCATGTGTTTTGGGCAGATATGTGTGTATACCTCCTGTCTTTAGTCTAGGTATGGGAAAAAGCAGATTCTGGTGATATTTTCATATAATAGTTGAAAATGTTTGCAGAATTCTCCCTCATAAATGGCTTACAGTTAATATTTTTCCATCACTCATTAATCTCATGATCATAACGATTAACACATAGTGGTTACACACGTGGAAAATACCTCAAGCATGTAAAAATTCCTTTGTCTTATGTATTAAAACTCATCTAATGCTACACCACCCTCCATGGTTTCCATTAAGGTAGAATCCCATAGCATACAGCATTTCCTTAATGTTCCCGAGGAATAAAACACTGTGTCAGATAATTCTCAAAGAAGCAGGAAAAAAAAATACCTGAAAGCAAGCACTGAAAGGCTAGTATTGGTTGTGTTTTAGAACTATGTGTATTTTCCCCTATTATCACAATCCTGTTTAATGCATTATTTTAAAGAAAGATGTTACTTTAATAACAAGAAAAATAAATATATTTGAAGATCCTCCAATATTGTTTTATCAGGGATTCTGAATGTCCCTCTCATGGCATGTTTTTCTCAGATATACTGTCTGCTCCATGGGGAAGTCCACTGAGTTGAATTTGCAGATGGTGGGATAAATCTGCCTTTGAAAGAGGGGAGGACCTGTTGAACTAGGTTCTCCCACAGAGAACCACCAGTTATTCCAAATCATTCTGCCCTGCTGTGTGCCAAGAAGTTTATTATTGGAACTTGCTTTTTAAGGAAAGCACTTATTTACAGACCAGATCTAAAGTATTGTAACCATGCAACACAAGCCCTATTTGGGTTTTCTGATAAATTCTTTCCTTAGCCTGGTCCTTTCTGAGCCTGGTCTTTCCCACCCTGCTGGCAGCCCACAGCTGTTCTTGACGACCAAAAGTTGCAAGATGTGGAGCTTGAAGTTATTCAGCCATTCTAATAGTCATAAAATGTTTCAAAAAAGAAAATTCCGTTAATATAATTTTATTTATGATGACAATAAAATTAATTGATTTTTATGATTTTGCATTACAAAAGTTAATATTATTCATACCTATCCCTACTGAGAACTCTCAAGTATGATCCTTCATGTAAATTGTGTCCATTATCTCCATCAGAATGTCAGTGGGAATAATCATCCGTGTTGGAAAAGTTCCCACCTCCATTTCAGACAATGGGTCATGGGTTCATCCAGTGAAACAGCCTGTGCAATTGTACTGAAATCATAACTTTTAACAAGCATCCTTTTTATAGACAGAAGAAAACTTTAATGTATCGACATGATCCTGAACTGTGCCCTTGAAGTGTTTTAGAAAGGCATGCCTTTGAGAATTGAAATGCGGTGGAATCCACGATTAACTACTTAATATGTAAATTATCTTCTCTCTTGTACCACCTGTAATGACTGCCGACTGGTATTAATGAGCTGGTGGTACAGTAAGAAGCAACGGTGCCCTTTCAAAGCCATAGGTGGTAGCTGCAAGCTGATTTATGATCTAAGGCTTATCTTTCTCCATTATCTGCATCAGTTGACAAGCATCCCTTCTATCTCCCCTCCATTGCTTCATTTCTAACACCTAAGCTGCAGGGACATCTTTTCCTCTACACCGACAGCACCATTTACTTTGTAAAAGCATCGCCCCAACCCAGTGATCCAGAAGTCGAACTCAGTCACTCTGCACAATAAAGATAACAGCTCCTGGCTGGGGTCCTATCTCAGAGCTTTCTAGTCCAGTTGTAAGCAGTGAAGCTTCAGATTCCTCTTTATTTGGCTTTAGTCTGTGTACTTGTTTAGGGCTGAAGATACACCTTGAACAGAGATGCTCTAACGACCGAACAGAACAGTGTGTGGTTTTTGACAAAAACTAGATTGCTGTGTTTTTTATTCTTAAAAAATGACAAACATTGAATCCTCTTCGCATACCCACTGAGTGAACTATGACAAACGCAGGAGTCATGTTTTAGCCACAATATCATTTAAAAACTGACCTCAGGAGGAGGAGGGCTCCAGACCACAGTTTTAAACATGCACATTTCTCATCTCCTTTGTTCTCTTGCAGGAGGGAATTTTCAAAAGACTAACCCAGCACTTTTGTCTCATGTATACTGTATACTCAGTTAATTCCACAGGTTCAGCTTTGTTTTGGCATTACAGTGCTTAGATTAAATCAGAATATAAGGTTTAACTCCAAACCACCCCTTTTGGCCTTTCCCTGATTAGTTTAGATGTTGCTCTTGCTCTATGGTGGGAGATAAGCCAGCCACTGGCTAGGGATGTTCTACTCAGGCCTGCTTCCCCTTACTCTCAACAATTCTCATTTGTATTCCAGCAACATTCTAAGTCAAGGATGCTACAAAGCAGTTCTATCTGGCCGTCCACAGGCAAATAAACCTGAAATGAAATCTTTCAGCATGGACACAAAGTACTTTATTATCAGAATGCATTATA
This sequence comes from Marmota flaviventris, assembly GCF_047511675.1. Classification (NCBI taxonomy): domain Eukaryota; kingdom Metazoa; phylum Chordata; class Mammalia; order Rodentia; family Sciuridae; genus Marmota; species Marmota flaviventris. Next base: position 58,425,295 of record NC_092503.1, read on the forward strand.
GGCAAATAACAATAGTGCCTCATTAAATATGCACTTTAATATGAGGACAGTTAATGTTCTGCTGGAAAGATGTAGTGTATCCTGACATTCCAATCCAGGCTGGTTTTATTATTACGTTTGGAAGGAGCACTGACTAAATGGAGGTGAAGGAGGCCTCTGCATGGTAAAACAAGAGTATGAGTGTTGCATCCTGTCCTAAGGCAGAATTAGTCCCAACGCATATCTGCAATTTTAGCTTGCTGAATTGGGTGACTCTCACTTACCTGGTTAATTTCACAGGCTTCTTTTGACATTGTTTGACTGCCTTTCTGTTCCCAACGAGTCAAAGATTAGCTAAGGGTTGAGAAAAAAACCTGGGCAGGCAAAAATGAGAAAATGAGGGGGGGGGGGGAAGGGAAGGGGGAGGGAGAGGGGGAGAGGGAGAGGGAGAGGGAGAGAATATTAAAATATTTGTCATCACTCCTCTTGTGTCTTTTAGTTTCAGTTACTTAGCTCACAGGGAAACACTGAGTATTTACTGATGGCCAATGAGGCCGTGAACTACAGCATGCATCTGTCATTCCTAAAGGTAATGAGGTCCCAAACTGACCCATCCCATCTTGACACACTGATTTCAAAGCCACAACTTACCTTTTTCTTATTTTTTCTGAGAAATCCCAAGTTACCATTAAATGAGATTTATGGGAGGCCATTATTTTCAACTGAACTCCTGCACTAGGGTCAAAAGACCAGAATAAACAAACCCAGAATGAAGGCACTCATGCTAGGTGCTACATAATCAGAGTAGACTTTTAAAAAGGTCATTTTTAAAAAAATCAAACAACAACAAAAACAAAAATAAAAAGTCAAAAGAAAACAAAACACTCAACAACCCATTAGAATAGGCCCAGTTTGCCTGAACTAGCATGATAAGGAAGCCCTTTTGCTTTTTTAACCCTAGCAAGAAAATATCTTTAAAATGGCCCGTTTGGTTTTGGGTCCCTATTTTTGCTTCTTTAGGCTTTTTCTGCCTATAAAGCCTATTGGAGTGCCTTTTCTAAATTATGAGGTGGGATGCTTCCTAATTCATGAATTAATAATAAAAGCCAGTTGGAGGGCTGGAGTTGGGGCTCAGTGGTAGAGTTCTGCCTCACACGTGTGTGGGTTCAATCCTCAGCACCACATACAAATAAATGAATAAATAAAGATATTGTGTCCATCTACAACTAAAACAATATTTTAAAAGGCCAGTTAGATCTTTCAACTATAATTGTTGAAATTTTATTTTTTAACATTGTTGTGGGGCAGGTTGCTCAGAAAACACACCAAGTCCCATTTTTGTCCAAAGACTCTTCAATCCAAGTTGAAGAATCTTTATTTAGCCGTCTGGCTGGCGACTGCTCCCCACAGGACTCATAACTGTCTCTGCAAGGAATATCCCTAAACCTGAGCATTTTAGGATATTTAAAGGCAAAAACCGCAAAAACAAAATCAAACAAACAAACAAACAAAAAAAAAAAAAAACACATACAGGTTAATGTAGCTGGAAGCAAGCAGGTACAGAAGCTGAATTGGGCAGTTAGCGAGACAATGCAATGGGTACATTAGTATTTCCTATGGGACTTTCCAGGTTGGCATAGCAGCAAGCAAGCAGAAGGGAAGTGGGTCAAAATGACCCTAGTTGAGTACAAGTTAGAGAATGATTATTAACTTCTGGACAAGATACATTGCCCAAGAAAAATGGAAACCAAAGAGAACAATTTTACATTGTATAAGAATTGTTATTTTCAGTTGCCAAATATACTATGCTAGGCAATTATTAATGGGTACAGAGGTGGGACTTTCCAACTGGAGGAGCATTTCTTACATGATATGGAGTCTTAGGTAAAATGGAGTCTGTTTGGTCATTGCCCATATAGCCTGGCCCATAACAAACATTATTTACTTTGAACATTAAGCTATAGAGTTGGATAGTTTACTACAAAACCAACTGAGCTGGACTAAATCTTAAGCCTATCTAATTTCCCTTACAACCCTCCAAGTACAAAGTTGGCAAAGGAGCTAGTTTATCTATACTAGCATCTAAGGAATTAAGTTTGCAACTTTGGCTTTTTAAGAACAACTGCAAAATTCCACATCTATAGTATTAATTTAGGAATCTAACAACCGATTTAACAATTATTGAGTGGGTTTTTTTTTTTTTTTTTTTTTTTTGTACCAGGCACTGGTCTTAAAGCCAGGGATATAAGAATGAATAAAACAGAGGTTCCTATACTAGTGAAACTTATTTATTAGCAATTCAACATTCTGATAAAGAAGAAATTTGAGACCAGCTCTCTGCAAAGCTCTCATGTGAATTGATTCTTTTAGCAGATTCAGAAGCAGAGCTTATTGCTTGGACTACTGTCTACACAAGGACTTTGCTGTTTTATTTTAATTATTATAAAATGAGCAGCTCTTTCAAAGAGCTGTGTAGTGTTGTTGGAAAATCTGAGGGTTTGTGAAATTTTCCAAGTATGTCTTTTGAGAGTTTGGGCTCACGCTTTATTTTTCTTTTATAATGCCAGAAGTTGTTTGGGGCAAACACTTATTTGTCACTATATGGTAAATATTCGTATTTGAGTATTCAATATCTTATTGCTTTTTTCCCCTCACATCTTCAAAATTCCAGCCCAAATTTCCTAGAACAAAAAGTGTCTGATTCAGAATTATTTGACAATGAAAACTCCCCTCTATCTCTGGATTGATTTATCTGTATTTTATGGTAAATCTTGCCTGCCTTCCATTTTATTACAACTAAACCTATTTTAGATAAGTATTGGTTCAATAGTCTCTTTAAACTCTATATTCTTTGTATATATGGAGGTAATTTGCTACCCACATATTTTTTTGAGTTCTTATCAGTTTTTCTCTTCCATAGTGGACTTCTACCTTTCATCTCAATCTCCCCAGAAGTTCTATAGCAGAAATGAGATAAAGGAGAGTCAGTTTAAGAAAAGTGAATGCCACCACATTGTGGCTCACCAGAAATAACTGAGGGGCATGGCAGGGGAAGAAGTATATTTCAGAAATAGTAAAGTTGAAGACACCAGATCATTTCCTTATTGTTTTAAGGTGAAGTTTTTCTTTGGCACCTTTTGTTGTTTTGGTTATTGTTTATTTTGAGTGAATTAATAGAAGAACTAGTATTCAAATGAAATACATTCAGAGTGTAATACTTATTTGAGCATTATCCATCTTTTAGATCATTCATCCTTTTGGCCTCTCCTACAAATGTGAAAAACAAAATCACTGAACAGATCTATACCCATGAATAGGCAGATACATCTGTGGAAACCGAGTCACAGAGAGATTAAGCTGTTCAAGTCAAAGAGCTAGTGAATGACAGAGTCATTCATGAAGCCGGGTCACCTGGATTCTGTACTATGTTTTGAGCTCTACTACTTGCTGTTTCTTAAATGCTGTAATTTTTCAAATATATATTTATGAATGTTTTAAAACCATGTGGAGAGTTTGTGAAAGTGCTATTGTCTCTGTCCCATTCCTATAGATTCTGAACCAGTTGGCTTGGAATGAATATCAAGAAACTATTATTATTAACTTTTTTGGTTTTGGTTTTGGTTTTTATTACTAGGGCTTGAACCCAGGGGCATTCTACACTGAACCATAACTCCAGCCTTTTTATTATTTTTATTTTTTGAGACAGGGTCTCACTAAATTGCTTAGGGCCTAAGTTGCTGAGGCTGGCCTTGAACTTGTGATCCCTCTGTCTTAGCCTCCCAAGTTGCTGGGGTTACAGGTGTGGGCCACCACACTTAGCCCAGGAAACTACTTTTAACAACAGTTTTAAGTAACTCTGATAGGCACATTCCACATATCATTCTTTGGAAAACAATGGTTTGTCATCAAGTGAAGAAGTTTGGCAATGTCGTTAAGGACAAAAGCCCATAAATTGAACAGCTTGAATTGATATTCTAACTCCTCTCTCTGTGTTCAAGTTGCTTAAACTCAGTTTTCTAATTTATCCAATAGGGGGAGAAGTATGGGGCTTTGGTGAGGATTAAGTTTCTTAAACCATTTAAAATGCTGAGTAAAGTACTGGCACATAGTAAGTTCTCAATTTATGTTAGCTATCATCAGTGCAGCATGAGTAACTAATAATTAATTAATTCAAGTGTTCTGTGCACAGGTACCACAGAAAAGAAGACAGGAAGGCTTTCTCCTGATTAAAAAAAAAAAAGCTTATGATCTGACTATCTTATGATTCTACTATCTCCTGTTTTTTTTTTTTTATTTTTCCTTTTTATTTTAACTTTAAAATCATTTCTTCCAAGTCTTCAACTTTAATTTTTGGGTTCCTGGCTTTCTCTCTCCATTTGGAAGAATAGTAATCTATTTTTCTGCCTTCTGTATTTCCCACTGAGTCGACCTGATTGTGTAGCATTAAATTGGGTCAGCTGGGGGAGAAAGTGGGGGTAGGAGAAGATAAAAGGCTTTTATAGAAATCTAAGATTAAATTCCCACCAACCCGTGGCAGTGTCATCCAGCTCTTTGTTCTCTGTGTTTTCTTTAGTGCTAGCGTGGTTACATGACATAAAGGTGAATTATTTAAGTAATGCTATTTTACTTCTCTTGGCATAATCACCGTTCTTTCACTTATTTCCAACGATGACAGACAAGCGCCTCAGAGAATATTCGGAAGCCTTTGTAGTAGAAGGGAACATAAAATGAACCAACGCCTCTTGTTAAAAGAAATACTGACTGAACTGCATGGGGAGAGTGTGGAGTTTATCTTTGATACTCTGATATTCTAGTTATCAACAAGGAAGGCAAATTCTCTATCATGTGGCTGGAAATTTAGTGTCTCTTGAAGATCGAAGGAGAGATTTACCACGGAGCCTGAAAATGCTGATTTCTGTCCTGTGGCTCCATGTCATGGTCCTGATAGGTCCCTTGAGCCCTTGACCATAAATGGCGCCCTCTTGAATCGAAGCTATATCTGGAACTGTGAAGCAGAATTGTGAGTTCTCAGCCTCCTTTTAGCAACTTCAACTTCAGGATCCCTTGATAACTGATCCCCGTTTTGTCTTCTTGGCAACATTCTGGAAGGTCAAAGATCTTCTACCTTTTTACGGGGTCAGATTATGTCTCAAAGCCTGATGGATGCTATCTTAATTTTTTTTTTTTTTTGTGGAGGAACAAAGTGCAGAAAGCTCTCAGAGCTGTCCTCGTTTCCCATGGTCACCAAGTCCAGACACTTTCACCTTTCAGTTTTTAAAGGAGTACCCATTAAAAAGAAGTGCTGTGAACTGATTTGCTCAACAGTTTGACTTAATCCCTGTTCCTATTCACAATCATAGAAAAATGAAGCAATTCTGGAATGTGTTGAGCATGTATGTATTGTATGCTATTTAAACATGAGAAAAAGCATTTTTTAAAAAACAGAAGAGCCAAAGAACTGAAGCTAATTATATAAAGTAATTAGGGTGAATTTGCAGTGTTTATATACCTGTTATATGTGTATTGTATTTCATATGCTGTTTACTTGAGACTTTGAGATGATAGAAATGTTTTATATCTGTGCTGTTCAACAGAGTAGCCAAGTATCCATATGTGACTACTGAATTCTTGAAATGTTGATAGTGTAATTAAGAAATTCAGTTTGTTAAATTTTGATTAAGTTAAATTTAAATAGCCACATGTGGTTAATAGTTGTAGTATTGGACAATGCAGGGATAGACTGATCTAATTGCAATAGGATGAAAGAGGTTATTATGGTGGAATGAAGACCCATATTTGGATGGGTGGGTCCACCTGGAAATAGTCTGCTCATTTATAAAGAAAATGTACTTCCTATACTTAGCTTGTTTATTCAGAAAGGACCAGGTGACTGAAAAGGAAGGACAAAAGCCTTAATTATTGTTTTGCAGTGATTTTACTATATTTATATTTAGGTGAAACACATTAACACACACTAAAAGCCACATATGTTCATGTATAACAAATAGAAATAGTATTAAGCATTGGGACATTTTTAGAAAGTTTTCATCTCTATTTTATTTTTTTCAGCTTTATTGAAGTTTAATTGACAAAAATTGTATGTATTTAAGGTATACAATGTGATGTTTTGATTTATATAAACATAATTACCATAATGAAGCTAATTAGCATATTCAGGTCTACATTATTTACTATTTGTATATGTGTGTGAATGTGTGGTGAGAACATTTGAGGGCTGTTGCCTTAACACTTTTGAAATACACAGTACAGTTTGAGTTATAGCCACCATGCTGTACAAATAGATCTTCAGAATTTATTCATCTGGTCCAACTGAAACTTTGTACCCTTTGGTCAGCATCTTGCCAGTCTCTGCCACTGTCTCTATCACCCTGCCCTCCAAGGTCCTGGTAACTACCATTGTATTCTCTTTTTTAAGATCCTATTGCCTATTTTAAAGATTCTACAAATAAGTGAGATCATGTGATATTTGTCTTTTGGTGTCTACTTATTTTACTTAGTATAATGTCTTCTAGGTTCATCCATATTGTTGCAAATGGTTAGATTTTCTTCTTTTGTGAGGCTGAATAATATTCCCTGTGTATATGTGCCACATTTTCTTCATTCACTTGTCCACTGACAGACACTTAAGTTGATGCCATATCTTAGTTATTATGAATGGTGTTGCAATGAACATAAGAGTACAGATGCCTCTTAGACATACTGATTTCATTTCCTTTGGAGATATATCCAGGAGTTAAGATTGCTGGATCACATGGTAGTTGTATTTTTAGTTTTTTGAGAAAACTCCATATTGTTTCCATAATTACTGGACTAATTTCCATTCCCACCAACAAGGTTAAGGATTCCTTTTCTTCCATATCCTCTCCACTGCTTGTTATTTGTTACTTTTTTGTTAACAGCCATTCTAATAGGTGTAAACTGATGTCTCTTTATGGTTTGATTTGTATTTCTCTGGTGGTTACTGATATTGTCCATTTTTCATATACCTGTTGGCCATTTGTACATATTGTTTTGAGAAATGTCTATGTTGATGTTTTGTCCATTTTAAAATCAAGGTATTTGTTTTCTTGCTGTTGATTTTTTCAATTTCTTATATTTTTGAATATGATATTATTTAGAAGAGAGGTAGAAATGGACTAGTATTTTCAAAAGACACACTATCTTTGGATTGGAATTTAAATAGGGCTGGTCTAAAAGTACGTATAGCAGAATAATGGTTCTCCAAAGATGTTCCACATTCTAATCCCCAGGAAATGTGAATGCATTAGGTTGTATAACAAGGAGGAATTAAGGATGCCAGTGAAACTAAAAGTTTATTAATTGACCTTCAAATTGTGGGTTTAGATATGAAATGTCTCCCAGAACCTCTATCTGTGAGACAAGGCAGGAATGTTCAACAGTGAAATGATTACCTTATGATAGCTGTACTGTAACTGGTAGACTAATCCATCTGATGGATTAATAATTTGAATGGATTAATGGGTGGTAACTGTAGGCAGGCAGAATGTGGCTGGAGGAAGTAGATCACTGGGATCATACTTGGGGATGACAGGGAGCTCCTTGCTTTCCTGGCTGTCAGGGACTGAACAGCTATATCCTCTGCCATGTTCTTCTGCCATGATGTCCTGCCTCACCTTGGACCCAGAGCTATGGAGTCAACCAAACATGGATTGACCCTTTGAAACCAGGAGCCAAAATAAACTTTTCTTCATCTAAATTGTTCTTGTGATGCCTTTTGGTTCCCAACAATGAAAAGCTGACTAACACAAACAGGGAGATTATCATGGATTACCTGTGTTGGACCAGTATAATCACAAATGTTCTTGAAAGTGGAAGAGAGAGGAAAAACAAAGTCAGAGACAGATGAAGCTACTAAAGAGTAGTCAGAGAGGTAGCAATGTTGCTGGGTTTTTTTTATATCTTTTTTTAATAATTTGTTTTAATTAGTTACACATGACAGTACAATGACCTTGACATATCATACATTTGAATCAGATGGGATAAAATATCTCATTTTTCTGAGTATACAAGGTTGCAGAATCACATTGGTCATGCATTCACATATATACACACAGTAATAATAATGTAACAGACATTATTATTAATGTTGCTGTTTTTAAAATTGTGGTAAAGACATACACATAAAATTTACCATTTTAACTATTTTGAAGTATATAGTACAGTAGTTTTAACTATATGTGTTTTTCAACAGAGCACTTGAACTTTTTCATCTGCTCAGTTTAAACTATATATATCCTAAAAATCATTGGTTTTACTCTAGTAACTAGTGAGGTTGAGCATTTTTTCGTATGCTTATTTCCATTTGTATATTGTCTTTGGAGAAGTGTTTGTTGAAATCCTTGTCTTTTGCCCACTTTTAAAACCAACTTATTATTATTGTTTGTTGTTGTTGTTGCCATTGAGTTGTAGAAGTTCTATATATATTGTGAATGTTAACCTCTTATCAGATGTAGGATCTACAAATTTTTTTTTTCACTTCATATGTTGTCTTTTTACTCTGATTGTTTCATTTGCTGTGCAGAAGTTTTTAAGTTTGATAAAATCCCTATTGTCTATTTTTACTTTTGTTGCCTATGCTTTTGGTATCATATCCAAGAAATCATTGCCAAATCCAAGGCCATGAAACTTTTCCTTCTAGAAATTTTATTGTTTTAGATCTTATGTTATTAATACATTTGAGTTAATTTTTTGTATGATATAAAGGCTTTACCCTTTACCCTTTTGCATGAGAATATTCAGTTTTTTTCAATACCACTTGTTGAAGAGACATTTTCTTTTTACCTCATTGTATAACCTTGGCACCTTTGTTGATCATTTTACCATATGCATGAGGACTTATTTCTGGGCTCCCTGTTCTGTTCCATTGATCTACATGTCTGTTTAGTTCAAGTGCCGCATGGTTTTGATCGTAGGGAATAGGGAGCCCAGAAATAACTGCTATGGACTGGATGTTTGTCTCTTCCTGAATTCATATGTTGAAGCTTGAATCCCCAATGCAATTGTTTGGAGACAGGGCCTATGAGGAGGTATACATGTTAAGTGAGGTGATAAGTATGAGATCCCGATCAGACAGCTGGTGCCCTTAGAAAAATAGGAAGAAATACAAAAGATCTCTCTATATGTGTATAAAGAAGAGGTCTTAAAAGCCACAGGGAGAGGATTTCTGCCTGCAAGCCAGGAAGGCAGCCCTTACCAGGAACTAAATAGGCTGGCACCTTGATCTTGGACATTTCAACCTCAGAACTGCTGGAAAGCAGTTTTCTGTTGTTTAACTCCATAGCCAGTGGCATTTTGTTATAACAGCCCAAGCAGTCTAAAACTAACTAGAAATCACTAAGGGTGAGGCTTCCAAATTTTTTACTCTTAAAGATTGTTTTTTGATTCAAGGTCTTTTGAGATTCCATGTGAATTGTGAACAGTTTTCATATTTATGTCAAAAAATGTCGTTGGTATTTTTGATAAGGATTGACTAGATCTATAAATCTCTTTGAGTAGGATGAACTTTTTGACAGTATTAAGTCTTTTAATTTATTTGTGTCTCCTATAACTTATTTTGGCAATATTTTGTGGTCTTCAGTAAAGAAAATATACATTTTTTAACCTTTTTTAATATTTATTTTTTATTTTAGTTATTGGTGGACATAATACCTTTATTTTATTTTTATGTGGTGCTGAGGATTGAACCCAGTGCCTCAACGCATGCTAGTTAAGCCCTCTAACTCTGAGTCACAACCCCAGCCCTCACCTTCTTGATTACATTTATTCTTAAGTATTTTATTTGTTTTTATGTTATTTTAAATGAAACCATTTTCTTAATTTTTTCAGATTATTTTTAGTGTTTTGAAATGCAACTTATTTTTGTATGTTGATTTTGTATCCTTCAGTGTTGCTGAGTTCATTTACTAGTTCTTGTGTGTGTGTGTGTGTGTGTGTGTGTGTGGCGGGTGATCTTGAGGGTCTTGTATACATAACCTTCTCATCTGTGAATAGAGAACATTCCACTTCCTCTTTTTCTATTTGGATATGTATTATTTCTTTTTCTTGCCTACTTGCTCCTACTAGGACTTTCAGTACTATGTTGAACAGTAGTGGTGACAGTGGGCATCAATGCCCTGTTCTTGATCTTAGAGAAAAACTTTCAACTTTCCACCATTGACTACAGTGTTAGCTGTGGGTTTGCCATATGGACTTTATTTTGTAGATGTCATTTCCTTCAATTCCTAGCTTCTTGAATGTTTTTGATCATCAAAGATTGAAATGTTACTGGTTTTGAAGATGGAGGAAAGGGTCCATGAACAAAGGAATGGGGGTGGTTTCTAGATCAGTCAAAAGAAAGAGAAGATTCTCCCCTAGAGTTTCCAGAAAGGAATGCAGCCCTGGCCCAAAACCTTGATTTCAGTCTAGTGAAACCATGTTGAACTTCTAACTCACAGAATATGAGAGTAACTTTGTGTTGTTACCAAGCTACCAAGTTGGGTGTAATTTGTTACATCACTAGTAGAAAGCTAATATATTATGGCTATCCCCATGTTGGGAGTTTCCTGCCAATCAGTAGACTCATGTAAAGGAATAGTCCAAATACACAGTGCTTCTGTAATGTACTATTTGTGTCCATCAACCTATCATTCATTTAGCCAAGTGATATCTAATCTTGTCTACCATGATTTTTACTAAGCTTTGGGGAAATGAAGTAAATAAAATAATATTTACTTCTTACTAGATACTTTGAGGTATTTACTTTTATTCCTTTTTCCAGGTAAAAAGTAATGAGATTCTGATAAATTTAATGACTTGCCCAAGGTAACACAAATAACCTTTTCATTTCAAACTCAGAACTACTTCCACTTTAAACTCTTAGAAGAATAGCTGATTATATTTAGTTGGATATCTGTTCTGATGTAATGTGAAGTTTCATTGTCATTTCCTGTCTGTTAAATGACTATGGACAAGTGGTTATGTTGTCTGTGAAATGAGAAATAAATGCTTACGTGAATAGTGCAAAAACGAGTGAGGTACAGGTAGAGCTTGCCGGCATGTCTTGGAGGAAAATGTTTACAAATAAATGCTGTGTCTGTGGCTATTATTTTAGACAACAGGGTATTCTGGGATACATGTGTATTGCTTTTAATGAGCATGGAATTTAGCAAACAACCATCAGTAGGCAGTGGTATCAGTGCTATTAAGTGCATGAAATAGTTACACTAACAGACAGGCTATGGTCATAAAGAATGCTGACCTTAAGTATCATCTGCTTATTATCTCATTTGCTGTAAAGTTATTTTGCATCATTACAATTCTACAGATGTTTCACAGATGTCTTTAAGGATATATTTCTATGGCTTGTTATTAAGCTAACTTCTGTGCACTATGGCAGATTACCATAGCATATTAATGAGAACATTATGGAATTGTAAATAAATATGTTTGTAGCAATCGAGATGAAGAGCAGAACTATAAAAATGGTTATAAAAATCTAATTAACATTTTAACAGTAAAAAGGCTGCCTTGATACTGCAAGAGAATGGTCTTAGTTATAGATAAAATGAAGAATTCCCAAGTGGGCTTAAGAGTGGATGAAGCATTGCTATCAATATTTAATGGGATGTGTCAGATTTTACCACCATTTGAAAGGATGCAAATAGGGGTTACCATAGAAATCACCTTGTCAGAAAACTGCACAAAATGCAACACAAACTATCCTTCAAGCAGGGGTTATTGTCATGTCCAACTATATTCTTTTCATATAATCTCTTGATAATGGGGGAAAATGACAGTGTGTGTGTGTGTGTGTGTGTGTGTGTGTGTGTGTATGCATGCACATATATGCCCAATACAATTTGAAAATTACAAAATTTATTTTACATGGAAATTCCAGAGGCAAGTATATTCCTATTGCTCTATATCATAATTACTCTTTGATGAAGCTATAAGTGCCAAAGTTATTCATAGTTTTAACAAAGCATCCATCATAACCATGCTACTGAAAGACATGGCAACCTCAGAGATGCTCTTACTATTTAAATGTAATGTGCTGTTTTACATTCTAGTGACAATGTTCTTTTGTGTCATAGCTCTGGAATATTTAAGCATTGCAGTTTAGCAATCTCCTCTTGAACCGGTTAAACCAGTTGCTTTCCCAGAAACAATTTTCTGCTGCTTTTTTAAAGATTTTTTTTTAATCTTGAAAAAATTAGCCACACATGCTCCCTTTATTCTACAATTCCAACACAACACAAAGCTAGAAAGGGATCACACTTATTTCACAGAATCTTTCAGTAAAAGGAGATGGCATTGTAAATTCCCCTGCTCTTTAAAAATCAGTGGGATCGAAATATGGGGTTGCAAAAGGAATTTAAAAAAAAATTATTAGTCATTGAACCAAAGGGAAAAAAGAAGCAATTACAAACATATAAGTGTTAAAAAAAATCCTAGTGGTTATCTGAGAAGGCAGAGAAAAATTTGAAATAGATTTTTGTTTTGCCTTAAACTATTTAAGCATGTTTAAATTGAATGAATATTATTTTAATCACATAAATATAAACATTATTCAATAAATAAAACAAAATTCCTCAAGTTCCTTTTTATGATCAGTTAAGAGAGAAAGAAAAAGGGAAAGCAAAATAGAAATACTTATGGGAAAAGAAAGAATGGGCAATAGAGATAAAGAGAAGTCAGTATGAAGCAGGAATAATAGAGACAAGAAATCTGACCAGGAAGAGACAGCTGGTAAGGGAAGAGAAGAGAAGATACATAAATAAAGGAAGGTGGAACTTCCTCTCCACAATTTCCCCTGAAAATATTTTGCAGATTTAAAAGAAGAGGGTTTCCATCCCTCAGAGGTATTTAAAATAGATAGAGGAGACTGAGGAAAATCAATGGGCCTGTGTCTTGTCAGACTAGTGTACTTTGTTTCTCTCTCAGGTCACCTGGACAAGGCCTTGGGTTTTATGGTAGGGCACCCTCAGTCTCTCCCATGGTTCTGTAAATTCCTAGCTCATTTTGTTAATCTTCTCAGTTCGGAACTCATAACCATAAAGGGTGAAATATATAAAGAAACTACAAAGAGGTACTCACAAACCCACAAACGCTGAAGGTTTAATATGCTTCTCTGTGAAACACAGAACAAATAGCCAGAAGAACTGAAGTGAGAATAGAAAATTTGAATAAGCCATTGAAAGCTTGATTTATTAAATATGTATAGAAGCTTCTATCTGACACAGAGTATGAAGAATGTTTCAAAATACAGGTTATTTCAAAATTCCCTGTGTAGGGCTGGAAAACTCAACAAATGTGAAAAATATAAACATCATAAGACAATAATCTCAAGGACAATATAAAAATATTTTAGAAATAAGAAAATATTTAAGAATTTCCTCTTTCTCTATTCTTCATGATGATTTTGGGGAGAGAGAACACATACTAGCAATTTGTGGATTAAAGAGGAAATTAATTAAAAGTCAGAAAGTATTTATAGCTCAATAATACTTAAAGCATTATGTATCAAAACTTAGAGAATGCAATTAAAGTGAATCTCAGTGATTGATAGTCTAAATTCCCATGTTAGGACAATATAAATGTTTAAAAACTATATAATAATTAGATTTAAAGTGCATAAAAAGAACAACAGTGAAAATTAAGAATTTAGAGGGAAGGAAACTAAAGAGATGAAAATAAAAATTGGCAAAATAAGAAAAAGACTCCAAAAGAAAAAAAATCAGCAAAATTGAAATTTCCTACAATGATGAAATAGACAAAACTGTCAAATCTGATCCATAAAACTCTGCAAAGGATTCAGTTCTCATGGTACCTAATTAAAAGATCCAAAATAGGAAACTAGTATAACACCAAATAAAGGATATTATCTGTAGAAAAATAGGTAGATATCAGTTTAAATATAAAATATAGGTAGAAGTTCATTAATCACAGAATTTCCTATAAGAAACTTTATGCCTATAGATTTCAAAACTCAGAAGAAATGTAAATATCTTTGGCAAACACATAAACAATAGTACTTAAGGAGAAATTGATAACAAGGAAGAAGTGTTAAATTTGTTAAAAACTCTTATTTGCTCATACAACTCTGTGAAGGATAGTTTATTATTATTATCATTTTGTCTAGGAATATCTTATATAAACTTCTCATATTATTTTACAAGAGGAAAGCTACCACACTTGTATCATTAGGTTAATATCAGCTTGGTGCTGAAATGGAAAGACAGATTAAAAATAATAAGTCAATTACATTTATAAAAAAGTGAACCCTTGAAGTGAAATATTAATAAAGTGAATCTAGTAATATATTAAAACAACATATCATGACCATACAGGTTTTATTCTGGGAATGCAAGGATGGTTCTTCACTTAAAATTCATTAAAGAACATCCAGTTAAAGATGGTAAACTGTAGACAAATATGTATCTCCATTCCCTCTGAGGAAACACACACACACACACACACACACACACACACACACACACACTCATACAAATGCCACTAAAAAAAAAAAAAAAAAAAAAAAACAAGTATAGACCCATATGGGAACAGTTAGTGAGAAAGAAGCCAACATCAGATGAGAGAAGTCAATGAAATTTTAGAAACATGAAAGTGAATGAATAAGTGGTTGCTGACTTAACAGATTTGAGAAAGTAGAAATGTAAATCTGCAAGGAAGAAACAGAAGCAGCAAGCAACTTCAAGAAGATGAACCTTAAAATCTCAGAAATTGGCAGCACTAGGCATCTGTGAGTTAGGAAAATTGGCTCTAAGTCCATTCAAGAAGCAAAGCTATATGTCCCCTTCCCTGTTTGATATAACTGTACAACTGTCTCTCCTCCAGCGTGTGGAAGACTGGAGTTTGCCTGCAGAGTGGTTAAATCAGAGGTACACTCCATTCACAGGTACAAGGCCTATCTGAAAGATTGGGGCAATTATTAAAATTTGATGAATTTGGGAATCTTAGGCCTCTTTTCCCCTTAGGCTCAGAGAATGCTGTCATTCAGGCTTATATCTTTTGGATGGAAGATAGGAAGAATTATTGATGGGGAAATTAATCATTGTGTGTGTGTAAGTGTGTGTTCGCATGTCTGTGTACTTACTGCATGCTGCATACTAAGTATTATCTAACAATTTTTATTTGAGAACATACTAGGATAAAAAAGGATGAAGCAAAAGTCTGCAGGTTAGAGATTCTTGTTTTTGCCTAAATGTGGGAAACAATTAAAATGATTCTAAATAAGCATAAGGGCATTTATTCATTTATTTTTCCAATATACAAATATTGACCACATGCTATATGCAATTAAAATTCCCTGGCATTGCTTTTTTTATAGGATGTTTGACATGACCTTAAAGTACAGGAAAAAATTGAGTGGTCATTGATCTTGTTATTATCTTTATGGGAATTGGTTAAAAACAGATTCAAATAAAGTAGTACAGATACATTCTGGGAAACTTGATATCACTCTCCATGCAATATTACCCTGCTTCTATCGAAAGTTTGCATAAATAGAACAAATTATAAACTTTCATATGGCTATGTGGTTTTTAACTAATAAATTAGACATTACAGTAATTTATTCCTATCTAACACAATTTTATTTTAATCCAAAGAATTGCAGTGGTTTTTAACATCAATACCTTTTATTTGTGGTGAAATAACATGGCTTAGAATTTGAAATGAGCCACAAACTTTGATTTTTTACAATAAACCTTTGAGGTAATTGGGGGAAATAGCAGCATCTTTATTTCCAGATACTAAAACAGTTGTAGTGGCAGTTTTAGAGAGTGGACTTGAAATTGTGAACCTCTGGTGAGGTTTTAGCTCTGCTTCAGCTAGCATGGTGAGCCTGAGTAAGCCTGCCTGACCTCAGTATTCTTATCTATCAACTAAGAAGTTCAAAATTGTGTTTTTCATGGCATTCTTGTATCTTGTCTGAGAAAGAAAACTTCACTAATGAGAAATTGTTCCAATTGATCTCTGAACTGTAACTTAAAAATGTTTTATAAAGTTTAAGAATTCTATCATTATCTTGGATCATTTCCCTTCTTTTTTCCCTGCCTGCCTTCTTTAACTGTTTTCTCCCTCCCTCCTTCCATTCCTACTTTCTTCCCCCAAAGTTAAATTTAATGTATTTCAAAAATGGAGATGTCTAGGGAGAGGAGCTTCTTGGTTGGGTGATTTAGTCAGTCAATGATGACTTCATTTGGAACTCATAGTCTTATCAAATTTTCACTCTGCTGTCCTCAGTATAGTCACCAGTTTTTAGCTACTGTCTCTTTTGTTCATAAGATAGCTGTGACAATTCCATTGAAATATGGAAACATATCTCTGTTTGTATATAAAGTATGTTGACGCCCAATTTTGTCTTCATGCATACACTTTGTATAATGATGTCCATCACATTCCACCATTTTTGCTAATCCCCTGCCCCCTCCTTTTCCCTCTCACTCCTCTTCCCTATCTAGAATTCATCTATTCCTCCCATGCTCCACAGAGATGTGAAAAATTGTGGTATGTGTGTGTAATAAGAATTGTAATGCAAAAAAATTACAAGTATAAAGATATGAATTGGCGTAAACATACTTTATATACAAAGATATGAAAAATTGTGCTCTATATGTGTAGTAAGAATTGTAATGCATTCCACTGTCATGTATTTAAAAAAATAAAATCAATTAAATAAAAAAATTTAAAAAATAAAAATAAAGAAAAATAATTAGGGAAAAAAAAGAAATATGGAAACATGACAATGTTTAGCAGAAGACAAGAGATAGCTTTTCAGTATATCTATCTCATTGTGTGAGAAAACCTTTTCCCTCTTGTTAGGGTCTGTAAACAAGTCAAGATGGCGCCTGGCATTTTGCCAGAAGGAGTGGTTTGTGAAGTAATGCCAGCGAGCCATTAAGTGTGGAGATTCCTTATTGGTTGACTGCTGTATCTAGTTTATGTTAATTAAGATAAGCTGTGTGGAATGTATATATACCCCTCCTGTCCTACAAAAAACGGCTCCTACTCCTGCTGTATCAATGTACACAAGTTGTTCGTCACCCCCCCCCCTCCCCCCGGTTATTTTGCTGCAGCCGGACTACGGCACCCTCTAACACCTCCTCCAGAATTACCATGTGTCATTGGCCAGAACTGCTTCATATGTCAATGCCTAACTTATCACTGGCAAGGAAAATGGGATCTTTGTGAATGGATTGGTCTCCCTGGAATCCATCCCTCCACTCTAGAGCTGGGACTGAAGCTCTGTTCTTACTGCAAGTGTCTCGAGGAGAATGATGACTTTTCCTGTGGGCTTTGCTTCACTATGTACTTTAATATATCTTCAGGTGTGTGACTTTAGACCTGGAAATTCCACTCTCAGTTTTCTTCTATAAAATCTTTATTCACCTTTTAATATCTTAGGAATTATTTTTGAGGAGATTGTAATGCTGAGGAGGAAAACCAATGTAAGTCAAATTTAGGTAGTATTTTAGAAACATTTTCAACACTGAAAAGGAAATAAAGCATGCTTGCAATTAAAAGATTTAGGAGTACAAGAGCAGTGAAAGAACAGGTTATTGAACATCAACTATTGCCAATAAGATGTAATGGTAAGTAAGTATTCTTGTTCTTTACAAAATATGGATTACTAAAACAAGCTATTTGCACTCAATTTGAAGGAAACCAATTAGCATTTTGATAAATTAATTCACAGACTTAGAATAAGGAAATACAGAATATCAAAACACTCCTTACACTACAAATAGGTGAGAATCTATACTGATATATATACAAGCCCACTCTGATACTGTAGGCTTCAGCATGGAATGCGTAGGGTTGGTATCCTCCAACTCTATGAAGATTCTTAGCTGAAATTTGAGAAGAATCCAAAGAGGGAACAAAGACCCAAGGAACCAAATCATTCTCTCAGATACTTATGAATCTCAAAGGGGTCTTATATTTATCAGGATTCTTCAGAGAAACCCGGGGTGAGAAGGGGAGAGAAGAGAAAGAGAAGGAAAAGGAATGAGACATTAAAGGATACCTTAGGGAATTGTCTCTCCTGATTGTATAGGCTGAAAGTCCCACTATATGCTGTTTGCAAGCTAGAAATCCAGGAAAGCCTATGTTATAACTCCAAGTCTGAGGCTGAAGGCTTGAGAGACCTAGGAGTTGGGAAGTGGGATAAAGGTCCTATGTAACTCCCAGAGGTTAAAGATTCAAGACCAAGAGTTACAAGGTTCAAGTGCTCAAGCAGAGAGGGAGGGAGAGAGAGAGAGTGAGTGAAAGAATTTGCCCTTCCTTTGTCTTTGGTTCTAAATGGACCAACATCATAGTGTACCATGTCCACCTGCATTGGTGAAAGTAGTTTTTCCTTACTGTTTCCTGATTTAAATGCTAATCTGTTTTGGAAACTCAGAAATAATATTTCAGCAGCCATCTGGACATGACTTAGCCCAGTTAAGCTGACAGATAAAATCAGAAGTGTGAAGTTACCTAGTACACAAGTTAGGGAGGGAGATTATAGTAATGTTCTCCACTTGCCTCTCTGATTGCCCTGCCATGAATGCAGCCACCTACTCCCTCTGGACATTCTCCATAATTATTTTGTATTGTCTTTTTTTCCACCTATGTATTTTCCCTCAGTGTCCAAAGATTGTGAATACGATGAAGTTCTACTCATTCTTTATTCCTAATGTAAAGCCTTTAATAGAGTGGGTGCTCAATATGTAGGCTAATCTCATTCTGTTCTGTGGCTACATCCATGTAACTGAATGGAGCTGGAAAAAAATACAATCATAATGATTGGCTTCATTTTAAATTTATTACTGCAAGCCTTAGGGAGGGCTTTTAGTGCTACTCAAGAAACCTACTACAGTTCCCTGTTAATTCACCGAGTAAAGGATTTTATGTTTTTTCTTAAATCTCTAATGCCCCCTCTACTTTTCACTTTCAGCTGATAACTTCACTTTTAATTTCACTGAGGAAAGCAAAGTAAAATTGGAAGAGAACTTCCACACCCACCCTACAAATTATACCAAATTACCTGCATCCATATAATGAGCATTCCCTTCTCTCACACCAATAGAGTGCCTGAGGCCTCGCCTGTTCTCATTCACTGGATCTTATCCCATTCTGCCAAAGGAGTCATTCCAACATTTATTTGTCTCTGTATCATCAATGTTCCTCTCTATTCTGAACCTTTATTCATAGCATACAAATATGCTATAATAGCTCCCATTAAGGTAAACTTACTTTCTCTGCATTCTCCACTGCATCAGTTCTGTCCCTATTATAGCAAAACCCTTTCTCCTAGAAAATGCTCTCTTCTCACTGCCTCTGTTTCATTTCTCTCTCACTTAGATCATATTTCTGTCCCCATTTCACTCATGCTAAATAGCAGCCCCATGAAACTTGATCTACCAGCTGCACTTTCCATAACTGATAATCCTTCCTTCTTAACCCTTGCATTCAGCTCTCTCTTGTTCTACTCCTCTCTGACCTACTGCACCTACTCAGTCTCCCAAGCTGGGTCATCTTCTTCCAGCCTTAGCTCGAGTCCTTCAGGCTGTGTCCTTAGACTTTGTGTCTTTTCTAGCAACACTTGCTCCTTAGGTGACTTATTCAGACTCACATTTCCTGTTTTAGTAAGCTGGGCCTGACTATAACAAAACAGTAAGGTAGACTACAGATATTTACTTCCCACAGTTCTGTAGGATAAGAAGACTAAAAATCAAGGTGGCACAGACTTGGTTCCTGATGCGAGCTTTCTTCCTAGCATTCAGGTGACTGCTTTCTTATTGTGTTCTCAGCAGTGGAGGGAGAGCTCTAGTATGTATTCCTCTTCTTATAAAGCCATTAATTCCATTGTGTAGGCTGCACATTCAGGACCTTATCTAAACTTAATTACCTCTACATACCTTCACATTAGTGGTTAGAGCTTCAGCATATGAATTTGGTGGTGATGGTGGTGAGATACCAACATTCAGTCCATAACAATTCCCATATGTGTATTTCCAGTGCAGAACCATATAATTAATTGTTTATTTGCAATTGCCCGTGTGGTTCCTAGTTGACATTTCAAACTTCACAGCAGAAATTTTAATTCTTTCATAGACCCCCAAATGTTCTTCCCACAGTCAGGCACATTTCAGTCAATAGTACCTCCATTTTACCTGTTGCTTAGTCCAAAATCTTCTTATATCCTTTATTCTTCTCTTTGTATCATGTCACATATCCATCAACAAAGCTGTTTAGTCTACAGATGAAATGTTCTATCACTTCCCATGTACTGATCTGCTACCTTTCTAGTTCAAGAGTCCATTATCTCACACTTGGATAACTGCAACAGCCTCCTAATTGTTCTTGCTGCTCATTTTTCAAATAGCTGCAAGAGGGAACCTTTAAAAATATGCCATATTATGTCACATATGTGTTCACAACTCTCAAATGTTTCCTTTCTTAATTAGATGAAACTTCCCGACCTCTTGCTACTTTTCCAACCTGATCCTCAACCTCTTCAGATCTCTTGTGACTCTTTGAGGATGCCAACACTGCATCTGAAACTGTCTTCTACCACAAAAGTATGTTGTACTTTTTCCTTTACTTCAGATCATTGTTTAACTATGTGATTATCAGAAAGTTCTTTCTACCAATTCTGTATAAAATCTGTCCCTTTATTGTTCCCCTCCCCTTGTTTTTTTTCTTCATCAAGATTTTTTTTTTCTCATTTAGCATTCACACTTTTATCTTTCTTCCCCACCAGTTGTTGGTATTAAGAACTTTGGATATTTGTTCATTTTTATGTCCTATGCTCTTTGAAAGGTGCCTAAAACAAAACTGGTGCTGAATAAATATTTGTTCAATGAATGAATGAAGCATTGAATAGCTATATAATTGATGAAGTAAGGGATTGTGGATTACTGAGAAAGTAGAATGGCAAAATAGAATCAGAGAGAGGAACTTAGGTTGTCTAGCTGAATTCCCTTATTTTGAAGATTAAGAACTTACTGCTTCCAAGAATAAAATTCTGATGTGTCTTAATGTGCCACAATATGCTTTTAATGATTTGATTCCTGATGACCTTTCTAGGTCCACCTCCTTGCTGTTCCATTCTTCCTTCCTTACAGCAATGTGGAAATTTGCGGGTATCTGCAAATTATATTTTTTATATACAGTTGGTGTTATTCTTGGGACTCTCACCTCTCATGGCTTTTGGTTGGCTGCCATGTTTACTCCTTCTTGCAAGCCAGGGACAGTCTCTTCCTAGGAGTCTCCTTGATCTAACTCTTCCTCCCCCAGACCAGATTGGATGCTGCTCTTTGGTGTTCTCCTTGTGCTTGTACAGGCAACCATAGTAGCACCACTGAAGTGTGCAGTTGTTGCCAGGTTACCTGTTGAGCTCTTGTTTATTCAGCATTTAGAAGGCTGGCACAGGAATGTTAGTTGAACAAAGGACTCGGTGAGATGCAAAATAACATCTTGTGTGTGCACTGTCACCCAGCATATTTGATGATAATGAGTACAAAAGCTCATCACATCACCTCTGGTTTAACCTAACTCTGATCTAGCCTCACTCAGTGCATTCATGGCTTAGATGTCAATATCATAGTCAAATTATGGTTGCTGCTTTTATGGCATTCAAATTTTACATAATATCTGCAGATTTTTTTTAGGGTTAACTCTCAATCATAGACAAAAATTGTGAAATGATTATGGTCACATTTATATAAAAGGAATAACTGATGAATGAAGGAAAATGGACCTGTCCAAGATAACCAGCAAGTCATGAACAGAGTATTTGAATCCAGTGTTTCTGAGTCCTTGTTACGTATCTTATAAGCAACTCTGTTTGATGTTATGCACTATACATCCTCTCTTTATAGTGTTGTAAAAGTCTGCCTCTTTTCTTTATATACTCCTCAGTAATCCAGGCAAAAATATCCCAGAGGAAAAAAATCCAGTGTCACCTGATAATATAAGAGCAAGAGGAAATGGATAATAATTTCACATAAAGATATTTTTGTTTAAAGAATGCTAAGAGAAGGAAGAAGTGAAAAGATGAGAGGAGGAAAGATCATGTATCTGAAAGGGAATTGTTTTAGATTTGAGGGATTCATGAGTCCAATCTCTGAATAGTTTAAA
The DNA here is from genome assembly GCF_047511675.1 of Marmota flaviventris. Lineage (NCBI taxonomy): Eukaryota > Metazoa > Chordata > Mammalia > Rodentia > Sciuridae > Marmota > Marmota flaviventris. The sequence continues at coordinate 58,447,444 of NC_092503.1, forward strand.
TTGCAAAAACAAAATTGTCCTTAATGGAAACTTACAAGAACATAACATTTCCTCACTGGCTTCCCACCTTTTGAATTTCTTAAGTTGTTTTAGACAGAATAGAATACCTATGCACTTGAAGATGGTTACTCTGGTGGCATTTTAGAACAATAATAAATTGAGCATCAGAAATATCACATAAAAATCTTTTTTCTTGTGAGACTTATTTTTTTTCAGGGCAGACTTGCAGGTTCTAAAAATTATTCAGACTTCACATCTAAACAAGTGCTCAAGCCTTTGCTGTGTTTTAGTTGTTCAAAGGTTAAATCAACATTCTGCACAACTTCTGCTTTTATTTTTTTATATATAGTTGGTGTTGCCACCTAGGACCCAATTTCTAACTACAAGGTAGGGCAAAAGGCTTGCAGCCACTGCTACAATCAATGCTAATGTTACTCTTTAGCTTGCTAGAAATTGGACCTGAGTATTTCTCTGGAGTCCCAAATCCTCAGGTCATAACACTAACATCTCTTAGCACACAGTCCAATCTTATTTAACCCTGCTTCTGGGCATTGTACATTTTAAAACTATTTCACTTTTCTGAACAGGTCTCCAACTGACTTATGCTGTGGGCTTGGAGTTCTTTTCTTTTCTTCTTCTTTTTAAAATGTAAAATAAAGTACATCACAAGAAGTAAGCAATAAGTCAATAAGAATTAGTCATATGCACACACATTGAAATACATGGCACAGAGACTTTACCTTAATTTATTAAAGGTGCAGACTGCTGATTACAAATTGATGCTATGGGTAATTGAGTCTTAAATGTGTTTAAAAACTAAAGGGAAGGTATAATTTTATATTTTGAAGTTTTTACTTTTACTGAAAAGTCATTATCATTTTAGAGTATAAAATGGATTTATGGGAACCTTTATATTACAGCAACAGCTTCAGTGGGTCTTTTCTGACATTGAAAAAGGTGTTTGGCAGTCATCTCCAACTGACTTCAGGAACAGAGTAGGTATTTGTATATTGACTGCAACAACAATCTGATGAGTCTAAGCCACATCACTGGTGGATCAAGTCTTCCTATTGGTCCCTTCCACCATATTCTTTCTTGTATTCATCTAGTCATTGCAGTTTGTTCAATTAACAAGGAGTTAATTGGAGTTAAAAAGAGTTTGAGTTCTTTTTCAAAGAGGAGTGAATCAATCTGGAAGGTCATTGGGAAAAATATTTTTCATAGCGCTATTTTTAATAATGTTACATATGAAGATCTCTTGACTTTGTCTCCCATGGTAGAAGAGATTTATTTGGATGTTTTTTCTTATCAGTCAAAGAGGTCTTGATTGAAGTGTAGCCATATTGAAATTTGGAGTCCTAGGAATTGAATCTGTGATAGTAAGATGAGAGGGAAAAATTAGCATTTCATTTATAAGATCCACTCATTTAATAAGTATGATCTAAGAAGTATATAGTGAATTTCAGAGTTTCATTTGCTCAGTACTTTCTCTGGTACATTTTCAATCCATAACTCTACTCTCTTGAACAGAGAAGTAGGTGGTTGCCTCAAGCAGAGACAATCTGAATCTCCCTCAGATAGGAATTCAGCCTTGAGGAAGGTAAGGAGGAATGAGGTAATGGGATCAGAACCAGTTGATAGCATCTTCTCCAAGAGTCCCTGCCACAGAAATTCTTGGAGATGTACTATATTTGCCTTCTTAAACCAAGAGAATCCACTTCGTTCCCCTTTAAAATTTTCTTAATTTTAACAGGTCTGTTTCTTTTGCTTAAAAACAAAGAATCTCAACTAGTTCAACCTATTTCACACCTGGAAGGCTAATTATGATACTTCATTTACACATATTTGGGAAAATATTTTTATTTGAAAGAAATATTACCTTGCTGAAGATTGTTTAAATGCAGGGCAATTACTCATAGAATTTTTTTTTCATTTCATTGTAAACAGAATATCTTTATTTGTTCATTTTTGTGTGGTGCTGAGGATCAAACCCAGTGCCTCACACATGCTAGGCAAGCACTCTGCCACTGAGCTACAGCCTCAACCCTCATAGAATTGTTTTTAAACAAAACTTGTAAGCTAAGTGTTTTTTTTTTTTTTAATTGAACTCAGGGGCATTTGACCACTGAGTCACATCCATACCCTATTTTGTATTTTATATAGAGACAGAGTCTCACTGAAGTGCTGAGCACCTCTCATTTTTGCTGAGGCTCGTTTTGAACTCATGATCCTCCTTTTTCAGCCTCCCCAGCTGCTAGGATTAAAGGTATGTACCACCATGCCTGGCAGTAAGCTAAATTTATCCTGGAAATTTCTCTGTCTTCTTTTGAACATTCTATTATTATCATCATTCTTATCCCTCTCATGCCTTCTAAATTTCTTTCTTTTTTTTTTTTAACACACAAAGTGTAAAGTGTAACCCCACACCTCAAGTTGCCAAGATAACCCAGGCTAATTTCTATTGTACTGGTGTCATTACTAGTAGCACATTTTTTCCTTCAGTAGTGCCTCAGTTTATGGGCATTAATAGATACTTTTACCAGGAGGAGAAGTTGAAGTGAAAGTTATTGAACTTTCATATAATTTTTTAAAAGAAAAAGGTATACTATTTGATAAGTTTAAAGTTTCACTTATATAGTGTGAATAAGTTTTGGAGAGCTGCTGTAGAGCATTGTGCCTGTGATTAGTAATACCATGTAGAGCACTTAAGCTTTTGTTAGGAAGGCATCTCTCATGTTAAGCATTCCTATTACAATAAAAAAATATGGCAGGTCAGAGGAAGTGTTTGTTTATTTACTTGTTTTGTTTTTTTCCCACTGCCTACATCATTTTTTTTTTCTTTTAATCATCCCTTCTTGGATCTACTTATTGCTTTAGTCCATTTTTATTGCTATAAAATACCTGAAGTTGGGTAATTTATTTATTTAGAGATAGGGTCTCACTGAGTTGCTTAGCACCTCATTTTTGCTGAGGCTGGCTTTGAACTTGTGATCCTCCTGCCTCAGCCTCCTGAGCCGCTGAGATTACAGGCATGCACCACCATAGCTGGCTGGTTCATGGTTCTGTAAACTGTAAAATCTGAGAGCATGGCACCAGTGAGGGCCTTGTGCTGCCTCAATTCATGGTGGAAGGTGGAAAGGGGAGAGCAGGTGCACCTAGAGGAGAAAGCACAAGAGAGATACAGAGGCTGAACTTGCTCTTATGGCAACCGGCTCTGGCCAGAACTAGGCCAGTCCCCCAGAACTAGGCCAGTCTTGTAAGAACCACAGGTACCACTCTTAACAACATAATCACATCTGAAGGGTCCCTCACTGTTTTAGTCAGCTTTTTTGCTGCTGTGACTAAAGGATCTGACCAGAACAACTATAGAGGAGGAAAAGTTTATTTGAGGGCTCATGGTTTCAAAGGTCTTAGCCCATAGATGGCTGGAACCATTTCTTGGGGATTAAGACGAGGCTGAACATCATGGTGGAATGTGTGTCAGATGGAAGCAGCTCATATGGTAATCAAGAAGCAGAGAGATAGTCTCCATTTGCTAGATAAAAGTATATACCAAAACCATGCTCCAGTTCCCACCTGCTCTAGCCATACCCTACCACTTCATTTACCACTCAGTTAATCCCTATCAGGGGAATAAGTCACTGATTAGGTTAAGACTCTCACAACCCAATCATTCCTCCTCTGAACCTTCTTGCATTGTCTCACATGTGTGTTTTTTGGGGACACCTCACATCCAAACCATAACATTCACTTTACAACACTGGAACATATTAGGAACTAAATTTCAACATGAGTTTTGGAGGGAACAAAGCATATATGAACTATAGTACTTCCATTTATAATCAGTCTAGATAATTTATCACATAAGTTACTCTTGTCATGTACCTTACTGTTTTGTCCTTTTAGCCTTCTCTCACTTGTACCTAGGAAACCATCAAAGCCAAAGAAAGTCAAGCATTCCCTTCATACCATACAAACATCCTGGCTACACCATATTGCCTGCAAAATCACCAATCTACCATATGCAACCTCTCAAAATAGTCTCCAGCTAGCATCAGGCCAGTCAATGCTTCTTATATATCAAAGAAATTCCCTACATCTTTCCTCCCCTAGCCTTACTTCTCTTCAATCCCCAATCTGCCTCTCCCCCAGCCCCTGCTCCATTCACGTAGGTGTTCTCATCAACTCCTTCACAGCAGAGACAGAGACCATCAGGAGAAATCGTCGGCTTATCACCTTGCACTGAAATCTTTACCTCCTCAATATTGCTGTATCCAAATTTATGACCAGTATCTTCTTCCCATGGACTCAGGGGAAAAAATAATCTCACTTTGAATTTTGCTTCTTTATTCTAGAACCTTGATCATTCTGTATCCTTTCTCTCCTATGTCTATCATCTTTCCCTTACTATGCCTTTTTCTCTGCAGCCTCCTTTTCAATTTTTAACAATTCCAGATCCCCAAGCTTCAGCCATCTTAGAAACTCACAGACCTTCAAACCCAGCAAAGTCCACCTCCACTTTTCTTATCCTTAAGTTCATTCTCTTTGAAAGTCATCATTCCAGTCTTATTTTGCTCTTCCAAGAAGATTTCCTCCCTGTGTTCTGCCTTAGTCTGCTCCCCACATCTCAGGTGCACATCAGCCTATGTGGAGATAATTTCCTACTGTGCCTTACCCCCATAGGGTGAGCTTCCTGAGAAAAATCTCTGTCATCATCTCTCCATCTCCAGTGGTCTACTCCAGAGTGGTGTTCTTCATTAGTCTGAAATGACATAAATTTCACAAAATAGTTCTCTGCATTCTTACCTATTCAAACCAAAATCATTATATTTCTACAGGATATTTTAGAGTAAAAAATTCTTTTCCTGTGCTCCCTAGTGAGCTATTATCAAGGGTGTCTCTCTGAAAATAGAGAATTGGTTATAATGATGGAGATAAGATTTGATCAAAAGGGGTGGGGCTGCAGCTCAGTGGCAGAGTGCTTGCCTACCATGTGTGAGGTACTAGGTTTCATCCTTAGCACCACATAAAAATAAATAAAAACAAGGCATTCTCTCCATTCACAATTACAAAAGAAACTTTTTAAAAAGATTTGATCAAAAGAGTAAGAATGAATGTTGAGCAGCAGAAAAGAAAGATGGATCAAAGACAGAACAGAGATGGTGACAAGAATCTTCCAGTAGGGGTATTAAAAAACAATAGTTGTGTGGTGCTTCCCATGTACTAAGCTCTCCGTACATATTCAACCCCTACCACCCATCAAAATTCAGTGATATAGACACTGTTATTAACCTCATTTTGCAAATGAAGAAATTAAGACTCAGGTTAACATGTGACATGTTCGAGCTCATATAGGATGGGGTGAAGTTGGAATTGAGCTGACACAGATAGACTCCATTGGCTTGGCTCTTAACCACCTATTTTCTAAGCCCACAAACCATATAGGAATGTTGCAGGGCAATGAAATTGTATGGTCTGATAATAATTCTGTTATCAAAATAGCTAAAATTATAATTCAACATGAACTGCTTTCTTTACTGAAATATGTGGAGTTGTTTTCACCCATGGTAAACTGGTTTTGTTTCCTTTGTTTGAAATTTTTCTGCACTAGCTTCATTTGTAAACATGTCAATATTTTTCCAGGGTCCAATAATAGCTTTTTAAAATATTTGACTTTAAAAATACAGAAGCTCTAGTTATATAACCATTAAATTTTGAGTACAAAAAAAAAAGCAAGAATTTTTCTTTAAGGCCACAATCCCCATTTAAAATAGTTGGAACTTCTGTACTTAGAAAAGCACATTTATGTGCATTTGCTAATCTGCAAGTAAATCCACCTGTTTTTATCCTTAGTGGGGTTTCAATGTTATATGTATACAAATAGAATCACAGTACTTCTAGAATGTTGCTGCTCAGTTCTGTGTTATTATTTTTATTGAAGATGTCTACCTTTAAACAGATTCAATGAGTTTTGTGAGATTTTCACTTCAAAAGGGGTTCTTGAATTTTTAATCATATTACTTAGGAACAATGTTTTCTTGGTGTGCCTTCCATTTTTCTCTCATGTAAGGAAATTATACACATTTTACTAAGTCATCAATTCCTACTTGAAATTCTACCCTCAGTTTCATGAATGCATGGCTGTATAGAAGTGGAATAAGTTTTATATGCTTCAGGGACTGTGCAGTGAAAGAAGGATCCAGCAGAGATTTGGCCATATCCGACAAATGCCTGCTGTCAGATTTTCCCTTCTCCTCTGTTTGACACGATGGAATCCCTTACAAACATGTCGATTTTGACCAGCATGCTGCATACTAAATTATGAAAACAGTATTCACGTGTTAGCATCAAAAAAGTGGACTCATCATGTGGTATTGCTCTGAAGCGAAACCTTGGTGATGAGACAGGAAAGACTTTCTATCAATTATCTCGATATTTTGCAAGCCATGGCGTAGTGTGGATGTTTGACTCTTGCTGCAGGATGGCACTGTGATTTATGTGCATTTGACTATATGATTTTGGTTTTGATGACAGATGTTATAGGAATAATATTCAAATTTGTGATGTGCTGTAATATCCTTGGGGGTAACAATGAATCTATGTAGAATTGAATAATATTGTAGTTGTATTTGTTAATTGAAGTTGCTGTGCTTTGTACTTGATTTCAGATCATCATGCCTGAACAGACACAGAAAATAGCAATTATTTTTAGCAAATGTGAGACTGGCTTGCAGGATCCCTGGCATGTGGCAAGCCTCTTGAGACACAGGGAAGCAGTAGGGGGGGAGGCAAAGGCCAGGGTTTCACTTGCTGGGTGCACTTGTCACTTCTGGAAACTAGTGATATTTTACATATGTTTTTTCCAACACTGATCACAACAATGCGATGGAATTAAGTAAACCAGTGGTGTCAGTGACAGTTGTAAGCTTTGCAGTCATTCCCTTGTTTTTGTGTGATTCCACAACTTGACCACTTCAAATCATATGACATATTGTAGATTCTACCTTCTTGTTTCACATTGAGACTGCAAATCATTAGAAGAAAAAAATGTTTCAACATATACCCAGTGGAAGAGGCTCAATGACATATAACAGATAGACAGTCTGTGGGGAGTGAGTGCATGTAAGTCAACGTCTGAGCAACTGAAACAGTCACACTGTGCTCTTTTCTAAAACTGGTAATGGGAAATGAATTTACTGAGATGTTCTTTGTCCAGGCCATTTTGTATAATATTTAAAGATTAATCTCTTAAATATATTTTTATCAGCCCCTGTACTAATAAAACAACTTAAAGGGCTTGGTATTGCCTACAGGACAATGGCCACATATTGTACTGATATTCAAGATCTTTTTCAAACAGGCTGAGTGATTCTAATTCCTTAGGTAGACTCTCTCCATCTTAGTTTTTGCATATCTACTATCAAACTTCTGCCATTTGGTGTCTAGCCAATTGGAAATCCTCTTCATTCTTTATGTGTTTTCCGTTGTTAATAAGAATTGGTGACATATTTGGAGCATTTATTATGTGTTAGGGAGTGCACTGAGGGCTTTCCATGTATTATAACATTTACTTCACACAAGAGCCTCCTGCAGTAGGTTCAGTTGTTCCATGGTGAAAGACACATGTAAGAAACATCCTCTAGGCTGCAAAGCTAGCAAGAATTTGGGGAGCATCCAGTCTGACTCTAGATTTAAGAGTGAACTAAGGGGCTGGGTGCGGTGCACATCCCTATAATGCCAGTGGCTCAGGAGGCGGAGACAGGAGGATCGCAAGTTCAAAGCCAGCCTCAGCAATTTAGTGAGGCACTTAGCAACTCAGCAAGACCCTGTCTCTAAATAAAACAAATAAACAAACAAAAAGACTGGAGATATGGCTCAGTGGTTAAGCACTGGGTTCAATCCCCAATATCAGAAAACAAAACAGTGAACTAAACCACAGAATTGAACCACATCTCTTTTGCTTTGTATACAACTTATTTTGAATTCTGCCTTAGGTTAATCTCTTGGGCTTGCTACATTGGTAGGACTGGGTGTCTGGCTTTCCATTTCATTTTGCACCTGAGCTCACACAAACCATGGTTTCCCATTTCCTACTCGGTAAACTACCCCACCTCCTCCAGTTCTGATTTGTCCATTACTTCCCTCAGGGTTGCCTTCTCTGACAGTCTCCCAAGAAAACATTAGATTAAGTTTCCTCTGCATCTTTACATTCATTGACTTTTTCTTCATCTGCCTAGAAGTCTTAGAAATTCTTCCCAAGATTCAATAACATAAATTTTGCTTCTGTGGCTTTCTGAACGCAGCATGAGTCTGTTTCTTCCCTTACATTGTAAGTTTCCTGCTTAACTGTCTGCAGGCTCCTCCTTCTTTTATCTACTACATTTGTGTACTCTAAGAGGCTCTGACCTTTCAATCTATGTCTCCACTTCCAATTCTTTCTCTTTAGACATTCTATCCATTTCTGCAGCTTCTTGTTGTTTGTAGGTGTCTGATTTTAACTCAAATCTTCCCTTAGGATGTATCATGTAGTACCTTGTTTTTATTGTCTGCTGATTATTTCCACATTAATCCCTTGCTTCTATAGTCAACCTATAGGGTCCACCTTTATATTCTCCTCTTTGCCTTAAATATGTTCCTCCTTTTAATAATGTTCTTAAAAGTATCTCAGATAAATGGATTCCAAGGGTTTCTCCCTCTCTATGTCCCATATCAATAATAACAGGAATAATTACTTAATGCTTGTTCTATACCATGTGCTAGACAGTGTTGTAAGTTTCTTTCTTTCTTTTTTAATCAATTATTATTATGGTTTGAATCTCAAATATCCACCTGAAGCTCATGTGTTGAAGGCTTGGTCCCCAGTTCAGTAGTGTTTAGAGGTGGGGACCTTGGGGGAGGGAGTGATAGGATCATGAGGGCTTTAATTTCATGAGTAGATTTAACCCATTTATGGATTCATAACTTAATGAGCTACTAGAAGGTGGTTGAAAATTTAGGAGGAAGAGTCTATTTGCAGGAAGTGAGTCATTAGGGGCATGAACGTGAAGGGTCTATTTTGTCTTTACCCCTCCTTTCCTTCTCTCTTTGTCCCTCCTTCTTGGCTACCATAAGGTGAGCAGCCTTGCTCCAATACATATCCCCACCATGATGTACTCCATCAGTTTAGGCCTAGAAACAATGCAGCTAAATGACCGTGGACTGAAATCTCTGAAACTGTTGCATTAAAATAAATCTTTTCTCCTTTAAGTTGATTTTCTCAGGTATTTTTGTCACAACACCAATTGACTAACACACTTATTTAAATACTTAAACTATGATGTAGTTTAAGTATTTACTTGTTATTAAACCTACTTTATGGCAGAGACCTCATTAGTCATTTAGTCTTGTTGAAATCTTGGTCATAAATAAAAAAAGAATCCTCCCTTATCATCCATTTCTGTCAATGGCATCCGGAGCAATAGTTTCTATTGGTATTTTTCTGAACTCGTTTTCCTTAATAATACATTGTACATATTTGTTGAGTGTAATTCTTCCTAAAACATTGCTTAGATAATGCCACTGTCCAGTCTCAAAATCCTTTCATGACTTCTCTTGTTTTGCATGCTCAAAGTTTTGCATGTCCAAAGTTTTCACTTTGTAATTCAAGGCTGCCACCTCTATGTCCAAATCTATTTTCTATTCCCATGCTATGAAAGCTATAGTCACATTTCTTTGAGCACCTTTTCAATTCTCAAAGTTATTTCTTTCCAACCTCCCTACTTTTTTCATACTGAGAGTCTGAATACCAGTCATCTCTGTTGTCGTTACCTATTTCTGCCTATACATAGCTTATACAATGTCACGGCTTGGCCTCAATGCTTGAGTGCATCCAAGAAAGGGTTGTCCTGGCTCTGAAATTTCATGGGGCATTTATTTATACCACTCACATAAAACTCATTTACTGCCTTGTTTGTGGTCATTTTGGAATTTTCTTTTCTCTCTGCTAGGCTGTAAACCCCTGGGAGAGAGGCAGTTGTCACATTTGTCTTGAATTCCCCTTGGTGTAAAAGAGATACTTTTAAGGAAGGAAACCTTAGAAAACAATTGCAGAAATGCGAGTCCTATTAGGATGTATCAGTTATCTTGGTTATTATTGTTTAGGTGCTTGATTCTGTTTCAAATCTGATAAAATGAGAATTTCTAGCCAGAAAAAAGAACTACATATCGGGACAAGTTTTTGTATAAGTTTTAATGCATTCATGGGTACCCTGAAACCAATCCAGGTTAAGAAATTTTGAATTTGACCATCTGTGCATTTTATGTTCTGTAATTAGACAGTGTAACAATTAGCCTCACCCAAACTGGGAGGATTCCTTTCACATTTATGTGTCAAACTCTCCAAATGATAGACAAAACTGCTGTGTCTGCTTCCATGGGATGTGAATTAATAATAGATAAATACATGGGGAAGTATTTATTTGCCTGGACTTAGGATATATGATATGTATGGCATTGTCTTAGGGATCTGAGAAATTATAAAGATAAAAACTCCTATTCTATAATGCTATAATTTTTATGTTAATAATCAAGCACTTCAACTAAATATGTGGGGTACATTTGTGTACTTTATTATAAATAAGGATCCTATATACCCTTCTCTTTCAGGATCCTTAATGGAAAGAGGCAATGAGGCTATTTAACCTTCTCAGTGCTACATCAAAATTATACTTGGATGTTCCTTCTCCCTTTGTCAGCAGTACTTATCTGTGATTTTTTGGGAAAGATGTAGGTGCATCTGAATTATAGATTCAGGATCACTAGCCCATCAGTGTAGGTGGATCAGAAGATGGATCAAAGTTCTAGATAAAGAAAAACAGAAGGCAAAAAATAATAAGCTAGCTTCTTTGTAACTCTCTGGGTGGCTGACTATAGCGATTACACCAAAAGTGTGGCTTTTTTGAATTGTGTCTTAGCTTCATGATAGTGGTCACAGAGTTACTACTACCTTAATGGTGGCCTAAAGACTCTTTCCTTTCATTGCTTCTTTCAACTGCTCCTGACCGTGCAAGAAAGTCATATTAGAAGCTCTATTTTTAATGAAAGAGACCAATAATGAAAATCAAGCATCTATTTGAAGACAGAATTTGTGTCTCTGAGGTGGTCAAAATCCAGAAAAAGAGCTAGATACTTCTACATATAATAATAAGTCTTTTATAAGAGCAGTGACTGAGATTCACTGGGCGTTGTAGGAACACAGAAGAGTACCCAAAGTTTACCCAAACACTTTATGAGTTAGGAGTGATTTCTTGAAAGAGTTACTATCACCATCATCATCCTCAAAATTCATTTGCTAGATGCCTAACATTTGTGAGTTTGTGGATGCCCTGCAGATATCATAAGGGATTCCAGTCTTCTGGGACTTCAGAGGTTAACATAAATACACTGACTTAAAATATAAGAAAACAATGGAGCACACAGGTTTATGGCAGTAGTGCTTTGCCTAGAGACTTTTATTTAGTGGAAGCAGATAGTTCAGGGTTGTGTGTGTGTGTGTGTGTGTGTGTGTGTGTGTGTTTGTTTAGTCTTCACCCCTACTTCTGCCATCAGTCTGCAAATAAAGGTCTTAATTAGTGAAAATTTTTATGATGTGGTGGAGGTCACAGAAATGGACAACAGCACAAAGGTCAGTTCAGCTGTTTTCAGATAAGAATGACTTTAGCTCTTTGATGAGTTGATATGCATGTGAGAGAGTCAATGTCACCTTCCAAGCCTCTGGAGCAATCTATCCCCCTGTCATATCTTTTTTTTTTTTTTTGAACCATGACATTCTGAAAAAGTGATTGTAATTCTTTCTTCTATTATTTCACAAAGGTTGTACTGTCAAGTACTCTCCAGGATGTATATTTTTAAGATTTGGCTTCCTCTCTGGGATTGAGAACTCTTCAGATGCTATGATAATGGAGTTTAAAGTCATCTGAGCTAGCAATTCTATTAATATGAATAACAGACACTCTAATTTTCAGTTATAATGTTTTTTTTAAAGTGATTATGTCTTTCCACACTTATCCTGGAAGATGAAACATTCTAGTTAGAGAATGGACCTCAAGGAATTAGTAAGGTAGCCCTAGAAACTTTTAATTAAAGATGGAAAATTTGGGATAATAGGGTGGGAATATGTGTAATAAAATCACATAGTTTTAATTAAACATTAGAAGAATAACAGAAATCTAGTAATTTGAATTGATTTTAGAAGAAAATGCTGCTTAATCTACTTAGAATTTAAACATCTACATAAATGCTGTCTTGCTGATCTTATTGTATGTCTCATTATTTGTTATTAAGTTTCTGGCCTTTTTTGTTTTGAGAAATTATCTATCCAGGTACCCATTCTGAAAATGTACTTGTGCCCATATCTTGTGTTAAAAACGTTTAAGAGGACAATATGCATTCTGTGGCATTTCTTTAGATAATAATTATTACAATTTTAACTGTCTTTTCAAAAGGTGAAAATTCACATGTTAAAATTATTCTTTTGTCTCTGCTTCTCTTTTTGTTCATTTTGGGATTTTCATTTGTATTGCAGTTGATTAGAAATGAACAAATTTACATTTTCAATCCTTTAACTTCTCAAATATGAAGAACATGATCATAAAAGATTTTCAAACAATATATCCCTTGGTAGGAACATGTGCTAGGTCAGTGTCTTTGCTATATTTTGAAAAAGGTCTAATTCAAAAGCTTTTTAGAGCAGAACATTGTGCATTTGACAGTAATTGTGACTGATTTTCATAATGCACTGATGTAGCATGTCAAATCTTATGCAGTTAGTTAAGTTCTGGGAAAGAAATTAAATTTGGCAATAGTTGAGATTTTTTTCCCTTACAATTAAAGAAAGTTCTCCTTGTTATGTTTCATCAGCAGTAAAAACATTGCTTTCTTTAGCATCACTTACAGATACTCTAATTTTTCTGTCAAATTCCAACCAACGTATTTTATCATTTTGTCAGTTTCCATTTTCAACCCCCTTTCTTCCCTTGAAACACTTGTGCAACCATAACATGGAATCAAATGCATGAAAGAAATGTTTTTCAACTTTTGTCCTTTTTTTTTTTTTAAAGGAAGGATTTTCCTTACTTAAGGACTATCTCTTGCTCAAAGCATGTTTTATAGAGTTGCGAACAATATAAAATAGAAATTACAGCTCTCTTTAAAAAAAATAAACATTTGATATTGCCTGGAAGATATTTTTTAGTTATTAAGTAATTAATGAAACAAAATGCCCAAACTGTTTTGAAGGCCAGTTATGTCAGACATATATTTTAAATAAACTATGAAGTTTATTTAATAAAAATTTATATTTTTTTTAAAAAGGGAAACAAAAACCAAAGTCAAATTACACATTATGTCCAGAGAATGAGGTTAGATTTGTGTATGTTGGTAAAAATAAATTCTTTAAAAAAATATTCCTATCCTGGCCCCCTTACCCTATTTTGTGCATGCTCCAGAGAGTTTAAAAGTGGACACAGCCTAGTCAGCTGCAGCAGGGCAGGTCAAGTTGGTGCAATAGAGCTACATGACAGGAGTCTATCACAGTAAGTAACACAATTCCAGAAATAACCAATGTGGAACATATTGCCTCTGCTACACATGTCAGAAAATGGACTTTGATCAATGGTGTCAAAACCACATACTAAAACTTTTTAATTATGATGACAGTTTAAAAGTGTACACAGCCTTGCCAGCAGAGTGTCAGTAGCTTTTATAATTAACAAATGGACAAAGCCTCTAAGTTCTGCATGTGCCTTATGACTTACAAGTATTTCTGATTACTGACATCAGCATGTATGTAAGCGGGGAGGCATGACAGGTCTGGCGATCATCACCTCTGAGAGCAGAGGCATTCTTGGAGGGGGCGGTGATTGTCTACGGTAACCACACCACCTGGAGTTGCCATATTGCTACGCTAAAAATGCATTAATGTGGGAGAAAAACGTGTCCATTTGTGCTGGAAGATGAAGTTAGCAGTTTAGAATACTAAATAGTGGTATGTGTGGTTTATACAGACCAAACTGTATGGAACACTCACCCCTAAATTGAAATACATTGTCATTTAAACTTCATAAACTTAGGAAAAAAATACACCCAGTAAATGTTCACAGCCTTTCTGTAGAAACATTTGCTGACAGTGAAAGTGGCAAAATTGCTAGATTTTAGATCATCTAGAGAAGCGGTTTGCTTTGAAAGATGAGTGATCGGATTTAAAAAATAGTTGGCCAGGAATTCTGGTTTTTCAAAAACTGAATTTTTTTAAATGAATTTAAAACATATGGGGCATTTTTATTTGTTCACTTCTGTTTATTCCAATTTGCCTTATTAAGGGAGAAAAGGACACTGTATGGAATATCACTGAATAGGCACAATTTCCCCCCATATTTCTTTGCTTTCTTGGCCCATAAAGTTTTAGAAAAATTGAATACAACTTTTAAAATAACTAGTTATAATAGCAAATTCTTGCCAGTAATATATATATAATTTCTATAATTAATGACCCAATTTCTATAATTAAAGTTTTTGTGGTAAGTAAATCTTTATCTTCAGAATATATTTTGCCAACGAATAAACCCAAATCATTAATTATTTTAATACCTTATGGAACATCCCTGGCCACAGGAATTTCTCTCTCTCTCTCTATTTCTGTCTCTGTCTCTCTGTGTGTGTGTGTGTGTGTGTGTGTATGTAAAATTTTAATTGTATATAATTGCAAGAATTTCATATGATAAAATATTTACCAGATTCTGTGAACATAATAATATTATTGCCATGGTGACAACATTGACTTTCTCCTGGATAAAATTTAGATTTTGTTAAAGATTTAGATATATTTTTAAAAATTAAGAATTAGCTTAGAGGATAGAAAATGATAAAACCCAACATATTTCTTTTCTTCTCTTTAAATCAAATTGTATACCATCTATTTTCTTTTTTCAGATTTAGTTTTTGTTCTTTTAAGTTTTAAGCACAAAGTAAATAGTAATACTATCTTTGGCTTATTTCTAAGTCAAATTTTGTTAAACATACACAAACACTTAAGTTCTGTGAGGTGTAAGACTGCCTCTTGGTTTGCCAATGGTCTTTCTAACAATGGCTAGTGTTTATCAAGATGTTACTCCCTATCAGATTAAGGTCAAAGTACCTGCATGCAATACCTTATTTGGTCTTCTTGACCATTACTCTTCTCTGCCTCAGCACAGCAGAATTAAATGCTTCAAAGTCCTTTGCACTGAGAAAGAATATGTGCCTTCCTTCCTACCCTTTGCTATATGAAATTCGTATTTAAATTAAGAGGTGGGAGGAACAAAGTAAAATCATAAAATTTTCACAAATACGGAATTGAGTGTTTTCTTTGAGAAGTTAGATTTTTCTGTGGCCATGTTCTGGGAAATTTTCTCAAAACTGGGCTTTACTAATTTTTAATTCCCCCTTAACTAAGGTGTTTGATACATGCTTAATTTTTCTGCTATGAAATTTATCTGTGACCTTCAGTGCATAGAATCATCATAAAGACATGCTTTAATATCAGTTGAGATGGTGAAGGAAGCAAGTGTATCACTTATCTTCAACTAACTGGGGAGACAAGACATATTCTTATGGAAAAATAATTTTAAAAGGAACACTGACAAGAACTCACCAACAGAATAGCATCCATTTTTATCTTACTTATTTGTTTATTCTTTCCTTGCTTTTCTTTTTTCTGTTTCTAGATTATGTATTGTTCTATATAGGGAGTTTGAGAAAAGAACACAGAGCCCATGCAAATAATTAAATGTGGGTGGAAAGCAAATGATATGAAGCAAATGAAAGAAAATACTTATTCCAACATAGAAGTCAGAGAATGGGGTTTGGATTCTGGTACTGCAACAAAGTAGCTTGAAATAAGTTACTGAAATTTACCTAGCCCTCAGTTTATTTATTTGGAAAATAATATGTCTGGGGTGGATGATATCTGTAGGGAATTCTTGTGTTCTTTTTTCCTTTATTAAGTAGTTTCTTTCTTAAGATGTATCATTCAGAAGCATCAGGATTATCCACTCAGAAATTGACATTTAAATACAAATGGGTGAGAGTTGGGTTATTTGTGCAATGATTTCATTCTTCCTCTGTGTGCTGAGTCTGCACCTATTGTGTGCAGAACACTGAAGCAATGCAAAAATGAAGAAGGCTCTGTGCTCAAACAGATTTCTATAACATGGCCAGTGAAGGAAGTCGGGCTGTGCTATGCACATTCTTTTAAAAAAGTTTTTATTAGTACATTATAACTATACATAGTAGTGAGGATCATTGTGATATAGTTGTACATATACATAACATAATTTGTTCTAATATGTTCCCCAGTGCTTCCCTTTTTCCTCCCCTTCTCCCTCTTCCTGTTGCCCTTCCTCTGTTCTTTTGGACTTCTCTTTCTCTCTAAACACACACACCTACACACACACACACACACACACACAAACACACATACACATGTAAAACCATTGGTGTATTATAATTTTGCATACAAGTGAAATTCATTGTGATGTATTAATACATGCATATAGCATAATTTGGTAGATTTTTTTGCATGTTTTTTCCTTTTTTTCTCCTCCTCCTCCTCTTCCTCCTTCTTCTTATTCTCTCTCTCTCTCTCTCTCTCTCTCTCTCTCTCTCTCTCTCTCTCTCTCTCAGAAAAAGGAAAAAGGATTCCTTTGCTAGCAAAGAACCAGCACAGGGGACTCCTGTCCCAAAGTCTGTGATTTTGGCCATCAGCAGGACGGGGGACTTTTAAAGAGGTCATTCAAGGGCTATATTCCATGTGTTCTCTGTCTGGAGTTGTAATTCACTTTCATTTTGGGAAAAAGTCATTTCTAAGATCTTCTGGTGTCATCCCCAAAGTCTGAATTACTTCCTTCCTGTGGTGGGTGTGTGCTCAAGGACAGATAACCCTGCCTAGGGTGGGGAAGAAAGGTAATCCTGTTTCCCCTGAGATTAGGGATGGGGCGAGATTAAGGAGGAGCAGGGAGAGGAAGAGAAAGAAACATGTCCAATTAAAAAATCAGTTATAGTAGCAGAGCAGCAAGGGCTATATTCAAAGCATAAAGTGGACCACTGTTACATTTCCCCACTGTCAATTTCTACTTTCCATTTCTTGGAAAAATGAGTGATGACATCTCCAAGCTGCTTCCTGCTGGAAGAGGGTGAAGTTGGGGAAGTGACTCAAAGTCCTTGTTCTGTATCAGGTGGAACATGGACAGTTAAGGGTATTCCCATCAGGGCAGTCCAGAGGTATACAGTGGCAGTTGGTAGGTGAATGGACAAGGCATACATAGGGCAGGAATCTTGCTAAAACAACACTAGACAAGACAGAAAAGCATTACTTTTTTTGTAAACAATTATCACAGAACAATTAGTATTTTAGCCAATTCTCTGAAACCCATGAAGTCAGGAACTCATAATTACATCAGTGAAAAACAGATTGAGTTTATCTGTGTATGAGGTTAGGAAGATTTGTAGGCCTGTGAGATCAGGCTCAAATTGACTCAGGACAAACCTCTGACTCTAGAGTCCTTTGTGATCATTATTAGTGACTCTTACACAAGAACCCTTCCTTTATAACCTCCAGCTTTACTTACTTTTGGTAGGGGTGCCACAAGTATACATCTTAAGTTACATTAAAAAAACCAAAAAACATTGTTTTTCCTTTTAAAGGTCCATATAGGACTGTGCTTTTGCTATACTCTCCTGACAGGTGCTTAATACCAAGTTGATCAAAATCAATCTTGCTCTTATCTACTGTTAAGAGTCAGCTGAGAAGCCAGGCCTTATGACATATGCATGTAATCCCAGTGTCTCAGGAGACTGAGGCAGGAGGATTGCAAGTTCAAAACCAACCTCAGCAATAGCGAGGCACTAAGCAACTCAGTGAGACCCTGTCTCTAAATAAAATACAAAATTGGGCTTGGGATGTAGCTCAGTGGTTGAGTGCCCCTGAGTTCAATCCCTACCACCACCTCCCACCAAAAAAAGAGTCAGCTGAGATTCCTCAGAGATCACTCTTGGGAACATGTGAATCCTCTTAGTTCCTTTAGCTTCCTCTACCCAGTGGTACCATCTGCCAGGATTGATCAGAGTCTTACTGACCGTGATGCCTACCTCAACTCTACTGATCTCCCTTCTATTTTTTTTGTGAGATTTCCCCACTGCTTATTTATTTAAAATTCCCTTTCTTAAAAAAAATTTTATTTATTTTTTAGTTGTAGTTGGACGCAGTACTTTCATTTCACTTATTTACTTTTATGTGGTGCTGAGGATCGAACCCAGGGTGTTGCATGAGGCAACACTCTACCACTGAGCCACAACCCCAGCCTCTCCCTTTCTTTTATCCTATGCAGGTTCTACATATGAGAGAAAGCATTATATCCTTGAATTTCTGAGTATGGCTTATTTCACTTAGCATTGTGTTTTCCAGTTCCATCTATTTATGAAAAAATAACAAGATTTCATTCTTCTTCTTTTTAAAATATGTTTATGACATCTATTTATTTATTTATATGTGGTGCTAAGAATCAAACCCAGTGCCTCATACATGCTAGGCAAGTGCTCTACCACTGAGCTACAATCCCAACCCTCATTCTTCTTTATGTTTGAGCAAAACTCCATTGTGTGTGTGTGTGTGTGTGTGTAATATTTTATTTAACAATTTATCTCCTGAGGGGTACCTAAACTGGTTCTATAACTTGGCTATTGTGGATTCCACTGCTAAACTATGCTGAGTTCAGTTCTTTAAGATAAATTCTGAGGAGAGGAATAGCTGGTCATATGGTGGTTCTATTCCAAGTCTTTTGAGGAATCTCCATATTCACTTGCATAGTGATTGTCTTAATTTGCAATCCCACCAACAATGTATTCCTTTCTCCTCTACATCCTCACAACATTTATTATTCTATATTCTTGATGGATAACATTGTAACTTGATGAAATCCCTGTGTAGCTTTGATTTGTATTTCCTTGATCACTAATGATGTTAAACATTTTCTCCTGTATTTGCTGGCCATTTCTCTTCCTTTGAGAAATGTTGGTTCAGCTCATTTACTCATTTAATGATTGGGTTATTTGTGTGTATGTGTGTGTGTGTGTGTGTGTGTGTGTGTGTGTGTTTTGAAGTAAGGTAGATGGAATAAGGTAGGACTTCATGGCAAAGTGAGCATCTGAATTAGGCCCTTTAATCAATCATCATAACATCTGCATGTAACATTTAATACATATAGCATATTGTGTGCCAATAAGTATAGGAAATGTAAGTTAGAAGATACAGACCCAGTTTTATTTCTACCTAGTGAATTTTCCATAAAAGTGAAATTAATTTTGGAATATATCATCTCTGAATTTTCTTGCTATTTGACATTCAGATAAAGACATTAATAAGTTCATGGTCTTTTTAATAATTCACACTTTACTGGGAAAAGTACACAGTCATTCCAACCTAACAAAATTCAGCACTCCCTTGGATTATTGTTTATTCAAAAATACAGGCTCAAATTTCATGTTATAAATGTTACCACATCCAATAGTATATTTCTTACTGTTCTCTGTTCTTGCCAAAATCATGCTTGCTAGAAACTTTTGGTTTATGGGCTTTTCCCCTGTGAGAGTACTAACTTGAATGTGTTCTATAAAATGTTACATTGTACAAAAAAATTCTTTTTTTTCCCCAAGCTTTTGTGAAAATTATATGGTCCATGTGTTCCGCCTGGTCAATTTCTCACTGTACATCTCTGCTCATGGTGAGCATCACAGACTGCAAACAGCTCTACTTTTGATGGATGTTAGTACATTTCTTCAGTGACTGATTTTTATTACTTTCAAAAGATAACAGTATATGCATGCACACACGCTGATGTCTTTGAAGGGCATTGATGAAAGATTAGAATGCCTCATGTCCTTATCCTGATCAAACAGTGTGTCTTAGAGAGCATGGGTGCATTTAGTTTTGTGTCACAAAAAGAATAAAATCTGTTGACATTCTTACTTACTACTCAGCTTCACTCATTATTAATGCCAGTATGTTCCTGTTTGGTCAGTAAAGATTAAAGTCATGAGGTTAGATATCACATGAAGTTCAGGATGTTCAGAATGCAATGTTAATCCAAAAATTATTTCAAGGTAAAGAGGCATGGAACCCATGATTGAAGCACAGGTGTTTAATGACCAACTAAGGAATTAGGTTCATCTCATAATAGTGAAATACTCCATGTGGGGAATTGAAAATTAGCACAGAATGTAGGCCTTTATTATAATGAATTCCAATGAGAGAGTAGAACAAATCTGACTTAACAAAGTTAATTCAGTTACACGTGGCCAGTTATATATCATAGAAGACTTTAGCACACACATCAGCAGTAATGCAAAGAAGCAAAAAGAAATCACTAGGTGTGGCAAGATTGGAAAATTAAACCTCCATAGCATCCATCATCAAGAGCGAGACAAGTTTTTCATAAAAAATTTCTCCTCTTTCTAAGAACGATGCATCACAGTTTGATCTTAGACGCATCACAGTTTGATCTTAGACATTGAGACCTGAGGGATGTTTTAAGCAGTCAATTTCTAGCATCTATCAGTGTTTGTCTGCATAGTTACACTGAACAATCTGAGTATAACAATCAGAGTATAACACCAGTCAGATTCGGGTGAGGGATTAACAACTCTGGCTGCAGAAATATAAGGGTTTTGCTTTGAAATCTGGAAATGTTGTCTTAACTAGGTAATGTGTACAGCCCCTATGGAGAAACTTGTCATGTCATGTTCATTGAATAAACATGTATAGTGCTGTTTTAATGTGCTACATACTCTCAGTAATAGACTCTGTCAGTAACCTCAATAAAATGCTTAAAATGGGGTACTCCCCCTAAGCTGTTCACGGTGTGATAACCTGGGATATCTGTCAACACCTTCTGGCTAGACAGAAAATGATTTGTTTGGGTGTGAAAAATGCTGAGAAGCTCCTGCATGGCCAGTTTAAGATAATGTGGCAGTGGTTGGAAAGTCTGGAATTCACAACTTGAAGGGTCACTGAAGAAGTGGTAATTAATAGTTAGGGAACATCTTTTATGTGACAGAACTTCATCTAGTTTCTTCACTCGTTTTATTATGTGATATTTAGGACATCTTGGTGAGAAGCAACAAAGGCCAATATTTTTCAGGTACAGGGTAAAAAACCCTGAAGCCAATCAGCTTAGATAAAAAACAGTTACTGATTCTTATTCCTGAGGTCTGGATGCACACTGTCTCTTCTTATTGTTGTACTTTCCAGGGACATGGTCTTCAATATATGGTGATCTCTGGTCCAAAGTTAGAGGAGTGCCTCTTCTGAGCTGCAGCTAGGTGGGTTCTTGAATTCTATTTCTGTTCTGGCTGCTCTCCTCTCCTTTCTTCTCACTCCATACTATTTGTGATTTCATCTGTACCTTTCAGTTCAGGTCCCACCTATATGCTCATGACCCACAAGTCTACATTTGCAGCTCCTCTAGTGTTCCTGAGTCATAGACCTATATGTCAAACTTTCTACTAGAGATCTTCATTGGATGCCCCAGAGGTCCTCAACCATGAGAAGTCTTGGCCGTCTAGATTATCACTTGTCTTATTCCAAATATGGGATGGGACTGGGCGAGGTAGGTTTTGAGGGCATGGGTGTGTATGTGAAATTATAGAGCCTAAAAGATGTGGTATTCTATTCTGCTTCTATACTTAGTACAGTATCTTTTGTAAAACTGAATATGATAAAATATGTTTGTTGGAAAGGTTAATATATATATATAATTTGAATCCTGGCAACCTAATAAGTTAAGGATGGCCAAGAGATTTCCACTGGCATCATCAATAGTAACTGGGATGTTCTGTTAAGGATTATGAGGCACTGTTCAAGCTCATCAAGGATATTTGTAATTGATCAGCAATATGTAACCTGGGTATGAGAAAGGGTGAGGACAACCTTCATGCCTCAGACTTGCTTCTAAAATAGGCCCCCCAATAATAGAGGCCAGTGTTTGAATGTTCAGTTGTGGTTATTATCATTATTCCCTTCTTATTATATAATGCCACCAGGTTTCTAGGCCATAATCTTTTCTTTCCCTTTTCAGTAATTTGTGTTCAACTTGTGAGGAAAGCACATTACTTTTGCCTTCTTCTGTCTCTAGCTAAACACCTGCCTTCTATTCATAAAGCCAATGACTAGTTCAATGCAATTATTGGTGTTTCGAAGCTCTCAAGTTAGACATTTCTTCTAGGGAAACTTTTTAGGCTGCAGAAATTAGAGAAATTTGAATTCCTTACTATAGCCCATAAGCTCTTTTCTCACTCAACCTTAAACTATTCTTTTGAGTACTATTAATTCTGTTGCACAGCCTGTTCTTCATGTTGATTTCTCTGCAACCCACAATCATCCCAAATCTCTTACAAGGTGGCCAGTTTTTCCTCAAAGATGTCTCTTCCTATTCTTGTCGAGTTAATGCTTAATTACCATTTAATTTGGCACAGAAACACCTCTTCCAGGACCATTTCCCTCTACCATTGGTTGCCCTCCTATGTTAGATGATAGTTATCAGCAATCCATTCATTCATTCATTGTGTCATATTCACTCATTTATCCACTAATTTGTTTAATATTAACTAAGAATCTAGGTACTAGAAATACAGCAGTGAATAAGATAGATGATATCCCTTTTTAAATGAAGTTTCCATTGTACTGGTGGTAGCGGTGGGGATTGTATAATATTAGAGGTTATTTTTAAGAAAAGCCATGATCTCTGAGGAGGAGTGCATCAACTTCAGGGGCTGTAAAAATGAATAATCTGGGACTTGGAAGAGAAGGGTTAGAAGTTCTACATTTCTATCTCATGCCTTTTTAATTTCTGTCTTATGTGCATTTTATAATACATTTTCCATGTTGTTAAAAAAACTTTGTAAAATAATTTAGTATTTATGTAATACATTACAATTTCTTAAAGTATGCTCTGGTCAATTAATTTTGGGTTAAAGTGGATGAGGCAATGTTAAGCAGGGTTCTGTTGTGACTTTTTTTTTTTCATAACTTATTACTTTCTAAGAGATGGACAGAATTTTCTTGCCTCAGTAATGAAATACTAGATTTTAAGAAGCATCTCAGGATATTAGGAGTCTAACCATACACAGCCTTCTGAACTGCACATAAGGCTATAATCCACTTAACAAATTCCCTACTGGGCCTAATAGGCTTTTTTTGTTTTTCAATTCAGTCCTTATTTTTCACTGTGGGAACAATATTTCCCAGAATTTTTGATCAGCAGTGTATAGGTATCATTCTGCCAATGAGAAATACAAACAAGAGACTTGAGAGTTGAAAGAAAAAGAAGCCATTATTCTTGAATTGATTCTTAGAGTGGATTGAATTTATGTTAATAACATTAATTATTACTAATAATTATGAATACATAATTAAATGATAAAATATGAAACAATAAACTAGATTATGAAGAAAACATGTGGTCTCTATATTTTGCCACACTGATCTTCAAAACAGAGCTTTAAATTTGTATTCCCTGTGGTAGTAAAGGAAACAAAGTGCACATTCCACTTTATCGTAGTCATTAGTTTTATTTCTTAAAAGTTTTTGCAGTTTTAGATTTATAAAGAAATAAAATATTTTTGTTACATTTTACTATTCTTTGATATTACATATTTTTCAAATTTGATTAGTGTACTGGTAAGGAATATCCTTGGTAAAAATCAGCAGGACTCAGCATCTACTTATTCATGTATAACTAATGAGAACAAATAAAAAAGAATCAAAAAGAAAAAAAAAATAGCAGGACTCAGTAATTGTGGTTTAAACAAATATGAGTCTTATTTTCCTCAAATAACATTGATTTATGTACTGAGTGTGGAATTGATTCAACTGGTCAACAATAATCTTAGAAGTGCAAGTTCTTTCTGTGTTTTTGGTTTCCCATCCTAAGTATCTTGCCCTCACTCTCATTCTTGCTGTCTTATGCTCACATTATGGCAGTTGTATGAGCAGATCAATTTTATAATTACCAGGAGAAAGAAGAGAGAAGTCATGAAGAAGAAAAGGGGAAAATAATCTGAAAATTGTATATTATGGTCACCAGTAACTACAAGGGTGGCTGGAAATAATAGTTTATGTTTTTGAAATCAAACAGAGTAGTTGAAAAAAAAAGAATAGAAAATGAGCACATTTGCTTAAGTGCATTTCTCTTTTACAAATTATTTAAGATTTTTCCCTGTATATTTACTATAGTTTCAGTGTCTTTCTTACTTTCATGTCTATAAATATTAATCATATTAGCCATTTCTTATATTTGCTATATTTTCCCATTTTACTTTATCATCTTAAAAAATCATGATTTTCATATTTCTATATATTATCAATGTTTGATGATTTTTTCCTATTGGTTTTGATCACAGGCATTTAAAAAAATCAATCACACTATTTTATTGTGATAAATTTGCATATAAAGAAATAGCAAAAATTTTTGGTTAACATGTTGTGTGTAATGAGTTTTACTTTTTTGTATGTATTAGAAGTCAATTATTTTTATTGACAAATAGTCCTCCACTAATAAGAATACATCATATTTTGTTTGACCTTTTATTGATGGACATTTGGGTTGCTTTCAGTTTTCTACAGTTCTGAGTATTGGCCGCTATAAACAATGATGAACAATATATTTTCTGTGTATGGATATGTATTTTCATTTTTTTTGGAAACAACTGAGAATAAAATTGTTAGGAGATGATGTAAGTATATATTTAATATTATATAAAAGCACCAAATTATTTTCCAATTGAATCACTTCATACTCCCATCAACCATGCATGGGAATTCTAGTTGTTCTTATCTTTGCCCACAATTATTTTAGTGCATCTCACTAGATTGAGTTGCATTTACTTTATGCATAATGACATTAAACACCATTTTGGGTGCTATTTGCCATTAATCTGCTTGTGAAAACTCTTTATATCTTTTATACATTTTTAATTGGGTCATTTATTTTTATCATTAATTTATAGGACTCCTTAACAATATTCTGGGCCTAAGTTATTTGTCAAGTATTTGTTTTTTGTAAATATTATCTTTCAGTTTTTGGCTTGCCTATTCAGTTTCTTACTTAGAATTTTAAAAACAGAAATTCTTAAATTTTATCAAGCACTGATATTGTGGTGAGTCCCCTGGGATTTTATGTTTGCTTATATTTATTTATACCTCCAAATCTTGCAGCTGAAGGAAACAGCAACACAGAAATGCCTAAGGATATAGATAATAGGAGCCTTAAAACCAACCAACCAACTAACCACCCAGCTAACTTCTTATTCTTTAGCCAAAAGACCAGAAAAAAGGGAAGTTTATCATGGTAAAAACTTTTGAACAAAAATAATCCTACTGCAATAAAACATCACAGAACAATCCTTGACTCTCCCCATGCCCACTCAACCTAGAAAGGAGATTCAACTCTCATCTTTATCAAAGGGTAATGAGGCATTCAAACTTATCCTCCAACTCCACTATCAGAAAGGGTCAGTAAGGAGCCAGGATTTTTATTCCTATATCACAGAAAGAAGACAATTCCCTCATCCTTTGGTGTGTCAATGGAGAGCATTTAGGTGCACCACTCAGTGTCAATGAAGTATCCCCTGCCTCAATGCTAGAAGGGTGTCAGAGAAAATCCTCCTGTATTGTCAGTGGTAGCCATGTTGGAGGCAGAAATCACATTCCTGCCCAACAATTATGAGGTGTCTTTTGTGTGTTAAGAGAGACCAAGTGGAGAAACTATACTTTTACCCTACCTTGCAATGAGCAAGTAATAAACCTCATTTTAATATTGGTGGTGTCAGAGGAAAGCCAGCTACACTGCAGATATAAATAAATCCAGAGTCTCATAAAACAATGCCGCAGTCTGGCTGGGCACAAATCATGAGCCACTCAAGCAGGAACAAACTTTATTTCTGAACTATACCAACACACTTCACACACGCTCCCTGGGAACTCTCCCGAATGCCACGCAGCTCCTCCTGGAACCACCAACCGGAAATCCCTCCTCCAGAACTTCCCCAACCAATGCGAACTCTTCAGGAATCCCTGCGAGAGCTCAACCGGAACTCAATGGGAACTCTGCAAGAACTCAAAAGTCATCATCTTAATGGCTCGCTGGTGTCACCTCTCAACCACTCCGTTCTGGCAAAAATGCCATGTATCATCCCGACTCGGCTGTGGCCCTCAACAAAAGAACACTCATAATGTTGAGGTTTTAATAGAAAACTACTCATCATATCAACATCCAACATCACATTTGACAGTGAACAAGAAATGACATCAAATAGATGCCAGTGATAATATGATGTACATGTTAGGATTATATAACAAATATTTAAAAATAGCCATCATAAAAATGTGCCTATTAGCAATTATGAACATATTTAAGAAACATGTTTAATAAATAAATAAAGCCAATATAAATTCTCATCAAAGAAATAAAAGCCAAAGAGGAACCAAATGATAATTTTAGAAATGAAAAATGCAGTAATCAATGAATGGGTTAAATAATAGAATTTGAAGAAACAGGAAAGAGAGAACTAGAAAACATAAAAATAGAATTTACCTAGTCTTAACAACAGGAATTAGTGACATTATTTCAAATGACAGAATTTTCTTCTTTTAGAAGGCTAATATTAGTTTTAGTATGTGCATATGGGTGAGTTTGTGTTTGTGTATGAACACACAGTGGCAAATATAACATTTTATTTATTCATTTGTTAGTGGAGACTTAGGTTGATTCCATGTCTTGTCATATTTATTTATTTATTAATTACCAGGGACTGAACTCAGGGGCACTCAACCACTGAGTCACATATAGAGCCCTATTTTGTATTTTATTTAGAGACAAGGTCTCATTGAGTTGCTTGGTGCCTCATTTTTGCTGAGGCTGGATTTAAACTCTTGATCCTCCTGCCTTAGCCTCCTGAGCTGCTGGGATTATAGGAGTATACCACTCTGCGCCTGGCCCATGTCTTGGTTATTGTGAAGAATGCTGCAGTAAACATGGGGGAGAAGATGTATTTTAACATACTGCTTTCATTTCCTTTATATTTATAGTATTAAGATTGCTGGTTTATATAGTTATTTGATTTTTAGTTTTTGGGGTACAGTCATAATATTGCTTTCTGTAATAGTTGTCCTCAATTTACATTCCTACTGATGAGGTGTAAGGGGTTCCCATTTCTCCATATCCTTTGCAACACTTGTTAATATTCATCATTTTAATAATATCCATCCCAATAGGTGTAAGATGATAATTCATGGTGGTTTTGATTTGCATTTCTCTGATGACTAGTGATTTTAAACATTTTTCAAAGACCAGTTGAACATTTTTATGTTGTTTTTTGAGAACATGTTCATTCAGATCCTTTGCCTATTTTTTTAACGGAGTTATTTGCTTTTTAACTATTGAGTTGTCTGAGTTCTTTACATAAAGATAAACATTAAAATTATTAGATAATATTTTAAAAATTCCAACCAGGAAATAAGGATATATTGTTAATTTCTAAATTAATATGTGGAAAATTGTTCTTTTTATATCATCTCATAGAATGAATTTGAGGGAAGAGGAAAAAAAATGTGGCTTACTTCTGAATAGTTTTTACTCTTGTGTACAAAATGATCTCTTTATCTAAGTAATTCCCATAGACTATTAGAGACAGGTTAATTATTTTCTTTGAAGGGACCATAATGACTGGGACAAAATAAATAAATAAATGTACGATATAGCTAATCACTACTGTATTCAAAATATTTTAAAAAATCTATACATGAAGGTATTAAGTTTTATGCCAAATTGTTATTTACTTGGCCTCAAAAGACTTTCTTATTTATGATGGTTAATTTTATATGTCAAATTGATGGATCCAGAGAATACCTAGATATTTGGTTAAACCTTATTTAGTGTCTGTGAAGGTGTTTCTAGATGAGATAACATTTGTATCAGTAGACTGAGTCAAGCAGCTTTACCTATCCAATGGGTCTGAGCTTTATCCAATAAACTGAATAGAATAACAACTGAGCAAGAAAGAACTGTCTTTGTCTGGTGGGCCTTGAGCTGGGGCATTGGTCTCTGAAGCTGTTGGACTATATCTTATAATATTAACTCTCTTGCTATTTATATATAGTTAATTCTGCACAGAGAGATAGATGTATATATTTGTATACATTTGTATATATTTATCATATGATTAATTCTGTATTTTTGGAGAACTCTAATTAGAATAGAATGGACATTCTGTGATAACTCGTATAACTTTATAAAGACAATGATGGAGGCATTCCTCAAATGAATGTTTTTGTATTGAGTTTGTTTATTAAGGAGTTTTGAAATAATGTGTTTTAAACAAATCCTCACTGATGTGAACCTTTACAGGATATTCATAGTTTTAGAAACTCTGGTTGACCCTATGGAAATGTTCCTGCATTAAAAAATATGTAGATTTTCTGATTTACTTAAAGATTTTGTGCTTTTAAGTGGAAAAGTCAACTTGGATGATAAACATGTGCCATTGAAGACTAACATGAGTGTATAGTGTCAAAATCCTAATAAAACCTTCAGTTTCAATTCAAATCTTTTTAAAAGTCAAGATTGATAGGGTATTTATTTTCCCTTCTGTGTTTTGAAGATTTTGCAAACTATCTACAACACTGCTAAATATACATGTCCTTTAATTCAATTTAATTCGGGAAAAACACGTTTTCCTTTTTTGTATGTTTGTATATCTGCTATAGCTCATAATGGCCATATTGAGATTGAAGATATTCATCATATATTTTTTTAACTTATCACCAAGAAATACAAAGCTGTGTTGCCTTTAGCACTAGTGAAAATTGTCTAGAAAATGCCAAGTCCTCAGAGAAATTATTTTGATGAAATGAGAGAAGAGATTTGGCTTTCTGAATTACTTTGCCTTTTGCATATTTGAGGTCTGCATGTATTTCTCTCTCTCTGTTCATTATGTATTGGGTGTTGGTGGCAATAATCTAATGGAAAGCATCTGGTTGGCATGTGACTTGCATTTCCAAACTATTTAAAACTAAGGAATATGTGATTCATTATTGTCATTTTTTTTTTTACTTTGAAACAACATTCTACATTGTGTTACTGAAAAAAAATGCCAATACTAGACTTTATTAAAGTTAGACAAATGGAAAATTGATTTTGGGGATTTAAATGAAGATAACAGTCCTGTAGGTATAAGGGGAAAATATCATGTTTTTCATGAGAAAACAATGTTAACACTTAATTGATAAGTCAGGGATGAAGATGAGAAAAAATTAGATGTTTGATAATAAAGGTGTTATGGTTTGGATAAGAAGTATTTCTCAATGACTCATGTGTTGAATGCTTGGTCCCCAATGCAGCAATGTTTAGAGGGTGGAGCTTTTGAGAAGTGACTGGATCATGAGGGCTCATGATCCCACTTCTTCAGTGGATTAATCCATCGACTGTGGAAACTGTAGCAGGTGGGACATGGTTGGAGGAAGTAGACCCTGGGTGTGCTCTGGAAGAGGAATTCTTGTTCTTGCATCCTTTGTCTGTCTGTCTGTCTGTCTCTCTGTCTCTCTCTCTCTCCTTCCTGGCTGCCATGAGCTGAGCTTTTCTCTGTCATGTCCTTCTACCATGATGTTCTTCCTCCTCTCAGGCCCCAATGGAATCAGCAGTGAATGGACTGAAACCTATGAAACTTGAGCCAAAATAAATCTTTCCTTCTTAAAGTTGTTTGTGTCAGGTATTTTGGTCACACCTACGAAAAGCTAACACAAAAAAGAATTTATTAAGCGTTTATTATATGTCAGACACTGTGCTAGGCACTAAATCTTTTTCCCATATATAATTCCCAAATAAATTCTGTGATCTTTATACTATTATTATTACTGTTTTTGAGTCTCAGAGAATGACTTGCTCAAAGATGAGATTTATTTACAAAGTAACTTTAGCATGAACAGAAACTGATAGAACATCAGAAAGTGACTATGAGATGATCAATCAAATAACCAAAATAATAATGGCAATAATATCAGTAATTTTAATTGCTCATTTTTATTGTGTCGTTAACCTGTTTATATCACTTACTTTATAGGTATTATCTTGTTTATGGACGCAGTGAGTTTTTGAAAGAGGCACTGTGATTAATATGATGATTTTATAGGTGGGAAAATTAAGGCACTGACAGATTTTGTTACTTTCCTGAGCATCAGAATCTTAGAGAATGTTCTGCAAAATATTGCCACTTCTCCCTGCCCAAATTCAGAACCAAGTGGGAAAGAAGTCAAGAGAGTCAGCAAGTGGAAAATCAAACTCTCAAAATACATCATTTGTGAGTGACATGTTAGAATGTGGCTTATTTCTGTGAGCTGTTGAACCTCCTAAGAACAAACCTTAGGATTAGTTTGCTAGCCTGGGTAGACCTGTCTAACTAGGCAGTTGAGCTCTTGGAAGAGGTTGAGCATGGGTGGGCAGAGAAGAAGGTGGTGTCTGTTGGTGGCTCCTTACTCCCCAGAGCAGTCTGGTCCCTGACAATACGACCTGTTTTGTGATAGTGAGTAGCACTCTGAGAGTTTGCTGAGCCTTGCACTGCCTTTCTTCTCTAAAGCTAGCTTGCTGTGCTAGAGGAGACACTCTCAGACTCAATCCCCGAACTGGATTTAAAGCTTGAACTAGATTTCTCCTGAAATTAGGACTGCTGGTCTGCAGCTATTACTGGGACTGAACACCCTCTTGGCCTTACCTTATGCGTGCAGTGTCTGGTTCCTCTCCCTTGCTGGGGACCCAAGCCCTGAAACTTGCTTTGTGCTTTTCTCTCCAATCTCCTGCTGCTTGGATTTCTGGTCACTTCACTTTTTGTTCTAAGAGCTTTCTCTTTGTTTCTCTCCTCTGAATGTAGCTTTCCATCCTTGCCCTGATTCTTACTCACAGTTATGCAATTCAAACTTCTATTCACTGTCTTGCCTCTTGTCTAATGAACTGACATTTCTCTTTTCTAAATGGGGGGCCCACTCTTGAGAGAGAGAAAAGGAAGGCATTGAGACTTGAATTCTCCCTTTCTCCTACTAAATTCACCAGATATGGCATGTGCTCCTAGGGTTAAGTGAGGCAATGGAGAGAAGGAAACAGCAAGGATATAGAAGAAACGTTTCCCCTACGAGCTTAGTGGTGCAGCAGATCCCCTCCCAGATGTACCCTGGAAATCTCTCATGTGTGTCAATAAAATAATAAATCCAAAGCACTTAGTATAATGACCGGCACTTGGAAGCACACAATAAATGGTAGCTGTTAATATTATTATCAGCATCAGATTGTTGCCCAGTCTCGGAGTCAGGGTTTTCTGACTCCTGAGCTCACATGCTTAACCTCTTATTGCTTCCCAAGGCAGGTTCATGGGAGGTGAGTGTGATTTTATTGTATTGGCTGGTGATCTTTCAACAGGGAAGTTTCTTTCATGCTCAGCCACCTAAAACAGAACAAACAAGAGGTAGAAATGCATAGCATACATCGATATCTTCCAGCAGTGGAGCGGGGAACTTTTGGACATCACTCAGTGGGAAGAAGTCCATCCTGCAGGGGCCCAGCAGCAGTTTTGGAAACTCAGGCTTTGTTCTTTCCAAATCAGCCTTAACTAGGTCTTGAGTAAAAACAAAAGTAATGGTTTTTTTATCAAACTACTGCTTCGTCCATGAACACCTTGTCAACTTCAAAGAGTCACTTCTGTGGGAACTAAACAGCTTGAGCAGAATGCTGCCAATTTACAGGAAGTCTGAAGATTCTTGATGATTCTTTGATGGTGGCAACTACTTTTTCGTTAATTTGAAAGGTTATTTTATGAATAGCCGGCACTTTTAAGAAAGAAAGGTAAAGTGAAAGGTACTTTGACAAAAAGTTCATTTTTTCTTGTGAATTTCTGGGATGATAGACTCTAAGCTGTTAAAGATTTTTAGGTATGTGTGAATGAGATAGAAGACATAGCAGGGTGGGGGAACTCTGTGTGCTGTATGCCTGCACTTCTGGGCGCCGTGTACCTGTTCTGTGACTTATCCTGTGTGCTAGGCACCAGGCTATTTTCATGAATTATCGTATTTAAGACTGTGTATCTTACTCAATTTCATATCCCCAATGTCTGGTACAGTGCCTTATACAGAGTAAGCACTCAGTGAATACTTATTGACTAGTAAATGAATTAAATCCTAAAATTAGAAACCTTTAGTTAATGTGAAAGTATTAAACCCGTCAAGGACATGGTTTTTGATATTTTATAGTTTTAAATTTCTGCCCATAATTAAACAATAAACCATTATTAAACAGCTACTGTGTGACAGGAAGTGTACAAAACTCTGAAGACAGTTACACAATCCACAGTCCCCAGATTGAATAAGCTCTTTTTATTGCCCAGCATATACCAATATTAACTGATAATCCTTGAGATTAATGACATGACAATTTTTTGATTTATTTGAGACTTTCTCTATTAAGCAGATTTGGCAGGTGGTACCTTGGTGCTTAAAGTGGACCGTAAATGCTGATTTTTAATGGTTCTGAATTAAAGATGTGGTGGTGACAATATTTCTAACATTATTTTGTCTTCTCAGTAATTTAAAAATGCAACATTCTAATTTTGCATTTAACTAAGTCAAGTATCCAGAAATTGGGTTTATTTTTTATGGAACTTGAAGAGCCTAAATGAAGGAGGAGAGCAGGAGGAAAAGGAACTATTATTATTATTATTATTATTATTTAAGAATCCAATTTGGTGCCAAGCATTGTGTCTGCCACTTGACATGCT
The DNA here is from genome assembly GCF_047511675.1 of Marmota flaviventris. Lineage (NCBI taxonomy): Eukaryota > Metazoa > Chordata > Mammalia > Rodentia > Sciuridae > Marmota > Marmota flaviventris. Next base: position 58,480,324 of record NC_092503.1, read on the forward strand.
ATCTCCACACCACTCTGAGAGGTAAGAGTTAACATTCCATTTATACAGGGAAGAAAAACCAGTCCTGGAAGGGGTCTCTTGCTTGGTTATGCCACAAAACTGAGTGGTAGGCACAGGGACCTCGCACCCAAGTCTGGCTTTAAGAAACTCTGCCTCATATTGTGATCAGCCATTATACCATCAAGAATGCTTTACATAGTCCCAAGTCCTTTTTATGTCATTGATTTCTTGGGATTCCCAAGATTATTTATTAAAGTTCTAACCTTATTATTTAGAAATATAATAGTTAGACTAAAAAAATCAGAAAAATAGGTTATATCAAAGAAGTGCCTAATCATCACTAAATCCTAAATAGCTAAAAAATTAGAGATTAAATTAGTATACATTACACACACACACACACACACACAGTGCTTTTTGAAGCACACACATTCCAAGCAAATAGATGAGTACCTTTCCTTGTATTTTGGTTCAGCTTATTCAACTCACATATTTTTAAATAATTTATCTCCAACTTCTAAAAATATGGCCTTTATTCTTTGATCTTAAATCCTGTTTTTCATTCACAGGAAAGTGATATTTTTATTGGCCAGTGAAGCTTATATACCATTGAATGACATTTAGATACTATAGTTATTTCCATGTGAGGAGAATTAATATCTTAAAGAAGGAGAGTCCTTTCCTCTGTTCCTGGGCCCATCACTGACAATCTCCAGGTACATTTGCTATGAAAAGAGCATAGTCTTCAATAGTGTTTTAAAATTTAAATATAGAAAACTTTTGATTAAGAGTCAGTGCAATATTTTGTTTGCTGAACCACCTTTGTATCCTCTTTTGTGACAGATGAGATAATTAACGTATCATTTTAATGTTTTGATTCACTTTTATTAGAAATAGAGTTTACTTGTCTCGGAAGATTATGAAAATATTGAATGAGATAGTGTGTGAGGAAGTGATTAAAACATTTTGCAGTTGTCAACAAATGAGAAATACACTAGAACACACTTATGAAAAGGGAATTAGAACTTTCAAGTGAAATTAAATTAATTTTTATGGATTAAGTAACCTGGCTGATTCTATTTACCATTGATTTGATTTTTTTTAATGGTTTAGTTTCATTTTAAGTCCTGGCTCAGGGAGTCTTTTCTTTTCTTTTCTTTTCTTTTTTTTTTCAGTAGAGCTGTCTGACTTTCCTCAGGCAGTGGCACACCAGCTGGTTAAATGTGGGATTTTTCTTTGTCTGCCCTTCTCCTTTTTTCCCTCCTACCTGCTCCTTCTTGAAGCCTGTTCCTTGCTTCCTCTGCAACAATACATCCATTACTGATGGCAAAACAGACCTAATATAAACAATACTGGGATTGTTTCAGGTTTTTCCCCCAGGGTTTTCAGGATTTTTTTTTTTTTTTTTTGACTTTGTAGTTTGGCCTTTGGCAAAGGTCCATGACAGACAGCCCAATGCTCTATGAAAAAATGTTAGTTTGTTGGTTGGTAATTGGGAGTGGATTTGACCCAATGGACTTGTTTCAAATTTCCATAGAATAGAGAGGTCACTGTTCCAATTGGAATCAGACTGGCATTGAACTTGGGAGTCCTCTGCCAGAGGAGCCCTTGGGATCACTTTGTCTGCCTCTTTACCTTTTGGTATCTGTTTTATAATAGTGATCACTAAGCTCTGTTGCAAATTTTAATATAAGTGAGGTGGTAAGATTGAAAAAAAGGGAGGTGAGAATACAGAGAACAGAGAGATTCAGTTTTGGTCGTGAAAATCCCAAAGGAAGCTCAAATTCAGCATGAACCCACATTTGCTTGTTAGCATTCAGCTCTTAGATAAATGACAGCAGTAGGACATTTGAAGCAAAGAGTGGAAGGAGATGATGGAAATAGTCCTAATCATTAAGGCAGGAGACAAACACAGAATAAGCAAGGGATCTTTTGTGTTGGGAGCAGGTGAGGCTAATATATCTGTTCCTGACAGTTGAATACATCAGGTTGCACAAATTATAGGCTTTTACTGTGAGAATTTTGGTGCAAGATTAAGGTTTTAATATGAATTCCTTCTGGTGACAATTATCAGTTTGAAGGAACTGTATTATACATTGCAGGAAGAGGGCACAGATCTCAGGTCACTGAATGCTCAGGCTTTTCGTTGTGCTTGAACCATCCAGTGCAGCCAAATGCATGCCTGATTTAAACGACAAAACGGAAAGCAGACAGATATTTTTAGTGAGAGAAAGTGGAGGTGGGAATAAGCTCTTAAGACTTTAATCTTGCAGAGGTATCATGGGAAAAAAAAAAAGCTAGCCCAAAGAAACGAATACTAATGACAGGTCCTATTTACATCGGTGTCCTTTAAAACATAATTACTATATATAGTTCATATTCATTCTTGAAGCAGGAGAATTTTTACATTGTCAGCTCCCTACTCCCCGCTTTCTTTCCTCAATTTCAGGGATTTAATATATGTGAAAATCTTCAGTGTTTTAATTTCTTTGTTGTTATTGTTCTGTTGCTTCAAAACCAAAGGTTTACTTTGAAGCATTTTATATTTTATTTCCTAACCATTTTAATGGGGGCATTTATGCCTTGCAAGGAGACTACTGAAATGAAATGTATTATATGTATTTTTATATTTGGGAAAGGAGGGGAGGGTGGAAAATAGGAAAACCTAGAGCTCTATTTTTTTTTGTTTAAAAATAAGAAAATACATATTAGACATACTTAGAAATAGTGTAGGTGAATGTAGCTGTGTGTATGTGTGTGTGTATATGCGTGTGTGTGTGTGTGTGTGTGTGTGTGTGTGTGTGGTGTGAAAGAGAGACACATATTATGAGCTTGCTGTTGGTTTATATACACTTGGCTTAAAACAGCCCAGGGTTTCATTCTTCCTGCATTGAGACCTTGTTCTAAAGCTTCCCTTTCTGCTCTTGTTGATTAGTTGGTTTCTTTTCTTAAGCTGGTTTCTTGTAAGTCCTTCATGGCTTGTTAGTGTTTTTCTGCCCTGGTACAGTAATGAGGACATGTTTGGAGTATGGATTTTTATTGTTTAAATTTTAAAATTTTGAATTTAAGGTGGACAGGAAGCATTTTCTTTCAATCCTTACTAATGAAGCCCAAGTTTTATTTTCCAGGGTGTTTTCAACATTGTGTTCTGGCACATGAGCCATTAGGAGTCAACCTGCATTGGAAAACTCAACTTCTCCATTGAGTCAATGTCTCCAAGTTTTCTTTAATGACTAAGCTCAAGGCTCAGTGGTGAGGTGTAATGTGGTGCTGTTAGCTGTGCGACTCCCTTACTAATTCCTTCCAAGTAAAATATTGGAAACAGGAAACAATGCTGTTTGGGTGCAGATGTAACATAGCACCACATGTAGGGGAGAGGACATCTTTGAGCCCTTGGTCAGAACCCAGCACGGTGTGCATTTGGGCACTCTGGAAAATAACACAGCTGCTGCACATTCCTGGTTCAGGCTCCCAAAAGTGATGCATTCCCCCATGTGGGCAAGTTCAGGGCACAGTAGCAGCCAGCTTCCTGGCCCAGCAGAACAAGCACATCTGTGAGAGATTGTGCTTGGTACCTTTGGAAGGTACACAAAATATTACTCTTGGCACAGAAGTCAGAGCCCTCATTGTCAACAGGGTTTACATGAGACAGTAGCAGTTGAGGAAAGCCTCGGGGCAAACCAGTATGCCAGAGATTCAGTCCAATTGTTGGCTTAGCACCCTGTGACGTGTCTCCTGTTCCAGGGATGTCAGGCACCAGGCTGGGCCACCTGGACTGCAGAAGCAAATATCACCAAAGCGAGTGGGAGAAGAAGGAGGAGGAAACGTCAGATGCCTCATGGTGGTCTGAAAGGTTGATTTCTAAATATTTGGGGCCTTTCCTGGGGACTGCTTGAAATAACTTGGTGTGGGTTTAGGTGGGCTTGGGGTGGGGTGGTGCATGTCAGGGTAATGAGTGAGTCCTAGATACATGCTGCACATGTATCTTAGGGTACCTGAGATTGTGTGCCTGCCTGAGTCATTCTTGCTCCTCTCACCTCTACCCCATAAGACTGGAAAGACCCTGTGAAATGTCTCATGCAACTTTGATCACCTGGCACTACTCACATTTTAGGTGGGAACAGACATGTAATCCCTTTCAGTCAAGTTAATGGTATCAGGAAAACAACAACAACAACAACAACAAAACCGCTTTGCATTTTTCAATTTCTTACATAGGACTAATTTTCTGCGTTTGATTCTACACTTGAATTTAAATAACATTTCCCCAAATAGCCAGTGACATAATTTTTAGAAATATTTTAAAACACGTGGCTCTTCAGTTTTAGTTAAACCTTATTATAATAGGGCAGGAAAAAATCTTATTCACTATATTTTTTTTTCTACCTAAACAATGCCTGTGAACAGCCTGAGACAATATCATTTGTTCAGACACCTTCATCTTTGGTCAATGTTTAATTTGATCCATATAAAGCACAAAGACAGCATCTTACCTTTTATTTCAGAAATCACAGTTTGCTAAGCTTAAAATATTACTGAAATAGTCTTCTTTAATTAAAAGAAGTTCTGTAAGGTACAGTGATTACTTAGACAAGAGAGAGCATTATAACTTTGACATAAAGGCAGGGCAAGAATTAGTTAATTATCCTTTATTTTCTGGAAATCGTTTCTCATGGCAGGGGAAGAACAAATATTAGATAGACAGTTGGATTGTTTGCCTTTTTGGCTCAAGAACAAGCGCTAATGTCTCGCAGGAGGTTGAGCAATGTTCACAAGCCGTCCACAGGATGATTTATTTTTATGACTTACTGACATATGTTATGGGCAGTGGAATGGGATGTCTTCTTTTTTCCCTGTGGCTTGTTAAGTATTTAAATGAGCAGACAGAACCATGCATCTCCTTCCTCCAGGAGCCCTCTGGGTCATGCTTTTTCATCTTTTTCCTTATTGAAATAGACAAGAATGGAAATGTTTGCAAATGGGGCTTTCTTCCTAATTTAGCAAGGTTCAAGAAAGTGCTAACTTCTTTCCAAGTATTATCTCAAAATGCTTTTTGCCCGGATTTATTTTCTCATGTCAGACTTTATAGGGACACAGGCCCTGTAAGAAGTTTGGTGATCTCCACTTCCTCTACCCACAATCACATGCTGTCATCCTCTTCTCTGATATATCCAGGTTATAAGTTGCTGATTTTCCTGTTCTAGCACATAAGAATTAGGAAGAAAACACATAATAAAACCACTCAGAAAAATAATGTCCCCAAATGATTCAGTGTCAATTAAAGGGACTACCTGATGCAAATACTACATCAGCACCAATTTTGTCATTTAAGAATTTTAAGATCAGAAGCAATTACATTCAACAGCACCTTGTTTTTATGTGTCTACCCTTCATAGCCTTGGCTAGTAAGTCGGCCTGCACCATAATTTACACTGACATCTAATTTCAGCGGATCTGCAAGCAATCTAACAGAAGATGGAGATACTGAGAGGAGAGGAGTCCAACTTTATCACTGCAGACATAAAGATTCATTATTTTTGCCAATTTCAAAAGCGAACCTTATAAATATCTATGCTTTCTCCCTCTGTTTTGCATATTTCATTACTTGAATAATCTATATTTTTGGTAAATGATTTTTGCTTAAAACTAAATGATTAAACACTTTACCTGGTTACAAAAAACACCTAAGTATGGTTGTAGTATGGCTATAGCATCTATTCCAATTATACGTTTTTCCATTTTAGAGAATTTACTACAGAAAGATCCTTTTTACAAAAGTATAGTCACTGCGGAAGTTCTATTTTGTGGTTCACACTGTTTGAAATGCCTTCTCAGTTCCTTGCATTTTTCTTCTCTCTGGGACTGGCATGATACAAGGAAGGGGACATCAAGAAGCCATCCTGGGACCTGTGGTCCCATGATCATGATTGTGTAGTTTGGCAGTTGACTCAAATAAGTCTAATTTGGTTCCTTCCTGAATTAAAACAAACACACAAACAAACAAAAAATGGAAACTGGGGTGAATTTTAAGTCTTGTTCTAACAGTGAGGCCATTAGATGAGTAGATTAGGAATGAAAAGATGGCATGTGCCTGAACATGTGGAAGGCTGCAATATAGAGCAGATCAGGGCTTCTTGGCTTGGGTGTTGCTGATATTTGGGGAAAATTCTTTGTAGTGGGGTTTATCCTCAGCTTTGTGGGACATTCAGCAGCATCCATGGCCTCTGCCCACTAGATTCCATTAGTATTTCTCACTTGTGACAACTGAAAGCCTCCAGACATTGCAGAATGTCTTCTGGATGGGATCCTCAGAATAGAGGGAACAGAGGTGACAGGTGGGGAGAGGCAGAAACTGGAAATGTCAGAGCTTCTTACAGATGCTATCTTAAAGACATTTGGATTCCTTTCATTGTTTCTAAGCCTTAGATATATTCCTGCCAACATTCTTCAAATTGGTATGTTTTTCTTTCTCCATGATTTTTCCTCTAAAAATTTGGGTTGTGTTTCTGCCATTGGCAAACAAAATAGTTCTAATTAATGATAAAATAGACTGTGGTAGATTAAACTTCTTTGGAAAGGCCATTTTCAAAAAGAAAAGATGGCTACTAGAGATATGTTCTTATCCACAACCTCCTCTCATTTGAGGAACAACCATAGTTTCTTAATAAATAAGTTAATAGCTGTTCTCCCCCTAACTCCCTGCCCCTGGTGCTGTGTATTAAATCTGAGGCTTTGCACATGCTAGGCAAGTGCTCTACCACTGAGCTCCTGCACCAACAGGGTGATTTTAAAAGGTATATGTGGGCAGGAGGTGAAATATGGAGCAAGTGTTTAAAAGGTGCAGTTTTAATTTTTCCAGATGAAAAGAATTCTGTAGATAGATGTCAGTGATGGCAGCATGACAATGTGGATGTCCTTAATATCATGTAACTGTAGTTTGACAATAATGAAGATGGTTACTTTTATATTATGTATATTGACTCAGTTCAAGATAAAAAGGTAGGTATGGGGAAGAGAAAAGGAAAGAAGAGGGAGACTGAGTTGGGCCAGGTTTGGCTTATGCTTTCCTGATGAACTTATTGGTCAGCAATTCATCTTGTAGTGGATTCACCACCCACAGTTTACCAGACTGACAACATTTGGCTTCTGCCTGTGATGGTATTATTCTTTCAGTAGTGCTTTTGAAGAAGATGTATTGAGGCATAGATGAAAACCTGCTGAATTATTCTCTGTCAGTTCTTTTTTTTTTGTTTTAAAGCTGCTTCAGGTCACCTTCAGAGATCTCTAGTACTAAGTACAAAACTGCGTGTTTTGTCCATGTGTGGGTTTAACCCATTTAGGATACTCCATCTTGGGATTCATGCTGCAAAGACACCCCCCACCCCCAATGTTTTGTCTTCTAACTACTGAGATTGATCATCTAGAGGCATTCAGGGATATATCAGTAGAACACTGGAAATGTGCACTTGCTCATCTGGTTTCTTAATTTAGAACCTGGGTTGGTCCTGACTGAAGAGAAAAGAGATGTCTTCAGGCACACATTGGTAAAAATGACCATGTCAAATGGGTAAGAGGACTAAGAAGAAAATGGAATCTGGTAGGAATAATGTGCTTCAGGTGAAGGGCATGTTTATTTCATTCTGAGTTCTTCCTGAAGTATCTTGCCCTGTAAATGCAACTTGAAATTGAATTTATAATTTCAGTAGGTACATATTTTACAGATAATACATGCTATACATACAAATTCCTTGTTTTGGATGGCTGATTAAAAACTATTTGAATTTAATTGAGGTGAAAAAAACCCCAGTAATCCAGTCTCTAAATAAAACCCTTTTTTTCTTTTACAAGATGTGGGTGGGGAGGAGAATTTATAAAGCCATATAAAGTCCCTTTCCTCTTTAATCATTTAGACAGGTAGTCAATTTTCTCAGCACAGGCCGTCTTTTGCCCTTAAATTTGCAGATGGGGTTGGTAATCAAGCAGTAAGTAAGGCAATAATAAAATTCTTTACTCTAAAAAAAGGTGAGTAATATGGAAAATTTTTAATGAAAGTTAAGACAAGAACAGGAAAAACAAATACTGATTATATATCTCAATCAAGTTAATATTCTATAATACATAAGTGTTTGGAAGGGAGAAACTTTTGGACAACTAAAATATTTATATATTCATCTTTAAAATATAGTGATACAATATCCTGAATTTTCTTATCATGTTATAATCCAAAGCTTTAAAAATAATTGAGGTCTTATTATTATAAACATCTCCTAAACCAAGAATTCTTTAGTGCAGGTTTTTCTAAGAAATGTTAGAGAGTTCACAGGTACGCTGGTATCATTGAACAGATGGTACACATTATCACATTTAAAGTAGTGTGGTCAAATTCTCAAAGTCACATATCTGGTTTTATACCCATGCCATTGCTTATATATATAATTGTAAACATGTTATTTTGGTGAGATGGTTAATTGTAAGTTTTAAGGGTCAGAGTATACTTCTTGTTCTTTGTCTTAATTGGAAAAGTGTTCTCAAAGCACACATGCATATGTGCTCACACACACGTGCATGTGTGTGTGTATGTATTTGTGCGTGTGTGTGTGTGTGTATATATATATATATATATACACACACATACATCTATTCATATACATTTAAATATCATCCTGAATAAAATCCTGAAGAGGCCAGAGGGTTTTACACAATTGTTGAATCATGGATAGCTTTGGGATTCTAAATAACCTTGCAAAATAACCTTGCAATTTATTTTATAAGCCTAGAAACCTTGAAAGGGTAACTGAGCTCCATTGAATAATTATGCTGAGAGAAGAGATATAAACAAGGATTTTCCCAGGTAAACTGTGGGGACTGATTGTTATGATTTGGATGTGAGGTATCCCTCAAAAGCTCACATGTGAGACAATGCAAGATGGTTCAGAGAAGAAATGATGGGGTTATGAGAGCCTTAACATAGTCAGTGAATTGATCACTTGATGGGATTAACTGAGTGGTGACTAAAGGCAGGTGGGGTGTGGCTGGAGGAGGTGGGGCATTGGGGGCGTGGCTCTGGGGTATATATTTGTATCTGGTGTGTGGAGTTGCTCTCTTTGCTTCCTGATTGTTAAGTGAGCTGCTTCCTTCCACCACACTCTTCTGCCATGTTATGCCTCACCTTGAGCCCCAATAAATGGAGTCTGCTGTCTGTGGATTGAGACTTCTGAAACTGTGAGCCCCCAAATAAACTTTTCCTCTAAAATCGTTCTGATCATATCTTTTAGTCATAGCAGTGAAAAAGCTGACTAAAACAATGGTCATTTAAAGAACTTTGTGAAAACTTTGGGAGAAAAGTGCTCATGCTTACAATGCTTTTTGGGGCATATCATTTTGTAGAGTCCACGTCTTCATGTTAAGAACTCTTGAATTAAGCACATTTATTCAACAGTTATTTGTTTGTTTTCTTTATCCAATGCCAAACTTGTTGTATGACTTAAGAGACCTTCAGAAAATGACTCCCATTGCTTCTCCACCTCATCTCCTGCACTCTTCCCCAAGTTCACTCAGCCCTAGGCATCCTGGGCTTCCTACCACTCCTCTCACATGTCGGACCTGCTCCTACCTCAGGACTTCACTTCTCTTGTCCCTTCTGCACTGGATGGTCTCACCCCAATAACGTCATGGCTCAGGTCTTGAATTCTCAAAAGACTCCCTTCTTAGTGAACCCTTTCCAGAAATTTTAACATAAAATTCCATTCTTTATCCCATTTTATATCTTCCTATATGTATTCTATTTAGCATTCATAATCTACTAGCAAATATTGTGTGTATGTGTGTGTGTGTGTCTATTGTCTCTTTTAGTTTCTAGTGCCATTACAACAAACAAGCAGCCTAAGCAAACACATTTATTATCTCACTATTCTATAGGTCAGAAGTCCTGTGATCTTTATTGATTTTCTCATAAGGCAAAATTGTGGGGTTGGCTGACTCATCTTTTTTTTTTTCAGAAGACTTTAGGAAAAAAACACCTCCAAACTCAAATTGAGTTATTGGCAGAATTCAATGTGGTTGTAAAATAATACCCTTCTCATTAATATCCAAATTAATTTATAATTGAATGACCAGAAGATGGGAATCTTGGGGGTCTGTGTTAGTCAGCTTTCTGTATGCTATAACAAAATACCCGAGAAAATCAAATTAAAAGGAGAAAAGATTTATTTTGGCTGTGGTTTCAGTCCATGGTTGGTTGACTCCAATATTTTAGGGCTTTTGACAAGACAGAACACCATGATAGAGAATACATGTTGGGGCAAAGCTACTTTCCTCATGGCAGCTGGGAAGAAGAGAGAGAGAGGAGGTACCAGGATCCCAGTATCCCCTCCTGAAGGGCACATCCCCAGTGACTTACCTTCCTTCAAGTAGGCCCTGTCTCTTTCACTACTTCCCAATAGCGCCAGAGGCATGCCACACAGCCTTTAACCATGATATTTTAGGGGACATTCCATATCTGAATTACTATTGGGAGCATTTTAATATTCTCTTGGTGGACTTAGCGTATGTGTATGTTGGATGTGTGAGAGAAAGATAGAAAGATAGATAGGTAGATAGATAGATAGATAGATCTTGTGTCCACATGGTACTTTGATTCCATTTGTGACTGGACAGAGGTGCTAGAGTGTATGACTCTTCTAGAACTCTGCTCTTCAGCAATGATGGAAGCCACAGGAGAATCTTCAGGCCCTGTACTGCCTTGCAGAAATCATAGAGGTGTTCCCAAAAGAAGACAGAGAAGACCCAAACATTTAGAAATGTGTACATGGAGTGGACAAACATAGTAGTAACCAAGAAGTAAAACCAAGCACAAAACATAGGCAGATAAAGTTTTAAGAAATTTGGAAACTCAGAAAGAACCAGAACATAGGAGTATGGTGGAATTGTCAGAGAAGGTAGAACTTTTTCACCTTAGAAAAGTCAAGTCACAGGTGTGGTTAGATAACTTGACTGAATATGTAAAGTATTATGGCTCAATAAATGGCAAAGTTCTCACTGTGCCTACAGGAGGTAACCCAAGAATTTTAGGTCAGCTATGAAGCAGAGCTGATTATTAAATAATGGAAGGAGCACCTGAAGAATCTCCATAGACGTTTTTATTGAAACAACTGAGGGACAAATATTCTGTTATAACAGTGATGGATCTCTCCACAAGATGGCAATCACGAGTTGACTCTAGTTTTTGTTTTCTCTTGATAATAATATAAAGTTTACACTTCGGCAGGAAAAAAATAAAGAACCGTGACTTATGTTTCACTGTCATATTTTGTATCATATTATCTGTGGATGAGTTATATTTCCCCAAACCTCCGTCTCCATTTATGAGTTTTTAAAATGCATTATGTCATAAGACTGGGGTAGGCAGGTTGCGATACTGGGGTGGCAAGGATCTCTCCTTACTTTCACATCCTACCACTAGAACATTGGTCTTCATGGAAACCTTGTGGAACAAGAAAGAGTTTGCCATGCTTTAGAAGTTTGAAATGAGGTATTTTTTAAAACCTGGTATGCAGAAGAATGTCAGTTAGAAACCTACGTGTTTCTTCAAACAATAAGAAAATGTGAATTTGGTGAAGAGATCTGGACGTTTGATGTTATAAAGTTTTTCCCTTTCCCAAATAAAACTATTGTGAGGATAAAACCTAAATCAAGACAGAACCATGTAAAGCCTGAATTTCAATAGTTTAATTCTATAATGCAGAGAAACTCCATGGTTTGAAAGAGGAATGTACAATCTGCTCATTTTGATGGCCTGGAAATAAACATTGTGTGTATAAAGAGTTCAAGGATACCTCATATTATTCGCCATCTAAAAGTAATTAATGTCATAAAAATTTCAGTTGAAAACAATATACTTTTTTTCAGTACATCTGCATGTATGATTAAATTCTACTTCTTTAATACGATTTTTAAAAAAGAGATTAAAGAAGAAGGAAACATGGATAAATTTAGGCAGAATGTGCGAACAACTGTTACTGGAAACACTGAATAAAATTGTTACAGATGGCACTATAGATGTCGAGAGGGTTCTTGATATAAATATTTAAGTTTACAAAATTTTTATGTAGCTAATAATACATTAGAATAATTAAATTAAATATTGCAAATTGCACTTAGGAGAATAACTATCCAGTACTTTCCTTTTCAGAGTATTTAGAGCAAAGCTTTGTTCCTTTTGGTTTAAATTGTCAACTTAGGTTTCACGAAAGATGCCAAAGGGGAATTTCACGTGTGCTTTGCAATATGCCAGTTTCCACGCAGTCCCTTCCCACTGTGCCCATGCATCACATGCGCGTTTGCCTCTGTGAGTAAGGCGGCAGTGCAGCAGTGAGGGGGCGAGTCACCTGCCCAGCTTGATAGAAGTGGCAGCTCAACGGGGTTTCACTGGAACATTTATAAAGTTTTGGATAGTGGTCACTGCCAGCCCAGAAGATAATTATAATAAGTGAATTTTGTCTGGAAGCCAAGGAGAGAAAATCTATTTGGCATTGAGATAAAAGTAGATGACTTTATTGTTTTACCAGCCCTTGTCCTGCAGTTGGAGTCTGTGGCCGCAGTAGGGGACGGAAATCACGCTCTCCCTCCCGTGCCTTTCTGAACCCAGAACAAAGCAATTACATTTTTAGACGAAACCATTTAGAGGACAACCAATTTCACTGCAAGCATCCTGGAATCCAACAGCTCTACATGGCTCTGGTTAGAATGACATCTCTAAAATTGTATCTCTGCTGCTGTGTAACTCCTAGTGTTTACTATAATTTGGTGGCTGAAACCCTACGACTTAGTGCCTACTGTGTGCAGTCCCCCACAGCAGGCTGCTGCCATCCTGGCCTTGTGGCTGCACTGTGGTAGGAAGAAAGCCAGAAAGCAGGGTCCGGGGCGGGAGGAGTGCAGGCAAGAAATTTCTTCACAGCTGGGTAGACAAGTGGCTAAGCTCCTTTCATGACTCTGATTGTCCATTGTGTCTCTTTTGAAATGAGATCCCTCATTCTTTTAACCAAAGTATGATTTTACTAGTAAACAGAATTTTCTCTACAAAGCTGGTCTCAAGAAATGGCATATAAGTAGCCCTGAAATAAATTCTCATGGCTTATTAAAGTTAATGCAATATGCAATTCCAATGTATTTTCAATTTCAGTACAACTGTTGCTTTGTTTTAAGTGGCAGTACAAATCACTTGTAATGGTATAGTAATAATATGTGATATGAAACAATTCATATGACAGCAGCCCTTTATTCGTTGGGATGCAAGTATTTGTTTTGAGGTTTTTTTTTTTTTTTTTTTTTTTTTTTTGGTTTTTGGTGCTATGCATAAAACCCTCATTTTAAGGGCAATGGGAATCATTTAGATCACCCAAATACCAGTAATGCTAAGAATAAGCATGAAGTATTTGTGTGTCTGAAAAGCTGGCTCTTGTTTCAGTTTATATAAATTAAACCTTTTCCACTCTGATTTGTTTTGTGATCTTTAATTATGGCTTAGGTGCTCAGTCTTAATGTTATTGGCTTCAGAATTTAATTAAATCAAAATTAAATATACAGTTAAAATTACAAATATATTGTTGCCTATATCTTTTTGATGGCTGTTTTTATGTAAAAACATTTTATATGTCAGACCACTGAAATCTCTTCATGGGTGACCACTGATGGATTGCTCTCGCCCTAGTGCCTATTTCAATCTGTGTGAGCTGCTTGTCTGCTTCTATTGTGTGCTGCTGCTCAAACTGTCAGACCATGCTCAAACCTTGGATTTGGTCAGGGAAGATCGTGTTGGTTCTTGTGTTTGGGAGCAGCTATTGTTCTTTGGCTTGCCTGCTAACTTACTTATATCATGCAGATAGAAAGAATGTGATAATTATAATATATTCCCATTGAGCAGTTCAGGAGACCTTGGGTATCATGATGAAAATGAAATGAGTTCATAAACATTTTTTTCTTGATGTAGCACAACAGGAGGTGAAGCAAGTGGAATCCTAAGTGTGCTTTCCTGAGTGTTGAGAAGGGTCTGGAATCCAGAAGTACACTTTGTACTTTTCATGTATGTTTTACTCTTACTTGAGTGGGTATGTTTTTTGTAACACTATTGGAGATGAAGCTTTAAAGAAGAGAAAATTAAGCCATCACACTGGGGATAAATGTGTGCTTTGAGAGCAGATTATGGCAGAAGGAAAGATGCAAATAGACAAAGAAAGGGAAGAACCAATGAACAGAGAAGAAACCAATGATTGGGGTGGGTACAAAGGGCACATTTGATAACTTCTGGGGTTATATATGATACAAAATAGTTTCAACTCCCAAAGAAGCTGTGTAGCAAAACTGTGGAAGAGAGTTGTTTGAAACTTGGTTTCCAAGGGAACAATATCATGTGTGGTCAGGGATAGTCTCTCCAAATACATGATACTTCCACATGGCCCAGAAAGAAGAGAAATAAGTCATTCAAAGTATAGGAGGAAAAGCCTATCTCAGGCAGAGAGAAATGCTATGTGCAAAAGTTGTGAACAGGAAAACATCTTGATGTGTTGAGAGGGCTGGAAGGTGGTCATTGTGGTTGGGAAATGAGGACATGGAGGAGCACAAGGTGAATCAAGAGAATGACAATGTTGGGTCATACAGGAGGTCTGGATTTTATGCTGTGTGCAGCAGTAGGCTATTGAGTGATATTAAACAGGGGAACAACTTGATCCTCTGTGTCTTGGGAAATAAGTTACAATTTAAGAGAAGTAAAGTTAAGGGCTCTATTTTAGGTATAACAATTTTGCATTGCCTAGACTATTGAATTTGTGATCTGGATGTTTGAATCTGGGAACCATCTACATAAAGATGGAATTTAATGCCATGGGACTAGATGAGATCACTAAGGGCAAGAGGAAAAAGAGAAGACAGGACAGGGTTTCTAAGGAGAAGCAAGCATGTGGTAGAGGTCATGGGAGTTAAAAAATAATCTGGAGAATGTGATGACAGAAGCCTAAAGGACAAAGACTTTTGAGAAGGGAATATTTACAAGCAATTGTGAGACTTGAATGACAAGGTCTCCATTTAATTCAACAACATGATACAGCCTTACACAGAACAGTTTCAGTGAAGTGGGGAGATGCCAGCTAGTTTGAAGTGAATTCTGAAGAAATAATCGGTACGCTTAGTTCTTTCAACTGTGGAAGAACGGAGAAGGCACGTTAGCTGAGGAAAGTTTGAAATTAAGAGAAAGTTTTTTTTCCTTTCCTTTCTTCTTCTTATAGTATGGGCAGTATTATAGTAAATTTGAGTGTAATTAAGAATGAGCCAAAAGATAGCTAGCATTTTATGAAACAGGAGAGAGGAAAAATGAAGAAGCAAAAATTTGAGAAGATGAGAATAACATGTACTCTGTTTCGGTACAGCCTGCTTTTGCTGGGCCTAGGAAAGGCCTTTTCTTGATGGCCATTAGGGACTCACAGAATCCTCAGGAGAGATAGGGTCAGGTTGTGATCCTAGCCCTCTGAGGAATGACCCTTCAATAACACCTTGGGCAGTGGCTGCTGCTCCTGCTGCTCCTCCTCCTCCTCCTCCTTCTCCTCCTCCTCTTCCTCCTCCTCTTCTTCCTCTTCCTCCTCCTCCTCCTCCTCTTCCTCCTCCTCCTCCTTCTTCTGTGAGCCTTCTGCTTTTATTTTTTTTTAATTTTTAAATTGACTTTTTAAAAATGAATGACAGTAAAATGCATTACAATTCTTATTACACATACACAGCACAATTTTTCATATCTCTGGCTGTATATACATATGTTGACACCAATTCATGTCTTCATACATGTACTTTGGATAATGATGTCCATCACATTCCACCATCCTTGCTATATCCCCCTGCCACCTTGAGCTTCTTTAGTAAAGTTCCTACTGCTGTCTGGACGGTCCCCAACATAGGGATTGAGCTAAAAAATCCAGGATTGCCTCCTCCAATCTCTGAAAGCCAGATGCCTCTGCTGTCATAGTCAACGAAACTGAAATGTGCAGGGTTCTTTCTTCCTGTCTACTGTCTTCCAAATTGAAGTAAACCTGATGGTTAATTTGGAGGTAATGGAAATCCATGCCTAGCAGAAACCTGAGATGCCACAGGCACATGCCTTATTTGACCTTGCTGGAAACTGTGCAGTTCTCTTTTAAATTCACTGTCAACTATACTAACACAGCATGAACCTTTACAGTGGAACAGGCATTTCTTCTTTGAGACTAGCATTGTGAGCAATGACAAGGAGTCAAATATCAGAAGTTATCAGTACCTTTCAGAGGCAAGTGCCTGAGAAGGATAACAAGTGTTTCCTAGACTGTGTATGGACATCGTAGGAGGACATTGTAGTATCATTGACCCTATCTCTCCTGAGGATTCTGTGAGTCCCTAATGGCCATCAGGTCACTGATAGAAAAAAGGGTAGAAAAAGTGCCCATGTTGCTTGTTAAATATATATATATATATATATATATATATATATATATATATATATATATATATATATATATATTTGTTAATATATATTATAATTAAATATATATTAATATATATTAATATTATAATTTAATATAATTAAATATATATATTTGTTAATTGAACCTCATATAATCTTATGCATAAATATATATATATATATATATATATATATATATGCATAAGATTATATGAGGTTCAAATAACAAAGCAAATTCAATTGGCTTTTAAATGTTGTTGTTATTAAACTGTTTCTTTAGATATTAATTCTTAAACGTTTTTTTTTCTTTTTTGAAAGTGTAGAATTCTGATAATGATTTAATATTTAGTAGTTTGTAACAGTTTTCCACATAAGAATTTTCAATTCCATATTATATATATATGTATATATATATATATATATATATATATATATATATATATACATATATTATGTATATATACACACACAATTTTGAAGTACTATTTTCATTCATTTTGATAATAAAAACAAGTTAAATAAAGAGCTTAAATGTTTTAAAAATTTTCATTATGTAAATATTTAATAATATAAATAGTTTGGGGTACAATGAAGACTTGTTTTATAGAGTCATTAATTGTGGTATTTAACAAATCAGTATAAGTTCCATAGGTTTATATTCATATAAAATGTTTCAAATATTAAAACTAATTGCTATGGCATGCTTTCATAATTTCTATAAAATTTTGATGGTATTCATTGTGAAATACTCAAAATGGAGACAGACCTTCTTCTTTGCCAGTGATTTTGGAGGGATGTTTGATTGCAAGGAAATGTTTTGTCATGTGTAGGGTAGAGAGGTTGACAGAAAACTCCATGTAACCCTCTTCTTTCACAAAGCACAGAAAGAATGCACCAAACAAAAAACAGTGTCTGTAGCAGAACATCTACACCTAGTATAGAGTCCACGGAGCAGTAGAGTGCAGTGGGACTAAGCCAGGGACACAAGCTGCTTGTGGGGAGCCAGCAAAGCGGGCAGCCAGAAAATTTCAGAGCATATGATGCATCTATAGAGCTCTGTTGATTTCTGTATTTAAAGTAAATGCAAATGCAGATGCAAAAATTAATGAGTTTGTACAAATAGAAATAAGCCTCCTAAACAGACTGAGCAATATTCAATAGGGAAGAGCAATCAGAGAATAACAAGGGATATTGGATCTTACATAAAAGAAATCTAGACTAGGTAAGCTGGTACTTAATAGAACAAATTGAATAAACATTTTTTTCCCAATTCCTAATAAGAAGAAACCAGAAGTTCTTCTTGGATACTGGAGTACAGGATTCTTTCAACACATTTATTTATTTAAAAATAGTCCCTAAGCACATCTTTGCAAGGTAAACAAAACAGATCATGTCCTTGGTCTCATGGAGCTTATTTTCCAGTAGGGGAAGAAAAATATTTAAAATATTTAATGTATCAAATGTGATAAGAATGTTGACAGTGAAAACTGGCTAATATATATGGAATATAGGGGTAGGTACAAGGACAGATGAACACAATTGGGCACACAGGAATCTGAGAGAGAGGACTCCTGGACCCCATAGCACTAATTTTTTCAGTGTTGTAAAAGCAGCGTTTCACACACTGGGTCTTCTTCCTGCTTTCCATGAACATGAATATGTCAAGAAAGTTATGGCAGGCAGACTTCAAAGAACATTGGTATAGAGTGTTTGCCAAGATCACATTTCTTTTCCATTTGCTTGTATCCTGAGTGTCTCAGTTAATTAAGGATGGCTGATAGCCATGTTGCTCAGGAGAGAATAGGATTAGTAAAAAGTGCTTCTCTTTCCACTGTTGGATGGAGGGCCAAGGGGGAAGTTCATAGTCTTTCCAACATAGTCAATTATTTTTATTCTCCCTTCCCACTCCCACTCTGATCTCAAGACTGATGAACTTGAAGAAGCGAAAATGGGAAGAAAAAACAAATGAGGACAAAACCAGAATGGAAAAAATACAGATGCTTCGAAGTCTAGTGTGACTGAAGATGAGTTTGATTTTTTTGGCTTTGTTTTGATCATATTTCTAGTTTTACATAAATGTTCTGGCTTTAATTTAGATGTTGAGACTTTCCTGGCTCTCTCGTCTTTGAGTGGCTTCATAATTTTTACCTAAAATATCCTTAGAGGTACTATGAATAAACTCCTTAAATCTGCTGTTCATCTTGTGGTTAGCTTCTGAACCAATTCCCTGTGTTCAACATCCTCTGCTTGATATGCCTATGGTGGTGTCTCATAGAATATCAAATGCTGTCTCCAGGGCTCTGTGCCTTTCCAGTGAGAAGAAAATATTCTTCTAAGGCTGACAGAATAAACCATCGGAAGAGACTGCCTCTGGCAGAACACAATTTTATTTCTGCACCATTAGAATAGTGTTCCTCATTTTTCCCTTTTGTGTTTTCATCAACCCCTGATGGCCTGTCCTAAAAATGCACTGAGACTTTACTTTTTTACCATTTCTGAAATATTACTTCCTCATGGCATCTCCTACTGACATTGGCCCTGTATTTATTTTAGCCAGCAGAGACTTGGGTGACCTTCATCTACTCTTCCTGGTATCTAATCATAGTCTCCTTTAACGTTTGGTATTCTCAGTGATAGTATTTATATTTGGCTGAAGACATTTCTGCATTTCTACAGATCAGAAGTTTTGATACAATAAAGAAAAAGGACCACTTGGTGAACATAGGAGTAACTTGTTGTGAACCTGCCTATTCCTGATAATATAATCCATTTTGCAGCCATTTTAGTGACTTCATTATAATGTTATAGTACAAAAAAATTCCCAATCAAGCTGTGAGAGGACTCTAGTTATTTTCCTGACCCTGTCTTTGAACTGATTGATATATGACATGCACAGAAAGGAAAAGAAGAAGAGCTATAATATCAACTGTCTGATCTCACTGAATTATTCAGTAGATCAAAAGATAGATTAATAACATGATGACACTAGTAATAAGCTGCTTGATTTAAACATGTTATCACATTCTTATGATAATTCTGTGAGATAGTAAATTGTAATGCAGTTGAGAAAACCCATGTTGAGAGGGCCAAGTGATTCATCCAAGGTCCTATAGGGGGATAAGTAGAATAGCCAAAATTCCAGCCCTATTTATTTGCCTTCAAATGTCGATGTTCTTTCCACTCCATCTGGCATGCCTCTGGATCTGAAAAACTGTCAATCGAAGTTCTTTAAGGAAGAATGTGTTATATGCAATACAAATGCTGAGGCACAGCACTAAGCATTATCCTTCTTCGAATGGAAGATATCACCTACCATACAAGATAACCAAGAGAAAAATTGTGCTTTCTTAACAGCTGACACACTTAACAACCAAGTAATTTTTTTTCTGGATGAAAGCACTTTATTTTTTAATCATTTAAATTCACAACACTATCTTTGGCAAAATAGCCTTTCTTTTGGAATCTTTAGCTATAGACCCTGGTGGGATCAGGAGTCCATTTGATCTCTTGAGCCTGCATACAGATCCATACTGCTGTGAACAAAGTAAAGCATGAAACAAATAATATTAGGTGACAGTTCCTGCAAATCAAGGTAATCTAGCTGTCGACTGTTTGCTTTGAGAGTTCAGTGAAATGTATTGGCATAAGTTTTCCTTTTGTTGTATTACAAAAAGTACCCTGAGAACTTTCAAAGAAATGCTACAACAGTCCTTCAAATATTTTCTTCATATTTTTACTGCATTCTGAATGTTCTCACAATGCGTTGTGCTGCATTTTGCCACATTTTACTGTCATTCTGGCTGCTCCCTGTTATGTTTATTGCTGTTCATTCAGATTATAGTTCCAAGCTGAACTGTACCACAGTGATATAGTATGTAGACATTAAAGGAAGAAATGTGTTTCTTCACTAGATTTCTGACATTGTTGAAAAGATCCTAATTTTGTATGTCTATTTTTTTCTTTTTTGAACATGCAGCAATATGAATAAAGATGATCTTTTAGCACAAAATTATGAAGGATATTCAGTTTACCAATTAGCATGCACTGCCAAAAAAACACCTGCTTGTTTTATGGCAATAAAGAACAGCCTAGCTGTCAGCACTGGCTTGATGAGAGCACTCTGCTTACTTCATTTGTCAGGGACAGAAAATAGCTACAGCTTCCAAGGCTCTATAATAAAACATTGATTCTATTGGGACATTTATTAGCCCAGTCAACTACCAATGATAAAATTGCAAGTCTTTTGACCACATTAGTTTTTTTTTGTGTTTATATTTTTGTAATTAGATATGAAGGGTGTTGACACAGTTATTACTATTTCCCAGTCTGTGTTTCATTAGAAATTTCACCAAAGACTCTGCTATAATATCTTTACACAGTAAAGTTCTGGAGCTGTTTGAAATAGGCACTAGGAGGGACGGATGTGGATGTGGGACATAGATAAACTATTTTCTAGTTTTTTTTTTTTTTTTTTTTTTTTTTTTAGAAGCCAACGGATAATTTTATTTTAAAGTAAATTTTTGTTTTCAGTTACAAAGCCTGGTGGAATGGCACACACCTGTGTTCCTAGTTACTCTGAAGAATGAGGCAGAAGGGTCACCAGTAAGTTCCAGATGAGCAGGAGCAACATAGTGAAACCCTGTCTCAAATAAATAAATTTCCTATTTTCTAGTTCTTTTCCATTGTTCTGGAAGTTTCACTGCCTTACATCAACATCCTTGTGCATTTTGATTATTATTCTCACAGTAACCAAAATAATCATAGAGGAAGCAGAGCTCATTGGCGAGTCCTCCCTGGCAAGATGGCAGGTGGCCTCTGGAGCAGTACCTTTCTAGCTGCTGCATTGATAACAGAGAGATGGAAAAAGGCAGTGGAAGCCTAGAAAGACAGGAGAAAATGAGCAAGAAAGTCTGATGCAGTTCTAGAATGCTTGTGCAGAGGATTAATGAAGAAGGCCCCACCAGGAGCAGATAGAAAGGAAGTCAGTGGTCCATTTCTTTATGGGCCTGAGATAAGAACTGCAGGCTGTATAATTATACCATCTCTTTTGCAACTATTCAACTCCATCTTCATGGTGTGAAAGAAGCCATAGATAATTCAAAAACAATTTTTGGGGGGCAATTAGCAGAAGGTAGGTTTACTTGTGTTTTTGGAAAAAAATATTTTTATAAATTTATATTAAGACTATTTCAGGTGGTGAGGGTGAAAAAGAGTACTTGATTAATATATCTTCCCAAGTATTTTGCATGAAGGTTTGGCAGTAATCATTCACACAACATCCAAGATGGTGGGTGACTTGAGTTCTTGTGGTAGAATACCATGAAACTTACAAGCATTCATTATTAGAGCTTTCTATTTGGAGCACATTTATTGATATGAATTGCATCCTAAATGATTTTACTGCCTATATTGTTTTTGATTTTCTTATGTCTCACATTTTGTTCCCATAATTTAAGAACTGCTCCTATGATATCACTCCCCTCACGACTTAACAGAATAAATGCTCACAAGGTATAATAAAGTAGTCTCCCAGCCTGTTATTCAGACTTTTATGACTAGAACCCAACCTGTCTTTCCAGTGTTATCTCTAGTTCTCCTCTGTATCATAAGTTCTTTCCACAGAGTGTTTATTTACCATTGCTGTGAGCCTAGTCTGACTGCTCCATCTCCATGCTGGTATCAGGCCAATCCCTCTGTGCCTTCTGCTCTAGCTACCTTTGAAAAGCCTACCTGTATTTCTTAGTCTCCAAAGAAGGCAATGATACCATAGTACCACATATAATTATGACTAATTATTAAAAATATTAGGAAAGTTATCTTTTCTTTGCAAATATATAAAATTTTACACTTATATTTAATAATAAAACCAGAGAGCTCCAAATTATAGCAATTTAGAGTGTCAAATTTGGCCCAATTGAGCTCACAAGGTATAATAAAGATATCATACTGATTTTAGCAAATTGCACAGTTTTTATCTATTAACACCTTCCCAGTGTGAAATCACCTCCTTGTGAGGACTATTAGCTCTCCTCCATTAGTGATTCAGACTGTAGAAGATGCAATATTACTGGCATTTGCAGGTTAAGTAATAGTAATAATCATAATATCTGAGAAAAAAACTGCATGTAGTAGAAACAGCACAGGAGCTGGAAACACACAGGCTTGTGTCCAAATAGCACTATTTCTGGAAAGTGCATCTAAACTAATGACAGAACCTTCCTTCTTCTCTCCCCATTCCCAAAGAGCCTAAAGGTGCACACAAAGGAATCTCAAAGAACAAAACATCAGCATGAAATTCCAGTGTCACTTGTAATGTATAATATCCCTTCCTATATAGATAATGTTATTTTGGTTTTTTAAGTCTGTAAATTCCTCGACAAAGTTACAATTTATTATGTTAGTGTTATATTTCATTCTGTGACATTCTTGGCTATTAAAACTAAGTGTAGTTCATGGAATCACCAGAGAGCAGTACTCATGCTGTATCTGTTTCTCCTTCCCTTTACATGTTCCTGGGAAGAGCAATATCTATTTTACAACATTGTTTTAAGTGTGAAATGAGATGATTTATGTGCAGGGACTAGAAATATATATATGAATACCATCCAAGATATCCTCAAGATAATGTACCAAGAAGTATTTCAACAAAACAAAGTCACTATAATAATACAATAAAATATAATTCTACATACTTTCACATAAATGCCAACCAATACAAGAACTATAAAAAAGCCAAGTGTACTCTAGTGTTTTGATACCCAGGGTCTTACCCTGTGCATCATAGTTCCTGGTAGCTTTGGTTAAAGGAAGCATGCTGCTTTGACTCTCAGAGCCTTGGAGATTTTTCCTAAGATCTGCTGCTTCCCCTTTACAGTTTACATGTACAGATGAAAGGCCAGTTGGACACAGGGGACTGGTTGCCCAGGAATTAAAGAGTTAAGAAGTCAAATGTAAGATGAAGAACAATTAGAAGGAGGTTTTTTTTAGCACCTCTAAAGGTATTTTAGATAATAATATCCCTTCCTATATAGATAATGTGATTTTGGTTTTTTAAGTCTATAAATTCCTCAACAAAGTTACAATTTATTATGTTAGTGTTATATTTCATCCAAATTAAAACTTGAAGAACATTTATGTGAAAGTAGAAATGTAATAAAAACAAAACCAAATTCATCTTTAGTCACACAAGGCTTATCACAGTCTCCCTAAAGCACCAAGCATCTGGAACTTCTTTCCCTTCTGGTTTTGCCCTCTGCTTGATACGCCTATGGTGGTGACTTAGAGAGTAGCAAACATTGTCTCCAGAGCACCATGCCTTTCCAGTGATTAGATACTCTCTGCCACTTGTAATTGAATAACCCAGCCTATATCATTTTGCTGGCAGGACTTGATTTACAGGTGATGAAATTTGTTTAAAACAAAGTAATATTTTTGTATGTACAAACCAAAGAATGTATTTGTATAATCTAGTTTTTTCCAAGAGTATAGTTTGAAGGAAACAGTGATAACAAAAGATGGCAAAATCCTTAGCATATGTTAATAAACACCTGACCATTGGGAAGAACAGTTGAGAGAGAGGAACAGGAAAGCTAGGGAGGATTTAAAGACAGGGTGAGACCTGAAACAGGCAGGGATGCTCAGTGAAATTAAAATTTCTCTCTGTTCTTTTTTGACAAATCTCTGTTGTTCTCTGTGTAGAGAAGGGTGGAATACCAGTAGTAATTTGTGCATATACCTCAAAATATTTCCATCATAATTCTGCACTTAAGGCAAAGGTAGTGCATAGAAATGATTAATAAAATTCATTAATTTTCAATAATTTCTCTTATTTTAGAAATGCAGGTTACTTAAAAGACTAGTGTGAAATTAATAATTATGATAAAATTCTTCTTATAGTTTCTAGTTTAACTTATTTGACACTAGTTATCTATCATCTATCTAATCTATCATCTATCTATCTCCAATGGGCTCTGGGTTTAAAGGACAAAGCCATAGATGCTTCCTTCATAGTATGGTATGAAACAAATTCAGAAATAACTAAAAATGATAAATACAATGGTAAGGGCTGTAAGGAAGGATATGTTTTAAGAGTTAAATATTGGTTTAAAAATCACATCTATTAGTAATCAATCAGAAAACCCTCATGAATGTAGTGTCATTTGAATTTTACCATAAAAGATGGCTTGGGTATCAAAAAGAGATCTAAAAAAATGAGTAAACAAGCAAAAAATAAAGATGAAAATTGGGAAGGAGAAAGCATTCAAGGTGTAAGGAGCTTCATTAATAATATGGAATTCAAGCATGATTAATAAATGATATAGACATTAGATCATTGATTATGTAAGAAAATGATGGGAAAGGATATTGATTGGTAATATTTTGGTAACAAAATTACTATAGCTTTGTAGACCAGTCTTTGAAATATGCACATGATCTTAAATTTTACATATGTCTCCTTATTTTTACCTGAAAATAATTAAAAGATGATCTCTCATGGAAGGAGGAGTTGCAGAATGCATCAGAGAGAATCTGCTTCTGATAGAGTTTCTTAGCCTTATTGGCTGCTTCAGCAGTAAGCAAGGACAGAAGACAATAAATGTTAATTGTACTTGACAGACCGACACGTGATTTTGACAAACAGTAAATATTAATACCAGATGGCAGGGTCTGCATGAAATGTTGTCTTCAAAGAAATTTTAAACAGCTCAATTCAATTTAGGCTATTTGCAAGGAGATTTTGGTCTTGTTTTGTTGAGAGATAACTTTGATACAAATTCAATAGAATACAGATTACAAAAAGTGCTCTTTAGAAGAAATACAAAGGGAAAAATGGAATAAGCATTTGGGTCTCAGAACATCAACAGATCAAGCTTTTTCCAGAGGGGTTGAAGGCTGCCTCCAGCCTCCAAGAGACAACCTGCCTAGGTCTACATCCCAGAAAGTATCAAAAAATGTCCTTCAATTCATCTGGGAATATAAACTTCGATGAAAAGAAATTTTCTTAGATACCATCATAGCACCCAGAATGTACTTTGGTTAATGCAAAGCAAACATCTCAAATTTCTTGCGAATGAAGACAGTATAAAAATCCAACAGAAGAGGCCATATAAACAAGTAATAGAATAAGACCATTCTGAGAGCTGATTGTGATGAGTTGGAAAAAGATCCTTTGAATTGTTTAAAAAATGTGGGTTAAAAGGACAGCTCTCATTTGAAATTGGGAATTGTAAGGTGATGTTTTTTGGAAATCACCTAAATGCATTAAAAGACAAGCAGAAATATTTGTACTAATACATAAATATAAAAGAAAATAGGGAACATGTAAGTAGAACCAAAATATTATTGCTAGATTTTAAGATTAAAGGTAAGAGGAACCAGATCTTTCTTTTTTCTAGCCCTTAATATACTGTAAAGCAAATATTAATTTCTCAATAAATATTTGCTGTTGAAAGGTTTAAAAAAACAAGAAAGAAAGAAAAGCAGAAATATAAATGTAATCTCTGTCTCTTGTGTAACAAGAGATACCTAAGACCTAAGACTCTGGACTATAACTTTAAGTAAATGTAGGGACTAGGGAGAAGGAGGGGAGCTGCTTTGCAAGCCTCAAGATCTATGCAGCATACCTGGAGTGCTAAGCCTACATCTTTTGTAACAAACAAAGAGTCCAGACTAGCTCCTTCCTATATAAACCTGAAAAATTTGATCTACAAAAACAAACAAACAAACAAAACATCATTTCAAAAGAGGAGTAATAACCCAAAGAGCAGTAAATACCAGATCTAAGCAACTACACATTAAATAAAGGAGCAAGTAAATAAGACAAAACAGATAGCAAGATTATAAGAATACTGTCACCATATAATGAGCAATTGTCCATAACTGTGAGCAAATATATTGCTGAGTTTTACAAATTTATGGAATATGTAACAATGTAAAACATAAACACACACACACAAAAGTCAGAGAAGACACAAAACAATAAAAAAATGGAGTCCTTAAAAAATGAAATAAAAAGGAATAGTCATAGAAATAAAGCCAAACTTATTAGTAAGATGAAGAAGGGTAATAACTAATGACACATCTGTGGGGATGAAGAACTATATTGAAAAGGGCTAGTGCTAGTCAAAATTTGGGATGTGGGAAGTACAGGTAATACCCCAGCAAGGCAACTGAATTAATGGAATGAACACATATTTAGGTATAGTTATAGAATACCTTCTAGATATTAACATTCAAAAATGAATTTAAACTACATTAAATGGCTTAACATTCTTAAGAAGAATTGCATGAAATATCAGTTAACTATAAATAAAATATTTTTGTTAAGTAGTGGGTTCCAAATAATTTTTGGAGCACATCGACAGAACAGGTTTTCCCCATGTATCAGGCTGGCCTCTAACTTCTCACATGCAATGTTGAGTTTTCTAATACAGTATAGTGCTGAAAAGAGGGTGGTGATGCAGGAATTTTAATAAACCAAATGTTGACTCAAAGATGAAAGTTGTTAGCAAACTTTTAAATTTAAAGAAGCTGGAGAATATCATTTTAATTAGTCTTAAAGTCCAATTGTACACACTAATGTTTTCCCTTTTTGCTACTTTAGTCACGTGATAGCTGGGGAACTGGATCCCTTATATATAAGTTTTCTGCTAGTTTCTATTAATTGTGCTTCCAGCCCTGGAATTCTGTTACCTCCAAAATTGAATCCCAGTCAACTTGGATCTTTCTGAGTCTCTGCATTTCATTAATGGCATGGGGTGTTCTGTAAGGCCTTACTCTAATATCTTTTCCAACCCTCATTAACTCACATTTGCCTTGTATACCTAATTTGGATTCTAGTCTCTCATGTCAATTCCTGGAATAAGCATATTTTATCCTTGCTTGAACTCTTTTCTCAACCTCAGCTATTATGTGCTGGTACCCAAGGGCTAGGTTACCTAGTATGGACTGTTCCAGGTCTCTTAAAACATTTATGTCTAAAACTTGGCATCGTGTTCCCAATATGATATCAGAAAGCAATATTATAAGTGTGTTTGGACAAAGATGATCCCAATTGCTGTGAAATCTTATTTCTGTATCTACAAGTATATTGTTTACATGGTTTTATAAGGAAACACTAGCATTAGCATTATTATAGCCAGACCATTACCTAAATAAACAAAGATAGTTTCTCATAGACTAACCATGTAACAGTAAATTATTGCATACTGGTCTCATCATCACTAAAGAAAAATTTATATGAGTATGTGGATGTACATTCTTTTAATGACTTAAGTTGGTTTTATGGAGACATTTTAAACATTGCATTCACAAATTTATCTGTCAGGAAGTGAGGCTATAGCACTGATGCAATTGCTTTATTTTGATTAGAATCTAAGTGACATTGTGACAGAGAACATGAAGTTGAGACTAAATGAAGAAGGGTAGGGATATAACCCAAAGTAATGCAGACAGATGAGAGTGAAATAGCACTAAAATGAGAACTTTTTTAGAAATATAAGTAAATAGGTGAAGACATTTGAATGGTAACCTTGGGGATATATTAACTTTAAAATGTCCTCAAAACATCTGGTCATGCAAAAGTGGCTACCTTTCCCTGGTGAAGCCTAGTACTCCCACTCTGCTGATAGGTGTGGCCACTCCTGGTTCTGCCATACCTTGAGTAGAAGCCTGGGGTGCCACCCTGCCCAAGTGCTTCCCCCAAGCTTCTTTCCATCACTGGAGCAAAACTTGCAGAGCAGTGTGATACTCTCTTCCTTGGACATAGTTACTTCCCCTGTTACAAACTGCACATTTAATCCTCTCTTGGTGTTCATTTCTTGAAAAATTGAGACATTAAAAAAAAGTGTCAGAAAAGACAGGAAACAAAATCTAATTACAAAATAGTAACCTAGGTAAAACTAGACCAAATTGTGTCACTCACTATCCTTAAGTGGCCCTCAAAAGGAGAAGAACGTTAAGGCAGAGAGAGAGGGGGGTTGGGGGAAGAGTTGAAAGACAGCAATCAAAAAGCAATATGAACTGGGGGTGGTGATACATGCCTATAATCCCAGAAATTTGGGAGGCTGAGGCAGGAGGATCACAAGTTCAAAGCCAGCCTCAGAAAATTAGCAAGACCCTAAGCAACTTATGATGAGACCATGTCTCAAAATTAAAAAAAAAAAAAAGACAGGGAGCTGGGGATATGGCTCTGTAGTAAAGTACCCCTGGGTTCAATTCCCAGTACCCTCCCACCAAATACAAAGCAAAATGATAAGACTATTATCAGAAAACCAAATTGGAAAGATTTACATAAAACAAATGAGGTATAAATGAAGAGAAATAGGGAGAGTGAAGGAAAAAGAGAAGTCTCCAAAAGTTGGTATTCCTAAAACAGTCATGCTCTACAAAACAGGGGAGTGGTAATACAACAGAAGGAGGACAGGAATATGGGATTCATTCTTCATCCACAGGAGTGGAACTTGGTGTGATTTCTCAATGTCTATTTGTTATCTTAAACCTGGAAGGACATAGCAAATCTGAAATTGATGTCTTTTCACATCAAAAGTAGAATGTGAATACCTGTTTTATTATGATGAAATATGATTGAATCATCAAGCAGTTTTATTTTTCTAGGAGTGCTTCTTTGGAATGGTGAAAAACTGTGTGAATCTGCAACAGGCATGTATCACTTATATCTAGTTTCCTTAATTAAATGAGTCCACTTACGTATTTCTAGAATTTTATTTCCTGTAGAAACAGAGCAGGAGATCATATTGGTTTTATGCTCATAATTGCAGGGATATCCTGAATTTCATTAAAGTTCTAAGTCAATGAAATCCTAAATATATTTATTTATTTACTAATATATATGTAAATATATGATGGTTTTATTTGCTGGTTTGAGAAATTAATATTTTATAGCTGTTCAATTTTAAAATTTTGATTTTTCTTAATTTACTTTAAAACTAGGATTAAAAATAAAAGCATAATGCATTTTAATTTGACCTTTGCTTGCTTTTGAATAAAAGACAAATCTTGATAATAAACTTGTAGTCGTTCTCAAGTTGTAGCAAAAGAATACATTTATATTGATAATGAAAGTAAAAAAAAAACAGCAACTTTTTTTTGAGTTCTCTTCTATTTTTTTTTTAACACTTCAGGAATGAAGTTTAGTCTCAAATGAAAGTTCTTGCACGAAACCCATAACTATGTGACTGCATGCAAAACAGAAGCATTATAAAGGGCCACAAATGCTGATGTATACATGTTCTGTCATAAGAACAACAAGTTGCAAAGGAAATGAGTGTTGCTTAGTGTGTACAACGAAGGAACAGTTTGCCACAAGGGACTGTTGAAATTTCTTTTTCTCTTTCAATCATGGTAGGACAATGTAGAGTCTCATCCGCCAAACCCAGGGCACGTTCCTATCAGAGTCAGCTCTACTCCAGGGCATAGATAGTAGTACTCCATTGAGGCCCCCTCTAAGACCCTTCCATCTCATTGTATCAGCTTTGTCCTCCCTTACTCTTTTGGAAAAAAAAATCAGGTTTCCATCACATTCAAAAGCAAATATCTCCTCCACATAAACACCAGATTTTCATGATGTCAACTCTGTGGGAAATCTCCTGAGCAAGTTGTGTATGTTTAGGGAAGAAAGGGAAAGATGAGAGGTATCTAGGAATTGTTCTAGGACTGATTCAGAAAATGAAATGCTCCCATTCCTTCTAAAGTTCATTTTGTCACAGGAAGTAAAATCCTTATGAAACCAATTATAAAGTAGAGTAAATACATAATTTATCCTGTGCAGTAAATTTAAGTGTATGTGCTGTTAAATTTAAATTGTCAGAAGAGTAATAAAGATGCCTATTCCATCTATGACAGCAATACTCTCACATCTGGCCAGTCATTCTTGTGTCATCGAAGGAAGTGAACAGAATTATACATTCTCTACGACAACTACAAAAGTAGTGGCAATTTTTAAGAGCAAATAATTTAGGTCTATTTTTTTTCATGTGTGAGTGAACAAATGTGCAAGTGAAACACTGGATGTCAAAAGACTTGATGGGAAAAGGCAATGTCAATGGTTTTTCCACTCTGAGGAAGAAAATGCTCTTTAAAATGCTGGAACCACTCATCCATATTGTAATCCACAGAATCTATGAAAAGGCCAGGCATTTATTTTGGTGCATTCAAATAAACAACTAACTATGAGAAGGGTGCCTAAAATTTTAAATTTAGACAAATTACATGTAGGCATTTTTAAAAAATGGAACTCAGAAATGAAAAAAAAATTGGAAAACTCATTCATACACTTTATACTAAGATAAGGCACAGAGAAACTTCTCATTATGCATCTCCCCACTGCCCCCAGCCAAGAGGTGGGAACATGATATATTAAAACACAGCAATCAATAGTAATCCGTATTATATCCAGGATGATGAGAAATGAAACTCTCAATACAGGAGTGGAACACACCACCAACCCTGCTGGGAGAAAAAAAAAGTAGAACACAAAAATTGCTTCTGCAGACAATGTAGACTTGTTTCTTTGATATCCATGGCTTTGGTTATGAAAAATTCAACCCACAGAATTAACCTGAAATTAGGTTTATCATACAGAAATTCTATTGTGTCTGAGTGCTTCTGTATGTGTGAGGTCCTGCATAAACCACAGAGCGTCGACTCCCTTGCTTAGTCCTTTCTGAGATAATCTTGGAGCAGCAACTTCACCAACAGCTCTATACTCCCAACCTCAAACTAACTAAATAAGACTATCCTCCAAGGACACAGACTTGTTAGTCTGAGAATTTGCTGCTGGCTCTGAAAGTTAACCTCATAGAGCAGTTAAAAAAAAAAAAAAATATATATATATATATATATACACACACACATATGTATGTTTATACATACATATGAGAAATATATATTTTTGCATATATATAAAATGTTTATATAAAATATATATTTTTGCATATATATAAATTTGAGCAATTAGAATGTCAGTAGAATTAAGCCTATTCTCTCTCACAATGGTTATTTTGAATGGGCCATACTTATTTCAAGGATTAGTTGCTTCTGGTACATATTCTAAAAGAAGGTCCTCCAAAATCTAAATGTACTCATAAAAGTTAAATGAATATACAAATCATCCAGGTTTAAATATGGTTTAAGTGAGGGTAATCTACACTTATTTTACTTTATGCCTGCACTGCTGACTTTTAGAAAGTATCTCTTGTGTTGCCTGTTAACTTTTTCATTGGAATTCCTTGGTCAGGCACCACTCGTCATTCGAATGACAGATGTAGCAGTCATATAATGGTTTTTAAAAGACTGTTATTACGCTGTCTTTGAACTGCAGCCATGTATGTCTTTCCTGTGATTATAATTTCTTTTTCTATATAATTTGGAAATGCTTCAGATATGAGTTTTTTCCCTAAGAGCATGATGCTGTCTTGGCTCTCATTCTATCTGAACTCTGTGCAATGTCAAGGGCTTAGCCCCAATTTTTTTTTCTACCTATTTCCTCATGTCAGCAAGCTGTGCTGGGTCCAGTTCCCAAATATTTCCCCCAAATCCACTGCTCCCCACTTCTGTCTCTACCACTTTGCTCCACACTATTATTATCTTTTGACTAGCTTAGATTCTTGTAATACCTCTTTAGTGTTTTTCCAGCTTCCTGTTCCTCTCCTACAGACTTTCTCCATACAAGCAAACTGCTGCATGATGCTCTTGAAGTTTAATTCTGTGAGGTCACCCTCTTGCATAAAACCTTCCCATTGAATTTGGGAATAAAGATCCATACTCAGGACCCTGCTTTCTTCTTCTCCTTCCAACCTCAACTCAAGCCATAGTTCATTGAGTGGCTCACAATAATGCCAGCTATGCCCATCTCCTATCTCTAGATTTAGTCTCCTTTGTTCTGGTGGAATGTTCTTCTGCTGAACTTCTCATGCTAGCTACTTCTTGTCCTTCAAATACCATCTCAAAAATAATCTCTTAAGAGGTTTCTTTCTTGGCTATTTAATGTAAATAAGTCACCTCATCACTCCATCATATCACTGGTCTTGAATTCTCTAGTGTATAGTACTTCTTACTCTCTGATATTTTCTTCTGCATGTATGGATTTCCTATTTATTGTAGCAGGTGACCTCTGATTTTACCTCTGATTCCCCACTAACTATCATGGTACTGGCACATGGTAGACATTCAATAAATATTTATTGAATAAATGAATGAATGTCAAAGATGAACCCATCCTTAATCCTGCAATTTTTCTGTCACTGATCTCTCTGACCTTTTACTTTGCTGGCCTTGTTCCATCTTATTCTGTATCAGTGGACTTTCTAAACTTTAATCCTGTGACCTCTGTTGCTATCTTTATATATTCTTTTGGAATGGTTAAAAGCATGGGATATAAATCAGATTGCTTGGGATTAAAATATAGCTACTCTTCTGTGTGACTATGGAAAAACAAATGCATATTTCTTAGTTGTATTTTCCAATCTCTGGAACAGTCTATAAATAGCACTAATTTTCAGTGTTTAATGAGATAACAATGGTTTAAATGTTTAGAATTGTGCCTGACTGTATTTTACTTTTAATTGCTAGCCAAGAAACTTTGATTTTTTAATTCAACTCTATTGTGTATAAACTTATATTTCATCTTCTACAGTTCACAGTTACAGTCTTAATAGGTGGAATAAATCTCTATTTTGTCCATGTAAAATGCTGATTTTTAATCATGGCATCATATGACTTTGTTTTGCTCCTCTTGGTTGGAATATTGAATGATAATGGCAATTCCTAAGAGTGTAGTTTCTAGTATTGCCCTTGCAATGGAGAAATACTATAAGTATCTCACATGGTACAGATGTATTAAAATGTATGTTTCAGAATAGAAATTTCATAATTTTCTATAAATGTCTGTAATATCTGTGCCCTGCAAAAATTGAGACAGTGTAAGTATACTGTCTGTGCATGAAACAAATGCACATGAATGATTTGGAATGTGTTTCTGTTCAGTTTTTCCCCAATTCCCATTTAAATGTTTTATGCTAAGGAGTTTGTTCATTTGTTCTAGAAGAATCCTTGGCTTGAAAAGTTTTTATACATTTGAGATAAACACCCATTGAAAAGTCTGTATTTCAAGTAAGCCTAAAGTGAGTCTTATAGTGTCATAAATCCTTTATTTTTAACATAGGAAATCACTCCGTGTTATCTAATTGGTTGGATTGAGTTTGTATGTATTCAGCTTTCTTAAAGCAGGTGTATATGAATATTAAGTATTACTTATCTCCTTCTTTTGCTTCTGACCTTAATTCTTTTCTTACGATGGGTAGAAACTGTGACTAATGTGTTGCCATCACTGTACTATTATTTTTAATGTAGTTCTGAATTCTAATTAAATTTTCCTTTGAAATTTTTTGCCCTCCAGTTCTACATAGTTTTTAACTCTCTTTCATGTGGATGGGCAAAAGTTGAAGGTAAACATTTCAGCTAGAAGATTTAATGCTGTCAGCTTCTCTTCACTTTTTAGATTGGCAAATCTTTGTGTTCTGTATAAGTACTTATTTTTCCCCCTCCTTATTCCAGTTATAATCATCCCTATAGAATACTGTGTTCTGGGACTCCTGAGATAGGAGACCCTGCCCCTCTGGTTACCTAAGGTACTTTCTGTCTCATAACTACCCACTGTTGTAAAAGCCATCTCTGCGGCACCTTTTTCCCTCTGTCAGTCAGTGACCCTAGGTGTGACCTGGACTGTGCACCAGCCATGGTTCCATAAGAGTGAGCCACATTTCCTATCCATTGCTCTCTGACACTGGACTCTCCCCTTTCTGATATTTTCATATTGTACATTTACTCTCTGAGTTCTTATGTATTTTACTTATATATAACTTCATTTGTTTCCTATTCCCTCTGTCTAATTTTAAGTTTCATGCAGACTGATAATGTTGTCCTTTTAGTTCACTATCTGTAGTTCCTAGAATAATAACCTACTCATAGAAGGAATTTACTATTCATTGAAAAAAGAAATTGATGAATACATAAATCCTGTTTATTGCTTCTCTTCGTAAGTCTCCCTTTCCTCTTAATTTCTCTAGATAATTTTTTCTAAGAGGGGTTGTGCATTAGCCACTACAAAAGATAAATTCCCTCATCTCAGTAATATGGCACAATATTTAGTTCTGTAAGTTTTCCAAGAGAGGTATAAAATGAGCATTCATGGTCACCTGATGGCTCTCTTCCAAGTGGTGATTTGGCAACACAGGCCTTTTCTGTCATTTGGCTCTGTGCTGTGTAACACAGGCTTCCAAGGTTACTGTACTTATCTGAAGCAAGCCAACAGAGGCAGAAAGACATGCATCATGGCATGTGGCACACATCATTTCTGCTTATATTCTGTTGTCCAGAACCCAGTGATATCGCTCTTCTGCAGGGAGGTTGAGAATTGTGGACCATCTGCTGGTATCAGGGAAAGAGGAAAGAGGTCTGGCAATTTAAGTAGTCAGTCTCTGCCACAAATGGGCACACCTATATGTGGAGCTTTGAAAATCAGGTAAGACTTGACTAAGCTGTCTCAATTACACAGAGAGACCAGGAAGGGATGCTAAGGTGCCAGTCTTATGGGTGCACTGGAATTGGCTTGTTCATGAGAGCATCTTCAGTAATGTCTTACTAAGCTCCTCCCGATCCCTTTCCTCCTCATCTCTCCTTCTTTGGTCTTTTTAAAAAGTTTTAATTCCAGGATCTCACAATCTCCAAATCCAAATTATAGAATTTTATTGCCTCTTTTATATCCAATACCCAGACACATTTTTAGTTTTCCTGATTTCATTTAATATGTGGTTAAGCAGTATTAAGTACTTATAAATTTTGGAAGGCAAGGATATGCCATGCTAAATTAAACTCCAGAGTTCCCATCAAGTGAATTCTGCTTGTAACAAAATGCAACCAGGTTTGGGAATAGAGGCTGGAGTTTTAGGTTGTCATGCCAATATCATGCCAATCAGAGTCTAGATAATTACTACTTATTTCAAAATGCTAAGTGGGTAAGCCAGATGTTTGCACATGAGAGGAAACATTTTAAAATGACAGATTTTCAATGACTATTAAACTATGTGGTAGCAAAATGTTACAGGACTATTTATTTAAACAAAAAGTAAAAGAAAAATATTTTTAAGCAGGTTAACCAGTTTTAAAAAAAAGAACTGAAATGAAAAATAATTAGTAATCAAGTGTTAGATAAAAATTCCAATGAATTAAAATAGTGATCATGGCCATAAATAGCACTGGGCAGTCTTATAGAAGACCAGACTTATAATTCACAGAGATACCTCACTCAATTTTAGTTTTATATGAAAAGAATAACAAAGCTAATTTTGTCTTCTGATAGGGATACTTGGTGGTGCTGGAAACTGAGATGAACAAGCATAGATGCTGCCAACCTTTTTTAATGCTGCTTTGCATATCTTTGAGGTTTTACATATAACAAACCTCTTTATCTGTCAATATGGTGACCAGCTTCAAGTACTCTTCAGGACTCATTCCTCAGGTGCTTCATTCAACAGCACTATAGACCTTGAAGAGCCAGAGATGAAAAAGATAAGGTCTCCCCTGCAAAAGACATGCATCATGGTGACCAGTGTCATGGTGACCAGCAGTTGGGACACTCAACAGAGGCCCAAATGACAGGCCCAGATGAAAGTTGGACTCTGAGGAAGTTCCTGTCTGAGTGATATATAGGAAGGCTGAGCCTTCTGGACTCTGAGCTCCTAAGAGGCAGGAATAGTCATTCTCATTTTACCTAGGTGCCTGCTTGCTCTTAGGGTCTGAAGCACTCCTTTCATTTCTCCTGATAGTTTCAAGTAAAGGAGATTATTAATTGGTACAGTAATGATAAGAGAAAAGCTCTCAAGCCCAGGTTTTCCAGCGTTGGTTAGAGTTGTAGGCTAAAACCAGGCTTGTCAATAGCAGAGATATTGACCTTGTGGGCTGGAGAGTTCTTTGTAGTGAGGAGCTATCCTGTGAATTATAGGATGTTTAGCCTCCTCCATGGCCTCTCTTGGTAGATAACAGTAGCAGCTTCCTGTCCCTTAGTTGTGACCAAAATAGGTCTCCAGATATTCCCAAATGTCCCTTGCCCCATCAAAGTTCCTTTGCCCATCAAAGTTCCTCCATTTTTCCCATCACCCCCCAATGATGGATCAGCATCCACTTATCAGAGAGAACATTTGGCCTTTGATTTTTAGGGATTGGCTTACTTCACTTAGTGTAATATTTTCCAACTCCATCCATTTATCTGAAAATGCCATAATTACAGTTTCTTTATCCATTCATCGATTGAAGGGCATCTAGTTTGCTTCCACAGTTTGGCTATTGTGAATTGAGCTGCTATGAACATTGATGTGGCTGCGTTACTATAGTATGCTGATTTTAAGTCCTTTGAATATGGACCAAGGAGTGGGATAGCTGGGTAAAATGGTGGTTCCATTCAAATTTTCCAAAGAATTTCCATATGCTTTCCATATTGACTGCACCAATTTGCAGTCCCACAAGCAATGTATGATTGTGCTTTTCCCCCTACATCCTTGCTAACATTTATTGTTGTCTGTATTCTTGATAACTGCCATTCTGACTGCCATGAGATGAAATCTTAGTTTTGATTTGCATTTCTCTAATTACTAAAGATGTTGAACATTTTTTCAAATATTTGTTGATTGAAAGTATATCTTCTTCTGAGAAGTGTCTGTTCAGCTCCTTAGCCCATTTATTGATTGGGTTGTTTGTTTTTGGTGTTTAATTTTTTAAACTCTTTATATATCCTGGAGATTAGTGCTCTATCTGATGTGTGTGTGACAAAAATTTGCTCCCAAAATGTGGGCTCTCTCTTCACCTCATTGATTGTTTCTTTTGCTGAGAAGAAGCTTTTTAGTTTGAGTCCATTCAATTTATTAATTATTGATTTTATTTCTTGTGCTTTAGGATTCTTGTTAAGGAAGTCAGGGCCTAATACAACATGATGAAGATTTGGGCCTACTTTTTCCTGTATTAGGCACAGGGTCTCTGGTTTAATTCCTAGGTCCTTGATCCTTTGAGTTGAGTTTTATGAATGGTGAGAGATAGGGGTTTATTTTCATTTTGCTGCATCTGGATTTCTCCCAGAACCATTTTTTGAAGAGGCTGTCTTTTCTCCAATGTATATTTTTGGCACATTTGTCTAATATGAGATAAGTGTATTCATGTGGGTTTGTCTCCGTGTCTTCTATTCTGTATCATTGGTCTACATGTCTAATTTGGTGCCAATACCAAGCTGTTTTGAAAACTTCTGTAATTAATTAATGAGTGAATTCAGCAAAGTAGCAGGATACAAAATTATTGCCCATAAATCAAATGCATATCTATACATCAGTGATGAATCTTCTGAAAGAAAATTTAGGAAAACTATCCTATTC
The DNA here is from genome assembly GCF_047511675.1 of Marmota flaviventris. Taxonomy (NCBI): domain Eukaryota; kingdom Metazoa; phylum Chordata; class Mammalia; order Rodentia; family Sciuridae; genus Marmota; species Marmota flaviventris. The sequence continues at coordinate 58,518,238 of NC_092503.1, forward strand.
ACAATAGCCTCAAAACATTTTTGTTTTCTCCTCTTTAGTTTCTTGGAATCCCTGGGTTAGGTTGTTGAAGGATGATAGACCATGTGAAGGGATGTCTCCTCATCCTCAAGTGTCCTGGCTGAGAGCATCATAGACAGCTGCAGAGTGATTCCAGCTGAAAACAGGTCAACCTAGAAGAACTGTCTAGCTGAGCCTAGCTCATTTCCAAAATCTGCAGAATCCTGAGCTAAAGTAATGTTTGCTTTTTAAAAATCACTGATTTTTGGAGTTGTTTCTTTTAGAGCTGATGGATGATTATTTCTTCATATTTTCATTTGCTGGAGGTTGGGATTTTTTTTTTTTTTTGTGGTTAGTGGGCAAGAATGGTGTATTAGATCATTAGGGCTGCCAAAACAAAGTACTACACACAGGGTGGCTTAAATCAGAGATTGTCTCATGGTTCTGGAAGCCAGAAGTCTGAAACCAGTGTGTTGGCAGGGTGGCTCCTTCTGAGGGGTTTGAGGGGAAGAATCTGTTTCAGGCCTCTTTTCCTTGGTGTGTAGAAAACTGTCTTCATCTTCACGTGATATCCTTTTCTCTGTGTCTCTGTATCCATATGCCCCCATTTTATAAATGTACCTCTCATAGGAGATTAGGGTCCACCCTAAATGACCACATCTTAACCACACATGCAGTGATCGATCTTTATTTCTAAAAAGACCCCATTGTGAGGTACCGGAGGGTTAGTACTTCAACAGGTGAATTTTAGGGATTCACAACTCAACCCAAGGAAAAATGAGTAGAAAATTTGGGAGAAATGGAGCTAAACACAATGACAAGAGATAATTGTTGTCATCTTTCATGTCTTCCTAAGGAACAGAATTTTACTGATGTTCATGCTGCAAATAGGGGGCCTTCAGAAATAATTGCATTATAGAAGTGCTATTATCCCAGTATTATAATTTTAACATGAAAAACATGTAGAATAGATTGAGTACTCTAGTGGTGAGTAGTCCAATAAGGAGGCTGTATGGGAATTTCTCTACAGTGGAGACCTGAGCTCTTGCTGTGGGAGAAGAGACAGGTGACAGAAGATGTTTTATTCTGTAAATATGCTGTGCTGTCAGTGAGCACCTGGAAGCTGTAGTCATTCTGGGCATCACTGTTTAAGAGTGATAGACAAGGTGAGGCACACACAGGTGAGCATGATCAGGAGGGAAGGGTCTTGATAACATGTCATACAGCTTAAGCTAGAGAGAGAGAACGTGCAGTGAGACTGATAACGGGTTTTAGCTGTTTGAAAGGTTGTCATTGGGGAGAGGGATTAAACTTGGTCCTGTGTGGCCCAACACAGCTAGGACCCATGAGTTAAAATTTCCAGCAGACAGCTTTCAACTACAACATATGGGTTGAAATTCTGTAGTTGGAGTGATCCCAAGAGGGAACAGTCAGGGATGTTTCTTCTGGTCCTGAGATTTCATGTTCTGCTCCAGTCAGTGAGAAGAGGAATTCCTGTGTCAAGGTCCTTGTGGCATCTGTGATATTTTATGACATTAATATAAGTGAATCAGATTTCTGTTGCTTGATCTGTAAATAGAATAGAAAAACACAACTACAAATCCTCTAGAGGATAAATCATTACTCTAATTGTCAAATAATCAAATGACATAAACATCTGTTTTGTGAGTTAATTGAAGTAAAAGGAACCCCTCCTCCACAAAATACTTAAAAGCAGTTTTATGCTTGAAGCATAACTTTGATAAATTCTCTATTTTGCACCTATAGTTTGTCCCACATAATTAGTTCCGTATCATATTGCCTTGTTTTATAGTTATTTCAGTGTTAGAATTTAAATCTTTACTTTAAAATTATATCATGCCATAACACATAAAGGTTTCTTTCTTGCTAATTATTCTCTGCCTAATCCTTGTCTTCCCATCTAGATTTTAAGTTGTTTTTGATCAAGGACCAAAGACTTCATGCTTTTTATTAAAATGGCTTTTGAAAGAGCTCTCAAATTAATTTCCCTGATCTAATAATCATCATAAATAAGATACAACTTGACTATGTCATTCTTTCATTTCCAAATTATTTCATAAACAGAGGCAAACAATACATACAGGCATAATATCTTCAACTAATAAAGAAGCAGTCCATCCATAATGCTTATAAAGAGTCCATTCTCTGTCCATCAGAGTGCCAGATAACATGGGGAATGGAAGATGCCCTAAGATTCACTTTTTCTTTAATAGTTCAGAGCCTAGCTTGGCAGAAAGTTCTAGGATACCAGAAATATTAAGTTCTAAAATTCTTGGCAACATGAAGAGAGATGAGGACAGTAGTACTTGTTGGTACTTTAAAAAATTAAGTCTGCTATAAATGGTGGAAAACCAGAAATAGACTGTAAATAAGAGGAAAAGAATTCCAAAAATGTGGAAACAATTGAGCAAAAACCTAGTTTTGTGTGTTGAATTATGTCCACCCACGAATACCTAAAAGTCTTCATCACTGGAATTGTGAGTGTGACCTTATTTGGAAATAGGGTAACTGAACTAAAATGAAGTCATCCAGGATTAGGGTGGATTCTAGTCCTAATTCAAGGACACTAGTCATGTCTAATCCAATTACTTTTATTGTCACAATAAAAAAAAAGATGTGGATAAAAACAGGGAGAGAAAGCCACGTGATGATGGAGCTAAAAAATTGGAGTAATGGGTCAAGGAGCCAAAAAAAATGCAGAGTATTCAGACAACTGCGAGAAGCCAGGAGAGAGGCAGGGAGCAGATGCTCCCGCAGATCATTCAGAAGGGACCAACCCTGCTGACACTTTGATTTCAGCCTCCTGTTCTCCAGAACTGTGAGGCAATACATTTGTGTTGGCAGTTTGTCATGGCAACCCTCGGAAACTACTACACCTAGAGACAGGAAAGTAAGGTGGATGTGAGGGCAGAGAGGAGTCCTACTTGAATGAATTAGAAAGGTGAGTGATGGGGAGGAAGGAGCAAGGCATGAGTTAAGTTATGAAAGAACATTCCAGAGCTAATAACGCTAACTGTAGGTAATGCTTCTCTACAGCACATATTCTAGGTTAGACATCATTATATATCCTTTACATATATTATCTCATATAACTCTCAGAATAACTCTTGGAAGTAAGTCCTCTACCTGTTTTTTTCTGCTAGCTTATGAATTTAAAGAGAATGATATCCTTGTTTCATAGATGAGAAAAGGGAGGCAAACTTTTGAGTAACTTGCTGAAGATGTGGAGCTAGTAAGTAATGGAGTCAGGTTTAGAATCTAGAAAACATAGTCTCTCAACCTTCCTTGCACTGAAGTGGGCTAACACTCAGGAATGATGTCTTCCCTTGGGTATAAACACAGATAGGTCAGCTGCTTATTCTCAAAAGTCCTCTATTGTTTAAACAGTTTTTTAGATTAGAATATTTAAAACATCTTCTTTGATGGTATAACAATTTTTCTTTATCTGTCTGTAACTCAAAACTAGTTCCTGTCATTACATTTCATTTTTAGAACAATGTCTAATAAGAAGTTAGTTTCTCCATGTGTTAGGTCACCTAGTCACCATAACTTTGCTGATTCTTTACTCTTTTTGTCCAAAGAGCATGTTAATTGCTTCAGGAATCATTCTTTCCTTAGCACAGCTATAATTAATTGAAAAGACAAGGCCTGGATAACCAAAGCAAATTCACTTCTTGTCTGTAGTAATTCTTCCCTAAGGATTTTCCCAGAGTGTTTCTAATTAGAGGAAAATGAGCCAGCACATTAGATAGACCCAAACCTGACTGCCAAAAGTTTTTCGAAAATATCTTAGTTTACTTTCAGTTTATAAAACCACTTTATAAAGGTTATACATATAAATTTATATATTTATTTATGTCACTCTCTATATATTTATATGGCAGTAGTTTTATTTGCCATCTTATCAATTCAAAAGAAAATTAATATGAATGTTTTGTTTACTTTAGATTGAATACCCTGGGGCATAATGTTTAATGAAAGTATGAATATATATTGTAAAATTATAGTTAGAAGGATAATTTACCTAAATCTTGTAGGAAAATCATAAAGTTTGATGATAATAGAGCAAAGAAATGCTCAATTAAAAGGGAGACAATAAAGTGTTTGTCAAGGAGAAGAGAAGAACCCTATTTAAAATAATTGAGTAATATTTAATTTAAAAATACCCATATCATATATATTAGGAATAACTGGAAAATAACAAAAATGACATTGGACTCTTCTGATTATGTTTATCTTAAGGTTCAGTGCAACAGGCAGGAGTAGATATGCAGGTATAATTTCCAACAATTTAATTTTGATGCCTCATAGAAAGCCAAGATTGTGATGATAATATTAATGTGACTGATACAAAAATACTCTCGTTTGTTAAACCAGTTCTCTTACCTTCCTCTCAGCAAGAAGGAAAGCCCTCAGAGATTTGGTCAAAGATACATATTCTGTATTAATTTATACAGAAGAGTTTTAGTTGTCAACCCAGCTGCAGACCTGCCCTGTCACCCCTCTTCATGAGAAGTTATGAAATAAATGTACATTATTACCATGATGTCAAATCAAGCAAAGATAATAACATATCTTTCTATAAGTTGGGTTCTGAGTTATCACATGGCAACTTTTGAATGTACAGAAGTCGATCCCTTACTACTAATTGAACTTTTAAAAATAATACTGGTATCCTTATTTGCTCATAGTTTAGCCAGGGCTGCCAATTAACGGTAGTGATAGCAAGATAGACTTTTTGAACTAGAGGATACATTCTTAATTTGAGGCACATAAAACACATACCCCTGAGGTAGAGAATTACTTTTTTCTTAGTCACATACTAAACTGTTCACTTGAAAGTGGAATCATACCTATGACGGTTTGAATACGATGAGAAGGGGAAGAGTTCTGGAGTATGATGAGAACTTACAAAAAAGAATGGGAAAATCTGGGTATTATTTCTAAGTCTACCACAATCTAACTAAAATGTGTGCAGACTACTCTTTATCCTCCACTTATTAAGATGTGTTGTACATGTTGCTTTAATTTGGGGGGACTTCAGCTTCCCATATTTATGAATTTAGAAGAAAATACAGGATCAGTTTCTCTTATTTTCAAAGGAACTTTCAGAGCTAAGATCTCTTGAAGCTACGAATATCTGGGTCACACTTTGGCCTACAGAGCATTCTATATTTTAAGTATTTTGTTCCAATACTTTGAAAACTTGTTTTAATAAAATGTCACCTCCTTCATAAAGTGGACCTGAAGGATTACCTGTGATTTAGGGTCTTGATTTGAAGACTAGTCCTGATGCTAAGACAAAAGAGGACAGCTACAGAACTCAGTGACTGAAGTCTTCACAGATGCGACCCTGGGAAGAAGAACACTGGGACAGACTATAGCCAGAGTTATAATGTGAAAATCACATTTTCCATTGTACTGAAAATGTCCATTTCCTATAACAAACTTTATGGCATCACTGCAGTCAAAGAGAAGTGTTACTGGGCTCACGCCTTTCATTCTTCTGCCATTTCTTTGACCCCCTTCACTGAGGCAGTGACATGGTCCCCTTGGCCTGTCTATGTCACTCTGTGGCGTGTCTGTCATTCTCTGGTTAAAAAAAATTATATCTTATTCCAATCTTTTGTTAGTAACAGAAAAATTTCCTTCTCTCTGACAGTAGAATTATCTCTACGTTGACATTTCATGGACTCATGATTACGAACTTTCTGGGTGCACAATTATTTTGCTATAATTTCTAGCTCTGGAGTGCTGAAAATCATGAGCAACATTCTTAATAGAACATTCTTAATTATTTTAAAAGGTAGCTCCTAATATAGAGAGCAACTCAATTAGTGGCATTTTCCTCTCCTCACTTCTAATCACCAGAGAGAAGTGATTCTAACTACAAGATGCATTCCACACTCATCCTTGACTCCTCAACACTCAAACCCTTTGAGAACCTCCCAGAGGATGGAATCACAGCTGAGCAGTGGGAGGCGATTAGTGCTCTTGGCATCCAAATTGGAAATGACTTTTTGCCCTAAAGAATTTGCTTTTCATTTTATACTATTCACAGTTGGTCAACATGTTTCTGTTGATTTTTTTTTTTTTTTGCTTTAAAAGTTAACACTACATCTATTTTATATATATTGAAGTTTTCCATATTTTTTTTTCTTGAGAAAAAAGACCGGTTTATATAACTTAGTTATATTTAACTTGTAGTTTTAAAAAGAGTCTTGATTTTGTAAGAATAAAATACATACAAATGTAATGGTGGGAGGATGTGATGAAATTTATTTTCCCAGCACTCTGTTATGATTTTTATTTTCTCTTATTGTTGTAATAAATCATTGGCCATTCAGATATCCAGGAGAGGTTCCCATTACCTTTTCTACCCTTCCTTATTTAAACTCTTTGGATGACGGTCTACCTTTAATAAACTTAAGCTGCTCTAAAGCAGGAAGAAACATTCTGGTACCATCACAAAAGAGGATTCAACTTGCCACTTTCCTCGAAGATGCTATTTTAAAACCTTTCCTTATTCTTCAGACTACCCTCTTTGATTTATCTTCCTTTTCACCTTCAAAGTTTCTGTGTCTTTCTCCTCATCTGCCTCTGTGTCAGCACAGAGCTGTCACTAGAATCTGTATCGTTAATTCTTTGTCCCAGCCCATGTGTCTGGGTATGACCTCTGCCTCCCTCTTGTCTTGATCTTTGTTAAGCATTTCAGGATCACATTAGATTTCATGACAGAAGCCCTCTGGTATGTAAAGAGGGAAAACAAAACAAAAAAAAAAAAAAACCACAAAACGCTATCTGATCTGGAGCAACATTTCAACTTGACAGCAACCTGTATATGATTTATGCATTCCCCCATGAGAAAAATAAAATATCTTTAAAATCACTAAATAATTACCCACTCCAGACTCATCAAAGAGAAATAAAAGAATCACTGTGTTGAGAGGACTCATCAAAGTCCTCTTACCTCTGTCCTTGGATGAGACCCCAGTCCTCTGGGAGAGCTTCCATTCTTAAACATGTTTTTAGGGAAGGCAGATTCCACTGTCTTCTCTGTCAGCATCTATCAGCATATCACGTAATATTGGCCTTCAGCAGTTCAGGACACATTCCTTGTGCTATGTGGTACTAGATGGGAGTTTAGGAAATGAGGAGTAAAAGGGCTCTCTAATGGAGCTTGGTGCTGCAGGATTTGATTGGTCACTGAAATAACAGTGACCGTGAAGCAGACCTTCCCTATAATTAACTGTGTTCTATGATCACACAATTCTCAAGAAAGCAGATGGGGGAAGATGTCTGTGCAAGGCTGCTATCTTAGGTAAAGTACCAAGAAAATAAAAATGCCGCGGGGGAGTGACAGTGATTCATACCAGAAAAAGAACTGTTGTTTTTGCCATGGTTGCCACCATAATTATTTCTGTGCATTCTCCCGCTCTCCCCTGGCTTCTTTGACATCGCCACTGTGTACTCTCTCCCTCGCTTGGATTCCTCTGGCCAAAGTTCAGCTTGCTACTCCAGAAATTTACCATGAAAATTTCTTAAACTTCTTTCTCTGCCTGGGATGCTTTTATGCCTCAGGGTTTTACTCAAGCATCTCTTTCTCAGTGAGACCTTTCCCAAGAGCTCTACTCCAAACTGTGTTTTCTCTGCCACATATATACGTCCTCCCTTGTTCCTTTTAGTATTTATCACCATCTAACTGACTATGTAATATATTCAGTTATTATATTTACTGTCTCTGTTCCCTCTAGAAGGTGTGCTACGCCAGAATTGGGATTTCGATTCTACCAGGCAGCTTCCTTTTAATATTAACAATCTCCTCTGGAAAACCAGGTATTCTGTGTGAAGTGTAAACTGGGAACCTATTTCCTATTATTATAAGTAGTAAAAAAATGATGCATTGCATATCAATCTAAGACATACAACCTATTTCCCAACATGTAACTAAGACATAGCGAGACACTTATACAGTTAAAAAAAATCAGATAAGAATGTAGAATGCATAAAAATCCTTTTCTTTGTGCTTCAAGTAGATAAGTAAGTTATATAGTATAGGCAGTTGCTATAGATACAGGAACATGTCACTTTTGGAGCCAGAGGCTCTCCAGACATATCCCCCATGTTGTCAGCATTAATTGCAAAATGTTTTCATGAGATTCTGAAGTTTTATAATTTCTTTCATAGTATAACTTGAGATCTCAAGTATAATATTAAGTTAAAAACTTGTATTTGAGTTTTAGGGAAAATATGTTTTTTTTTTCCTAAATACCTCTCACCACCTCCCCAATAAATATTGACACTAAAAATATTTTATTGAATGATACGTATTGTCTAGTAAGTTTGGGAATTAAAAGCCTAAATGTATTCCATACAGAACATATTAACAGGGAAACATTCTTCAGGGTATGCTAGGTATGCTAGGTTATTTTTCCACTGCTCTGTCTACATCTCTTAAAATCATGTGTGGCACATAGTTAAGACCACAGTAAATATTTAATGAATGAAATAAGAACATTTAGTGTTTGCTAGGCTCTGTTCAATGGACCAAAGATTCGTAGTACAGATCCTAACTACAGATCTGTACAAGTTCTGCTCCACCAGGAGCCTTGGAGACAAGATTGTACTAGGAAGGAAGTAGACTCTAAAGTCACGGAGTCTGCTAATCATAGCTTTGTGGATATATGACCCATGACAAGTCACAGTCTTTTGGAAACCAGTTGCTTACTCTGTATAAAAGAATAGAGCAGAACTTCATAATCCTTAAGGTCCATTTCAACTTAAAAATGTTACATTTGTAAGATAGAAACCAAAATATTGCTTTTTGGTAGGGTTTTTGAGTGGATTAAATAAAGACTGCATGGTATGTGGTTAGTGTCCAATAAATAGTAGCTGCTATTATTATCATTGTGTTTAATCTGTGCATAATGATGCATCTGTTTCAGTTTAGTTTTAGCTACTGTTGAACCTAGAATGCAGTTAAGTGGTAACTTTATAAATAGTTTTGGAAATGATTTCTGCCAATTGTTTATAAGTTAAATAAATGTATAGCCATGCATTTTATTATAGTTGAATCACTGAATTATGTTAAAGATGATATAAACACTCAGACTTTGGAAACCCTTGTTGGACCTTCAATAGAATTATAAATGGTTTTGCTTTATTCATTTTTGCATATCTCCTGCCCTACATCAGTATGAGTGATTAAGCACAGACCATACAAGATGTTCAAACAAGAAATTTCTTTGGTCTTGTAAACTTCTTGATTTCATCTATATTTCCTCTTATTTGGCATTCAGAGAGGGTTGCTTTTTTTCTCTTCTATCCCTCACTTTCCTCATTTGGATTTCAATTCTCTTACATTGGGGAATGTATATTTTTAGGTAGGCCTGATGATACATGTGCTTTAACCTTTTCATGTTTTATTAGAGTGAGGATTGTGACAATAGCAAGGAACCAGCACATGAAGTAGAATCCTAGAGCTTCTATAAAGCTTATTGTGGAAGTGTCCAAAATACTTTGAGGATGGAAGAAAAAGATTTGTAATCATAAATACCAGGAGCTTGTATTCTTTGATGGCTGGGAAGGAAGTTTGTAAAGATGCAAAAACACCATGTTAAAGCCTTTAAAAAAAAAAAAAAACCTTTCTCATATATGGAGAAACCTAGGGAAGTTTTAAAAGCTTTGATTGTTAAGAGTCCCCCACACAATTGGTGTAGTCACTAGACTCAATTGACTTCAAAACTCAGACCATGGTGTTGTCCTTTGAATACTGGGCTCCTCATGTGAGAGTCCTAGCAACTGGTGAGCATGTGGAAAGGAAAATTATCTTATCTCCTGGAAAAATCTGACCATTGCAGTGAGAGTATAGGAGCATCGTATGATAACATTGTCAAGATCATTCTAGAAGGAAATAGAAGGAAAGGACAACTTAATGAATCATAGGAAAATCTTGAGAGTTGGAAAGAGTATCCTGGAAGAAAATTACTGATTATGTATATATATATATGTTTGCATAAATATTGATACTGCCATTCTGTAAGTTTCAGTAAAACATTTTGAAAGGGAGTTTAAAGAATCATGCAAAGGTGATGCAGACATTACTTTTCTATTAATAAAAAATGAGAAGAGGAAATATATGTTGGGGAGGTTCTAATGTGTTGAGGGCTTCACCATTAACTCAACTGAGGAGCTAACTCTGCAAACAAATAGGAGAGCAGAAGGGTCCTTTGCACAGGGAACTGTAAGGCACTATGTCATTTGAAGCAGATGTTAGAAACCTACAAGCTATTGGAAAATTTGGGTTGTCATCTATTTTTACATGGCCTGTGATCTGAAGATGATTTTTACTTTTTAAAATGATTTCAGGAAAGCAACTCACAAGAAGAATAATGTTTGTGACTCCTAAAAATTTTATGAAATTCAGACTTTAGTATCCATAAAGATTTTTTGGGGAGCTCAGCCACGCTTGTTTGTTTACATATTATCTGTGACTTCTTTTACAGCACAATGACAGGGTTGAATAGCTGCCACAGGAATTTTATGGTTTTCAAACTTGAAAATATTTACTCTTTGATAGTGTGTATACAAAGTTTGGGTGCAGACTCCTGGTTTAAAGGAATACACGGCCTTTGAAATAGATTTTCAATGGGCTAGGAATTGCCTTTGCTGGAATCTTGCCATTTTGAAGTTCTCAAACACTGGGATTGGTGTTATCTAGGAAGAATTTAAAGCTCAACAATTCAATAACAGTCTACATACTTTTGGTGTTATAGATCTTCTACTGTGATTATAGTAGAAGGACTCCCACCCATCTTGCCTTTGTAATAACTCTCCACATTGTGCTAGGGTGTAAATGTCTGGGATTCTGGTTTTATTGCTGAGGACCTGAGACTTTGTCAGGAAGCCCTGCCATCATCTGCATATCACCCACCCCCAGACTTGGAATCTTACTCTTATCAGTCCTTCTTATGACCATGACTTCCTGCTGATGTTTGGACTCATGCCACCTTCTGTAACACTACTCTAACATTGCCTGCTTTCCCTGGATAGTCATGGACAATGGCTTGAGGTGTTTTCTTTGTCACAAACTTTGACTTTCCTCTATCTCCCATAGGGAATTCTTAGATTGTTTTGCCTAATTCTGTGACTCTAGTTCATTAACATGACTATCCAGTCTTTGCCATTGATGATTTTTGGCCACTAGAAAAAGCTGGTCACTTGCTGTGAGTCTTTAAGGAAAGATGGACCTTATTGATCTAATCATCAATATCACATGGACTGCTAGTGAGGCCAGCTCTCCTTGCCAAGCCTCAGAAAGGCAGGTGAAGATATAGAGGAAAAGATGTGGGGATAAGCCCTTTATCAAAGGACTCATAAAGACATACTGAGAGACTGAGAATCCTTTTCAGATTTGGCTGTGGATTAAAACAAATCTTTCTGAGATTAGAATTTGAGTAGTTTGAACAAGCCTGTGTTTGTTGATGTACACACAGAAAGAATTGACCATTGGAAAGGAATCTGAGGAGATTAGACTGCTTCCTAGTCAAGCTATGGACAGATTTTAATTAATTTTGGATAGAAAAATACATGCTCTGTACATCTGACCTCTTGATCATTTCTTGGGTATTTTTTATATCTTTTTTTAATGTCTTTTTCTATAGTGATAGAAGAGGAAGTGTCACATATATTCAAGTTTATATTCTGGCTCTGCCAATGTGAGTCTAGGTAATTTTATTTTATTTCCATTTATCCATTTTCTTGTGAAGTTGGAAAGTTTGTACTTCACTATAAACATAGGTGGAATATCATATATAATGTGACTAGTACATAGGCACTAAATAAATGTTAACTCATTAGTAAAAATTCAATTTTGTCATGGATCAAGAACTTAGAAATACAACCAGAGACCCTACATCTAATAGAAGAAAAAGTAGGCCCTAATCTCCATCACATAGGATTAGGCCCCAACTTTCTTAATAAGACTCCTGTGGTGCAATAATTAAAATAAAGAATCAACAAATGGGATGGAATCAAACTAAAAAGGTTTCTTCTCAGCAAAAGAAACAATCTGTGGGGTGAATAGAGAGCCTACATTTTGGGAGCAAATCTTTACCCCTCACACATCAGATGGAACACTAATCTCTAGGGTATATAAAGAACTCAAAAAGCTAAACATGAAAAAGAAACCCAATTAATAAATGGGACAAGGACCTGAAGAGACACTTCTCAGAAGATGATGTACAATCAATCAACAAATACATGAAAAAATGTTCATCATCTCTAGCAATCAGAGAAATGCAAATCAAAACTACTCTAAGATTTCATCTCACTCCAGTCAAAATGGCAGTTATTATGCATACAAACAACAATAAGTGTTGGCAAGAATGTGAGGGAAAAAGTTACACTCATACATTGTTGGTGGGACTGCAAATTGGTACAGCCAATATGGAAAGCAGTATGGAGATTCCTTGGAAATCTGGGAATGGAACCACCATTTGACCCAGCTATCCCTCTCCTTGGTCTATACCCAAAGGACTTAAAAACAGCATACTACAGGGACACAGCCACATCAATATTTATAGCAGCACAATTCACAATAGCTAAACTGTGGAACCAACCTAGATGCCCTTCAGTGGATGAATGGATAAAAAAGTGGCCTATATACACAATGGAATATTACTCAGCAATCCAAGAGAATAAACTCATGGCATTTGCAGGTAAATGGATGGAGTTAGAGAAGATAGCTAAGTGAAGTAAGCCAATCCCAGAAGACCAAATGCCAAATGTTTTCTCTGATAGAAGGAGGCTGTTCATAGTGGGTAGGGAAGGGAAGCATGGGAGGAATAGATGAACTCTAGATAGGGCAGAGGGGTTTGAGGGGAAGGGAGGGGGCATGGGATTATTAATGATGGTGGAATGTGATGATCATTATTATCCAAAGTACAGGAATTAAGCCATGAATTGGTGTGAATATACTATGCATATAACCAGATATATGAAAAATTATGCTCTATATGTGTAATAAGAATTGTTGTGCATTCTGCTGTCATATATAAATTAAAAAATAATTTTGTCTCCTCAATGAAACCAAGAGAGATTTTTTCCACCTCAGTCATAATAATAGGGTAAGTGAACTTCTTTAGAAGTTTTGCATAATAACAATAGTGAAAAAATTATATCATAGCACTGAGAATAACTAGGAAGTTGGGGTGAATGGTAAGGGCAGAAGAGAGGGAAAGCAGCAGCTGCTGACCCAGCTGAGTCTCCATTACCAGAATTCACCTTTGAATTGCTCAAATGAGAGTGCTTCCACTGATGAAAACAAGACTAAAAGTGAAAGGAGGAGTGGTATCAGAAGGTGATCTCCACAAAGAAAATGATTTTACATTAAAATGATTTTACACCTCTCATCAATGGTCAGATTCAGTTGGTTAGCAGATGAGTAAACTCAGGTTGTGGAGAAATCAGGTTGTGGTCACAGAAATACAGCTACCCAATCAGACAGCGAAGCTAGAAGAGATCATGTTCTTCAGGGTTTAAACTGAACTAGGGGACATATAGTAACATCAATACTGAGTGACTTGTCCTCTGAATTGATGCTGTCATATAGCTCTAAAGGACTCACTATGTTCAGCTGAGAATGAAGACTATTATACTGGAAAGCTGCAGCTGCAGCTTGAAAGGTGCACCTCCCTGGTCTTAAATCTCTGTTCTCTAACACTGTGTATTGTGATAGTAAATTTTCCATTCAGGATTCTCAAATAGCTTGAGAGTGTGACGTTAGTTTACCTGCTATAAGAATGCATGTTCCTTGGTAAGGATTTTCCAAATCCAGAGAGTTTAAGAGTTTTTTTAAACATTGAAGTAAATGAAATCTGTTCTACTCATACTTGTACAATTTAAGATGAGTATATTTCACTTTAATGGGCCAATCTCTATATTTCACATTTCATGTTAATAATATTCAGGAAAACATTATTTCTAGTATTGTCATATTACAAAATATGACAATCCATTTAATATTCCAATTTAAGACTTCAAATTGCTCTTAAATGACAGATATTGACTTGGAAATTTAAAGAGAATTTAAAAGAACTCATCTTATGTGTATTTGTATATGTATTAGAGTTATGAAATGTTTTTGAGGTACTCAAAACAGTAAAGATAAAACTGCATATATATTTATAAATATGATTTAAATATTTAAGAACATTTATTTAATTTATGAGGGGCACTCATTGTCAAAATGGAATTTGAACTGTTCATTCATCATCTTTGTGATTTTTTCATGGCTGCTATGAATCAGGTAATGTTAATGTTCTAACTCTGAAATATACAGAGGAGAACCAGTTAAGCCGTGGGTTTAAAGAGCTTAATTGTAGTGAGTGGAGGTGGACAAGATACAAATGTATTATGAATATATGATTGGTTATAAATATCTAAATACTTTGAGGAAAAAAGGCCAGGTAAGAATTGAGAGTGAAAGAGGAGAATGTTTGGGGAGGTTGTGGGTCTTTATTTTATACAGGTGGGTAGGGAAGTGTTCAATGGGAAAAAGGACATTTGACCATAGACCTGAAGGAAAACAAAGAATGAAGGGCATTTAAAAAGATGCAAAGGGGTTTGTTTCAGAAACAGTGAAGAGACCAGGTTCTGGAAAAGAGATCTATAAAACAGTGAATGAAAGTGGGGAATATTTGAACAGTAAGGCATTATGGAGGTCCACATCACGAATTCTTATAGGTGATCCAAGGAAATTTGGGTTTTTCCTTTGAGTGAAATATGAACAAACCAATGGTGAATTTTGGGGTATAATGAAGTGACACAATTTGGCTTATGCTTTAGAAAGGTTGCTCTGGACATTGTCTCCATAGTGCAGGGAAAGATCAATGAAAAATTATGGCAGTCATCCAGGTGAGAGAGGTTGATGGCTTTCAACAGTATGGGGTTGTAGAGGTGTCTAGATGATGGATACAGGAAGATGTGAGTAAAGATTAAATGTGAGAGGTAAAGGAAAGAGGAATTGTAGATGATCCAGTTTCATGCTTCCATGTGCATTATGATGAGAACCTATGGGATGATATTATCACAGGAAATACTTTAACAGCTAGAAATAATACAAAAAAGTAACTCTTCAAAGCTATTGGAAAATGAACAGAAGTGAATAGACTTTAAAAAGAAGTGAATGTTTTCTTGGAGTAGGAGAGATAATCAGCTTTGCTGCTAATTTTACTTTTTGAGGATTAAAATCTAGGGCTATATGTCCTACCAAAAAAACAAATGACACAGTGTACAGTTTTTACAAGCAGTGGTGACAGGTACACAGCTGGAAAAATCCCTTGTTTTTCTTCTTGCCAAAGAGCCACAGAAGTGAAGCTCGAAAACCATGAGTGCTAAGAAATGTGCAAACTCCTACAAAATAAAGAAATGGAAAAAATCTTCTAACTCTGTCTACCTACATCTCTGATTCTCCCCTGAATAATATATGAACAGGCTTAAGTAGCTCAGACAAACAAACAAACAAAAACAAAAGATTGAAGTGAATGTGAAGCTATTGCCTAAGAAACAGAGTCTGAAGTTTAAATTCAGTTAGAAAAATTACCTGATAAAAGAAAGGTGAAGCATTCAGAAAAAAAATCTTCAAAATGCAATTTAAAATTATTCAACATACATAAAAAGTACCAGAAATATAGAACATATCACCAATAGAAATAAAATCAGATCTTGAGCCTGATTCAAGATCAATCAGATGTTGGAACTAATAGACAAGAATTGTAAACTTACTAATATACCTAATCTCTAGAAAGTTAAATGAAACATGTTTTTTTATTGGTTGTTCAAAACATTACAAAGCTCTTGACATATCATATTTCATACATTAGATTCAAGTGGGTTATGAACTCCCATTTTTACCCCAAATACAGATTGCAGAATCACATCGGTTACACATCCATGTTTTTACATAATGCCATACTAGTAACTGTTGTATTCTGCTACCTTTCCTATCCTCTACTATCCCCCCTAATGAATGAAATTGTAGTAGAGAAATAGACACAATGAGGAAAAATCATATGGAAATTCTACATTTGAATATTGTAATTTTAAAGAGGAAAATATTAACTGATGAACTTAACAGCTGAAAAAACATGGCAAAGAAAAGGGTAAGTAAAGACAGATCAATAGAAATTAAACAAGGTGAAGGATAGAAAGAAAACAGACTGAAAAAATAAACAGAACTTAATGAACTTTGAGACAACATTGAACATTCTAATATAAGGAAAATTGAAAAACCAGAAAGAAAAGATGGAAATGGAAAAAAATTTAAATGTCAGAAATGCTCCCCAGTGTTATGAAAGGGAAATTTTGTAGATATATGATGTTAAATGAACTGCAGGTAGAATTAATACAAATAAGTCTATGGTGAGGCATATACAGTCAAATTGTTGAAAGTCAAAGATAAAAAGTAAATCTTGAAAGAAGAGAAAAATGACATGTATAGGGAACATAACAATCTAATAGGTGCCTTCTCATAAGAGAGCACAGAGGTATGGAAAGAGTAAACATATTTAAAGAAAAAGAAATAGAGAAAGATAGAGAGAGACAGACAGAATCAGAAAACTTTTAATACAGAACTTTATTTCACTCAAAATATCCTTCAAGAATAAAGGTGAGCTGGGCGTGGTGGCACATGCCTGTAATCCCAGAGGCTTGGGAGGCTGTGGCAGGAGGATGGCAAGGTCAAAGCCAGCTTCAGCAAAAATGAGGCACTAAGGGGCTAGGGTAGAGTGCTCAGTGGTAGAGTGCTCGCCTACACGTTTAAGGCCCTGGGTTCCATCCTCACTACCACAAATAAATAAATAAAATAAAGGTATTGTGTTAACTACAACTAAAAAAAAATATATATATATATTTTTTAAAAAGTGAGGCACTATGCAACTTAGTGAGACTCTGTCTCTAAAAATATTACAAAATATAGGGCTGGGTATGTGGCTCAGTAGTCAAGTGCCCCTGAGTTCAATCCCTGGTTCTCCCCCACACCAAAAACAAATGAAGGTGAAATGGACACATTTGCAGATAAAAATACAGTAAAAACTTTGTTGCTAGCAAGCCAGCATTATAGGGAATTATAAAGGATATTATTTCTTTATACATTTAATGGTTTATGTTAAAATGTTATTTTTATCATTGTAAGAATACATGAAGTCTGCCCGCTCAACAAATTTAAGTGAATAATACATTATTATTGACTATAGATAAAGTGCTGTACATTAGATCTCTGGAACTTATTCATTTTGATTAGCTAAAACTTTACAGCTGTTGATAAAACATTCTTTAGATATGCTTTAGAATTAAAAAATGATAGTAAGTAGAAATTCAGACTCTCAGGAAGGAATGAAGAACATCAGTAATGGTCAATAGCTAAGTAAATACAAATGGAAATTTTTGGTTTTCCTTTTCTTTCATATCTCTATAAACTATGTAAGTATTTAAATCACACAAAGTAAAACACAAATTGAGGAGTTCACAATGTGTGTAAGTATGAATAATACAAATATAACCACTGTAACACAAAGGATAGGAGGATATAAATTAAGTATGCAGTATTTTTATATTTTACATGAAGTACCAGCATTAATTCTGCAAATTGCGAAGAGCCAAGGCTTATCAGTTAAAAAAGAATTCAAAGAAGAATAGCTAAAGTAGTAATAGAAAAAAATGAAATAAAATTCTACTAAATTTCAAGCCCTTCTCCCAGATGTGTAGAAAGGAGAAATAGAGAACAAAAACAATAGCAACAAAAATACAGTCACATAGTAAAAAAAGAAAAATAAAGTAAACCTGTACCCAAACATGTCAATAATGATATTAAATAATAATGGACTAAACACTTCAAATAAAGGTTGATATTGTTAGGATGGGTTAAAACAAACATAAGCAAATTAGAAGCCCAAATGGACATGATCAGTAAAGAACATCTACATAACACATCATAGTTAAATTTCCAAAAGTATAGAGAACACAGAAAAAAAAACTATTAAAAGCTGTGAGACAGAAGAACAAAACCATATCCAAATGTGGAAACAGCCTAGGTGCCCATCAACAGATAAGTGGATAAATAAAATATGGTATATATACATAATGGAGTATAGTCAACCAAAAAGAAAAATGGAGGTGTGTAATATGCAGGAAAAGAGGTGAAACTAGAAGATATCTTGTTAAGCAAAATAAACCAGACACAGAAAGACAAATATTGCATATTTTCTTTCATAAATGGAAAGGAAATCAAACAACAACAGCAACAAAACAATGACCTGAAAGTAGAAGAGAGACTATGAAGTCTAGAAGTAGGGAAGGGAGGAGGGACCTGATCAAAACTCAATGCATGCATGGAAATGCCACAGTGAAACCCAGTAATGTGAATAATTAGTTGCGTTAGTAATTATAATAAAAACATAATGGAATAGAATAAAACACATGATGAAAGACCCAAAATATAAATATATGGATGAGTTGGATAAATAAATGGTTGGAAAAGATATACCAGGCAAGTAGTAGTATATTTCAAAACAAAAGTATATTACCAAAGACAAAGAGGGACACTCACAATGATAAAAGCTCGATTTTTAGAAATTATAATATTCATGACTATTCACAGGCTCAGTAACAAACACTGAAAAGATAAGTAGCAAGACTGAGAGAATTAAAGGGAGAAATAGGGAAGCTTATTGCTCCCAGTTGTAGATTTTAACAGCCCTTCTCAGAAGCTGATAGAAAAATTAGACAAAAATCAAAACAAAATAACAACAAAAGACTGAAAGTATATGAAGTTTGGATACTATCAGTCACTTGACTTAATTGATAATCATAAGACAATACATACCAAAATGACAAAATGTATTCATTGGAAGTACATGTGACACTTTACCAGAATAGACAGTGTTTTGGTAAAAAATATTTCTCTACAAATTTAAAAACATTGAAGTCATACTGTTCATTGACAGTGATGGGGTGAACTAACCAATCAGTAACATTAAGATAACCACAAACTCCCCAAACAGTGAAAATGAATAAAATTCTTTTATTTTTCTAACCCAGGAGTTTAACCCAGAGGCACTTTACCCCTGAGCCACATCCCCAGCAATTTTTTTAAATTTTATTTTTGAGACAGGGTCCTGCTAACTTGCTAAATTGCTAAGACTGGCCTTAAACTAGCAATCCTCCTGCCTCTGCCTCCCAAATCCCTGGGATTACAGGCATGTGCCACCACGCCTGACAACTGAACAAACTACTTCTAAATTATCATTTGGTGCAAGAGGAAAAAACAAAGTCAGAATCTGTTTTGAACAGAATGATCATAAACATACAACACATCAAGGTTTGTGGGACGCAGCTAGTGATTCAAGTGTTGTTACAGTTCTTCAGGAATGTTGAGTAACCAATTATGCACAGATGAGAAGCAAGGCAGGGGATCATTCTTGTGGTCTGCTCCATTTCAGCTTCCCTTTCACTCTGAAACTTGCTTCTCATTATGAAAGATTACTTTCTGCCTTACATGTTAGGTTCCCTCCAAGTTTTTGGATTACCATTCTGCCTTTTCTCTTAAAAAAAAAAAAAGCCCATACTAACCCGGTTTTCTGGGGAGAAATACCAGTCTGGCAAGTGGGCCTCAGAAGGGAATTATTGCTTTGTAATTAGGTCAGCAATTCTTTAGAATCTTTAAGGCTTTAGTGTGGGCTGGAGGAAGGAAAATGGCCTTGGAAGTGAAAGAAAAAGTGAGAAGTGTTGGGGCAGGAAATTAATGGAGCCAAGTCTTGATGAGGAAGGAGCAGTTGGGTGTAAGAGCAAAATTGGAAGCTTTACCATTTAAATGGTAGGGAGTAGAGGACAGAGACTTAATCTTCCTTATACTCTGGAGGGAACAAAGAAGCTGGGAGAAATCCTCAGTTCAGTGGGAGATCACAAATGAGTCTGTTTGAGCAATAGTAACAAAAACAGCATGGTATTGGCACCAAAACAGACAGACTGGTAGACTAATGGTACAGAATAGAGGACACAGAGACTAACCCACAAAATTACACTTATATTATGTTAGACAAAGATGCCAAAAACATACATTGGAGAAAAGATAGCTTCTTCAAAAAATGGTGCTGTGAAAACTGGAAATTCATATACAACAAAATGAAATTAAAGACCTCTCTCTCACCATGCTCAAAACTCAACTCAGAGTAGATCAAGGACCCAGGAATTAAACCAGAGACCCTGCATCTAATAGAAGAAAAAGTAGGCCCTAATCATCATCATGTCAGATTAGGCCCCAACTTCCTAAATAAGACTCCTATAGAACAAGAATTAAAATCAAGAATCAATAAATGGTATGGATTCAAACTAAAAAGTTTCTTCTCAGCAAAAGAAACAATCTGTGAAGTGAATAGAGAGCCTACATCTTGGGAGCAAAGTTTTACCCCTCATGCATCGGATAGAGGACTAATCACTAGGGTACATAAAGAACTCAAAAAGCTAAACACCACCACCACCACCATCAACAACAACAAACAAATAGCCCAATCAATAAATGGGCCAAGGACCTGAACAGACACTTCTCAGAAGATGATGTACAATCAATCAATAAATTATGAAAAAATGTTCATCATCCCTAGCAATTAGAGAAATGCAAGTTAAAACTACTCTAAGATCTACTCTAAGATATCATTTCATTCCTGTCAGAATGACAGCTATTTTGCATACAAACAATAATAAGTGTTGGCGAGGATGTGGGGGAAAAGGCACATTCATATATTGCTGGTGGGACTGCAAATTGGTGCAGCCAATATGGAAAGCAGTATGGAGATTCCTTGGAAAACTTGGATTGGAACCACCATTTGATCCAGCTATCCCTCTCCTCGGTCTATACCCAAAGGACTTAAAAACAGCATATTACAGGGACACAGACACATCAATGTTTATAGCAGCACAATTCACAATAGCTAAACTGTGGAACTAACCTTTATGCCCTTCAGTAGATGAATGTATAAAGAAAATGTGGCATATATACACAATGGATATTACTCAGCAATAAAAGAGAATAAAATCATGGCATTTTCAGGTAAATGGATGGGGTTGGAGAAGATAGTGCTAAGTGAAGTTAGCCAATACCCAAAACCAAATGCTGAATGTTTTCTCTTATATAAGGAGACTGACTCATAGTGGGGTAGGGAGGGGGAGCATGGGAGGAATAAATGAAATCTAGATAGGGCAGAGGGTTGGGAGGGGAAAGGAGGAGGCAGGGGATTAGAAATGATGGTGGAATGCAATGGACATCATTATCCAAAGTACATGTATGAAGACATGAATTGGTGTGAACATACTTTATATATATCCAGAGAGATTACAAATTATGCTCTGTATGTGTAATATGAATTGTATTGCATTCCACTCTCATTCATTTTTTAAAATTCAATTAAAAAAGGAAAAAAAATGAGTCTGTTTGGTCTGCTCTCTGACAGGCACAGTGTCTGTCCCTTTACTCTATAACTGTTGCTTGGGATGTTCAGCTCCATCTATCCACCATTCCAGGGCTTTCAATAAGTTCTTCCAAATGAACTGGAATTGTCTACACAATGTGCTTCATGTGGCTGCTGTTGGTGGTCATAGTGTTGTGGAGATGTTGAGAAAGGTCTGGGAGCTCAGAGATGCAGCTCCTCTCATCCACTGGTTGGGTGACTTGCTGGCTTAGTTCAATGCTCTTTATTAAGTGGATGGAAAGAGAAAAGACAGCTTGCTTCTGGGATCATCAGTGCTTTCTAACTTGCTCATTGCAGTTATCTTTTGGGTTCTTTTCTTTCCAAACTCAAAAGTATTTTATCTCTATTTGGTTTTCCACAAAAACACATTTGATGCTAATTCTTACATTAAATTGAGTGTTTTTTATTTTTATTTTTTCATCTTAAAATGGCTAAGCCTGAAAGCCATGGGAAAGTTGTCTAAAGTAGAATCTCAATCCTCTGAGTACAAATGAAGAAGCTGAGCCTGACAAGGGATAGGAAAATGAGATTTGAAACACATTACCTCATGCTTCAAAATATAATTCACACAGAAGAACAAATGCTAACTAAACACATAGAGAAAGTGAACTAACGAGAGAAAATTCATGGGTATTTAGGTGAGGTGTGTGCTTTTAATAATAGATAATAGTCATTGGTTGAGAATGTAGAGAGCAAAGGATTTATGATAGTTCTCCTTTTTGCTGTTACGTTTATGGAATCTCAAAAATTATCTTTCTGTGAAGATATGTAATGGATGTATCAATTAAGCATGTCAAGTGGAGGATAAGCCCGTTATCTACTGCATCTGTAAAATAAAGAATATTGCCAGATAATCACAATTGAAAAATGAGAAGGATGAGCTTACCTTCAGAATTCAATGCTATTCCAAGTTGCAAAAGTGCTTTTTTGAATCTCAGATTCCTTAGAGGAAAATATAAAGATATCTTGAGGTCAAACAATTTAATTTGAACTCAAGGATGATAAATATACTTATGGTATCTGGTCATCTGATTCTGTTAAAGAAATTCCGACTTGAGGTTGTTTCTCCTGCTGTGACCAACAATACCTTCTCTTTCCCTTTCTCAATTATGCCACATGACTCCACTTGTGCCCTTAGGACACTGGGATTCAACAGCAAGGTATTATTTAACTTTAGAAGAAAAATTGCTTGGTTCTGTATCTTTAAAAGGACCATGTATTATGATGTTATGCATGAAAAGAGTTTTCCCATAGGGGAACTAGTTTTATAAGCAAAGATTGACCACAGGGAATAAACTATAGTTATTTTATAGAGCAGTTGAAGAACTTTAACAAAATAACATTTTATACTTCAGAATATACCTTCTTAAAACTTGCCAAGAAAGGCCCAGCTACTGATTCCTACAGTCATTAAATTTAGAGAGTATCCTGAGCTAACCCCATGACAGCTGATTACTATTCCCTCTACTCTGTTCTGCAGAGCCGAAGGACATCAGGGAAAGCAGTTTCCTAGAGAAGGAAAAACAGACTCATTTCTTTACTTTTCTGATTCTTTTCTGTATTTTATTTTAGACACAGAATATTTTTTTAATTTTTTATTTTTTGTAGTTGTAGATGGACAGAATGCCTTTATCTTATTTGTTTATTTGTATGTGGTGCTGAGGATTGAACCCAGTGCCTCACAAATGCTAGGCAAGTGCTCTGCCTCTGATCTCCAGCTCTAGCCCTAAACAAAGAATATTTTATCTGTTACTTGTATTATTTGGAAAATGGTTTTGTATCATATATATATATATATATATATATATATATATATATATATATACATATAATATACGTATGATAAAATATATAGATATTTTAGTTGTAGATGGACACAATACCTTTATTTTATTTGTTTATTTTTATATGGTGCAGGGATCAAACCCAGTGCCTCCTGGATACTAGGCAAGCTCTCTACCACTGAGCCACAACCCTGGGTCCTTAGATATATTTTTAAATTTGAAAATTCATTCTTAGACACCTGCACAGGTGGATAAAACACAGAAGGATCTCCAACATCCTTCCCAAGTTGAAGGGAAGATGTTTGCCTTGGGACACCTACCAGGCATGTTTGCTTTTGTCTGTCTATTTCTCAGACTGCACACTGGGTAGAGTGGCAGCAGAATTGTTCATAAGTTGGCTATTATTTGTTGTCATGCTTTGAAGATCAGTCATACTTGAGGAACTGAATGACATTCATTACAGTGGCTTGTTGAAAGTGTTCTGGGGGAAGAGATAGTAAGAAAGCATTGATTAAGGTAGTTTTCAGTTTCATGTTACTGAATTGAGTGCCCAAGAAAAGTTGGATGTTTTTGGTTACAGCCATCTCCATATCCTAGCTCCACTCAGTGCTACAGATGATTTATGCGTAATTCAATTAGTCATTAAGAAGTTAACAAATAATTGAATACTTGCCATTTTGCAGATAAAATGTGATTATTGTGTAGTTTCCATCTGAATACTAGACATGTGGACACATAACTATAAGCCAGATTCAGTTTTTGAAACAGCAAAAATATAACATTTTTATTCCCTCCCAATGTCCTTTATTCCCTGCCTGCAACTTAGTCATTTTTGCTAAAAGTTAGTGTGCTTTATATTATCCTCAGTTTTTCCTACTTGAATTGAATATGCATGGTGCAGTCTTTGATGCTTGCACAGCATAAACTTTATTCAGTATTTATTCAAAGTTATAATTATTTTAAAGACTTTTATTAACCAAAAATTGAACCAATAACATTTATCCCACAAAATTACTGTAATTATATGTGATTTAATTTTTAGTTTCAAATTTTACCATACTCAGGTAATATAACCATGTTTAAAATGCAATTTATTTAATATTTTATACATGTTATTCAAATCTTATGTCTATAGTAAGTGTAAATTGGTTATTCTTCCTCAAATATTATAATTAAGAAAAATACTTGAAATAAAATATCTTTTTAAAATTCATTATATTTGCCTTCAAACATAAATTATAATTATCTTAAGAAAATATGTTAGGAAAATAGTCTTTTCTTGTTCATATAAAATAGTTTTTTCTTGTTCAGATTTTATTTTACTGTGAAATAATACTGAGTCATTCTTTTCTGGAGTATTAATGCTTTAAAATAAATATCTAAGTGCAGATTGATCTTATATGATGTGGTCTGCTATTAAATGGCTTTGAGGAAAATGGAATTCAAACACCTTTACAAAATAAAAACATGACAAAAATATCATTTAAAAAGGCTCTTTAGGGTTTTAAGATTAGAAAGAAAGTATGTTTTTGCATTAACACTGCAGTTTTTAAAGACTGCATTTCAAAAGATGGTAGTATTCAGAAAATATATTTTTATGTTACCTTTATAATAAAAATCTCAGCAGTGATTTTCTTTTTCTTTTCTTCCTTCTTCTCTTTCATAATTTAAATCTAGTCAAGTGACAAAAATTCCAAGATTAGTACACTATTTTAAGAAGACCTCACAAGAATGTTAATTCTGTATCATAATTCATTTTTACATCCATTGTGAATTCTGTATCAATTAAGGGTGCATCCTGAAATTATGAGAATTTTTTACCTTAATTTCCAACATGAAAGGGGCAAGTATTGATGTTTTGTTTTGTTTTGAAATGCGAAAGCTACTTTTATTGATAGCACTAACTATATTTTTTACTTAATATTTATTGCTTATAATCATTTACCAGATTGAATTCCTTTTAAATCCATAATAGTTTTGTTATAAATCTTGTGTTATGAATCCTCTTAGAAGGAAAAGGGATGATGAAGCCATTTGCATCGACTTTGTCCAAGTTTACTCTGTCTCTCTGGATACCATCTCTAGAGGACAAACACACTAAATCATTTAGATAAACTAATATTGATTGATTCTCTGCCAAAGATATTGACTTGCATGATTCTTTTTCTTGTCTTTTTTTCCTTCATTTTCTGGAACTGAACATTGAACCCAGGGATGCTTTACCACTGACCTATATCCCTGGCCCTTTTTTGTTTTTACTTTTTATTTTGAGACAGAGTCTTGCAGTGTTGCTGAGCCTGGACTCAAATTTGTGATCCTTCTGCCTCATCTTCCCCAATCTCTGGGATTATAGATGTGCATCACCACACCTGGCTGGATGATTCTTTTTCTTGTTTTGGTGATGACGACACCCAGAGTCTCACACATGGTAAGCACATGCTCACTCACTTAGACACATCTCCTGTGACCCCTGGATGATTCCTCAGTAAGATTATACTACTATTTGTTTATAGAGTAAATATTTTTTAGATTTTTAGAAATCTTTTTTTTGGGGGGTGGGGCTCTTTAAAGAAATTTCATCAATGCATCTTGTTTATTAGTTGACACCCATGATTGTTTCATGAAATTTCTGGGGTCTAAGTATTCATTTAGCTTCCATCTTTGAACACAAGTATGCTATCTTTTCCACTTCTGTGTAAGTTTAGAACAACTAACATGGAATAAACTATAAACAACCTTGAATGGACACATGCAGTTACGGTACGTGGTTTTTCTGAGTTACATTCCCCAGCAATCAAATTCTATAAGACATGTTTCAAGACCGACAACATTTTTGATTCTCTGGTTTCTGGAAAAAAAGTGCTATACAAGTGACATGAGGTAAAGTGGATAATTTTTCAAAGTTAGTCAATAGTCCTCTACTGGACTGTAATAGATTTGTTAACCTGTTAATAAAATGAAATCCAACGAGATTTTTAAATGACTCAGAAGACAAGAGGGAAAGTTATAGTCTGGCTGTGACAGCTGGCAAACTTGCCTTAAATGCTTTTAAGGACAAAATTGATAACATCCATGATTGGCTACAGTTCAGGGTACCCAATTCCCATGTGCTGTCAACCGTATATTTTTACTATTGATTAACATTCTAGCTACATTCTTTTCAGACATTTTGGAAAAGCCATATTATTTTAGGAGCAGCACCCATATGTTTTTCTCCCAGACCTGTGATAAAATACTTGGAAAAAGAATCAGTTAATAAGTTCTCACTGCTAAAGTTAATGTTTCCATTAATCATGTTTTAGAAATCTAAGGGAACTGTTTTAGAGTCAAGGAAAAGCCAATAAATTTTAATAAAAATATTTGAAAAGAAAGGCACACTACTAGTTTTAATACTGAATGCATACAAATAACATGCAACTTTACAAGTAGAATCCACAGACGTCAATCATGTATAGAATCAGATAAATTCAGCATAAATATTGATGTACATTCCAGTTCCAGTGAACCACTAGGAGCTGTATTTTGAATATACTTCAAACATTACATATTCCTCAAATTTCACACGTACTCATGAACAAATATAACAACACAATTTTCCATGTGCATAGACATATGTCTCATTTATAAGAAAGTTCATGAAATTATAACTTTTTTATTTGAAAATAATTTAGTGAATACCTTATGTATGTCTTACATAGTTCTAGGAATGGAGGAGGATCTGGCACTAACAAAAAATATTGTTTTTATGAGCTTGTATCCTATGGAGAATTATCCTATGCAATAAATAAGTCAAAGAAAATACAGTCAAATTATAGTAAGTAGATTGGGAAAAAAACAATAGCTTGATGAGAAAGTTTGAGGGCCAGTGAAGAGCTGGTGTGGTTGAGCAAAAATGGACCACTGGCAGTGTAGCTTGTTGGAGAGGTAATGGAGTAGAAAGGCAAGTTATTTGGAGGATTGAAGCTACTGTCAAAACAATAGGCCTTTACACTGATGTGAGATTGGGAACCCCCTGGGGAATTCTAAGCAGAGAAGTGATATATTCTAATTTGGAATTGGAAGACTCACTCTATCTGCCCAGCTGATATTAGGCTGTAGGAGTCAGAGATAGAGCCAGACAACAATAATATGGATAATAGAGTAATATTCAAACTGTAGTATTTGAAAACTGTGCAGGGGACACAAATCCTTAAAGGATTAACTCTCCAGATCTAACTGCCTAAAGTTTTTCTGCCTGCTAGTGGATCTGGGGACAGGCATTGTGTATCCCTGCTCTGTTTCCCACTTGATATCTTCTTTTACTTCTAGAAGAAATGCTTATTTCTCACCCAGCCCAGATTTTACTGTGGTCCATTTCCCTAGGATGCAAAACCTTCTAAAGTAAACAATGAAGAGACCACTCTAGGTATTTTTGCTTGATGTTTTCATCTCTTCCACTCACCTTCTATTGCTGTAACAACTATTATTGCTGTGGGAGATCACTTTGAGAGGAAAAACAAAGTAAATTCCAGGAAAGTACCTTATATCATACTGTTGCAGTTTTATGGCAAGTCTCTCTGCCTCATACTTCTCTTTGTCTATCTTTTTATGTACATATCTGTCTTAGAATTTAGATTTGAAAAAGATTGTTCCCAAAGAAATCTGTATTAAAATGATTATGCAAATTGAAATGAATTTCTACAAGAAAAGTTTAACTGTGGGTTACTGGTTTGATAGTGAGAACTGATTTTTCCAATTCCATTTATATTTTCCTTAAATCGACTTAACTATATCTGCAGATCCATGGCTTTAAGCAAAATCATACATTTATAGCTTGTGATAAGAGAATTTTATTTAAAAATTGTTTTGTCAAAATTATTTAGAAAATACTTAAGTTTTAATTAATTCTTTCGAGTTCTAATTATATCTAGAATAATAAGGTGCCTCTAAATGAAGGAGTAATGGGTATACTAAGTAGCAACTTTGTGAATATTGGTAATACTTCTTGGGGATACACTTTCCACAAAATAAGGAATCTAGTGAAGCCAGTGACTAAGCATATACACACACACACACACACATACACAGTTGGTGGTTAATAGTATTTTACACTTGACAAAATCAAGTATTTAAATTATAAGTTGATAGATTATTAAAATAATTTTTAAGCTAGATCAATATGGATTTTTGTCATAAAACTTGAATAAATTTCAAACAGTTCAGTAACATTTTTAAAACGTTTATTCTAACCTATTTACATTTATTTATTTATTCATTTATTTATTTTACAGTAGAATGCATTTTGACATATTCTACATAATTGAGTCACAGCTTCTCATTCCCCTGGCTGTACATGGAGCAGAGTCACTCTAATATTGTAATCATATATGTATATAGGGTAATAATGTCTGTCTCATTCTACTGTCCTTCCCATCCCCACAGCCCCATCCCTCCTTCACTCCCCTCTCCACAAACCAAAGTTCCTTCATTCTTCCCTGCACCCCCCTACTGCCCCACTATGGATCAATATCCACTTATCAGAGAAAACATTTGGCTTTTGGTTCTTTGGGATTGGCCTATTTCACTCAGCATGATATTCTCTAGTTCCATCCATTTAATTGCAAATGCCATAATTTCATTCTTCTTTAAGACTGAGTAATATTCCATTGTGTATATGTATCATATTTTCTTCATCCATTCATCTGTTGAAGGGCACTTAAGTTGGTTCCATAGTTGAGCTATTGTGAATTGAGCTGCTATAAACATTGATATGGCTGTTTCACTATAGTATGCTGATTTTGAGTCATTTGGGTATAAACTGAGGAGTGGGATAGGTGGGTCAAATGGTGGTTCCATTTCACATTTTCTGAGTTATCTCCATACTGCTTTCCATATTGGCTGCACCAATTTGCAGTCCCACCAGCAATGTATGATAATACCTTTTGTCCCACATCCTTGCCAAAACTTATTATTGCTTGTATTCTTGATAATTGCCATTCTGACTAGAGTGAGATGAAATCTTAGTTTTGATTTGCATTTTTCTAATTGCTACATTTTTTCATATGTTTGTTGATTGATTATATTTCTTCTTCTGTGAAGTGTCTGTTCAGCTCCTTAGTCCGTTTATTGATTGGGGTTTTTTTTGGGGGGGTGTTAAGTTTTTTATATATCCTGAAGATTAATGCTCTATTTGAGGTGCATGTGGTAAAGATTTTTTCCCATTCTGTAGGCTCTCTCATCATGTTATTGATTGTTTCCTTTGCTGAGAAGAAGGTTTTTAGTTTGAATCCATCCCATTTATTGATTCTTGATTTTACTTCCTGTGCTGCTTTAGGAATCTTGTTAAGGAAGTCAGGTCCAAAGATAGCATCATGATGATTTGGGCCTATTTTTTTCTTCTATTAGGCACAGGGTCCCCATTCTAGTGTCTAAGTTTTTGATCCACTTCGTGCTGATTTTTGTGCAGGGTGAGAGATAGAGGTTTAATTTCATTTTGCTACGTATGGATTTCTAGTTTTCCCAGCACCATTTGTTGAATAAGCTGTCTTTTCTCCAATGTATGTTTTTGGTGCCTTTGTCTAGTATGAGATAACCATATTTATGTGGGTTTGTCTCTGCGTCTTCTATTTTGTACCATCGGTTTATATGTCTGTTTTGGTACCAATACCATGCTGTTTTTATTACTGTTGCTCTGCAACATAGTTTAAGGTCTGGTATTGTGTTGTCTCTTGCTTCACTCTTCTTGCTGATGATTGCTTTGGCTATTCTGGGTCTCTTATTTTTCCAAATGTATTTCATGCTTGCTTTTCCTAATTAAGTGTATTTTTTTATTGCAGGAAGTTTGCTAGGTTATCAATAGAAGAGTCTAACCCAGCACTATTCAATAGTATTTTTATTTTAATGGACTTTACACATATAAACCACACATAGTTTTAAATTTATATTAAAATTAAAAAAGAAACAGATGAAATTCATTTAACAATATGATTCAATTTTATCCAATATATTAAAACATTATTATTTCAGTGTCATAGCATCAATATAAAAAGATTCAATGAGAGTTCATACTGTTTTGATATTGGTGTGAAAATCTGAATCCTGGGAGCATTTTACCTTATGGTATATTTCAATTTGGACTAGCTATATTTCAAGTGCTCCCTAGTTACTTACATATGGCTATTGGCTGAGACTTTATATACCACATTCTCAATTTTAAATACATATATACATATAATGTATAAAATTTAATTTGGGGAATGTAATGGAAATACAAATTGAACTAGAAAATGAAGTAATTGAACAATCCACCTGTTTTAAAAAAGTGCTTATTCATATATTTTAATTAGAAGATGATTGAGTTTAATCAGTATGACATTTAGGTTCCATGTAAATTAAAAAGTTTATTCTTTTCAACAATTCAAACTTATAATGAAAAAAATTAATTTTCAACAAAAATGTTTAGAGGCATATATAAGCAAACATGTTTTCAGACTGCTAGGCTATTTTTAATATCCTGGCAAGACCTAAAGGTAATGGGCCAGAAGTTGAAAACAGTAAAATTCTTGGTATATTTTTAAACTTCAGGTCACTGTCCAGATATTTTAAAACAAACAAACAAACAAACAAAAGTAGAAATGATTTCTTTTCAGACTTGAAAATATCGCTGTGAAGGAATGAATCCTCTGGGTTTTCATCAGGAATCTATAATATTTAGAACATACAGTACATCATAGGGATTACTTAAGATATAGAACCTCATGCTGTGCTGTGTTACCCTTGGTAAACTTCTCATAACTGTTACATCTTGATGCCTTTGGGATCCCTAATGGTGCTTGAAGCACAATAGCAAGTTGTCTGTGGTGGTGAGGCAGATCTTCATTCTGCAATTGTGAGCATTTTCTCAGTCTCTTTAGGACTGCCTCCATTATATTTGGGACTCTTTCTAAATTGCAGTTTGGTACTCAGTCTATCTGGTACATATTTTTCAAACACTCAATCCCTACCACAGAAAATTGGAGATGACACACATATCAGATTGTTCTATCTGATTCGGCTTTGGATTTCTATGGACGGACAGCAGTTTAAATGATTTGAAATTGGGTTGTCATCCAATTTTTTCAGGTGAGTGCTTCTAAGTCTGAGCCCTTTTCACCAAAGCTTCTGAGGAAAGATTAGAGTGATTCCTTTCTTATGATTTCTGCTGATCTTATATCTCCCTATGGAATTTATAGTCTTATAAGAAAGACATCTTTAGATGATGAAACTCTTTATCTTAGTGTAACTGAACTCACATTTTCCCCCCACTGTTCTTATATTATACTTTTTTTTTTAAAGGAGTACATAGTTTGGATGTATCCATGATTCTATTTCTCTTGCTTCAAGATTGAGAATCTTACATTCTGTTAAAGGAAGTCTTTGGACTTTTTGTAGTCATGAGTTATAGCCATTGCTAACTTTTCCTTAATAATCATATTTATTATTTCTACCAGGGCAATTCTTTTGCTTTGAGTGAGCAGAAACTCTTAGAGCAAATTTCATTATACTGCTTTTAGTTTAAATAGCATTTATATTGTTGACTGTTATTTGTAAAGACTACTAGATTATATATAAAATTGATGCTTTCATGTATCTTTGCTTGGAGTAGTCTATCAGGGTAGAACTTACATTTGATATTTTCACTCTCAGAGATGAGACATTAGTGGACAATAGGAATGTATTTAGTGTTAAATCCACTCAGGTATGAAAGGCAGTCTATTGCTTGCCATGTGCAAATAAAACCTAGGATAAAATCTAGGATTAGACTTGGATCTTTCACTAGAGATTTTTTAAAAAAATTTTTTTAGTTGTCAATGGACTTTTATTTTATTTATTTATTTCTATGCAGTGCTGAGGATCGAACTCGGGGCTTCACACATGCTAGTCGAGTGAGTGCTGTACCACTGAGCCACAGACCCAGCCCTCACTAGAAATTTTTGAGCCCTAAGTTTTTGCATTTTTAAACTTTTAAAAGATACTTTTTATGTATTTTTTTCTTTTTAATATGGAACATTTTCATTAGGAGCAAAATCTAATTTTTTTGGACAATACATTTTTAGGAATTGAAATTTCATTTTTCTTTTTCTGGGAACCTTTTCTTCCTAATCATCTTTATTTCCCTTTTAGCTAACTTTACCTAATTTTCTTATGTCATACATATATAGTATAAATCTATATGTAGGATAAGCCATATGTATAATATGAAACATATTTTATATGGCATACACCATACATATATATCTCCTTTAGCCATATAAATTATGTATATTATGTAAATGTTAGTCATATATGTTTCTTCATATAAATTATATATCATGTTCTCTATAAACCCATAAAGTTTCAGGAAAATTTTAATTTTTTAATGAATAATTTAAAAATTTTACTAGCTGCAACCTTTGAGGAATTAAGCATATTCTAAAAATAACATTGTATAAGCACCCAGAAGATGGTGTATGTGTGTTTGGTGCGGGTGAATCGTATCATAATAATATTCATAATCATGTGAACACTGAATTTTCTGACTAGGCTATCTATTTTTAGTTTGATGTATCAAGTCCTGTAGCTATTGTATGTATGTATGTAGCTATTGCCTTCAGCTATGTTTTTGGAAGAATTAAGATTTTCTATTAAGATTACATATATATTTCCCCCCCCTTTGGATCATATTAGTATAGAATTTTGTTTATATTCATGTATGATATAATTCATAGTATTATATAAATTCTGCCAACTTACTCATTCTCCTATTCAATCTACATTAATTAAATGACAACTCTGTAGTAGGAAATTTGATAGGAACTAGAAATATGAGTTTAAGTTATAATTTCCATAGCTAATAAACTTAATCTAGAAGAAAATATAACCATATAAACTTGTTACTATATTTATCTTATTTTTTACATAATATAAAGTAGAAAGAGTAAACCTGAATTTGCAATGCCTAATCACTCATACTATCAGTTCTTTAAAACACAATTATTAGTGGTAGCCTTTGAAGTTTTTATTTACTCCAATATTGTTATAATTTATTAAAATTGAGCATGACCTTGAAATTGGTTTGTAAGCATAAGAAAATGAGTATCTTTGTAATCATTTTTAAAAGTCTGATTTTGTTCAAAAATCTCTCATGATTATATATGTAATTCACCAGATTTGGATCTGAATAACTTGCTATTTTAAAAATAAAATCTATCCAGTGAGGGAAAAATGATTTGCTTCATTTAAGATAATTAAGAGGTAACTTAGAAAAGAATCTTCCAAAATATTTTAAGCAATGTGCCAAATAAAATCTCAATACCATTTCTAAAAATACAATCAAAGATTAAAGAGTCTCCAGACATCTAAATACACACACGTGCATGAATGTGCACTCACATCTACAAAAATAATTTATCATCATCTGATCCCAACATCATGGCCGAATGTAAACATCATCAAGCTAGAGATACCTTCATAAATCTTTCAATGAACCATGTACCTTCATGAGTACTTTCAATTGCCTTTCTCTTGGAAAGACCAAGATGCATGATGAAATATGTACTTATTTATCTACCAAACTGTGAATGCCAGAACATGCTTCCACTTGAAAGGATGTTGATCCCTTTTGCTGACTGGTGTAGAGGTACCTTTATCCTCATATGAGGTTGAGAACTGACTGACGGCTGCCCTAGCTGCATTATTATATTGTCCATTCTTTCTCTGCTCTATGTAAAACCAGGTTTTCAAAAGGTTATATGTACCATATTTTTATTTATTTCTTTATTAGTGTTGAATTAATTACCTGTTATCATATTGTCTTTGTTAGCAAATATTATGCTTTGCAATTTAAACAATTATATGAGAGGTTACTAATAAATGACATTACCTGTGAATCACTGTTAAATTTGCCTCAAAAAACTTAAATTTCAACATATGCTTTAGAATTCACAAATGATACCAATGTAAACCACTCAAGGTAACATTTGAGTGGGTGATATTTGGTTTGTATTTAAAGTGTTCAGGCCTAAGTTCATGGAAATACTTAGTATTACCAATATGTGGATGCTTTCTATGAATCACAATAATGGGATTTGGATGCTTTTAGAAGCCTGCATGGAGACTGTTGTAAGCCAGGCTTTAAAACAACTATGACACACAAAGTCTAATGGAATTTAATGAAATGCATATTGTAGTGTGGTCAAAATAATAAATTACATGTTTCTTCCCCTGTGAACACTTGTTTGTTTTCATTTAGTGTCTTGTGGTTCTCCTGTGTACCCCAAACATCATAGTATAAATTTTAGTGTAGCTATCACAAGCACCAGCTGTATTCTGAGGGGAGAAGGGATCTGTCTTTCTTTCATTGCTTTTCTAACATCTAGCATGTATACTCTGTACCTGGAATATAGCAAATATTCAACAAATTTATGTTGAACAAATGAATATGTTACTGAAATACAATTTGAGTTCTCTTCCTTAACTGTAACTTTGCCAAAAGTTGAAAATGTGAATTTAGAACAATAGTTGAAGCTGCCTAGACTAAATAAAAAAATAGTTCGGGATCTCCTTAACCACCATTAAAATTTTCAGATAGAATTTTTCCAAATAAAGAATCCAACTAAAATTGCTGATATTTGTCTCCTTCTCTTGGGGGTGTTTGTTCACAGTTCAGTGGAAAAAATAAAAGGCAGATTCCTAGATTGGCAAAAAATATTTATTAATATTTATGTGACAGAAGAATATTTCAGGTATCTCCATCAGAATAATACAGTTGTCTCCTCATCTTAATATTTTCTTCTATACAGAAATTCTGAAATGTCACTGAGAAGACATAAGGACAATGATTCCTTCATACTATGCCTTAAAAAAAGCAAAACAAAACAAAAGTATGCAACCTTTGTACCTCTCTGAATTTTGCTGTTTCCTCTTTTTTTTTTTTTTTTGGAACAGGTGGTTTGTTTGAGGTGACTATTTTGGTACATCATTGATATGAATTAAGAAAAATATTTTTCTGATCACTCTTGATTATACTCTGAAACAGGGCTTTGCAATGTTTGTAATGCTTTTGGATCACCTGGGATTCTTATTGGAAATGCAGGTTTGATTCCACATGTCTGGAGTGAGGCTTGAGGTTCTATATTTCTAACAAGCTCCCAGGTGATGCTCAGACTGCTGGTAGAGGGAACACATTTTGAGTTATAAGATGTAAAAGTTACTCAAGGTATTTGTGGAGCATCAATATAGTAGGTATGTAGAACATGGTTCTAATGTGAAATCTGGTTTACTAAGATCCTAGGATAATGCCCTGGAAAGATGATTTGCTGCTTCATATCTGATGTTTTTCTACTGCTTCTTCACTGACATTTGCTCATGGGATTATTTTTGGTAATGGAATTTGTACTCTTTAATTCATCCTGTTCTACTCATTATAGAGAAATGACAAGTGACATCATGTCAGGGCACAACTTCAGACTTTTAGAGCACTTTTAATCTGATAACAATAGTATCTATTCTAAATAACTATAAATAAGTGTGCTCCTTTGATTTTAAAGCAAATGTTTTGCTTCTTGACACAAAAATGGTTTACTTGTAAGTGTTCCAGTCGACATAGAATGAGTTTCATATTTCCTTTGCTATTAGGAAAACACAACTTTTAAAGAATAAAGTTAAAAATTATTATAAGAATTTGATCTAAATTATGGCTAATATCTTGTCTTGCATTGCCACATTTTTTCCTATTGGAAACAAAATTTGCACTGTAGAATTCAATTGAAATAAAAGCAATATAAAATGTACTTTTGGCCAAGAATTTTAAAGATCCCAGGAGCTCAGTGGATATAATTATGTTATTAGATTAGTTTTTTTTTCTTTTTCTTTTAAATGATCCCTTTTCTGAAATAATTTAGGGTTGGAGTTGTCTTATTTAGCTATAAAGAGATGGGATTTGTGGAAATAACGTATTTGGCAAGGTTGAGTACATGGTATTACTAATACTTTTGCAACATGGTACAATCATTTACCTAGTATAAAGTAGGCTAAGAACAACCAGAGAAAATATTTTCTTCCCAGTGAGCATTAATGTTCTCAGTATTACCTGGCTATGTTAACAGGGGCAGGCATGTATGCATAGCTTGTAGCCATTTGCTTATCTTATCAAATACATTTTTGTTACAAACTGGCAGAGAATAAGAGGTGTGATAAAGTTTATAAGTTTAAGACATTTTTGTGTGTGTGTATTGGAGGGGCAGGGGTTTATCAGGGATTGATCTCAGGGGCACTCAACCACTTAGCCACATCTACAGCCCTATTTTGTATTTTATTTAGAGACAGGGTCTCACTGAGTTGCTTAGCACCTTGCTTTTGCTGAGGCTGGCTTTGAACTTTCAATTCTCCTATCTCAGCCTCTTGAGCCACTGGGATTACAGGAGTGCATAACCATACACAGCTAAAATAGTTTTTGAATTTATTTAGTATTGAGAATTCTGTGCCTGTAAATATAAATTCTTTTCAAATGTGAGAGTGTTTGACTTCTTTGTTTGCTTCTTAGGGGTCAGGCAACTTAGTAGTAATGATAGTAGTCATATCTTTTTTGGAAACTCTTTCTGGAAGATACCTGGTATGTATTCATGAATCAAAAAGACAAGTGGATGAATGCTCTCTAATTCATGTTTATCAGTTACAATAATTGCTACGTTTTACATATCCATTTTGGGATAATGTATGCATGCATAAAAATAAACCCATTTCCAGTGCAATGAATTCTTGTCAGAAGAATGATTTTAAGACTGTAAGCCAAGCTTTTGTCTATTATTAACCAAAATACTTCATTAAGTACCATGGAATGAGGCATCAAAGGTATATTTTGCAAAAAAGAAATAATTTCACTACAATGAATAGTTTTGCAGTTGTTCAACTAGGATGAGTAAGATAGGTTTGCATTATACCCACAAGTATCTGTTCAGAAAAGTATAGAAAACACTTACATTTGCAAAAGTTTCTTCTAGGAATAACTGAAGTGATTGCAATTCAATTCTTTTTGTGACACTGAGAGCATTATTTCATTCTTGATAAGGTGGTAAACTTTGAAAGAGTAAGCTTTTTATTTACTTTATAATGATTTTCAAACTGAAGTCACATCTCTGACTTGAATTTCACACACAGAGCAAACATTTTCTTTGAAACAGTTACTGAGGCTTTTTCTTGGTAATGATTAATGTATTCAGACCCTTTTCCCCAAACTTGCCACAGTATTTTTACATGGTAGAATAGAAAATTTGCAATAAGAGGGAATAATAAAGCTAACCTACACTTTTACTACTAATTTATTTGTAAAAACTATTTCCTTTGTCATATTCATTGGAGAAAACATTCTACTGAAGAAGGAGACCTATTCTTTCTTATTTAAAATGAGGTATTGCGGGGCTTGGGTTGGCTCAGCGGTAGAGTGCTCGCCTAGCATGTGCGAGGCCCTGAGTTTGATCCTCAGCACCACATAAAAATAAATAAATAAAATAAAGATATTTAATAAATAAATAATTAAAATGAGGTATTGCTATGTGTTTATGATGAGATGACTACTCTGAACCTCAAATCATACACATGTACATACAATTTTCAAACCACACAGCATCACTTCAGTTTTATTATCTTAGGTTATTCTCTTTATTTTAACTCGTAAGCATCTGAGTATATCTAAATGTTATATTTCCTCAGAGGTTCTTTAGGGTCATAAATCAATAAGCAACTTAGATCAGAACTCTAATTCATGTAGTAAAACACTTTTATTTTTACAATCTAAATGATACCCTTAGACATGCTCATCGATCATGAGTTGACAATTTTCCAACATCTCTAAGCTCTTCAGCTGACTTCCTGAGTGGTCTGGTTCACTGGTGTCTGACCTGTACCACTTCCATCCTGACTTCTATATGACTTGCTCCAACTCTCATGGATGTGGGAAGGTTGGCAGAAGAGAAGCTAACAGATTGGGCAGGTTGCCAGTACCACTGTAAATGGAGATGACCAAAGTGAAGGAGGGGTAGGGGTAGGTGAGTGGCAATCTAATGGTTTTGCATTGATCCAGAAGTAAAGAGGAGGGCAGGAGGCATGGATCTGAAATACACAGTCTACTTCCCTTGGTTTCATAAGCCCTAAAAACCAGTTGACAGAAAACGACTACTTATTCTGGCAGAAAACTGCTTTCTAAGCATGAGCTTTACAAAACCTTTCATCAGACCTGGTGGAGTTTAATGAAGGAAAGGAGGGGCAGTGTATGACAGGAAATGTCAAAGAATAAAGAGTGGCCTGAAAAACCCTTTAAAGTACCTGCTGGTAATGGTGTTACAGAAGTGGGTGAAGGTAAGACATTAGAATTTGAAATCAGAGTTTATTTTCTTTTACTTATTGTCTTAAGAACACTTAACATTAAGATCTCCCCTTTTCACAAATGTTTAAGTATACAGTACAATTTGGAACCCCTGCATGGTGTTGGTGGGAATGTAAAAATGGTACAAATGCTGTGGAAAACAGTTTAAAGTTTCCTCAAAAAGTTAGAAATTGAACCATCATATGTTCCAGCAATCAAAATACCCAAAGTTGTATAAATTTGGGATATTTATACAAAAGAATTGAAATCAGAATCTTGAATAGATATCAGAACTCCTATGGACAATTCTACATATGCTAATAACAATAGCCAAAATGAGGAAGTGAGAGGAATTTTTAAGTAGAAGGGTAATTAGGTATGCAGTCCAAATTTGCAGGAGGGTCTGAAATACCTGTGGCACAGCACTAGCTGAGCAGCATGCTAGGGGCTGAATTAAGGGTGAGGAGATTTGCTTAGTACAGAGGCAGTGATGAGAACTGGAAACTAGTGTCAAAGGAAATGATTCTTCCCCAAATTCCCAGACACCAGTGAATGGAGTTGCCATTAGTGACAGAATTACATGATTCTCTGTGGATGTGTTCTGAAGAAGAGGAAAAACGGGCAGTGATGGGAACTATAATGTAGGTACTGGGGAAACACCTCTTTCTCCAAAATGATTAGATAGGGTGTTTTTCTTTTTGTAGGTGATCATGTATTTTTTTTTTTCTGGATGTCCCAGAGTTAAGTTCGAAGTTCAACATGTACTACTGAAAGTTGTCTTAAATCTTCTAGAATCACTGCACTGTTCCCTGTCCCTAAAAGAAGATGCTGACTCTCATGAATTTTCTTCTAGAAGAATGAAGTTCCCACTGTATTTGATTTATAGCCAGGGAACTGCTTGGCCACTGGCATAATTGTTCAATCCCACTCCAATGTCTGGTAGGATGGGTTAATCTGGATGAAACAGACACTTCTCATCAAAGCAGATCAACACACCCCAATATGCCAGAGGACATGCTATGCCCTGGTGTGATGAAAGAAGGTGAAATTCCAGATGGACCCTGTGAATTGATTGGTCTGTTTAAGTCTGTCTTTAAGGGATTATCTTTGTTTATTTTAATACTCCAGGTGTGGCCTGTTTTCTCTTCAACTATTTATTGGCTCCTTGTTCTTAATCTGAAGCAAATGCATTCTTTGCTTACTGCTTTTGCTAAACCCTTAAATTCTTACACTTGTTGAGAGACTTACTTTTATGTCTGTATTCCACTCCATAGCAAAGTCATTTCCTACATGTTTAACGTTCTTAACTGGTAAAATGTTAAATATATATTGAATTTTGGAAATTTGATGTTTATCTATCATTGATAAGCTATGTGTGTTATCTAAATATATTCATTAATATTATTATGATTTTGTGCAATGTTTAGGTGTCAAAGAGTATAGAGAGAACCAAATATATTTTTTTAATTTGGGAGAAAGACTTTTAAAAATGAAAGTCATTTGTGAACTAAAAAAGGAAGAATATAGTCTATTTTTAGAACCTTGTATACAATCACCCTAAATTCAGAAAGAGCAATTGCAAAGCAGATTTCAATGGACCACAAATGTCACAAATGTGACATTGGAAAGATATATAGAGTTTGTAAATTAGATATTGCAAAGATTTCCCAAGTTGGAAGCTTGAAAGGACACAGCAGACTCAACAGAAACTTTGTATTTAGCGTAAATAGTGCAACAGGAAAAACTGTGCAGACATGTATTAGGGGGTCTGACAGACAAACAGTTGCAAGATTTGCAGGATCCTTATTTGCCTAAGGACACATTATTTCTGAATTAAACTATGATGTCCTGTGAGGAATCAAGGCAGAAGTTCCCAGCAGGGCTGTTTAAGCCCCTCTGGTAATAGAATCAAGCCAGGCTAACAAGTTATACCAGGTAAAAACCATCAGTAAACAAACTGGCCCTGGGGGAGTTTTGGATTTTATACTGCACATCATAAATCCCACTGTACTCATCTTGGCCGAAGGCCAAAACTGACATCCAGAGTCCCCAGAGACAAGGATGTACCTTTCTCACTCTCATTGTAAGTTAACTATGTTTTACACAGATACTTATTTTTCCACATAATCCAGGAAGAGACATTTGAATAGTTATTTAATATAGTTAGAGCTAAATCTCTCCAGAGAAGAAAATATGAATGTGCACAAAACTCCACAGCTGTAAACTGAGCCAAATCTAGAATTTGAGTTTGCTGTATTTAATTTCAATATTTTCCCACTAGTTTCTACTCTAATGCGTAGTTCAAAATAAATGTTTTCCTTTTAAGCTTAAGACTGGTTCTTTTTCAGATACGCCCATGTTGCAAAATTCTGAAAGAAATCTTAGACCACTATACTTTAAAGGTATAACATATCATTTACATTTGTATATTACTTTATGTATACTTTTATATATTACTTCAAAAAAATAAAATTGTAGTACCATATTCATCTCAGCTAAAATGCATTGTTTTAGTAGTAAAATTTCTTTACCATTAAAGTAACTCAAATGAAAAGTTGACAGGTAGTAATTTATATTTAAGAAAAGATTTTCTCTGTTGCAAGATGATGAATATGTGAAATAGGTGAAGTTTGGTTTCATTCCAACTCCAGCTCCAACTTTTCAGGGGCCTCTAAGTTTAGGATAGAGAGTGATTGTAGGTTTCTTGTTAGGGAGAAAGGTGATCTGTTGGCACTGTTTATGTAAAGGTATGAGGAACTTAATTTGTCACTCTTCCAGTTTATTCAGGCTGTAAAATATGGACACAGAATGAGGGAAACTCACAAAGGCTTAAATCATTGACAATAGAATTTTTTTGACAGAAACAGTGGAGGCAATATGTGGTAGAACTATCTATAGACAGAGATTTTCCTGGTTCTCCTAACACTTAGACAAGTCCTCTTTCAGTTACTTCTGTGATGAATGATAGGAACTTCAGTACCCTGAAGGAGAGGTATGGCCTCCTGAGGCCATACAACCTCACTAAGCTCAACATCTCTCTCTCATGGCTGAAAAAATTGATATTCTTTTCAGAAGAAAAAAAATGGTAATGCTGAGTCATTTTTCTCAATAAATAAGGATCAAGATGTATCTTCATTTTTTCCTTTCCTAAAATTCATTCTCAGCCTTATCAAAATTATGAAAAAAGTAGTATGCAGTTTAAAGGAAACTATAGAATGAGATAACAGAGTACTAAAATTATGTTTTGTATTCATGGTTATGATAAAGCAATATCTTCTATTCTTGAATAGAATATATATGTATATATTCATATTACCTGATTTGATAACAAAATTGGGCATTTTTTCTTTCTTCTAGAACTTGAGAAGAAACCAACTCTTACAGATTTTATACTGTGGCAAACAAGGCCTCACACATATCTGTGCCATATTTGGTTAATTTCTGCAAGACAAATGGTTTGTTTTTAGCAAGGGGAGGTTGTCATTGAAATACAACCTTGAAAACAAGGAGGGAGAGCAAAATAAACTTCCCAGAATAGTCATCACCAAAATGTGTATTTGAGATAATGACATGAGCATTTATACTTCTGATTATGTTGCTTTTCCACCTCCTACTCAGCTTTTTCTGGACAAGCAAATAAATGATCAATTTAGAATCACATTACATTCAAAATGAATAAGATTGTGAGATCATGCTTGGACTAGCAGTCCAGTTTAGAGGATTTAAACTTCCATAAAGGCATACTCTTCTTAGATTGATCCAGAGAGCCGACTGATAACTCAGACAAATGGCACATGGTAAGAGAGGACAAAATGATTGAAGGTTCTGGTTGAAACATTTGACAACTCCACAATGGTTGAATGCATTTTCACAATCCTGGTGAGGCTAAATCTTTAGCTAGATACTGTTGGAACTGTTCAGCCTAGGGATGAGGATGGGTTAGACTACTGAGGATGTCTGCTTGTTTTCTGCTAAGAGACTATCTACTTGTATGCTTGTTTCTTGGACCAAAGAAATGTAGAATTTATCATTTGCATCTGTGTGAAAGGAAAAGTTGACATTCCAAGGAAGCCAATCACAGATACTTTGATCCTGTTAATTTATTCAAAGGATATTGTCAGCTTTAATGTAATTTGCTGTTGCTCTTGAACTCTTAATTTTAGTTGTATTACCTAAAAGCAAACCACTGCTAAGATTATGTTCTGTAATGATCCCAGATCTTTGCAGTACTTTTCAATGGAAAATTGGTTTATATTTTTCTACTTTTATTGAAGCATTATGAAATGGATTAAATATGTAGATTTGTGAATTTTCATATCTCAGGGAAGAGATTCAGACCAGTGGATCTTCCTTAGAGGTTGGTTTTTCATTATTTAATACTTTTAAATTGTTTTAGTTTGTTGCCAAGATTTAAACATTGGTAGACTTTACCTAAGAATTTGCTTTTATGACTTCTCCTAAAAAATTAAAATGTCCTGGCACCACCAGCCTCCCATTCCTGCATGGTCACAGTCAGCCACTGCTGGATAGCTGTCATCTCTTGTAGTCTGGTAAGGTGTACCAGGGTACACTCCAGGGTAAGTTGTACCCTCAGGGTGTAACAGATCCACGTCACTTACAGTATATTCCTGGTCTCTGTGGGCCCTAGTACTGATGATCAGAAGCAGCTCAGATGTTATCTATCTCTTCCTATAAAGTTCATTTTTTAAATCATTAGAGCATTTAGGCATTAAAACTGAGTTTACATTCTATTCATTCTCAACACCCAAGACCAGTCCTTATTGCTATTGTGTCTCTCTAAGGAGTAAGTCCAGGTATCACAGGATCCCTACTCCATTCCAACTA
Source organism: Marmota flaviventris (assembly GCF_047511675.1). Classification (NCBI taxonomy): domain Eukaryota; kingdom Metazoa; phylum Chordata; class Mammalia; order Rodentia; family Sciuridae; genus Marmota; species Marmota flaviventris. The sequence goes on from NC_092503.1 coordinate 58,561,767, forward strand.
AGACATTTTATTTTCTGAACACTATGCAACATTAGAAAATTTGTCATAAATATTCTACTGCTACATTTGTTTATGATGAGTGTGTTAGGGTCCCAAAGACCAGCCCCAGGTTTGGTGTTCTGATAGAAGGATGCATAGGACTCATCATCATATGTACTCAATGGCTAAGACTTATTATAGAAAAATGAGACAAAGCAAATTCTGCAAATGGAAAGGACACACAGGAGAAAGTCCAGATGAACCCAAATGCAAGCATCCATCCTTTTCCATGAAGTCACGCAAGACAAGCTTAACTCCTCCAGAATCAGATTATGACAATACATGCGCAATGTTGTCTATCATGGAAGTTCATTAGGAACTCAAGTTCCACAACTTTTTTTTTCTCTCTCCTTCCTTTCTACCACCCTCCCTTCCTTTCTGCAACTCTTCCTCCTTCCCTCCCTCCCTCCCTCCTTCCTTCCTTCCTTCCCTCTCTCCCACCCTCCTTCCTTTCTTCCCGACTCTCTTTCTCTTTCAGGGGCACTTTATCATGGATCTACATCCTTAACCCTTTTTATTTGTTTTATTTTGTGACAGGGTCTTGCTTAATTACATAGGGCCTTGCTAAGTTGCTGAGCTAGCTTTGAACTTGCAATTCTTCTTTCTCAGCCTCCAGAGGTGCTGGGAAGGTCCCAGGATTTTTATGGGTGGATGGTCATATAGGCATCCCCGGCCTGGCATGTATCAAAATTCCAGAATCCCAGAAGGAAAGTAAAATTTTATGTGAATAACATGCATTACACAGTCTAGACATCTAAAACACATTTACTAGTTAGGGTACCCTGATGTTTTAGTCAGCTTTTTCACTTTTGTGACTAAAAGACCTGACCAGAACAATTATAGCGGAGAAAGAGTTTATTTGACAGCTCACGGTTTCAGTCCATAGATAGCCGGCTCCATTCCTTGGGGCCTGAGGTGAGGCAGAATATCAAAGTAGAAGAGCATGGTTGAGGGAAGCTGCCCACATGATTATCAGAAAGTGGGGTTGAGGGCTGTTAGGGAGAGAGATAGAATTCACACCAAATATATACTCAAAAGGCACACCCATGGGGATCCACCTCCTCCAGCCACACTCTACCTTCCTTCAGTTACCACTCTATTTGAACTATCAGGGGATTAATTCACTGATTGGTTAAGACTCTCATAACCCAATCATTTCTCCTATAATCCTTCTTGCATTGTCTTACACATAAGCTTTTGGGGGACACCTCACATCCAAATCATAATATATGAGAATACTCATGAAAATCAAGTTACCAGATCAGCCAAGAGCTAACCCTATTAAAAATATCTTTCTAAAGAAAGCAATCAGGCCTTCTATGTTAACTCTTGTATACAATAAGACAAAAGCCACTTATTTTTTTTGTACGAGCATAATCTTTGACCGAGTATGTTGTTAGTGATAAGAACTACTCAGGAATTCCAGGCTATTTTCCTTTGAAAAACAGCTAGATATGGAGAATATTTGAAGTAAGCCCTATCATTTATCTCTGAGATCTTTATGAAGCATTAACAGAAACACATCTCAGACTGAGCTGTTTGTTTAATTTATTCAATTTTTTTTATTCAACACATGTGAGGCACAGCTTCGTCAAGTACAAGATCCTTGTTTTCATGGAAAGGGTACTTTATAATGAGTAGAGTAAAAGACTTAATGATTACGTTATATAGTATATTAGAAGATGAAAATGCTATGGAAAAAGATGTTCCATATTGATTTATAAAAGTTATGCTTATACTCTAGATAGTAATCTGTAGGCTGATAAAACTGTCTACATCCAAATCTCTAGTAGCTGTGACTATGTTACTTCAAAAGAGACATTGTAGATGTGATTAAGGTTAAGGGCCTTGAGTAGGAGAAATTATTCTGGGTTATTGAGGTGTACTCAATTAAGAATCCTTCAAAATGGAAAAGGAATGCAGAAGAGAGGGGAGAGTGGTGTGAGGTATTTGGCAAATTGCTATGATGGCAAGAGAAAGCTAATAAAGGGTCCTTTGTTATATCTACTTACTGAAAGCATCTCCTGCTTTTTGACTTGTTGTTTTACTCCTTTACTGTTGTGATTTTAAGTTTTTTTTTTTTTTTTTTTTTATTTTCGAGAAGTTTTTATGCACTGTCTTAGGAAATAGTTATCTACCTCAAGGTAAATATATATCTACATATATAATGTTTTAACTGGCATCTATGGTTAAAACTCCATTCAGAACTGAATTGAATTCTTGTTTATGGATTGAAAAAAAGGTCAAGATTCATGATTTTCATGGATGGTCACTAATGGAGGAGAAGGGGAAACTTGCTGGAGTATGTTCTCATGTTGGTAAGACGGTGTGCAGTCTAGTGATAGTCCTTCTTTCCCCCACATCCACCACCTTTTATGGAGAACAGTTTTCTTTTCAAACAGCAGTGTTTTGTCTCCTTTGTTATGAATCACATGTGCTGTGTTTGGTTCTGTTTCTGGACTCTGTATTCTCTTCTATTAGTCCATTTGTTTATACAAACACAAATATCTCACTAAATTACAGTTGTTTTATAATTACACTGAATATTCTTCTGGCAGTTCAAATCATTCAGCTTTTTTCTTCTTCCTAACCTCCCAGGATATACTTTGCCCTTTGCATTTTTATGTAAATTTTATAATTAGCCTGTGAATTTCCATGGAAAAACTGTTTGCATTTTGATTGAAATTGCATTAAACCTGAAGACTGACTTGGAGAAAATTGGTATCTTAACAATATTAAGTGATTCAATTCATGAGCATGATATATGGTTGCATTTATTTAGGCCATCTTCAATTTCTTTCAAAATTTTGCGTTTTTTTTAATTGTATAAAGCTTGCATATTTTTTATTAAATTGTTCCAAACTATAGATTTTTTAAGACTATTAAACTATGTTTTTAAGACTATTAAATTATGGCTATATTATATTTCAGACATCAGACTTCCAAAAGGATCTTTATAAAATATTGTCTTATGTTTTTTGTTGGTATGTAAGAACACTTTGTATATCAACCTTTTTATCAAGTGTCTTTGTAAATGGTATGAATTTCTACAAGTTCCTTCATAGACACAGTCATGTTGTCTGTGAATAATAGTACATTTATGTCTTTCTTTCCAATTGTTATAACTTTATTTTTCTTGATTAATAGCATTAATCAGACATTCACACAAGATTGAAAGAAAACATTTGCCAAAATGTAGTATTTAATTTTTGAAATTATGTTTATGAGGGGTTTACATATTTCCTTTTTGATAACGTCTTTGTGAGATTTGGGCTTCAAGACATGTTAGCCTGGGGGGGGGGGGGGGGGGAGAAAAAAAGAAGAAAGAAAAGAAAAAGGATTTTAAGAGTATGTAAGAAATTGGTGTTTTGGTGGGGGCACAGGGTTGGGTGCCTGTAATTCCAGCATTTGGGGAGGCTGAGGCAGGAGGTTCTCAAGTTCAAGATCAGTCTGGGTAACCTGGAGAGACTGTATCTCAGAATAAATGAAAAGATCGGGGATGTACCTCTTTGGTAGATGCCCCTTGTGTTCAATTCCCAGTCCTTCCCCTCCACCCCCTCAAAAATAGTGTTTTGCAAGGATTCACTGGCAAATAAAACTATACCTGAAACATTCTGAAGAGTTCCTTATGGAAAAGTTTTTGTGAGGTTTTCAATTTCCAGTCAGTTTTGGCAATATGTGCTTTTCAAGGAATTTGTCATTTTGTTTTCTTTTCTCGTATTTTGACAGAATCATGTATAATATTTTCCTGATCATTTTTTAATGTCTACATCATATTTAGCAACTCATTCCTAATATTGACAATGTGGGTTTTCTCCTTTTTTATTGTCTAGTATTCTTAAGGCTTTAATACCTTTTTCATTCTTTTTAAAGTTAGTTTTGGTCTTTGTTAATTTTATTTTTTTTTACTGGGACTTGAACCCAGGGCATATACTAACCACTCTACCATTGAGCCACTTCCTCATTCCATTTTTTTTCCCATTGCTTACTTGTTTTCTGGCTATATTTTTAACACGGAATAATAACAACAAAATTGATATTTCCCTGAAATATTAGCTATGGAATATGGGAGTAAAATAGGAGCCAAGTATGTCTCTAAGACTACTGCCCTATGTTTCTTGGTGGCTGTCATTGCCATAAATCGAAATTGAGAGTGCTGGAGAAGCAGGCAGGTTTTGGGAGGACTAGCAGAATTTCAGTTTTGGATATATTCTATTTCAGATATCAGACTTCCAAGAGGATGGTAAACCATGATGCTGGAACTTAGGCATAGATCATACTTGAAATTCCAATGTGGAAGTCATTCTCATTGAAAGTGCATGTGACCAGGAGAATAAATAACATCTCTAGTTGAACAAATACAGAAGGGGGAGAGAAAACCAAAATCTGGGGCCTGCAGGACTCCAAAACTAAGGGAAGGAATAGAAAAAGCAAAGGAAACTGGCAAGAATAAATAAGGGAATTACTGACTCCAAGTTAAGAAAGTGGATAAACAAGGAGGAAGAGACCTAATTTGTTAAATGCTGATGCTGGGTGGAGTAAGATGAGAATAAAGATGGATTCTTGGACTTGGAAATATGGAGATCACCAGATAACTTTCTAAGGAGCACTTTTGGTGGAGAGCTAGAGAGTAAATATTCAGGCTGAAGAATTGGAGAATGAAATGAAAGTAATTGGACACATTGACTATAGAAATTTTTAAAGATGTTTTGCTCAAAAGTGAGATGTAAGGGAATTGTGCCGCTGGTGGTACTTGGGCTCAGAAAAAAAAATATTACTAACATGGGGGAAATAACTGTATATGCAAAAGAATGATCAGAAGAAAGAAAAGGCTTGATGTGTAAGAAGAGGAGAAACAATGGAGTATGTTTTGTGTTGATAAGATGGAATAGGACAGAAATTCTCCCCCTTCTCCTCTACATTCATGCACAACATGTTGCAGAATTTCTTGTAACTGTGTTCACAACATAGTTTTGCTTTCAGAATGTCATAAAATTATTAATAATAGTGAATATTAAAGATATTGTGATATGTAATTTTCAGTGGAAATTAGAGAACACTCTGAAAATCTCACTACTTTTGGCCAATGATATCAATAGTTAGGATCTAGAATAAAGTAAGGGATAAATGAAATAAGCATCGGAGCAGCAAATGAATATTAATAAGCTCAGATGTTTTAGAAAAGCTTAATATCATCATCCAAGTTATTTAATACAAACTAAGGTAACAGATTTATTAGCAACACACAGTGACTACAAGGAAAAGTGACAGAAATCAACAGAGGAACTAGACAAAACATTTCTTTGAAAATCAGACAAGTTCTAAATAGATTTGATTTGGTGTGCATTTTATTTAGCTAGTAAACTTTATCATATTAAGTCGGGGTCCTGTATTATAGACTCAAATAGCTCCACATACCTCAAGAGTTCTGAAGCTGCCATACTTTGCACCATTCAATAATTGTCATTCCTAATGTGACCAATTTGTTTTTATCAATATATGGCAATACACAATGAAAAATTTCAACAAAAATTTTTAATATACCTCAAAAATGTATTTGTGCCTAAAGAGGTTAAGAGCAGTGATCTGGAAATGTGCTTAATGATTTAGTTGATGAATTTTGTTTCCTATCATTTCTGATAAATGAAGCATTAATACTTGCATACAGATAAATACATCAAGCTCTGGCCATTTGTAACATAACTAGACAAGCATATCCCAGGATGTGTGTTTTAAAAACATTGAAAGACAAGCATATTGATCATAGAGTAGTAGAATGTCAGAGTAAAAAAAGGACCCTAGAGTTTACAAACCAGTGCTCTGCTCAAATGTGCAAAGCTCATAATGTAGTATGGAAATGGATGTGTATTTATGCCTATGTTCCTTAATTTCCATCTATATTTCTTATTCAAATAAATTATCTTTTTATATATTATTATTTATTATACATAAAATGATTGCTAGACCACCAATTACCTACCACTAACAAGGAATTGAATTTTGAAGCAAAATATTGTCCTGTAATTTTAATATTATAGTAATTGGAAAAGGAAATTCTAATAGCCTAGTTTAAATATGAAACTTAGTGTCTTAAAAATGGAGCCCTTGGGGTTGCGGTTGTGACTCAGTGGTAGTCACTCACCTAGCACGTGTGAGGCACTGGGTTCGCTCCTCAGCACAACATAAAAAAATATATATATATAAAATAAATAAATAGAAGTATAAAAAATGGAGCCCATGGAAATTAACATCTAGTTGAAGAAAACTAAGTGTCTTTTACAGATAAAAGAAATCAAGTTCAGCTTTATTTCCAGAACACAAAGAGTAAAAAGAAATTGTCCTGCTTTGGGTTAAGTATTAGCAAGTTTCCTGAAGCAGACAGATCACTATTGTAGAAGAAATGGTTGTACAAATATGTAAAGTTAATGGACTAAGTATATGGTGCTCCATCATTGTTTAGGAGGCAATAAAAGAAAAAAAAACAGCAAGAAGAAAATTTAAATTGATTACAATTCAGCTATAAAATTGATTATGGAGAGATATACAATATAGAAGTGATAAACATAGGGTGATAAACGGGTATAGTTACATGTGATATAATCTTTATAAGAAATAAATGTGGAAAAAGGAAGATGGCAGTGAAGGGAGTGCATCACCCCCGTGTACCGCATCACTGTGAGGGAGAATGACGAGTTAGAACGGCTAAAAGCTATCTTGTTAGGAATTTCCAGCAAAATCGGGGTGCTCCAAAACCTAGAGGAAGGATTTCCATCGCACGAGGATTAGCTACGGGGGCTCAAACGCGAGCGATTTGTTGGCACAGAGGATCACGCTGCTTATTCAGCAAATCACCCCGTGGCTAGAGTCTGCGGTGCGCGCTGGGAAACGACGAGATAGCAACGCAAAGATACAGCGCTGCGGATTCTGCGGGCTCCTGCCGGCTGTGCAATAACTGTGCTCAGTGCTGAATTCTGGGTTTGAGACAGAGGAAGGAAGCGGTACAATTCGGTTCTCCACACCGGTCAGACCACAGAGGAAGCCAGCGGCCACCATCTTGGAGAGCTGACATCACCATCCCTGTTTTCGACTGATTGCAGCTCATTCAGCTATAGAACAGGTAATTTCAGGCTGCCATTCGCCTGCGTCTCACAGACAAATTACTCAGGCTCAGTGCTAAAGAACCCGTGGAAACTGCTTCTTGGAGCCTGCTCCTATCAGAACATACACCGAGCCCGGAGCGGCCGAATTCCGGCTCCCGGAACTGCTCTGGCCCAGGGCTAAAGAACCCACGGAAACTGCTTCTCGGTCCGGGTCCTGCTGAATACTGTGGAGGTAAATACCAACCAAGCCTTCATAGGCAGTGGCAACAGGATTGAGATGGGGCTTGTGAGGGCCGGTCAGGACTCACCCATTGCTTTGGTCACCTGGCAAAGGGAACGAAATGCTGCCATTCACATGGGATACCAACATGGCAGAGATCTGATGTCATCAGAAAGCGGTGGAGGAGATAACTTCATCGATACCAGCAGCGACATAAACAGTTGGTCTCCTGGTAAAGAAAGTGAGTCACAAACACCCGAGTCTCTCTCACTTTATCATCAAGCCAGAGGGGCAGAGCAGAGCCGCCACCTGCGCCCGGAACAGGCCTAGCGACCTGCAGGTGTGGTAGTCACGTCACCCCAATTGGAGTAGGGACAGAGCAGAGCCGCTGCCCGTGCCCGGAACAGGCCCAGCGACCAGCTGGCGTGGTAGTCACGTTACCCCAATTGGAGTAGGGGCAGAGTAGAGCCGCCGCCCGCACCTGGAACAGGCCCAGCGACCCGCCGGCGTGGTAGTCACGTAACTCCAATTGGAGTAGGGGCCGAGCAGAGCCGCCGCCTGCATCCAGAACAGGCCCAACGACCTGCTGGCGTGGTAGTCACATCACCCTATTTGGAGTAGGGGCAGAGCAGAGCCACTGCCCGAGCCCGCAAGGTAGGCAGATCTGCGACCGACCGGCGGAATAGGCCCAGTGGTCCGCGGGTGTGGTAGACAAGTCACACCAATTGGAGGAGGGGCAGAGCAGAGCCGCTGCCCGCGCCTGCAAGGTAGGCAGACCTGCGACCGACCGGCGGATCAGGCCCAGCAGCCTGCCGGCATGGTAGACACGTCACCCTAATTGGAGTAGGGGCAGAGCAGAGCCTTCACCCGCACCCAGAACAGGCCCAGCGGCCCACCGGCATGGTAGTCACGTCACCCCAACTGGAGTAGGGGCAGAGCAGAGCCGCCGCCCGCGCCTGCAAGGTAGGCAGACCTGCGACTGACCGGCAGGACAGGCCCAGCGGTCCGTCAGTGTGGTAGACAGATCACCCCAATGGAGGAGGAGCACAGCCGCCGCCCGCCCCTGCAAGGGAGAATTTTCAACTATACAAGAGCAATATAAATATATAGGGGGAAAATCTCAATAACACAACAGTTTCACCAAGCAGAAAGAAATGCAAGCAGTATGAAAAGACAAGGAAAGAAAGGACCACAAGCAATGCAGGTCAACTCAACTTTAGAAGAGGTAATAGCTGCAGCAGATGGAATGTCAGATAAAGAATTAAGGATATACATCCTTCAGATGATCTGGAGTCTCAAGGAAGACATTAGACAGCAAAATCAGACAATGAAAGATCATTTCGACAATGAATTACATAAATAACTCCAAGAAGCAAAAGATCAACTATACAGGGAGATAGAGGTTATAAAAAACAAACAGAAATCCTAGAAATGCAGGAAGCAATAAACCAACTTAAAAACTCAATTGAGAATACTACCAGCAGAGTAGAACACTTAGAAGATAGAACATCAGACAATGAATACAAAGTATTTCAACTTGAAAAGAACATAGACAGCTCAGCAAGACTGTTAAGAAACCATGAGCAGAACATCCAAGAAATATGGGATAACATAAAGAGACCAAATTTAAGAGTCATTGGGATACAGGAAGGTATAGAGGTCCAAACCAAAGGAATGAGCAATCTATTCAACACACCTCTCTCACCAATGGACAGATCTTCCAAACAAAAGTTGAATAAGGAAACTATAGAACTCAATAACACAATTAATAACCTAGACTTAATTGACATATATAGAATATACCACCCAACATCAAGCAGTTACACTTTTTTTCAGAAGCACATGGATCCTTCTCAAAAATAGATCATATATTATGTCACAGGGCAACTCTTAGACAATATAAAGGAGTAGAGATAATACCATGCATCTTATCTGATCATAATGGAATGTAACTGAAAATCAATGATAAAAGAAGGAAGGAAAAAGCATACATCACTTGGAGAATGAACAATAGGTTACTGAATGATCAATGGGTTATAGAAGACATCAAGGAGGAAATTTAAAAATTCTTAGAGATAAATGAAAACACAGACACAACATATCGGAATCTATGGGACACATTGAAAGCAGTTCTAAGAGGAAAATTCATTGCGTGGAGTTCATTCCTTAAAAAAAGAAAAAACCAACAAATAAATGATCTCATACTTCATCTCAAAATCCTTGAAAAAGAAGAGCAAAACAACAGCAAAAGAAGTAGAAGGCAAGAAATAATTAAAATCAGAGCTGAAATTAATGAAATCGAAACAAAAGAAATAATTGAAAAAATTGACAAAACTAAAAGTTGGTTCTTTGAAAAAATAAATAAAATCAACAGACCCTTAGCCATGCTAACGAAGAGAAGAAGAGAGAGAACTCAAATTACTAGCATATGGGATGAAAAAGGCAATATCACAACAGACACTTCAGAAATACAGAAGATAATCAGAAATTATTTTGAATCCTTATACTCCAATAAAATAGAAGATAGTGAAGGCATCGATAAATTTCTTAAGTCATATGATCTGCCCAGATTGAGTCAGGAGGATATAGACAACCTAAACAGACCAATATCAATTGAGGAAATAGAAGAAACCATCAAAAGACTACCAACTAAGAAAAGCCCAGGACCGGATGGGTATACAGCAGAGTTTTACAAAATCTTTAAAGAGGAACTAATACCAATACTTTTCAAGCTATTTCAGGAAATGGAAAAAGAGGGAGAACTTCCAAATTCATTCTACGAGGCCAACATCACCCTGATTCCTAAACCAGACAAAGACACTTCAAAGAAAGGAAACCACAGACCAATATCTCTAATGAACCTAGATGCAAAAATCCTCAATAAAATTCTGGCGAATCGGATACAAAAACATATCAAAAAAATTGTGCACCATGATCAAGTAGGATTCATCCCTGGGATGCAAGTGTGGTTCAATATACGGAAATCAATAAATGTTATTCACCACATCAATAGACTTAAAAATAAGAACCATATGATCATCTCGATAGATGCAGAAAAAGCATTCGACAAAGTACAGCATCCCTTTATGTTCAAAACTCTAGAAAAACTAGGGATAATAGGAACATACATCAATATTATAAAAGCAATCTATGCTAAGCCTCAGGCTAGCATCATTCTGAATGGAGAAAAATTGAAGGCATTCCCTCTAAAATCTAGAACAAGACAGGGATGCCCTCTCTCACCACTTCTGTTCAACATAGTTCTTGAAACACTGGCCAGAGCAATCAGACAGACGAAAGAAATTAAAGGCATAAAAATAGGTAAAGAAGAACTTAAATTATCACTATTTGCAGGTGACATGATTCTATACCTAGCAGACCCAAAAGGGTCTACAAAGAAACTATTAGAGCTAATAAATGAATTCAGCAAAGTGGCAGGATATAAAATCAACACGCATAAATCAAAGGCATTCCTGTATATCATCGACAAATTATCTGAAATGGAAATGAGGACAACCACTCCATTCACAATATCCTCAAAAAAAAATAAAATACTTGGGAATCAACCTAACAAAAGAGGTGAAAGACTTATACAATGAAAACTACAGAACCCTAAAGAGAGAAATAGAAGAAGATCTTAGAAGATGGAAAAATATACCCTGTTCATGGATAGGCAGAACTAACATCATCAAAATGGCGATATTACCAAAAGTTCTCTATAGGTTTAATGTGATGCCAATCAAAATACCAACGGCATTTCTTGTACAAATAGAGAAAGCAATCATGAAATTCATATGGAAAAATAAAAGACACAGAATAGCAAAACAATGCTAAGCAGGAAGTGTGAATCAGGCAGTATAGCGATACCAGACTTCAAACTATACTACAGAGCAATAGTAACAAAAACAGCATGGTACTGGTACCAAAACAGGCGGGTTGACCAATGGTACAGAATAGAGGACACAGAAACCAATCCACAAAACTACAACTATCTTATATTTGATAAAGGGGCTAAAAGCATACAATGGAGGAAGGATAGCATCTTCAACAAATGGTGCTGGGAAAACTGGAAATCCATATGCAACAAAATGAAACTGAATCCCTTTCTCTCGCCATGCACAAAAGTTAACCCAAAATGGATCAAGGAGCTTGATATCAAATCAGAGACACGGCGTCTGATAGAAGAAAAGTTGGCTGCGATCTACATACTGTGGGGTCGGGCTCCAAATTCCTCAATAGGACACCCATAGCACAAAAGTTAATAACTAGAATCAACAAATGGGACTTACTCAAACTAAAAAGTTTTTTTCTCAGCAAAAGAAACAACAAGAGAGATAAACAGGGAGCCTACATCCTGGGAACAAATTTTTACTCCTTACACTTCAGATAGAGCCCTAATATCCAGAGTATACAAAGAACTCAAAAAATTAAAGAATAAGAAAACAAATAACCCGATCAACAAATGGGCCAAGGACCTGAACAGACACTTCTCAGAGGAGGACATACAATCAATCAACAAGTACATGAAAAAATGCTCACCATCTCTAGCAGTCAGAGAAATGCAAATCAAAACCACCCTAAGATACCATCTCACTCCAGTAAGATTGGCAGCCATTATGAAGTCAAACAACAACAAGTGCTGGTGAGGATGTGGGGAAAAGGGTACATTTGTACATTGCTGGTGGGACTGCAAATTGGTGCAGCCAATTTGGAAAGCAGTATGGAGATTTCTTGGAAAGCTGGGAATGGAACCACCATTTGACCCAGCTATTCCCCTTCTCAGTCTATTCCCTAAAGACCTAAAAAGAGCATGCTACATGGACACTCTACATCGATGTTCATAGCAGCACAATTCACAATAGCAAGACTGTGGAACCAACCCAGATGCCCTTCAATAGACGAATGGATAAAAAAAAAATGTGGCATTTATACACAATGGAGTATTACTCTGCATTAAAAAATGACAAAATCATAGAATTTGCAGGGAAATGGATGGCATTAGAGCAGATTATGCTAAGTGAAGCTAGCCAATCCCTAAAAAACAAATGCCAAATGTCTTCTTTGATATAAGGAGAGTAACTAAGAACAGAGTTGGGACGAAGAGCATGAGAAGAAGATTAACATTAAACAGGGATGAGAGGTGGGAGGGAAAGGGAGAGAGAAGGGAAATTGCATGGAAATGGAAGGAGACCCTCAGGGTTATACAAAATTACATACAAGAGGAAGTGAGGGGAAAGGGAAAAAATACAAGGGGGAGAGATGAATTACAGTAGAGGGGGTAGAGAGAGAAGAGGGGAGGGGAGGGGAGGGGAGAGGCGATAGTAGAGGATAGGAAAGGCAGCAGAACACAACAGACACTAGTATGGCAATATGTAAATCAATGGATGTTTAACTGATGTGATTCTGCAATCTGTATATGGGTAAAAATGGGAGTTCATAACCCACTTGAATCAAAGTGTGAAATATGATATATCAAGAACTATGTAATGTTTTGAACAACCAACAATAAAAATTAAAAAAAAAATAAAGCTTATGTTTATTTGACATCAAAAAAAAAAGAAATAAATGTGCAGTGTATATGCAAAGCCTTATGTTTTCTTGGAAATTTATACATTTTAAACATTAACAGTGATTCTTTGTGAGTTGTAGGAATACATTGTTTTTATTTACTTTTTATAGCTTTCTGTGTTGTCTGAAGTTTTTGCTATATTAACTTTTTAAATTAAAATACGAATTAAGTAATATAGTGATACATTTTCATTTATGAAAGCTTCTCTTCATGGATCAAGTACTCCTGACATTTTGAGATGCCTTTCCTTTATCTGGATATTTACATTAGCTTTGTGTATATTTGCACATAGTATATTCTCTAATTATAATGAGATTGTCCTATAAATGCTGTGGCTTATTTATTGATTAATAGCCTAACATAAATGTTCACATTGATACCTTTAGACCCAAGTCAATTATTTTTATGAGTGCTTCGTATTTTATTACTACTACAATTTTGCAATTTGTTTTTGACCTTGTTCTATCATTTAAGAAGTGATGTCTAGTGATGTCTAGCAAAGATTTCTTAGAGGTGTTTTAAAACACTTGTAGAAATTATTATTGTACAGTATCAAAACCCAAAATAGGGTAAAATAGGGTAATATTTCAACAATGCAAAGGAAAAAATGCTCCAGAACAAGACTGAAAGAAATTGCATTGAAATGTTCACGGTGGGATCAGAGGTGACTCTTTTTTGTATCAAAATGTTAAGAGTAGTAGAATTGGGGTGACGTTTCAAGCTGTTTTACTCAACATTTTATAGCGTTTGTACTGTCAAGTTTTCTCTGATGGTTAGGTATTACTTTGATTATCTAAAAACCTAAAAACAATATAAATTATTTGGTAAGTCTACTTTCAACATATTTTCATGCAAATGTTATTTAAAAATCTTTCAAACTTTAACATCTAAGGGCCTAAGAATCTCTGATGAAAAGTAGGACATCAACTATGGAAAGATGGATCAGATGCTTTCTTTAGGCTTTAAGAGGATAGCCTTTATTAATCTAAAAGTGATAAAAATAGTTGGCTGAGTGTGTTGTTCTTACTATAGCTTTTGATTCTGGCTCAGATATTTTATGTTGAAATGAATGAAATTTCAAAATACTTCATTAAAATAATACTGTAAAACTTGGAATTATGTTTCTGCAAAAAAATTAATTCACAAATGCTTTATTACAGGCTCATGAACATAATATTCAACCAATTATAATTTGATATATCAAGTAAGAATGAAATATTTCAATACATAGAGAGATTAATCAAGAAACACAGCAACAAATCTAGTGTAAAATTGCATATGATAAAGCACATCACACTATATATAATTCACAACTGTAATTTTCTTATTTTCCTGTCCTGCAGAAAATGCAATGATAGTATACCTTAACCAAGGTCAAGGAATTTAAAAGGGCCTCTTTCTGGGTGATAGTCTGTGGTACTTAAGGCCACCAGAAAGCTTTTTCTTTCTTCCTACTTCTCATTATTTTATGTACACCCAAATACATTATTTACGTTTTGATTTTCTTTGTCTTATTATAATTATCAACACATTAATTGTACTAATTAGTGGGTTTCACTGTGACATTTCCATACTTGCATATATAATGCTTTGATCACATCAATTTTGAAGAAATTGTCAGAGAGATGTCTCCTTTCTTGCTATTCACTTCTTGTAGAATTTCCTGAGGTAAGTGGAGACATTTAATATCAAATGTTCCAACCTCCACCTTCAAAAAGAAAGTCTTCCTTGAGCCATGTCTCCATAGCACACAGTACCAGTGCCTTTCTCTTTCACCCTAATGCTCTGCACAACACCCCAGCTTTAAAATGCAGGAGACTTGTTTGCACTACAGTTTCTATCCTTTAATCCTTACCAGACAGTTTCTTTACAGTGTCAGAGCCTAAAAGCTCTGGCTTGAATAGAGGCCAGATTCAAAACAACTTGGTATTTGGCTGATTATATAATATCAAGTATTTATAATTCAGAAACAAGTCTTCCCCTTTGCCTGAAAATCATGGCTAGTGTTTCTCAATTGAGCATTACTATTATTCTTCTGCCAGTCAATCAGTGAGAAGACTTTTCATCATATATCAGTTTGCATTCTAGCATTTATTAATTCCTTCAGTAGTCCCCTTAGGAACATAGTTATCTTTTCCAACAAAGATGCATTACTTAAGTCTGTGGCTGTGGCTCAGTGGTAAAGCGCTTGCCTCACATGTGTGAGGCACTGGGTTTGATCCTCAGCACCACATATAAATAAATAAAGATACTGTATGTTCATCTACAACTAAAAAAAGCTATAAAAAGATACATTACTTAGTGTTCTTCAGAGACAATTTGCTAACTATACAAGAAAATTTCTTTTTTTTCTTAATTGACAGGAGATTTCACACTTTGTCCTCACCATTCATTTTGTCTCCTTTGTCTCTTTTACTTAATTGACTCTCTCCCTTCTCATTTCATCTACTTACTTATTCAATTGACCTGTGCATTCAATCATCCATTTGACAAATATTAAACACCATGCTTGCCTTACTCAATTTTGTGCTCTTTTTTTGCTATAGGTAACAGAATACAATGATGTCAATGGTGACACCCAAGAAATTCCTACAAATGGGATTGTGAAAGATTTGGAGAGGAATTGTGCAGCCTGACATATTCTGGAAGCCCAAAGCAACCTTCCTGGGGCATACTTAGAATTAATTAATATTTGATAATTTTAGTGTTAGGTTACTTGAAATGTCCTTAATAAGCAGGAGTTTATTTGGAGAAACATTGTAAATTAATATAAATGAATACCTAGAACTCCCTATAAAATATCTTATATCATTCAATAAAATTTATGATTAATAAGGTTCTTCATAATCTAGCCACAATCTCCCTTTCATTCACTATCAGCCAGTCCCTGCCCATATTTGATACTTAAATCAGCAGCTTCTACGTGAGTTGCTCTCAATTTTCAAATGGGGCAATTTTGTTTTGCCATCTATCTCAGGGTATATACAGCAAAATCTGGAGACATCTTTGTTTTTCACAATTGAGGGGTTTGTATGTGTGTATGTGTGAGCGTGCACGCATGCACATGTTTGGGGATCTAGTGAGTTGAGGTCAGGGATTCTGCTAGAAATCCGGCAGTGAACAAGATAGCACACCAAAATGGAGTTTTCCAGCCCCAATGCCAATAGTGCCAAGGTTGAGAAAAGCTGCCATAGGCCTTTCCACAGGTCCTAGGCACCAGCTGCGACATCCCTTCCTTTCTTTAGTTCACAAACCTCTAATTACCCATTTTAAAATTCAGTTCTGAGAAGTCTTTTTTTAAAATGTTATACCAAATTCATTTCTTTGCCTTATTAATAGGCTCAAAGAGCAATTTCTTATTGCTTAAGTCATAATGGAATTCTTTACATTCCTGTCTCCTGCACTAGGCTGTAAGCTGCTCAAGGACAAGGCAGGAGTGTCTTGTTAACCTTTGTAACTCCAATGCTTACTGCATGATAGGCACTTCATACATGTTTATAGGAGGAATGAAAATAAATAGATGATTACTATTTAAAGTGCTAGCCGTAAGTTGTTGTCAAAGGTCAGTCTCCTTTACTTTAGTAAATGATAGCTCCTGGGAGTCCTCTGCTAGCAATCTGAAGCATCATCACAAGAGATTTCTGAAAAGAGAAAAATTAAGTGCAATTGAAATAGAGTTCCAAGAGAACCTGCATCTATATTACTGTTATACATCAGTATGTTAGCATTTTAAAATATATTCTAGTAGATCAAATTCATGTTGATGTTGAGGAGAAAGCAAACATTTTGTCTTATTATGCTATGATTTTTTATTTTAGAGAGAGAGAGAGAAGAGAGAGAGAATTTTTTAATATTTATTTTTCAGTTTTTGGTGGATACAACATCTTTATTTTATTTTTATGTGGTGCTGAGGATAGAACCCAGCACTTCGTGTATGCCAGGCGAGCACTTTACCGCTTGAGCCACATCCTCAAGCCTGCTATGATATTTTCTAGTGAAGCAGTACTTGAGTATAAGCCAGAGTGCCCAGCAGTGAGACTGCAGTGCCATCAGAGATGTCAAAGGACTGGACCTCCTTCACCTCCTCAGAGCTAAACGTGGAAGCTCTGCCTCTTGCAACAGCTAAGGAAAACATGTCAATTGCCAGATCAATGCAGCACTTCCAGATAGAGAGGGACTTCCAACACAGCTATGAGGTGATGCTGAAAATTTGCTTGTGTATTAGCCAGAGTTTTCCTGAGAAATAGGACCAAAAGAAGATAGATGGATAGATAGATACAATACATGTGTACTTATATATGTACACACACATTTAGATTTATTTTGAGTAATCAGCTTACATGATTATGAATGCTGAGGTGTTCTATGATCTGCTGTTGCAGTCTGGTGTTCCTTAGAAGTCACTGGTGTCATTTTAGAATGAGTTCCAAAGTCTGAGAATCAAGGAGGCCAATGGGGATGAGTCCCACAGACTTCGTAGCTCAGACAGGAAGGCAAGAAGAGAAAGGAGTGAATCATTTGTTCCTCTGCCTTTTGTTCTATTCATATCTTCAATAGTTTGGATGATGCCCATCCACCTTAGGAAATCAATCTATTTTGCTTAATCCACTTATTCCAAGTCTCTTCGGGAAACACCCCCATAGACACCCATAAAAATGTTTTACCTGATATCAAGGAATCCCTGAACCATTCAAGCTGATACATAAAGTTAACTAACATAACCCTGATGGTGTGAGTTTTAGCTGTCAGTTGGTGTATGGGTGGGGCAAGAGAGTTTCTGAGAATTTATTATATAGAGTTGGTACTTTGGAGGAGGTTCACGTACACCTCTGCCTCTCTGTGGAATGAAACACCGGCAGGTATTCTTTTCTTGACACATGAAAGATGCTTGAAACTCAGCATTGCTCTTCATTTTGTACCTTTTGGATATGTTTTGAAATTTTGAACCATAAGAGAATTTTTTTAATCTTTACTTTTGGAAAGAAATATGAAGAAGGCATGTGGGACCAGGAAGCAGTAATTACAAAAAATCATGAAAAAAATGTGAAGGAAGGAAAGAATTTCTAACTAGGATTAAACAAAAACAGAAAGTAAGTTGAAACTTACTGAGAGAGCCCTGGGAAAATGTTTGCACTTTAAAAAAACTGTAAAGTTTTGCCATTTAAAAAAAGTTATTTTATCTGAGATATACATGAATGTGAAGAATTTTTTTAAACTAAAAAATTATTTTCATGGCATTCCTAATTAAATAAGATAGGAAGGCAAGCTTAAAATGCACATTAGTCACAAAGAAAGAGATTTAAAGTATATGAGGATTTATAAGCAAAAATAACTCGCATAAATAAGTGGGGTGAATCACATATAAGGAACATATACAAAATACATGTAAACATCTTCTTAGCACTCTGGATTTGCAGAAGGACATGGGATGAGAACCACATGGTTTGTAACAAGCATCAAATAGCTTCCTTGGCTGAAATAGTTTGTCATTTAATCACATTAAACCCATTGCCACATATACAGCATTATGGAGTGGAGTAAGGAAGCTGGCTCTCTAGCTCACACTGCTAGACATATTATAGGGTATCTCTGTCCAAAGAGGTTTAAGGAAAGAGAGGAGGGGAAGGCATGAGTGATCGCTTGATGTAAGCAGAGGTTTCCCTTTTTATATTCCTCAGAGAGGAAAAGTTGAATTTCCTTCAAAGTGGATAGGGTTGATACTGTTGATATTCTTCACCCTGTAAGTTCATCCATGTGGTCAAAGGATGACCTCCTCTTTCCCATGGAGCTGTTTATTAGGTACACTTTGAACAAAGTGAATACTTGCCCCTCCAAAAGTACACATCTTGGCCTGAAAAAGCTTATTTCTATGAGTGTGTAAAATTTATAAGATCAGGACTGGATCTGTCTGCTGGAACCTGTACTCTTCTGCACTCACATAGATTGAGAGTCTGCAACCTTTGCTAGGTTCTTCAGAATGAGCTCAGGCTCTCAGGCTGCTGGGCTCTGAGCAAATTGCCAAACAGGCAAATAATAGGCAAAAGCAATATATCCTCTTGACCTACTCTCCATAGCTCAGATTAAGTAAAGATCCTATAATAATGACAGTATTTTCCAAAACAAAATGTGGCGTTTCAAATCTTCAATAGCATTCTCGTATAAAACTCTTACTTTAATCTGAAATACCAATGACATATATTTAGACAAGTTTCCCCTGCTATGAGGCAAAACTCATTATGATGCAATCACTTTAAATGAGAGTACATATGGGTTATTAAGTATCAAACTGTGTGTGTTTATTGCTCATTACTATATTTAGAGGTTTAAATAGCTTTACTGCTTTGAGAGGTAGTTATAAGCTTTCAAATATTTAAAACCTAAACAACTAAACTGTTCATTTATTCCAAATTCATGATTTTGTTTAGACAGGAGCAAAATGTTTTTCATGTGCAACTTTCCATCAATGAAGAGAAATTCAGGCATGGAATATAGAGAAGACATTTTCTAAATTAAAGTATCAGTGGGTAGAGAGGCAATATGGAGTTAAAATGCTGCAGCTATTATCTGAACCATTCAGGCTAAAACTGCTTTTGAGTAAAATGAAGAGTGAGTTTGGGTTTCCCATGAAAAGTCATCTCTGTGGTTGCAACTATATTGTACTAGAAGTTTGTAGCTATCAAGATAAACTATCTGAGTCTGATTTCTTTTATTAGATCTCAGCATACAATATCTCAAGGGAATACATATATTAGTCACGATCGCTTAATAATTGGTCTTTTTGCTCAGGCAACCTCCAGATTTGAAGGAGATTTTAAAAATGGGAATAATAAACTCCCCAAAATTTATTATGATTGAATTTAATTAAAACCTTTGGGAGATGTATCAAAATATGATAAAAATGCAATACCAAGCCAAAAATGCTGCTTATAATCTTTTTTTGTTTCTGCTTGTAATCATTCACCTGTTTTTTTTTTCCAAAGATAATTAGGAGGCAGTGTAGTTTGACAAGATTTTTTTCTTGTTTTTGCAATAAAACAGTAGCATTAAATACAAAACAGGTACTCACTGGAAGAGGTTTACAGTTATAATTTTGAAAATTCTAAGACAAGCTTCTTACAGACATAGAAATAATAAAAGTAACCAATATCTTTCTCCTTTGAAATGATACTCCTGGGCATATGTATTTATAGATACTTTCTTTGAAATGAATCTCAAACCACAAAAGGCTTTGGAAAATGAAAACACAATATGTAATTTTCTAATTAATATGTTACCTTTATTTAGGCTTTTGCCAATCCCCTTTTCTAAAAGTATTTAGAGGGCATCTATAATAATTCTATTCTGTTCTCTAAGGAAACAGTTCAGTGCATCTTCTCTCTTAGACTATTATAGTTGATCTAAAAGGTTGAGAACACATCTAATGAAAACTGTTACCCTCTTAATCTTTGCAGTGTGTGGGCTTTTCAGAGAATAGGGGTGTTGAGAGAGAATTTTGCGGGACTGGAGATGTGGCTCAAGTGGTAGCGCGCTTGCCTGGCGTGCGTGCGGCCCGGGTTTGATCCTCAGCACCACATACAAACAAAGATGAAAGATGTTGTGTCCGCCAAAAACTAAAAAAATAAATATTAAAATCTCTCTCTCTCTCTCTCTCTCTCTCTCTGTCTCTTTAAAAAAAAAAAGAGAGAGAATTTTGCCTTAGCAGGTAGTTTGTTAAATCTTAATCTTCCCAAACAGTTCACATTAAGGGCAAGTTCCTCAAGATAAAATTCTAAGAGACAATTATTTACCTGTTTGACCAATTCTCTCAATTACTGGTCAAACAAAATCATTTAAAAGTGTCACAAGTTGGATTTTTTTTTCTTCCTTAATAATATGAAACTTAACTGAGGTTTATTCAATTTTACTTCTACGTGCACCATCTTATTCCATTGAGAAGGTGTAAAAAATCTATTTGTAGCTATTGAGATCAGTTTTAGTCTACCTAACCTTCCCCAATCCCTCTAAGTAAAAAGCTTGAATAAAAAAACTCTGTAGAACGATTTGTGTTTAACCTCTGTAAGACCCTGATGCTCAAAACTATTTGATAATGATGATTTATTTAATGATGAGTATCTGGTTAAGAGTGACTTAAGCAATTCTTTACATTTTGTTAAATCTTATTACATTTGGACCATTTATTTGTTCAGAAACAGCAGCTCACCTATGATGTAGTGCCAAAAAGAAAATAAGCTGATATTAAAGTCTAATATTGGCTGTGATTACTCATTCATTTAGTTATGCATCTAAATTCTTTTTTAAAAATACCTTTATTTTATTTTTATGTGGTGCTGAAATTGAACTCAGTGTCTCACGTGAAGTAGGCGAGTGCTCTACCACTGAGCCACAACCCCAGCCCCATCTGAATTCTTTTGATGTAGAATATATCATTTTAGAAAAATTGAGAGACATATGCAGTTTTTAAAAGTTTAACAACACATTAGGAAAGATTAAATATTAGGAACTTATATACAATATGTTAATGAAAATAACTAGTATATACAATTACATTTCGTATATGTATCTTTATATACATATTGTGTATAAAATATATCACATAACAAAATATAATTATTAAGGAATAGTACATAGATAAAACTATAAAGACAAAAATAATGCATGCTTTTATATACCTAAACACAAACACACATGATAAACAACACTGAAAACATTCTCAGAATACAAGGATGGTTTATAGTTAGAACACTGCTGAGTACAATATACAGATTAAAAATATTTAAGAGGAAAAAAAAAAGTGTGTGATCCACCTCAGAGCATAAAAAGGCACTTAATAAAATTCAAAAGTTTATTCATGCTAATACTATTGTCAACATAATATATGTCAGTAAAAAATCCAAAGGGACCATTATGCTTGATATAAATACAGGAGACATCATATCTTTGTTAAAAAACCTTTGTAAGGATGCATTATTACGGTATATGTTCAATGTTGCCTTGATAATCGATACAGATTTAGAAAATAATAAAAGGCTATACAATTATAAATACTGAAATGAAATAATTATTGTTTGCATATTATTTATAGTGTACCTAATATTTTAAAAAAATTTATATAAGCTTTGTTTTACACAAATTTTAAATACAAAAATATATTTGAAAATAAGAGTTTAAAAAAAAAGAAAAATTAAAATGGGTACAAAGTATTATCTATAAAGTAAGATAAAAACAGCCATATTTGAAATTATGGGGGAAGATGATTTATTAAAAAGTTGGTAGAGAGACTGCAATATCTGTTAGACGTCCACAAATTCTATCTTGATTTAGAAATCCTGCATTTTGGAATTTGTCTTGCAGATGTACCTACACATAAGAGATATTATTTACTTATAAAGATATTTATTGCATCATTTTTCTTAGACAATTTCAGGTACCCTGGTGTGGACTTTCTTATAACATAATAATAGCAGTTATAAAAAATGAATAACTCTCTGAAATGATATACTAAAAGTGAAATATTAATTCTGTGTTATTGTCAAAAATTCATAAACTAACCAGGTGTAGTGATGCACTCCTGTAATCTCAGTGACATGGGAGGCTGAAGCAGGAAGATCACAAGTTCAAAGCCATCCTCACCAACTTAGCAAGGCCCCAAGCAACTTAGCGAGACCCTGTCTAAAATAAAAAAATAAGAAAGAGTTGGGTAGATAGTTCAGTAGTTAAGTGCCTTTGAGTTAAATTCCTGCTACCCAAAACAAAACAAGACAAAAGCATAAACTAAATCTAAGCTTGAAATGTCATCAGACAAATCCAAATCAAATGACATCACACAAAATACATGACCAGAAATGCTCAAAGTGTCAGTATTGTGAAGACCAAGGGAAGACTGAGAAAGCTCTACAGATTGGTGGATAATAAGAAGCTATGACAACAAAACAAGGTGTAAAGCACTGGATTTGGTCCTGGAATATAAAAAGACCATTAGAAAAATAGATGAAATTAAAATAAAATCTATAGTTAGTAGAATTGTAAAGTGTTAATTTCTTAGTTATCTAAATTATGCAATGGTTATACAATCTGTTCACGTTTGAGGCAGCTGGATGAGAGGTGTCTGGAAAATCACTGTGCTGTAATTCCATCTTTTTCATATACATGTTTATATATGCATACAATACCTATATAATACAACTTGAAGATTGGTTGAGAACTCAGGACCTGGAGTCAGCCTTGCTACTTCTTAGCTATTATTAGCTTGCCTTTCCATCTCTAGGATTCCTCAGCATTTTGAGGAGGATAGCATTTTCAATGTTGTTGTGAGGATTAAATTAAATGACAAATATAAGACACTTGGCAGTGTTCCTGGCACAAGTAAACATTTGAAATTGAAGCAGATATATTGACATTAGAAATTAAACTAATAGCAGGCTGAGTAGGAGTAGTCACATGAGAAGCAGGAGTGGTAGTAATAGTTTTAAGTTTAGCGCTTATTCAACACCATGGAAGAATCAGAAAATATATCATTTCTGCCCACAAAAAATTTATAGGCTTTTTGCAGAGAAAAAGATAAAAACATAAAGTAATTGTGACAGTAGGATCACCCCACTGTATTGTATGTGGGTTGCATACTAGGCAAAGGGAATGATCTTATGTGACAGTTGTGAATACAAGAAAGCTTCTAATAGTACATAATAGTGCAGTCAGTGAAAACTACTACAATGAAAGCTACAGAACACTCAAGAAAGAAATTGAAGTAGACTTTAGAAGATGGAAAGATCTCCCATGTTCTTTCTACCAATGGAAAAGAATTAATTATTATAGTCAAAATGGCCATACTACTAAAAATACTGTACAGGTTTAGTGCAATTCCTATTAAAATTTCAATAATGTTCTCATAGAAACATAAAAAGTAGTCATGACATTTTTTTGGAAAAATAAGAGACCCAGAATAGCTAAAGCAATCCTTAAGGAAAAATGTGAAGCAGGAGGTATCACAATACTAGACATTAAATTACACTACAGAGTTATAGTAACAAAAACAGCATGGTATTTGCACCAATACAGACATGAAGACCAACGGAACAGAATAGAAGATGCAGAGACATACCAACAAAAATACAGTTATCTCATACTAGACAAAGTGTCATTAACAAACATTGGAGAAAAAGTAGCCTATTTAACAGGTGATGCTGTGAAAACTGAAAATCCATATGTAGGACAATGAAATTTAACCCTTATTTCTCAACCCACACAAAACTCAACTCATAGTGGATAAAGAAACTAGACATTAGACCAGAGACACTGTACCTACTAGAAGGAAAATTAGGCCCAACTCTTCATCATGTTGACTTAGGAACCAACTTCCTCAACACAACTTCTAAAGTAGAAGAAGTAAAATTAAGAATCAATAAATGGGATGGCATCAAACTAAAAACCTTTTTTAGAGCAAAAGAAACAATTAAGAAAAGCAAAGATAGGGCTGGGATAGGTCAGTAGTAGAGTGCTTGCCTAGCACATGTGAAGCACTGGGTTTGATCCTCAGTACCACATAAAAATAAGTAAATAAAATAAAAGTGTTATGTTCATCTACAACTAAAAACTAAAAGAAAAAAGAAAAAAGAAAGAAGAAAGAGCCCACAGAATGGGAGAAAATCTTTGCCACCTGCACCTCAGAGAGAGCTTTAATTAATTAATTAAAGCATTAATCTACAGAATATATAAAGAACTCAAGAAACTTAACACCAAAACCCCAAATAACCCAATCAATAAATGGGCAAAAGAACTGAACAGACATATCGCAGAACAAGAAATATGAATTATCAACAAATACATAAAATGTTCAACATCTCTAGCAATTAGAGAAATGCAAATTAAAATTACACTGGCAATTATCAAGAATACAGGCACCAATAAATGTTGCCAAGGATGTGGGGGGGGGGAAGTGTCCTCATACATACATTGCTGGTGGAAGTGAACCTTGGTGCAACCACTGGGGAAAGCAGTATGGAGATTCCTCAGAAAACATAGAATGGAACCACCATTTGACCAACTTTTCCCACTCCTTGGTATGTACCCACAAAGACTAAAAATTAGCATACTACAGCCACATCAATGTTTATAGCAGCTCATTTCAAAATAGCTAAGCTATGGAACCAACCTAGGTGCCCTTCAACAGATGAATGGATAAAGAAAATGTATAGGGGGGATCCAACATGGCGGCGAGAGGGGAGGCAGCGCTTTCAGTACCTCCTCAACAATGGGGTCAGAGAGACGCATGGATACGCTTAGATTCGACCTGCTGAGAAACTCCTAGCAAAATTCCACTAAAGAGAGATCGGCCGGGAATCGGTAGGATTTTTGGAGGTGACAGTCTGCGCTAGACGAGTGAATCTCCGCCACACAGCGCAGAGGTCCAGACCCGCCAGCCGCTGCCCGCGCGACTCGGCGACTGTCGGCTGCCTGCACACGGCCCCCGCGTCAGGGCGGATAGCCTCCGAGGCGCAGCGCAGCAGGAGCGGTGCAGGGACTCTAGGAAGAGGTCTCTCGCCAAGCCTTCATGAAATAGCAAACCGGGAGCTGAAACCAACCAGAGACAGACCAGTCCCACCCCTCCCTTCAGACACTCTGGCAAGGAGCCTGGGGCCCGCCATAGCAGAGTGGTGACATCACCAGAGTTCCTCCGACAGAATTCCTTCCCAGCGGAATCCACATTAGCAGGTGTGTGACTCCCACCCCCTCCAGATACAAGCAGCCAGGAAACCACCGGGGGCGTGTCTGTAGGGAGGCAGAGGGGATTCCAGATCCCCACCTCCCCTTAACACCAGCGGCGACACCCAAGATCTTAGCCGCCAGTTTCTGGGGGCGAGCCTACCAAAGGGGTCCGGAAAAATTAAACTGTTGGTTCCCAGATCACCCCACCACAGCACTGGGGCTTAGATGAATGACAGAGAGGGTGTTCATCGTTCGGGATATAGGACACGCGGTGGGGCTTCAAGTGTAATCAGATCCTTGGGGAACCGCCTCTGGTGAACAGGACCTGGCTGGCTGGCTGGGAGGAGGAACAGGGGGAGGGGCCGGATAAGTGAAAGGGCTCTGGACTAACAGGACTGAGAAACTCCCAGGAGCCACCGTACAGGGATTTCTGTCAGCACATAGAGGGCAGAAGCTCGGCTCAGAGGGCACAGCTCCGCCTATTGGAAGAGAAGAAAATGGGATTCAGCCATTGAACAGGGGATGCCAGCATGGCAGAGATCTGATATCATCGGAGAGCGGCCGAGGAGAAAACTTCATCGGTGCCAGCGGCGACGGAAACAGTTGGTCCCCTGGTAGGGAGGGTGAGTCACAGATACCCAAGTCTCTCTCGCTTTGTCGTCGAGCCAGAGGGGAGGAGCGGGACTGCCGCCCGCGCCCGCAAGGTAGGCAGACCTGCGACCAACCTGCAGATCAGGACCAGCAGTCTGCAGGCGTGGTAGGAGGGGCAGGGCAGAGCCACCGCCCGCGCCGGCAAGGTAAGCAGACCTGCGACAGACCGGCGCGGATCAGGCCCAGCAGCCTGCCAGCGTGGTACACACTTCACCCCAACTGGAGTAGGGGCAGAGCAGAGCCTACACCCGCGCCCAGATCAGGCCCAGCGGCCCGCCTGTGTGGTGGTCAAGTGACCCCAATTGGAGTGGGGGCGGAGCGGAACTGACACCCGTGCCCGCAAGGTGGGCAGACCTGCGACCAACCTGCAGATCAGGCCTAGCGGTCCCCGGGCCTGGTAGGAGGGGCAGGGCAGAGCCTTCGCCCCCACCTGCAAGGTAGGCAAACCTGCAACAGAACGGCGGATCAGGCCTAGGGGTCCGCGGGCGTGGTAGACACCTCACACCAATTGGAGGAGGGGCAGAGCAGAGCCCCCGCCCGCACCTGCAAGGGAGACTTTTCAACTACACAAGAGCAATATAAATATATAGGGGGGGAAAAATTTCAAAAACACAACAGTTTCACCAAGAAGAAAGAAACGCAAGCAGTATGAAAAGACAAGGAAAGAAAGGACTACAAGCAATGCAGTTCAGCTCAACTTTAGAAGAGGTAACAGCTGCAGCAGATGGAATGTCAGATAAAGAATTCAGGATATATATGCTTCAGATGATCTGGAGTATCAAGGAAGAAATTAGACAGCAAAATCAGACAATGAAAGATCACTTCGACAAGGAATTACACAAACAAATCCAGGAAGCAAAGGATCAACTATACAGGGAGATAGAGGTTATAAAAAACAAACAAACAGAAATCCTAGAAATGCAGGAAGCAATAAACCAACTTAAAAACTCAATTGAGAGTACTACCAGCAGAGTAGAACACTTAGAAGATAGAACATCAGACAATGAAGACAAAGTATTTCAACTTGAAAAGAACATAGACAGCTCAGCAAGACTGTTAAGAAACCATGAGCAGAACATCCAAGAAATATGGGATAACATTAAGAGACCAAACTTAAGAGTCATTGGGATACAGGAAGGTATAGAACTCCATACCAAAGGAATGAGCAATTTATTCAATGAAATAATACGAGAAAACTTCCCAGACTTGAAGAATGAGACAGAATCCCAAATTCTAGAAGCCTACAGGACGCCAAATGTGCAAAATTATAAGAGATCCACACCTAGACACATTATAATGAAGATGCCCAACATACAGAATAAGGAGAGAATTTTAAAAGCTACAAGAGAAAGAAAGCAGATTACATTTAGGGGCAAGCCAATAAGGATAACAGCTGATCTTTCAACACAGACTCTGAAAGCTAGAAGATCCTGGAATAACATATTTCAAACACTGAAAGAAAATGGGTTCCAACCAAGAACTGTGTATCCAGCGAAATTAAGCTTAAACAGACCAATATCAATTGAGGAAATAGAAGAAACCATCAAAAGACTACCAACTAAGAAAAGCCCAGGACCGGATGGGTATACAGCAGAGTTTTACAAAACCTTTAAAGAAGAACTAATACCAATACTTTTCAAGCTACTTCGGGAAATAGAAAAAGAGGGAGAACTTCCAAATTCATTCTACGAGGCCAACATCACCCTGATACCTAAACCAGACAAAGACACTTCAAAGAAAGAAAACTTCAGACCAATACTCTAATGAACCTAGATGCAAAAATCCTCAATAAAATTCTGGCGAATCGGATACAAAAACATATCAAAAAAATTGTGCACCATGATCAAGTAGGATTCATCCCTGGGATGCAAGTGTGGTTCAATATACGGAAATCAATAAATGTTATTCACCACATCAATAGACTTAAAAATAAGAACCATATGATCATCTCGATAGATGCGGAAAAAGCATTCGACAAAGTACAGCATCCCTTTATGTTCAAAACTCTAGAAAAACTAGGGATAACAGGAACATACCTCAATATTGTAAAAGCAATCTATGCTAAGCCTCAGGCTAGCATCATTCTGAATGGAGAAAAATTAAAGGCATTCCCTCTAAAATCTGAACAAGACAGGGATGCCCTCTCTCACCACTTCTGTTCAACATAGTTCTCGAAACACTGGCCAGAGCAATTAGACAGACGAAAGAAATTAAAGGCATAAAAATAGGAAAAGAAGAACTTAAATTATCACTATTTGCAGATGATATGATTCTATATCTAGCAGACCCAAAAGGCTCTACAAAGAAACTATTAGAGCTAATAAATGAATTCAGCAAAGTGGCAGGATATAAAATCAACACGCATAAATCAAAGGCATTCCTGTATATCAGCGACAAATCCTCTGAAATGGAAATGAGGACAACCACTCCATTCACAATATCTTCAAAAAAAATAAAATACTTGGGAATCAACCTAACAAAAGAGGTGAAAGACTTATACAATGAAAACTACAGAACCCTAAAGAGAGAAATAGAAGAAGATCTTAGAAGATGGAAAAATATACCCTGTTCATGGATACGCAGAACTAACATCATCAAAATGGTGATATTACCAAAAGTTCTCTATAGGTTTAATGTGATGCCAATCAAAATCCCAACGGCATTTCTTGTAGAAATAGAGAAAGCAATCATGAAATTCATATGGAAAAATAAAAGACCTAGAATAGCAAAAACAATGCTAAGCAGGAAGTGTGAATCAGGCGGTATAGCGATACCAGACTTCAAACTATACTACAGAGCAATAGTAATAAAAACAGCATGGTACTGGTACCAAAACAGGCGGGTGGACCAATGGTACAGAATAGAGGACACAGAAACCAATCCACAAAACTACAACTATCTTATATTTAATAAAGGGGCTAAAAGCATGCAATGGAGGAAGGATAGCATCTTCAACAAATGGTGCTGGGAAAACTGGAAATCCATATGCAACAAAATGAAACTGAATCCCTTTCTCTCGCCATGCACAAAAGTTAATTCTAAATGGATCAAGGAGCTTGATATCAAATCAGAGACACGCCGTCTGATAGAAGAAAAAGTTGGCTACGATCTACATACTGTGGGGTCGGGCTCCAAATTCCTCAATAGGACACCCATAGCACAAAAGTTAATAACTAGAATCAACAAATGGGACTTACTTAAACTAAAAAGTTTTTTCTCAGCAAAAGAAACAATAAGAGAGGTAAATAGGGAACCTACATCCTGGGAACAAATCTTTACTCCTCACACTTCAGATAGAGCCCTAATATCCAGAGTATACAAAGAACTCAAAAAATTAGATAATAAGATAACAAACAACCCAATCAACAAATGGGCCAAGGACCTGAACAGACACTTCTCAGAGGAGGACATACTATCAATCACCAATACATGAAAAAATGCTCACCATCTCTAGCAGTCAGAGAAATGCAAATCAAAACCACCCTAAGATACCATCTCACTCCAGTAAGATTGGCAGCCATTATGAAGTCAAACAACAACAAGTGCTGGCGAGGATGTGGGGAAAAGGGCACACTTGTACATTGCTGGTGGGACTGCAAATTGGTGCAGCCAATTTGGAAAGCAGTATGGAGATTTCTTGGAAAGCTGGGAATGGAGCCACCATTTGACCCAGCTATTCCCCTTCTTGGTCTATTCCCTAAAGACCTAAAAAGAGCATGCTACAGGGACACTGCTACATCGATGTTCATAGCAGCTCAATTCACAATAGCAAGACTGTGGAACCAACCCAGATGCCCTTCAATAGACGAATGGATTAAAAAAATGTGGCATTTATACACAATGGAGTATTACTCTTCATTAAAAAATGACAAAATCATAGAATTTGCAGGGAAATGGATGGCACTAGAGCAGATTATGCTAAGTGAAGCTAGCCAATCCCTAAAAAACAAATGCCAAATGTCTTCTTTGATATAAGGAGAGTAACTAAGAACAGAGTAGGGACGAAGAGCATGAGAAGAAGATTAACATTAAACAGAGATGAGAGGTGGGAGGGAAAGGGAGAGAGAAGGGAAATTGCATGGAAATGGAAGGAGACCCTCAGGGTTATACAAAAGAACATACAAGAGGAAATGAGGGGAAAGGGAAAAATAATACAAGGGGGAGAAATGAAGGTCAGTAGAGGGGGTAGAGAGAGAAGAGGGGTGGGGAGGGGAGGGGAGGGGGGATAGTAGAGGATAGGAAAGGTAGCAGAACATGACAGTCACTAGTATGGCAATATGTAAATCAATGGATGTGTAATTGATGTGATTCTGCAATCTGTATATGGGCTAAAAATGGGAGTTCATAACCCACTTGAAGCAAAGTGTGAAAGATGATATATCAAGAACTATGTAATGTTTTGAACAACCAACAATAAAAAAAAAGAAGAAAATGTATAGGGATATTACTCAGCCATAAAGAAGAATAAAATAATTGCATTTGCCAGTAAGTGGAAGAAACTGAAGACTATCATGTTAGGTGAAATAAGCCAGTCCCCAAAACCCAAAGACCAGGGCAGGGCCTCAATAGTAGAACACTTGCTTCACACTGTGAGGCACTGGGCTTAATCCTCAGCATGACGTGAAAATAAATAAAGTTACTGTGTCCATCAACAACTAAAATATTTAAAAAATAAAATAAAAACAAAGTCCAAATGTTTTCTTTGATATGTGGATGCTAACACACAATAAGGGGTGAGGGAAGGGAAGTATAGAAGTTCATTGTATTAGACAAAGGGGAATGAAGGAAAGGGAGGAGGATGGGGAATAAGGAAGACAGTAGAATGAATTGGACATTTCTATCCTGTGTGCATATATGATTACACCACCAGTGTAATTCCACATCATATACAAGAATGCAAGAATGGAATTCTAATTAGAATAAGTTATACTCCATATATGTATAATATGTCAAAATATACTCTATGGTCATATATATATATATATATATATATATATATATATATATATATATATATAAGACCCAAAATAAAGACATATCACACATCAGTAATCATCAAGGAAATGCAGATCAAAACCATAATGAGATATCACCTTACTTCAATATGAATGTGTGTTATAAAAAAGACAATCATAAGTGCTGACAAGGACGTGGAGAATAGGGAATGCTAGCACAATATTGGTGGGAATGTAAATTAGTATAGTCATTGTGGAAAACAGTATGGAGGGCCCTCACACAATTAAAAATAGAACTCCCACACAATCCAGAAATCTCACTTCTAGGAATATTTCTAAAGGAATTAAAACCAGTATGTCAAAGAGACATCTTTAATCCTGTGCTGACTGCAACACTATTTGCAATAATCAAGAAACAGAAACAACTGAAATATTCATCACCTGGTAATAGAATAAAGAAAATGTGGTATGCATACACAATGGAATACTATCCAGCCATAATAAAATAATGAAAGTTTGCCATTTTGGGACAACATTGATAAAACTGGACATCATGATGTTAAATGAAATAAGCCAGGCACAGAAAGACAAGTACCACATGATTTTACTCATGTACAGTCTAAAAAGGTTGAACTCATGGAAGCTGAGGCCAGTAATTATAGTGGAGAAGGAGTAAAGCAGAAAGGTTAATAAGGCAGGAGGATTGCAAGTTTAAGGTCAGTCTCAGCAAGTTACTGAGAACCTGTCTCTAAACAAACAAAGTCATGAGGAAAAAAAAAATCACCTGTCACTAGTTAGAAGAGATATGGTTTAAGAAGACTGACAATATCAATTGTTGGCCATGATCTGTAGCATTTGGCATACTTACCCACTGCTCGTATGAATGCAAAATGATAACAACTACTTTGAAAGACAGTATGACAATTTCTTATAAAATAAACATATATTAATCCCATGACCCAGCAATTTCATTATGTAGAATGTAAATGAAAGCATATGCCACACAAAGACTTGTCTATGGTTGTTTATAACAACATTATTCATAATAACCCCAAAACTGAAAATAAACCAAATACCATCAACTGGGGAATGAATAACTTGGGGCATATTTACATATGGAATAATATTCAGAAACTAAAAAGGAAGAAAATATTGATAGGTACAAACATGGGTGAAATATCATGCTAAGAGGTAAAACATACAAGACTATATTCTGTAGGATTCTATATACTGAACTTTTAGTACACGCAAAATGAGTGATAAAGCACAGGTCAAAGTTGCAAGTGGCTTGGACATCCAGAGAAGCTATTAAGTGCAAAGGCAAGTGAAAGAACACAAACCACAGGACCTGTAGTGTATTTCAGTTTTGACATTAGTGCCTACAATTATCAAAATGTCTCAAATTGTGTTCTTCTATTAGTGAGTTTTATCCCATATAAATACATTAAAAAAAAACATTGAAGACTACCATTTCAAATATCATTGGAAAACATTCCTGTATTGCTGAACCTATATAACTTCATAATTTTTAGTTTGTATATTTAAATGTCTCAGACTTGGTGTTCTTGGAATAAAATGTAAACTGACAAAATTCTGTGTTAAGTAGTGTGCCTCTCCCTTTAGGCTTTTAAAAGCTTGAGAGATGCTGCCCACTTCTGTTCCTTCCCCATGGTTTTTAGGCAAAGGTTGATTCTCCAACTAGTGATGGACTCGAGAGCTTTTGCTAGAAATAAAAGAACTTATCAAGAAACAATAATTCTTTCTTGCTGTTATTCCCTTTTCACGTGTTTCTTTTTCTTTAATTTTCTTTGTTAGATATCTTACAAATTCTGTGGGATTTTTGTGTTTGAATAAAAATTTGCAGATAGAAAAAAGATTTTCTAGTGCACATTATTCTCCCATCTTTGCAATGACAACCAATTCATCAGCTTAGGACATCTGCCATGTACAAGGAAGTGTGCAAGGTATCACTAAAAAATGTAGCAATATGAGACAAATAGGTAAAATGAGGAATTTAGAAACTACTTGAAACTAGTTACAATCAAAGGTAGTTTTTGAAATGGTTTTTTAGCAAGAATTCATTTTTTAAAAGAAATATTCACTGCTTGCTTTTAAAAACTGCCGATCTCTCTCCACTTGCTTTGTGCTTAGTTCAACTTGTCATAAGTTTTACCCCTCAGGCAAATGTTAGAGTGCTTCTGTGTGTATATCATTACCTCCTAACCTAGTTTTTCTTCATTCTCTTATTCTCTTGCCCTGGGATACACATTAGTAAGACAGAATGTGAGGGGAATGGGAGATGATATTGTTGGGCACAAAATAATCACTCCTTACATATTTATTGTGGAGAAGGGGGGAGTGCTCATTTTGTACATGGGCAGGTTTGCATGCGGGGTTACAGGCACAGTGCTTTCTAGGCAGACCCCATCTCTGGTAGTGTTTCTTCAGGGAAACACCATGTTATCAGAAGTAGCTTTAAGGTTAGCGATTCCTCTTCAATTATTTTGCTCAGAGCAGCCTTACAAACTTGGATCTGCCCCCATTGACTTAGGTGGCTTCCATTCTGAAAATTTGTTTTATTTGGCTACAGCAATATTGACCAGCACAAAATTGATTGCCAGTATTTAGAAGTTTAGAGATATTTTACAATCTGGGCTTCTAGCTATTTTTGCACAATCTTTTGTCTGTCTGGGTAGCAGCTGCCCTTTTCAGACCGGGAAGAAGATCTCCATTTGCCACATCAAAACATTCCCTGATGTCTTTCTAACCCTGTGATCTGTTACCTTTTGCTGTGTATCATCGTTCCTGTGTTTCTCTGGTAGAATTAAGAGGAAAATAAAATATCTCTTACACCATGATGAATAAAAACCCTGGTGCAATAGCCTGTCACCCTGTCTGAGTGCCTATGGAAACCCTTGTTCTGTGTCCACAGTACTTTCTGTGCAGTCGACCCAAATGTCTGCCCCAGGGAAGGAAGCATGCATACTTCTCCCTCTGCTTGTTTTTTTCCTAGCCAGTATCCAGAAGGAAGAAACTTCCTACACAAATCCCTTGTATTATTTTGTCATTAATGGCATTTAATTCTACTAAGATAATAAGCAATCATAATCATCATCATCATATTATTATTTTCCATTATACTGACAGAAATTCAAACATAAGCATTTGGTGAAGACAAACAACAAAACAATACAATTTAAAAAATGAAACAGAGATACTCTCAAGAAAATAATTTAAGAATGTAGGTGACTCTGCCTGCCATTCTAATCAATAGTACATGCCCTGAAGTGGGAAATGAATCTACTATTCCTTACGCGGCCTCGGCTCCCCAGTTCTTACTGTGTTATCATTGTGATCCTCTGAATGATAGTCTTGTCTTTATAAGAATATTTTTCATAATAACAGGATCCATTGCAAAGACAAGACTTAGACTCACATATTGTAAGGCTGAACTAAATGTTCTTTCCAACTTTGATAAGACTGTAGAAGTCATAAACTGGGTTGTTCCTAGTAACTACCATTCTGTATTTGCCTTACCATAGCCCAACTGCAGCTCCCTTATAAAAAAAAATAAGGAAAGAAAGAAAGAAAGAAAGAAAGAAAGAAAGAAAGAAAGAAAGAAAGTCAGCCTTGTGCTCACTGTTTTGAGTTTAGTTTAGCTGGTTCTTTCTTTTTAATGAGATTCAAACACTAGGCTAAGATGGCTGTCAATTATGTTGTCCTGCACCTCTTCTATAAAAGTCTGGATCAGTGGCATAAAATGCTAGGAGACTCCTTGTCTTCCTCTCATGGAGGCTTTCCCAGTCAAATTTTGTTTTCACTCTTACTTCTTTCTGAGGTCTTCCCCTCCCGCTCTCTTGTCATGTGGCAGCTCCATTACTCATCTCTCTTTCCTCCTCGTTCAATTGACTTGAAAGGCTCTTGAAACAAAGAGGAAATGAAAAGTCTCCTGGCTTTAAATTTTTTATTTAAGAACTCAGAAATATGAAAATTTAAGGACAAATGTCAAAATTTTACAAGTCTATATTTTTCGTCAGTGCACCTTAATATCCTGTTACTGTGCTTTGAATGTGTAAATAAAACATTTGCTTTGGATAATGGCATTTAGAATCAAAGATTATAAATTACCTTCTGGTCATAAATATCAAGTCCATAATCAGTAATAAAGCTGTATTCCTTAATTACTCCGCTTTTACCATCTGCCGAGGAATACATTAAAGAATGTAGTAAACAAAAGGAGTGAGCTGTAAACCCTGACTGAAATTCTTGTGAAACACCCGTAGGAGTTTTCTCTTGAGATAAATGACATATTACTGCAGTGTGAGATTCGAAGTAAGGGGAAGGAAAGGTAACTGTCAAGAAAGATTGAAAAGCAGATGTGTGATGATTGTAAGGCAAACAACTGCTTTTAAGCTGTCTTAAATTTTAACTCTTGGTTAGACTCTTGCATAACATTGATATCCTACCTCTCCGTACATAACTGCATATATGTAAAAATCCATTTGCATGATAATTTGTTAGACTTTGAAATGGAAGTGCTATTACTCAAGTGAGACAAGATAGAAAACTCTGGGCAAAAATTTTAAGGCAGTAACTGTTGGGCTTGAAATTTTGAAGTATGTATTTGAGCCTGAAAATTGTTTTCTATGCTTGGGCAGTATACAGCTTTTCATCAATTTGAAGCACATGGAATGTTTGAGCTGGAAGGAGTTTGGAAATCATCTAGTCCAGAGATTCATTTTATAGATGAGTGAGTTAAAATAAAAATTATGAAAAGTGTAAAGATGAATCTCTAGAGCATTTGTTTGATGATTCAATTGTTTCACATCCCTATAGCTATTAGATGGTAAGACCAAGCACACCCCTGCCCAAAGAAGCCTACTGATAAAAAAGTGAGGCTTTGAATTAAGAGAAAAATGTCATTAAGGCTGCATTCATTTAAATGAAAATCATGTTATCTGTGGTTGAGGTGTGCTGATGACTTAAGAAACTTGCCAAATACTATGGATGAGGAGGTTGGTACCCACTTCCCAGAAGGAACACTTCTCTTCTCAGGTTGAATCACTAATCATAATGCTTTCTGAAGGGCAATATTAATTGTATTGGATGGTGTGGTTATTACATTAAGCATCTGACTTTTATTAAGTGAGATTTATTTGAGGATTTTTAAGATATTTTGAGGTATGGATGATGGATCATTTTATTTGAATATTAAGGATTTTTACTTTTAGAAATATCAAGTTTTTAATATGGGTATGAAATGAAATATTTTTAATATATATTATTTTTGGATTTAGTGGTTTTATGAAAATGATCACTAAAATTTCAGTGAATTTTAATTAATGGGACTTTTAAGAATTTGCTTTAGTATAACATTTCAACATTGCTTCTTATTTGTTGTAACTGTGTGGGTCAATTATAGGATGTGAAGTATTACTTAATAACTGGGAAGTTGAAAATCATGAATGAGCTACTTCATTAACAAACCTTAATGTGTGCAAACTTTGAATGAATGGAGGGTGCACCCTGATAATATGAAGATGAAATGTGAATTTTAGTATGTTATATATCTGTTATGAATACAAGGAATAATAACTTTGTAGTCTGAGACACTACTCTAAGACATAAGAACATCCTGAATGAACCCCAAAGACAATGTTAAACAAATCAATCAAATTGCCCACAACCAGCTCTGCTCAAATATGAACAACAACAACAACAAAAATGAAGGGAAAAAAAATTAAGCATTTTGAGTTTTTAAGAATCTAAGAATTAATTCAAAAAAGTGACCAAATGGCCACACAAGATTTTAATACTGGGTAGTGAAGTAAAAAAAAAAAAAAATGACTTTGGCAATACCTGAGTTCAAGCTGTTCAGCAGCATTTTAGCTTCCTAAGAATGGATTCACTCTTGGAATGTCTGAGTTTCAGTTTTAGGTACTTCTCTTAAGGACATTTGCAGCAATAGCCATAGAATGCCTATTGTGTAATAAGAATCAATGTATGAATTTTCTTCCTCTATAAGCCCTGGGTGTGAGGGGGACTACTTGGTAAATTTTTGCTTGAGAATTTGGGATCACACTTATGTAAATAAAAATTAAATAAAATTTGGCTGGGGTTGTGGCTCAGTGGTAGGGCACTTGCCTAGCATGTGTGAGGCACCAGGTTCAATTCTCAGCACCACATATAAATAAGAAAAATAATTAAATAAAGGC
This sequence comes from Marmota flaviventris, assembly GCF_047511675.1. NCBI lineage: Eukaryota > Metazoa > Chordata > Mammalia > Rodentia > Sciuridae > Marmota > Marmota flaviventris. Next base: position 58,599,218 of record NC_092503.1, read on the forward strand.
CCATATCCAACTTAAAAAAAAAATAAAAAAATTAAATGAAATTGGATATTTCACAAAAATGTGTTAAACAAAAAATGGAGTAAGGAGAGAAGAGGGAAAAATGCAGACTGTTGCAAAATCCCTTCAGTTAAAGCCCGGAAATGAGTTAGTTTATCAAGGTTAGAGACCAAAGGAAAAGCAATTGAGAATGCAGTGTTGAAGACAAGATTTTCCCTTCTTCATTTTTGCTAAGAGAAGAAGGAAAAATAAAATGTTTCAAAAGAGAGCAAGCAATGATTTAAAAATCCTCTAGCTGGTGTTATAAGCTCAAGTGATCATGCTTGGGAATTTATCCCAGCCAGATCAACTTTATGAGTCTCTAATAAGGATCTAACCCTGTCTAAGCTAGAGAGGAGTTTATGTTTCCGTGGCAAAGGAGATAGGAAACTCTTTGTGACTACATTATTTTATTAACTTATGACTGTTTTTGGAGGAACATAGAACAAATTGAAGGCTCATTCCCCAAGAGATGTAGTGCTTGTTGGTAATATTGATAATATTCCCTTTTGATTTTTGTAAATGCTTAGGTTACTTTGTTTCTGCTTGCATGTAGTGATAAAAGTGTCAAAATGTAAATACATGAACAAAATGAATGAAAAGGGAAATACAGTCTGGTGGTTTACACTTAAAGGTCCCAGAAAGCATAGCAGTAGTGAAGGATCTGGACTGGATTTAGACACAGCTGGTTTTCATTTCTGTGATATTGATCTAATTATTTAATAGTTTCTTGCCTCCACAGGGCATGCATGTAAACCACTTAGCACAAGTCTCAACATAAAGCCAGAGTTTGAATGTGCTCTTATCATTAGTTATTACTGACTAAATATAAGTAGAAAGGACTGGATGGTAAAAGGGAGAGAGAAAAAGAGTGGGGAGAGAGGAAAAGAGAGGCAGAAGCCTGAAGGACTGCAGGAAGGAGGGTGGAAGGATAGAAATTGTCCATTTATTAGAACAGAGTAATTTTGTGTTTTAATTTTGAATCCCTGAAGTCAAGTTACAGATTGCATCAATGGATGGCAGCTGCCCTGAGTTTTACTTTTCTTACATGCAATTCCAGTAAGGCACATCAAATGAATATTGAGAGATTTCAGATAAGCATTTCTGAAATTTACTGTGAATATAGAGGTTGGTCACTGTCACATCCTGTCCATCAGCTTCTTTTTAGAGGTTTTTAAATCAAATTCACTTGTAAAAGAATGCAAGTAATTTATAATGGCCAGCTGAAATGTCAACTAGAGACTGAAATTAAGATTTATTTCTGTACTAGTGCTCAAAACTTGAAATATGGTGTCCTTAGAAAGTGTCATGTGTGGTATTAATGCTCTTAATGGTATATTAGGAATGGGTGAAACAGAAGTGATGCAAAGTTGCCAATTTACCCATATTTAAAATATAATTTAAGAAATTTTTCTCTTTTAAACGTACTTTTACAAATTTTAGTATTTTTTTGCTTTGATACATCCATATTTTACGTGGAAATTGGAACACATATTCTTTATGTTGTTTAAAGACTAAAATCTAAGGAAAAATCCCCTTCCTGACACAAATCTAAGAAGCACAAAAATTCACATAACTGTAAAATACATCTGCTTTAAAGTTCATCATAAATAAAAGCAATACATAAACAAAAATCTGGGGGAAAGTATTTGCAACTTATATCACATAGAAACTGATAATTTTCTTAATGTATGATGAACTCTTACATATCACTGAGAAGAGTTCTAAGTATCTAACAGAAAATTGAACCCAACAATAAGACATTCAATAGAGAAAATGCAAAACAGCAGTAATGGTTGAAACTGCCATGTAATTTCCCATTTTTCAGATTAGCAAAGATCAACATTTTTGATAAACCATAGTATAGTGTTAGTGAGTTACAAGTGAAACAGACTTTTTCTTTTTTCTTTCTTTCTTTTTCTTTTGTGGAGGCAAAATTGCACATTTTTAGGAAACATGGGTGTCAAAAATTAACAAAAATTTTAAAAATGTGTCACCTTTGACCTGGAAGTTCTTTGTTTTTTCCAAACATGAATTTACTCACACAAGGAAGAAATGAACTATTTACAAAGATACTGACTGTAGAGTTATTTCTAATAGTGAATGACACACCAATAATGCCAATAAATAAAGTACTCATGAAATAATTACAGTACATAACAGAATATCATTTAGTTGTTAATAAGAATAAAGTGGCTCTATAGGTACAAATAAAAATGTTTTTATAATGTACCAATAAAAACAACAAAAAAGAAAAATGTTCAAGACATAATATATAAAAATGTTGACATTCAGAAAAAAATTGCTACCACTTTGTAAACATATGGCATATAAATTCTTGTGTTAAGAGGAGGTGGTCCACAAGGCTATTTTAGCTTCAGTGATTTTCTAGGAAGCCTTCCAGGACTGGGTGTTTAGTCATGTCCCATGTCTATGATTTATTGAGACAAAAGATACATGGCAAAATCAGCAAAGGGGAAAAGCACACTAGGACCAGGTCTGGAGGAAACTTGGTGAATCCTCTCTTTGTGCAGTCATTCAGGAGGTCCTACCTCCTCTAGCTACAAATTGTGGTAACCACACATGAAGAGTTATCTTCTTAGGAAACCTCACTAGAGACTCCATGTCCTAGCTTTCCACTAGGGACTGGTTATTTAAGTATAGCATATATCAAAATTCCAGTATCCCAGAAGGAATCCATTCAGCATGTATTGTACTACACAAATGATATGGTCATACTAAAGCCACTCTTATTAGTGAAGGCATGGCAGGAATATTCCCCAAATTCAAGTTTCTAAGCACCAGCCAATGCAAGTGTATCTTTCAAAGGATGCAGTTACAGGCCTGCTATTAATTTTTTTCTCTGAATAGTTTATATACAGAGTATATCTGTCACATTTAAAAATTAATCAGTGACATTTTTTTTTTCTGGAAAAACGACGGAGTGTCTGGAGGACAGAAGATTTGATTGAAAGTGTTCTCTTCAACATTTACCCTTTCTTGTTCTTTTTCTTTTGTTACTAAGGCATGTGTTATTTATTTGGGGAAAGAAAGATTAAAATATATTGCTTAATCAATTATATTTCATTAAAGTGAATGTTTTTCCCTTACATATATCTTATTGTATTTTTCCTTTCACACATTTGGATATCTTAGTACTAACATTTTGATTTTCTCTTTGATATTTAGGCTTCAGAAGGAGCAAGGATCACAGGGCAGTTAGTTGGCCCAATATATCAAGCAAGATGGTAATGTAGAGTAGGTCACTGCTTCCAAACCTATCTCATGTCATGGGCACCTACAAAATGATACTATGTTTATAGATATATCCCTGTATCTATAAACATTGTATCATTTTGTAGGTATATATATCTCAAATTGTGGATAAGACAACCAGACTGTGGACCAGCCATGTCAGTGTAGCCTTGGGAGAACAGCCAAACCATCCTTAGAATGAATAGACTATGCTTATACCTGCCCTTTGACGTGGTCTTGGGCCTTCACACCTGGATGGGAGCTTATCCAACTGGTTATTCTGGTTCTCAGGCCTTTGGACTTAGACTGCAGCTACTTCACTGGATTTTTAGGTTTTCCACTTTGTAGATGGCAGACCCTAGAAACTTCTCAGCCTCTGTGAGTGCAGGAGCTAATTCCCCATAGTAAATCTTTTCTATATATTTCTAAATTTCCTGTTTGCTGAATTTCTCTGGAGAACTCTGGCTAAATACATTTCCTCTTCTCCAACATTTCCTGTTCTTTTCTACTAGATATTTTTGCTTAGGCTCTTATTTCCATGCACATTCTTCCCTTTCAAAACCATTGGATGCATTTATTTTATTAGGAAACCTCACTAGAGACCTTTTCAAGGTCCAGTTAAATTTCTTCCCCTCCATAATTTTTCTTTGATCCATCCATTTAAGATTAATTTCTTCCATTTTCAAGTACTTTTGCCTTTACCTCTTATTACAGCACATATCTGCCCAAGCCTTCTCAAATCACTCTCCCACCCTGATTTCCAGTGGTTGTTACCTCTATGGATGTTATAATAGCCAGGGAGGTTCTTAAATCTCATGTCAGATGTTAGGGTGCAACCTCCCTGAGAATTGTGTTTCAAGTGGTCATTTGAGGCAGGCCTCACACTTCTTTTGTTTTGGTATCAGGGATTGAACTCAGGAGCACTCAACCACTGAGCCATATTCCCAGCCTTATTTTTGTATTTTGTTTAGAGACAAGGTCTCACTGAGTTGAGTTGCTTAGCACCTCACTTTTGCTGAGGCTGGCTTTGAACTTGTGATCCTCCTGCCTCGGCCTCCCAGGCCACAGGGATTACAGGTGTGCGCCACCATACTCAGCTGGCCTCACACTTCTTTCCAGGGATTCTGACATGAACCCAAGACTGAGCACCTCTGGTAGAGATTCTAATTTTCAAGCAAACTGCCTATTATTTTAATCACTTGTTTAAATGCTTTAATCATTGAATTCAGTTGCATGAGATTATTTAGGACCAACCTTTTATACTTCAGGAAGGTTGGCCAAATTCACTATATAGGGTAAATTATATTAAATACTGTTTTCTAATAAGAAAGGTTCTTATTTAGATCTTTGTTTTGCAAGTAGGAATGAATCTATGCCAACTAATTTCTGTGTCAGTTTATGGTTGAGTTTTGTTTATGGTAGGAAGAACATAACTATAACTTACAATAACTTCATTTGTCATAGGGTTGTTCCTAACTTCTAATTTATCAGTAGTATGAAGGTAATTTTTTTTTTTTTTGAGAAGGGATTTTGGTATTTTCTTCCAGGCTGATCTCAAACTCCTGAGCTCAAGTGTTTCTCCCACCTCAGCTTTGCTTCCTAAATAGTTGAAACTACAGGTATACATCATTGTGCTCAGTGTGGAAAACCTACATTTGTATTTAGATGGCAAACATTAACTTACGTAGATTTATGCTGAATGATGAGGGTAATGAGAGAGTTTTCAACTTGTAATCTGAAAATTTTTATAGATGCACAACACAAAAGAATTGAGGTGGGCTTGCATTGTATCAGCTTAATGTCCAGAATTCCTATTTCTATACTGTTTCTGGTTCACTTTGATCACAAAAACTATTTTTTACATGATATTTATAATGTACACCTCTAATTTTTTATGCTTTGAAATTTTTATAGGATGCCAGGCATGGTGTTGCTGAATTGGCAGCTAAGTTTTTGGAAAGGTGACAACTTCTACACCTGCCCCTCCCTCTGTGTCTCCTGGTGCTTCACCTTCAACTTCTATCCCTGGGCAAGTACACGTTCAGCTCTGTGATGAATGTTCTGTATTCTTGTTCTCATTCATACCCAGCTTCCCTTCTTCTTTTTAAATTTATTTTTTATTTGTTCTTTTTAGATGTACATAACAGCAGAGTGTATTTTGACATATTATGCATACTCGGAATATATAACATATTCTAATTAGGATCCCATTCTTGTGTTTTTACATGATGTGGAGTTTCACTGGTAGTGTATTCATATATGAGCGTCAGAAAGTTATGTGAGATTCATTCTACTGTCTTTTCTACTCCCATCCCCACTCCCTTCTCTTCATTCCTTTTTGTCTAATCCAATGAACTTCTATTCTTCCCTGCTCCCCTTATGTGTTAGCATCTGCATATCAGAGAGAACTTTCAGCCTTTGGTTTGGGGAGATTGGCTTATTTCACTTAGCATGATAGAAAATCTTCAGCAAATTTCCCTTCTTAACTGCCAGTGGAGCTGACCCATAGTAACTTTGGGCTCAGTACTAGGGGGAGGACAACTGCGCACATAGAATGCCCCTCCAGCTTTCAATGGCAACCCTACAAGGGCGAACCCTCTCTCCTTTTCAGTATCACTCATAGTGGTTCCACATCTTGGAGCCAACCCTGGTGGATACAACAAACAACACCTGTATCCTCGCCATCTGAACTCAATAATTTCTTATATTTTTGCCATGCTTACTTTTTCTATTTATCTAGTTGCTTTTGGGGAAGAAGTGAAGATGGAGTATTTGAAAATAAGCTATACAAATCATGACTTTTTGTGACTAAAAGGTTTAGCATATGTTTTCTAATAATGATATTATCTTACAACCACTATCATACTTAAAAAAAATAATTACAAATCTCTCACTTCATCTATTCCCCAGGATACATTCAAATTTCCCTAATCATTCCCAATATATCTTTTATAGTTGCTTTCTACAACCAATCAAGTTTCCAGTCAAGGTTCACATATGCATTTGGTTATGTCTCTTTAGTCTCTTTTAATTTAGAACAGTCCTCTAAATTTTTAATTCCTGTAAAGGCACTGGCTTTTTGATGATAGAAGCCCAGTTTCATTCCATATTCTGAATTGACCTATTATTTCCCCATGAGGTCATTCTATCCCCCATGTATTTTTAAGTATCAAAGATTAGATCTAAGGCTTTATTCAATTCAGTTTAAATATTTTACACAAGAACACTTCAAAGCAAAAACTGTTTTCATTTTGAATCATATCAGAAGTCGCCTAATGTCATGTGATCCTAGTTATTTACTGATGCTATATTTAATTACTTTCTGAAAATAGTGATCACCTGACTTTACTTTGGGGATTGTTTTACCTCTTTGTAGTTAGCAAAAAACTGGTTGTGGATGAGGGTTTTACACTCTGTAATCATCCTATACATCTTTTATGTATTAGTTTTAACATCCATTGATGAGCCTGGCTGATTCAATCATTTCACTGGGAATCACAAAGCAATGATTTTTTTTTTTCATTTTCTTTTTCCTCCAATATTTGTTATTCTACATCCAGAAAAATGCTTCCTCTTATTGGGAGATACGTGATCATTATAAAAGTGTCTTTTGTTGTTTGAAATTGTTCCAAAAGTAAATAAAAATAATTTGTTGTCCAAAAATTGTATCTTTAATCTTCTTACTTTTCATGGATAAAATGAGATGAACTAAATGTAAAATTTGTCAATAAAATAGAAATAAATTTTTAAATTAATGCCTAGATAGGTGAATATTCAATCTATGTTTTACAGAAAGATTTATTGAATAGTTTTGGGTGGTAAAAATACTGTTATATAAAATTGCAGTGAGATTCTGATCTATGATTTTCTTTGGATATCTTGGGCCTATCCATCATATTGGCCCTAGAGAGACATACTATATAGTTACTAGCTTCTTCTCTCTTGATTGATTTTCAGAGATCTTAAGATACCTTTTGAGATGGATAGGACTTAGCATGTGCAAAGTGGCTATAGAATATTTATATGAGGGCTCCTTGAGTTCTGGAAGCTTCTTTATCAAGAGAAATACATCAACATTGCTATCAAAATCTCTGGAGGAGATCAGTCCAAATGCCAGGCAATATACTTGGTTTTCTTGTTGAGAAGAAATTGGATAAAACAGCATGACTTAGGATCTCTTCTGAAATTTTGTTTCGATGTGATCTTAAATAAGTTAATGAAGTTTTTCTTTTCCTTGATGCAGGTTATTTTGAAATATATTCTAAAGATATATGTAATTTATATTATATAAAGCATTTATTTATATAATATATATAGTATTATATATATATATTTTTACATATTATATAGTAGATAATATGCCTCTGCAAAATATTCAAGAATAAATAACTAGTTCCTAGGAAACTTTAGAGCTATGTGGTCTTTTTTGTTTATTTTGTTTTGTGCTTTTGCAAAATTAAACTTGAGGAAGAATTTTTTAAATCAACAAAATAACTATCTTTTAAGAAGAATTATAATTAGAAATAATTAGTTGTATAATATAATTTGAATAATTTGATGCATAAAATTATTTAGCTACACTTATCTTAAACTTTCTTATCTACAAGTCCAGATGTTTTAAAAATTGAGCCACTACACTGAAAAAAATCTGGAAATTATGGTAGAAAAATAAAGAATACAGAATAATGAGGTCCAAAAGGAGATAGACTTATTAAAACTAATCCCTAGAAGTCAAAAACCATGGCTGCCTTAGTCCATTCCTGCTACTATAAAAAATAGCCAATGCAAAGTAATTTTTAAGAACAGAAATTTATTCCTCATTGCTCTGGAGGCTGGCATTTCCAAGATAAAGGCATCCGCAGATTTTATGTCTGTTGAGGGTTTCTCCCTATTTCCAAAATGATACCTTGTTGCATGCTCACATAGCAGAAGGGGAGAATTCTTGATCCTCACATGATAGAAGAGATGTAAGGGGCAGGTAACTTTATGATGACTCTTTGATAAGAGCATGAATCCCACTTGTCCCTCCTTCAGGGTGGAACCTCATGGCCTAATCAGCTCTTAAAGGCCCAGCTCTTCATACCATTCCTTTGGATTTTAGATTCCAAAATATAAATTTCAGAAGGACACATACATTCAAACCATACAATTTTCATGAAGTTAACATCATAGTTGGTCATCTATTCTCATCACAGGTTATAAAACACCTAATTGTGATATATTAGAGCTTCTAAATAGCATCACAGGTTATAAAACACCTAATTGTAACATATTAGAGCTTCTAAATAGCATCATTTGTACTTAGGGGTCTCAAATTCTTCCCTAATCCTTAGGATTATGAAACTGGAAGATAAAAAAATATTAGATAAATGGATCCCCAAAAGACTCTAGTGAAAGTTACAAACTGCCCCATAGTAAGGTTTATCTACTTACATATGGCAGGACCATTCCCTTGCTCAACATACATAGAAGATATTTTATTCAGAATTGGGGCTTGAAAAAATTAATATCAGAAGAAAGAATCATAACAAAAAAGAAAAGCAGACAAGAAAATTACACATTAGTACTCCCAAAATTTAGAGAAATAAAAAAATGAGCATATTTGGGTTGTTAAGGACAAACAAGAAGTAATACAAGTTTACATAACAATAATAGAATATTATGTATGTAACCAAACAACATTCCTAAAAATGAAAAATAAAGTTAGAGAAATTAGAATTTAACAGGTGAGTTAAATAACTGATTTGGATACAAAGAAAAATA